>NC_052956.1:23407709-25937684 GCF_013358895.1 Oreochromis aureus | reverse complement strand
ACTGTATGTCCGTGATGAAAGTTGGGCAGGACGCTAACGTCCTTACTCCACTCTGTATGCTCGTATGGTCCTAACCCTTTCAATCCTTTGATTTTTTCCTCGTCCTTTTTTTTTTTTTGCCTTTTCGTCAAGTCTGTCTCTGTACGGACTTGCCGTGTTGTCCGTCGTTTTGTACATAACTGTTTTTGGGGCAAATAAAATGCAAGTAGGGATTAAAACCGCAGAATTAATGATTACCGGTGCTGGAAATGCTAGCACTTGATGCAGTGTTTTGATTTTGTTGCCACGGGTACCCACAAAGCAATGCGTGAAAGTCACGTGGTCTGTCAATCTCTATACCGTGGAGTCCACACTCCTCCTGACTCATCCGTCTGTGGTGTCCGTATTCAGCAGGAAGTGAGTTTTTAGGAATAATTTTAAGTCAGATTCTCATGTTCATGTCAGCTGAGTAGTTTCTCTCAGAGGGATCAGATGTGTGCAGTTTAATTTTTACATATCTGACATGTTAGCTCCACCTGACTGTCAGGGGTGAAGCCCTGCCCAGCTGCTGCTTCAAATAATCCCCACTGATCACCTGCAGACTGTTTACCTGCATGTAACCACCAATGTCATTGGTTAGCTTCTGTCATCCGCAGGCTGTTTTAGTATTTAAACGATTAAAAGTCCAAAAGTCTACACAAAAATTTACAAAGTTGAAACCTTCTTCCTCCCATTTAAAGGGGGAGGAGCTAATACAGCCTACTTAGACAGAGGGGGTGGAGCTTCTGAAGGATTATTCTGAACTGTGGATCATGCAAAGCTGTCAAGACGCTGAGCAGAAGACATCATGCATGTTACTATGAGTACTAGCACTATCAGTGTCAATAGCAGTACTGCAGTAACAGTACTGTGGGCTGGTTGCGTGTGCTGCAGAGTTCGGAGCAGAAACTAGGACACCCTGAGATCAACAGGAAACCAAAACCCTCCGTCTACTGACATCATGACCCAGAAACACCCACACACACACACACACACACACACACACACACACACACACACACACACACACACAGACACACACAGTGAAGGAGAAGTTGGCTCACCTTGGGAAGGCTCCCTCCTCGGTCTCCCTGCTCTCTCTCACACACACACACACACACACACACAAACTCCATCCATAACTCTTCATCACTTTGCTGACCATCATCATCCTAAGGAGGTTCGTCTCACCTCAGCCAAGGAGGCCGCTTTGTCCTGGTAGCGCCCCCTCCTGACGAGCTCCAGCAGCAGCGGAGACTCCCTGTTCAGGTCCGAGTCGGAGAGGCCGAGCTCCCTGCAGACCTGATCCCGCCCATCCAGACAGCTCGCCTGCACAGACGCAGCAGCAGGAAACAAATAAAGCTTTATCTAAAAAACTAAACAAGAACTTGTCCAACCAGCACAGGCCTTACGCTCAGCAACACCATAAACATCCTTTATTGGCTGATACCGGCCTCTTTGGTTAAAAACAAAACAAAACACGCAGACAAAACTATATTTAAACGCTGCGCAGACGTGGAGCCGTCACATGAAGGTTGTGTTGTGTTTGTCAGCAGAAATGTTTAATTTGCAGTCCGTTCACCCTCATCAGTGAGCTGTTGGCGCTCTTATTCGCTGACAGCATTCAGGTTGAAGTCTGAATGTGGGCTGAACGCGTCGCCCCTGAGCTCACCAACGACACTGGCGCTGTCTGCACACCTGTCAGCAGGCCTCCCTTGCCCTGCAGCTTCTCATTGAACCCTGCATCTAAAACAGAAACAAAGTTTTTCTGTTGTCACCCTGCAGGGCGGGCGGCGTGAACACACTAGTTTGCTACTGTGAGAACTTGAAAACAAGGCGACACAAGAGCCTGAAATCAACACCATCGGTGTATCTACTAAAAATCTCAGAGGAGTTCAAATCTCAGTGACCTCAGAGGTCAGAGATCAAGTGTTCTGAAAACTACAGCAGGAAGCTCCTGCTGAGTAAAGTCAGGCCTAACAGAGCTTAATCTCAGCATACCAGTAAAATCATGTTCATCAGCTGATCTGACAGCCATTACTGTTACTGATGGCCCTCTGTACATCTAGCTCCAGCTGTTCTGGTCCTTGAAACACCTCTGCTGTATGAGGAGGTGCAGAGGTGGAGGTGCAGCTGGATGCTTCTCTGCTTGGGCCGAGCAGTTTGTTGTAACGTGGGAGAATCGCATCGTCCTCGAAGGTTTCTGAGCTTTCCAGAGTTTGTAACTGAACAGGGAACAGAAACCGTCACACAGCAGAAGTGAAGCCAGCCAGTTATCTAAGCTTCAAACCCACAAACCACGAGAAGGAAAATTGAGTCAGCTTGTGGTCGCGAGCGCGCCTCAGCGAGTCCTCGGCTGCAGGAGGAGGAAACCACTTGCTGTGTGGTGCTGAGCTTCAAGTGTTGAACACAGCATTCAGGAGCTGCTTCGGTCCCTCGTTATTCACACATCATCGCTCACATTTTATTTCCAGGCACAGGCCGCGATCATCACACCTCTGATTTATCGATACACTGGAATATGTATTATTATCGATTAGCAATATTATCGATTACTGATACCTGCTCTGCACAGCTCTCACAGCTTAAACACTCAATCAGAAAATACAGCTGCAGTTTCTTCACAGCTTTATGACACCTGAATGCAGCATGAGGAGGAAGAGGTGGAGGAGGAGCTTCTGGTACTCACAGAGTTGATCTCTGGCTGGAAGACGGCGAGGCTGAAGTCCAGGTTAAAGACCTGCAGGAAGTCCATGATCAGACTCGCCACCAGACGACCTAGAGGGGCATGACATCATCACTATCACCATCATCAGGATGCATCAGAGGGAAAACTTCTCCCTCAGCAGCTGAGATCATCTGATGCTGCGTTCTACCAATCCTTATCACTCATCAATCATTTCACGTATTGATTGATTACCTAGCGTGTCACTAGTCATGATCTGTAAGACAGATCAAACACTGAAATCTGATTGATGTGACTTTGCTCCCATGACCCTGAAACTAATTTTAATGAAGCTTTTTTCTTCTCATTGTTTAACATCATTTAGTCGCTGAAGGCCACACGAAGCATCGGCGTCTCATCGCTGACCGGACGTGCTCGCTTTATTCATTCAATTTAATCCCAAAGGTGAAAAACATCCTCCTGGACACGTCCAAACTCTTCACACGCCTCTGAAGCAGCGAACAAAGGTTTTCACTTTTAAACCCACAGACTCGCTCAGCTTCAGTCAGTAGCTGAAGGCAAACAGGTGTTTGTACCTGCAGGCGGGAGAATGTGATCTTTATAAGCACAGACACCTCACACAAGAACAAACAGCTGATGTTATTAAGATTCATTTCTTCTTCATGGGCACATTAAAGGGTTTCAGGCAGAGTTCGTGTCCACTGCACACGAGATTAGAGTGCTGTGATGTCACCAGGAAACCAAAAAAAAACGTGGCGCAGGTTTTTGGTCAGACGAACACGTCCTGACCTCCAACTCTCTGCTCAGCTTTCACACCACTGAGTGTGTGAGCGTGTCACTACTCATGCCACAGACCAACCAGGACTCAGCTGCAGGCCTCCAGTTCAATCCCAGTGGTTTAAACGAGTGTGTGTGCGTGCATGTGTGTGCGTGCATGTGTGTGGCGTCCTGCTGCTGTGTGTTTGTGAAGTTTGTGTGACACCCTCGAGGGCCAAAGAGATCAACGCTCTGATCTTCATCATCATCGTTGTCATCACTGCTGAATAGAGGACAGAAAATCACATACCAACAGGAAGTCACATAATGTACCCAGAGTCTCAGCGTGTGAGTCGGAGTGAGCTCTGATTAGTGGATTCCTGCTGATGGAGCACAGCTTATAAAAATACCGACACCATGTAAACGTCACAATGAACACCTGAAATCCAGGTGAACTCCTGCTCCCTGCAGTGGTCTGAGAGGAGACCAGCTGACAGCTGAAGCCACAGCGCCCCCCTGTGGGGCACACAGGAGCTGCAACGCCTGCTGACCGAGGTTACTGCAGGCTTAACCCTTGCTGTCACAGCTCCTACTCATTGCCATGGTAACACATACTGCAGGCTGGCCTGCTTCAGAACAGGTTATGTTTGTAATCGCACACCAGCTGACCAATCAGATGTCTGGAAGCTGATCGATGACATCAGGATAAGAAGGAAACGTATCGTGAACCTGCGGATGCTGCGCCGCGGTGCTTGCGGGTGCTCCCATCAGTGGGGGATTCTTTAGAGCATGTTTGAAATTATTTAAACCTTTCTGAACTCTCTCACTGATGAGTCTTTCTGTTGGACTGAATTTAGTAAAACTGTAAACTAACAGCCACGAAGCAAGCATGAAGCAGTATGACCTTCATCGCTGTTAACCTGCTCACAGCTGCAGGCAGGAAGAGGAAGTTGAGGAACTCACCGTCTTTGGTGTTGAGACATTTCGTCAGGTTCTCGTTGACCAGCGGACTTTTATTCTGAGGAGAAACATCAGCAAGAGCTCAGATCAGGTCAAAGTGGTCAGTCACACCATCATTGACTCCTCCCAGCTTCCTGACTCCTCCCACCACAATTGTTCACTTTTCCAGAGTGAACGATTGATTTTAATCTACACACACCATGAACCTGCTGTCACACGTGTTCCTGAATTTGAATACTTTATTAATGATGTGGTCACAGTCGATCCGAGACACTAAAAACAGGAACTGATTAAACTAAAGTTAAAATATAGCAAAATAGCTCTTATTATAAATAATTCAGTATGCTACACAAATTAAATAGATATGGTTAACACTGCCCTTTTTATGTGCAGATATTTCAGTGTGTGCTGTGCATTAGATGGAGGGGTTGTTCAGTGCTGCATTACGTGTAATCTCATGCTCTTGTTGTGACTGGCCACCATTCACAGAGTGAGTGGGAGGTATTGTCCAGCATTGTCCTTATCTTGGACAATGACGGACAGCACTGACTGATCAACACTGTGTGAATCACTCACCTCCAGTTTGTCCTGCTCCTCCATTGCCAGGAACACCGCCGCTCTCATCTCCGCCTGCAGGAACATGTCATCGATACAGGCAGTTATTGAAACCGATCAGTAAATACATACATGTCATTCATGACAGACATTTCAAACTAAAAGAGTTTCCTAAATATTATTTCATTTCCATCCATCAGTTTTCTTCCACTCATTCTATTCAGGGTCGTGGGGGATGGAGCCTCTCCCCGAGGCGGGACACACCTGGACGGGTCACCAGCGTGTCGCAGGACTAACAGCGTTTCATTCATTTGCTGTATTTCACATTATTTTTATACGAGCACTCGGCCCGAATCTTCCTTGCTCCTGGATCAGATTTTAGGCTAACAGGTCCCACCTGTGCTGAAGTTAGCACGCACGAAACTAGACCTCCACCATCCACACAGCGCTTAGTTTAGATATAAGTCACAAACTGATCAGATAACAGTCACAAACTGATCAGATATAAATCAGAGTGGTTTCAGGTTTGGAGGCGAGTCTTTCTCAGCTCCATTCACCTGACGCTGTCGAGTCACATGACAAAAACAGGGAGTGAAAGGAAATAAAAAAGGAAAACCATTTTTATTTGTTCTGTGAGGTTTCTTCTTCTTGGCTGTGAGCTTTGAGGTTCTACTCTGAGCCGCAGTTACACGCTATTAGTAATAAAATGTCTCCTCTACTCTCGCGGATGTTTAAACTGTACTTCCATTTTCGAAAGGTCAGATCCTGCTTCATCGACACCAGCAGCAACAGAGCTCACACAGCTGCTGAGCCTCTGCACTCAATAAGAACTTCATCTCTCCTCTCAGGTTAAATAAAATAAACCTAAAACAGTCTCTGAGTAGCCGGTTAGTAGCCGTTAGCTGCCTGTTAGCTGCGGGTAGCTGTGGCCTATCCCGCCGTCAGGGCGCCTCACGTTAAACGTGACCTTTCACCTTCAGCTTGTTCAGAGCTCCGCTGTTCTCAAGGTTCTGGATCAGCAGGTCCCGCAGCTCCGTGTCGTCCTCGGCTGCTGACATGTTTCTGTCTGAATCTAAAGATGCTAATGTAGCTAACCGCTGCTGCCAGGACAACACACCAAAACAACCTGACGCAACTTCCGCCCTTTCTTCTTCTGTTGCTCTTTAGCCGATCTGAATGCCATCTGCTGGCTTGCAGGCTGAGTTGGAGCTGGATAATTTACCTGTTTAACAAACTGCGTTAACGCCTTAGTTTACTTCACGGTCCGTGAGATGGATTCAGAGCAGGGTTTTAATAGTTTTGCAATTTTCATTAGTTTTTATTTTTATTTCGTTTTGACTTCAGATTTTCAATTTTATATTAGTTTTAATTAGTTTTTACCAATTGTTTGCTAGTTTAGTTTAGTTTTTATTTTTTGGAAAATCCTTAGTTTCAGTTTAGTTTTGATTAGTTTCAGTTATAGTTTTAGTTGTGTTTGCAATAAAGTGTAACAAAATCCCAGTTTCATCATATCAGTCATGCTCTTCTGCTTATCCTTGGGTATGTTGCTATTCCAGCTACCATACCCTGCACCCTGGACAGGTCGCCTGTCTGTCGCAGGGCTAACACGCAGAGACAGACAACTCACATTCCCACCTATGGGTTCTTTAAATAAATAAATAAATAAATAAAGGCAGATGAACAACCATTGATACCAGGCAACTATAAATGTATATCTTGGCCCCTAATGAGACTATTAACTCTTGCAGCACCGGGTGTTAAGGCAATTGACTCACACAGTTATGTAGATATCCCAGTCCTGTTGTCTCGGGATGCATCACGCTGCCTTGCCTGGTGTTAGCTTCTGTTTCTGGGGATGAGGGTTGAGTGTGCTCCTTACCTTCTCCAGGTAAGCTAGGTTAGCCTTCTTGTGTGAGCTTTTCAAGTGCACTTTAAGGTTTGTGGGATTTTTTCCTTTTAGAAATGTCCTCATAATTTGTCTCTTTCCACTACAACACACTTGCTTTATCCAAAACACAGTCATATTCAAAGTAATCCCAAATTGGACTCTGGCGCTTTCTCCAGACTTTTCCTGACGTGATTCTGCGCGTGGACGGAGCAGCGACACAGACGACTCGACTAACATACTTGCCACCTGCTGGCATAATGAGACACAGCAAGAAAAAAACCTGGAAACTAAACTTTTTTCACCCTTGACTATTGTATGACACGCACACATCAACGAAAACTAAACACATTTTTGCTATAAATTCAGTTAATTTTAGTTAGTTTTGTGAACACTCATTACAGTTTTAGTTAGTTTTCCTTTTTGTTTTTATTTTATTTCCGTTAACGAAAATGTTTTTTCACTTCTAGTTTTCGTTATTTCGTTAGTTTTAGTTAACGATAATAACCTTGATTCAGAGTCACGTTTTTCATTTTATTTCCACTTTTATTTTATTTTATTTTTACATTTGAGCGTTTGTGTGATTTCTAACTTTCAGAGCTAGTTTGTGACCTTGTATTTATTATATCTCCAGACCGAGTCTGTCTTCACATCAGATCCATAACTGTGCAGTCGTTCCACCTCTGCTACAAAAAGCTTCACAGGGGCCGAAAAATAAAATAGAAGACTCATAACATCCCCAGTGAGTAAAAATACTGCACTGTACTGCACGGAATACTGCATACAAAAATGTTACCAGAGATTACCAAAATGCCTGTGGCCATCTCCCTGTACAACTCGTCCATCTAATACACACTAAACACTACAATAGTTACATCCTTTTTGCACACACTCTTTCTTACTCTGTAATGTTTCTGTCAATTTCTTGATATTTATTTATAATCACATCTGTCAACCCTGAATATTTATTATTTGTATATATTGTATATATTGGGCTATTCTTCATATCTTAACATATTGTATTGATAAATGGTCTAGTTTGTTTTTGTCAATGCTACTGTACTGGCGCAACTTGTGGGACAATTAAAGGATTATTCTATAACTGTAACCCACATAATTTCCCTAGGGATTAATAAAGTATTCTGATTCTGATAAAATCAGGAATGGCTGTCACATACAGTAAAACACCGTCAGTGCCTCAGTTTTGAGTGCGACCGACAGACTAAAAAAAATGAATTAATTTATTAGTTAATGATTTAGTGTTTTGTCAGTTTTGTCCTTCCATACTCACACGATGAAACAAAGACTTTGCCTTCAGATGAGGTGAGCTGTTTTGTGTGTGTGTGTTCTTCAGCCAGATGCCAAAAGATGTTTCTGAGACTGAGCTGAAGAGAAAGCAGGAGGAGGAGGAGGCAGACGGAGGGGAAGAGGAGGAGGAGCAGGAAGCAGAGAAGCACGCGCAGACGCACGGGCACGGACCGCCGGTGGATCACGGAGCATCCGCCGTCTCTGCGCAGCTGCATGTATCAGAAGCAGCACGGCCGGCCTAACATCGGAGCTATGGCCGACGACGGAGCTCCATCCACGGCCTGCACAGGCTCCAGCCTTCTGCAGCCGCTCAGTGAGCTCACCGACCTGCCGCTGGACCAGGTAAGAGCCGCCGGAGCCCGGACCTCCACCCCGGACCCCGGCGGCCGCCGCTCCGGAGGTCGGAGACGGGGGGACAAAGAGAGACGAGGACGGGGAAGGGAGGGGGTCTTTGTCCGTAAAAATAAAGGGTGGAGGCCTCGTGCAGACTCCAGCAGCTGTGATGGAGGAGAGGCTTCATGCTGCCCATTCACGTGAGGAGGAGGAGGGAGGGGATGTACGAGTGCGGCTGTGCGGACGGTTTCTATTGTGATGATGGTGAAGGGGGAAGTCATGTCGGTGGTGGTGGTGGTGGAGGGGGGCTGTCACCCGTGATGCTCCTGAGGCTCCACATTTCTGTGGGCGGAGGTCTCGGCTGCTCCGGGGTCAGGTGTGGAGCTTCTCTGACGCAGGTGTTGCTCAGGTGATAACCAGGCACAGCCATGACCGCCACGTCAGCTCCTGATTGGTCATTCCTCAGTCCAGAACTCAGAGGGGAGCAGCTGCTCACTCAGCAGATGTAGATCACAGTGTGGTTGTATGGACCTTCATTAGGTGATCCTGGTGAGCTGCACGCTCCTCCCCTCTGACTGGCTGACAGCCAGGCCTCTGGAGCCGGATCAGGTGACCAGCTGCCTCAGTTTACTGGTTTTACGGGGAAGTACTGGTGACACCAGTATCTCCTGTGGGCTGATGTCATCGTCTGCAGAGAGAAATCCAGTTTGTGGGCGCTGCCAGAGGTGCTCCGAGAAGGAGGCCGGGAGGTGCGACCCTCACCGAGGTCACTCCATCTCAAACAGCACTCTGATGTTATTCTGGTAGTATTCTGGTAGTAATCTGGTATTATTTTGGTAGTATTCTGGTAGTACTCTGATGTTATTCTGGTAGTAATCTGGTATTATTTTGGTAGTATTCTGGTAGTACTCTGGTATTACTCTGTAGCAGACAGTGTCTGGACATTAACATGGCTGTTACTGTGTTGATGATGATTAAGATCCTCCTCCTCGCCCTCTTGCAGGAGGAGCTGCTTGGAGAAAAAGGCGGCTATTTTGTGCTTGTATTGGCTCTGAAAGAGTCATGTGACTCCTCTCTGGTGCAGCGCAGTCACCTTCTCTAAGTGAAGGTGTTAGAGAAGGTGAGGGGTCAGCCTGAAGGAAGCGGAGCAGTCCAACGGTGGGTGGGTCTGCCCTCTCTCACCTGGACATCCTGAAGCACCAATGACGTGCTGTCTGTTTGCTTCGCCTGCAGGTGAACTTCGTGGCGTGCCAGCTCTGCGCTCTGATCTCTGCCTTCTGGTTTCGTCTCTTCCTTCATCCCAGTAAGACCAGTCCCGTCATCCGGCACGCGGTGGCCACGCTGCTGGGACTCTACTTCGCCATGTTCTGCTTTGGCTGGTAAGACAGACTGCGACTCAGGATCAATAAAACTGAGCTCTCCAAAGTCTGACTTATCCTAAAATTGAACCAATCAGAGTTCTGATAGAGGTTTACTGTCACGCCTGTGTCGCTCATCTCAGCTATAAAGGAAAAATGACACAATAACGACGTGTTAGGAGCAGAAAACATCAGATGTCACTGGATTAAATAAGAAGCCGCTGTTAGAGCAGCTTTGCATGACTCACAGTAATTATAATCCTTCTTTCTTTCTCTCGCTATCTGAAACAATTTATTTTAGCTCCTCCCCCTTTAAGAAAGCTTTCTTCTGATTCGCTCTGTGTCTCAGATGACCCTAAAACAAGCTCTCAATGCTTGTTATGTTTAACGTGAGCGTTTGTCACAGCAGCAGCAGATACGTCACGTGTTCTGGTCAGCTGGTGTCTGTGTTCTCCTTGTTTTACAGGTATGCTCTCCACTTCCTGGTTCAGAGCGGACTCGCCTATGGCATCATGATCCTCACTGGAGTCGAACACATGCACAAGTGAGCGTCACAAACGACACGGATTAAAACGGTACTAACAAGCCATTAACGAGCTCAGGGTTAATGAGGAAACTTTTTATCACCTGTGATGTCAGGAGAGCAGCTCACAGTCGGACCTCAGTTATTTCCAGCTCTGTGAACATTAGGTCATGAATACTGGCACAAAAGGACTTGCACAGATTCGGATGTCGTAAAAGTAACAATGTGGTCCTTCCAGCCAAACAAACATGACTGCAGCAGGTGTTCTGTGCTAAAAAGGATGCAAACTTCAGACTGGTGAAGTTCTTAAACCCGTGGAGCTTCACATGAGCTACAGTCAGGAACCTGAGTGAGCCAGATCATCACAGAGGTCCTTAGACCTCAGTGAGCCCGTCAGGGTCGCCGACCCCACGTTGAATAACGGCCTGCTCTCTGTGTTTTTCCAGGTACTGCCTAGTAGTGGCGCTCACATACCTGAGCCTGTGTCAGATCACTCGAGTGTACGTCTTTGACTACGGCATGTACACCGCCGATTTCACAGGGTAACACCTCCGCTCTGTGGCCCATTCATTCCTAAACGCCTCCCCATGTCCAGGCTCTAACCTCTGCCTCTGCTCTCTCTGCAGCCCCATGATGGTCATCACTCAGAAGATCACCAGCCTGGCGTTTGAGATCCATGACGGTGAGCTGCACTCTCAGACGGGCTGTTTTCAGTAAATCCTGCAGGTTTTACTGTCCACTCTGTGTTTCTGACAGGAATGGCTCGGAAGGAGGAACATCTGACGGCGGGACAGAAGATTCTGGCAATAAGGTTTGTTCAAGGTAGAAACATTATTTACTGGAGCAGAAATCAACGTGTTTAAGCAGGAGGGTGGAGCTTAAGACAAAATCCATACCTCCATGGTAGACACTTGTCAATCAAAGGTATCTCTGCCCTAAAACTTCTCCCTAAAAGTGATGCAACTTCCAGCTGTACTTCTGTTCATGCAAAACAGGTTTAGTATGAAAAAATAGCTTAATCTAAACTAAAAACAAAAAATACGCAATCAGACTCGAGTGTAGGGGTAGGACCTCGGCTGAGTCACTTTCCCTGGTTGGTTACTGGATCAGTCCTTCAGATCTCATGACATAGCGGAACCATTTGAATGGTCATCTTCCTGCTCTTAGTAGATCTTTGCATGAACAATCCTCATTCTGTAGCCTTCATTTTTCATCGCGTTATCGGCAGTGTTGGAGTTGCAAAATGTTGATTCTGTTCATCTGGACGTTTCGTCACTCATCCAGGTGGCTTCTTCAGTCTCAGCTCACTGCAGGTTTCCTCAACCTTAGGAACAGTACATTTGCACAATAACTGAAATTAGCCCTCTAAATGAAACATGGGCTCTGAGGTCAGTTCCTTGATCATTAATCAATCAATGGTAGGCAGCTCTGAACAGCACATCCAGAACACCTTTGGTTTTATTGAGAAGGTGAGAGATGTCATTATAGAGCCAAATGAAACAATGGTCTCATACTATGTTACAACTCTCCTCACTAGTGTTCCAGTCACTGAAGCGTTGGAGGTAGTTCGTAAGAGATTACAGGTTGACCCCAACCTTAGCAACAGGACCACTCTCAGCACGGACCAAGTGTGTTTACTTTTGGAACTGTGTCTTAATTCCACCTATTTCACATACAAGGGTCAGTACTACAGGCAGAAACATGGGTGTGCCTTGATTTCCCCAGTTTCACCCATTGTGGCCAACATGTACATGGAAGAAGTGGAAAAGAGGGCTCTGTTATCCTACCATGGAACACCACCAAGTCATTGGCTCAGATATGTGGATTACACCTGGGTGAAAATCAAATCTTAGGACGTACCACAATTCATGGATCACATTAACTCGATGGACCAACACATCAAATTCACAAGGGAGGTAGGCCTGCCACGATTAGTCAACTAGTCACAATTACTTCAACTATCAAAATCATAGACGAGTAATTTAATAGTCGATGCATCGTTTGAAGCTTTGTAAGATCCTGCAAGACGCAGGAATAAGTAGTAGGATTTAAGAGTGTAATAACATACTGAAACAAAACAAATATAGGGGCCGCATCCTTCGGAAGCTGCATTTATAGGCCGATTCCGTGACAGTGTCGCAACGCAGGCTGCCCAATTCGAAGACTCCTCCAAATGCGATCTTAAGCATTTTGGCAAAATTACATATCATCTGTTTTATAATGTCTAATAAGCCTCATACAGTTAAGCACAGTCACTACATGACTGAAACACAAGCTTAATCTCTCTATCAATAAAAATAATATACATGTATGCTTGAATAAAAACAAACAGGTGAGATATTAGAACACTTTTATTTTTATTTTAGTAGACATTCAAAAATTACAATAGACAGCTGCACATTTGTAGGCCGAATACGTGACAGCGACGCAACGAAGGCTGTCCCAATTCGAAAACTCCTTCAAATGCGGTTGACAAATCCATCCTGCTTTTCCCCAGATTTGAAGGATGAGTCGGGTGTGTCCTTCGTGGCCCAACCTATCCCAGAATTCATAGTGCGGCCCAGCCAATTCCAGTTTCCAACAATGGCGGCAGCTGCTTAGTTTTAATATCACTCTTATTACTCTTTCTGGGTCACAAAATAAACACTTAAGATATTTTCAGGCGAGAATGTAGCTGTGTAAACTTCAAATATCTGCTCGATTTATCAAGACATCACATATTTGCAAAAGTGCTCAGATGTCTGTTTCCCACTAGCTCGATAGGTGACTGTGAGGTCAAGGCTCACTAGAGCCGGCGAGAACAGCGAACTCCCGGCACATTGTTTTCAAACCAGCCACGGTCTTTTGCTACTCAGATTAAACCCCAAGGATCGGGTCCCCCCACACAAACAGAGTAATGCAGTATGCGCTTTTAAGATAAGATAAGATGAGATAAGATAAGATAAGATAACCTTTATTAGTCCCACACGTGGGAAATTTGTTTTGTCACAGCAGGAAGTGGACAGTGCAAAAGTTATATAGCAAAATTAGAATACAATAAGAATAAAATACTGTACACAACTGTACAGAATAGAATAAAATAAAATACTATATACAGTAGAATAAATAGAATAAAATATACAATAGGATAAAAATAGAATGCAAATGCTTTATAGAACTGAGTAAAAATACAACTATGTCAGAAAAAGAGTATTGCACTTAGTGTTATTGCACATGTGTGTGTTTGATCAGTTGAAGTCTTTGTTGTGGAGTCTGACAGCAGTGGGGAGGAAAGACCTGCGAAATCTCTCCGTCCCACACCGTGGGTGCCGCAGCCTGCCACTGAAGGAGCTGCTCAGTGCTGTCAGAGTCTCCTGCATGGGGTGGGAGATGTTGTCCAGCAGTGATGACAGCTTAGCCACCATTCTCCTGTCACTCACCACCTCCACTGGGTCCAGAGGGCATCCTAGAACAGAGCTGGCCCTTCTAATCAGCCTGTTCAGTCTCTTCCTGTCCCCGGCAGAGATGTTGCCACCCCAGCAGACCACACCGTAAAAGATGGCTGAGGCCACCACAGAGTCATAGAAGGTCTTCAGGAGTGGGCCCTTCACTTCAAACGACCTGAGTCTCCGCAGCAGGTACAGCCTGCTCTGCCCTTTCCTGTAGAGGGCGTCTGAGTTATGAGTCCAGTCCAGTTTGTTGTTCAGATGAACACCAAGGTACCTGTAGCTGTCCACAGCCTCAATGTCCATACCTTGGATGTTCAGTGGTTGCAGTGGAGGATGCTTGTGCCTGCAGAAGTCTACCACCAGCTCCTTGCTTTTACTGGCGTTGATCTGGAGGTAGTTCAGCTGGCACCAGTCCACAAAGTCTAGGGTTAGTCCTCTGTACTCCTTGTCGTCCCCATCAGTGATGAGGCCGACTATTGCAGAGTCATCAGAGAACTTCTGCAGGAAGCACTGGGTGGAGTTGTGGGAGAAGTCTGCAGTGTAGATGGTGAAGAGGAACGGAGCCAGAACCGTTCCCTGTGGGGCCCCCATACTGCAGACGACCCTGTCCGACACACAGCCCTGAGTCCTCACATACTGTGGTCGGTCGGTGAGGTAGTCCAAAATCCAGGTAGTGAGGTGATGGTCCACTCCAGAGTTCTCCAGCTTGTCCTTCAGAACCGAGGGAAGAATAGTGTTGCAGGAAGGAAGGAAGGAAGGAAGTGCCAGGAGGACTGCCATGATACATCAGGGTAACCAAACAACTTCTGGCTAAGCGGATGGCACAACACAGAAGGGCTAACTTGTCAGGTCAGGACTCCACAGTCTATTCACACCTACAGGCCAGTGGACACTCTTTCAAGGATGAGAATGTACAGATCCTGGACAGGAGTTAAGGAGGCCATTTACATGAAAAGGGAAAGACCATCTCTTAATCAAGGAGGGGGCCTAAGGATAGATCTTTCACCATCTTAGTGGTCATGACAATTTGCATATTAATGATCATAAACCGACCTCACAGCCCATTGTTCATTCAGTGGGCTGGTTTCAGTTATCTTATACTGTTTATAAGATTAGGGAAACCTGCAGTCAGCTGAGACTGAAGAAGTCACCTGGATGTATGATGAAATGTTTCCCCCACTAAAAACGTTACATCCAGATGAACAGAATCAACCTTTTGGTATTTACTTACCTGGATGATTGAGCATGCATCAAGACAGTGTTAGAGTTGTTACTCAAAAAAGTAATCTATTGCACATTACTTGTTACTTTTATTAAAAATAATGTTGTATGTTACTTAATTACTCGCTGGAGAAAGTAATTTCTTACTTTACCTCCACGTCACTCCAACCTGAAGCACAGTCTGATAATTATCAATCAACAGTGTACACCTCAGACTACAGTTACACACTGACACAGATCTCTGTGCTAATGAGGACATACACACTTTACTCTTGAAGTTTGAGCAAAAGCAAAGTTAAAACCAGCCACACAGACTTCAGAGCGGTCGTCATGGTGATTCTGCTTTAGAAACATGAACAGGTAGAACTGCCTTTGTTACCCTGTTGAAGTTCAGGGTCTGGCTGCTAGACTGGGGTCTGCATATACTCCACTCTTTCATTACTCTTTAGTTCTTGGCTAGCTTAGCATTAGCAAGCTGTCTGTGCAGATGTTAGCTAAAAATCAGACATGATAAATAGATGGGTACTTTTAGAGAGCTTTTCTAATTGAGGTTTTTACTACGAGTCTCACTATGCCAATCACATTAGCTCTTTGTTCTGTGTTCAGGTTCTCCTATACTGTCTCCCCTTCATTGGCTCCCTGTTAAATCCAGAATTTAAAATCCTGTTCCTCACATTCAAGGTCTTGAATAATCAGGCCCCATCTTATCTTAATGACCTTATATTATCATATCACCTATTAGAGCACTTCACTCTCACACTGCAGGCTTACTTGTTGTTCCTAGAGTATTTAAAAGTAGAATGTATCTCTACTTTTAAGATTAGGCTTCAAACTTTCCTTTTTGCTAAAGCATATAGTTAGGGCTGGATCAGGTGACCCTGAATCCTCCCTTAGTTATGCTGCAATAGGTGAAGGTAGCTGGGGGATTCCCATGATGCACTGGGTGTTTCTTCTTCACTCACTTCACTCATGTGTTTATACACCTCTCTGCATTTAATCATTGGTTCAGTAAGAAGAGATTAGTACAAGAAATTGAACAGTATTTATTGGCATACAGAATTTAATTAAGCTATTTGGTGAGGAGACTGTGATGGCCCACCACAGCAGAACAGAATCCAAGCAGTAATAGATATTAGGGCATGTGACGACAGATCTTTCATATCAAACTTGAGCTTCATTCATTATTAATCTCTGGCTCTCTTCCACAGTGTGTCTTTTGTCCTGTCTTCCTCCCCTCACCCCAACCAGTCAGAGCAGATGGCCGCCCCTCCCTGAGCCTGGTTCTGCTGGAGGTTTCTTCCTGTTAAAAGGGAGTTTTTCCTTCCCACTGTCACCAGAGTGCTTGCTCATAGGGGGTCTGTGGTTGTTGGGGTTTTTTCTGTTTTCTTTGTATTCTTGTAGGGTCTACCTTACTGTATAAAGCACCTTGAGGCAACTGTTGTTGTAATTTGGTGCTCTATAGATAAAACTGAATTGAAAATTGAATAGTTCTCCATGCCTTCTTTCGGAGCGCAGCTGTTTTCATAGCATACAACATTCACAGGAGTCGCCAATAGAAAGCACTGTGGGCGAAATGGTCTTAACCCTCTATTTATTTAGGAGAATGCCCAGTCTGCTGGAGTACTTCAGCTACAACTGTAACTTCATGGGGATCCTGGCTGGCCCCACCTGCTCCTACAACGACTACATCGGCTTCATCGAGGGAGACCCTCAATGCCACAGAGACTCCAAGGATGACGGGAAGTCCAGCAGCAAGCTGAGGCAGAGCGAGCCCTCCCCAAACGTAGGTCGCATGACTAAGGTATACTTGTATTTACAGTCTGAGCAGTCGCCCCCGCTTGACATTAAACAGAAAGCACGTTTAAGACATTTACCTTTGAGATGTTTAAATTGAGGAGCGTAGTCCATTTCTTCTTTTGTTCGTGATTGCTGACTGAATTTAAGACATACTGAACCTGAATGAATACCCTGTTTCTCCACAGATGGAGGTCGTACATAAGGTCACCACCTCCTTCTTCTGCCTGCTGGTGTTTCTGTCGGTGTGTAAGGTTTTCCCAGTGGAGCGAAACATCGACGATGACTTCATCGCCAACACGCCTTTTTATGCTCAAGTGGTCTATCTGTACCTGTCCATGCTGACTACCAGACCCAAGTACTACTTTGTCTGGACACTTGGTGGGTGGCTGAAATCTGCTTTGTGCAGATAAAACCTTCATGTGCTGCTGTAGAGAAATTGGATTAAAATCAAAATCTAACCAATCATTCGTGCTGAAATGAAAATGCTGGGATCACTGTTAGCACAAACACACTGTTCATACCTAAATTTCTGACCAGTCTCATCTGTGCTACAGCTGACGCCATCAACAACGCCGCCGGCTTTGGGTTCAATGGTTACGACAGCGACGGCTCTGCTCGCTGGGACCTCATCTCCAATCTGAGGATCCTGAAGATCGAGGTCAGGACCATCACAGACCTGGACAAGTTTACGAGTCACTGAAAAGGTTTGATAAGCGTCAGTCTAATGGATCTCTGTCTGCTTCCAGTTTGCCACCAGCTTCAAAGTTTTCCTGGACAACTGGAACATTCAGACAGCACACTGGCTAAAAAGGTCACACTCAGTCTGATCTGAAATCTGTGCCTGGCATATGTAAAAATGACTGTTTGTGACCTCTAACCTCTTATGTCTGATTGACAGGGTGTGTTATGAGCGATGTCCCTACCATCCAACAGCAGCCACTTTCATCCTGTCAGCCATGTGGCACGGAGCCTATCCAGGATATTACCTCACCTTCCTCACAGGGATCGTCATCACGCTGGCAGCCAGAGCGGTGAGCCGTTGTTAGCTATTAGCCGCTGTCTGTTAGCTGTTCGCCATTATCTGTTAGCAGTTAGCTGTTATCTTTTAACTGATGTTGCTGCTAAGCCTTTGAAATGAGACCTGTGTCCATTTTAGCAGTCATCCATGTTAACTTCTCGTCCTCAGGTCAGACACAACGTTCGACCATACTTCCTGCACTCCTCCACCCACAAACTGGTCTATGATGTCATCACGTGGGCAGCCACTCAAATTGCCATCTGCTACACAGTGATACCTTTTGTCCTGCTGTCTGTGGGTCCATCCATGAAGTTCTACAGGTCAGTAAGTCAGAAAGGGTTGACCAAAGTTTAATCAAGGTTCAATCCAGGTTTAATGCATGTTTAACAAAGCTTTAGCCCAGGTTTAAATCAGGTTTTACCAAGGTTTAATATAAGTTTAATCCAGGTTTAACCCATGTGTAACTTTGACTGCTCATAGCAGCATTTCTGAATTTTCCTCTTCTCTGCAGTTCCTGGTACTTTAGCCTCCACATCGGCTGCATTCTGGTTGCATTCTTGCTGCCCGTCAAACAGAGGAATCTCCCTCTCAAAGACCAGCAGAAGAGCACAGTGCAGGAGTCCCTTCAGCGCCACCTAGAGGCTACAGACAGGACCTGCAGCCAGAAGGAGAAAACCACATGAGACAGAGGACACAGAGCGATGATGTGACACCATGCATTACGTGGACGTGTACAGAAAGTGGGCAGACGGAGCTTCCTGCTGGCTGGGTACAGAAACATGTTGACGATTACTTGGAGTCACGGGGGGTGGGTATGGAAACAGGCCCCGTGTTGTCTTTAAAAGGATTCGTGACTGCTCAGATTCAGCCAGATGTGTGGTGATTCATGTGTATAAATACATACAGTGTAAGTTGACATGGAGCTGCTGTGTGGGAACCGAGCTGCCCCGAACTCTCATGATCACCTGTGTAGTGTTTCTTTGTGGTTAAACACCTGGTGACTGCTCATCTGCAAGGAAGAAGAACAAAGGAAAGATGGGAAGAGCGGCTGGATGAGTGAAGCATGCACGAATGGAAGTCAGGCAGGTTAAACCACAGCATGAGAGTGTTCACAGGGGCCGATAAAGGTCCACTCAGCAGCCTTACCTGTTTGGGTTTTTGCAGGTGTTACCTGGAGAGGGTGGCATCACGTTTACATTAGCAGATGTCTGAATCAGGTGATTTATGTCATTTCATTCCAAGCAGTCAGGTGTTTGCAGATTTAGCTCGAAGATGAAATGAACTGAAAGATCAGTAAAGGTCATGTGATCATCTTTCACGTTAAAGGAGACCTATTCAGCTAACCTGCAGCTCTACTCAGCTGGATTATCCTCCTGTGATTCAAAAATAATTTTTTAAAAAAAACCTTACTTTATTTAACTCTGGCTTCTCAGCTCAATAAATACTTTTAGCTCCTCTCTCTTTAAAGTTATCCTTCTTTAAAATTCCACTTCCTTCTGATTGGCCAGCTTCTGGAAACCCGCTGAGGGGCAGCACTCAGTGCCTGTAAGCTGTGCTGCCCTCAGGCGATGACCACGTAAAGAAATCTAATGTAATGACAAAAATATAGAACAGTGTTGAAGCTGAGTGCTAAGAGCAGGCTTGAGACTAGATTACTTTACATTGGGTTACTTTAGATTACTCTGGATTATGTTCACATGCTAGTGTTATTACTTTGACCTTGGGCCATGTTTCGCATGAACACATGCTAATATTATGTAAGAAAATAAAGAAAGTGCTTCGGGTTGGGTTCATCGTGGTTCTGTAGCCCGGTCTTCGGATCCAGGAGGACGTCCCGGCGGGAGCATTTGCTGCTGTGTGTTTTTGTAAACTGAAGAAAGCACATTTCTGTTTCCTGTTGCCATATTTGTATCGTCAGTGTTGTTCCTGGGTGGAGATGTTCTGGGACACAGACACCTCTCTCTGGGCTTCATGGTTTTGTAAATGATGTGATTAAAGCTGATTTTTGACACCTGACCAGGTGAACGTGTAATTGTTGCTGGGATGGGTGGAAGTTTGAGTCTGCACTTTAAACTTTGGCAGGCTGATAGGAATCAAACTAGAGAACAACTCTGTTAATAATTCATCAAATATCAGGTCATAAAGTCGCTGGGTGATGTTTGCGGTTCAGAGATTTCACCAGCACACCATTAAACCCACAAACATGCACACACAAACACTTTATTTAAAGCTATCACTAAGTGGATTTCTGTCAAATACACCAGATGTTCCGCTATCCTCACACACTCCGGCCTTTCAGCCTGAGCTTGGATTTTGCTGCTTCTTCCTTAATTCTGAGTTAACCAAATGTTCCACTGCACTCACTTTGGCTTTTGTACAGGAGGTGCATTCTGTTACAGTGTGTATAACCTCAGTAAGTATCTGTGGGTGCTTTACATAGTACAGTCATGATTGAAGGACAAACAGTCATAATAATGAATTGCACAGCCTGACATGCTCAAAATGTTAAACACTGAGAGAATCACACTGAGATAAATGTGATTATGAGGCAAAGGTAAGGTTTATAGTGAGGCTGAACTCTGAGGAAAGAGAGAAGGACTTGTAGAGGCAGAGAGACCGAGCTGAAAAGGATGTGCAGCAGGTGAGAGTGACTCCCTCCCATGTGAAGGAGTTACTAACTATCCTCAACCAGCTTATAAAAGATGTGAGAACATCTTTTTTTGCTAATTTGATTAATGATAAACACAATCCAAGGTTATTGTTTGACGTGATCAGCAGACTCGTCAGTCTGCTGTTCACGCCACCTGTCCTAATGGCTAACAGAAGACATTTTTAGATTCCTTTACTGGTGGGATCAACAGCATCAGGTCACAGTTCAAATCTGTACCGGCCCAGATCTGTCAGTCCTGTTCTTCGACTTTAAACCAGTTTCCTCGACAGATCTTCTCAATATAGTCTCACACATGTGGACATCATCCTGCCCAGCGGACATTATTGCTCCTAAATTCATCAAAGGTGTTATGCCTCATCTTCCCCAGATTCTCTCTATTATGAATCAATCCTTTTTATCTGGCCGGCTTCCAGATGACAGCCAGCATCTTTGCTCTGCTGAAAAACCCTCCTTAGATACGAATGTTTCAGATACTTACAGGACAATTTTCAAACTCACATTTATTTCTGAAATCCTTGAGAAAGTCTGTCAGGTCATTTATCGTTTAAATTCCAGTCCAGTTACAGATAAACCCACAGCACTGAACAAGCTTTATTGACTAAGGATATTCTAATACACTCAGATAAAGGTGAGCTTTAGTCCAGCTCGACTTATCTGGTCCCCTGCTGACCCCAGTAGGCGCCCCCATTTCCCAGAATCCACCAAGGGCAGGAGGCCCAGGCCCATCCGGACCGGGACCCACAGCAGTAGCACCACCAAGCCCCACAGAGCCCAGGGCGGCCCATCCGACTTGACCGCAGAGAAAACTACCCCCACTCCATCATCCAATCATCTTCCGGACTACATAAGACAATAGATACCCAGGTTGAGTTCATTCTCTACCTCTCCTATATCTCTCCCTAACCTGCAGAGCGAACTCCTAGAGAGCAGAAACCTCCTGCAAGGATGTAACAACCTCCCCACCGGTTGAAGGGACCCTCAGTTCCACCAATGCACCAGAGGCCCCCCCATGCCAGGGCTGGGCCCCTGTGCATGGACCCATCCACAACCTCGGTGACACACCACCATCAGGACCCAAGCCCCCGAGGCCCAGCCAGAGCCCCAGCCCAGATGAGGAGCACCCCCGCATCCCCAAGCCCCCAAGCCCGTCCCGGACCCACCCAGTGGCAGCCAGGCTACCCATCCAGTAACCCACATCCGCCAGCACAGACTCTCCCCAAGCTCTGCTGCAGTGTAAGTTCTCATTACTCGCATGTAGAGTCCCCCAGGGCTCAATCCCTGGACCAGTTCTGTTTTCTTTACATACGTTACCCCTGGATCACCTGTCTAATGGTTTTAATGGGATCTCCTACCACTGCTATACAGATGACACACAGTTATACTTTTCTGTTAAGCCCAGCAACCTTGACAGCGTCTCCTGCCTCAACAAATGCTTCTTTGCCATTACTGAGTGTATGTATTCAAATTTCCTCCATCTCAGTTCCGGTAAAACTGAGGTTCTAGTGCTCGGCCCAGACAGTTTCTCTAAGGAGGTTAGCCATTACACTGGCCCCCTTGCCAATAACATGAAATCATACGCTAAAAACTTTGGTATCATCTTTGACTAACTTTTACTCTCACACTTGAGAGCTCATCCAGTCTTGTTTCCTTCACCTCAGAAATATTGAAAAAATTAAACCTTTACTGTCATTCAATCATCTGGAACCTGTAGTTCACATTTTTCTCTCACCTTGATTATAGTAACTCACTTTTCACGTGCATCTCTCAGTCCTCCAAAGCTCATCTCCAATTAGCGCAGAATGCAGCAGCGAGGCTCCTAACAAAGACTAGCTGGTGCTCACATATCACACCTATTCTCACATGCCTTCACCGGCTTCTACAGCTATTTCAGAATTCATATTGCACAATTCATATTAATTTTAAATCTACTTAAAATTCTGTTACCAACATATAAATGTCAACTTGGACTCGCCCCTGCTTATCCAGCAGTCTCTGAAACCTTGCCACGGCAGCTGACCCTCTAACCAGGGTCTCTTAACTGATTTTAAAACCAGAGGAGATCGTGCTTTTGAAGTTGTTGCAATCAGGATCACTCTTTTTCATTTTCTTTATACGACTGCTAAAAACTCATTTTTATAGGTTAGCAGTCCCTTAATCTTTTCCACTTAATTTTCAGCCATAGTTTGTAACCATGCATGAATGCATCTGTGTATGTTGGAATATGTATACTTATCTTTATTGTGTGGCATTTACTGAAACTGTGAGCACTCTGCAAATCTGTGTTTTGAAAAGTGCTACACAAAGGCAACAGTTAACAGACTGGTGTAGAGTTAACAACCTGTCTTTGAACATGGACAAAACAAAGGAGATGATCGTCGACTTCAAGGGAGCACAGAGAGATCACTGTCCACTGAACATCGATGGATCCTCTGTGTAGGTCGTCAAGAGCACCAAATTCCTTGGTGTTCACCTGGTGGAGAACCTCTCCTGGTCCCTCAACACCAGCTACATAACTAAGAAGGCTCAGCAGCATCTCTAATTCCTGCAGAAACTGAGAAATGCCCATCTCCCACCATCCATTCTCACCAGCTTCTACAGAGGGACTATCAAAAGCATCCTGAACAGCTGCATCACTGTTTGGTACAGTAACTGCACGGTATCGGATTGGAATATCCTACCCTACAACGGATAGTGAGAACAGCTGAGAAGATCATTGGAGCCTCTCTTCCCTCTATCACAGACACCTATCGCACCCGCTGCATCAGCAAAGCCACCAGCATTGTGGAGGACCCTACACACCCCTCACACACACTCTTCAGCCTGCTGCCTTCTGGCAAGAGGTACCAGAGCATTCAGGCCCTCACTGCCAGACTTTGAAACGGTTTCTTCTCCTAAGTCGTCAGACTCCTGAACACTCAGTGATTGGACTGACACACACAGGTATACTTTCATACATCAAGTTACTTTTGCAAAATGCTCAGTCTTTTTGCACAACCACTGTCATTTTTTCACTTTTCTACTGCACTGTCTTGTGTTTGTATTGCTGTGTTTTGTCTGGTGTTGCACTGTTTTTGTTTTGTTCTTTTGTTCTTTTGCAATTGTTCTGCAATTTTTGCACACTTGCACTTTATGTAGTCCTGTGTTGATTGTCTGTAGCACCAACGTCTTGGAGGAACGCTGTCTCGCTTCACTGTGTACTATACCACTGTACATGGTTGGAATGACAATAAAGCCACTTGATTTGACTTGAAGGAGGTTGGTCCAGACGACACACTTATGCAGGTATGGAGAGGTCTGGGAGAGAGGGTGGTGGACTTTTTAACAGTCTGGTTAAAAAGTACAGCACAATACTGGAAATTGAGAGGATGATGAAAATGAATAAGTGTACCAGGTCTGAGTTTTGAGAACATGGTGATGTGCAGAGCTGAAGGAAGTACAGAGTGATGAAGACACGGGAACCAGATGTTGAAGTTAGGTTAAGCAGAGGTGAAGAAGAGAGTGCAGGCTGGGTGGAGTGGGTGGGGATGGGTGTCGGGGGTGATGTGTGATGAAGACGCGTTGGAGGTAAAGAACACACTGGGCTTAGAGTGCGGGTGTTTTATTTTAAGTTAAGTCATTTTAAGCTAACAGGAAACTGCTGTCGTGTGTCCTTTTATCGTGGCAGCCGAGAGCGGAAGCGGCGAGCTGGCTTTGGCACGCTTGACGCTGGGCTGTGATTGGCTGCCTTGTCTCCGTGCCTCCTGCTGTTGTTCTGATCAGATCAAGATGGCTGCTGTTGTCGGGGATGGAGAGTGAGCTCAAGCTGACATCCGAACACAGGCCGAGGACTCGCGCACCGACCCGCTGATCTACGGGAGCCAAACCCTCGGACCCGGACCGCCCGAACTCCCTCTGATTCTCCTCTGAAGGTAGAGGGGCTCCGCTCCCGTCGCTCTCCCCGCAGCATCCTCCCTGCCATCGATCGCTGTTTGATTGACACGTCGCCGGATCGGTCAGAAAAATCAGATTAGGCTGATTCGGTTTGATTTCCGCCCCCGTATCGACGGTAAAACATAAAATCTGAGTGCTACCGGTGTAATATGGGGCTTTTTGCTGGTTGGTGTGGGTGGGGGCTCCGGGCGGTGAATGGGTGAAGGTTATCCCGGTTACCGCGGGAGATAACGGCGCTGTTAAGGCGACATGGCGGCGGTGTTTCACCGGTAATGAGTCCGAGAGTCCGCCGCCCTCACCGGGACCAGCCGAGTCGGTCAGATACACCACTGCACGGAAACATGGCGGTTTCTTAATTTACAGTGTGGTTATTATTAACACTGGACCCGAGAGAGTCAATATAATAACAAACATAATAACAGAAATCATAAAATGACGTCATCAGTTACCTGCTTATTCAGCTTACAATAAAACCTGATCAATCAATATGTCTACAGACAAAAAACCCCGCAGTTAATCGATTATCATTATTATTGGATTATACCGGATTAAACTTGTCTGATTTATCTACATTTGTTTATCTATTATTTATTTATTGCTGGTCCTGAGCTGTAAACAGTCTGATTATCGATGACGTCACTGTTAGCACATTAATGAATTCTGTGACATATTGAAGCTGCTCCTCAGACACAGTTATTGTCTCTGCTCTTCAGTTTAAATCCATAAAGATTTCAGTATCTGTGACTCTGCTCATACTGGCATCTCTATCTTTGTTCTGGGACTTTGAAGCAGCTCTGACCTTTCTCTGACTCTTCTGTGTGACCTCTAACCTCTAGACAGACTGTCCAACAAGCTCCAGATTTAAAATTTTATTTGGATGTTACAGATTAGCAGATCTGTGCCGTGCCCCTCAGTAGGCTTCCAGAAGCCAGCAAATGAGGAGAAAGTGGGGTTTTAGTGTAAAAGAGGATGAGTTGAGGAGTAAAAGTGAGGATCCACGACTGGAGAAATCCATGAACATTTTCACCTGGATTGTTTTTATCCCTTGGCTCCTGGCAGAAAGCTGTGGGCGTGTTTGTGGCTGATTAGAGGGAAAAGCTCGCTCATGTGGACAGACCTCAGGCTGTCTGTTCATGGCGGTTTGTCCATTATCTGATGACTTCCTATTTTATCAAGAGTAGAGCAGAGCCGCCAGCTGATCTCAGGTCAGCTTGTTTCAAAGGAAACTGTCTTCAGACACTGGCTGATGTCTGCACCAAAGAAATGTCACAGAGATTTAAACAGGCTGCAGCTGCTGCTCACTAAACCTGCCAGCGCCCCCTGTAGGCTGCTCAGCTCCTGAAAGCCAGGAGAAAAACTGACACTTCAGTGTGATCTGAACCAGTTATTGACAAACAGGAAGTACTCGAGTGCAGCTAATTATTTTTATCAGTAATTAAAATCTTCTTTGTCTCATAAACTCAAACAACAACACGCAGAAACACGTGTTTGTCCTTAAAACAGAATTCAAATAAAAACTAATGATGAGGGAATGAGGCGGTGGTGGTGGAGTGGGGCAGCTATGGGGGCAGCACCACCCACGCTGCAGAGGAGAGAGGTGCGCTTGATTTATACCACAGGACGGCATGTTTCTACAGCAGGTTCAAAGGTCACTGTTTGGCTGCAGTTAGAGGAGCGACAGCTGAGTGAATCTAAGAGTTTAATCTCAGAAGTTCAGTTCAGCTCAGTTTTACCCAGCAGGCCAAGCATTTCACTGCCGTATTTGTTGTGTCAGCAAGGGGGACGTGAAAGACCACAGACATGGATACTACCACGTCCATCAAGATGACCACGCTGGCCATCCAGAACCTGTTCAGCTACGTGGAGGAGGAGAACCTGTCCGCCCTGAAAGCTCACCTGGATCGCTTCAAGGAGGTGGATGGACGCAGTGATGTACGTAATCGAGCTGTGATGGTAGCGGCGCTCGCTTTACAGTCAGAAGACGTTTTACAGCATTTGAGCACCGATATCCCTCCTTTAACTGTATTTAATGATATTCATGTTCAGTTTCATTGTTTTTACTGTAGTTTTTTCTGTGAATTCAGTTTATTAATGCTGTTGTATTATTTTATTTTCATTTCTGGTCACTTTTTATATGACTTTTATTCTTTAGTGATTTTACCTCAGTGCTTGTTTTATTTTTCTGGTTTGTTTACCTGTTTGTTTGTGTACCTGCCTGCGTGTGCAGAACGGTCAGACTCCTCTGATGCTGGCGGCCGAGCAGGGCAGTCTGGAGATCGTCCAGGAGCTCATCAGGAGAGGAGCCAATGTCAACCTGGATGATGTGGTGAGCGAAACGAGTGCTCTGTCACCAATGACAAAAAAACCCCATCCTCCAGTGCTGTGGTTGCTAGGAGACAGGTGGGCAAGGTGGCCGGCTCCTGTTTCCATGGTAACCTTGTCTGTGTGTATTTTAGGACTGCTGGTCGGCTCTGATCTCCGCAGCCAAGGAGGGTCACGTGGAGGTGGTGAAGGAGCTGCTGGAGAACAGCGCCTACATCGAGCACAGGGATATGGTGGGAGCAAAGCCTCATGGGAAATGTAGTGCAGAGACTGAAGTGGCTAAACCAAGGGTTAACATATGTTTGTGTGTGTGTGTGTGTGTGTGTGTGTCCCAGGGTGGCTGGACGGCTCTCACATGGGCTGCTTATAAAGGTCGCGTGGAGGTCACAAAACTGCTGCTGGGACATGGGGCCAACCCCAACACTACAGGACAGGTAACGCACACACAGGACAGGTAACGCACACGGATGGGAGAATTGATTTTGGCAGGAAGATTTTGTTGTGTTTTGGACTGTTTCAGTCCACAGTGTTTCAGTGATGGCGCTGACACGTCCTCCTGTGTCCCTCACAGCAGTACAGTGTGTATCCAATCATCTGGGCCGCAGGTCGAGGACACGCTGACATCGTGAAGCTGCTCCTGCAAAATGGAGCCAAAGTCAACTGTTCAGACAAGGTGAGGGGGCGAGAGCCTGACAAAAAACACACACACCTGCACACACCTGCATGACCTAACCTGAAACCACAGGAAACAGTGCAACACAACATCCGACTGACATCAAATAAATGAATCTCTGTGGGCTCGAGTAAATCGAGAGTAAGAAAGTAAAAACACCTGCACAGGAAACGTCCTGCAAAATAACACGAATAAGTAGCATGATGGATGACAACAGGAAGTGATACAACACAGGAGCACACACCAAACAGCATGACACATTTTACAATAAAGCAGCTCAGAGATGGTGTGTGTGTGTGTGTGTGTGTGTGTGCACGTTACAGTACGGGACCACCCCTCTGATCTGGGCGGCGAGGAAAGGACACTTTGACTGCGTGATGCACCTGCTGGAGAACGGTGCTGATGTTGACCAGGAGGGGGCGGTACAACCTTACTCACCTTCACCACCTTCATCATCACCATCACTGCAGGCATGCCAGAATAATATGCGCCTGCCTCTGTTAACTACTTCCTGTCTGTCCCCAGAACTCGATGACGGCACTGATCGTGGCGGTGAGGGGCGGGTATACGGAGGTCGTGAAGGAACTGCTGAAGAGGAACCCCAACGTCAACATGACCGACAAGGACGGGAATACGGCGCTGATGATCGCTGCCAAGGAGGGCTACACCGAGATCGTCCAGGATCTGCTGGATGCCGGCACCTATGTAAACATCCCTGACCGGGTGAGGCGCCAACAGGCATCGTTACATGACACGCGTGGTTTCAATAACAGGGAAGCTGAACAGCGTCCTGTGTGTTCCAGAGCGGCGACACGGTACTGATCGGAGCCGTGAGGGGCGGGCACGTGGAGATCGTCAGAGCTCTGCTGCACAAATACGCTGACATCGACATTAGAGGGCAGGTGAGGTTTTGGAGACACATTTCCTTCATCACCTTGGAAACAGTGAGTTCATTTCTTAGCTCATTAGATGTTTGTGAACTTGAAAAATCTTTCCCATTATATTTCACGGCACGCTGCAGTCAGACTAACACAGATGATATTTTATAAATTCGTCATCATTGCTTAATTCAGTCGCAGGTTTAGGTTTGATTGTTTTGGCACTTCGCGCCCTCCGTCGTTTTGTCTCTGTTTTGATTTGCTGGTGTCTTCAACATTCTGATGAGAAGGACGACCGAGGGCTTCACACTGCTGTTACTCTGCGAGCATTCAGTAAAGAAGAACTTGAGGGTCAGAGCCAATCAGATGTAGCGTTGAGTAAAGTGATGTTGCTAATGTCATCTCTCTGCTCCGCCTCCAGGAGAATAAGACAGCTCTTTACTGGGCCGTGGAGAAAGGAAACGCCACCATGGTGAGAGACATCCTGCAGTGTAACCCCGACACGGAGACCTGCACCAAGGTAAGAGCCCGGCACACCTGAGAACACCTGTCTGAGAGTAGGGGGTGGGGTTCTGTGGTTAACCTGAGTTTTGCTTTCAGGATGGAGAGACTCCTCTGATCAAAGCCACCAAGATGAGGAACATCGAGATCGTGGAGCTACTACTTGACAAAGGAGCAAAGGTGTCTGCTGTGGACAAGGTGAGAGCCAGATAGACTAGGGGTGGCTGTGGCTCAGGTGATAGAGCAAATCAGCTACTGATTGGAAGGTTGGTGGTTCGATCCTTGGCTTTCTGCATGCCAAATATCCTTGGGCAAGATACTAACCCCAAGTTGCCCTCCGATGCTTTCATTGGAGTGTGACTGTGTGTGAATGTTGGTTAGTTTGCACTTGAGTTTAGAAGTGCTTGTATGAATGGGTGAATGAATGAGGCATGTTGTATATAGCACTTTGAGTACTCCGGGAGAGTAGAAAAGTGCTATATAAGAATCAGTCCATTTACCATTTACCAATCAGTCCATAGACCCAAGCATCACATGTATCTACCTACCCTTCAAAGTAAAAGCAGGTTTAAATATTTAGTTTGTTTTTCAGTCTGTAGATTTGTCACAGAGTGAAATGAATGAACAGGTTGCAGAGGACCTGATGCTGACACCTGTTTTCACAGAAAGGAGACACTCCTCTCCACATTGCCATCCGGGGGCGGAGCCGGCGCCTGGCCGAGCTCCTCCTCAGGAACCCCAAAGATGGTCGCCTGCTGTACCGCCCCAACAAGGCTGGAGAGACGCCGTACAACGTTGACTGCAGCCACCAGAAAAGCATCCTGACACAGATTTTTGGAGCACGTACGTCTTTTTTTATGTCTCACCTCATAGTGAGCCTGAACTGCATGCAAACGCAGTGTTACGGTCGATGTTTGCTCAGCTTTGAGTCTCTTCGTCACTCCTCGACCTTAAAATGAACTCGGACCGATCTCACTGCTGAAACTTAAGAGTGAATCAGCTGAAAGAAGCTGCAGTTGGAAAGTATGAAGTAATGAGGCAGCTTTACATGATGCTTTGTGTTTTTGTAGGCTCAGCTTGTTACACATAACTGGATCAGTCTGCAGTCAGAGATCAGTCAGAGCTTTATGAAGAAATCAAAGCATGGCCTCAGTGCACAGCTCACAGTGATAACAGCCTCGGCTGAAACCAAACTTTTTAGTTTTTCTCATATTTAAAAGTTCTGAGACTGCTTCACTATGTGGATCATTCTAAACCAGGGGTCGGCAACCTGCGGCTCCGGACCCGCATGCAGCTCTTTAGTCCTTGTACTGCGGCTCTGCGTGGTTTGGGAAAATAAATAGAAGTATTTAGCTGAAGTGTATTTTATTTATGTTAGTTCTTTTTTAACTTGTAGTTCTAAATTGGAAGAATATTGTGATATTGAAATATAAAAATAAAATTATATTCTATTATTTTTTCATCGCTCAAAATAAGCGTCACACTCGCATGAAGTCGGTATACCCGCCCAAAACGCCGTGCATTTATCGAGACTTTCAACCCCAGGTAGGCCAATTATGGATCTTCGGATCCACATTATGTCAGCAGCTGTTCTCCACCGTGAGCTATGTTAAAAACAAACACTCACGCCTCACAGATGACAGCTTACAGTCCTGCGTAAAGATGAAAGTGACTTCGTACAGCCCCGATTTGCAGACGCTGTGCGCAAAGGTTCAGGAGCAGAAATCACGTTGTAAACATATCACGGCAGACCCGACGATGTTTCCATGAACATGCTTTTCAGCATTTCTTTATTGACCACTTTTCACACACGGTTGCTGTACGCATACAGCTGGCTGTAGCTTTTCAGCTCACAGCCCGACATATACCAACAACAACACAACAGCACAGATAGCGCAGACGTAAAGGCGGTGAGGCGTGATTGCGGGTGCCGCTCAGGTGCGTCCGCCTCCTCTGCAGCGGCGCTGCAGACCACGCCCCGCCACACACATTAACCAGGTAAAATACATATTTACGCAGAATTTTGCAAATATCTATTTTTCATTTGTCAGCAGCATAGAGCTTTTTTCCAATTATTTTTTAAAAGTCAGGTCAAGGCTCCAACAGCCCAAAGGCAATGTAAGGGTGGCAGCTGACAACAGTTTTTGTTTGCTACATGGATCATTTTAGTTCAGCTGGGTGTCTTTCCTTTTGTTATATTTCTTTAAGAGTTCAAAATGTGTTAATTACATAAATAAAATGTAATTTTCTCTGTAGCACTTCATGGATTTCATAAGCAACACACCTTAGTTGTTCACACAAAGCATAAAGGTAAAAAACAATATATACAGTGTTATCTTCATTTTAGATGTCAAAAAGTATTTGCGGCTCCCAGTGTTTTCTTTTGCGTGGAAAAACGGGGTCCAGATGGCTCTTTGGGTCTTAAAGGTGGCTGACCCCTCGTCTAAACAATATCCCTTACAAATGTAGACCTCAAAATAATCTGCAAAGCTCTCTCAAAAAGATTAGAGAAAATAACCCCCCTTTTTAATTCATCCTGACCAAACTGGTTTCATAAAAGGTATGCACTCATCAACAAACACACGTAGATTACTTAATTTAATAGACTACTCATGCAGTAAAAACACTGAAACCACAATATTGTCTGTAGATGCAGAAAAAGCGTTTGACAGAGTTAACTGGAAAGTTTTATTTTCAACTTTACACAGATTTGGTTTTGGAAACTCTTTCATAAACTGGCTAAAAATATTATATAATTCCCCAACAGCTTGTGTCAGAACAAATGACCAAACATCCTCCAGCTTCTGTCTCCTGAGGGGCACCAGGCAGGGATGCCCACTCTCCCCTTCACTGTTTGCAATTTTTATCGAACCACTAGCAGCAGCAATTAGACAGGCTACATTAATTAAGGGCATAAAATGCAAGAATGTAGAACATAAAATTAGTCTTTATGCAGATGATGTGTTGATTTTTCCCCCAAACTCACAAACCAACCTTTCTGACGTAATTACACTAATAACTCGTTTTCAAGGGTTTCAGATTATTCAGTTAACTGGTCAAAATCTAAAGTTCTTCCAATTAATTCCTCCTTCTATAATTCTTCTTCTACCCCACTACAATCTGGAAATATTAAATATTTAGGTATGAATGTCTCTGTTAAGCTTGCAGATTTAACTAAATTAAACCACATCCCACTTCTAAAGAAAGTAGAAGGCGATCTGGCCAGATGGAAATCTCTACCCATATCACTCATGGGAAGGGTTGCCGCTATAAAATAATGGTCTTGCCAAAAATAAATTATTTATTTTCAATGATCCCGAGTAAGCCATCACAAGATTGGTTCAGATCTCTGGATTCGTATATTTCTAAATTCCTTTGAAAAGATAAACCCCCGCGTATCAGCTTAAAAACGCTACAAAGGACCAAGGATAAAGGAGGACTAGATCTGCCTAACTTTCATCACAACTTCTTAGCCAACAGGCTTCAGTTCATCTCAGGATGGTTAAAACATTTGACCTTACCAACCTTCTTAGATGAGCCTTGGCTAGATGTAGAACAGGCACTATGCAACAATGTAGAGATTTCAGACCTACCATTTATCAGCTCAAACATCAAACGACATGAATGCTTTAAAAAGCCCTTCTCTGACAGCATGGTGGGAGTTTCTAAAAATAACAGAGTCTTCATTAATCCCATGCAAACGTACACCTATCTGGAATAACCCTGACATATTACAAAACAATAATATGATTAATTTTCCAGATTGAGGTTGTAAAGGAATTAAATGGTAAATGGCCTGTATTTGTATAGCGCTTAACTAGTCCCAAAGGACCCCAAAGCACTTTACACATTCAGTCATCCACCCATTCACACACACACACTGGTGATGGCAAGCTACATTGTAGCCACAGCCACCCTGGGGCGCACTGACAGAGGCGAGGCTGCCGGACACTGGCGCCACCGGGCCCTCTGACCACCAACAGTAGGCAACGGGTGAAGTGTCTTGCCGATTACAACGGGAACTCCCAACTCTTGAGCCACGCTCGCCCCGTAAATACTTGGAACATATATTAGAAGGAATAGACTATTCCATTTGACAGACTAGTTATACAATATGGGATCAACAAGAAAAGATTTTTAGAATATCAACAAATTAAATCCATAGTAAAAAAGAAATTTAAACCCAGTCAAGTTGAATTACAAACACCACCAAGTGTGGTACAATTTCTTACTCTTAAATCCCCCAAATTATTGTCTAAAATATACAGAACACTTTCTAAAGAAATGTAGGCCGGCCTGCGAGATCATTTCATATAGATTTATTATTATTGTTATGCATGGCCCAACGATATGAGGCGCTAATAACACACAAACGACAGCTCCGATAATGCAGCATTTCAGCCTCCTTGCCTAACGCTAGGCTACCTGGGAACATTCCCACATCAATCAAATCAAGCTTCTGTTATTGCGAAGCTAGCCCCTCACAATGGCGATGAGAAAAGTTGATCCTGAAAACAGAGCCTTTCAACACCGATGGGAGGCTGAATATATGTTTACAGACATTGCCGGTAAACCCGTATGTCTTATTTGTGGAGCTAATGTGGCTGTAATTAAGGAATTTATTTTAAGACGGCACTACGAGACAAAACATCAGGATAAGATGAAAAACCTAAATGCAGAGCAGAAAATGCAGAAAGTCGAAGAGCTAAAGTAGAATCTGACATTTCAGCAGACGTTTTTCCTCAGAGCCAAATCATAAAGTGAAGCTGTTTTGAAAGCAAGTTTTATTGTGGCAGAGGAGATAGCCAAATCAGCCCGGCTATTTACCGAGGGAGTGTTTCTGAAGAGCTGCATGATGAAGGTGTGCAACATCTTGTATCCAGACAAAACGCAGATTTTGGCAAATGTGAGCCTGAGTAGAAATACGATTGCTGATCACGTTTGTGAGATGGCCACTGATACATAGTCTCTTGCTGTGGATGAAAGTGAAGACATAATGGACATTGCACAGCTGTCCATTTTCATCCGTGGAGCGGACTTCAATTTGCGCTTCACAGAGGAAATATTGGACATTAAATCGATGCACGGGACAATGACAGGAAAACACATTTTTTAAAACGTATGTCAAAGTGTAACCGACATGAAACTGCCCTGGGACAAACTTGTTGGACTTACAACAGATGGAGCGCCGCCAAAGTGCGGTGAAAAAGGTTGACTAGTCAGCAGGATGCGAGTGAAGATGCAGGAGGAGAACTGTACCGGTGAGTTAACAGCATATCACTGCATCATACACCAGGAAACACTGTGTGGTAAAGTCCTAAAAATGGAGCATGTAATGAGCACCGTAACGCAAACTGTAAATTTTATCCGAGCTAAAGGTTTAAATCGCCGGGAATTTCAGTCTTTTATGCGGGAAATAGATACAGAGTTTGCCGACATTCCTTATCATACAGAGGTCCGTTGGCTGAGTCGGGGAAAAGTTCTCAACAGAGTTTTTGAGCTCAGCGAGGAAATCGGTCAGTTCAAGGACAGTAAAGGAAAAGACCCCACAGTTATGAGGGATGAAAAGTGGAAATGTCAGTTGGCGTTTTTGGCTGACATAACAGCTCATCTCAACGTCTTAAACCTTCAGCTGCAGGGATGTGACCGCATGATCACTGTATGATCCGGTGAAGGCATTTCAAGTGAAGCTGCTCTTATGGGAGTCACAAATGCACCAGTGCAATTTGCCTCACTTTCCCTGTTCCCAAGTAATGTTGAACCAAGTCGGTGCAACTGTGTTCCCAAATGCACGCTTTGCTGATAAACTGAGCGCACGACGCACTGAGTACGCACGGCACTTTGGTGACTTTGAAGCACGAAAAGAGAATTTCAAGCTGCTTTGCAACCCATTTACAGTTGATGTGGAAACTGCAACTGTGCAGATTCAGATGGAGCTGATTGAGCTGCAGTGTAATGGGACATTCAAGGCAAAGTACGACACTGAAGGGCGCGCGCAGTTTATTCGTTCCACTCCTGAAAGAATGCCCCAGCTGCCCGACTCGAACCTGCCTGACTCGAACCTTGTGTATGTTTGGTAGCACATATCTGTCTTAGAAGCAGTTTTCAGTGATGAAGATTAACAAAACAGCACACAGGTGTCGTCTCACTAATGAACACCTGCAGTCGATCCTGAGAATCTCCACAACAGAAGACCTCACACCAAACTTAAACTTGTTGCCAAAAAAGATGCCAAGCATCCAGCTCTGACAAAATGGCATAAGAGCAAAGAAAACTGAATGTTATGATTTGTTATTTTAACTTTTGCTGAAAAGCACAAATTTTATTTATATTTCCTTTTTTTTTTGCCTCATGTTCAGGTTTTGAATTTGCATCATTCTGACAGGAGATATTTTTTAAAAAAGCAAAATATTTTAAGTTTATTTTTTAAAAATAAAAATGGCATAATAGCAACAAAATCTCCTTGTTTTGATTTGTTGTTATTTTAGCGTTTACTTAAAAGCACAATTTTCATTTATTTTTCTGGGGTTTTTTTCAGCATGTTCATATTTCTAACCCATGTGCACCAGTGTGCACTGTTCATCGACATAAACTACACCTTTCTTGGCTGCTACCTCAAAGCACATTGTGCGCTGTCGGTCCTGCGTGCTGCACAACAAAATTCAATATTTAGTGTTTACTGTTATTTACACTTAGCTAGATTAATGGGATGGTGTTGTGTTTATTATGTGGCTCTCTGTTTTGTTTGTTTTTTTGGGGGGGGTTTTCTCTCTCAACAGGTGATCCAAGAGATTTTTTCTTTTTAAGTGCCCTTTCTCACTGTCCCTCTCCCCCTCTGTTTTTCTTTTACTTCCTCTCTTTCTTTCTCCCTTTCCTATCCCCCAGCCATGTCTGTCCCATCTGTAACGACTGAAAATAAAATAAAATAAATAAATAATAACAACAAAGGTCGATCAAATGGACCAATACAGCAAGGCCGTGATGATCCACTTGGTAAAGTAAATCTGTTGGGTATCTTCGTTGGCCTTCAGACAACAATTTTGATGGCTAAAGAACCAAACGTGACAGTCAAAAAAAAAAACAAAAAAAAAACAAAGATGAAGGAAAAACTTGTAGTTTATCTGCAATAACAGCTGATTCATGGTTACTGAGTGCAGAGTGAGTGAATGAACAGCAGAGTATCATCAGTATATTGACATACCCGCTCACAGGAAATAATGTCATGAGTAGAAAATGAAGTTCAGAAGCTGCAGGCTTCTGAACTCTCTGCTCATTCAGACTTGGTGTTTGCTGTAAATTGATACGAGGAGTGAAATCAGCCATGCTGAGACTGCTCTGCAGGCTTGAGTTAACCGATCAGTTCATCTCACCAAAATCATTCTGACTCCATAAAAAAAACTCCAGAAGTCTGATTACATCGCCAAAGCGGATTACTTTTATCTGTTCTGTCCTCAGGGATCCTCAAATCAAAAGAATAAAAGACTCTCTGTGTCTCCACCCCCTGCAGGTCATCTGTCGCCCTCGGAGACGGACGGCGACATGCTGGGCTACGACCTGTACAGCTCGGCGCTCGCCGACATCCTGAGCGAGCCCACCATGCAGCCGCCCATCTGTGTGGGTCTGTACGCTCAGTGGGGCAGCGGCAAGTCCTTCCTGCTCAAGAAGCTGGAGGGTGAGTTCGTGTTTGCCACGCTCACCAGGCTCACCAGGCTCACCACGCTCGTTACACTAAGGGTACGTACACCTGGCCAACACGTACTGACGCTCCTCTTCCTCCTCAGATGAGATGAAGACTTTTGCTGGGCAGCAGATTGAGCCGCTGTTCCAGTTCTCCTGGCTCGTTGTCTTCTTGTCCTTGCTGCTCTGTGGCTCCATCGCTATCATCCTCGGCTTCAGCGTGGACCCCAAGCTTGCTATGGCGGTCTCCCTCAGCCTGCTTGCCCTGCTTTACCTATTCTTTGGTGAGAAATGCCTCGATGTGATGCCGGACGTTAACACATGACCTCCTGTACTGTCATCGGTGTTCACATAAAGTTTTACATTCTGTAGTGGTGGTGTACTTTGGCGGCCGGAGGGAAGGCGATAACTGGACGTGGGCGTGGCTGCTGAGCACCCGCCTGGCGCGGCACATCGGGTACCTGGAGCTGCTGTTGAAGCTGATGTTCGTGAACCCGCCGGAGCTTCCGGAGCAGAGCACGCGAGCGCTGCCTGTCAGGTAACGCCACCGCACAGGGTGGTCATGATGTCACAGTAATGTCACGCTGATGTCATGATGATGTCACCTGTCTCCTGCAGGTTCCTGTTCACAGACTATAACCGGCTGTCCAGCGTTGGAGGAGAAACATCCATGGCGGAGATGATCGCCACACTGTCAGATGCCTGCGAGCGAGAGTTTGGCTTCCTCGCCACACGACTCTTTAGAGTGTTTAAGACTGAGGAGACGCAAGGTAACGCATCACTTCCTGTCTGACAGCCTGCGCTTGCTGAGGTCACCTGACCCGAGTCCAGCTCGGCTCATCTCTTCTTCTTCGGTGCTCTCAGGGAAGAGGAAGTGGAAGAAGACGTGCTGCGTACCGTCCTTCATCCTCTTCACCCTTGTGCTGGGCTGCCTTGTCACCGGCATGGCGCTGCTGGCTGTCTTCAAGGTGGATGGCGAGAACCGGACAGTGAACGCGGTGCTGATCGCCATCGGCAGCGTGGTTGGCCTCGCTCTGCTGCTCAACTGCAGGACGTGGTGGCAGGTGACCGACTCGGTGCTTAACTCGCAGAGGAAGAGGCTCCACAGCGCCGCCAACAGGATGCACAAGCTGAAGAGCGAGGGCTTCATGAAGGTAAGGAGGGGACACAATCTACGGGGGCGGCGAGGAGGTCTCCTTGAGCTGAGGGTCTTTAGTTTCAAAGTTTTAAATCCTCTAATGTCTCTGATGGAGGAAAACACGAGGTGGGAGCAAGGGTGTAGCTCAGGAGTCTTCCTGGTTCTGAATGAGCCCTTGAACGTGATTGGCTGGTTCTGCACATAGGAAAAAGCTTCATGTAGCTCGTGTGCTATGGTGAACTTTCAGAATAAGAGCATGGAGGTGGTCGTTTCAGTTTGTTAGTGTGTTTCTCCTGCAGGTCCTGAAGCACGAGGTGGAGCTAATGGCGAGGATGGCGAAGACGATTGATGGGTTCACGCAGCACCAGACGAGGCTGGCGGTGGTCATTGACGGGCTGGACTCCTGCGAACAGGACAAAGTGTTGCAGATGCTCGACACGGTGAGACGCTCGCACGGCTTCATTCAGTTTTTCAGTGTTTTTAAAGATGGCGAGGCAAAAGCGTGGACCTGGTCTGACCTCATCGTCATCTTTAATGCACAAACGTTAGCTGTGACATCACAGACTTAGTCAAGCTGACTTGTGTTTTTATTAGATGAATGTGATCTGTGACGGACCGAGCAGTGAAGGAAACTTAGGCACAGGTTAAAGTCCCAAAAAATGATTTTTTTATTTAACCCAAAAAACATAATTGGTTAACTCATGCAAAAAGAATCAAAATCTTGGGCCCATAAAAGAGGTCAAAATAACAGAACTCTACTCAAAGTTGACAACAATACTGATAACTCAAACAAACTGACCTAACTTAACAAGACAAAGGGGAAACTTAAATAGTGGCTGATCAGCCCACAAAAATACAAAGGGGTAAAACACACAAAACCTAACTGAAACTAACATAATAAACTCCAATTCCCCCCCATGGTCCCGAGTTATGGAATGAACCAGTTTGCAGTCTTCCTTTAAAGCCACCTCTTGGCTCCTCAATCAAGGGACTGGAACAGCTGCAACTAAGGTAACTCAGAAAACAAAAAATTGAATCATACATAACAGTGTAAACTAAAATGTGCGCACTTATTTTAGAATGCAGTGTTATGTGGATATGTGAATTAATTCTGAACCAAACCAGTTATTTGTCCTGTAAATTAATTCCTATATTTAAATAAAGACAAATGTGAATGCAATGTTATGTATAAGCCTCTACACTAACATGGTGATATTACCACTGTGTGGCTGTAAGTGCAGCCATCACATGATCAGTCGGAACAGCTCAGCTCTTATCACGTGGGTCAGATTTACTTTGAAAGGACAGGCAGTTGCCTCACATGGTCAGTGTGGGTGTGCCCCTCCTGCAGGTGCGTGTGCTGTTCTCCAAAGGGCCCTTCATTTCCATCTTTGCCAGCGATCCGCACATCATCATCAAGGCCATCAACCAGAACCTGAACAGCGTCCTGCGCGACTCCAACATCAACGGGCATGACTACATGAGGAACATCGTGCACCTTCCTGTCTTTCTCAACAGCAGGGGGCTCTCCAGCGCCAGGAAGATGTGCACTGCCACGCCCGCCAACGGAGACACCACCACCGCCGACGGTATCCACACATACAATGACTACATTATACAAGACTCGCAATTACATTGCTTTTTATCGTAGCTGATTAATGAAGCGTGCAGGTGACATCAGCAGCCTGTTGTCACATCCTTCTGCTGTCACGTGACCGCGCCTGCTCTGAAATCATGTTGGATGAAATCTCACAGAGATTCACTCAGATTCAGTCTGGACCTGAAAGTAAACCATTGACTGGTTTTATTTTTCTTACTAAGATAAAAGTATGAATTTGAGGAGCAGGAGGGCAGAGGCTAATCCGTAATCCCAGAATATCTGTACACACAGCAAACTGACATCATACTCACCTCTGTCTGTGGTTACAGACCGACTTGATGTTTACATCTGTTTGTGTGTCAGCAGGGTGGCATGAGGAGCTGGACAGGAAGCTGTCTCAGCACAGTCTGGGAGAATTAACCAAGTTTGGAAGCAAGACGACGCTCAATCGCCGGGTGTGTGTGTGTGTGTGTGTGTGTGTGTGTGTGTGTGTGTGTTAATCTAATGACTTGTAGGTGGTCTCATGTTTCCTCTGATTGAAGTAAATCCAGCTGCTTTTCAGGTTTTAATTCGAAAAGAGTGTGTTTCAATGAGCTGCTGTTTCTTGATTGACAGCTTGTGTATACTCCGTCCCTCGTGCGTGTGGTCATGTGACCTGTGTGGTGTACTTTCCAGGACACGTACCGGCGGCGCCAGGTACAGCGCTCAGTTACGCGTCAGATGTCGTTCGACCTGACGAAGCTGATGGTGACAGAGGATTGGTTCAGCGACATCAGCCCACAGACGATGAGGAGGCTGCTGAACATCGTCTCCGTCACAGGTGACCTCCATCACCTTCATTATTAGCAGGACACGGTGTGACTGCCGTCAGCCTGTCTGCCACTTCCTGCTGATCTTGGTGGTTCATTCCAGTTTTTTTACATTAAAAAACTTTTTTATTATTATTATAATAATAATGTAGTTTTTAACCCCACCTCCTCCTGTCCAGGCCGTCTGCTACGAGCCAATCAGATCAGCTTTAACTGGGACCGCCTGGCGTCGTGGATCAACCTGACGGAGCAGTGGCCCTACAGAACGTCCTGGCTCATTCTGTACCTGGAGGAGACCGACGGAGTCCCCGACCACGCCACGCTCAAGACCATCTACGAGAGGTCAGAGGTCACCCTCCCTCCGCAGGTGTCATTGGTAAAACGACGCTGCGTCAGCTGATCAGTGCGTTCTCTCTCCTTCAGAGTGTCCAAGAACATCCCGACAACGAAGGACGTGGAGCCTCTGCTGGAGATCGACGGAGACGTGCGCAGCTTCGAGGTCTTCCTGTCATCACGGACACCCGTCCTCACAGCGAGGGACATCCGTACCTTCCTGCCTTGCACCGTCAACCTGGACCCCAAACTCCGTGAGATCATTGCAGGTACGAGTACTCCTCAGTACTGCTGAAAATACTGCTCAGTGTATTGCTGACTGTACTTGTACCTGTTGCTCTCACGAGCGTGACGTGATTTGAGGACATCATCAGTCTGAAATTCCTCTCCATAGATGTTCGCGCTGCCCGTGAGCAGATGAACATGGGCGGAGTCACGTACCCGCCCCTGCCTCTGCAGGATGCTCAGCCCCGCCCCACATCAGTCTATAGTCAGGTGTCGTCGACGTGCTCGCCCTCCGCGTCCTTCACCGGGCCCTTCAACCCACCAGCGGGGGGCGTGGTCTCCCCGCCGCCTCACAGCAGCTACTACAGCGGCATGGCCAGCACACAGCATCCCTTCTACAACAGGGTGAGTAAAGGCCCCGCCCCTGCCCACACCTTATGATGTCATTGAATCGGCAGGTAGCGTACCGATGTCATCGGTTCACGTGACCACTGTCCCGGCTCAGTCCCTTTCATCGTTTGTGTTGTTTTGCTTGGTTTGATTTCATTTCCTGTTTCATTGAATCCCTGCTGTCTCACAGCCCACAGCTGACAGGCTGTCGTCTAATCACCTCATCCGGCTTTGTAGAGTAAAAGAACAGAAAGCTTCACAGAGAGTTGAATGAAGTTCAACTTTCAGCTAGCTTCAGCTAGACTTTTTATTTTTAATGCGTCAAAAGTTTTCACATCATAACAAACAAAAGCACAGAAATACAAACAGAAACGACAAAAAAACACACAAATCTTGACGAAACACTATGTGTTTCGTCAAGATTATTTGAACATTTGTTTCATCAAATAGTTTTTTTCCTCTTGTAACCACTGTGGGACGGTGCCACGGTGCTGAACTGGAGTTGGTGCCGGGTGTCAGGTGGCAGGGATTCGCTCTTTAATTTGACAGTTTTTGGGTTTTTTTATGTTTCATCACGTCCACCAACATTATTTTGATTTTTCACCTCCTCCCCCTCAGCCATATTTTCCCCACCACCTTTACCAGCTGCCACGCCCACTCGTGGCTTCCTTCCCACCACACCTCCATCCACGACCACCTCCTAAAAGCTCCTTCAGCAGGGATGCCACTGCTGCCACCGCTCCTGTAAGTACGACCATAGCTGGAAGCTATGACCCAACATGAACGTTTTTAACAAGTTCAATTGTTAAAAAAATGATGAAACTTGTCTGTTTTCAGTTTTTGAATCTGAAACTAAATTTTTTTTGTTTTATTACCTGGTGAAGAAGAAACACGTAAAATATTTTAGAAAAAATCCTTTAGAAACTCCGCCCACCAGACGTTTGTTTGCTCAGAAGTTTTCCTCTAGAAATCAGTCTTAATCAGAGTTTTCGTTTTCTTTGCTTGTGGTCTTTGAAGGCTCCTCTGTCCTCTCCTCTTTTACTCCTGCTGTTAATCTCATCCTCTTCTTCTTTGGTTTCCGGAAACACTGAACCAGTGGTGGTTTCTTAAAACTGTGCCTTCAGTAGAAATCATTGTGCTGTCCCGTCATTCATCTGTATTTCCTCATGTTTTCATCCCCAACTGTCCGTCTGCAGTCTAAGAGTTCGTCTTTGAAAAGGAAGCAGGTATTTAACCTTACCTAACATGGCCCTCCTTGTCTTCTTCCCTCCTTCCTTCCTGAAGTGTCCACAGCAAAGGTCTGCGTCATGTTTTGGTGTTGATTGCTCTCGTTCAGCCAGCTGACAAATCAGCCTCAGAAGGTTCCTGTTAGGTTCTCAAGGACGTTTCAGACACAACAGGTTCCCACAGGAACACTTGAAACATAACAAGTGACTTTTTTATGAAATATTTCACTTCACAACTGAGCATACTCTGTTTTCATTTAAGGAGCAACATTTCTGATTTGTAGTTACAGTGAAAGGAAAAAAAAATCCAAGCATGAACATGAGCCCGTGATTGAGCCGCGACCGATCTGAACTTCAGCCGGACTTGAGCCGGATGCTGTGGACCAAAGGAGGAAGTGTTCCAACCACTACAACCCCCAGCATGCACCTTGCCTCTACTAGCATGTGGCTTCAATAAAGTAGTTGTTTGATCTATTCAGAAACTTTAACTTGACCTTTGACCCCTCACTGCTAACCCACACAGCTGCTCACTACCCCAAACTCCCCCAGCCCCACCTCTGCACGGTGAAAAATGTCCTGACTGAGTTAAAGGTGCTCACAAAGCTTTAAAACATCTGTTGGACAGTAATTTTTTACATCACTGGGGACATTTTTGTGTTTCAGGCCGCGTTTCAGCAAAAAGAAACAGTCCTGTGCCTGCTGTGCAAAGTCATGTGACATGGTTATCTAGATCCAGATAAACCGTACACCAGAGGCAGTACAAAACATGGACGTAGCTTCTGGGTCCAAAAAATAAAGCAGTCACGGAAGTGCCTGAAACCTATTTGGATTTTTATGGCCACCAGGATACGACACTGTAAAATTTCTTCTGGTTCTATAGAAATGTGTGGGATGACCTCTGACATTTATAAATACCTTCCTGATGTTGACTTAGTCTCTCATATCGGGTCAAAACAAGGTTATTCAATAAATTTTGGTCATTCTGAGCATCAGAGAAATTTTTCCGGGTATGCATGATGATTTTCAGAGCCGCTGTGCTTCCTCACATCCGATTTCAAAAGACCAAGTTAGCAATGGTGAAGCTGATCAGTGGGTGACCTCACAGTCGCTACGTCCATCTTTTACATGTCTGTCAGGTGTACTTTTACCTGAGTTAGCGTTTATGTTTTTAGACTGGTGGAGTCACTGAGGAAAAATGTTGAGCTAAAAGGGTTAAGCTCAGGTTGAGACTTACATTAACCTGGCAGGATTTGGATGAAGTTTCCATTCATCTCACAGCTGGATAGCACATCTGAAAATAATGACATTTGTTATTAAAATCTAAAAAATGTTGGATTTTTTTTCCCTGTGAAATATATCTATGTTCAGGGCTCCGCCTCGGTCGCGTCTGCCACTCCGCCCATCCTCCTAAGCTCCATGACCACAGAGGCCGTCTGTGAGCGCGTGCGGCATATTGAAGGCATCGACCAGAGTATGATAGGACAGTACACCGCCACCATCAGAAAGGTCAGTGACACAACTTCACAAGAAAGCAGAAAGCCTGGGACCTGAGACTGAAATACAAATGTTTTTCATTTTCAGGCAAACGTTAACGGCAGAGTTCTGTCTCAGTGCAACATCGATGAGCTGAAGAAAGAAATGAACATGAACTTTGGAGACTGGCAGCTCTTCAGGGCAACGGTCAGTCCAGGCAGTGAATGCATTACTGACTAATAGCGTAACATTATATGCATATTGGTGAATTTTCTAAAACAGAAACCCTGCAGCAGTGGAAAACCAAAAAATCTGGGTTTATTAAAACAGAGTTTTCAGTGACCTGCAGCAGCTTGGTTTAATGCTTAATGATGTAATGACTTAAAATAAGATCCACCTCCTCCTTCCTGCTGAAGGTTTTGGACATGCGTCACATTGAGAGCCAGGTGCTACATGAGGAAACCGCCAGCGAGCAAGGTAGCGTCATTGGCGGTCACATTGAGCCAGTAAGGCGAGTGATGGCTCCACCCCACACTGGCGCCTCGAACACAGATGCATCACCAATGTACAGCTTCAACCTGAGCTTCGAGGAGCTGAGCACGGTGGGACTGGATGAGCCGCAGCGACACGGAAACATGCCGTGGATGGTAACTATAGAACATGAGATCTGTGATGTCAGATGTGAGGGGTCTGATGCTGAACAATGTTGTTCTCTGTCTGTCTTCAGGGTGGCGCTCACAGAACCGCCAGCATGAACAGTCTGAACTCGCAGGAGTCCTCCAATGACATCTCCAAGCTGACGGACAAGCAGCAGGCAGAGTACCGCGATGCCTACCAGGAGTACATTGCCCAGATGGCCCAGCTGGAGTTGGGCGTCATCACCGGGGAGAAGCCCATCCAACCACAACCGGGACAGTTCATGACATCATCATCTGAGGATAAGAGCAAGGATGGCACCGAGCAGGATGGACGCAAATCCTTCAACAAGAGGAGCAGCAGCAAACCGGCAGCGGACAACACTGACTTTGCTTCCAACGGTGAGGTGCTAGATCCCATCAGAGAAGAAGATGAGAAGGGTGACCACGGGTCCTCCAAGTCAGTGCTCACCCGCAAGTCCTCAGCTGAAAGAGGCGGGCTGTTCCAGGGAGCTGCTGACCTCAAGCTGAAGGCCGGTGGTGGGCTGCGCTACCAGAAGCTGACCAGCGATGACGAAGAGTCTGAAGAGTCTGATCACGCCCCCCTGCTGAAAGATGGCAAGAAGGTGGTGGACCCCAAACTGCCCGGCGGTTCACTGGCGCTGAAAGGGAAGGACTACCTCTCCGACGCCATGCTGGACAAGAAAGACTCGTCTGACTCTGGCGTGAGGTCCAACGAGAGCTCCCCCAACCACTCGCTGCAGGACGAGGAGGCGGACCTGTCGCAGCTGGACCGGGCCAACCTGATCGAGCTGGATGAAGAGAGCCTGGCCCGGAAACGCGGCCTTCCCAGCAGCCTCAGCGGCCTGCAGGACCCGGCGGTGGCGCGCATGTCCATCTGCTCCGAGGACCAGTGCAGCCTGCTGGCAAGCAGCCCGGAGGAGAGTTGGCCGTCGTCCAGAAGCTACAACCTGAACCGCACGCCAAGCAACGTCACCCTCAACAACAACACCAACGCCCAGCAGGCCAACCGCGCCCGCCAGCCCGAGGGGTCCACCTCCTCCAACCCCTCCTCCTCCACCACCTCCTCCACCAGCGAGGTCATCATCCCCCCGAGCTCTGGGACCATCACAACCACCTCAACTTCCACCCGGCCGGGGCCAAACAACGAGAACGTCAGAGTGGTTCACCTGAAGCGTGGCCTGAAGCCTGGAGACCCGCCGGAGATCTGCACTGTGTCCTCCGACACCGTCACCTTCGGCGAGGAGCGTGAGAGCATCCTGTGACCTCACGGCGAGGAGGGGGAGAGTGCCAAGGGTCCGCCGAGAGTCCCCTTTGAACTTCTGCAACCAATCAGGACCTTAGAAAGGTTTAATGAGTCCTAAAGAAGAAAAAACATTTGATCAGTGAAAAAGAAAAAAAGCTGAATTTGACTGAAATCAGGAAGAAAAAATATGTTTAGAAGTTTCGGACTTTAAATCTGAGCAGAAGAAGAAGTAGAGTGGCTGCTGGAGGACCTTGGTTTCAGTGTTAATGGTAGATGTTTGTGCATGCTCACACCTGTAGTCCGTAGGTAACACGAAGCTTCGTAGAGACGTAACGTGAAGCTGCTGCATGTCGTTATTGTCCCGCTGTGACGTGATTGGGCGCTTCCAGCCTGTTTATATTGTGACAGAGTTCATTATTGATGTTTATCGTTCACGCCCGTGAAACCGATCGTCACTGACATCGCATCCAATTGTTTAACAGCGAGAGAGGTGACTTCCTGCTGTCAGAACACCACAAACTAATTGGCTAATCAGAGACAGACACCTAACGTATTTAGGGTTGAACCAGCCAATGAGAATGATCTGGTGTTTCATCCGGTGTTTCATCAGTTAGAGCAAGAAGGTTTCCATGGTGATACAAATCACCAGCTTCCTGTGAGTCCAGAAACATCAGCAGAGCTTCCTGATTGTTTAGTAGAAGATCCTTCAAGACCAATCAGGAGAAAGAGTTGGAACAACACCTGCTCTAACTGATCAAACACTGAACTTGCACCCTGAGAAATTACCTGGAGAGGTGAGCGCAGACTTCCACTTCGCCCCCTGGTGATATTCAGCATTACAAATGGGTTATTCACCCATTGCTGGGGTGTACTGCAGTCAGTTATAATCAGAAAAAAACCTTGTTAACTATTTTGCGATGATCTTCGTGAATGCGTATTTAATCGGCTGTTTGTGTTTGTTGTCATACTGACGTGGTGCTCTTACAGTGAAGTGAATCTGTGATCATGTCATTTGGTCTGAAGATCTTTGAAATCATCGATGAGTTGTTTAACATCCTCCAATCATCAGGCAGAAAATTCTGACCAATCAGCAGTGAACGTGAGCTTTGTCAGACGTTTATGAACGACAGGAAATGAAAATGAAGATACCAAAACGATTCAGATATCTTCAGATTTCAGAATAAAATAACAAAAATAAATGTTTCCTTCAAACTAAATTCTGACTACTATAGCTGTTTTCAGTGTTAGATTCTAAAAGCATGTTTCTGTAACGCTGTCGTTGGTGTCTCACGCTCTCAGTGATCATGTGACCTGTCTCAGGATGAAGTTAAAGAAAAAAATGTTTCTGTGAACTGAAAATAAAATAAACCTGCACGTTGAAAGTATCCGAGTAAATTTCTTGAACGAGTGAACACAGTAGTGAGCATTTTAAAAAATTTTGTTTTGTTCTGCAGAACACTTTTTAGGAACTTTTACAGGAAATTAGACATAAAGAAGCAAAAACAAATGTTTCTAAAATACATTTTTTATTTTTGCATGTTTATTTTTTAATTTCAGTATTTCATTTGGATTTTTTAACTTTTGGTCTTCCTTAGTTTAAAGGGGAAAATCCAAAAACTTATGCTAGGTTTCTTATTTTCATTTTACAGACAATAAATATACTTTTTTCATTTGAGTGGAAAAATATTTTTATTAGAATTAATGTTTAAAAATATTTTCATAAACTATTTAAATTTCAGTAATTAAAAAGTTTCAGCCCTTATGGGGACAAAATGCCCGTACCCACGAGTTTGAAGACATGTCTGAGACTCAAAATATGGTTTTAGTGTCAGGGTTACAGTTAGGTTATGGTTAGGTTTAAGCTCAGGGTTAGAATTAACCATTCATTTTGATGGTTAGGGTAAGCGCATAGGGGAAGTATCTCAATTAGATGTTCCCACAAAGATATAAAAACAAGTGTGATTGTGTGTGTGTGTGTGTGTCCTGGTTTGGATGTTCCAGCTGGATCGGAACACCGTTACCATGGGGATAATCATCACGGTGATAAGATGCCAAACATCTGCCTCACCTGCAGTCACATGACTCTGATCCGCCTGGACGATAGCAGGAAACAGCAACAATGAAGCACGATGAACATGTTGATGGTGAAGATGTGATGAAGATGATGATGATTAAGGTTGTTCGTTGTTTGTCTGTGGAGCTGAAGGATGATTAAAGTTTTTAACAGTGCTTTATTTAAAACTGGAGTTCATCAGACAGTCTGAAGCTGATTCGATGTTAAATCAGAGACGTGTCAGCAGGGAGCAGAATTCACTGCCGTCACATAGTTCCCACAGTGCTGAGCAGCCCATTGGATTGTGTGCTGATGACACAGACCTGTTTTTACCTTTTATAAATGCCTCGGAGTCTGTCAGACACATGCAGGGGAGGGGGGATGTGGAAGGGACTTGAGGACCCACCCTTTCAAACATCTCTTCACGGCCCTGGAGTCTGTACTGATACATCTCTGGGGCATGGCTAACGTAGACTGCTAACTATCATAACTATGGCGACACCACATGATCCGCCATTACCGCCACAGGAGCGACTGGAGATGACACAACTCTCCCATTCAATGACTCTGGTTTGACGCCACCAGGTAAAAGTGAGGGCATGATGGGTATGATGGGAAATGTAGGAATGAACTGAACCAAATGAACCCGCTGAAGTTCATCATTCACTTCCTGTGAGGAAATAAATCTGTTGATGTCTCCACTTCACAAAAAAATAAACAAACATTCGTGGCAAACAAATCTGAACCATTAGGATAATTTTTAAAAGTTGGACTTTAAAGACTTTCTTTTTTTTTTCACATATTTGATTTGACTTCTTTGGACTTCTTAAATTCAAATTTATGTTTGGATTTAATTTTACTTTTATTTTCCTTCCATTTATTTAATTCATATATGTGTGTGTGTGTGTGTGTGTGTGTGTGTGTGTGTGTATACATATATATATATGTGTGTGTGTGTGTTTGTTTTTTTATTTGAATTCTTTGTGATTTTTTTCTTTTTTGTTTTTTATCTGGTAAATTGCGGTTGTATTTATTCATTATGTGCATTAATTATTTGCTTTTTATTTCTGTGCTTTTGAGCCACATTCTGATTTATTTTGTCTCTGCTTGATAAAGTTTTATTTCTGTCCTCCATCAGCTTCAGAGAAGGTGAGAAGCATGATGGGAAATGTAGGAAAAAGTCTGGGTGACTTTGTCTGTGTAGGTTCTCAGTCATCCAGGTCATCGTCATCACTGACAGAGGAAAGAAAAGCGTCTGGACTTCTTTAAGTTGCTTGGAGACGTTTCACCTCTCATTTGAAGAAGCTTCTCGGATGAGAGGTGAAACGTCCTCAAGCAACTCAAAGAAGTCCAGACGCACTTAAAACATGAAGCTCAAAAATGCACGTCAGTGAATGCATCGTTATGCAGATGAACTTGATGGCAGTCCCTGTGGGGTGTCAGTGAATGCATCGCGGCTGCTGCTCTGATGTTTCAGATAAAAGCGAGTGGTTGATAAGAGCACGACTTCACGCTCCGGTGAAAATATGCAAACGCAGCGGAGGAAGTCAATAGGAGCCGGGATCAGATTCTAGCTGTTCGCCTCCGCAGCTCACTAAGCACAGGGCCACACCTGCCGGCCTGACAGGGGCGCAGCAGTCACCGGGGTCTGTGATGGTACCGGCGTCGGCTCCTCTGTGTTTGTGTCTCTTCATGTTTTATTGATTACTTTTCTTTTGTCTCAGCTGTTCTTGCTTCAGTTCGTCAGTGACAAAAAACCTCCAGGCTGAATTTCATTAAACTTTTTGAGGAGGTGGAGTCGGCCCGAGGAAGACGAGCTTTACCTTTGATTACAAAGCTCTGATTTTTGCAGGAAAGGCAACACGTCTTCAAGAAACCTAAAGAAGTCCAGTGGGGTTTCTTTCCGAGCTCCTTACAATATTTATTTTGTGGTTAATTACTCACATGTTTGTTGGGAAGAGTTTCTCTGTACAGTGTTTCTGGTGCCGACCTACTTCACTGATCTACAGGGTGGGCCATTTATATGGATACACCGTAATAAAATGGGAATGGTTGGTGATATTAAAGTCCTGTTTGTGGCACATTAGTATATGTGAGGGGGCAAACTCCTCAAGATGGGTGGTGACCATGGTGGCCATTTAGAAGTCGGCCATCTTGGATACAACTTTTGTTTTTTCAATAGGAAGAGGGCCATGTAACACATCAAACTTATTGGTAATGTCACAAGAAAAACAATGGTGTGCTTGGTTTCAACGTAACTTTACTCTTTCATGAGTTATTTACAAGTTTCTGACCACTTATAAAATGTGTTCAATGTGCTGCCCATTGTGTTGGATTGTCAATGCAACCCTCTTCTCCCACTCTTCACACACTGATAGCAACACCGCAGAAGAAATGCCAGCACAGGCATCCAGTATCCGTAGTTTCAGGTGCTGCACATCTCGTATCTTCAAACCATGGACAATTGCCTTCAGATGACCCCAAAGATAAAATTCTAAGGGGGTCAGATCAGGAGACCTTGGGGGCCATTCAACTGGCCCACGACGACCAATCCACTTTCCAGGAAACTGTTCATCTAGGAATGCTCGGACCTGGCACCCATAATGTGGTGGTGCAACCAACTTGCTGGAAAAACTCAGGGAATGTGCCAGCTTCAGTGCATAAAGAGGGAAATCATGTAGCAATTTCAAATATCCAGTGGCCTTGAGGTTTCCATTGATGAAGAATGGACCCACTATCGTTGTACCCCATATACCACACCAAACCATCACTTTTGTTGTTCCAACAGTCTTGGAGGGATCCATCCAATGTGGGTTAGTGTCAGACCAATAGCGGTGGTTTTGTTTGTTAACTTCACCATTCACATAAAAGTTTGACTCACCACTGAACAAAATCTTCTGCATGAACTGAGGGTCCTGTTCCAATTTTTGTTTTGCCCATTCTGCAAATTCTGTGCACCGATCTGGGTCATCCTCGTTGAGATGCTGCAGTAGCTGGAGTTTGTAAGGGTGCCATCTGTGAGTAGGTAATATCCGCCGAAGGGCTGTTCGACTAATGCCACTCTCCAGTGACATGCGGCGAGTGCTACGCTGGGCTCTTGCTGAATGAAGCTAGGACAGCCACTGATGTTTCTTCATTAGTGACAGTTTTCTTGCGTCCACATTTTGGTAAATCCAACACTGAACCAGTTTCACGAAACTTAGCAAGCAGTTTGCTGACTGTAGCATGGGAGATGGGTGGTCTCGTAGGGTGTCTTGCATTGAAATCTGCTGCAATGACTTGGTTACTGCGTTCACCAGATATCAACACAATTTCGATCCGCTCCTCACGTGTTAACCTCTTCGACATGTCAATGGCTGTGAACAAATTGAAACTTGTAAATAACTCATGAAAGAATAAAGTTACGTTGAAACCAAGCACACCATTGTTTTTCTTGTGACATTACCAATAAGTTTGATGTGTCACATGGCCCTCTTCCAATTGAAAAAACAAAAGTTGTATCCAAGATGGCCGACTTCTAAATGGCCACCATGGTCACCACCCATCTTGAGGAGTTTGCCCCCTCACATATACTAATGTGCCACAAACAGGACTTTAATATCACCAACCATTCCCATTTTATTACGGTGTATCCATATAAATGGCCCACCCTGTATTATTGATATGATTCGCTGCTCAGCCTCTCGGACTTTTGCTTCTTTCTGTGGCTAAAAACACATTTTTAAATATATTTTTACTTCCCCAACGACCTCGTTCTCTCGTACCCAGAATGCAGCTGTGTTGACCTCAGTTATCCCGAGCAGAACCCTCAGCTTTATCTGGCCGGTGGGGATCCGGCAGCCTTTAATCTGCTGCCAAACATCTGATCAGAGAGTAGTGGGAATAGAGAGGTGAGCAGTCTGACTGAGTGTTTCCTCTGATTTGAGCATGAGCAGTGACATGCGCTGAAGCCAGCTCACTCCAAATCCCCGCGTTCCCGACCTCTGTGATGTATGCACAGGTGAAAATCAAGGAGGATCTTCTCTAACAACCGAGAGGTGAAGGAAAGTATACTGCTCTCTGATTGACTGTTTATCAGGCCCTGATGTCAGAGGTAACAACCAACAAACAAATGAACAAAGACAAACTATGCTCTGCAACATTAAACATGTATGTAAGACTGCTTTCTTCCATTTGCGCAACATCTCTAAAGTTAGAAATATCCTGTCTCTTAGTGACGCTAAAAAACTAGTTCATACATTTATTACTTCCAGGCTGGACTACTGTAATTCATTATTATCAGGATGTCCTAAAAACTCGCTGAAAAGCCTTCAGCTAATCCAAAATGCTGCAGGAAGAGTACTGACAGGGACTAGAAAGAGAGAGCATATTTCTCCTGTTTTGGCTTCCCTTCATTGGCTTCCTGTTAAATCCAGAATTGAATTCAAAATCCTGCTCCTCATATACAAGGTCTTAAATAATCAGGCCCCATCTTATCTTAATGACCTTGTAGTACCATATCACCCTATTAGAGCACTTCGCTCTCGCACTGCAGGCCTACTTGTTGTTCCTAGAGTATTTAAAAGTAGAATGGGAGGGAGAGCCTTCAGTTTTCAGGCCCCTCTTCTGTGGAACCAGCTTCCAGTTTGGATTCGGGAGACAGACACTATCTCTACTTTCAAGATTAGGCTTAAAACTTTCCTTTTTGCTAAAGCATATAGTTAGGGCTGGACCAGGTGACCCTGAATCCTCCCTTAGTTATGCTGCAATAGACGTAGGCTGCCGGGGATTCCCATGATGCATTGAGTTTTTCCTTTCCAGTGACCTTTCTCACTCAGAATGTGTTAATAGACCTCTCTGCATTGAATCATATCTGTTATTAACTTCTGTCTCTCTTCCACAGCATGTCTTTCATCCTGTTTTCCTTCTCTCACCCCAACCGGTCGCAGCAGATGGCTGCCCTTCCCTGAGCCTGGTTCTTCCGGAGGTTTCTTCCTGTTAAAAGGGAGTTTTTCCTTCCCACTGTCACCAAAGTGCTTGCTCATAGGGGGTCATATGATTGTTGGGTTTTTCTCTGTACCTATGAAGCGCCTTGAGGCGACTTTTGTTGTGATTTGGCGCTATATAAATAAAATTGAATTGAATTGAATTGAATTCAAACAACAGCCAATCAAAACCAACCTTCTCAGAAGAGACACCAGTAAGAACAGGTGTGTGAAATCTGTGGTACTCTTGCCCCTGTACCTGTGAGCCAATCACAGTTTGAGGTGTGCACTCGGAGTAGACATTACTACACACTACACAATAATGTATCTGATATACTTGTGTCGTCACCATTATCATTATTATGTTGGTCCAGAATCAACACTGGTGACCAAGTTTTGGGATGTGGAGAAAAAAGAAAACGGCTTGGTTTGTACAAAACTTAAAAGCATTTTCTTTATTAATTTATACAATATAACAAATACAGTATCAAGCTCTGAACGTTTGAGTGTTTGTGGATGTGAGTGGAAGAGTAATCTGCAGAGAACCTTAAAACTGGGCCAAACCGGCCTGTTTGTGCAGTTTTCATGACCTGTCGAACGTTGGCTTTAAAGTTATAGAGTGCTACTAGCTAAAATAACTGTCCAGAGGCATTACCATAATGTGTGACAAGACACACACACACCTGGTTAGCAGGTATTGAGCTCTCTCTGCCATCTAAGCAAACTCCATCTTCATCCCTGCTCCTTTGTATATTTACTGATAACACACATTTTCACAGTGTGTAATAAAAGCTTGAACATGTTGCTGCTTAGGTCAGGCCAGTCCTCTAAAACGGGTTTAAATCTCGATCTCTGGGACTTCCTGCTTAAATAAAGGTTAGATAAAGGTCCCTGAAAGGTCATGATTTTGAGACAGAGCTTTTTAGAAGTTCAGACCTAATATCAACAGGAGTTGGAAAAAGAACATAAGCTGCAGTTCCTCTAGCGTCCAACAGAGGTAGCAGTGAGTCAGTCAGTAGAAATAAATATGTTTCCACCTGATACAAAAACTCTTTTGGTATGTATAGCTAATTTAAAGGTTCCATTATTAGGGGTGTGGTCTCTGTGACTGACAGGTGGATGGTGATACAGGTGGCTGTAGCCGCTAGCTGTCTGCTAATTTCACCTGGACTGGACCTCTAGCCCATGTTTGTGCTGTTGGAGCCTTTTCAAACATTTTAATGACATCATCAGTGGCCAATAATATGGTTGCTGTGAGGTCACTGTACTAACAGATGGTCCAAGAAGGCAGAGCTCCAGTTTTGCATCTGATGGTACCAAACAGTCTCTGGCCGCAGTACAATAATCAAGAGTTGGCTGACAACATAGTGCTCTGCCCTCTCATCCAAATAGTCAGACTCCAGAAACCAACACTGAGGCTTCAGACTGTCCACAGGCCAGTGAGTGGTGCTGTAGCAGCCATGTTTGTATAACATCTTTGGGGCTGTTTTAGGGTCCTGGGAATACTGTAGGTCAGAGAAGGTCCCCACAGTGACAGATAGACAAAGGTATACGTTTGAACGTCCTGATGCATGCTCAATCATCCAGGTAAGTAAATCTCCAAAAGTTGATTCTGTTCATCTGGATGTAGCGTTTTGTGGCAGAAACGTTTCATCACTCATCCAAGTGACTTCTTCAGTCTCAGCTGACTGCAGGTTTCCCCAATCTTATAAACAGTACATTTGCATAATGACTGAAACCAGCCCACTGAAGGAACAATGGGCTGGGAGGTCAGTTCCTTAATCATAATTATGCAAATTCTCATGACCATTGATCCACAACCACTGATCAAGGCCCACTGATCAAAGCCCACTGATCAATGGCCATGAGTACCATTCACAGAGAGTTGGGGAATGGCTGAAATCACAGCATTGTATGATGGCAAAAGATGTACCCTTAGGCCCCCTCCTCGATTCAGAGATGGTCTTTCCCTTTTCACATAAATGGCCTCCTTGACTCCGCGCTCAAACCAGCGTTCCTCCCTGTCCAGGATGTGTACATCCTGGGGAAACCTGCAGTCAGCTGAGACTGAAGAAGTCACTTGGATGAGTGACGAAATGTTTCTCCCACTGAAAACGCTATGTCCAGATGAACAGAATCAACTTTTGGAGGTATACGTTTGAACTCCTGCAGTCTGTGCTTGTGTGTCGTGAATAAAGCCGTTAGTGTTTTTAAAGCTGCATGAGGAAAAACCCTCACAGTGCCTCCGATGATGTCACTTTCTCTTAATGTTCTTAACTTCTTGACTCTTTCGTGATCAGTTTTGAAATCCACTGACTGTTAACATGAGTCTTGTGACCACTGAAAACATCGTGCCCAGCTCTGCCTCGCTCTGATGAACTGGGAGGACTGGTTCACACTCTGGAAACGCCAGAGGAGGTCAGACATCACGGGGAGTCATCAAAGTGTAGAAGCTTAATCTCATTTAATGTGACGCATGCCTGCAAACAGCCTCAGAAACACCAGACGTGAAAAAAGTTAAATCTCAAGAAATTCATAATGATCACTGCATGAATTAAAAATAAGTTACTGATCATTTAGAAAAAAAAGTCCAAATGTGGAGATTCCAGCTGTTTCAACACCAACAGTTGCTGTGGCATCTTTACCGCACGAGGCTGTAACCATCGATGACTTCGCGTCCGTCCACAGCAGCAGATCATTTTGCACAAATCTGCCCACGTCTTCCACGTTTGTGTTTTCCTTCTGATCAGATTCAGCTTTCACAGACCTGTGCTCATGAGCTAAAGACCAATCATCTCCTTATGACTAAAATGGAGTCTGAAGTCTGACCTCACCAACACACCAGACATTTAGCAGAGAGAAAAGCAGCTTTGACAGTTCGCTGTGAAACAACTGTAATGTCCATATTTCAAAATAATGAATAATTCTTCTTCACACGACCCTAACAGTCTGTCATAAAAATCTGTTCAAAATTATTCAATCCAAATAACACGGAATGAGATTAAAAACTATCAGTTTAAAAAACAGAAAAATGAATAATGAAGCTAAAAAATATAAATACAAATTTAGGAATAAAGAGACAAAAATATGATACAAATATATTTCAGCTTTAATCACCACTGTCAATGAAAAGCACAAAAAAATGAATAAAAAAAAAGAGCATGTTTCTTTTTCCTATTTTTAAAGGAAAAATGAAGTCATGGTTATTTTTTCTGGCACAAACAGGCTTCCATGCATGCAAAAACGAACATGCATATGTTTTTGACTAAAAACACCAGAACAAATTTGAATAAATCCAGTTAAAATTTAAATCTGACTGAAATATACAGAAGACCGTTTGTGCCAGAAACAGGATTGCACAGACAGACTGCACTGTAATATATAGATGTATATATGTAATATACATGACTGAAAATCAGAAGAGTCCAAGTAAAGAAAAAAGCTCAACCCTAACTAGGGCTGCTCGATTATGGCAAAAATGATAATCACGATTATTTTCACTGAAACTGAGATCTCGATTATTTGACGATATTTATTTAACAATAACAATGTATTGAATAATGGCTTTAAAGATTGTCAAAAAATAATATAAAATAGTGTGCAAATACTGATTACAGTGCAAATGTTTGCAATATAAAAAATAAATGAAAAATGTAAACATCTATGTTTAGTGAACTTCAAAATACTGCACAATATTTGATCCACGTCTGACTCCGCGAACCCATAATGTTTCCACACCACTGTAGTCGTTTTACCTCTCTTTTCAACCAACGGCATTCTTTCTTCAGCAGCCATTATCCTCTCCTCTCCAAATAACTTCTGCTTAGCTTTCCGAGCTTCCCTCGGGTCCTCTTAATTGTTGTGACGGGTGTTTGAAACACAGACAGGTGCGCTTGATTTGCCACACGGAGCAGCGCGAGAGTAAAGCACGAGGGAGGTGCTAATAATCGGCTCAGTCATTTTTAATGATCGTTGAAAACCCAGATCGTAATCGAGATTAAAATTCGATTAATTGAGCAGCCCTAACCCTAACCCTACATAAAAACTAAAATAAATGAGCTCTAAAATCAAAAGTACGATTTTAATATCAGCATTTTCTGACTGGCACAAAGAAGCTTCCATACACAGTATAAAATACCTGAGTTGACCTGATGGTAGTTAAACAGTTGATGATTTAGTGATATTTAATGGAACATCTGGAAACATCAGGAACCCGATGAAGAGCAAAAATGTTACTGAAGACTTTTGAGTCTCTTCAATTTGAGTTTTATTATTTACTTTAAAAACTCACTGAAAATTATCCAAACCTCATGTTTGTGTTGGGGATGCTTGAATGTGCTGAATAGCTCATTAGCCTTTTTGACTGAACTCAAAAAACTCTGTGGAAACTGCTTTAAAGGCAAATCAGAATTAAAAATACATAATTTATAAAAATGTCTAAGATCTGTGAAAAGACACCTTACATCACATAACCTAATGAAGATCATGTGACACTGAAAGCATCAGTTTAAATCTACCTGAGCTCACAGGCCAGTCTGAACCCTCCAAAGCCTCACGTGCAAAGGTGCAAATAGAAATATTACATTTTCAAAAACAGCCAAACTTAATGTGCCGATGAAGCCCGAGTAAGGTGACCAGAAGCTTCAAAATACCTTCTTTCAACTAGCCGTTTCCTTTAATGCACAGATAAAAATATAGATAAGTAGAAACAGCTGAGAAATGTATAGATTATAGATTTCTGATTATTGGATTGGATGACTGAACACATCTTAAAGACACTTTTACCCCAGCGTGGATTCAGTCAAAAACATGAACATTACAAACTGATGAAGGTTTAATAAAGCAGCAGGGATCTTAAAGGAGCCAATCAGATCCCAGAAGGATCAATAATGAGACAGAGGCGCTGATCAGTTTGCAGCTGATTTATTCAGCTTCACATACACACTCCATCATAACGCACAGAATCACTGGTTTTTGGATTTTCCCCTTTTTTCCTTCATATTGCACCAAAAATAATTTGCAAACAACAGCATGAAAAAGCAACAAACTTCCTGTTTCCCTACAACCTTTTTACACACCGGTAGGTACAGCGAGGCCTGAATGTGGCTACCCATTAAAACAAGGCAGTAAAGCAAGGTAGGCCAGGGGGCTTTGAACCCTCACATAGGAGAGCAGTGGAAGAGCCTGACATTCCCTTTGACTGTACAAAAATAGGCTTGAAAATATTTAATCTGGTTTCCTTAAAAAGATGAGGTATGCTCGGTTCGGTAATATCACAAATATCCACACCTGAACAGGAAAAAATAAAAATCAGTCAGTGTCGCCCGGGTTCTACCCGAGCGGCAGGAACGAGTCCATAAAACCCTATCGGTTCATCTCTGCACGAGCAAGTCCACGCCAGAACGCAGCCGGCCACAGCGCTCGGAGCCCGTGCACCAGCAGCCGCAAGACCCCGGTCCCTGACCGGAGCTCGAAGCGGGGGTGAAGGGTCAGACTAGCAGGTGAACACCAGGTCCGTGAAGTCGGCCTTCAGCCAGTCCCCGGCAATCATTTCGCTCAGCTCCGGCGTGCAGTAGTCCGGGAACTCGAAGTGGGACCCGAGGCTGCCCCCCTCCGTGCATCCGCTGGTGTCCAGGTCTTTATCCACCAGCGACAGGCTCAGGCTCCCCGAGGCCGAGCTAGACGACGAGTTCCACGGGTCCGAGCAGGACTGCAGGCCGCCCAGGAAGTTGGAGGTGAAATCCAGCGGCTCCACGGGGAGGTCATCCAGGTCCTCCCCGCAGCAGGAGGAAGCGGAGGTGCAGACGGAGCGGGAGGGGGAAGCTGGGGAAAGGGAGGCAGGGTGGACCGGCGTGCTCTGCCGGGTGAAGCTGAAGTAGAGGCTTCCAGAGGACTGGAGCGTGCTAGGTCTCACAGCGGAACCCCTGGGGGGCAGCTTGGTGATACTGTAGCAGGGCAGCTCTTCTTCTTCCTCCTCCTCCTCAGAGGATGATGATGATGATGATGATGATGAGTCGTCGTTGTCGTCCTCCTCCTCCTCCTCTCTGTCCGTATAGTCCCGTTTAACCGGTTTGCTGGGTGTAATAGTGCTCGGCACGTACCGGAACCGGTGATCCGGTTGCCGGGCGGTGGGCTGGTAGCGGGGGTTCAGTTGCTGGTATTGGGCGTCCGTCTGCTCGTGTTTGAGCTGGTACCGGGAGTTCAGTTGCTGGTGCGGGTTATCTCGCTCCTGTGGTTTCTGCTGGTGCCGGGAGTTCTGCTCCTGGTCTTGCGGGAGGAGATTGCCCGCTTTGGCGGCCCCGCCCACCGACTTGCCGGCTCGGGGGAACTTCTTGGCCGCCGCAGGGGTCTTGTAAGACGGTGTGTCGTTTCGCTCCTGGTACTGACCAGCCGACCTCCCCTCAGTCCGGGGCTTCTTCTTGGGTCGGTACTTGTAATCAGGGTAGTCGGCCATGTGCTGCAGCCGGAGGCGCTCCGCCTCCCGGATGAACGGAACCTTCTCGGTGTCGGTTAACATTTTCCAACGTTTCCCGAGCCGCTTGGAGATCTCGGCGTTGTGCATGTCCGGAGACTGCTCCATGATCTTCCTCCGCTCGATTTTGGACCACACCATGAAGGCGTTCATGGGCCGTTTGATGTGGCCCGAGGCGGTCTTACACCGCTCCGGTTTCTGCGGAGCGGGGCTGCCGGCAGAGGCCCCCACCAGCCCGCTCCGCTCCGGGGCAGCTGTTTCACGGTACCCGGCGGTAAGCCTCGCCTCAGCGGGCTCCGTGTGCAGACCCATCGTCCGAAATAATCCCTGAAAGCCGCCGGACCGGCTGATCCCGCTGATGTTCCCGCGGTTTCCTTCTGTTTCTCAGTTTGTCTGTCCTCGCGCTCTTCAATCACTCTTACTGCATTTTATGCGGGAGCTCCCAAACCGGCGTCTTTTTAACCGAAGTAGCAGTCGTTCCCGCCCTCAACCAATCAGCGTTGTTTTTCAATAACACCTTCCCGCCTCCGCTTCGCCCTCAGCGAGTCACAGTGTAGAGCTCCTCCCCCGTGTGTCCGCCCACCCGCCTCAGGCCGTTACTCCAAATCATTCTCAATAGATCAATCAGTGAAAGTAATCAATGCTAACGGCTCTCTATCGACACAAAGAAAGAATACCCAGAAATATTCCCACTGTGTGTGTGTGTGTGTGTGTGTGTGTTCTGTGTGTGTGAGTGTGTGTATGAGAGAGGGTTCAGTGTGAATAAACTGATGACTTCACTCACATAGTGAATAAAGCCTGGTTTATTTCACTGTTTAATAACAATCACAGCTGGACTTGATGTGTTTCTGACATTAAATGAGTGAAAAGCTCAGCGCTCAGTTAGCGAGCCCTCTAAGGGTCCTTGAAGAGTCCTTCAGTACATCTCAGGAATCCTTGAGGAGGGCTGGGAGGTTCCTGGAGTCTTCAAGGAGTTCCACTTATTCTGCTGAGATAATCTCAGTTCCTGATGTGGATCCGGTTTGGATTCTTCCAGAACCACAGACGGACCCCAGGAGAACACTGAGCTTATCAGGAGAGACAGTCAGCATCAGGAATTGAGCAAACCATGTTGGCTCACGTACAGGTATGAAGCACTTCCTGTGCATGACCACAAACACACACAGGAGCCCCACAGAGACACCACCTCTCAGGGGGTCACAGGTCACTGTGATTGCCGCACAGCTTTGATGCTCTCAGGTAAAAGAAGTCTGAAACCAAAACTGCTCCCCCTCAGCTGAACGACTGTCCTCACCCAGTGCCCTCAGCCCCCCCTTGCCCAGCCCCAGGCCTTTCTAACTGCCCTACAGGAAATTTCCATCTGTAAGCATCGTGTGAGGACAGTCAGGTAGACGACGCCCCCACGGCCGCCCTGCAGAGAGTCCCACTTGTACAGTAAATAAACATGTAGACATCAGCTGACACTGGTCTGAGTCCTCAGGAACATGTATTTAAGGTCACATTTCAATAAAAAATCACATTAATCCAATACAATCCAATTCAATTTTATTTATAAAGCACTATAAAATACCCAGCACAGGACCAAAGTGCTGTACAGAAAATAAGTTAAAAACAATAGAATAATAGAAAACAGCAAAAATAAATAAATAAAACACATAATACATAAAAATTCAAACAGCCCTATATTAAAAAAGAAAACAAGATAAAACAGCATAGAATCAACTAAAAACATCTAAAATAAAAATTAAAAATAAAAACCAACATCTCACGTGGTGTCAAAGGCCAGGGTAAAGAGGTGGGTTTTCAGGAGTGACTTAAAAACAGGTAGGGAAGTGGCCTGTTTAATCTCTGATCGTTCCACAGTTTGGGATCTGCTACAGCAAAAGCACGATCTCCTCTAAGTTTACGCCCAGTCATGGGTACATTCAGGAGCAGCTGATCAGCTGACCTTTACATTAAAATAAAAAAACAAAAAAACAACTCCAACTCCAGTCAGGGCTTCTACCTGCCAGCTGCTGTAACAGTTGGCAGGTAGATTGTGGATGTTAATAAAGTGAACTTCTGGATAAAACAGCAAGTGTGCTCTCTGATTTAATGATTCCCGAATCCAGCTATGAGCTGCTGATCCTGGACCAGCACAGGGTCCGCGTGTGTGTGTGCATATTTTTGTGTGTGTGTCTGTGTTTCTCTGTGTCTGTTTCTGTTTGTGTGTGTCTGCAGCTCAGAGTTTCTACTGAAAAGATCTGAACTTTAAATTTTTTAACCTTTTTTAAGGTTTTGAAGACGATGTTTTGTTTTAACTGAGTCACAATTTTGACTTTTATTTCATGTCTTTTAGTTTAATCCAACAGTCCTCACTTTGTGTGTTTACATGTTGAGCAGTCAGCAGCATCTTACAGCAAAGATGCTGCTGACTGTCTCCAAGTGTGCGTGGCTGAGCTCTGGTATTTGTGTCAGACAGGATGGCTCCATTCAGACGAGCTGAGAACGACCCAGAACCCCCGGGCTGACCTGCAGCTCCTCCACACTGACACCACGCTATCCCAGCATCTCGCCCTTAATACCCCCACCCCCACCGAAAGGATCAGCTGATGATTTATCTATAATTACTTCAGCATATTTATTTAACCTTCATACTGTGAACACTTTGAGAGGTCACAGGGGTCGGGTCCTGTGTTTTAGAGCATCTTTGGTCCCTCAGCAGTTCATCAGTGCAGCAGAGATCTGCATGGACGTTCAAGTTTTACACCCCCAGGGTGCACCTCCATGCTCCTGTCAGCACTGACTTGGCCCCATCCCCCAGGGCATGAAGCAGGCATGGAGAAGATCCAGGCTCCAGACATCCAGAGGGCCCAGAGTGCGAGAGCCCAAGGAGGACCATTGGAGGGGCATCCGTGCCACCCTCCTGGGAAGAGCTGAGGACAGCCCCAGATGAGGGATCACCCAGCAGCCAAGGAGCAGAAGCCAGAGGGGGCTGCAGTGAAGTGCCTGCAGGCTCTGCCGGCAGCCAGCTGTGGCAGAGTGAACCAAGCCCCTTCAGTCCAACCGAAGGGGCCCAACCGAGTCATGGGCGCCAGGCCCCGCCAAGCAGCCACCTGGAGTGGGCTGGTACATACCTGAGCGCCCAGGCCCGGACACCAAGAACCACCAACGCACCGACGCCTGGGGGCATCAGCCACCAGCAGGGAGTGTGGTGAGGGGAGATAGGCCTCCATACCTTGGAGGGCCTGAAATCAGCTGGGTGTGAGGGGGCCATGAATGAGCATCCAATTTGATCTGAAGCATTTAATGAACCGTCCTCCTGCATCTGGTCTCGCTACCTGAGTGTTCATGCTTCACAGTGAGGCTGCAGAAACACAAAATGTTGACCTCCATGATCATTATGATTCAAACAGACTCAAAGACTTTGTTAAATTTACATATATTTCTCTGGTGTGGAGTAAATTCTGCTTTTATTTGAATTAGCAATGACTTTAATAACTCCAATTTTAAAACATTTTATTCTATCACAAAGACTTTTTTTTTTTACACATTTTAACACATTAAGTCACAGCAGGGACAATGAGCCAGAGTCCTCATCGTCTCCTGTCTCATACAGAGATGATGTCACACATTCTGATTTGCTAAACTGTCCTCATGGATCGCTTGCTGTTTTCCTACCAACACTACAGCGAGCGAGGCAAATGGTCAATACGCAGACTTAGTGAGGCGAGCTCAGAAGGATTGCTTTCTGAGCCTCGGTATAAACTGCAACTCACACAGAGACGTACTGACAGGTCAGGGAAATCTGCACCCTCTTTAGGCTGACCAGGTGGGACATCATAACCTGCTCTCCTCACATCAGGCAGGCCGAGTATCAGGTGCATGATGGAAGAGAGCCTCATTAATGCTTGTCCTACCACCTGCAGGTTCAGGTCTGCAGCACAAAACCCAACAGCAACGATTCAATTCAATTCAATTCAATTTTATTTATATAGCGCCAAATCACAACAAAAGTCGCCTCAAGGTGCTTTATATTGTACATAGATCGCACAATAATAAATGCAGAGAAAAACCCAACAATCATATGACCCCTATGAGCAAGCACTTTGGCGACAGTGGAAGGAAAAACCCTTTAACAGGAAGAAACCTCCGGCAGAACCAGGCTCAGGGAGAGGCGGGGCCATCTGCTGCGACCGGTTGGGGTGAGAGAAGGAAAACAGGATAAAGACATGCTGTGGAAGAGAGACAGAGATTAATAACAGATATGATTCGATGGAGAGAGGTCTATTAACACATAGTGAGTGAGAAAGGTGACTGGAAAGGAAAAACTCAATGCATCATGGGAATCCCCGGCAGCCTACGTCTATTGCAGCATAACTAAGGGAGGATTCAGGGTCACCTGGTCCAGCCCTAACTATATGCTTTAGCAAAAAGGAAAGTTTTAAGCCTAATCTTGAAAGTAGAGATAGTGTCTGTCTCCCGAATCCAAACTGGAAGCTGGTTCCACAGAAGAGGGGCCTGAAAACTGAAGGCTCTGCCTCCCATTCTACTTTTAAATACTCTAGGAACAACAAGTAGGCCTGCAGAGCGAGAGTGAGTAGCTGCTCTGCTCTATGTTGGTACAGGGCATTGAAGATGATAACAGTGGGTGGATTATATTCTTAAACTTAGTTACAGCACTTTCAGAAAGACATCTACTTTGATAAAGTCTACTCTCCACTGCTGTGTAATCAATTATTGTAAATGTAAATGTTATCAGGAAATGATCAGACAGCAGAGGGTTTTCAGGAAACACTGTTAAATGTTCAGTTTCTATGCCATATGTTAAAACAAGATCTAGAGTGTGATTAAAGTGGTGGGTGGGTTCTTTTACATTTTGAGAGAAGCCAATTGAGTCTAATAACAGATTAAATGCCATGTTGAGGCTGTCATTTTTAGCATCTACATGGATGTTAAAATCACCCACAATAATTATTTTATCTGAGCTGAGCACTAAATCAGATAAAAAGTTTGAGAAATCAGAGAGAAACTCTGTGTAAGGCCCAGGTGGATGATAGATGATAACAAGTAAGACTGGTTTCTGAGTTTTACAGCTGGGGTGGACGAGGCTAAGCATCAGGCTTTGAAATGAATTCAAAGTCTGTCTTGGTCTTTCGTTAATTAATAGGCTGGTGTGAAAAATTGCTGCCACACCGCCCCCTCGGCCTGTGCTTCGAGGTCTCTGGTAGTTAGAATGACTCAGGGGTGTTGATTCATTTAAACTAACATACTCATCCTGCTGGAACCAGGTTTCTGTAAGGCAGAGTAAATTGATTTGTTGATCAATTATTAAGTCATGTACTAACAGAGACTTGGAGGAGAGAGACCTAATATTTAATAATCCACATTTCATTGTTTTACTCTTTGGTTCAGATGTGGATACTGTATTGTTCTTTCTTTTTGATTTTTTATGTTTAAATTGTTTATTGCTGGTTTTTAGTTTGTTTTTTGTCTGTTTGGGAGCTGACACAGTCTCTATGGAGACGGGTTTTTGGGGGGTAGCAGGAGGAGAGAAGCTGCAGAGAGGCGTGTAAGACTGCAACTCTGCTTCCTGGTCCCAACTCTGGATAGTCATATTTTGGGGGGTTTAATAAATTGGTCCATATTTCTAGAAATGAGAGCTGCTCCATCCAAAGTGGGATGGATGCCGTCTCTCCTAACAAGACCAGGTTTCCTCCAGAAGGTTTGCCAATTATCTATGAAGCCCACATCGTTTCTGGGACACCACTCAGACAGACAGCAATTTAAGGAGAACATGCGGCTAAACATGTCACTCCTGGTCTGATTGGGGAGGGGACCAGAGAAAACTACAGAGTCCGACATTGTTTTGGCAAAGTTGCACACCGATTCAATATTGATTTTAGTGACCTCCGATTGGCGTAACCGGGTGTCATTACTGCCGACGATGATTTCTCAAACCACAGAGGAGCGAAGGCAACAACCCGCAGTGAGATCATGCATCAGGACTGAGCTCTGTGTGGTGATGATGATAATGGTGGTGATCATTGTCCCACTATTTGGAATCTTAAATAATCCCAAATCACCGCCATTGTCGATGACCTGATCCCAACTCAGACTCATGCTGGAGTTGAAAAATGTGGATTGGTGAGATGTGTGAAAATAAAACTGAGGTTTTAAACTGGAAACCTGTGGATGTCAGCATAACCCTAAACATGGATGGATGGAATCACAGCCAGAGTTACAGATTGAGCAGCCCTGTTTTAACCTGTCAGCAGGTCCTAGCCTCACCTCTCAGGTGACTCTGAGCTCAGTATCTTTATTTGAATGATGGATCCGAGTCTGCAGCAGAAACAGATCCACATGTGGGTAACAAGCGGACGCCTGCCTGAGCCTGGAGCAGCTGCAGGAGGAAACAAACATGCTACGATGGACCGACTCTGAGTCTGCTGGTACTGTTGTCCAGCAGGCCCAGTGCATGTTGGGAGGTCTGCAGCTCCATGTTTTATCACCTGAAGGCTGTGTGCAGCTGCTGAAGGCGGTTCTGGTTCAGGTGTGACAGGTCAGTCTAACAGGAAGTTTCGAGTTGTCGGATGAAACCCTTCGAGCCATTGATGCTTTTTGAGTCTGAGGCTGCGATTTAAACTTTGTCTGATCTACTTGTGTTTTTTCAGGCACGACACTGCTTCCTGCTTCAGAGCTATCTGGCCTGTTCTCATTGATCACCTCCTGTCACATGACTCCTCACCACAAAATAAAGTCATCAGTGAGATGATGATGATCTAACAGACAGATGAAATCATTTCTAATCTTAATCATTTTGAAAAGAAGATGATGAGTGAGCTGATCAGAGTTAATCAGCTGGTGGGTGATAATGCTTTCAGTCACATTTAAGCTCTAATATTTTCCACTGCTGGTGTCTTAAAATGGGGAGCTGGTGCTCTGCTGGTCACATGCTGTGATGGGCATAACACCAAGTAATCTCCCCTCACCCCTGGTCTCTCAGATGGCCACCCCTCCCTGAGCCTGGTTCTGCTGAGGGTTCTTCCTGGTAAAAAGAAGTTTTTCCTTCCCACTTTCGCCAAAGTGCTTGCTCATCGGGGATCGTCTGATTGTTGGGGTTCTCTGTATTACTGCAGGGCCTTTACCTTATAGTGTAAAACACCTTGTGGTGACTGTTGTTATGATTTAGTTCTATATAAATAAAGCTGAAATGAGTTATATGTCAGGGCTGTTAGCTGCAGTAAAGATCTTTATTTACACGATGGGAGCAAGAAAGGATTCTACGTGTTTTTTTTTATTCATATGGATAAAAAGCAAAGATGAGGAGTTACTGAGAAAACATCCACGAGTGTCATTCACTGCTGCTGTTCCTGAGGTTTACGCCCCTCAGGGTTTAACAAGAATATCTGCCAGTTTAATCGTGTTTTAAAAAACACATACTTAGTTAAAATTTACAACGTAGTTAAAATTTACAATGATGAATTTCTGTTTTTTCTAATGTTGCAGGTTCTGCTTTTAAAATCTTTCTAGTTACCATGAATCGAACATTAATGAATGATATAATGAGATAAACTGGTTATAGTGGTTAAACTGGTGGTTATAATAATAATAATAATAATGATGATGATGATTATCCCATCATCATGCACTCCACTATTAAACTTAAACCCTCAGGGTGATATCTAAAACCTGCATGACACCGGCCCTTGAGGCCTGGGGTTCGACAACCCTGATTTAAGACTGACAAACTCCCCTCTATTTCTAACTACTTGGCAAGATCCCACTTCCCCCCTAATATAAAGAGGTTTGGAATTTCCCATTTCCTGTTTGGCAGTGTGGACCTCAAAGAGGGTGGCAACATGGAATAGAGCAACTTTCAAATGTTGTGGTAGTACTGATAATCCACCTCAAGAAATGGGTTTGAATACATAACGTGGCCATAACCACCCTGCAGAACTGTGCCACCCCCCCCCAGCATGTTTGCACTGAGTAGGAGATGCTCTGTAACTCATTGTACAACTGTATAGTGACAATAAAGGCATTCTATTCTATTCTATTCTATTCTATTCTATTCTATAAGCCTGTACAACAGATGCTTTGGAGAATGACCAAAAATACACATTTGACTCCACCTGGTCCACAGCAGCTTTAGCGGCACGTTCACACTGAAACACAAACTACTTTGCTGGCTAGATGTAGTAAAACAATAGAAAAAGCATACAACTCACGACATGCGAGAATGGCTGTCTTAGTTCTCTACAGGGCACGGGTTAACTGTCACACCCACTCAGGAAATTTTCTGCACATTTAAGTTAACGATGATCAGAATCAGAATACTTTACTGTATACTAGTATTCTATTGTATATCTTATTCCTCTGTTCCCCTTTCTCTCTTGCTGCATTGAGCATGTGTATGACAAAAGAATTTCCCTCGGGATAAATGAAGTTCTTCTTATCTTATCTTATCTTTTCTTATCTTATCTTATCTTATCTTATCTTAATAATCCATGAGGAAATTATGTTAAATATAAATTAAATATGAATCTCAAACAATTAAAGATAAACACCTGAAATTTTCACTGCTCGTTCTCACCATCAGCATGAGCCAGGATCTGTCATTTGGGACAGAGGGCCGTGATGATGCAAGATGGAGTAAGCCGAAAGATTTCCTGCAAAAAAGTCAATTTTTTCCAGTAATGATCTAACGTTGATCACTTGACAGTAATCTGATGTTTGAATTTCACACTAATCTAAAGAAACAAACACGTCTCAAAAATGTTTTCCCTGCAGGGCGTCGAGTCGTGATAGTCCTCAGGCATGTGTAGCTTTGAATTACCCGTCTACCACAGCGCTGCTGATTCAGTACAGCGACCACACATCAGGCCAGGTAAGCAGCCTGTGGAGGACCCAGCATCAGCCTGAGCCTCAGAAACCACAGAAGAAGAAAGAAGTCTTCCTCTTGAGTTTTGAACATGAAATCCACAGCAGGTGATTCATGGTGACAGCCATAGGAGGACAGCGCTGTGCAGGCTACTTCCTGAAGTTTACATCTTTCCCCCAGAGAGTTGGCATTTGGCATCCAGAGTCTAATCTACTTTTCCTCAGCAGAGATACAAAAAGTCTGCAGTTTGTATTTATTTTCCATCTCTAACAGAACAGATGAGTTCCTGCAGCTAATCAGCAGGGGAAATCATTACCCATGATCCTCTGGGTGCAGCAACTGGAGGCACTTCAGGTGTGAGCATGTTTCATGTCTGTACTGATCACATGAATCAGCATAGATGTGACACTGACTGATAAATATTCACACATGTGCACACACACAGACACCTGTACATGTACAAATGTACAAATACATGTACATTGACACTCCAGCCATCATGCACCATGGGCCCCGTTTCCATGGCAACATAAATCCAAGGTTACACCCCCATTGTAAACCACAATATTTGTGGTTGTTTTCTTGTTTGTTTGTTTTCTACTACTTGAACACTAAAGTGGCCCTACAATGAGAGGACAGTGCCAGCAGTGGCCCACATTTTATTTAAGTTTGAGACCCCTGCTGTAAGGTAAAGACCCTACAATCAGACAGCCCCCTGTGAGCAAGCACTTTGGCGACAGTGGGAAAGAAAAACTCCCTTTTAACAGGAAGCAACCTCCGGCAGAGGTGGAGGGGTAAGGGGACATATGCATGCTGTGGAAGAAAGCCACAGATTAATAATAACTAATGATTAAATGCAGAGAGGCGTATAAACACACAGTGAGTGAAGAAGAAACACCCAGTGCATCATGGGAATCCCCCAGCAGCCTAAACCTATTGCAGCATAACTAAGGGAGGATTCAGGCTCACCTGATCCAGCCCTAACTATATGATTTGTCAAAAATGAAAGTTTGAAGCCCAATCTTAAAAGTAGAGATAGTGTCTGTCTCCTAGATCCAAACGGGAAGCTGGTTCCACAGAAGAGGGGCCTGAAAACTGAAGGTTCTGCCTCACATTCTACTTTTAAATACTCCCTGCAGAGCGACATGTCGTGATAATCCCCGTGTGTGTGTAGCCTAAAGTGTGAGAGCAAAGAGCTCTACCGGGGTGATATGGCACTATAAGGTCATTAAGAAAGCAGTCCTGCATATTTGTTTTATATGTGCAGTGAAGGGCATATCCTGATCAAAACTGACTCCAAGGTTTCTCACAGTGTTACTGGAGGCCAAGGTTCTTGGTTAGATACCATATTTCTAAGATTGGTACAACAACCTCAGGTTTGTGAAAATCCACATAAATTCTTTTGACCAACCTTTGTTAATTAAAATAGATACATTTTATCATGAAATATGTTTTTGTTTGTCAGATACAATATGATACATGATGCTGAGGACATCCTGGATTAACCTCTCTGAATCTTACAGGATCAAAAATGTTCATGTTTCACCGAAACCAGTGACTGAGATGGTAACTCATCAGCAAAATTCTCTGTAGATATCCCAGGAAGTTGATCCTTTGTCTGGACGTTGTATTCTCAGTGCGAAGCGCAGCTTTGAGTGTCAGCTGACCCTTAGAAACATTTACATAATGACAGAAACCAGCACTGTTGATGAACAATGGGCCACCAGCTCAGTCTCATGGTCATTAAAATGCAAATTATAATGACTGTTGATGAGTGGTCATCAGCAGCATTCACAGAGAGCTGGGGGTGGCTGTAAACGTCACCTGGATGAATCGTTTCTCCCACTAAAAAACAGCAGGAAGTGCCTCTGCAGCCGCAGGTATCGCCTGTTTCATCCCGTCTGTGGTTCAGTTGCGGTTCAGTTCATAAATGTGCCGAAAATCAGGTGGAAATCAAACTTGTGCCTTCCATTGCTCACAGCTCAGAGTGTTCCTGTTATTCTGTCCACCCCTCAGCTGTCTGTGGTGAGTGTCATGTCCGGACATGCCTTCAGATCTCACATTACCCCAGGCCTCCTTAGGAGTAATTATGCAACTGTCAAGTAAACAGCTCACCTGTTCAAGTGTTCCAGCTGAAACGGGGCATGCTGTTTGTTCTTCTTTGTTTACTTTGGAAGCTGTTTTTTTTTTCCTGTGTTGTCTACCTGATTTTTTAGGAGATCCTCCAACACGTCCAAACACATGAAACATAAAGCAGCAGCATCTCTATGAGTCTAAGGAGCTTGGGGGAAAAAAAGCATCTGGACTTCTTTAAGTTGCTTGAAGACGTTTCACCTCTCTTCAGTTCTAGAACTGAAGAAGCTTCTCGGATGAGAGGTGAAATGTCTTTAAGCAACTTAAAGAAGTCCAGACGCTTTTTTTGCCCCAAGCTCCTTAGACTACGATGACCTCTATGAGTTTATTCTGGCTGTAACTGAAACATGCACAAACTGGTTCTACCATCAATGCCTGCAGTGAGTCAGTCCCCATAGACTGGCATGTTTACAGGCTTATAAGAGGGGCCAATTCCAATTTTTGAGGAGAAATTTACTAGTTCTCCTTGCTGAGTCGAGACAGCGTCCCGAGTGGCGTCTGGATGGAGCACCGTCAGCGTCAGCAGGAAGCGGCCGTCAAGCTCTGCGCCTATCAAAACGAACTCATCACTAATGCTCAGAGGCTGTACAATTGATAAAGAGCAGAATTCAAACAGTTTGTTCTCTAACATGTTGCTGGACAGGAAGATGTTCCTCAGGGATCAGATATTATTTATTTATTAACCTTTATTTAACCAGGAAGATCCCATTGAGATTAAAAACCTCTTTTTCAAGGGAGACCTGGCCAAGATAGGCAGCAGCAGGTGTCTCACAGTTACAGAGATTACTCAAACATAGGCATCAACAACACACATGCAACAATAAGTGAAAGAAAACAAATAAAATAAAATTCAATTAAAAAAAAAAAAAGGCAGTTAAAATGACAATCAATCTAATTAAAACAGTTGCATATTATGGACTTGGCCTCAAGGATTCGTAGTTTAGATCTAAAAGCACTTAATGAAATGAATTCAGTCATTTTCCAGTCCTTCTGCAGTTTGTTCCAAGCCGAGGGTGCTAAATTGACAAAAGCTCTTTTACCAAGTTCAGTTCGGGCAAGTGGAACAGAAAGCAACAAGTAACCATGCGGACGAAGAGAATACCGACCAGCATGTTTCATTGCAAGCAGGGAACATATATAAGAAGGCAGCAACCCAAGTATTGCCTTATATATAAAACTGTATAAATGAGAGTTCCTCCGACTTACCAAAGCAGGCCATCCTACCTGAGAGTATAACTCACAGTGGTGAGTCTGAAATTTACGGTTAGTGATGAACCTCAGAGAAGCATGATACACAGTATCAACCATTCGAAGACATTGAGCAGAAGCATTCATATATAGAATATCACCATAATCCAGCACAGGCAAGAATGTTGCAGCAACAAGCCGCTTCTTTGTATTAAAAGAGAAACACAACTTATTTTGAAAATAAAATCTCAGTTTTAACTTCAGGTTTTCACAAGATTCTCTACATGTGGTTTGAAGGTGAGCGAGTCATCAATTAAGATTCCCAGATATTTATAGGTGTGAACCAACTCTATTTTATTACCTTCAAGAGTGGTTACCGATGGGATTATTTGGGCCAAATTCCTTGATTTAGAAAACAGCATGAGCTTTGTTTTGTCTGCGTTGAGAACAAGTTTGAGCTGAAGTAATGAGTGCTGGACAGCAAAAAAGGCTTTCTGCAAGGAGTCAATGGCTTGGACAAGAGTTGAACCACAGCTGTAAATAACTGTATCATCAGCATAGAAGTGCAAATTTGCATCTGGCACATTTAGACCAAGATTGTTTATGTAAATGATAAATAGAAGTGGACCTAATACAGAACCCTGTGGCACTCCATTGTGCACTGTAACAAAGTTAGAACATAAACCGTCAGATTTTATGCACTGAGACCTGTTACTGAGGTAGTTTGAGAACCATGCCACTGCTCTCTCAGAGAGTCCTGACTGGAAGAGTCTAAGTTTTAAAATACAATGATCAACAGTGTCAAATGCTTTTGACAAATCAATAAAAAGGGATGCACAGTGTTGTTTTTTATCAAGTGCAATAGTAATATCATTTACCACTCTAATTGCAGCTGTGATAGTACTGTGATTCTTCCTAAAGCCTGATAAATCATATCTTCCTAAAGATATGATTTATGTTCAGGCTAAAGAAGCAGCTTTAATGCTTTAAAAGTCAAGGCCTACAGATGAAGCTGTCTGTGCCACAGCGCTAACCGTCATACAATACAAAAACACACATGAAGAAGAACACAACTGTGGGGGTCAACATAACAAGGACAGAACTAAAGTCATGAATAATACCAAAGGCACAGGTACAGAGAAATAAAGAGCCATGAACACCAGGAGATACCAGAACGCTAAAGATCACCAATCCAGAGCACACAAGCATCAAAGATGCATCAGCACACAAACTGAGGATGAAGGACGCTCTGCAGCTCTCTGATTGGACACTTTAGTACCTGGCTATGACCCGTGTCAACTGGAGCTCCTGTGAATGAGCCTGTCTGCATATGCAAGCACGTTTGGAGGGTACAGAAACCCAGATCAGAAGAGATGCAACACGAGGACCTGAGACGGGCGGATGGACACTTTGTACAGTTTTTCACACGTTGGTTGTTTGAGCAGCAAATACGACCGCATGTTTCAGTGTCTGCAGTCAGACCGCCTCCACGACGCTTGCTCAAGCAGAAAACCAGCCCAAGTCAAGAAGCTGGAGACATGTTCGCGCCCTGCAGCGAATATGAGTAGGCAGCATACGAAAAACGTGGCGAAAAGCCTGATGCGTGGACCTAAGTTCACAATAGACCAACAGGACCCTCAGAATCGTCCCGGTGCTGCCCACAGACAGCAGGCTGTGGATCAAACACAGATTTTAACTGTCACCATAGAAACCAGCTGTTCAGCTCACAATCTCTCCTGAGGTCACATAAACATACTAAATGTGAGGTGAAAGACCTCCTGGCCTCGCTGGGATGATTGGTTCCTCACCTGTCCTCCAGGCTACACCTGACCTTCCTCTGATTTAGACCCAGGAACTGCTAAACCAAGCCAGACCTTTCTGGACACTTCCTGTGGGAATGTACCAAGTGTGGTATGAAGAAGGGGAGGCTATTTGTCCTCTGATAACTGTTTCCTGTTGTTTTCAACAACAACCTTGGGACCTTCTCCATGCTAACACATGGGGCAGTAGAAGCTCTGTGATTGGACGACACCTTCACAACCTCTCTGTGATCATTCCGGGTCAGCAGGCCTCACCAGGTGAATCAGGACTGAGGTGGCTCCTGAAATGTAATCAGATGATCAGATGACCTCCTGAAGACTTTAAAGTGTCCAGATGTTTCTGTGCATAGGTGAAAATGATGTGACAGATGTTTTTTTAACAGCTTTAAATTGACTTTTCCTCATTTCTGAGAGCTCTTTATCTGCTGATATCTCTTCTCATTTAGTTTTAAAGGGACAGAAACATGAAAGGAGGGAGGAGAGAGCCAACAAGGAAATCACAAGGATCCTTTTCTTTATCCGAGGCACAGCGAGGCTTTCTGCTCCGGGCCACTGCACCTCTTAGGGTTACAGGCCAGCTCGCTAATAAGCTCCAACACAAAACCCCCAGCAAGCTGAGGGGGAGGGTGGAGGAGGGTGGAGGAGGAGGTGGCAGATGCCAGAGTTGGGACTCAGCAGATGGAGCCTGATGAATCCTGAAAAGAAGGAATTGAAACCCGGAGAAGTTGCCAAGCAGCCGGCTGTAATTATCGCCGTGCCTGTGGGTTCATTGTCAATTAGAGAGGCGGTTGGGGCAAGCGACAGCTGTGGCAGATGGTAAAGGTCCAGGGAGAGAGAGAGAGGGGGGGGTTCCTCTCCAGTGCAAAGCTCAGACCATCAGGCTGCGATCCAGCAGCGTCTCACAGGAAACATTATTATGACCACGTTTAATTTCATTTTACAGTTATTTACATTATTCATTGGTTGGTGTTTTGGTGACATCACTCATGTTTCCACGGATTTCCTCATTTACATATTTTACATTTATCCCTTTAGTGTTTTTTTTTTTTTTTGGGATGGGGCAGTTTTTGGGTGAGAGTGGGGTGCTGGCGCAAAGGAAGTGACAGACACGTCACAGTGCCCCCTGATATGCACTTCAGGGATATTTGAACAGTTTTCAGTTTGGGTATTTTAATCCAACTTGAGTGCCTCCAGTGTGATTTCATGGCATGAAACTAAACTCGAACAGACTTTATGTTTAAAAAGAAGAAATTTAATCAGGTAAAAGAAGATTTACCATTCAGAAATCAGATCGGAATAAATGACAATTATAATTAAAAATAACAGGGAGGGGATCCCTCCCTGTTGTTGGGTGACCGTGGGTTGGGAAGCTCATTTTGTAACCGGAAGGTTGACGGTTCGATCCCCAGCTCCATCTGTCTTGGTCGTTGTGTCCTTGGGCAAGACACTTCACCTACTGGTGATGGCCAGAGGGCCCGATGGCGTGATATGGCAGCCTCGCTTCTGTCAGTCTGCCCCAGGGCAGCTGTGGCTACAACTGTAGCTTGCCTCCACCAGTGTGTGAATGTAAGCGTGAATGAATAGTGGAATTGTAAAGCGCTTTGAGGGTCTCGAAAAGCGCTATATAAATTCAATCTATCATTATTATTATTATTATTATTATTATTATTGTTATTATTATTATTATCATCCCGGAGCAGACTGAGGACACGCTGGGGACATGATGTCTCTCGGCTGGTTTGGTCCCACTCAGAAGAACTGCAGGAGGAGGCTGGAGGGCCTAAAACGGATGGATGGAAGGATACATCTTACAAGCTGCTCTATCCATCCATTCTCCGCTTATCCTTGTCAGGGTCGTGGGGTGGCTAACGACCACACCACCCTCTGTTATACTAAGATGAGAGATAAACAGTCGATTCCGCTGAACATGCAGCACTGCTACTAAATCTTTGAATCTTTGGATGGGTAAATGGATGGATGTTGGGTGGAGGCCGGGCCGTGCATTTACATATTTTTGCAGGAGCAGGTGTGGTTGGACCCGTGCTCTCTGTGGAAGTGGCAAGTTGGTGGTTTGGTTTTTCCGTCACACGTGTTCAGACACTGGGAGCATGTTAAAGTTTGGAGGATGGTCACATGTGTGTCCGTCTGGTTTTGGTGTTGAATTTTTTGCTGCTCTGCAGACATGCTGAACTGTTGTGTGTTTGACACCGTCAGTGCTCCGCTCTGCCTCCACCTGAACCTGCACTGCTTGGTAATTGCCATGAATCGATCTGAAGGTTATCTCAGGCACACATGTGCGCCCTACATGTGTTAATGATTCTGACTGAATCCATTCAGTTCAGTCACTGTGCTCCTGATCTTTGTTTTACTCCGCCTTCTCAACAACATCATTAGTACACCTCAGACCAGTAAAAGTGAACAGAGTAATTGTGGAATAATAACGTTCTGGGCTGCTCTGATTACTCATACAGTTATTTATAAGCACGAAGGGCTTTTGCAGAGTGACGATGAGGAATACTGCGGCTCATCCTTCATCACAAACAACTGTTTGATAAAGTTTATGAGCTTTTTGTTTATATCCTGGAGATAATGTCCGGACGCTGTGACCACAGACGATGGTTTTACAGTGAGCACAAGCACTTCAACCTCCAGGCCAGCTACTGGGGTTAAGGCAAGCCAACCGCTAACATGAACAGTCACAGGTGATACCTGTGCAGCACCTCATGGAGCTGCTGGAGCTGATCCGAGAAGCTCTTCAGCTCTGACCACTGATAAGAAATCTGTGGTATCAACTGCTGATTATTAGTAATTAATAACTAATTAGTTATTTAATCAGTTAAGTCTGAGTTGCTTATGAGTTTATTACCTGTCACCAGATAAAGGTAAAGATATTGTTAACAAGTATGATTAAGGAAGGACACCTGGTCACAGGTGGATGGCGAGCTAGCACAAATAGATCTTGGTAACAGGTGCGGTAGCCATAGCAAAGGGCCCTACAACAGGTAGTAAAGACAGTGTTAGCATCCAGCTACTGGCCAGTGAGATGTACCATGACCTCTGACCCTGTCACCTTAACAACAGCCTGTTTGATCACCTGACAGGTTGGAAGGACTACAGGTGTCTCAAGTATTTCCCCGTGGATTAAACTCACAGTTATGTACTACATCATGTAGAGTGGGCCTGAGACTAGCTGATATTGATCTCATATTAGTGCATGTGACATTATTTTCACCCTTCCATTGTTTTAAACCTCTTTATCTTGTCCTGTGTTAGATGTTGTTGTGTTCTCTGCATGGTTGTGTTGGGCTGAATGACGCTGCAAATTTCCTGCTTTTAAAAAATGAAGGGGCGCCGATATAGAAGAAATATTCTCTCTCTTTCTAGTCCCTGTCAGTACTCTTGCTGCAGCACTTTGAATTAACTGAAGGCTTTTCAGGGAGTTTTTAGGACATCCTGATAATAATGAATTACAGTAGTCCAGCCTAGAAGTAATAAATGCATGAACTAGTTTTTCAGCGTCACTCTGAGACAGGATATTTCTAATTTTAGAGATGTTGCTCAAATGGAAGAAAGCAGTCCTAAATATTTGTTTAATATGCGCATTGAAGGTAGGGCTGCCACAATTAGTTGACTAGTCACAATTACGTTGACTATCAAAATTGTCAACGACGAATTTAATAGTCGACGCATCGTTTGAAGCTTCGTAAGATCCTGGGGTTCAAGGCTCACCGGAGCCGGCGAGAACAGCGAACTCCTGGCACATTGTTTTCAGACCCTGTGCGGTCTTTCACTACTCAGGTTAAACATGATATATAAGTCACTTAGATAACTTAAAAATTTTATTGTTTGGCTTTTTTCAGTATTTTATTTGTTCCTGAATAAATCTGTTTGGCTGAGATTAAAGTTATTGTCTTCACACATCTGAATAAACGGCAAGCAGAAAACTGATTAAACAGAAGTGTGAGATGGTAGAGAATTTACTCCAGTGTCCTGTTATATTTTAGAAATTAAAGAGCAGACGGCTGAGTATTTTAAACTCCACTGAGACAATCTGCAAATTTCAGTAAAAGTTTAATAAACTATCATCTTGTCTTTTTTTTGGTTAGCGCATACCTTAAACACTTCAAGCTGTAAGCTAATGATATAAAAGCAGATGCATGCTGGTGCAATAAGCTATTGTTTTACGTCCAATGGATGCATGATCTGATTAGTCAACTAATTGCAAAAATAATCGGTGACTAGTTGACTATCAAAATAATCGTTTGTGGCAGCCCTAATTGAAGGACATATCCTGGTCAAAGATTCCTCACAGAAGATTTAGCACTCCTCTGGGTCACGCCAGGCGCCAAAACCAACATGTTGGCAGCTTTGATCTGTGGGTGAAGGGTACAGCTGACTATTGTTACCTTTACATATGTTTACATCATTATTCGAATCTTTGGTCCCGTTTAACGTGAACATACTTTAATCTCATACTGAAGATCCAGATGCCCTTTCACCTGCTCTCACCTGTCCCACAGGCTGATATAAGCACAGAAGTTTACCCAGAATGCACTTTGCAACTTTTCCTGCAGCAATCATCACACTGATTCTGGTCACATGATCAGGGTGAGTCTGAGAGTAAAACCAATCTGGTCAGAGTTTCTAGCAGAGCTTAAATGTGTTTGTAGCCTTGAAAGATTTTGAAAGTTTCACATGTAATTACATTTAACTGAGATGGAAACACACAAGGAAGAGAACTTGAGCAAGACTTTAAAGTCTTTAAAACTCCGAATTCAAACATGCTTCAAAGCAAGAAGAAGGAAAGCATGACAGGATTTAATAGAAGATGAAACTAGATCAGAGCGAGTGGATGGGCTGCGACGTTTCAACACGTTAAATGTTATTCTGGGTCTTCGGCCTCCTGTTGTTTGCAGCAGGCTCAGACTGAGACGCCCCCAGAGGCTCCCAAAAGCCCCCAGACTCTTTAACCTGATTTACAGCTGCAGGAAAACAGACTCACAGAGGAGGCAGCTGCACACTCCAGAAACATTAACATGAGAAAGAGGACACACACATGGATATAGACGTACACACACACACACACACACACACACACACACACACAATTTTAAAAAATAATATTTTCACACACAAATAAAATGAAATAGAAACACATTGATGGTTCTCCAGTGGGTGGATGTGTTAGTGCTGGGCTGGAACAGCCAGCAAATGAGTTTGTGGTCTTGGAGGAATCACCTGCTTCTCAGAGATGGTGACTGACATCAGCAGGTAGAGGATGGTGTATCCTGGGACACGAGGATGTCCATATCCATTAGCAGAATGAGCTAGAAGACCAACCCAGAGAATCTGTTTCCTACCAAAGCTGACGTGTGCATAAAAACAATTTCCTATCGGTCAACTGTTGTGAGTCTAAAGTACTGCTGTGGTCTGCTGGAAGCTAGTGATGACATCAAACACAGGACAGGAACGCTGGCTCTGTGACTGGCTGTGGTCGAGAGCAGGTCAATAAACAAACTGTTACCCATCACGGATCATCGTGACTACCCATCGCGCCACTTAGTGGATCAGCGCCTTCTCTACAGGGGACACATACAGGAGATCTGTCACATCACATGTTTTTTACCCTCTGAACTACAGTTCATCTGTCTGAGTGACAAATATCTACCATATCTTATTATCCATCATTTCCATGAGTATTTCTCGTCTCACTGTATTTAAAAAAAAACCCAAACTGACATTTGGCCCCTAAAAGTAGAACTATGGCTGTCAGTCAAGTCTAAGAGTGACACAAAGGAATTTGTACACGTAGTAGGAGCAGTTTCCAGTTACAGGTATCTGGGACTGTTTGTACACTAACCTCACAGCAGCCATCTTATTGGTCACATGATGTCACTAAAATGCTCCAAAAGGCTCCAACGGCACAAACACAGACCAGACATCCAGTTCAGGGACTCCAGTTAACTGAGGTGAAGCCAGCAGACAGCTAGCAGCTACAGCCATCTGTTTCACCATCCACCTGTCAGTCAAACAACCCACACCCTTAATATTACAAACATTAAGCTTAATACAGTTTAACCAGTTGAGTTGTAAAAACCTCCTCCCTTGTACAGGTGTTATGGGTGTCTCTGACTTCTGATATGAAACCAAGATAAACCATTAGTCTCCCTCATCTTCAGTATATAAAACTGTGTCATCTGCATATAGTGACACTCTTCTTCTGCTCATTCCCCTCTGTTACCTCCTCTTTACTCTGTAACAAAAGTTGAGTATAGTTGTTATGAAGGGGGATATTATCTAGAACCAAAACAACAACCAAAACAGTTGTTATATCAGGCTATTAGTGTTTATTGTTGACTGACTCACTGCTGCCTCTGCTGGACGTTAGTGGAACTGCAGGTCCTGCTGCTTGATATGGGAACAGTTTTACCTGCACTTTAATTATAAACAAGCTTTTGCTTGTCAAAGTTTCATTAAAAGAACAGAATGACCACAGCAGGCAGCTCCAGTTTTTTTAAGACATGATGAGCTTCCTCCTCTTCCTCTTAGGATAAAACCAGGATCTTTCACTTTTTAGGTGAATGTGTACAGCACTAAGCTGTGGATCCACTAACACAGCATCAGTACAGTACATTAAAAGCTGTTTCTGTTCCTGGTGGATAAACGGTTCTTCAGCTTGAGTTAAACACCTTCAGCAGATCTCTGATCTTCCAGTTCAAACCAGCAGGACTGGAGCACGATGATGTCATAGTCTGATTCTCTCAGCTGATAGGTTGATGAATCACCCTGGGGGCGACAGTTGGCCCGCAGGCTGCAGATTTTTAATCTCTTCTTCTGCACTTTAATGAAGGCGAGTAAACAGCAGTGGCGTCTTTGCCTCGTCCTCCTGCTGGGATTCAAATGACACATTAAATCTAAAAAGAAAGCGATGAATATTAAGATTCTCCTCCTCCTCCTCACTGTTGTCTCCGAGGATGGAAACTCCTGAGTATTCTCTCCCACACAGTTACTCTGCAGTTCTGTGTGCTCACTTATTCTCTATTCTCTTCTTTTTGTTGTGCGTGCACGGTGATGGATCTGCAGCATCCAGCGCTGCTAGTAATGATGTGTTTTTTCGTGTGTCTGTGTGTTTGTTTCGGGGGGTGTCTTTGGAAAATGGAAATAAGACTGAGAATGTGAGATCCCTGCACATTTCGGAAAATGTGAATACAATCAGTGTGATGCCGGCTGAAATAAACACGGCGTCTCCTGAGGAAGACGGCAGGAAGTGCCGGATCACCTGAGAAAGGAATCCTTCAGGATCAGCTGACACTCTTTTACAAAAACTTCAGTAAACACAATTATGTCATAAAAGTTAAGGCCTTCACACATGGAGCACGTTGGAGAAAAACCATCACATGTGAATTCCTGCATCTGTTAAAAATAAAGTGATTGTGGGACTAATTATTAAATTTCCTTTTTGTGCATTACCCAGCGCTCACCATTGCTTTAAGGACCAGGACCAGTGTTGGGAAGGTTACTTTTAAAATGTATTCCACTACAGAATACCGAATACATGCCCTAAAATGTATTCTGTAACGTATTCCGTTACGTTACTCAATGAGAGTAACGTATTCTGAATACTTTGGAATACTTAATATATTATCATGCTGTTTACAACTACATGAATGTCCTATTGCTGTGATTTATTACTGTTACTGAAGGTACGTAGTACCTAAACGTAGTAAAGGGACCTCTGGCTAATACGTCCGGTTCCCTGTCGGGCTGGTAGCCGAAAACTAGCTTTACTTTGTTGTCTGGGTCAACTTTGCTTGCGGAGACAGAGAGAGGCGTTGAAAGGCTGCTCCAACGGAACTTATTTTTTTCCGGAGGAAAACACGAACACAGTGTACAGTTGAGTCTTAATAGCTTACTTACAAATGGGCTCCTCAGGCACTCTTCTTGGCTGCAGTGGTTATTATTATATTTACATGCTTCCAGCTCCCGTTTTTGCTCCGTGACAGCTCGGACTTTTCCTTTCTCTCCCTCCCTCGCTCACAGAGACACATAATGGGTATGGCAGCCCATTCTCGCTGCAGCACGGACTACACTGCCCATCAGGCTACATGCTTTAGAGCTATGCCTGTAGCATTCTGCCTTTTAGCTTAGCACAACAACAACAACAACAAAAAAGCGCTCTCTCACCCAGGAAACACGCAGAGAGAGAGAGCGCGTCACCCTGTAACCATGGCAACCGTAACGCTGCCGCCTGGAACAACAGAATGTAGCTGTCAAACAAACCCAAACAATCCTGACCCGCGACAATATGAAACAGGAAAGTACCGCCGTGTATTCCATTTATTTCAACAAAGTAACTGTATTCTGAATACCACCTTTTTAAACGGTAACTGTAACGGAATACAGTTACTCATATTTTGTATTCTGAATACGTAACGGCGGTACATGTATTCCGTTACTCCCCAACACTGACCAGGACCGACTGGTTGTCCAGCCCCAGAGCAGCATTGTGTGTATGAGGTCCAATAGGATTCATTTTCTGTTTCAGTATCAATGAATGTTTATTCACACTCAAAAAATCAAAACAATTGAGCATGATATGAAAAAAAAAGTTGATTTGGAATAAGACATTTGCACAAACTTTGCACATGCAGCATACAGAGGTGTTCATGGCCCTCAAGGTAAACTGACGGGGCTCCAGATTTCATGCTTTAGAGCAGGGGTCGGCAACCTTTCTGATGATGAGTGCCATCTAAAATTTCCTCAGAAGTCAATGTGCCATATGACTGCATTACAAATAAATTTAATAATACTCTATATTAACAGTTACACACTATATAGAACAACTTTATAGCATTATATTTGTTCGCAGATGTTGGCAGCTATCAGCAAATAGTTATCAGCTTTTGAAACAACAAAAAAAAGACACTTTTTATCCATAACAAGAACTCCATAACAGCAAATGAACTGTACAAAAGAAAATGCAAATGCTATTTATGGTCTCCTCACAACAATGATAAGAAAATTAAACTAGGCCGATATGGCATGTTTGTTAATACATCGATACACATGTTAATATGACCTCTGGTCTCCCACTCAGAGACACAGGTCTCAGAGTGTCCAGCATTCAGACGGCTACCAGAGGACACTCTTCGTGTGAGATAAAATCTGCTCACACAGATATGTAGAGCCAAATACTGTCAATAAGGCCTCTGCAGTGTTCTTAAGACAGTTAAACCTGTCAGGTAATGATGTCCAGCAGGTGAAAATGCAAGCTCCATGAACACGCACACCTATGGATTCCAGCTGCGTTCGTACTTCTGCAAACTTTGACCTCCACAGAGTCGAGCTTTTCAGTTCAATCAGCTGCATTTTGATGTCCTCTGTGTCCAGCCAGTTAATGCGAGACAAATCCAGCTGCTCATTAAAGCTTTCTGGTTTGATCAGAAATGAAAACATTACCATCCTACCTTTATGAATATTAGCTAGAAAAATACTCTGACGGGTAAAATTAAGTGCCAAACCATCCTACCTTTGTGAATGTGACCTACAAGCATACTTTAACAGCTAAAATTAAGTGGCAAATCATCCTACCTTTGTTAATAAGAGCTAGAAAAATACTCTGACGGGGAAAAATTAAGTGCCAAACCATGCTACCTTTGTGAATGTTACCTACAAGCATACTTTAACAGGTAAAATGAAGTGGCAAACCATCCAGGCTTTATGAATATAAGCTACAAGCATACTTGTACATCCTACCGAAATGTGCATAAACTACTTACAGTAGGATGTTTTGCCAAAGTAGGATGGTTTGTCAGAACACCGGCCCAGCACAGTTACCAGCTGTCAGCTACGTAGAAAATGATCCTGGTGTTATTTGTCTCTGAAACAGTTCATAACTTCCCTTCAACTCATTCATGTCCCCTAAAAGGTAAACCTGTTTCTCCATCACCTGTTCAGCTCTGATGATTCAGTAAGGACCTGGTTTCATCTTCATGTTTCCCTCTCACCAGATATCCAAACCGATATTATGACCAGCAGCTTTTACAGCTGTGGCTCCAGCAAACATCAGCTGATGCTAGAAATTAATATTAAATAAATTCTAACAACAGCTGATCAAGCTTAAACGTGCTGCTGTTGTTTAGCGCGACATCCGCTGGTTTCCTCTTTCTGGCGCAAAGTGGGCGATAAACAAACAAGAGAGACGGGACTTGCGTCAGAAAAGCCGTTCAGCTGATCATTGATAAGTTTCATGATTGAAGTAGCAACAGGAGAGGGAGGGGGAGTGAATGAGAGAAGAATAGGCAGCTGTGCAGCGTAAAGACGCAGAATAACTTCAGCTTTGTGTCTTTTATACATTCTAGCTGTAGTATGCGACCTTTCCTTTTCAGCTCCATACGAAACGCATAATATTTTCTCTGAATACGGGACGATTCCGTTTTATACGGGACGGTTGGCAACTCTACTAACTAACATTATGAACAAAATAAAGTTCATAGCACTCACCCAGCTGTATAGAAACTCCGTCATGCTAGCTAGTACGCAGTACGAGTTATTGTAACTGACTGTAAAAAGTCAGCACAACGAAAATAAACTACACCTAAAATTGGTTTATATCTGACCCATAGAGACTGCAGGTCATAACTTCTTACCTGAAGTTCAGTTCACCTGACACTTGGACCAGCGGTCGCCTTGGGTCTCTCCTCCTCCTGCCTCCCCTTTCCCTCATCCACCTGCTGGCCTTTATGGTAGTTCTGCCATAGACACCACCAAACAACTGAGTTATTTTTACACATCAGCCAGCATGTGGCCAATCCACCACCTTTTGTTGTTTATGCCGTTACAAAAAAACCAAAAAAACCCATCGGCCCATAAAAACGAAAAATCACCATCGGCCCACCGGGCAAATGCCCAGTATGCCCGATGGCCAGTCCCGCTATGGTCGTGCCATCAGTTAACCCTTCGCGTGCCAACCGTGGCACACGTGCCCAGGGTTGCCGACCCCTGCTTTAGAGTTTAGCTTCACAAGTCTAAACTCTAAAGCCTGAGGACTGAACCGTCCCACAGGCTCCAGCAGCCTGTGGGATAGGTGTGTGCTCAGAACAGGTGAGAGGAGGTGAAAGGTGCATTTACCTGCATTTGTTCCACAGATTTGGGTGTTAGCAACTAGTTGATATCTGATGATGATGTAATCTGCTCTGACTCTGCAGATCCTGCACCTGAAGCAGGATCTGAGCCAACAGACTGCCAGGTCTGATGTGAAGTTCCCCTCCTCTGTCTGTTTTACTCCATGATGAGAAACTTGTTTGAACATGTCCAGAAGACAAACCTCCAGAAACTCCGAGGTCTTCTCCTCCTGTGCAGGAGGCTCGCTGCAGGCCACACACGCTCTGCTCCTCACACAAGTTTTAAAGTGAACAGAGCTCATAAAGTGCTCTGACAAAGAGCAGACGGGAACAGAAGTCAAACATTAGGCCTGAATGTGACATAAAATTAGGAACAGTGTTAAAAAATGAGTCAGGAACAGAAAATGAGAATAATAAATATTATTATCATATATTTACATTTAATATTATAATAAATATGAACTCTGAGGTTTTCTCTGAAGACACTCCTGGTGATGCTGATACAGTTGGTGAGATTAAACTATAAGATGATTTTCAGCCTTCGTTTTCCCATTAGATTAGTCCAGTGAGATGTAATCATGGATACCAGCTCCAGATTTAAAAGTTTAAATGCGCTCATCTCGCACCGATTGGCACCAGTGTGCTCTCAGTGATGAAGATCTACAGTTTATGATGGCATTTAGACCCTTGTACTGACAACTGAAACTGTTACTGTAATGTTAACAGTGGAGTTACAAAGTACAAAAAGTTTGTTACTGTACTTCAGTACAATTTTCAGGTTTTTGTACTTGACTTGAGCATTTATTTTTTGAGTACTTTTTAGTTTCACTCCCTACATTTCAAAACAGGCTCGTTACTTTAGGTTCAACTGTATCATTGATAGTGATTATAGTCTGGAGTTCAACTGGCTGGAACGACTGCAGGTGTCCACAGGCGGTGTTCATGGTACGTAGCATCTAGTTAGCCCTACAGAAGAGGAGTGGGCATAAAGGGAGTAACGTTTTTTAAGGTGTCAGGTAATTTGAAATGCACCGTTTCATTCAGTTCAACAAACATTAGCAAACACATAAACTGTTTGTTTGCACTTTGTCTTCAGCTAAAGGTCCAGCTGCTGTATTTCACAGGAAGAGAAAGAAAGAGAGCTAATTTCACTCAGAGATGGAGAAAGATAAGAAAGACAGAACAGGAGAGGAAGAAGAGAGCTTAGATTTAAAGGTAAGGACTGCACATTTACAGCTCACATGTAAGTCCTCATGTTTTTAAATCTGTACATGTGACATTGTTTTTTCATATTGCGAAACCTGCTGCTAAACAAACTGAGGCAGACTAACTGTGTTATTTAAAGGCTGCATGAAAATCCTCTGTAGGTTAGTGCAGGATAAACATGTTAGTTTGCTGCATTGTGATGGATTTACAGTAAAGAAATGGTCACAGTTAGCTTACATCAAGTGTAGCAGAGATTCATATGAATTTCAGTTGATGATGGTTGTATAGTGTCTAATATAAAGACAGCATAAACAGTGTACTGTCAGTGTAGAGGATGAAATCAGCCAGGACAAGTCAGGAAACATCTGCTCACAGCTGGTTGATTTCAGGTGTGTACATCCACAAAGAGCAGCAGGTCAGCTGATCACAGCCTGTACACTAAGAAAATCTACTGAAGCTCTCAATAGAAATTATTGTGAGTTATGATTATTTTCCCCACACTGAGACATTACAAGCCACCCCCCTCCTCCCACCTGCTGAATCCACTTCAACACCTCACTGTACACATTTTCCTATTTAGAGGTAAAGTCCCCCTCTACAGTGGAGGCAAAAGAGAATGAGGAATGTGTGAGTATAATGAGGAAATGTACTTGAGTACTTACCAGAAGTAAAACAACCACCTTACTTACTTATAATATTAAAAATGAAGTGTTTACACACCATAAACCTGCTTATTAAAGGAAGCATGCCTGCCTCACCTCCATCCATTCCTCCCAGCAGGTATAAAGCATGACACGCCTCCCCCATAAACAAAATTATAATTGGTTTTATCATGGTGGTAATGATTATTTATGAAGCATGCAGGAGACGGATGGAGGTAGGCGGAGGGCGGCTGAAGACGGCAGTGTTATCAGCTGATGATAATGTGGTTATATGAGTTTCCAGCAGGCGATGCATCACATAGAATTACTGCAGGAGTCGTCTTCACTGCAGCTGATTAATGCAGGGAGAATAAAGGCAACACTTTACTACCTGCTGCACTCATCTCCATCACCTCCACCCTGCAGTCAGTGAAGTAAGGCACATGTGAAAGGCCTGTATTGTTAATTCTGAATTCTGAAACAAACACCGAGATGATTACTGGGGAACTCTGTAGGGTAAAGACAAAGCGGGTGCTGGATCACAGTTGGATCTGTGAAACAGCCCCAAGATGCTGAAACTACATCGGCACAGCACCACGTCATATTTAATAACTCTGATCCATATACTGAATAAAAAAGGCTTTGTGGTGTCACCAGGATTATCCCTCCATGGTGGGTCCGCTTTCCATTTCCAGGATTGTGGCGCGCTACGTTATCAGCTAATCCTAGCTTGGTTATCATCACATAATATGGATGCAGATACCTGTCAGTCAAAGAGGCCAAGCCCCTAATAATGCAAATGTAGTTGATTGACTCGTTTCTTGAAATCCATCCCAGGTGGAACATGTTTCCAGCATGAGCTCAGCGTAAAGTGAGGGTGAAGCATGCAGGGACTGAGTGAGAGTGTGTAACTGAAAGCAGACATAAACCCACAGAGATTCCCAGCAGGCTTCATTAACAGGAAAGCACAGGTCTGATTTAATGTCAGCAGCAGGAGCGGGAATAACTGAGTAAGTTGGTATTTTTCCGATAAAGAGTAAGAAATAACAAATATTTCATTTTCTAATTTGAGATTCTGAGTGGACTGAAGGACAAGTGCCCCTTATCGTATTTTGGGCTCCACGTTACTATCTTGCTGGGATCAGGCTCTGCTGGTGTGATGTGGATCGGGCATCTGTGGTTGTTATTCATAGAAATGAAGTGAAACTAATGTTTTTTAGTGGAAAAAGGGGAAATCAATCTAAAGCAGAGTGTGGACACCTGAGCTGTCTAAGTGTAATCAAGCAGATAGTGCTGAGCGTGTGCCGCAGTGCTGCTCCTCGTCACTATAATCGCATCAGCATCCATTTTCTGACCCACTCCAACGCAGGCTGAGGGATTTCCATTTCCATAAATCAGTCTTCGTGCCTCATCTGAAGCACCGCCTCCTCCTCCTTAATGTTCACTCCGGAGAATCTCAGGGTGGACTCTCAGGGTGATGTAAACCGTCAATGATTCAGCTTGAGTCAAAGCCAATAAAGACGCTGCTGACTGATTTAAAACCACAGCTAAGGGCCAGAAGAGCCCCGAATGTCAGACAAACACCTGTCCGTCTGACGGAGCTTTTAAGAGCGTAGCATTTAAAAATAACAGTGTGATGAAGTGAGACCAAACACATAAAAGGGAAATAAAAGCCTAAAATGGTCTGGAGGTTTTCAGCATGGCTGCTAATGTTAGATCTGTTTTGTTCCCTTATTCCTGTCATGGATCTCCTCCAGCGCGTCGAAGCAGCGATCCATATCACCGATCCAAAGATCGACTTTCAGAAAATGAATCAAACCCTGGTTTTAATGAACTCTGAACAAGCTGGCAGCTCACAGAGTTTCTCCTCAGGGCGTACAAGCCTGCAAATATCTAGAAAACTACCAGCTCTCTCCTCAACCCCATGTGCTTCACCCCAAGCCCTAACCCTGCAGAGTTAAACTAGTCACTGAGTTAGGGTTAAACTCGGTGACTAGTTTAACCCTTGACAGTTAAACTAGTCACCGACTCATCTGGTAGAATATGCCAGAGATCAAAGTCACACTTTTTCCAAACAGGCACTTTTCTCACAAATTCAGGGTCACATTAACCATCAGGCATGGGCGACCTGTGTGGTCGTCATGACAACCTGAAAACCATGACGTTCAGGTGAGTTTGAACCAGAAGCCGAGGAAGTCTGAGGTGGGTGTGATCACAGGGTGGGAGGTAGCACTCCTATCATGTTTTGGATGTGGTGTGAAACCCCCGTTAGCGCTCTGCTGACTCTCCAGCAGGTTTTGCTTTCATGTGGCTGAACTGTCGAGTCTTTATATGATGAACACCCACAGCTTCTGTCCTGCGTTTAGCCTTCAACTCATAAAGACTCTTTCCTGGTTATGAACAAACTTGTTGGACAGCCTGGGGTGGTCTGGTCTAACACCTGCTCCACCTGCCCCAACTATGAAGCTGCTGAATCACTGGTGGTTCCATCATTACATCGGGGACGATCCACATCTGTGAGCAGCACGACTCAAATGTTGTTTTTGTCACAGTTGCGGCGGCAGTCGTGTGGGGTTGAAGGGATAAGGACCCAATCACAGGCACTGACAATGCAATGAGTGAGCTTAATTTACATGAGGTGATAATACAGACAGAGCAGAGATGGGACGGACGGGAACTAAGAACAAACCTAAACTGGCACAACCTAACCAACAAATCTGAAACCATAACTCACAGGAACACATACAGGGTGGAACACAGGATGACCAGTACCAAGCAGAAGAAAACACATGGCTTATATACACACAGGAGCAATCAGGGAATGGGAGACAGGAGGGAAACACAGCTGGGAGAAATCAGAGCTGACGAGACAAGGGGAAGCAAAACCAGACACACTACACACAGGACATGAACTATCAAAGTAAAACAGGAACTACAACAGGTATGCACAGACACGAGCTTAACACAAGACATCAGACATGGCAACAGTGTGGGGACACAGAGACGTGGGACAAGGGCAGACACAGAACAAATGGAGCTCAAAATACAAAACAGAAACCAAACCTAAGAACAAGAAAATCCTAACAAGAACTAACCTGAAACATAAGATAATAATCAAAACCAAAACCACTGAGTCCACCGGCTCAGGACCATGACAGTTTTTAACGTTGGAAGATGAAAAGTGAACACTGACAATGGAGAGCTGCTCTGTCAGTGCGGAGCAGCTGAGCTGAACAGCTGCAGGTTTCATGAGTGAGAAAGATGAGATTATGAAAATGAAAAACAGAAAAGAGACAAAAACACGAGAACAGAAAAAAACAAGGCCATGAAACTCCAAAACTCTGGTTAGTCTCTGCTTCCTCATGATCCTCTGTGCTATTTCTACTCTGATTCAATCCTGTGTCATGAAAACATTTCAGTGTTAATTTTCGAACATTTTAATCAGAGAAACAAAGAAAACATGAATCCTCTTAAAGTTTTATCCAGTCATACTCTGAGGTTTATTTGTTTTTTAATTCCCTAAAGTTAAATAAAAGAAAATGAAGAACAAACCTAAACTTTGTAAGATGGAAGTTTCTTTCAGCTCTGTGTAGACAGAGTCCTGAGCTCCCGGCACCCAGCAGGGCAGGTTAGATGTTTTAGAGCCACGGACCATCCTGAATTTACATTAACTTTGTCTTCGTCCTGCAGAACTGGAACATTCGATCATATAGATTTATCCAGCGTCTGCGTCCCACAGGATTCGCAGCTGTCCCGCCGGATTCGCAGCTGTCCCGCCGACACTGTGGTAGAACCTTCAAATTTGCACACAGCATCATTTCTGCACCTCAGGGCATAAAATGATCAGAACTAATTAGTTTCACTGATCTTGCTGCTAAGCGGAACGTCGACCTGATTTATCATTTCCTGTCTGAGAGCTCCTCGCTAACTGATGGGCGGGTGACCACGCCCACTTAAAAGGACTGCCTTTAATCAAAAATACCTTTAAAATGCCTCAGGTCACAGTCAAAAGGAAGACGGTGCACTCAGATATTCCTACTTTTTAATGTCAGGGACGGTCAGGTTGGCAGTGTCCTCCACGCCGCCACTTTGAGAAACGGGAAAACCAAGAGAGTGGCAGGGATGAAGAGGCTGTCTATCATTGAAGGAGGAAGGGCTTTGGCTCTGTTACAGTCACACGTGAAGTCATTGAGATGAAAGATGCAGCTGTTATAAAGCATGAATGCAGATGTTGTGCAGTTTGAGATGAGGCTGACTAACTGAGTGTCAGCAACTTCATCTTCTGGCCCTGCATCACTGACCTTCTTTAAATTAACAGCCTCACTTAATCTGGCATTTCTTCTTTCATCAGCGCAATCATATATCTGCCATCACTGCAGCTCTGTGTGTTGCACACGCAGATGCTGTGAAAACAGTATAAAATTTTATCCGGGAGATGACCTCCACACGATGTCATAAAGCTCAGTAACAGCATCGCCTCATTCAGCCCGTACTTCAAGAAGCTTCATCCCATCATTGCTGCACTTTTATTTCCTGTCCACGTCGGTTTACTGAGTTAAGCCAATGGATGTGAGGTCAGAGGTCACCTGGTTAACCTCTCTGTCCTGATTCAAAAAGACAGCTTCAAGAATAATCAGCAGCTCGAAAAGTTAAAGGAGGAAAATAAAAGTGAATCTGTGCTGTGAGTAGCTTCATCCTACAGCTCTGTGAGGACCTTCAGGAAGAGTTCTCGGGGTTCTTCTTTGGATGTTTCTGCCTTTTGTTCTCTGTCAGGATGATCTCCCACTGCTTCAGTCATGCTGAAGTCCAGCTCTGGTAGAGTTCTCCTGTGTGTTTCTATCCAGTTTTTAATGCATAGCAGTGTGTTTGGATCATTGTCGTGCTGAAAATGAAAGCTGATAATCAGATGTTTCCAGATGTTCCTGTATGGTGGATCAGACTCTGTAATTCATCAGTTCACACAAAGAACACCACTGATTGACCTGCAGCTGAAACTATGACAGAGCCTCCACCATGTTTTTACAGATGGCTGCAGACTCTCAGTGTTGGACCTCCTCTTGACCTCCTCTCATATACTGACCATAAAGTGGATCCATGTCTCCATCAGACCTGTTCCTCTGGTCTTCAGACCTTAGCTTTTCCTCTTGTTTCCCTTCATTATGAACGTCTTCCTGTTAGCCGTTCTTCACTGAGACATCTCTGTGAGACTTCAGAGAACAGCAGATGAAAGTTCAGATTGTCTCTCAGCTCCTGTGTTGGGTCTTTCAGGTCCTGCTCACCTGCTGTAGAGTTTGTAGGCCTCAGACAAGAGCTCAGAAAGGCCAGCAGGTCATGCACGATCTGATATCGTCGTGTTGGTGTTGTTCCCAGATCAACATAGTAAATGTTGTTCCAGGATCAACATTGCAAGTGACCAATCAGAATGTTGTGACGTCATACTTTTGCGACTTCGGGAAAAACCGCCGTAAAACAAAAAACTGTACTTAAGCTGCGAGAAACCGCCTCTGTCCGCCGATCAACGGACCCTGACCCTAACCCTTTAATAAACGCCAAGCAGAATTGATATTGTCCTTGCAACATTAGAATTTCATAAATGCACGAATGGCTTGGCACGCCAAAGAATAGCGTCACAACAATGTGATTGGTCACTTGCAATGTTGAACCTGGAACAACATTTTCATGATGATTTGGGAACAACACCAACACAACAATATCAGATCATCCGCAGGTCATAGTTTGATGGATTTGAAGGTTTGATGAGAGTTTATTTGAGGGAGTTTATTTATTTATCTAAATGAGTTTCATCTTCAGACCTGTGAGTTACTGATCGTGCAGCAGTTATTTGCAGACTTGTCTTTCTGTTTATTGAGAATCTGTCTGCTCTCAGCAGCTTCCTGTTTTTGTGAAAACAAAGACCAATCAGAGTTCAGGGCTGAGTGAACAGCAGAACGGCGGATCCTCGTCTTCCCGCAGTTACATAAGGAAGATAAACGAGGCCGCCCGGCATGCCTCACACCTCGCACAGTAAACAGATTAATTACAGTTAATTGTGCTGATGAAGAGTGGCCGGATGCTTATTGGCCTGTCGCTTTGATGCATTGCCTCCTCAGAGGAGTCACAGAGAAAACCTGCATCATTAAACACGGACGTGATGATCTACCCAACCTCCGAGTGCCGCATCGTCTTCATGGCCACATTTTTCTCTCTGGTGTCCTTCTCATATTTTCACTGAAACATCTCCATCCATACATCAGGAACAAAGAGAAAGCTGCTGTTTGGTGCAGAGGCAGGTTAGATGTTTGAGGCTGACAAGAACGTGTCTGAAAACACACACATTTTTAAATATCACGAACGGCTCGATTAGCGGCAGAAAACAGCTGACTGAACATTTTCAGATCATCATTAATGATTAGCCGGGTGATTACTTTTCCTGGGACATCACTCTGGTTTTATGTCTGACCTCAAGCTTGTTTATCTCTGAAAGTAATCTGATTACATTAACGGGTTTTTTTATAAAATCAAAACTCATCTGAGCCGAAGAGCCACACAAACATGGAGAGCAGCAGATCGTAGGCTGAGGCTTTTACTTTGAAGCGCCTTCGGTCGCTCACAGTTCTCTTACTTGTCTCCATGTGCAGAAACCTCTGTTGGGAATGAAACTGTAGGGCGGCAGATAAAAGCACAGCTGGGCAATCGGTCAGTTGATGGAAGATCGTTCAGTCAGCTTCAGTCATTGATTATTGATTAATGATTAATGTGTCTAAGCTGTTTTTAAAATTTAAAATTTATCTGATTATCATTAAAATAAAACTTTCATGACTCTGTTGGTCTGCATGTGAATAATTTCACACGCTGACCTGCCAGCCATTCAGAATCCTTTTCATGTCTGTCTATGCAGCTCAGCAGCAGCAGCACTGACACAGAAAGGTAAACAGGAAGTCTGAAATACCGAGTGTTTGCACAGGTGAGCGTCTAAGTGTTGAGGCTCCGGGTGAGCAGGTAACGCCCCGAGGGGGTGCAGTGAGTCAGCGTATCTCCATCGAAGCGTGACAGACAGCTGACTGACTCACCTGCCTTAGTCCCCACAGATGTGTCTGAGTCATCAGGTGAGGTGTGATGTCACCTGATGAATCACTGAAAATCTCACGAATCTCAGGAAGTAGATGAGGCAGGACAAGGTGCTGTTAGTGACCCCCAGAGGCTACCTTAAAACCACCGCACAGACACGCACGCACACACGCGCACGCACGCACACACACACGGACATACACACTCTCAGGAATACAACACATGTTTTAGACACTGTCGGGCGTAGGTAGGAGGTGAAGGTGGGAGGATAGAGGATTGTCGCTCTCAGTACAGTGAGGTATGTTCTTTCCTACCACTGACCTTTCTGCCATCTTTATCTCCGGTTTTCCCGTCACTGAGAGGTCAGCTGATCACTTCCTGTCCTTGGTCTGTGAGGTGGAGCAAAGCCTTGTTAGCGTCCAGACTGTCTCATGACCCTTGGGCTTTGACCTCTGACCCCAGCTGCTCTGACTAAAGGTGTCAGTGACCTCTCTGTGAGTGAGGTCAGAGACTGTATTGAGGCTTATTATTAATGGTTACAGACAGCTGAGGATGGTGTGCTCTGACCTCTGGGCTTTGTTCCGCTGACCTGTCAACTCTTGGTTTGGTGGTTTGAACCCAGCGTTGGCCACAGGTGAGCAAACCTGGGTGTTTTCCTGGGTGGCAGCATTTTTTTTTCTTTTTTAAATCAATAAAAAACTTTCTTGTTCCATAAACACTAAACTAGTGTTGGCACAGTCACAGAAGGTCAATGGTCAGATCCTCACTTCATAGCAAAACTCTGGAGCTTTTAGCTGCTCTGAAGTCCAAATGTTGGATTATTAATCACAGATAAACCTGATCAACAACCTGCCAATAACACTTGTGGCTTTAGCTCAGGCAGTAGAGCAGGCCATCTACTGATCGGAAGGTTGGTAGTTTGTTTCCTGGCTCCCTCTAGTCTGCATGCTAAATGTCTTTGGTACTAACCCCTCTCCGATCTCTAATGCATTCATCGGAGTATGAGTATTCTCTTAGAAAGCACTAAGAAAAAATGTGCTGGAGTGAATGGGTGAGTGCACAAGTTGTGTAAAGCGCTTTGAGTGCTCAAGATTGAGAAGAAAAGCGCTATATAAGAACCAGTCCATTTACTTGTTTAAAACATGGAGCTGACCTGAGCTGACGTACACCTCATTTATTGATCCCTGAGGCTGTGGCGGGTGAGCGAGCCTGAGCCGGATTTCAGCCAATCGAATGCAACAGAATGTGATGTCACCAGGATGTCAGTTCCTCCTGTTCTTCTTCAGTGACATCACTGAAGGTGTGACGTCTCTGTTTTCAGGTTTTACAGGTGTTTCCTCTGCTGGACTGGCTCCAGTCTGTTTTTGTGTGTGTGTGTGTGTGTGTGTGTGTGTGTGTGTGTGTGTGTGTGTGTGTGTGTGTGTGTGTGTGTGTGTGTGTCTGCTTCCAGAGGGCACCCCTGGGCCGTGTCTCTGATTCTTTGCTGCTGTGATGGATTGTGAGTGAGGGGGACCTGTGGTGAAGCCCACCCCTAGGTGAGAGGTGTGTTGATAGAGATAAAGTAGCAGCTGCTGTCAGCAGCTGGAAATGTCGTCCTGTCAGCAAGCTGCAGGTTGGCGTGATGCAAGAACTGATCAGCTGATTTGCCTCACACCAACCAAGAGCGCTGTCACCTCTTACTCCGCCCACTGGAGGAGTTTCTAGGATGTTGAACTCAGGCCACAAACACCAGTGTCGTAGCATCTGCACTCATTTACATTCATGTTCATGTTCCTGCACCTGGTTTCATTATGAACATCACCACTGACAGCAGGCAGGTGGGATGGCGTTTGCATGTTTGGATCTAGGATCAGCTGGTCACAGGTGAGCAGGTGCATGTGTTTTAGCTCCTCTGAAGGTGAAGGGGGGTCATATGATTGTTGGGGTTTTCTCTATATGTATTATTGTAGAGTCTACCTTACAATATAAAGCGCCTTGAGGCAACTGTTGTTGTGATTTGGCACTGTATAAATAAAACTGAATTGAATTGAATTGAATAGATCAAACCTTGAGCAGTTCAGACTGAACGAGGTTTCTAAAACCTGCTGTTCCTGTCTGACTTCCTGTCTGACTTCCTGTCCTCCTCCTCGGCTATTCATCACCAAATAACTAACATACAAACAAATACAGAGCTTCAGCTTAGTGGACAAATGTAACCCAGTCATAGATTATATATTGTTATAATTACACAAAATGTGTTCTTTATACCTGACTTTTAGGACCTTCAAGCCTGTAGTTATGTTCTTTATCAGTTAGAGCCCCTCCTCATTGTTCTTCTTCTTCTTTGGTGCAACCCTATAAATACAGTGTACCCCTTTGGCCTCTCCCCTTTTCTACAATTCCCCTGTAGGAGAGGTGGGTGTCATTTCTTTCCAGACCCTGTACAACACACATATAATGTATATTTAGCCACCCTGATGTTTCTGATTGTGATTATAGTTCAATTATTGTCAGCATTGTGCCTGTTTTTGTTAGATGCTATAAATGTGTAGTATGTGTGTGTGCCACAAATGTGTTTTAGGCGCCGTTAACGCTAACATGATATATAATTCTGGCTAGCTTGGGAGTTGTGATGGGTTGAGCTAACCCTCTCCCCCACTGTTTGTATTTGGTTGTAGGAGCTGGAGCGAGCAAGTTATTTACTTGGAGGTCTTTCTTTCTTTTACCTTTCTTTGTCAGGTATGTCGGATTTTGTGTTGGTGTTTATTTTTAATCTTATGTCAAATATGTTCCATGTAAGTTCCTACTTTATGTTTAATGTAAAAATAAATGCAGCGCCTTTTCTACAGTTCCCCTGTGGGAGAGGAGCTGGAGCGAGCAAGTTATTTACTTGGAGGTCTTTCTTTCTTTTATCTTTCTTTGTCAGACACAACGCAGAAACACACCGGTTGCACAAACACCTCTTTGACACTTAAACCATCCTGCGGCACGTGGGGGATCCTCAGGGTTGTTCCACCTCCATCTGTCTAAACTCTTCATGCGGTGTTAGTCACTCTTTGTCTCCTGATGGGACAGAAGGCCAGGGTTTGGGTCCCTCAGATGAGAACGTGTGAAGGAAACACATATTTTTTGGAGGACTTCAGGTTACTGAGCTGTTCCTGCAGCACTGAGAGAACAAAGAGCCAAGAGGCGTTTCCTCTCATTACGTTTTACTGAACACCTCTGAAAGCACTGTCTCCATCATCCTGTGACACTCAGCATCAGCAGCAGCACTTCAAACACCCAGCAGCCCTGGGCTCCCTGCTCCTACATCTATTTTTAATTAGACAGGAGCGACACCCCTGCTGGGGCGCCGGAGTTCACCCAAGTTCACCGGCAGGTTGCTGTTTGGTGTTTTCAACTTCCTGAGTCGGCTGTCAGGGAGGCAACACGGCGAGAAATCAGTGCAGTTATAGGGAGGTACGAAGGACAAAACATGACATAAATATATATTATTAATACAATGATATAAAAATGCATCAATAAAATATTAAAATACAAAACAGAAATAATTAAAAAAAATCTTTTGCACTGTGCTACCAATGAAAGCTAAATTCATCATAATACTTACTTATACTCACCAAAATCTTATTTTTGAACAAATTATTGAACTAAAAAATACACAAAATTAATACAAAAATAAAATGATATTAAATTAATAATAAAATACAAATAAAATAATTAGTAATATTTTAATAAAATAAAAATAAGGCTCAGCTGTGTTTAACGAGCGCCTGGGGCCGGGGCCATGAATAATGTATGTTTTGTTCTGTTTCAGAGCAGCGCTGTCATGTGACGTATGTTGGAAATTAAAGTGCCTGCAGCGGGATCCACGAACCTGTACTTTGGATACTTCAGGACCTATCCAGACCCCTCCAGGCTGTACTACAGATTTCACACTTAAGTAACATGCAGGGTGTTGTTCACCTGTGGAGGTGAAAGGTGAGACAGCAGGCTCAGGTGAGTCCACTCTGGAGCAGGTGTTTTCCAGGACGATCTGTGGATGATCCACGGTTGTGACAATTCTTGGACGGCTACTGATCTTCTACACTCAGGTATTCACATAAACGCTCAGTGGACCAACAGTTCTCAATGTAGAGCTCAGATCGGGGGTGGAGGAGATCGTGTTGGAGCTGATTCACATCAGTGGATGGAGCTACTGGTGGTCACATCCTGTTTGTGTTGTGATGTGTGTACTCAGTGGAAGATTTACTCTCTGTGTTTGGAGACGAGCCATCGGTCTGCTGCTGAATGAGGCCTGAGAGCTCGGCTCTACAACAACCACTCAGTTTACTGCTCCTCCACGTCCTGTGTTTGCTTTAAGATTAAATGCAGAGAAAGCTCTGAAACACCTTCTGTCACTGTGTTGTGGTCAAAGCTGTGAGAGTTTCCATGAATAAACCTGTGACACACAACATGAGAGCATTTCTGCTTTCATTTCTTCTTCTAAAGACAAAAACAAAGAAAACATGTACACCACATGAACGGCTGGAATCTTCAATCTACCTCACGTATCGATCTGAAATCGACATCTTCTGGAAGAAAAGGGAAAGTATACGTGGCTCCATCATTATAAACTCATTCCTCATCACATTAATGTTGGTAAAATAAGAGGACAGCTGAATAATAGAACATACTTCATTCACATAATAAAGTCAGATGAATCTCCTCCATAACACACCCTGCTCCCTGAAAACTAGAGACTATAAAGCTGAAATACAGTTTCTCCATAAAGTTATGGAGAAATAAAGCGGTACATAAATGTACTTACAGTATGACCTTAAGTATTTGTAGGTAAACATAACTACACTGTAGTTTCTAATAAATTACTTATTATCAGGCTGTATAATAAAGTGTTACTGGCCTCATTAAAAAGAAGGTGATGTGTTCAAAGACACAGAGGAAGTTGGAGAAAGCCCCTCCGTGTCTTGGTGTGTGTGGCTCACTTAGCACACCTGAAGCTCCTGTTGTTGCAGAGAACCACATGAAAAACCAGCTGAAATCTGACATGAACACATTCTCTTCATCACAAAGACACAGCTCGTGATTCAGGAGGCGAAGGTGCCGGCGTTAGTGTGTCACAGACGGTTTGAGATCCTCTGAGCCGAGTGCAGCAGCTGAATCCTCCCGGTCTGCATGCAAATGAGAAGCATCCCAAATTACCTCATGCATGAAGAGACACAATCAATAATTATCAGCACGACGATGCCTGCTCTGCATGCTGATGGAAAACTCAGCAGAGTCGCAGCTTCACATTTTCCTGCTGATGTCATGACCGACACATGTATCAGCCTCACACCTGGGCCAAAGATTGGCTTATGTTACAGGAAAAGAAAGTAAGAAAAATGTAGTGTCACAGAATCTCCAAAAGTTGATTCTGTTCATCTGGACATAGCGTGGGAGAAACGTTTCATCACTCATCGTCACTGGAAGAAGTCACTTAGATGAGTGCCGAAACATTTCTCCCACTGAAAATGCTACGTCCAGATGAACAGAATCAACTTTTGGAGATTTACTTACCTGGATGATTGAGCATGCATCAAAATGTCACAGAACATTATTTCATTTTTTCCCGCTGTCATAATTCCTGCAGCCACCAAAGGGAGCTGTAATTTAACTGCGCCAAGTGCTGCTGGAAGGCCGGACAGCAGCTGTGATCTGTGGTGACAGTAGGTGGAGCCTGCAGAGGTGGAGGTATGCTCTGGAGAGAAGTGGAATGAAAGTCAGCAGAAGCAAAACAGAATACATGAGTGTGAAGGAAAGCCATCCACAGAGAGGTGAAGAAGACACACAGGGTGGAGTGGGTGGAGGCAAGTGTGGCAGAAGGAGAGCAACAGTGAAAAGGAAGGTTCAAAGATGGAGGTGAGACCTGCTGTGACGGAGATGGTGGAGCTGGAGATGTTCGAGGCTTAGGTAGTCTGAGCATGTGCAGAGGAGGGAGGGTGGAGGATGAATATGGAGCTGCGGGCAGGAGGAGAAGAGGAAGAGCTTAGAGGAGGTTCATGGATGAAGGAGGACACGCAGAGGGCTGAAGTGACAGAGGAGGATGCTGGGGTGGAGGCAGATGTTTGGCTTGGGCGAATGTAAAACATCCGTCTCCCCTCGACTTGCTTGGCTCCACCAATCACCAATCATCATGATTCAGAGCAGACGAGGACACATGGGTCCACCTGCAGCTCCACCTACAGCTCCACCCGTCTGACTTTTCTTCTTCCTCTCTACACAGCGAACAAGGAACATTTAGAGTCACCGGGATAATATACCTGCATTAATGAGTGTCAGTGAGCGGACTTCTTCTCTTTCAAACTTCACTGGTGATGAAGGCTGGCTCCACCCACTTTTCCGTCTTCCACCAGTTTCAGACCTCAAGGCGGTGTCTCGGTCAGTAGCATGTTGACCTCACTGTGTGAATTCATCACTCAGGACCATCAGGGCTGTCAGTATGAAGTTCTGTGAAGTTCTGAGAAGAACGCTCAGCAGAAATGACCTGAACTCCAGCTCAACGTTTTTTTGGCCACACCCACTCCGTCTGTACCCTCCTGATCTCCTGCCTATGACTTTGTTCACAAACTGACAGTCTGGTCTGACAGGCATCTGCACTTTCCTACACACACAGACACATCTGTGTCTGAAACTTGTCTATATGTTTGGGCTTTAACATTTCTGTGATACTGATGTTACGTCAAGTAAAGTGACTTCTATTGTCATTTCAACCATGCACGGTGGTACAGTACAGAGCCAGTGAGACAGTGTTCCTCTGAGACCCTGGCGCTACATATGACATATAACAGACAACACAGGACTACGTAAAGTGCAATGTGCAAAAAAATTGCAAAAATAAACAAGACAAGACAGTGCAACACTAGACAGAATGGGACGATACGGACACAAGACAAGTGGAAATGTGCAAAATGCTGAGTATTGTGCAAAAGTAACTTGGTGTCTGTAGGTGTGTGTGTGTGTATGTATGCTTGTCAGATACTGCAGATAAGTGCTTGGTTGTGACGTGTATGAAGGTGTGCGTGTGTACGTGTCAGTCCAGTCACTGAGTGTTCAGGAGTCTGACGGCTTGGGGAAGAAACTGTTCCGTAGTCTGGTAGTGAGGGCCCGGATGCTCCGGTACCTCTTTCCAGAAGGCAGCAGGCTGAAGAGTGTGTGTGAGGGGTGTGTGGGGTCCTCCACAATGCTGGTGGGTTTGCGGATCAGCGGGTGCCAAAAGTGTCCGTGATGGAGAGAAGAGGGGGTCCACTGATCTTCTCAGCTGCTCTCACTATCCGTTGTAGGGTATTGCAATTCCAATATGGTGCAGTTACCATACCAGACAGTGATGCAGCTGCTCAGGACACTCGCGATAGTCCCCCTGTAGAAGGTGGTCCTGCAGGCACAGCGAGGACCCACCTCCCGTCAACACACATACAGACTCGGGGTCTGTGCACGCCACCCTGAACGAACCAGCATCGTCTTCACACATTGTTGAAGCCTGCAGACAGTCTGAGCTCAGCTGGAGTTAAAAGCACGATGCTGACACATGTCACAGATGGAAGATTTCATACATTAAACTTTTTTAAACTTTGCGAAATATTATCGCTGAACACAAACTGTGACGTTGTCCTGAACCTGGTCAAACAGCTGTGCTCTTCTCTTCTTCTGTGAGTCATTAAAGCTCAAAGGCACAATTAAAATTTATGTTCAAGTGTTACACGTCTGTGATCTCATTGGTTACCTCTTCAGTGGGCTGAAGTCTAATTCATGAATTGATTATTAATCTTTAATTGCTGTTTCAGACAGCGCATCGTTTTAGGTTTCACCCCTCCCTGCTTGACCCACACAGCAACCGTCAGTCAACACGGTTCTATTCTGAAATTCTGCAGACAGGCAAACTAAGCCGCTGTCAGGGTTTTGCCGTTCATTCTCTGCGCTCTCCACCAGACTCCCCTTGTAGCTTTGACTCCCTCACTCCCCTCCTTACACCACTCCCCTCACTACCCTTTGACCCCACTCCACTGTGACCCACACAGTGAAAACAAACAGAAACATGAGCAGAGCACTTCTCAGTGATCCTCTCAGTAAACGGAGTCGTGGTCATTTGAATTTAGTTGTTGAGCCTGAATATGTTGTGAGTTTGAATGTTCTGGAAACTCTTCAGGTAAAAGTGATGCTGTGGTTTACCGACGTCGTCTTTGATCGAATGCTTAAAAAAATACTCTGGCATTCAATTCAGTATATTTATACAGCCCCAAATCACAACAGCGGTCGGCTCAAGGCATTTTATATTTTAAGGGAAACACCCTACGATAAGCTTGAGTGAAGCAATAATAATAAATTGATTATTGACCCTTAATTATTGTTTGAGCGAAAGTATTTTTTAGGTTCTGCCCCAGTCGTCTCCAGTCGTTATGCTTTAAGAAGTCAGCTTATTTTGATGGCTGTCTGTATTCATCATTATCATGTGAGAAAGGAGCACACAGCTCCTGTTTCCTCGTCTTCAACAGCACTTGGTACCTGCGACCAGCAGATGGCGGTGAGAATGGACCTGAATGTTAATGTTAGCCACTAATTGTGGCTCAGTGAGAATAGCTGCTACTTTATAAACAGGAGAAACCTGCACAACCAGAGACGACTGCAGGTCAGACTGCGTTCTGAAAAATAGTCCAGTGATGAGGTTCAAGGTCAAATCTGCTGCTGACGTGCAGCCATTTAAATTCCCTGTGATCATCAAACAGCAATTCACTGCTTGTCCCAGGTTTTCACTGAATCCAACTCTGCAGACAAAAATGTGAACGAAAGCAAATCTGAGACTCAGGTAATGGCGACAGGGTCAGAGAGCCGAGGTGTGCATGGTGCTGCTGAACCTCTGTGTACATGTGAACCATCCAACTAGAACTACAACTGTCAGTGTGTGTGTGTGTGTGTGTGTGTGTTTATCCTGTGAACTCGCACCTCCTTTTCTCTCTCCTCCTCTGAGCCGGGCGAGCAGACAGAGCAGCCTAGCGTGGCGGGAAAATGAAGTCTGTCGCAGCGTCGAGGTGGGCTGTGTGTGTGTGTCTGTGGGCTGAGTGTGTGTTCTGCATACAGATTAGCTGTTATGAAACAGAGTGAGGGGAGGAGATTCTGGCTGCTGATTGGCTCCTTGGTGGCGTCTGTGGGTTTCTCACCGTTTACCTTCTGCCTCTGAGATCTAAATGTTTAGGTGCTGTCATGATCCTGGGTCCGTTTGACCCAGCGTTTTGTGTTTTTCTATTTAGTGTGATTTTGGTTCTGTTCTTCCTCTGTTTAGTGTTTACACTGTTCGGCCCGTGTGTGTCCTTGTTTGTGTAGTTCCTGTTTTATTGTGAAGGTCTGTGTCTTATGTCAGTGTGTTCTGTTTACGTTTTCCCCTGCCTCGTCAGTTGTGATGTCTTCCAGGTGTGTTCCCCTCCTGTTTCCCTTCCCCTGATTCCTGGCGTGTGTATTTATAGTGTGTGTTCACTCGTCCTCGTTGCTGGTTCGTCTGTGTTGTTTTCCCTCGGTCTCCCTGCGTCTCTCCATGTGTATTTCCCCGGACCTCCCTGCATCTTCGTTTCTGGTTTGTTTTGTTAGTTTTACCCAGTTTAGGTTTTCCTGTTCATGTCACCTGCCATTTCTGTTGATTTGCACTCCCGTCAATAAATATTCACCTGCACCTGAGCTGCTGCTTCTGGTCCTAAATAATTCCCACACGGCTTGCACCCGCAAACCGTGACAGCACGAACCAGCCAGCATGGACCCAGCAGCTTGCGACCCTTCGGAGGAGCTGAGGGATGACATCATTTTCTCTGTTGAGAATCTTCTCAGCCTGTGGTTGGAACATCCCCCGGAGGAGCTTCGTCGCGCTTTGGAAACACGGCTACAGCGGCTCTTCTCTGGTCTTCCGTGGCTGTTTGGCTCGCTCTCTCCGACCATTCAGGCCTTCCTTCAGCACACACCTCACCTGCTCTCTGCCACTCCTGCCTCGCTGCCCGACTCGCCGGATGTGATCTTGCCTGGCCCGGCCGGAGCCGTCGGGCGGGAGGAAATGTCGATCGCGCGCCGCCGCGCGCCACCCCACAGCCGGACATCCGGACTTTTAATTCGCCGCCGGCTGTGGTGAGTGAGGACTCTTTTCGGACTGTGTGACTGTTCATTCTGGGGCTGTCTTCTGTGCGGCAGATGATTATGAGAACAGCTCATCGCCTGCTCAGCAGCCGCTCTCAGCTCAGTTTTCTGGTGTCACTCCACCGCTGCTTTCAGAAGTCAGGCCCTGCAGGAGGAGCAAGCAGCGGCGAAAGAAGGATTATGTGGTGGAAGACACTGGGCTTACTCCGCTGCAATCCTTTGCTTGTTTTTGGGACTTCCACGTTCGAGCTACACAAACTTCCCACCTCCTCGCCCCAGCCTCGCTCCGCCACTCCTCCCCAGCCTCCAGTAGCTGCCCAGCCTCCAGTAGCTCAGTTAGCTGCCCCGCAGCCGCTCTCAGCTCAGTTAGCTGCCCCGCAGCAGTCTCCAGTGCTCCCAGCTTCACCCTCAGTGCAGTCTCCAGTGCTCCCAGCTTCACCCTCAGTGCAGTCTCCAGTGCTCCCAGCTTCACCCTCAGTGCAGTCTCCAGTGCTCCCAGCTTCACCCTCAGTGCAGTCTCCAGTGCTCCCAGCTTCACCCTCAGTGCAGTCTCCAGTGCTCCCAGCTTCACCCTCAGTGCAGTCTCCAGTGCTCCCAGCTTCACCCTCAGTGCAGTCTCCAGTGCTCCCAGCTTCACCCTCAGTGCAGTCCCCAGTGCTCCCAGCTTCACCCTCAGTGCAGTCCCCAGTGCTCCCAGCTTCACCCTCAGTGCAGTCCCCAGTGCCGCCTGTAGTCCAGGCCCCAGTGCCGCCTGTAGTCCAGGCCCCAGTGCCTCCAGTGTCACTTTCAGTTCAGTCCCCAGTGCCTCCAGTGTCACTTTCAGTTCAGTCCCCAGTGCCTCCAGTGTCACTTTCAGTTCAGTCTCCAGTGCCGCGTGTAGGTCAGGCCCCTGTGCCTCCAGTGTCACCGTTACTTGCAGTTCAGGTTCCAGTATTACCAGATTCACCCATTCACTCCATGCAGGGAGAAGGCTTTATGTCTACGCAGTGTACTTTTCAGGGTTTAGCCGCCGTTGGCACAGTTAGCCACTCCAGGGCTTCCCCAGAGGCTGGGTCTCGGTCCCCAGCCGATTCTGGACCCCTGAGGATTGAGCAGCCCCCTGGGAACCACTTCATGTCAGCGTTGCCTGGGCAGAGCCAGTGCTCAGTGCATTGTCAGTCGCCACTGTGTCAGCTAGTGGCCTCCATGACTGCTGGCTTGGTCATGGCTTCTGCTGGAGGGTCCGAGGGACCGCTCCGGCCTTCATCTCGTGTCTCCGCTGGAGGGTCCGAGGGACCGCTCCGGCCTTCGTCTCGTGTCTCCGCTGGAGGGTCCGAGGGACCGCTCCGGCCTTCGTCTCCTGTCTCCGCTGGAGGGTCGGAGGGATCCGTCCAGCCTGCAGCACCTTCGTCTCCGGCTTCCACGCCGCCGCCTGCAGCGCCTCCGTGTAGTTCCTGTTTTATTGTGAAGGTCTGTGTCTTATGTCAGTGTGTTCTGTTTACGTTTTCCCCTGCCTCGTCAGTTGTGATGTCTTCCAGGTGTGTTCCCCTCCTGTTTCCCTTCCCCTGATTCCTGGCGTGTGTATTTATAGTGTGTGTTCACTCGTCCTCGTTGCTGGTTCGTCTGTGTTGTTTTCCTTCGGTCTCCCTGCGTCTCTCCATGTGTATTTCCCCGGACCTCCCTGCATCTTCGTTTCTGGTTTGTTTTGTTAGTTTTACCCAGTTTAGGTTTTCCTGTTCATGTCACCTGCCATTTCTGTTGATTTGCACTCCCGTCAATAAATATTCACCTGCACCTGAGCTGCTGCTTCTGGTCCTAAATAATTCCCACACGGCTTGCACCCGCAAACCGTGACAGGTGCGCTCTGTTTCACTGAGCACTGCCAGCTGATAGAAAACAGCTGACCTCTAAGGATGCTTCACATCTCTGATATGATTCAGGCTACACTGTGAGAACACATGCTACTGTTAGATATTTATATAGATGATAACCTGGACTGGGTCAAAAACACCGCTACCCTCTTCAGGAAGGGTCAGAGTCTCTGAGGTCTGTTAACATCTGTCAGACAATACTCGGGATTTTCTATGAGTCTGTTGTGGCCAGTGCCATCCTCTATGCTGTTGCATGCTGTGGCAGCAGGTTGAGGGTCACAGATGCCAGCAGACTAAATAAACTGATCACAAGGCCAATAATGGCCTAAGTAGAATGGGAGGGAGACCCTTTAGTTTTCAGGCCCCTCTTCTGTGGAACCATGCTCATCGCCTGTTTTGATTCAGAAGACAGACACTATCTCTATTGTTAAGATTAGGCTTAAAACCTTCGGTGACTCTTAGTTATGCTGCAATAGACGTAGGTTACCGGGGGACTCCCATGATGCATTGAGTTTTTCCTTTCCAGTCACCTTTCTCACTCACTATGTGTTAATAGACCTCTCTGCATTGAATCGTACCTGCTATTAATCTCTGTCTCTCTTCCACAGCATGTCTTTCATCCTGTTTTCCTTCTCTCACCCCAACCGGTCGCAGCAGATGGCCGCCCCTCCCTGAGCCTGGATCTGCAGGAGGTTTCTTCCTGGTAAAAGGCAGTTTTTCCTTCCCATTGCCGCCCAAAGTGCTTGCTCATAGGGGGTCATATGATTGTTGGGTTTTTCTCTGTATCTATTTTTGTAGGATCTACTGTACAATATAAAGCGCCTTGAGGCGACTGCTGTTGTCATTTGGCGCTATATAAATAAAATTGAATTGAATTGAATTAATGCTGTGGGGATGGAGCTGGACTCCCTTAGGATTGTGTCTGAGAGGCGGATGTTGTCCAAGATAAGGACAATGCTGGACGATTCCTCCCACCCACTCCATAAATGATTATTTGAGGTCCTGGTTCCTGGCAGCTGGAAGCACTTAGGGTTAGGTTCTCTTCTGACCTCTGAACTCAACAAGGCATTTTCTCCCAGAGAACTGCTGGATATTTTCTCTGTTTCAGACCTTCTTTCCAAACTCATACAGCATGACTCATTGGCCCCAGTCATATCAGCACTGTTACTATCTAACATCCACACATCTTCATACTCTGATGGATGCATTGCAGAGCAACGTGGAGTTAGTGTCGTGCCCAAGGATTTTTGGCATGCAGACAGAGCAGCCAGGAATTGAACCACCAACCTTGCGATTAGATGACCCGCCCTCCCTCACCCTCAATCCCAGCAGATCAGTGTTTTCTGAAACACACACATCAACAGCCGTGACAGATTCAAAGTCACCTAAATCACCTTTCTTCAAGAATGTTTGGACTTCAGCAACTTGTTTTCATCATGTCTGTATGCCTAAATGAGCTGCCAATATGATTGGCTGATTAGATATTTGTGTTAACGAGTTGCTGAACAAGTGTACCTAATAAAGTGTCTTCCTGAAGGAGCAGCAGGCAATGACTGAGCTGTTTGAGCTGCTGTTAATGTGCAGCTCGGTGCAGTTGCAGATGTTCTCTGACAGAAACACATTCATGGACCGAAGTCTGCGATAAACATTCAGGTTTGTAATATTAGCAGTGTTCATGCCCCTCGGCTACACATCTGTTCTTTTTCTGCATGTTTCTGTGAGGAGGGACGAGCCAGAGCCACGATCAGTGATGACTGTATTAATAATTAGGTTAAACACTGTGGGAGCCACAAGCCCACCATTACTACCAAGTATTTGAGGAGCAGGATTTAAAAACTGGATTTAAAGGGAAGCCAATGAAGAGAAGCAAATATAGGAGAAATATGATCTCTGTCTAGTCCCTGTCAGCACTGTGCTGCATAAAAACAACAACAACAATACTACTACTACTACTACTGATAATAATAATAATAATAATAATAATAATGTAGTCCAGCCAGGAAGTAACAGCCGCGTGTGTTAAGAGTAAATCAAAATGACTGCAGCAATGATTTGAATACTGTTGGTGGTAAAAGCTGAGGAAATAAGAGGAGCGCCAATGGAGATCAAACACAAATATCACATAACATCCAGCATCAGTCCAACAGTCGCTGAAGGGTCACTGAGTTCAGCTGGAGAGGAGGAGGGCGGGTCTCCAGACCCATGGGCCTTCTGGGTGGGCGGTAATCCGTTTCCTCCTGCAGGGGCATCTCATTATGAGCTAAAGGTCAGTGAACGAGTTATCATCAGCGCTCTGCATGCCGCCATCGATCGTCCTCCTCGCCATGGAGTCGTCAGCTTCCCTCTGAGCAGCTGAACCTGACAAACGGCGAATCAGCAGCACACGGGCCGTCGTCCGTCACGCCGCAGAGCGATCAAAGAAAACACTCACAAGGAAGAAGTCGATTGAAGGAGGTGAGGTTTTGATTGGTTCTCTGCTGTCCACAGTCTGAACACGCGTTGTTATTCACAGGAAACACAAAGACCGAATCTGCACATGCTCACTGAGTCTGTACATGGTGCATCTGCATCACTAAGCACCTCTTCAGGTGTTTTTCAGCCTGCAGAGTTTGTAACAGCTGAAACATGTGAGCAGAGTGTGGACCAAAACCCGTCACAGGATACTCAACGGTGTAACCGAGGAAATCCCAGAGCAGTTTTACATGCAGGAAAAGTTTCCACGTTCACCTAATATTATTTTAAACCTTTTTCTATATCAGTGATTTTCCCCTAAACATGACGTGAAATACCAAAGTCACAGGTGACCTCAGCCCAGGCTGGGATTTAAAGGAAGAAACAAAGCTGGGAAAACTTTGGATTTCCAAGGTGAAAGTCATACATTAAAAGAATAACTCTGAGTTTATGAGAAACACCTCAGAATAAAAACCTGCTGTAAAAACTGTGTAAGGTTGTTGGTTCGATCCTTGGCTGCTCTGATCTGCGTGCCAAATGACCCGAATATAAATGTGTGAATGATGCACACTGTACGAAGCACTCTGAGTGCTTCGTACAGTGCTTTATACGCTTCATACGCAGTTGTAGGAATAAGCATCCTGAAGTTGAGAAAATATTAACAGATTCTAAAATTCATGTGCTGGCTTTAATGGAAACTCATTTAAACAACAGTGTTAAAAACTCTGAACTACATATAGAGAATTGCAGGTTTTACCAGAAGGATAGAAACAGTAATGGAGGTGGTGTCTGTTTCTATATTCACAGTCACATGACAGTTATTCAGCGGTATGACTTGGATCACAAAGATCTCGAGATGATCTGGGTTGAGATTTACCTGCCAGATACCAGACCAGTGTTAGTGGGATGTTGTTACAGACCATAGGGCAGCAAAATAGATTATTTAATTAAAATCTGCAGAAAAATAGAAATGGTGTCAAATGAAGACAAAGACATTTCTTCTTTTTGGAGACTTTAACATTGACTGGTCGATTGAGTCTACAAAAAAGACAAGGATTGATTTTGTCTCCTCTGTGTGTGGACTGACTGATCGTAAAAAAAACCTGCCAGCGAGAAACCTGCTGAAGGTAAAATAAGTCCACTCATCAGCATCAGTGACGTTCACGCTAAGGGAGCAGTCCACTGTTTCCTCCCCTGCCTGCAGCTCTGAGCCCAGTGGTTCATATTTCACATCATTAAAAACACGCCTTGAATATTTGTTTAACATCTTATGCCTGTTCTTTCCATCAAACAAAGTCTAAAATGTTTAGAAAACTGTTTCTAAGGCACTATTTTCAGCAGTGGAAGAATCCACATTAGGATGGAGGACAGCATATTCAGACAGTGATGAACTGGACGTAGCAGCAGGTGTATGGCAGGATTCTTTCTAATGATAAAGTTCTTTATGCAGGTGACTCAAAATCAGCTGGATAATTATAAAACATTAACAGATTTATCTTTAAATTGTTTTTAAACCTTTTAAAGGCATTCATTATTTTATCACTTCATTGGTGGGTTTTACATGAAGAAGGTGCGATCAGGGACCAACAGTGTCTCTGTGTGTGTGCACGGAGAATGAAACAAAATAGGAAAATGCACATTTTGGGATGGATGTGATTTTTACTGCAGTAGTCTGTTAGGGTTATGGGTCACTGCCTCTGTTGAATCATGTTCCTTGTTTTTGTAAAAATTATCTGTGCTCATAAAAATAAAAACAAACAACTCCTCGAGACTTCTTCTTTTTATTGTTGTGGGTCTTCACTTTACAATATAAAGCGTCTAGGCATTATATCAATTAAATTTAATTCTTCTTCTCCCAGCCGTTCACTCCAGTCCTCTACGTCTCCTCCTTCAACCATGAACCTCCTCTGAGCTCTTCCTCTTCTCCTCTTGCCTGCAGCACCATCTTTATCCTCCACCCTCGCTCTTCTGCAAGTGCTCAGAGCATCCTGCTCACTGAACATCTGAACACCAGACTGAGTTGAAGAATGAAGATTGGTACAAACTCTGTTTTTGCCTCATGTGCTGTATTTACATAATGTTAGCATGCTTCAATAAACCACTGCACTTTTACATAGTACTGTATTATTTATTAGTCAGGTTCATGGTCCCTGGGTATAACATGGAAGTACTCAGTAGAGAAGTGAAAACTGGAGATCAGCCTTCTGTTACTACACTAACCTCATTGCAGCCGTGTTATTGGTCACATGATGTCATTAAAATGCTCCAAAAGGCTCCAAAAGCACAAACACGGTGCAGAGGTCCAGTTCAGCTGAAGATAGCAGACAGCTAACAGCTACAGCTGCCTGTGTCACCATCCACCTGTCAGTCACAGAGGCCACGTCCCTAATAATGAAAACAGGTGAGTTAAGGAAGCATCGTCTCTCTCTGCCAATGATTTTTTCTGAGTCACAGGTTTAACAGAGAGGCGGTGTTTGTGATTGGAGGGCAGGTTGTAAATAAATTTAAACTGTTTTATTTATTAGTGACTTTCTGTTGCTTTCATGTTTATAGTGAAATCAAACTGTCACAGCTTTATTTTACAGAAGTAAACAAACTCATTCATTCTTTCACATCCGAAAAGTGTCAAGTGTTTTTAAATGTATGTGCTTTAAACGATCACTGGAGTCAGCGGAGATGATCTAACTAAAACATGGAAAAGGAACCGAAATCAGAGACTGAAAATTCAGAAATATCAGAGTGAGGGTCCTACATGTGACGTGAATCCAGTGTGAGCACATGTCACATGTGTCTGAGCTACACCACCTCCACCATTCACAGCAGCTTTGTGAGCCAAAGCGAAGGTGGAGTAGGGGCTACTATCATTGACTGTGGGAGTAAGAACAACTGAGCACAGCTTTTTAATGAAGTGATGAGGCAGCTAACCCCTGACCCCTCCTGACGGTGCAGTTCTGCTGCCGCTCTTGTGCACTGTGTGTAGGTGCAGACCACAGCTGGAGCTGTGTGTCAGGCCCAGATGTTTCCAGTTCATGTCTTTAAACCTCAAACAGATGGGGAAAGGAGGAGGCGCAATCATAATTGTTTCAGACAGATTCAGAGGACAAATGTCCTGGAGAATCATTGGAGGTGGGGGTCAGGGTGTCGGCTGGAAGGTGGAAGATGATTCAAGTTGACCTTGAGCCTGAGGGAGAGAAAACTAAGATGGATGGATGAGAACTAATGACAGAGGAGCACACAAAAGGAAATCAATAACCAGCAGATCAATAGCGACTTCATTTTTTAAAAGCACTCTGCACTCAGTCCGCTCACATCAGAGCACCAGCACTGGTCGTGTCGTTGTCAGAAACGTGACTCAAACACTGATGTTGGTCCACCAACCAGCAGGTGGTGCTGAGGGTCGGAGGACATCTGGGTGTCACAGTTTGGACATTGTCCACTTCTTATTGGCCAGAGTTGCAGCGAATGGTGTGGGTCGACCCCACAGACGGAGGCGGCTGATTCCTCCGTCCGGGGTGATGATAAGTCGAACGTGGGTGATGGGATGGCTCAGCTTCAGCTCCGCCTTGCCGTAGTGATGAATGTGATGAGGGCGGAGCTGCAGAGAGGTAGAAGGCAGTGAGGAAGAGGATGAGAGGGTGAAAATGATTTAACAGGTGACAAAGGTTACCTTCTGAGGAGGGACAAGGACCCTCCATTTCCCAGAATCCCACCTACTGCTGATACACTGAGCCTCCTCCTCAGGGGTCAAAGTGCACGCCTCGATCTTACACGAGTCTGGGAAGTTTCCTGGAGGGGAAAGTGTCAGGCTGAAGAGCTAAGTTTGTTTATAAAGGAAAGAAAAGCAGCACTGACGTGTCTCCACCTTTGAAGTGGTTGGTGTCGACCTCAACGCTGCTGATCAGTCCGGGATGACCGAGACGAAACACCGCCCACTCCCAGCCGGGAACCTGCAGAATCCCACGCTGGTCTGCCTACAAGACGAGCACCAGGGAAGCATTTAACCCACACCTATATAAAAGGTAATAATATTTATGTTCACGATTGGAAAAACAACAAGTTAATAATATTATATCGTTATAATGTAATGAATTATGACACTGAGGACAGCTTGAAAAGAAAGTGGAAACCTTTCTAACGAAAAGGAAAAATTTAAGAGAGAGAGAGAGGGAGGACTCTCTGACAAGCAAGGAAACTGTTGGTAGTAAATGAAGTCAAGGAGAAATTGATGTTTTTCATTGTGTGGACACTGCTGGAGGACATTTTGTTATGTGAAGAGTTTTTATAAAGGTCCATGTCAGGACAGCGCACCACTTTTACTTCTGTTGGATTTAAACTTTTTAAACCTGTAAAGGTTAGAAACTTTAAAGACTTTTCCTCATTTCCTCTCATGTTCCTCCAGTTCAGTGGTTTCACACAGTTTTTTCTGCTCTTGGATCTTTATGATGTCAGAGAAACATGCTGTCAAAAATCCTTTGGGCCGGCCAATCAGAATAAACCTGGCTGTGAATCATGTACAGCTGCTTTAACATATAGAGCCGGAGATGTGACATTAGTGTTGTCAGTGTGCACACCTGCAGTTTTTTGGGTCGGTCCAGTCTGCGGGCCGTTTCCCATCCATCGGCCATGTTGGCAGCTCGACCGAGTCCTGCAAACACAACACACCAGTTTGACCAGAGCTCCCAGCTCACTCACAGCAGAGACATTCAACACAATATTATCAATTTATATTGAAATACAGATTATTGTACTATCTGATGTTAACCAATCATATTGCGTGGATGCCCAAAGTGGGCGTCACTGTAGCCAAGGCAGACTCCTCCATTGGTCAGAGCCACTAGGTCAACATCCTGATTGGTGGAGACAGATGACCAGTCCCTCTGCCCGACACCGTACACCCGCAGTCTGGCTATGCCTCCATCTGAAACACACACACAGTATATTGTAGATGCATATATAGTTGCACAGACCGTGTGTGTGTGTGTGTGTGTGTGTGTGTGTGTGTGTACCTGGGTACATGTTGAGGCGCAGGTGTGTCACTCTCCCGCTGAAGCTGACTTTGAAGTAGTTATGGCAGCAGTCCGAGTATCCAGGCTGCAGCTGTGACACACTCACCAGCTCTGGCCACACCTCCGACCCCAGCTGTCAATCAAACACAGTAAATTACATCATTCAGTGAACGTCCAGGTCAGAGACATGCCCACATGGCACAGGTGTTCACCCAATCAGCAGCCATGGTAAATGGTAAATGGCCTGTATTTATATAGCGCTTTACTAGTCCCTAAGGACCCCAAAGCGCTTTACATATCCAGTCATCCACCCATTCATTCACACATGCATATAGTCATGTGAAAAAGACATTCTACTCAGGTCTTTATGGTGTCCTGACGATGAATTAATGACTGATTGATGATTAGAACCTCTCCGCTTTACACATGGCTGCAGATAAACCCACCATAGCTGTCAATTCAGCACATCACTCTTGTTTTAAATATTTGTTTAGCTGGGGCAGACTACAGTGTCAGTGATCACATGAAGGTCAGTGTTACCTTGGCAACAGCTGCCATCTGACTATCGGAGGCAGCCATACCAGTTCGGTCTCCTTCCAGGGTGAAAGGAGGCTCCTGGTCTGGGAGAACAACAGGAAGTGTTTAATTGAAGCTATTTAGATATGGAAAAGTTTAAAGTACGTTATTGGGCAATATAATGATGATGACGATGATGACATACCGAGACAGCCGGCCTGGATGGAGATGTAGGGTGAGTGGTTTCCTGTGAAGAAGGACGTGTCGACATCAAAGCCATGGATCAAACCTGGGACTCCCAGCTGGATAATGCACCAGTCGTGACCTTCAACCAACCAACAAGCAAACAAACCAACACGATGATGATTGGTTCACTTCTCAGTAAAAAAGCAAAAAAGGAAAAGAGAATGGATGGATGAAACACAGACACAAATAACAGAGGGGGAAATGATTCAAGAAGATGAGACAGGAAATACAGAGGGAACAGTTAAACTCTAAAACAAACCCAGATAATAACCAAACTAAGAACACTAAAATAAACAGAATTAAAAAAAAACAAAACCCAAGTGTAAGAAATGTTGGAGCTGAAGCTCAGAAAACCCAGAATAGAGTAAAAGAAAGCACCGTGTCAGAAAACAGCTACTCTTGTGAAAATTCAGGGTACTAACCAGGTGTTCTCTTCCTCCTCGTCTCCCATCCGTCCATCCACTTTCCAAACTCGGTGAAGGCAGATGCGATGAACTGTGGCGGCTCTCTCTGTACAAACCAATGTTATGAGCAGCCTGTTAAAATACTGGTCTTCAGGGAGCACACCTACCAACAGCAGCAGTGCAGGTCACCACACCCCTCAGAGACGCCTTAGGAGGTGGGAAGTAACAAACTACAAATACTTCTTTACTGTACTTTAGTAGAATTTCTGGTATCTGTAGTTTACTTGAGTAGTTTTTTTTCTGACTACTTTTTACTTTCACTACCTACATTTTCAAAACAGACTCGTTACTTCAGGTTTGACGTCTTTGGGGGGAGTTATTATTTCACGTCACGGCAAAGCCTCCAAACATCAAACATAAATTTGAAACTAAACAGAAGACATGAAAGGCAGTCCTGTTTGTTTATTAGTCACTAGAGGATGTCGCATAAAAAGAGATAAAACTGTGTGCCACAGTCAGGGGTTAAAGTGGTGGTTTTAGGGTTGACTTCAGGTGTCATTAAGATGTGTTTGCAGGTCTTCAGCATCTATCTAGCCCTACAGAAGAAGAAGAACGAGGATAAAGGGAGTAATGTTTTTTTAAGTGTCAGGCAATTTGAAATGCAGCATTTCCATCAGCTCAACAAACATCAGCAAACACACAAATTTGTGTGCAGTTTGTCTCACAGTGTGTTGCAGCTATAGGTCATGCTGTTGCATTTCACAGGAGGAGAAAAGAAAGAGCGCTAACTTCAGTCAGAGGTGGAGAAAGATAAGAAAAACAGGATAGGAGAGGAAGAAGAGAGCTTAGATTGAAAGGACATTATGTTTTTTCATATTGTGAAACTTGCTGCTAAACAACCTGAGGCAGACTAACTGTGTTATTTAAAGGCTGCAGGAAAATCTTCTGCAGGTTAGGATAAACAGGTTAGTTTGCTGCACTGTGATGGATTTAAAGTGAAGAACAGTGTGTGACTGGTGCACAGTGGCTGTGGTTTCATGGTCACAGTTAGCTTACATCAAGTGCAGCAGAGACTCATATGAATTTTAGCTGATGATGGTTGTATAGTGTATAATATGAAGTCAGCATAAACAGTGTACAGTCAGTGTAGAAGATAAAATCAGTCGGGACAACTCAGGAAACATTTGCTCACATCTGGTTGAATCCACATGTGTACATCCACAAAGAGCAGCAGCTGATCACAGCCTGTACACTAAGAAAATCTACTGAAGCTCTCAATAGAAATTATTGAGACATATGATGATTTTCCCTCTACAATAAAGGGAACCAAAAATAGAAATATATTTTTATTTTCCTTCTTTTCCTTCTGATTCAAGATTAGTACAATTAGGATTAAAGAGTAAAGTCTGTTTTCCCATCTACTGATATTATTTTATTAATATATTAATATAGCACAGGGTTCAGTTTGCTTTGCACAAGAATAGAAACGTCCTCCAAAGAGCTGCTTTTACTTTCTTACTTTGAGTGCATTTCAGAGCCGGTACTTTTTTACTTTTAATTGGGTAAAGAAGTCGAATAAGTACATCAAACTTTTACTGCAGTATTTTTAACAATAGTATCTGTACTTCTACTTTAGTACAGAATGTGTACTTTTGCCACCTCTGAATGCCTTTAAAAGCTTTAAAAACAATTTAAAGATAAATCTCTCAATGTTTTATAATTATCCAGCTGATTTTGAGTCACCTGCATAAAGAACTTTATCATTAGAAAGAATCCTGCCGTACACCTGCTGCTACGTCCAGTTCATCACTGTCTGAATATGCTGTCCTCCATCCTAATGTGGATTCTTCCACTGCTGAAAATAGTGCCTTAGAAACAGTTTTCTAAACATTTTAGACTTTGTTTGATGGAAAGAACAGGCATAAGATGTTAAACAAATATTCGAGGCGTGTTTTTAATGATGTGAAATATGAACCACTGGGCTCAGAGCTGCAGGCAGGGGAGGAAACAGTGGACTGCTCCCTTAACGTGAACGTCACTGATGCTGATGAGTGGACTTATTTTACCTTCAGCAGGTTTCTCGCTGGGGCAAACCATTCGTCTGTGGCAAAAATGACCTGAAAGAAAAAAAATTGCTTTGCTAACACAAACAGCTTTAATGTGATAACACAGAGAACTGAACAGAATTAAAGCGGGAATTAAACATTACACTAACAGAAACTGAGTGAACAGCTAGCTGGCCTCTTTCCTGAGCAGCAGGGGAGAAAATATTTAGACAGTTAACTGCAGTTAAAGACAATGTACGTAAGAACTGTACAAAAAATCAGCATTAGACCTGTTTGTGATCATTTTATGTATTTTCGTGTTTTAAGCCAATTAAAACTCTTTTTGTGTTTTCTTCTATGTCTGTTGTCATATTATACTGAACTGAATGTTAGCAGCCCTGATTTAAGTCACAATTTATTAATTTACTATAAATTACATATTATAATGAAAGATTACAAACTGCAATATAATTCATGTGTACATGTTTGTGTCTTTCGTATGTTATAGTGCTGACTTTACATTGTTTTCATATCAGGCTGTGGTTTCAGACAGTTGTAATGAGTGGAGTGAGTGAACCTGCCTGCAGCAGCAGCGTGAACATGCTCGCGGTGACTCACCTTCCCTCCGATCGTCTCACAGCCCAGATCGTTGAACTGCAGGAAGTCGGGCTCTGCACGTGCCTTTCTTGCCATCCTCTTCTCCGCCATACTGACCTTTCCTTGATTTTCCACTAAGACAAGAACACAAAACTTGAAGCAGCCACTGTCTGCCGATCTGCTTGCGCAGCCGCTGCCCTGCAGCACAAAGTTCAGCATTTGCTCAGCCAGACAGCAGTTGTTTGCTCACACTGTCACTCATTTACCTGCATATCTACAGCTTTGTTAACTCACCTGAAACAGACACAGTTTGACCAGTGCAGTCAGTTTGTCCAACACAAACACACAAATACAGGTGAACAGAAACCTATAAAGACAAATTCATACCCACAAAATCATAGGCAAAGCACACTGCAGCAGTTCTCCAATCACACTGGAGCTGATAAAGTAAAGAGAGCTGACCCAGGAATTTATGGAAGTGCCTCCAGATCAGTGCTGGGAAAACCAAAGGACTGGTGGTGAACTTCCACAACGGTGATCAATCTCAATTATCTCATTACTAATTTTACATCCTCACTGCGCACGACTCTGGATACTGTAGCTCCTCTGAAAAAGAGAGCCTCAAATCAGAAGTACTTGATAACCTATATCTGTAATCTATTGAAAAAAGCCCTCCACGAAGCTTGGGCATCTTACTAGTCAAGTCAAGTGGCTTTATTGACATTCCAATCATGTGCAGTGATACAGTACACAGTGAAGACAACATTCCTCCAAGACCATAGTGCTACAAATAACAGACATAACAGGGCTGAACAGAAATCTAGGGTTGTTCCTCTTCAGCACTTTTCCTCTTCAGAACTTCAGGTTCTGTCAAGTCATATTTTGTCCATCCAACCACAAAGACTGCAAAAACTGTCCGTCAAGGTGGCAAAGGGTTTAAATCTATTTTTGCTGACACTGTTTTTTCCGAGACTGCTCCTCTGCCTCTCTGTGCCCCCTGTTCTCAGGGTGACTGCGGTCCAGCCATCCCCTGCACCTGTATCAGTTTCTCGAGTGGGGCCCGGTTGGTCCCTGCTCCGGTTTCCAGGCCAGCTGAGCCTCTGCTAGTCTCTGCACCTTTACCACCTCTTCGGGTGGGGACAGCAGCTGCCCAGCATTGCCAGTGCCTGTTCCGGCTCCCAGGGTGAGGGTGGCCATTAACCAGTTCCCTCCTGCACCCATAACTACCCCTCGGGGGGGAGTGACTGGTGTCCAGTCTGCCCCGGCACCCATGCAGGTCCCCAGGGTGAGGCCAACCAGGAAACAGCCCACCTCTGCACCCATACCTGCTCCTGGGGTGGGAACAGCAGGTGCCTGCACCCATTCCTGTCTCCGGTGGAGGCTCAGGTGAGCCCATCCGGCCATTTCCCTTGTTTTCTTAGGAGAACAAGTACAGCCACCTGCTAATCCACCACTTCATCCACCATTACAACAACCTCTACTTCTGTCACCAGCTCAGTCGCTAGCTAAGTCACCAGCTCAGTTATTAGCCCAGTCATCTGCTCAGACACCTGCTCAGCTGTCTGGTCAGCCAGATGTCTGCACCTGCTGGTCCTGCATCTGTTCCCACTGGGGGGTTCTGGAGAGCCTCGCCAGCCGTCTGTTCCTGCTGGGGCATCTGGTGAGCAACGCCAGCATTTCCTCGTCTCTGCTTGGGGCTCTGGTGAGCCGCTCCAGCACTCCGCAGCTTCCATGCCGCTGTCTGTGCCCACTGGCGGCTCTGGAGAGTCCGTCCAGCTGTCCACGGTTTCGACGCCATCTGCTGGGGACTCTCTGCAGTGTCTACTCAGCTGACTCTGGGGAGTCTGCCCACCTGTTGTCTGCCTCTGCTGAGGGGCTCTGGAGAGTCTGTCCAGCCATCAGCTCCACCAACTACTCAACCATCAGATAAACCATCTGCGGCAGCCACGCTGCCATCAGATCCACCATCTGCAACAGCCATGATGCTGGCCATCCAACCGCCTGTGGCTGCTACGCCCCCATCTGGTCCTGCGTGTCTGGTCCTGTGCCTTCTGGTCCTGCTCATCCACATTCTGCAAGGCCTGCTCGTCCACGTCCAGCACCATACTGTCGACGGCCACTTTCCAGGCCATTGGCTGAGGATCTTTGCTGTCATTGGCAGCCTCCTGAACTATGTTGCCACCCCCGTTTCCCACGTGGTGGGCATCTGGACTTGCTTCACCTGCCGCTGCTTTCCTCACGGCTGGCACCCTGGACTGTCTCATCACCCCGCTGGCTCCACGGTCGGCCTCCAGAACTGCTCCGTTGCCACCACTGGCTCCGCGGTCAACCTCCTGAACTGTGCTGACACTTTCCGCGCAGTTGGCCCCCTTTATTGTATAGACCTGGACTCCTGTAATGTCGACCTCCGGGTTATCCCCTTGAACTGTGTGGGAACTGTTTCTGGAGTTTCAGTGCCTTTTGTGGACATTCTGTTTTGGATAGTTTCATGATCTCCAGCGCCTGTTGGGATATTCTGTTTAGGACTATTTCATGAGCTCCAGTGCTTTCTGTGAACATTTTGTTTTGGACCCAGAAAACACAAACCCTGGGTCCCCAGACCCAGTACTGTGAAAGTGGCATGTGTGGGTTGCTTTGCCTTTACTCTTCTGTCCAGTTCATCCCAAACCAGCTTGATGGGGTTTAAGTCTGGAGACTGTGCTGGCCACTCCATGTTTTCAAGGTTACCATCTTGCTCTTTTTTCCTGAGGTAGTTCTGGCATAGCTTGGACTTATGTTTTGGGTCATAATCCTGAATCCCTGACCGACTAGGTGCATACAAGAGGGTATTGCATGGCGCTGCAGAATGCTCTAGTAGCCATTTTGGTTCAGGCCCTGGGTACAGCAAAACAGCCCCAGACCATCACACGTCCTCCTCTATGTTTGACAGTTGATGCAACAAAGCTACTCGATGGCGTGCAAAGATCCTGCTTGAACCAAAGATTTCAAATTTGGATTCATCAGTCCATGATACCTTCTTCCAGTCTCCAGTAGTCCAGTGGCGGTGTTTCACAGCCCAGGCAAGCCTCTTTGTCTTATTCTGATGTTTTAGCAATGGCTTTCTTGCTGCAACTCGTCCTGTCAAACCTGCAGCTCGAAGTCTTCTCTTAACAGTTGAAACTGAGAGCTGCTTACTATGACCACTATTAAACTGTGCTTGAAGCTGTTGTTCTGCGAGCCGCCTATCACGCAAGCTGTTAACTTTCAGTAACTTGTCCTCTGATTCAGTTGTGGCTTTGGGTATGCCAGACCTCTTCCTGTCAGAATTTGCCCCAGTTTAAGTGCTATGATGGCCTGTCTCTCTTCCACTGTTAATTGCTTTTTTCTCCCCATTTTTGTAGCAACACCCTACTTTCTGCAGTTCAACTGATGCTCACAAGGGTATGGTACCACAGTGTGTTCCAGCACTGCTTTTATGTAGACAGAGGGGGTTGTAAGTAATCCAAAAAAGTTGGAACACCTGTACGAATTAGTAGCTCCAACTTTTAAGTCTTGATCAACCTCCATTGCTGCAGAACAGCTTTAAATTGTTAACCCATGTCGTGTTCTCTGAAAAAGGCCTTTTTGTTTAGTTCTGAAATGTAAATAATTTTTCACTTTTGGGTAACCTTTTTTTAACCTCTGGCAGTTCACCACTTACCTTTGTACCATTTAAACTATTCACTGGACGTGAACAACTTTACTTGCAATAAATAACTGGAAAAATTGGGGTGTTCTAAAACTTTTGACTGATAGTGTATGTAATTAAAAACAAACCCTCTCATCCCTGCAGGTGGTCTGTCCTTCAAGCTGAAGGAATATAATATATATAACAGTTTGCTCTACTTCTTAGGCACCCTCTTGATTGCCCCTTTCTGCAGCTCCGATAGTTGGCTAACTTCCTTCCATGCTACTTTGACCTTGGCCTCTAGTCTCCTAGGGTACTGGGTACTGCTCCTTGTGGCTGTTCATCTTGTAGCCAAGCATCTCACTGATCACTGCTGATCGGTGATCAGTGAAAAACATAAATACATGACATCTCACATCTCACAAGTCAGGTTATACAGTTATTTATTGTACATGTTGTCGTGTTTCACATCTCGACAAATTAAAGCAGAAATAATGAAAACTTAAAAAAAAAGATTCTGAGTAAAAAATTGCAGAAAATTAAAGTGATGTTGGTGACTGAAGAACAAAACAATGAAAATATGGGGAAGCTTTCTTTTTTCTTTTTTTTGTCCTGAAGTGGTACGCACTTTCAAATGCAACTTTGCAACCTGTGTTCAGTTTAAAACTTGTAGCCAAGTTTAAATGGATAATAACCTTTGACAGAAGAAGAAGAAATATTTTCAAGGGTAAGGACTACTAAGAAAATTAACTTCATGAACTTAGAGAAATGCATTGTCTTTACATGTATGCAGTTGCCATTGACTGGTTTTAGGATTTAAGGGTAGGAGAAGGGTTCGGTTCACATCTACCCTTTTTTATGTAATTTTGACCTACACCCTAACAAGTTCTGATAAAGGAAGAACGATAAATGCATTTAAGAGACTTTGAAAGGTAATATTGTAGAGTACTGAAACTATCCTTGCTTATGGCAAAAATACAATCTTACTCTAATCCTAGTACGACAAACAATGGATGTATGGAAGCAGATTATTATGTTCTTTAGAATCATTTGCCATATTCTATACTTTAAGTTAGGAGTTGAAAAACTGCCATTAAAGTATGATAATCCATGTAGTATGTTTTACTGCATTCTAGAAGGCAGATGGCCAAAAAGAGCAGTAATCCTCAGAGCCAAACTAGCAATACAAAAACTTTCAGATCACATCTCTTATATTAAATAGGGCAACCGTCCTCTTTTCCCCGGACATGTCCACTTTTCACGTTCTGTCCGGGGCGTCCGGGGAGATTTTCGAGATTGATAAAAATGTCCGTGTTTTCCTATAGTCCGAAAGAGGACCCATGTGTTTGAAGTCATCTCCAAACTGCTGCTTAGTGAGCGCTTGTTCTGCGCTCACAGACGGGACAGACAGTGTGCAGCAACGCGCCTAATGATGTTTAAAAGATCCCAAAGCGCAAATGCATCATTTAAGATGAACTGCAAAAGAAATTTCCCTCTTACCGGCCCAGTACTGGTAATTTTTCTTATGCAGATGAGGCATTATTTCTGTGCCATTATTTAATTCCAGAGGCTTTTAAGTTTGTTTGTTTTTTTTGTTTGTTTTTTTGCGCCCGTTGACTTGTAAAAGCCTATATGACATTTTTCGTCCACACGTAAACGGCGTTTCAAATCACCGAAAACGGAGATTTTTTAAATTTTCGAAAACTCAGTTTTTGCGTTTACGTGTGGACGAGGAATACGGAGTTCATCACGCAACGTCAAAGGTATGTGCCTTTTTTCACGCTGTGCGCCACGTTACTGTTTACATGAGATGAATTTCTACAATCGCGGATGGAGACAAAATACCGTTACTGTTAATCTGACTATCTTCAGGTTTTACACGCTTACATATATACACGCAGTTACTGTCCCTCCATTTAGAAAGGCAGAGGCGTCATGGTGTAATTATTTTACATGTAGTTGTTTTTTTCCTGTGTAATAATATTTAACATTGCTTTCAAAAATGCTTCTCTTTGCAAAATGGGTTCAAAAACATAAACAACTGTGGGATACTGTTTGTCCCTGATTTGCACAGGGGGAACCAATCGTGGCAGGATCAGCCTGATATTATTTGTATCCCACTGTAACTTTACTGTATAAACAGCCAACATCTCCAAAATGTTAGTAGTTAGTCATTATAATAAGTGTTTGTTAACTAAAAATCAAGAATGTGGGATACTGTTTGTTCGTGATTTGGACAGCCCAGCGCGTGCTCCCGACGCAGGGGAAACTAATTCTGTCGGGGAGACCTATCTTGGCACTTGTGCAGGTGTTGCCAAAGGGAAGATATGCTTCACCATATTTTTTAGTATTTGGCGATGCTTCATCCTCTGCTTTGCATTTGTGTGGGAGCCCCGTCGAAGCCCTGTCCATTATGCTAGCAGTGTCTAAGCATTCTTTGTCTTTTTCTTTTTTTATTAATTTAACACCCCCCGCCAATGGCTCTTCATGACTGAGCCAAGTGTTCTCTTTTTTGAAAAACAAAATATGGTCACCCTATATTAAAGCAGAAAGGAAATGTAATGTGTTGTTTGCTTATCCAGCAATTTTGCTAGAACTTTTTCTGAAATCCCATATCATATTTTCATTGTGGATGTTACAGACTGATGTGTGCAATTATTTGTCCTATACTGAACACAGAGACACAGAGGAGTCAATTGACAGCATCAAAGACTCGACGCCCAACCCAAACACAAATCCAAACCCAGCATACAGAGGTTCAGTGAATGAGGTGTCGAAGGTGTGGAGGTGGATCAGTTTGTCAGAAGAGACTCTGTAGAAGGACAGAGTGCCAGCAGGACAATCCACATACACTGCTACTCTGTTAGAGACCGAAGAGGGAGGGACTGATCTGATTTTGTTATTATGGCAGACAGAGAAGCCACCATCAGAGCATCGCAGACACCACGATTGATCATTCATTCCAAACCTGCAGTCTTCACTGTTTCCTTTCCGTTTTATTCCTCTGTAAGTTACGGCTATGTCAACTTCTCCTCTCCACTCCACCTCCCAGTAACAGCGACCAGTCAGGCGATTACTGCACAACAGCTGCTCCCTACGGTCAAATCTGTCTGAGTGATTGGGATAAGTTTGCTCCTTCTCTCCTACCAGCGTAACTTTTCTGTCGTTTTCAGAAAGTTTCAGCTTTCTGTGTGCTGTGTTTCTGTCCAGTGTAAGTTCACAGGCATCTGCCAGAAGAAAGAAGACAAAGCTGTAAAATAAATGACATAAAGAATATTCAAATACAAGGTTTCATATCATAAATTCCTATTAACCAAGTCCATGCTTACATTTTCTCAGACCAGGTTTTAACCTTTGTTCTCCACAGTTTTCCACCCTGGTGAAAAAACGACCCAGTTAGCTGATATGTTGTCTTTCATTATGAAAAGTGGAAGAGATGCTCTAAAATATAAGCTAATGTAGGACTATTAGCAGCCACCAATTAACCACACATGCTCTGAAAACTGAAACTTAAAATGCTATTTTTTTTCCCAGCTTCACTGACAGTGTTAAATCTATAACAGTATTGTAGAGAAGGGCTAAATAGTGTAAATTAGGCTTAATACATGTTGTCAAGTTTCAGAAGGGTTTAAATGCATGCCTGTTAAAATACATAAAAAGGCTAAGAGCCTCCATGGCATGTATTTTTCAAAAAATATTATTGTTTTTAAAAAAATGATTGGTGTCTTCATGAATCATACTTCAGAATGTCGAGTCTCCAGAGTGGGCTTTTCAGTCCAGTGGACAGCAGTCCTACTCCTGAGTCTCCTGGATGATTGTAGCTTAGGTCCAGCTTTCTAAGATGGGAGGGGTTAGATCTCAGAGCTGCAGCCAGAGAAGCACAGCCATCATGTCTGATCAGACAACCTGAGAGGCTGAAATTATTAAAAGAAATTGTATTTAAACAGTGTTATAGGTAAGCTTAAAACATTGGTCGGGATATACAGAAGCATCTGCAGAACACAGTCTTTAGAAAAAGAGAAATAAACATCTGATTTCTTACCTAAGAGTTTCAAGTTTACAGTGTGGGCTTTCCAGTCCAGCTAACAACCCTCTTACGCCAGAATCCTGCAAGTCATTGTTACTCAGATCCAGCTCTCTCAGGCTACAGGACTCAGAGCGGAGAACTGTGGACAGGGCTTCACTGCTTCTCCACGACAGTTTGCACACAGCCATCCTTTAGAGTTAGGGTTAGAGATAATATTTTAAACACACTTCATATTCGGTGTTACTGAATTAGCTTTGTGGTTGGACACATCTAGATCACTGCAAATGTTAATACAAAAACACAAAAATGCCACCGCCCTAAATTAATTAACAAATTATGTCCCAATTTTATTTAATAGAAATTAATTTGACAATTTAAGCATTACTGTTGCCAAATTTGAAGTGTGATACTTTGCAAAGGATTCCTAACCTGAGAATTTCCAGTTTACAGTGTGCACTCTTCAGTCCCACAGATAGCTGCAGCATTCCTGAATCTTGCAGGTCATTGTTACTAAGGTCCAGCTCTTTCAGACTAGAAAATTGGAGAATTGAGGAAAGATCTTTCCAGCTTCCCCCTGACAGGTTACAAGCACCTAGCCTAAGCAGGAAATAGTAATTACAAATGTTTAATATGTTCAGTTATGGTATTATTAGAGATGGCACGATACCACTTTTTTGTGTCTGATACTGATATCATAAGTTTGGATATCTGCCGATACCGATATGAATCCGATATAGTGTATTTTTTAATCAACAATACTGTTTTTAAATATCTTGCTGCATTTTGTATAAATTCATACTCAAGTTTTAAAAAACAAAACACTAAAGCTATTCTGTTATACCTGTATGCAAAAAATATACTGCACCCAAAATATTTCATAGTTCAGCATTACTGATCAATCTAATAAACTTAAACCTGCACCATCCTCCCTATTCTGGTATTTTAGAGAGTACTTAGCAGAAATATTAAACAACCTAACTAACAGGGTTGCCATCTCCCAGCAAAAAAAAAATAGGGAACCACCCCCCACCCTCGGCCTTGTGATGCGTAATCGACGTAATCAACTTTAATTTAATGCACTTGTAAAAAAAAAAAAAAAAAAAAAAATGCACAGAAATCAATTAATTTTCTACAATAATGAAATAGATTCAACATCTTTCTTCAACATAATTGCAGACTGCACAGATGGTACCTTCCCAAAGGAAAACGTACTATAGCTTACTAGGGTATATTAGACTTAATAGTTACTATATTCGGAAATGGACTTCTATACATTTTACATCAGATTAATACTTTGGGTGTAAGATTCAGATAATTATTTATTAAAAGCTAGACATTTTAAACCAGAATAAGAAAGAAAAGTATTTCTTTGTGCCCCCCGTTCCCTGTTAATGCCCTACCTGCCCCCCTGGCAAAACTTTGCTAGACCCGCCCCTGCACAGTTACCAGCTGTCAGCTACGTAGAAAAGGATCCTGGTGTAGAAAGTAATATTAAATAAATTCTAACAACAGCTTATCAAGCTTAAACGTGCTGCTGTTGTTCAGCCGCTGGTTTCCTCTTTCTGGTGCAAAATGGGCGATAAACAAACAAGAGAGACAGGAGTCGCGACAGAAAAGCCGATCATTGATCAGTTTCATGATTGAAGTAGCAACAGGAGAGGGAGGGGGAGAGAATGAGAGGCAGTCATAAGCTTAACGTGGGAATGCTTTACAAACATTCAGAGATGAACTTACACACTTGCTTTACTTCTCTCTGGGATAACTTTTCACGGAGATGAAATACCGGTTTGGTAGCGAGTCTCCAAATGCTCAACCAGACCGCCGAGAGGTCTCGCACGCCACAGCCACTCTATCACGTGACGCATACTGCTCCGACGTGCTAAGGTTATGAGCTGAGTTACGCCATGTCGCAAGTTTTGTGAAGTGCTTTTGTGATATTTAATGGATCGGATTACATTTTTTAATTTCTCTCCGATATCCGATCCAGTAATTTAGGTCAGTATCGGACCGATACCGATACGTAATATTGGATCGGTCCATCTCTAGTTATTATATTATATATATCATGTCATCCACTTACAGAGCTCTGTTGGAGGCTTTGACCACTGGCAGTAGCCTTAGAAAAGCTTCTTCTGAAGCAGAGTATTTCTTCAAGTCAAATATGTCCAGATCTTCATCTGATGACAGTAAGATGAAGACCAGAGCTGACCACTGAGCAGAAGACAATTTATCTGTAGAGAGACTTCCTGAACTCAGGAACTGTTGAATCTCCTCCACTAGAGAACAATCATTCAGTTCATTCAGACAGTGGAACAGATTGATGTTTTGCTCAGTAGCCTCATTATCATTGATCTTTTTCTTTATATACTTGGCCGTTTTCTGATTGGACTCTGAACCTACTGTTTTCTGGAGTCCTCTTAAGAGACTCTGACTGCTCGGCAGTGAAAGCCCAAGGAAGAAGCGGAGGAACAAGTCCAGGTGTCCATTTGGACTCTGTAAGGCCTTGTCCACAGCAATCTGATGAAGGAGTTTTAGACTAGATTTGTTTTTAAAGACCTTAGGCTTCTTAGAAGCCATTTGATCTTCCAGCATGTTGACCCCAGAGTTGATGAATGTAAGATGGACATGAAGAGCAGCCAGAAACTCCTGAACACTCAGATGGATGAAGCAGAACACCTTGTTCTGGTACAGCCCTCTCTCCTCTTTAAAGATCTGTGTGAACACTCCTGAGTACACTGAGGCTGCCCTGATGTCAATGCCACACTCTGTCAGGTCTGATTCATAGAAGATCAGGTTTCCTTTCTGCAGCTGATCAAAAGCCAATTTTCCCAGAGACTCAATCATCTTCTTGCTCTCTGGACTCCAGTGCTGATCTATCTCAGTTCCTTCGTCATACTTGACCTTCTTCATTTTGGCTTGAACCACCAGGAAGTGAATGTACATCTCAGTCAGGGTCTTGGGCAGCGCTCCCCCCTCTCTGGTTTTCAGCACATCCTCCAGAACTGTAGCAGTGATCCAGCAGAAGACTGGGATGTGGCACATGATGTGGAGGCTTCGTGATTTGTTGATGTGGGAGATGATCCTGTTGGCCTGCTCCTTTTCTTTGAATCTCTTTCTGAAGTACTCCTCCTTCTGTGGGTCAGTGAACCCTCTTACCTCTGTCACCCTGTGAACAGACTGGGAAAGAATCTGATTGGCTGCTGCAGGTCGTGTGGTTATCCAGAGGCGAGCAGAAGGAAGCAGCTTTCCCCTGATGAGGTTTGTCAGCAGCACATCCACTGAGGTGGACTTTCTAGGGTCAGTGAGGATTTTAGTTTTGTGGAAGTCCAGAGGAAGTCGACACTCATCCAGACCATCAAAGATGAACACAACCTGGAAGTCTTCAAAGCTGCAGATTCCTGCTTCTTTGGTTTCAGTAAAGAAGTGATGAACAAGTTCCACCAAACTGAACTTTTTCTCTTTCAGCACATTCAGCTCTCTGAAAGTGAATGGAAACATGAACTGGATGTCCTGGTTGACTTTGTCTTCAGCCCAGTCCAGAGTGAACTTCTGTGTTAGGACTGTTTTACCAATGCCAGCCACTCCTTTTGTCAGCACTGTTCTGATTGGTTCATCTCTTCCAGGTGAGACTGTAAAGATGTCTTCTTGTCGGATTGTTGTTTCTGGTCTGTCTGGTTTCCTGGATGCTGTTTCAATCTGTCTGACCTCATGTTCATCACTGGCCTCTGCAGTCCCTCCCTCTGTGATGTAGAGCTCTGTGTAGATCTGATTCAGAAGGGTTGGGTTTCCTGCTTTAGCAATCCCCTCGAACACACACTGGAACTTCGTCTTTAGGCTAGACTTCAGCTTATATTGACACACAGTATTATGAGTTCCTAAATAAAAAAACAAAGAGAAATTAAAACCTGTTAAATCTCACGAATATGAAAAGCTCAACAACAAGTAGCTTAACAAATATGCAGCTACTGAAAATCCCGTAAACACAATGTGTTTAAACAAGTACATGCACCAGGTTGAAAGGCAGCCTGTCCTTGTAGCACACCTATTTTTCTAGTGTGTTTAACACCATTCAAGCCTGCATTTTGAAACACAAACTCAAAATGGGAGTTCATTCCACCTTCACTTTGTAGATACATAACTAGCCAAAGGGACGACCACAGTTAAACTGTGAGGCTGTGTTTCTGAGTGAGTGGTGAGCATCATTTAAGTCAGGGAACTATTCTGGCTGTTTTCCCGAACAACAAGGTGATACTGACATAATGACTTTAAGGCCGGTAACTAAAAATCACTAACACGGTCGAGCTGGAGGTGTTAGAGAAGGTGTTTATTACTGCAAAAATGCCTGACAAAACATACCATCACCCATCTTAAAAACCAATACTGTGCTGAGAATGTGGCTGGATTTGAAAGTGAGAAAGAATTACAAAGAGAGAAAGCTAAAAAACCAGAGTGTCGATCGTGTACTGGCGGCTTTGCGCTGTCACTCTGTCACTTTGGGGCAGAAACTTGAAAGATATGTATACGGTGAGGTAAGTAGTAGAATATTGGACCTGTAAGGCACCCAGTTGACTCCCAGGACCCATGGAGTCACCAAGAATCACCTTCCTTGCTCTTCCACAACAGAAAAGATCATTTACCATTCTGGGAAACTAAGGCTTTGGGGACCTTAACATCCACAGAAGAAAAGGGCCGTGCTGCTCTCCATGTTGGAAAGTTAAACATTTCAAGGAGAATGAGAGCAAGCGAGAGAAATGTCAGAATTGTCACCACCACAGGTTCAAAGCCTATGCCCTGTACGAGGCAGTAAGTAAGTGACATCACATCAACGTTACTGAAATACTCGTACTGCTCCGGAGATGGTCGGCCAGCTCCTTCTCTTTCATTCTTCTCAAGAAATAAAGTGTGATTTTCAAAAATGATTCTCTGCTGCTCCTCCTCTCCTCCACATCTTCACCATCTGCTCTCTCACTCTCCAATCCCGCTGAGTCATCTGGGCTCAGAATCCTCTGGAATTTTTTCAGCTCATCCTTCACAAAACTGATGATGCTCTCCTCCAGTTTCTGGAAAAGAAATATTAATGCATGTAGCCTGAAGGTTGTTCCAACCAGAATAGCAATCACTGATGACGATAAGTGCAGTGGGTGAACATTTACACACAGTGAAGATGGAGTCGAGGTCTTTTTGATCCTGCTGGGCATGCTGAACTCTAGAGAGACACATAAAATATTTATGTTTATTTTAGTTATCATGTGAAGTTGCTTAAGGATAACAGGTTCAAAATAAAGCTTTTACAGGACTCTGCAGTCCAGTAAAAATGTAAACGTACCATCTTCAACAGCAGGAACATGAAGTAATGGTTTTCTGTATGACTTTATGAGTCTCTCACATCATTGTGGAGGAATTTTGGCCTGTCTTCTTTGTAATGTTGTTTCACTTCATTGAGGTTTGTGTGCATTTGTTCATGCACAGATTTCTTGAGGTTCTGTCACAGTGTCTGGACTTTAACTGCATCATTGCAACATCTATTTTTTTTTTCTTTCTTCACACTTTCTGCTGTAGACTGTTTGGTGTGCCTGAAATAATGTACCATAGCATCAAACCGTTTTAGCCAAGATTTAACAGTTGGACAGATGCCATTATCTATGACTAAAAGACTTGTACTTGTATTGTAATAGTTCATTTTTAACTCAATTACTGCCAAGTGCCCAAGTCCTTTGACTGCAAAACAACCCCAAATTATCACCCCTCCACCACTGTGCTGAGAACTGGTCTGAGGTGTTTCTGCTCCACTTGGTCTTTTTCTGTCTAAGACAGCAACGTATCCCCAACCTGGAGTGGGCACTCCACCCTTTTCCAGCTGCATCCAGCTGTTCAGACTTGATAATTCTAATTCAATTCTAACTCACCTCCACTGATTTGCACATGGCTACAAACCACGCCAGTGTGAATTGGAGGTCATAGCGCCAACCTTCCACCCCCTCACTGTTTGTCCGGCTGTATTTTGTTGAGAGCAGTTTTACTTTTGCTAAAGAGCTGTGAGCATAAAAATCTACATCATAGCCCTTTATTAGAAATGTGTTCGATTTTAGACTAATAGAAAGATAATGCTGATACAAACAGAAACATATTTCAGTTAGATAACACGCTTTATGGACTAGATTAGTATTAGTTAGTCCAAGTATAAATCCTCCTGCTATAATGGCTGCACCAATCTATCAAAAATTTTAAGGGGCTTTCTCAGATACATCTGCACACTTTGAGCTCTTACCCTGGATCATCAGGCTTCTGTTCATGTTTAAAGTCAGCATGTGGACCCTTGGACCGCTCGCTCTGCATGGACACACTGCTGGATACAGGAGAGTGCTGCTGCTGTTGTCTGACCTTCCTACAATCACAGGAGGATATTTCAGTTAGCCAGCAGTGTGAACCACAGTGATAAAATACGTATAATACAAAGCACCATGCTAGAGATAATCATAAATGAATAAAAGTAATAAGCCATGTTAAAAATCCTTGATTAGACCAGCATGTTTAAATGCAATGCTAAAACTTAATATATCGTATTTTTCCATATTTTTCGAACTATAAGGCGCATTTAAAATCCTTTAATTTTCTCAAAAATCAATAGCGTGCCTTATAATCTGGTGCCCTTTATGTATGAATTCTGATTGTGCTTTCCGACCTCAAACCTTTGGTAAGCTACGAAGTCGCACCGCTTGATGGATTGTCGGAGCATTTCGCTACCGTAGTCAGGAGCTTTGCACAGTAATCTGTGTCCAAACTCTGCTTCAGGTCCCAAAGTCAAACGCACACTGCGCCATCACTGAGAGTTAAAAACTGTCTAAATTCTTTCATCCTTAACAAAATGATGAGCGTTGCTGCTTTAAAAGGTGTAACAATTAAGTTTAACATTCAGACATCCATGAAAACAGAATTTATTAAATTTAACTGCGTTAGAAGTTAACAGCAAGTTAGCTCGCTAGTTTCCACCTAAACATGATATAGCATGTTCTGACTGAGAGATTTCTGAAAAATTAAAACATGCAGCCCTGCTATCACTTTAGACAGAAATGAAGACAGAAAACTAAACAGCAGTGACTTTTGTAGGGTTAATGAAGTTGGACTAGCTGGTATAAAGATGTGCTACGTGATTGCTAGCGACACAGCTATGTTAGCATAACATAAACACAGTGAAGCTGGAGGAAGAATGCTAACTTTTTTCCACCCTATAAAAATTAACGCTAGCGTTCCCGATGGTTAGGGGCAAATGCAATGGCATCGCAGGACGGTGTAAATGAACCAAACTTCAGTGAGGAGAACAACTAAGATAATCCATCCACAATATGAGGTTAGTCATTAATATACTGCAACAACATGGGAATAGAGCAGCTGCGAGAAAATTCAATATTAATGAATCAAGGGCACAGAAGTGGAGAAAGCAAGAAGAATGAGTTGAGTAAAGTTTGACTTACTCATTTCTGACTGGACTGTTTTGTTTCGCTTAATGCGTCTTATAATCAAGTGCGCCTTATGGTCTGATACATTTATTCGGATATAAAATTGATGGTTAAAATATGTGCAGTACTCTGTATCAGATAACTCATGCACCTTTGAGTCCTTACCCTGGGTCAGACTTCTGTTCATGTTTAAAGTCAACATGTGGACCCTTGGACCGCTCGCTCTGCATGGACACACTGCTAGATACAGGAGAGTGCTGCTGCTGTTGTCTGACCTTCCTACAATCACAGGGGGAGAGATTTCAGTTAGCAAGCACACAGGGTGAACCACAGTGGTAAAAGACACAAAGTGCTGTAATAGTTGCAGCAAGCATAAAGAATCGAATGGGACTGGTCATGTTATAAGTGGTGGGAACAAGTTGGCATTTGCAAATGCAATAATAAAACATAACCTATTCAGTCTTCTCACTGATCAATCCATCCATCCTTTTTCTGCTGCTTCTGATCTATATGTGGATAAAAACCTGATTCTAAAATATGTGTAATGTCTGTTTCAGATAAGTCCTGAACCGTCCCTGCTGAGCTCTTACCTTGCATCATCAGGGCTCTGTTCATGTTTAAAGTCGACATGTGGACCCTTTGACCGATCGCTCTTCATGGACACACTGCTGGATACAGAAGAGTGTGGTCTCTGCTGCAGGATTTTCCTTTAAATATAGGAACACATTTATGTTAGACACCATCCTATGCGACCTGTCTTAGTACCTGTCTGTTAGGATGAGTAAGTAAATCCTCCTGCTAAAAAAACATAAAGCCATGGAATGGTTAGAGCATGCTATAAAGAATTTAAACCATGTTAAATAAAGTGGATAAAACTGGTATTTCTAAATGCAGTGCTAAAACATCTATCCATCCATTTTCTGCCCCTCTGAAACTGTAAAAAAGCTGCACCTTCAGTTTGCAGTCCTTACCCAAGGTCACACCTCTGTTCACGTTTAAAGTCGACATGTGGACCCTTGGACCGCTCACTCTGCATGGACACACTGCTGGATACAGGCGAGTGTGGTCTCTGCTGCAGGCTCCTCCTGCAAACACAAGGACTCATTTATCCTGAATAAGAACTCATTAATAACCTGAAACAGTGATCACATAAAGAAAAACTCTGAACACTCTTCTAAACTTTTTTCTAAATATTAAGATAAATAAATAAAGATCAATATTTCTTTCAACATTGTTAAGAAATCATTTTGTCTAACAAATCTGTTTTAGTTCCTTTGACTTCTTACTTTGGATCAACAGGGTGATGTCCATCTTTGAGGTCAACATGTGGACCCTTGGACCAATCGCTCTCCATGGAGACACAGCTGGGTACAGGCGAGTCCCGTTTGCGGTGTTTGATCTTCCTATTATATATAATAATTCAACTTGAGTGCTTAACTAGAAGAGATAAGATGATGCGTCATGGGTGGTTGGTCATCTCACCTCTGCAGTTTGGTTCGACTCTCATGTTCCCCGCACTGATCCATAGCAGAACCCAAACCTTCACACAAGTCAGATTTAACATCACAGGACACATTGGTTCTGACTGCTGTCAGCAATTCAAACAATTACAAAAAGTTTGGATTCGTTTTGATATTCAAAACGTAAACTGGTCTTTGTTAACATAATACCAATATATGTTAATACCTTGACATAAAACAAACAAAGATAAGAAACACATTACAGAAATACTGTGTGTGTGATAGTGTTTGATTTCCTTTCATGTCGTTTTATCTTGGCGGTAGGGTTTTAATCACATTGAGCAATAGGGATATCAGGAACCTTTTTGTGATTTTGATACCTCAGAAAAATAAAACCTTGAACTTTGATTTTGTATGATACGAATTATAGCTGCTGATCGGCGTGATAGCATTCTGTTTGTTGTAAAAACTGTAAATGTCATTATATCAAAGGACATTTATTTATATGTAAAAAGTTGTGTTGTTTGTTTGTTTCAAATTTTTTGTATGCCATCTGGTTACTGAAGCTTCCTGTTGTGTCAAAGTCAAATTTGACTCATTAAGGATTATAAAAATGATAGAAACAGAACAAAACAAGTAGCAAGTCTAATTTTTTAAATCTGGAGTAAGGTTGATCATAATACTACCAATAACCCTTTTGATGAGTTCCCCTAATACTCAAGACCAATTAATCAAACTCATGGCTGGAAACAAAATATCTCTCCATCACAGAGATGGTTGTAATGTGAAGGTCCCCACTCTGAAAAAAAAACGTTTTCCAAAAATAACCATAACAATTGACATTTGGACTTTTTGTAGAAGACAGTTTTGAACTGAAAGCTTTTGAGAACAAATCAAATAGACTGATGTGTTGCGATAGCCCAACATAAACCAGTGAAAAGGTCATTTAGTCATCTGAATATCAGTTCTTGCAGACCAGCTTGAACCTCCGTTAGCGTAACGATTTTCTAACAGAGAGCATCCTGAGACAGCAGATGGTCACATGAATGAAAATGCATGAACAGACAAAAATGCCCCTGAACACACCTCTGCAGCAACACACAACAAAATCCTACAAAGACTTGGAAGCTGTTTGGTCATACCTGCTCACAGTGAAGAGGCAGGAAGCAGTTTGTGTTACTGTTCGATGGAAGAAATAGTCTGTGTGAAGTTCATCTTAAACAACTGCTTCTAATGTAAAGCAACTAAAAGCAAGACTAAACAGGAGCTCGCTGGTCTGCAGATTCAATCTAATCACCACATTCACCTTTAATTTTTATTATTTAAGGTCATACGATAACCACATGCCACTGAACTTTGAACCTGCTGTTGTGGAACATTAACAGACAGTAAGACAAGCTTACAGTGGAACTTACAATCCTTCTGGGCCTTTTCCAGAAGGCAGGTTTTAGACAGTCTGAGTATGTTTCTTTATTTTCTTACAGGTGCAGTAGTTGTCAATACATTGTGCATTTCTATTTGTATTTTATTATATTTTCCCCGCCTTTCCCATGCAAAAGCTGATAGACAGGATTAAAAAAAAGGACCAGATACACGATCAGAGGAATTGGTGCTCAAGATCTGTGGTGCTGTTTTTTTCTAACATTACAGCAACATTAGAGTTCTGAAAGATTAAACTTGATGTATTTAAAATTGGTTACTCACTGTATACACACAGACTCTGACCCAAAGAGCAATAAAAGAGGTTTAGAAATCACTTAGTCACCAGATGAATGTGAAATTTTACAGATCTTCTTACTTCTAACTTCTAATAGATAGTGGTTTTAAAATGGCTACAAATGTGACCATGTGACCATGATCAATCTTCTTATCTATGCAGTTCCCAATTACTCCATCTGTGTAAAACAGACTTAGTGGTGTTAGAGGCAAGCACAAAAACTAGTGCTGTCAGCGTTAATCTCGTTAAAATGACGGTAACGCCATAATTGCATTAACACGGCAAATCTCCGTTAACAAGTTACTGCGGATCGCCCCATGCGTGGGGCTGGACACCATGATTAACGCTGACAGCACTAATAAAAACATTAGTGCATTTTCTACATCACCAAAATCGATGTACGCCCCTCTGATCAGAGTTAGCTCTGTGAGCTCTGAGTATGTTCACCCTGAGTTAAATGACCAGGCTGCCAAGGAGTCCAAGTAGTTTTAGTAGCTCAGATACCGTGACTCATCATCAGTGATCGGAATAACGGCGTTACAAGTAACGGTGTTACTTTTTTCAGTAACGAGCAATCTAACTAATTACTATTTCTATCGTTACAACGCTGTTACCGTTACTAACAAGAAAATGCGGTGCTGTCGCGTTACTATTTTTCAACAAACAGACAGCTGAAGCTGTCTTCAGCTTACTGCACGTAAGTAATCTGAGCACTACAGCTTTAAGCAGGTGCGCGCACTCCCGCGGACAGCAATCACAATCACTTTTTGGCACAACACCTGGAGCTAGGGGGCAAAAAAATCGCATGAGTGCTGCTGTTTGACTGAGGAAGAATAAAGTAGTCGTGGTAAGCCAATCACACGACCACTTTAAGATGACAAAGTAACAAGGTGATATATACCAGTTGTGTTGATAGGCCACATAAAACCAGAGTCATGATAATCAATATATACGCGGTGTTTTTTCCTCAATAGTTTCGTCACGTTTACTGTCTAAGGGCAGCGCTAGCAAGCACAAGCTCTGCTTATGACCAAAAAATAAAAAAACAAAACAAAAAACAGCCCTTTCGTGTTGGTGGAAAAATGCACCATGTCGACCAATCAAAAATGATATGGCAACATGACATTTGGTTGTTTAGAAAGAGGGGGAAGGTTTAGGAGTGACGGCGAGAGAGAGAGTGAAAGAAAGACAGCAGAAAAAGAGAGAGAGTTTTGAGATGTGAGAGATTTGTGACATTCAGCATGTTTGGAGTGTGTCTCTCACTAGTAAAGTTAACCCAGACAACAAAGTAAAGCTAGTTTTCGGCTACAAGCCCGACACGGAACCGGACGTATTAGCCAGAGGTCCCTTTACTACGGTTCGGAGCCATTTTATATACGCTTATATATAGTTTTCTATACGAGGTCGCTGCAAAAAGTGCAGCCTTACCTAATGTCCATCCCTACTGTTACTCATTTTATATTAATATTTAAAAATCTAGTTGGTATTGGTATAGTGAGTATCCTTCAGTAATAATAATAAATCACACAGCAACAGTACATTCATGTAGTTGTAAAAAGCATGATAATATATTAAGTAATCCAAAGTATTCAGAATACGTTACTCTCACTGAGTAACATAACAGAATAAGTCACAAAATACATTTTGGGGCATGTATTCTGTAATCTGTAGTGGAATACATTTTAAAAGTAACTTTCCCAACACTGAGCATGTAGTAAATGTCCGAAAACAAGATAACCACAAAAACTGGAGCACAGGGAGCAAATCAAAAACAGTTCGGGAGGCCGACCCGGAGGATGGCAACACCATTGCGCCAAACAGTTCAGTTCAGGAGGCCGACCGTGCGGGCGGCAACGGCGGCGACTCAGGCGAATGGGATCCGGGGGCCGACCGTGCGGGCGGCAACGGCGGCGACTCAGGCGAAAGGGATCCGGGGGCCGATCGTGCGGGCGGCAACGGCGGCGACTCAGGCGAAAGGGATCCGGGGGCCGATCGTGCGGGCGGGCGGCGGCGACTCAGGCGAAAGGATCCGGGGCCGACCGTGCGGGCGGCAACGGCGGCGACTCAGGCGAAAGGGATCCGGGGGCCGACCGTGCGGGCGGCAACGGCGGCGACTCAGGCGAAAGGGATCCGGGGGCCGATCGTGCGGGCGGCAGCGTTGGCGACGGGCAAACAGTTCAGGGGGCCGACCACGCGGAAGGCAGTGGCGGCAACAGAGCCGGTCCGGAGGTCGGCCGCGAAGCCAGCGGTGGCGGCGAATTCTTTCAGGGGGCCGCCCTCGACGGCCATGATGCTGACCCAGAGGCCTGGAAAGCGGCCAACAAGGCAAGTGAGGAGGCACAGGTCGAGCTGGCTCTGATGGCAGTGTTGCTACTGCGGGACCAGACGAGGCAGGACCAGATGCTGAAGCCAGACCAGACGGGGATGAAGACTCGGGCGAGGCGAGGACGAAGACGAAGCGGAGGCTGGGCCAGACGGAGCTGATGAGGCAGAGGCTGGACCAGACGAGGCGGAGGCTGAGGCCGAAGCTGGACCAGGCGAAGACAAAGCCGACACAGAGGCTGGGTCAAATGAAGCTGATGACGCTGAAGAGGAGGCCACTGCAGGCGACGCCGAAGCCGATGATGAGGCTGGACCAGGCGAAGCTGAAGCGGGAGCTGGACCAGGCGAGGATGAGGGCGAAGACACGGAACTGAAAATACTGACACTAAGATGTGGACCTCAAACACAACACAGAGTACACAGAGATGAGCACAGAGAGAGGCAGAGAACAAGAATGAATACACGAGAGGATGAGGAGAACAGAACACAAGGGATGGGAACACGGTATCAGAACAAACACCACAATATAAGCAAGGACACAGGGGGGAATCCAAATACCAAACCAAACAATCCTATGAACATAAAGAACATAATACAAAACCAGGAAAACTAAGAACACTGGGTTAAAATGACCCAGGACCATGACACATACAGCCCCGATTTGCAGGCGCTGTGCGCAGAGGTTCGGGAGCAGAAGTCCCATTGTAAACATATCATGGCAGACCCGACGATGTTTCCATGAACGTGCTTTTCAGCATCTCTTTATTGACCACTTTTCACACACGGTTGCTGTACACATACAACCGGCTGTAGCTTTTCAGCTCACCACCCGACAACACAACAGCATAGATAGCACAGACGTTAAGGCAGTGACTCGTGATTGCGCTTGCCGCTCAGGTGCGTCCGCCTCCCCTGCAGCGGCGCTGCAGACCACGCCCCGCCACACACGTTAACCTGGTAGGCAGAATTTTGCAAATATCTATTTTTCATCTTTTAGCAGCATAGAGCTTTTTTTTTCCAATTATTTTTTAAAATTCAGGTCAAGGCTCCAAAAGCCCAAAGGCGAAATAAGCGTGGCGGCTCACAACAGTTTTTGTTTGCTACATGGATCATTTTAGTTCAGCTGGGTGTCTTTCCTTGTTTTATATTTCTTTAAGAGTTCAAAATGTGTTAATTACATAAATAAAATGTAATTTTCTCAGTAGCACTTCATGGATTTTATAAGCAACACGCCTTAGTTGTTCACACAAAGCATAAAGGTAAAAAACAATATATACAGTGTTATCTTCATTTTAGATGCCAAAAAGTATTTGCAGCTCCCAGTGTTTTCTTTTGTGTGGAAACTGGGTCCAAATGGCTCTTTGGGTCTTAAAGGTTGCTGACCCCTGGCCTAGGCACTACAGTTCACACTAGTGATGGCCCGCTTGAAGCTGACACTCCGGCACGTGTGTCAAAAGAAACCAACACGCTGCTTCAGAAGCACTGTGTGGAAGCTTGATTCGTTTGGCCAGAGTCACATGATCAGTGACGTCCGAAGCTTCATTTGGAATGTAACTGCTTTGGTACCTGAGTCAATCGTTTATAAGTAAGTGAATAATCATTTGTGGCATTTGTGGAGTGTTTGATGGTGAGAGATAGCAAACCACTGATCATTCTATTGAGTGATATGGAGCCAGTGAGGAAGAGAGGAGTTTCTGTCATGTGGGAGTATTTTGAGTTGATTTTGGTCAATCAGGTGGGTTTGCCAGCTTTCTGTTGTTGTTGTTTGCCTTTGTTTTGGGTGTATTTATTTTATCGGAAAATTTGAAAAACTTAAAATGTCTTTACAAAACATCTGCTTTTCATAATCTACATATCATTAAATAATTTTATTTTTAAAATAATCTTAACATGTTATTCTACAAAATGTGCAGCAATTTACTTTGTTTACTCTTTTTAGGTGATAGTTTGTGGGACCCAGGAAGACCGGATACCTGCATGTCTACCAACTTGCATTGCAGTTTCTGTGCAATGCCACCTCTTCTGTTCCGTGGGAGAGGATTTTCTCTAAGGCAGGAGAAATTATCTCCAAGAAAACAGACTCGGCCATCGCACAGTGGAACAAATTCTCTTCTTAAATAAAAACCAAACAGGATAATCTTAAATGCATCATGTTTTTACTTTACACGTTCATAAGCATTTTCCCTTTCCAGTTCACAATCAATTCTACCCCCAGGTCAAAAATATGTATAAGAAAATTGGCCTAATATAATATTATTTACAAACATACCTGTCCAGTTGTCGAGCGATTAATTGCATAAGTACATGGAGGCAGGACCTCACAGCAGAAGCATACTCCATAATGTGTTATACGTTATTATATGTATATTATATGTATTTTTTATCTATTGTATTTACCAACATCAAGAAGTCACAAACAAAGAAAGACCACACCATGGCACATGTTTAAATAAGGAAAATGTATTGATCAAATTTATTTATTAAACAAAAAACATATTTTTTTCACCCAAAAAATATATGTTCAAAGCAACACACGGGTGGCCAAATATCATAATGGAATAATAATGGATTGCATTTATATAGCGCTTTTCTAGACACTCAAAGCGCTTTACAATTCCACTATTCATTCACTCTCACATTCACACACTGGTGGAGGCAAACCACAGTTGTAGCCACAGCTGCCCTGAGGCAGACTGACAGAAGCGAGGCTGCCATATCACGCCATCGGGCCCTCTGGCCATCACCAGTAGGTGAAGTGTCTTGCCCAAGGACACAACGACCAAGACAGACGGAGCTGGGGATCGAACCGTCAACCTTCCGGTTACAAAATGAGCTTCCCAACCCACGGTCACCCAACAACAGGGAGGGATCCCCTCCCTGTTATTTTTAATTATAATTGTCATTTATTCCAATCTGATTTCTGAATGGTAAATCTTCTTTTACCTGATTAAATTTCTTCTTTTTAAACATAAAGTCTGTTCGAGTTTAGTTTCATGCCATGAAATCACACTGGAGGCACTCAAGTTGGATTAAAATACCCAGGGGTATTTTAATACCCCTGAACCACGGTCGCCCCACGAATATCAGACAGAATTGTGAAGTGGAGTTAAGCAGTACACTTACATTTGTATATTCAAGCTGTTCTTTATATTTTTGGCCGTTTTGAAAAGCTTTGAGTAATGAACCAGTTTTTTTTAACACAAGCTTCAATGCTTCAGAAAGCTTCATTTGACCATCACTAGTTCACACCCTGTTAAGGCCATCTTCTCTTTCTAACATGTTTCACTTTTCACCACTTTTACTTCACTCGCTGCTCAGCTTTAGGCTCTAAATCCACTTGGTTATGTTTATGAAATGATGTTCCTTTTAAACATGGACAGTAAAAAACTTACAAGTGTGTGTGTCCTGTCTCAATGATGAGATTAAAGGGACACTGAAGTCCTTCTAAGAACACAGAGAAAGTGAAGATTCAGATGACCAGAACCCAAATCCAAACCCAGCATACAGAGATTCAGTCAATGTGATGCTGAAGGTGTGGAGGTGGATCAGAGTGTCAGAGCAGACCCTGTAGAAGGACAGAGTGCCAGCAGGACAGTCCACATACACTGCTACTCTGTCAGAGACCGAGGAGGAGATGAATGTTTCTCTGTTATTGTGCCACACAGAGTAACCACCATCAGAGCAGCTCAGACTCCAGGACTGATCATTCCCTCCAAACCAACACTCATCACTCTTTTTTTTCCTTTGGATTCTTCTGTAACTCACTGCTATATAAACCTCTCCTTCCCACTCCAACTCCCAGTAACAGCGACCAGTCAGACCATTTCTACACAGCAGCTGAGGCCAGCAGTCAAATCTGTCTGGATGATCAGGATATGGCTGGTCCTGTCTCACACGTGTCACCTTCCTGTTGTTGTCAGATAGTCTGAGGTTTCTGTTCACTGTGTTGGTATCCACTGTGAGTTCACGGGAATCTGGAAAGAAAAAGATTGAGCTTCAGTTGATAATCTGACACATTTGAGGCTTTATTCTTTCTTTACTTGCTGATATGTTGCTCAATCATAGAAAGTTTAATGATGATACTTTCTGAATGAATATATATAAGACTGTATATAAAAGATGCCTGTAGCCAATGTGTTTTGAAGGTTTGACATAAAAATTTTGTTATCATTTCTGAGACTTACACTTCAGTAGTCCAGGTTTTAGCCACTGCTCTCCGCAATGGTCCACTCTGGAGGGAGAAAAACATAATGAGTTTTATCTATAATGAGTCTGTACGTCTATTCAACATGAAGCACCAATTCCTGAGTGATATAGACACATGCTGAAACCCAGCCAGTTTCAAATATCTCCTCTTCTCAGCAGAGACTGCTATGGATCATGCTTTCATGAAGCTAAAAAGGGTAAAAGTGTATTCTTAAAAACCTGTGTGTGTTTGTCAGTCCCATTCAGAACTCAAAGCTAAAGTAGCTAAAGAGCTAAAGAAGAGCCCAGCCACCCCTTGGAGGAAACTCATGTCCACCGTTAGTATCCGCAGTCTCATTCTTTCAGTCATGGTCTGGATCTGGTAGCCATAGGGGTGGATACAAACAAAGATCAGCTGGTAAATCAGTACCTTTGCTTTCATGCTCTGCTGTGTCTTCAAAACAGAGTAGAACAGAGTCTCCTCTCCAGTACTCTTGGACAGACCTTCTTAGAGAGGCTGAGTAGTGTGATACCCCTATAATTGGAAAACTGCCTTCAGTTCCCCTTCTTAAAGACAGGAACCATCACCTGAGCCTGATCACTTTTTGGCACAACACCTGGAGCTAGGGGGGCAAAACAATCGCATGAGTGCTGCTGTTTGGCTGAAGAAGAATAAAATAGTCATGGTAAACCAATCACATGACCACTTCAAGATGACAAAGCAACAAGGTGATATATAGCAGTTTTTAAATTGTGTTGATCGGCCACATAAAACCAGAGTCATGATAAACAACATATACGCGGTGTTTTTTCCTTAATAGTTTCGTCACGTTTACAATCTAAGGACAGCGCTAGCAAGCTCTCTCTGCTTATGACCAAAAACTAAAAAAATAAAACAAAACAAAAACCACCCCTTTCGTGTTAGTGGAAAAAAATGTACAAATGTCGACCAATCAAAAAATGATATGGCAAAATAAGATTAGTTTTTTTAGGAAGAGGGGGAAGTTTTAGGAGTGACAGGGAGAGAGAGAGAGAGAAAGAGAGTGGAAAAGAGAGAGAGAGCGCGAGTTTTGAGATGTGAGAGATTTGTGACGTTTAGCGTGTTTGGAGTGTGTAGTTAGTGTGTTGTGTAGTGGATAGTTTTGTGTTGTGTGTCAGAACAATGAGGCGACTGCTGAATGTTACAGGTGCTGCCAAAAAGCCAACAAAGGTACAGTGTAAACGGTGTCTCCAGGTTGAAAACAGGAGGAGTGATACATCTCCTGTTGTCAGACCTGCAGGTATCAGGCTGTGATGTTCTCCTTTATAGTGGACAGAAATTATTTTTTACAGTGGGAAAAATATTTTGTTTGGCATCTTATTTAATGCAGAACACCTGATTTTTATGTAAATAGTCTGAAATGGTTATAAAAAAAAGGTAAAAGGTAAATGGCTGCAAATAACTTTGTTTGCAACACTTTGCAATCCTTTGCATAGGATTTTAAAATTTACAACTTATATTTGCATTTAAAGTTATGAAATCTGATTCATTAAACATGTTTGTGGTTGTTACAGTAAAAATTATAACTTTCTACTCAGATTTTATGTTTTTTGCCTGATTTTAGATCAATTGTGTTAATACAGTATGTCAAAATGAAAACATAACTGTAAATTCAGACACGTGAGGTTGTGCTAAAAAGAAGGATACCAAACAAGGCAAAGTAAACAGTTTTTAAAGGTGAAATGTAGAGGTAAAATTAAAAGTAGTCAAAAACGGCTATACTCTGGACCCCAGAGGGTTAAACATTTTTTTAAGTAACCCAATAGTTACTTTTCCTACTAATTAATCTAGTAATTAATCACTTTTAGAATCTCGTAACCTCACACACAAACTTAGGCTCCTTCCCCACCAGAGAGTTACTTTCAGTAGCTAAGGATCTGATTGTCAGCCTCCTCTGGTGACCTTGACTGCCACCGGATAAATACTTCACCCATTCTCTATAGTGGCACGTGTGGGTAGGGAGCCCACAGGAGGGCACGCACATTCTAGCCGTAGAATAAAGGATAAGAAGAGTGTGGTAAAATGACTCTCACAGAGCAGAAGAGTAAAAACAGGAGAGAGGCACAACTGTTGTGCTATTGAGCCTTCTGAAGGTGCTGTGAAGTCAGAATGAGGCTTGTCTGTTGTTAAAATACTAAAGAAAAAAGTTCCTACTTGATGACCTCAGTGAACCCACCCCTGTCCCTCACTTTTACATAGAATTTTCAAGCATAATTTTCCTGTAGAAGGTGTACAAATCCTGTGGAGACCATAAATGTTGAATGGCATATCATTTCAATGTGTTAAGTAGCTTAGTAGAATCAAAGGGAGCATACATTGCAAACTGAATTGAGTTGAATGTCTGTGCAGTAAATCTGTAAACAAATGCAAATTATTTTATTTCAAGTTTATAATATTATTAAATGAACAAGTGTTTAAAATTAGAATGGGCTCTGGGGTCTACACATTTCTTTACATAGAATCACTGTATACCTTTCCCATGAACAAAAAAAGGGAAAAGCAAAAAGACTAAAAAAAAAACAAGTTAGATAAATCAATGGCATGTGAACTCCTGTTCATACCTTAGATTGTCAAGTCTCCACTGAGTATTCTTCAGTCCCTTAGAAAGCTCCTCCACATAAGAGTCTCCTGGATGATTGTAGCTCAAATCAAGATTTCTCAGATGGGAGGGGTTAGACCTCAAAGCCAAGACCAAAGATTCACCTCCATCTTTTGTGATCAGACAACCTGAGAGACTAAAGTTTTGAAAGAAGAAAAAGTCCAGGATGAGCATGTATAAATAATAACACTGCATCTTCCACTTTTTTTTTCTTTTCAATTTAAAACAACACGTAAACTCTCTCTCTCTCACACACACACACACACACACATACATACACACACACAAACTGAATCATTACCTGAGAGTTTCAAGTTTACAGTGTACACTTTTTAGTCCACCAGACAACAGCTTCATGCCAGAATCTTGCAGGTCATTGTTACTCACGTCCAGCTCTCTCAGACTAGAAGACTGGGAGCTGAGAACTGATGAAAGAGCTTCACAGATTCTCCATGACAAGTTACAACAGCTCAGCCTGAGAAAAAAAAATTATCAATGACGATAACAATCAAAAATGTGAAAACTTATTTATAATGGTTCATAAATTGACTTACAGAGCTTTCTTTGAGGCTTTGACTACTGGCAGAAGCCTCAGAAGAGCATCCTCAGTAGCAGAGTATTCCTTCAGGTCAAATACATCAAGATCTTCCTTTGATGACAATAAGATGAAGACCAGAGCTGACCACTGAGCAGGAGAAAGTTTATCTGTGGACAGACTTCCTGAAGTCAGAGACTGTTGGATCTCCTCCACTAGAGAACCATCATTCAGTTCATTCAGACAGTGGAACAGATTAATGCTTTTCTCTGCAGACTGATTACCACTGATCTTCTTCTTCTTGATGTACTGGACTGTTTCCACATCAGTATTTGAACTACTTCCTGTCTGTGTCAGTAGACCTTTTAGGAGAGCCTGATTGGACTGCAGTGAAAGCCCAAGGAGGAAGCGGAGGAACAAGTCCAGGTGACCATTTGAACTCTCTAAGGCCTTGTCCACTGCACTCTGGTGGAGATGTTTTAAAGAATACTGATCTGTTTTTTGCTGTTTCTCCAGCAGGTTGATTCCAGAGTTGATGAAGGTCAGATGGACATGAAGAGCAGCCAGAAACTCCTGAACACTCAGATGGATGAAGCAGAACACCTTGTCCTGGTACAGCCCTCTCTCCTCTTTAAAGATCTGTGTGAACACTCCTGAGTACACTGAGGCATCCTTGATAATTACTTCAAAATCTGTCAGGTCTGATTCATAGAAGATCAGGTTTCCTTTCTGCAGCTGATCAAAAGCCAGTTTTCCCAGAGACTCAATCATCTTCTTGCTCTCTGGACTCCAGTGCTGATCTATCTCAGTTCCTCCATCATACTTGACCTTCTTCACTTTGGCCTGAACCACCAGGAAGTGGATGTACATCTCAGTCAGGGTCTTGGGCAGCGCTCCTCCCTCTCTGGTTTTCAGCACATCCTCCAGAACTGTAGCAGTGATCCAGCAGAAGACTGGGATGTGGCACATGATGTGGAGGCTTTGTGATGTCTTGATGTGGGAGATGATCCTGTTGGCCTTTTCCTTTTCTGTGAATCTCTTTCTGAAGTACTCCTCCTTCTGTGGGTCAGTGAACCCTCTTACCTCTGTCACCGTGCCAACACACTCAGGAGGGAGCTGATTGGCTGCTGCAGGTCGTGTGGTTATCCAGAGGCGAGCAGAGGGAACAAGTTTTCCCCTGATGAGGTTTATCACCAGTACATCCACTGAGGTGGACTCTGTAACATCAGTCAGGGTCTCAGTGTTGTGGAAGTCCAGAGGAAGTCGACACTCATCCAGACCATCAAAGATGAACACAATCTGGAAGTCTTCAAAGCTGCAGATTCCTGCTTCTTTGGTTTCAGGAAAGAAGTGTTGAACAAGTTCCACCAAGCTGAACTTTTTCTCTTTCAGCACATTCAGCTCTCTGAAAGTGAATGGAAACATGAACTGGATGTCCTGGTTGGCTTTGTCTTCAGCCCAGTCCAGAGTGAACTTCTGTGTTAGGACTGTTTTCCCAATGCCAGCCACTCCCTTTGTCAGCACTGTTCTGTTTGTTTCATCTCTTCCAGGTGAGGCTTTAAAGATGTCTTTTTGTCGGATTGTTGTTTCTGGTCTGTCCGATTTCCTGGATGCCATTTCAATTTGTCTGATCTCATGTTCATCATTGACCCCTGCAGTCCCTCCTTCTGTGATGTAGAGCTCTGTGTATATCTGATTCAGAAGGGCTGAGCTTCCTGCTTTAGCGATCCCCTCAAACACACACTGGAACTTCTTTTTCAGGTTAGACTTCAGGGTTTTTTGGCACTTTGCAGCACGAGTTCCTAAATTAATAATAAAAAAAAACGTTAGAATTGATTAGAATATTTGCCGTGGTGTTTTCTTTATTTAAGAACTGACAGGATTACCTTGGATTCCCTCGGCTCTCTGTAATTCGCCTACCCTCTGCCTATCACCTACTTTAGCCATTCATTTATGGGCTTTTCTCATGTAATCAACCATCTCTAATGTAGTATGTCTGACCACAAAAGTTATAGATAAACAAATAAAAACATAAAAACAAAAGATGCATAAATGTTTACGTCTCTGTCATGCACCAGGGTGTTGTGTTAATCATGGCGCACACCATTTATGTTTCGATAAAGACAAATTAATAGATCCAACAGAGTGTTTCTCAGACTGTGGGGCATAGAACAGCTGGGGTTGTGGAGAAACTTGAGGAAATGCTGTGTATATTAAATACCTAGACTGCTGATGCCATTGTGTTTACCTTTATCCAGTATACTTCAATCAGGATCTTTTTTGTTGTTAACAACTGATAAAAAATTGTCGAGTATGAGGCATGGGTTATTTCGACTTCAGAAATGAGACATCCCATAAAAAAAGTTTGAAAACCATCATAGCAGTAATGTTTAAAAAACTAAACTTCTCCCATGTTGCCTTCAGTTTGTTCTTTCCATCATGCTTAAGCTGTTAAAATCCTCTTACTGCTCTGCAGACACTCTGCCAGCTTCTCCTGCTTCATTCTCCTAAGGAAGTGCAGCGTGATCTTCAAAAATGACTCTCTGCTGCTTCTCCTCTGTTCTTCATCCTCAGCCTCCAGCACCTCCTCATCCTCCCTCTGACACTCTAACCATTCTGGATAGTCTGAAAGCATGACCTTCCTCATCTTCTTCAGCTCATTCTTTAAAAAACTGAACATGTTCTCCTCCAGCGTCTGGAAAAGGGATAAATTTAGAACTTTGATCTTATTTTCAGTCATTTCCAGTTTCATCTATTAAAGTTTTGACAAAATTAGGATCATATATTCCACATTATAACCTTCATAATATTTTTAACTAAATGAATCTAGTAATTCTCTCACTGAGTCTGTTTCATGTTTAAGGAGGGATGGAAACTAAATTCCTTTTTCTAGTTGATGTGATATTAAACTGTTGACTCTTGAATCTTCTCACCGTAAATATGGAGTCCAGATCAGACTGACCACTGAGAGTCTCTGAGCTCTGCAAAACACTGCAAAAACGCTCAATGTTAGCACATGTGCAGTTTGTTAAAGGTGTTGCTTTCTGTAATGATGAGTCCTGGTATGAAGACAAAGTGATCACTAATGCAAGTGCTGGTCTTGCTGTTGGATGTGACGTTTTTAAAGAAGAAACATATTCAACAGTTTAAATTCTCACCCTGTATCAACAGACCGCTCTCTGTTTGAAAAGGTTATTGGTTGAATCATAGATCGGTCACTCTTCATTGACATACAGCTCAGTGAAGTAGACAACAGTGTCTCCTTATTGATTCTGAAATGAGAAAATAAAGAATACCACATGTGTGTTATTTAAAGTATTCACAGCAAATGTTGGTGTTCTAATGAAACAGATATTCCTCCATGTGTACAGGTCTGTTAAGAATTAAAAATAATTCACTCGACTGTTGTTAGCACAAAATCTTTGGTTCTCCGAGACTATTTGTTTTATAGAATGATTTTAAAACTTTATCGATTAAGCTGTTCATAGCTACAAACTATGATTCCAAGTGGGGTTTGATATATGGGGGAACCTTAAGGTTCAGTACCTAAGAATAGCTCCCCAACTGATTTGTACTGTAAGCTCAAATAGATTTTACTCCTGTCTTCCTCAGACGGCCATCCCTCCCTGAGCCTGGTTCTGCTAGATGTTTCTTCCTTTTAAAAGGGAGTTTTTCCTTCCCACTGTCACCAAGTGCTTGGTCATTGGGGCTCCTCTAATTGCTAGTGTTTTTTCTGTGTTGTAGAATTTTTACCTTATATCTTGTTGCGATTTGGCACTGTATTGAACTGGAAATGATCCTTTGTATTGGACGTGCAGAACATGGTCCACTCAGTCAGAAAATCGGAACAGTACTGAATTTCTGCCAGAGGTGGGAACTGAACATCCCTGTGCACTCTGTATGTTTGGCTATACCAGCTCTGTCCAGGCTCCTACCCCACCACCTAATCCAACTCACCACCAGGTGGTGATCAGGTGACAGCTGTTTCTCTCCTCACCTGAGTATTTAACTTATGTGGCTGCAGGGATGATAATACAATTATTTTTCAGATCAGGAAGTCGTTCCTCCCAATCACCCCTCCAGGGCTTTGCCCACATGTTGTGACTATCATCTCCTCATTTTGTTAAATAGCTTGTTCACCTTTGGCCTTCCATCCCAGTGTTCTTCATGTCTCTTTTACACACAGAGCTTTTTTCAGTTCTCTGTACAAAAGGTCTTTGGGATGTGTCCATCATCCGTTCTTATGACATGGCCAACTCAGCACACTCGTCTTTGTTTGAGGATGATGTAGATGGCTGGTAGTCCTGTTCTGGCAAGTATCTCTGTGTTGGTGACCTTGTCTTTCCATATTATGCCAAACATAAAACTTTGGTCTTTCCTTCAAACTAAGCAGATTCCTTCAGTGCTGTCTTTAAACACATGTTTTAAAAGTAAGAAAAAGAAATGCTGAAAAATGTTGGGGCATGCACACATCCTTCTTTGACACCAAGGCAAAGGGGTTGGACAAGGGTTTGTCAATAAATGCTATAAGTAAACTGTTATTCTGCATTTGTCTTGAAGTTGTCACAGTGAGAAAATCATATCAGCTGATCTTTTTGGTGTGAAGCTGCACTGGGAGTCTGGATAAACTCTGGCAGCCAGTTTTTTGTAGTTTTTCTGGTGCAATGCACAAAAACAACTTTCCAACAATACTGAACAACAAACTTCCACAAAAGTGTCTGCTTCTGTCTCCTGTTTGGTTGATGGTACTGTCTGTCATATGTTATGGAACAGCTGCCTCCTTCCAACATTAACAGAGTGAAGAGGGTCTGAAAGGGTTTGCGCATCGATCACATGTAACATCAAGACAACCTTGTCTTATTGTGACAGGGTTTAAACTCTAGAATGATTTGCAGACTCACTAAATCACTTGCTCTGTTTAAATCGCTTGTTAAAATTCGTGGAGCCTCGTTGAGCCTCTGAATAACTGTAATTGTTTTCTTTAACATGTTATTTACTGTCACCACTGAGCAAAAATCAATTAAAATTTTGTCAGTGAAGAAACATAATCTTACCTATAATGTGCATGTTTGTCTTCATCTTTGAATATAATGGGTTGAATCATAGATCGATTACTCTTGAAGGACAAACCGGTGGATGAAGGAGGGGCTTGTGTTTTCTGATAGAAACTGACAGAAAAAAAACAGAGACTGCATAGTGAGCAGAGTAGCACAGTGAGTTTGGATTCAAAGCAGCTGCAAAAATTCCCAGTAACCAACTGAAAAACACTAAACCCCCCAAAACTGTAGAACCAAAATTTATAGCAACCAATCCATTGTGTATTTTCTACCTGGTGTGTAAGTAGATGACACGATAAAAACAGATTCTGTTGTTTGTGAGACTAAACACAGAAACACAGCAACAGAAAAAAGTTTGTGTACTGGCAGCAATTTGATGTTTGTCTCTCTCAAGATTTAAAACTCTGACTTATTTTGGTTTTTTTAACTGAGGTTGTTGCATTAAGAAAAGGTGATGACCACACAGATGTAGTGACTGCAGAGAGTTCACATGTCAGAGAGTTTAAACAGTTGGTTCATTTGATTTCTGTGTCTCTGACCATGACAAACACAGGTGACTGTGACCTGGAGAAGAGTCCTGACAGTTAGAGAGGGTCCTCTCACCTCTGAGCTTTGGTCTTGCTCTCATGTTCCCCACACAGAGTGGATTTAGAGGGAGGGACTCCCTCCTCTCTGTCCTCACACTGATCCATAGCTGAAGCCACACCTTTACACAGACACAGCAACATTAATATCACCACATATACTAGTTCACACACACACACACACACACACACACACACACACACACACACACACACACACACACAAGGATTTAAACATCTATAATATTTTGTCTGTTTACAAATAGAAAACAGAATCCAAACATCTTCTCCTGTGTGCCTTCAGTCGGTCTTCAGTGATGATGGTTTTAACACTTAAAAATAAATGAATTACTGTAAAGTCATTGTTCCTGAACTCAGAGAGAAATTCTTGATTCTCTTCATGTTTTATACCAACAAACAGCAAACAGCCAATCAACATCATGAAACACTACAGTCACACAGTTGCAGCCTTCTCTGGAAGGACTCACCTACTGAGCTCACTTCACACCCTTTCCACCTTCATGTGTGGAAGAAACATTTTGAGAGAAGAAGCTGCCCAGTCTCTTCGTCAGTCCTGGTGTCTGACCAATCGATCCAAGGACTCCGTCACAAGCTCACAACTACAGATAAAAAAAACCCCAAAGACATCCGACCAGCCTCACCTGTGGAAAGAAACCCAGTCAGTGTCAGAGAAAACACATAGGGGATGATGGACTTAGAAATGATCTTGACCATGTCTACATTCCTAAATGCACTGAGTATATACAGCAAGCAGCAGTTCTCCTTAACACAAAGCCTTGTTGATGTCAGAGTTCAGAAGAGAATGGGCCGACTGCCGTGAGCTGACAGGAAGACAACAATATGCAACAGTAACTAAAATAACCACACGCTACAACCAAGATATGCAGAAGAGCATGCCTGAACACACACTACCTTACAGCAGATGGGCTACAGCAGCAGAAGAGCACACAATAGAAAATTGGAAAACCATTTCCATGTCCTAAACACCGACACTGTAGGAGGAGCAGAAGGGAACATAATGAGGTACCAGGACATTTTACTCTCAAAAAGTCACTTTTTAACCACTTTTTTTGTAATGGTTGTTTCAGATAAAAAAGCTAGAGGGCTGAAATTTGATCTGCACATGCTCAGTAGGATTCTCTCTCTGTGGAAAAGGAGCAGGATCATCTTAGCACAGCAGAAGTTTTTTTTTAAAACTAAATTAAAAAACTTTGAGGTATCATTATATATAGATAGGTAGGTGTGTGTGTGTATACATATATTGCGTTTGCTCAATAGAATACAAGATGTATTTATGGCTGCAGGGTCATAAGCACTCTGAGTGTGCTGACAATCAGAAAATCAGCACAATTACATTTTCAAAGGGGTTATTATAATAAATGTGTTGTTCTAAAAGCAGCTCATCTATAAAATCTGTTATCTGTGTTCTGTCAGAGCTGATTTACAGCAGCCTGGTGACTTAAAAAGGTGGAACAGCTCTCTGATATGACAGCTGATATCCAAAACATTTTTAAACATATACCAAAAAAAATAAACAAGGTAAGATATACAGCAGTAATCCGATTTATTAGATGAACAGTAATATGACTTAATTTTTTCATGGTTACACTTTGTGTTGTTAGTGCATATAGCAGACTGGTACCTGCGCATGCGTCTTACATCTAAACGCAAATGCTGGATTTCAAGCAGAAGTCTGTGAATTATGAAGAAAAATATAGAAATGCTCCGGCCTCGACCTACTTCTACTTCAACAATCAAAACAACTTAATTGTCCACGTTTGGAGGACAAAATGAGTCACAGCACATCTCACGTGACCAAACAGCCCCTGAGCCGGACACACGCCGACCTGTTTGATCTTAACAGATACTCAAAGGGTCTCGATTTCTGACGTTTCTATGCTAACACGGTTACAGCAGTAATCTGACAGCATGAGCAGAACCCCGGAGACAAACACCGGCATGCGGACCTCACTCACCTACACCGGTAGGAAAGAAGCTCCGCGGAACAGCAGCCGGACAAAGTGAAAGTAAACCGAGCAGGAAGTAGAGGGAGAGGAGGGAGTGTCACTACCCGATCGGGTTTCCGGTACGGATCGGGTAGTTTTTTTTTTTTGTTTGTTTTTGTTTGTTTTTTTTTTAACTTTATTTAACAAACAATGAGTATACAACATACGAACAGATGAAGTATACAAAACAACAAAACATGAACACACAAAGCCAGGGGTAAAAAGTTACAAGAATACACGCAAAAATTCACAGATATAATTGTTTTGAGAGCCTTTTTGTTGGTAGAGTCTGATATTGATTGTATGTACATTTCCACATCCTTAAAAAAAATGACAGAAATATGGTTTTTTGTTAGTAAACTTACATTTATGGATAAAAAATTTAGCTAAAAGTATTAACAAATTTATCATAAAAAAAAACATTTATCATTCCTCTTGGGGAACTTAAAGAAACAGAATAAAACATTTTCCCATCGTAAAGAAAATTCCCTTAAAATATGGACAACAACAAACCTGCGAAATTCCTTCCAGAATCTCTGTGTAAAAGAACAGTACCAAAAAAGATGTGTCACAGTTTCTGGATGATCCCGGCAGAAAGTACAGTTAGTATTTATGTCTCTTTTAAATTTTACCATGTAGTGACTGACTGGATAACATTTATGTAAAAATTTAAATGAGACTTCCTTCACCTTATTTACAATCAAATATTTATGGGAGATCATCCAGACTGTCTTCCACTTGATATCTGGAACATATCGGTTCCAGTAAGATATTACATATGGGAGAGAGACAACATCTTCTTGGAATAAACTACGTATTCTCTTATTGCTGTTACCAAGTTCCTGTGAAAAGCAGATTTTTCCTATTGGTGACTCAGCTGGATCAGGGAGAGTGACTGAGGTAGATATTGAGCTGTCAGTGTTTTTATATAACATTAAAGTCCCTGAGGGTATGGCACCAAGCACCATTGAGAATTCCTGAACACTGATTGGAAAATTATATAGTGCAATAAAGTCATTGTAAGTAAGTAGTTGTCCCTCTTTATTAACCAGCTGAGCCACCAATAGGATCCCATTTTGGACCCAAGTTTCCAGGAAAAGTGATTTATTTTTAAATAAAATATCTCTGTTGTTCCAGATAAGGTATTTGTGAGGTGAGAAGTTGTGTTTATAAATGAGGGTCCACGCTAAGAGGACTTGCTTATGGAAGGAGATCGGGTAGTGACAGGGAGGGTTCCTTCTTCTTCTTCTTCTTCTTCTTCTTCTTCTTCTTCTTTTTTCTTCTTTTTTTTTATTAACGGTTGTTGGCAACCAACTTAAAGGAGCATTACTGCCTCCTACTGTTCCAGAGTATGGGACGGACAGCGAGCTTACAATCTATATCATAAAAAAAGAACCCTACACACTTTCATAAACCCCTATATCCTTCAGAAAACCCACCAATTCCCTTATCTGCGCCCTACTACCCTCCAACACACTCTTCAGAGTAAACTCCCTAACTCCCAGCTTCTTCATTCTATCCTGCAGAGCCTTCCTCTCCACATCATGCCCCTTGCACTGCAATATTACATGCTCTACCGTCTCCTCCTCCTCCTGGCGCACTCCACAGAACCCCGTCTCGTGTTTTCCTACCATCTGTAGTGTTTTATGTAATGCACAATGTCCCAGTCTAAGCCTGGTAATGACCACCTCTTCTCGCCTATCACCCCTATGCACCCAAGGGAGGGTTCCCTTCTACAACGTCACATTTAAACAGCTGGAGCCACGACAGTGTGCTACAGTATTTACTGTGACTCAGTTTAATCTAGAACATAACAGATCAAAAATTGAGTCATTCTCCTCACAGATGTGCCAAAATAGAGGCTCAAAGAGACAGCTCGTCTTATTTAAACATACAAACGTTTCTGTGAGTCCTGACGGTCTGAATGGATCCCTCCTCACAGCAAGTTTAAAGAGAAATATATCACACTTCACAGAAAGTCACACGCATTTAGGTAAAATCACGATGATAAAAATTCACTGTACATCAGAAATTCCTGGATATAACAGCCTTAGAGAAAAAATATGTAAAATCACATCATAGCAACAGGATTCAGTTTTATCTGAACTGTGAGGTTTGAGTTTAATTTGTGTCAGAGATGTGATGCTTGTATTCCAGTGGTCCGGAAAAATCTTGTCACGGTTTGCGGGTGCAAGCTGTGTGGGAATTAATTAGGACCAGGCAGCGGCAGCTCAAGTGCAGGTGAGAATTTATTAACAGCGATACAAATGAACAGAAATGGCGGGTGACACTAACAGGTAAACCTAAACTGGGAAAACTAACAAAGCAAACCAGAAACGAAGATGCAGGGAGGTCCGAGGAAACACACATGGAGAGACGCAGGGAGACCGAAGGGAAACAACACAGACGAACCAGCAACGAGGACGAGGTAACACACACTATAAATACACACGCCAGGAATCAGGGAAGGGAAACAGGAGGGAACACACCTGGAAGACATCACAACTGACGAGGCAGGGAAAACGTAAACAGAACACACTGACATAAGACACAGACCTTCACAATAAAACAGGAACTACACATACAAGGACACACACGGGCCGAACAGTGTAAACACTAACAGAGGAAGAACAGAACCAAAATCACACTAAATAGAAAACACAAAACGCTGGGTCAAACGGACCCAGGATCATGACAAATCTGCCAGGCAACCTGAGCTGTTCCAATTCTCTGAATTCTAAGGAATCGCCTTCTTTAGAAAAGGACACACTTATGATCATATTATTCATGAATATATAAGTAGACGTCACATGTGCCATCATGGCTGCTCTCCAGCCTCAGACAGAATAAAGGTGGAATTATGGAGGTGCTTGATTACCTTAATCATTTTTTTTTTACATTTTATTATTTTTTTATTTAATTTTTTTTTTAAATTTCTTTAAAACCCTCCTATACTGACAGTCTTCATCATGGTAGACAGTTACAAGCCATCTTTCTCTCTCTCTAGTGTGACAAATGACTGCACAACAACCTAAAAATGAAAAACTTTTTTATGCCTGATCACCTGTGTTATTGCTGACAGTTTACCTACATCAGGGGTCGGCAACCCGCGGCTCCGGAGCCGCATGCGGCTCTTTAGTCCTTATAGTGCGGCTCCGCGTGGTTTGGGAAAATAAATTAGAAGTATTTAGCTGAAGTGTATTTTATTTATGTTAGTTCTTTTAAACTTGTAGTTGTAAATTGGAAGATTATTGTGATATTGAAATATAAATATAAAATTATATTCTATTATTTTTTCCTCGCTCAATACAAGCGTCACACTCGCGGAAGCCGGTATTCCCGCCGAAACACCATGCATTTATCGAGACTTTCAACCCCGGGTAGGCCAATTATGGATCTTCGGATCCACATTATGTCAGCAGCTCCACCGTGAACTATGTTAAAGACAAACACTGCTCACGCCTCACAGACGACAGATGACAGCTTACAGTCCTGCGTAAACTGACTTCGCACAGCACCGATTAGCAGACGCTGTGCGCAGAGGTTCAGGAGCAGAAGTCCCATTGTAAACATACCACGGCAGACCCGACGATGTTTGCATGAACGCGCTTTTCACACGCGGTTGCTGTACGCATACAGCCGGCTGTAGCTTCGCAGCTCACAGCCCGACACACACAACCAACACAACAGCACAGATAGCGCAGACTTTAAGGCGGCGAGGTGTGATTGCGGGTGTCGCTCAGGTGCGTCCGCCTTCCCTGCAGCGGCGCTGCAGACCACGCCCCCGCCGCACGCATTAACCAGGTAAAATACATATTTAGGCAGAATTTTGCAAATATCTATTTTCAATTTTTCAGCAGCATAGTGCTTTTTTACCAATTATTTTTTAAAAGTCAGGTCAAGGCTCCAAAAGCCCAAAGGCGATATAAGGGAGGCGGCTGACAACAGTTTTTGTTTGCTACATGGATCATTTTAGTTCAGCTGGGTGTCTTTGCTTTTGTTATATTTCTTTAAGAGTTCAAAATGTGTTGATTACATAAATAAAATGTAATTTTCTCTGTAGCACTTCATGGATTTCATAAGCAGCACACCTTAGTTGTTCACACAAAGGTAAAAAACAATATATACAGTGTTATCTTCATTTTAGATGTCAAAAAGTATTTGCGGCTCCCAGTGATTTCTTTTGCGTGGAAACCGGGTCCAAGTGGCTCTTTGGGTGTAAAAGGTTGCAGACCCCTGACCTACATATATACTGAGTGCTGCATTTCTGTACTCTGACCACTCAATGGCGCTGGAGACTCATTTTTTTAATTGTTAGTGCTGCCTCACCCTTCTAACCCCCATCAGGACAAACTGTCTACTGCCCTCAGCTGGCCTAACTGATGAACTTCAACCAGACAGCATCACAGCACATCAAGTATGCTGTAATTCAATTCAGTTTAATTCAGCTTTACTTATATGATGCCAATTCACAACAGTTGTTTTATATTGTAAAGACCCTAGAATAATACAGAAAAAACCCTGATAATTTTACGAGTCCCTATAAATAAGCATTTTGGCAACAGTGGGAAGGAAAAACATAAGAGGTCTGGTTTTGTGAGTAAGTGGTTTGTTTTTGGAAAACAGCTGTTAGAGGATAACAGCAGAGTTCTCTCCTCTGTCGTTCACCTGCAAGTCATCAGATGCAATCAACTGCCATTCAAAAGGACCAGTAGGGCCATCCATTGTTCACCAGATTATCAACTCACCCAGCGTGGGTATTCAGCCAGTCCATCTAGACATTTTCTAGTCATTGCTCCCTGTGCGTAAACGAAGCTTCTCATTGTTTTTCCAGTGTTTAACCAGTCTCATGTGCACTCACCCACTTCAGATGGACACTGCTCATTTCTGTTGGCCATTGCCAATGTTTTTCGGAACTCCTCATCACTCACGTGCCTGCCCACCCACCGTCAGCCTCATCACAGACCAAGATTCCTCCCTCCCATTCTACTTTTAAATACCTTAGGAACAACAAGTAAACCTGCAGCCTGAGAGTGAAGTGCTCTAATGGGGTGATATAGTGTATAAGGTTTTGCGGAAATTTAAAAAAAAAAAACTGCAACCACCAGGTGAGCGTGTCTTTTGAAGTGAGGTTTATTAAAGAAAAAGGAAAAAGAAAAACACTGCAGTGGAGAAAACGTTCAGATCAAACACCAAACAGTTTTCTGAGGAAGGACACCGCCCTGATCTATTTTATACCTTCCCAAACACTCTCAAGACAAGGAACATTCCATAGCATATCATATATCTCTATACCTTCAGTCCAGCTCATCCTTGCCCCTCTCCCACTTTAAAAGAGGTACGACCATCCGTCACCTCCCTAAGAGCAGGATGTCTGGAGAGAAGTCTACCATGGACGAGGCCCACTTGTGATAACATACATGCATGAAAATAAAGATGGGCTTTCCATTCACAGACCTATTACTACTTCACCTTAAAAACTTTGCATCAGCAAACATCAACCTCAACCAATCTAATGTAGGATTAGGTTTTGCCTGAAAATTCACATGACAAATGACAGTTACTTTCAGATTTACAAGTTGAAGATGTACGCTCTAAATAAGTATCCAGTTTTGCCTCTCTATCAACTATCTGCATTTTGATGACTCATAATGACCATTTCCTGGGGAAATAATAATTATTAATTAATTAATATCTACAATTGCAAAATAATATGTTTAAAATATTAATAAGCTGTACCACTGGCACAAATCACCCCAACCCCACCATTTTGAAAAAATGAATCATCCAGCAGTTTGGACCTAACTTCATGTTAGGTGTATAGACTCACAGTGTAGATTACCAAACATTTGTGAAATATTTTCAAACTTGTCTAAAACCGTTCAGACAAAACAATAAAAAAAAACTTCATTATAGAAATTTTACTTTAAAAGGCCAAAAAAGAGTTTTTGAACTTAAATATCTTTAATTCTCATGCAATGAGGCTCTCTTCTTTGCAGGATGAGTTAAATGGCTGGGTCACAACTTACCTGCTGGAAATCAGCGGCCTGTGTTTCAGCAAAGTTTCACTTTTCAAAGAGCTGAATCTGAATATCACTCTGAGGAGCAGGTACCCTGTACACTGTATTACCTGGTCTGTTGTGCTTGCTCTGGATCTACGTACATACTTACCATATGCACATGAGGGAACAAAATGATGCAAAAGCAGAATACTACATAAAACACAAAAAATTAGGCCAAATTGATATGACATTATTTTATCAATATAATAATACAGCAAAAATGTAGAAAGTATAAACTATGTAATAAAAAATAAATTATAAATACACTCTACATTAGGACAATTCAGATGGGTACTCTGCAAGAAGTAAATAAGGCAATACTCAGCATTTCCAGATGACTTTGCATTGAGTATTGCCAAAGTGAACCGTGTTACCATTGCTTCGCTTTTTTGTATGTGTGATAGTGTGATGGTTGCTTAAGTATTTAGGCTTTAATAAAGTAAGTCTCTTGGGGTGCCAGCAAGGTCTCTCTCCAGACATTTAAGACTTTACCGTAGACAGCTTTGTTACTTTACAAACTGCCCAATGGATGCAATTATCATTAAAACTTAACACCCTAAACATCAAATAAAACACAGCTCAGTTTCACTTCATGTAAATATAAAAAATATATAATCAAATACCCATTCAACAAAAAAGCACATCAAAGCAAGTCTTCAACTCAGGAATTTGGTGCAAGTAGTTCCATATATTCAGTTCATCCCAGCTTGATCAAAGAACAGAACCACACAAGTGAATGTTGGACCAAAACAAGGAAGTGTACCCAGCACTTCCAAAACAAAGTATCCTTAATTTTTTTTTTTTTTTTTTTTTTTGTTTGTTTTTGTTTTGTTTGTGCGTTGCTCACTGTAGGACTGTCTCTTGGATGAACTTCTGATCTAGAATTTTACTTCCATTTAAGTGTCCCAACAAGTGTTTCGACTACCCATGAACTTACTACTGAGCATGAAGAAAAATGATGCCTGTGTTAGGCTATGATAGCTTCACGTTTCCATCTGCTTCCTTTTCAGTATTTCCACACTGAGTCCTGGCCCCTAAGAAATGGAGTAAATGGGATGAACACTTATTGAAGGGCCAAATCTGTGGAATCTAATTGGTTGGCACCAGGCAGGGCACTGAGGTAAGCTCAATGGGGGGGGGGACACACACACATGCAGAGCATGTTTAATGGTTTAATGGTGGGCCTGATTAATAAAACTTTGATTTTCAGTCAGCAGTCCGATTCCGTCACTGAACAAAGAGTGACTGAACCATCCCAGACTCTAAACCCAGGATAGAGAAGTTGACTAAATGTGATGGGGACGGTGTGGAGGTGGATCAGAGTGTCAGAGGAGACTCTGTAGAAGGACAGAGTCCCAGCAGGACAGTCCATAAACACAGCTACTCTGTTAGAGATGGAGGAGGAGGAGATGGATGTTTCTCTATCATTGTGCCAGACAGAGTAACCGTAATCAGAGCAGGTCAAACACCAGGACTGATCATTCCCTCCAAACCTGGAAGCCCCGCTGTAGCCTTTCCTTGGGATCCCTCTGTGAGTCACTGCTACGTCAACTTTTCCTTTCCACTCAACTTCCCAGTAACAACGACCAGCCAGGCCATTTTTACACAGCACTTGGCAAAAAATATCAAATTTCTCCGGGTGATCGAGATAAGGCTGCTGCTGCTTCACTACTTTCACCCTCCTATTGTTGTCAAACAGTTTCAGGTTTTTGTGTGTGGTGTTCAAGTCCAACGTTAGCTCACAAGCAACTGATGGAGGTAAGAGAAGAAAATGAAGAAACAGTTTATTATTTTATGTAACTGGTGACTTTAGCATATTTTGATCTATGAGCAGAGTAGCTAATTAAAGGTTTCCAGAAAGCATATGATGATGATAATTGATACCTTTATTATAGATCAGATCCACTGTTAAACCTTTCTGTTAATTATACTTGATTAATCCATTAGACTTCTGTTTTCTTGACAGTAAATAAAGTCAGTTGCACAAGTCAAAACATCTGACTACCATTTATTTTTACTACACTTAAAAATCAACTCATTCTGGATCCTGAATTGCAGATCAACCAACTGCATGAAATCATCTTTTGAAAACAAATCGCCAATCCTGCTTTTCCAATGTAAGGCATATGTATTAGTCATGACGTATAGTGTAGATCTCAAACTCCTCCTCTGCGTAAGATGCAAACTAAAACCTGTAGATCCCAAAGGTAGTCCTCTTTCTTGCACTGCTTGTTTCTATATCTATACTTAGAAAGCTACACAACTGGACCAGAGCCTGTCTCTAATCCCTGAAAGGGAAATCTTATTGAAATCTATATAACTGAAGTGATTGTAAAATCTTGGTAGCACACATCAGTGTTAGCAAACTGTGCTTTGCTATTCTGTGAAGGCTGAATTTAAGTTGGCTTATAGATAACGAACTTATTCAAAGATAGAGAAGCAATGTTTGCATCCTACAGCACACATCCTCAGTCAAAACAATCCAGAACATCCAATCCAAAACCTTTGAGAATATACTGGACATATAGCATGTGTCACTTACATTTCCTTAGACCAAGAGTTACCCTCTGCTCTCCACCACTGTCCACCCTACAGGATGAAAAACAAATCTTTATTTATTATTAATGAAACAGACTTATCAGGCCTCGTTGTTTTTATGCAATTGTAATTTTATGTCCAGGATTATAATTTCAAATGGTAAATGGTAAATGGCCTGTATTTGTATAGCGCTTTACTAGTCCCTAAGGACCCCAAAGCGCGTTACACATCCAGTCATCCACCCATTCACACACATTCACACACTGGTGATGGTAAGCTACATTGTAGCCACAGCCACCCTGGGGCGGACTGACAGGGATTTTCTGGTTAAAGGTAAAATAGAGGGGGGTACCTGAGAATATCAAGTCTCCAATATGGATCCTCCAATCCTGCAATCAACAAATTCACTCCTGAGTCCTGCAGGCTGTCATTACGCAGGTCCAGCTCTCTCAAATAGGAGGGGTTTGAGCTCAGCGCTGAAGCTAGAGAAGCACAACCTTCCTCTGTGATTAGACAACCTGATAGCCTGCACACGCACACACACACACACACACATACAGCTGTTGTTCAGGCAAACATATAGTTTGACGGACAACAGAGCACAGAGAGGTCACAACAACAGCAGACACTCAAATAACCTTTAATAACAACAAGAACCCACATAGCAGACCCGGATCTGGTGTGAAGCTGGCACTGCTGGCTGACTTCTGGCATGGTAAGTGACATGTCATCCAGATATGGCCTGGTGTAGATGGCACTGTTTATGTGATGGCATGCCACATCTGGCCCGATTATGGTTTGGTTTATGTGGCCCAGGCTCAAAGAAAACAGGTCTAGCCCGGATCCAGCATTGACTGGTGTCATGGCAGGGTGTATGTCAACCAGATGTGGGCCAGGTCTGGCAATGATGGCACTATTTATGTTCCTATTTTCTTATTTTAGTTAGAAGACCCAAATGCTATGTTGCAATACAATACTGCTATAGTAGCCAACTTTTCAAATGCAGGTTTGACAGGTTTGTTACACTTTATCCAAAACCTAGTGAGGATTTACTCATGTTTGCCACCAGGAGGTACAGCAGGTCACCTACTGATCGGAAGGTTAGTGGTTCGATCCCTGGCTCCTCCAGTCTGCATGGTAAGAGGTCAATGTGTATGAATGTAGTTAGGACGCACTCAGTTAGGTGAAAGTGTGTGAATGTGGCATGTTGTATAGAGCAGTTTGAGTAATCTAGGAGAGTAGAAAAGCGCTATATAAGAATCAGTCTGTTTCGTCGTGTTACTTTTGCACTATTATGATCCGGCACATGTTGTTATTACATGGCTTGATTAAGGTACACATTAGGCTGACACCTGGGGCCAGAGCTGAAACTGTTCTGGGCCAGCACAGGGCCAGCAGTGTGTCTGCAACTGGCCTTATGTGGGCCAGCACACATGGGCCAGCATCCTCCAGGGTTTAAATCTGGGTCTCTCCATCATTTAACCCTAGAACTGAAGAAGCTTCTCGGATGAGAGGTGAAACATCTTCAAGCAACTTGAAGCCTATATGACATTTTTTGTCCACACGTAAACGGCGTTTCAAATCAACGAAAACTGAGATTTTTTAAAACTCCTGCCAGGTTGAAGATTTTCAAAAACTCTGTTTTTGCGTTTACGTGTGGACGAGGAATACGGAGTTCATCACGCAATGTCAAAGGTATGTGCCATTTTTCCCGTGTGCGCCACGTTATTGTTTACCATCCATCCATTCGCTTCCGCTCATCCTTTTCAGGGTCGCGGGGGGCGCTGGAGCCTATCCCAGCTGTCATAGGGCGAGAGGCGGTTATTGTTTACATTAGATGAATTTCTACAATCGCGGATAGAGACAAAATACTGTTAATGTTAATCTTACTATCGTCACACTTACATATATACACGCAGTTACTGTCCCTCCATTTAGAAAGGCAGAGGCGTCATGGTGTAATTATTTTACGTGTAGTTGTTTTTTCCTGTGTAATAATATTCAACATTGCTATCAATACATTTTTCAAAAAATGCCTTTCTGTGCAAAATGGGTTCAAAAACATAAACAACTGTGGGATACTGTTTGTCCGTGATTTGGACAGGGGGAACCAATCGTGGCAGGATCAGCCTGATGATATTTGTATTCTACTTTAACTTTACTGTATAAAAAGGTAACATCTCCAAAATCTTAGGAGTAGTTAATCATTATAAGAAGTGTTTGTGAACTAAAAATCAAGAATGTGGGATTTGGACAGCCCAGCGCGTGCTCCCGACGCAGGGGAAAGTAATTCTGTCGGGGAGACCTACCTTGGCAGTTGTGCAGGTGAAGCCAAAGGCAAGATATGCTTTACCATATTTTCTAGTATTTGGCGATGCTTCATCCTCTGCTTTGCATTTGTATGGGAGCCCCATCGAAAACCTGTCCATTATGCTAGCAGTGTCTAAGCATTCTTTTTTTTTTTTATTAATCCCCTCCGCGCAATGGCTCTGCCCCGCCTCCCCCCAGGGTGCCACCCAAAGTTGTATTATTGTATTATTAAAGCTCTTCATGACTGAGCCTAGTGTCCTCTTTTTTGAAAAACAAAATATGGTCACCCTAACTTATCCCCGTTTGAGGGTGTAACATCCTCAGTTCCCAAACACTTATTGAGTGTTGTTAAAAGGAAAGGTGATATAATCCAGTGGTCAACATGCCCCTGTCCCAGCTTTTTGGGAACATGTTGCAAAATGAGTGAAGATTTGCAAAACAACTATAATATTTTTTCAGTTTGAACATTAGATCTCTTGTCTTTGTAGTGTATTCAACTGAATATAGGCTGAAAAAGATTTGCAAATCATTGTATTGTGTTTTTATTTATGTTTTACACAACGTCCCAACTTCATTTGAATTGGGATTGTATAAAAGCATATAAGTGGTGAACTATGAACATGAGTTAATGTAATGTTGTGTAATGTTACGTTTGGAAACCAGAACTTATTTTCTTTCTTCTTTCCATCATGTTAAAGTTGCTAAAATCATCTCACTGCTCTGCAGACAGTCAGCCAGCTCCTCCTGCTTCAGCCTCCTCAGGAAGTGCACCGTGATCTTTACAAAGGAGTCTTGGTTGCACTTTGTTTGATCTTCATCCTCACCCTCCGACACGTCTCCTTTCTCCCTCTGACTCTCTGAGCATTGTGAGCAATCTGGATTCAGTACTTTCGTAATCTTCTTCAGCTCATTCTTCACAAAGCGGACAATGTTTTCCTCCAGTAGCTGGAACAGATAGACATAGACTTTGCTTTCAAAGTGACAGAAGAAAAATCAGATCCATGTGAAGATCCACTTGTGGACAATAATTAGAATACGTATGCTAGTAAACTTGAATCAGCTCAAATATTTTCAACAATAAATGAGCATCAGAAGCTTGAGGAAGCACACAGATATGATAAGCTGCTCACTGAGTTTGTTTTAGTTTATATTAATATTTTTTTTTTTTTTTAAATAAAGTGCTCTTGAATCTTCTCACCATAAATATGGAGTGCAGATCTGTTTGATGACGACGGTCAGACTCACCACTGAGGGCCTCTGAGCTCTGCAAAACGCTGCAACAATGTTCAACATTAGCACATGTGCAGTTTGTTATGGGTGTTGTTTTTTATAATGAGTCCTGGTACGAACACAAAGTGACAAAGAGCTGGTCTCGCTGTTGGACATGATGTTTTTAAAGAGGAAACACAATCAACAGTTTACATTCTCACCATGTTGCGTTATTAACTAAATATTTTAATGAAATCATAAAACAACACGAAGAAAAAAAACACTAACTTACTTGTTTTCAAATGAATGCTGTTGTTTTTAAAACAAGAGTTCTTTGGACTGATCAATACTCATGGAGACAGAGCTGGGCTGAGGCTCAGGTTCAGAGTTTGATCCGTACTGCTTCTTTGCTCTTGAAAACAAAAAACACAGACATTTAAATGTGGATCATGACTGTGCACAGACTCTGACCTGGAGAAGAGTCCTGGCAGTCAGAAATGGTCCTCTCACCTCCAAGCTTTGGTCTTGCTCTCATGTTCCCCACACAGAGTGGATTCAGAGGGAGGGACTCCCTCCTCTCTGTGCTCACACTGATCCATAGTAGAGCCCACACTTTCACACAGACACAGCAACACGATCAGTCAGGACTGATCCTCATTAAAGGGTCTGCTCAAACACTCTCAGCATTCACCATAAATACAGCACAAATATTCAGAATATTATTAAAACATGACAGAAGACAGTTAATTTGAACATTGACCATATTTCTATTTAATAAGAATATGTAGTCTTTTGGGACTTGAAATCCGGTCTAGCTCAGTGTTGGTAGTTTCAGTTTGAACCTCAGACAGTTCCCACGCATCCTGAGCTTTCTGAAATCTGATCACAGTGAAACTATTTGCTTTACGTGCTGATTACCAACAACCATCATAAATGGGCTGCTAAAACACGTTTCCACTTCTGATGGCGCAAAGCACTTTGTACTAAACCTCACACACATGTACTCTGTATGTGTGTGTGTGTGTGTGTGTGTGTGTGTGTGTGTGTGTGTGTGTGTGTGTGTGTGTGTGTGTGTGTGTGTGTGTGTGTGAACGAGGTGTGTGTGTGAACGAGGTGTGTATGTGTGTGAACAAGGTGTAAGTTGTAGTACACCTGTAGAGAAACTTTACATTTTATACCTAAAGTCAGCAAACAGTCAATAAAGAAAGAGCTCTCCTCTTCGGTCAGTGATCCAACACAGCGTAATCAGAGTGATCCTGTTCACACATGTACAGATTTCTCTGGAAGGATTCTCACCTGCTGAACTCACCTCAGATCACTCAGATCAACTTTGAGACACTTCCCAGCTTCCTGTGTGGAGGATGTCTGGAGAGAAGCAGATGCTCGTTTCTCCTCGTGTCTGTGAGCATTTGATCCAATGACTGTAGAAAACATGGACGATCTAGCTCCCCAAAAATGAAAACACTTAAAAATGTTTTCATTTTTGGCTGCAGTATAGGTCATAAACCCTGCCTCCACCATGTTAGCGGATGGGACTGGGGTCAGACTAAAATGAAAAATATTCTCCTCAGATAATTTTTCCCAAAGATGCTTTCTACCATTATCAGTAGCTCTCATCACGCTCATCTCATCATTTGTGTTCACTTGTCTCCGTTCTCATAAGTTTGATTCTAATTACGACCATAACGCTGTTAAACGTCACCATAAAAGCTTTGACTAGCAGCTGCAGTCAGAGAGAAACTTGCGTATCTCTGTTCAGGAATGGCAGATAGAGCGAAGACACTGAGAGAAGCTCCAGCGTTTACGTTGCAGCAGCATCCTGGTCTCCAACGTCCCTGGAAGGGTGTTAGTTGGTTAACTAACAAGAGGTGCAGACGGGTGTCATGAGAAATAGGTAAAGGATGACCCTCAGCACAGGTGCGTTTTGTTACAGGTGTGGTGTTCTTTAATGATGAATCCTGGCAGAAGCACTCTGGGATCTCTGATGTAAATGCTCTTCTCATTATGGGATGTGATGGTTTCAAAGAGAAAACACAATCATTAGCTTACATTCTCACACTTTGTCAACAGCCTGCCATTCATCTTTGACTTCATGGGATCCATAATTTACTAAAACAATAATGAACGTTGTTCTTCTATACTTCCTATAATTTGTGAGCCTGTGTTATATATATTTATATATTTATGTGTGTGTGTGTGTGTGTGTGTGTGTGTGTGTGTGTGTGTGTGTGTGTGTGTGTGTGTGTGTGTGTGTGTGTGTGTATACTTCATACTGAAGTGTGAGCTAGCTTTGGCTGATGTTAGCCAGCAGTGTTTGCACATGCACATCAAGCCTTTAACACTGGATTGTACAGGATCTTCACCGTCAGATTTTAGGTTTAAAGCAGCTTCTCTCTTACTCGCATTGATCCAGAGAACAGACACACTCTCTCCATCAGTTTCCAAATTATATCAAACATGCGATTTCTCTGTCACCTGTCTCTCACTGACTCACTCCCTTGTCAGTTCTGCTCTTTGGTCATTATTATAATAAACTGAATCAGTTATCTCATCTTCAGATCACTGACAGCTGTGACGGCAGGTTTGAGTCCAGAACCAACCTCACCAGAGTCAGAAACCACATCAGATGATGGAGTTCTACCATCTGTCCACTAGATGGAGCTGACTGACAAAGACATCAGCTTAGGTCTGAAAGAATGCATGAGTCTCACCAAACACACACCCACACGCGGAAAGTTTATTAGGCACATCCCAGCTGCGTTAGTGCACAGTACACCCTTGACAGGTCGTTTTACATTTCTGTAATCTTACAGTTTCACTTTTTAAAATCTAAGATAAGAGTTGAGCTTTCCATTTTTTATATAATCTCAGGGATAAAATGTGTAGTTTAATTCTGTGCACTGGTAGAAAGAGCAGTTTCACCGGTCCGGCCCATATAAATGGTAAATGGCCTGCATTTGTATAGCGCTGAATGAGCCATATAAGATCAGATTGGGCTGAATGTGGCCTGCCGTGTAACATGACACAGGTTTACGTGCTCGTATGGGCACCTCCAGAGACTTTCCAATGTGTAGTGGAGACAACACACTCTTCTCTAGTTAAAACTCTCTTCTTTATGAATGAGCCATACATGTTTTTAATAAACATTTGAACATAATACGACACAAACTCTTGTTGAGGATATAAAGTCAGATACATGTTTTGAAATGACACGTAGAGCGGCCACAAAAAAATGATGCACAAGCAGAGCGCAGCGGTCAGCGCAAGTTTGGGTCTTTCGCTTCAGCTAGCGGTCAGCGCAGCGCGTGCCGTGTCTTATATGAGAGGGGCTTTAGACTTTTTTTGGTTCTGTGCTGGTGAGCCTTACAGCTTCTTCGTGTTTCAGTGTTTTTATGGTGTGTGTGTGTGTGTGTGTGTGTGTGTGTGTGTGTGTGTGTGTGTGTGTGTGTGTGTGTGTGTGTGTGTGTTGGGGGATGAGTGCTCTAAATATTAATGGTAAAATATAGTTCTCTGCAGCTATCGTGAGAACACTGCTGACCAAGGGGTTAAAATAAAGGTGCGTTTTATTTTTCGGGTGTCCCTTTAAACGTGTCTCAGTAATACCGTTTGTAAAAGTTTAGAGGACCTGACAACATCATATTGTTCCAATCCCACCCTGGTAGGGCTGTGAAAATACTGTGTGTGTGTGTGTGTGAGAGAGAGAGAGAGAGAGAGAGAGAGAGGGAGAGAGAGAGAGTCTGTGTCTGTAAGTGTGTGTGTGTGTGTGTGTGGTTTGCGGAAACAGCAGAAGGGTGGGAGCTCCCCTCTCTATCTCCGCCCCCTTCACTGTCCCCGCCCCTCTCCGTGCGCTTCCTGCTCAGGTGAAGCAGCTGAGGGTGTTGGAATGTTTGGGTGCTGTCAGTGATTTGTGCTGCAGGACAAGCATGGAGGTCGGACCTTAGCTCTTCCTCCTGTGACTATGAGCAACAGCGCGTGCGGGAACAGCAGAGGATCTTGGCTGTGACGCTGCGGGCACTCTGAGCCGTCCAGGTGTGGCTACTTCACCTGCGGCTGCGCACTGCGGCAGTTTTGACGGGATTTTGCGCCTCGGGTCAGTTTGCGTCTGCCGGAGCTCACCATGCCGGAGCTGATCAGCGTCACGGAGTTTATCGACGAGACCAATGAGGACTACAAAGCTCCAACCACCTCCAGCTTCACCACCCGGATGGGCCACTGCAGGAACGCGGTGGGAGCTCTGGAAGAGGTGAGAAAACACGGGCACACACACACACACACAGACACACACACACACAGACACACACACACACGGGCGGAAGTCGGGGCTTATAAGAGTTTAATAAGGTTGTAAAAAGGCTTCCACTGAGCCTCTGTAAATACCCGGAAAGTCCGTGTTGTTCCTTTTTTCCTTAACGCGCCGTGGTTTGTTTTCCCGTGTGTGGGATTGAAGAGCTGTAAGTGAGGGTTTTAGTCACAGCCTGTTTTCACTGTTTGTGGACCGACAGTGTGGATAAACGGGGATTTCTGCTGCTTTTCAAACTTTCCAAGCAACAGAGCGTCAAACCAGTCTGTTTTATTCGAAAGAGGAACTGAGAGAAACACTTCCTTCTGTTGACATTTTGTAAGATTTAACAGCTTCTTTTTATTTTCTTTTTGCAACACGATGATGATGAAGCATATTTCTAAACTGAAGAGATGAGCAAGCAGCAGTTAAAGGTCAAAGGTTACAGGTGGGAGAATAAGATGGGGCTGAAGGGGTTCCCCACAGGGGTGACCTGGGAGAAAACATAGCCGTGGGCACAGACTCGTGAAAGGCCCCAAACCGCCTCTGAACTCAGGAAGAAGTCATCGGCACTGGCTGTTTTTAGTTATATTTAGAGAAAATCCCTTAAAGTAAATTAACGTGATGATTATATATCAGAACAGGAATAAAATGCTCGAGTAAAACTTTAAACTCAATAATAATAATATTCACAAAAGGTTAAGGTAGTATCAGCAAAACCACTCTTCCTCAATCACCAACTCGGCTCAACTCGATTCACCTAGACTGGATTGTTTCAGTTGTTTTCCATTACAGTAGAAAAACAGACCTTCAATAGAAACGTATTCATGAGCAGCATTTGAATAAAAAGTCTGACAACCCCCAGTTTTAAACAGAAACACTGATAAAAAAAAAAAAAAACCCAAAAAAAACAGCAGCAGTAATGATGAGGCTGGCGCAGTTTAACGTGGAGGCAGAGTCTGTTTACACACCACAAGGAGGCGGAGCCATTACTGAGTTGGTGAGCTCAGGTTGAGTGTTAGAAGACATGTTTCTAGCATCCACCATTAAAACCTTTACTGGGAAACAGCGAGTGGGAGTCCTTTATCAAAGCAGCTGATCAACAAACTTCCACATGAAGAAAAGCAAACTCTGTAGCTGCTCCACCTACCGCTGTTTGTTTTACACTGACAAAAATCTGCATAACCCTCCAGCAGTTGTATTAAAATTTGCAGATGAACTGTTAACTTAGTCTGATACATGTTTAAATTATACAGCTCGCTGAAGGCTGACGTTCTATTTTACATGGGAGCAGTGTTACATGGTGTGTGTTATCTGGCTTCATGGATAGATAAAGCTGGGTGTCTACTGCATAGCAATGAAAATGTAAGCTATGCCTTCTGATGATACTGCTTAAGGGAAGCATGAATAATGTAAAGCATTGAACCCTGTGGAACTCCATAATTAACCTTAGTGTGTGAAGAGGACTCTCCATTTACATGAACAAATTGGAGTCTATTAGATAGATATGATACAAACCACTGCAGCACAGTGGCCGTAATACCTACAGCATGCTCTGATCACGCTAATAGGATATTATGGTCGACAGTATCGAACGCTGCACTGAGGTCTAGCAGGACAAGCGCAGAGATGAGTCCACTGTCAGAGGCCATAAGAAGATCATTTGTAACCTTCACTAAAGCTGTTTCTGTGCTGTGATGAGCTCTGAAACCTGAAACTTTTCAAATAAGCAGTTCATGTGCAGATGATCTGTTAGCTTTTTGACAACTACTCTTTCAAGGATTTTTGATATGAAAGGAAGGTTGGAGATTGGCCTATAATTAGCTAAGACCGCTAGGTCTGGAGGTGGCTTTTTAAGTAACAGTTTAACTACTGCCCGCTTGAAGGCCTGAGGTACATAGCTGATTATTAGAGATAGGTTGATCATATTTAAGATTGAAGCGTTAATTAATGGCAGGACTTCTTTGAGCAGTCTTGTAGGAATAGGGTCGTAAAAGACACGTTGATGGTTTGGAGGAAGTAATTATTGAAGTAAACTTCGAAAGAACAATTGGAGAAAAAGACTCGAAATGAATATCAATGGCACTGAAAGTAGCTGTAGATAATGTTACATCTGTGAGATGATTATGAGTTATTTTTTCTCTAATGGTTGATTTTCTTTGCTTACTAAAGCACTAAAGGAGTCAGAAATGTGTCTTCAAACTCCTCTACATCAAACATGTTGGCCGAGCATAAGAAAACACATCTGCTCATTTATTTGTGCTCATTTAAATTCCAATATGTCCTGTTTCACATATCTGCCTGTGTCTTTGAAAGCTGACAGCAGAGTAATAAAAGCTCAGGCATTAGTGATCACACTGTGTGATTGCTGGCCTGAGGCTGTTAATGGGACAGAAAGGTGTTCAGTGAGAACATTGTTTATATATATATATATATATATATATATATATATATATATATATATATATATATATATATATATATATATATATATATATATATATATATATATATATATATATATATATATATATATATATATAGGAGAGAGAGAGAGAGAGAGAGGAAGATATAAACAATATAATATATATATATATATCATGTATATATGTGTGTGTGTGTGTTTGTATTTATGTATATATGTATGTATACCTGGACGTTTTTTAGGGAGGTGATAATTAGCACGTGATTCAGGGATGGACTCAACAATCTCTTATTTCTCTTTGTGTGTTTTTGTGGGGACTTTGTCTTTGGGTTGCTCTTTTTTAATGGTTTCTAGTTGTTCTGATATTACTGAGCCTTTATTGGTTCTAAGGGACAGTAAATATTTTTTCCTCGTCATTGTAGAGTTCATCTGTTGTTGTTGGGGAGCTGTTGGATTACAGCTCAGAGCAGAGAACTGAAAGCTGGTTCAGCTGAACGTAAAGTGAAGAAATCTACATCCTAGCAGCGAGTACTTTAAAAACACAACTGAAAACCTGCCGTGAGGTCTGTAGAAATCATAGGTCTGCACATCATGTCCTCCTCCTCCTGTTGCATGCTGGGATGTTCCCACTCAGTCAACCCGAGGCGATGGCAGAGCCTCGCTCCTCTGATCTAGTCCTGACATGATCTGCCTCACCTCAGTCCTCCTGCTGTCTCTGATCTTTGCTTTCCTCTCAGTTAAATCCCTCCATTCTCTCCTCTTTCCTTTGTCATCTTTCTTTGTCTCATCCTCTTTCGCCCTCCTTTGGTCACTTTTAAAGCTCCTCTCTTCAGGTTTGAAGCTCGTCTGTGTTTCTGTCGTGTTTCAACTCGTCTGAAGTGATGTGAGAGGAGTTAAAGTATCCAATAAATCATCAGCTCCTCCCTCATCTTCAGACGCTAGAATAATTACAGTAAATACATGAAATCAGCATCAGTGTGCTGAATGGTAAAAATAGCAGATGAGTCCTTTACAGAGTCCCTGCTGGTCTGAAGTCAGTGTTGTGCCCATTCAGGTTTCTTTATCTGCTTCATCTTCCTTGCATCACACTGATCTGCTCACCTGCGTTCACTGATGAAAAATGAGTGTTGCTGCATATGTGAGTGCACGTGTTAAAAGCAGCTGAGCAGAGCTGGTGTGCAGAGGCTGTGAAACTGAGGAAACCCTAAAAACAGGAAGCATCTCGGCTGCTTCTGCTGTCAGAAAACTCCTTTGAAATGTTCTGTTTTGATGATCATCGCTCTCCATATCCATACTTTGGCTCCCGATGATGATTACTTTTAGGCAATATTTGTAATCTCAATGATTTGACAGTCATTACATTAACATTTTTACAGGCTGTTTCTTTGAAGTTCAGTGTAAAAAGCATGTGAGGGTGGTGGGAACACGGGATGTCCCACAGACAGTTTTAGACACATGTTGGTGGACGTTTCTGACCTCACAAGACAAACCAGTGCCCCTGCTTGCCTGCAGCCTTCACGTCAGGAGGTCTGCAGGTGGAGGTGGGGTGAAGAGAAGCCAGGGCAGCAATAACCTCACCTGCCTTCAGACACCTGCATGCATGCTGAGAGTGATGACGGTCAACTAACAGTCAGTTAGTTGTAGTTAGTCAATCTGGCATCTTCATCCATTAACGCCCTTCCAGAGGATCACCTGCAGCCTCATAGCAAGGAGGTTCATGGTTCGAGTCCCAGCTCAAGTCTGCATGTTCTCCTTGTTCCTGTGAGAGAATCCACACAGGAACAAGGAGAACAGTCCAAAGACCTCCATGTCGGGTTCACTGGTGATTCTAAGCTGGGTGTGACATAGATAAGGGGGAAAAAATGGTGCACTTCATTTATAACACAGGGTAAAACCGGAGTTTTGTGCTGAAAATGAATTCAGTAAGGTAACAGGGGTAATTACCATTAATTATCATTAAAAATTAATCCTCTGACGTCAGCCTGAAACAGGCTTGGCGAACTTTGATCAGGCATTCAGAGTTTGGCTGACGTATCAGCAGAGGAAGTGATCCCTCCTTATCTTTGTTAACCAGGTCACATGATCTATGTGGTGTACAATCATACACTAAGTTACTATATTTAACCCTTATGACCTCTTTACACCTTTGCAACACCCTTATTAGCGACATAAATAGAGCTCATGGGTGGGGTGATGTGACAGGAGCCTGTGTGCGTCTGTACCAAGATTTCACTGCTGTCCTCAGAGACCTCCCTTGTGTGTTGTTTGTGTGTTTGCAGGCGTTTCATTGGGATTATTGCGTCATTCGTCCTGTAGGAGTGGTATTTTCTGGGTTTAACCTGTCCTGTAGCTCTTTATCAGTGAGCGCTTTGGTGAATTTGCTCACAAACACTAGAAGACCATGAATATTCATCTAGAAGGCCCTGCCAGGACTTCAGTGCTGTGAGACCATTAATCGTCCACCGTACTGAGTTGAGCTGTTTCTAAGTTCTTTGTATTTGTGCTTGATCTGTTGTTTGGTCTTTGGCTGAGCTGAATGAAGTTTGCTGCTCTACACCTGAGCTCAACTGTCGTCTCGCCGTGTTTCTCTGCAGAGATTTGAAATCAACTCCGGTGTTTGACGAGCGGCTTGTCTTGAACCTGTTTTTGGTCAAAGAATAACCAAGCGGGTGTTTCTCGCTCTTAGTCATGGAGCTGTGAATCAGAGCTGCAGACGCTCAGGTGAACCCAACAGATGAGGTCTGCAGGAAAATACCTGAAGGTCATGTGACTGAACCTCTGTGGTCTCATCAGTCATGCAAACTATGGTAAAGGCTCAGACCGCATGGCCTCTTCAGTCTCCCTGCCACAGCCTCGGGTTAGACACAAGCAGACTTCATGTTGCTGTTCCTGATTAACATGAAGCTCATGCTGCAGCTCGTGTTACCACTGAAAGGTTTAATTCAGGCTGCGTTTTGGCCTCAGGCTAAACAGGGAGAATTTCAGGAACTAGAAGACGTTACCTTTCAGATCAGTTCTACTGCAGGCATGCTGGCTTTACATAATACAAGCTCCCTTTGGGTATGTCAAACAGGTCAAAGAATTCCTTCTGAAACCCTAACCAGATTCCTGTGAATACAGTGGGTGTGGCTACGCCAGGTTCTGTGTGTTCGCCAGAGCTGATCGTGCCAATCAATACAATACCAATGATTCCATCTTAAGTCCTGCAGATCACAGAAGCAGCGCTCTTATTTTAGGGACTAATGCATCAAACTGTACTGTACAAATGACAAGGGACACAGGAAACAGGAACCGCACAGAGAATCTGATCATTTTCAGAATAAAAGATTCAGTTCATTACAGATTTATTAATATAGCACTAATGCACAAAAACAGTCATCTCAAAGCGCTTCATAAGATAAAGACCCTAAAATAATACAGAAAATATAATACTACAATAATACCCCATGTGAGAAAGCACTTGATGACAGGGGGAACTTTCTTTTAACAGAACCAGGCTCATGTTGGGGGGAGACAAAAACCCAGACCTGTCAGGGTTACATTTCAGGACATCAGCCCCTCTGTTGTCATGTTTCTGGCTCTGACCTTCTCGGCATGTAAAGTGTAAAGATTTCAGAGGACAGAATTATTTTGACTTTTCGCTTTACTTTGTTCCAAGAAGCTTTTGTGAAACATCAAATCATTATTGTTATCCAAGAGCTTCAGACTGAGGATGGAGTGAAACAAGGATTATGTTGAACTGCAAGAATAAAAAGATCTGCTTCAAAGGTCTGAATGAAACAGTCTCTGTGAGTGAGAGGTGTCTCGTAAAAAAAAAAGCACCTTTAATAGCAGCACTGCTTTCATCAGTCTCTTATTAGATGTGTAACGTCCTGATAATAACTGTGCTTTGGGTAAAACATGCAGACTCCTCGGTCCGTCAACGTACGTCAGCTCAGGGTGTGGAAGGTGACAGTCATAGATGAACACCAGCAGCGGAGCATGGTTCATACTGACTGTAAACACACTTTTTCTTTAACTTTGACGTGCTGATGCCTCAGTGAAAGCATTAGAGGCATGGCTGCTAATCTGCGTGCTGTTTCTCCTCCTCAGGCTCTTGACTTGGACCGGTCTGTTCTCTACAAGATCAAGAAGTCGGTGAAGGCCATCAACTCGTCTGGTCTGGGTGAGAGATGCAGTTTCATGTCAGTCTGTCCCAAAATAACAACGCTTCTCGCCACAGTCTCACTCTGACTGTCACTTCCTGTTTGTGGTAGCACACTGCGCTCAGATACAAACTACCAAAATAAAAGCACAGTTCGTTATTCAGGTCAGTGCGGGTGGGGTGGGTTCGTCGGCAGCCGCGTGCTGCTGGTGGGATCTGTGCTCGGGCAGTGGAGTCTTACCTCCAAACATTCCTGTCATGCTTCCTCGTGTCCCGGCATGCTGAGAGAGACACCCACATCCACACTTCCCTGAGTGCAAACAGAGGAGAGGCTGAGTCCTTCACACACTCAGCAAACACACAAGATCTAAACGTTATTCAGCACTTCTGCAAAAACTGACAGGAAACGCATAATTCAGCAGTTTCACAGACAGAAGGCACTGCATGACCAGAAGTATGTGGACAGCAGAGAGGATCTGAAAAATTTAGCTTCTCTCTGTAACCTGCAGGTTTATGTTGGAGGTAAATCTCCACGTATATACCAAAAATTCAGAGCTGCTCAGTGCCTCAGCTTGAGGGGAACGGCTCGCTCTCATTGCTAAAGAAAGACGCTGGGTGTCACAGACACGTCCGACTGAAGCCCAATAAACACTTTTAAATGATCAGAATTTTTTAAGGCTGAAAAATTATACAAAAATGTTAAACTGTAAAAAATTAAGATTTCGTTTCTCTCCTTTTATTTTTCTACTTTTAATTTTTCATATCAAAAGGGACTAAATAAAATTAACTAGAAATGTTTTTAGAATAATCTTTGTTACAATATAAAATTATCATTATTTGTTTAAAATATTTAAAATAAATATTTATGTTTTAATTGTTTAGATTTGTTTTTAATTTGAGGTGTGTATTTTATTTATATTCATTTATATATCTCCAGTTTTTCTCAAAATTTAGTATCATATTTTTATTTATTCTCTTTGTCTTCTCATATATTTTATATTTTTTTATTACTGTTTATTTTATTACTTTTTTATTCACACGTTCGTTGTCCTGGTTTTTTTTATTTGTCGTGGTTTTTGTTTTCACACACAGTTTAATAATTTTTGTTTTTGGAGTTGAATGAAAGACTGAGATGACCCGAGTTGTTTTTTGTGTCATAGCTCACGTGGAAAATGAGGAGCAGTACGTTCAGTCCATGCAGAAGTTCGGGGAAAACTACTTGACCCGGGGTGACAGGGATGACGGCGATGTTGGCTCCGCCTTCACCAAGTTTGTCGTTTTCACCAGAGAACTGACGGCGCTCTTCAAGAACCTGGTGAGGAACCGAAGTCAGACTCAGAGAGTGAAACAAAAGACATTTTATTGTGAAGAGTGTTACATGTAGAAAGTGTGGTGTGTTTTGTGCGTCTGTGCTGTAACACGACTTCCTGTTTGCAGCTGCAGAACATGAACAACATCATCACGTTCCCTCTGGACAGTCTGCTCAAAGGAGACCTGAAAGGAGTGAAAGGGGTTGGTGTCACTTTCTTCTTCCTGCTGAAACAAACCCGCAGACACTCGCTCAGTTACGCTTCACTTCCTGTTACTGTGGCTAAAAATGAATTATTTTTGGTTAGATGACATGCTGACTGTGTATTTACAATAATTACATCAGAACTATAATCATTTTAAACACACAGCTTCAGATTTAACAAATAAAATCACGCTGGGGTCCCACATTAATGTTTAAATATCTGTGTACCAGAGCAGCAAACCAGCTGTAAAATCCTGTTTCCTGTCAGATGAAAAAACAAAACCAGGAAATCAGAATAAAAGATCATATTTTGTTTTGTTTTTTCTGATTTATTTAATATTATTTTTCCTGCTTTATGCTCAGTTTTAATAATTAAAAAAAATCAATGCTTCTTGAATTGTAAAATGTAGGCATGTTAGGTAATGTGGCCCTGAGGTGCCAAATACAAGAAAACTCAAAATACAACATTTAATTTTTGCAAAGCACCGAACAGTTTTTCTTGTAGTTGTGCGGTGAGCATGACTTCCTGTTTGTAATGGTGGTGTCCTCCTGTAGACTGTGCCTCGTGGCATAAAGACCAAATGGCTGAATTTAAAACACCTCGGCTGTGACACGGTCACCATTCTGTTTGTTCTAACGCACATGTTATCGTCTAGAAATATTTCCAGAGTGACTCAGAGGTTAGAGTCCTGTGTGTGTGTGTGTGTGTGTGTACACGTTTGTGTGTGTGTGTGTGTGTGTGTGTGTGTGTGTGTGTGTGTGTGTGTGTGTGTGTGTGTGTGTGTGTGTGTGTGTGTGTGTGTGTGTGTGTGTGTGTGTGTGTGTGTGTGTGTGTACACGTTTGTGTGTGTGTGTGTGTGTGTACACACGTTTGTGTGTGTGTGTGTGTGTGTGTGTACGCGTGTTTGTGTGTTTACGAATGAATCACTGACTCTGTGACGTCTGTTTTTCCTGCAGGATCTGAAGAAGCCGTTCGATAAGGCCTGGAAGGATTACGAGACCAAACTGTAAGAAGGGCTCATCATCAGCTGCTCTCACTGAAATGTTAAATCACGGAGACAAGAACACGTTAACCAGCTGACTCATTCAGGAGCCTTTAAATGAGGATGTTTGAATAAAGTTATCTTTATTGTTTCTGTCTCCACAGACTGATGCATACTGTTTTGTTTTTTTCCTTTTTCTCAAAAAAAGAAGAAAAGATCAAATATAATGATTGAAATCTTGGCGTTTCTTGGCTTCTGTATTTTAGCACCTTTCTATTTTTTCTTCTCCTCGGTTTGTTGTTTTGATCACATGTGTTTGTGTTGAGATTTTAACATGACCTTTGACCTCTGCAGAGCGAAGATTGAGAAAGAGAAGAAAGAGAATGCCAAGATGCATGGCATGATTCGCACGGAGTTTAGCGGAGGAGAAATCGCCGAGGAGATGGAGAAGGAGAGACGAATGTTCCAGCTGCAGATGTGCGAGGTGAGGTCAGAGGCCACACAGGTGACCTGAATGCTAAAACAATCATCTCTATCCTCTGAGGTCAGACCGAGAGCAGCATTTGTTTTACCGCCTGAACCAATCAGCGCAGATGTTTTATGACGTGGAAGATTTGGTGGACAGACGTTTGTCACGGATTCTGTTCAGAAGTTTTCCGGTTTGATGGTTTTCAGAGTTTGTAGCTTTTTTGGCTTCATCAGGCGCTGATCTTCAGCTCAATCTGTGTGTCTCATGGTTTTTTGGGGGGTCATGAGTAAAGGAGTAGAGTGTGAGTTCTGTGGATATGCTGGTAAAGAGGAGACAGAAAAAAGCAGTGAAAACGAGCTTCCTCTGAAGGCTGTCCAGGCTCTCCGTTAGAGACCCAATGAGGATCAGCTCAGAGTAAACCCAGCCGAGGTGGTTCTGACCAGGATGCCTAACCAAGATGAGGTTTAAGGGCGAGGAGGAGACCCCGGGCAGACCCAGGACATGCAGAGATAATCTCTCAGCTGTTTGGGAATGCCTCAGTGTCCTCCTAGAAGACCTGGAGGAGGACAAGGAAGGTCTGGTCATGCAGTAAAGGTTATTTTCTTCAGCTTTTCTTGATTATTTGGCTTTTCTCTGCAGTACCTGCTCAAAGTGAATGAGATCAAAGTGAAGAAAGGAGTCGACTTCCTCCAGAACCTCATCAAGTTTTACCACGCTCAGTGCAAGTATGTCCAAAAGTGACCAACAGGTCCATGTATGAGTAAGGTGTTAAAGAAAAGATAATAAAGAGAGAATATTAACACATTAACTTTGTTATTGATTCACTTTTTTTCTTAGAGGTTCTCAGAAGTTTTTTTTTCAGTTTTTTCCAGGATGGACTGAAAGCTGTGGAGACTCTGAAACCGACCATAGAGAAACTGTCCACGGATCTGACAGCGGTGAGGACGCTTGTGTTCCCTGCAGGAGCATTAAAGCTCACAGCTCACTCACCGATCGCTCCATGCAAACACAACAGTCAGAGTTTCTCTTCCTCTGCAGATCAAACAGACTCAGGATGGAGAGAGGAAGCAGCTGGCTCAGCTCCGAGACACCCTGAAGGCGGCACTGCAGTCCGATCAGAAAGAGGTGAAAAACATCAAACATGGTGTAACATCCATTTGACTGAAGGATAAACAGTTTGTGCTGTTTGATGAGGGTAAAGAGTCGATTACATGCACACAGCAGTTAGAGCAAACACGGTCTGAACAGGTGTCATGAGTCTGATGGTGAGCAAAACCAGGTGAGCTCTGACATGCTCACCTGTTACTGGAAAGTTGATTAACAAAGCTGTCCATCAAACAGAGGCTGCTCTGAGCATAACTCTGTGTAGGGTCATAGTCCTCACGTCTTTTTGTCATCAGAGCTGCTTCACATAAAGTGTCTAATTTATTGACAGGACGCCCAGGCCAAGCAGAACGCAGGTTACAGCCTCCATCAGTTGCAGGGTGACAAAGCCCACGGCAACGAGCGCTCCGGCTTCCTCTACAAGAAAAGTGAAGGGTGAGTGAATTCTGTGTCCCAGAATCCCACATGAATGTGACTGACATGCACATGCAGTTCAGCAGAGAAAGCATTTAGTCAGTCTACACAGACTCCATGTTAAATTTAACATGTTTACAGATTTAACATGTTTTCCTCCTTCTGCACACGTGTGTTAGTGGCAGCTGCCTGAGTCACGACTCCACTCTCCGACCTTTCACACTAAAAGCTTTGTCTCTCTCCTTGTCAGACTGAGGAAGGTGTGGCAGAAGAGAAAGTGCTCGGTGAAGAACGGCTTCCTGACCATCTGTCACGGGACGGTAAGGTCCTCTTCTCCCATTGGTCCATGACAAGCTCCCACCCTCCAGCCTGCACTACATGTCCAATCAGAAGTCTCCTCATGAGTTTATCATCTACATCAGGGGTAGACAACTCCAGGCCTCGAGTCCCGGTGTCCTGCAGTTTTTAGATGTGTCCTTGATCCAACACAGCTGATTCAAATTGCTAAATGACCTCCTCAACATGTCTTGAAGTTCTCCAGAGGCCTGGTAATGAACTAATCATTTGATTCAGGTGTGTTGACCCAGGTGAGATCTAAAACCTGCAGGACACCGGCACTCGAGGCCTGGAGTTGCCGGTCTACTCTTGGTCTACATTAACTGGGGTTAAATAGTACATTATCTATTTATTTAGTTTTTAGGTTTTTTTCTGCCTTCTGTCTTTTATTTTGAAGTTTGAGGAGTCAAATGGCCAATCAGGACTGAGCAAGCAGAAGAGGAAGAGAAAGAGCAGAAGGAAAAGGATTAAAGGAAAAGGGTGGGAAAAGGATTTGTTTGATTTGAAATCCGAGGGCTGCTGGAAGGAAAGTTTCTAATTCTCCTTAAATGTTTCTCTCTAACTTTCATCCTTTTGTCTCTCCTTGAGCTAGCTGAAAAGCAAATTCAAAGAAAAACAAACCTCATATCTACAGATTCACAGTAACACATATCTTCAGTTCTATTTAAGGTAGATGTCAAGCTTAGACTCATGTTTCTGAGAACCGGGTTTCCAAAATAACCTACACCTTCTTGATAGCTGTCGGAACATCCTTGGGTACATCCCTCCCTCAGAGTAATGTTCCGTCATGGAAACGTTCTGTCAGAGTGACGTTCCTTTATGAAAACATCCCTTCAGAGACACGTTTCTTCAGCGTAACGTGTCTGGGATTACGCCAACCCTTCACAGCTGATAGAATCCCTCCACATTTACCACTCGGACTCAGATGAAGGCAGGTACTGCAGAATCCTCGCAGTGCTCCATCTGAGGTCAGCTTATCGAGGTCATCCGTCTTATGGTCCAGTGTGCACTTCTTCCCACTCCTTTTTGATTTTTAACCGAATCAGAATAGGTGAAGCGATATTGGAGGGTATTTCTAGTTCAGTATTTATTTTTTCTTTTCTTTTCCTAAATTGCATTTTGTTTACATGATCAAAATGAATTGAACACAAAGAAACAAACATTCCGCATGATGATCAGCTCCAGCTCTGAAACCTGACACTTGCCTTGCTCTGGGGAGTACAACCGTCAGCTGCAGACGATCCTCTGATATCAAAAATGTGAAGGAAAAACCTCATAAAGCTTTAGTTTACCAGACTTAAAACGGGTCCGTGGGCCCATAGTGGGTATGTATGGGTGAACTCTGGGGCCCACATGGTATGCCCATTCAGGCAGGCAGGAGACAGTGGTGGAGGCAAGTGGAGGAAAGGAAAACACAGTGGTTCATCAATAGTTTTAGGACATTTCATTATTAATTAGACATTTTGTGGCATGAAAAGCCAGAGGATCAAAAGTAGTCAGGCTTCAGTAAACAGTAGAAAATGAGATTACAGAAAGTCACTGAGGTTAATCATCTCAGAACTTTAAGTGATATGTGCAGATATTTTGCAGGATGAGTGAAGGTTTAGAGTTGTGCAGCATAAAGTCCTTACAGGTTCTCGCTCTGTGGGCTGAACCTAACTGGGATCCAACTGTTGTCCATGTTATGGTATATAACAGTACAGACTCTGTGACAGTTTCAGGATCTTTTCTCTGTAACACAGAATGTTTGATATCCGAGTGAGGTTCAGTCAGAGCTGAGGTCTCGCCTCCTCTCGTTGTCTTGCAGCCGAACAAACCGCCAGCCAAGCTCAACCTGCTCACCTGCCAGGTGAAGAGGAACCCCGATGAGAAGAAAAGCTTCGACCTGTTCTCACGTATGCTGCAGACTTCCTGCTCACATGTTCCTCTGTATGTATGTGTGTAAAGTCTGAACTCTGTCTCGTGCCCCCCCACAGACGACCGGACCTACCACTTCCAGGCCGAGGACGAATCAGAGTGTCAGATGTAAGTACGAGCTGGTGTGGCCTGATCTGCCGGGCCTCACGCTGCTGTGAGCACTGATGGTTTGGTGTTTTTCAGCTGGGTGTCGGTGCTGCAGAACAGCAAGGAGGAGGCGCTGAACAAGGCGTTCAAAGGAGACCAGGACGAGGGTGAGAACAACATCGTCCAGGAGCTGACCAAGTCCATCGTGGGCGAGGTGAAGAAGATGAGCGGCAACAACAGCTGCTGCGACTGTGGAGCTGCAGGTCAGAATTATTCAGAAGTCTCTCTCAAACAAATGCCACTCATGAAATGAAACAAAGTTCAAAGGTTAAACATGGAAGTCCAGGCACTCACGGTCAGGTCAGAAAAGTGGTGAAGCTTGAATGAGGCTTTCACCTTTCCAGCTGGTTTTACGGTCTGGACTTGGATGCGTTTGTTTCAGAGGACGCTGATTAGATTCACGGTGTCGGCCTGACAGGTTCGAGAGTTTCAGTGCAGCAGCTTCTACAGGAAGTAATCTGACCTGTGATCAGTCTTATTTTTATTTTAAGGCTTCCTGCACATGCTCAGAGCAAAAACCTGTGACAGCTTAGTTCTGCCGGATTTCTAACCCCACTCACCTCTACAGGACTGCTTGTGGAACGCTCTGGGCCTTCAGGCAGTTTTTTTTCCTTTGCGGTTGTTTTGTGTCATTTTTTTTGCGGCCTTGAAGTTGTTTTGTGCAACTGTTTTAGTTGGTCTGTTGCTCTAAACCTAGCTGATATTCTTGTAGATGATGGTTTTACTGAACTGCACTGTGAGCACTTGATGTGGAACTTCATAGCACTTCCATTTCCTGTCATGGTTTACAGAAGTGAGAACACATTAGTGTCATGAGAGAGAGCACATCAACAGTCAGACTCTCCAATAACTCCATAAAACACGTTTTCATCTGTTTATCTCAGCACGTCCAAAGATTAGATTAATAACATACAGTTTTTTTTATTAATTATATATTCAACATTCACTATGTTGCTAAAAGTATTCACTCAGCTTCCTCACGTGAACATGTAGTCCAAACATGTTTCTGCTCAGAGCTGCAGAAACTTCCCAGAATTCTTTTTCAGATTCGTCTGTCAGCAAATTGTTAATTCATCACGTTCACTTTGTTGTTTCTTTAGTCATGAAATTACATTTTGAGGATATGAAGGCACCGCTTGTTGTTTCTGTGCCCCCAACCGCCCCCACCCACCCTCTACAGATCCCTCCTGGCTGTCCACGAACCTCGGGGTGCTGATCTGTATCGAGTGCTCAGGGATCCACAGAGAGATGGGGGTCCACTACTCCAGGATCCAGAGTCTGGACCTGGACGTTCTGGGAACCTCTGAGCTGCTGGTGAGTCCACTTCACTGTCCCGACAGAAGTAACGGAAGTCATTGATGCAGGTCAGGGCATTCTGTCTGTTGGTTTGTGGTGACTCATTTCATCATGACTTTAATCTGTTAAATAAAATTAAAATATTTGCAGGAAAAAAAAAGAAAAAGCAAAAAAAGAAAAGCAAAAAAACCCTCAGATTTTTACCGTCCTGCAAGACTCTGTCTCCTGATTCATTTGAAACTGTTTCTGTGAAATCTCATAGTCTCATTATATTCACCTGTGTGAAGACGTGAAGGGAAGGGACATTTGGAATGTTTGCAAACCTTTTCTGGAATAATCAGGAAACCAGAACCCTTGCCGAGCGTGTCAGTCGTGTTGAGCTGTGAAGAATCAGGAAGTGTGAGCATGTGGCTAATCTTAGGAGCTACAGCCAGAACCGAACCAGAGTTGATGTTGGGCTTTTGTTGCCTTTTAGTTGGCGAATAACGTGGGAAACGCCAGCTTCAATGAGATTATGGAGGCAGATCTGTCTGCACAGGAAGTGACCAAACCAACTCCGACCAGCGACATGTAGGTGACGGCGCCAGGAGGTGAGTCTGAGCTGTAGGAGAATGTCGTAGTGACTCGTCCGTCTGGTTTGCAGGCAGATGAGGAAGGACTACATCACAGCGAAGTACACCGAGAAGCGCTTCGCCCGGCGGAAGTGCACCGACGCCGCATCCAGGCTGCGAGCTCTCTACGAGGCCGTCAGGAACCGAGACATCCTGTCGCTCATCCAGGTCTATGCTGAGGGGGTGGACCTGATGGAGGCCATCCCACAGCCCAACGAACATGTACGACCTCTGCATCTCTAACACGAGTTCGACGGACTGACTCATGCGTCTCTGTGTTTGTGTTTGAGTTCTTTGAGTGCGTTTTTAGGCTCTGTTGTGTCTTTGTGCTCATTTTGTGTCCATTTTTTCCTCCTTTGATCTCAAATCTTTGGTTTTCCAAAAGAAGCTTTTACTCTGAAGCTCTGCGTTGTGTGTCCGTTCAGTAACACGTAGACACAGCTCTGTGCGTCAGGTGTGCGTTGTTGCTCTGCAGACTGACTGTGTGTGTGTGTGTGTGTGTGTGTGTGTGTGTGTGTGTGTGTGTGTGTGTGTGTGTGTGTGTGTGTGTGTGTGTGTGTGTGTGTCAGGAACCCGGGGAGACGGTGCTCCACCTGGCGGTTCGAATGGGCGACAGAAACTCACTCCACATTGTCGACTTCCTCGGACAAAACAGGTGACACTGCACAGTGTGACTGTTCAATTAAACACCTGTTCTTCAGGTGTGTGTGTGTGTGTGTGTGTGTGTAGTGACCGGGTCTGTGTTTCAGCGGTAACCTGGACAAGCAGACGACCAGAGGAAACACGGCACTGCATTACTGCTGCCTAACCAACAACAGCGAGTGCCTGAAACTGCTGCTGAGGGGGAAAGCTTCAGTGTCCATCAGTAAGAACACACACACCCGCACAGATACCAGAGCGTGCTGAACGCTGATGATGAGTGACGAGTGCATATATCATTCATATGAGCATTACACACTCAAATGTTGTATTTTATGATCTTTACCATGTGACTGGGCTGAAATCTGTGGCTTCTGTACAAACTTGAGGTTTTACGATGTATTCATGCATTGTGTGATTGTTCTAAACTTTATGACATCGTTGTAAAGTCGTTGGATGTCATATTAGAAAAAAAAGAAAAAGTGTGTGGTACAGCTCTTTTCATGCCCTTTAATAAAATATATTACTCGATAAGGTTTCTTGAAATGTTTTTCAAGATGAACTTTGACATGGGCGCTAATGATGAAGGTCAAGTTCAAATAACCAGCCAACCTGGCTCTAGTTTATTGTTGTGAGGTTTGAAGAAAAAAACTACTTTCACAGCTGGTGTGACCCTCATCTGGGACCGTTATCGTTTCTACCATCACATAAAATTTAAATGATGTCTTGAGAACAAACAGAGCCAAGTACTTTGTCTTTTCAGGGGGAGAAAAAACCAGCAGTAACACAAAGAAACGTGCAGATCTGATAATCAGATATTTCCCTTTTGGAAACAATGTGCTGACATAATTCACCGAAAGTCTGAACGACTGAATTTGTATCCATAGCTAACGATGCAGGAGAAGCGCCGCTGGACATCGCCAAACGTCTGCGGCACAAAGAGTGCGAAGAGCTGGTGAGAATCCAAACACTTCCAGGCTGAACAAAGTAAAGCAGTTCCTGTGCTGTTGAGTGTCTGTGCCAATAAAGTTTGATTGATGCGTTCCAGCTGACTCAGGCTCAGACCGGAAAGTTCAACGTCCATGTTCACGTTGAGTATGAGTGGCGTCTGCAAAATGAAGACCTGGACGAGAGCGATGACGAGATGGAGGACAAGGTTGGCTGCTTTTCTGACGTCCTGCGTTAAACTTTGTGTTGGCGTTAAGTGACAATGTACTTCCTGTGTTTCCGGTGGGTCCTGCAGCCCATCCCACAGCGGCGGGAGGAGCGTCCAGTCAGCTGCTTTGTGCCCGGAAGTGGACCCGGGCAGCCCAACCTGGCGGCACTGGCACGGGACGTTGCGTTCCTGGCGCGGGACAAGCAGCGGCCTGCGATCCCCAGCACCATTATTAGCAACGAGACTTACGGCACCATGCTGGATGTGAACCTGCCACCCCCCGGCCCGATGCCCCCGCTGCCTCCCCGAGGACCCAGCAGAGGTCAGAGGGCGCCTGGGCTGAGATCACCTTTGTCGTTCAGACCCTGTAAAGCTGCTAGGAAATAAAACTGATCTGATTCTGTCTGTCCACGATCAGGTACCAATAAAGGCCCCCCCGTGGAATCAGTAGGCAGACAGCGGTCGTCCTCTGACCCCCCCAACCCTCAAACGCCGGAGAGGAACTCCATGTACGGTGGGTGGACTTCCTGTCAGATCCACGGTGGAGGGTCTCGTTTGTGATGTTTTTCTTTGCGTCCGTCAGCTTTATTTGGCTTTTGTTGCTTTATTTTCATGAAAAGGGCAGACGGTTCTGTCCTCTTTCTGAAGTATAGAGCTGCTGTATGAGGCTTTCAATTCAATTAAACTCAACTCAACTCAATTAAATTTTAATTATACAGCGGCAAATCCCAACAACAGTTGCCTCAAGGCGCTTTATATTGTAAGGTAGACCCTATATACATACGGAGAATACCCAACAATCATATGACCCCCTATGAGCAAGCACTTGGAGACAGTGGAAAGGAAAAACTCTTTTTTAACAGGTGAGAGCTGGATTTTGAATTCAGTTCTGGATTTAACAGGGAGTCAGTGAAGTGAAGCCAATATAGGAGAAATATGCTCTCTCTTTCTATTCCCTGTCAGTACTCTTGCGGCAGCATTTTGGATTGCTTTCAGGCTCTGACAAGTGGAGGTGTGCCTGCAGCCACAGCTAAGGGCTTTCTTGACTCTTGTTCTGTCCTCTTCTCCCAGTGCTCCCAGTGGTTCCTCCTCCTCCTCCTCCTGGGCCCAGCAGGAGAACCGGCATGTTGGAGACCAAAGCCGCCACAGCCAAGACCGCCCCCCTCCCTCCTCTGCCTCCCCTGCCGACGGGACTACCCACAGCACCTCCAGTCCCGCCACCGCCCTGCATCCCACCTCCATCACCACCCCAGCATAAAGTTCCTCTCCTCCCACCCAGCCACCAACACAGAGGACCTCCAGGATCCAAAACCCCCGTCTCTCCTCCCGCGTACGTACTGGTCTGATTGAGTTTGTCTGCTGGAAGGAAGCACACCAGTTTAATGTTGGTCTTATGATTACAGAGCAGCGAGGGTTCCTCCTCCTCAAAGACCTGCAGGCAGGATTCCGTCGGAAAAACAAGGTACACACACACACACACACACACACTGTCACACATGCACACACACACAGATATCAGTAACATGAAAATCTTTGAATTTCACTCAAACTGCAGCACCGCCTTCTTGGATGTTAGTACAGTAACTCACAGCAGCCATATTGGTCGTAAGATGTCATTAAAAAAGCTCTAAAAGGCTCCAGCAGCACAAACACGTCCAGTTCAGGTGAAGCTAGCAGCCAGCTAGCAGCTACAGCCACCTGTGTCAAACTTTAAGCCTGAATTTGATGTAAGCAGGTGCGTTATAAAAACATAACTGCTGTTAAAAAGCTGAAACTTTTGTGCTTTGACAAAGGACCATTAATAGAGCTCTGTGGAACGCCACGACCTGCAAGAACACACTCACGTGATCTCTGATGTCACTCATTCACTCATTCAAGGAAAGCTGTGATTACGGTGTAAAATACATCAGTGAAATACCCCCATTATGGTTTAATGAGATCTGGTGCTCATTAAACCACAACACTGGATGTTTATCTGTGTGAAACTGAAGGGTATCTTTGCAGTTTGGCGCCATGTCACATATTCTGGTGCTTTACTGCAGTCCCGGACCACGGACCGGTACCAGTCCGTGAGTCGTTTGGTACCAGGCCACGAGAGTTGAGGCTCGGGTGTGAAATTCATGGTTTTCAGGGTTTTTATCGATTTTTTAGCATTAACTCAGTTTCCCAGGGTCTTTTCCCGTGTGTTATGAATAAATCTTCGTTTTTTTGGTACCGGTACTGGTTTTATTTTGTTATATTTATCTGCGACACCTTAAAGGCCAGTCCGTGAAAATATTGTCAGACATAAACCGGTCCATGGCGCAAAAAAATTTGGGAACCGCTGCTTTACTGGACCAACTCACTGCTGAAGCCTCTGCTGGAACTGCAGCTTCTGCTTGAGTTTTCTCTGTTCAAACAAAGGTGAAGTTACAGAAGAGAAACTTTTTTTCTGAAGTCTGTGGGGGGTTTATCTCTCTTTGGCAGGTCGTCAGATCGTATCCTCCCATAGTCCGTCTCCTCCACCCCCCAAACCCAGAACTACGTTTTCTGTAAGTCCTCAAACACACCACCTCATTTATTTCTGCACACAGACACAGTCGTCATCACAAGTCCGGCATGTAACACAGCTTTACTGCTAAATGTGTGTGTGTGTGTGTGTGTGTGTGTGTGTGTGTGTGTGTGTGTGTGTGTGTGTGTGTGTGTGTGTGTGTGTGTGTGTGTGTGTGTGTGTGTGTGTGTGTGTGTGTGTGTGTGTGTGTGTTTGTAGAAGCAGAGGCCTCAGAGGGTGAGGGCCATCTACAACTGTGCAGCTGACAGTCCAGACGAGCTGACGTTCAGCGAGGGAGAGCTGATCGTGGTGGATGGCGAGGAGGACAGCGAGTGGTGGGTGAGTGAGAAATGCCTCCAGCACAGAAAACGCCTCATCAGCACAACTTCATTCACTTCCCAACATTTATTACAGCATGTGTGTGCGTTTAGATGAAAACCCACCTGAAGAATAATCTTGACCCGTTGTGCAGTTTGTGATTTAACCACCGTTTGTGTTTCAGATTGGTCACATCGAAAGCGATCCGACCAGGCGGGGAGTGTTTCCTCGCACCTTTGTTCACTTCCTGTCGGAGTGATTCGTGCCTCCAGCTGTGGTCAGACTGAGGGCACATCTGGATCCTCCTGTGGACCTGAGAGGAGAGTCCAACACCCAAAGAGATCTGATCGGGGTCTCGATCTTCACTTGTGCTCTTGTTCAAAATCTGTCGGCCTGAGTTTGAAATCTTCTAAAAGCTATGCAGCAGACACAAAAAGAGCAGGCCTGACCAAAAGTATGTGGACAGTGTTCCTCAGTGATATGTTTACATACAGCAGAGCTACGTCAGTACAGCGCCGCCACAGGCAGAGAGCAGGAACTACAGAAAGTTTCTGGCTGAACACAGTTACAGTAAAATCCTTCACTGCCTTAAAAAAAACGCGACGAAACGACAGCTTTGTTTTTTTCTGCTTCCTGTTACAAAACCAGCTTCATTCATAGAAATAATCTGTTTACTATGAACGGACTTCATCTTCACTCTGTCAGGATTACCTGACCGGCACAGCGTCCACATACTTTTGGCGGATGTGATGAACGTTCCTGTGGTTCTGCTGCTGGGATCCAGCTGTGTTACATCAGGAACATTCAACTTGTTTGTAAAAGCTTCAGGATGAAATGATTTTTATTATTTTAAGATCAAACATGTAATCTGACCAGAAAATCTGAGCGTCCTTTAAATTTTAACGTATTTTCAATTTATTAAAATCATCATAAATGTACCCGTGAGAGTGTGTCCTGTTTTTCTTTCCCAGTACTCACTCTTTCAGTCTCATTTATTTCCCACAAGTTTTGTCAGTCGCAAAGATGTGTTCAGACGCTTCACTGCTTCAGTTTTTATTTAGATAATTTCTTTTACATGTTTCTGTGATTCAGTGAAGAGCAGTCTGAAGCATTTCATAAGTTGGAAGACAAATAATTGGCAAATAAATCAAATGTAAAGACATGGTCAAACTGTGTGCCATGATGAAACTCAAGGCTGTGATCACTTAAAATATTTCATTTTACTCTATGAGTGTTACCTAAAAGAATGACATGTTCAGTTTTATGTGAGTGGAGCCTTTTCATTTTCTACATACTTGGAAAATCATCAATTTGGACTTTCAGCTCAGCTGGAATTACAGATAATCAGGCAGACATACCTGTGTACTAACGGGACATCACTAATTACATCGACCATCTTAGCCACACCACACTATGGTCAGAGGAGGAATTACAGCCATGTTTTTATGTAAACCATGTGTTTTTATTTATTTATTATTGTTTTTTAATACCTTGAGTACAAAATATTCAAATACTCAAATATAATACACACGAAAAAATAGTCATGTATATGATTTTAAATGTAATTAAAGCAAATTTATAGGATTAATTTGTTTAAAGTTTTAAAATCTCTTAAATTAAAAGTACATAGACTTAAAGAGCAAAGATACAAAAACGAAATAATGTTTGTTTGTAATTATTAGTAGTATATATTTAGTTAATAATTAATTTGAACATTTACTGATAAATACTATTTATTTATTTGATAAATATTAATCTGATTTTAAAAAATTGTTAGATTGTTTTCAAGCACATTTCTCCTCCGGGATTCACCGCGGAACAAAACGTTAGGACCAATGTTACTACACGGAGAGATTTCACCGGGGGCCGGAAGTTACATATTCGTAAAACTTGTGGAGCCGCCGTTGATAGCAGGTGGCTAACTAACGGAGTGATGACGGAGTTTGTTTTTTTGTTTTTCGGTGTGTGGAAGTAAATAACATGGCGGCTAAACGTAAACCCGAAGCGACGGTTCCGGCGGAGGAGAGCGACCAGCTGCTGATCCGCCCGCTGTGAGTTTACGGCAACTTCAGTTCGTTTCTGTGTGCGGGCTCCCCTTCCTCACAGAACTACATTCAGAAAATCACTCATTCAGGGTTCATAAATAAACTATAAAACGCGTCAAACACACAACTTAAAGAGTTGCGCGGACGTTTCCAGTGAAGCGCTTTGATTCGGGACTCATATAACAACACTTTTAATCTGAAAAGATCTTCCTGCCAGCTTTGATACAGCTGATATTTAAATATAATTCGTCTGTCAGTGCATATTTAATCTTATGAGTGTAGTCATGTGACTCCGATTCTTTTAGGTTTTTGCTCTTTTACAAATAAAAATTTGACAGATTTTTGAATGGAGTTTGATTTAAAGTGAGTTTGAGCTGGATGTTGGGGTGAGGTGTGGTTTCAGTGTGTGTCTGTGTGCAGGGGGGCCGGTCAGGAGGTGGGACGGTCCTGCATCATCCTGGAGTTCAAAGGCAGAAAGATCATGGTGAGATAGTGAATATGAACCTTCCGGCTGTGAACGTGAAGCTTCAGTGTGTGTAAACATCTGTGTGTCTGTGTGTCTCTTTGTGTGTGTGTCAGCTGGACTGTGGGATCCATCCTGGTCTGGAGGGGATGGACGCTCTGCCCTACATTGACCTGATCGACCCGGCTGAGATCGACCTGCTGCTCATCAGCCAGTGAGTTCATAGCCTCGGAGAGGTCACATGACTGCCTGCAGCATGATGATGCTGATGTACTGTGGATGTTTGTGCTGACTCTTCCTCCCTCCTTCAGCTTCCACCTGGACCACTGCGGCGCTCTGCCCTGGTTCCTGCAAAAGACCAGCTTTAAAGGTCGGACGTTCATGACACACGCCACCAAAGCCATCTACCGCTGGTTGCTGTCCGACTACGTCAAAGTCAGGTGAGACTCACCAGATGGACGCGGTGTCTCTGAGAATGTTTTTAACGGTTTAATACGAGTATGAGCGAATGCTGCGAATGTTACCTGCACACAAACAAAGGTCAGTGTCAGGTCAGTGATAAGCAGCTTTAAATTAAAATAACAGGACATTCAAAGGAGAATTATTTTAAACTGGGGTAACGCAAAGCTGCTGTAGAAGTTGTGAAGCAGAGGTAAGTCCTGTTTGCCATCTGAGCTGGTGATGATGAATTGTTTAGAATCTTTGACGTTTGATCGGCTGAATCGTGTCTGCAGTAACATCTCAGCCGACGACATGCTGTACACGGAGACCGACCTGGAGGACAGCATGGAGAAGATCGAGACCATCAACTTCCATGAGGTGAAGGAGGTGGCCGGCATCAAGTTCTGGTGTTACCACGCCGGCCATGTCCTCGGAGCCGCCATGTTCATGATCGAGATCGCCGGCGTCAAGGTGAGTTCTTCAGATGTTGGTCCAGCCTCCTCTAAGTGTTTGCACCTCTGTGGGCATGTTGCTACATGTACACACTCAGAGTTTTTATGGACATTAAGTTGCAGTTTAAAAACTACAGTTTAGATTCTTGGACCTTTTTTGAATCACTGCAGCTTGTTAAGAAACAAAGACACTGCAAGAACTGAAAATAAAGGTGAAATAAGTTCCTGTGACTTCATGTGAACACGATGAGGGCGAGGCTGTCTTAGATGCACGATCAGCGGGGTGAGGCTTTGACGCGTCAGAGTCGGGTTTCTCTGCGTTAAACAGCAGATAAAATGTGCTGGTGTGTTCCAAAACTATTGTCTCTCCGGAGGGAACGCCTCACACAGGCACTTTGTTTTTGTGAATGAGTGAATTTACTGAGGACAGCACGACGACAGCTGCTAATCGCGCGTGTGTGTGCGTGTGTGCGTGCGTGTGCGTGCGTGTGCGTGTGTGTGTGTAGCTGTTGTACACAGGTGATTTCTCCCGTCAGGAGGACAGACACCTGATGGCAGCAGAGATCCCGAGCGTGAAGCCGGACATCCTAATCACAGTGAGTGATTCTGAAATCAGTTGTTCAAAGTTTATGGCAGCTTTACATCATCCATCGTTCATAATAATCCTCCTTTATCTAATTCTGGGCTGGTTCGTCCTCTTTTAGCTAATCCTAGTTTAAGACTAATTTCTTTTGATTGGCTGCTTCACAGAACCACATATGGGTGGAGTGTCTCAGTGACATCCTCCAGATCCAAGAATAGAAAAAAACATGATATTTTAGAGCAGCCTGAACTTCAAAGGGATCAGATTACCGTTCTGAGGTCATCGTTAGAAACATCGACCACAGAAACATGACAGGAAACGGAATAAAACCATGAATGAGGTGTAACCGCCTTAAATGTCTCTAAGATCTGACATTTCCACATGATTCTGTGTGTGGAGATCCCACCTTAAAGGTGAAACCTGGAGCTGCAAACACCTGCTGTTATCGTGTCATGTGACTGCTAATCTTGATGCGACTGCGATGAATCAGCGAGCCAAGCATGCTCAGTAACATTTCCTGCTCTGCGTTCAGGAGTCGACCTACGGCACTCACATCCACGAGAAGCGTGAGGAGAGGGAGGCTCGTTTCTGCAACACCGTCCACGACATCGTGAACAGGGAGGGCCGCTGCCTGATCCCCGTCTTCGCCCTTGGCCGGGCTCAGGAGCTGCTCCTCATCCTCGGTGAGGTCTCCTCTCGGTCTCCTCTGCCCATGAGCCCAGCTCCGACCTTACTGACCTCTGATCTGCTCGTGTCTTTGACCCAGACGAGTACTGGCAGAACCACCCGGAGCTCCACGACATCCCCATCTACTACGCCTCTTCTCTGGCCAGGAAGTGCATGGCTGTGTACCAGACCTACATCAACGCCATGAACGACAAGATCCGCAAGGCCATCAACATCAACAACCCCTTCGTCTTCAAGCACATCAGCAACCTCAAGGTCAGTGAATGCGGTCCGTGGGTTGTCGGTCGGCTCATGTCATTATACATGCAGTATTTTTACGTGTGTGTGTTTCAGAGCATGGACCACTTTGATGATATCGGTCCCAGCGTGGTGATGGCGTCTCCTGGTATGATGCAGAGCGGCCTGTCCAGAGAGCTGTTTGAGAGCTGGTGCACCGACCGCAGGAACGGCGTCATAATCGCCGGATACTGCGTGGAGGGGACGCTCGCCAAGGTGAGGTCAGCTCGGACTGTTTTAACTTTGGAGTCGGGAAAATGCCCTGAAGGACAAACCCGAGTGAGCCTGTGAGGCTTTTCCAACATTTTCACATTTCTGAGTGGAAAATGTTTCCTGGGAGTCTGATTTCCTTTTGGGGCAGCGGCAGGAAGCCCAGACCTGCAGATCTGCTCCGATTTAAACTGTCTGTGCCAGGGTTTATTTAATAGTAAGGCAACAGTGCCCCCATCAGGCCAGAGCGAAAATGACATCATCATTTAAAGCCTTCAAAGAGCCGAGTTTCTCTCCTGATACCTTCGAGGTCTAACGGTTTGTCTGCGTTTCTCAGCACATCATGACAGAGCCCGATGAGATCACCACCATGTCGGGTCAGAAGCTTCCTCTGAAGATGTCGGTGGACTACATCTCCTTCTCAGCTCACACAGACTACCAGCAGACCAGCGAGTTCATCAGAGCCCTCAAACCTCCTCATGTGGTAATCAGATTTCTTCACTCACTCTCAGCTTCTGAGCAAACAGACGACAGAGTTTCAAAAGTGCAAAAAATGTAGCAGCTGTATAATTGTTAAACTTGACTCCGTCCAATCGCTCAGCAGAGCAAAGATCATTTAATGACAGTAAGATGTCTGTGCGCTGTGGACCTTCGCATGCAACTTCAGTCCTGGACCTGGAGTTTTTCTTTGTTGCTCTGTTGACTGAAACTGTGCACAGCGCTGATGTCGGGAACAGGTGAGGTTAGTTTAACGTGTGCTGATCCTGGGTCTGCAGATTCTCGTCCACGGCGAGCAGAACGAGATGGCGCGTCTGAAGGCGGCGTTGATCCGCGAGTATGAGGACAACGACGAGGTCCACATTGAGGTGCACAACCCAAGGAACACCGAGGCCGTCACACTCAACTTCAGAGGAGAGAAACTAGCCAAGGTCCTCCTGAAAACCATCCGCAGCTTTAAGCGTGTCTCATTTCACCTTCTGCCACCTTAACTCCTAGCATGCTCTGCTGCAGGTGATGGGCTCCCTTGCCGACAAGAAGTGCATTCAGGGTCAGCGGGTCTCCGGGATCCTCGTCAAACGAAACTTCAACTATCACATCCTGGCGCCCTCTGACCTCTCCAGTCAGTAACTCAGTTTACCTGCACTAAATATTCCAGCCTGATGCTGGTCCCTGAACACACATCGCCTGTTGTGTTCGGGTTCCCTGGTTGTTTCCTGACCTTTCTGCTCTCTGTGCAGACTACACTGACCTGTCGATGGGAATGGTGACTCAGACGCAGGCCATCCCGTACACCGGACCCATCTCACTGCTGGTCAGCCAGCTGAGAAACCTCTCAGGTAAGAAAGCAGCAAACCTCACCTGGACTCACCTGACTCAGGTCATCCAGAGTAAAACGTAAGGTCTTGGCTCCTCCCATTACCTTGAAGCTGAACTAGAAATGAACTTAGAAATATTTGACAGGATCTTTGGTCGTGAGTTTTTCTGCATGTCAGACTTGATGATACGTGGGTTTAAAAATGTTCATGCAGTTACTGAAGGTGTTTCACCTCCATCAGGACGTTTACAGAGAACGATGGAGACAGATTACTGTAGGGTCTTTATAATACAAAGCACCTTGAGGCAACTGTTGTTGTGATTTGGAACTATATAAATAAAAGTGAACTGAAGTTAAATTCAACACGGTCCACAGAGCGTTCATGAGCTGCTCTTTGTGTTTCAGGCGATGTGGAGCAGGTGGAGGGAACCGAGAAAATCACCGTGAGGATCTTTAAGAGCATCACGATGGTTCATGAAGCCAGCATGGTGCTGCTAGAGGTCAGACACACACACACACATACAATAGAGCCCACATGAGCAGAGGTGCTGTGATTTCCTACAACCTTTGTTGTTCATGAATGCAGCTTCAGTGCTCTGTCTGAAACAAAATGTTCAGAATTATTTCAAACAGGAACTCACTGATTGGAGGAAAATTAATTTTACTTCATACTTAAGCAGCTGTTGAAGTTATTTAATTTCAGATGTTTTGTTTCTTTGTCGTAAATTAGTTTTTTTTTGGTTTTTTTTAAGTATTACAGATCCAGAAGTTTACCGATTATTTCACTAATGTCTGTTTCTTTTCGCCATCATTGAAGTAAGTGTTTCTTCTCGATTTGTTTCCTCCTCAGTGGATCGCCAATCCGCTCAACGACATGTACGCTGACGCCGTCACCACCGTCATCCTCGAGGTCCAGTCCAACCCCAACGCCCAGAAGTGTCAGTGAACGCAGCACGGCAGCTTGAAGCGCAACGTTTGGGGACAGTGCAGAATCTGTAACAGCTGTGTGTTTGTGTTTCAGTTGTGGAGGGGAAGAAGGAAAGCTTCGACATGGACGTGTTTGTGGAAAGGCTTGCACTCATGCTGCAGTGAGTCGCTGCCACACACAGACACACACACTGACAGACCCAAGAAAGAATTTCATTTCTAACTCTGCATTTTCAAAATTTTCAAAAGAAAAGTCCCCAGGTGGGAGACTAACCTGTGTTGTGTTGCAGCGACATGTTTGGGGATGACTGCGTGAATTTCAAAGATGGTAAAAACCTCAGCGTGACCGTGGACGGCGTCACGGCATCCGTCGACCCAGAGACCAGAGTGAGTATGAGGAGTGGGCGGAGTCAGACCTCCTGACAGAACATAAAACTCTGACCTTCACCACAGGGGGCTGCATTAAGGTCATGTGACATAAATTTGGTGTTAAGGATCATTTTGTTTTAAATTCTCGGACTTCCTGTTACAGGATGGGTTATGATCCGATCTGTACATGAAAAACCTGAAAGTGTGCGTACTTCCTGTTTAATGTTAAATTTAAACCTCAAAGCATGTAAATAAGAGACGGAGCCACCGAGACATCATTGGCTGAAGTTCTGTCAGGCTGCAGTCACATGGGGAAATTACCTGACCTTCATGCGACTGAGATCAGCTCTGATCAGTCATTCACTGTCTTCAAAGTGACTTTATTACATCATGACGGGATAAAAGTTGTTGGATTGAGTTGACAGTTGCATGCTCTCTGTTCATGATGACACAGATTAACTGATAAATCGGGGAACATCAAAAGCCTGCGTCAATCTGAAAACAGAAATTCACTTTAACTTCGTACATTCAGAGATCTGAAACAGATTCTTCCACGCAGATCCTCGCTAACCTTGCTTTCATATAGAAACACACCCAGTTAGCAACCACTGGAGTCCCCAGTTGTAAAGACGAGTTAGTTGCGCTCAGACCGATTGCAAGACATTGACAAACTGGCTTAGTGCTAATTTCGATGCTGATCATTTGTAAACCTTCAGCAGTCTGTGTGATTGCAGTGACTCTGACCTCCCAGCAGGCAGCTGTGCAGTTTCCATGAGTCAGCTGCTGAACAGGAAGAAATTTCAGTGCAACTGAATTTTTTATTTTCTCTGGAGTCCAAAATGTGTGAGGAATTGGGGGGATGTGTAGCACACACATGATTTTCCTGTCTGTGTTCACACAGCAGTACTGGGTGAATGCTTCATGATACTGTGATACAAAGAATATCCCTGTAAAGCTCGTCGTCTTTTATTTCCAAAACCACTTGAATTTTCTCTCTAACGCACATGGTAACATTTAAAGAGCGCTTGTAAGGTAAGTAAAGGGCTAAACTGAACTCAGACTTGCTCAAGCTTATTTTCTCATAGATTTCTATACAGTCACAGTCAGTGCTACTGACTTTAAGTTACGGTTGCTTCCTGGTTATGTGTGAAATTAATAGTTTCACACATGTTCATTTATGCAAGTATTTTGTTTGTTTCTCTAGCAAATGATGTAATACCCTTTATCTGATCTCTGTGTGTTACTCTGCAGTCTGTGTCATGCGCAGAGGACGAGACTCTGAGGGAGATGATCGAAATTGCTGTCCACCGGCTCTATGACGCCCTAAGCCCTGCTTTCTGACAGGCCGCAGTGATGTCACAGGGGATGTTTTTGTACTGATTTCCTATAAAAATGAATGTTTCTTTTTTTATGTGTAAAATAAACTTCGGTTGAGTTTCTCAGTCTGTTTCCTTTAGATCATGAAAGCCTTTAAAAAGGTTTACATTTATTTCACTCACGCTGGCTTATTCTGGATACATAAAACATGATCTCCAATGGTGGTCTGCAGATCTGTTAGCTGTAGCTTCACAGCCTCAGACACTGACTGTATGTAACAGATGGACATTTGTAGACCACATTTGAACAAGAGGGTGGAGTGTCGGGTGATCAGCTATTACACAGGCACAGATACCTGCTAATTAGTGCAGTATTCTCATCTTCAACACACAAACAGCACAGAGTCTCAGAAATGTCTTTATTTTTTAATCCAAAAGCAGAATTTTCGAACATGAAATGATATTATATATATATATATATATTATAATATTAAATCCGACACCACCACAGTGATGTGACAGTAAACAACATGTAGATACAGCAGAGCATCGTCTGCATAGAAGAGCACATGACATTAAAAACACTGGCTCTATTGCATCGGGATACCAGAGAAGAAGAGGTCACTGCTGACTGATTGTCGCTTTAAAAATTGATTTACGGGCAGTTCAGCTTTGGTGTTTAAACCTGGTTTGTTTTTATGCAATTAAAAGTCTTGCTTTTCTTTAGAAAATTTGAAAAATATTCATTTTAAATAGAGCTGGGCGATAAAACGATAACGATATGTATTGCGAAATAACTTTTTCTCGATAGAAAAATTAAACTATTGTGATAGGCCTCATCTCTCTTGACCTCTTAAAGAAAAAAAAAAAGAACAGCCAATCCAAATTAAGTAGCGCAGAGCCGAACCAATCACAGCCGCGTCACGTCACGTGACTTGTTACGTACAGCACTAGCGCCATGGCGCACATGTGTATTTGTTTTTGCAGCCGTGCAGCCCGGGTAATGAAGGAAAGGAGTTTGCCGTCTAGAGAAAAATCAACCGAGAGCGTGAGCGAAGGTTAACGAAGAAAAAACAGATGATGGTTCCAATACCGGAGAGCTTGTCGAACGGAAGGGCCACAGAAGTTCCGTAGTGTGAAGGTATTTCGGCTATTTCAAGTCTGACAAAAAACAGAGTAGCGCGCACTGTAAATTGTGCCGAAAGCAAGTCTGGAAATACAATAAACCGGTGCATGCTCAATCTCTGACTGAAAGCACTAATTCGTCATTCGGCTTTTGTCAGACTAAAGTCACTGTTAAAACTGTTTGAAAAGCTAAGCTATACAACAAGGAGAGATTGAGAATTTCCTTTTAGTTCTCAGTTTATTTGATATTGACAAAAGTTAGTCAATTTTGTCTGTTCTTCAGTAAAACGACCTAAGATTTATTTTTAGAGTTAATATTTTGTTTCTAAGTGGAATTGACAATTTAGTGGTCTGTTTTGTTTGTTCTATTTTGACACTTAAACGCTTTAGCGGCTGCCTTTTGTGTAGTTTGCAATATTTGCCTTTATTTATCTGAAACTGAAGTCTCATGTTCCTTAAGTACATCTACCCTGTTGAACTTATTATGGGAAATAAATATTTTAATTAAAACAAGCTGCTAATTATTTCACATTTTACTTGTGAGCAACGCCACATTTAAATCTTACAAATATAGTTATTTGGCTTATATCGTGATATATATCGTTATCGCCTGAAATGAAAAAAACATATCGTGATATGAAAAAATCTTATATCGCCCAGCTCTAATTTTAAATGTTTTTCTTTTGTTTGTTTTATTTCCACATTTTTTCCCAGGTTTTTTCTAAAAGTCTTGTAGACTTTGTAAAACTCTTAAAGGTGAGCATTAAACTTTGTCTTATAAAACAGTAGAAAAAATTAGAAAAAAATATTCAGAAAACCATAAACTCTAATTTTTCCAATCCTGAATCTGTGATGCATGAAGTGCTTTAAAAAAACAAACAAACATATACATCAGCTTAATTTAAATGATTAAAATGAGACTCCAAACACAAACAGTCCAAAGGGCTTTGCAGGAGGATAAAATATTTTACGTTCATATATTTACAGAGGCTCAGCACGTTGAGCAAGGCACGAACACTGACAGGTTTGATTCCCGGAGCTGCCGAGTTTCTTCGCTGAACAGGACGGGTTGTTTTAGAGGAACACAGAACTGGCGTGATTCTGGACAGACTTTAAAGTGTGAAACATTGGGAAAGAAAATGAACAGATACAAAAGCTGCGATGCCTGTACTGAAGCTCTGCCCCTAATGACACCATTATTTATTATTAAATACCAAGTGAAATCGAGACATGACTGGGTCAGGAGGTCGTTTACTGAGGTCAACGGTCAGGGGAGCAGGAGTCTCTTTTAGACACTGAAGAGGCGCCCCCTGCTGGTCACTGCTGCAGGTTTAAGGCACTACGGTGTTTTTAATACTGTAATAAGTATACATTGTAAGACGTTTTGTCCACTGACAGTGAATAACGATATAAATCAAAGCTGAATTTAACCACATCATCTGAAAATTTCTTTGGTTTACTTTTTGAGTTTACTTTCTGTTGTATGTAGTTTTATCTGGGGGGGGGGGTTCAGTATCTAAAACATATTTTCGGGGCTACATCCATTTTGTACACGCCTGGTCTGAGCGCCAGCTGTTGAGGCATTTGTCTGACAGAGTCTGACACTCTGCAACGGATCCTGACGAGGCTGCAGCTAAAGGTGGAGCCGGGATTTCGTTGTACATGTACAATGGCAAAGAGCTATTCTATTCTATGAAGGTGGAGGCGTTTGCCGCCTCAGCACTGTGTCTCCTTGCTGTCGATCTGATGCTGCCTCTGCAGTTTGAACACCTTCGCCTTCTCACTGCGGCTCGTCTTCTCTGTCAGGTCCTCGAAGGAGCGCCGCGTCGCCCCTGCCGGACGTACGAACGCCTCGTCAAGGGACGCCTCGTCCAGGTGGGAGTCCGAGCTGGGGTCCTCGTGGATGGTGGCCATGCGGGGGCTGTCCAGAGGAGGTGGGCTGTGGGCCGGGTCAGCACCAGTTTGCTCGGGGCCACTGGGATGAAAGCGAAGGGGGCCGGAAGAGAACGTCGGAGATTTGAAGATCCGAACGGACGCCGAATCCAGGCTGCTCAGGAGCTCAGCATTCTGGGAAAAAAGAAAGACGCGTGTGAGAGCATGTACGAGGTTTGAAACCCTTCTTTACTCAGATATTTGTGCTCACACTGGGGAACAGGAGTGACTTGGTGGTCTGCTCGTACTGCCTATCGAGTTTCCGGTCCTGAAACCGAAGAAGAGCGACAAAATTCAGACTTCAAAGGCCCCCCAAACCCTCCAGCCCTCCACAGACGCGATCAGAGGCGCCACTCACCACACAGTGCACCAGGATGCTGAAAGGAACCCAGAACAGCAGTGAGAACGCCACCACTGAGCCCACGATGTTATCAGCCAGAAACTTCCCGAACGTGTTGATGTCCAGCTTATCGATGAAGTCCCACAGACGCTCCACCACGTCCTGCACCTGCTTCATGCATTTTCCCTGCAGACACAGGAAACGGTCATCACTTCCTGTCACCTTCAGCGTAAAAGCTCTGAATAATTAGCGATGGCCTCACCGCTCCATCGCAGAAACCCACGGTGCAGGGTTTGCCCTTCCTGAGAAACAGGAAACGTCCTGATATGTTCTGATAGGGGGTGCAGACGCCGCCATTGCTCCGACAGCAGACTTTACAGGAAGCATTGGTTTCTGAGAGGAACAAAGACAGAAACAACGGCTTTAGCTGCAACATGAAACAGACTGAAACACCCTCCAGGAGAAAAACAAAACGCAGAGTTTGAGAGACGAAGCATCACACGAGTAACTGCAGCTGTGATTCTCTGCAGTCTGCTGTTTTTTTGTTTTTTTTAAAGTTTATTTTGTAATAAAAAAAGGATATTGTACTTGTAAATGTACACTGGTCAATGTGTGATAACATCTTGCAACAAACTGATGCAGTCTCATAAATTCAGAATTGATGTAATAAAAATTCAGTGGCTAAGAGGGACGTCACCATTCTGCCTGAGGCTTTTTATGTATGTAGCTAAATACTGACCACATAAGTAGTACACCAAAGGTGAAAGACAAGTCCCGTGCCATGAAGGGACATTTAAATTCATACCTGCACTTTCAGACTCATGATATGAAGCATCATAGCTATGTTTTATTGTTGCAAAAGGGGTCAACGCCAATGCCATTTTAATAAAACCGCATCCTCTTCCTCCTCATCTTCTAAACTGAAGTCAGTATAAATGTGCTCATTTATTCCTGATATTGGTGCTTATTGTCAGTAGGTTAGACACGTGACAATGAGCTAACTGAAAAACAACAGCTCATTATCAGCTAACATTATACCAGATAACGTTAGGCTAAAAAGTCATCCTCTCTCTAATAAACAGTTTGATTACATTCTCACATTGTATGAGAGACAGTTTCACAAAGAGTAGCTAACAGAGGCTAACACAGGCAAAAACAGCAGCGCAGAAAAGTTCAGCATTTCCTCAAGAACACATCAGTATCCCTGTGACTGGATAAAAATACACATCATTGACTCATTGAATTGTATCTGACTACTTTCACAAAGTTTACAGCCTCGTTCAGAGTAAATAAAGGCGGATGCTTCACACGCGGCATTGACAGCTGAGGTAAACAGCCTTTCTGCTATCAGAGTACACTCACTACAGAGAAAACTCAGGGGTATAAACCTAAGTTTAAACTGTTTGCAAAGTGAGAGCGTTGTACCGTTACAGGCGCAGGGCTGTAGCTTCAGGACGGCCTGACAGAAGGGGATACACTCTCCATTCAAACACTCGCCACTGTCCAAACACGCTGTCTTATCTGGAGCATTTTCTGGAGGAGGACACTCGCTGCTGTTTCCTGTCAACACAAACACACAACACTTTATACTACACTATCAGCGTTTCCACCTGCAGCCGTTTATCCAACCTCACTCTCTGCTTCGTCTCCTATTGGTTAAAAAACATTTATTTTATTAAGATGATTAGAAGAAGTTTTCATTGTGATGACTAAAATAAGACAACTACTTATTACTAAACTGAGGATTGCGAAAAGATTAGAAAGGATTTAGATTCATTAAAACAACTGATCCTAGACCCTGCAGTTCCTCTATTGTCCACTAGAGCCTCCAGCAGGCTACCATGTTAAAATGTTCAACTTTACAGCAGAAATAATAACAACAATGACAATAATAATAATAATATCTTTAGTCATCTGACGCTGTAAACTGAAAGCATTGTGTGGTAACCGGATCTCACCTGTGCAGTACGAGTGTCCTTTACATGTGGCATCGATGGGCTCCTGACAGACCGCCCCTTTGGCCTCGAACCTGCACTCCCTGCAGCAGGCGCTGTTCCTGTCACTGAACACAGACAGCAGGGGTGAGCCGAGAGCACTGCCGCAGGAGAATCACCTCACCTGTCAGGTGTATCTCTGACCTGCACTGAGCTTCGGCCTTCAGCCTGCAGTTGTGCGTGCAGCAGAGGTCTGAGTTGATGTGCAGCAGTCCTGGGTCGCACTCCTCGCCCTCCTCCACCCGGGAGTTCCCGCACACATTGATGTTCCTCTCTTTAAAGCAGGACGGCGCCTTCAACCTGAGACGCTTCACGATGGAGCGCTTACTGCAGTCAGAGAACATCTGGAGAGAGGCAAAAACACAGACTGTAATTCTGCAGAGGTTCACTGTTGCTTCGACTCATAATCAATGTGTAAAGAGGTGCTGATAAACAGGCAGGTGAAACAGTGAGTTTAAAGACTGCTGGAAATCCTGGATTCAGCATTTTGCACCTTGTTGTTGACGTGGTCTCCGCTCACGGCGATGGGATACATGACGTACTTCCCACCCTGGTCCTCTCGGGGGGCGCACTCCGGTTTGTCCGGGTCGTGCTCTGCGCCGAAGTTATGGCCGAGTTCATGGGTTGTCACCAGGTCTGCTTCCTGTGGAGATGATGACGAACAATTCCTGTGTCTCACACACACAGACTCAAACAATTCTAAAGAAGCAGGCATTAACCAATCAGAATGCCCGGTTAATTCCCACCTTGGTCAGGATGGTCTTGCCGTAGTTCTTGGTGCTGGTGAGGCCGGTGTTCAGGTAGATCATTCCCTGCTCATTCAAGGTCGAAGGACTAGCTGTGGAAGGAGGAGACCACAACGTGAGTCACTAATCCACCTCCATCCACCAGGGTCTCTGGGGGTGGAGCCACGAGACTCACCTTTGGAGCAGAGGCCTCCAGCGATGTCGGCTTTAGACGGGGCGACGTAGGCGAGCCCCAGAGTGCCCTCGTCGAAGTCCTGATAGGTGAAGAGATGAGCGAGACAGACGTTGGAGGCTTTCCCCGCGATGTCCACGCTGAAATGCTGCGAGAAGACGGCGAGCAGAGACCTCAGAGAGCTGACCGATCCAATGCATCCGACACACTCCACATCACAGCCTGCTCTACTCACACTAAACTGTTTCCTTTCAAATTAAAAGCCATTTTCACAAAAAAACCTGTGTTCACAGACCTAAAACTTAAACCTGTTTCTCTGACTCTGAATATGGACACAGTTACTCAGTGCCGTGGCAGCGTCAGCTTCCTGTGGTTACCTCTAGCAGCTTCTTCACATCCCAAACGTCTCTGCCCTCCACTGGACTTCCCTTCATGTTGAAGTGAGTTTTTCCGGGATCCACAGGAGTTGGATCCTTCTCGATGATGATCTGATGGCAGGAACGCGGCTTCACGTTAAAAATCACAGTGGGACAACACAAACAGGAAGCGGAACAGAGCATGCTCACCTGCTGGATCTGGACGCCGTACCCGCTGAACCCCTCGCCCCACGACGTGTTTCTGTAGATGTCGTCGACACGGTCGATCAGCTCAATCTGAAACACAGTTGGGAGGGGGTGGGGTTAAGTGTCAGTGGATGGCGGGGGTGATGGATGTACAGGTGGTACCGACCAGGTAGTTGAGGGTTGTGCTCTCCTCCTCACGGCCCATGTGTTTGTAAAAGCGATGGTCGGCCACCAGCAGCAGAGGACACGTGTTCTTCTTGTGGTCGTGCACGTGACGCTTCACTCTGAACGCCGACTCTAAACAAGAAACCACCGAAACACGTCAGACAATATTATTTATACATTTGACACTGAAAGCTCTTTTTTATTTGTTATTATTTATGAGCGTTTGAGTGTGTCAAATATGAAAATATATGTTTTCACTGTAATATCTCTGTTCTCTGACCCAAACCTGATTTTTTTAAATCGTTTTTTTCCCCCCACCTTAAGAGCATTTTTTCAGATTTGGTTTTTTTCCATTTAAAGCTCAAACTTTTCAGGAATAAGATTTCACCTGTTGGGATGGCAAGCTCTCTTTTGTTTCTTTTGTTTAAACAGCTTTTACTTTGTGATTTTTTTTTCACATTAAAAGTCTTTTTTCTGACTGACTTCCTGTTTGTGTCGCTCGCTCTGTACTCAGTTCAGATGAAGGTGTTTCACTGGAGTTTCATGTTTGTGCTGCGCAGTGACAGGAAGTTCTCGCCGTCTCTGTGGTTAACGCAGTTCCTGTGTCACCTGGGCGTGGTCGCTTTGGGTCAGTGTGAGCTTTACCCTCAAACAGGAAGCAGTCACAGTGCCAAGTTCAGGCGAGGAGCTCGCTTCTCACCTTCTTCCTCCTTTTCCTCCACCACAGCTGCTCTCACGCTGTCAGGGAGCAGGTCACTGGGGTCAGAGGTCACGTAGCCGCAGACCGAAGGCTGCTGCAGGCGGCTGATGTTGCGGATGTCTTCCGAGCGATAGATTAGGAGGCGACCGTCAGAGGGCGCCGACGTGAACCTCCAAAGAGGCTGAAGAGAGCAGAGGAAGGTTTAGGGACCGATCACTCAGCAGGCGCTTACTCCAAGTCTCAGGTGTTTACCTCAACATTGTACTCGGCCTCATCAGTCAGGATGTGAGCGGAGAACTCGTCATCTTCGATGTGCGCCTGAACACGGGAGTTCTCCTCCCCTACAACACAAAAACACATTAAAGGAGCCGTTACTCCATATTAATCCTGTCAGCTAAAGGTCACCACACGCATTCTACACGTGTGTTTGAAGTAGCAGCCTGACAACATCTACAAGAAGCCTGACAAGGCCTCGCGAACCTTCTCAAGGACATCTGGGGATTTTTTTAAATTACTCTGCAAGCTTTACAAGAAACCAATTAGTAGAATTCTACCCCCAAAGACCTCCACAAAGGCTCTGCTTAAACAGTTTACCGATGACGTGTCCGGTGAAGTAGTTGTGCCTGTTGACCGGGTAGGTCCGCTCTTGGCCATCCTCGCTGATGACCACGGCTCTGAAGTCGCTGGTGAAGAGCTCGTCGTTGGTCCTCAGGTAGAGTCTGAAATGCCTGTAGACACGAGGAGGAGATGTTCAGATTTCACAAATCAAAGATTTTAAAATGGCACCGAGCTGCACGGACGGATGCTGCTATCTTACCTTTGCAGGGCGCTGAAGCTGACCAGCTTCTCCATGTGCGTCTGAGACTGGACGTCACGGCGGCGGACGGAGTGCGTCTGCAGGCTGGAGAGAGGCAGCACATCAAAGTCATCCAGCATCGCTCTGAGAGACACTACGGAGAGAACGCAGACCTGCCCGTTAGCATTGAAAATCCTGTGAAATACCTCAGCTCCTCCACCACACGCCAACACGTGCCTCAAAAACGTGACCAAAATCAACACATAAGTTAATAATTAACACAAATAAAATGCTGCTGACTTTATATTTAACATAAATGTACGTTTTTCATCCACTTTTTCCTTTTATGAAAAGAAAAAGTTTGTAACAATAAAAGAAGTTAAAATATTAAACTTCAGGACTCATCACTTTTCATCGCCTCATTTCCTGTCAAATGGTGACGTCATGATTACAAACCAGTGACATGTGATGTCATGCCAACATCGTTATGGCACAGCATTATTCTTAGGTTTTGCTTTTTCTTTCCTAAAAGTCAAAATTCACTCCCTACACTTCTCTTCTTATTTATGACTTTTTTATTTTTAAGATAAATTCTAAACCCACAGTTGTTCCACGTTAGTGTATTGTGATTTTTTTTTAAACTATAGTTATATCTCTCTGGTCAAAATGTTAACTTTTAATCTCATTTGACTTTATTTTAATTCAATAAACTCCTATCATGATCAAGTTGAATGCTCCTGGACTCAGCCATTTATTTAAATACCTGTGATTTTTATGCGAATTAAACTTTTGTTTGGCATGAGCGGTCCTCCATACAATCTGCCTCAAACATGAACTTTTCCAGCGGACCGGCGGTTCTCACAAAGGACACATTTACGATTAAATTCAGTTTTAAACACTCACTGAAGTCCTGCTCCGTCTTGTCCGGGGGGACGGCGGCCTCCGTTAAAGCGGTGAAAGCGGCTAAAAAGGCGAAAATCAGCCGCATGTTGAACCGTCGGGACGGACTAAATGAAGACCTTCCGCCGCTCGCTTCAGCGTTCTAGCATCAGACTAAACTCCGACCGCAGCTCAGAAACAAACGTCAGCTTTAAAGCTCATCTCTGGACCGACCTCACTAAATCTCACCCCATTCGAGTCTTTGTTGTGTCTGGAAACGGGCAGAACAAACGCCCCCACTCCGCCGAACCAGGAAGCCCGAGAGCGGCCGAGTGAAGCTACCGAGAGCCGAGGAAGGAGGGCGGAAGGAGGCCCGAGGGCTTTCACAGTAAAAGCAAGGGACTTTAAGGGTACATTTGATTATTAATCAATACTGTCGAAAACAAACGCACGATAGCTAATAATCAATAATCCAATAAATTTTAATGATGGTAATCCTTTAGACTGGAGGTGGAGTGCTGTCATCGAAACTTTAAAACTAAAACGTAAGTAAAAAAGTTCATTTTAAAGTAATAAATATAATACAACATTTAATTCATTTAATGAAATTAACTAGATAAATAAATAACAAATAAAATTACACAATTTCAAATACAAATAGTAATGTATACATACAAATATGTTTCAAATCAATAAATAATCATCTTAATCTTAATCTTAATTTTGTTTAGTGGGTTGTCTGTGTTGTATAGCCCTCTTTAATAGCAATGGAGGAATCAAACCTTCAGTTGTTTTAGAAATGTTTCACAAAGTGTTTGCCCGCACATGTGTTATTTTGAAAATCCGTCAGGCGTTTGTGTTTGTTTTGTTGTAAACTTTGCGCGAGTCCAACAAAAAGTCACGAAACCATTCCCGTGACAGTGATTGATGACAGCTGATCAGCCTCAGTTAGATCAATAATAAAAATCAATCAAACTATTATTCTGTGTGTGTGAGTGTGTGTGTGTGGGGGGGGGTCAGCTTATATAAGAGAATCCGAGAGACATCTGGCATCTATTTATAACCTCTGACCTCATCAAATCCGCTTAGAAACACAGAGCACATCAGGAACTCTTCATCATCATCATCATCATCTGGAGGAAGAAAAACTCTCCTGATTAAAAGTGACTGAGAAACATCCAGAAAATTCATACACAGTATATTTATACTAGGAGATTTAAAAATAAGTATAAAAGTCACATTTATCATTTGTTATTTTTAATGGTAAATGGTAAATGGCCTGTATTTGTATAGCGCTTTACTAGTCCCTAAGGACCCCAAAGCGCTTTACACATCCAGTCATCCACCCATTCACACACACATTGTCACACACTGGTGATGGCAAGCTACATTGTAGCCACAGCCACCCTGGGGCGCCGGACACTGGCGCCACCCGGCCCTCTGACCAACACATTTAACACAGTATAACACATGTATTATTTTTATTTTTACTTATAACAATATTTAAATAAAACGTATTTATTTTATTTTATTTTATTTTTACAGCTGAGTAGAAGCAGTTGAAGTATGTAATCTGGCCTGTGGTTGCAGCAGAGAGGCGTTCAGTCTCCCAGAAATCAAGCGCGAAGAAGAAGAATCCCAGCATCTCCGACCAGAGGCATGTGCGGTTGTAACTAAGTGCCGATAAAATCCAAAGTTTCGTGTTAAAGCTGCAGTTTTCCACTCGGGATGGATGACGAACATACGGTGAGTCCCGCGGTGCTCTCATAAACAGTTCGTTTCATTTTACGCAACCTACGGTGAACGCAGTTGTCAGCTAGTTCGGTCTTACCAAACTCCATTAGAAATATTAGTGTTTTAAGATGATTGGCACGACATTCAGTCTCCAACTTTAACTTCAGACATTTAACGGGTTTGTGTGACTGTGCAGCCGCTGAATAGTTAATCGGCACACATTTAATAACTGTTCTCTTTAATTAAAATCCGTTAGCATAGTATCAGCGACAGTTTATTTATAATGTTTGAAATAAACTCATCCGTCTATCAGTACCAATAACTGTGAACGCTTAATGAGTTTTGATTTAAATTTTTATTTAAACTACATTGTGTGTCGAAGTACTCAAAGTCTCAAAGCAGCCCTAAAGTAAACAAATGAAAACACAAAAAATGATTCCCGATAAACACAGAAGGATTGTGTTAGCAATCGTTGTTAATGCCGTCTAGGCTTTTCTGGGTGAAGTGTTTGGGATCTGGAGGTTTAATTGTTGTTCTTTCCCGTGGGCGCTGCTGTGCAGTTTCACATAAATGTGTTTTTAAAGGCATTTAAATGTGAACATTACATACATAAAGTACGTTTTTTAAAAAAAAAAAAAAAAAAACTGAAAGATTAATTTGTTCATTAAAATATTTACAGAAACACCTGAACATTACCACGTGTGTGTGTGTGTGTGTGTGTGTGCGTGTGCGTGCGTGCGTGCGTGCGCGCAGGCCGAGTACACGGTGCCCTGTGCCCAGTGTTCTGCGGTGGACTGGGGCATTTCGGACGAGGGTCGCTTCTACTGCAGGTCCTGCCACAACGTGATCGAGGTAAAAACATCTTCATCATTATGACCTGTACAGTGGTCTGTAGCTGGAGGTTGAGGTGTCAGGGTCTCTTCAGTGCCCTTTCAGAGACACTCTTTTTACTACAGAGGTGGATGAGTGTGAAGTTGTTATGGGGATATAGGGAATTCAGAACTCCATAAACATGCTTTAAGATGCTTCTTTTAACAATATGGTGTTGGTGGTTAAGCCCACGTGTAGAGGACCTCCTTATTCTGCTGCCTAACATGTGACTGTGTCCTTAGAGGACCCGGGAGGTGGTGGACCTGTCCTTCTTAAAGTTGTCCAGCAGGGTGTCAACCATCAGAGGACCCCGCAAGAAGCAGGCCGGTCAGTGTCCGATCAGCAGCAGCATAAATCGATGATGTCATATCCTGTTTAACATGTCTGTTTGTCTTAGAGCGTGGTCACGTGTGGATGGTCTGCGAGGGTTTCCAGTTCATCCTGAAGAACCAGGCCGATGCTCTGCTCGAGCTCGGAGTCAGTCCTCAATTTAAGGTCCGCCTCCTCTCTCTGTTAACCACAAAGCATCCAATTAGAGGCCTGACTGGTGTCACTGTTTTAGGACGACGTGCTGTGTCCTCTGTGGAGGTGTTACCTGCAGAAAAGTCGCCAGGCCTACACCCACGACCCTGTGAGGAGCTGCAAGTTCAGAGTGGTGAGTTTTTATGGTAGCGGAGGTTCGGGTGGTGCATGGAAACTGCTCGTCTGCATTATTTTTTTTCTGGCAGTTTCACCTTATGTTTTTTTGTTTGTTTGTTTGTTTGTTTGTTTGTTTGTTTTTAAATCCATTTTCTTTTTTGTATTTTTATTTGATTTGATTTGTATTTTTAATGCTTAATTTTGATTAGTTTTCTTTATTTTCTTATTTCACAATTTTTTTATTTGTATTCTTTTTGTATATTTAATCTTTTTTTTTTAATTTTATGTTTTACTTCATCTACTAAGTTTTATTTATTTTTTTATTTTATTTTTTAGTTTATTGATTTCATTTTATTGACTCATTTCATTTTTTGAGAATTAATAATTAAATCTAAATCCTCAGAGAGCCGTGGGTTCGGACTCGGAGAGCGCCAGCGAGGCAATCAGCTGCACAGACGGCGAGTCAAACCCAGCAAGCACGGCGGGCTCAAACACAGGTACGGTGCTGGAAGCGTTTTCAGTCTGACAGGAAGCTCCTGTAAAAGTTTCACATGACCAGATGAGGTTTCTTGCATTAGCTGAACTGCTCGTTTAACCTCAGAGAACTCCGGTTTTTGGTCCGGCTCCTCGGACACCCTCACCTACCTGTCGGCCAGGAAGAAGCGGAGCCAGAGTCTGCTGAGCATGAAGAAGACACTGGCGCTGATCTACCTGGCTCTGGTATGGAGCCGTGAGGCGCTGACGCTCAGCGACCTGCTCAGGTAACGCTTGCACCCACCTGCACTTGTGTGGCTGAGGGTTTTTAACCAGTTTTTCAGCTGGATGAACGTGATGTTTTGCAGGCTTGTGAATGAGGGTCACATCCCGTACTTGAACGCCTATGAGCAGCTTCCCGAGGAGATGAAAGTCACAGGGAAGGACTCCCTCATCTTCATAGTCGAGGTGAGAAAGCCGCCATCTTGTTTATTACCTGGCCCCGGTAATGATGCATGACTTAGCTCTCACCTGGTTTCTGCAGACAGTCCCGTCTCATCACGCCGTTCATAAGGAGGCCGAGACTATCATTCAGTTCCTGCAGCTTCCTGCTTTTCCTCCAGTCAGTCGGCAGACCCTGCTGCACCCGGCGCTGCTCAGCCTCAGATACCTGTCCGACGTCAACCTGCCCGGTAACAACTGCTCCAGTGTTCTGACCGATAGTGGTCTCTGGAGGCGACCATCTTTACATACAAACACTGACAGAGTGTACCTGTATACGCCTGTTTCCTGTCAGATGAGCTCCACCCCTGGGTCTGCAGGCTGTTGGAGCACACCGGTATGATGGATCAAACGCTCCACACATTTGACCCGCACAATCACCCCACCCTGCCGCGGTATGACCTGCAAGCCGCTGCCCTCATCATCGTCACTCTGAAGCTGTTCTTTTGCCTGGATGACATGACCGAGTGGTACGTATCTTCCACGCCGTCAGACGACCTCCGGCAGGGCTTCAGGTGTGCTGACTGTGATTGGTTCTATCTTTCAGGCATCTGTCCAATGACCTTGGACGACCGAAGGACTCAGGTCAGATTTTTATGTATTAAAAAAATAATATGGCACAGATGTGAGGAGCTATTCGATAACATGATAGGTTTGATAATCAATGGCCGACTGCACGTGTTTGTGAATGACTGTATACGGATGACAGACTATGTCTGGCCTTGGAACTTTTCTGCCCTTTTGACCTTTGACCGTGACCCCTTCTAGACGTGGCTTGTTTGCGACTCTGTCTCTGTGTGGGTCCACAGGTAAGGTATTTAACCTGAGGAGGTGGTACAAAGTGATGGAGGCCGCTCTGATTCAAGCTCAAGAGAGGAGAGACCAGAATGTCTCCAGGTAAGACAACAGCAGTATTTCCCCTGAGGTTGATCTGTGTGCAGAAATCAGGTTTTAGTCGTGATTTTAAAGCGTGGCGTCATTGGCGTATCTGCAGACAGGAAGTTTGTAATCTGTGTGTTACTTTAAGGAATAATGGGCAGATTTTTTTTTTTTTTTTTTTTCTTTCTTCATGTTTTTATGTGATTAATGTGAGTTTGAGTCTCTTGACTTGGACACCTGCAGACGTGGAGACATTTGAAGCTGCTGAATAGCTGCTTGTGATTATGGTTTGATATTATTTTTTAAACCTGTGCTTCTGTTTTTGTCGGCAGGAAGCAGTGGAAGTCAAAGAAACAAATTTACCCGAACAAGAAGGAAAAGTGTTCGATGATTAAAAAAAAAAGTAAGAAATTAAATTGGCTGATCTTTTTGTGAAAGAGAGGTGAAGTCCTGTCCTTTCCTGTAAATTGATTTCTCTCTGCGAAATTAATCTGAAGCACATGGAAAAACATCCTGAGATGCGGCACGCTCCCTCTGTTGTTTGTGCAGGAATCGCAGAGCAGGTCCAGCTGTGTTTCGAGAAGCTGACTTCCTGTCCGTCGGGGCTCCAGGACGTAGGACCATCGAGCTTCATATTCTGTTGGGGGGACGAGGAGAAATCGGATGGTCCCAGTCTGCACCACATGAAGCTGGACGAGGTCGTGACCCGTAGATGCGACTTCCTGACTCCGCTGAACGACATGTACTGGCACCCAGCGCTCAGACGCTGCTTGTAAGTCACTCACAGCTTCAGTCTCAGGTTAAAATATCAAAATACACAAACAGGTCGATCACATAGTGAAGGAAATTAGACCCAGCACACTTTGAGTTCACTCAAACTCTCAAAGACGTTTTTTTAAAATTAAAGGTAAACATTAAAGTGATCAGAAATGTCAGGGAATTCAGAGTGTCAGCATTTGTAGGTTTAATCTCAAAATGACCAAAAAGGAATTTTTTTGGTCTCCAGAAACTTGCCTCAAAGAAAGAAACTTCCAAAGAGGAAAGTGAACATTTCACACTTAAGAGTGTACTGCTCCTTGTATAGAGCAGAAATAGAAGATTGTGCAACATAAACATCAGCGCTTGTAGTTTGAAAAAGAGGCTCACTGGTAATCAGCAGTCAGCTTTGTGAAAAAATTCAGTAAAAAATTGAGATTTATGGTTTTAAACCCTGGAGAATGGCCAGTAAAGAGAGTAGTACACATCTTGGCTTGAGACCTTTTGGCAAGTTGTTCTCAGAGGACAGAAGTTCTGGTGAGTCTATTTGGTCGTTTAAGGCTTTAGTTGTTTTACACTGAGCTGATGGCAGAGGACTGAAAATAGCGATGCATGAACAAAGAATCTCAGTGTGACATGTCAGGAAGAAAAAAAATTGGGTGGAGGAGGAAGTTACCTGCCAGCGTGGTGGAGTAATGTGATGGTTTGGGGTTGTGAGCTCTGTGACATTCGCTGGTTGGCGTTTCCCACTCAGGGTGATGACAAAGCGCTGATAATATGGAGATGTACTGGTTTTCTGTATTTCATGAAGGTTGGACTGATGTTGCCTCACAGACTGGGAGCTAGATTTGATCGCTGACAGAATGACGCTTTCTTACCTCATCATGTCTGTGAAGGGTCTCAGTCATCCAGGTCATCGTACTCTAAGGAGCTTAGAAAGAAAAGCATCTGGACTTCTTTGAATTTCTTGGGAAGCTTCTTCAGTTCTAAGAGCAATTGGTGGAGAGTCCCAGATTATAAACCCTATGGGAGTGTCCCCAAGAGGGTCCTGGACCCCCTACTGATCCTCTGCCTAATCGCACAAACCAAGGTGTGAAAATGGGTGTGGGTCACAATCGGCCAAGGTTTCGGGTCAACCCATTGTGAAACCTAGCCCCACCCTATCATGTGATCTACTGAGGTCAAATGGCCCTGGATGTTAGTGTCTGGGAAGGATCTCAAAACTGGATCATAGATGGCAGACAGTTGGTGTCATAAGCCGCGCCCTCTGTTTAAAGATGGTTGTTCACAGTAGACATAGATGGCTTCTTTCACTCCTCTTTCAAACCAAAGATATTCTCTGTCCAAAATGTAGACATTGGGGCATCCTTTCTCTTGGGGACTCTCCAACAATTGCTCATAGAACTGAAGATGCTTCTCAGATGAGAGGCGAAACGTCTTCAAGAAACTTAGAGAAGTCCAGACGCTTTTCTTTCCAAGCTTCTTCGATTAGCTCATTAGTGGTTTTTAAACTGATTTGCTGAATGAGATCTCCTGGAAGACCTCAAACCTGTGAGTGGACCTGACAACAAACTGATCCCACACCGTAATGCCAAATTTTCCCTCATCTGTCCAAACGTTCCCATGGCGATGCATTGACACTTAAATCTTGCCTCCTCCTCCTGCAGGTGCTACAACAGTCATTACAAGGAGGTGGAGGCAACGCTGCCACGCTCCTTCATCTGGCTGCTGCAGCTTTTCGCCTTCATGTTCGATGTGAAGCCGTTTTGCCTCTATGAGGAGGTGCTGAGTGTGGAGAGGAGGATCTTTGACACCAGACTGTACAGAGGGAAGAGCAAGGCTGATGCTGGGGCTTCAGCTGAGGCCGCCGGGGCTTCACCCGAGGCCCAGGCTTCACTCAACACCCGGACGTCACCAAGGATGACGCGGACGTCACCCAGGACGGCTGAGGTTTCACTCGGGACCCGGGCTTCACGCAGGAAGCGGCAGAGAAGTAGGAGCTGAGGAACTTGCAGCATCTGTGGGATATTTGGCTGTTTCTGCTGCCTCCATGTTTTTGTTTAAACCAGAGAGATTTTTAATAAACGTAAAAGTGCTGCTCTTGTCTTTGATTAATTGCATTAAAACTGATTTTTGTGTCAATAAAAAGAAAATTTGGTCAGAACGTTTCCTAAAAAGGTGAGAGAGATCTCTCTAAAGGAGGAAAAGCTTTGTAGTTTGAATGACAGGATCTGATGGAGAGCTGCAGCATCGGGTTGGGAATGGTATCTGCAGGTGGGGAGCACGGAGTACCTGGAAGACTGATGGATGTGTGCATGTGATGAGGGTGTAGTTCTGCGTGTGAGTGGATGGAGCTGGAAGAGCTTTTAAATTGTGTAGATTTAAAGTTGTTAAATGTCCTGAATATTTGAGCAGACTGTGTGACTCTCCAGGGGACTGCTCTGTGTGACGAGGATGAACAGGAGTGCTGCACTGACTCAGAATGACCAGCAGGAGGTGACGTTCAATCACACTGATGGAGAGCAGCCTGTTACAGGTAGCACAAACTGAAACTGCTCTGAGGTCAGTTACAGCAGCTGTGCCAAGCAGCTGGCCAGATGTTTGTGGAAAAGTTGAGCTCAGAGCTTCTTTTGGCTGCTGGATTTTGTGGCTGCTCCTTCCTCTTGGCGAGTTTGAGATCTGGCTTCAGAAGCTGGAAAACAGCTCGTGGTTGTAGTATGAAGGGTGGAGGCAGCTGTAGTTTAGAGGAGGAGCTAAGGACATATTTACCTCAGCTGACTTCCATCTGAGACAGGGTGACCTTTACTTCATGTACAGTCTGCGCCATGTTAATTAAAATTATTGTGAACAGCTGTTTCTGCAGCTGGGCGGATAGCACTATGAACTACGACCCTTCAGCCTAACTGCTGACCAACCAAAGGTTAAAGGTGAAGCAGTGTTTAAGGCCTTACTCTGGTCTGTTACTCGTGTCAGTCCTGAGGAAGCGGAACTGCTCATCTCTGGTTTCCACCTGCAGAATAAGAAACTGTGGCCATCACGTGACCTGTAATGTTTTCTTACTATAAACCTCTGAATTGTGCAGGTTTAGCTTATAACTGAGCAGAGCACTGAGGTGACAGCGCCTCCATCAGGTCAGACTGTGAACTACAGCCCCACCCTCTGACCACCTTGTGGCTGCTCCAGTACTAATATGCGTAGATGTCACACATTTGTAGTTTTCCAGCCACAGATGTGTGCACAGTCAGATCCCTTCAAACAAAGTGAAACAGTTGAAGCTCCCAAAATCAAGACCACAAATAGTTTTTAAACAAGATTTCAAGCATTTCTGAGCGTAGAATCTACCTGATCAGTGATGTAGAGCTGGCATGGACACTTTTATCAAAATTATAAATAAAGTTGCCCCCATCTGCAAATTTAGAGAAGCATGCCGAACCAATTCTTGGTTTTCTTCCCAGCTGTCCAGGTTCAGACCTGAAAAACTAAATCTGAGGGAGACTGGCTGATTTTTAGACGGCTCAGAAATCATTCAACTTCCTGAATTAGAACTCTGATTTGGCCTTTTGATCTTTCAAAAACTACTAAACACCTAAATGATCCTGAAAAATTCTGGAAAATAATAAAAATCTTCTTATTGGGACATAACTACCAATGAGATCTCAGTGTTGTTGTTAAAGACTCGTGCACTTTAACAAAAAAATGTGACATTTAAACTGCTTTAAGGAGCATTTTCTGTCTTCAGGATCTTTATTAGAATCTTTATATCCAGATGATATCCAGCTTAATGAACAGGAGGCTCTCTGCAACTACTGAAACTGAATCTGTGGTCCAACCTTCAGCTTTTCTCCTCTAAATGTTTTTGATGTCCACAGGACCTGAAATCTACCTTTGTTCTCCCTTTGTTGAAAGGAGGTGATCCTTGAGATGTTAATAACTACAGGTCCATATCCAAATTGTGTGTTCTAGCTAAAGTTCTAGAAAAGCTTATTAGTGAACAATTGAAAGACTTTTTGGACATAAATTCAGTTCTTTCCGATTATCAGTTGGAATTCAGAAAACAACACAGCACAATAACTGCTGCTTCTTGCTGGGTGAACGACATTATTGATGCAATGGACTGCAGAAAATACTGTGCTGCTCTTTTTCTTGACTTGTCAAAGGCTTTTGATACAGTTGACCATGCTATTTTAGTAAACAGACTGAACAGTGTTGGTCTATCTGTAAATGCTGTAAGTTGGTAATCAAATTACTTGTCAACTAGAACACAGTGGCGTCCAAGCTGCTGGGTCTTCTTCCTCTTTTCTCTCAGTACCCAAAGGAGTTCCTCCTTCCTTTGTGAAAATTTGTCAAACACTGTATTCCATCTTTATGCAGATGACACATTATCTACTGCTTTACTAGTTATTCTCGAATGGCAAAGAGTTGTTAGCTACATTTCCTAAGATTAAAACCATTCAAAGGACTGAGTCTGAAATGGTCACCTCTTATAAATATATAGGTATCATTACAGATCAGAATTTGTCATTTAAAACTCGCACTGAAAGGCTCATGTCCAATTTAAAACTAAGTTACTTCTTTAGAAATCTTGTTTCTGCCTCCAAGTGAGAAAACACTTGATTTAAGCAACTTTTTTTTTTTTTTACCTTTATTGGATTAGAATGATCTCCTTTTTATGAATGCACCTGCCCACTACCTAAAAGAGGTTGGATACTGTCTACCATTTTAATTTACATTTTATTACTAACTGTGAAAATATTGTACATCACTGTTGTCTGTATATTGCTGCTAAATGTCCATCTCTGTATATCTGCAGACTTTCCCATTGGTTGCTGTTTATCTATAAATCTCTCCTCGGGCTGGTTCCCTCTTATCTGTGTGTTTATATGTGTAAAAACCACAACCAATATAGTGCTCATTCTCACAACGTCATACAAATGATTTTTCCTTAAAATCAAAACAGAACAGGGGAAAAGAGACTTTTAAATACACTGCTCCTGTTTCTTGGAATTATCTACAGAAGGAACAAAATGGAGTTTAAGTCCATTTTAAAGGAGCGAGAGAATAACTCTTCTAGTCAGTGTGGCTGTTTTTAATGTCGCTCTTAATGATGTTTTTACATATTATAATTGTATTTATTTTTTACTTGTTATGTCTTGTAACTTTTGCTGCCATGATGGCCACTGGAAATGTTTTAAATCTCAATGAGACATTCACCTGGATAGATAAAGGATAATAAAGTGTGTGAAAAACTTCCCTCCTGTGCAGGCAGAGCCGAACAGTCATATTTCATGTAAACATTCATGACCGTTTGCTTTTCTTTATAAAACCTTTGAGTTTACATTTCGGCTGCAGAGTTCCTGCGTTTTATAGAGCTCTGATAAATGATGACCTCAGCAATTCTGTGATGATGTGCTGCAGCTGGTTTCTAAAACGATGTAAAGACATCCAAGTTAGAAGACGTCTGAGAAAACCTGAGTCAACTGTTTGACTTCAGGTGTGCTCGCTCCATCGAGTCGCTGCTGCTGTGGCCTCCCCTCTGCAGGTCATTTAAGTTCATTGGAAAACAAAAATAAAATGAAAGTAGAATCAAATACAATAAAGTAACAGCAGCGTCTCATGCTTCATTTTGCATTTCATTCGTTTTCACCAGTTGTTTGTCCACCTTCATTTACCACAGCTGCTGCTAGGGTAACATTACGGCATTGGGCGGCTGCCATGGTGATACTACAGAGAGCAGCCATCAGAGAAGCGCCCTTGTGCTGCATTCACTACAGTTGGTTGACACTGGCAGATGAACTCTGAGCTGTAAATGTTTTGTCGAATTTCTCTGTGTGCCATAAACAGCATCATACTGCATTCAAGGCCTGCTGGTTCATCTCAGCTTCAGTACCTTGTGAGCGGTACTTCCTGTATTGGTTGGCGCACCAGATGATGTATAAAAATGCCTACAAGGAGCCAGGTCACCAGCTCCAAGCATCTGACAAAATAAAAGCTTTGTTTCTTTCTAAACACATGATCGTAACCATCGTGTATAAGACAGAGCTCGCTGCTGTGACATCACTTTTTGTTTTTTTCCAATCTTCAAAGTCTTTTTTGGGGGCATTTTGGTGCCATTTTGTTTCCAGAGCTCACCATATTTGGATGAGATGGCACAGCATCCATGTTATTGGTGAGATAATTAAAAAGTGCTCCAACAGCACAAACATAGCCCACAGGTTCAGTTCAGGGGCTCTAATTAGCTGAGGTATCTGCTAGTAGCTACCGGCGCCTGTGTTTTGTCATTCACCGGTTAGTCACAAAGGCCACACCCCTAATACTGCAAACTTTAAGCCTTAATACAATTTAAACAGGTTGTGATATTTGTATCTGACTTCTGATATGAACCCAAATAAACTGTTAAGACTCTCTGTTCTTCAGTGTGTAAAATTATGTCATCTGCATATAGTGACACCCTTCTTCTGGTTATTCCTCTCTTTTACTTCCTCTTTATTCTGTAGCAAAAGTTTAAAACGGGTGTTATGAAGGCAGAAATTCTCTGTAGAGAACAAGCAATTTGTGTATCAGACTGTAAACATGTTTATTTCTGCTGTGAAGTTTTAACATGGGAGTGTGTTGGGGACTGCAGGGTTGTTGTTGTTTCAGCCTCAGAAGTCTCAGGTTGTTTTTTTCTGGCTGCATTTAAAACCTTTGTTCGCTTACTCAAGTACTGACCTGCAGCGTGCCATCACCATCGCTGTAGATTCAGAGAAATGAGAAGTTGCACTAAACCAGTGTTTTAAATAACTGACTACTGCATTAATCTTGTAAATGGAGAGGCTTCAGGTCTGTCCTCTTAACCTCTAATAATGTTAAAATGATCCTCAGGAAACAGATCAGCTTTCTCGGCTCAGTCCTGTGTGCTGACGGTCAGCTTGTGTTTTTTCAGCTTTTAAAGAAAAACCTCCAAAAAAACCCACTTCCTGTTGAAAACTGTGAGTTCAGCACTCAGAGAGCCAACTTCGTTTGGACCTTAAACACATCAACTCCCCTGCCATCACAGCAGCGAACTAAACATGTGGAAGAAGTCCAGATATCACTCCACAGGTCCTGGAAAGAAACCCAGCTCTCTGCAAAGGATCACTGTCATCTGACCCCCATTTAAATAAACTTAGAAATTAAAAATCAGAGGACATGAAACTCTCAGAATGAGTTTCAACCTCAACTTTTAAGCCATTTTCACCTCATGAAATAATAATCTGTTCTCATGTCAGTAAAACTTTCTGATTTGGCCTTTCTGCTGTGTCTAGGTTTAGTGAATATGAAATCCTGCACAGAAGAAGAAGGTTTGACTCTCAGAGGATAAAACTTGAGGAAGGATCGATTGATCAGTGATCGACAAACCAATAGATCAGACTGCAGGTCAGAATATACCCTCCATATTTCATTCATTTCCCCAAAAGTAGAATTATTATTTTTTAATCAGGAAAAGATTCCTCTCAAAACTACAAACGTCTTTTTTTTTCTGAATTATAGATACTGATTTCCAATCAAAAATCAGTTGACCTTAAATGTCTCAGTGTGTCAGATTTAAATCAGAAGATTTTATTTAAAAACCACTGAATTCAAAGAAATTCAAAGAGATTTTTTCTTTTATTCTGGTGATCCAATGAAAAGAATAATTGCAGGGTTTATTTCAGTAAAGTGCAGATTTAAATTTTGTTCAGAACAAAGGAAAATGTCTGTTTGCTGTAAAGAATTTAAATCAAATGAAATTAAAAACAAGAAAAAATTAATGTTTGTGTCGCATATTTTAAAAACATTGTTAAAAAAAAACTGAAATCAAAGAACAGATTCAGGTTTTTCTTCAGAGTCACAGATTTTGATCTTACTCTGCTGGATGCAGAGATTAAACCAAATCTTCATCACAAACTGTCGGAGAAAGAAAGAGAAGCTTGAAACATTTTTTTTTTTGTAGCAGAAACTCAAATTTTCAGAGCCCAAACTGAAAGTGACACAAGAACAAATACAAACACTCATATTCTGTGGAATGTTTTTACCTGTTTAATGTCCGTATTAAAACGTAGATAATTGAAATTTCTTCCTTAAAGCCTTAAAGGTTTGATTTATTTTTGATTTTAGTTTTAATTCCGACACAAAGAAAGAAAACCCGACCAGCAGCAGCTGCATGAAGACTAAAGACTAAAGCACGTCTGAGAGGAAAACAGGAAATAAAGTTTAATTTCAAACCTCAAACTGTAAAAACAGAATCAAAAGGGGTTGTTTTTGTCCGTCTGATTCCCTCGTTTCTGTCTTTATTCCTATTTTAATCACAGTTGGAGCTTCAAATATGAAAACATTAAAGCTCAGTTTAAAGTTCTGAGGATTAAACCCGGTTCCTGTGAGCGTTGTTGTGATAATGCGTCTGCAGTTTGAGTTCTGCTCTGCTGTTCCCTCCATCACACACCAGGACCATCCACCAGCTGTCATTAAAGTGGGCAAACAAGAAATGAGCGACACAGGAAATGTTTGTTTACACTGGCCTGGGATCAACTGACTCAGCTAAAGCAGACACTCCCATCATGCCTTTCTGCTCAACATCAGAGGAGGAAAAGAGTAAAAAAATAAAAACTGATGAACTGACCGTGAAAGACGAAGTGAAGAAGGTCAGGAGAAGGAAACAAAGTAAGAGAAGGAGGGAAGGAAAACGGGGGTCTCTGAAAGTCTGGCCCCCACTCTGAGCCTCCGTTTCCCCCTCCGCAGCACCACAGAAAAAGAAAACATTTGTGCAGTGTATGTGTTAAGGGCGTTTGGTGCGCCGCCCGCCTTGTACAGGATGAAGGATGGAGTTTGACCTACATTTGAGTGACCCGACCCACCCCGTCACCCCCTCCTTCCTCTCCCTCACACAAGTTTGGGCCGGTGAAGTTTGGGATGGGTGTGTCGCTGGTCGATGAGGTCAGCTGATCTGACTGCACAGCTGAAACCTGCAGACAAGTTTCAGACTTCACTTTGTTTGTACTGCAAAACTATGGGCTCAAAATGTGGTCATAAATATTTTGTACTTGTAAATCAGTTTTGTACTTGTAAATCAGGATTTGTATGTGTAAAAAGAATTTGTGTGTGCATAAAAAAGATTTGTATGTGTAAAAAGAATTTGTGTGCGTAAAAAAGATTTGTGTGTGGACTTAGCCAAAAAAACCCTGCAAGTTACAAGTACGAATTTTGACCCTATTTTTCTTCCTTTCATCTGATTGGTCAATGTCATGTCAATCATAAATGTAACAATCCAATCAGAGAACAGATGGGTTTGGCTGTCAGAGGGGCGCTTTTTTTGAACTGCAGGTCTTTGAAGGGAATAAATGCCCTTTTACATGCCAACCCAGCGTTTTCCTTCATCACCACGAAGGAAAACAGTCTGTGGTCGTCCGAGTTTGGTGATTTTTGTGTCACAGGTCTACGTGTTTAATACAGGGACTTCCACAGCCTTTTCAACAGCGCTGCAGACCGCAGGGGGGCGGGCAGTGTTTTGGAAAGCGTTCTTCGTTATGAATTAGCATACATGTTTTTATTGACAACATTTGAAGAACTAGCAAAAAAAACAGAAACTCTTGTAGAGGACATAAAGTCAGAGATAGAAACGACAGGGAGCAGGTGCATCTAGTACAGGTAGAGCTGCTGCAAAAAACCACAGAGCTCAGCAGCCAGCGCAACAAATTCTGGATCCTTTGCTTTTAGTTAGCATTAGCAGCACATCCTGCCTCCGATGTGAAAGGACTTTTATGCTGCGCACTGTGACTCACAGCAATGGTCCCGGGTCAGCCCTGACTTTGTGTTAAACTAATCCTAAAGTAATAATGGTATTTCTAACCACTGATATACCACAACTTTATCCTTTCAACAGCTGCTGAAAGTTAGGGGACCTAGCTGCTATCGGATATTTATATAGAGATCCTCCAGCTTCAAACTGTATTACCCTTCAAAGACCTGCAGTTCAAAAAAGTGCCCCTCCGACAGCCAAACCCATCTGTTCTCTGATTGGATTGTTACATTTGTGATTGACATGACATTGACCAATCAGATGAAAGGAAGAAAAATAGGGTCAAAATTCGTACTTGTAACTTGCAGGGTTTTTTTGGCTAAGTCCACACACAAATCTTTTTTACGCACACACAAATTCTTTTTACACATACAAATCTTTTTTATGCACACACAAATTCTTTTTACACATACAAATCTTTTTTGCACACACACAAATTCTTTTTACACATACAAATCCTGATTTACAAGTACAAAACTGATTTACAAGCACAAAATATTTATGACCACATTTTGAGCCCATACAAAACTATACTGAGGTAGTTCTGACCAATCAGAGCAGCTGCAGCCAGTCAGAGGAGGCCAGGTGTGTTAGAAAAGTAAAGAAACAACTTTTATCAGTTCACTTAGGCATTCAAAGTGTGAAAGAGACCACGTCAGCTGACGGCACGCCAACACTGGTCACACGACAGTCTGCAGGTCATGTGAAGTTCAGGACCTAAACTCAGGAACGGCTCAGAACTAACCTTAGAAATAAACTTGGAACCACTTTCTGCTGCAGACAGTCACCTTCAGCAGCATCCACCTGCTTTCAGCGGCTGAACACAAACCCTGCTAATGTTTTGTTGGTCTCAGTGTTGTAGTTTTAGTTTTTCATCAAAGCTCTTTAAACTCATCACTGTGTGAGTCGAGTGGATCTCCAGCCCTAAACTAAGTAACCTAACAGCACAAACAGCTGTCAGTGGTTAAATAAACCAGACGAACCTGCGGGTAACCTGCTGAGCGGAGTTTATTTGGGTCAGGTTTGGTTAGAGGTCAGCTGATGTGCGAACACAAACAGTCTGACAAGCCTGAGTCGGGCAGTGGACGCTCATTAAAGACTTTAGCAGCATTGTCGTGGGGGCTGTAATTCCTAGAGGTCTGATTCTTAGAAGTCTGTGAGGAGGAATGACCTTTGACCTTGCAGTAATGTGCACCCCTGCTCCCGTGGAGCCAAGGATTTCTGCTTGCTGTTCACAAAGTGTAACCGGCATAGAAACTGAGTCTTTACTGTTCTTTATCTCACAACTGAATCAAAACTGTCTTTGTTTACATAAAAACATGCAAACTTTCTAACAATGAACAAAACTTTACAAATAAGAAAAACCCACATTAAAACAAACATCTGCACTTTTTTCTGATGCTTGTTTTGTGTGGGTTTTTGAGCATCACTCTGTCTCTTGTGTATTCGGAGTAAATTGTCCTCGTTCTGCAGAAACCTTTACTAATGTCACTTTCTGGATGTTTAAAAATGTCCCTCTGACCAGAAAACTCTCCTGAAGGTTCACATGTTCAGAGTTGCTTCTAGAAAAGATTTTATATATTTTTAAAAAAACCTTTACTCTCTTCACAGGTATGTAAAAACAGAGTACTTTACATTTCTGTTGTAAGAACATTATACTTGTATTCATGTTACTCTTTATTGTTGCAGAAAAGTCTTATGTTTACAGGACCTCACTTTAGAGATGAAATCCTAGAATTTTACTGCTCAGATGGTCTGTTAGTACAGTAACCTCACAGCATGCAGGTCATTAAAAATGACCAATGACATGGAGCATTTTTAATGTCAGTAAAAATACTTTAATGCACTCCAACAGCACAAACACGGTCCAGAGGTCCAACAGCAATTTTATGAAGAAGGAAATTACTTACAGAGACTAAACAGTTGGTGTATCAGGCTGTAAACATGTTTATTTCTGCTGTAAAGTTTTAACATAGGACTGACTCACTTTAGTGAATCATGGTAATAATAATCAGTAAAGTGAAAAAGTGTCCTTGAATACTTGAAAATCTCTGCATCTACCTCTGTACCTCCTCTCTCGAGTTTGGAGAGTTTTTAAATGTGAGGAGGTTTGAGGGTGCCGTCACCATGAAGACAGGTCCTCCTTTGTGTCTCTAGACTTAGGCGGGATGTTTGAGGCCCTGTAAAGCACTGAGGTTCAGGTGAGGTCCAGGTGAGTTTCCTGCTGCAGAGCTGGGACGTGGCTCAGTGAGCGCGCTCTGTGGTTTCTGCACTCTGACTTCATGCTCCAAACAGCTGAGCTCAGCCTCCTACTGCACAAGCCTGCGACTGTTTTCTGCCTGGAAACCGTTTTTTATGGACGGATCGCCCGCCTCTGTTTTTCTCCCCCCTCCTTCCCCCTTTTTTTACTTCACAACCTCGCTGAACTTGGAGATGAAAATGAACTCACATCACCCCGGCCTGCTGCCTCTGTCCCACTTTCATCTCTGCAGCTTCTCTGACATCCAGGATGTATTTGAGCCGCCACCGCCGACCTGAAGGTGCTGTGAGGCAGCAGGTGAAGCTGAAGGTGCATCCTTGTCTGACTTAGACAGGATGTCATCACTTCCACCGCACGTGTCACAACGATGACGACTGTGGTGATGATGATGATGCGGCTGCTTAAAGGGTTAACCCGCAGCGACAACAAAAGAGGGAGGAAGAGGAGGCGGTGGGTGCTGCCTTTTAGCCCCGCCCTGAAATTCTTTATTGGAGAGGCTGTTTACAACCTCGCCGCATAGGAGTCCCCGGGTTCATCAGCCCTGCGGGGAGGGGGCAAGGAGGAGGAGGGCTCACGAGAGCGAGGAGAGAAATGTTACAGGAAGAAGACAATAAGAGACGATGGCGAGGCCTCCGGAGCCGCCGCTTTGTTTCTTTGTCTCGTTTCTGTGAATTTAACGTGCACATGTCTGAGGGTCCGTGTGCACGTGAGGAAGAGGAGGGAGAGGAAGAAGAAGACGAGATTGTGTAGTTTCAGCTCTGCAGTGAAGGCACACACACACACAGACACACAAAGTGTTTACATGTCCCTGCTGCAGCATGAAACAGTGAGCACATCACAGCCACACACCAGCTTCACTAAAGAAGGAAACCAGCTGATATCTGCCCACATCGTCAGTATTTTTCCACTTTTTAAGATTATGTTCACATGTATTTGTCATTTCAGCCACTAAAGCTTCAACTTTTCCAAAGCTCAAATTTTAATTTTTTTTTTCTCCAGAAATACAATAAAATGCGCGTCTAATCCTTTCTGTATTGACAGCAACATGTCAGTGATGTCAAGCTGTTTCTGTCATGTCACCAGTAAAATTATTTTTTTGTCTTAGCAGTGTGTCTCATTTCTGACATTAAATCATAAGAAAGCATTTTTAAAATGTATTTCTGTTTTACATGATCACAATTCAAAGAATATGTATGTATATTCACAAATTAACTCCTAAAAGTAAACATGAAAGTAAATGTACCTGTGTTTGACAGAAAAGACCTCATTAAAAACCCTCCAAAATAAGATTCTGATTTTCAGTTAAATATAGAATATTGTAAATGTGCCATAATTGTTTTTATTTATGTATTTTAGGTAAATGAGTGTGAATAAACAGGTCTTTCTTAATGATACTGAATATTTAGAGAGGCTGAGACAGTCAACACGCTCCACACTCAGTGTATTTACTAACGTTTTACCAAGATTTTAACCGTAACCGTTTAAAAACATGCCGGTGACGCGGTGTTTCCGGTGTGGCCGTGTGTCTGCAGTATGTTTTTGGCGCTAGTTGGCCCATTTTCCCGGGTTTTCTCGGTTTTACCTGCTTTCACCTGTCCCTTTTTGTTCCTTTTTCACTCCATCTGCAGTTTACATGACTGTCGCGCGCGTCCCCGCGGTCCCGCCTCGCGCCTCCCAACCTTTCCCCCAGTTCGAGCGCGCCGCCGGGTTCACCGGGTTTACTCTGACACCGCTGACTCCGCGGCCACGCCCCCCGACAGCCACGCACCCCGCCGCGGGCCAATCGCGTGACGCTCACGTAGTGATCACGCACCGCCTCGCTCGTGATTGGCCGCGGCCCGCTACACCTTTGGCTGTGATTGGCTGCGTGTTACCACCCGCCAGACCGCTCTGAATTTCGTTTCTGTGTTTTTTGTTTTTTTTCCGGTGCTCTCAGCTGAAGCCAGTCTGCTGGCAGCGGCTCAGCGCTCCGACCGAAGCTCCAGCCGCTGTTCCCGGAGCTGCCGCCGACCCTTTCCGCTCCTCCGTCCGCTCTTCCTCCTCCTCAACTCAGCCTCGCTGCTGTCAGGTCAGTCGGCTCGTACTGACGGCTCGTTTCCGAAAACTTGGAATGTTAGAACTGCGCGATACTGCCCGGGGCTCCAGAACCTCCGGGTTCGGGGTCCGGGTTCGGTGCCCGGGGACGGAGCGGTTCTGCAGCCCCGGTTGGGTTGTTTCGGCTCGGCTGGGCTGGGCTGTGTTGGCGCTGTCTGCTGGTTTATCTGAGGTCACAGTGAACCCGGTGACTCCTGTGTGTGTGTGTGTGTGTGTGTGTGTGTATGTATGTGTGTGAGTGTGTGTGTGTGTGTGCGCGCGCGCGCAGTAACAACAGTTGCATCCCTGCAGTGCATCGCTCGCCGCTGCAGAAACTTTACAGATGTTTTCTTTGTTTTGGTACAGCTGCTGCTTTCGGTTTCGTGCCGTCGAATAATCAGCAGGACAGGATTGACTGATTTGATTGATTTTGATGCTTTCGGGCGGCTCTCAGCGTCGTTGTGTTTCAATTTGTTTCTTTGCTAAAGGTGACAGTGAAACCTGTAGTTTGAGTTTCACCTGGCGTGTTCTCACAGTTCTCTAACACAGATTAATTGATTAATCATATTTTACATTTTTTAGTACATTTTTTTTTTTTAGTCTAGGTTTGTTTTTGCAAGTGTGTTTCAGTCTCTTGTGTGCCAGTTTGTTGGTTTTCTTTGTTAAACATGACATTAATTTGATTATTTTGATGTTAATCATTCAAATTTTTCACTGCCTTTCATATTTTGGCTAAACAGTTAAATTGATTTTCATTCTGTTAATGTGACAGTAAATTAATTATTTTGACATTGATCAGATATTTAGTCAAACCAAAGATATTTTCTTTGGTTTGACTAAACAATTAATCCCTTAATTGAAAACCTGTTGAGCATTTTATTGTGTTGAACTGACACAATAAAATGTTAAAATCATTTTAGTTCATTTTCATTTGTATTCGGCTCTAATAGGAGACGCCTGCATCATTACTGCTGATTTAAAATAATCACGTTTTCATGAGTGCATGTTTTACCTGTTTAAACAGTGTAAAGCAAATATTTGCACCTGAAGCTGAAGTGTGAATTCTGGGTGTTTTTGCTCTAAAAACCAGTTAAAGTTATTTTCCATGAAATAAATCCTAATGTGGCGTCTCTGATTTTCCTGCAATATGACTGTGTGAATCAGATTCAGCCTCAGTTTCATCCCAGAAATCTGCACTGAACACAAAGAGACTGCAGAGGAAGAGAAACCTGACAACACACCAGGAATCATTCTGAGTCACGCAGAAAAAAAATCTCAGAATTAAAAACAGAAAGTGTGTCTGGATCAATAAATGCATCCCAAGCTTCTCAGTCAGGTGTGAGTGTGTCCGGGAACAGGTGTTATTACTCGTGCAGCTGAGCTCAGATGATTATTAGCACGTTAAAGGTGGCGAGCGGCGTTCATGTAGGAGTAAACCTCATTGTTTTTCTGTCAGTAGGTGTGGTGTGTTCTTGTGATCGTGGGAAATCAGAGCGCGGGGTCTGTGTGTTTGTGTGTTGAAACGGATTGTTTTGTCCAACGATACTTCCTGTCAGGAGCTTCCTCTCTCTCTCTCTCTCTCTCCCTCTCTCTCTCTCTCTCTCTCTCTCTCTCTCTCTCTCACACAGTGCGAGTTGGTTCATGTCAGTGTGGGAGGAGGAGGAGGAGTGGGCGGGGCTTGTTCGTGGGTTTTTTTTGTTTTGTTTTGTTTTTTTTATCCCCCTCCTATTTTTGTTAGCACCTCCCGCCATCAATTCTGGGTGCAGTGAGGTTCCCCGTCAGGCAGAGGTTGGGTGTACCCACTGCATACCCCCCCCCCCTCTCTCTCTGTTTACATCGTTATCTCTCACCCCTCACTACCCCTCCTCCCCCTCTTCCTCCCTTCCTGTACGTGCTGCTGAGCAGATGCCAGCCAAGCAGCCAGGAGCCCTTTGTCCCCGAGTCACCTCCCACCTACAGTTCTCGCCCCTTTCATTTATTTATTTATTTCCTGACGTGGTGGATGCGGCTCAGCCGGAGGCGGGAAAACTGTGACATCATTGGTAATTAGATGGGTGGTGTTCGGCTTTACCCTCGGAGTAAGAGGAAGAAAGAAAGAAAAAGAAGCTGGGCTGCGAGGCACATACTCAACAGTTTATAGGATAGTGAGCACAAATGGTGCGTTCAAGACATATGGGAGAAAGAAGACGGTCCACTGGCTGCTTCCTGTCGCCCTCAATTAGCTTCCAGAAGTTGCCGATGTAGCTAAAGCCCAACAGAAACTTCTATGAGACCAGAAGAAGCAGCTGGTTGTGGCTGAACTACCTTCTGCCCATGTCTCTACCCATGTCCCTCTTTAGGTTTCCAGAAGCTGTCCAGTCAGATGAAAGTGGGCTTTGATTGGAGCATGACTGATATAAGATAAAACTTTATTAATCCCTCAGGTGGGTTCCTCTGCGAAATTCAGGAAATTCGATATACCTGTGAAGCTGATATTTGCTATTTGCCATTATATCGTTATCAGAATGTATAACAGCCGAAAAATAAATTAAAGTAAGGAAGACACGGGAGAAACGCCCTTTCGTGTCCTATCGTGTCCACGATAGGACACTCTGCAACTTCGCTGTTGGCAACATATGTTTGGAAACACCCACCAAATCCAGTCTTTAAGTCTAATGTTATTAGCCGTTTTCGGGTCCAAACCTCGCTTCAGGTCCCAAAGTCAAATGAACACTGCGGCATAACTGAGAGTTAATAAAATTATCAGTGTGGCTGCTTTACCAGGTGCTTTATAATTGCATTTAACATCCAGGCATCCATGAAAACAGGATTTATGAAGTTTAACAGAGTTCGAAGTTAGCAGGGAGTTAGCTCGCTAGTTTCCATCTTTAAAAGTTGCTGCAGATGAATAGTGGTAATAAAAACCCAGAGAGGCCAACAGTGATTACTGACCATTTTTGGGCCTTGTTCATATTAAATAGAACAAGATACAATGCGTTAAAATATGTTAAAAAGACAACAGCCTTAATAAAAACACAGTAGTTTGAGCCCAGAAGCAGGGTTCATACGTCATCATTTAACAACCGGATAGCAACCAACTATTGATCCGAGCGGAGGTAGGCAGAGTGTAATCAAGTGATCCTTGACTTGTGATAATAAAATAAGGATTTCTTTTACTGCATCATCATAATATTGCTGCAGAGACTCATAAATAACAACAACAAATATCTGGGAAATTTGTTCATGTTTCCAATGTTTTAAATTTTGAATCAGGTTTAAACACACATTTGGGTCAGGCTCTAGCTTTTAGGGTAGGGTGTAGCCGAATGTGCCAAAAACTGTAATTCCTCTAACGTCCAGCAGAGGATCCAGCAGTGACTCAATTCCCAATAACGCTCAGTCCTGAAAGCAGCATTCAAAACAAAAAGTCGGGGACAGAGAGAGAGGGAAGACATGCGGCAAAGGGCCACGGGTTGAACTCAAACCCGGGCCACCAGCGCCATTTGGTCATAATTCTGCGCTTCTGAGCTGATTTTTGCTTTAAAATCACAGAAAATAATCCAATTAAAGTGATGAGAAACACTAAAGAGTCCTTTTAAAACTGACCTTTGATTCTCAACTGTCCTCAGGTCAGCCATGTGGACAGACAGACAGACAGCAGCAGCCATGGAGCAGAAGTCGTATGTCGAGTACCATGACTTGGAGGCTGCCGAAGCGCTCGTCAGCATGAGCTTCTGGGGTCAAAGGTCGCACAAGCCCCGCCCACTGACGCCCACCTCCGACTCCTGTGACTCTATCCAACTCCACTCAGAGGGCACAGATACACCGAAAGACCTGATCGCCCTCTCCTCGTTGGTAAGAACCAATAAAGTCAGAACGTTAGAAAACGTTAAATGCACACACGCATGACTAAATGACCTCATTAGACACATTGTTACCATATTTATAAAAATTTTCATTATTTAGTTAACTACTTTATTTAAATAAATTTTTCTTCTATGAATGAATTCGAAGCACATTTGGCATCCATCTGACTTACACCTGTTTTCTCTCAGTGTATAACTCCGCCTCAAAGTCCAAGCTTTGCCGAGGCCTCTGCCACTCCCATCCTCACCATCGCCTCCAAACCGCACTTGCCCTCCCCCGCCCTTCACAGCGACCCCCATGCCGTCACTTCAGAGACCTCAGCACTTGCACCTCACTCAGAGTCGGCCTGTGTGGCTCCACCCAGCAGAGCGATGGCCACCAGTGTCATCCGCCACACCGCCGACAGCCTCAGCCTTCCTCTGCCCAACACCGAGCTGTCAGAAACTTCCACACAGCCTCCGCTGCCAATTCTGCAGACGCTTCCAGAGGAGAAGGACGACCCTCCCCCAACTCCTGACACCCCACCATCGCCTCCCGCCTCAGCTTCTCCGCCTCACTCGCTGTCTTCCTCACCGCTGCTCTGCCAGGTTTTCCCGGTGAACGGCCGAACGGGGATGATTTCCGCCTTCGTCCAGGCTCCAGTTCAGGTGCAGGGGCCGGGCGGGCCCAAGCCCATCCTTCCCCAGTCTCCCACTCCCAGCTTCGCCCAGCCGCTGCTGCTGGGCTCTGCCGTGCCGCAAGGGACTGTGATGTTTGTGGTGCCACAGCCACCCGTGCCCCAGCCGCAACCGGGCCCGCAGACCGTCATGACCTTGGGCAACACCAAGCTCCTCCCACTCGCCCCAGCTCCTGTTTACATGCCTTCAGGAGCGAACAGCGGCACCTCGCAGGCAGACTTCTCTCGCAGACGGGACTACGTGTGCACTTTCCCTGGGTGCAAAAAGACCTACTTCAAGAGTTCACACCTCAAGGCTCACCTGCGCACACACACAGGTATGAGTCACCTTAGGGGAAGGAGAACCACAGGCAGACAGTGAACTCACTGCAGATGCTTACCTGTCCTATAGACAGTGAACTAAACACAGACAGACACTCACCTGTCCTACAGACATGAGCTAACCACTCACTTCTCCTCTTGCTCCACAGGTGAGAAGCCGTTTAGCTGTCACTGGGAGGGCTGTGACAAGCGGTTTGCCCGCTCCGATGAGCTTTCCCGCCACCGCCGCACGCACACCGGTGAGAAGAAGTTTGTCTGCAGCGTGTGCGAACGGCGGTTCATGCGCAGCGACCATCTGACCAAACACGCCCGACGGCACATGACTACCAAGAGGGCGTCATCGTGGCCCGGCGAAACCCGAGACCTCAGCAAAGGCGCCCTGCCAAAGGGTCAGAATAGAGGCCCAGCACTTCCTGTTGGCGTGCTGGTTCCTGCCGCCAACTAACTAACAGACTAGTGTCACTCACAGGGCCATCTCAGGAGCCCCGGGGGGAGGGGCCAAACACCGACCAGACTCTTAAAGAGTGACTGTGACTGGTTGTTTCAATCAGCTCCGCCCACCACATCAGGACGATGTTTTGTACTCGGCTACGTTTACACGACCTCAGAACAGGGTCAGACACACCTGGACTCGTTTTACAGGGACCTGTCCTGCTCACTTCCTGCTCTGAAGGGTAGCTTAGCATGAATGCCAGTTCAAAATAAGCCTCAGTTATCTAAAACCCGCCTTCCATTCATGATCTCTCTAAAAAAGCCGCCATGGCTCAGATCACACTGGCTTCTCATTGGCCAGGGTCTGGAAGCCTGCTGAGGGGAGAATAGTAGATTTACTTCAGCTATATTAGTATATGGAAGTTCAGGAAACAGGCACCATTGATCGAGGGCGTTTTGTCCTTAACCGACCAATCACCATGTGTTAGCAGAATGCTAACAGCTTCACTGTGAGAAAAACTGAAGAACCTTTATTACCAGGAAGTGATTGCTCTTCTATATAAGGAGATCTGTCACTAGCTGATGTCAGCTTGTCACAGAAGTGGCAGGAAAAAACCCCCCAAAAACCCAAAACCCCGTTGGTCCCGTGATTGATGTTTCAGCACATGTATGACGCAGACAGGAGAGCAGAGCAGGTCCCTTCAGGAGTTTAAGGCCGTCCTTCGAGTGGAGGAGGCGCTCAGATGAATCCAGTTCTTTTCTATGTTCATGCTGCCGAGAGTCAAACGATCTGAGTGCCGCTGTTTTCCTGTTACTTTTGTTAACGTAGACATAGCCGTTGTCAGCAGAGGACGGCAAGCTTTCTCCACCATTCTCAGGACATTTTATTTCCACAATCCACAAACACACCGCCGCAGGAGGAGGAGGAGGACCTGAAGGCACCAGGCTGCTACTCACTCACAGACACCCACACAAAGCCGACGTTGCACTGGAATATTTTTGAATCTCACTTGTTTTTGTACTCTCTCTCTCTCTCACCCGCCGTGTACCATCACGGCTGCGTCTTTTTAGCAACTCGTTAGCGACCTGTTAGCGACTCGTGTGCACTCTTATTGTTTGCCAAAGCCTCAGTATCATGCTTCTTAGCCCACTTCTGTTCTGACTGTAAATACTGTAAATATCTTGATATCTATATGAGTGTTATGTGTAATCCGATCTACATTTATTCACAGTACGAGATATTAATATTTTAAGAGTCTGTGGACAGTATTCGTTACTGTGATACTACCTACTATCTTTGCTTTACACATTATTATTATTATTATTATTATTATTATTATTATTATTATCATTGTTAATATTATTATTATTATTATTTAATAAACATTTGTTGAGGAAAGTGCTGTTTTTGATAGCTTGATTTGGCCCATAGTGTAGCCAGTAAAAATACCTCATGTTATTAAATGTTATTCTTAATAATAACAGCTTATATTAAAATAATCCTTTTCTTTTTCTTTTGAACATTTGCCTGTACGCCACGGTGATGGTGAAGAAAAAGGCTTTTATAATAAAATGTTACCACGAGGCTGGCACCAGCTGGTTTTTTGCGTTTGTCTGCATTTATTGTTTCACTAAGAATTTCAACGGGTGGAAAAACTTTACTCTTTAATATATTTGTGATTTTTGACTAAAAGTCGGATTTTGAACTTGGCGTCTGTGTTTTAAGCAAAACTAAAACGCTGCAGTGAAGCACTCTGCTCCAGCCTGACTCATGTTACTGATCCAACTCCACAGTAAACATGCAGCACATTTTAAATCCACATGGATACACTGGGGGTATTTGGGGTTCAGTAACTTACTCAGGGACACTTCAGATGGATGCAGTAGTGGAGGAACAAACCTCTGACCTCAGAGTGATCAGCATCTTGCTCCAAATCTTGAGCCAGTATAAACACCATGATATTTTTGGAGGGGAACACTCAGGTTGGGTGTAGCTTTTCAGTAAAGTCCCATACTGGATGTTTCTTCGCATGCAGGCGAGTGAGTGAATTCAGTGAATAATCAGCATCACTGACCTCAGTATAAACTGATGTGGTGTGTAAACTCCACCACAAGCTGCACTGACCTGATAGGATAGGTGTGTAATCAGCATACTTCAGTCTGTTTTTCACCATGTTTAACATAATTCAGCAGCTGCGCATCCTGTACAGATCCAATATCTGATTTTAAAAGAAATGTATTTTATGTTCACATAAAACATTTAAATTTCCAGTTTAACACGTCACTTGCTCTGCAGTGCTTACCTTTGAAAATAATCTCTCATCTTCTTGATGCATTCTCAATCATCCAGGAAAGTAAATCTCCAAAAGTTGAATCTGTTCATCTGGACGTAGCGTTTTGTGGGAGAAACGTTTCGTCACTCATCCAAGTGACTTCTTCAGTCTCAGCTGACTGCAGGTTTCCCCAAACCTTATAAATAGTACATTTGCATAATGACTGAAACCAGCCCACTGAAGGAACAATGGGCTGTGAGGTCAGTTCCTTAATCATAATTATGCAAATTCCCATGACCATTGATCAACAATCACTGACCAAAACCCACTGATCAAAGAACACTGATCAATGGCCATGAGTACCATTCACAGAGAGTTGGGGAATGGCTGCAATCACAGCGTTGTAAGATGGCGAAAGATGTACCCTTAGGCCCCCTCCTCAATTCAGAGATGGTCTTTCCCTTTTCACGTAAATGGCCTCCTTGACTCCGCGCTCAAACCAGTGTTCCTCCCTGTCCAGGATGTGTACATCCTCATCGTTGAAAGAGTGTCCACTTGCCTGTAGATGTAAATAAACTGCAGAGTCCTGGCCTGACGAGGAAGCTCTTCTGTGTTGTGCCATCCGCTTCGCTAGAGGTTGTTTGGTTTCCCCGATGTATAAATCCTGGCAATCCTCCTGGCACTTAACAGCGTACACTATGTTACTCTGTTTGTGTCGGGGGACCCGATCCTTGGGGTGGACCAGTTTTTGGCGCAGCGTATTTTGGGGTTTAAAAGCCACAGAGACCCGGTGTTTAGAAAAAATGCGTCTCAACTGTTCCGATACTCCTGACACATATGGGATCACTACAGGTTTTCGCCTGGGCAGCGGTTGTCCTTCTCTCCTGGATCGGCTGGAGCTTTCTTTAGGTGCCTTCCAGCTTTGACAAAAGTCCAGCTGGGATAACCACATTTACTCAGGGCCTTCTTGATGTGCTGTTCTTCTGCCTCCCTGGCCGCTGTGTCAGTGGGGATGGTGTTCGCTCTGTGTTGTAGCGTCCTGATGACACCCAGTTTGTGCTCCAGTGGATGATGAGAGTCAAACCTTAGAAACTGATCCGTATGCGTAGGTTTACGGTACACATCAGCTTTTAGATGTCCCCCATTACTGATGGAAATCTCACAGTCTAAGAAGGCTAACCTGCCACTTTTCATATCCACCCTGGTGAATTTGATGTGTCGGTCCACCGAGTTAATGTGATCCGTGAAATGTAGTACGTCCTGAGATTTGATTTTCACCCAGGTGTCATCCACATATCTGAACCAATGGCTACGGACGAAAGTTTCGGCCTGTCTCAGCAACGCAAAGCCCCCAGCATCCAACATCACCATGGAGGAGAGGAAGGCACTCACATCACTTAGTGATGACAACAACATTATCATCCTTCCAGCAGACAAGGGTAGGTGCACAGTATTGCTTAACCAGAAAGACTATCATGAGAAGATTTTGTCACTACTCAGTGATGAAAATACTTATGAGCCCCTGAAACGAGACCCAGGAAGTGGCTACAGGAAGAGGGTCATAGACTGTCTGAAGCAGTTAGAACAAGACACGGCTATCGACCGGACCTCATACCACAGGCTGTACCCAGGGGAGTCTACACCAAGTCTGTATGGTTTACCAAAAATACATAAGCAGGGTGCACCTTTAAGACCAATTGTCTGCATGATCAACTCGGTCACCTATAACATCTCCAAGTTTCTGGCTTCGATCTGTGTTCGCTCTGAACACCACATCCAGAACACCCTGGATTTTGTTGAGAAGGTGAGAGTTGTCATTATGGAGGCAGATGAAACCATGGTCTCGTACGACGTTACATCTCTCTTCACTTGCATCCCAGTCACGGAAGCGTTGGAGGTAGTCCGTAAGAGATTACAGGATGACACCAACGTCAGCAACAGGACCACTCTCAGCATCGACCAAGTGTGTTTGCTTTTGGAACTGTGTCTTTATTCCACCTACTTCACATACAAGGGTCAGTTCTACAGGCAGAAACATGGGTGTGCCATGGGCTCCCCAGTTTCACCCATCGTGGCCAATTGGTACATGGAAGAAGTGGAAAAGAGGGCGTTGCTATCCTACCCTGGAACACCACCAAGCCATTGGTTCAGATATGTGGATGACACCTGGGTGAAAATCAAATCTCAGGACGTACTACATTTCACGGATCACATTAACTCGGTGGACCGACACATCAAATTCACCAGGGTGGATATGAAAAGTGGCAGGTTAGCCTTCTTAGACTGTGAGATTTCCATCAGTAATGGGGACATCTAAAAGCTGGCGTGTACCGTAAACCCACGCATACGGATCAGTATCTAAGGTTTGACTCTCATCATCCACTGGAGCACAAACTGGGTGTCATCAGGACGCTACAACACAGAGCGAACACCATCCCCACTGACACAGCGGCCAGGGAGGCAGAAGAACAGCACATCAAGAAGGCCCTGAGTAATGTGGTTATCCCAGCTGGACTTTTGTCAAAGCTGGAAGGCACCTAAAGAAAGCTCCAGCCGATCCAGGAGAGAAGGACAACCGCTGCCCAGGCGAAAACCTGTAGTGATCCCATATGTGTCAGGAGTATCGGAGCAGTTGAGACGCATTTCTTCTAAACACCGGGTCTCTGTGGCTTTTAAACCCCAAAATACGCTGCGCCAAAAACGGTCCACCCCAAGGATCGGGTCCCCGACACAAACAGAGTAACATAGTGTACGCTGTTAAGTGCCAGGAGGATTGCCAGGATTTATACATCGGGAAACCAAACAACCTCTAGCGGCGGATGGCACAACACAGAAGAGCTTCCTCGTCAGGCCAGGACTCTGCAGTTTATTTACACCTACAGGCCAGTGGACACTCTTTTTCAACGATGAGGATGTACACATCCTGGACAGGGAAGAACGCTGGTTTGAGCGCCGGAGTCAAGGAGGCCATTTACGTGAAAAGGAAAGACCATCTCTGAATCGAGGAGGGGCCTAAGGGTACATCTTTCGCCATCTTACAATGCTGTGATTGCAGCCATTCCCCAACTCTCTGTGAATGGTACTCATGGCCATTGATCAGTGTTCTTTGATCAGTGGGTTTTGGTCAGTGATTGTTGATCAATGGTCATGGGAATTTGCATAATTATGATTAAGGAACTGACCTCACAGCCCATTGTTCCTTCAGTGGGCTGGTTTCAGTCATTATGCAAATGTACTGTTTATAAGGTTTGGGGAAACCTGCAGTCAGCTGAGACTGAAGAAGTCACTCGGATGAGTGACGAAACGTTTCTCCCACAAAACGCTACGTCCAGATGAACAGATTCAACTTTTGGAGAATCTCTCATCTTGCTCACCTGTCCTCCTTTTCCCCATCTCGGAGTGAGGTCCTCATTCTTCTTCCTGCCTGTTGCACAGCAGCTGGGCCTTTGGCTTTCAGACATGCTGTGTGACAAACTGCACACTAACAGTCTGTGTTTGCTGACATTTGATGAACTGATTTAAAAGTTGGATTTTAAATTTCCTGCCACTTAAAAAAGCTTTCCTCCATTACAAACAAACGACCTCTAAATTCGACTTCTACACATACAAACATATGATTTTACGATCTGACATTAAGATCAATAAAAAGGTAAGTCTAATTTATTTATTTACAATTATATTCTTTTGCCAGTCGACAGCCATCTTAAAAATGGCCACCATCTTGAGTTTTAAAATGGCTGGTGGGCTTTAAAAACAAAACTGTACAATAAAGGAGTCGATGTGTCCTCAGAGCAGGAAGGTCCTGGCTTTAAATGCACCAGCTGGGGTTCTCCCTGTTCCTTGGTGGGTTCTCCAGCTTCCTCACAAATGTGGTTTAGGTTAACTGGTAACTCTTGGCCAAAGGTGTGAATGTGAATTTCTTCACTCTCTGACAGCTGGATGGATAGGCTCCATGTTAGCTGGCACATATGAGAGAGATAAGTGTATGTATTTATATCCACCCATGAATAATCTTCCTGTAATGTTCAGTTATCTGCTGAACTATTTAACATTTTAAACCTCATTAATACATGAAAATTAGCACCTGTTCTAGGCTAACTCTTGCTCGTGTAATGTTTCTGTTAAAATGGTCAAAATAAATGACATCAGCATGTTTTCACAAATTAAAAGAATATTTAATGTTTTAATATTAGATTAACAGAATAGAACATTAAAGATTACTTATAAAAAAATATATTTTAGGCTTGCTATAGCAAATTAAAATGTTATGTTATATTTAGAATACTTTTTAAAAATAGTTTGGGATCAGAAAATTAAAGCATTAATTGGTATTAAGGACATAACCAGGTTAGCTTTGCATAAAGCTAGCTAGCACTGGCTTCATCCACAGGTCAGAAATCTCCAACTATTTAAAACCGACTGCAGGTAATTCAGTCGGCGCCCTACTGTAAACCCCACACAAAGAAAACCCTCAAAACAGGACCGAAAAAGAAGATTTGGTTTACTGTTTTTGTCCTAGCATCGGGCTTTTATGTTTTAGCGTATCCCCTAACAAGAAAATGACTTTTTAGTCTAAATGTGAAAACAAGTCGGACACCACAAAGTCAATGCTTTTGTATTTTTCCTGCATAAAGTTTGGAGCTCAGCAGAAAAACAAAGGAAAGGGACAGAAAAAAATTGACCATTGGAACTGCTCATCCCAAAATGCACCGCAAACCCCAACGAATGACCTCTGATAAGTTTTTTGATTTCAGTGAAAACAGAATATAGTGTGTAGTTTGTGTACTTTGTGTTGTGTGTAAAGAACTGTATTTGGTGCTGCGTTTTGTTCCTGACTCCAGTGCCCGCTTTTTGACTTTGCTGTTAAACGTTTCCATGCACCCTCTACCAATCAGAGACATCACTTTTTGAGTTTAGGATTGTGGGTAGAGTAGTTCTTTTTCTCGACATCGTTAATAAGAGTGTTTTTCTTCAAACATGGTAGCTGTCAGTAAGACGCCTGTGGATGGCTCATAACCAGAGTCCCTGTGGACATTTATAAAGATTACTGCTAATATATAACAAACTGTTAAACTAATACAGGTTCTTCTGTGTGAAGGTTAGCTAATGCTCACAATCCAATATCACATTACAAATGAAACATTTCATTCACATGCAAACATTCACGCTCACTTTTCTGATTGTTGTTCTGACACATTCACATGAATGCATAAAAAATGAGCCTCGGTCACACATATCAAGTGAAACTCGTATGTTTTGTTGTTATTTTGTGTCTTTTTGGATCATTTTAAACGCCCACCGTGTTCAGTCAGCGGCATTCATAAATAAATCACAGCCTGTCCTCTTTATTTTCCCGAGTTTAAGTCCTTCAATGGGCAAAATGGCGGCTTCATTGGGCTGTGTGGAGATAAATGAGGTTAATTCTCCCGCCGCACAGTCTCGTTTCCTCCGTGTATGAAGTTTCTGCTCCACGACAGCAGAGTTACACAACCTGAGCTCCGCGCTCTCTGCCCACACCACCAGGTAACAACCGCCACCCAATCACCACGTGGGGCTGAGGGGGTGTGACCAATGGGAGCGCACGACGTCATGCCTTGGCCCGTGAGAGGGGGCGTGTCATCGGTGTGGAATGGTTTCCGCCCCTTTGTCTTACTGACCGACATTCGGCTCGAGCCAAAGTAAAAAAAAAAGAGTAAAAATAGAAGAAAAACAGTGGAGTCTGGTGGAGGCCGTGGGCGGGAAAACAGTGACGCCATGTGGTCGTGTGAGGTATTAAACGCACTACAGGACAATAAAACAATATACAAACGATTATGATGTAATCACAAGTATTACCCCTGAGAGCAGGTATTTATGAGCCTAATCTGGTTCAGTTATGGCAAATGTCCAGTGGGCGCTGGAGAAAAGTAAACATAACATTAAACCTGAACAAAAACCATGCAAACCTTAACACATAGGGGGAATATTATTCAGCAGTAAAATACTGTGATCCACATCCACAGGAGTTATTCGTCATTTACAGTCAAGAGACATTGAGGGGGCGGTATGAATAAAAAAAAAGAAAAAAGAACCCTTGGACACTACTAGCATAATGGACAAGGTTTTTGACAGGGCTCCCGCACAAATGCAAAGCAGAAGATGAAGCGTCGCCAAATATGTTTCCAAGCTAACATATCTTGCCTTTGGCTTCACCTGCACAAGTGCCACGGTAGGTCTCCCCGACAGAATTCGTTTCCCCTGCATCGGGAGCACACGCTCCCACATTCTTGATTTTTAGTTCACAAACACTTTAACTACTCCTACTCTACTCATTCACGTTTCGCATTTTCCTGTTAAGTTTCATGTTCTCGTTTCATGTTCTAGTTGTCATTCTACGTTTACACTGCAGGCGAAAGTGCATCAAGTCCGACTTCTTTGACCCCATGCGACCCATATCTGGTCATGGTATGACAGTTTGAACAGCACAAGTCCGATATTTTCAAATCCGACCTAGGCCATTTTCGTATGTGGTACTGAATCCGATACATATCTGATGTCATGTCGCATTAAATCCGTCTTTTACGTAACTGACACAAGACAGATGCCAATTATCAGCGCCGGAGAAGACAAACAAGAAAGCATGGCGGCGGAAACTGGAGATGGAGCGAGTCAATTGACAGAAACTGAGGTTTTGGACTTGATTAGCATATGGGGAGAAACTGATAGACTGCTGCAACAACACCTACTGGCTCTGTAGCCGCCATTTTTACTTCCGTAAACAGAGCATGTCGTGTGTGACGTCTTCTTTTGCGCATTTGGGCCACTTTGAGGGCCGTGAACCGTTCACACTAGAGCGCGTTTGCTGTCACATTTTATTTGTAGTGTGAACAACTAGACAAAAAAAAATCGGATTTGATCAAAAAATCGGAATTGAGCATTAAGACCTGCAGTGTGAACGTAGCCTTAGTCGTTTATCTGCTCCCATTTAGTTTGTAGTTTAGTTTTGTCCCAGTACGTTTTGCCTTGTTTTCCGTTTGTGATTTCAGCCATAACAAAGGTTCACTTTTTGTTAAACTTTAGTTCATTTCTCCTGTGTCTGCTTTTGGGTCCATTCCATAAAAACACCAGCGTTCCCCGCCGCTGACAGAAACAGCTTTAATGAAGGTTCCAAATGATCTTCTTATGGCCTCTGACAGTGGACTCATCTCTGTGCTTGTCCTGCTAGACCTCAGTGCAGCGTGCAGCATCCTATTAGAGCATGCTGTAGGTATTACAGATACCACGCTACAATGATTTGTATCATATCTATCTAATAGACTCCAATTTTTTCATGTAAACGGAGAATCCTTTTCACACACTAAGGTTAATTATGGAGTTCCACAGGGTTCAGTACTAGGACCAACTCTGTTTACATTATACATGCTTCCCTTAGGCAGAATCATGTCTTGATGCATTCTCAATCATCCAGCTAAGTAAATCTCCAAAGGTTGATTTTCATCTGGACATAGCGTATTCAGTGGGAGAAATATTTCGTCACTCTGCATAATCATGATGAAGGAACTGCCCTCCCAGCCCATTGTTCCTTCAGTGGGATGGTTTCAGTCATTATGCAAATGTACTGTTTATAAGATTGGGGAAACCTGCAGTCAGCTGAGACTGAAGAAGTCACTTGAGTCACGAAATGTTTCTCCCACTGAATATCCAGATCCATCCAGATGAACAGAATCAACCTTTGGAGAATGCATAGCATGCATTTTCATTGCTATGCAGATGACAACTACATTATCTATACGTGAAGCCAGAAAACACACCAATTAGTTAAAGTGCAGGAATATCTTAAAGACATAAAGACCTGGATGGCCTCTAATTTTCTGCATCTAAATTCAGATAAAACTGAGGTTATTGTACTTGGCCCTGAAAATCTTAGAATTATGGTATCTAACCGGAGTCTTACTCTGGATGGCATTACCTTGGCCTTCAGTAACACTGTGAGGAACCTTGGAGTCATTTTTGACAGGATATGTCCTTCAATGCACATATTAAACAGTAGGACTGCTTACATCCATTTGCTCAATATCTCTAAAATTAAAAATATCCTGTCTCAGAGTGACGCTGAAAAACTAGTTCATGCATTTATTATTTAGAATAGAATAGAATAGAATAGCTTTTTATTGTCACTGTTACAAGAACAGTGAAAGGCAGTTTGGCATCTCTCCATGTGTGTGAAGTACACAATAGCGTAAGTATTTACACAATGACAAATTTACATTTACACAAGAAAGATATGTACAAGTTATACATACACCTGCAAACATACACGCACATACATATATGTATATATACATATTTGCATCCGTACATGCATACACACACATATTTCCACATACACGCTTACATCTATATACATACACATACATGCCATCTAACTAGCAGGTGCATTGAGAGGTGCAGTGTGATCAGTGATATTGCACATTGAGTGTGTGGCGGGGGATGATATTGCACATTGAGTGAGGGTGGGGTGGGGGTGCTGTTGGAACTATACTAAATAATGTTATAATAAATACAGTTTAAAGAGGTAGGGGTGTTGTTTGCATTGAAGTATAAACAGAAATACGATTTATGAATAAGGTGTAATGTCCATGAGTGTTGGCAGTGCAGTTATCCTCCAATCAGGGTGGAGGTAGGGCATGTTTGACAGCCTGTGGGTAAAACTTCTGTTGAGTCTGTTTGTCTTCGACCTGATGGACCTGTAGCGTTTACCAGAGGAAGGGGAAAAAGTGAGTGTCCAGGGTGCGAGGGGTCTTTAATGATGATGCTGGCTTTCTGCTGAAGTCTGCCAGTATAGATGTCTCTGAGGGAGTTAGTGAAGTGCCGATTGCCCGCTCTGCTGCCCTCACCACCGCTGCAGTTTCCTCTTGTCCTCCGCAGTGCAGCAGTTGAACCAGAGTGTGCAGCAGTAAGTCAGAAGGCTCTCAATGGTGGAGCGGTAGAAGTTTACTAGCAGTTTTGGGGTAATTGAGCCTGGACGTAGTTTCCTGAGGAAGTACAGCCTTTGTTGTGCTTTCCCTACCTGGTGGGAGATGTTTGTGGACCAGGTAAGGTCGGCCGAGATGTGGACTCCGAGAAACTTGAAGCTTTCTACCCTTTCTACCTCCTCCCCATCAATGTAGAGGGTAGAGTGCTCAGATCGCTTTGTTCTTCTGAAGTCGATTACCATCTCCTTGGTCTTGGCTGTGTTCAGATGCAGGTTGTTGTCGTCACACCATTGCTTCAGATGCTGAACCTCCTCTCTGTAGGCTGAATCATTGTTGTTGTCGATCAGTCCTATGACAGTGGTGTCATCAGCAAATTTTATAATGGTGTTACTGGTGTGGATAGGTGAACAGTCATGGGTGAAAAGGGGGAGGGGAGGGGACTGAGGACACACCCCTGTGGGACACCCACATTCAGAATGAGGGTGGAGGAGGTGTGCTCTCCCATTCTTACGTTCTGGGGTCTGTTGCTCAGGAAGTCCAGTATCCAGCTGCACAGTGAGCTGCTGAGTCCTAAGTTGCTTAGTTTATTAACCAGTTTGTGGGGTTGAACTGTATTGAAGGCAGAGCTGAAGTCCACAAACAGCATTCTCACATAGGTGTTACTACAGTCCAGGTGTGTGAGGGCTGTGTGAAGAGCTGTTATTATGGCGTCCTCTGTCGACCTGTTTGCCCTGTATGCAAACTGGTGTGGATCGAGGTTTGCAGGGATGGCAGCTTTAATGTGTGACATGATGAGCTGTTCGAAACATTTGGCAATTATGGGTGTTAAAGCAACTGGACGATAGTCATTCAAGCAGCTCACTGTGTTCTTCTTGGGCACTGGAGCGATGGTGGCTGACTTAAGGCAGGATGGTACTACAGACTGTAGCAGTGAGAGGTTGAAGATGGTGGTGAAAACCTCTGCTAGTTGGTCTGCACATGCTTTAAGCACTCTACCGGCTACACCGTCAGGACCAGCTGCTTTCCTCGCGTTGACTCTGCGCAGTGTGGCTCTGACCTGGTGCTGCTCCAGCTGGATGGGAGCGTCGTCCCTCTCTGTAATGGCAGGATGGGTGATGGTGTCCCTGTTTTCTTGGTCAAAGCGGGCGAAGAAATGGTTTAGGGTGTCAGGTAAGGTGATGTCTGGTGAGTTGGTTTGTGTGCAACTGTCTTTGTAGCCAGTGAGTGTCTTGATCCCCTGCCACATGTTTCTGGAGTTCTTTGTGTTAAAGTGTTCCTCGATGCGCTGTTTGTATTTGCGCTTGGCTTCTTTTATGCCTTTAACCAGAGATTGGCGTGCCTCTTTGTAGACTTGTTGGTCTCCTGATTTGAAGGCGCTGTCACGTGCTCTTAGTAGGGCTCTCACCTCACTGTTGAGCCATGGCTTCTGGTTCGGGAACACTTTAACAGTCTTTGTTGTTGTTACGCTCTCAGTACAGAAGCTGATGTATGAGAGTACGGCAGATGTGTGGCCCTCCAAGTCTGATCCTTCTGCAAATACACTCCAATTCGTGTTATCGTGTTATTCGTGTTATTTCTAGGCTGGACTACTGTAATTCATTATTATCAGGATGTCCCAAAATATCCCTGAAAAGCTTTCAATTAATTCAAAATGCTACATCAAGAGTACTGACAGGGAGTAGAAAGAGAGAGCAGATTTCTCCTATATTGGCTTCCCTTCATTGACTCCTTGTTAAATCCAGAATTTAAAATCCTGCTCCTCACATACAAGGTCTTAAATAATCAGGCCCCATCTTATCTTAATGACCTAATAGTACACTATGATCTCATTAGAGCACTTCGCTCTCATACTGCAGGCTTACTTGTTGTTCCTAGAGTATTTAAAAGTAGAATGGGAGGCAGAGCCTTCAGTTTTCAGGCCCCTTTTCTATGGAACGAGCTTTCAGTTTGGATTCGCTCTGTGTCATGCTGAAGCAGACTGTGCTGGAGTGCCCCCTCCTCTATTTTCAGGGTGGAGCTTGCTGGACTCCAGTGGTTGAGACCAGGTTTGAGGAGGCGTAAGTGTGCTTTTGGTGTGATTCATTCATTCACATCTCTGATGTAAGATGTCATCATCAAAGTGTTAATCAATGAAAATTTGATGGATCAGTAACAGCTGGATTGTGTTTGATCTCTCCATCAGATTCCTGTAAGTCACAGGTGTCGAACTCCAAGCCTCGAGGGCCGGTGTCCTGCAGGTTTTAGATGTGTCTTTAATCCATCACAGCTGATTAAATGGCTAAATTACCTCCTCAACATGTCTTGAAATTCTCCAGAGGCCTGATAATGAACTAATCATGTGATTCAGGTGTGTTGACCCAGGGTGATATCTAAAACCTGCAGGACACCAGCCCTCGAGGCCTGGAGTTCGACACCCCTGCTGTAAGTTCACAATCAACCCACATACAGTGCACAGAAACCTCAAACTGTCTGACACCAGTTTGAGGTTGAGGTGACATGTGTGGAGCAGGATGAGCCATATCCTGATCATCTAGACCAGGGGTCCCCAATCCCAGTCCACGAGGGCCGGTGTCCTGCAGGTTTTAGATGTGTCTTTAATCCATCACAGCTGATTAAATGGCTAAATTACCTCCTCAACATGTCTTGAAATTCTCCAGAGGCCTGGTAATGAACTAATCATGTGATTCAAGTGTGTTGACCCAAGGTGAGCTCTAAAACCTGCAGGGACACCGGCCCTCGTGGACTGGGATTGGGGACCCCTGATCTAGACAGATTTGATGTGTCCTCAGCTGCTGTGTAGAAGCAGTCTTATTGGTCGCTGTTACTGGGACCAGTAAGTGGAGAGGATGGGTTGATATAGCAGTGAGTTACAGAGGAATCAAAAGGAAAGGAGACAGTAATAACTGTAATTACTACAATGACTGTGATACCAGTGATGACACCTGGTTTGGAGGAAATGATCAGTCCTGGAGTCTGACCTGCTGTGATGACGGTTACTCTGTCTGGTACAATGTGAGAAAAACTCCTATGTCCTCCTCCTCTGTCTCTAACAGAGTAGGGGTGTATGTAGACTGTCCTGCTGGCACTCTGTCCTTCTACAGAGTCTCCTCTGATACTCTGATCCACCGCCACACCTTCAGCACCACATTCACTGAACCTCTTTATCCTGGATTTACAGTCTGGGATGGTTCCTCAGTGTTTCTATGCTAAGTTTAGTATTAAGAATATCCTATTAGACAAATGCTCACTTAATTAGATAGTTCAGTCTGTACATGTCTGTTTATTTCACTCAGAAAAGCATTTTCAGATTCATGGATTCAATCAGTTGATGTTTTAAATTGTTCTAAATTATTTCTTGTCAACTTCCTCTTCGGTCTTTTGAAGATGGAGGTGTTACGTCCCCACAAAGAGGTCTAGGGGTGTGAGTGTGGGGACCAGTAACAAATGGGTCCGGAAATAGAATGAAAAAGAAAACAGACAGAGGTGTTCTATAATAATATAGTTTTATTACAAATAACCTTAACTTAAAGAGCCGGCAACGCTGTTTTACCAATAATGCCAAAGAAACAAAGGAAGCAGTCGCAGCAACAAAAGAAAAAAAACTACCAAACAAATAAGGGAGGCACTAGTGATGGGTCCTGCAACACTGACGCACCGACGCATGTATCAAGCTCACCTAGCGAAGCCTGTATCGGTGCGTGCGTCGCTTTAAGAAAAAGTCACGTGATCGATACAGCTGCTGTATCGATCATTGCCAACGCGCCAAACTGTGTTTAAAAGGTACCGCATCAACGGAATGCGTCGCCACAAAAAAAATACGAAATTACTCTCGCAAAGATTAAAAAAAACAAAAAACACATCTCTCCATAACAAAATGGAGCCCGAGAGAAAAAGAAATGGTTCTGCTGTGTGGGATCATTTTGATCTTTTAACTGCAAATAAGATCACTGTTTGTCTGTCTTTGTTTCAGTGTAATCTATCAGAATAGGAAAAACAGCAATGTGACTTGCAGTGTAAATTATTTATTTCGTTTTATGCAGGTTAAATGTCGCATCTGTTCTGCAGAGCTTTCTTACACAAACAAAAGCACCTCCTCAGCGTTTAGGCATTACAGAGCCAAACATGAAAATGAGGAGACAAACACACCGAGAATGAACACAGGTAGGCCTATATAGACACTGAACAGCTTTATCATCATTTTTTTTAAATTAATATGTGTTTTATTATTTTGAAATCAAGCATCTAGGAAGACTGTTCTGGACCAGGCAGTCCTGAATTTTATTATAAGGGACTGCCAACTCCTTAGTATTGTGGAGAGTGTCGGAGAGAAACATTCCAAGATCAGAGGATCCTTTAACGTACTGGGGGAATAGGAAGACATCTTATCAGAACTTTTTCCACCTGGCTTTACAGTTTTTGTGTACCCCAGCTTCATCTGTGCCCTGTGAGCGTGTTTTCCAAAGCTGGGGAAATGGTGTCAAAAAAACGCAATAGACTGAATGCAAAAACATTGGATAAACTTATTTTTCTGAATAGAATTTTATAATAAACTCTGAGTCAAATGGGTAATATTACATTCACAATACTTTCATTTTAATTTTCACTTAGTGTCATTCACAATATATTTTATAGATGTCTACAATATTTGAAATGTAAAAGATACAAAATCATTCCATGGAAAGTACAATACCTTACAGTGTACAACAGGGCCGTGCAGAGACGTTTAAAGGGGCGGGTGCTCAAAGTTAAAAAGGGGCACATTGAACCAGGCTGAATAACAACAACACACATTCATCAAGAATCTAATATGGGATCGCATCATACTACATTACTGTTGTGAGGTGGCAACAAGGCAAAGCAAACGTAGCCTATGTTTTACCTGATGGGTACAATGTTGCTGTTGAGGGGTTGCTGCTGCTCCTGCTGCTGATAGTGCTGGAGGGCAGGGCTGTGCTGATCTGAGACTGTAGACATTAAAATGTTCATAGGAGAGATGGTAGCTGATTAAACAAGTGTCATGAGATAATAACTAAATGCAAAGAACATAAGAAAATGGGCTTGGAACCACAAAGCAACAAAAAACTGTGAGAAATAAACAAGGCTCTGCCTGTGAATCACGCTGCTTCTCTTCTTCTTTCCATCCCCTCATTTCACATATCACTCTCCACTTGCTGTCTATCTGAGAACAAGGCACAACTTGCTATTGCAATAAACTATTATATAATTATCCACACCTAACAACTGCTGCATTTAATCTATAATAAAATGATGACAGAAAAATGTTATAGAAGCAAAACATTCCAGTTGTGCTTATTATTATTTTTATACTGGAATACCTCTCCAACAACTGGTACATGTGTTAATGTTACCTGTGTTCTTTGTAATCCAGCTGCTGAGGGATCCACTGCCTTTAGTAGCCTCACACAGCTCCTACTGTTTCCTCCTCATGTCCTAACCAGTCATGTCTGGACAATGTTATATCATGAGTAATAATTTAAAAATCCATATACATAAAACACACACATGCACGCACACACAGGGACATTTTAGACCTTCAGAATACTGTATATAATGTAGGCATCATGGTGCTGATCCAGAATCCTTCCATTATTATTTATTACTAGAGCTACAATAATAAAGCAATGAGGAAAAACAATAATAAATATGAAATAATGTATTTATGATGATTCCATTTGTTTCACTATCCACTCTGTGCCGGAGAAAGCTTATTACATTTTTTAACTGTAGAGATACAAAATTTTACTGCTATAAAATCAGCATTTTAAAATATAAATCTACTATAATCTGTGTCTTAATGTATGTTCTTTAAAATACAGCGTATGTTTTTAAATATTATAATTATAATAATCCATAATTATGTGGACATGCATATTAGATCGTTTTAGTGAAATATAATCCCTCCAGAAAGGCAGGAAAAGCCCTGTAACTTACTTTAAAACTAAATATGTTCCCTAAAACGGTGACAGAGCTACAGACCCATGGCAGCCTTACCCAGTGAGCCAGCAGCTATGACCAGCACTACTTGTGCAGTTAATAAAAGGACAGGTAATGTTTGTCGCGCTGTTGCACACACAGCACGCTCATTTGTTTCAGTTCGTCAGTTGTCACAAGACAACTTACCAACGTGTACGTAATAAGCTAACACTCCTGTGTGCTGTAGACTACAGTGTACGCTGTACACCTACTTACCGGTTTTGTCGCATCAGTCTGTGTGCCTGAGGTAATTTGTGTTTCTCCTACAGCTCCGGACCGCTAAAAATGCGCGTGCTCTTTATGAGCTCGTTCCCGGCTCGTAACCAGCGCGTTCTGCCGTCAAGGGCGATCATTGGTTAATGGTGATCATGTGACTGATGCAAGACAGATCCTTTTATTTAGCAAATTGTGATTAATAGTTAAATATTATTGTCGAGGGGCACAGACAAAAAAATATATATATTTTTTTTTTAAAAAGTTGCCTCAAGAAAAGGGCACTTTGGGCACCCATCAGGAAAGGGGCAGGTGCTCAAGCACCTCTAGCACCCCCCTCTGCACGTGCCTGGTGTACAAGTATGACGAGGTCATTGAATCAGTGTCTGTTATGAGTCTCAAGTAAGTTGCCTGCAATGATATTTAAGGTCCAGCAGGTGTCAGTATGGAGCAAAACAGCAACACTGTGTCGACACAGTATCGATACAGTTTGGGGAATGTGCTGAAACGCTTCATGAGGCCTCATCTACCCATCACTAGGAGGCACTTCCCACCTCTTACTTAACTCCTCACTACGGGGAGACACTTCCGGGGCCCACAAGCCCGTCTACTCACTACTAGAAGGAGCCTGTCCAAAACCTAGGAAAAAAAAACCTGTGTAGAGCCACAGGGGAAAAAACAAAACAAAAAACACCTCACTCACAGTTCATCCTCAGCTTATATAGCCTCAGAGGTGATTGCTGACTAGGCCCAGGTGGTAAACAAGGCTAATCAAAAGCAGCTGCGTCCTGGGGAGAGAAAAGAGTGAGAGAGGCAGAGGGGGTAGGAGTGGCAAGAGAGGAGGAGGCGGCGAGAGCAGGCAAACACCCCACCCACACACTCCTACAGCCTCACAGGATGTAACAGGAGGCTATGGTTATTCCAGGATCCACATGATGTTTTTCTGTCTTTTTCCAGTCAAAGCTTCATGGTGAATATCAGTATGTTGTATTTCTCTGAAACTCAGTTCACAACCAGCTCCACTGCATTCTCAATAAGTCTTCTTTTTCTTCTTCTGATTTTGGTTTGTCCTTCTAGGAGGGAGGAAGACTGGACAAAGACACTCTGTGGAAGAGAGCCAGAAATTAATAACAAGTATGATTCAGTGCAGAGAGGTCTATTAACACATAGTGAGTTAAGAAGAAACACCCAGTGCATCATGGGAATCCCCCAGCAGCCTGTGCCTATTGTAGCATAACTAAGGGAGGTTTCAGGGTCACCTAATCCAGCCGTAACTATATGCTTTAGCAAAAAGGAAAGTTTTAAACCTAATATTAAATGAATAGATAGTGTCTGTTTCCTGAATCCAAACTGGAAGCTGGTTCCACAGAAGAGGGGACTGAAAACTGAAGGTTCTGCCTCCCATTCTACTTTTAAATATTCTAGGAACAATAAGTAAGCCTACAGTGTGAGAGCGAAGTGCTCTAATGGGGTGATATGGTTTTCTTATATGGAAGCGATCATGGCTCAAGAGTTGGCAGTTCGTCTTGTAATCGGAAGGTTGCCGGTTCAAGCCCCAGCTCCGACAGTCTCGGTTGTTGTGTCCTTGGGCAAGACACTTCACCTGTTGCCTACTGGTGGTGGTCAGAGGGCCTGGTGGCACCAGTGTCCGGCAGCCTCGCCTCTGTCAGTGCGCCCCAGGGCGGCTGTGGCTACGATGTAGCTTGCCATCACCAGTGTGTGAATGGGTGGATGACTGAACGTGTAAAGTGCTTTGGAGTCCTTAGGGACTATGTAAAGCGCTATACAAATACAGGCCATTTACCATTTATAAAGCAACACTCTATTTCTCCAGGCTAAATGATGATCTTCTAAATTTGCGACACTCCATTTCCTCTCCAGCTTACGAGTTATCTGCTTTAGGCTATGTGTTTGAGAATTATACCAGGGAGTCAAGTACTTCTGAGGCTCTATTTTTCACAGTATCCAGTGTCATACGTAGTGAGAAGGTAAAGTTATTAACAAGATAATCGACCTCTGTTGGAGTAGCGTTCAGGTAGCTGCTCTGCTCTGTGTTGGTACAGGGCATTGAAGATGATAACAGTGGGTTCATTATATTCATAAACTTAGTTACAGCACTTTCAGAAAGACATCTACTGTGATGAAATCTACTCCCCACTGCTGTGTAATCAGTTATTGTAAATTTAAATCTTATCAGGAAATGATCAGACAGGAGAGGGTTTTCGGGAAACACTGTAAATGTTCAGTTTCTATGCCATATGTTAAAACAAGATCTAGAGTGTGATTAAAGTGGTGGATGGGTTCTTTTACATTTTGAGAGAAGCCAATTGAGTCTAATAACAGATTAAATGCTGTGTCGAGGCTGTCATTTTAGCTTCTACATGGATGTTAAAATCACCCACTATAATTATTTTATCTGAACTGAGACTAAATCATATAAAAAGTCTGAGAAATCAGACAGAAACTCTGTGTAAGGCCCAGGTGGACAATAGATAATCACAAATAAGACTAGTTTTTGAGCATCTGGGGTGGACAAAGCTAAGCATCAGGCTTTCAAATGAATTAAAAGTCTGTCTTGGTCTTTGGTTGATTAATAGGCTGGTGTGGAAAACTGCTGCCACACCGCCCCGCCAGCCTGCGCTTTTTTTCTGATAGCTAGTATATTTATTCTTAGGTGCTGTTGAGGATACTGTATTGTTCTTTCTTTGTGATTTTTTTATGTTTAAGTCTTTTTTTTGCTGATTTTTAGTTTGTTTTTTGTCTGTTTGGGAGCTGACACAGTCTCTAAGGGGGTGGGGTGGGGGGGGGGTGGGGGGTAACAGGAGGAGAGAAGCTGCAGAGAGGCATTTAAGACTGCAACTCTGCTTCCTGGTCCTAGCTCTGGATGGTCACATTTTGCACTGTACAATCTAGTTTTTTCACAGAACTTATGCAAACACTTGCCTTAGAAAGGCTAAGCATAGCTTACTAAAGTAAATACTACTGTACTCACTACTGTGAGTACACAGCGCTAAGAACAATTTGATATTTTTTGAGTGAGCAGTACTAATTGTTTACCCACTGACAAATATTCATTCAAGTTCTACTGAATTATCAAACAATTTGTGGTAACTTGTTATTTTTAATTGAATGCAACAAAAATAACATTATGTTTTATCATGCTTTAACATTGAGATTTCTACTACAACACTTAATATAAACACTGTATGTAAGTATGATTCAAAAAGAATAATTGACAACACTATCTGTAATGCAATTATTTAGTGTTATTTAATAAAACTTAATTATTTAGTTTCCTTCTAGAACCACCTAGGCTGCTCTAAAATATCTGTTCATGACATTATTTTTTTGTGAGCATTTACGGTCACATAAGGGTTTCTCACCAAACAGATTCAGTTATGATCAAAAATGTTTACATTTCGATTAAAATGGATCCAACTGATGATAGAAGCAGACAGTAACTGCAAAACTGAGTCATTGTCCATCCCGGACACCAGGGGACGAAACTGAGCGACCCTTTCTTCTGCAGCCAATCAGATAACCCGGAAGCAGTAACAGGAAGCTCTCCAGCTGGAGGGAAGATATGGGTTTGATAAAATCTGATTTATGAGGAAAACGAAGCTCAAAGTTTGTATTCAGAGGCTGAAACCTGCTCAGATCAAAGGTACAAAACATCAAGTTGATGAGAGCCAGAAAGACTCAATAAATCAGCCTTAAAATCATATTTTCTGCTCGAGTGACGCAAAGAAACCGACTAATTCCTGCAGATTCGTTTTTTGTTTACATATTGCATGTATTTACATAGTTTTGTTGATGCCAGTGTTTGTTCTCTGATATGAAAACACACAGGGCGCCTGTAAATGCAGAGTTATTGTAATGTTGGGCGTGTTACGTGAATTTTGGCGCTAAATCTCCATAGTGACAGCTCATTTAGATGAGAGGAAAGCAGAAATGGCGCCGTTAGAAATAAAGACTGAGCTTTAATGTGAGTTAAATAACAGCCGGCTGATGGAAAACACTTGAAAGCAGAAATCAGTTATTTAATGTCCATATGGGGATCCACATGATTTGGAACAATCCGCTGAACTCACCTACACGAACACAGATGTAAATCGTGACTCTTTAGGCGCTAATGTCTCATTACAGAAGCTTTTTTTTCTTTGAGAGACATTGTAACGTGCTTTTAGAATCACAGTTTAAAATGCTTAATCTGTACAAATGCGAGTTGTTGTTTTTTTTAATCGAAGTCAGAGGTTTCGTAAGCGCTCGTTTTAATCATTTTGTAACAGCAGTTACGGAAAGTTTTGTAACCCGCAAACAAAGAGTTTGAATTTCCCGCAATCGTGTAGGGGTCACGTGAGCACTTCTCTGGACCTGATTGGCTCGGTCCCTCCCGACTGTTTAAAGGGACTCCTCGTATTGGCCAGCAGTTCGAGCGCCAAGATTCCAATAAAAGGGCGAGCTGGCAGCAGAAGCCCTTCACTGCCTCAGTCTGTCCGCTGCTACTTGCTTTGCTTTCCGCTCTTTTTAGCTTCTTAGTTTTTTTCTTTTCTTTGTATCCTTTCGAACCCGAGAAGTCACGATGCTGTCCGCCCGCTCCCCGCTCTCCATGAAGAACGAGCAGACCCTCAGCGGGCAGCTGGACAAAATGTCTCTGGACAAAGAGAACACGGTGAGGCTGCTTCAGCTTCCCGCTCACAGAGGCCGCCGATTCTCTGTCGTCACCGATCAATCACAGGTATCGATAAAGAGCCCGTTTGTGTGCTGACGGTCTGTGTCTCCTTTCAGCCCCCGGGCCTGAACAGCAGCCGCATCCTGGCGTCCAAAACCGCGCGGAGGATCTTCGACGCTGCTGCGGTAAGTGAGAGAAAAGCCGCAGGAAGCTTCGCGCTTTTAGCGGATTCCGCATATGAGTGGACCGAGTCGGTGCTGAGCTCACTGACCACAGCTCCGTGTGTGTGTTACTGCGCAGATGTGGCGCCTAAAGTGTGGCCGTGGCGCCAACAGTTAGCGGCTGAGCTTGAGGTCGGTTCGGGGTTCTAGTTCATTAGGAACAGCTGCTGTGGTGTTCAGGCTTCATGCTGTTTCTGTTATTTTGTCCACCACCTTCAGTTCAGTGAACGATAAAGGCAGCAAGTCTGCACAAACTTTCACTTTTCATTGTTTTTGCTCCAAAATCATTGAATCAACTGATCAATAATCCTGAGCAATGGTCTTTGTCTTCAGCCCAAAGTGAAAAAGAGCAGCAGCTCGCAGGAGGAGCCTCTGCTGAAGGAGAACCCTCACCGCTTCGTCATCTTCCCCATCAAGTACCATGACATCTGGCAGATGTACAAGAAGGCAGAGGCATCCTTTTGGACAGCGGAGGAGGTGGGTGGAGCTGCTGTAATGGGGCGGGGCCTGATGCTGGCCACAGTGATGCTGACGTGCTCTCTCTGTGCAGGTGGATCTGTCCAAGGACCTGCAGCACTGGGAGGCCCTGAAGGACGAAGAGCGCTACTTCATCTCCCACGTGTTGGCCTTCTTCGCCGCCAGTGACGGCATCGTCAACGAGAACCTGGTAAGCTGCCGCGCCCGCTCTCACAGATCGTTCGGAGGTCACGGACGGCTGTAACGCTCTTGTTGTCGCTCTTTGACCACCAGGTGGAGCGCTTCATGCAGGAAGTGCAGGTGACGGAAGCCCGGTGTTTCTACGGTTTCCAGATCGCCATGGAGAACATCCACTCAGAGATGTACAGCCTGCTGATCGACACGTACATCAAGGACCCCAAAGAGAGGTACGCAGGTGGCGGGGCCAAAAACTGTTCTCTACTGGCTTAACTGGCCTGAACTGATCTAACTGGTGAGTGACTGTGTGTTCCTGCCCTCAGAGAGTACCTGTTTAACGCCATCGAGACGCTGCCGTGCGTGAAGAAGAAGGCCGACTGGGCGCTCAACTGGATCGGCAACAAGAACGCCACCTATGGTAAATAAGCCGCCGCTCATTAGGCCACCTGGCACAATGGCTCCGCCTCCTGCAGCTTCATTGATTATTGTCTGTTTATTGATCTGAAGGAGAGCGCGTGGTGGCCTTTGCCGCCGTGGAGGGGATCTTCTTCTCGGGCTCGTTCGCCGCCATCTTCTGGCTGAAGAAAAGAGGCCTGATGCCCGGCCTGACCTTCTCCAACGAGCTCATCAGCAGAGACGAGGTGAGGCGCCGTGCTGGTGTCGGATCGCAGGTATTGATCCAGTGATGATGTCATTCTTAACGTGTGTGTGTGTGTGTGCGTGCTGCGTTCAGGGTCTGCACTGTGACTTTGCCTGTCTGATGTTCAAACACCTGGTGAACAAACCGCCCAAGGAAACTGTCATCAGCATCATCAAGAACGCCGTGGAGATCGAGCAGGTCGGTCCCAGCTTCACCTGCAGCTGCTCTGCTGGGCCCACTGGTTCATGGTGGCTTTGCTGGTTCAGGATGGCTTTAATGGGTTTACTGGTTTGTTTACAGGAGTTCCTGACTGACGCTCTGCCCGTGAAGCTCATCGGGATGAACTGCGACATGATGAAGCAGTACATCGAGTTCGTGGCCGACAGACTGCTGCTGGAGCTCGGCTTCTCCAAGGTAACGCCCACACAAGTCATGTGATCATGTGACTGACCTAAAGGCAGAAAAACAGCATCACGAAACATCTCATCTGAGCGACAAGCTAAACTTTTAAAAATGCATATATATATTTATCAGTTCCCACACAAAGACACATCTTAGCAACTCATTGACCTCAGAGAGCAACATAATGAAAGGGATGATGGTGTTGAGTGATGATGAAGTGCGCAGGAAGTACGGACCTCAGCCGGTGATGGGGCTGAGTGCTGCTGCAGACTCTGATCAGAGGACGAGTGGTTCTCTGACGGGCAGCGGCAGCGCGACACAGACGCCTGTCTGAACTCGCCCATGGGTGGGGTCAGGTGACCTCGGGGTTGGAGCAGTGGGCAGAGCTGACTGACATGGTGTTTCTGTGTGCAGATCTACCGGGTGGAGAACCCTTTTGACTTCATGGAGAACATCTCCCTGGAGGGAAAGACCAACTTCTTTGAGAAGCGGGTGGGCGAGTACCAGAGGATGGGCGTGATGGCGGCGCCCACGGACAACACCTTCAGGTTGGACGCCGATTTCTGATGCTGGAGCGTCCCTGCCATCACACTACCTCCGTCCCGGTGCATGCTGGGACAGACTCTTGGACTTTAAGGGTCAAATGATGATCTCAAACTTTATTTACAGACTTGCGAGTCTGCGAGCCACAGCATTAGACCTGATCAGATCTAAAGCTGCGGCTCAGTGCTGTGTAAATATGTCAGGGTTTTTAAATGTGTACAGTTTACTTTTTTCTTTTTTTTTTAGTGTAGTTTTTTTTTTTTTTTTAAAATACTGAGCTTTAATAAATGACTCGGTGAACAGGAACCGGCTCTGGTCTTTTTCTTCTGACATTAAAATTACTCAGTTCAACTTAAAGGTTTTAAAATCTGGTTCCTCATGTGTCATCTGATTTAACTGAGAAAACTTACAGTCAGATGTTGAGTTCACAGAGAAAACTAATCTGAACTCAACATCTGACCCAGGGTCACGGCTGGGCGGTGATCTAGTCCCCGTGGTGACGCCAGCACCACTTCACTTATATCATCAGCAGCTGCTTTTAGAACAAAACAGCTGGACAGACTTTTATTTTGAAAACACGACAAGACAGATGGGTTTTTTTTAGTAAAAGAGGAAATAAAGTTAGAATCTGTTAAATGGTTACGGAGGAGGCGTCAGTGATTTTATTTTTTTCTATGGCTTGGTGTTCATGATGGCGAGGAGGTGCTCAGAGGACTCTCACGGCGAGCAGCGTCACATCTCCTTTCACCTCCACCTGGTTGATGGCGCTCAGCTCCTTCATGCGGTGTTTGTAATCGAGCTGGTGCTGCCCATTCATGGCAACTCTGAAGTGCTGCGAGTCGCAGCGGATGATCATCTGTGGGGAGATGACAGCAGGTTTAACCAAAAAAAAAAAAAAATCACATGTAGATGTTAGGGCAGGGGTCAAAGGTCACCTCAAAGTATTGCCCCGCAGTAAAGGGGAAGGAGGCGAGCACTGTCTCCTCATGACCCCAGCAGTCGGACAGAAAGGAGTTCCTGACAAAACGCGCTTCTTCAAGCGAGGGTTCAGGTGGAGAGCGATGTCGGACCCAGTCGCTGGCCGCAGGTTCACGCAGAAACTGCAACAGGAAGTGATGTCATTAATGAGCCATGAAAGGCTAAACCGAAACTCTGAACTGCTTCATGTTTACTTTCTCTGCAGGTTTATGAAAGAAGGTCTGTGATGATCAAGTGACGGTCACATGACTCAGGTTTAAATTTATATTTAAATAAAACCTGTAAACTCTGAAAATGTTTCAGTGACTTTAATCCAAACATTATTTATTTAAACTTGAACTTCAGTTTAAGCTGATCAGTTTCTACTGGCTCCAGACTTCAGGTTTACTACGAAGTTCATCACAGTCAGGTTTTCATTGTGTTAGTCGGCACAACAAAACCTAAACCCCACAAACATGTCTATTGTGAGGGCGGTTATTAACTGTGACTCTGGCCCTCTGCTTCAGGCTCTGAGCAGCTTGTGGAGTCAGCTTGTAAATCAGAGCCTGTATTCACAAAGCTGTGACTAATTTATTATGAATTTAAGAATATAAAACTTTATGATGTCATTAACAAGAACAAAATTTTCACTTAAGTTAATTTAAGTTCTGATCGATGCCTCACTGATTGTCGCTTTGATCAGATTCTGTACTGGACTCTTACAGCTGTTTATTATCCTTACCTCTCTGCGTTCTGATTGGTTTCTCCTTTGATGATGATGCTGCGTCCAACGCTCAGCCCATTAACCAGCTGACCTCTGAACGGGATACTCTGCAGGAAACAGGAAGTCACAAACAGGAAGTCAGACGCACAAAAACATTTCCCTTTTTTTTGGCTTTATAGTTTTAAATATAAATTTAGATCTGTGTCTTCAAGTTAGAGGATCATATTTTGGGTGTCAAATAAGATCAATGATCTCACTGATTAATGTAAGATCAATTGGTGAAATATGATAAATCATTTTCTTTAACTCTGATTTCTTTACCAAAATATGATTTCAGGCCAACCATGTGGTCTGATATAATATGACTGATATAAAAAACAGATTTTAATTGATCATATTTATGTCAAGTAAAAGAAGCTAAAAGTTGCTTAAAAATAATTCATTCAAATTTCTTTGTATTAAACTGTTGTTACTGTAGGAAATAAATTCATCATCAATCAATGATTTGATCAGGGAAAACTCACCAAATCACCTGATGAGGAGAACACCGCTGAAAGCATGAAAAAAATCTGATTAAAATCTGATCGACTGATCCATAACTTTAGCCAATCAGAACACATCCCAGCAAATGGAGCATGGAGGAATCAATCATTTAACCAACGCTGATCAAAAACCAGACGCAGTTTTTCCAGAAAGGTCCACGTTTCGTTACCCTGTGATGACTCGTGTCCTGTGCTATAAAGATACCCACGTTATCTTTCTGTTATGATCCACTTACACTAACAGTGAGGGTCAGAGGTCACACCAAGCTGGTTATCAACTGGGTAAGTAACTCAGGATTTGACCTGTGCAGTCACATGAAAGGGGCGGGGCTTTCATACTTGGAGGCATTTCACGGATCATGTGACTTTTTTTCCACAGAAAACAATCCCTATGAGTGCCAGCCATCCAGAGATGTTATCAGACAGTGATTTCAAATCTATAGCGAACGTAAAACTATACAAGTGAAATGCAACACAGATATAAAGACAACTGATCAATATTTGCTGATATGGTACACAGAGCAACAAAATATGGTTTGAATTCCAGTCAAATATTTGCGTCAAGTACGCTGCTGTTTATTTCTAAGGTGACGGCTGCATGGAAACACCAAAGCTTCCTGTCCCATAGCTTGATACATGAGATGAGAAATCCCTTCAGTTTCTCAGTTTTCTGACTGAACAGGAAGTGTTGGTGTTAAAACATGCTGGGGAAAAAAAGAAAAAAGTGGCGCTCCCAGCTGATTTTAAACTGAAGCTCTGAACATAACCTTCTCCCAACCTGCAGACTCGCTGCTGTTTAATCTTTGCTCCCAAACAGCTACAAATAAAATCTGAATTCAAGCACAGGATAGGTCTGTGTACAAATCTGATATCAGTACAGAGATGATTTAATCTCTAATCTGGTTTGAATAAGTTAGTATGGCAATTTAACCCGCTTTAACCCAGGATTAACCTTGAAGTTACCTGGATAGGACAACATCCTGCTTCACAGTACAGGCCTCTGAGAGGACTCGCATTTCCATGGAAACAAACATTCCAGTGTTTTAATTGAGCAGTCGTTACTGGGATGCTTTTAGAGGGAAGCTTTTTATCAAGGCGGTGTGCTGCTGCCCTTTCAATTCATTTACACCCCTCCTTAAAGCCCCATTACAGCCGCTGCACAGGTCACTCAACTCGCTGATGACAACATCACCACAGCGCCGTAGCATTTCAAGTCTGTATGATTTGTGAATCTCTAAGCGGTAAAAACCAACACGACTGGAAACGTGTCTCCAAACCAGCAGCAACACAAACAGTGGGGTTCTGAAAAATGTGTGTGAGCACCTGAAATTACATCAAAGCAACGGTGGATATGATGTCACTTTGGTCCAATAGTGCTGTTCAGCTGATTTTTATTATAAGAATGTTTAGTGATTATATTTCAAGCCTAAAGTTTTATATTTGAAACTTTTCCAGCATCATCTTCACGTCTGGTAAAATGGACTCAAACCTGAGTTTGTGCATCTGTTCTCATGCTCATCTCTGTGTCCTGATTGGTCAGACTGCCAGCGGGAGAGGTGGGGCTCTGAAACAAACAAACAAACAAACAAACAGGTTAACCCTCTGAAGGTAAAGCTGCAGGTTGCCATGGGTTAAAGAGACACTTACTGAGCTTGGGGAAAGGATGCCCACAGCCTGAACTTTGACTTTTCCTGAGATGCTGATGGTGTCAACACGCTCCAGCTCCACTCTGTGTTTGTACTCCAGCAGGTGGGCGCCGTTCACCGCCACCTGAACAAGCACGGAAAACAACACATCGCTGGACACCAGTTTGACCCGCTACGAACAGGTAAACTAAAGTTCTGCCGTGCTGACTCTTCTCTGACACCTGATTGGTCAGCTCGTCTCTCACCTTGAACTGGTCTTTGAGGATGAGGATGATGAGCTCAAAGTCGACCTCGAGCCTGAAGGGCATCTCGTAGTGGATCTGCTCGCGGCCCCAGCACTCCTTCGTCAGCGTGTTGCACACGATGCATGACTTTTTGATCCTCGGGTTGAAATGGAATGCTACGTCGGCCCGCGGCTTCACGCTGCTGCCGCAGGTGAAGTCCACCTGGAACCTGCAAGACAGCGCGGAGAGAGAGAAGATCCCACTATAAGAAACTGCATTACGACTCTGATGTTTCTTTTTCAAAATATATCTGATTGATGATGAAGATTGGCATCCTCACCTGTCAGCACCAGACGGCACAGAGCCCTGGATCAGAACCATCTCACCCGGCAGGAACCCACCCAGGATTGTCCCAGCAAAGGGAATCGACTGTGGACAGAAAACCACAAACATGAGGAGGGTCAGGTGACCACAGAGAACACCTGGAAACACCTGAGAGGAAGGACTAGATCGGTGTGAATGAGCCAGAGCTCAAACCTCCGTCAGCAGCTGATCAGATTAGAATCTGAAATTAGAATGTAACAGGAGAATCACAGAAATCCTCCTGTTTTCACTCAGGGTATGTTCACACTGCAGGCATCAAATCCGACTTTTCTGACCCTATGCGACCCATATCCGGTCATGGTATGACAGTTTGAACAGCACAAATCCGATATTTTCAAATCCGATCTAGGCCGCTTTCATATGTGGTACTGAATCCGATACATATCTGATGTTTTAGAAAGTGACTGCTGCTTGAATGGTCATGTCGCATTAAATCCGTCTTTTACGTCACTGACACGAGACAGACGCCAATTATCAGCGCTGGAGAAGCGCCAGAGAAGACATCGTGAACGCTTCCTGGCCGTCCAGTGTAGATGTTAGTGAAACTGTTGGGAAGACACGTTGGAGAAACGTGAGTTATTTGTACTGTATAATCTGCAGATTCTGACAGAAATCTGCAACTATCCTTTGAAGCGCCACTCCTCTCAAAAACAGCAATAAGGATAATTATTAGGCCATATGTAAATAACAAAATAACAAAATAACTTTATAAGTTAAAGCAAAATTGGGAAACGTATTAAGGGCCATCAGTCAAACAATACTATTTGGTCCGAGTCTAAACAGAGCGGCTTGTGTGTGACGGGCTGCTTTGAGGGCCGTGAACGGTTCACACTAGAGCACGTTTCCTGTCACATTTTATTTGTAGTGTGAACAACCGGATAAAAAAAAAAAAATCGGATTTGATCACACACATCTAAACCCAAACATACTTAAATCATACTTTAAAGACCTGGTCTCTAATTCAGCCTGAAAAAAACAAAAAACAAAACAAAAACACACTGAACCCACACAGCATCTCATGTGACTGAAACTTGTCTCAAGCCAGCCTCTCTGAACGTGTGTTCCGCAGGGCGGCGGTGATAAAGGTTTGCTTCAAAACGTCTATAAATAAAGTTTTTAGGAAATTATATTGAAGCCGAACTCTTCCTGTTGTTTGTCAGTGTATTCAAAACACTTCAGATATTTTTTAAAAGAATATTTAACATAAGATATTCATTGTTTTAGGCTGTTAGGTGAGCTAAAATGCTAACTGGTCCCTTCAGAGAAGAATCGTCGATCAATAATCGATTTATCCTTGAAGGTGAGAATAAAAACTGATGATACAGATCAATACGAAACCATAGGACATCTTACCGGGTTGTGGAACACCTGTCTCGGGTTGGAAATCGACATTTTGGCGCAGAATAGCGTCTCCGCAGCTATTTCTGACTACTTCGTTTGTTTATTTCCGCTTATGACGTCAAGCGGACCACGTGTTTAAGGATGAGCCCGAAGACTACAGACCGGAAGATAAAATCAGAGCTTCAAGTCACAGTGATGTCAACTGAATTCTCGTAGAAATATACTGAAAACCACTTTAAACTAAAAAGCGTGTTTTTTTTCTTCTAAACTGTTGTTATGTAAACCACGCTGTGGTCCTCGGTCATGACGTCACTGTCCTCTCCTTAGAGACTGTGGAGGTTTGGTGGAAAATCAGTCGTGGTTCCAATAAATGATTGATGGGAGACTGCCAGGCTTCAGTTTGACCCCTGATGTGAGAAAAAGCAGTAAATCATCTCAGTGAACATTGTTGTAAAAATGTGGTTTGCTGAGTGATTAACACTGAAGAACTTCTGGAAAATGTTTTTATTTATTTTGGAATAAAATGTATAACTGCTCAATCTCCACGAGTGCTTTGAGGGACCTGCTAGTTCTTAAAGTTACCTTCACATAAAACTGCTGTCAGCCACTAGGACAAAGAAGAGACGAATATTATCATCATGTCTGACTTGCATGTTTATAACGTACGAACACCGAAGTGCCAGCCTTTGAGTTTCATCTAGAACACAGATGGGTTTTACCCTTCCTTACATCCTCCTCGATTTTAAAAGGAAAATCCTTAACCTTTGACCCTCCACATCACATTTCGCTGCAGGCCTTGAAATCAACTTGATGCAGCCTGCAAGGATTTAACAGATGCAACACTGGACCTCAAAGTGTACACTTAGCATAAACTACATATCCCATGAATCAATCCAATTCTGTCTCACAAAGAGATGACATCCCGCTACTGGACTGCAGGGTTTTTAATTAAACTAGCAACAGCAGTATTGTCTTCATTAAGAAAATAAAATATTGATCATTTTTGAGAATAAAGTCAAAATTTAAAATATTTAAATGCGCAGATTACCATTGTTGTTTCAGGACAAACTGCCACAGCTGCTGTTCCCTCTACAAACTCCTCGTGTAGATAAGTCAGTGAAACAACTGATCATCCATCCTCTTCATTTCAGGAGGCTGTAACCATGACGGGTAAAAACTTTTGGGACACTGAAATTTTTGTAGATTCTCAGAAAACTTGTTTAAGACTAAACAAGCCCAACAGTCTGTTTATACACAGATGTGGTTGCTCAGCCTCAGAATGATCAAAAGTCTCAGTTCAGATCAGATGAATTGTACAGAAATGAAGATCATCTCTATTTCTCTACAACACATCTGCTGTCACCTAGCAACTGTGACAGCAGCAGCATGTCATTGGCTAGACCAGGGGTCAGCAACCTTTAAGACCCAAAGAGCCATTTGGACCCAGTTTCCACGTAAAAGAAAACACTGGGAGCCGCAAATAGTTTTTGACATCTAAAATGAAGATAACACTGTATATATTGTTTTTTACCTTTATGCTTTGTGTGAACAACTAAGGTGTGTTGCTTATGACATCCATGAAGTGTTACAGAGAAAATTACATTTCATTTATGTAATTAACACATTTTGAACTCTTAAAGAAATATAAAACAAGGAAAGACACCCAACTGAACTAAAATGATCCATGTAGCAAACAAAAACTGCTGAGAGCCGCCACCCTTATATCGCCTTTGGGATTTTGGAGCCTTGACCTGACTTTTAAAAAAAAGTAATTGGAAAAAAGCACTATGCTGCTGAAAAATGAAAAATAGATATTTGCAAAATTTTGCCTAAATATGTATTTTACCTGGTTAATGTGTGTGGTGGGGCGTGGTCTGCAGTGCTGCTGCAGGGAAGGCGGACGCACCTGAGCGGCACCCGCAATCACGCCTCGCCGCCTTAACGTCTGTGCTATCCATGCTGTTGTGTTGTTGTTAGTATATGTCGGGCTGTGAGCTGAAAAGCTACAGCCAGCTGTATGCGTACAGCAACCGTGTGTGAAAAGTGGTCAATAAAGAGATGCTGAAAAGCATGTTCATGGAAACATCGTCGGGTCTGCTGTGATGTGTTTACAATGGGACTTCTGCTCCTGAACCTCTGCGCACAGCGTCTGCAAATCGGGGCTGTACGAAGTCACTTTCATCTTTACGCAGGACTGTAAGCTGTCATCTGTGAGGCATGAGTGTTTGTTTTTAACATAGCTCACGGTGGAGAACAGCTGCTGACATAATGTGGATCCGAAGATCCATAATTGGCCTACCTGGGGTTGAAAGTCTCGATAAATGCACGGCGTTTCAAGCGGTATACCAAGCTTCCATGAGTGTGACGCTTATTTTGAGCGATGAAAAAAATAATAGAGTATAATTTTATTTTTATATTTCAATATTACAATAATCTTCCAATTTAGAACTACAAGTTAAAAAAGAACTAACATAAATAAAATACACTTCAGCTAAATGCTTCTCATTTATTTTCCCAAACTACGCGGAGCCGCACTAAAAGGACTAAAGAGCCGCAGGTTGCCGACCCCTGGGCTAGACTGTCCAGTGCAAGTCACTCATTTCCAGCCTTCTCTGGCTTAAATGATGGAATACGGTGATTCAGCAAGATGTCACAGATGTTCAGATTACAGACGTGAAACTGAAGAGTCTATGCTTTTTACAAACAGTTACTTTATTACAAAAATGTACATATTTAAAACTATTAAAAGACTAATAAAAAAAAGATAATAAAAATCAGCTGAACAGCACTATTGGACCAAAGTGACATCATATCCACCGTTGCTTTGATGTAATTTCAGGTGCTCACACACATTTTTCAGAACCCCACTGTTTGTGTTGCTGCTGGTTTGGAGACACGTTTCCAGTCGTGTTGGTTTTTACCGCTTAGAGATTCACAAATCATACAGACTTGAAATGCTACGGCGCTGTGGTGATGTTGTCATCAGCGAGTTGAGTGACCTGTGCAGCGGCTGTAATGGGGCTTTAAGGAGGGGTGTAAATGAATTGAAAGGGCAGCAGCACACCGCCTTGATAAAAAGCTTCCCTCTAAAAGCATCCCAGTAACGACTGCTCAATTAAAACACTGGAATGTTTGTTTCCATGGAAATGCGAGTCCTCTCAGAGGCCTGTACTGTGAAGCAGGATGTTGTCCTATCCAGGTAACTTCAAGGTTAATCCTGGGTTAAAGCGGGTTAAATTGCCATACTAACTTATTCAAACCAGATTAGAGATTAAATCATCTCTGTACTGATATCAGATTTGTACACAGACCTATCCTGTGCTTGAATTCAGATTTTATTTGTAGCTGTTTGGGAGCAAAGATTAAACAGCAGCGAGTCTGCAGGTTGGGAGAAGGTTATGTTCAGAGCTTCAGTTTAAAATCAGCTGGGAGCGCCACTTTTTTTTCTTTTTTCCCCAGCATGTTTTAACACCAACACTTCCTGTTCAGTCAGAAAACTGAGAAACTGAAGGGATTTCTCATCTCATGTATCAAGCTATGGGACAGGAAGCTTTGGTGTTTCCATGCAGCCGTCACCTTAGAAATAAACAGCAGCGTACTTTGACGCAAATATTTGACTGAATTCAAACCATATTTTGTTGCTCTGTGTACCATATCAGCAAATATTGATCAGTTGTCTTTATATCTGTGTTGCATTTCACTTGTATAGTTTTACGTTCGCTATAGATTTGAAATCACTGTCTGATAACATCTCTGGATGGCTGGCACTCATAGGGATTGTTTTCTGTGGAAAAAAAGTCACATGATCCGTGAAATGCCTCCAAGTATGAAAGCCCCGCCCCTTTCATGTGACTGCACAGGTCAAATCCTGAGTTACTTACCCAGTTGATAACCAGCTTGGTGTGACCTCTGACCCTCACTGTTAGTGTAAGTGGATCATAACAGAAAGATAACGTGGGTATCTTTATAGCACAGGACACGAGTCATCACAGGGTAACGAAACGTGGACCTTTCTGGAAAAACTGCGTCTGGTTTTTGATCAGCGTTGGTTAAATGATTGATTCCTCCATGCTCCATTTGCTGGGATGTGTTCTGATTGGCTAAAGTTATGGATCAGTCGATCAGATTTTAATCAGATTTTTTTTCATGCTTTCAGCCGGTGTTCTCCTCATCAGGTGATTTGGTGAGTTTTCCCTGATCAAATCATTGATTGATGATGAATTTATTTCCTACAGTAACAACAGTTTAATACAAAGAAATTTGAATGAATTATTTTTTAAGCAACTTTTAGCTTCTTTTACTTGACATAAATATGATCAATTAAAATCTGTTTTTATATCAGTCATATTATATCAGACCACATGGTTGGCCTGAAATCATATTTTGGTAAAGAAATCAGAGTTAAAGAAAATGATTTATCATATTTCACCAATTGATCTTACATTAATCAGTGAGATCATTGATCTTATTTGACACCCAAAATATGATCCTCTAACTTGAAGACACAGATCTAAATTTATATTTAAAACTATAAAGCCAAAAAAAAGGGAAATGTTTTTGTGCGTCTGACTTCCTGTTTGTGACTTCCTGTTTCCTGCAGAGTATCCCGTTCAGAGGTCAGCTGGTTAATGGGCTGAGCGTTGGACGCAGCATCATCATCAAAGGAGAAACCAATCAGAACGCAGAGAGGTAAGGATAATAAACAGCTGTAAGAGTCCAGTACAGAATCTGATCAAAGCGACAATCAGTGAGGCATCGATCAGAACTTAAATTAACTTAAGTGAAAATTTTGTTCTTGTTAATGACATCATAAAGTTTTATATTCTTAAATTCATAATAAATTAGTCACAGCTTTGTGAATACAGGCTCTGATTTACAAGCTGACTCCACAAGCTGCTCAGAGCCTGAAGCAGAGGGCCAGAGTCACAGTTAATAACCGCCCTCACAATAGACATGTTTGTGGGGTTTAGGTTTTGTTGTGCCGACTAACACAATGAAAACCTGACTGTGATGAACTTCGTAGTAAACCTGAAGTCTGGAGCCAGTAGAAACTGATCAGCTTAAACTGAAGTTCAAGTTTAAATAAATAATGTTTGGATTAAAGTCACTGAAACATTTTCAGAGTTTACAGGTTTTATTTAAATATAAATTTAAACCTGAGTCATGTGACCGTCACTTGATCATCACAGACCTTCTTTCATAAACCTGCAGAGAAAGTAAACATGAAGCAGTTCAGAGTTTCGGTTTAGCCTTTCATGGCTCATTAATGACATCACTTCCTGTTGCAGTTTCTGCGTGAACCTGCGGCCAGCGACTGGGTCCGACATCGCTCTCCACCTGAACCCTCGCTTGAAGAAGCGCGTCTTTGTCAGGAACTCCTTTCTGTCCGACTGCTGGGGTCATGAGGAGACAGTGCTCGCCTCCTTCCCCTTTACTGCGGGGCAATACTTTGAGGTGACCTTTGACCCCTGCCCTAACATCTACATGTGATTTTTTTTTTTTTTTGGTTAAACCTGCTGTCATCTCCCCACAGATGATCATCCGCTGCGACTCGCAGCACTTCAGAGTTGCCATGAATGGGCAGCACCAGCTCGATTACAAACACCGCATGAAGGAGCTGAGCGCCATCAACCAGGTGGAGGTGAAAGGAGATGTGACGCTGCTCGCCGTGAGAGTCCTCTGAGCACCTCCTCGCCATCATGAACACCAAGCCATAGAAAAAAATAAAATCACTGACGCCTCCTCCGTAACCATTTAACAGATTCTAACTTTATTTCCTCTTTTACTAAAAAAAACCCATCTGTCTTGTCGTGTTTTCAAAATAAAAGTCTGTCATTGCTCACATCTGTCCAGCTGTTTTGTTCTAAAAGCAGCTGCTGATGATATAAGTGAAGTGGTGCTGGCGTCACCACGGGGACTAGATCACCGCCCAGCCGTGACCCTGGGTCAGATGTTGAGTTCAGATTAGTTTTCTCTGTGAACTCAACATCTGACTAAGTTTTCTCAGTTAAATCAGATGACACATGAGGAACCAGATTTTAAAACCTTTAAGTTGAACTGAATAATTTTAATGTCAGAAGAAAAAGACCAGAGCCGGTTCCTGTTCACCGAGTCATTTATTAAAGCTCAGTATTTTAAAAAAAAAACAAAAAAAACAAACAAAAAAAACCACTACAAAAAAAAAGAAAAAAGTAAACTGTACACATTTAAAAACCCTGACATATTTACACAGCACTGAGCCGCAGCTTTAGATCTGATCAGGTCTAATGCTGTGGCTCGCAGACTCGCAAGTCTGTAAATAAAGTTTGAGATCATCATTTGACCCTTAAAGTCCAAGAGTCTGTCCCAGCATGCACCGGGACGGAGGTAGTGTGATGGCAGGGACGCTCCAGCATCAGAAATCGGCGTCCAACCTGAAGGTGTTGTCCGTGGGCGCCGCCATCACGCCCATCCTCTGGTACTCGCCCACCCGCTTCTCAAAGAAGTTGGTCTTTCCCTCCAGGAGATGTTCTCCATGAAGTCAAAAGGGTTCTCCACCGGTAGATCTGCACACAGAAACACCATGTCAGTCAGCTCTGCCCACTGCTCCAACCCCGAGGTCACCTGACCCCACCCATGGGCGAGTTCAGACAGGCGTCTGTGTCGCGCTGCCGCTGCCCGTCAGAGAACCACTCGTCCTCTGATCAGAGTCTGCAGCAGCACTCAGCCCCCATCACCGGCTGAGGTCCGTACCCCTGCGCACTTCATCATCACTCAACACCATCATCCCTTTCATTATGTTGCTCTCTGAGGTCAATGAGTTGCTAAGATGTGTCTTTGTGTGGGAACTGATAAATATATATATGCATTTTTAAAAAGTTTAGCTTGTCGCTCAGATGAGATGTTTCGTGATGCTGTTTTTCTGCCTTTAGGTCAGTCACATGATCACATGACTTGTGTGGGGCGTTACCTTGGAGAAGCCGAGCTCCAGCAGCAGTCTGTCGGCCACGAACTCGATGTACTGCTTCATCATGTCGCAGTTCATCCCGATGAGCTTCACGGGCAGAGCGTCAGTCAGGAACTCCTGTAAACAAACCAGTAAACCCATTAAAGCCATCCTGAACCAGCAAAGCCACCATGAACCAGTGGGCCCAGCAGAGCAGCTGCAGGTGAAGCTGGGACCGACCTGCTCGATCTCCACGGCGTTCTTGATGATGCTGATGACAGTTTCCTTGGGCGGTTTGTTCACCAGGTGTTTGAACATCAGACAGGCAAAGTCACAGTGCAGACCCTGAACGCAGCACGCACACACACACACACGTTAAGAATGACATCATCACTGGATCAATACCTGCGATCCGACACCAGCACGGCGCCTCACCTCGTCTCTGCTGATGAGCTCGTTGGAGAAGGTCAGGCCGGGCATCAGGCCTCTTTTCTTCAGCCAGAAGATGGCGGCGAACGAGCCCGAGAAGAAGATCCTCCACGGCGGCAAAGGCCACCACGCGCTCTCCTTCAGATCAATAAACAGACAATAATCAATGAAGCTGCAGGAGGCGGAGCCATTGTGCCAGGTGGCCTAATGAGCGGCGGCTTATTTACCATAGGTGGCGTTCTTGTTGCCGATCCAGTTGAGCGCCCAGTCGGCCTTCTTCTTCACGCACGGCAACGCGTCTCGATGGCGTTAAACAGGTACTCTCTGAGGGCAGGAACACACAGTCACTCACCAGTTAGATCAGTTCAGGCCAGTTAAGCCAGTAGAGAACAGTTTTGGCCCGCCACCTGCGTACCTCTCTTTGGGGTCCTTGATGTGCGTGTCGATCAGCAGGCTGTACATCTCTGAGTGGATGTTCTCCATGGCGATCTGGAAACCGTAGAAACACCGGGCTTCCGTCACCTGCACTTCCTGCATGAAGCGCTCCACCTGGTGGTCAAAGAGCGACAACAAGAGCGTTACAGCCGTCCGTGACCTCCGAACGATCTGTGAGAGCGGCGCGGCAGCTACCAGGTTCTCGTTGACGATGCCGTCACTGGCGGCGAAGAAGGCCAACACGTGGGAGATGAAGTAGCGCTCGTCCTTCAGGGCCTCCCAGTGCTGCAGGTCCTGGACAGATCCACCTGCAGAGAGAGCACGTCAGCATCACTGTGGCCAGCATCAGGCCCCGCCCCATTACAGCAGCTCCACCCACCTCCTCCGCTGTCCAAAAGGATGCCTCTGCCTTCTTGTACATCTGCCAGATGTCATGGTACTTGATGGGGAAGATGACGAAGCGGTGAGGGTTCTCCTTCAGCAGAGGCTCCTCCTGCGAGCTGCTGCTCTTTTTCACTTTGGGCTGAAGACAAAGACCATTGCTCAGGATTATTGATCAGTTGATTCAATGATTTTGGAGCAAAAACAATGAAAAGTGAAAGTTTGTGCAGACTTGCTGCCTTTATCGTTCACTGAACTGAAGGTGGTGGACAAAATAACAGAAACAGCATGAAGCCTGAACACCACAGCAGCTGTTCCTAATGAACTAGAACCCCGAACCGACCTCAAGCTCAGCCGCTAACTGTTGGCGCCACGGCCACACTTTAGGCGCCACATCTGCGCAGTAACACACACACGGAGCTGTGGTCAGTGAGCTCAGCACCGACTCGGTCCACTCATATGCGGAATCCGCTAAAAGCGCGAAGCTTCCTGCGGCTTTTCTCTCACTTACCGCAGCAGCGTCGAAGATCCTCCGCGCGGTTTTGGACGCCAGGATGCGGCTGCTGTTCAGGCCCGGGGGCTGTAAGGAGACACAGACCGTCAGCACACACAGCGACTCTTTATCGATACCTGTGATTTATCGGTGAAGTCAGAGAATCGGCGGCCTCTGTGAGCGGGAAGCTGAAGCAGCCTCACCGTGTTCTCTTTGTCCAGAGACATTTTGTCCAGCTGCCCGCTGAGGGTCTGCTCGTTCTTTACAGAAAGCGGGGAACGCGCGGACAGCATCGTGACTTCTCGGGTGCAAACGGACACAAAGAAAAGAAAACTAAGAAGCTAAAAGGAGCAGAAAGCTAAAGCTAGTAGCAGCGGACAGACGGAGACAGTGAAGGGTTTCTGCTGCAGCTTGCCCTTTTATTGGAATCTTGGCGCTCGAACTGCTGGCCAATGGGAACGCAGCTCAATGAGTCCCTTTAAACAGTCCGACCAATCAGGTCCAGAGAAGTGCTCACGTGACCCCTACACGATTGCGGGAGATTCAAAGTCCGTGCGGGTTACAAAACTTTCCGTAACTGCTGTTTACAAACTGATTAAAACGAGCGCATTCGAAATCTTTCGGACTTAGATAGAAATGTCGCATTTGTTCATATTAAACATTTTAAACTGTGATTCAAAAACACGTTAGAATGTTCCTCAAAGAAAATATGCTTCTGTAATAATGAGACATTAGCGCCTAAAGAGTCAAGATTTACTCTTTTCTATTTTCGTGCAGGTTAAGTTCAGCGGGTTGTTCCAAATCATGTGGCTGGATCCACATATAAACGGATATCAATGATTTCTGGGTCTACCATCAGCCTGTTGTTATTTAAACTCAGTCTTTCTGCTGCCGCCATTTCTGATTTCCTCTCATCTAAATGAGCTGTCACCATGGAGATTTAGCGCCAAAATTCACAAAACGCCCAACATTACATTAACTTTGTATTTACAGGCGCCCCATGTGTTTTCATATCAGAGAACAAACACTTGCATCAACAAAAAAATGTAAAAGTACAAAGAAAGGGAATCTGCAGGAATTAGTCGGTTTCTTTACGTCACTTGAGCAGAAAAAAATTGATTTAAAGGCAGATTTATTAAGTCTTCCTGGCTCCCATCACCTGGATGTGTTGTACCTGCGATCGGAGCAGCTGTCAGCCTCTGAAGACAAGCTTTGAGCTTCATTTTCCTCATAAATCAGATCTTATTAAATCCACATCTCCCCTCCAGCTGGAGAGCTTTATGTTACTGCTTCCTGGTTACAGCTGACGAGATCGGGTCGCACAGTTTCGCCCCCTGTTGTTCGGGATGGACAATGACTCAGTTTTCCAGTTGTTGTCGGCAACAGTCATGATCCTTTTGATGCATTTGTAATCAAACTGTAAACATATTTGATTATAACTAAATCTTTCTGAATGAGAAACCCTTATCTGACCTTTTATCTCCACAAATAACAAAAATATAATCTTCAGTAATAATAAACAACTATGAATGAATTAATGAAAGCTTTAATAAAAGACCATGATTACACAAAGCACAATTTGCAAAACCAAAATGAAAATATAAAAATATATTTAAACATTAAACCATATTATAAATATAATCTGCAATGAACACAGATCTAATGTTACAAACAGCACAATTATAAGAAATCAGTTTACACATAAACACTTAAACCAGCGCTTCCTCAGACTGGATAAATGATTGGAACAACTAGTAGGATTTGTGAGTGCTGAAATTATATCGTTAGCAGAAGCATCCAAATATTCTACAAAAGTGAACATTAACTTCTTCAAAAGTACTTTAAAAGTACAAACACCTACAATTACAAACATCTGACTGGCACTCCCTCCTCTAGATAGATGCAATGAGGATTCTCATTGCATCATTGTATGTGAAATGCAACTTCTGCATGCTATATTTAAGATGACCACAGGGGCAGTATAGTGAAACTGAACAGAAGCTAAACTTGCTTACAACATTGTCATCTATCATCATCATCATCATCAGTTATTTAATCAGTAATAAAATAACCAAGGCATTTCAGCTTTTTCTGGACTACGAGAACATTGTCTTAACGTTTAAACGAAGGAAAATGTAGTATTTATCCTGCTTGGTTCTACATATCAAGACTTTTACCAGCAAGAGAAATAAGAGCCAGCCTACTAAGATATTCCTCCTCATTTTCAGGAGTTTCACAAGGAGCATAAATATTACAGACAACAAAACTATTGTTATTCTTTGTATGTTGTATACCATTACACCCGTCTACATCGAGCCTTATTGCCTTTATCGCAGCCACCGCCCTGGTATTCTGTCTCTGACTATAACTGTGCTGAGATCAGTGGTTGATTCCCCCACTCCCAAACATTTTGGATGAAGGTAGTTGGATCAACCAAGTAAGGCTGGGATAACCTGCAGTCAGCTGAGACTGAAGAAGTCACTTGGATTAGGGACGAAACGTTTCTCCCACTGAAAATGCTACGTCCAAATGAACAGAATCAACTTTTTGGGATTTCCTTATCTGGATGTTTGAGCATGCATCAAGACACTATGCTGATTTAGTCTTTTTCTCCAATTGATCTTTCTGAGTTAATGTCAGTAATTACTTTCTCCAAACCATCAACATGTCTTTCAGACCCCATTCTTACAAGACTGCTCAAAGAAGCCCTGCCATTAATTAATGCTTCAGTCTTAAATACGATCAACGTATCTCGCTTGTTTGTTTGTTCGATCCCCGTCTGCTCCAGTGTCCATGCCAAATACCCTGGGCAAGATACTAACCCCAAGTTGCTCTCCGATGCATCCACCTGTGTATGAATGTGTGTGAATGTTAGATAGAAGCCGTTACACAGAAAAAGATGCTGGTGTGAATGAGGCAGTTGTATAAAGCGCTTTGAGTGCTCAGTTAGAGTAAAAAAGTGGTGTATAGGAACCAGTCCATTTACTGTTCAAAAATTCTTGAAAGTGTAGATGCACAACAGCTAACTGATTATCTGCAGAGGAATGGCTTATTTGAAGAGAAATATGGCATTACCTTGGCCTCCAGTAACACTGTGAGTCATTTTTGACTAGGATATGTCCTTCAATGCACATATTAAACAAATATGTAGGACTGCTTTCTTCCATTTGTGCAACATCTCTAAAATTAGAAATATCCTGTGGCATTGGTGGCATTAAGTGATTTGAGGGAGCAATACAGTGTCAGTAATTAAAATGAACAAATGGGGTGCTGTCAGTGCCTGTACAGCCTGTGTGCAGTGTTTTTTTTAATTGACCCATGGACCCAAAATAGTTTCAGCTCACCAGTAAAATGCCAGGTATGCCAGTCCAGCCCTGGTTTTAGCTCTATAGCCATAGGTTTTAAAAACTTGTAAAAGCAGTGCACTGTAAACCCACATTTTATTTTCATTAAACTTTTATAGTGGTCATTAGTTATATTTTTATGTTTTATCAATTGATTAATTGATTTGTGTTCATTCCATATTCAGTGTTCCACATGATAAATGTAATTGGTTAATACTTTTAAACTGGTCAGATTTCATAACTCATTCATTTGAGCAATATTCATATGCAAATTAGTTATATTTTTTGGCACTTAAAGATGGAATAAATATTTAGCATGATTAATTTATGTGTTTTTAAGGTAATTGTTTATTTTTTCTATTATGTGTGTTTATTATTAGATGGTACTTCAATATGAAACCTGTCACTGCCATGATGTTTGTAAATAGCTTAGTGTTGAAGTAAAGGGCCACAGCGAAGATTATCGAAGAATCTCTTGGAATTGTTTGTTTGGAAAGGGGGATTCCTTTGAGGGGAAAAGTCAGGAATGTCAAGCTAAGGTTTCATTCATCAGGATTTACACCATCTCTCCCTGGATTGTCCCAGAATCTCTGTCTGCTCACTCCCACTTTTTGAATTGTGTAGTTTTCTCACTGTAAATAACACTTTTCACTGTGACTCGAGTGTGTCTGAGTGGTCTGCTCCTTTTGTCCATTTCTCACTACTCATGATGGGGAAAAGAGACACATTTGGTTCCAGAGCCACAGATTCGAAACCCCTCGTCTTACCATAGTTTAATTATGGGTTTTCTTAACTGAACATTTACAAAGTGAAATGCATCTTATGATCCTTTGCATCTTTAAACCTATTTTATGTAAATATTTTGTTTGCTAGTGATGAAAGAAGGTTTTATAAACCTGTTTCAGGAATCACAACAGTATACCTCAAAGGTGTGGTATCATGATCAGGACCAGGATATGGTGTCAGTGTGTATCCAGGGTAATTTAAGGAGAAGGCACTGCATTCCAGAACTGCAACATTAATATCAGTTAGCCAAGCAGAAATTTAGATTTGTTTATAGATTGGTTTATTTAAATTTTTATTTTTTTTTCCAAATTTTTTTTGGGGGTACATAATGAAATAAAGATGTGGCTTAACATTTTCACTTGTTCTAATATAAATTGTGTTTTGTGTTTACCTTCCTTTCAGGAGGAGACAACACAGTGAATAGTTGGGGGTCTAGGAAGGACATCAGGGTCATATAGTAGACCTTATTTTATGAGATGATCATGCAAAGTTTGGAGCTTCAGAAAATCAACAGTTTGTTGTATGTATGTAAAATCCCACATATGTAATATGTGGGATTTTCAAACAGAGAGGCAATACTTTAAAAACCTTGAAAGTCATAAAACTGTATGAAACTGTTCATTGTGTTCTTCTGGCTACAGTATTAGTACATATATACTTTTGGTTGACATGAAAGTAGAAAACACAATTGCAGGATACCAGTATTGGCATACTCTTGGTATATGGCTCCACTGGTGGGTTGCATGGCTTTGCTGAAATATTTGTATCATGATTCGTCAAGGCAGTTTACTGTTTGTAGTGAAACTGCAAAGGTCCTGGTGCTGTGAGCATTTTAAATGTTTCAAGTTGTGGTCCACACCAGTAAGCGAGCAGTCACAATTCATTGATTTTTAACCTTTGGCTACATATATGATTGAAGGTGATCGTATAGTTTCTTTGAAACACCACATCTGCATGTCAAACTATGTAAATATCACTTTACATCTTACCAAAAATGTTATGTCTTTAATATTCTGTAACACCGAGATAAATCGAGAGTTTCACTTTTACAATCAGCTTCACTGCAGACGCAGCACCAATGCATCTCGCTCTCCTCTCCCATCACTCATGAAAAAGACCCCTCTACTTGGGTCAGGAACTCATCCCTGACCCAGAATGGGCACTCCACCCATTCTGGGTACTCCAGAATCAGGGTTAAAATAAAGAAAACCCATTTTGAAGACATTTTTTCCTGTGTCCTCTATGCCTTTGCTGCTTGGTCTCTCACACCCTGGGTTGAGGAACAGGTCCTGACTGTCGTTTGAGCCTATGGGCCAAACGAAAGTTTGGAGTCCCCAGCCTTCCAGTCATTCAGTACCATCAGGCCAACCCTTCTGGATGATAAGCTGACAGTGTGGCAGGTGGATATGTCTCTCATGTCCCAGATTGTTGATTACCTGACAGGAAGACCACAATATGTGCATCTTCAATATTGTGTGTCTTACAAGGTGATCAGCAACACAGGGGAACCACAAGGGACCGTCCTCTCCCCCTTCCTCTTCACCCTCTGCACCATAGAGCTACTGCACAGATGTAGCTCTGTGATGACTCTGCAGTGGTTGGATACATCAGTGAGGGTGCTGAGATGGAGTACTGGGCTGTGGTCAACTCCTTTGTCACATGGTGTGAGCAGAATCAGTGTGACAAATAACAAAGACTTGATTGTGGACTTTAGGAGGACCAGGAAACGTGTGACCCCTGTTTCAATTCAGGGGGTTGATGTGGACATTTTGGAGGACTATAAATACTTCGGGGTACACACAGATAATGAACTGAACTGAGTTAAAAACACCACCACAAAAACATCAGTCTGTTACTGTTATTATGGTCTTGGAGCAACTGTAACCATATAATTTGTTTAGGGGTTAATAAAATAATCTGATTCTGATTTCCTGAGTGATAGGTTGCTTTTCTCTTCTTTACACCACTACCACTTTTTCAAGCTGTCAGTCTCAATAGTATCATTGTGACACACGACCCACAGACGGACACTTCTGTATTTGTCAGTTCAATAGTGCTTTATTTACAATTGTGATTTTTCCCCTGCGGTTTCTGGCTCCTGCCCCGGACGCAGCCACTCCATCACTCCCGTTCCATCTCCTGCTCCTTCTCACTGCAAGACATAACAAAGGTCTCTCCTCATCAAAACAGTTCTGTGCACCTGTTCCTTCCCGCCTCCGCGCAGCCCTGTGAGCTCACTGCGTCACCCCTCCTCTGCAGCAGGCCAAAGACTATGCTCCCGTCACAATCATCATTACTCTAGTCCAGTCATCTTCCTGCCTGCCTTCTTTGTGACTTTTTATGTTTTAAAGGAAGTAGTCCGTCATTTAAGATCTGATTATTATTGGATGTGAAGCCAGTGTATTACGTTTCAAATTTTTGAAGGCTTTCCATAGCTCAAACTCATTTCCAGAGATATTTGCAAGAGAAGACAAGCAGAAATGAGATTTGGCTGTCCAAATGAGTCTAAAACAGTAATTTCATACTTGTCTAGAATTTTGGGCCTACTATTTTACTATTATTAAATGCTTCCTTGTCATCGGGTTGTGTACCCACTGCTTTCAAAAATGCTGTTGTGCAACACATTATTAAAAAGTAAAGTCTTGATCCAAATGTTCTTTCTAACTACAGGCCAATATCTAAACTCTTTTATATGTCCAACATTTTGGAAAAGGTTGTTTTTAAGCAACTTCAGCCCTTTTTTGACTCTCATGGCATTTGTGAGTTCCAGTGTGGTTTTAAATCTCGTCACAGTACTGAGAAGGCACTTTTAAGAGTTTTAAATGATCTTCTTTTAAACTGTTGACTGAGGTTGTTCTGCTGTTTTAGTCCTTTTAGATTTAACTGCTGCTTTTGACACAGTTGATCAAAACATTCTTTTATCAAGACTTGAACACATTGTTGGTCTTAAAGGCACAGTTTTATCACGGTTTAAATCATATCTGTCAAAGAGGTCTTTTTCTGCCCCTCCGCAAATCACTACATTATCATGGTGGAGGGGTTTGTGTGGCCGGGCCTTAGTCCATGGGGCACGGCTGGGCGCAGACCCGAAAAGGGACATGGGACCATCCTCCTACAAGCTCACCACCCGCAGAAGGCACCATAGGGAACAGGTGCAATGTGTGCTGGATGGCGGCCAGGAGCGGAGTCACCTCCACCGGGTGACTCTGTTGTCCTACTGGGAGACTTTAACACTAATGTGGGCAACAACAGTGAGACCTGGAGGAATGGCCTCCCGGATCTGGACCCGAGCAGTGTTTTGTTCTGTCCCAACCAGAATTTGTCCATAACAAACGCCATGTTCGAACATAACAGTGTCCATAAGTGCATGTGGCACCAGGACACCCTCGGGCTGCAGGTCGATGATTGATTTTGTAATTGTATCACCAGACCTGTGGCCATATGTTCTGGACACTCAGGTAAAGAGAGGGGCTGAGCTGTCAACTGTTCGCCACCTGGTGGTGAGTTGCATTGGGTGGTGGTGAGTTGGATCGGATGGTGGGGGAGGATGCTGGACAGACCTGGTGCACCTAAACGTATAGTGAGGGTGTGCTGGGAATGCCTGGCAGAGGCCCCAGTCCGTGAGATCTTCAACGCACATCTCCAACAGAGCTTCAACAGCATTCTGAGGGAGAGTGGGGGCATTGAGTGCACCATGTTCCGCACTTTGTTTGCTGAAGCCGCTGACTTCAAATGAAAACATTGTTGGGCTGTGGGAGGAATACTTCAAGGACCTCCTTAATCCCACTGGAACATCTTCCGTGGAGATAGCAGAGTCTGGGGACAAGGGGGACGGCTCACCTATCTCTAGGGGTGAGGTCAGTGAGGCAGTTAAACAACTCCTTCGTGGCAGAGCACCAGGGGTGGATGAGGTCTGCCCTGAGTTCCTGAAGGCTCTGGATGTTGTAGGGCTGGTTTGGTTGACACGCCTCTACAATACTGTGTGGAGATCAGGGGTGGTACCTCTGGATTGGCAGACCGGGGTGGTGGCTATCTTTAAGAAGGGGGACCGAGGGTGTGTTCCAACTATAGGGGGGTCACACTCCTCAACCGACCTGTGAAAGTCTATGCCAGGGTACTGGAAAGGAGAATCCATCCGTTAGTCCAACCTTGGACACAGGAGAAACAATGCGGTTTTTCTTCTGGTCATGGAACACTGGACCAGCTCTTTATCCTCTCGAGGATACTTGAGGGTGCATGGGAGTTTGCCCAACCAGTCTACATGTGTTTTGTGGACTTGGAGAAGACATTCAACTGTGTCCCTCGGAGTGTCCTGTGGGAGGTGCTTCAGGAGTATGGGGTGTCTTGCCCATTGCTACAGGCTATTCGATCTTTAAACAACCGTTGTAAGAGCTTGGTCCACATAGCCGGCAATAAGTCGGACTCGTTCCCGGTGGGTGATGGACTCTACCAGGGCTGCGCTTTGTCACCAATTCTGTTCATAATTTTATGGACAGAATATCTAGGCATAGCCAAGTGGCAGAAAGCTTTCACTTGGGTGGTCTCAGAATCTCATCTCTGCTTTTCAAGGATGATGGGATTCTGTTGGATTCATCAGGTGATGGCCTCCAGCTTGCAGTGGAATGTTTACAGTAGAGTGTGAAGCGGTGGGAATGAGTCAATTCAAAAGGATCAGCAGTGTTAAAAGCTTCACACCAATTATTCCAGCTAAGTTTAAAGAAAACTGTACACACAGTGATTTACTGTTAATGAGTTGCTTCTTCCATCAAGTCTCTGTGAGCTCAGTCAAACCTGCTACCAAGCATTACTTTCATTATTAATTAGTCTGCCAGTTTTCTTCTATACTGAATGTTTTTCCATCAAATATCAGTTAGAGGTTCCAGCAGCTGAATTCAGTGTCATCAATATGAAAATATTCAGTTTAGTATCATCAACAACAAATAAATCCATTAGGCCCTGCCAGCACATAGCCTGTGTGAAGCACAAAATACAACCAGCGATCTGAATAATTAGGACTAATTTCCTGTCAATCAATTATCGAGTGACTCGTCTGAAGGCTGCTGCTATACAGTCAGTCATCTATATTTCCTTCATATGTTTAGTAGGATGGAAAGCAGCCAGACATTCACAAACACACTGACAGAAACTTGGAACCATGTTAGCGAAACACTGTATATTAGGAAGAATGTAATAACCTGACAAGACACATTACAACTAACAACACAACTAACATACATTGATGTCATCTTATTGTGTATAAATTTAATAGTGAGATGATGTTTTTCAAACAGTTTTCTTTCTAACCAACCAACTGTTCAATTATTTTTATGGAAAGTTCTGAAAATGGGGACCATGAATAAAAATGGCTAAAATTCCAAAATAACTAATGCAATACTTTTGTTAAACCCCTTAATTTAAAGCTGTCTTCATTTTCATTGCATCGTTTTAGTTTTATTTAAAATCGACTATGGAGGTGAACAGATACAAAGTTTAAAAACTGTCTGTTTCTCATTGTCCAAAACCTTGTCTTTAATCAGCTGTTTTGTAGAATAAAGAACATCCTCACCTGGCAGACTGAGATCAGTCAGAGAAGCTGTCATGCTATTGTGATTGATATTTTTGCACAAGTCCTTTATCAGATCTGTTCTCTTGTTGCTTTTTAATCAGTGATGGATGATGACGACTTAAGTGCAAGATTGTGCATGACTGATTAACAGTATCTGAAAGTCATGTCCTTAAAAAAAAACTGAAACAGGAAAAAAAAAGAAGACCTGAAACAGGACCTGAGAGATGATCTGAACCTTCAGCTGATCATCCACTGCTCACTGCTCATCAGAAACGATCTCAGTGGAAGGACGCCTGTCAGGAAGCCATTCTTAATGTAGGGAAACAGGAGGAAAGGCTGAGGTATGAAGATCAGAGGAACAGGTCTGATGGAGAGATGGATCCACATCATGGTCAGTGTGTACAAGGAGGTCAGGAGGAGGTCCAACACTGAGAGTCTGCACTTTTTTATGTGGATGTCATTTTAAATTCATCTGATGATTTCATTATAGGACCATTTGGTGATTATTTTGGTTCTACAGCTTTGGAAAAGTGTGAAAATGAACTGAGTGTAAACTTGTTTTATTTGGTGGTTCATGTTGTATGAATAAAAGACAGGTTTGGTTCATTGTCACTCCACACCACAAACAAAGTTTTCCCAATGATTTAAAGGTGCTTTTTGTCATTATCCCCCAAAACTTTCACCACCAGGGGGCAGGGATTTACCAGCAGGTGTGTTTTTAGCTGTATCCCCATTTTCTCACAGACTTGACCTTTTACTTTGGTCGTCACTGTAAATAAAATTGTTCTTAATAACTTACTAGGTTAATTAAAGGTTTCCCTCAGTGACTGCACCATCATGTGGTAGGAGCTGGTATTACATGAAGACCCGGCCTGGCTAGCGTTTAGCTTGAGTTTACATCTCTTCAACACAACATATAAAGTCATACTGGCCGTTTCTTCACCTAAAAACGAAGCAACTTTTAAACGCAGGGATTTCCAAAAAGCACCTTCAATCCTTGGCTGAACCTCTGGCAGTGTTGTTGCTTCCCTCCACTCAGAGCTGCACAAGTTTTCCAGAAATTTCTTATCCTCAGAAATAAACATCTATATGGTAGGACAACATCTGCCTCAGCCAGTCAGTGTTAATGACAAGACCACTTTTATAAAAAGCTGCTGACGATCGTCTTTGTGGCTTCTTAGCTCGTTCATTTGTACCATTTACCTGTCATGTTATAAACATCTGAGTATAACTTTTAATTGTAGGTTAATGTAACTTGTTAACTCATCCATGCAGTGCACAGACACCTACATGAAGACTCCACGTTGCTGTGGTGCATCTGGGCGTCCTAACTCATGAATGTGTACTCAGGGAAACACGTGCGATGGATTCGTCCATCATTAACCCAAACACTAAACCTTCAGTTTTCCTCTGACTCACACAGAGAAACATGATGACGTGAAGATATCTGAATATTGTCATGCAGCTCAAACTGATCTTTGAATTGGCTTTTTGTTTTTTATTTATTGGCATGACATCACAAACATTGATTGGCTGAGGCAAATGCTGGTCTCAGGACACCAACCAGTTAACATCAGAACCAAAAAACAATCAAATATTATTTATTATATGTAATAAAATAAAAAGTCAGAGTTTGTAGTTTTGGTCCTGCTGCAGCTGCAGCTGAATGTTTGGCACTGAAGTAGCTTATTCTGGATTCAACGTTTTTAGCAGGAATTCAAAGAATGGAGGTCAGTCGAAGGATGAAACACGAATGGGAAGTGGACGAGGACCAAGTCCAGCTTTGGTCCTCAGATAAAAGTCCAAACAGAAAAGGTGCTTTTGTGTGAAAGTATAATACAGGACAAATGGGGTAGAACAGGTGAACCTTCAATTTGGACTTTCTAAAATCTGCCAAACAAAGTCACAAAAAAATGTGAAGTCAAGAAGCTAAAAGACAAAAAGTCTAAAACGGAGAAAGTGTCAGCGTTTCTCTAGCGTCTGGAGATGAGTCTTCACTCTGAGGACAGTCTTCACTTGAGACGTCAGCCCATCAGTCGAGTTTGTGATCAGATGTTTTACTGAGGTGTGTTCGTTTTTATCGTCACAATTTGGAAACTGTTTGTTTTATTTGTTTAGTTTTTTTGAACACAGACAGTAAAAATCCAGCCAACGGAGGTCACGTGGGTCCATTCAGACGGAGCTGAGCTTCACCAGCCCCCTGACCGAGTCCTCGTGTAGAGTGTCCTGACTGGCAGGGTCATACAGGGCAGCGGGGGAGGGGATGGCAGGGTGGGGTTGGTGGTGGAGGTGCAGGTGGGCGGGGCAGGGCAGGGCACCCTGTGGCGTGGCGCATGGCGTCTCCTCCGGACTCACAAAGTGGTGGTGGTGATGGTGGTGATGGAGATGCAGGTGGTGGTGGCAGCGGGAGTCGACGGCGGCGTCCCTTAGCGTCAGGACGTCGCCTCCGCAGGACGGCAGGGACGGCTGGGCAGGGGCCAGGTAGGCGCAGGGACCCCCCAGTGTGGCGGTCTTACCTGGCAGCGGGGCCAGCACAACGGGGTCGCTGTGCAGCAGAGGTGTGGCGGCAGCCTGCAGCACAAACTTGGTGCTCTGGATGCACTGATCCTGATCACACTGAGAGACATTCAACACCATAAGACTTTATTTACAACACATTCACCTGAACAGCCACAAAAGCTGCTCAAGTTTCCAGAATGAGCGAAAAGACCGAAACCAGCGCATCATCAGGGCTGAGCCCCCTGCTGGATCCGAGAAAGAATGCAGCTTTAAGCCATGCCCATCTTTAAATGAACAATCAGAGGTTTTTATTCTTTCGATGTTTACATCAGAATGATCAGTTCATTCTGATCAGTTCATTCTGATCAATACTGGAGGTTTAACATGTGCTGTGTTAATAAACATAATTAAAATAAAGTCACATTTGAATAATAAAAATTACTTATTTTTATCCCCTTTAAACCTTTTAATATCAGTTTGTTTCATTTTACACCACCCAAACAGGTCTAGCTTATGTGCGTTTCAGATCCTTATGATAATTTTTCTCTGTATCAGTAACGGGCAATATGAAGGCGTACTTCACCTACCGTGTTGCTGTGGAGCTGAGTGGAGGCGTAGCTGCTGTTGCTGGTGCCGTTGGACTGGGAGACGGTCTGCGGCGTGCCGGACTGGATCAGACCTCTCCTGTCAATCAGACTGATAGAGAACAATCACAAACAATCACATTCTGAGGAAATCAAAACCAGTAAAAAGACCAGGGGACCAGTTCAGCCTGGCCAGAACTGCTGAGCCCCGCCCTCCTGCGGGCCAAAACTGGCTTAAGGATCAAGTAATATACTGTGTCTGGAGGGGGAGGAGCCTAGGCTAGAGCATGAGGTTGAGACACCCGGTCCAACATCATCCAGGCGTCCTCGATCTTGCAGATTCGGGTAAATAAATCAGCCTGTGGCTGCAGGAAAAGTGAGTTTGACCTGAAACGCGTGTTTCTGAGCATGCAGATGGACGCCGCCACCTGTCGCCCTGTCAGCAGGTGGAGCTGACATGTTAAAATGCTGCGAGCAGCCAGCCGTGAGTAAACAAGCAGATTGTGTAATGAGGCTCCATATGCTCATCACCCTTTTACTTTGAAAATCCTCCTTGCATATCCTCCCAGAGGCAGCTCGCTGTTACACATCATCATCATCATTATTAATATTAATATTAAAGCTGGTGCCTGGTCAGAGAGCTCCTGCTGACCCGCCTGGACGCATCATCAGAGCCTCGTCTCCTCCGTCTGTGACGAAACAACACGGCCACAGAGGAAAACCCTTTGTCATTGTTTTCTTTTCACGGTTTTCTCTTTAACTGAATCTCCACAGAGACACCGGGCTGCAAACACCAACACTTCTCTACACAACATGTTTCATTGACTGTTTAAAACATTTGAGACACATTTCAGTCGGATTCATTCAATAAACCGATGTTTAGTAAATAAGAGGCTGCACTTAGGCGTCCTTCAGTGATTCCTTCAACGATCAAACCTCCAAAAATGTGGAAATATTACAAAAACAATTTCCTGGACATAATTTCAAAAACATTCACAAAGATTAACGACAACAAAAAGAGAAATTTCATTTGCAAAAACAAACAGTAATTTTTTTTAAAAGCAGCCGGAACACAGAGCGACTGAGAGACAAGAAAAGCTTCCAGCCGGCCTTTTCTTTGAGAGCTCCTGAAGAATAAAATTTACTATCCATGAACGTCGCAGGGATCAATACCCTGATCACTCAAGCTGCACACAGATACTTTCTGCTGCTTGGCTTTATTGCATCCTTTTTTCTTTTATCTAATTCTGTGTTGGACTAACTGTTTGCTGCTCGCTGTATGGATTAGTCCTGAATTAGGATTTTAATTTAATCCTGTTCAAAGGATGAGTTCAGTGATTTTAGTGCTAACCGTCGTGTCTTTTGGGGCTTACTGCTGAAATTCCCTGGAGAGTGCTCTGCAGGCCTGACTTAGTCCTGATTTCACCGGTTCATTTATTTCAGTTTAGACCACAAATCAGATCTTAGTCCTGCTAAGTGCTGAACTCAAGTATTAGCATTCCTGACTGTAATCCTGATTAGTTTATTCTGTTTGGCTTTAACTTCAGTGATGAATGCAGTCCTGAGCTAATGTTAAATGATTTCTACTTTTAGTTCCAACTTTATTCCTGAGTCTGTTTAATTCTGTTCAGATTATTTAATCTCTTAATCCTGTTTTTTGATTGTTTAGCTTTAAATTCACAGCAGACAGACATGATGTTGGTCCTGAAGTCAGTGTTTGGATCGTTAATATCTGCAGTACTTATGAGTCAATAGAAGCTCATTGACCAGGGGAGAAAAGATCAACAGCACAGAGAATAAAAGAAGGCGAGTATGCAGTATATATATCTGATATTTAAAAAGCACAGGGATGGGGTCTGTGTCTGCTCCTGCGCTTAGTTAGAAACCAAAGCTCATAAAAGCTTAACTTTGTGCTGAGCGAGACGTCATCGATCAGCTGCTTTGACAAACTGATAAAAAGTATTGGCAGCGTGTCGCAGAGTCCCTGCCCAGGTCTCTCGCTGTAATGATAATATACGGCAGGTGGGATGGAAACATAGGAGCTGATGGAAGCGGCGAGGAGGCGGTAACGATGAAGGAGAGCCATCGCTCGGCCGCTCTGATCGTTCTTTTGATTAATTCTGTGCAGAAGACGAGCCGACAGTCAGCTGAGAGATGGGAAGCCGTGAGGGCGAGGATGAGGAAGGTGTAATTACTCTGTGCAAGGTCTCAGCTGAAGACTGTCCTCGTTAAACACAGAAACTTGGCGTCTGGTGAGAGGAGGGGGGAAGAAGAGAGACAGCCTGAAGCAGCTTCATGTTCAGAGACCAGCAGAGGGAAACATCAGCAGCTCCAGCAGGAGCAGCAAGGCAAAGTTTTCAGGCACAAACCGAGAAAGAAAAACTTGTTTGTTTCTCAGAACTCCGACTTCCAGGAACAAACAGCTGAGGCTGCAAAGCTCTAGCCGTCGAATCCAACAACACGGCTGTTTGTTTATTACTGAAGTCATTTCAGTCCTGACCTCAGTTCAGCTTTAAGCACAGATTACAGTGATTACAGGTCATTTCTAAATACAATACAAAGTACTCCAGATGTTTTATTCCCAATTTTAGCTCAGAGTAAAGTCCTGAAGAACTCTCTTTAGTCTTGACTTTAGTTCTAAGCTTGGTGCTTAATTTAGTCCTGGTTTCAGAGCTGATTTTAGTTCAAATGTTAGTCCTGTTTTTAGTCCTAACTGTAGTCTAAATTTGAGCCCTGTTTTAGGACTGATGTCAGTGCACTTTAGTCTTTTATAATCCTGACCCATTTAATCCTGCTTCGACCTGGATTCATTTCATGTATTCCTGAAAACAATATCAGTCGGTCCTGATTTTAGTAACACCTTCAGTGATCAGTGCAGAGCTCATGCTGGATTTCAGACTTTGATCAGTTTCACCTCAGAGCAGCCCCAAGTCTACTCCTGCTCTCAATTCTTCATTTAATCTGTTTTAGCCCTGCACAAAGCTCTCCATATTCCTGGTTTTAGTCCTGATTATGAGCACTGAGTTTAGTCCTGGTTTTAGAGCTGGTTACTGACCTGGGAGGTAGAGGTCCACAGAGGGCAGCACAGCAGTTGGTCAGGATGTTCCCGTAGCTGTACGGGTTGTAGTTATCCTTCCCTCGTTTGGTGGACCATGACCCTTTAATCTGGACCAGACAAGAGTATCAGAAACATCACAGGCCTCTTTCACGTTTAAGTCCTTGAACCTCAGGTATACTCACGTCCTCGTTGGTGGTCTGGTTGGAGCTGATCAGGTAGGTGTGGAAGCCCGACAGGCCGACAATGGACCAGACGGAGAAGAAACACACCACCACCTCCAGGACGGTGCAGAGCAGGGTCAAGGACTCACTCGGGTCTTTGGATGGGGGTAAAGTGGAGCTACGGGAGGATTTCTGTGAGTCTGCATTAACAAACTGAAGCGATTTTATTTGCAGTAAAAACTGAAAATGGCAGAAATAGAAGATTTACTTTTTCTGGTGTGACAGAGGCAGCGAATTTGACCTTGGCAATGCATTGTGGGACATATTGACCTGTGGTCACAGCTGATGGTGACAGCAACAGACGGATTGATTTTGGAAGGAAGCCATATGAGGGGTAATTAACGCCCGGGTTTGATTTTCTGTGGTGGCTGCAGGCAGACTCTACTCTTTATTTCTCCAACAAAACTGGAAAAATCACAACTGAGAAGCCAGAAAAAGAATTACTGTAAGAAACTAACCTGATGTTAAATTTGATGCACGTCAGTGATGGAGGACAGGCTGGTGTCTTTATGGCTGCGGACCAAATGAATCAGACTGCAGATGCTTGAGGAAGTGAATGTGGCCATGACTGTGCTGATATTATAGAACCAAAACTAAACGCTTGCAATCATTTATGTAAAATGACTTTATGTGGTGAAAGCCTAAAGAGTATGAGTGCGTCCAAACCTTCCTGTAATACAAGGCATGTTTAAGCTCACAGTCTTCAAATGGAACCTGTTTCTATTTTTCTATGAAAATATCTGAATGTGTCCTCCATCAGCTCCTTACACACTTACAATGTAAAAGCACTGACTGCTGCCCCTCAACAGGCTTCCAGAGGCTAGTAAATCAGTAGAGAGTGGGCTGTCAGGGGGGAGGAGCTACAACAGCTTGTTTCAGACAGAAGATGGTCTGAAGGGCTGCACCAAGGTGGAGTAAAAGAAGAAGGAGGAATATTTTGCATGTGAATAATTGAAAGTTGTTTTCAGGGTAAAAAGGAGCTGAAACTGTCCATGGGGAAGGATATCTGGCTGGGCTGTCTTTGAGCGCGCTCAGGAAACCCGTCTGGTTCGATCCTGCAGAACACAGAGAGAGAAAACCATCAACTGGGCTGAAGTGTTCAGTTCTCACTGTCCACAGTCTTGCTCTCATTATAAAGAACGATACAGCATCCAATCATTCAAGAGCCCTGAAACAGAGCCTGACTAAATGCTCTGTTTCAATCTGACCAGGTAGGAACATCTACGCGTCTTTATTTTCTACGTCCACATGAATAAATTTCTGGTCCTAATCGCTGCTGCGGCTCTTCTGCCTCTGCCTTGGTGTCAACCAACCCTCTGTTTTCCTGTGTATAGTGCATGTGTGTTTGGATGCGTCAGCGAGGATGGGGAACAACTACTTATTCAGTCATCATCTTAAAGATGTAAACTGCTGAAAACAGATGGCTGATGTCACAGCTCCCTGCATTTATATCAAAGTCACAACAGCCAAAAACAGAAAACCAGCGGCGCAGCACCCAGAGGAAGCTGCGGCTTCATCTCAGCCAGTCTGTCAGTCATTAGTTTCAGACGGCAAAGCTCGAGGCTCCGGGTTCCTGACAGTTTGGACCTGCAGGGCAGGAAAACAACATCCGCAGCCTAAGTGCAGAATTAGGTCAGCAAAGTGTGACAGAGAGAAATCGGCAGGCGCTTTTAGATCCAGAAACACAAAGTCAATGATCTGTGCTACAGTTCCTCCCAGGCAGCAGTCGGTTTACGTGGATTTCCACAAAAACAGGAAAGAAGAGAATTCCACAAACATGGTTTCACAATCAAATATCTTTGTCGTCAAACAGGGATGAAGCTTAGCCTGAGAGACACCCACAGCAAAAAGACCACCAGGCAAGATTCAAACAAGGCAAATCACAATTAAGATCTGGACTAATATTAATTTAAAGACTCACAAAACCAACACGAGACCCACAAGACTGAAACAAGTCCGAGAACTCCTGCAAGGCCAGAGTCAAAATCACGACTAAACAAAGACTGGCACTAACCCGAGGACCTGGAGTGAGACAAGAGACACCAACGAGACCAGAACAAATCTATGATGAGACTGAAGCTCAGAGACGACTGAACCCATCCAGACTGTTGGAGTCTATATAAACCAGAAACAGAGACGGCAAAGAGAAGAACGACCTTTGGGTCAAAGTGAGGAAACGTTTAAATCAGCTGGTGACTTTCTTCCAACAGGACTTTGATCTGCAGCTTTCTGAGCATAAAAAACTGGCCCAGTCTGTCTGACTCGCATTGATCAGCCTGTCAATCACAAGACAGCGGGTGGGGCTGAAGGTCACTCATGGGCGAGTTACATTACACAGATTAGAAACCGCTGCAGAGCCACAGCGCTCGCTGGTCAACTGACCTGTTACTGAACACTTCCTGATAGCTCTGCACATCCTGTCATCGTCAGCACAACAACAAAAGTGCGTGCCCAGATATTTTATTTTATTTACTGTGGAGAATGATGATTACTTTCCCGTCTGATGGTTTTCTTCGGTTTCACTTGGTCACCAGGATCGTCTCTAAAAAGAACTTTGCTTTGGTTTTATCAGAGTCTTTATTTCATCCATGTTTCTGCTTCTTCTCTTTTTTCTCTGAAGTATTTTCTCTGTTTTTACTTCCTGCCAAAAAATATCACAGGAGCTTCTATAAATAAAGTTCTTATGTCGTCTGAGCTCAAACATGCACGAATCTCTGCAGAACATTAATCTAACTAACAGAACCATTACGGCCACTATGTTCGATGTAGAGGCCACTGAGGAAAAGGCGAGCGGGGGCGTTGGCGTTACTCACTGAGGATGACGTGTGTGATGACGAAGGCGAAGATGAAGACAGTGAGGAGGGACAGGGAGAGGATAAACAGGTAGAAAAAGCGATAGTTCCTCCGCCCGACGCAGTTCCCCACCCACGGACAGTGATGGTCGAAGCGCTCTGCGGGAGGAAAATCATCAGAAAGTCTGATTTCATGTTTAATTTAAAGCTGGAATCAAGCAGCACAGCCAGCAGCTTTAGCACTGAGCTAAGGCTGTGACACACAGGGAGACACGCACTGACCCACACAGTTGTCGCACAGGCTGCAGTGCGACGCTCGGGGCGGCCTGAAGATCTTGCAGGTGAAGCAGTATTTCAGTTTGACCGTCTGCCCGTTGATGAGAACCTCTCGGGTCCGAGGTGGCGGCCTGGAGCAGCCTGCAGAGTCTGAAAGCGCACAGCAGATCGGTAATGTGACGACCCCGTACAGAGAGGCAGCCCGTGACATTTCACCCTGACATTTCAGATTCAGAAAAGATTTATTTTTATTTTCTTTTTCAGTAAATCTGGAGTTTTGTTCTTCTTTCTGAGATACAATCTGCTGATTTCACTCACACAGGAATGTCTTTGGGCCTTTGTGGGGACTCTCATTAGTTTAATACCTTCCTGAGACCTTAACGGAAGTTTTTCCTTCCCACTGTCACCAAGTGCTCGCTCAAAGGGAGTCGTCTGATCGTAGGGGTTTCCTCTGTATATTGTAGGGTCTTTACCTTCAATATAAAACACTTTGAGGCGACTGCTGCTGTGATTTGGTGCTATGTTAACAGGACCTAAACACTGTGCGACAGAGAGTGTGGGAGCCTTCAAACAGACTGTTAAAGGTCTGTCCCAAAGTGAGGATCTCACAAAATGTCTGAGTTTTCCCTCGTTTTCCAAACCAGTGTCCTAACTGGGCAGCAGTGGTCGCTCTTATTGATGATGCACATGTTTGATTTGGTAAAGATTTTATGCTGAATGGCTTTCCTGAAGCAACAGTCACCATTTATCCAGGCCTGGGACCGGCCTGTGGCCCCGCCTGGCAATTTCGAAGAAAATGGCCCCATTTTATGCAAAAAAACAAAAGCAAACATGTTCCTCTCAGAAATGGGCCCGCTTTGCAGAAACAGTTTAAGTTAAAGCAACATTTAAAAAATAATTCTGACTTTCCAAAAAATATCCCCGCCTTCCAGAAATGTCCTTATAAAGACTGAACCAAACACAAGTCCCCACAAAGACAGCTGTGCAGGAACACACACACACACACACACACACACACACACACACACACACACACACACACACACACACACACACACACACACACACACAGACCTTTTGCTGCCTGCTGTGAGATTGAGATACACTGCAGTAAATTTCATGCAGTTTCTCAGCTGATGAGATTTACGCCTGCAAAGCCTGCTGGGAAAAACAACAAACACTTTCAGCTATGTCAGAGTGGAACACAAATCCCAAACACACACAGACACACGTTTTATGGTTTAAATATGTGTGCAGTGCTGTTAAATCCAGTTGTTACTCCTGCAGGAAATATGTCACGATGATGGTGTGCTACAAAATTATAAAATGCCTTTTTTAAAGTGTTTTTAAAGGATTTTCTGTGATGTTCCTGTAAATGTGCCAGAAAACCAAAAACCAGGAGCTAAAAGTTTCTAAAAGGGTTTAAAGATCAACCCCGTCCCTGTAAACAGTTGTTAAATTCACCATTTTATTTTTCATGTTGTAAAATTTTAAAGACTTCACCTTTGGTTTTATTCCTGAAAGAGGATGTTAGGATGTTGTTTTAAGTTGTGCGTCACAGAAAACATTCCTGACCTCTCTTTCTATTCCCATCCTTCCCTCATATTTCTCACACACTGAGCTGAGTGAGTTTTGCAGGCGATGCCTAAGTTTGGTCGTTCTGCGAGCACGGCGGCGGCATGCTGACCGGCAAGAGATTCTGGATCCAGCGTGATGGAAAAAAAAGTAAATAAATCAACACAGAAAATTTAATAAAAGGCTTCTAAAAATATACGAGAGCTTCAGTTTCTGTGGAAACGCCTGAGACAGAGACGAGAGTGGAGACATGTGACTGAACACACACAGACACACACACACACACACACACAGGCACACACACACACAGACATGCAGTGACTCAGATAATTAGTGAGTCTGATTTCTTCTTCTTTCCTCTAACAGACGCTGAACCTGTGAAGTGCTCATTATAATCATGAGAACTGTGATGAAGTGACTCTGCACATTCACCTTTATCTAATCCAAGCATTTTACTTTGAAAGGGTGTAGACTTTTATTTTGTTTTCAACTCATCTACCAGCTTTTTTATGGATGAACCAAACTAAAAATGTCCTCAAACACCAGCTCATTCCATCATCCAGGAGCCGTCTGGTGAGAGTCTGAGAATCGGCCAAAGACATCACTGAGAGGAGATCATCAAATCAGCAATTTGGATTCACAGCCAGTAAAATGCCCAGATTTTAATCCCATTGAGAGTCTGTGATCAGTCCTTTTAATGATGAGGCGGGATCTCCATCAATCAGGATTTGGCCCAGAGGCTGATCTGCAGCACACCACAGAGGACTGCACAAGTAACAAAGACGAGGGCTGAAAATACAGACTGTTCACGTATGCCTCATTAATTTACCATAAACTGTGAAACTTATCAAATGTTTCTGATTGATCTTCACAGAAACATGTAAGAAAGCGAGCGAGCAGCAACTAAACCTCTGCATGAAGGTCACTTTCTAAAAATATTTTAATACAACAAGTTCTTTGTCTTTCACAGAAAAAACTTTTCACATTTTCATCCATTAATTTGTCTTCTTATAATCGTTAACATTTTTTCTTTCCTGTAATTTTATGCTGGGAAAAGTGCAGGAAAAACTCGGGAAGCTTGTTAGCAAACTACAGTTTTTGTATGAATTCTGTTTTTTCTGACAGAAACTCTTAAATGTTTATTAAATTAGACTTGTGAGTGTTGCAGAGGAACATGAACATATAACGATTATGTTTCTAATGTCTCATAACGCCCGTCGCTCTTTGCTTACCAATCTGTCGCTCAAGGTCGGCGGCCTCGTCTGGTGTTGCTCGGGGTAAAATGCCGGGGTCGCTGAAACTTGCCCTGAACAGCATCCCCATCACGAAGATGAAGAGAACGCCGCCGACCGCTGGGATGGCCGGGGTCAGGTTAGACGCCAGGAAAGGACAGCTGAGGAAACACGGAGAGAAACATGAGTTCTTCAGGACACTTCGGGAGGCTTTTCTGTCTCTTCTTCATTTTTTAGCTTCGAGGTCAGAAACGGTTTTAAATCACATTTCTGGTGTTTTTTAAATCGAGTGAAAATGATCGTGCCATTAATATTTCACAGACTCTGTGGAAGTGGGGCTTCTGGGTCACACAGGAAGGTAAATGTGGGTATCAGATGGATTTTGTATTGGCCACAGTCTGGTGACATGGATCATGACATGAATCACTGCGATACTGAAAGGAAGGAAAGATACTCTAATTTTGTTCAATAAAGTGTTTAATAAATGTTTCAAATATATACATAAAAACAACATATGCTGCTCTGCTGAAGCCTCTCACAGCTACTACAGAGACTCAGTGCTTTTGTTATAGTCTGTTAGCAGTTTAAGCTAACTAACTGAGGCTAGCTGGTGAGGAGATAGAAGAAATGGGCTGTAGCCCAAAAATGGATCCCATGAGACAGTTTTCCTCTAAACTGATGTAAGAGTTTCTACAGCTCGGGACGAAGCTTCTTCTTGGTGAAGAAGAATAAAATTCTGAAAGATGAACTGGAGGAAAAACTAATTTTCCTTTTTTATACAAACAGTCCCTGTACTCTGCAACACCACAGCACAACAAGAAACTTTGCAACTATTAGAATCAGTCATGGATGTAATCTGCATTATTCTGATGATTGATTTATTTTTAAATAGGTGAAAAATGTAAATATTAAAAAGCAGAGGATCTATTGGCTGTTTGAAATGACTACAGGTGTCAGTAAGTTGTGTTCCCGGTACTTCAGCATCTAGCTAGTGCTGCAGAAGGGGAGTGAGCATAAAGGCAGTAACGTTTTTTAGGTGTCAGGTAATTTGAAATGCAGCGTTTCTATCAGCTCAACAAACCTCAGCAAACACACAAACTGTTTGTGTGCAGTTTGTCTCACAGTGTGTTGCTGCTGTATTTCACAGGGACAGAAAAGAAAGAGAGCTAACTTCACTCTGAGATGGAGAAAGATAAGAAAGACAGGACAGGAGAGGAAGAAGAGTGCTTAGATTTAAAGGTAAGGACTGCTCATCAACAGCACACATGTAAGTCCCCATTTTTTAAAAACATGTACATATGAATTTTTTTTTAGAATATGAAACCTGCTGCTAAACAAACTGAGGCAGACTAACTGTGTTATTTAAAGGCTGCATGAAAGTCATCTGCAGGTTAGTGCAGGATAAACAGGTTAGTTCGCTGCACCGTGATGGGTTTACAGTAAAGAACAGTGTGTGACTGGTGCAAAGTGGCTGTGGTTTCATGGTCACAGTTAGCTTACATCAAGTGTAGCAGAGACTCAGATGAAAAGACAGCATAAACAGTGTACTGTCAGTTTACAGGATGAAATCAGCCAGGACAAGTCAGGAAACATCTGCTCACATCTGGTTGAATTCTGGTGTGTACATCCACAAAGAGAAGCAGGTCAGCTGATCACAGCCTGTCCACTACAAAAATCGACTGAAGCTCTCAATAGAAATTATTGTGAGTTATGAGCCCTTAACCCCCGCCCCCCCCCCGACCCCCACCCCACCACCACCACCATCTGCTGAATCCACTATAACCCCTGAATGTACACATTTTCCTGTTTAGAGGTAAAGTCCCCCTCTACAATGGAGGCACTGGAAAACAAAAATATCTCTATTTTATTTTTCTTCTCTGCAGATTTAATCTGAGTGTAATTAGCATTACAAGTTAAAGTAAAGTTTGTATTCCCATCTACTGATACTATTTTATTAGTACATTATTATAACACAAAGCTCTGTTAGCTTTTTACAAAAAATAGAAACGTCCTCCAAAGAGCTGCTTTTTTTTCTTACTCTATGTACAAATGTACATAGAGCCAGTACTTTTTTACTTTTACTTGAGTAAAGAAGTTGAATCAGTACTTCAACTTTTACTGTAGTATTTTTAACACTAGTATATGTACTTCTACTTCAGTACTGAACCAAACACAGTGAACAAAAGTGACATGAATGATTTATTACATATATTTTACTCACTGGGTTACAGATTGGGGGCTAAGGGTTCATGTTTAAAATAAAGAATTATAAAGAGAATCTAGTCTAGAAGAGCCTCAAAAATAAAAATATCGAGCTGGAAATGAGCAGAAAACATTTTTTTTTTCTTCAATTTTTACATTTCAGATTATTTAGGAAATGTAGCCTCAGTGTACTTTATATGGTAACATATCAGTGCGTGTGTATCTATACTGCCTATTAGCCTTTAATCTTGTTCGCAGAGTTCTTTAGGTTTATATATTTTTAAATTCATGTTATTCTCACCAGGCCATCCAACAAGCTTTTTCTTTCGTCGCTGGTACTTTGAGTCTTTGGCGGAGGCGTCAGAGACGTCTCAGGTTTACAACCCCCCCACCCCCATTCCATCTCCTGCTGTTTCCGTAGTGACATGAGCTCCAGGAGACAGTTACCGTGGAAACGGGAAGCACGGGGATGCTGTTAAAGGGAAGTCACCAAGAGGAATGTGGGAGGAAGAAAAATAAAATAAAATTAACCCTCCAGACGTCTCTGAGGGTTTCTTTCTTCTCTTTTTAATTCACACTGTGATTAAATCAGGTCGGAGGTAAAACCCGGGATAATTACCTCTGCATGAACCAAGGAACCACAGATACCAGGAGATCCAACCTGAAGGAGGATTTATTACAACACCGCTTCATTTAGTTTGACTCCCGTTTTCTACTAAAAAATAAATTATTCAGATTTAGAGCTGAACCTGAAACTATTCACTGTTTTCACACAAAACCCAACAAACATCAGACACACAGGGCAAAGACCCAAAGCATCAAAGACTCAAAGCACCAAAGAGTCAAAGAGTGAAAGACTCAAAGCCCTTTTCAGTGTTTTCAGATTAACGGTCAGGAGAATTCGGTGTCTCCTTTTAGCTTTCATGAGTTTTAACATGAGGAAGAAACTGAAGATGACTTCAGCCTCGATCTAGGTAAACACACCTGAGCTCAGAGACAAAACTGCTGCTCTTCTCCACCAAGCTGGACAAAAACTCCAAAATAAAAGCACCAGGATGATGGCTTCAAAATAAAAGAACATTCCTCCCACAACGATACATTAGATTTTAATCTTTCTGAAATACTTTGGTGAAATTATCGAAAACAGAATATTAAATTATTAAAATTATCAGGAAGTGGTGAAATTAACTCAGAAAATGTTAATTTAATCCCAGATTGATGACTCTGATCTGTTTATTTTAGTTTTTTTTAGTCATTCAGGAACATAAAAATAATCCTCCCTGAAACTCTTAACTGGATATTTGAAGTTTGATTTTAAGGCCTTTTTATTTTAGTGACCTCACAGGGGCCTTCATTTGGGGTCAAGGGTCACCTTCAAACCTTTACACGTTAGACTATAAGCTGCTGTCACTCACTCAAAGGTAAAGAAGAGGCCGCAGGTGAGCAGGATGAGGACCAGGGTCAGGTAGAAGACCCCGGTCTGCCGGGCCATCATGATCCTGCCGTCGCAGTAGAACCTGTTCCTTCCCGGGAACACCTGCCACTTCCTGCGGGGGCTCCGGCTCCTGTGGCCGGGGCAGGGGGCCGGCTCGGAACAGTCTGCGGGGGGCGAGCAGCTGCCGCCACGGGTGCAGATCTGGTTGTACTGGACCTGCTGGTCCAGAGCCGCGTGCTGGATCTGAGACATGCGTCCACACAGGTGAGCGCGCAGGTACAAAAGACTGAAACATAAACCGGAGGTGTGCGCGCGCTGCCGGTGCCGCGTTCAGGGTCTCCGCGTGAATCCTCTAATAAGGAGTCGGAAAAAAGAAAACGGATCCGTCATCTTAAAAGCAGAAACCCGCTTTTTGTTTCGCGTTATTTTATAAACAAACACGAACTCGTGGTCAGACACACGCGCACTGGATCCACGTCCAAGAAGCTCCCCCAGCTCCCCCGCCTCGCACTCCGAGATCCCCCTCACAGGCTGTAGTCCAGGTTTAAATCCCGAGTTAAGGACGCGGGCCCTTGCGGGAGGACGAGGGTCCAGGTTGTCGGATGGTCTGAGTCTGCGAGGAGGAGGAGGAGGAGGAGGAGGAAGAGGAGCAGCAGCAGCATGAGGAGGAGGAGGACATGGAGAGCATCCCGATCCTCCGCAGAGCTGCACAGATCCTCCACTGAGGATGTGATCCACTCTGAGAGGAGAATAAACACGGAGGAGGACGTTCACCTCACAGACAAAGCAGAGGATTTAGCGAGCCCTCAGTAATTAATAATAATTAATCAGTGTTCTACTGTACTCCCTGGGTTTTGTCTTTCATGTTACTTAAACGCTGACTGGTGAGTTTCTATGAGTATTAGTCGTATTTCCGGGTTCGCGCCTTCTGAAAGTAACTTAAAGTGGTCGCTTAATTTGTGGTCGCTGGATCAAAATCATATCCGGACTACAGATTCCTTTTGTGCAGGTGTCCTTTAAAATGTTTGGGAGTGAGACTTCCTGTTTGAGCCCGACATCGAATCTGTTTTAAAAATAGACGATCTTTGGTTCGGGATTCCGTCTCTGTGGCTCTTTGCTCTGTGAAAAAAACAAACAAGCTCAAAAATCATAAAAGAAAGCTGTTGTACTATTTGTACATTTATGTTTATTATCTGTTCTCTTTTAACATAAACACACTTGTGTTCCTAGCTGCTTTGTTTCTGCTCGGACGTTTTACGGAAACGGACCGAAGCAACATGACAGCTGAGGAAGACCTGGCTGTGACTGCGGGAGCAGAAAGAGATGACGAGGGCAAACTGCAGGTGTTAAAAGGTACCTGAGGGGGTCACCTGACCGGGCTGCTGTCCACGCTGACAGGAGGTGTTCGTGGGTTTCTGCTGTTTGTTTTTCTGTTCGAGGTCAGGACAGTGTCGAGCTGCTGCGCCAGACTCCGCTCAAAAAGCGGACATTTTCAGATTTGATTCGCTGTTAAAGGATTCCGCCGCACAGAAACACAAGATTAAGCTTTTTTTTCTGAAACTGAAATGTTTTCTGCTCAGTTCCGCTAAACAAAAAAGTCGGGTTGACTGGTTATTTCTGATTTAGTTACCAAATTATTTTCGTCTTCAGTCCCTTTCAGCAGGTCAGATACTTATTCTCAAATTCAAATCAAATTATTTTAATGTCGAATGGAAAAGTAACTTCGGGTATTTTGGTATTTTAGTACTTGTAATTAAAAAATTATAGAAATAAAGAACTTTGCTTTGGGAATTCTGCACAGAACAAATGTGATAGGGATTTTTGTTGTTGTTGTTGTTTTGAATTCACAGCAAGCCACCAGACCCCATTCAAAAATCATCAGTTTTCAGGAACACCAGCATCCTGAAATTAGGAGAGAGACTCGTGTGTTTCTGCAAATAATATCTTTTTCTAGACGACGCCAGACTCTGTTCAGAACTACTGCATTTTAAGGGTTGTCTTTATAAAGGAGCATTTGAGAAATGTTATAAAGTTATTTTACTCAGGCTGTTTAATGAATTTTCTTTGGAACAAACGGTTATTTTAAATTTTACATTTATTTAAGAAAACCTACCAAAACTCCTTTTTACAGGTCAGAACACTGACACAGAAAAGAAACCTCGGTCATCTCAGATCTGCATGAGACCTTTATGAGAAAACTTTAGTCTGCACAATAAGCCTCTGTGTTTCCACCGGACTCCATTCAAACTCTGTTCGATTTAAGGTTCTTGTGATTTCAGAAATACCTCAGCAGTTGTGCAAAAAGATTCAGACTGTAAGGTGAAACTTACGAGTGGCACCTCTTAGGCACTCTAACTCTTTCTCCTAAAGGTTTTTTGATGTTTTCATTTGAGAAGCTAGATGTAGAAGCATCACCTGTGTTTGCTTTAATGAAGTCGTTGTGAACTTGTGGCGATTTCTCACCTGAGTGAGATCACTTCCTGTGTGCAGGTGCAGCATTTCTGACTACGGTGGCATCCGCAGGGATGATCGCAGGATTCGGCTCCACGTTGGCGCTTGCCAAGAAGAAAAGCCCGGAGTGGTTCAACAAGGTAAACTTAACCTGAGCTCACAGTGCAGGTGTTTGTTTCTCTTTCAGAATCATAACTCAGTCAGAAACTCATTCATGAAGCGCACATTTGTAGATTGTCATGACTAATAAACATCTATAAATCCTATGAGAAACAGCAGGAAAACGTTCTAACTGCAGAACCTCACAGAGAATCTCCATATTTTTCACTTGTTAAAAGGCTGACGGAGTAATGTCGTCACCCGGCAGGTGGGCGATGTGGACACCCAAGTTTGTGAAAAACGAGGCGACGTAGATGCTTCAAATTGATACCTGCTAAATCTCAGTGACCTTGACCTCAAGGTCAGATGTCAAGTTTTCCTAAAATGTTGTGAACGGTGACGCAGGATTTTGAAATTGATGCCGTAGGTGTGTCTACTTGGAGGCAGCGCCAGCAGTATTTTTACTTTTATTGAGCTGAGGCTTATATTTCATTAGTCTTTGGAAACTTCTATATTCATTAAGCTGATAAAAAAAAAAAAAAAAATGTGGATATTTTAACTTGAAAATGTAACTGGACTGAGGATCTGATGGATGGCACACACTACTTCCGGTCCTTTTCCTGCCCATTCGGAGGTTTCAGCGGTGCTTCCGTGAGAAGCTAACGATGCTAACAGCAGCTTTTTTACGGCCTCAGCCTCCTGAAGACAATCGATGGCTGTCCGCACATCTGCGATGACGTCCGCCTTCTCTCCTGACTCGTCTCAACCTGAAAATAGACTTTCCGTGAAGTCCTGGCGCGTGGTGGCCGCAGCTGTTTGACTTATTGGCGGCTGGCGGGATCCGATTAATGCTGACGCACATGTGAGATAAAGTTGGCGTGGAAGCACAGACGGATCTATTTCAGTCACAGACTCGTCTTTGTGGTCGTCTCTGAATTGAAGCCTCAGGCTGAGCTCCAGTTAGGAAATGTAAAATAGAATAGAATAGAATAGAATAATCCTTTAATTGTCCCACAAGGGGAAATTTGGTTGTAACAGCAGCCAAAAAGACACATATACAAACAAACAGTACACAGGACACAGAACAGAAACATACACAATTTTTCTTACATATTTACATTAAGGATAATGGTTACTATATACAGAGAGTACTGTACAGTTATTAAATTAAATAAAACTAACTACAGATAAGAGGCAAACCAGGTTGTAGTGCGAATCGGTTGATTATCTTATTGCAGTTACAGTGCTGATGTAAACATCTATGATTGTTGGGAGCAGTTCTGATTGTACAGTCTGACAGCTGCAGGGAGGAAGGACCTGCGGAAACGCTCCTTCATGCATCTAGGATGCAGCAGTCTGTCACTGAAGGAGCTCTGCAGTTCAGCAACATTTACATGCATGGGGTGGGAGACTCTGTCTATCAGAGATGTTATTTTGGCCAGAGTCCTTCTGTCTCCCACCACCTGCACTGGGTCCAGGGTGCATCTCAGAACAGAGCTGGCCTTCCTGATGAGTTTATCCAACCTCTTCCTCTCAGCTGCCGATAAACTGCTGCTCCAACATACCACACTGTAAAAAATGACAGATGCCACCACAGAGTCATAGAAGTCATAGAAATCTGATTAGAGGAGGGTCGAGGTCATTAAAGTGGAGCTTTTACTCCATTTCAGCTGAAAAGGAAAGACATCAGCTGTGCTTCCTGTCCTCAAACATTCTGATCGAGATTGTAAATCCTTCAGGGAGGTGATGGAGGTGTGTAGAGAACATCTTGCACAGAGGAGCTTTTATTTTTTCCTCAGATTAACTTCTGAGGAAAAGATGGCCACCAGCACCAAACTTCATTCAAAGATCAGCACCTTCTTCTACAGGCTGTGTCCATGTACTTGTTGAAGAATTAGAGAACCCGAGCACTGGAGCATCCATTAAAATGAGATAATGGCGTAACACTATTGCAGTTCATGGCGATCGTATGAGTCATTTTCACACTGAAGAAGTTAACCTGATGTCACTCAGAGCTTCAAGCACCTTTTAGCCACGAATCACCAAAACACCCGAGTGAAGAGCTGAAGTTAGTTTTTGAGAACCCTTTCGGGGGTTCAGGTTTGCCTGAGTGGTGACCTTCAGCAGTGGCTATTGGACTGTTTTGCTCACTCTGAGGGTGTAAGAGTTACTTATTTTCCTATAAAGACAGGTTTTAAAAATCTACTATAGTTTTTTTTTGTTTCACATTGCACTCTTGGCCCCAGAGAAGCTTAATGAGGAGATCGTGCGGCCACTCCTACTGCTAGGTCAGTAAGCCTCGAGGAGCTACAGAGAAAACATGTTTTAGAGCTGGAGCCGTCCCAGCGATCATCATGAGGCGTGAAGCAGATGAGCTCGGCGAGAGGGAGCACCGGGAGCCGATGCGTTAAAACGAGAGAGATTGCCACATTCGGACCACATGTGATCGAACTGGGCTTCAGGACGCAGCAGGAAGTGATGTGGAGGGATGGCACCGACCGAGAGTTGACGTAGTCCAGGACATGCTGCAAAAACATTTCTGTGATGGGAATATTTATCTGTGAACTGCTGGAAGGCGTTCATATTTATTGGAATTGTTCCAGTTTGATTCAGCACTGTTCAGATTCCTCCATCATGTGACGGAGAGGATGACCTCACTCTGCTCCACCAACCGGAGGTGCAGCTGACACTTTAACGTCTGTTTCAGCTATTTGTTGAAATCCTTCACGTTATTGGCTGTAACAGTAATTTCACAACTTCTGGGAGAAATAATTCCCGTAAGAAACAGGGAAACGTTTCTCCCACTGAAAACGCTACGTCTGGATGAACAGAATCAACTTTTGGAGAATTCCTGTAAGACCAAATGCAGCTGTAAAACCTGATGTCACATTTTTCCCCTGCTTGTTTCCTGTGCAGGGCGTCACAGCGACGGCAGCAGTCCCGGAAAGCGGCGCGTCTCTGGCCCTCAGAGCTCTGGGGTGGGGCTCGCTGTTCGCCTGGTGTGGAGTAGGCCTGCTCGGCTTCACCGTGTGGAAAGTCCTTGGCGTTCACAGCGTATGTACCTGCAAACTGAGTAGGCTCAGTGCTGACATTTATGTTTATTTCATAAATAATGACCTTTATTCAGTCAAGATTTTATCACCTCTCTTTACCTGAACTTTTCTTTAAGGATTATAATCTCTGAGAGGAGCAAAATAAAATTTTGTGAAATAAAGGCAAATTATTTATGAATAATTTCTACAATTCTACCAATGAAATTACAATTCGGACATAATGTTTGAAACATTTTCAGAGAAAAGTGTTGAACTAAAATTCTGAGAATATATTTACGTTTAGTTGATAAAGTAAAAAAAATATCTTAAGTCATTTCATTCCAAGAAGAAAGTGTATAAGGAAAGAGAGAGTAGTTGATATAGATGAGAAAGTTAGACTTCGTAAAACTAAACTAATTAAAACTTTCTTAATAAAGAAAAATCAAGTTGTAAAATTTAATTATTTAGAAAACAATACAATAATTGCACATTTTAATGTTATTAAATATTTAATTTACTGAAAGAATATGAAAAGTTCTCATTGTTCTCTTTATGTTTTTTTTTTCTTTTTTGTTGGTGTAATTTTTCAGCTCCCAGAGTTCAGACAGAAGATGCAGTCCTTCTTCCCGTCCATCCCAAAGAGCGACATAGCTGGATCTGAACCTCTGGACTGGGATGCAGTCTTCAAGTCGAAGTGACTCAAATCATCAGTGGGGTGAAATCGAACGTGTACGCCGGCGTTTCTCAGACACTTGGCAGCTTTTTGTTTTTTCTGGAAGCAGCCGAGGAGCCGAATGAACCTCCGGACCACTTTGATCCCAATTTGGTTCTAATTTGGTTCCAGCTTGTCGAATATGGATCAGCTGTAAGACGAACAGACTGAGCTCTGATTAGTTTTCCCCACAGAAGGTGATGGAAGCAGTTATAGTAAAGACCATGGAAATTATATTTTTCTCTGAATGTGATCCTACAATTTCATTCTGAGTTGCTACTTTCTTTGTGTTTTTGTGTTCAAAGCTGTGAGATGAATGTAAAGAAGGTAGAACATTTCTGAAAATACTGTGTGAAAGGATCAAAATCAGGAATAAGAGGCTGAGAAAATGTTCAGTGGAGTTGAAATATTTAAGGAAAAATGTAAATACAGGTAATATTGAGCAGCTGCAGTCAGTTATTCTTTTACAACAGAAATCACTAATGAAATGTGCTCTTTGCATCTTTTTCTTATGTATCGCTGATGCTTCAACTAATTTCTAGTCAAAGTACTCAGGATGTTGACAGCGTCAATCAGCACGCTAAGGTTAGCTTTGCATACACAGCATGTATCTGACAGCGGCAGCTTCATCACATCCAAGTCATCTGTTTCTTCGTCATGCTGGTACTCCAGTATACAGTTTGTACATGCTGCATTCTCAGCTGCTGTATGAATTTATAACGTCTGCGTAGCCATGGATATCTGTGTTTCTAATAAAAGTAGAGGTCCCAGCAAAGAGCCAAGAGGAACTCCACAGCTAACTTTTGTGGCTCCTTGTTCAAGAAACTAAAATCTATCAGATGTACTGGTGTAGTGTGGTTCTTTTAGGTCCTACATTAAAGTCAGCACCAAATTAAGGCCAAAGTAAACAAGCTCAGAGCTGCGCTCACAGTGCTCAACCAGAGTTCATGTACATTTATTCTTTAACATGTCGTGGAACATATAAAGATCTCATACTGAAGAAACAGCATCTGTCAAATCAAACAGGAGACGTTCTGGATGTAGAGATTTTCTTTTTTCCCTCTCTTTACATTTCTTATAACTGTTTTGATGTCAGCAACATGATATAAGTACAGTTCTGCCTGCCCTGCCCCAACCGACCCCCGTACCTCCTGTACATACAGTCTCTCAAATCAAACACACCCTGTCAGATCAGACCCCATGAAACATCCTGAAGATGAGTTTTTTTGTCCTTAAATACAGAAACTCGAATGTTCAGAGTTGTGATTATAAATTCATAGAGTCGGGACGCCATCTTCTGGAGCTCAATGTACATCAACTATTTACAGGAGGATGACGGTGGAGGGATCTGATTGGTGGACAAGAAATAAAAAGTTCTTAAAAACCCATTGGCTGATACTGCTGTGGTTCGGCAAAAATACTGATGGTCAAACGGCAGATGGTCAAATAATTCACATTAAAAAAAAAACAAACGCCCAAGCAAACATATTGCACCAGAACAAAGTACGTGACTGAACATCAGCGTTTCCTCTGTCATACCACGCGAGAAAAAACAAAAAAGACCTATCTACAACACTATTTAAATAACCCTGCCCCCAAATCTAACTAACCCCCCCCCAAACAGCCTTGCAAACAGAAAGGAACAACCACGAATGTTTAAAAAAAACATTGAAGACAGCCGGAACCCGAGCCACCGTCACACTTTGGTTCAAACGAAACAACAAACCGACGAAACAATTAGAAAATTAAAAATACAAGTATTAAATATTTTGTATTAAAATTACTTAAAAATTCCAAACAAACATTTGCAGATGGAGTCGGAGCTTTATAGATTCTATATATATTCATTTGTACGTAAAAACATTTCTTTTCTGTTCTTAAATAAAAATATAATAGGAGCCAGTTTGTCACGCGGGCGGAGCTGCTTACAGTGCCACTGAGCACGCTCCGTGGTGGTGTTTGTGTCACGAGTGGCCGATTTTAAACAGTACTTCACACATGATGGCCGCCACAGAGGAGTTGAGTGCGGACGACAGTGAGATGTCGAGCAGCCGGCTCTCATATAGAACAAACTCCGTCCGGTTCTCCTCCACCCGCGCCATGGCCAGCAATGCCTTGGCGGCGCGGCACATCATGTTGATGCTGGGCGGCTCTGGCGGCGCAGCAGTGTGCAGCAGGCTGTGCGGATTCTGCTGGTACTGGGCCATGGCCACACAGTCCTCCAGGAAGCCAATGAGTGTGCCCACACTGCCTTTTTGTCGGGCAACCGCCCTTGCCGCCGTGGGGTCGCCCTGCGCGAGGTTGGACAGCACAGCCACTGCCATCTCCCGGCACACCTGACTCTTCCTTTCGCCCACCAGGCGCACCAGTGTGGAGAAGAGCTTCTGCTGGCGACTAAAGGGCGGCGTGGCGAGCAGCAGGTCCACGTTGCAGTCCTTGATGCTCAGCTTGCACAAACACTCCAACACGAGTCTCTGTGGTGTGAGCGACGAGAAGCCGCCCATTGTGGAGAACGGGTCCTGCGCCTCGGCAGATGGGCACACCATCCAGTGCAGCAGCCCGTCCAGGATAGGCAGGCAGATGCTCTCTGGGTACAGCGACAGGTCCAGCTGGCCCGAGATGTTGGCCAGCGTCACCAGTGTGTTCTCCCTGAGCGCCGCCAGGCAGTCCCACCACCACTCGTCCCGGCTGCACGCCAGACCTTGCTCCTCCTCCCGCTGGTAGGTGGGTGGAGTCCGTTTCCTGCGGGGGTGGCGGTGGTGCAGCAGCACAAGCCGGCCCAGGATCAGCACCAGCCCAGGATGCCGTGATAGCACGGCGTCGTTCCCGGGCACGAAGGAGAGGCCGCGCACGATGTTGGAGATGCAGACGCAGCGTTTGGCCAGCGCATCCTGCCACGGCTCAGCGGTGGACAGCGGGGCCTCATCCCAGCAGCGAGGCTCATCCTCCAGCTGGCTGATGGGACTCTGAGCTTGTGAATCCTGACCTCTGACCTCTGAGTGGACAAAGAGAGCAGACTGTGATTAAAGGGGCAACAGAGACGCCTGGTGGTGGAACAGCAGTACTGCAAAGAAATCTGCAGCACGTTCAAAAACATGTTTTCAAAAAATGTTAATAAATTTTCATGCAAATGTAATACCAATTTTAAATTTTTACAAATTAATTGAATTTTTTTTTAATTGCAAAAAATGTAAATTTATAAATGTCAAAACGTAATGTTCCATGAATTTAAAATTGAGAAACAAGTCATAACTTTATGATGTAAAGTCCTAAAATTTTGCAATTAAAAGAAGAAATTAAGAAAAATTTTAAAATTTAGAATACTGTGACATAAAATTTTTTGAAAATTTAAAATTTGTATTTAATGTAACTTTATTCCTCCGTCACTATAATATATAATGTTATTTATTTATTTTTTATTTAACGTAGATGTAAAATTGTAAAATGTAATAAAGTTAGAGGATGCACAGTTTCAGGATTAAGGTGATAAAAAGTTTCCTTTAAAGTCTGACAATCAATAATCACTTGAATCATTTTATTGGTGATAATATTGATAAATATTCACATCTCCTCTCTTCAGGTCTTACCTTCTCCTCTGTCGGGCTGTTTTCTCTCTTCTCCTCCGCCCAGCTCTTCCTTGCCTCTTTCACCCTCTTGTCCCTCTGCCTTCTCTTCCCACTCGGGTGGGTGCAGAGGGGCAAAGTCTCCTGTGCGGGACTCGAAGTGTGTCAGGATGTGAGTGGTGGAGTCTCCTCCTCCGGCCTTCCAGTGGAGGAGGCCGCTGATGAAGCCATTGGGTCGGTTCAACTTGGCCCAGCGCTCCTCCACCTCCTCCCACCCATCGCCGGTCTCAACCCTGATTGGCAGCTTGTCGTACTTGCTGGCCTGCTGGAGGCAGGCCTCTGCTTGCTCCTGGTGCTCCTCCTCCTTCACCTGTGCTTCTTCTTTGACCACAGGTTCTTTCACCTCCTCCTCAGAAGGCGTGAGCAGCGGTGGCGGCGTGTCCTCCGCCTGCTCAGCTGACCACCTCTGAATCTTCTGCTCCAACGCTGTCTGGCCGTCAGATTCGGACGCAGCGGCTGGCAGCTCCTCTGTCACCTCCTCCTCCTCAGAGAGGGGCCCCAGCAGGGAACCCTGTCTCTCAGTTCCCACTTCATATTCCTCGAGGATGCCGAAGATCTGGATCAGGCAGCGGCGGTAAAACTCCACAATGAGCTCCAGGAAGCCCGGCAGCTGCAGGAGGAAGAGGAGAAAGGTCAGACTGACAGACATCAGACATACGGACGATGAGCAGTGAGGAAGATGAGGGTCTGACCTGCGGGAGGCTGAAGGAGCCGACAGTGCTGTCGTCGTACAGCAGAATGTTGATGGTGTCCAATGCCCATGTGCTCTCTGCTAACAAGCCAGACTTCAGTGACATCATCACCCGCCACGCCTCTGGGGTTCCTGACCAATAACAGGACAGAGTGAGTGTCAGCTGACCCCGGCTGCCTGCCGGCTGTGAGAATGAAAACCTGAAGAAGAAACAACTCCCTCTGATGTGTGTGTCTCTGTGTGTGTGCCGCACCTGTGTCCTTGGCGGTCAGCCGTCGCCGTGGTTTCAGTTTTGGGGGTGTGGCCTCCACAGAGCCATGGGGGAAACTGACCTCCCTGTTGATGAGTGGGACGGCCTGAGAGGTCGGCACCGGTACCGGTGGTTTCTTCATGGAGGGAAGGTAGGGGGCGCTGTTGGGTGACAGCGAGCTCCCCATGGGCCGGGGAAATGTGGAGGGGCTATGAGAGCGGGTCACGTGGTTGGGGATGGTGGGTGTGGCCTGGAAAGAGGCGGGAGGCTGTCTGGAGGGCAGGGGAGGAATGGAGGTGGCGGTGGCGGCTGAAGAGTGGGGGGGATATGGAGGCTGGCGCTGGCTCGGGTGACCGGGGGCCCACTGGCCGTCCTGTGGGGCCCTGCCCTCCTGTTCATCCCCTCGATAGGCGGGCCCCTGACCCTGCCGGCTGTACGTATAGCCCATATCTGTCCTGGGGTGCCACATGTTGGCCTGCGGCACTTCCCCAGGCCCCCCAGACACCGCCGCCGGCCCTGAGCTCATCATGCTGTGCTGCGGGGGGCCCTGGCGGTCTCGGCTGTAAGGATACGGGTACTGGCCCTGGATGGGCCGGCGCTCGGGGCCCATGTAGCCCCCACCGCCTCCCCCATAGACGGGGAACATGTCAGGCTGCTGAGAGCCATACTGCTGCACTCCGAACGCCTCGCCCTCGTGACGCTTCGCTGGCGGATACATCCCCTCCATTGGACGCTTGTATCCCTGCAGACAAACACCAGAAATGAATCCAGACCTGAAGACCCCCCCCCAGACCCCTCAGTGACGTGATTTATCACACCAATCGGGACTCGTTTAGGAGTCGCTCACCTGCTGCTGAGGGTAGAGGGGCTGATGGGAACTGTAGGCCATGCTGTGAGGATACTGCTGCCCATAACCGTCATGGCCGTGCCTGAAGAGCCGACACAGGAAACTTAAATGATCACATAATCATGTTAAACTGTTTAAATTTGGCTGGGTTCAGACTATGATCTGATATTTGGATCAAATCTCCAGTGAACAGACAGTGTGTCACACAAACAATTGCTAGCCCCTCCTCTCTGATGACATCACATGAAAGCTCTATAATTGAGGGCTGGTTACAGCCACGATCTCACCTCTGGTGCGGGAATCTGTTGGTGGGAAACATGCTGGCCTCGTTTGCAGACGGGCCCATGCTGTTCTGGCCTCCGGGGGGTGCCATGCCTCCCTCAGGACCCATCACATGATCCGGCCTACGGGAAACAAACAGGTGAACTCCTGCAGTAGAGACACTTCAGCTGTTTTCCTGTGTTTAAAGTTGTCACCTAAGACTTTTTTAAGCCTCATTTGCACTTTGAGATTCTTTCTTCTTCTAAAAGCATTTTTAATAATTGGTTTATAGAGTTGACGGTGCCATGATGATAAACAGTTACATGGCTAAACTTTTTAATACAAACAAAAAGAAACCAAACTGTGTGTTTACAAACAGCAGACATGCTGCAGGGCAAAACTGAATCACTCACAGTTATGTGCACTCTTTCATTCATAGATTTTAAATAAATTCAGAAAAACTGGACTCCTATGAAGCATGAAAGACATTTTTTTTAATCTAACTGGTGGGAATACAGTGGCTGAGTTCAGACAGACTCACATCTGTGTGGGGCTAACGCTTCTTTAAATCTTGAGCAGAATCTCACCTGCGCTCATAGCCGGAGCCGTAGGGGTACTGGGGTCTGGGGCCCATCCCTGCCAGCGGTCCAGAGGGTGGCCCACGGGGGTACATGTCCTGCATGGCTCCACCGCTGGGCATCTGACCGGGACCGAAGGCCTCGCCGGGACCCGGACCTGACGGCAAAACCGAAAACCTGCTGTGAACCCCAGAAAGGCACACTGATCCCGAGCTCTGTGCTAAACTATGAACCCTGATGTGAAACTGGCTCGGCAGTGATCTATGATAATGTGATGTAATCTGCAGCAGCTCCTGCAGTCAGACTGAAGTCAGACTGCAGTCAGACTGAAAGTTCAGGCTTCAACCACCAGGGGGAAGCAGTGGACTAAATACAGTAGAACTGCACAGATTACTGCTTCTTGAAAACACCAAGTGTTATCAGTGTTCCTTGTTCTCAAACAAACATGTCCTCCTCAGTTCTTCCCTCCTCACCCTTCCTCACTCCTCCATAGGGGTCTTTGTTGGCATCATAGTGCATCCTCATAGGGTCTCCTGGACCACCTCCCTGCTGGTAGGGAGCACCGCCGGGTCCCAGGCCTCGTTTGCTGTGGAAGGCTGGATCGCTGCCCTCAGAGAATGGGTCCTGCACACTGACTCCTCCCACACTCCTGAACATAAACCACAGACATGAGAGTCACATGAAAGTGTTCGGGTTCACATCATTAACTCCGCAGCATAAAACCTGCAGGTGGATGGCAACAGAGGCAGCTGTAACTTCTAGCTTCACCTGAACTGGACCTGTTGGAGCCTTTTTAGTGACATCATGTGACCAATAACATGGCTGCTGTGAGGTTACTATACTAACAGACTGAGCCTGATGTGTAATTCTGAGGCATCACAGTTTCAGCTGTGCAATCGTGATGTGAACGAAAACCTTTAAGTTCCACTCTGTTGTGGCTTCTTCATGTTTATGTGCAGTTTGCTCAGGTGTGTTTAACACTGAAGCTCTGCCCCTACCTGTTTCCAGGCTGGGAGCCCATGTGGCTGTGCGGGGTGGAGGCGGGGGTCGGGGGCTTCAGGTCTCCGGGGGCCTCGGTCAGGGAGCTGCTGCTGGACTGAGGGGTGTTTGGACCCTGCAGGGAGCCCGAGTTCGCTGCAGAGACACAGACCAGAGTGTTACATCATCACCGCACACCAGAGCTCAGACACGCCTTCTTCATCAGCTGCTGTCTAATCGACTGGCTGACCAACAAATCACTGAATTTTACATTTTCAAACAGTTTATGGGAACATTTTAGGTTTGTTGGCGTCTTGTAAGACAAAATAAATAAAGTCGACTCAAACCTCATTTTACAAACCATTTGATCGATTTGATAACAGCAGCTTCATATTCCAACTACATCAGATGGTACATTAGATGCTTCAAAGCAAAAATCTTTTTTTTTCTGGTTGGAAACTGAAGATTTAGACATTTTATTTCCTGTGACATTTCTGAACTTTTGTCCAGCATAAATCCAGGTTATTTGGCATCTTAGACAGGCAGAGCTTCACCAACCTGCAAAAAGTGCATCCACAGACTGAATAATGTTCTTCACTGTGAACATCCCTTCATCTAAAGAACATGACATCATCAGCATACTCAGAGAGTCTGGAGGAATCTCTGTGCACAGGGATGCGGCCGATAGCTGTGACCTTCACCACTCTGTGATAAATCAGCGCACGGGCTCAGGAACACTCCCAGAAACCAGCGTATGCTAGCAGCTCGGCGTGCTGTCCACATGTCATGTTACAGCTCCATCATGCAGAGAAGAAGCCACGTGTGGCCACGATGGAGAAACAGTGCCATCTCCTCTGCACCACAGCTCGTTAAAATGGACCAAGGCAAAGACGAAATGGATATGAGGTCAGACTAATGGAGAACATCTGGAGCATCATGAAACCGACAACAGGACGAAGCAGAGCCAGGACTGCTGACATTCCTCTATGAAAGGTCAGCAGCTGTTCTCCTTAGAACATGGAGCGGTCCTACTTTTACTGCCATCAAATTCAAAATGAATCAGATTTTAACTGCAAAATACTCACTTATTATAATATCATTTATTTATCATTCTGTGATTTGACAGTTAAATTTAAGATGTTCGAAATGTTTTCAGAGCGCTCTCATCGGTCTGCTGTGTTTCTTTGGTGTTGGTGTGTCTGTGAAACCAAATATAGTGAAGGAAACTCTGAGAGGACAAAAACAAAGAGACAACTCTGCAGTGAAGAGAGAGCGAGACCAGCATCATGGGAAATTAGGTCAGTATGAGGTCACTGATGTTTACATTCACACTCTCCTCAAGCCTGCCTGACAGCTCGCAGTGTGTGTTACATAATCAGCTGTGTGTGTGTGTGTGTGTGTGTGTGTGTGTGTGTTTGTGTGTGATCCCTACAGCAGCATCAGTAACACCTCCTTTGTCACAGTCTCACTCTTGTTTCTGATTTTTACACTTTCAGCTGGAAACAGACACAAAGCTGAGTGTGAACCTCTCCGGTGTCAGAGGATCTGTCTTACCCGGGGAGGGCGGCTGGATCTTGGCCTGGAGTGACGGAGGTTTCTTGGCGTCTCCGGCGGGCCCCGCAGCCTCAGGCGGTGGCTCCTCGCCGCGCTCCATCTTGCACTCATAGGCGAACAGGTACTGGATGTACTGCTTCTTCAGCGAGCTGGCCGAGCTGCTGGACGTCCCCACGTTCAGCAGGGATGACAGCTCCCGCCACTTCTTATTCTTATTCACCTGAGAGCCAGAACGGGAACACAGATTCAGAGACAAGCAGATGGCAGGAATGCACCACCAAATTTATTTAGCGATTGATCTCCACGACCTAATGAATGAGGCATTAGCTGAACCCTGAAGGAGGAAGAAGACGAAACAGAGACAGAGAGAGGGTCAGTGCTGCCTCACCATGGCCAGTCCTCCAATGTCGCGGACAGCCAGGTACAGCCTGCAGAGGTCCAGCGGCTTCTTCCCGACGGCGGGCAAGTTTGGGACGGGCGTGCCCCTCTCGTCCATGAAAGACAGGTATCGGTCCACCCACAGCTTCCTCTCTGGCTCAGAGCCCATCTCGTACAGCCGGGTGATCTTCTCATTGGTCATGGTGGCCACGCTGGGCTTCTGCAGAGACACAGACAGCACCTTCAGCTTTACACATCACGGAGGTGGAGCCAACATGTCAGAGCTGCAAAGGAACCTTTGAATAAGACCGACACACCCACACCTGACCGGTGACAGTTTCCAGCACGTCAGTCACGAGCGGCACTTTAAAACCACTTAGACAGATCTGTCCACATAACTAATAAACATCCAGCAGAAACTCTGAATCAGAGTCTGAGAGGTCAACATGGCGGCAGTCGCTGGCGTGGAGGGAGAAGCACCTCAACCCTCAGCTCGCTGCTGCTCTGTCCTACGAAAACCTCCGATCTTCAGAAACAAGTCCAGATGAGGTGGGCACCTGCATGACATCACCTGCAGCCCGTTCAGACGTGAACGTTAACCACAGAACGATCTGCTGTGACTTTTAATATAACTACCAACTGCCCCACCCCTCAGGCCTGTTTCTTTTGTTGCTCACATGCTACATTTCATGAAATTAAGCAAATGAACTCAATGAATGATAAAGAAATGGACACAAAATAACCTCCGAACCACGCGGAATCATGTCAGTGAGTTTGTGTCTGAAAAGAACCGTCCGCAGGTGACGGGATCCGGAGTCGGAGGCTTTTCATCCACGAGTAGCAAGAAGTGTCGATGTCATTAGTGCAAACTGTTGTTGTGTTTGTGCATTGTGCTGCTTACCGGGCTGCTCGGCGTCCTGAGCCAGGCGGGGCTACTAATGCCATCGCTGTCCTCGCCGTGACAGGACGACAGGCTGGCCGAGCTGGGGGACATGGGGCAGGGGGTGGGGGGCTTGGACACACACTGTGAGCTGTAGTTGTCCTGTGATACAACACACACACACACACACACACACACACACACACACACACATATCAGAAGGAGCTGTTTCTTCTTCAGGTTTTCATTCTCACAGCCAGCACCAGTCTAGGTTGGAGCGCCTGCAGTCAGCTGACAGTAGAAACAACATGTCTGCCAGCAGCTGGTTAACTGCAGAGAACCAGCCGCTGCTCTCTGGTTAATTGCAGCGAACACTGAAGTGTGTGTGTGTGTGTGTCTTTGTTAGAGACGACAGGAAAGGAGTGAAGACACACACTCATGTGGCTGGTTCTACTTGGTTTTCGGTGTGTGCTGCTCTGGATGTGAAGCCTTTGCTAAACTAACCACACAGCCTGGTACGGTGGCCACCGAGGACAAATAAGGGAAACGCGCAAAAAAAGCAGCACATTTGTAAGGAGAGCTGTTCCTCTTGTCATCATCCTGTACGTTCTCATTTCAGTGAAACGTGACTTTTAGCAGCTCTCTCCACCTGTCAGTGCTCATCAAGCATAAAACCCTTCCTGTATAAAATGTCACTCAACACAGACTCAATAAATGCTCACGCTGATGAAGCTGTCTCCTGTAGGCGTAGACGGTTTACTCCAATCGGGTTTCCTCTCGTTATCGAGGAAACAAGAGCAGCCGACTCGCTTCACTTTCCTCGTTTTCTCACGTCTATTTTGAAGTTTCTCTGACAGTTGACATAAAAAACATCACCTAACTCGTGGAGTGTCAAACTGCTTCTGCATGAAACACAAACTGGGAAAAATTAGCGGCGGTGGCGTCTAAGGAGGAAGCCGAGCTGTTGAGACTCTCCTGCAAACAAAGCAGCCTCCGCTCATCACCTGAACCGCCTCGCATAACCCCGACCGCCACAAACATCACGGCGGCGGCTGTGATCAAGGCCGACACTTCGCTGTTAGATAACGAGGCGAGGAGAGTCGGAGAGAGCAGTGAGGAGGAGGAGAAACTGCAGCTGCTAAGCCGAGTGAGGAAAACAAGAAGAAACAGACAAGAGAAGAGAGAGTGCCGCTCTCCGCCTCGTGTTGGTTATTTTGGGTTTCTGTTACTCTTCCAAACCAGCTGATGAAGCAAAGACGGGTTCAGGTGTAATGAGCGGCGTGCTCCTAGGAGTAAACTGATCAGTGCTGTCAGCCATGATGAAGAGAACCGCCCGAGAGGAAGGGTGAAACTTGGGGAAATTGCTCTCCTGCCCCCAGCTTCATTCTCACAAACACAAATAGATCCTGTTTGCATGTTAGCGTCAGCTCAGCATCTGCTGCCACACAGCCTTCACCTTCACGGCAGTAAGCCTTAAAGGCCGTCCACACATACAGACTGACAGAGAGGCTCAGAGATGCAGTGAAATAACCATTCTCAAGGTAAACTCTTTGAAGGATACCACTTACTGTCATGTGACAGGTTGGTAAGTATGTTAGAGTCCACAAGGAGCCAACCATCAGCACTGGGCGGGGCTTAAGGCACTGATGGTTCAGTAGTACATTGGATCCCTTCCTACAGGAACCGCCCACAGACCTGCCGTCCCCGACACGCTCAGACGGGCTCATCACTTTTTACAAATTCTATGCGGATTATTTACGTTTTCATCACATCAGTGTAAAAAACAGCTGATTGTTAACTTGGTAACATCGGACCTGCGACAGGTGCAATTTAATGACATCATCAAATAAACTCACTTTTCTGACTTAAACTGTGGTAAAATCAGAAGAATTTCGGTTACGAATACGCTAAGCTGTTCTCACATTAGATTGGGCACTCTTGCGTCTGTCTGAGCGTGCTCAGAGAAGAAAGCCAGCACCATGGCCGAGCAGCTGCTGTAATTGGTTAGTAAAAAGCCAAAGAGAGAAACCTTGGGTTTGGGCTCTCCTGCAGGACCAACACCCTCTTTGCTCAGCTCCACCCTTTGCTTGGCATCTGCATGAGGACCCATCCCTTCAGCTGGCATCATCACGGGGCCTGAAAGACCAAGACATCAGAATTCATAACCTCCGCAACGTCCAACCAGTCTCTGACAGGTGCTCAGGTCTGCGGTCCTACCTGATGGTGGGGCACTGTAGGGGGGTCCCTGTGGCGTCATCCTCCCAGAGTTACTCCCTGGCTGCTGACTGTAAGGACCTCCAGGACCTGCGTGGCCTCCTGGACCTCCAGGGCCCATTGCACCCAGCGGTGTCATGCCCGGGTAGCTGCCCTGCCTGGAGAGGAAAAAGGTTAAATGATCATTACAAATGCGTGGAACAGGCTGGAACTGTGTTGTTAGAGGAGCCAAAGAAGCAAAGAAGCAGAGCTGAGGGCTTAGCAGGTCAGAGCACTGACCCAGGCAGGTTTCCATCCAGCACAAATATTAATCCAGTGTCCAGTTTAAAACTGCTGTTTTTATATTAGATATTTGCTTTGTGGGATAAATAGCAGGTGGCGTGGTACCATTGCAGAAGAAGAACACGATGATGTTTTTAAGAGAGCTTCAATCAAAGTTGAAGCACGGTTAGCTTCAGCTGTGGGTATAAAAACAGCAACAGCAGCAGCAGCTGGCGGAACCACAGAAGAAGTAGTTAGTAAAACGTGTCATTAACCCTCTGTGAGCTATAGCAGACCCTCACAGCTGTCTGCTAACAAACCTACCCATAATGCTCAGAGGGGGCCTGCACAGCAGGCTGTTGGGGCTGAGCACTGGAGCCCTGCTGCTGGGACTGGTGCTGATGAGGGTGGGTAAGAGGGTGGGAGGGGTGGAGGGTGGGAGAGAGGGCAGGTCGACCGGTGTGCCAGGATGGGCTGTTGTAGATGGGTGAGCGAGCGAAAGGAGGCCTGGAAAAATGGAAGGAGGACGGAGGGAGAGAAGGAACAAACTTTCATCAGTGTGAGCCCAAAAATCAAAAACGAGCTTCATCACAGTTCAGTCGGCTCCACAGGTGCGCCGGCTTCGTCCTCTGGGAGTTTTCCACGGACACTGGGAGGTTTGAGCAGATTTAAACTGATTCTAGTTTTTAACCCCTCAATAAGAAAAGTTAGGATGAACTAACAGCATCATTTCACAGATTTATATTTAAAAGCTGCTGATGATTGTGAGGACCAAGCCACCTCACCGAGCTGTAGCTAAAGCTCGGTGGGTCGACTCACCTGCTCTGATTGGCTGCTGTAGACGGTGCTGATGATGAGTTGGCACCGGGTCCGGTGGTGGGGACAACCTCAGGTGGCTTACAGCTGGCGTTGGGTCCCGGGGGCCCCATGCCCTGCCCAGTGGCCTGCGGCATGCTAGGTGAGGTGGGGGCCAATGTGCCACCTCCTGCAGGGTAAGGCCGCCCACCCACACCGGGCCCGGGGCCAGGACCACGGCCCGCTGGGGTGGACGGGCCCTGGCCGTGCATGGGACTGCTGGCGTTCAAGCCCAGGCTGTTGGCCAGGCTGGAGCCCGGGCCCGGGCCCGGCCCGCTGTAGTTGGCACTGGGGGTCCCGCCATAGTGCGGGGGCCGCGGGTAGTTACCTGAGTAGGACCAGACAAGTTATCAGAGATGCAGTGAGAGGTTAGAAAACAAAGTGTTTTTGTGATTTAACCATGTTCTACCTGGAGGGCCGTACTGCCCATAGGAGTGGCCAGCCTGCTGGTAGGAGCTGTGGTGCATCGGCCCCCCCGGCCCTGGGTGAGGGGTCATGGACGAAGAGGAGTGCTGGGGCCCAAACTGAGACCCAGAGGTGCTGCGTTGCATGGTGGATGGGAAACCTGGAGATGAAGATAAAGATGGTAGGGGGAAGTGACAGGGTTAGCCTAGCAGTAGCTTAGCTAACATGACTGACTGTAAAAACTCAGAAACCATGAACCTTAAAACCTCGTTTAACCTCAGAAGCTCACATAGAAAGATTTAAAATGATTGGTTAATCTACAATAACTCAGTTGTACTGGTGACTTGTACCTCTGTCCTGAGTCATGGCAGACTGGGAGGAATGAGGACCAACATCTGGACCAGGACCAGAGACCTGAGGGGGCATCTGAGAGCCTGAAACAAAGAGAGTCGTTACTCCACAGGAACATCGAACGCATCACAGGACCTTGTGATAACACTCATAACTGTGCTCCCACCTGGTCCGCTGGTGGCAGGGGAAAGAGGTCCGGAGCGCGATTGGCTGCCAGAGCCAGCTGGGGATGGGGAGGGGGAGGGAGAGGGTCCGGTGCGAGGTGGCGGAGGGAGGCGAGGGGAGACGTGCGGGGAGAATGGAGAACGGGCTGGAGTCCCCTGGTCGCCCTGAGCGCTGCTGGAGCCCGATCCCCCCGAACTCACCACTGCCTCTGTGCCAGTGGGCAAATCGTCGATGGAGCCGGAGAGGTCCTGAAAGACAGCACAGAGCAGCAGATGATAAAACACTTGGTGGACATTTTCACACTCGTTCACCTGTTTGGATAAAATTCATATGTACCTGCACTGAGTGAACCAAACACGACTAGCAGCTGTTCTGATGCACGTTGGACTTTAGGTTTCTATTTTATTTCTGACTCGTATTCTGGTGAATCGTTACAGCTGCTGCTGCTCGGTAAATGACATCAGTAACACCCTCACAGGAGGATCGTTGACCGCTCTTTGGCGCCGGCTCGTAAAGCTTCAGCAGACGCCATAATAAGGCAAGGAGGTGGAAACGTCCCAGCTGGAGCACATTAACCCCAAAACAGGGCAGCTGAGTGGAAACTGCTCTGAGTCTGCAGCTTCTGAAGAAGCGAACGTCACAGGGAACCTCGAACAGAGAGGTCACCATGGACCTTGGTGCAGAAAAAAAGGATTTCGAGCTGCGCCTCATCTGTTTTTGATTAACAAGAGCTGACTGTAAGTCATGTACAGAGGTGGAAAAGACCTGAATATTCACTCATTAGTGTACAAAATTGCAAAAACTACAAGGAGGAACTCCTCGCCACGACTAACTCCCTCACATTTTAAGAAAGTGATTCAAATCTGGGGCAGCACAGTGGCACGGTGGCAAGCACTGTTGCCTCACAGCAAGAAGGTCTTGAGTTCAATTCCACCATCAGGCCAGGGTCTTTCTGTGTGGAGTTTGCATGTTCTCCCCATGTTTGCGTGGGTTCTCCCCGGGTACTCGGGCTTCCTCCCACAGTGGAGCTTGGTTAATTGAAAAATCTAAATTGTGAATGTGAGTCCGAAATGGTTGTCTGTCCCTGTGTGTTACCCCTGCGACAGACTGGCGACCTGTCCAGGGTGTTGCGCTATGACATCCCCCGCGACCCTGAAAAGGATAGGCGAATGGATGGATGGATTCAAATCTGTAGAAAATATTTGGCGTAGGGTCATCTTTACTTTTAGCCAGGTGCTAAACCAGAAGATGTCATTTTTGAAATCAAGCTCATAGCATTCAAGTTTTTCTGTTTGAAGATGAAAAATCAAAAAGGCTGAACATGAACCTACAGCCAAACACAGCCCTGAGGAAAGATTCAAATGTCTGCATCTGTGAGTCTGATTGGTTCAGAGCAATGTAACGACTGTCATCTCTAAAAACGAGGGTTCATGTGCACACCAACGAAAGAACGTTACACCCCAGTTGTTCACATCTGCTTCCACATCAGAGTACGATCCAGGCTGAGCCTGGGATGGGTTCGCCGCAGACCTGGTGGATGCTAGGTGGTTAGCATTCACGCTAACTATTGTGCAAAAACTTGATTTTCCAAAACTGGAAAGGAAAACCCTCCACCAGGGCTAATTCCTTTGTTTTACTTTTTTACTCGTTAGTGAACTAGTTGAGGTCAGGAAACCTGCAGAGTCTCCTCATTTCAGTCCACCGAAAGAGTCACTTAGGGCTCAGCGGACAGGTGCAGAGTGGTGAGCGTGGTTAAACTGAAATGTTGGAGGTCGAGATGTCACACTCAAATTTACGGGGAAGTTGGGACCACAGGGATACCGCCGTCAGGCCACAGTTTAGCCTTTTTATACAGATTTCAGTGCTAAGGTGAAGCACATCCAGTAACCATTTCTCAGTAAACAACTCAAATCCTCCATCGTGTAGTTTTCACGTAGTTACAGCCTTTTATGTGATAAACAATAAAAACCATCAAACCACAATCTTTTTAAGGTGTTTGCCGGCAGGTCAGAAGCAAACAGAGAACTTTAAGATTCACACAAATAACACAAAAGTGAGATTCATTTAGAGTAGTGGATGTGTGTGTGTTTAGGTCATTAACACTGGACACCCTCACCTGAGAAAGCACCTTTGGATGTGTCCCAAAGCCAGCTGGGCTCTCTGGATTGTCGTAGCACAGCTATTTTAGGGTTTTTCTTCTTATAAGGATTTATTATCAGTCCCAGTCTTTCATTACAAACTTTTGCTGCCATCAGCACGAATCATGCCAGCTAAAAGCAGGTGAACTGTGTTGTCTCTTAAATGCAATCTGGGCTCACAGCTCTGCTGTCTTCAGACTTTCACTAAGTTTGTCTTAAAACATGAAGGCTACGCCAACTCCCCCACTGTCTGCTCCACATCTCCACAGTTTCAAATTCAGCCTGGCTTTTTTTGTTTGATCTCGGCTTCTTGGAGGAAAAATGTGAGTTCTTTGTGGAAAAATTTAATTTATCAGGAGAGGCCGAGTCCTTAGACTAAGCAGAGGACTGGACTTTAAAGCAGAAACACGTCAGTAACAGAAATAAAAGCAGAGCACTGAGCGGCTGAGAGAAAGAGCAGGGAGGAGCAGGCGGAGGTGAAGGAGCCGCCGCGGAGCGACGCGCTGCAGGTTGGTGATTTATGGCCGTAATTACCCCGTTTCATTAAAGCCTCGCAGGCTCTGATTGGATGAAGAGAATTTTCCGACCTCATCGCTCATTCGGAGTTATCCTGCAGAGCGAACAACACGCTTCTCTTTGTTTCTCCAACAGGAGCGAGCCCTCCTCCTCCTGCTCCTCTAACAGACAGCACCTCCCTGAAACAGATTCTCCATTAAACAGCGATGAACACCGCCGGCGTCATGTGATCACACACCAGAACAGAAAGAGTCAAACATGGAAACGTGCAGAGGTGCGCTCCAATCGTCTGATTGATCTACGGTGATCAATTTTAGAGCAGCTCAGGTTTCATTTTTAATTCTAAGTACTTATTGATGATTATAAGTTATGTTTTTATTGTTGATAATAAATCGGATTAATCACCCAGTCCTACTCAAAAGTTTAAACATTTAAAAAAAAGAAAGGGACCAGTTCATGAGTCTGAACGGCAAAAAAGATTAAAAACTGTGAAACTATCTGGCAGAAACAAATCTGTAGACGTGGACCCGTCTCTCCTTCTCTGTCAGTGTTTCTGTCACACACGTCTTTCCGAGAATTAGGGCGGCGTGTCCTTGTTCGCTGCTAGGTCAAACCCATTTACAGGCGTCGAGCGTTCTTTTGTTCATTTCAGACTGAGCAGAGAAGAAAAATGAGCAACCGTCAGCAAAAAACAAACACATTTTGGATTTCTGTCTCTGAAACATCGGGACTGAACATCGCCGACTCTGAACTGAAGTCAACTTATTAAAGAGTCTGCAAGGCCTTCGGGTGCAGCTGATTTCTGCTGATTTTCTCCTCCTGCACTCATCTTTCCACCAGCAGTCGCCATGGCAACTGCATCAGCACCACGACTTCAAAAGGAGGCTCCAGAAGATAAAGAGCAAAACAGAGAGAGAGGGGTGATGAGGCACAGCAACAGAGACAGAGAGGAGAAGGAGAGAGAAGGAAGGGGAGGAGGATGAGTGAGCGTGAAGGAAAGAGGCGAAGGCGGAGATGGAGATGATGGAGGTGGGTGGAGAGGCTGAAGCAGAGCTGCAGCTGAAGGTGGTGAAATTAACAGACTGAAATCATCGAGCAGGATGAAAGTGTGACGTGAACTGAAAGTCACACATTGGTGTTCCTCAAGGCTCCATTCTGGCCTCACTGATGTTTCATAATGAGTTTAATTAAAGACGATGAGCCGTGCTATTGTTCTAGATTCTCTCATGGTGACGTTTGTACGAGAGAAATTCGAGCGCCAACTTGTTATTATTATAATATGATTAGATGGATTTATTAATTGGGTTTTAAGTTCCCATGACCATTGAGATCTCTCTGTTTATACTGCAGACAGAGGTGGTGATGATGGTTAAACTGAAAACCTTTAATACATCTGGGCACTGTGAGAAGGTGGCAACCCTATACCCTCAAAACAAGTAAAATCGTTTCTTTCATTTGGGTAAAGTTTGTCCCACGGCGAGATCACACGTCTCTGTACAAACAGGAGAAACGCGCAGAGCCAACAACAACTACAGCGAGTAAAAAGTTTAGAAATATAAATGAAAATGAGGCCTGGCTGTCATGTCATCCTCTTAAAAACATCAAACACTCAGATATGTGTTTCTGCTTCATACAGTTTTATTCTTTTATGGTCTCTGCTGTTTTTTTAATCATCATCTTCCTGAATTTCTATGGTGTGCATTCTTGATTACAATCTTCTTGCTTCTGCGTCCACTGGTTTTGCAGCTAACCTCTGTAGTAACTCAGGATTCTGCCTGAAGTTACATGTGGTGAATAAAATCAGTCTGAACTGACTCGTGCTCATCCAGCAGCAGACGTGCTGGCTCGCTAATGGGCCGAGTCTTTTCGGGGTTAAACCTATTTTAAATGTAAATGGCGGTTCCCTGTGAGAGCCGTCGCAGCTCGCCATCATTATTTCAGTCGTGTGTCTCTGAGTAGCGCGGCGACACAGGCCGAGGCGGCGGGGGGCCTCAGGCGCTCAGAGCGTGAAACCTGCGAGCTTCAACTCAGAGAAAAGAGGACGGCGTGATTATTGACAACGAGGCCGGCCTGCGGACAGCGGGGGGCATGAAACGCGTTCAATATGTCACGAAGGCTGAATCACGAGCTATGAGCCTGACAACAAACAGCTCTTATTCTGCTAAAACCGAGCTTGCGGGATCAGAACAGGACAGGAAGTCGGGACTGAAGAAAGCCGACCCACCAGGAGGAAAACTGTTTGACCTCGGCCTCCAAACCTCACAAACAGAACTTTAACTTTCCACAGATCAACAGAACACGGCCTTAGAACTGCATTCAAACTAAACATTTATTATTATCATTAATATTTATTTTATTACAATAATAATATTTTATATATATACCCAAATCTGAAAAATCTGACACGCTGTATTTTACACTACTCACAACATTTTGGAATCAGGGTTGTTTAGTCTGATGTAGGGCTGTCACCATATCCGATCATCACTACTCGATTATTATAGCCAAAATCATTAACATTAGTTAATTATTAGTTAACTGAACACAGAGTCTGAGTGTAGTGAGGCACAGATGGTTCATACCTCAGCATCAGTTTTTTAAGAAGTGGTGCAGACAGATTAAGAAACTGCCTGTCCATACAGGAACGTGCCTGTTTGATAGAAAACTCCTCAGGTTGGGTTTGGTTTATTCTGCAGCAGGAGCTCAAGGAAGCTTTAACATGAAAACTAAACGGCTTTTTAGGCTGAATCCTGCTGTCCTTTAGATCCGCCATCAGTCAAATACCAGGACAAGAACTCTGTGGTGTAGATGTGGTACTGACTCAGGATCAGTGTGTCAGCCCCACAGGATAAATTTCAGGTGTGTTGGGCCATAAAAAAAAAAAAATTGCTGTAACCCACATCAGGCCCACCTCATTACTCCTGGACCAAATCTTGCCCACTCAGTATTCAGCGGTGCTGTGAGTGAGTCATAAACAGCTCACATAGACCTGGATGAGTCTGATTTATGACCCAGGGTGACCACGACCATCACTCTACTCTTTGAACTCTGTCATGGTTTGACCAAACAGTGATGGGAACTATTCAGAGCATCCGTAATAATACTGGTATTAATTTTTACTGCTATTATTAAAGTATCATATTATGATATTAATGACATAGTGACATCATATTGTTATGTTGCCTATTGAAACAAGGAGGAGGAGATGCTAGCAGCCAGTGATGAGTGACCCACTGAGCACCACTGGAGCGCTGGACTATTACAGTTACTGATCCACTCTTTGACCCAGAGACAGCTGCTCACTGGGACAGAAGGATGGAAAAAGTCCTTGTTTCATTCGCAATAATATACCCTCCTGCCTGTGAGCTGCACTCACCAACATTCTGCTTTTTTCCAATATTATCTGAAATATTATCACAACGTTCTGTGAAATATTGTGATAATATTCTGAGGTTATATCGTCCATTGCTAATGGAAACTCTGGCTTGTTGTTGGTTTGTGTGGTGAACTCTGTGTGTGTGTGTGTGTGTGTGTGTGTGTAGAGTTGGGGGTCTTTGCGCCTGACCAGCAGAGAGCAGCTGTGTGTTCGGACTCACTGGCAGACTGGACGGCCTCTCCTGTTGGCTCAGACTCATCTCCTCGTGGTTCAGTTTCCCAGGAGTCATAGCGGCAGACTGGCCCCGGCCCCCGTAAGCCTCCTGCGGCACCTCCTGCAGGGTGACAGACAGACAGAGCATTTAAATCTTACAGGAACAAACAGCAAAAAAAAAAAAAGGTTTCCTCTGTGTGCTCTGTTGGGTTGATGGTGACTTTAGATTTGGCCTCAGGTGTGAGGCAGATGAAGTACATGGAATACTGTTTTCTATGTAAATCCTGTCTGAAGCCCCATCGGTGGCGTTTCTGTGTTGATTGTGCGGTTGAAGCATCATATTGGCCCGGGACATTCCGTCTTCCTCAGTGCATAAAAGTGGTTGTTCTTCACATTTGCTGATTTTGTTTAGTTGGATTTGTCATTATAGACTTGTTTCATAGGTCTAGTTAAGTGGTAAACATGGACACTGGCCACAGTAATATGTTGGCGAGTTTCCCAAAAGACCCAATCGCACCAATTTGTGTCGGTTTACGCTTGCTCATTTGGTTTGATTGAGCTGTAGTCATCTCTACATGAAGTCTGAATAAAGGTTAGCACCCAGTTTTCTTCTGTTCTCCTTTTTATTAATTTATAATTAATAAATGAACTTGGTGAAAACCTGAGCTGAGCGGGTCTCCCTTCTCTGACGTGTCCTGAATGAACCAGACGCAACAATCCATTCAGAAAAAATGAAAGACATCCCACAATGCACTTGTAGCAGACCTCAGAGTAGTGCTGGACATCTCTTGGCTGCAGGTGGAGCTGTGGTAGCTGCTGGGAGTCTCAAAGCCTGGCTCCCGCTGCCTGCTCCCGGTCAGAGTCTCAGCTGCCGTCTTGAGGAAGATGAAGATGATAAAACAGCAGCTGGAGGTCGGGGTTTCCCCATTGCCTGCAGCCAACTCCATTTAAACACCATGAAGATCTGACATTGTTGAAGTGATCAAATAAAAAACAGACTGAAGGAGATGCTCTCTCTCTCTCTGTTTCATGTCTTCACAAAAACTTGTGTAACACGATCCTCTGAAGACAAAGACAGCTGTGTTTGTGAACAAAGACCAAATGAAGTAACACTTTAGGACAGAAACAGGGCAGAAAGGATCGTCATTATCAGCAAATACAAACTAAATACTAAAGTTAATCTAGTCTTTTCAGTGAACTGAAGGTCTGTTCGATGCTTCCTTCATGGGAAAATTTCACAATAGAATCTGATGAGGATTTACCTCGTCGCTGTTTAATCCCACCCAGCCATGGGCAGACCCCAGTGGACAGATTAGGTCTCTGGAATGGCGTGCTAAAGTCTCACTAACGTTCTATCCCGTGGCCTGGAGAGTGGTAGGAAATGGATGGATGGAATTTCTTTCTATTAAATTTATCTATTACTTCTAATGTCTCTGCTCTTTTTGTTTTTTTCCTGTTTAATTCCAGTTTGGATGCTGTTTTTTTACTTCTGTAGAACATTTCATGTCTTTTTTAAGTGCTACAGAGACAAAAGTAAGCGGAGCTTGCTAGCTGAAGGCGTTTCAGGAGCCATTCTGAGATGTTTTGACCTTGTGAGGCTTGGAGAGTCTGCAGCAGCAGCTTAAAGCTCTCTGGAGGCCTCGAGCGGTTTCCCCTCAGAAACATCCACATAGAAGACAGCCACACATCCACAGCAGCATCACAACTTCTTTTGTATTTGACAACATTATCATACAACTTTTCTGTTTTCTTATCTTCTGATTTCTGGTTATATGTTGAAGCCTCTTCTTTCTTATTTTTCACAATAAAAACTGTCAAGAGGTTCCTTTCCTTCCCTTTACTCCTGTAAAAGGCTCTTATTGTGGAAAGATGTGCAGGAATTTGAGTGAATTAACAGTAAAATCAGAAAGACAAAACAAAGTTTAGGTTCGTAATCCCAGTCCTACCTGCTGTGGCAGTGGGCGGGGCTGCATGTACGGTGGCTGACTGGGGGCAGCAGGTTGCTGCTGTGGCGGGCTGAAGTATGGCGGCTGGCCCGGCTGGCAGTAACCACTCATGTTCTGCTGTTGCTGCTGCTGGCCGTACTGAGAGCCCATCTGAGAAGAGACCGCAGACATCAGAGACACGAGGCCAATCGATATTACCTCGTTAACACCACAAACACGAGGTTAAAGCTTTGAAACGGCCGATAGATTTCCACAGACTCAACAGACAGAAAGACTCCATGTCAGAAACATGAAGAGTGCAAAGAAATAAAACAAACTCAAATTTACAATTTGCATTCTTTAGCAACAAATCACGCCTTTCCTTTGCGTTCTGTTACATTAAGCATCAGTGCTTCTTTAAATTTGAATGAGACTTTATTTTGTGAAAATCATCACCTGCATTAAAGCATGAAACAGTGGCGCAGTGCGCAGCGTGGATGTCGACATTTTACTTCTATTTTATTGAACAAAAGGACCAAAGCGGACAGTAAAGTGGGAACTGCATCCAGGACAGAAACATCAGCATTACGCTACGCAGTGTATGCAGAACCCCGTCCAGCAGCCAGAGCCCAAACTTCAACGGGTAACACGCCGATGAGCAGTCAGGCTGCGTTTCTACCTGGTCATGTTTCTAAAGTAGAATCACCGTGGTGACTGCTTCGATCGCACAGTGATTTTACTAACTCTGGAAAAATACAAATTCTGCAACCGGTTGGTGACTGATTGCTAAATATTGCAGAACTGTTGCTAGGTGACATTAGCTGCTAACAGGTATACAGCACTGCACTTGTGAGTGCCGACTGCTGCAGTTACCTACAGTTTATATGGAAGAGGCCGATTTGTTGTGTTTCTAGTTTGAGTTTCAGTGTTTAGTCGTGTTTAGTGAGTGTTTGCAGACAAGTCAGTGTCTTCTTACAAGCTCTGAGCGACCAAAGCAATCATCAGGACGTTTTTAGCACACCACTGTCTGTGTGAGCAGCTTAACAAGGCAACAGCCAGCAACCACCTGGGGAGGACACATTTTTCCCTAGCAACCGGAGGTTACCAAGAGGTTGCTAAACAGTCTTAGTTACTTCATATAAAGTTAAAATATAAAATTTAAAACACATGATGCTGTGTTACTATAGATGCAGCTGCTCAGTTGTACAGAAGTGATGAAACGTATATACATATTAATTAATCATAATTTTAATAATAATATCAAATATGTTTCTGAATAATCAGTACTTATGCATAAACTTGTATTATAGAAGCAGGACTGAGACTCATACTTCAGCACAGAGTCTGAACACTTCCTTCACTGGTTCTTCCTCACAGACGCTCTCAGTTTAACTCTTGTGCAACCTCCACATAAAAAATAAAAAAAAAGACGCCCCCAGCCTTCACTGCTCCAGCTAAAGAGTCAATTAAAAGCCAAACAAAAGCAGCTCTGTTCTTCTGATGATAATAATAATCTGTCTTGCTCTACAGTGAAGCCGCTCAGGAATCACAGTCCACCCTTTTCCTGGAAAGCGACCTCTAAATTTAATTTCCTGAATATCTCAGACTTCCTCTGTGGATCAGATCTGTTCTCAGACTGGAGGAAGCTTCCTCCAGTCATAGACTTCTGACCCCTGACCTCGTGTTTTGCAGCGTCACAGGAGAACCACATGATGACCGTCAGTATGAGCCACATTTCCGATCTTTAACACATTCCTCCTCTTAGACCCGATCGGTCTGCTTCCAGATACGCAGAGTGAAGAAGAGGAGGAGGCAGATGAAAAGACATAAATTCACTGATTCAAACTGATCATCTTAACGCCAAACCAACCATCATACTCCTACTCATTAACATTCATACCACCTTAAAAACCTGCTTTAAAATCAGATGTGTTGAAACTCATCCACACAGCTTCTCTCTCAGATCGTTATCTGGCTCAACACAGATACCACAAAATGCAATACGATGCAACCTCGGTGCAACCCGAGAGAGCTGCAGCTGCGGGATTAACCGCCCTGCTCGAGAGCACTAAAGTGGGACAGAAAGCTGGCAATGTCTGCATAAATATCAGGAAGACTCAGACAGACTTCAGGCTGCACATGGACTCTGAAAGCCTGGACGGGCCTTTAAGCGACCTCACCTCCAGCACATTCTTTGATCAAGAGCATTTCCTCACCAGCATGTCCGTCAAACCTGCAGCTTCACTGAAACAGAGATTACAGTCGGAAGTCTGAGTTCATGCTCTAACAGTAACTCGGTAACCTCCTGAAACCAGGTTGAGTCTGCGGCGCTCATACAGGGGAGCCAAGGGTCGAATTTCATGTGGAATCAGAGAGTTAATAAAGAACAGTCCCGGGGCCACTTGGGCCTTGCGCTTCCATGAAACTCATTACTCTCTCTGCGTGGGTGGCGTCCTTAATCAGACACGACAGCGGCGACACGAACTCCCTCAGGCCGAAACCATCTGCAACGATGCAATAATGACGCCGTCCAGCCCGAGAGTCGGCAGGAGAAACACCTTTAGGTGGTTCACCTGCAGCCTGAAAGGACCGCCCTCCTCACAGCTCTGAAATCGATCAGGTTCTTAGAGCTTCTAACAGAAAGGTGAGACGAAGCCCGAACAGAAAATTCACTGACTGAAGCTGAACATCTATCTTAAACGGGAAGAGAAACCCAACTCGAGAACACACAGGTTCAGATTGGAGCTCAACGGCCTGACGACAGCACAGAGGCTGAACCACAAGAGGTTTCAACCTTCTCCACCTGCTGGAAGACTCAAACCAGCACAAACAAATGCAGACTTCCTACAGCTGAACCACCGAGGACAAATTCAACCTCTTACTGTCCTCAGAATTAGATTCAGGCCCAACAGTGATGAAACCTGAAGAAAAGTGCTGTGGCTCACAGCAGCAGGTTCAGCCAGGCTACACTCCTCCTTCTCCTGCTCGTGGCCACAGTTTCACATTTTCAACTTTAATGTCAGAAAAAATAAAGTTCACACATGTCTACACAGCAGCTCCAACCTTCATCAAAGACTGAAACTGTACTTCCTGTTGTAACTTTCCAAATTAAAAGTTTCTTGTCTTCTGGGTTTTTCCTGCATAGTGAAGACTGAATCACTGTCAGTCTAACAATGCTACTTTTCTAAAAACTCTTCTGTCGACTGGGACTTTTTATCTCCTTATCAAATACTAGAAAACTGCATAGCTCACATGGACTCACTGCCTGTATTAGGACCTGACATGTACAGATAAACACTTGCTGAGTGTTTTAGTTTTTTATTCTTCTCTGAAAGCTTTAAAATCCACAGTATGTGTGGATGAATTCAGCCATGGTTCTGACTGATTATTATTAACCCATCATCACTGAGACAGACAGATTTATTCTGCCTCCTGATTCATTCGCTGAGAAGAAGCTTCGCCGTCTGTTGCTCTCTGTGGCATTCGGCGGTGTTTACCCACCGAAGGATCCAGTCTGCTCTGAGCTGCAGTGTCAGAGCCAAACTGGAGTCTAAGAATAGCCCGAGCCCAGGGTGCACCAGAAATAGCCTGACCCGGGCCGGCCCGGCAGAAGCCGTGCGGTCTGACTGCATCAACAGACGCCTTGTCCACGGTGACGAAACGGTGACGCTGCAGATGAATCAGCACCAGCGGAACGAAGGCCTTAGTTTCCATAAACCAGCTCAGAGGCTGCTGAACACCAGCAGAGCAGGAGCAGGGACGGCAAACTCACAGGAGATGATCTCATTAGTCATCCTGGGAGGACACTAATGAGCCAACAATCTGTATGCTAATGAGTATCTGGTTAATGCTTCATACGTGTAGCCTAATGTGGAGAGTTACAGGAAGCTCTCGGGTCCTCTGGCCTGTAGTAAAGCAACCTGATCTCTACAGAAATCAGAGTTTTACATATCAGCCTGGCGCTGCTCTGCAAACACGTCTCACCGCTCTGCAGCCACGATGAGAGCACTGATTTGGGCTCTGATCAGGTCTCTTTTATCACCTACAGTACACACCCCAGATGAACACCACCACCCGCCACACTGGGCTGCCTCACACTCAGATTTAACAGTTTTAAAACATCACATAAAGTCATGAGAGCTATAATGACTGAAAGAGTGAGGTCACAAACACGAGCTCCTCCACAGAGGCAGGCTTAGGAGCTCAGAGGAGAGCTCCTGCTCCTCCATGTTGTAAAAAAGCTGCTGAGGTGGGTGTGTGTGTAGTCAGGCTGCCTCCTTAACACCACCATTTGGAGGTTTTGGAAGAGATTTGGGAAAGACCCCGAAGTAGATAAACAACCTGCTGTTAAGATTATATACACCTCATCTGACCTGGAAACACCTTGAGATGCTGCAGAGACAGACGTCTGCATTACCTGCTTTACTTCAGACAGGTCGGAGATCACAAAGGAGGGTGGAGTCAGATAACCTGGCAAGTTTCACTTCAACATGAAGGTTTTTAAATGGGAACTTTTGTCTATACAAATTCTCCCACAGTGTGCACCTCAGGATCCTTTCAGCGCCGTAGGTCAACCAAGCATCCAGGGTGGATTTAACGGACCAGTTAAATTCTGCATGAACTCATCAAATCATTTAACTTTTAAATCCTGTCTTAAACTTATTTTTATCACCTTTCCAGTAATTTCAGGGAAATTGTAGATTCCTATTTTTCATCTTTCATCTGTTTTTTCATTATCTGAAGATGGTCTTGATGCTGTTATACAACTAAATTGTTTCGAACTGGCCAGTGCAGCCACAGAAAGAAATGAAAGCCTGTAAATTACTGATAAGCATCACTTCTTTACTGTGACAATAAAAAAAAAAAGTAAAGCTGAAGACTTTCAGGTGTTTGATTTATGATCAGATTTATGGATGTTCAGTTTTATTGATGTCAGCTCCTGTAACTGCAGAGTTTGAAATCCCACCCAGAACTACAAGTTAAATGAAACTAAAGAATTATTTTACATTAATTCGTCCAAATGGAGCCTTAAAGACACATCTGAGCGCCTCCTACCTGTTGCTGAGGGTACTGCATCCCTCCCATTCCCAACTGCCCCCTGCTGGACATCCCCATCGGGTATCTGTGGGGGGTAGGGGAGCCGTAGGGCTGTCCAGGGTACGGTGCCCCCTGCTGCTGGGAGTACGGGTTGGTGCTCATCCCGTATAGTTGAGAACGCTTCATCGCCATCGGGTCCATGGGCGGCACCTGAGGAGGAGAACACGGTGGATAATTAGTGACGCCATGAACTTAACACCATGTTTAAAGACACAACACGCGACTCTGATTCATCAGTGTGACAAAATCTTTGATGACTACAGAGCAATGACATCATCAACATTCATATTAGTAAGACCTGAGGAGGAACTGCATCTTTATGTTTGTTTCCACTATGAGAAATCCAAACTGTCCATCCATCAGTTTTCTTCCACCATTAGCTCACTCTTTTATATCCATCAACACCAAGTCTGACTGAGCACGCTCACACTGATGGACGGATGGAAAGTTAAATATCTTTATATGTAACCTTCAACCCACGCTGATTCTTCTAAAATCACCAACAGCTCCACTCTGTATGTCTGCTTGGGGGTTTGGCCTACTGCCACCTGCTGCAGGTAACACACCGCACATTATCCCAGTAACTTACCCACTGATATGGTTTGTCTGTTTTCACTGAGGCTCATGGCATGTGCTCAGGTGTGAGGGAGTCAGGTGTGTCTCTGAGAGTGAACCCTCATCTGCGGCATGCTGAAGGCCTGCGAGGCCACTTTAAGCCGGAGTCAACAGTCACGCCTGGGTACACTTTAATATTCACACTCACTCTGTATTTGACACACTGACATAATAATAGTAGGTGAGAGGAGTGACTCAGAGAGAACAGATGTTTCGCTGCCGCTCCGGCAGCTAAAAATAGAAACCGCTGACGGATTTTACGCTTAAAAAAACTGACGCAGACTTTTAATCCTGTCCTTTAATCTCCTCTCACTACACAGCAGTCAGCTGAGCAGAGTAAATAAAGAGAAACCTCAGGCTGGAGCGCTGCCAAGCCCACACAGCTGCTTCAAGTCAGGCAGAGGATCCACAGACCGGATGTAAACAGGAGGACAGGAAGCTGCTGTGACGAGGCCACGTCAGAAGCAGCCGATCCATTTTCCTGAGTACTGCTATCATCACGACCCTGGCCCAAACTGCAGAACGTGTGTTTTATTTGGACAAACCTTTGGTCAACGCAACATTTCTGATATTTAGTGTTTTACTGGCTGATTATTTGTAATGGATGCTGATGGGAATTGTTGGAAAAAGCAGGAAAAAGAGTGAAACTCAGTGGGGTGCTTCATCCTCCTCTGCTGCATTTGGTCCAATATGGTGGCGATAAGGCACCGTCACGGTTAGCCATTATAAATTTTCATCATCAAAACCCATCAAATAAATTCACTCTACACAAGTTTCATTTCAGATATCGTAGATTGGGATTGGCTAACAAACGAGTGGGTGTGGCCAAATCAAGTCAAACAGAGACTGCGAAAATAAAACAGCTGATAGTCAGGGTGTTCTACCGCAAGGTGGCGCTCAAGTAAGATAACATTGCTCCGTACAAATCACATTTACTCAAATACCCTGCAGACCACAGGCATGTTTGATATAATGAATAATATGGCCCTGAGATATGCCACAGTAGTGCCACCATATGGTGTGGTACAGAACTGCTTTAATCTCAGGAGGTTTGTCAGGAATTGCTATTTTCTGCTGTTTTTTCTATTAAACATACAAAACTGCAGCACATCGATCCCGCACCTTTTTCCAGTCAAACAGCCCAATTTTACTCCCAGAACATCAAATTCTGCCATTTCATCGGAGCCATCAGCATCTCACAGAAACACGACATTTCCTTTCACGCAGTCAGTGTGATTTATCGGGTTTATGTTGATAAATGTTGAGTCCCTCACTTCCACTTCATCATGGACCCACTGACGTCACATTTAAACACTATAGATCAGCATCATTAACACGCAGGGTTAATACTGCAGAGGCGCGTTTTAACCCAAACCACGTTTCCTAAAGCTAATCAAACAGTTTTTGGAGTCTATGATGCCGAGAACAAAGCAAACATAATAAGGCACAAACTGCAGCCTTCTCACTCACAAGCTTATAACCTACAACACCATCAACCTTCCATCCTTCGTACTAGGGCTGGGCCATATCATACCGTTCACAGTAATACCGGTATAATGTTAGGCAATGATAAGAAAATGAAAAATCGCGATAGAATATGGGTAAAACGCGCATGCGCAGTAACTTTGTTTTCATACGCACATGGCGGAAAAAGCATGGCGGCAACGGAGAATGAGAAGGGCGAAAGCGGATCGTTGAATGAAAGAGATGAACCAGAAATAGTTTGTAAAAATGCTACAACTTCAGTGATGTGGAACTGGTTTGGCTTTCGTCCATCAGATACACACCAAAGCACATTTTTTGGTAGAGCATGTAAGCGGGCCATCGTTATTGCCGTTATTACCGAACCGATTTTATGTGGTACACAGCGCTCAAAAATCTGTCAAAAAATGTTTTAGTACGAATTTTCAAATATATATTGTGAAAAATATTTTTGGCCAAATTGCCCTGCCCTACTTCGTACCAGCAGTGAGGATAAGATACAAAGTTTTTTAGCTTAAAGTTTGCAGACTGTTGCTCTGCCTGCTGTGTAATGCCATGGCTGATGTCCTGGTCACTGCTCATGCAAACTGTGACACCAATAGCCTCATAACCAATAAGACTCAAGCTCGAATCCCTGTATATCCAACACATCGAAAACATCACCGCCTTTAAACAAGTAAAAGAAGTCAGAACAGGAAACAAAACCATCTGGGTTTTAGCATTAGCATTAAAGCATCTGTAACGCTGCAGCATCGATGGTTAAAGGTGATCAATCAGCCGAACATTAACATTAAACAGTATTCTTCATGCTGAATTTATCACATTAAATCTGATCTCAGACCTTTAGAAGAATCAGCCGCTTCAAGCACTGATGATATTTGGTGTTCTCGGTTACTAACAGAAGACCCAACAATTAAACTATTTTAAACTTTAATATCTGAAAACACAGCCAACATGTGTGTCACTCCTAGGTGTTGGTCATCCGATCACAAGATCCATAAACCAACACATTAGCTCGACTACAGGAATAAACTCCTGTATGAAACGTGCAGGCTCTGAGGCTCTGCCCTAAAAGTCTTTATTTCAACTAGAAAACAAAATCATAAAATCTTGCTCCAGAAGGAGCGTCGACACAGGCCGAGGCCGGCAGCGAGGAGGCGGATAGAAACGACGAAGCAGAGCCGGCCGATCCACAACAGAGATACTACAGTTTCTATTTTCCTTAGTTTTTATTCTGATTTCAGTTTTTATATCAGTTTCGGGAGGTTTACAGAGCGAAAATGTTTAGAGTTTGTCCTCAGCTGACTCAGAGTCCCGTAGACGAGGACAGACACACAACATCTGCATTCATTTCATATTTCACCTTGTTTTATTTGGGTTTATTGAGCTGCTGAAACAATAACTTCACAAATTTTGGGGTTAATCAAGTTGATTAACCACATCGACCAGAGCCTCATTAGCCTGTCTGAGCTGTGACCAAATGGACAAAAACTGAAGACTTTTCATTTTATCTCAGTCTTCTGTATCATTTCAGTTTTCGTGTTTTACAGAAGTGTAATTTTTAAATTTTTATTCTGCTAACTAAAATGCTGACTGCCAACTGGTACTAGTTTTAAGTTTAATTATAATAAGATATATGTGTGTGAAACTTTGTGTGTGAAACTAATAATTCTTTCTTTTTTTGTGTAACTGCACAGTGCGATTACACAAATCCTCATTTCTGTTCAGGGCACCAACACGTGGGATTAAAAGGAAACTGAAACAAATTTAAAGAGGAATCGGTCCTGTTGCCTCGTGTCATCCTGTACACCGAGCCTGCAAGTTATTGAGTTTCTTCATGTAAGCACGTATTGCATCATATTTTCCAATAAGCCAACACACAAGTTCAGCTAATTGAACCTGATCTCAGACATATGAGCAGACAGTTTGCTGACAGAGATTCTACCTGTGCAAAAGAACTTGTGCATGGTTCATCGTTTCTAACAAATAACTGTGTTCATGGCCCCATTCGGACGAGGTAATGGATGGTTAGTGAATGATAATTATTCACTAAAAACACATTTTATTAAAACAGAAGTTGATTTATTGAGTAGCTGAAAAATTGCTTGTTGGCATCCAGTCAAATGATCCTGAAAATAAATTAAGGGATCATAATTCCATTATTCAATGGTGACTTAATCACATGCAGACTGGCATTTCCATTGTTTTCTGCTGTTTTAAAGACCTGCTAATAATTTGAAATAATAACCTGTCGATTATTCCATAAAGAAATCATTTTTAAAAAGTCTTGTGAGTCTATTAATTGCAGTTAAACCGTGACTCTGACGGGCTTCTACAGTGCCCCGCCGGTCCAGGTAAAGTGACCCTGACATGGAGTAGGGATGACCGGGGCTGAGGCCTCCTGCAGGCCGGGCTGCAGAGGCTGCTGCTGCGGGGTCAGCCAGTGTGTTAGCCCCAGTGTTGTGCCGGTGGTGATGGGCACATGGCTAATCTGCATGAGTGAAGGTCAGAGCTCCCGAGCGGAGATGGGGCTATTAATGGGCTTCCTGCCAAGAAAGTTGTGGCCGGAATCAGAAGCTGAAACGGACGCTGTTGCAGGAGGAAGCGTCACCTGATTAGACCCGAGTCCCCGCCACACTGTGCTCTCCCGGCGAGGCAGAGAAACAGATAAAATCCGAGGAAAGCGCTTTATTAACCGGTGACCCCTCAAAACACATCATTAGCATACGCGAACTGTCAGATTTGAGCGGAGCTGTCAACCGTCAACCCCTGTCACCATTCAAACCGCGATCTTTTCAAGTGTAACAATATAACTGATTACAGCCACCCAGTTTACATTTTAATATATATTTATAACAAATTCGACCTCTTATAAAAATCAGCAACCTAGCTACTTTCACATATGAAGGCCTTTGCCGTTAACGAAAGCTATATCCTAATGATAGCTTAGCCTAGCGGGCTAAAAGCGAAGTCACCTTGGACACAATCGAAAACTTCCCCAGCTCCTGTCATCACGAACAGTCGCTAATGCTTGTCATTTATAAAAGCAATTAATCACACAATAGAATTTGTTGGCTTTAGAGTCCTAAAAGACTAAATGTGGGTGCGGTGCTTAATTAATGAATCTGTCTGCAGTGAAAATTAAAAAAAAAAAAAAACAACACACACACACACACCTAGCTTAGCAGCTAGCTGCCGTTAGCTATTTGCGTTAGCATCGCGGCTGTTAGCAGCTAGCAGGTTAACGGTAGTGCGATGTCCACCTGTCATTAGTCAGTTATAAGCGGTGTTAATAAGCTGTTATTCACCTGAGCCCTGCCGCCACCCTGCCCGGGATTCCCTGGGCTCATGGTCGGGTGATTTCTCTGCTGTCCTCCCCAGCCGTGAGCCCCGGAGCCGTACTGGGAGCCCATGTCTTTAGCCAGCCCCATGCTCGGCTGTTGCTGTGCAGGATTATTATAATCTGGATATCCACCTCCATAACCCCGCATCATCGGACTCGGAGAAGTTAATAACTGGTTCAAAGTCGGTGTTGCCCCCGACGGGTGCTGCTGTTGTGGCTGCTGCTGCTGACCCTGTCCGGGGAACCGCTGAAACCCGCCGCCGCCTCCTCCGCCTCCAGCCGGGGAGCTGCTAGCAGTCATCGCCGCCTTGCTGTGGTTAGCAGCGGCCGAGCCTGCGCCGCTGCTGCCGGGGCCCAGCAGGTTGTTCCCCTGGCGTGACGGGCTCATCATGCCGCCGTATCCACTGTTCCCGTACCCGGGCCGGTAGTTCGGGTAGTGGTTGTAGGGGCTGTTGTTGCTGTAGCCTTCGTGGGAGTTGTGGACCTGATCCATGGTGCTGAGTACGGAGCGCGCCGCTCTTACCCCAGTCCCTGGGCTTTGTTGTCCGCCATGTTGATCGAAGCTAGGCCCTCCTCTTCCATTCCCATAATAATGATTAAACTCGGAGCTGGTCCCAGTCGGAGGAGGGTTGTTGTCGGTGCTGCTGGTGGCTGATCCCAGCCTGGCATCCATCCGCTCCTCCTCCTCCTCCTCCTCCTCGCTTTGATTCAGCTCCTGTGCTCGGCTGCTCCCCTCCTGCAGGATGTTTGCTGTGCATCCATGCTGCTGGATGCTGCTGCTGATGGTGCTGATGGTGTTGTTGTTGTTTGTGTTGTGGTGTGTTTGCAGTTGGAAGTGGAGCTGCTGGACAAGCTGGCTGAACGACGGAGGTGTTTGGTGGGATGATGAGGCTGATGATGACGATGATGAAGATGAAGGAGGAGGAGGCTGGGGAGGTCCAGCACCACCAGTGGCAGCACCGGCTCCACCACAGATACCTAACGTTTTCACTGGATGCCCACTGAGCATCCCCGTCTCCCTGCTCGCCGCAGCAGAGGCACGGCACGGCCTGGCCTTTTGTCCCCCCTCTCTCCGGTCTCGTATCCCCCTCCAGGTTCTCCACCCACATCACTTATCCCAGTCTTCCACTTCTCCTCATCTCAGGGGGCTGATGCCACCTGCAAGGCCACAGGTGGAGAGGGGGCAGTCAGTGGCAGAAATTTCTCATAATAATAAAAAGCTCAAAAACCCACTCTTTAGGTCTCACACCTCCCATGACCTCTCTAATAACCCCAGTCAGATAAGCCTGCCACACTGATTGGTGTTTTTACCTTTTCACCCCCAAAATACCTGAACCATCCATCAGCAGCTACAGCAGTTCTTCTTCTCAGTGAGAAGGAGGCGGAGGGCTGATGCCAGGACATTTTTTCCTTTAAAAAAGTCTGATAACCAGATGAGTTGGAGTCACTTTTTCATGTTTTGTAACTAATCTTATGACCGTGCTCCTCATCCTTCCTGTTTGCAGCCACAGAAACAGCTGAGATGTTCCAGAGTCCTTAAAATTATTTAGAAACATCTCTGTGCAAAGCTTGAAACATGAGCACAAATGATGCTTTTTACAGTCTGAGGGTTGGTCAGTAGAAATAAGCAGTTTATTTCCCCAAATAGAAAAAAACCCACATAATCATCCCGAATCTTCACCAGACAGAAACAACGAGAGGAAATCATCTTGGTGCTAAATCAGCAACAAGAAACACGAAAAGTGAGAATAATTATCTGAAAGCCGTGTGCACAGATACTGCTTACATGTGAGTTCACTTTCTATTATTTAGAATCAAATAAAACACAAACAGCAGTTCATTAACACGAGGGCTGTTTTAAACACACATCGCTACCCTCCACATGTTACCCACATATTACAACATGTATGTTTCAATGAGATCAAAGTTTTATTACATCGTGAAGTCGAGAAGTTCATCTGAACGTCATAAATATTATTGCATACATCCTGAAAAAGCCCGAAACTGTTTGTTAAAATCAGAACATGTTTGATGTCATTTTATTTATGATATGCATCATTCCAGCACCTGGAGAAAGCCATCTGACCAGAGGTCTGCAGCTGCTGGAGCTCCAGGCGTCTGATCACTTCACTGATCTTCAAACATCACCTCACCTTCTGACTCACGACAAATAAAATGGGTCAGATTTTTCAGTTTACAAGCTGAAACTAAAGATTTAAGGTTCTTCTTCTTGCTGGACATTAAATACGAACAAGGCAGCAGAACACCAACATTTGACAATTAAAAGGAAAAACCTCTGACTCCAGTAAATGCAGGCCATCCACGTCCCCCACTGCTGCAGTATAAAAGAATCCACGTTTAATTTTGGTGAATTGAAGGCCAACACAATTGAATCAGATTACTTATATTCGCCACAAATATCAGATCTTATCAAGTTCTCTCCATATTTTTACCCTCGTCATCCACCTGCTGTAGGTCTGTGTCCCATCAGTGAGACCTGCTTCACAGTTTGAGAACCACTGCCCTGTAAGGTTGGGGGTGTGGGGGGGCTGTGGGGTCAAGTTGCTGCCATGTTTTGGGTCTATTTGTCCTCTTAGAGCAATGAGTCACTGAGTGTCACCAGATTAGAGCGGCCTCTCCATCCATGAGGCCTCACTGAGGCTGATGAAGATGAGGATGAGGATGAAGCGAATAACATGCTTAGGCCTTCACAATCAGCCAATCTCACCTAGTCAGAGATTTTAGCCGATCTCAAAACCATCAAAACACCAAGTGAGAGAAGCTTGGTGTTCATCCCTCCAGGAAAGAGTCTGACTGATGGCTCAGAACCTTATTAGGATCCTTTCTGCAGGGTTTTTCTCTCATTTCAGTTTTTTCAGCTGTATTAAAATAACGTGGAGGCTGGAACTGAGAGAAGATGCTATGGTGACCCTTTTACTGTCAAAACTAAAAATACTCTCACAGCTCCACATCATGCTCAGCGTCCTGCTCTCTCCATGCTCTTAAATTTCACCGCCTGATAAATAGGGACCATTTCAACCTCCTGAAATCCCAGTTGAACTCAGACCTGTGTGCACATTTCCTCACTGCACTGCACTCTTCAGACGAGCAGCAGAATTAACTTACCTTCTTTATTTTAATGACCAGAGGATATTAGTAAAAAGAGCACCAATGAGAAAGAAGCATCGTTTACATGTTTAAATATTTAAAAGGATTAAATATATTTATGCATTATATTCATTTATTTATTACAATAAAAAGTCTGTGTATATGAGTCCAGCTCTGGATGATTCTGTTTGGAGATGAAGTTTTCATCATTCACCTTCAGGGCCAAACCTGCAGTTCCTCTGGTGTCCAAAAGGGGCAGCAGTGAATCAGTCCCCATGGTAAAGCTTACAGCAGAAGCAAAGGTGTTTACATCCTGATACATTTTTACTGATTTTTTGGTCTCTGTAGACCATTTCCACCTTTACCTGTACGGGGGGAGGATGTTTTTATAAGTCACCCATTTAAACTGAATTAAGGCTTAAAGTTATTAGGGGGCGTGGCCTCCTTTACCTGGATTGTGACGCAGGCGCCGGTAGTAGTTAGCTGTCTGCTAACCTTCACCTAGCTGAACTGGAGCTTTGGACCGTGTTGCAGCTTCCTTTTAGTGAAACTATCTGAAATGTGCGCCTCAGAGAAGAGGAGAAATCATCCACATGAAGGTTTCTCATGCACAGCTGCTGCTTTGCCCTCAATGAAACATCTGCATCATGTAAAGGACCGTGAGCAGAGTCTGTGTGACTGATCAGGTAAACTCAGCAGGTAAACTCAGGCTGTATTACAGCGAATGCAGAGGACGTCTCCACCTCAGCGTGCAGAGATGCGAGCATGAAGGAGGTCCATCAGGGACCTTCCACCACAGCACTGGGAGCAGCCCAGTCAAGTAAAGCAGAGAAACTGGGTCAGAAAGCAGCAGCAGCTCTCAGGAACGCTCCAATGGAAACCAGCGCTCTGCTCTGCTGCTGGAAACACAACAGACACCCAGAATCAAACTGACAACAACCTGAAAACACAACCATCACACACTCAGGTTAGAGATGCAACAACCAACACACGCACAGGTTAGAGATACAACACAGCACACATCAGGAAATGCAGATTAACAAGAGATTGTTAATCTGCATTTCCACTGGTCAATTGATTAGGTTACTTTTAAAGACAGTTAGCAAATATCTAAGTGATGATTTTCATTCTTTCACTTCATAAAAAACATCAAGAGACATTTAATGATGTCACCTCAAGCTCAACAGGAAAAAAAAAAGAATATTACATCTTTTTAAAACATTAAACAAACTGATAAATGAAGAATTAGCAGAGATTAATCAAACCTATCACCGTAAGTCAGAATCATTTCCAGTTATCTGGGCCTGAGAGCGAGTGAAGCCGGTTCAGTTTAATGTTTCACATTTAATGAATATTAAAGGTTTTGTGGACATAAACAGGTTATGCTCACATGCTTCAGTTACTGACCTTAGCTCCGCATAAAGACTTTGTCTTGTGATGATGATTCACTGTAACAGGCTGGAAACACATCTAATAACACACAGCTGTCATAAACCAGAAATCAGTTTATTGGTCGTAGCTTTTTGTTCATGTTTAATATGCCAACTTTGACCCTGTAATGTAAGATTATATTCAATTATGTTAATCTACGGCTCTAAATTGAATTATTTTTTGCAAGAATCAAATTCAAAAGGACCATTTTTTGAATGTAGACCTAAATCTGTTTTTGCAGTCCAGTCTCTGCAGACACGAGTCAGTCTTCAGGTTTCTCGTTTGACCTTAATGCTCAAACACGTTGGCTGAAGGCGTTCTGTTCTTTATTCTTCCCCCCCGAGAATCAGAACTGCTCTAAAGATTTCGGAAGGCTCAGACTTTATGTTTGTCTGTTATTCTTGAATTAAGCTCCTCGGGGTCTGGAGCGGGTTTTGGTCCATCATGGACGAATCTTTTGGGGTGAGATCCTGAAATCCAGCAGCACCAAAAGGAAAAAGCACAAAGTAAAAGCATGCTGCCCTCTGCTGGAGCTCTTTAGCAGCACACTAAGATCAAACTCGGGACCTGCTGCTGATTATTCAAAGTTCTCATGAAACATTGCCTACATCTGTTGATGGCACAGTTGGCGTGGGGCACCCACAATTTTGTTGTACCTGTACAATGACAATAAAGAGCTATTCTATTTAAGAGAAAATTATTCTGGAAGCTTTTACATGATTATCTCAAGGATTTTACAATTTTTTCAGACCCTGCCTCTGAACATGAGCACCAACTAACAGGAACTGTGGTACAGCATGAGCAAATATGTGAGGGTGGTGCAGGACATGCATGAGAACAGTGAGACAGTCAGAGAGGCTGATATGGTTTGGACATATGCAGAGAAGGGAGAGTGGATAGGAGGAAAGGAGGAAGAAGTCAAAGACGATCCATGGATGTGGTGAAGGAGGATGTGCGGAGGGTTAATGCTGGTATAGGAGGAGACGTAGGCAGATGATTCAGTGTGGAAAAAATATTATGAATGACAACAAAGAAATGCATCACATAGAATGACTTCACATACAGTAAGAGTGAGACCATAAATGTGTGAAATGAAGAAGTGATCTGAGGGAGGTTACAGGTGACTCTGAAGATTTTTTCTGAGGGGTCCTGAAGACAAAAGCACAAAAAAAAAAAATCACTTTTAGGTTTAAGGCTCAGCTGCTGTGAGGCTGCAGACCCAGATGAGCTTTAAAGGCAAATCTTCTAATCAGTTCTAACACGTGCGTGAGACGCTTTGTCTTTGAACAGGGAAATACAGAAAGCTGAGGCTGTGTAACCACAGGATGCACAGGGTGTGTACTGTTTCCTGTTTCCTGTGTTCTAGGTTTTGTTTTTGTGAGCTGGTAACAGTTCAGCAAGAAAAAAGATAAAACCAGCTCAGCAGACACAGCTGCATGTCAGCAGCTTTCATTCCTGAAACACAGATGTGGTGTTTGAGTTCACAACAGCAAACTGCTCGACAGTTTCACATGTTCACTTACACATGACTGGACCCCTCCACAGGCACATATATACACAGAGGTGCTGCACAGGTCACTGCTGGAGAGCATTGTTGACACAACAATGACTGTGAGAGTTTCTAATGTCTAAATTGGGAAGGTTCTCTCGGTGATGAGTGAAAAATGTAAACCTGCCTGCTTCCAACTTCCTGTGCTGTTAAAGTCTGACTGAGCTGAGAACTGCAGACGAGTCATTCAGTCTCTGTCCTCCATCAGTGTCTGTAACTTCATCAGAACATCTCTGTTCAGAACTTCTCAGAGTTGCAGTTTTTGTGAGGCCCATTTTTTAAAATATTACTTCCTGTTCCTCCAAATAAAGGTTGCAACACGTTTCTCGCTCTATTTTCACTTTCCAACGAAGACATGAAATTAACTCAGAAATGACCTTTACGAAAACGAGCCGTTGTTTATCAGCTTGTTGCAGCTTTATTAATGGATCCATAATGTTTAAACATACAAACATTTTTCTATCAAATTTAACACTAAGGTGTTCATTTCATTAAGTTGTGTTTACTCATCAGAGCAGAGGAAACATGTTTTAGACACCACACATACACTGAATACTAATGTCATATATAACTGATTATAAAAGCTGGGATCAAAAAGTTCAATATAAAAAAAAGAATAAAATGATTTGAGTTTGGCTCTCAGCTCTGTCAGAGTCATCATTTCATGCAGAACTGTGACTGCTCCTGGCATGTTTGAAATGCTCCCTGGAAGACCGCTCTGACCATGTGCAGGCCTGCATTTGTAAAACACTAACAGCGGCCCTCTTATTCATCTTCATTACCGACACTGGATTGACCAATCAAATCTCTTAGCTTAACTGGCCCCTGCCCTACCTTTCCTGTGTGCTCATGCACCTTGTTGAACAGAGGTTAGTGTGGAAGAGGTGGTTCTCAGCTAAAAAGCTGAGAAAGAAAAAGAAACTAGAAATAAACTCAGTAAACTGAAAACATCTGGATTTAGGGTTTGTTGAGAAAGTCATCTCCTCTTTCGATGATGCGTCTGAGGGCGTGCAGAATTAGAACATCAGCGCCGTCCTTCAGGTCAGATTCTGAGTGGATGTTCTTCACTGGATAGATGTTGTCAATGTTGATCCCCGTGTCTGTGCTGAACTTAGAAATCTACATATGAAAATCACAACACCTCAGTTCAGAAGTGAGAGATCGGACCAAACCAAAGTTTACACTGAAATACTTAAACTAACCCACCTTTTCCTTTAGAGATACGCTCTTGTAGACGTTCCTGATATCTCTGCTGATCTTCGGACAGGCCTCATCAACTTTGGTGAAAATTACTATTTGTGGGACCTCTGAGGAAACACAAAACATAAATATGGGTCGAGAAAAAACGTGTATTTAAATGATGCTTTTACAACAGCGAGTGCAGGAGCTGCCTGACGTGCAGTGGAGACTGTGAAAGCCCTGTGACCTCTGAGTGAAAGAGTAAAAGGATCTGGTCTGCTGATCTCAGAGAGCGAGGTGGGATGTACAGGTGCAGTAGGTGAAATGGGCCACAACCGTTTAAGATAAATAAAAGGATCTTAAAATGGATTTGGAAACAAACTGGAACCCAGTGAAATGAAGCTGAAACTGGACTGAGGTGCTCAGCTGTAGGTGAGCAGTGGAGGCCTGACTGAAGCCGATAAAAAGCTCATTGCAGTAACCAAGATGGTTATAAAAGCATGTATTAATGTTTTGAGGTCACATTTGGATGGAAGAGGATTTTTCACAGCTGCCTCAACTGAAAAAAGCAGGATATTACTGCTGTGCTTCCACGAACATCGAGTGTCAGAGCAGAATCCATTTTCACCCTGAAATTCGTGACAATGGATTTCTCAATGTAGGGCCAGAGAGGAAAGCTCAGCTCATGACCCATGACATAGAAATAATTGTTATTAATCTCTGGCTCTCTTCCACAGCATGACTTTTATCCTGTCTTCCTTCTCTCACCCTAACCGGTCACAGCAGATGGCCGCCCCTTCCTGAGCCTTGTTCTGCTGGAGGTTTTTTAAAGGGAGTTTTTTCCTCCCACTGCTGCCAAAGTGCTTGCTCATAGGGGGTCATATGATTGTTGGGTTTCTTCTCAGTATGTATTATTGTGGGGTCTACCTTACAATATAAAGCGCCTTGAGGCGACTGTTGTTGTGAATTGGCGCGGTATAAATAAAATTGAATTGAATTGAATGTTTTATAAATTTACTTCTAATCTCTGTCTCTGACATGCAGCACATAGGATTAGATCAGTGTTAGTGCAGCATGACATTCAAACAATGATGAGCTCTCCTGGAGGTCTTGTCACTGTTTTACCTGATGTTTCACTCTGAGAGTGAGCGTGAGCTGAGACCAAACACAGGGTTCCACAATGACTGCAGATCACTTCACTTCCACTGGTGTCACTAAAAACACTGATAATCCTGATTCTGTTTAAGGTGCTCTTACCCATTTCATTTGCTTCATCTCTGATGTCCTCGATTACCTCCATGTTCTCTTGCTTCATGCTAGATATAGTGCTGGCATCAATGACAAAAACCAGAATGTGCACTTTGTCGCTGTCTGAAGGACTGCTGTTGTAGTGTCGGTCATCTTTGGACAGTTTACATTCAGGATTGAACTGAAAAACAAACTGAGTGTATGGATGTGGGACCAAATGAATGAATTCTTTAAACTCAGTATCAGACCTTTACAAAAACAGCAACTGTACCCTGTAACCTTCTTTGATGTGTCCCTTCAGGGCCCGTTTGACGTCCTTCACATGCAACTGTCTGGTTTTTCTGCTGCTGGCGTTCAGTCCCGCCATGTCATTCAAGACAAAAGGGCAGTTTGAGTCTCCCTTTTTTATCTTGAAGGCTTTATACTGTGGACCAGAATATCAGAGTCATTGAGTGTGGAGTAGTGCTGACCCGTAAGTCTTATTTTTATCATGACTGCAACAAAAACATTACCAACAATGTCCTGCTGTCCACCTCAGCTAAAGGAGTCCCAGAAATGGACCTCTGCACATGTTTGTGCAGTTGCAAATGAGTTACAAAAAAAATTTGTAAATCATTTTGGTTTAAAATACGCAATAAAAACAAAATATATTCATTTACTTCGTTTTGGAACATTTTTTTTAATGGAATTATCTGACCAAGGTTATTATACACAACAAAAGCTGAAGTGAAACATCAAACGAGATGTGAAAAAATGTTTCAGTGAAGTAAAATAAAAATAAAAACTATTGTGAATTTGGAAAACTAAACTGTGCCTGCTTGGAACTATGGTGGAAAAATCTTTTGTTAAAGTATTTTATTACTTTGGTAAAAATCTGTAATCACATCCTGGCTCATGAGGCTCTGGATGATGCTGAGTCAGCTGCTTTCAAAACATGCAGTGTTTTTTGAGTGAAAAAAATGCTTTAAAAGACTCAAACAAACACTGAAACGTATAAAAAACTAAAACTTCTTCTTCTTCTGCTTTCTTTAGGCACAGCGGATCATCTGCTCCCATCTCCCCTCATCACCATCACCTCACTTCCTTTTCAGATTACCATTCAATGTTGCCAAGTTTAAGATGTAGTCCACCTTCCTGTTTTGTCTCTTATACAGTACTGTGTAAAAGTTTTAGCCAGGTGTGAAAAAATGCTGTAAACAACAAAATGCTTTCAGAACGACGAACTACTGGAAGTGATGGTATGGCCCCCACAGAGCCCTGATCTCAACATCATTGACTGTGTCTGGGATTACATGAAGAGACAGAAGGATGTGAGGAAGCCTCCCACATAGCAGACAGGTCTGGCCCGGATCTGGTGTCAAGCCGGCACTGCTGGCTGACTTCTTACAAGGTAAGTAGTATGTCATCCAGGCCTGGCGTAGATGGCACTGTTTATGTGATGGCATGCCACATCTGGCCCGATTGTGGTTTGGTGTATGTGGCCCAGGCTCATAGAAAACAGGTCTGACCCGGATCTGGCATCAAGGTGGCACTTCTGACTGACTGGTGTCGGGGCAGGGTGTATGTCAACCAGACGTGGGCCAGGTCTGGCAATGATGTCACTATTTATGTTCCTATTTTCCTATTTTAGTTAGAAGACCCAAATGCCATGTTGTAATACTATACTGCTATGGTAGCCAACATTTCAAACACAGGTTTGACAGGTTTGTGAGTGTACACTTTATCCAAAACCTAGTGAGGATCTACTCATGTTCGGGTGGCTGTAGCTCAGGAGGTAGAGCAGGTCACCTACAGATTGGGAGGTTAGTGGTTCGATCCCTGGCCCTTCTAGTCTGCATGTCAAGAGTGTGTGTCGATGTATTTAGGATGCACTCAGTTTAGAGAAAGTTTGTGAATCCGGCATGTTGTATAGAGCGCTTTGAATAATCTGGGAGAGTGGGAAAGCGCTATGTAAGAATCTGTCCAAACAGAGTTTTGGCATGTTACTTTTGCACTATTATGTTCCGGCACATGTTGTTATTACATGGCTTGATTAAAGTACACATTAGGCTGACATCTGGGGCCAGAGCTGAAACTGGGCCAGCAGAGGACCACCAGTGTGTCTGCAACTGGCCTTGTGCTGGCCCATGTGTGGGCGACCTCTGGCAAACCATATCTGGGCCACTAAAGTGTCATAATTCTTTGCGGTATGTGGGCCATGTATAAGCACATTGTGTGGGCCAGATCCGGGCCATACCAATTTTGCTATGTGGGCTACATCCACAGAAGATCTGTGGTTAGTTCTCCAAGATGTTTGGAACAACCACCAGCCGAGTTCCTTCAACAACTGTGTGCAAGTGTACCTAAAAGAAGGTGGTCACACCAAATATTGATTTGATTTAGATTTTGCTTTTGTTCATTCACTGCATTTTTTGATTGATGAATATAAATGATTAACAATTCCATTTTTGAAAGCATTCTTTGTTTACAGCATATTTTCTCACCTGCCTAAAACTTTTTCACAGTACTGAACATCACCCTATGCTCCTCCCTCTTTTTGATGTACAGGCTCACCACAGCCATTTCTCTCCTTAACACTCAACCTATTCTGCACCTCCTCATCACCCATGTTCACTCCAGTCACCACTACCTATTCCTGGGAAAATCTCTAACACTTCATCTGATTTATTCTGCAATTATTCTTAAGAAATCAGCTGACTATGAGAGAGTAAAGTGGGAAGCACTGACTACTTTTTTTTGTTGAATGAGCCATCGCTGACAGCAATATCCATTTTTTAACTCCATACAAGACAGAACTGTTTTATAGTTTATATAATGAATGCGTTTAAACAGTGAAAAAAGGAATAATTTCCTACTCAGTCTTATAACCACAATCATGCTTCATACCTTTTTTGTGCAAGATGAATGGGAGGTGCTTTGGACAGGAGACTCGGTGCATGGTCTGTTCTGTAGGACACTTTTAACAGAGTTGATGAAACTGGACTTTCCAGCTCCAATTGGGCCTTGTAGAAGAATCCTGAGCTGCTGTCCTTCAGTCTGAGGCTTGTAGCTGTTCACATACTGTAGATCGTCCTCTTTATTTCTGCTCAGAGGAGAAAACATCACATCACATTCTGGACACTGAACAAGTGATGGGCTGAAACAGGAAGTGATAATCAACAATAACAAAAGTTTCTCAGAGGGCTGTAAATGCTTACCCCCAGTTAAAGTGCTTCCTCCACGGTGGATCAAGTACTGACAACAGATGTTAAAGAAAGAATGACATCATTGGACAATAACTGATGTTCACTGGATGGAAAATAGCAGCTCTGACCAAACTTACATTTTACTGGAGAAGGAGGAGGAGGAGGGGCTTTTGAAAACAATCCTCCCATAACTGGAACATAAAGCATTTATTTTGAGATTTAACGGAATTATTTAATATTTGCCTTAAATCAAAATAAATGACCAACAGCAAACAGACATCTGAAGGATCGTACCTTTGCTGTGCTGATCTCTCCTCCCTCACTGAGATGTAGACAGTCTGCAGCCCAAATACCAGAGTGTGAAGTTACAGTCACCCCCTTCCAAAGCTCTTTTAACTTTCACTTTTCTTTTCTTATGAAACAAGATTTTGAAACTGTACCTATATAATCACTGGACACTTTATTAAGTATACCTTGCACACCCCATTCTGCCTTAACTCTTTGTGGCACAGATTGATAAACAGTATTTTTTTCTTCTTTTTTTTTTACCAGTGTTTGAAGTTTGAAGTTTTTTTTTTGATATCTAATTATATTTGGGTTCTGGTAACAGTCAAAACTTGTGTCCTTAGTCCTTAGTGTTTCTGTGTTCATCTTAATTCCAGTAAGGGTTGGACTCTGTGCCTTGTTCTTGTTTTGAACTCTTAGTTAACAGATTCAGTTTCTGTTTAGGTTTTCTATTCTAGTACTTTGAGTTAGATCACTGTTATATTAAAAGAGTGTAAAGAGGAAAACAACCTAACCATGCACCTGAGTTCCACTCCTTCATGTCACTGGCAGAAGTCCGAGTCCAGCAGGCCAGTGGGTGCCTATTAGTGATGTGCAAAGGAAGCAATGAACCAGTATTGAACCACTTCATTAACTGTATAGAGAGAAGGTTAATTCATTCAAAGCTTCATTTAGTGAGCTCTAGTGGTGAAATAGGAGACATGAAATAGGAGAAATGTGCTGAGTGTAAGAATAGAAAATGTAATAGTCTTTTGCATTGATGCTTTGTTGAGCTGTATGTCTGGATTTTGCTCTTGTGCACCATCTGGTGGTGAACCATGGAGGATACACTTGTTTGCAGTTTGGGTCTCCACCCAGCCACCTTTTTTGCTAGCGCACATGGTGTCTGCATGCTGCATTTCTCGGTTATTCCCACACACGGAGAAAGTAATGTTCAAAATTAGATAAATAGAAGAAGTAAGTAAGGAAGAAGATAGAGAATAAAATACTAAGGCCATAAAGGACTATTTAGCCCAGGGGCGATTCTAGGATCAGAGCTTTGGGGGTGCTGAGCCCCCAGAGAGCTGCCCAGCCAGGCAAGATAAACTTTACTCATCACGATGAGACTTCTCCCCTGTCTCTGTCAGTCCTTGCATTCTTAAATGTCTCCAGTTTTCCCGAGTTCTCTGACTGTCTCCTTGGTGCATTTAAACCCCTGTTCCTCCCTGTCCTCGTCATCCGTTGTCTTGGTCTCCGTTGTCTTCGTCTCCGTTATCAGTCATCATAATTTTACCATCTCTGTGCAAGTCTGCAAATTTCTTTATTAAATCATAAGATTCTTAAATTCATCAAGCCTCTCTGTGCCTGGGTCCTCATCACAAAACATGACATCACTGTTTTATACATTTTAACACAATTTAATCCCCACATTTGTGAAAGAAAAGCAAAACATTTTTTGGAAAAGTCTGTAACAAAACCATCAAATCTGATAAAGGTTATTTAAATACTGCAAAAGAAGAATGGATTGGAATAAAAAAAAAAAAATGCATATCCCAACTTTAATTACTGGCAGAGAATAATGAATGATACTCATAGTGAGTAAAAAGTAAACACTGCTTTTTTTGGACAGAGATTCACTTTTAATGTGTATGTATAATATAAATACAGATACATAAAAAATACACTCCACAAACAGAAGAGTTCTTGAAATGTACAAAATATTAATAAAACAAATTATAAAAATGGAGGCGACTTTGCCTATGGTACAATTTATACAATGTATGAAAAGATCTTTACTGCATCCAGTCAGTTAGCTAGTTAGTACCCTTAATATTAGCACATGCACATATGACAAAATAACCAGCTTCTCTCATTCCATTTCAAACAGGACAGTGGTAACAACAGTAGGCTACAGACAATTTTAAGTTTTAGATTTTAAATCAGTTATATAAATTTCAGTGGGAGCAACAGGACGGTCAAATGTCGCTGATTTTACTACAGAGCAGGACGGATTGTAGGGTAGCAAACATCGTCGGAAAACACGTTTTCAACACTGCAGGTTACCTGGGTGTAATGTTTTTCAGCTAAAAAGAAACATGGTCTGACTCCTAAACAAATTGTATAAAGAGTAGGGGAGACCGGGGATAGTTGTAACGTGGGTCAGTTGTAACACTTCCAATTTCTCCAATCAGGGCTAAGTTTCAAATGATGTGATTCATCCTGTACATACCCAATTCAGTTCTGCTATCACATGTGAAAAATCAGGACATTTTGTCAAACACAGACAATTTAACACACAAAAAAGTAATTTGTATGCCAAAAAGTAAGTTTTTCTACTTTATTTCAATTTCTAATAGCATTATCTGCTTTGCAGTTAAACTCATCAAACTTAAATTATGTTATTTGTATGTCTATGGGGATATATTCTGTGTAGGTCTTTAGTGCTAATGTTTTAGCCGTTGGCTGTAATCTTAGCTAGTTCATGGCTATAGGAGTCTGGGTCAGTTGTAACAGCAACAGTCTGGGTTAGTTGTAACAATAATGCAGATGTTACAACTTACCACACTATTACTTTAACTTATATTAAACAAGTTGGGGCAACGACATCAGCAGAGAGAGGTTCACTGGTCGCCTTTGTATATGGGGTTAATGCCATTGGCAACACAATTCCTCCACTGTTTGTGTTCCCACACATACATTATGCAGACCACTGTGTCAGAGATGGACCAGTAGGAAGTATTGGTAGTGGAAATAAATCAGGAAATCATTTTTTCCTGAGGTAGATCTGGCACAGCTAGAACTTATGTTTTGGGTCATTATCTTGAACTTTTGAATTGCCTTTTTCTCAATATATTTGTAGCAACACACTACCTTCTACAGTACAGTACTGTTCAACTGATGCTCATGAGGGTATGGTACCACAGTGTCTTCCAGCACTGTTTTATGCAGACAGAGGGGGTTGTAAGTAATCCAGAAAAGTTGGAACACCTGTAGGAATTAGTAGCACCAGCTGTCAAGGCTTGATCAACCTCCATCGCTGCAGAACAGCTTTAAATTGTTAACCCATGTTGTGTTCTCTGAAAAAGGCCTTTTTGTTTCTGAAATGTACATTATTTTTCACTTTTGGGTAACCTTACCTTTTTTTTTTAACCTCTGGCAGTTCACCACTTACCTTTGTACCATTTCAAGCTATTCGTTAGACGTGAATGACTTGAATTACAATAAATAACTGGAAAAATTGGGGTGTTCTGAAACTTTTGACTGGCATATTAGGGCTGTCAGTCGATTAAAATATTTAGTCATTATAAATCGCATACTTATCAATAGTTAAATCATGATTAATCGCAAATTAATCACAGATTTTATAATCACTTCTAAAGGAACTTTAAAAGGGTACTCTTCATGTTTCTAATAACCTTAACGGTACGGGAGTGGACAAATACACTTGCTTTATGTAAATATATGCTCAAAAATATGCTGAAAGGAAACTTAAGCATATACTCCCACACAATGTAACTGTTCAATTTACCATTAGACACAGTTAAGTCTCACAAAACATATTCCCATCTAAGTGGGATCAAAACAGGGAGACACAATACACATTAAAAATAAAAATACAAAAAATAAAATGCATAATGCATATGTAACAGTGGGAAGTGTAAAACATGAGCCTATAAAGTGAAGTTAGGCTGTAGCTTGTACTTCCAGTGTCTTTGAATTAAACAGTTTGGCTATACTTCTTTTTGCTCTCCAATTGTATTTAGCAGAGGCTGAGGAAACCAAGCTTCTTCCTCTTCTTTTTTCCTAACAAAACACGAACAAGGAAACACCACAAAGAAGAAACAAAAGAAAAGAACTAAAACATTAAGTACATGGGTTGTCCCTATTACTTTTGTTTCTTTGCACTGAACCAGTTGCCCAAACAGATGACAGGGCAGCTCACGTCTTCTGAAAAACATCCCCAGAAAGTGAAAATAACCTCTCACATGGTATGGATGTGGCAGGTGTTGCCAAGGACATGCATGCAAATTATGGCATCTCACTGTGTGCCCCTTCATGCTTGGACCACTGGGGGGACTGGGGACCATCCTCTATGTCAATAGTTGGCCCTGCCCTGTATCACTCCACACATTTCTCAATACAGTCTCCATCTTCATCAGATGAAGACGCTGAGGCAAGCATGAGAGCTGATCTTTTCTTAGATGTCTCATATGTTACTGGTTGTTCAGGCTGTGCAGGCCTCTGCCTCTCCCTCACCAATGCACTGATCAAGCGCCACACCTCAGCCCCGTCAGGTCTGCTCAGACACTTATGATCCTTAAACCTAGGATCCAGTGCTGTCGCAACCCTGAGCCACGTGATGTTAGTTTTCTTCCTTGCGCTGCTCCATTTCTGCTTTGAAGGTCTCCTTGAATTTAACCATGTAAGCTGGGTCATCCTCAGAGACCTCCTTCAATTACTTTATACACACACACACACACACACACACACACACACACACACACACACACACACACACACACACACACACACACACACACACACACACACACACACACACACACACTTTCCCATGTCAGAAGTGGTAAGAGTAAGTATTAATAAATTACCTGCAGTGTTCTGGCACCGTCTACAGCTTCTTTAGTTTCTCCAGTTCAGCTGTTGTTGGCATTGTGACATTGGTTGGATGTAGTGCCAGTGTATCTCTCAGTGGTTCTTGAATTCTCAGAACACGCTTGGTCATCTCCAGGGTACTGTCCCATCTTGTTGATACATCCTGTGTGAGTGACTCTTTCTTATGAAAATGTGCAATTTGCTGTTGTTTGAGCTCCATTGCATTTGGTGGGCTATGCTTGAAATGGCCTATGATGATGTTGGAGGAGGGGGAGATGGATTCAAACCTGTTGAAAAACTGGTTTAACTCATTTGCCCTCTGCACATCCCCCACAGTTTCACCACCACCTTTCTTTTGGAAACCAGTGATATCTCTCAGCCCTCTCCACACGCCCCTGACCCTGTGTGCCTGTAGTCGCTCCTCCAACTTCTTTCTGTAGGCGTCCTTGCTCTCCACAAATCTGTGTTTTAACTCCTTCTGCACCTGCTTAAGTCTTGCACAGTCCCCCAACATAAAGGCCCTTTTCTTTTCATTGAGTAGGGCCTTCAGGTTGTTTGTAACCCAAGGTTTGTTATTTGGATAGCAGCACATCTCTTTGATGGGATAGAGTTGTGCAGAACTTTATATACTCTGATATACAGTCTGTTAAACCATCAATGTCACTGCCATGTTGTTCGTCATTTGTTTACATGACACTTTTTCTTATACATGTAATACTTTTATTACCAACCTGAGAGTTTATCCACTGGTCATTTGACGTGACCAGAACTGAAACTGAATAGTGAGAAGTGAAACTGCCATAACAAGTGCAGCTTTTTCACGGGTTGCATTAAATAAGTGATTTATTTTTAACGTGGTATCTTTTCTTTGGTTTATGAATTGTGTATTTCCCTAGTCTTCTGTTGAGTATTAATGACCTTTTGTTTGGATTATCTTTAGATAGTATCTTTAGATAATTTGTTAGTATTTATGTTATATGTTAATGTGAATGATCAGGACACCATACAGCGTTTAGGTGACAGTTTCAGGTTTTTTTTAAAAAAATTTACAGAAAAAAGGCTCTCTCGTGGTTTTGCACGCTCCACACTCCACAGTTGTCTATGGGCCTTGGTGTCACTAAAAAGGGCCAGAGACCTCATCAGCGCTATCCTCTTCACCTGCCCCATCAGCCTGCCTGGCACTATCCCTTGAGCCCGCTGCACCACCCCTCCACTGCAGCAGAGCCAGAGACCACACCCCTGCCACAGTCAACTTGGAACAAGGAAATCACCATCTCTGTCTGTATTGTTTCATGGTGAAATCTCAACGATCGTCACTAGGTGAGGTGCGACCTCAACAGCTTTAAAAGCCTTTCAGTCCAACTTCATTTATCGCATCAAAGTTGACTCAAGAGGCTTAATATTTTAAGGCAAACCCTACAATTATAAACAGCTTTCCTTTTTCTCATCTTCAAATGGACTGCAGGTCATCAGTGACCTTTTCTTCTTGCATGCTTTTTAATTTAACTCCTGACAAGTCGGTATATATCTGGTGGTGGTTTAAAAGTCTTCTTTCTTATTCCCGCTCTGCCAACTCTCAGCCTCATTCTGTCTCTGTCTTCTCTTTCCTATCCCTTGCAATGCTCAGTCTTTTCACAGGCCCCAAGTTTAGGACAGGCTCTTCTCTGCCACAATTTTCAGCCTCTCACAGGCTCTCTGTTCTGTCGGCCATCAGCGTCCCCAAGCCTTAACACATGCTCTTCTTCTCTCCTGGCTCCTTTGCCAACTCTTAGCCCTATCACTGACACTGTGCACCCTCCTGTCCCCCTTTACCCCTCGAGCCTCATTGCAGGCTCATTTTCTACTCTTTTGGTCTACCCCTTGCTAACCAGACCTTTCCCAGGTTTCCTGTGCTGTGCATTACTGTTAACGTGCTTATGTTCTATTCCCTGTAGGTCAGAACTCCTGCCACGATAAGATCACTCTTCTTTTCTTGGGGGTCCTGCTCTAATCCCTATCACTGCCGAGACGGGCCATCGTAGTCTAACTGCCAAAAACCTCTATCACTCTGGGTCACTTTTGACAAACTCAAGCTTTTTGGAAGCTTTGTGTGTTTTCCAGTAAAATGTCAGTCACGTTCTAAAGAACTTGAAATGAATTGCAGCATTTGACAGCATTTATATCACTCTAAACATGATGTAAACAGGAGGACTGCTACTATAATAATGTGACAGACTACAAATCTATTATCCACCCTTGGATTGTGATGTGCTGAGTCTGCATGATAAAGGGAGTGTTTCTATAATTAAAAAACTTAAAGCAGTAAAAGCAGTAAAACTGTAAAAGCAGCTCTCTTACCAGTTTACTTCTCGTGTAGGTGTAGGGAGTGGCAGTGTGATTTTCTAATTTCTTTATTGAATAATGCTACTTTAAGTGCTTGTTGATTTGGTGAACTTCCTCTATGCGTTTAAGAGACTGAAGCAATGTTGTGTTTGTTTATTCTTCCTCCTCACATGTTGTTATTGAACTTATTTATTGAACATCAGGTTACTGAATCACTGACTACTGTTGAACTGTAATTATCCATAACTGTAAATTTGCAATTATGTACATATCTTTACATATACACCTTAATTACTCTGTACATATTATCACTGTGACAGTGTTGCAACTAGTTCACCCACACATAAGCTAAAAGATGTCAGGGTTTCTGGGTCGTTGACCCAGTATTTTCAGTTCGTCCTCATTGTTTATCTTCTGCCTGTTTCACTTCCTGTTTTATTGTGTTAACCTTGGTCCATGTGCATTATGTTCAGTCCTCTTCCCATTTATCGCTAGCAGAGGTGGGTCGAGTATCCAAAAATTGTACTCAAGTAAGAGTATCATTACTTTAAAATATTATTACTCAAGTAAAAGTGAAAAGTAGTCGTCAAAAAAGTTACTCGAGTAAGAGTAAAAAAGTACTTGGTGAAAAGGCTACTCAAGTAGTGAGTAAATAGCGAGTAACTGTTTGAAATGTCCGATTTATTTTTTAAATAAATGTTATCAGACAAACAAAAATAAATATACAAATTTTAGTATTTTCAAAAGGAATATGTGTAAAAAGATCCACAAAATAAGGCACAACAATTCTAATTCCAAGATTTCAGTTTTTCACAACGTAAAGCTTTTTCAAGCAAAACCCACAGTGAATATATTCGCATTTACAGCAGCCTCAGAGAAAACATTAGAACGAGGCAACTTCAACATAACAGACTGCAGCTGATGCGCCAGAATGTCATACTAGGGCTGGTTCTTTTAAATACAAGGAGGGATTAAGTAAATCAGAAACAAATGACACAGAGATGCAACAGGTATAATCAGGAAAAGTTTATTCCCAAGGCGGACAGCAGGAATTGAAAAAAACAAAAAAACAACACACACACACACACACCTGTGCTAAAATTCAACAGGAATAGACATTCTAACAAAACTTTCAAATGTTCTTTGTATACTAAAATACCCTGAAGTATAGACAGTGGATTAACACAATGTAATATGTAAAAATGTAAAAACTACACTCACAAATAAACACTGAAATCAGAGTAAAACTAATTATAAAAGACAAATACAAATTTCCACTATGTGGATGTACATATGTGTATGGCTCACTTTACCATAAATTGTTTCTTCAGTCAGTGAAATGGTGCTTCAGCTTCAGCAGCCGTTGGCTCTCAAGGTTCTTGCTGTGAAGCTGTGACCGTTTGGCAGTGAACAGGAGTCCTGCATGACTAAAAAGTCTCTCACAGGCTGCAGATGCAGGAAGAGCTGTCTTTGAGCGAAAGCTTCCTGATGTGAGGAAAGCCATGCAATAGATCCACACCTCCAGTGAATGGACATGAAAGGTACCTCTCCAGTTCCCCTGCTTCTGGCTTTCCTGACCCCATGGATCCATCATCTTCGTCGGTTAGGCTGCTGTTTGTGCTGGTCTCATCCAGCTCTGTGTCTAGGTGATGTCTGATGAAGTGGAGACCTGTTGAAAGATGTAAGGTTTTCAAAAGAATTCGGTCTGGTCATTATAGTGCTGTATACACTGCCAAGCTGCAGATGTTTGTTTGGAGCTAGCCTGCAAAAGCTGCCCATACACTGTGCAATTTTTGGCCCATTTTGAGACGATTTCTCAATCGCGCAACAGTTTTGGGGATCGGTCGTGTTTTGCCTTAATCGTGTGTGCATCATGTAGTATACATGGGGTAACTGTTAAGAGATTTTTACATTTACTTACTTTGATAACTTTTATTTTGCTTAAGTATAATTTCTTGTGAGAACATGATGTGCCTGCAACCTACAGATTAAGGAACAGAAGCATGCGTGAGGAAGTTACAAAGTAACACACTCTCAGGCAGAGACCGTTCCAACCTGAAGCTGATATGACAAAAGATACTAGTTCCTCTTGTCTTATAGATAACGGCCACTCATGCGATAACCATATCTAGAGATGTTTTTCTATTACATATGCTCCACCTAGAGATGCTGTGTAATCTATTCTCTGCTATAAAATAAAGAACGGACTGAGGCTCTGCGCGACTTGCCTGTGTCTTGCCACGCAGTAAGCCTCGCCCATGTACATGCCATAAATTGAGTTTGTGTTTCTTGCTTCTCTAAGGTTTTTTCCTTTGACAGTAACGAAAAGCAGTTAACACCTCACGACCAGCTCCCAATCATCAATCGTATGGTCGCATGATAATCAAACCAGTTTGAAATCCTGTCGCCTCTCACACTGCGCACGCACAAACACAGAAATGAAAGAGAAAAGGTGGAGCAGCACGGCAGTGCAGCGTGTGATCTGGACACAAGAGATGGAGGCACAACTTGTAGGAAGAGGCAAGCTCATCCAAGTACGTAAGCGTAGCGCTGCCACCCAGGCAAATGAAAAATAGAGCTTTATCACGTTATAACGTAAAAAGTTTATTGTTCTAACAATATACCTTTCACGTTTGAACAATATAATATTTACATTGTACGAACGTGATAATTATGTATATTGTAATAACGTGATATTATATTGTTCAAACATTAAAAGTATATTGTTAGAACAATAAACCTTTCACGTTATAACGTGACATAGCTCTATTTTTCTTTTGCCTGGGTGGCAGCTCTACGCTTCCGTATCTGAGGCTTTTCAATGTGGCCTCACAAAATTATCACGACTACAACAACCATGAAGAGTTGGATGGACATTGCTGCTCAATCAAAGCTGTCTGGTCAATGTTTTTCATTAGTAATTTAGCAGAGTTGATGGTGTGTGTGTGTCTGTGTGAGTGAAAGACAGAGAGGGAGAGCGAGGGACAGATTTTGTATGTTAAGCTTCATGTTATGGACGCACAGTTTGAGCACTCAGGTCGCATCAGAGCATCAGGCCGTATAGTGTGAGACCCTGTATCGTGTGAGACCCTGTATCGTGACCTATGAACTTCTAACGTCTGCGATTTAATTGTACAGTTTGAGCAGGAGCGGAATAACGTGACTGAAAAAAATCGCAGTGTTTGCCCAGCTTAATGCAGACTGTTTAAACTAAACAAGCTGCTGTTTCACATAATAAACCCTGTCAGCCGCAGTATTGCCTTCTGTTTTAACAGTTAAAGCAGTAGAGACGAGCTGTTTGCATGTGCGTTGAACTCCAGCGTCATTAACCAGGCTAGCTGTTAGCTTATAGCTCACGCTAGCTAACCAGCGAGCAGTTAAAAGACAGCTGAAGCTGCACAAAACACCCACAAACTTATCTCACTACAACGTAGCGCCGGAAATATGACTCGCAGCTCGAGCTCGACACAGCTGCTGTAACATAAGACCGACATCCAGCTAACCACAGCTAAAAAGATATTTAGAGAAAACTTACCGTTTCCTCAGGTCACACGAGTTGAGTTGTTTCACACTGAAAAGTTGGTTTGTTTTGGCTCTGACTGAAGACACCGACACTGCAGACATAGCTGTTCTTTTGTGCTGTTTTTAAGCGAAACATTCTTTGTATGTGAGGCCAAAGGTGTTCATCCTCTTCAGCTCTAGCGTAGACTCTGCCATCATATTTCTTCTTTCCGTGTGTCCGCTACTTTGAAACGCTTGGGCCGCTCTGCCCGCCACGGTTTCAAACTGGTCATGTGACTGTATGGCCACGTCTCATTGGTAAAAAAAAAAGTTACCGGAAACTCCACTGACGGCATGTTATCTAATGTGTTAAACTATCTTTTTTTTTTAAAGTAACGAGTCGAATTTTGCAAATGTAGCGGAGTAAAAGTACCGTTTCTTCTTCATAAATGTACTCAAGTAAAAGTAAAAAGTATCGTGCAAAAAAGGTACTTAAAAAGTACATTTTTTTCAAAAACTTACTCAAGTAAATGTAACGGAGTAAATGTAGCTCGTTACTACCCACCTCTGATCGCTAGTTCATTATGTTCAGCTGTGTACTCACCAGTTTCTAATCACCCCTCACTCAGCCTGTGTATTTATGTTCCTCAGTTCAACCAGTCCAGTGTCGTGTCATTGATGTTCCTGTGATGTTATGTTGTTGTTTACGCCTGCGTTCAGTCAGCCAGCCATTCAGCCTTTCAGCCAGCCATTCAGCCTTTCAGTCAGCCCTTCAGTCATTCAGTCAGTCGTCCAGCCAGCCAGCCAGCCAGCCGTTTCCTACCTCTGTTCTGTTTGTTCACTCCATCGGCAATAAATACCAACCTTCACCTACCTACCTGTGAGTCCAGCATTTGGGTCCTCCTTCCCTCATCCACAACACAGATCCTGACAGAATGACACGACCCGCGTTGTGGACCCAGCGGACTCGGACCTTTTCGGCGGCAGGAGGCAGCGCTCTCCATTTGGACGGAGAAGCTCAAGGGGAAACAGCGGCTCTTCGCGGAGCAAGAGCACATCTTCGAGGGAACTCGCCTGGCTCTGGGCGGGCCTCGGAGACGCCGCGTTCCCCACCTGCTGCCTCACCTGCACCGGAGCACTCGCCGCGGAGAGTGGGACGTTTCACGCCGCGTTGCGGCCGCCCTCTCGCGGGTCCGCCTCGCTCACACGCCATCTGCCTCACTCACCGGCTCTTCCACCGCCACGGCCCAGCGGCTACGCCTCCCACCTCGGCTCAACGGAGGCTACCGCGCCAGAGGCTCATCTGTTTACCCCGCCCGCTTCCTCTTCCCAGAGAAAGCGGCGTTCACGCCGTCATAAACGGACTATTCCCAGCAACTCCCGGCGGTGAGTCCCAGTGACTGTTTGCCACTTTCCTCATTTGATCCGTCACATAAAGTAAATAATAGACTCATCTCCGATCCATGGGGAACTTCCCTTTTAGACGATGACGTGGACTGGGAAGACTTTTTCTGCTCTGCTTCCCCAAAGACAGCTCAGTTAAAGACTGTAAATAGTGGTGGCAGAAGGACCAGACTTAATCCCGATAGACATGTCAATATCACTCACCCAGTTGTTATTTCCTCCTATCAGCCAGCCTACACCCACACCTGTGCCAGCACCCAGGAGGAGGGCAGCTGCGACCCAGCCTACCTCCACACCCGCTCCTGGTTCTCGGGTGGGGTGACTGGTGTCCAGCCACCTCCCGTGCCTGTCCCAGCGCCTAGGCTGAAGGCAGCTAGAACCCAGCCTGACCTCCCTAGAGTCTCGGAAGAGCTAGCCTCTCCATCTACTACTTCACCTCTTCATCCACCTCCTGATCCAGCCTTTCACGCCTCGCATTATCACTGGTTAAGCTAGCTGAGGTTTCTCCTGCTCAGGCACCAGCGTTACTAGCCCAGGCTATAGCTTTATCTCCCTCACTAGCACAGTCTATAGCTCAGCCACCAGCCACACCAACCACAGCTCCGTCGTCAGCCTCACCCACCTCTATTCATCCCTTAGCATCCCCACTCCAGTCAGTTCACTCACCGGCTGTTCAGCTTCCAGCCCAGTCAGTCCACTCACCTGCTGTTCAGCTTCTAGCCCAGTCAGTCCACTCACCTGCTGTTCATCTCCCGGTCCAGCCAGTTCACTCCCCTGTAGTTCAGTCACCTGCTCGCCCAGTCTCCTGTAGCTCAGTCACCTGCTCTCGTCCAGTCTCCTGTAGCTCAGTCACCTGCTCTCGTCCAGTCACCTGTAGCTCAGTCGCCTGCTCCACTCCAGTCAGTAGTACAGCCTGCTCCACTCCAGTCAGCCCCTGTCCAGTCAGCCCCTGTAGCTCAGTCTGTAGTCCAGTCCTCTCCAGCCCAGTCTGTAGTCCAGTCCTCTCCAGCCCAGTCTGTAGTCCAGTCCTCTCCAGCCCAGTCTGTAGTCCAGTCCTCTCCAGCCCAGTCTGTAGTCCAGTCCTCTCCAGCCCAGTCTGTAGTCCAGTCCTCTCCAGCCCAGTCTGTAGTCCAGTCCTCTCCAGCCCAGTCTGTAGTCCAGTCTCCTTCTGTCCTCCAGTCCTCTCCTGTAGTTCAGTCTCCTTCTGTCCTCCAGTCCTCTCCTGTAGTTCAGTCTCCTTCTGTCCTCCAGTCCTCTCCTGTAGTTCAGTCTCCTTCTGTCCTCCAGTCCTCTCCTGTAGTTCAGTCTCCTCCTGTCCTCCAGTCCCCTGTTCTCCAGTCGCCTCCTGTCCAGTCAGTCCAGTCGCCCCCGTAGCTCAGTGCCCTGCTCCCCGGTTGCCTGCTGTCACCCAGTCACCTGTCCTCCAGCCTGTCCAGTCAGTTCAGTCTGTCGTCCAGCATCCTGTTATTCAGTCATCCGTTCTCTCACCGCCTGTAGTCCACTCTCCTGTTCAGTCCCCAGACCAGCAGCCACAGCATCCAGAGCCAGCTGTGAGCTCTCCCGCACCTCAGCCAGGGGTTTCCGCACCCGCTGGCCCGGCCGCACCTCAGCCAGGGGTTTCCGCACCCGCTGGCCCGGCCGCACCTCAGCCAGGGGTTTCCGCACCCGCTGGCCCGGCCGCACCTCAGCCAGGGGTTTCCGCACCCGCTGGCCCGGCCGCACCTCAGCCAGGGGTTTTCGCACCCGCTGGCCCGGCCGCACCTCAGCCAGGGGTTTCGCACCCGCTGGCCCGGCCGCACCTCAGCCAGGGGTTTCCGCACCCGCTGGCCCGGCCGCACCTCAGCCAGGGGTTTCCGCGCCTCCTGGCCCGGCCTGTCTCCAGCCAGAGGCTTCCGCGCCTCCTGGCCCTGCCTGTCTCCAGCCAGAGGCTTCCGCGCCTCCTGGCCCTGCCTGTCTCCAGCCAGAGGCTTCCGCGCCTCCTGGCCCTGCCTGTCTCCAGCCAGAGGCTTCCGCCTCCTGGCCCTGCCTGTCTCCAGCCAGAGGCTTCGCGCCTCCTGGCCCTGCCTGTCTCCAGCCAGAGGCTTCCGCGCCTCCTGGCCCTGCCTGTCTCCAGCCAGAGGCTTCCGCGCCTCCTGGCCCTGCCTGTCTCCAGCCAGAGGCTTCCGCGCCTCCTGGCCCTGCCTGTCTCCAGCCAGAGGCTTCGCGCCTCCTGGCCCTGCCTGTCTCCAGCCAGAGGCTTCCGCGCCTCCTGGCCCTGCCTGTCTCCAGCCAGAGGCTTCCGCGCCTCCTGGCCCTGCCTGTCTCCAGCCAGAGGCTCCGCGCCTCCTGGCCCTGCCTGTCTCCAGCCAGAGGCTTCCGCGCCTCCTGGCCCTGCCTGTCTCCAGCCAGAGGCTTCCGCGCCTCCTGGCCCTGCAGGTGTAGCTTCACCTTCTGCCTCGCCTGGCCCGGCCGCGGCCTCAGCCTCACCTTCTGCCTCGCCTGGCCCGGCCGCGGCCTCAGCCTCACCTTCTGCCTCGCCTGGCCCGGCCGCTGCCTCAGCCTCACCTTCTGCCTCGCCTGGCCCGCCGCGGCCTCAGCCTCACCTTCTGCCTCGCCTGGCCCGGCCGCGGCCTCAGCCTCACCTTCTGCCTCGCCTGGCCCGGCCTCGGCCTCAGCTTCACCTTCTGCCTCGCCTGGCTCGGCCTCGGCTTCTGCTCCGCCTGGTCCAGACTCAGCCGCCTGGTCCTGCGGCTGCCACGCCGCCCGAGCTTGCACCTTGGAACCGCTGGCCACTTTCCAGGCCAACAGCTGGGACGTCATCGCCAGCGTGGTCGACCACCGGACCTCCTCAGTGGCCGCCGCCGTCTTCCCCGCGGCCGCCCACCGGACCTCCTCCTCAGTGGCCGCCGCCGCCGTCTTTCCTCGCTGCCGCCCACCGGATCACCTCCTCAGTGGCCGCCGCCGCCTTCCTCGCGCCGCCCACCGGATCACCTCCTCAGTGGCCGCCGCCGTCTTCCTCGCGCCGCCCACCGGATCACCTCCTCAGTGGCCGCCGCCGTCTTCCTCGCGGCCGCCCACCGGATCACCTCCTCAGCGGCCGCCGCCGCCGCCTTCCTCGCGGCCGCCCACCGGACCAGCTCAGCGGCCGCCGCCGCCGCCTTCCTCGCGGCCGCCCACCGGACCGACTTCAGCGTCGCCGCCTTCCGCGTGGCCGCCCACGGACCGACTTCAGCGTCGCCGCCGCCTTCCTCGTGGCCGCCCACCTGAACTGTCCGGGCTCAGCCACTGGCGCGTGGCCGCCCACCTGAACTGTTTTTGTTTGGACTTCGTCCCTCCGTCCTGGGCCCCTCCGCCTCCCTGTTCTGGTTTTTTCGTTCTTTTGGCCGTCGGTGCCGGCCTTTGAAGGGGTACTGTCAGGGTTTCTGGGTCGTTGACCCAGTATTTTCAGTTCGTCCTCATTGTTTATCTTCTGCCTGTTTCACTTCCTGTTTTATTGTGTTAACCTTGGTCCATGTGCATTATGTTCAGTCCTCTTCCCATTTATCGCTAGTTCATTATGTTCAGCTGTGTACTCACCAGTTTCTAATCACCCCTCACTCAGCCTGTGTATTTATGTTCCTCAGTTCAACCAGTCCAGTGTCGTGTCATTGATGTTCCTGTGATGTTATGTTGTTGTTTACGCCTGCGTTCAGTCAGCCAGCCATTCAGCCTTTCAGCCAGCCATTCAGCCTTTCAGTCAGCCCTTCAGTCATTCAGTCAGTCGTCCAGCCAGCCAGCCAGCCAGCCGTTTCCTACCTCTGTTCTGTTTGTTCACTCCATCGGCAATAAATACCAACCTTCACCTACCTACCTGTGAGTCCAGCATTTGGGTCCTCCTTCCCTCATCCACAACACAGATCCTGACAAAAGATCTACAAAGCACTGTATTACTTATTGTTACTTTCTTTTTAGTCATGTGAAGGGAACCTGCAAAGTAAGAGTTTCATTGCTCTGCGTAACCGTTTGTGTTTTGCGGTGCACATGACAATAAACTTCTTGAATCTTATTTTGAAAAATTCTGGTGAGCATGATTCAGCGTTTGCCTCAGATTTGATAAAAAGATAAAATCGGCATATTACCGTATTTTCTGCACTATAAGGCACAGTCAAAGGAGTTTGCAAAGAAAAGCGTCTGGACTTCTTTAAGTTGCTTGAAGACGTTTCACCTCTCATCCGAGAAGCTTCTTCAGTTCTAAGGTCAAATGGCCGAGAGTCCCAGATTTAAACCCAGTGGGAGTATCCCCCCAAGGAGGGACAAAGGACCCCCTGGTGATCCTCTAATCACATGCGCCAAGGTGTGAAAGCAGGTGTGGGACCTAATCAGCCAGGGTTTCGGGTGAGCTCATTGTGAAACCTGGCCCCACCTTGTCATGTGAATTCCTGAGGTCAGATGGCCCAGGATGTGAGTGGGCGTTAAGGCGTCTGGGGAGGGAACTCAAAACTGGATTATAGATGGCAGACAGTTGGTGTCGTAAACCACCGCCTCTGTTCAAAGATGGTCACTCACAGTGGACATAGATGGCCTCTTTCACTCCTCTTTCAAACCATCTGTCCTCTCTGTCCAAAATGTGAACATTGGCATCCTCGAAAGAGTGACTTTTATCCTTAAGATGCAGATGGACTGCTGAGTCTTGTCCTGTGGAGGTGGCTCTTCTATGTTGTGCCATGCGCTTGTGAAGTGGCTGTTTGGTCTCGCCAATGTAGAGGTCTGGGCATTCCTCGCTGCACTGTACAGCATACACCACGTTGTTAAGTCTGTGTTTATGAGTTTTGTCTTTCGGGTGAACCAGTTTCTGTCTGAGTGTGTTGCTGGGTCTGAAGTACACTGGGATGTCGTGCTTGGAGAAAACTCTCCTGAGTTTCTCTGATACACCGGCTACATAGGGGATGACAACGTTGTTCGGATAACCGCATGTTTTCAGTGCTTCCTTTACATGTGTGTGTTCCTTCTTTTTCCCTTCAGGCTTAGAGGGAACATGTTCTGCCCGGTGGTGTAGGGTCCTAATTACTCCAAGTTTGTGTTCCAGAGGGTGATGGGAGTCAAAGAGGAGGTACTGGTCCGTGTGTGTGGGCTTCCGGTAAACTTCAATGTTGAGGTTGCCATTCTCTTCAATGTGCACAGCGCAGTCCAGGAAAGGAAAACAGTTATCCTTTGTGTCTTCCCTGGTGAACTTGATGTTTTTATCCACGGCATTAATGTGCGCAGTGAAGGATTCCACTTCTTGTGTCTTGATTTTGACCCAGGTGTCGTCTACATATCTGTACCAGTGGCTGGGTACTCTCCCTTTAAAAGAGCCAAGAGCCTTTCTTTCCACTTCCTCCATGTAAAGGTTGGCTACAATAGGTGACACGGGGAGCCCATGGCACAGCCATGTTTTTGTGTCTGTAGAAGCCTTCGTTGTAGTTGAAGTATGTTGTGGTAAGGCAGAGGTCTAACAGTGCATAAATCTGATCGGGTGTGAAGTTGGTCCTGTCTTCCAAGGAGCTGTCTTCTTGTAGTCGTTTTCTGACAGTCTCCACTGCTTCCGTGGTGGGTATGCAAGTGAAGAGAGAGACTACATCAAAGGACACCATGGTTTCATCTGGATCCAGGGTAAGTTTCTGGACCTTGTTGGTGAAGTCGGTGGAGTTCTTGATGTGGTGTGGGGTGTTCCCCACGAGAGGTGCAAGGATGGTAGCAAGGTGTTTCGCAATGTTATAAGTGGCTGAGTTTATGCTACTGACTATGGGTCTGAGTGGGACCCCTTCCTTGTGGATTTTAGGAAGTCCATAAATGCAGGGTATGGCATCCCCTGGATAAAGGCGGTGATATGTGAGGCGGTCAATGATTTTGTCCTTTTCAAGGTCTTGAAGGCAAGCTATAACTTTCTTAAATCTGGGACTCTCGGCCATTTGACCTTAGAACTGAAGAAGCTTCTTGGATGAGAGGTGAAACGTCTTCAAGCAACTTAAAGAAGTCCAGACGCTTTTCTTTGCAAACTCCTTTGACTATGATGACCTGGATGACTGAGAACCTTCACAGACACTATAAGGCACACTTAAAAATCCTTCAATTTTCACAAAAATCAACAGTGCGCCTTATAATCTGGTGCGCCTTATGTATGAATTCTGGTTGTGCTTACTGACCTCAATCCGATTTTATGTGGTACATGGTGCTCAAAAATCTGTCAAAAAATGTTTTAGTACGACTTTGGTAAGCTACGAAGCCGCACCGCTTGATGGTTTGTCGGAGCATTATGGCTACCGTAGTCAGGAGCTTCGCAGAGTAATCTGGGGCCAAAACTACATCTTCTTTAGGTCCCGAAGTCAAATGAACACTGTGGCATCACTGAGAGTTAAATATCGTCTAAATTCTTTCATCTTCAATTAAATGACCAGCGATGCTGCTTTACCAGGTGTACTGATTAAGTTTAACATCCAGGCATCCATGAAAACAGAATTTATTAAATTTAACGGAGTTAGAAGTTAGCAGGAAGTTAGCTCGCTAGTTTCCACCTAAACATGATATAGCATATTCTGACTGAGAGATTTCTGAAAAAATAAAAACGTACAGCTCTGCTATCACTTCCAACATAAATGAAGAGAGGAAACTAAACAGCAGTGACTTTTGTAGGGTTACTAAAGTTGGACTAGCTGGTATTTGTGACTTGACTGTATGCTGAGGAGGCAACTCAGGCATTTGATTCATGTTACAGCAGCTAATTAGTGAATGAACACGGTGCAATTAAAAAAAAAAAACTTTTAGAAGTACATTTTTCCAAACACATTTATTTAAATTTACTTGAGTAGGGGTTGGGGGTTGCCACCTCAGCATGCAGTCAAGTCTTGCTAATGACCTACTAATTTTATTCAGGTGTGTTGCAGCAGGGACACATGGAAAAGTTTCAGGACACCGGCCCTCGAGTACTGGAGGCTGACACCCCTGCATTAGATTGTTACCTTGGAAACTAAAGTCTGGAATGTTTCCAAACAACCAGCTACCATCTTTAAAGTGATGTGCATAAAAATGTTTTTCCAATCACTGTCATCAGCACAGCTGTACTCTGTCCATACCTTTTTGGTGAAACAGTCACGAGATGTGTTATCCACCAAAGCTTCGCGACATACTCTGTTTTGTAAGACAGTGTTTACAGAATTGATGAAACTAGATTTTCCAGCTCCAACTGGACCATGAAGGAGGATCCTAAGCTGTTGTTCTTCAACCTGAGGTTTGTGCTCAGGAAAGAAAATATTACATTATCTCACACCTTAGATGGAAAAAAAAATTAACATGGAACAACTGGATATTTTAATGACTAAATAGAAAAAATATTTAAAATATACTTTTTTCCGTGAACTTCACTCACCCAGAGTTAATTTGCCTCCATGGTTTTTCAAGAACTGACAAGAGAAAATAATATCAACGTATTATACATTTTTTTAATTGGATGAAAACTCGTATGGTTATATCTTTTGAATAAACTTACGAGGAGATGGAGTAGCTGTTTTTGAAAACAGAGAACCCATAACTGAAACACAAAGTATTTACTCTGTTTAACCCTGTAAGACCCAATCCATCAAAAAATAGCAAGAAAATTCTGATTGTTTTGGAACTGAGATGTTTACTAATGCTTATAACAAAATCCACAATTTTTTTGCTATATCATGTTGTTTATGATATATTTTTATGATATATTATTATATATTTTTTGTACTGCATTTGCCAAAAAGTTGCCAAAAACGTTAATGTATCCATTGGCGTTTTTGGCAACTTCTTGTTAACAACAATGTTAATTTTAGACAAAGAAAAGAGTTTTGTCCATTATATATTGAAATTATGGCAAGTATTGATCATGTTGATGATACAGAGGTCTCAGAAACTCATGTAGCAAATATGATATAAATGGCTTTATAGGGTTAATTCAAAGTTTAAATAAATAATTTCATTTTTTCTTTGAATTAAAATGAACCTACCTTTGCTGGACAAAGCCTGCCACCCAAAGCCAGAATGTGAACTTGCACAGTCTTCCAAATCTGTTTTTACTTTCATTTTTACAGAACACATGACTTCTAGGAATTCCCCCAGACCCCACCCTACACTCATTTCAACACGTTCTCACTCCCTAAGCGTAACATTTTACGCTAGGTGACAAATCGTCAACATATTAGGTTTTCGGCCACCCAACGCGTTCCTACGTGACGACATCGGAAAACTGCGGACACATGAGAACCGTTTGGACTCAATCTACACATCTTCGCTTTTTCCCTTAAAATCGCTTGGGAAAACACTATTTCACGTCATTAAAGTGCTGGTTAAGGTTAGGGATAAGGTTATGGTTAGGTTTAGGGATAAGGTTAGGTTTAGGCGTAGGGATACGGTTATGGTTAAGGTTAGGAATAAGGTTATGGTTAGGGATACGGTTATGGTTAGGTTTAGGGATAAGGTTATGGTTAGGCTTAGGGATACGGTTAGGTTTAGGGCTGCAATAAAGGGCTGGAACCCGCCGCGTACCATAACAACGTGGACGGTCACCTTTTGCGTTCCTCAGGAATGCCGCGGGACGTGACAAAACGTCGGGATGTTACGCCTCGGGAGTGAGAACGGGCTCATTTTCATCTTGTTTATAGATAACATGAAAACAGCAACATATTGATGTTTCCACTGTCACGTTTACTGACAATGTTTAATTTTACAGACTGACTATGTGCTGTGGTCAGACTGATTACAGATGTGCTGTGCCACTATCTTAGTGATTTATGGAAAATGATAACATTTGAACTGTGGTTTCTCATTTGGTCGAGTTTGATATACTTCCATATGAAGTCATGTTTCCACACAATGGGTTATACAAATTATTATTTTTTAAAACGTATTAATTACTTGTAAATGAGCTTATCATGTGCGACTAAGCTGATTCAGGGTTTGGATTTAAATGCAGACACACACAGGAGTTGACAAGTCAAGTGCAGTTTATTGATTACACAGCTTGGACTGAAGGGGAAACACTGGAAGTAGCTGTCTCCATGAAGGGGTTTCTAAAAGAGAAAAGACCAAGGTTAGGATTCTGTCACGGGTGCAGTGATAGGGATAACGGCATTACTTTTTCAGTAAACTAATCTAATTAATTACTATTTCTATCGTTACAACGCCATTACCGTTACTAACAAAAAATGCGGTGTGGTCGCGTTACTATTTTTCAACAGACAGGTGAAGCTGTCTTCAGCTTACCGTGCCTTATATCATTTGCACGGAAGTAGCTGTCTACGTAAGTAATCTGGTAAGTAATCTGCTTAAAGCTACAGCTTTAAGCAGCTGTGCGTGGTCCCGCGGACGGCAATCACTTTCTGGCAGATGATCAGTTTTTGGCACAACACCTGTAGCTAAGGGGGCAAAACAATCGCATGAGTGCTGCTGTTTGGCTGAGGAAGAATAAAGCAGTCGTGGAAAGCCAATCACATGACCACTTCAAGATGACAAAGCAACAAAGTGATATACAGGGAGTGCAGAATTATTAGGCAAATGAGTATTTTGTCCACATCATCCTCTTCATGCATGTTGTCTTACTCCAAGCTGTATAGGCTCGAAAGCCTACTACCAATTAAGCATATTAGGTGATGTGCATCTTTGTAATGAGAAGGGGTGTGGTCTAATGACATCAACACCCTATATCAGGTGTGCATAATTATTAGGCAACTTCCTCTCCTTTGGCAAAATGGGTCAAAAGAAGGACTTGACAGGCTCAGAAAAGTCAAAAATAGTGAGAGATCTTGCAGAGGGATGCAGCAGTCTTAAAATTGCAAAGCTTCTGAAGCGTGATCATCGAACAATCAAGCGTTTCATTCAAAATAGTCAACAGGGTCGCAAGAAGCGTGTGGAAAAACCAAGGTGCAAAATAACTGCCCATGAACTGAGAAAAGTCAAGCGTGCAGCTGCCAAGATGCCACTTGCCACCAGTTTGGCCATATTTCAAAGCTGCAACATCACTGGAGTGCCCAAAAGCATAAGGTGTGCAATACTCAGAGACATGGCCAAGGTAAGAAAGGCTGAAAGACGACCACCACTGAACAAGACACAGAAGCTGAAACGTCAAGATTGGGCTAAGAAATATCCCAAGACTGATTTTTCTAAGGTTTTATGGACTGATGAAATGAGAGTGAGTCTTGATGGGCCAGATGGATGGGCCCATGGCAGGATTGGTAAAGGGCAGAGAGCTCCAGTCTGACTCTGTCATGATCCTGGGTCCTTTTGACCCAGCGTTTTGTGTTTTCTATTATGGTACTATGGTTTCTGTTCCTCCTCGGTTTGTGTTCATGCTTTTCTGCCATGCATTCCTGTGGTTAGTCCATGTCTTTACATGTATGTGTTCCTGTTTTATTTTGAAGGTCTTTGTCTTATGTCAGAGTGTCCTGTTTACGTTCCCCCACCTCGTCAGCTGTTATGTCTCCCAGGTGTGTTCCCTCCTGTTTCCCATCCCCCTGATTACTGGTGTGTATTTATTGTGTGTGTTCACTCATCCTCGTTGCTGGTTCGTCTGTGTTGTTTCCCCTCGATCTCCCTGCGTCTCTCCATGTGTGATTTCCCGGACCTCCCTGCATCTTCGTTTCTGGTTGGTTTTGTTAGTTTTACCCAGTTTAGGTTTTCCTGTTCATGTCACCTGCCATTTCTGTTGGTTTGCACTTCCGTCAATAAATATTCACCTGCACCTGAGCTGCTGCTTCTGGTCCTAAATAATTCCCACACGGCTTGGACCCGCAAACCGTGACAGCACGAACCAGCCAGCATGGACCCAGCAGCTTGCGACCCTTCGGAGGAGCTAAGGGATGACATCATTTTCTCCGTTGAGAATCTTCTCAGCCTGTGGTTGGAACATCCCCCGGAGGAGCTTCGTCGCGCTTTGGAAACACGCCTACAGTGGCTCTTCTCTGGTCTTCCGTGGCTATTTGGCTCGCTCTCTCCGACCATTCAGGCCTTCCTTCAGCACACACCTCACCTGCTCTCTGCCACTCCTGCCTCGCTGCCCGACTCGCCATATGTGATCTTGCCTGGCCCGTCGGAGCCGTCGGCGGGGAGGAAATGTCGATCGCGCCGCCGGCGCGCCACCCCACAGCCGGACATCCGGACTTTTAATTCGCCGGCTGTGGTGAGTGAGGACTCTTTTTCGGACTGTGTGACTGTTCATTCTGGGGCTGTCTTCTGTGCGGCAGATGATTATGAGAACAACTCATCGCCTGCTCAGCAGCCGCTCTCAGCTCAGTTTTCTGGTGTGACTCCACCGCTGCTTTCAGAAGTCAGGCCCTGCAGGAGGAGCAAGCAGCGGCGAAAGAAGGATTATGTGGTGGAAGACACTGGGCTTACTCCACTGCAATCCTTTGCTTTGTTTTTGGGACTTCCACGTTCGGAGCTACACAAACTTCCCACCTCCTCGTCCCAGCCTCGCTCCGTCACTCCTCCCCAGCCTCCAGTAGCTGCCCAGCCTCCAGTAGCTCAGTTAGCTGCCCCGCAGCTGCTCTCAGCTCAGTTAGCTGCCCCGCAGCCTCTCTCAGCTCAGTTAGCTGCCCCGCAGCCGTCTCCAGTGCTCCCAGCTTCACCCTCAGTGCAGTCTCCAGTGCTCCCAGCTTCACCCTCAGTGCAGTCTCCAGTGCTCCCAGCTTCACCCTCAGTGCAGTCTCCAGTGCTCCCAGCTTCACCCTCAGTGCAGTCCCCAGTGCTCCCAGCTTCACCCTCAGTGCAGTCCCCAGTGCTCCCAGCTTCACCCTCAGTGCAGTCCCCAGTGCCGCCTGTAGTCCGGGCCCCAGTGCCGCCTGTGTCACTTTCAGTTCAGGCCCCAGTGCCTCCAGTGTCACTTTCAGTTCAGGCCCCAGTGTCACTTTCAGTTCAGTCCCCAGTGCCTCCAGTGTCACTTTCAATTCAGTCCCCAGTGCCTCCAGTGTCACTTTCAGTTCAGTCCCCAGTGCCTCCAGTGTCACTTTCTGTTCAGTCCCCAGTGCCTCCAGTGTCACTTTCAGTTCAGTCCCCAGTGCCTCCAGTGTCACTTTCAGTTCAGGCCCCAGTGCCGCCTGTGTCACTTTCAGTTCAGTCCCCAGTGCCGCCTGTGTCACTTTCAGTTCAGTCCCCAGTGCCTCCAGTGTCACTTTCAGTTCAGTCCCCAGTGCCTCCAGTGTCACTTTCAGTTCAGTCCCCAGTGCCTCCAGTGTCACTTTCAGTTCAGTCCCCAGTGCCTCCAGTGTCACTTTCTGTTCAGTCCCCAGTGCCTCCAGTGTCACTTTCAGTTCAGTCTCCAGTGCCGCCTGTAGGTCAGGCCCCTGTGCCTCCAGTGTCACCGTTACTTGCAGTTCAGGTTCCAGTATTACCAGATTCACCTGTTCACTCCATGCAGGGAGAAGGCTTTATGTCTACGCAGTGTACTTTTCAGGGTTTAGCCGCCGTTGGCACAGTTAGCCACTCCAGGGCTTCCCCAGAGGCTGGGTCTTGGTCCCCAGCCGATTCTGGACCCCTGAGGATTGAGCAGCCCCCTGGGAACCACTTCATGTCAGCGTTGCCTGGGCAGAGCCAGTGCTCAGTGCATTGTCAGTCACCACTGTGTCAGCTAGTGGCCTCCATGACTGCTGGCTTGGTCATGGCTTCTGCTGGAGGGTCCGAGGGACCGCTCCGGCCTTCGTCTCGTGTCTCCGCTGGAGGGTCCGAGGGACCGCTCCGGCCTTTGTCTCCTGTCTCCGCTGGAGGGTCCGAGGGACCGCTCCGGCCTTCGTCTCGTGTCTCCGCTGGAGGGTCCGAGGGATCCGTCCAGCCTTCGTCTGCTGTCGTCGCTGGAGGGTCCGAGGGATCCGTCCAGCCTGCAGCACCTTCGTCTCCGGCTTCCACGCCGCCGCCTGCAGCGTCTCCGGCTTCCATGCCGCCGCCTGCAGCGCCTCCGTCTCCGGCGTCCACGCCGCCGCCTGCAGCGCCACTGCCTCCGGCTTCCACGCCGCCGCCTGCAGCGCCACTGCCTCCGGCTTCCACGCCGCCGCCTGCAGCGCCACTGCCTCCGGCTTCGTCCACGCCTGCGGCAGCCTCTTCGCCCTCGCCTGCGGCAGCCTCTTCGCCCTCGCCTGCGGCAGCCTCCGGGTCTTCGCCTTCAGCTAACCGGCCACTTTCCAGGCCACTGGCCCGGCGGCGCCGTCGTGGGCGGCCCCCGGACCACCTTCGCCTGAGTCGCCGCCGTTGCCTTCCGCACGGCCGGCCCCCTGACCTGTTTCCACGTCGCCGCTGTTGCCGTCCTCACGGCCGGCCCCCTGAACTGTTTGGGCCCTGGTGCTGTCGGCCCCCTGGCCGGCCCCCTGAACTGCTTCCACACGGCCGCCGCTGCCTTCTGCACGGCCGGCCCCCTGAACTGTCTGGGCTCCGGTGCTGTCGGCCCCCTGGCCGGCCCCCTGAACTGTGTCACGTTGCCGTCCTCACGGCCGGCCCCCTGAGGTGTTCTGTTTTCCTGTGCTCTGGTGTGTTTCTTTTCTTTTGGTTTTGGACTCGTGTTTTGTTTTTTTTGTTTTTTTTACTTTCTAGTGCTTCTGTTTTTTTGTTTTTGTTTGCTTCGGGCCCTCCTTCCTGGGCCCCCGCCGCCCGCCCTGGTCGGGTTGGTTTTCTGTTTTTTCTGGCTGTTTTGTTTTCTTGTGTTGGGCTGTCTGGGGCCAGCCCTTGCCGGGGGGGGGGTACTGTCATGATTCTGGGTCCTTTTGACCCAGCGTTTTGTGTTTTCTATTATGGTACTATGGTTTCTGTTCCTCCTCGGTTTGTGTTCATGATTTTCTGCCGTGCATTCCTGTGGTTAGTCCGTGTCTTTACATGTATGTGTTCCTGTTTTATTTTGAAGGTCTTTGTCTTATGTCAGAGTGTCCTGTTTACGTTCCCCCACCTCGTCAGCTGTTATGTCTCCCAGGTGTGTTCCCTCCTGTTTCCCATCCCCCTGATTACTGGTGTGTATTTATTGTGTGTGTTCACTCGTCCTCGTTGCTGGTTCGTCTGTGTTGTTTCCCCTCGATCTCCCTGCGTCTCTCCATGTGTGATTTCCCCGGACCTCCCTGCATCTTCGTTTCTGGTTGGTTTTGTTAGTTTTACCCAGTTTAGGTTTTCCTGTTCATGTCACCTGCCATTTCTGTTGGTTTGCACTTCCGTCAATAAATATTCACCTGCACCTGAGCTGCTGCTTCTGGTCCTAAATAATTCCCACACGGCTTGCACCCGCAAACCGTGACAGACTCAGACGCCAGCAAGGTGGAGGTGGAGTACTGGTTTGGGCTGGTATCATCAAAAATGAGCTTGTGGGGCCTTTTCGGGTTGAGGATGGAGTCAAGCTCAACTCCCAGGCCTACTGCCAGTTTCTGGAAGACACCTTCTTCAAGCAGTGGTACAGGAAGAAGTCTGCATCCTTCAAGAAAAACATGATTTTCATGCAGGACAATGCTCCATCACACGCGTCCAAGTACTCCACAGCGTGGCTGGCAAGAAAGGGTATAAAAGAAGAAAAACTAATGACATGGCCTCCTTGTTCACCTGATCTGAACCCCATTGGGAACCTGTGGTCCATCATCAAATGTGAGATTTACAAGGAGGGAAAACAGTACACCTCTCTGAACAGTGTCTGGGAGGCTGTGGTTGCTGCTGCACGCAATGTTGATGGTGAACAGATCAAAACACTGACAGAATCCATGGATGGTGTTAAAATCTCCCAGTTCTTTTAATCTTTGGGCTGAAGGAAGGACAATACTCGGTGTATAAATGCTCAATCAACAATATTTTATTTCCATACAATTCAACACTTAAGAGCATAAGAACCATCATGATGGGGAGACCTGCCTGCAGAGGGTCACAGCAAGTCTCAAAATGGTGATGGGTTACTCAGCCTTTTATAGCCTCTAGTAGCCCCCACCTAGTCGTAAAAGCCTAAACATTCACATGTTTTCTCTCACACGGCGCCTAAGTTATGACCTCGGCTCCTTGTCTTTCTGCTCTCCGTAAAGGTGGGGGTATGGAATGTGGTCGTCTCTTCTGCTATCAGAACAACAAGGCCTTCTGCACCCAACATTCTCTTCATGATTCAGCAGTATGAAATGTCAAGAAACAGTGTAACACGTTCAACAGTGTCGAATAATACAGGTCAATCCAATAGATCTAATGATTTTCACACTCTTTTAAGTCAGAAGTATAATGCAAACTAAAACTACATACTGATCACACACTCTATATTAAGGGGTATAATATGATCTACAGCAATATCATAATTCAACTACTTTGATTACAGATATAAGGTAACCTATGATAACAGAATAATCTCACAATTCCCCCTTTTGATCTCTTTTTTAAGAGATCACTTATAACATACACTCCAGCGTTACAAGGTCCAGTTCTTCTTGGTCCTCAGGCCCTCTGTCCCCCTTTAACGGGTCGACCATATGTGGAATGACCTCTGTGTTTACACAGTTCAGATGCAAGAAAAATTAGATTTACAACAATAACAGCAGTTACAGATGACACTCCCATCACTCCCCAATTCTCCCACAGCTTTATTTTGGTGCTCCAGTTTCCCACTCCCATTTTTGGTGCCACCTTATACCTTTCAAATGTACTCAGACTAGAACCTCTGTCTAAGGAGCTTTTAACCTTTATTTTATTGCTGCAGCTACCAGTATCTTCCAGTTGGGTGATTCTCAGCTTCTTTCTTCGACCTCCGGGTTAGACCACCCTTTAGTCGTTGCACAGATCAGGGATTATTCTGCCCGATTTCAAACAAAGATCTGTGTATTTTGGGGTCACCGCCGTGTCCCCCTTTTTACCAAGATCCTCTCGAACCTCGTTGGTCTGGTGTTCCTAGATTTTGGCCAACCCCTTCATGGTTATTGCTGTGTTTATGGGATCCATCTTCTCGAGGAGCCCAAACGCCATGACACTTGACCCCAGTTACTGTCTCGGGAGTCCCTACGTCTGTCTCTGCTGTGAAGGGTCCTCATACCTCCGTGTCCTCATCTGGTGTCTGTTCCTTTCTCTGCAAAACAGAAAACCAAAACACCTCTCTCCCTAGCCTTGATAATCTAATGTTGTTATCCATTGTCCTTCCGGTGATGCAAATTTGGTTTAAAATATCATGTTCAGGACTCTCTGACCAAGGAACTTATTCTAATCATAATCTATGTGTGTGTAAAAGAAATCAAAAATTAATGAACCATTTCTAAGCCTAACATATCATAAGCTTAAGTTTTACCATACCTAAATTATTGAACACACAAATAAAGTCATAAAATGTTCATAAAACCATTGTTTGATGTTCAGACTCAACTTCCATTGTTTGATATTCAAACTCAACTTCCACTCCCCCCTTTTTGACACACTCCCATGTGTCAATTCATCGGAGCTAGAAAATTAAAAGAGAAGGTTAGTGACATCATATCTCAGAACTCAAAATTAGCATTAGCAACCAAAGGGTTAAATCTGCAGTTCCACACTCTCATGTGAAGCTACCGTCTCCTCCTCCGGTCTCTCTTATACTCCTGCTCCTGCAAGAACAAAACAAAACAAAGCGAAGCATCCACCCTTCTCTTGCCGGCTAGGTGAATTGTTTGTCAGCATTTACTAATCCTAAAGTTGGTGCAGTCATTGTCTCAGTATCAAGTCAGTCAAAACTTTTAGTCCGTCCATCACAGTCCAGTCACATGCATTCATTCACACACATTCATACCAGATGTTGCTGATAATGGAGTCTCACGCGCGACCTATTCGAGCATCCATCACCAGCAAGATGACGTCATCATTTTAAAGGAAAACAATTCCTTGTTTTTTGGACTGGATTGACTCGCTGCAATCCTTTTAGACTCAGGACTTCTCACGTGATCAGTGTCCCCTATAAGTGAATTTCTCTCAAGCCAATTACAATCATGGAGAAGCACACATTGCAACTGTTTACAGTAATAATATTTTATAGCGCTTTAAATCTCAATCTTTCAGGCCTGGTTTAAAGAGCTGATTGTTAAATCATGAACTCACAAAATATCACCACCAGTGGATCACACCTCTCAGATGTTCTTATCTCAGTGCACTGTAACAAAAACGAAAACAGACGTAACCAACAAAATACTAATAAAAATAACACAAACTAGGGCCCGTTGCAGACATGTCCAAGCATAAAACTATCCCTCTCTCGCTTACGAGAAAGAACACAAGCCAAAGCTCACTGATAAAATCAAGCTAGCGCTAAGCAAAACCAAAGAATCAACCAGAAATTCACAGGAAAGTTTTGCTTCCTGCCGGGACAATATTGTGTAGGAATGAGAACCTCAGGTACCGTAGCACCTTTGTTCCTCCTTGAATTAAATTTCAATCACAGAAAATGCCGTACTCCGACCTAAAACTTCATCATTTTCACTCTGTGCCACTGCTCCTCATCAGACTGTGTGAAGCACAGCAAAGAATTCAGTCAAGGCCTTAAGCCATAAACAGACATCACGCACAGACATTATTTTCATAACCAAACCGTTTTAGACCTTATTCCTTAACTCTACATAAATGCCCTTTGGGTGACATAAAACACATTCTAAATAATCAACGATAATCAATGGCTCCTCATAAAAATTATGTATTGGGATATTTGTGTGCAGCATTTTGCATATCAGCATAAGCATTTGTTAGCAAAGCATTCTTCATTGCATCAGCGTGTGTGTGTGTGTGTGCGCATCACTCTTTATTGCACAAGCGTGTGCATGTGTATGTGTGGATCACTTCTCAGTGAATTGAATCAGCATGTTGATGTGTGTGTGTGTGTGTGTGTGTGTGTGTGTGTGTGTGTGTCATTTTTCACTCAATCAATGAGTGCACATCTGTTCATGTGTGTGTTTCTTTTCATCAGTGTATGTAGATGTGTGTGTTTGTGTTTATCACTTTCCTGTTCTGGTGTCTTGGGTAAACCACGGCCTGAAGCGTGCCCTGGGGTCCTGCCCTCCTCTTTTTCAGTCTGTTTGCGACCATTGCTGCTGCTGCTGCTCGAAGTTCTGTCCATCCTGGTTCTGACCCCAATTGGGGCAGTCCTTTCTCCAATGTCCATGCTCACCGTAGGTGAAACCTGCATCTTCTTCTCCTGTATTTTTGTCCATTCTGAGGTGCCTTCTGACCTCACTTGCTCCTCCTGTCTCGGCCACGCACCTTTTGCTGCCCGATCATGCGTGTTGGTCCATCACTGTCCTGCACAGTGTTAATGCAGAGTTGTTAAGGTCAGCATTCCTTTGCTCGGCCTCACTTTTCATTCGGGCTTGGCGGGCGTCTCGTCACAGCTCTGTCAGCTGACGCAGTCTGGGAATTTTCCCCCGTGTAGTGAAACGGGCCTTAGGTTTTAGTGCTCTCCGTCTCTGCTGCATGAGATCGCATTCCTGCAGCACTGTTGACATTTTCAGGTTGTTGTTGTGGGTCCAGCTGTTGCAGCATTTGGTCAGGGTCACGTAGAGGGGAGAGCAGGAGTCCAGGTCAGCCTCGGCTTTCAGGGCCGGCAAAGCAGCCTGTAATTAAACATAAAGAAAAAAAACAAAAAACAAAACAAACCAAAAACAAACAAAAGTGTACGAACAGGAAAATGATGTTGTGTTGGCTGTGTTACAACGAGAGGGGAGAAACACCGGGCCAGGCCCTGTGTCAGCCTTCTCTCCCCCTTTTGGTTTTTTTTTTTTTCTTTTCCCCATACTATAATCAACTGATAACCCACCAAGTTGACAGGACAACATGCACATGTTCAAATTTTTAAACTCACAAAAGATAAATTTTCTTTAATCACTTGTGTTGTTCAATCATCAGAAAACATCTCACAATTTGACTGTTAACCACTAAATTTGTTATTTCATCACTAGTTGGTCATACCAGTCTCTTTATTTTCTTTTTTCTTTGAAGGTAAATTGTTGTCCTGCAACCCAGAGGGTTTATTTGTCAGTAATGCATAAACTTCATCATTTAACAACAAAAGTATGTTATTTTTTGCTGCTTTAACCTTGCTGGAAAATCTTCACATGTTCATGAGTGTAAGCTGTTTTTTTCATTGCATGTGTGTGCATCAACATTCCATGTCCCTATTGCCAGTCTTGGCAGCCGGGGATCGGTCCGCCAGGGCCTCCGCTCCTGGCCGCCGCCCGACACACAATGCACCCGACCCCTATGGCGCCTCCTGCGGGTGGTGGGCCTGCGGGAGGATGGGCCCATGTCTCCTCTTCGGGCTGTGCCCGGCCGGGCCCCATGGACTAAGGCCCGGCCACCAGACGCTCGCCCTCGGGCACCCTCCCCGGGCCTGGCTCCAGGGCGGGGCCCCGGTAACCCTATCCCGGGCAGGGTAAACTGTTCCCTCGATGTTCTTTTCATACGGGTCTTCTGAATCGCTCTTTGTCTGGTCCCTCACCCAGGACCAATTTGCCATGGGAGACCCTACCAGGGGGCAAAAGCCCCCAGACAACATAGCCCCTGGGATCCCTGTGACACACAAACCCCTCCACCACGATAAGGTAGCGATTCACGGAGAGTTCCTGAAGGCTCTGGACGTTGTAGGGCTGTCCTGGTTGACACGCCTCTACAATGTTGCGTGGAGATCAGGGGCAGTACCCCTGGACTGGCAGACCGGGTGGTGGTCCCCATCTTTAAGAAGGGAGACCGGAGGTGTGTTCCAACTACAGGGGATCACACTCCTCAGCCTCCCTGGGAAAGTCTATGCCAGGGTGCTGGAAAGGAGAGTTCGTCCGTTAGTCGAACCTCGGATACAGGAGGAACAATGCGGTTTTCGTCCTGGTCGCGGAACACTGGACCAGCTCTTTATCCTCTCAAGGATACTTGAGGGTGCATGGGAGTTTGCCCAACCAGTCTACATGTGTTTTGTGGACTTGGAGAAGGCATTCGACCGTGTCCCTCGGGTGTCCTGTGGGAGGTGTTGCGGGAGTATGGGGTGTCTGGCCCATTGCTACGGGCCATTCGATCCCTATACAACCGTTGTAAGAGTTTGGTTCGCATTGCCGGCAATAAGTCGGACTCGTTTCCGTGGGTGATGGGCTGCCCTTTATCACCGATTCTGTTCATAATTTTATGGACAGGATTTCTAGGCGCAGCCAAGTGGCGGAGGGCTTTCACCGGTGGCCTCAGAATCTCATCTCTGCTTTTTGCGGATGATGTGGTTCTGTTGGCTTCATCGGGTGAGGGCCTCCAGCTCGCACTGGAACGGTTCGCAGCCGAGTGTGAAGCAGCGGGAATGAGGATCAGCACCTCCAAATCTGAGGCCATGGTTCTCAGCCGGAAAAGGGTGGAGTGCCCACTCCGGGTCGGGGATGAGTTCCTGCCCCAAGTGGAGGAGTTTAAGTATCTCGGGGTCTTGTTCGCGAGTGATGGGAGAAGGGAGCCGGAGATCGACAGACGGATTGGTGCTGCGGCTGCAGTGATGTGGACGCTGCACCGGTCCGTCGTGGTGAAGAGGGAGCTGAGTGTAAAAGCAAAGCTCTCAATTTACCGGTCGATCTACGTCCCGACCCTCACCTATGGCCACGAGCTGTGGGTAGTGACCGAAAGAACGAGATCGCGGATACAAGCGACAGAAATGAGCTTCCTCCGAAGGGTGGCTGGCCTCTCCCTTAGAGATAGGGTGAGAGGTTCGGCTATCCGGGAGGGGCTCAGAGTAGAGCCGCTGCTCCTCCACATTGAAAGGAGCCAGTTGAGGTGGTTCGGGCATCTGACAAGGATGCCCCTGGGCGCCTCCTGGGTGAGGTGTTCGGGCATGTCCCACCGGGAGGAGGCCCAGGGCAGACCCAGGACGCGCTGGAGAGATTATATCTCTCGGCTGGCCTGGGAACGCCTTTGGTGTTCCCCGGATGAGCTGGAGGAGGTGGCTGGGAGAGGGAGGTCTGGGCTTCTCTGCTTAGGCTGCTGCCCCCGCGACCCGATCTCGGATAAAGCGGATGAGGATGGATGGATGGATGTGTGTGCATTCGTAGGCAGGTTAATTTTAACTTTTTCTCAAACTAGGCGTTACCTTAAAAGGAGCCTTTCTCTCACATTTCTCTGCTTGTGTGTGTTTTTGTTTCACCTTTTGTTGTGATGCTCCGGACGCCTTCCCAACCTCCACAAGTCTGTTGGCCCCAATTTTGTGTTAAAACTTCTCTTAATTTCTCCTCTAATTCTCTCCTCGCTGCTGTCTGTTTCACAGCTGCTGATTCTTGCTGGGTGTGGTTCCCATTACTATAATTTTGCTTCGGCCGCTGTGCTTGTGGGGGCAGTTGGTCCAGGTCCGTAGCTTCCTGTATTAACACACTAAGAGATTTATTTAATATCATTGTCATCACTATTGAACAGATAAGCAGGCAACATGCCCACCTTGACAGCGCAAACTGCACGCCAGTCTCCCAACACATTCCTCTCTCTGCTTCTCAATAATTCTCCACTACGCACCTCTTACTCTCTCTCTCTCCTTTTTTTTAATTTTTTTTTAATTTTTATTACACCACAGAGTAATACACCCAATTCTGCCCGTCTATCTCTATGTGGCTCCAAATTCCCTCTTTGTTCTTAATTTCACGCTATCAGGGGACAGGCACACAACAATTTTAACCACTGAAACGTCACTGAAACGAGGACTCTAACCTCTATTTTTAGAAATGAGGACTCTAACCTCGGTTTTCTTTTGACTAATATAGAACTCAACCTTAGATGACAAAGCATTCTCTTGTTCTATTCCAGAATAAATGTGAACCCGTGATTACACGGCCGTTCCAGTGTTACTCTGTTATCGTTTGAGGGCCCTCAGCTCTCAGGTGATAAGCCTGGACCTCCAGACGCCGCTGGTCCGTGACGCCGCGTCCAACGACGTGGGGAGCCAACCCCAGGGCAAAATTAATTTCCACAGGTACACTAGGCGCCAACCTTTGATCTTAAAGCATTCTCTTCGCACTAATGTCCTCCTATTCACACATCAACCGCCACTGTCACTGTGTTCACGCTTCACACACGGAAACACACCCAGAGCGCGCCTCACACACAGAACAGCACCCAGAGCGCGCTTCACACACAGAACAGCACCCAGAGCGCGCCTCACACACACAGCGCGTTTCACCAGCAGTGAGACCCACAAAGAGCGCTCTTCATCAGCGGAAATTTACACAGAAACCTCTGAACTCAACTGTTAGAACTCTTCTGAAGCACAACCGCACCATATACCAGGTACCCCTTTCACTGCGCTTATGGCCGCCACCACGGGCAAAATCGCATCATAAACAGAAGTGATGCTCGTCCCGAGGCTCAAAACCGACACCATAAACCAGCGTCTACTTTACCTTTAATCGGGTGAAGTAAATATTTTACTTATAATTTTATGACCGCAGCCCTCGAGGCTCAAAACCGACACCATAAACCACCGTCTAACCTCTTTTCAATGTGCTGAAACCAGCAACCCCTCACTACTGCACTTACGGCCGCATCACCGAACACGGCCGTATCATAAACCAAAACCTACGGACGTGTTTCAGCATTATGCGTTGCGGCGCTCAACCGCACCGTAAGCCAGTATCTGCTTAACCTTAATTTCATACTAATTTCATGGCCGCATCAACGAGGACTCAACCGTCATCATAACCCACTTCAAAACCTCTATTCAATGTACTGGACTTATGGCCGCCTCTCCAAAGATTCTAATGTATTATTGCTACAGAAGCCAGTCTTAGACAAAGTTAAATGTGGAAGGTAAAGTGGGCTGCAACTAGCTCAACGTAGTATATTATTAGTTTCTTGGTAGAAGCAATTAAACTGCAACTAGCTCAACGTAGTATATTATTAGTTTCTTGGTAGAAGCAGTTTATGTAACACACTGGAATTCAGCCTCAACTTATGTTGTTAGTATCTTGCGCCAAAAACCAGACACCGACAAATTTAATGTGAAAATACGTGTAACTCAGCGAACAGATTAATTTCGAAAGCCCAATATGCACATTTGGTATTTCTAATACAACAGGCTGTGCTTACCTTTTTATTCTGTTAGACCGGTCTTCTGTTCGCCTTGCCCCACGATCTCACCACAGGCCAAATCTGCCCCTCCTCAGCACACCAAAGATCCGGGTCACCGGCACCAAGTTGTTAAAATCTCCCAGTTCTTTTAATCTTTGGGCTGAAGGAAGGACAATACTCGGTGTATAAATGCTCAATGAACAATATTTTATTTCCATACAATTCAACACTTAAGAGCATAAGAACCATCATGATGGGGAGACCTGCCTGCAGAGGGTCACAGCAAGTCTCAAAATGGTGATGGGTTACTCAGCCTTTTATAGCCTCTAGTAGCCCCCACCTAGTCGTAAAAGCCTAAACATTCACATGTTTTCTCTCACACGGCGCCTAAGTTATGACCTCGGCTCCTTGTCTTTCTGCTCTCCGTAAAGGTGGGGGTATGGAATGTGGTCGTCTCTTCTGCTATCAGAACAACAAGGCCTTCTGCACCCAACATTCTCTTCATGATTCAGCAGTATGAAATGTCAAGAAACAGTGTAACACGTTCAACAGTGTCGAATAATACAGGTCAATCCAATAGATCTAATGATTTTCACACTCTTTTAAGTCAGAAGTATAATGCAAACTAAAACTACATACTGATCACACACTCTATATTAAGGGGTATAATATGATCTACAGCAATATCATAATTCAACTACTTTGATTACAGATATAAGGTAACCTATGATAACAGAATAATCTCACAATGGCAGGCTTTTGAGTGTCCTTGCAAAGAAAGGTGGCTATATTGGTCGCTGATTTGTTTTTGTTTTGTTTTTGAATGTCAGAAATGTATATTTGTGAATGTGGAGATGTTATATTGGTTTCACTGGTAAAAATAAATAATTGAAATGGGTATATATTTGTTTTTTGTTAAGTTGCCTAATAATTATGCACAGTAATAGTCACCTGCACACACAGATATCCCCCTAAAATAGCTAAAACTAAAAACTACTTCCAAAAACATTCAGCTTTGATATTAATGAGTTTTTTGGGTTCACTGAGAACATGGTTGTTGTTCAATAATATAATTATTCCTCAAAAATACAACTTGCCTAATAATTCTGCACTCCCTGTATACCACTTTTAAAACCAGAGTCATGATAAACAATATATACGCGTTTTTTTTTTTTTCCTGAATACTTTCGTCACGTTTACTGTCTAAGGACAGCACTAGCAAGCACTCTCTGCTTATGACCAACAAATAAAAAACAAATAAAAGAAAAAACAACCTTTCCATGTTGGTGGAAAAATGTACAATGTCGACCAATCAAAAATGCTATGGCAACATGACATTTGGTTGTTTAGGAAGAGGGGGAAGGTTTAGGAGTGACGGCGAGAGAGAGAGAAAGAGAGAGGGGAAAAAAGAGAGAGAGCGAGTTTTGAGATGTGAGAGATTTGTGAGGTTTAGCGTGTTTGGAGTGTGTAGTTTGTGGAAGGACCCAAATGCAGGACTCTCAGACGGCAAAAATGAAACTCAAAGCGGCAGCTTTATTTGCTGGGAAAACTTGAACATGAATACAAGGAAACTAATGCTAGAAACTTAAAACATGAAGCACTAACTAGAAAACTGGGGAAAGTAGAAAACAAAACCGTGAACAGAGAACTAGAAAGCATAAACATGGAGACGAAAACACAGAGAGGGTACAACGCGGCAAAGAGCAAGGAAAACACATGGAGTAACGAGCGAATGGGAAACAGGAGGGAAGCACAGCTGGGACCTAATTAGATGTGACGAGACAGGGAGGACGCAAAGCAGAATACATTGATATAGGACATGGACTTTCAAAGTAAAATAGGAAAAACACAAACACTGAGGCAAAGATGACACAGAAGACACCTAGACTACAGAGATACGAAACCTGGGGCAGGAAGGCACAGAGTAGACATAACACAGAACACAGGGGAGGCACATAAACAAAACCTAAAAACTAGAAATAATGATATACTAAAGAACTAGGAAGTTAGAAATACTGAAAACCGAAACCAAGAGACTAGCAGTGAAAACTTATGATGAAATCAAAGATCAATAATAGTACAAAACTCAAATCACTGGGTCGCAGACCCAGGACCATGACAAAGATTGTATGAAACATTGTATGTTTTTTAAAGAATTTATTTATATAATGGTGCAGAAAATAAGTATTTGGTCAATAACAAAAGTTCACCTCAATACTAACATCAATATGTTTAACTTTGGTTGGCAATGACCAGTATTGGGACTAATGCGTTATTAAGTAACGCGTTGCAGTAACTACGTTATTAGTGTGGTAACGAGTATGGTAACTAGTTATTATGCCAGAATCAGGAACGCGTTAATCGTTACTGGGATTTCGATAGGGTCGTTATTCGTTACTTCGTGTGGTGGCTATCTTCCACAGATTCAGTAACATTAGCAAGTGGTGGAGGCCAGCAGGTGGATGAGGGAATGGGGAGGCAGGAGGAGGAGAGACCCGAGGTGGCCGCCGGTCCGAGTGTCAGGTGAACTAAACTTAAGGTAAGAAGTTATGACCTGCAGTCTATCTGGGTCAGATATAAACCAAGTTTAGGTGTAGTTTATTTTCGTTATCCTGACTTTTTACAGTCAGTTACAATAACTCGTACTGCGTACTAACTAGCATGATGGAGTTTATATACTGCTGGGCGGATGCTATGATGTTACTGATGTTGAACTTTATTTTATTAATAAGGTTAGTTATTAGAGTTGCCAACCATCCCCTAAAAAACGGAATTGTCTCGTATTCAGAGAAAATATTACGCGTTTCGTATTGAGGTGAAAAGGAACGTGATTTGTCCCGTACCTCAGCTACAATGAAAAAAGACACAAAGCTGCAGTTATTCTGCGTCTTTACGCTGCAGCTGTCTCTTCTTCTCTCATTCTCTCCTCCTCCCTCTCCTGTTGCTACTTCAATCATGAAACTGATCAATGATCAGCTGATCGGCTTTTCTGTCGCAAGTCCCGTCTCTCTTGCTTGTTTATCGCCTACTTTGCGCCAGAAAGAAGAACCCAGCGGAGGTCGCGTTAAACAACAGCAGCACGTTTAAGCTTGATAAGCTGTTGTTAGAATTTATTTAATATTAATTTCTAGTGTCAGCTGATGTTTGCTGGAGCCACAGCTGTAAAAGCTGCTGGTCATGATATCAGTTTGGATATCTGGTGAGAGGGAAACATGAAGATGAAACCAGGATATATCCTTACTGAATCATCAGAGCTGAACAGGTGATGGAGAAAAAGGTTTATCTTTTAGGTGACATGAATGAGGGAAGTTACGAACTGATTCTGAGAGACAACACCAGGATCCTTTTTTTTATGTAGCTGACAGCTGGTAACTGTGCAGGGGCGGGTCTAGCAAAGTTTTGCCAGGGGGGCCAGGTAGGGCATTAACAGGGAAAATGGAGCACAAAGAAATACTTTTCTTTCTTATTATCATTTAAAATATCTAGCTTTTAAAAAATAATTATCTGAATCTTACAGCAAATGATTGATAGATTGATACAAATATACCAACAAGATAGTGTACATCACTGTTACAACAGCGTTTGTTTTCATTCAAAGGCTTTATGATTTTTCCTATAATGGTGGGCCGGTCTCTAGTCAAAATGCCCGGGCCACTTTTTTGTCCTAGTCCAGCCCTGTATGCAGCTAATCTGCAGTCTGGAGTTACCTACATCTTCCTACTCGGAAGGCAGAATTTCCGAGTTCTGAGTACAATTGAAAGCACCACGACTGCAGTTTTCGTGTTGGATGTAAAAAGCGCACGTGACGCTGTGACGTAGGCTAGAATTATGGTGGCAGTTGACAACGGTCCAGGTGTGGGATTTCTCTCGTGGAAATATGCACGAGAGAAACACATTATTTTTTCCTTTCTGTTGGTAGGTGGCACAGTGCACTTGTGGCAAGTAAGCAAGCTAGAAGACAGGCAATCTTGCTGGGTATCCAGTTAGGGAAGCAACACATTAACAAGAGAATTCTGAGTAAAACCAAAGTTACTTTCTCTAATAACTAGTTACTTTGAAAGTAACAAGTAAGTTGAAGTGACTGGGTTACTTTTGATAAGTTACTAATTTAAAGTAACTTACCCAACACTGGCAATGACAGAGGTCAAACGTTTCCTGTAGGTCTTCACCAGGTTTGCACACACTCTAGCTGGTATTTTGGCCCATTCTTTCATGCAGATCTGCTCAAGAGCTGTGATGTTTTAGGGTTGTCGCTTCGGCAACACAGACTTCCAACTCCCTCCACAAATTCTCTATTGGATTAAGATCTGAAGACCGGCTTGGCCTCTCCAGAAGCTTGAAATGCTTTTTACGTAGCCACGCTTTCGGGCGGTGTGTTTGGGATCATTGTCACGCTGGATGCAGCCATGTTTCATCTTCAGTGCTCTTACTGATGAAAGGAGGTTTTTGCTCACGATACATGGCCCTGTTCATCCTTTCTTTCAGTCGTCTTATCCCCTTTGCAGAAAAGCAGCCCAAAAGCATAATGTTTCTACCCCCATGCTTCACAGTGGATCATCCAGATGGGCCTGGACATGTGGTGGCTTAAGAAGGGGGACCTTTCGAGCGCTGCAGGATTTTAATCCATGACGACGTAGTGTATTATTAATAGTAACCTTTGTTACTGTGGTCCCAGCTCTCTTCAGGTCATTGACAGTGTTGGGAAGATTACTTTTAAAATGTATTCCACTACATAATACAGAATACATGCCACAAAATGTAGTTTGTAACGTTTTCCAGTAAGTTATTCAATGTGAGTAACGTATTCTGAATACTTTGGATTACTTATATTGTCATGCTTTTTACAGCTACATGAATGTACTATTGCTGTGTGATTTATTACTATTATGGAAGGCTACTCACCACCGAGCTAACATTATTAGCTGGCTTTAGCTGAGGTTAGTTCATACACTGTTAGAGTTGAAGGCTGCATTACAACCTGCTAGCTGCAAATAACCATGTGCAGTTCTGAAAGCAATACCAACTAGATTTTTAAATCTTAATATAAAATGAGTAACAGTAGGGTGGCCATTAGGTAAGGCTGCACTTTTTGCAGTGATCTTGTATAGAAAACTATTTCTGTATCAGTAATATGTTTTCTTTCTGTCTGCTTTCAGAACTGCACATGATTATTTACAGCTAGCAGGTTGTAATGCAGCCTTCAGTAATAGTAATAAATCAAACAGCAATAGTACATCCAAGATACTGAAGTGGCAAATAACCCAGATTGATGTAATTTGTGCAGAGAAGTGCTAACAGTGATGGTAGAAACACACCTCACTCCCAGGTTGGTTATTGTTCTCTATGGTGTACTGAGAACTGAAAATCTTTGACATGTTCAATGAATAAAATGTACGGTCTTTCTCTACAGTTATACAGCAGTAAGTATCCTGGTGTGACTTGTGTTGTGTTTGATCCGAGTTCTGGTAGTACAGGAACTGTACATTAAGGATTTACACATATTTGTCCTTTATCTAAAGGTCAAATCATTCTCATCAACTAAACCAACGATATTTTTCAAATGTGGTTGTAATGTGATTGCACTGAGGGAGAAGCATTTCTGTTTCAGCCTTTGTTTGCTGGGTTCTGATCTTTTCATGAATGTGTAATGTTTCTTCATGAACTTGTTCCTCACGGGTTTGACACTGAAATGCTTCTGCAGACAAATCGACAGCGTGGGCGTTCAGCTCCACGCTCTTTTCCTTGACGGGTGATCATGTGACTGACAGCTCACTCAGGTTAAAGGACACTTCGCCCACCAAATGCACGGCAGACTGCGGAGCTTCCAGTCTCCGCCAGGGTTTAATTTACATCCAGAAAATGACTTCATGTCCTTTTCATTCAGCTGACACGAGATGCTGTGGAGGGGGTCTGTGTGCTGTGTGCATCCATCCATGGTGAGAGGATAATGGGAAAGCAAAGAGCATCATTACCTCTCTCCATGCTGCTGTGCACCTCTCACCTCCCCCCAAAACATCAGGAAAAGGTGGAGTGGATGTTGTTGGGTAGATGCTTTGGATCTGGACTTCAAATCTACAAACGCACTGAAATCAACAAGCTCGTCATTGTTTTTATTGCTTCAGGCACAATTTGTTCAACAGCATTGTTCACTAACTTTAAACAGCAACTGAATCACTGACAGCATGAACTCAATCTGAAACCACAGCCTCTGACCAGCAGGGGGCACACGACCAGATGAAACTATGCACCTGATTTTTTCCTTTTGGATCTAAGACACTGAAAGCAGTGCTTTAACACTTCATTTTACTGGTGTCGCTAATCCTCGCAGAAAGATTTGCTGTGAGTCACAGGATATTTCTCATGAAGTAAGGCAGCTTTTTTTGTGCATTACAGATTAAATCAACTCAAAAGTTTCAAATAATTAGATGAAAAATACAAATAAACTAAAAAAAATATTATTTAGGCAACATTTTTTTTTAAATAAACTTGTTTAATAATTTTATTCTCACCACATAGTTTTTAAAATTGTTCTTTAGCTCATCCGGCTGAAGGACCAGTGAGCTCGTGCTATGGTGAAGCATCTATCTCCAGAACTCACAGCGATTCCTACGTCTTCTACAGTTTTGATAAGATTTAATGAAACTTGCACACAGTTATCAGTTAATGGGTCTTTTCAGAAATTGTGCCCAAAGTGATGCTTTTTAATGTTACAGACAATAATCTGTGAACTATGATGGACCATAAGCAGGATGAGCTATGACATACATTTTTTTTTAAAACTCACCATCTCCTTGTGTTAAAAAAGAAAAAAAGAGGAAACAAAACAAAACAAAAACAATAAAAGAAATTTTGTCTGAACCATCAGCTAACATGCTGTTATTTGCTAATTTCTCGTTAGGTTAGGTGAGTCGACTGCTGCTAATGTTGCTAATGCTGCTAATGTTCTGTGGCAGATTTCATTGTGGTTTACGGCTGTGCTCTTATCAAGCAAAACAGCCCACAGTCAGCTTCTTTAGCATACTTAGCTTAGCAGCTGGTATGAAGCAATTATCGCACACAGTGATTAGCAAAAATGCTACTGACAAAATATTAAAATGAATATTGTTGCTGCGTTTTATGCAATGATATACATGGAAGAAAGTTTCTGTGTAACCAAGAAAAAATGAGTGAAGTGGATAAAAAGAGTTACATTAAATTAAATTACAGATGTTCTGGGTTTGAACGTCGAGGAGCTCAAAAATATGCAAAGTAGCAAAATTCATCAAGTTTGTTCAGCTGTGTTTAGATGTTTTAAGATGTTTTAAAGTTCCCTTCATATGTTCCACAGTTGTCATATTCTGTGACTAAAAGTTCAGCCCTTTGTGACACTTTACTTTCTCTGTAATTATAAAAACATTGATAGAATCATTTGGACTCGTCAAAGTATTTTTTGTGATAACAAACAGCTGATTTGGAATCAGCCTGTTTACTGGATATCACTGAAAACTAGCTGCAGATGATCCAGTCCTGTTCTTACTCTTGTTTTTTAAATGTGGATGTCTTGGATCTGAAAGCACTCGGCGTGTTTCATTCACACTGAACAAACAGTGACAAACAGGCGGAGCTGTTGCTTTGGTGATGAAGCTGCTTAAAGCTTTTTTTATTTCTGTTTTTTAGGAACATGCAGCACCGCAGCGGGAAAATGTGTCAATTTGATGTTGTTGGCTCTTAACTTTGATCACCAACAATTATCACTTCGTGTGATATGGAGAGCAGTATGAACGACTTAGACTTCACAGTATGAAGTGACAGGTGACTTTGAGCCTCACTCTGAGGTCAGGGTTCAGTTTAAATCTGCCAAACTAACAGCATCAGCTGGATGTGCTGAAACAAACAGTTTTTTTTTTCAACTTTTTGACATTATTTTATAATTTTTGTTTCACAATCCGATGATGTTTCTGAACATCACATAAACATCATCTACACAGTATTATTAAAATGTATGGCCAACATGTCTTTCTGAAGTGTAATGTGGTGTTTGGTGTGTGTGTGGTGGGGGTTTGGCTTTTAAAGTCCTGTCACGGCCCCAGAAAGCTTTGGGCCGGCCCTGTTAGTGCATGGCTGAGTGTATGAAGGCAGACTGCAGCTGCAGCTGGAAAATGAAGTCAAATGATGGCTTTTCCATTTCAGTCACAGCTTGAATGTCTGTTTTTTTTTTTTTTTCATAATCAGCAGGTTCTGTATTTTTGCCTTTAGGCCTTTGGTATCAGAAAGCTGTGGCAGGCAGTTTTTAAAGGATTTACAGTCTGCAGATTTTTTCTCTCTGCTGCTGAGACGTTCGACTCAACCCACAATCTGTCATTTCCAACATTTGGTAATTATTCCCATTCACACACACCTCCCCCTCCAGACAAGCCAGAGCGCTTCAGCTTCAGCTTCAGCTCCACGTTTCAGCACAGCCGCAAGCTTCAGACGTACTCCTGCAGGCTGTAGCTGTCCTTGATGTCTGTTTGAGGGAGTTTGGATGGAGACGAGTGGAGCTCTTGCCCCTTGCATGGTGTGGGTTTCTCCCGCTTCACGGTGTCCACCTGCAGCTGGACCGTCTTCTTTCTGTTTTTCGGCTGATTGCGTTCAGCTTGCAGCCCCTGCCTCCTCCGCTCATCTGGGTGCAGCGTGAATCTGTCGGGGTTGGCGGGGGAAGCGCGATCTGGCCGTCTCGTTCTCTTCCCGGGACACGACAAACAAAAAATGACCCCCCCGGCCAGGAGGAATCCAGCAGAGATGAACGTGATGCACAGAGCTCCGCCGGGCTGATATTTACTGCTGTCCGGCAGGTCTGTGGTCAGGAAGGCAGTGATGACTTCGTTGGTGAACCAGGACGCAGGGATGAGGCAGAGGAGGCTGGCCAGGATGAAGCAACCCCCTGCAGCGATGGCTGTGTGCCCCTTTGCTCGGTGGCTGCCCCCCCAGCGAGTACATTTGAGCCCCAAAGTAGCGAGACAGAGTCCGAACAGCGCTACTACGCAGGACAGGACCATGCCGGCCCGTGCGGCCTGCAGGTGCGGCGGCAGCGACAGCACCGAGTTCTTCATGGTACAGCTGAAGATGCCGGAGCTGTACCACACGCAGTCCATCCACAGTCCCTGCATCTGCGATATCGGGGTCATGATGCTGGTCCACACATTGATGCTCACCTTCCAGTTGGGCATCAGGGTGGCCACGACAGTACCGAGGACGCCCAGGAGTGCCAAGGCGAACGCCAGGATCTGAACAGCGGCGGACAGCATGGCTTGCCCCCCCACCTCCGTCCCGGGCAGGTCCTGACAGCAGATAATTCCTCAGCTCAGGCTCCAGCGAGCTGCAACCAGAAGAGAAATGAGAATTGAAGTGAGCGTGGGAGCGTGACGGGCGCACAGCTGAGGCTGCTGATGGGAATCTGTGTCTCTGTTTGGGGGGCGAGCTCGATGATTGCCTGCATTAGCTGATGTGGTGATCACTGACACTCAATTATGTCCCTTTAAAGCTGCAGCAGCGCTCCCTCTGCAAAGACACAGAGCAGAAACTCGGAACTCTGGTGGAGTGAAGTTGTCTCCTGGATGGCGTAAGCACCGGAACACGAACAGGAGTTCTCCTCTGAAAAGTTCACCTGTGTCAGGCTCTGCCAGCGTCTCCTCAAGTGACTGCTGGAGATGAAGCGGGGAAGCAGCGTGAATGAAAACAGAGGGCGTGTTGGCAAACAGCCTCTAACTACCCCTCTGCCTACTGTCTCCTTGGCAACTGTACATACAGTTTCAACCCATTCTGCGTCCTGAAAGGAAACACCAGGCGTCCTCTCCGCAATCTCACTGTGAGCAGAAGAAACTGTCCTTCTGAAAAAAGTCTGCTCCAGGAAATGTGTTTCTGCCTCCATCACCTGAAGGTCACCAGCTCGACCGAAGGAGCCGCAGAGCGGCGTTCTTATCTGATGAGTTGATGGCGGGGTGCGTCAGCTCCACAACGCCGCTGAGACATTCTCCGCTGACTGCACGAAGTCTGATTTTTACCTCAAAATGTTTGTTTCACTTTCTTTTCTTTACATTTTTGTCTTAGTTTGTTTTTTGGGACTTCGCAGGCTTTTGAAAAAACACGGCACCCCCTCTGACGCTGACAATAAGCATGGAGGTAAATGTAATTACTGATTATCAGCGATCACATGTGATGTCCAAGTCCTCGCTTTTGAACACGCCACATTTTTAAAACAATCACGCTGCGGCATCGAGTCATTTTCTCTGGTTTGGAGATAAAACCGTGGAGCAGTTTCTCTTTATGGGGCTGCATTGTGAGCAGAGGTGTCGCCCGTCACGTGACCACGTGAAGAATCGCCCACTGCAACACGCTGATAAGAGTCTGCAGCCCGCCCACCCGTTCTGTAGTCAGTCAGTCGGTGGCAGCCTGTTATTACCATAATCCTCAGTCTGGCTTTATCAGCTCAGACCTGCACAGACACGACCGGCTTCCTGTAAACATATGTCGGGTTTCTGCAGCCGGTGGGAAAACACAAGTTTAAAGACACACTAGCATCACTGCCGCCATCATCGCCGCGTAATTAATGTTGTTCTGTTGATACAGAAACAGTAGAAATGGATAAAAACACAATAGAGTCGACTGCGTTTCCCACCAGAGAACCGCAGAGGTGATGTCATCACCACAGTCACACGGCAAGGTGCTGCGGTGTTGATGTGGGCACATTTCTGCTCCCTGGCCCAAACCCGGCCTTCGGAACATGAGCCGCTGTGACATCATCACCGACGACGGCAGGTGACACAGGTGACCTCGCCTACTCAGGCTTTCCGTGTTGAATATTTAATATTTGGTGACATTAACACAATGTGTTCATTTTTCTTTGCAGTTTTTTTTGGGATCTAATTGTGGTTGGAAAAGAACTAAATCTACGGAATCATTTTAATAAAGTGATAAAAGAATAATTTAATCTCTTTTTGTAAACGTCTGTTTAAGGAACTCGTGTAAAAATATTCATTCACTCTGTACAGAGCTGCTTGGCTCGGCCACATATTCATTTAATTTATTGTATTTCCATAATTTCAGATTTATTTATATTTATTATATACTTAATTTGCCCAGTTTAAAAAAAATTCACTTAATAATTTAATATCATACATAAATCATGTGTTTTTTAAAGGAGAGTGTGAAACTTTAAAATAAAATATTGAAATATTAAAAATATAAAACAGACAGAGGCACAATGCTAATAAACAAATGATGTCAGTAAAACTGATACAGGTTAAGGTCACATTACAAAAGTAACAGATGAAGGCCAACTCCTTTCATGTGACATAATACTGTTAGTACTAATAATAATAATAAGAACAACAATAATAATAAATGTAGGCTCTTGCACTGCAGCGCTGAGCTGTATTTTCTCTGTAGAGGTGTTTATTGTCCTGAGTGGGAAACACTTTTTATTCTGTGATTCATGTTTGACTGAATCAGAAACACTGTCATGCTTTCCTATGGGCTGTTGTCGGTAAAGATTTGGTTATTTCCTGCATTTTATGACATTAAATCTTAGATGTGGGAGTGTCCTTGAATGCACCGACAGATTTCCCAGCAGTCCAGTTTATTAATGAACGTCTATACGGTCGACCCAGATCTCTGATGACTGATCTATAAATGTTGAGGTAATTGTGAGAGGGCATGTTTGTGTCTTTGCACGTTACTTGCACATCCTCATATTTCAGAAGCTGTTTGGTGTTTTCTTGATCATTTATTTGTGCTGTTTGATCCTCGGAGTGTTCTGCTCCTTTACATCAAGTGTTTCGAGCCTCCTGCAGTGTTTGGGTCTCTTGTTCTGTGTTCGTGCACATGCTGAACAGCCTGTTTTAACATCCAGCCGCTTGCCGTGTCGCTCAGCGATGTGAAACCAGGCGGTGGGCTATTAGAGGCGGGTCTCTGGAGGGTTGAGTGGCCGCCCGCGGGCCTGAATGTCTGAACGCTGCAGAGGACAAACTGAGAAGCTGCTTTTCTGTCCTTTAAGGTTTTTCTTTTAATTCCATGTTTTTCTGCTGTTGTTCAGGAAGTCTGAATACTGACGAGCAGATTTGTTTTCTCTCTTTTCTACTTATTTAATTTCTTTATTTTTGTCTTTAATTTTATTTTTATCTTTTGTATTTTACATTTAATAATTCTCACATTTTATTAATTTTATTTATGTATTTTTTCTTTGTGCAGCTTTTTGTAAATTCTTTTGTTTCATTAAAAAGAAGCATTTTCTTTATTTTAAATTATTTTTATGTTATTTTATTTAAAGAGCCATTTGTCTCTATGACATGTTTGGATGGGGAGAGTTTAAATTTGGTTTTACGGTTTTATTTATTTACTTTTTATTAAAAAATATTTTAAATTATTTATTTTTTTCTTTGCTTCTTTAACTTTAAAAAAATCAGTTTGTATTTATCATAATCAAGGTTATTGTTAAAATTTTCACACCTTGTGATGATTTGTGGGTCAACGATCTTCAGCACCACCTCCGTGGAGATGGCCTCCAGCAGGGGTGAAACACCCGGGAATCCACGCTGCTTTTAGACCTGAAGAGGCCTCTGTGATGAGACAAGACTGTGGCGACCTGGATGGTCAAGGACTTTATATAAAATTTAATTGATTTTTCTTTTTATGCACCTGAAATTTACATTTTGTAAATTATTTGTTTTATATTTTTAAAATTAATGTACTGATTTCTGTATGAAAACACACACTGACATCAGTGTGTGTTTATGGCATAAAGCAGCCTAAATAAAAATGTTCCCAGTAATAACTTGGGAATGAATATAAATAAATAAATGATCCGTTTTCATTCTGCCTTTTTCATTCAGGAACATCTTTTTGATTTCTCAGTGGTTTGTTTCTCTGATGGAGAAACGTGATAAATCTGTGTGAGCTCAGCAGTGTGGGTGGATATTTTTGCTTCACACTCTGCTGATGTGACCTGACTCGATGAGGAGGAGAAAGAATGAAGAAGAGTGGAAGGATTTCCTTTGACTTCTCCTCAGTATCCACAGAGCCGCGCAATTCCTCATTCTTTCACCCAACACAGCTGAAATTAGCTTCACATTAAAGTAGACAGTTTGACCTTTGACCCCTCAGTCACAGCGATAATAGTTTGGAGCTGAATCAAACCATCTGGCAGAAACAACCCCCCCCGAGGCTCCATCAGCCATCAGTCAGGGGGATATAAATGAAGTGCTTTATCTACGCTCAACACACGCAGCCTGAGAGTGTGTGTGAGCGTGTGTGTGTGTGTGTGTGTGTGTGTGTGTGTGAGTGTGTACGTGTATTAATATCTTTGTGGGGACCAAAAATTAGAAGTTTACTATACTTGTGGGAACCAACCGACCTTATGGGGACCAAAATCCTGAAGGCATATTTGAGACTCAAAATGTGGTTTTAGTGTCAAGGTTACAGTCAGGTTATGGTTAGGTTTAGGCTGAGGGTTAGGGTTGGGCATTCATTTTTGATGGTTAGAGTTAGCTGCTGGGGAAAGCATTATTCCGTGTCTTAATTCTATGGCTAAAGTTTTAATTGCTATTCTCTTTTGTTTTATCAGTTTTTAACTGTATTTTTATTTATTTGTCTTATTTATCGTCAGATAGCTGTTCAGCACTTTATTTGAAAGCACTTTATAAATAAAGTTATTATTATTATTATTATTATCATTATTATTATTATTTCACTTAGATGTCTTGACAAGGATATAAAAACACGACTGTGTGTGTGTGTGTGTGTGTGTGTGTGTGTGTTAGACTGACCTTCATCATGAACGCTGCTGGTTTATGTTTGATGTGCTCTGCCGCTGGACGTCAGTCAGAATTTAACAGAAACTTTGTTGCCTTATTTAAAGATATTAATTTTCTAATAGTTTTATTTAATTATTAAAGTAGCTTCATTTCAGTTTCGTTAGAAATGCTCTGCTTTAAAGTCAGCCTAAACATGCTAATAGATGTTTTTTCTTCCATGTCACAGTAGTTCTGTGTTGTTGGTGAAATATCAGTAAATATTTATCCCAAAGCAAAATTAATGGTATTACAGAAGGTTAAACATTTAAGTCAAAGACAGATAGCTTAAATAAGTAAAAATTATAAGGCTGATGTAGATTTTTTGGCTCACAAAGATTTTTTGGATCAATAATTAATATCTTGATGGTTAAACTGTCTGAACCATTATGAAAACGTTTTCTGGTTCTTTTCTTTTTCTGGCATCTCTTTTCCAGTTCAGCAAACATGGTGCATGATGGCTGTAAACCCTTCATCCACCCCGACCTCCTCCTACCTCCTCTTATTGATTCAATCAATAAAACGTCTCAACCTCATCCCACCAGAGATTACTCTGCACATAACTGTAGTTATTGTGAAGGCTATTTTAACCCCTGAATGCAAAGACACTGGGCAAGTAAAACTGATGCAGGATTAACAGACAGAAAATCACAGATTTATTTTTATGCAGAAAGGTGACGAAAACAAAAGCAAAAACAGTCACTGAGCAAATACACTGACAGAGGACACAACAAAGACCAGATGCAGGAGATGTATATAGATGCAGAAAGTATATAGACACGAGAACATTAGGACAGAGTGGACACACCTGGGAGCACAGTTGAACACGATCTACCTAGAAGGGCATAAAAGGATGAAACACAGAGTGACGATCGCAGGAAAAGGAAGAGATGAATACCAGGACTAAAGACATAGACAAGACAGGAAAACCACAAAAACACAGAGACCAGAACGACATGGGGACAAAACTGGGGAGACGAAAAGGGTAACAAAGCACGGAGATGAGACTTGGACAGGCTGGACACGAAAAGGGAATCAAACAAGATCCAAGGAATAGAAATATAAAAAGCTCAACGGCAATAGGGAACACTAAACTCAGGACTAACACAGAGCTGTATGTAAAAATGTCTCAAATTCAAGGGAACAAATACAGAGCCCTCCCACCAGCAGCAGTTTCTTACAGCTTCTGACATCGAAGTGTTCAAGCTTTCCGAATGGATGGTGAGGGTTTGAGCTAAAATCCTGTGAGTCCCTGTCATGTATATGTGTGTTTAAATGTCCTGCTGCTCACACTGACTATGAAAGCAGAGAGTGAAGTTAAAAACTCCGGGGCTTCATCAGGCCCCCAGCTCTTTCAGTGTCTCTGCAGGTCTTCAGAGGTTCATCAGTCGGGATTAAAAGTCTTAAATGTAATTAACAGAAGCCTGACTCTGTCTCTGTGCTGCAGATGGAAACATCTGCAGCACACACTTTTTGAGTGTTATGTCGGGAAGTACTAATACTGAATATCCCAGTAGATTACACAAAGTTAAAAACATTGACACCGAGACGCCCTCTTATCGTGTTGTACTTTATTTTCTCTTACTTCATCCATCCACCTGGTGGAGAAATGCTTACCTGTGACTCAACTCCCTGTTGTCATCAGTTCACAAAGAAGAATTCTTAAATACAACCAAAACAAAACTATTAAAACATCACCAGTGTCTGTTGTTACTGTAGCGTTGCAGATTTTGGTTTGTAGACTTGAAACTGCTTTGAGTGGTCATTGAAGCTCCTTCCACACAGGCAGCAACTGGCTCGACTGGCAGTACCACAGGTGGATGAACCCAGCATGTAACCATGCAGTCTGCCTACACCATTTGTGAATAAACAGGTTGTTTTAAAGAGCTCTCTGATTTCAAGTGTAGGGCTGAAACAGAATGCCACCACCACTACAACTTATCTCCCTCTTAGATTGTCAATACCCAGCTCTAAAGCTATGTGATTTGGAGTCAGAGACCAAAGACATTAACCAACTACGGGCAAACTAAATGCTGCTGACATGAAGTGGGACTAGTGATGAACTTTCCGGGAAGCGACTCAAGAGACGTCCAATAAGAGTGAAAAACACTGCTGATTGACATACGACCTGTGAATAAACACGTTAGAAGTTCACCTAGGCAACCGGAGCCTGAAATATCCTCACATGACCAGCTTCCAGCTCCTCAGTGACCATTAACAGGTGAACTGAGCAATGACTGTTTAAAGCCTTCAAGGTTTGAAATGATGTCATTTGGTGAGACAAGCTGAGATGTTCAGTCTCCAAACAGATGCAGATTTTTTAAAAAGCTGTAAATTTATGATAAATGTGCCAATTTTGTGTTTCTTCGAGAGCTGTGCTGATAAATGAATGTTTTAAAGGCTTGTCTTCCTCCTCTCTACATCGGTTACTGTGGCAACAAGAGCTGAAGAGACAACACACACAAATACACACACACTCAGTTTTTACCTTCACTGGTGCTTTTAAAAATTTAATTTATCGATCCAAAAGTGAGCTGAGCGTCCTGTTCCCTGAAGGTGAAGTCAGACTGAAATGAGTGAAAGGAGGAAATCTGAGTATCATCACAGGAAATGATAATGTTCATGAAAGAAACACGACTTCATGGCAAGAAGAAAGAGTCTGCTGGTTTAGGTATGCCTGTAGAGCGTCTGTAGCTTGTGGACCACTGCACACGGTGTCAGTGTTTTAATGTTGGAGGGCAGAGTGTAATGTGGAGAACTGGAGGCAGGAGAGGATAGCTGCCCAAGACACATACAAATTCTGAAAGAATAAGATTTTATTACCTCTTTACGTTAATAATGAAACCTGCAGAGAGCACAGGGATCTCAGCTTTACTCAGCAGTGCACACACAGAGCTCTGCAGCATCACAAATCCACTTCAGTGAATCTTTTCTGTTTTCTCCCTCACAGCTTTACAGCTACTCAGTGAGCAGCTGGGGAGAGTTTTGAGAAAAGTCTATCTATGCAAACCGCGGCTAACTGCAGCTAACCACAGGTAACTGCCCCCTAGCAACCGGTGGTCGCCGGGGGGGGGTTCAGCTTCAGTTCAGTTCAAGCCTTGAAGTTTTCTGTCCAGAGACTGAATAAGCAGCAATAGGAGGAACATTTCAGATCAAAAGTCTTTAATTAAATATTTTTTTCATTTATTTGCCTTTAACAAATATTTAAGAAAATAAATTACCAAATACTTTAACATTTTAGAAAATATAAAACACAAATATAAAAAAAAAAAACACTGGTGTCTCTCTAGTGCTTCGTCACAAAACATTACAAATATATAAATATAAAAACTCGACTGAAGGCTTTGATCCAGCAGCTCCAGATTTTTACCAGAAACGGCTTTTGTCAAGAAAGTTTCTCTGTTAGACAGAAAACTACAAAATGAGTGCTGCACACAAGAATATTTACAACACATGAGTTTGACAGCTGTCGCCGAGTTCAGGCAGCAAGTCCAACATTTGGTTCGGTCCATTGTTAGCTAACGAGATGAAACTGAAGAGCTGGTTGGACCCTTCAGAGAGATGCTTGGTTAAGTGAAAAGAACTGAGCACCATGTTCTGTCGAGGAATTTTTAAAAAGAACGCTCCACAGTTTCTGGAAATTTTTGTGAGGTCTGTAGTTTGTCTCTGAGACAAATGATTCAGTTTGTTCTTTGAGGTTTGTGAGCTTTGTTAGCGAGATGCCTGAGATGGGTCTACAGTTTCACATCAGAGCCTCTGTCAGAGAAAAAGGTTTGAGAATAAAGTCGAAAAATTTGGTATAAATTTACATTTTAAAAGACAAATTATTATAAACTCGTGTAAAGAAAAAGACACTTTTCAGGCAGAAATTCATGCAGGAATTTCATTAGTTTGATGATAAAATCATTTTTTGAGAAAGTTATATTTAAAAAGATGTTGATGGAATAAAGTTTTACTGTGCGCACACCATAAACTTATCATTTTAAAGCTGAAGTAATTTATGTAAAGAAAATGTAAAATTAAAAAAAAAATCAGAAAGAAAAAAAAACACTTTATGCTTTTATTTATTATTTAATAGAAAAAGTCATAATTTACTAAAAAAAAATTGAAATGAAAAAACTAAAAACTGCTTGCCAAATGTTTGTTTTGCATAAATAATGGTAATTTTAAAGGTTAAAAGGCAATGATATTGATATTTAAAAAATAAAGATGCACTTTTGTCGAAAGAGGTCACATTTCTGAGAGATCAACCTGTAATTTTATGAGAATAAAATGTTATTTTTAAATACAAACAAATCAAATTTCTTTTAGAGACTAAAAACAAAAAAAACAAAAAAATAAATTAAAAAATAATTTTAGGAATTTAAGAACTTACATCAACTGATCTTTCACAGTGACATGTTTTCTTTAAACATTTCCATTTTTCTTGGACTTTATTGTCAGACTCTTTTCTCTCACTTTCTGGTGACGCTCGACTGCTGTTTATTTTTGTTACCATTAAATCCCTGGTGAGCTTTTAATGCTGAATCAGAGAGATCAGTAAAAAAATCCCAGATTGGCTGATATGACTTCCTCTTGTACAAAAATTTGTTATCATTCCACCTCCAGACCTTTTTAATTTGTTGGAGGTTTAAGTGTCACGAATCTCGCAGCCAATCAGAGGGCTGGACACATGTCCTGCTATCTCACTGTCTCACTGAGAACAGTTCAAGTGTTGGAGAGATGAAGATCCTCTCAGAGGGTCAGTCAGTCTGTCAGCGTTTCCTTTGGTGTAGTGACCTGTGATGACCTGCAGGAGGCCATGTGTGAGAAATGAAGCTGCTTCACACTCTCGAAAATGACCCGAACCTTGTCAGATGGCACCTTTTGGTCAGCGTGGACCTCCATGTTCAGGTCTGCGGAGCAGGTGTGATAAACTTCCAGCTCAATCGTCTGGATTTATTTAGACTCCCCGCATTGTGACCATCCTGTTTGTCTTAGCATGTTAGCTTTGTCCCTGCACTGCAGGCATGGCGGCGGTCGTCGGTAACCCCAGCAGGGGGTCATAGAAGCAGTCCTCGTTGATCATGGAGGTCATGCTCTGAACGCTGAAGTCTCTCTCCAGCAGGTTGCTGAGGTCCTGCAGATCTCCAGGACTTCGCCGTAGGCTGGAGCTCCGCTTATTTTTCTCCTCCTCACTTATAGATGTCCCTCCTTGCTCCACCTCCTCCTCTCTGAAGTTGAGCCTCTGCAGCTGGGCCTCCAGCTCGCTAGTCAGGGAGCAGAGTCTCCCTCTCATCCCTGCAGCGGCACTGGAGCTGGAGGCGTGGCTTGGCAGCAGAGGCTCTGAGCACGTGTCGCCCAGGACGCCGTCAGACCTGCAGCTCTCCTCCAGCTGGTGAGGAATTGTCTTCTGGGCGTCAGAGCAGCGCTGCTGCCTCCTCCTCCAGGAGGCGCTTCTCTCAGCCGTAGACAGCCTGCTCCTCCTCAGGGATCCCACAGGAGCTCGGTCTCTGAGGAGCGAGCGCAGGGCTCGCAGCACGCTGGCCTTTGTCTCCAAACCGCTGAAATACAAACACAGAGCTGAAGCTTAACATCATCATGCACAGAGCTGAGAACCTCCATTGTGATGGAGAACCACCACAGGAACTTGATTCAATTTCAATTCAATTTCAATTTATTTATATAGCACTTTTCACAGGATAAAAACCACAAAGTGCTTCACAGTAATATAAGACAGAAATACATAAAATACATTAAAATACATTAATAATCAAACATACAGCACAAATCTAATTAAAAGCCAATCTAAATAAATGAGTCTTAAGCTGCTTTTTAAAAGAATAAATACAATCAAGACAACGTAAAGATGGAGGAGAGCATTCCACAACCTGGGGGCCACCGCTCTAAAAGATCTATCACCTCTAGTCTTAAAAGCGAGTTCGTGGGACGACCAACAGCCTTTGATTAGAAGATCTCAGGCTGCGAGAGGGAGTGTGGGGTTCTAAAAGATCGGAAATGTAGGCAGGGGCATCACAATTCAAAGCTTTAAAAGTCAGTACCAAGATTTTAAAATGAATTCTAAAATGTACTGGAAGCCAGTGTAATGAACGTAACACTGGTGTAATGTGCTCTCTTTTTCGTGTCTTGGTTAAAAGCCTTGCAGCAGCATTCTGGACTAACTGGAGACGCTCAAGATTCCTTTTGCTCAAACAAAGAAAAAGGCTGTTACAATAATCTAAGCGAGATGAAATAAAAGCATGAATAACCATTTCTAACTCAGATTTAGACAGCAAAGTTCGCAGTTTGGAGATGTTCCTTAGCTGAAAAAGGCAATTCCTAATTAACTGTCGAGAGTGTTGCTCTAGGGACATGGCAGAATCAAAGATCACACCAAGGTACCTGAGGCTCAAGTGAACAGATGAGCCAAGAGAACCAAGGTGCTGTTTGATTAGAGATATCTGGTTGTCGGGGCAATAATTAATGTTTCTGACTTCTCAGAGTTCAACTGTAAGTAGTTGTCACCAAGCCACTGTTCAATGGAAGCTAAACAATTAATTAAAGAGGACAGTTTATGGACTTCCATCGGCTTAAAAGAGCAATAGAGCTGGATATCATCCGCATAGAAGTGATAAGACACCTCAGGGAACTGCCTAATTATAAGTCCTAGAGGTAACATGTACAAAAGAAAAGAATAGGACCCAGAACTGAACCCTGCGGTACCCCACATGTCAGATCCTTAGAATGTGACATAAACCGATTCGCAAAAACACTAAAAGATCTGTTGGAGAGGTACGACCGAAACCACTCCAGAGCAAGACCGGACACACCGACTATGTCCCGGAGCCTGTTAATCAGGATGGTATGGTCAATGGTGTCAAAGGCAGATGTCAAGTCCAACAAAACCATGACTGAGGATGCTCCAGAGTCAGCTGACATCATAATGTCACTGGAGACTTTAAGTAATGCGGTTTCTGTTGAGTGACTTTTACGGAAACCTGACTGAAATTTGTCATAAATTTCATGTTTTTCTAAAAAAGTGGTAAGTTGATCTGCAACTACTTTTTCCAGAATTTTTGATAATAATGGAAGCTTAATTGGCTGTCCGTACCTGCTGCACAGCTGGAACACCGTCTCTGGTCGTCCCTCCACCTCAGACCGACTATGAACCAGCTCCCACACACATGGGTCCTCAGAGCCTACACACACAGCACAGTGAGCTCAGACCATCACAGCGCCTCCTGCTGGAGAGCTGCTGCACCAGCATTGCAATAACAAACCTCACTCTGATTGGTCACTCACCTGTGATGTTAGCCGGTCTGACCTGGACCGCTGAAACTGGGATTAACCAGCGGAATCTGAAGGGGTCAAGGTCAGCTGATCGGGACGAGGTCTGTGAGAAAAAAACATTAAAACTGACAACAAGAACAGGTGGAGGTGTTTTTTTTCTTTTATTCAGTGACATCACGTTGTTGATGTGTTTACAGCTGAGGAGCCAATCAAGGACGAGGATTACATTTGTAAAGACATAGAAGCAGATCATCTCTCCAGAACCAGGTTAAAGTTTTTCTGAGATGATCTTTAAAGAAATTAATAGAAACCAGCAGTTGTATGGAAGCCCATTACTGCCAATACAGGAAAAAACAGATTAAGCCAAATTGATTTTTATTGATATTTGGCTTAAAAAACAGATGTTTTTGGCCTATATCTTTCTTTTAAAACCCATTTTTAAAACTTTATTAAAAAATGAAAAGAACAACAATATTATAGTTGAAAAGGAAATTTTAAGTGATTTCATTTATGGGATTTATATCTTTGTTATGATCATTATTTTGATATTTTTAAATATTCTTTAACACATAACACATTTTTTTTTACTTTTTAATTGACAGATTTGACTAACGTTCACTCAAAACTTTAATTTTTCAGACATTTTGACTCCCCAAAGAATTTGCATTTTTATTATCATTTTTTTTTTTTTACACTTTGTTAAATTTTTTGTCACTGCATTTTTTTTGTTTACATTGGCATAAATAGACATACAAATGTGTTCAGTTATACAAATGATGAAGAGTTGAAGAGTAGACGTGGACTCACCATCTTCTTCTTCAGTTTGCTGTTCTCACGGTAAACCAGGATGACGGCTCGTTTGAACACTGAGGACAAAGACAGACTTGTGTTATTCTCCATCAGTTATCACCTGTGCAGGTAAAGAAGTGTGAAGAAGAGACTTCACCCACCAAACAGCGTCAGCTCTGGTTCCTTCCTCAGGCGACCCAGACAGGGCAGTGGGTTCAACCAGACCACCGACGAGTGGACCAGAAACTCCCCCATCGAGATCTCCGTCACCTGAGGGTGGAGGGAAAAAAACCCCTTCAGGGTATGTGATGCACACAGGTGACGCTCAAGTGTGTGTGTGTGTGTGTGTGTGTGTCAGTGTGTTTACCTGTTTGTCGGCTCCGCTCTGCTCTGCTGCCAGCTGGTCGAACACGCAGCCATAATCTTCATAGATCTTCTGCATCTCGTTGATGTGACTCGCCACCTTTTCCATCGCTCGCAGCGCCTCTGAGTGGATGACAGTGGAAGTGCAGCTGGTCACAAAACATGTTTAAATACAATACTGTGAGGTCTGTTACCTCTCAGGTGTATGTTTGGGTTACCTGTCAGGTGTGCGTGCTCGGGGCTCTCTGCATCTGTCAGGGACACGAGCTCTCGGAGCAGCAGCGGATACTTCAGGACTCTCTGAACAGGTTTGATCAGGTATGACTCCAGGGAAGACGAGTGCTGATTGGTTGGATTTCTGGCCTCCAGGAACTGTTTGAAGGCCGCATCTGTTTTGGCTGTGTCACAGGTGGTCAGGGTTAAAGGTTAAATGGAGTGCTGCTTAAAGGAGTTTAAAGTGCTGAGACTGTGTTTTCACCTCTTTCCAGAACTTTCTGGACTTTGATGTGATTCGCACAGAAACCACTGTAGAGCTTGAAGTGATCGGCGTAGTACAGAAATGATCCGCCCAATGGGAAGAGGAGTTTCTGATGGAAACACAAATGAGGTGTGAAAAAACTAAACCCATCAAACAAGCGAAAAAAAACTTTTGTTCATTAAAATATAAAAATTCTGTTTAACCGCATTTAAAATATTGAAACATTTAAAAAGGAGAAATATGATTAAAATAAATAAAAATAGAGTTCATAAATGAATAAAATGTACAAAAAAATAAAAAGAAGATAAACTGTGAAAAGACAAAATATACAAAAAAATATATACTATGTATAAAATGTAATTAAATAAATTATTAAAAAATAACTAAAAGAAATAAAAATAAAAAACTAAGTAAAAAATAAAATAAGAATAATAATAATGGACCCGAAATGGAGTAAATAAAAAATTGGAAAAAAAAATGCATAAAAGTAAAACATCACAGGGCCCAAATAAATCACTGGAGCTTAATTAAATTAAATAATAAACTTGCATGCATGCACAACTAAAACAAAAAGAATAAAATAAAAACATAAATGAAGGAAATAAAATCTGTCTGAACCAGCTGATGGACCTTCACCTTGAACTGCTCGGGGGTTTCCAGGCTGCTGAAGTTCGGACAGGTGGCGATTCTTTCCTCCAGCGTTTGGAGAAAAACTCTCTGAAAGTCCAACATCTCTGGCAGGCTGCCGAACAGCGCCTCCATCTGACAGAGCGACAGAGACACACTGCGGTCAGAGTTACAACTACAACCTTCACTTCACAACTGTCACTTACTGTTGGCTCGTTTTTACCTCGTCTTTACTGAGGAACGTCTCCTTCTGCAGGGGGGTCAGGTAGATGTCGAACAGACAGACGAGATCCTGAAACAGAACCAAAAAAGTTTTCATATATTAATCAAAGTCTAATTTCTTTTTTCAAATTTAATTATCGGCTCTAATCAAATATTAAGATCTTTCCAGTAGTTTTAAACACACAGGTTTAAAGATATAAAGATGTTTAAGCATACACTCTAATTAAGACAAAAATATTAATATAGCAGATTCTTTTAATATTTGTAAGGGACCCATTATATACAACCATTTAAAACTAAAACTGTACAAATTGTGTGTAAAATCATAAGTATAGATTTCTTTATCACTTTAACATAAAAAAATAGTTTCTGTTTTATTTTATTCTATAAATAAACTGATAAAAAACCTGAGCTTCACACAGTTTTTTCTACTCCTGGTTTAGTATGATGTCACAGAGAGGGGAAATCCCCAAAATGGTAATATCAGGGGCAGCCAATCAGAAGAAATCTAGACGTAAGTGGGAGGAGCTAAAACGGCTTGTTTCAGACAAAGGATAGGGTAAAGGGTTGAAGGTCCAGAATAAGATAAGGAAGGATTATTTTGAATTGAACCATGCAAAGCTGCTCTCATAGAGACAAAGAATAAAAACATGGATCTGAAAATGAGTCAAAACGCGTCCATTAACATATCAGATGTACTAGCAGTAGTACCGCAGTAGTACTACTGTTGCCGTCGTATTCTGACCTTGACATAGGACTTCTCGGTGTCGACCAGCTCCTGGATGACCTTACGCAGACGCTGACACACGCTTAGGTGGGTAGGGCTCACCGGCTGCAGACCGACCTCTCTGCCGTACGGGTTTTTGGGGTTGTCGCCGTCTCCTGTCTGGCCTTCTGGAAAGGTCTGGTAAAGCGAGTAGACCCGGTCTAAGTTCTGGAAGGGAAACACAGGAACCAAAGCTCAATGAAATCATTGAGGACAACACCACTGTTCACATGCTTGACATTAAAGAGGAAAAATCAGAAAACAGACCCCACCCCCCGGTCCTATTATAGCTGGGGTACTCTTCAGCTCCCACATGACCCTGAATTAGATGAGCAGAAGGAGATGGATGGATCCCAGGTGGAAGTCCAGTAACTGATTTTTGTTCCACTCACACTCAAACTTGAGTGACAAACCGGAGAGAACTGTGGCTCTGAGTCAGGAGAACGAGGATCAGTGGAGCAGGAGGTTGGGTGGATTTTTGGGAGGTCTGGGAGGCCGCTGAGCCAGAGATGAGGTTAAACACACAAACACCAAAATCCAGACAGACAAACACAAACCTGTTCCCAGTCTGAGCGCTGCTGCTGCTGCTGTGACCCTGACTGAGGACAAGTTGCTAACTAACCGGCTGCCTCATCCGTCATCATAATCTGAGCTGCCAGCCTCTAACGCAGCGCCGACAGCCTGATGAATTCTGAGCTCCAATGCGCTCACCCTGAAGCTGCAGAGCTTTTGATAAGCGGTGAAGAAGCGTCGCTGCACTTTAAACTCGAGGAAGGAGGAGCGCCCTGAGATCTGAACACGTGGGGAAAAGACTGCCCAAACATGTTCAATTCAAGGAGGTGAGGAGCAGTTTAGATGAAGAACTAAAGACACACTTCCAGGTTTCAGCAGAGCAGATAACGAACTGGAAGATGATCAAACCCGGGATATTAATGTGCACACAAGTGCATCAAAGGCTTAAACAGCAGCAACTGGTGTTTGTTTGGAGTCGAGTTGAAAGAAACCAACGAGTCTTTGGATGGTCAAGAGTGCGGGATTGACCTTTGACTCCAAAAACACTGAAGATGAAGATCTTTAGGTTAGCACGATCACAGCGTGACCGTTTTATTAACTCGAACAATCAATTAGTTCGTGAAGAATCAAAAGATGCTGTGTAAAAAGAAGAACCTTTAACAGCTTCACTTTTGAGCTCCAGGACTTGTTTTTATCTTAATTTTTAAATCAATTAATTATCTCTGCTTTTTCAGGGTGATTATATTTGATTTTATCTCACTAATTGGAATATTAGTCTCAAATATTCGTGTGTTTCAGGGTCTTGATGTTTCAACAAGAGGTTTCCTGTTCCTCCAGGAGGATCCTCGTCAGTCCTAAGGCACCTAAACTGTTTCATGAAGGAGCAGCTGTTTGACTCTGAGCCGCCCCGGGAGATCTGAGGCCGGGATTACTGTCCTGTGCTGACATACTCTCGGATGGGGACATGTTCTTATTGTCCTACTTTCTGTCTGAGCAGGTACAACATATTCCCGTGGGCGTCCGTACACGTAACGCTGTGATAGTGGTGTGTACAACCATCTCACACTTGAGAAAATCTAAAGCACAGAAAACACTTGTGATCATTTCCTCTACACCAAATTTCAGCTCTACATCAACCAGCAGCCCGTTTACCAGCAGGACGACGCCGTCAGCAGGACGCCAACAGCCCAGGCAGCTTGCCACCTCGTCCAGGAGCCTCAGCAGCCGCTCCAGGAGCCCCACCCCAGGGAACACCTCCCCTCCATCCTCCTCCTCTTCCTCCAGAGTCTCCCAGTCCTCCTCCATCGGCAGTACCCAGCACAGAGCACCCATGACGAAGGAGTGAAACAACGACGAAGAGGATCAGCTGGGGTTGGAGGTCACCTGATACTTCTGCTGCCGTCGTCAGAAATGAAGAGGCGGTCACAAACAACACCTACAAGTTGTGTTTCTCCAGGGAAAAGCGTTAATCCCTCGGCTCTGACTTTACAAACACTCCTGACTGTGTAAGCTGGATTATCAGGCTGACCAAAGGTCATGTGCACAGAGGTGGGGGGTGGAGCTCCAGGAGGCACAGGAGGATTTCTGCAGGTAAGTCTGAGCTGCCTTCTTTGGAAACCAATCACATCCTCATAAAACCTCCTGATTTCATATGATGGGGTTATCGCCGATTAAAGCAAAACACAAGCGGCTTGGTCATGAATAACATACAACCATTTAAATAAAATCCAGATGTTCTCAGACTGTCACAGACTGAAGCTCACCTGCTCTGAGGGCTCGGTGTCCTGAGGTGTCCTAGCAGAAGTGTCATTGAAAACGGGAGGCAGGACGCTGTCTGCATCCGTGATGACAGAGGAATCTGTGAGATGAAGAAGAAATGTGATCTGTGATCTTTACTGCTGCTTTAACTGGCCTTCACAATAAAAGCCTTTGATTCTGGTTTCTGTAAATGAATCTGATCGATAAAACAGCTGTGACTAAAATGGTTAAGTTTATATTTAAAACTGGAAATTGGTTTGATATAAATGTGAAATGTGTCTGAACATTATGATGTTGTTACCAGAGCGTCTCTGCTGTACCTGTGATCCAGGTGTGGATGTTCGTGGCCGGCGGTTGGCAGCGGGGGTGGAAGGGGTCAGCGTGGTCGGGCCAGAGGTCGGCAGGCTCTTCGGCCTCAGGTGACTCATCCCTCCTCAGCAGCAGCTGCAGCTTCTGGTGTCTGAAGAGACTCTGCAGGAGGTCCAGGTCCAGACCAGACACAGGAGCGCCGTTCACGGCCAGGACCTCGTCTCCGGCCCTGAGGCCTGATTGGAAACAGAAAAATTAAGCTGCATCTTTTAAAGTTTGTTAAATCTTTCTAAAAAAAAATTAAATCCTAAACACAGACAGGGTTTTTCCCATTCTGCAGGTGTAGCGCTGCACAGGTGACAGCCTGATAGCAGAGCCTCGAGCGCCCCCTGCTGGACACCTTCAAAGCCTCAAACTGTCCGAAACGCAGCGTCTCCCTCAACATAAAACCTGAAACCGTTCTCTGTTTTACCGTCTCTGGATGAAAGTCCCAGCGGGTCCACCTCGCTGACGAAGACATGACTTTTTCCCGCTCCGTCCACGTGACCCGTCACCGCAAAACCTGCAGAGTCACAGAAGAAGAAGTACATCACACACAGGTAAATATGCTTATTATTTATCCTCTCAGAACACAAACCAGTCATGTTTTTGTACGAATTTTATTTATTCAGTGATGCACAAAGGTTTTCTTTCTCACCGAAGTCTTTGTGGCCGTCAGGTCGACAGATGTTCAGAGTAAAAACACCGACAGCTGGAAGCTGCTGCTCATCACGCAACTGAAAACACACACAGCAGAGTGAGCCGGGAGAATGACCTCGCAGGAATCATGTGAATACAAATCCAGTAATTATCATCATATTTCAGTCTGCAGTCATCCAAATAACATACAAAATAATATCTGTTAGGAGTTCTGCCCGCAGAAAAAAATTAAAGAAAAGTTGTAGGGTAAGTCAGTGAACACACCTGCAGATCTGCACTATGACCGGCAGGGGGCGCTGCCTCCATCTGTTTGGGAGCACAGTCCAGATTCTGCAGAAGAAACACAGAGGAAGAATTTTACTTCAAATTAAACTTTCAACTCATCAGCACAGGTTTTAAAGAACTGAGCGACCTACAAGGTTTATAATTACCTTCAGTTATTATAACCGATTAGCTTCTATAAGATCTGATCAGTAAAATCATCAATACATTTGATTAAAACATAGATAAACTTAAGCTTTAAAGGCAGAAAACTATAAAATCATTAAACTAATGGGCAGGTGATTCTTAAAATTCAGACTTTCTCCACAGGACTTAAAGCGACGAGGTGGACCGGAAAATAAGAAAAGCTTGTGAAGAATCCTGAGCTCTGATTGGCTGAAAAGATCACAGGAGATGAAATATGGAGACAAAAGGGTAAAGAGGAACAGCGGGATACAGAGGAGACACAGGGGGAGGAAGGAGGTTAAAAGGGGAGCAGAAGAAAGAAGGTGGAGGTCATGCGACAACAGGAGGTGGGGTTTGGTGGGGAGGTCATGTGGAGAGGAGGTGTGGGAGTCATCTCCTGCCTCCTGTGATGGATTAACTCTCAGGAACAAAGAAATCCTGGCAGAATAAAACAGCCTGGAAGCTTTTAATTCTCAATCACCTCCTCCTCTTCCTCCTCCTCCTCCCACCTCCTCCTCTTCAGAAGGAGCAGCAGGCAGCCGGTTGCCCTCAAAAAGCTGTGCAGTTAAACAAACTGTCCTCCTTCTCCTCCTCTTCCTCCCACCTCCTCCTCCTTTTCCTCCTCGGCGAGTTTGATGGGTGACAATTTTGAACACAATATCAGAAGTATGTGGACAAGGTGTCACATCATCTTCCAGCTTTTCCGGATTGAGTCGTCTTTTCTCTGAGCGATAACTTGTTGCATATTTGCTTGATCAGCAAAAGATCAGTGACTCCTACTTCAGAGTCGCTCACATCCACCCGAGTGTTTCCTGACGGTGCTTCAAAGGAGCGACGCGACTTCTTTACACGTCATGATCTTTAACCAGTGAGCTGCTTTCTACAAAGTCCTCATAATGTACTGCTGTAGTCAAACACACACACACACAGTCATGACTCAAGACAAACTAAAAATACTCCCTCCTATATTTAAACCTAATTAAAAATGATAAAAGACTTGGGATGTTTAATTCTGTCCTGCATCAAAACCTAAATTAGCCCCAGGGAATCATGGGAAAAAATGAGCAGGTTGAGCTGCACTGAAATTACAGGTTTGTGCAGCCGCCATTAGCCTGCCTGGAGTCTGGGACCACCGACTGACACTGAACACATCGGCATCATCATCATCGTGGACTCACATGTCTTTCCTTGACACCGCCTTAAAACATCTACAGCAGTCGTGACTGTGGTCTGAGTGGACGGTTGGACACAGTGAGTCACATGATGACTGGAGACCAACATTAACCAGGAAACACTCGTCAGTACGAAAACTTCTGTTTTCTGGAAGGAATCAAGGATTTTACAGTAATGACCCCCACCCCCCGACATGGCAGTGAAGTGGAGGCGACGAGCTCCGGTAAGTGTATATCTCCTGCAGAGTCGACACAGCGAGCAGCAATCACCTCCACATGTCCTCTAGTGGAGCTGCTCCACCCGGAAACCACAGCCTGCAGCATCAGATCCGATCTGAAAGCAGAACTGGGATGGAGATCCAGCTGCACAGAAACATCTACTCTGCTGACTTTATTTCGCCCTACGTTCATTACGTTTAAAAGGAAAATGAATTATGGTAATAAAAAGTTGCTGGAAATGAATCATTCTGACTTTCAAGAGCACGACGGTATACAAAAAGCCCTCTGAGCTCTCTGATTGGTTGGTTTTGTGTAAGATGAAATAAATAGCTGACTGATTAGGCGTTCAGCTTGGAGCAGGACTCTCAGTCGAACAACGGCCGGCAGCATGTGGCTGGAATTCCCCTCACCAAGGTATCCACAGATGTTTGGCCACAGAGCAGAAGCTCAGAGCGGGAGTTACTGCTTGGAAGCATCCTGCGCAGTTCCTTGCTCAAGGGCAGGAGGGAGCAGGTAACGTGCTGCGATCCTACAGACGCTGCAGCTATGAAACTATGAGGCAGTTTTTCCACTGAGTGTGTATCGGCTCGGCCGAATTGCAAGAATACAAGCCAAAGCAAAGTGGCGCTGACAGATTTATCCTCCGGACCCTCAGAGGCCAAAAATAACCCACTGTTTATCACGAAGGGACTGTCAAGAGCCGTGCATGATGGGAACTGCAGCTGGATGATGCACTGAGGAGAGGCTAAACTTAGCCTCGTAAAGACAGATGACAGCACACTTCTTCTGGGCTGTTTTTAGAGAGCAGAGAGGAACGACGAGTTCAGCCTGAATCAGACGAGCTGGTTTTATTCCTCCACGTGAAAAGACTTCAGAGTAGAACGTTTCTTAAACCTGTCTCTGACTCCATGTGAATATTTCACCTTTCAAGCTATTTTCAGAAGGGTGCATGCTGCCTCTCACCATACTACAGCACTAAACTGGACAAGAGAAGGGTGCAGTGTAATACCTGGTGAGCTGAGTGCTTGCAACTCCTGCTGCGCCTGTTGAGATCATCCAGGACCTTCAGGGAGGACGGCAGACCCCTCCTCCGGTTTCCTCCTGAAAGAGACCGGCAGCGCTGCCTCAGTGTCGCCTCTTCTCGGCTGCACACCTGTGAGAGGCAGAGAGGCAGATTTACCGTCTGGTTTAATTTCCTTCTTCCTTTCTTTTTTTAAAAAAGGGAAGCGTTGAGCCTCTACTTACCAGAGCGTGGAAGGAGGACACGGAGAAGACTCCCAGGCGTCCCAGCATGCTCTTGGAGGGCCTGCTGGCCACGGCGAGGAGGCTCTTTGGGTTTGGGAGCTCGCTGCCCTGCAGGCTGGACAGGTAACACCTGAGCCTGAACAGATCCAGGTTCAGTTTCTCCAGATTCTGCTCCCACTGCTGGATCTGAGCACACACAGGGTCACACATAAACACAGCTTCTGTATAAAAAAATGATAATAACTCATCAGACGGCCATAAACACCATGAAACATGGTCAGTGAGTCATGGCGAGGTGCTGAGAGAAGCCATCTTTTCTCCATTCACTCATCTGGTAAAGTGTATTTCCTGGGAGGGACAGACTGCTGCTGTTGTCAATTCCTGCTTCAGTCTCTGTTGTGATGAAGTTATTTTGTCCCTTACTGTGTGATTATCACCCATTGGCCCTCATCCCTCCATCCTGTCCTCCCTTCCATCTCCTCTCCTCCCCTCCTTCCTCTTCTCTTGCTGGACTCTCTCCAATAAATCGAGGCTCTCCTTCTCCTCCTCTGTTTGCCCTCCCCTCCCTTTCAGTAAATGTGTAATTGAATGTTGAGCAGGAAGATTAGCCTCTAATCTCGGAGTTCAAACTGCTGGGATCAGTTTCACAGTTCAGAGGAAAGATTAGCAGGCTGCTAAATGATACGTTCTCTGTCTGCACATCACTGTCACTGGAAATTAACAACAAGAACAAAGAAACCCCCAAAACAGCCTGAAGCTAATCTGTGACACGACAAAGTCCTTCCACAGACTCAAAAACTGCACGTTCATTAAGATTTACTGACAGTTCTCCTCTTACAGCTGTTAGCTGATGTCCTTTGAAGCAATGCTGATGAAACCTAACTGACTCACACTGATGCTGAGCAGAAAAGAAACCCTTAAACTGAAACACAGTCTGCTGCACAGTTTCAGGGTCGTCTAATTTCTCTGCAACAAACACAGAGACAGCAGCAATCCTCAGACACTGAAGGTGTCGTGAAGCTTAAAGTTGTGGCACTTTGACCCAAGACAACAGGGCGAGAATCTGGTCTGATGTTCACGTGTGCTTCACTCAAAGATAGCTGTGAGGGTCATTCTAAAGCATTGCCCATATTCGGGACCGGGGTAGGTGATAATACCAACATGCTGTCCGCCCTGACCGGACCACTTCTCCCCGCACTCACCTGGCTCTCCACCGCCTTCCTGCTCTTGGGCTCCTTGATGATGGACAGCTGCAGCTCGGCCATCTTCTTCATCTTCCCATCCATGTCAATCTTGTGGAGCAGCGAGCGACTCTGAGAGCGCAGGAGGCGCAGTGTGTCCTCCTTCCCCTGACGCTTCACCAGCAGAGAGGCGCTCGCTGAGTGGATCGCCGTCACCCAGTTCTCCAGGTCGGTCTGGCTGGTGGCCTGGAGGGCGAGACAAGATGGAGTCAGACAGATTTTAAGGAACAGAACAGTATTAAACTTTGAGCCTCCTGCTTTATTAACTCTGAATATTCAGCTGCTGATTGCGCTTTGTTTTGACAAGAAAAACCTTAAATACAGAAACTTTTAAATGTAAATTTGCTGCTGAAAGCAGGAAGCAACTCTCAGTCATCCTCTGATGGTCTGGTTTCTGCTTTTAAGCAGCAGACTTGATGTCCTGATGTTAACAGCTGTTTTTGTTTACGAGGGGACGTGTGGCAGGGTTTAAAGCTCGCTCTTCATCGGGTCATCATCGTAAAGAGGAACATTTGTTGCAGTAATTAGCTGGGTGTCGTGATTCCCATTAGCAGGCTTTCAGCCTTCTCCGCTCTTCATCTTCAGCTGCTTTCAGCCCTTGACAAAACCTCCACCTCCTCCTCTGGGAGGAGGGTAATTTGTGTGTCTGTAAACACTCTGCTGCAGGAGTCAGTGTGACTCTGGGAATCAAGAGGAGCTCCTAAAAGTTTGAGGAGGAGATCACAGAGATAAGTGATTAAATCACATGATGACATCACCTTTACCAACGAGAGTACAGGTAATAATCTGCCTCTCTTTTTATCCCCGCTGACCTCTGACATCCAGACTTTTGCTGCTCATGTCATTCAAGATCAACTTGAAGGAACGTCAGGAGTTCATCTGGGGCCTCGACACATCTGTGCCTCCTCTTCTTTGTTGGAGTAAAAGTAAAATCTACTCTTTGTCTGTTTGCTCCTCGGTGTGGGTGGTGTGGAGCTGGCAGCAGAGTGGGAAATGCTCACAGTCATTACCAACAGAAAGACATGCCGAGAAAATCCCACAGTATGGATGTTTGTGGTGAGAAAACCAAAAGCTGGTGATGCCACGCCCCGTTCATTCACGCTGCTCACAGATGAGCCACAGCGATGGGAAAAAAGATGGAGGCAGCAGTTGGAGGAAAGCGATCACAGAATGAAAGATTGAAGAGAAAACCTCAGAAATGTCCCAACACCACAGCTGCTTATAGAAACCTATGCTAGTGCTGCATTTAAGGATACTCCAGTAAAATCATGTTTCTCTGTGTGCGGGCGGTTCCCTCACCTGGAACAGGTACACGTCTCCATACGAGTTGCTCAGACAGAAGACATGCTCCTTCCTTGGGTGCTCAGGGATGGCCTGGACGATGCTGTCATCAGCCAGCAGAGCGTAGCGAGGAGAGAGCTCCTGGTCGGCGCTGCCGCTGCTCCTCCCGTATGTCTCGTAAAACAGTAGAGTGCAACCTGAACAGACAAAATCCATTGTTAATTCTATGTTAAATAGTTTAGCTGTTTTAGCTAGTTTTAGCTGTTGATGTCACAGATTGTAAAGACTTGAGTAAAATGTTTAACATGAAACAGAACACTTATTTTTACATTTTTTATCAAGACCTCTCCTACACAAATTTTCTGCCCTTCACTGAAAATCAGATCAGATCTAATCCTGAAATTTGAACTCATCTTTCTGTTTTTTGGTCCTTGAAGGCGGCCCTACCTTTCAGTGTGACCCAGTAGTGCCTCCACTTGCGGCGGGCGACCAGCTCCAGCTTCCTGTCCTTGTTAAGAGTGATGAGAGCTTTGAAAGAGAGCCATCCGGCCCGCCGCACCACACCCTGCTCCTTCTCAAACAGGACGTCCAGCTGCTCCCCTCCTCCCACCTCCACATCCCCATCCATCTCTTCCTCGTCCTCCTCACCCTCGTCTCCGTCCCCCTCTGATGGCTCTGTCCTGTCAGCCGTACTGCTGCAACCCATCTCCAGCTCCTGCATGAAGTTCTCATAGATATTCTGCCGCTGAGCATCACTATTCTGGTTCAGACTCCTGGAGGAGCCACAGTGGAGCGTTGGGAACTGGTTGTGGTTCACGGAGTGGAGAGGGTCGGAGGACCACAGTGCGCTGCAGCTAACGGCCCCAGCATTCAGTCCACTGATGAAGACACTGGCTGTGTCAGTGGCGAACGGCTCCTGCAGAGAAATAAGAGAGGACTTTATTTGACTGCTGTGATTCCGTCTGTGGCCACAAGAGGCACACAGCAGCCCTCCAACACAGCGCTCAGCACCGGGCAGTATTTGTGTGTTTGTTTCTCTGTGTTCATGAGTTCATTTTCCAGACCACAATTTTCCCCTCTGTTAGCATTAACTGGGTGTGAATATGCTTCACGCTGCAGTGTCAGCGTTAAAGAAACAATCCACCACTGCTCTTGAGCCAATAAGACAACCTGCCGGTTTTAGAGGGCGCGGGTTTGATGCCCACTCTGACTTTACTTTAAACCTCCAACTGAGCGACTAGTCCAGGTTTGTGCAACACTTTTGAGCAGTTTTCCACATTTAGCCGTCATTGTGAGGTGACAGTGACGACTAAATGTGGAAACTTGCTGTTTATAGACAGGTAGAGTGAGTTGGTGCAGAAACGCACCGTTCTTATCAGTCAAGGCGTTAAGCTGTTTGTTCTTTAGAGAAAATCTACCATGCAGCTCTTTTAATCCTGAGATAATAGTGGACTTAAAGGATCCTGGATGTTTACTGAAGTGCTTCAGTGGTGCTCGGCCATGCTGTATCAAACTCCCCCGTATCAAACACAGTGCTGTGATTGGTCGAGCAGAGCCAAGCCCTCATGGAAATCTAAACAAGGGGTAAATGAAACGTAAGCCCTCAGATCGGTCTGGCTCCAGGTTCCCAAACATTTCTTTCTCCAGTGTCAGCATGTGATGTTTTTGTTTTGGTGCTTTCCCATGAAAAGCTCCAGGAATTTTCCAAGAGATCAAAGTTCCTCAAGCACTGCGATTTGTTTTTGATGAGCAGGATCAAAGCCCTGGAAAGACTGAAGAAAAAAGTCCACTGTAATGTATCACGGGGACGTCAATCTTAGAAAGCTAAGTGATTGATGATCGGTAAAATACTCTCTGCTACATCCTAATTATCGGCGATCATTAAAAACAAAACAAAACATGATGCGTGGTCTGTCTGCAGAGTGTTAGCACACCTACCATCAACCTGATCTGAGCCCCCAGAGACCGCCTAGCACTTTCCAAAAACTACTTGAAAGGTGAACAGATAAACCACCAGCAACTAGTTATCAACGTCTTTTAACCAATCAGATCAATGAAACACCTACCAGGACACATCTGTTCCACAAAGAAAATCCTTTGGTGCCGTACTAGAACAGAGTTTACATGATGTTCGGCTTTTATCAGTCAGTCAGACAGACAGTGACATCCATGTTGGTCCTGGCCTCCTGTGCAAAAGCTAATCTAAATCTGAAGAGCTTCAAACAAAGACTGTAACTGTGGCCACACCTGGAGAATGGTCACAGGTGAGGTTATGGATGCTCAAAGGTGCAGTTTGGGCTCCACTGAAACCAGGAAAGATGGATTCTCCTGTGACTGTGACACAAAGCTGCAGAGGATTTAAGCTAGACTGATGCTTTCAAAGGTTTTCTGTTCTGTTCCTCTGGGATTAATAAAGTTTTCTGATTGTGATTAATAATCCGGCACACAGACTGCGGCACTCCAGTGAAACATTCACATGGTGCAAAGAAAGCTTTTTGGGTTAAACATCTTAAAAACCTTGCAGACGAAACAAAGACAATGAAGAGAGCAGATAATAAAAGTTTACTCGTCAGTCCTTTGATGTTTGCTGTGCGTCTAGAAGAACTTTTCTCAAGTGTGGGAAAACGAGTCCTCATGAGGTCACGAAGATGTAAGGGGGTTACCCAGGTTGTGGGAGGTGGGGGTGGGGTGTTTAGGGTTTCCAGGGTGAGGAAACTACATCAGCGTCTGATTTCATTATCACCGTCATTATCAGCACCGAGTTAAAAAGCACGAACAACAAGCTTCACTACTCCAGCTCCCTCACTGCAGACAGGATGTGACCTCATTCTGCTGGCTGTAAACAGGAAGCCGTGCTTTTTTGGGCCAGCTCTCTCACAGAGAAAGCGGACCATCAGATTACTGATGTGTGAAGATGTTTGAAAATGGCGTTTTGTACTTGACTCCATGTGTACTGTTAATAGTCATGATGAGACTTTAATCTAGTTCAATGACGTGTTTAAGTCTCAGGATTAAGGAAGATATTCATTTTAAAACCAGTTTTAAGTTTCTCAGAATATATTTAAAAAATTATCTACTAATGAGTTTATAAAAACTTTTAAAGGATTTTACTTTGAAGACATTTTAAGATATTCTGATGATCTTTATTGACCTTTTTCTTTCTTTCTTTCTTTCTTTCTTTCTTTCTTTCTTTCTTTCTTTCTTTCTTTCTTCTTGTTTACAGGCTGTGATTATGTTCAAGTGATAAAAACATACACCTCTACTTTGTCAAACACTAGAATTCAAAGATTTAATAAAATATTATGATTTTGTGCACTTTTATCAGGGTTGTCTGTTCATGTCGAAAATCAACATTCTTAAATGTAAAACATCAGAAAACAAAAAATGATGTCATTTTGTCCATCATCAGCAGGTGGCGAACCACTGAGCTCTGCCCACAGCATGACTTCATCATCTTATTGTTTCTCACCTGGATCCTCCTCTTCTTCCTGCTCAGACTTCCTGTCCAGTCGCTCAGACGTCTGATTCGGCTCTTCAGCAAGTCTTTTCGGTTATTCCCAACAGAGGCGGTGCTCGCAGACTCCACATTTCGGCAGGGCAGCGTGCAGGAGGAGTAATGCTCTTCCATATCACCGGCTGATCCCTCCTCTTTCTGTGTGACATCATCCAGCAGCGCTGCCTCCCCGGCGGGGGTCCCAGCGTCGGTGGGGAAGGCGGGCAGCGTGTTGTGACTGCTGTAAACCCCAGGAGCTGAAATCAGGCTGAAATCCGTGAGGTCCGGCTGCAGAAGCTCTGAGTCGCCAATGCCGCTGTCCTCCGTCCGGCCAGAGGAGCAGGTGTTGTAACCTGTGGTTGCAGCAGCAAACACATTAGTCTCTGTGGTGGGGAAGAGGAGGGTGGAGCTAAATCCAGGTGAGATGTCCTCGCCCTGAGTGGAGAAGAAGGTGTTGTAGCCGCTGCTGCTGGTGGCGGTGGTGTAGCCGCTGCTGTTGTCTGCATTCTGCCTGCACACAAACACGTTATCCGTCAGCTCGCCGTTCCCCCACGGCGAGTCGTACCAAGAGCCATCGGAGCTGAGCGAGCTGCCGTTGCTGGTGCGCAGCGACGCCTCTGCGCCCGCAGCGGTGGTCGCTGTGGCAGTGATGGTGGGGAGGCTGCTCAGGCCCTGTGGCTCCACCCGAGCTTTGGTGAACTCCACCCTCATGCTGCCATCGTTGCTGAGCAGGACCTTCGGGCTGCCACTGCTTTTCAGAGACGCCCGCTCAATCCCCCCAAACTGACCACGCTCCCCCCTGCAGAGCCTCTGAGGCGACCCCGCTCTCAGCTTGGCGCCTCCTCGGGCCGCTTTAGGGGCTGGTTCGTAATGCCATGAGGTGTAGGGCGAACCGGCCGTTGGGTGGTTCAGGTAGCTTTTCCCTCGGCTCCTGCAGCCTCCCTGGCTGCTCCTCCACCAGCTGCGAGCTGATGTCACCTCCTCCCTCCTGGAGGAAAACCTGAAGGAGCACGAGGGCTTGGCAGGAGAGACAAAGCTGCTGTGGCTGTCTGCGTTTCCCATGACGACCTGGAAGAGGACGGAGGAGGATGACATCATCAGACGTGAGGCAAAAAAACGAGCGACACAACAGCCAGGAAACACACACACACACACAGCATGTATTAAAGCAACAGAGATTTCTACACACAATACTACATCAAATACTACGGGCAGTATTATAATCATTCCCACTGGAAGCCAAAGATGAGTTAAAGACCTGGTGACCCCACGTTTGTGAACACATGTTAAACATTCACTCATTTACTGCCGTCCATTCTCAAACGCACAAAATAATAAAAGCATCTAAACTTCCTTCTTCCTTATGACAGCAATATTACCCAGATGTCACATATTTATTTTCTGGTAGATTTGCAGATGATATTTGTAAGACAGCCGTTAGTTTGTTAGGTTATCTCCAGCTGCAGTTCCTCTGGTGGCCACTTGAGGCCGGCTTCAGCCATGAGTCAGTGCCCTCCTGTGCTAAAAGTCTGCGGACAGCTCGCTGTATTAGCATGAGCCGATAACGGAGCTCGTCTAAATACGGTCAAACCAGCTCTACAAACAAGTGTTGAGGCTTTAAAATGCAAATTTCAAACCATTTAAAGCTCTGATCTGACTGAACACCAAGCACACGATCATCACAGACATTTAGCATACAGCTAACCTAATAGCTGCCTTCAGGCGAACCAAAAACTAAAGTTTGGACCATCATGCTTATATTTGCTGTGTGTCAAACCATTTTTACACATTCTCTGAGTGAAGTGCACGAGCCTGACCTTTGACCCTGAACCGAGTCTGCACAGCGCACAATACCACCTGCTGCTCTGACACCATAACTGTTGCAGTGCTTCACATATGTTTTCTTCTTTATTCTGTGCATCCTCCATTCATTTTCACACATTCATTCACAACTTTTAAACCTTTAGTTTTCTGATATTTTCCTGCAAACAGCTTTGCTCACACTGCTCTGCTCAAACTAAAAATGCAGAAAAAAACAGGACTATTTGGAGTTTTAATGTGAGACTCAGAAGACTAATGAAACTGCTCAGCAGAGCTTTGATTGTCGGACAATCAGAAAAATCCATTTTCACTGAACGTTTACATGAAACAAAAAGAGGAGAGATCTAAATGTGACGTTTCTTTAAAAGTAAACCTTAAAAGGAACTAATCTAACGATTCTAAGTTTAGATGGTTTAAACTCAGAGGACAGATTTCTGAAACAAAGGTTTTTTTTATAAATGAATAAAGCGGGGTTTTTTTTGGTTTTTTTTACCTGTTTGTGTTTCAGACGCTCGGCAGCGTCTTCATCCTCCGTCCTGCTACCTCCTCTCTTTCGTCTCTAATGGAGCTCTCTGCTCTGGCTGCTCTGGCTCTCTCCCTCCCCCTCTGTGTAAGTCTAAGTCTAAGTGGATCGCCCTCTCTCTTCGTGCTGGCTCATCTGTTGGGGGAGAACAGAGGGAGGGAGGGGCCCGGTCAGTACACAGACTTTCCTTTTGTACGACTCCCCCACCCCTTCCCTTCCTCCCCTTCCATGACGTCTCCGCTTGAGTCTTTTTCTTCCTGAAAACCAGACCTCGCTCCGTTCTCTGTTTATTTTGGTTTTCAGGAATGCTGACCAATTTTCTCCTCGTTTTCTCTCTGTTTTCTCCGTGACATTTTTTTTGTAACCGAGCAGCAGGCTGAGGTCATCACAGAGGAGCTATTTTAAGACCCTCAGCGTGATCCCAGAGATGTGGCTGCACGTTCCCACAGCGGGACAACAAACCGAAGGGCTGCCAGTGACAATTACAGTCCTTACTGATTAATATGACCATCACCTTCCCCCTCAGCTCCAACGATACTCAGACCCACAGACGCAAAACATAGAAAAATCTTTACACAAATCATGTTTGATTTGTGAGCAGCTGAAATCTATGTGTTAACTCACAGCAACAGTAGAGCAAAGCCCGTCGTACAAAAACCAACCAGAGAATCAAAGTGTGATGTTTATATTTCCAAACATGTGAAAAAGACTGTTTTCCACTGGAGAGTATGCCTGTGCCCACTCAACAGAACGACTCATCACGTGAGCACGATCCCCGAACTGCCCAGAGATGCATCGCTTCTGTCTGCATGAAAACAACACTGTGTGAATGAAACGAGCCATCAGTTTACTCTGGATCCAACAGCCGGACCGTCTGCAGTGAGGCAGCAACCAGCTACTAACATCTGTGAGCAAAGGAAAGCTTTTTCTGTTTGAGATTATTATTAATTATTATTCCTAGATTCTTTTTTCCTGTCATGTTTGCTCTGATTTCCACTGCAGCTGCACTCAGGACGTCAGCAGTGTCTAAAAACCCCCAGAAATTATTAATTGCGATAAAGAGCTCCCTGGACTCATTTCCTGAGTGAGCACGGGAAGGGTCAATGACTTGATTTTCAGCGCATACAGACAGCTAGCTCGGGCAGGACGACGCCCATCCTGTCCCACAGGTCAGCGCCATGGAGGAAGGACGGGGGAGGAGAGAGGAGAGAAGATAGCAACACAACACACTGCTGGCTCCCGAATGCATTGCTGACCTTTGACCTTTATCCACTGAACCGAGACGGAAAGTGGTGAAGGGAAACCTCGACAGCTGACAGATGAAGAGGGGCGAGAGAAGTTTAATTAGAGAGAGATGAAAGGATTTAAGGCCCCTCCCACCAGGTGTCAGTGTCCTGGAGCTTCATGAGCAAACGCTCTGTCCTTCGGTGCTCCCTGGATTGAGTCTGAGGAGGTCAAGACCCGATCAGATCAGAAAAATCTGATCAATCCAGCCTTCAACCTCCATATCTTAAAGGTACTGCGTCTCACAGCACAGGGATCTTCAGAGGACTAATGTTTGTGCTCAGCACGGCTTTTGTCCTTTAAAACGTTTCTTTTAATCTGAAACGATCCATTAAGGGAAACTTTAGCTAATCCATCCACACACTGAGGTCTGAGCATCTTTGCTAACCTTAAACCCAACGGCACGCTATGAGGAAACAAGAAGATGATAAAGTCACTGTTTAGGATCTAAGTTATGCGCATTTCATTTAAAAATCACAATAATTTCATGTTTATGTGAAGCTAAAGTGAACCTTCAGCCATCCATGTGGGTTAAATCATAAAACGTCCTCCAACGCAGAGGAGGAGCAACTATAAAGTTGGACTGTCTCTTCTTCTCAGAGACATCCAGCATCTCAGACTCAGAAAGATCATTCATGGCTCATTTTAAGGCATTTTAAAAAGGACAGAAGATATTTTCTGGTTGAGGACACTGACAAAGTTTGGGACACGGAATATATCAGAGGAATGATTTCAAGACACCCACGTATTAAAGTGCACAGTGTGACATGAGGTGATGATGGTGGGCCTTCACCCACCACTCTCTCCTCCCCCCTCCCCCTCCGGCCGGTGCTGTTTTGTGTCTTGCTCTTCAGACGAGGAGCTCTGAAAGGAGAAAAGTCTGCCGGGGACTTTTGTCTGCTCGTCCCATCGGCCATCTGCCGGCTCACAGGACGCCCCGCCATGGGCGACCCCTCACATTCTTCCAAAACAAAGATCCCTCTGACACCCCACCCCACACACACACCCTCAATCCCTCCTCAGGCAGGCGCATGGCTGCCATATTGGAGGAATTCATCAGATGTGTATTGAAAAGAATCTGATTAAAGTGCAGATTGAATCTCCTCTGAGTCCGTTTGGAGGAATGCCACCTGTTCACCAAACGCATGTCCAACAGTTTCTTTATCTGGTACTCACGACGAGACACGCAGACCCCACCCCCATGTTTACAGCTGACTCGCTCACAACACAAAGAGCTTTTTGACTTTTGTTTTTACTTTTTAGAAACGTGATTTTAGTTTATGTTCAGCGTTCACTGTGATGGAACCCTAAATGCACTGTACACACTTTTCATGGGCCACAAAGACACAAAGAAATTCGGGGAAAATGTCTCCACTGACTTCGTTGGAGCAGAAAGAGAGTGAGACCTTTGTGTCCGTGTGGGTTTGTAGGTAGTAAAAACTAAATGATCTGCTTCACCATCAGCTGAGGATAAGCTGCAACCAAAAACTGTACATGGCTGCTATGAAGCCTCCTGTTGGTTCATGAAGTTCGCTCGTGAAGCTTCAGGCTGGGTGTTTTAGCCACTGTGGATCTGAAACTGCATACGGTTACAAACTGTCAGTCTCAAGGACTAAATCCTCCCTTGGTGTTTGAGTCTAATGTGACTTTCACTTCCAAAATTAACTTCACTGAATCCACAGCTGGCAGGAAAAAGGCTTGAGCTCACTGACCAGCTGTCGGTTTCTCTGCATGTTTGCCTCGCTGATGATTGTAAATTGGCTGCAGGTGTGAATGTGGTGGACCACCAGCCTATCCAGAGTCTACTTTGTCTCTCCAACTGTGACATCTGCAATAGGCTCCGCCCCCCTCAGCACCCTGAAATTATTGATTGACCAAAGTGTTTTTGAGCTCAGAGATCAGATGAGCAGGAGGCTCATCGTCTCATAAACTTGTGAGAGGAGTCGCCCCCTGCTGAACATTACACGGAATGCAGCATCGATTGGCTACGCCCATCTTTACGTAAAGTTGATGCTGCTCTGCTGCACGTGCAGAAAAAAAAAACTTGTGTCTGCATTAGGGATGGACCGATCCGATATTACGTATCGGTATCGGTCTGATACTGACCTAAATTACTGGATCGGATATCGGAGAGCAATATAAAAAATTTATTTCGATCCATTAAATATCACAAAAGCACCTCACAAAACTTGCGACATGGCGTAATCCAGCTCATGACCTTAGCACGTCGGACCAGTATGCGTGACGTGCGAGACCTGTCGGCGGTCTGGTTGAGCATCTGGAGCCTCGCTACCAAACCAGCATTTCATCTCTGAGGAAGTTATCCCGGAGAGAAGTAAAGCAAGTGTGTAAGTTCATCTCTGAATGTTTGTAAAGCATTCCCACGTTAAGCTTAACAACCGATATATGGAGTGACTGGCTCTTCTCTCTCCCCTCCCTCTCCTGTTGCTACTTCAATCATGAAACTGATCAATGATCAGCTGATCGGCTTTTCTGTCGCGACTCCCGTCTCTCTTGTTTGTTTTTGGCCCACTTTGCACCATAAAGAGGAAACCAGCGGCTAAACAACAGCAGCACGTTTAAGCTTGATAAGCTGTTGTTAGAATTTATTTAATATTACTTTCCACACCAGGATCCTTTTCTACGTAGCTGACGGCTGGTAACTATGCAGGGGCAGATCTAGCAAAGTTTGGCCAGGGGGGCAGGTAGGGCATGAACAAGGAACGGGGGGCACAAAGAAATACTTTCCTTTCTAATTGTCATGTCTAGCTTTTAATAAATAATTATCTGAATCTTACAGCCAAAGTTTTCATGTATGAAGTCCATTATTGTATATAGTATCTATTAAGTCTAATATATACCCGAGTAAGCTATAGTACTTTTTCCTTTGGGAAGGTACCATCGGTGCAGTCTGCAATTCTGTTAAAGAAAGATGTTGAATCTTTTTAATTATTGTAGAAAAATAATTGTGTTCTGTGCATTTTTTTTTATTTTTTTTTACACGTGCATTCAATTAAAGTTGATTACGTCGATTAAGCATCACGAGGCAGAGAGTAGGGGTGGTTCCCTTTTTTTTTTTTGCTGGGAGTTGGCAACCCTGTTAGGTTGTTTAATATTCCTGCTAAGTACTCTCTAAAATACCAGAATAGGGAGGATGGTGTAGGTTTAAGTTTATTAGATTGATCAGTAATGCTGAACTATGACATATTTTGGGTGCAGTGTATTTTTTGCATACAGGTATAACAGAATAGCTTTAGTGTTTTGTTTTGTTTTTTTACTTGAGTATGACCTTATACAAAATGCAGCAAGATGTTACAAAAACAGTTTTATTGATTAAAAAATACACTATATTGGAGTCATATCAGTATTGGCAGATATCCAAATTTATGATATCGGTATCGGTATCGGACATAAAAAAGTGGTATCGTGCCATCTCTAGTCTGCATTACGATCTATGATCAGAAACAGGACAGACCAGGACCGACGTCAGATTCGGAGCTCCCCGACTGCCAGCTGCTGGTTTCCAGTTCTTCATATGTTCAGATCACTTTGGGTTTCTGCTGATTTTAACATGAGTCAGACAGAAGTGAGTGAAACAAACAAAATGTCCTGCCAGTGCAAAAAGAGATCCTGTGAAGGAGAATGACTCAGAGCGAGCATTCCTGCGTTTAAAATCACTTGTTAGACGTTTTTTTTTCTCCTTGGTGCAGAGAAGCTTTTGTGTTGAGGCTGAGGGGACGCAGGAAACAGGAAGTCCAGATCAGCCGTAAATAGCAGGAAACTGAGACAGCTCCTGCAGCAGTGGATACACAAACACGCTGCAAACACTCAGCTTTTGTACTTGATATGCTGATCTTTGCTTTTATTAATCTTTAATGAAGTATAGTATGGACTTGATGAGAGCAGATAGATGAGCCTTTGTGTGGGAAACATTAAAGAAAGGAAGTGATTAATCAGCTGATTATCTGCAGCAGTCAGTTTTTCTCCTTTCAGTCGCTCGGCGAGGCCATCGTGTTTATGAACCGACGGATGGAAAAACGAGCACCATCCATCAGGCTGCTGTTCCAGCGCGCATCCCATGAAGTGAAAACTCAATGGTGTAATTCAAACTTGAATAAAAAACTGCGCTCATATTTTAGTGTCATTTTACACACGTTTATTTTCCATGTACTTTTCAGTCCAGTAGTCTCAGCGAAGGCCTTAAAAATGTGCCGCAACTGGCAAAATGCACTTTTTCTCGCCAGGAAAATGACGAGGCTCCGCTCTGTGATTGCTCCAACGTGAGTCTAAAGTTTCAGTTTAGCACAAGAAGAGGTGGAAACGCAACAAAGTAAAAATACATTCATTATAAAAAAACTGCTCTGTTCTCTGACAGGTTGTTTTAGGTCCCTCGGTGCTGCAGTGCCTCTGAGCAGGCACGACATCCAGGAAGACGTTGTGCGTTCTGCCGCTGTTGCCTGCCAGCATGCTTCTCCACGTCCAAACTCCTTGCTGATGGGCCCAGGCTATGTACTGGGAGAAAAATGCTGTTAATTGTGGTGTAAAGCCACCCTGATGGCGTGTCCACAGCGCTGGACCGAAGCCACTTATGCACCCTGAGGTCAGCGGGTGCACGCAACCAAACATGGAGCATTGATTTAATGAAGCCGGAGACTTTCTAAATATTAAAACTGAAAAATTTTAAATTAGTTTGCATTTCAGGAAGAACCTAAATATAAATGAGGGTGGCGTTACAGAGGAAATGTCCTGACATCATTTACATCTAAAGAATTCATCCTCAGGAGATGAAGTGAGATCAGACTCGTTTTAACACGTTACTGATGGTCCTGGAACCAGAATTGGCAAACACGACTCCAAACAGGCTTCCAGTCAGATTATCTGTTCTTGATTTATTACTCAACCCTCAAAGACCCAACAGTGTCTGAACAACACCAGAGAAAGAGCTGATTTCACAGAAAACTACAGATTTGTGGCAGCAGCTGAATTATCACTGCTGATTGTTTCAGTAAAACAGGAGGTGAAACTTTTAACAGACTCAGTTCCACGGTGCTCACCATACAATCAAACTTCATTCCCAGTTATGTTTTCAGAGAAACACATTTACTGTGACATGGACAGGAGGATGACGGAGACACTGAAACTACTTGTCTGGATCAGGACCAGTTTAGTTTAATACACCAAAGGTAACCACGCTGGGTGGGTTTGTGGCAGTGCGGTGGTCAAACAGAGGCTACAGGCGGTTAGCGAGACATCGTCCGTCCGCATGCTGTAGCTGTGCACTGTCACCAGGGGGAAGCGCCGGAAAAAAACAATCTGTGTGCTGCAGGCAAACATCTACACAACTGGACACAAACGCAGCACCACAGACCGACCTTGTGACTGGGATGTGACTCAGGCTCAGTCGAGTGATTTATTGCCTGATAAGATATATTAATAATAATAATAATAATAAATTATTTTTGTAACGCGTTACAGGAGAAATACCTCAAAGCTAACAAGACGGATGCAGTTTGGTTATTCGGTAACATCAGCGTCTCCATGTCGGCCTCGGGATTTACTCCACAATGGAAGTTAAATTGCTTTCCCTGAGCTGCAAACCTACAATTCTTCTTTTTCTTGCACTTTTTTGGAATTAATTGTTCAGCACAAATGGGGGGTTTGGGGGGTGTTTGTGGAGGGAGATGCCAAGGAGCAAAATGAGTGTTCCCCCCTCCCCATGGGAAAGCGCAGAGTTAGAGTTCGATAAGGAGGAGGAGGGGGTGGGGCTGCAGCCGCTTTCTGTGCATCAGGGGAAGTGTGCCTGGAAGGGAGGGGTGGGTTTTTGGGAGGGCGGTCTGTTTCCTTCCCCGGCTGACTGGGGTCCTTGTGCTGGCTCTGTGGGCAGACGGGCGGCGGCCCTGAACTCAGGTGGGGCTGAGTGTTGGGTTTGGTGTGGTCGCTGCAGCTGCTTCCTCCTCTGGAGATCCTCAAACCTCCAGCAGAGCTCTGCAGATGCAGGTCTGATGGATCCCACATGCCTGTCACAGCCTGAAGTCTGCTCCATGATTCCGCTTCATGCTCTGAAACCAGTGAGGAGCTGGTGGTACGATCCCATCGACGAAGAGCTGCAGCAGTCACAGCACACCGACAGACCCCATCACTTCATTCATCAACAAACAAACAGCCAACGCAGTATGATCAGTGCAATCAACAAACAACAACACACACACACACTCTGTCCACCCCCACTCCCCACCACCCACATTACCATCATGCCTGCAGCTGGTGTGATGGATTGATCGTCTGTCTAATCGTCGGTTAACTGGATGAAGCGTTTGTTGGTGTCGGGGCAGCTCACAATGCTCGGGCCATGCTGTAGAGCTAAACACACAGTAATCAGGTTTGAGTCCAGATCAAATGTGGTTTCAGTTCAGCCGGCAGGAGGTTATCCGCAGGTCCCGAGCAAATGGCCGATAAATCAGAGTTAGCGTGTCAGGCCTCACGCCCCCATCCTCTTTCCTCCTCACAGAATTCAGCCAGTGTTTATCGAATACTTCTCCTTAAACACATGAAGCTTAGTAGCACACTGCATACTAACATTGAATGAGTTACAGAACAATATCTGTAACTCATTCATCAGACTGTAATCACTCTTCATTCAGTACATGGCTGCTTGGGCATCCAAGACTAACAGATTATCTGAAGACTGATCATTTTATTTTCTATCAGTAAGCTGTTTCTGCTTTGGGCTGTCCACATAACTTTATTGATACCTGAATAGGAGGAAAAAAAATTTTTTCCCACATGTGGGGCTAATTAAGGTTTATCTTATCTTATCTTAAATCCCACAGTGATAAAATAAAACTTTGCATTCTGGGACCAACATTTTATCGTCTCATTTTTTCTTAAAATTAAAAAAAAATGTGCTGATCAAACATAAAAAGATGAAAGTCGAGAGTTTGACTTGCAAACTTCCTCAAACAAATGACATCTACAACAAAACAGCAAATAATAAACACAGAGGAAGAAAAGATGCATAGGTTCCTCTGGTTGGATGAGATAAGGAAGCCTGCCGAGGGACAGATGTGATTTCTTATTAGTAATTCATGGTATAAGATTATGTCTCTTCCTCCAGTTCAGTAGTTGATTGTAACTGAGTCATGGACATGTCATAAAAAAGCCAAAGACAGGAACAGGAAGTGGAGTTTCCATTGCTCAGGACCGTCGTCGTCTCGGCTCAAACACGACGGCGCACTAGGTTGGTCTCAGGCTGACCGGCTGTGTTTCTGGAAGATTGATACGTCTGTCTGTAACTGATATCATAAATTTTCTTCTCTCATATTTCAACATTACTGCTGCTGAATTCAACCATGTTTTGGCATACTCAGGGCTTTTAAATCATATCAGGGTGACTCCCGTGGCCCCCTGGGACTCGTCGAAATAATCCAAACATCAGTTGACTGGAAGCTGACAGCTGACGGCCTCTCGATGACCGTGTACTCGAGTGTGTGATGGGTGAACAGAAGATGTGTGTGCGTGCCTTTTAACCCTTTCTTCCTCCTGCTGTGTCCTTCAGCGGGTGAACTCAGAGGGCAAAGGGGGGACGGACCGGAGACGAGTGTCCACACCTCTGCATGGTTAAATAAACCAGTCAGCCGCAGGATGAAATCAGGTGGGCTAATAATGTGCACACCCACAATAAGCAGCTAAAACCGTCTCCAAAGAGTCGGGTGTGTTTACGGGAGAAGGATCGTTGTGGTCCCGTGTTCTGTGGGGTGGCCTCCATGGATCCAACTTAGAAATACTCGATGAGACTGGGATCTGTAGAGTTTAGAGTCAGGGTGAAGGCCTTGGGTGTTTTATTGTTGTTATCGTTCCTGAGGACACAGCCGAGCGTGTCCTGGTGAAGGAACCCAGCAGCAGAACGCTGTGTTTGTATCGGTGTTATTCACAACTTCTGTCTGGTTTCATGCCGTGGTGTGTTGTGCACATTCAGACTGAAGTGATATTTTTAGATGGCATTTTCTGAGAGTTACTCAGAGAGCACGAGGACTTTGATAGTTTTATCTCATCTGTTCGTGTACAGGGACATTTGATCAAGCCAATTAAAATGATTTGTCCTCCAGTTTAAATTGCAGTCTGTGCAAGTTCTTTTGTTGTTCTGCAGCTAAATGAGTCCAGAGCAGAAAGGAGTTTACTTCTCTCTGGGGACTCTGAATGTAAAACCATCAGCAGCGTTAAACACAGTCACGGTCCCATACGGGCGATTTGGACAAAAAGCCTCCATTTAAACAACACATGCTGTTTCCCTCGGAGATAAAACTGCGATTAACTCTGACTGAAAGGAAGCAGCAGACTCAGAGGAGACGAAATGACACTGAATGATTACGTTGGTCACAAAACCCTCACTGGGTAAAAGGAGCCATATGTTGGCAGCGGCACTCTGAGCCAAGAGTTTGCCAAGAGGCGGAGATGTGACGGAAACAGACCGTCGCCTAAGAGCAACAAATCAGAGTTCTGGTGATGGTCCCGTATATCTGCTGCATCGTTCACCTTTAATTGGTCTGAGTCAGACTGCAGATTCTTCAGGTTCACATCAACCTGCAGACGAGTTTGTGCAATGGCAGGACACCTGGCCACTAGCAAAATTACACCCCCACACACATCAACAAACAGAAATTAGCAGGATTCAGCGGTTAGACCAAAGTTCGTGTCAACAGAGCCCAACCACAGAGTAAACAGAGGCCAAAGGAGCAAAACAGACGGCATCTGTTAAGCTTCAAATCTACATCTCGATCTGCATCTAAATATACAACTGTGAGGGGCAGGTGCCAGTTTTTATTCCATTTAAGTAAAGGCACGTCATTAGGAAAAGTGAAAACATTCAAAAAACATTCCAAACATCCAAACGCAGGAAAATTCCTGGATTCACACCAGAAACTAATCACTTCTTCTCTGGCTCAGAGGATGTTTTTCCACCAAATCTCACTGAAATCTGACCACGACAGAAACCTGATCCTCCCTGGTGGAAGCGATTTAGGCTGTTTAATCCAGACCCACTGAAGGCTGATGGTTTGTGTGGTGATGCTCTGCAGGCTCTGTGGTAAACAAGACCTCTTTATATCCAAAAACCCGCCATACGGCTGCTGTTTACCAGGCCTGCAGCATTCAGGTGGCATAGGACACTGGTTTCTTTGGGGAAAAATTTCAGAATCCATTTGTCATCCACTGGGATCTTATCTTGGCTGTTGATCCAAATTTACCCACAAGCTCATCAATTACCCTCCAATAGCTGCCTTCTTAGTAATCCGTGTGCATGTTAAATGGATATCTCTCTGTGTGTAACACAGGAATGATTAGTTTCACATAAACATAGCAGTTCACACAATCAGGACACCTTCAGCTTCATTCATCTGTTATAAATAAGGATTTTATTCCTAATTATTCATTCTGTATATAGTTGTAGCAAAATTGCAGATAAAAACTTTGGTGTCTGTTAAGTTACGCAAAGAGATGCTGAACGCAAAACAAACAAAAACAGAGAATTTAACATTGCATTCGCAGGGAGATGATGAAATGATCATAATATGAATGAAAAGAATTAGGACTTTATAAATATTTTTTACAAACATATAGATGTTAATAATTGCTGCACGTGTGATGATGTTCGTGCAAACTTTGTTCAGATGTCCGTCCTGTGAGGGAGCGTGCCGACTTCTGTACACACTGAGATGTTTAACCTGAACTCGATCATTTGAGCATTTGCAGGAATGTCAGAGTGAGTGCTCCTTCTGCTTTGTTTATAAAGACAGTTTTCCTTATTTTTTAGCTTTAATTGTCTTAATTATTTTCATTTAGTTTCTGATTTAATCTGCCGAGGCAGCACTGATGAAGGTGGACCTGCATTTATCATCTGTTTCTCTCTAAGTACGGTCCACACCCAAACCGACCATGACCATTGGTGCGATTACGTCAACATCATTTCTGATAGGAACAACTGCCAGAACACAATTAAGACCACAAAGGAAATTTTTTTTATTTTTCAATAATCTCTGGCTGACACCTCCGCCCTCGGCCTGCTCTCCACAACGTTTGTGACATTTAGATGTTTGGTGGATGCCGTAGAAGGACAATGTTCTCCTTGTTGTCCGTGATTGAAGAACTTGTGTACAGCTGTAAACAAGCACAGTGTCCTTTAAGTGCATCTAAGAGGAAAACCAGAGAAAGGAGTGTTTGTGTGAGAGCAGGTAAGGCTGTGATTTACGGCTCTCTGTGGTTTGTTCCAGCCGGGTTTGGTTCTTGGAGGTCGGAGCCTCTGAGCCTCAGAGGAATGTGAAAGCTTGTACAGTAAACTCACTGAGGTGAGCAAAGACAAACGCTGCAGCTGCGGCTGCTGTGCGTTGTGTTTTCGGGCCATTTTGTGGGCAGAGCCATGGAAATGATCCTGATGTGACCGAACAGCCAGACCAAAGCTGAGAAAACACCTCTGACATCGATGCAGACCAAAGACGAGCCGACACAAAGAGGACCGAGGGAATCTGCTGAGCTGACCGTTTGTCCCGACGCTCAGAGGTCTGACCCAAAACCATCAAAGCATCATGGAAGGGGTTCGTCATGAAGCTTGGACCATCCAGCTGATGTTTCTCGAAACACTTATGACGTTCACGGTGTAGTTCTCACTTCAGTTGTTACAGCGCCAAATCACAACAAAAGTCACCTCAAGGCGCTTTATATTGTAAAGTAGACCCTTCAATAATACATACAGAGAAAAACCAAAAACCAACAATCATATGACCCTCCTGTGAGCAAGCACTTTGGCGACAGTGGTAAGGAAAAACAGGAACAGGAAGAGACCTCCGGCAGAAACAGGCTCATGGAGGGGCGGGGCCATCTGCTGCGACCGGTTGGGGGAGAGAAGGAAAAAAGAATAAAAGACATGCTTTGGAAGAGAGCAAGAGATTAATAACAGTATGATTCAGTGCAGAGAGATCTATTAACACACAGTGAGTGAAGAAGGAACACCCAGTGCATCATGGGAATCCCCCAGCAGCCTACACCTACTGCAGCATAACTAAGGGAGGATTCGGGGTCCCCTGGTCCAGCCCTAACTATATGTTTTAGTAAAAAGGAAAGTTTGAAGCCTAATCTTAAATGAAGAGATAGTGCCTGTCTCGAATCCAAACTGGAAGCTGGTTCCACAGAAGAGGGGCCTGAAAACTGAAGGCTCTCCCTCCAATTCTACTTTTAAATACTCTAGGGACAGCAAGTAAGCCTGCAGTGCGAGAGTGAAGTGCTCTAATAGGGTGATATGGTACTACAAGGCCATTAAGATAAGATGGGGCCTGATTATTTAAGGCCTTGTATGTGAGGAGCAGGATTTTGAATTCAATTCTGGATTTAACAGGGAGCCAATGAAGGGAAGCAAATACAGGAGAAATATGCTCTCTCTTTCTAGTCCCTGTCAGTACTCTTGCTGCAGCATTTTGAATCAACTGAAGGCTTTTCGGGGAGTTTTTTAGGACATCCTGATTATAATGAATTACAGTAGTCCAGCCTAGGAGTAATAAATGCATGAACTAGTTTTTCAGTATCATTCTGTGACAGGATATTTCTAATTTTAGAGATATTATGCAAATGGAAGAAAGCAGTCCTACACATTTGTTTAATATGTGCACTGAAGGGCATATCCCGGTCAAAAATAACTCCAAGGTTCCTCACAGTGTTACTGGAAGCCAAGGTAATGCCATCCAGAGTAAGAATCTGGTTAGATACCATATTTCTAACATTTTCAGAGCCGAGTACAATAACCTCAGTTTTATCTGAATTTAGAAACAGAACATTAGAGGTCAAGAATTTAGCTACGCTAGATCCAGACTTCAGGCTAACAGCTGTCCACATGGTTTACTTTGTGAAACATTAGCACTGTGTCGCTTTCTGTCGCTAATCACTAAAACAACTACCAATGGGAACAAAGAATACTGTCAGAGCGTCATCTACACAATCAGTTTGCACCATCCACAAGCCTGTCCTGTTACGAGTTCAAATGACATAAAAGAACAACACAGCCAACTAGTGGAAATGGTTGACTAAGGTAATGTAAGATATTTCTCTGCAGGGAGCGGCATGGATGCATTTTAAACGGTTTCATTTGTTAAAGGCTTAAGAAATTTGTGCACTTTCTTTGGCTAATTATGCAGAAGCGGTCATACGGCAGCCCGGAGGGAAATAAAAGGACCAGATATTCAAATAAATTCAACGGCAGAGTCCGATTTGACTGACAAAATTTTAATTTGGGTACAGTCCTAGCACCGGCCAGACAGTAACTTCAAAGAGGACCTGCTCAGCCGTCTTATCAAAGGCTGACACTTTCTCACCTGTGTGAACCAAACCTGCACACAGAAACAGATTCAATCAGGCGGAACCACCTAGTCAGTTTTTTGAATTATCTGTTTTTTTATTTGCACACACCGGTCTTGTGTCTCTGTCATAGAAACGCTACCTGCACAGCTACAGCTTCAGGGACGTGAAGGAGCAGAAAGACAAATAACAGCACAGCGATGAGGGAAGGTGGCAAAGGACAACAGTTTCCCCACACAGACATCAACAGATCGGGTCATCTACACTCAGTCAGAACAACATCACACAAACCTTCTTAAAACGTTCAGAAACACCACAAAGGAACCAGAAATCTGATACTATCGTGTAATCTCCAGTAACTGAATCACTGCACTGTGAACACTAACACTGAGGAGTTCAAGACAGCCGAACTCGTTAGACAAAATTTCACAGCCAAGGCTGAGAAACAGGACACCCGCTTTTCAACTGGGATGAATGGATGTTCAGGTCGGTTCAGGACTGCCGGCTTCCTGCCAAACAGACCTGAAGACAAACTGCAGCAACATCTGGCTGCAGCTGCAGGAATTTCCCACCCTGCCTGTAAACATTGTGATGTCAGAAATGCACTCAGACATGCACAACACAGGACATGCCGATTTCCTGTGAGCTGCACTTGATTCGAGCACCTCTGAAGGGTCAAACATCCCGTCACACGCTTCCTGTCCTGATGCCACTGTACGGACACAATAATCCAAAGATTATTCCTAAATGCTGATCAGTTTTAAGCCTGGTTTCCACAGGTAGTTGTTAGAGGAACTGCACTTCTTTCAACCTGGCAGGCGACAGTTTGGTCGGACACTGCATGGAAGCAAGGACTGGGTGGGTTGCAAAATGGCTTGCAGATATGCAGCAACCACAGGCACTCAAAAGCAGCTCTAATAATGCAGCCTGTAGAATATCTGCCGACAGGACACAAAGGGCCAGATTTACTAATGCAGCACAAACTGGGCTTTGGCATAAAAACAAAAAAGTACTGTCAGTATTTTCAAAGAGAGTGCTGTGATAAGACCAGGAAGAGGCGGGAATCAGAGCTGATTTACAAACCTTTATGACACGCAGTTTAACACTAATCACTCAGATATTTAACACAGAAAAAGGTCTTTTACTGTGCTTGATATTAAAATGGACTGACTGTTTTAAATCAGCTATAAAACTAACCACACCTACAAGCACTATTCACGGGTTTAGCCAATCTGGATCATGAAAGAGAATCAGCCAATCGCACTGAGCTCAGCTGAGTGGGCCTCTGGGGTCTGTTCAGTCTCTGTCTGTCATCCTAAAGTCCTTTTTTATCAAACATCATCAAACCTTTGAATCTGTTTCTCTTTTTGGATGCATGGTGCACTTTTTTTCAGCCAGGAGCCTCCAGGCTGAATGCTGGGAGAACATACAGGTCCCTCAGCTGGTAGACATGGTTGGCTTAAAGTTGGGAGCCACCCTGTCCTCTCATCTGTGACTCTGCCTCGGCATGTTTGGCAATGCATTATCAGCATCTGTGCTCCCTGTCATGTTAAATGCTCTGTGTTCACAGGTACACCGAGGGGAACTTAGAGCCAAACACTGTTGGAGGAACAAAAAGGTGTGACTCTGAGACTTTGTATTATTTACTTAAATGGTGGTTGTTGTACTCTTTGCTTACTGTAACTTCTTTAACAGCTCCAGTTAAACAGCCACCATCATTAAAAACATACCAAACATGTTCAATCCTGAGCAGAACCTGTTGTCTTACATAAGAGCTGCCCTGAGCCAGAGAATACCAAAAGGGCGAGAGTGACCAGAAACCACAGGCAGCCGAGTGCCGACTCTCTTTGCTTGTTACACAACAGTTGGAGGAGCTGAAGCTGGAAAACAATGAAACATGGAGAGAAACCGGAGGAGGAGAAAAGATGGAATAAACCGAGCAACAGTGAAAATATGACGGGAATATTACATAAACGAAATCACAGGCTTTAAATATTTACATGGTTTCATGGTTCAGTGGTCGATAAAGCCTCCAGCCCTAATGATGTGAAACCTTCCCATAAATCCACCCTGCACTAAAGCTTTTTTTCTGAACTGAATCACTTATTATTTAACCAACCTATTTAACTTATTATTTATTTATGGCTGCAGGCTGAAAAAGTGTTGTCTCACCAGAAAGTAACTACCAGGAACTTTCCCAGGAGTAAAACCTGCTTCAGTGGTTTGATTTCTGTTTCCGCACCAGGCCCAGTGAAAGTGTTTGACAAGAAAACCCTTCCTGTTCCTTCACAGTAAACTCCCTCAAGCTGCTTCGCAGTGCATGAACTTCTGCATCGGAGTGAAAGATCTGCCTTGTGTCTGCACTGGATTCACTGAAAATCGAAAAAAAAAAAACTTTCACAGCTCTTATTAAAAACAACCAGGAGTTAATATCCTTACATATTTTAATATTTAGTCCAGTAACTCTGAGCAGCAACTTTGGAGGCTGAAGAATGAAGCTAGTAACTGTGGAGCTTTGCTGTGTGCAGTCTCTTCTCAGCAGCTTTTGTTTTTCCACAGCTGGGTGGTGGTCAAGAGCTGGATACATCTGGGAGCTTCACCAGTCAGTCAGTATATCGTCACTAACCAAAGTGAATCCAGAACCTGCTGAGCAACAATGGAAAACAGCCTGAACAGAGCAAGCACGACAACGACACAATGCTCGAAAGCAGTGGAAACAAAAGCCACAACACATCAGGACTCATTTTCCTGAAGAACCGAAGCTGGAGGGACGGATGGAAAGATGTGCCCAGGATATAGGAAAGAGGATAACTGGATATATGCTTTTCCAGTCCGTACAAATCCTCTCTGAAGACAGAGGAGTTTAAAGAAGGGCCGGGGCTCTGCATGAGTCTTTTTATAAAAATGTAAGAGAGGAAAAAAAAGGGACCTGGGACCTGAAGTCACAAAGAAATGAGAAGCTAGAGTTCACCTGATGGGTCTTCCCAACAGCAGTCACACTTCCTTAGACTATAGAGATGTAACGAGGTCAAAAAAGAATACAAAAAAAAGTTCATCATAAAACAACGGAAAACAAAAACAAAATACTTTGGAGTGAAACTTCATGGGTGCCATCACAATGTAATTTGGGGTAAAGCCACAAGTATCTGAACACTGACTTTCGGTCCTGTCACAGCTAAATGTGACTGCGAGCGTTTTTACTTTCACACAGATGTTACTGACTTCACGCCAAGTCCACTTGTATGACTGTGGACAGGGAGGGCCAGCAAGGGGAGTTTATCATGATGTGGGAAAACACACACAGAGGAAGAGAGAGAGAGAGAGAGAGAGAGTATTATGTGAGTAATTGGAAGCAGCTGTGGAGGGAAACGCTGTTTGGTTGGAAGCTGCTCTAAGAACAGCAGCAGCAGGGTGATGTAACACAGTGACAGCCACACAATGCTAACACAAACACACCCGGTCTCAGGTTATGGGGTTTTTATACAGGAGCTTTTTTAAAATCTGATACCAAGCAAGCACTTTGGCGACCGTGGGAAGGAAAAACTCCCTTTTAACAGGAAGAAACCTCCAGCACAGTGGTGTCCAAACCCAGGCCTCGAGGGCCAGTGTCCTGCAGGTTTTCGATGAGTCCTTGATCCATCACAGCTGATTTATATGGCTAAATGACCTCCTCAACATGTCTTGAAGTTCTCTAGAGGCCTGCTAATAAACTAATCATGTGATTCAGGTGTGTAGACACAGGGTGAGATCTAAAACCTGCAGGATACCTGCCCTCGAGGCCTGGAGTTGGCCAAGCCTGCTCCAGCAGAACCAGGCTTAGGGAGGGGCGCCGTCTGCCACGACCAGTTGGAGTGAAAGAAGGAAAACAGGATAAAAGACATGCTGTGGAAGAGGGCCAGAGATTAATAACAAGTATGATTCAGTGCAGAGAGGTCACGGCAGATGGCCGCCTCTCCCTGAGCCTGGTTCTGCTGGAGGTTTCTTCCTGTTAAAAGGAAGTTTTTCCTTCCCACTGTCACCAAAGTGCTTGCTCATAGAGCGTCATATGATTGTATGGTTTTTCTCGGTATGTATTACAGGATCTACCTTACAATATAAAGCGCGTTGAGGTGACTGTTGTGATTTGGAGCTGTATGAAAATAACACTGAATTTAATTAAATTGAATTGAATAATGCACTAACTGTGAAGTTTACCTGTTTAGAAACGGAGGATTTGTCCTCAGATAAATTTTAGTTGATGCGGACGCAGAAACAAACCTAACACCTCTTATATTTTTATATTATTCTTATTATATACATTATTAGAAGAAGCTGAAGCCTTTTGAGTTTCATGTGTCTTTGCAGCCATATTTGGAATTTCATTCATATTAGATGATTCCACGCCTCATCATCAAGCCCACCACAGCAGTTCCCATTTCACGGTCATGTCGAGATTTTCCACTGCCGTCTTCACCCTCAGCCCTCAGCAGACCAACCAAAGCCTTTCAGACAGACGACTCCTGAAATTACAGCTGCAGGCACCCAACAAACCTCATTATCACGAGCTGTACTATTACAGTTTCCTCCATCCTCCGAGTAATCAAAGCATGATGAGTGTGTGTGTGTGTGCGTACGTGCATGTGTGTGTGTGTGTGTGTGCGCGCTTGTGCGTGCGTGTGTGTGTGTGTGTGTCTGTGCGTGTGCTCAGCGGCCCCTGATGTTTGTGTTTATTGAGTTTGGAGAGAGATGCTCTGTGATTCAGATGCTTGTTTGATTCTCAATTCAACAATTTTCTCCAAACTGCGTCTCCTTCGTCTTTCCTTCAGAGACACTTTAAATCGTCTCTTTACTTCAGTAAACTGGAGTCTGAGCTGTTTGCAGTCCACTCTAAATGGGTCTTTTCGTGAGTGCTGCCCCACACTCAGCTGAGTCCATAGCACCGCAACCAAAACCACAAAGTGGAAAAAAAGAAGCAGCAGCGGTTTCTGCCAAGAACAGTCCCGGCCTTGTTAAACTCAGGTTGAGGTATGCTGGCTGACAGCTCCGTCCACTTTCTGTGTTGATGCGGAAGGCCACAGAGCTCGAATAGATTTAATTCAACAGCACGTGAGCCTTTATGAAGTTTCTACTTCTTGGCTCTCCTCAGACTGAGAGCCAGCAGGAGGTGCTTGAGTTGGTAAAATTTTAGAAAATTAAGACAAACATAACTGAAAATTAAAGAAAGATTCAGATATTTATATGTTTCATTAAAAAAGAAGCATCTCGACTGCAGCCGCTGTGTCTCTGCTCTCCAACGTCAGTGAGAAAACAGTGAAAACGGGCAGACTTAAACCCACAGAGAGATTTGGATGGGCCCTGCTTCAGCTGGGAAGTGATCAACATCATCATAGGATTCTTAACCATTGCCTCATAGAGTCATTCAGCACCACAGCTTCACAAACAAAGCAACTGAAGCAACAGTAAAACAATAATGTTCTTAAAAAATGACAAACTATCAGGATCTACTCATTTAAGATGTTTTTGGGTAGTTGGAGCTGCACTTTGGTCTTTTGGCTTTTCAGTGTTTTATTCTGGATTTTCTGTAAGCTCTCAGCTCTGACCTTCTTAAAATTCTACTCATTTTTATATTTGTATCCACTGTTGATTGCAGTCTTGTGCTCTCGGTGTATAAAGAATCTCAAACATCCAGCTGAACCTCCTGCCTGTACCAGGATGACAATAAAACTCCATCATGGTGAAAATGTGATCCAATTAGATTTATTATCCTGGAGCGGCTTCACTCTGTGGTCTAATGGAGTTCTGCTTGGCTGAGGCGGATCTTATCAGCTTGGTCTTGTGCCTCGTGCACGAACAAAGCCTCTCAGTTGCTGGACACTGAAAACTAAACAGCTTAAAGAAAGAACAACAGAGTGGCCGAGCCTATCGCCTGTTTCCATCGAGCAGAAAGTGGTGGTCTTGCACGACAACGTGGAGGTTAATTAGGTGGAAAATCCACTGCACATTCCAGCCGAACACAGACGCCTTTTTACTTCGACTCGTGCTTGGTGCCGCAGCGGTGATCACAGCGGCTCGGTGCTCACTGTGACCTGAGGGAAAAAAAACTGAAGTCTTCACCTCCACAGCCTGCTGGTTTAACACTGCAGAGAGAAGAAGCTTGAAAGTTCTGTCAGGTGTTTTCTACTTTAACAGAAGCAGAAATTATTGTGTGATGCTCTGATATTGCACATATCATATATGACTGAAATCATCACGACTTAAGTGATAATTGTGGATTATTTCTGTCTGCTCTGGCTCCAACTTCTATTTTTGAGATATAGAAAAACATGGAGATACACACTTCGCATGTATATTGGGGAAAAGAGCAGGAAATCGCTGCGACATCCTCCATCTGCCCCCCAAAATTAAAGTCCACGCATCGTTTACATGAAATGTCTGTTTTAAGTCAGACTGGAAGAAAAACAAATGAACTGCCTGGAAACTGAGCAGCTATATTTGCTGGAGGATTTCCCCATGGACCATTATGATGGAGGCTGCAGGTCATCTCAGTTTGATGGCCGGGTGTATTTACTGGACGTGGAGTTCACAGATGAGAAGTTTGTGGAGTTTGAGGCTGAGCCTGGAGGCAGAAAGAGAACAGGACATCCTGCTGCTGTACTGCTCAGAATTGGACCTGCTGATGGAAGAGTCCTCACAGATCCCAGAACTGGAACTAAAACTGCAGCTCTGATTAATATGTCTGTCACTGTAATGGTGATGTACCTCCCCATAGTCAGCCAGGAAACGTCTGTCAGTGAAAGCCAGAAAAAAAAGTTTGCTCTTGTCCGGGATATGTAGTCTGATACGACCTCTGCAGTTAACATGTCGATCTTTGAACATTACACAAACACTGAGTGGAGGTGTTTGTGTGGAGCACCCACCCAAAACCCTGATGTGTTTGTTCAGTCTCCAACGTGAACAGACATTCAGACATCTGAAATGATTCATGCACTCTGATACATGCTGTTTTGTGCAACTCATCTCCCTTAAACTCCAAAACAGACACAAGTTAGTCTGACAAAAAGCAACACAGAGATGTATTAATGGACAATGAAGCAGCTGAAACTGAATCATCAAAAAAACAGGCATAAAAACACAAAAAAGTCTTGAATCTCTCAGGTTTTTACAGTTTTCTTCAGGTTTTGAGGAGCAGACGTCCGTATCTGTGTTTAGAATGCACACAGGAACAAATACATATAAAAACAAACCCCAAAAGTGCATCTGTGAAGTGTGATGTGAAGTTTTTTCTTTCATGACTGAAGTTGACAAAGACATATAATTCTGATTCACATAATTCTGGGACACTGACTCTCTCCATCAACAGACCTAAATCATTATCACACCGAGAATCTTGATGTCTTTCACTGACTATACACTGCCTCTCATTAGCACACAGCAGAGCCTAATGATCCCACTCTGTATTCATTAACATGCTGTTTAGATGTCATGTGACATATGGACAGCCAAGACCAAACACGGAGCATCGAGCACAGTGAAATCAGGTTCTATTGTTGGTCGGAGATCTCTGGCCTCCCACATGTCACGCTGATCACTGAAGTGTTTCAGTTATTGATCTCTGAGGCCTCCATAGGGGATCAGTGTGGCTTTTATTCTTACTCGTGCTGAACAAAACATTCTCCTTCTAGCTTTGGACCGACCTCCCTCTTTCCTCACTCACAGAAGCTGTTTTTTATTTCACTGTGAGAATCTCTTTGTAAAGAAATCCTGAAAGCTGTCTACTATTCAAATCATCCATCGGTTTGTAGTGACTTTTAGAAACGTTATTTACAGGGTAGGGAGGGAACGTTCCTGGCGTGATGACACCGCAGTCGTAGCAATAAAAACGTGAATTTTGGTTTCCTCCAAATATATTTTGGTTCCTGCCCAAAACGCTGTGAAAATATTGGTGTGTGTGTACAGCATGTTCATTTTGGCATGACTTTGGGCCTGCAGCTTCCACGGTGGTTTTCTGGACACAGCGCTGCAGTGTTCGATCCGCTGGGGCGTTTTCCCACCACCGCGCTGCCACCTGAGCCGCTCGTCTTACAACACAAACAACCACAAACCAGGTCAGCGACAGCGCAGGAAACTCACCAGCAGCCATTCGGTCAGGAGGGCAGAGAAGCATGCAGCACCAGGGTTTGTTTACAGCCTAACCTGCTTCACATTCCTACAGGAAGTGTGTAAACTCATTGATGTGTGAAACTAATCAGGTCTGGCTCGACCGACCGCAGACACACTCCTGTCCCCATCCCCAGGGTGCATCATGCCAAAAACTTCTCAACACTCTATTTTAAAGTTTGGGCTCATGTAAATGCTAGAGCATGTGATAATATACATGTCTGCATACCTGTGGCCACAGGATGTCATCACTAAACCCTAAAACCAAGTGTGTGTGTGTGTAACTGTGACTGAGGATGAATCTGAGCTAACACCATGTCTGAGTCGAAGTTTAACTGAGTCGAAGCTTTGGTGCTGCTGATGGGGAAGACCCATCATTTATGATCACAGCTGTGACATTCATGTTATACACCAACATGTGTTCAGAAACTATACAACACTAAACCCACAAACCAAAGCCTTCATGCGTACCTGCTTCAGAATAAAAAGACTATTTTAGTTTCCTGACAAGAACACCTGCTGAGCTTTAAACTCCTCACAAACACACAGGTGCTCACCTTGGCAGGATCACATGCAAGACTCTACTGTGAATACCTGAGCTTGCTGAAATGTGTGCACCTGAGGTGTTACGTTGATGCTGCTGCTTTAAAAAAACAACAACAAAAGACATCACAATTTCATTGTTTTTCATTGTTTAACAATGACTATATTGTGACTAACAGCACAGGTAAATGTGCCTTTTAGTTTAAGAAGATGCAGTTCAGCCAAAGTATGTTGTAAATAAAGTTTTCTACAGAGATTTTATTCAAATGTTTTTGAGAGATGCTCTGTTTAATATGCTGCTGATAGTCTGCTGCTGTTTCAGAAACAGAGATCACAATGGAGACCCGGCACGTCCGTCTGCAGCCATAAACGCACAGCGGACGATGTCCAAGCGATCCCAGCAGCTTTTGGTTTCAGAGTTGCAGGATGGGCCCCAGAAATCCATTATGCTGATGAGGGGCTTCACAAAGACAAAAGTATGAATATATGTGTGTGTGTGTGTGTGTGTGTGTGTGTGTGTGTGTGTGCACGCATGGTGGGTTTTCAGGTTCTGAAGTCTCCTCTCTGGAGGTTTTGGGGGCACTGCAGGACGCCACTTAGCCTTTAATGAGCCTGCTCTTTCGTTAGTGCCTCACACACAGACACACACACACAGACACACACACACACACCACAACAAAGCCAACACAGGGGCCTGCTGGGGTTTATTTAACAGGGTTTCCCCTAATAGAGAGACAGCTGCTGGATTTCACGCTCAGTTTCCTGCTGTGAAATTCGGGGAAACAACAAGTGAAGAAAGGTTGTGGATCATCAGGAATTTAATGAAGAAGAGTTTGTGCAATATGTTTTAGGCCACATGAAGAAGATGGAAATTTCATGACATATAAAAAAAGTGTAATAAGTCTTTCCTAATGCTCCACAGCAGCTTTGATGTTAATTACGGCCCCGACATGGACACAAAGGACATTTGACTCAGACCACAGTGATAGATCAGTCCGGCGATGTGAAGTGTCTGCTTATGGATCACCAGGCAAGCAGTGAGGAAATGCAAATATGTAGCATTTCGTGCTTCTTTGTCTGAAAAGTAAAGACCATGTGCCTGCATTGTTTTTAATGGCCAACAGGGGGCAACTTCCCTGGTTATAAAAACTATTTTAGGTTTTGCACATGAAGCAATTATGTTGTTTGATATTTTTGACATGTGGCGATTTAAGATCAAGTGAAAAAGGCTCCAGTCATATGAGCCTAAAGACTGATCTGCAACCAGCTGCCAACAACCCAGTCACCAGGGAAAAATGAGTATTTCCTGCATAATTATATCCATCCATCCAAATTCTTACGTGTATCGCGGAGTCGCGGGGGCAGCAGTCTAAGCAGAGAAGCCCAGACCTCCCTCTCCCCAGCCACCTGTCGGGGGAACACCAAGGCGTTCCCACACCAGCCGAGAGATATAATCCCTCCAGCGTGTCCTGGGTCTGCCCCGGGACCTCCTTTCAGTAAGACATGCCTAGAACACTTCACCCAGGAAGCATCTTTGTCAGATGCCACAACACCTCAACTGGCTCCTTTCGATGTGGAGGAGCAGCGGTTCTGCTCTGATGGCTGAACTCCTCACCCTGTCTCCAAGGGAGAAGCCAGCCACCCTTTGGAGGAAGCTCATTTCCGCTGCTTGTATCTGCGATCTCGTTCTTTCTGACACTATCCACAGCTCGTGAGCATAGGTGAGGGTAGGGATGTAGATCCACCGGTAAATTATTATAATAATATCATATTATTAATATATGAAACTAAGTAGTTCCTGGAGGTTGATGCCTGACGATGGTTGATGGGAAAACAATGGCTAATGTTCCAGTCACACAGGCCAACACCTTGGTCAGTGACTCTCTGGCACCACTGGTAGCTAAAAACCACCACAAGCTCCTTGTGACTGCTTTGACTGCTAACAAATGAACTTCAAATACCAACCAGCTGCTCTTCAATCTGTAGATAAACTGAAAACAATGCAAACCACAGTTGAAGAATGTTTGCCTTCAAAGTAAAAGTTGCACCTTTTGAAACTGAGGCACGTCTTTTACTTTGAAGGTGAAGCTTTTTCATGTCCAGTCTGTGTTGCAGTTTTATAAGTTTCACTGCTGTTCAGCTGGTAGTTAGTGAGTATTTGCAAACACTTTCCTGATTAGTCGCTAGTTTCAAACTTTAAACAGTACAAGACGATGCTGATTTTTTTCATTGTTGATTGCACCATGACACATTCCTTGTTTGTGTAAATATGATTGTGATACACGTGGTATCTGTGAACTGCCACCAGTGAGCAGTGTCCACTGGAGGCCCTGTCTGAGTGTCTAATGCAGCTTTTTGATTTGTAGTTTAGTTTTGTGCTTTTTCCTCATTGTGAAGCTCTCTGCCGTTGCTCATCTTCCAGTTAAAGCCAAATTTTCAACCACTCAGAAATCTACATACAGTGTCACAGCTGCTTTAGTCAGATTTCCATCTTTTATATACAGACTGTAAAGTGAGCATGCTGTGGAGGACAGAGGAGGTTAGCAGAGGCCTCAAACACATTTTACGCCAGAGGCTCACTGGAGAATAATGATCACTAATTATTAGTCATTTAATATATCAAAGATCCCAAACCACAAACAGTAAAGAATGCTCTGATGATGCATTTTCCTGCCATCAGTATACCTCAGAGCTGATGGTCACATGTCTGTAAAGTTTCAGTCCAAAAAGGAAACATCTGCTTACTGCTGCAGCTGGAGGAGGACATGCCATGTCTTTGTTCACGTTATGTAACCAGTTTCAGTCTACAGACACACACCAACCTCCAGGACCTTCTGCGCACTGTTAGCACTCTGCTCACATTACACAAACACAAGTCATCTTCTTTAAGGAGGACAGTCCGAGAGAACAGCACACAAAACCTGCAGCTTCTGCTCAAAAACACCACAAAACACTCACTCCTACAGACTCACTGCAGGAACACTTCCACACAAACATCAGGAGAGAAAAGACAAAAACTCACCCAAAGTGAAGCCCTGGAATAAAAAAAATCTGTCCGAAGAACGATCCTGGAGTTTTCCTCCGCTCTGCTCACATGTTGTGTTTCCGTCCTGACAGCAGGAGGGCGGGGTCCTGCAGCTGGACCACGACCAGCCACACGAAGAGGAGGAGGAGGAGGAGGAGAAAGATGATGTGCTGTAACCAGGCCACCCCTCTGAGACTCAAGTAGATTTCTTAAAGTCAGTTCCACGGTGAGCTCTGTGTCCTCTCACCGTCCACACAGCGGGGTGAAGTTTGTTCTCCGAGTGTTGTCTTTAAGACAGAAGAAATAAAACTGCAACAAGTCTGAAGAGCCCGGAAACCTTTGGGACACTCAGAGCTTCATAACTCACACGATCACAAATATGAATGCAACACATGGGAGTCATTTAAAACATTCTAAAGCTGCAAAAACAAAGCTGAGAGAGAGAAACACGGATTTCTTACTGATGACGTATTTGTACAGCTGATTGAACTCTTTTATAAACTCGGTCAATGCGATCAGAACCAGTTCATTATTAAATGTAATCAGCTCGAAACACGATATGAAGTGAATACATATTAGATGTAGTATACTGCCCCCTGCCTGCTGCACCTGTGTATTACTACAAGCAGAAAGCAGCAGGAGCTGGAGGCTCATGCTGACCTGAGAGTACACAGACAAAAACAAATTGTGTGGTAAAATAAAAAAGCCGAAGCACAGAACATAAAATCACATTTATTTTTATTATGAAGTTTTTCTTTTTGAACCATTAATATTATGACCATGTTGTTAAAAAACAAGTTTCTCTGAGTGCTGCTGGGATTTGTTAAGTATTTATTTTTATTGGAAATGCTTATGGTATGTTCAAGATTCTAGTTGATGCCATTAAAAACTCCTTTATTATTACTTCTGATTTTCCAGCTGTGCACTTCAGGGAACTTTAAAGGGTATAGAGTATTGGACATTCAGCAGCTCAACACTTTTGTTGGAGCTTTTTTTTTTTCCTCATGAATGAAAACAGGAAGTGCTTCACAACTTTAAGTAAAACTTTATTGGTCCAAGTATATTTGAGGTATTTGTGAGATGAAGAAGTAAACATTTATACATTAAAAACCAAAGCAAAGAACAGAAAGACAAGCAGTGAAATACAGGCACTGTGCATCAGACTGAGCTCAGCAGGTTAAAGCCATTTCATTGGTCTTTTTTTCCCCTTTCCTGTGCTCAGATTGTTTCCTCTGGAAGGAGGAGCTTGCTGCTGTCATGTCGTCACATCATTGAGCGCAAGTTAAAGTGAGCCACTGTCAGCAGGTACCTCCTCATGTTCTCCCCATGTGCATTTATCAGACACATGCAGCAACACGCCGGCGCCCCCTGGAGGTCAGCTGGTGTTCATGAGCTCTCCAGGTCAGTGAGTGACCCTGAAAACAGCAAACACAGCGAATAGCTTCAGAAATGAGACAGGACACAAGCTGCCAGCTGCCCCCCCCCCAATCCCAAACAAGCCAATCAACAGCTGAACCTGGAAATAAATGAACCAGTCATGTAGCTGTGACACAGAGGAGAGATGTGGTGACAGATCAATCGACCATTCATTACAGTAAAGATGGAGGAAACTAGTTTTCTTGGCTTGACCATAATGTGAGTTATTGGTTCAGTGATGTGATCACATGATGAGGCTCTGGATTCAGAGGGAGCTGTAACGTGTAAATCTCATAGTACAAAAAAGGCTTTTTAAACCTTTTTTGGAGAAAAGTCATCAAACGTCTGAAACCGTTGTTTTTTTATTTGCTGCTGATTCGTCTCCACTACAACAGAAATGAACGTCGAGGCTGCTCTGCAGAGTCATTTTCACTGCAGCTTCAAAGTAACTGGCTGATAGCTGTGTGACATCTTCATTTTGAGGGACACTGAGGTGATGTTAATATCTCCCTAACAAACACACCAGGAAAAGAAGAAGGTGAAATCCTCTGACATCATCCCATCCTGTGTGCAGGATTCACAGCGACTTCACGTGCGCGCGGTCGGCACTGATGCCAATTGGCTGATTGCTCTGTTTGTTCGCACGACTGACAAAAAAAAAAAGAAAAAAAAAAAAAAAGTTCTCGACAGATGTGCATGGAAACTTTAACCAGAGGTGGCCGGGGTTTAGTCATTAACCTTTAGAGGTGATCTGGATCTGGAATTTTTTGACAGATTCTTTTTCAACATCAGAGCCAAAAGAACAAACGAGTTTTTTTTTTCCATACTTTCGTGCAGCGCCGTCGTCCTGATGCGGCTCTCGTTCAGAGTTAAAAACGAGGTAATCCTCTGCGTACGGTCAGAGGTCACAGCATCGTCAGAGCCAACCTCACAGGTCATCACCAAGATGGGACCTTTCACTGCCTTCAGCCGGAGTTCAACACACTCCTAAAGAAACACAGACACACTTATAAATGACTGAGCCAGCAGAGACGTGGCCGTCTGAGCTCTGCGTCACCTCTGTGGGAGCAGGAACGTCCAGCTTAGTGTCCTCAGGAGCTTTGACAATGATGGCCGTCTGATCCCGGAAGACTCCAAGTCGACTGATGTCCTTGAATGTCACATAGGCAAGCGTGAAAAAGGGTTAAAGAAAACTTCTCACTTTAAGAAAAGAGCACAAATCTTTAGACTTAAGGCACTTTTATTTACCTGATGCTGAGCGATGTGACTGATTCTCAGACTTATTATAGATTTTTTCTGCAGTTTAACTGAACCAAGGATCTCTGCATTATCATTTTCATATTTCGGGAGATGACTCTTTTAGCTAACAGAAATCGAGAATGCTAATCCTACTACTTTCTTAAAATACCATAATAATCCAGGAAAATGGGCTCATCAGGAGACCCTGGGCCCGACTCGGCACATGTTTGGAGCTCGCATGAGGAGCTGGAGGACGGCGGCCTGTCGGGAGGCTGACGGCCTCTGAGAGGGGTGACCTCTGACCTCAGTCCCACATGGAAGGATATGAAGAGTTTTCCACGTCGTCCGTAAGGCTGAAAAGCTGCTGGGCACAGGTTCTGATGAAGCCGTCCAGCGCTTCCTCCACCAGCTTCAGCTTCTGAATCTCTCTATGGAACATCTGCTGGTTCCTCCACAGGAAGCTGGAGATGGAGCTCCAACCTCTGCACACAAAGAAGGTTCATGCTAAAAGAGGAACAACCAACTCCTAACCCAAACTGGAAAAAACATCTTCTGCTGCTCTCAGTCTCCTTGCAGGCCGCGTTTAACCTGCAATTTAACCTGAAGGGGATTAACTTCCCTCCAAAGCTGCTGTTTATCAGTGAGAGACACTCAAACAAAAACTGCACTGCAGAACAAACCTGCACAAATTTGACTGGAGGAAAATTAGAATCACATAAAAAATTAATTTATGGAAAAAGACAGTGAGGCAGATCCTAACACATCCATCATCCTCTCGTTCAGGACTCACATCCACTTGATCTTGTGGGCCGACTCTCTCTGGATGAGGCTGATGCCGTCCAGGACCCTGGCGATGTTGTGCACTTGTTGCACGGAGGTCTGCAGGTTCGCGGCCACCAGCCTGATGTCCAGGGAGCCGTCAGGAGCTGCCAGCAGCAGCTCCAGGAAACCGCGAGTCAACGAGCCCAGAGGTTTGCCTGAACACAACATAACAATGGAGCCGTGTGCTTCACAGCGCGGAGCTTTCACCAAAACTGTGTATGATTCAGTAAAAATCATGCAAAGGTACTGCAGTAGAGTCCAGGATTAGAAATGAGTAGAATACTAAGACTCACCGTGCTCGCTGCTCTGCTGGAGGGAAGCACTGCAGAAGAAAAGAAGACTGCATTTGAGACTGTGCTGAACTAACAAGCTGCAAGAGGCTGGCAGGACTTTTTACTTTAATTAACAGACAACACAAAACACAGAGACGCAAGTTACCTGACATTGTCAGCCTCGGCAGGATCGTCCAAATCCAAGCCTGGATCCTGGAAAACAGAAACTATAAAATGAATCAATTGAATCACATTAGAGTGAAGATCAGCTCCGATGTTTCTCACTAGGGCAGCTTTGCATGACTCACAGTTCATCCTCTGCAGCACCTTTTTTTTTAGCTCCTATCTCTTTAAAGCTGCACTATTGTACTACTTTTCATTGATTAGCCATCCTCTGGAAGCCTACTGAGGGGCAGTTTATTTATGCGTAAAAGACGATGGCTGAGCAAGACAAAATGGAAACCAGATGATTGATGAATGAGCCTCGGCTTTTTATGTTTGACTCATGTTGATGACTTTGAATTTGGCTGGAATAATGGCGCCAGTGTGCAGGGCTGCTCATCTGTCGCTCTGCTTTTGTGACCCATGTCATTCACGAAACCAAGTCTCTGTGTCATCGCTGATACTGTAAATGAAGTGGTCAGTGAAGCTGAATTTTTCTGCTGTTTTCCGAACAGCGCACAGATTGTTCCCAAGATTGTGTCTCAGCTATCCCTGGATCCTGTTGATGCCTGCTTGGTGCCCATGCATTAATGGTCTTTAATGGCATCCTTCTGGCATGTGATTCTGGTAACCACATTGTTCTGGTCTTGCTTCACCTAACTGCTGCCTTTGACACAGTAGACTACAATAGTCTAATATCTTGATTAAATGATCTAGTGGGCATTGGTGGCACTGCACTTAATTGGTTTAGGTCACACTTGGCAAACAGAACTTTCTCCGCCACCCTTCTCGGTTCTGAATTGTCTTCTGCTTCTCTGTCATTAGGTGTCCCACAGGGCTCAATTTTAGGGCCAGTGCTGTTTTTACTGCATTTACTTTAGTTTTTCTTTTAGTTAATTGACCTTTCTAATTTGGTGATTGAGTTGAACCAGATTTATGAAAGAGAACAGCAGTAAATCTTATCAGAGAGTTTCTGACATACTTTTTATTTCACAGCTGTAAAGACGATCCATTTTCTTAAAAGATTTGCTAATTATTATCAGAGAAATGTTTCTATCTGCACACGCCCAGCAGATGTCAACACGCTGCTCATTCCTCTTCATGTCCAACTAACAGTGAAGCTGCTGTCATGTTTCTGCACATGTGCAGCATGTGTGCAGTTTGTCCAAAGCATGCAGCTATCCGCAGAAACCTTCAGTTTAACCTCAGCAGTTTCTGAAAAATCACAGCTAACCAAATCAGAACAGACTCCCACCTGCTGCCGTGGATTCGGTGCAGTCGGACGTTCCTCTCTAAATTCATCTTCCTCTCTGTCGTTACTGCACCCTCCGGCGTGCCACTGCTCGTCTTCCTCGGAGGAATCAACCTCCCAGGCGCTGAGCAGACCCAGCTGCCCATCCAGGTAAGGGGGCATGAGGGGAATGGCATCACTGGTGACTCCCTTTCTGCAGATGTCCTCCGGCAGGAAGTGGTCTTCACAGATTAAGAGCTCCTCTCCAGAGTCCTCCCTGTGCGTCTCCCTCAGAGCGGCCAGCCAAACCTGAGCACAGCCACCAGAGTTACTGCAGGTCAGTTGGACCCGATCACCCCATATGCTGCAGGGAAAATTGCACCACACCTCAACACAGTGATTTCATGACCTACAACAAAGTTCTAACACCTATTTCAACTTTTATTCCATCTGCCTGCCGCCGCACGCCCCCCGAATCAGCTGATTTTGTTCATGGACAATAACTTCAGTACATTTAATGAAGCCATGCAGCACTTTAACTTCACACCAGGGACCGGCACATACCAGGCATGAGGCCTGATGTTTCACCTGTTTCTGATCCTTCAAACCTCAAAGGTCTCAATTTTACCTCCAGGATCGTCTTCAAGCTGTGATTCCTTCAGAGTCAGCACTGAAAGTAACCATGTGTCACATTGATCAAACAGCTTCAGGTCACTCAGGGATGAACTGATCTGAGTCCTACAGCAGCAAAACAAAGGGGCGCGCAGTCTTATGGAACAGGAAACAACGCTCTGTGATTGCAGCGTTCAGTGATCCTGAGAACAAAACTGATGTGATTGCAGTTTTTAACAGAGCTTCACATGGATATCTGCTGTTCTTATGAACTTAGGAACCCTCAAAAGTGTCTGAATAATTAATAAAAATGCCACATTTTAACCCCCTCAGTGCACTCTGAGAGCCTGCTCTCATAAAATACTCACAGTGTGAAGTCAAAACTGGTCAAGGCTTCATGAAATAGACCTTCACATAAAAACGTGATTCTGAGGGTGAGGTAGGAACTACAATAACTCATCTCTAATGAAATTAAAAACCTGCATTATTAGTTCATGTTTTTAATCAGTGTTTCATGACAGCACACCGCAACGGTTGCTTTTTGGTTGATTTTTATTTTTATGTTTTAGCTTCTGTGAAGCACTTTGTGATTTTTATCTTGAAAGGTGCTATATAAATAAAATTTTACTCACTTACCTACTTTTACTTGCTGACGTCACTCAGTTTGGTTTTCATGTGTTTTTAAAAAAGGTGATGATGATAACACCTCTTACATTAAGCATCAAAATAAAGTTTCCAAACCATTTCTTTACTTTAAAACTAAAAACAAACAAAGACTCGGTGGTCTGTTTTCTATGTCTCAACACATATTCAATAAAAACAACCAATAAACATAACGGGAATCACTGAAGTCAACTAATAAACAAATAAAAATGAACGAATAAAATTAACGTGAGCCTGGGAATGTTTGCAAACTGAGTTTGAAAACATTTTCAGGGTTTGGAAGGAAATGTTTGGAAAAGTATTTGAATGTTTTGTTAATTCTTTCAGGATAATAAAATACTTTTTTCAAAGTAAATCTCCTTCATACGAGGGCCAGCGGACACACAGCGGAGCTCGTACCTGGACCCGGGTCGGGTCTTTGGGGAAGCTGAAGAACCTCTTGGGGGGTGGCTGGAAGGCCCCCCGGGTGTAGTGAGCTACGCGGTTCGGACACCCAGAAACCACACACTTCACCATCCTAACCGCTTCTCCAACATCCGGGATCCGTTTGTTACCGGTAAGACTCACAATCCGGACTTAACCCAACACACATACATGTACACCCGCCGCGTGCCGTTTGTTTATGTCACGTGTCACCGGAAAAACACGTGCGTGACCCGGATGTACAACTGCGGAAGAAGGTAAAGTAAAGAGACACGCCCCCTTTTCCTGCGCAGATTGTAAAGCAGAGATTTTGATTTTAAGCCCGATGGACACAAACACCCCGGAGGTCTCCGAGCACAGTGTACAGGGTTTCAGTGCTGGAGCAGTGGGACAAGCAGGTCCAGATCATAAGAACAAAGTATGTTTCCCTCATAAAGTTAATGAGCTGAACTTCAGAAGCCTAAATACTGAGGTTAGATTTGGATGATCCTCCGTGTTTTTTGTGACAGTGGGACTGAAACTCTGGATCAGCCGAATCTTCCTGTGATTTTGGATCAATATTCAGAGCATCCAACAGTGACGGCTTCTGGCCGTGAAAATAGTCTGGAAGTTATGTGACCTAAATCTGAACAGTTGAGTGAATTTTATCTCCTGAGAAAATAAAAGTTTCACATGACAGGAATCATAGGAAAGCTTTCAAGGTTAGTTTCTTTAGTTTTAAATGAGTCTGAGATGAGCCATTCTCTGTGAGACAGATTATAATTGAGTTTTATTTTATTGTTCTATTTGTTTATACTTTAAAAACACATCTATACACACCTGTCAGCATCAGTTATTGTTCCTCTGACAGATCCATTTAGAAAATGAGACATCTTCAGCTTGGAGACCTGTGGTTGATTCCTGGGCCACAGGCAGGAGACGGGGGAGAGATTGAGGTACAGAGTAGGGAAAAAGAAAAGCCAGAGTCCACCCCACTACTGCTTTATTAATGTCTCACAGGCATGAAAATGTTCAATATTTTAATGGAACTACTTTAAATTAAAACAACAGGCTGTGCATTTTTAAAATTTCACAATGAGATACAAAGAATGTAGGGCAGATCACGTAAAATGACAAAAATAAAAATTCAATTTAATTCAGTTCACTTTTATTTATATAGCACCCGATCACAGCAACAGCTGCCTCAAGGTGCTTGATAATATAAGGTAAAGACCCTACAACAATGCAGATAAAATGCCAACAATCTATGAGCAAGCACAGGCTCACAGAGGGGCAGCCATCTGCTGCAGCCAGTTGTGGGTGAGGAGAGACAATAACGTATAAAACAAAGGAACACTCTCGTCATGGCCGGGGTTTGGCTGCTTCTTTTATGTGTTCAAGGTTAAAAAAAATTATGTAAAGTGTACATCTAAGTGTCCTTGATTATAGCTCCTCCTACAAGTGTCCTCTGTCCTCCTGAAACATTTTACGATTCACACCCTGGAGGACACAGGGACAGTGTCTATAACAGTAAAATTAACATAACAAACAAACAATAAAGCACTTTTCAAAATCATTCATAAATCATATAGAACTGCATTTATTGCTTTATTGCTTAAATAAAGACAACTCACAGAGTGGGAGTGGACCAACACAAAGGTATCTGTACTTTGATGCTTCCTTTACAAGAGGATACACTAATATTCCTTTTGGAAAGGAAAAGAAATCACACAATTCAAAATAACGTACTATCACAAAAACAAATGATCAACATAACTGACAGTTCATGTTTTTGCCTTACCAAACGAACATAGATATATATGTTTAATAGTACCGTAAATAAATTATGACCTGTATTCATGAGGTTATTAAACAGGGTTAGTATAATTCAGTTTGGGTTGGTTATGTATTTTAAGTGTTAAGTGCTTATTTGGATTTTAACGAATGAATTTGACTTCAGTCATAGAAAAGCTGGATAGCGACACATGTCACACTGTTACATCTCTGCAGCAAAGAGAAAAAAAATGAGAGTGAATAATATAAGCATGATAAATGGGATCCATCTTCCCTCTGTATGATGGTTGCCATTATGGCAATGCTGTGTGGACTCAGCTGTGGCTGCTGAAGGCTCCCACAACAACGGGTAGTGTAGAAACACAATGGCAGACTTTAAAACAGGCCCACATTTCTCTAACGGAAGCAGGTACCTCTAATAAACATCTGCGCTGATGCACAAAAAACCTGGTCTCACAAAAATAGATCTCCTAACACTGTTTTAATGTTACAATGTCAGAGTCATGTTAGAGTCAGTTGTGAAGTCTGTAGTAGTGCACACATGAATTATTTCATGTGAGCTATAGCAGTATTGAATAATTTTGCCTTCTGAGAATAGTGTCTGTCAGTGATGAATCATTGATTTTTAATTACTAACTTTTTCAGTCAAAAGTAACTCTGATGCCTAACCCTCACCAAACCAAACAGACACCTAAACAGACACATCACTGATGTCACTGATGTGTCTGTTTAGGTGAAGAATTTGTTGTAGTTCAAGATTCACTCAGCTTTTTTGGTACGTCGTATGTAAATTCATGGTATGTTTTCATCTATTATTTCATCTATTATTATCTATTGCCCGCCTTTTATTTTTGATTTATTTTAAAATTAGTGTTTTAACTATTAGTTCCTGAAGATGAATGCTTTTACAATGACCATCTTCTTTTTGATGGCTAGATGTTAGTGATGGTAAGACTACTTCTGGTAATTTCCTCTGATCTAAGATATGCGGTCAGTGTTGAGCTGGTCGTCCAGCGTCGATACAGAAGATGACGGAGCACAAAGAGTGATTCAAGTGGAAACCCAAGTGAACCATCATGCATCATCAACATTATGCAGCTGCGGTCATTTCCCAAAGACTCTTACACAGAACACAGAGACACTGAGGAGTCATATGACCTTAGTCTAAACCCAGCATACAGACGTTCAGTGAATGTGGTCCTGAAGGTGTGGAGGTGAATCAGAGTGTCAGAGGAGACTCTGTAGAAGGACAGAGTGCCAGCAGGACAGTCCACATACACCCCTACTCTGCTCTTGGTGAGGGAGGAGGAGATGGATGTTTCCTGGTTATTGTGCCACACAGAGTAACCACCATCAGAGCAGCTCAGACTCCAGGACTGATCATTCCAGCCAAACCTGCAGTCGGTCATATCTGCTTTTCTACTGATTCCTCTGTAACTTACTGCTATAAAGACCCCCCCACTCCACTCGACCTCCCAGTAACAGCGACCAGTTAGAGCATTTCTACACAGCAGCTGAGAGCAGGTATCAAATCTCTCTGGATGATCAGGATACGATTGTTCTGCTCCCACTATCACCTTCCTGTTGTTGTTAGCAAGTTTGAGCTTCCTGTTCACTGAGTTTGTGTCCAGTTCAAGTTCAAAGAAGTCTGATGGAAAAAGAGAGGAGACATAATAATAACTAACAAAAATATCATTTAAAGATAGGATTTAAAGACAAACTGACAGGTTGCTTTTTTTCAGCAGTCAAACTTACACTTCCCAACATCAGGTTTCAACCTGTGTGCTCCACCATGCTCCACCCTGGATGAAGGAAGAGTTGGGATGACCATCAGCACCATCATGAACATAAAGAGTGATTTAACAGACAGCTGTACCCTGACCTCAGTTTCCATTTTCCATTTTTTGGAAACCTGGTTGTGTTGCTTATAACCGTATCATGATATTAATCCAGTGTATTTCAATGGATTATTGACAAAGCTGACGTTAGGGAATAATAGTTCACTAATAGAGTTCACAAAAGAATACTATGCATTATGGATGCATGTTGCACATAATTATGACCATTAACCAGCGTATTTAGAAGAAATATATTACCAGTGTTGGGAAGGTTACTTTTAAAATGTATTCCATTACAGAATACTGAATACATGCCCCAAAATGTATTCTGTAATGTATTCCGTTACGTTACTCAATGAGAGTAACGTATTCTGAATACTTTGGATTACTTAATATATTATCGTGCTGTTTACAACTACGTGAATGTACTATTGCTGTGATTTATTACTGTTACTGAAGGTCCGCGGCTCCAAACCGTAGTAAAGGGATCTCTGGCTAATACGGTGGGTTCCGTGTCGGGCTGGTAGCCGAAAACTAGCTTTACTTTGTTGTCTGGGTCAACTTTGCTAGCGAGAGACAGAGAGAGGCGTTGAAAGGCTGCTTCAACGAAACTTATTGTTTCGGAAGAAAACACGAACACGGTGTACAGTCGAGTCTCAGTAGCGTACTTACAACTGGGCTCGTCAGGCACTCTTCTTGGCTGCTGTGGTTATTATTATATTTACATGCTTCCAGCTCCCGTTTTTGCTCCGTGACAGCTCGGACTTCCTTTCTCTCCCTCCCTCGCTCACAGACACATAACGTGTATGGCAGTCCATTCTCCCTGCAGCACGGACTACACTGCCCATGAGGCTACATTCTTTAGGGCCATGCCTGTAACATTCTGCCTTTTAGCTTAGCACAACAACAACAACAAAAAAGCGCTCTCTCACCCAGGAAACACGCAGAGAGAGAGAGAGCGCGTCACCCTGTAACCATGGCAACCGTAACGCTGCCGCCTGGAACAACTTTACGTAGCTGTCAAACAAACCCAAATAATCCTGACCCGCGACAATATGAAACAGGAAAGTACCGCCGTGTAATCCATTTATTTCAACAAAGTAACTGTATTCTGAATACCACCTTTTTAAACGGTAACTGTAACGGAATACAGTTACTCATATTTTGTATTCTAAATACGTAACGGCGGTACATGTATTCCGTTACTCCCCAACACTGTATATTACACAAAAAATGTGAAAAGTATAAACTTCTTTTTTGATGTAGATTAATTCTTTGGAAACCTATGTGGTTCATCTGTGAAAAGAAATTTTAAGATCTTGTCATATTCCTGTACCTGAGAACATCAAGTCTCCAGTGTGAATCCTTTACTCCAGCCCATAGCTGTTCCACTCCTAAGTGTCCTGGATGATTGTAACTCAGATCCAGTTCTCTCAGGTGAGATGGGTTAGAACTAAGAGCTGTGGCCAGAGAAGCAAACCCTTCGTCTGTGACCAGACAACCTGATAGACTAGAGTTAATAAAAATAAAATTCAAGCAGAAAGTAAAGGAAAACCTACACTTATTGGCCATTTGCACCATCGGATGAACATTAAAATTGATTTAAGACAGTTGTATTCTGACCTCAGAGTTTCCATTTTACAGTGTGGACTCTTTAGTCCAGTGGAAAGCAGCTTGACTCCTAAATCCAGCAGATTGTTGTTGCTCAGGTCCAGATTTTGTAGATGAGAATGATTGGAGCTAATAGCTGAAGCTAAACAAGCACAGCCTTCATTTGTGACCTGGCAACCTGACAAGCTGGATAAATAGAGGTCATGAAGTTAAAAACAAAGAATAAAACAAAACAACAAAAACAACAAAAAACAGATGTTGGCCACCCATTTCAACATTTGGACATTTTCAAATGAACATTAATTGGCTATATTCTGACCTCAGAGATTCAATTTTACAGTGAGGACTGTCAAGTGCCATTGATAGCTGCTGTACTCCATAATCTTTGAGATTGTTGTTGCTTAGCTCAAGCTTTCTCAAATGGGATGAGTTGGAGCGAAGAGCTAAGGCCAAAGGAGCACAACCCTTTTCTGTTACCAGACAACCTGACAGACTGAGATTGAATCATGATTAAATTACACAACATCAAAGAAAAACCTTTAAAATAAGTCAAAATCTAAACATTTATTAATTGTATCCTTACCGGAGTGTTTCTAGTTTGCAGTATGGACTCTGCAGTCCATGAGATAACAGCTTCAATCCGGGATCCTTCAGGTTGTTGTTACTCAGGTCCAACTCTCTGAGACTAGAAGGCTGGGAGCTGAAAACTGAGGATAGAGTTTCACAGCTTATCTCTGAAAGGTTGCAACTGTTGAGCCTGGGGAACAATTGCCAATGAAGACAAAGTGATTTATTTAAGTCATACAAAATAAAAAATATCCAATTTCTTTAAACCTATTCACAGATCCACCTACAGAGCTCTGTTGGAAGCTTTGATGACTGGCAGGAGCTTTACAAGAGCCTCCTCTGAAGCAGAGTATTTCTTCAGATCAAACACTTCAAGTTCTTTTTCAGAAGACAATAAGATGAAGACCAGAGCTGACCACTGAGAAGGAGACAATTTTTCTGTGGAGACACGTCCTGAACTCAGGGACTTTTGGATCTCCTCCACTAGAGAATGATCATTCAGCTCATTGAGACAGTGGAACAGATTAATGCTTTTCTCTGCAGACAGATTCTCACTGATCTTCTTGATGTATTGGGCTGTTTCCTGATTGGTTTGTGAGCTACTTCCTGTCTGTCTCAGTAGGCCCTGTAAAAGAGTCTGATTTGTTTGCAGTGAAAGACCCAGAAGGAAGCGCAGGAACAAGTCCAGGTGACCTTTTGGACTCTTTAGGGCCTTGTCCACAGCACTCTCATGGAGATGTTTGAGTTTAGATTTGGGTCTTACTTTAGACAGCAAAGATGTTGTTTGTTGTTCTCTTAGCAGGTTGACTCCAGAGTTGATGAAGGTCAGATGGACATGAAGAGCAGCCAGAAACTCCTGAACACTCAGATGGATGAAGCAGAACACCTTGTCCTGGTACAGCCCTCTCTCCTCTTTAAAGATCTGTGTGAACACTCCTGAATACACTGAGGCTGCTCTGATATCGATGCCACATTCTGTCAGGTCTGATTCATAGAAGATCAGGTTTCCTTTCTGCAGTTGATCAAAAGCCATTTTCCCTAGAGACTCGATCATCTTCCGACTCTTTTTATTCCAGTGTGGATCTATTTCAGCTCCTTCTTCATACTTCACATTATTCACTTTGGCCTGAACCACCAGGAAGTGGATGTACATCTCAGTCAGGGTCTTGGGTAGCTGTCCTCCCTCTCTGGTTTTTAGCACATCCTCCAGAACTGTAGCAGTGATCCAACAGAAGACTGGGATGTGGCACATGATGTGGAGGCTTCGAGATGTCTTGATGTGGGAGATGATCCTGTTGGATTTTTCTTCATCTCTGAATCTCTTCTTAAAGTACTCCTCCTTCTGTGGGTCAGTGAATCCTCTGACCTCTGTCACCATGTCAACACAGTCAGGAGGGATCTGACTGGCTGCTGCTGGTCTTGTGGTTATCCAGATGCGTGCAGAAGGAAGCAGGTTCCTCCTGATGAGGTTTATCAGCAGCACATCCAGTGAGATGGACTCTGTAACATCAGTCAGGGTCTCAGTGTTGTGGAAGTCCAGAGGAAGTCGACACTCATCCAGACCATCAAAGATGAACAAAACCTGGAAGTCTTCAAAGGTACATCTATCTTCTTCTTTGGTTTCAGGAAAGAAGTGTTGAACAAGTTCCACCAAGCTGAACTTTTTCTCTTTCAGCACATTCAGCTCTCTGAAAGTGAATGGAAACATGAACTGGATGTCCTGGTTGGATTTGTCTTCAGCCCAGTCCAGAGTGAACTTCTGTGTTAGGACTGTTTTCCCAATGCCAGCCACTCCACTTGTCAGCACTGTTCTGATTGGCTTATCTTTAACAGGTGATGCTTTAAAGATGTCTTCTTGTCTGATTGTTGTTTCTTGTCTGTCTGATTTCCTGGATGCTGTTTCGATCTGTCTGACCTCATGTTCATCATTGACCTGTGCAGTCCCTCCCTCTGTGATGTAGAGCTCTGTGTAGATCTGATTCAGAAGAGTTGCATTTCCTGCTTTAGCAATTCCCTCAAAAACACACTGGAACCTGTTCTTTAGTTTAGTCTTAACTTGACGCTGGCACTCTGCAGCATGGGTTCCTACAAAATAAAAACAATGACAAGTTAATAAAGCTAAATAAATTGTAAACTTTTTTTTAAAAAACACAGTCCATTAAATCTATTCAACCCATCAGTTGCAAATCAACTGCTTCTGCCAGAAAACTTCATAGATGTGATGGAGATGTGTAGAATATATACAAACAGAGTTTGAAATATCAATCAAATTCTCTTACTGCGCTGCAGACGGTCAGCCAACTCTTGCTGCTTCATTTGCTTCAGGAAATCCACTGTAATTCTCAGAAATGACTCTCTGGTACTCTTCCTCTCCTCCTCATCAGATTCCAACACCCCCTCATCTTCCCTCAGATTCTCTGCATTTTGGGGGTAACCTGGACTCAGAATGTTCTGGATCTTTTTCAGCTCATTCTTCACAAAACTGAAAATGTTTTCCTCCAACATCTGGAACCCAGAAAAATGTTGTTTAACTTCAGTTGAAACTGAGGAGAAATGTACACCTTTGTAATAATAGACTACAGTTAATGTGCCAGAATTTATTCATTGCCTCCATTCATCCTCCCTCTTCCGCTTATCTGAGTCACAGAGGAGCTGGAGCTGATTCCATGAGGTGAGAGGCAGTGTGCACCTTGATCCAGGGCTAACTCAGAGAGACAGATAACATTCACACCTATTGGCAATTTAGAATCAAATTAACCTAACCCCAACAACTGCATGTCTTTGAACTGTGGGAGAAAGCCAGAGCACCCAGAGACAAACACAGGGAAAACTTCACACAGAAAGCCGCTGGCCAGATGGTGGAATTGACCTCAGGACCTTCTTGCTGTGAGGCAACAGTGCTACCACCACAATGAACTGCTGAAGTTATAATAAAAATAAAATCAAATAAATTATTTATAAGCATAACTAAACAATGTAACCCATTTGTCATGGCCTGGGTCTATGGGCCCAAGGCTCATGTATTTGTTGTGTTCTGTTATCTCTCTCCTGTTACTCCGTCTGTGTGTGTTTGTGTGTGTGTTCATGTGTATGTTATTTACGTCCGCGCTCCCGGATGTTTTGGGTTGCTGGAGGGATTGCGACCCCGGAAGTATTCCTGTGCAGGAGGCAGCCACACCTGCTGCTCGTTATCCGTGGCCAGCTGATTACCGTTGTCAGGAGCACTGAATTTAAGAGGGTGGCTGAGCTCCAGTTGGCGTGGGATTCTTAAACGTCAAACCCATTAAGTACAGCCGTTGACTAATGTGTGTTAAAGACCTTGCTATAGTGGATTATTCTGCTGAGCTGTGTTTGTTTGTGTGCCACCAGGAGTTGGGAGCGGAGTGCGTCTATTGTCAGGGAGGGAAGTCACGGTTTGGAACTGGGGTTTTGGACTTCCACTCACCATAAATACGTAGTCCAGATGTGTTTGATGGTGCAGGACTTGCTGGTCAACACTGCAAAACACATTTAACTTTAGTATAAGTACAGTTTGTTTAAGGGGTTCCTTTCTATAATAAATTCTGGTGGAAACAAAGTAAATACTGTTCTCATTGTTGGGTGTGATCCCAAAAGGTCGATTCTGTCCATCTGGATGTAGTGTTTGCAGTGGGAGAAATGTTTCGTCACTCATCCAAATGACTTCTTCACTCTCAGCTGACTGCAGGTTTCCCCAATCTTATAAATAGTACATATCTCCAGACCATCTCTGAATCAAGGAGGGGGCCTAAGGGTACATCTTTCACCATCTTACAATGCTGTGATTGCAGCCATTCCCCAACTCTCTGTGAATGGTACTCATGGCCATTGATCAGTGGTCTTTGATCCATGATCAGTGGTTTTTAATCAATGGGCTTTGATCAGTGGTTGATGATCAATGGTCATGACAATTTTCATATTAATCATCAAGGAACTGACCTCACAGCCCATTGTTCATTTAGTGGGCTGGTTTCAGTCACTGTGCAAATGTACTGTTTATAAGGTTGGGGAAACCTGCAGTCAGCTGAGACTGAAGAAGTCACTTGGATGAGTGACGAAACATTTCTCCCACTGAAAACACTACATCCAGATAATCAAAATCAACTTTGGGGAACTTACTTATCTACATGTTGGATGTGATTTTTTCAAGGAGGAAGCAAAATGAAATTCTTATATTCTTACCTGTTATCAACAGACTGGGGTCCATCTTGGAAAGATATGTGACTTTCAATTGACCCCAAAGTCTTTATGGACGCACAGCTGGGTACAAGAGAGTCTGGACTTTCCTGAAGGACACTGTTAGAAGTACACAGGTGTAACTCACTCCACTGAAAAATTCAGCATAAAACATCCACTGAAAAAAAGTAGGGTATGTAAGGTAAAAACTTAGTGTGGAGGCAAAAAGTAAAAACATGCAAACAAACCAAAAAAAACTGGTACCACGTGGGTCAAATGATTTCAGTACAAGGAGGCACACCGAAGGATTCCTTAGGAAGGATCTCCAATGATGCACTGAACACTCAATCTTCTCCTTTACTCTCTATACTTTTATATGACGCTATCGCATGTCACTATGTTTGTCCCAGCTCTTTCTTATAATCTGCAGTCGCACAAATAATTGTACTTAGTGTAAAAACACATTACTGGTGAGGGATGACCTCCACCTAGGCTGTTCTTTACTTCTGGTTTTATGGACAGAATTACTTGGTGTAGCCAAGAAGAGGGTTTGCAGACAGATATTAGCTTTTTGTGGATTATCTGACCGTCATGAACTCCACTTATGAGGCCTTTGTTCTCAAAATGTGTGAATATTCATTTTATTTTAGTATAACACATTTTTTGCAACAGCATAATGAAACAAAACCAGTGGGCACAAGAAACTCAAACACACACATGCAAATGCACGCACATACACACACACAGGCAGACACACGCACACATACCCACACACAGGCAGACACACACCCACGCGCACACAGTGGAGCTTACTAGTTTTTAGACAAAGGCCAGCTCTGAAATTTGCTGCATCTGTCTTTCGTCTGTTCACTTTTCGCGGACTCGCAGCTTGATTCAGGTCCAGGTTCTGTTACAGCAGAGTCCAAGCTACTCTGTGTCTTTTTGCTTAAACACAACACACACACGGACACACACACACACACACTCAGTTTTAAGTTAGGTAAATGTTTAGCAGATATTGCTGTGAAAGAAGTGAATGCAGAAAAATGAGAAGACTCAGAACAATACAAACTGTATCAAACTTTATGAATATTGAATTATTTGTTGAAGGAGGAGAATTAGAAACATTATTAACTTCACCATTGTAATCTCTGCCCCACATTTACTTTGTTCCCATCTCATCACCTAAAGCTTGGGGCTACTGTGCCGCATTGGCTGTGCACAACATGCAAATCAGTACTAATCAGTAAAAGAACTTGAAATTTAACAGGCTGTGAGAGAAGAAGTTGATGGCATAGAGCTACAGTCAGGCTTCCGCTTGTTAACTGATGCTATAAACCACAGAGTTAAAGTGCTTTAAGAGCACAGGTGGAAGACGTGTTGTGTTTTTAAATGATGATGAGCTCCTCTTCTCCTCCTGCCTGGCAGCTACATATTCACATCCTCTGTCTCTGCTCTGCACATGTCCAAACTCATCTCTAATCTTTCTGAAAATCTGAACTCGGACTCGTCCCTTCTTTATAATAGTTTCTGTCTCCATATCTACTGACATTCCTTTTCTCTCTGGAGCACACCTCCACTTCTCCACACTCTCTGATCTACCCCACTGACCCCACACTGATTGTTATTAACTTTCCAAATTCTCACTTCTGTAGTTTGTTCTACATCACCTCAGAGATGTCTGCTACTTTCCTGCTTTATTGAAGTTTATTAAATCTCATCACTGTGTCTTGCAAGAAAGGGGAACGTTAACCCTTTCTTGCATGAATTATGTTAACCTCAATCAGGATTTTTTTCTTAAGTATTTTTATCCATCTTTAGGCATGAAGATTTTTTAACTTCATTATTTTAAACATGTACTTTTCAAAGACGTTTTTTTTTTATTTCTATTTTTTACCCCTAACAAGTGTTAAGGCTGCAGGAGTAGAACAGTAATTGGTTCAAAGGGAACTGAGACATGTAATTTTGACATGTTTAGCTCTAAAATCTGCAGCAGCAATTTAACTTAGACTAATTAACTTCAAAGCAAAGTGGTTAGCAGTGCAAAGAGTGGAGCTGTGCTTTATTTAACTCATTGGCTTTATATGGGACATGCTATCATTTTACACACATTGCTCTGGTCATAACATGCTAACTTTTGAATAATAATTGATTAATTATTTTTGTATAATAAACTTACTTACTGTTTTTTAAATAAGGGCTTCTTTTTCGGTCTAATATGATGTTTGTTGCTTGCTGACATGGGTTCAGGTTTAGATCCAGCAGAGTATGATTTGTACCACAGCTTTTTTCTTCTACATAAAACACACACACAGATTTGATTGATGACATCACTGCCTCATCGGTCAGACATGAGCATCTCTGATCAGTTTGGATTCACAGAGGTTACAGCAGTGTAATGTGGAGACAAAGAGCAGTAGTGAAAAACAGGAAGCCAGTGAGGTTTACTGGGAAAAAATCAGTATGCAATTTCTGTGTTCATGATGCTTTCAGGCCCCTCTTCTGTGGAACCAGCTTCCAGTTTGGATTGAGAAGACAGACACTATCTCTACTTTCTCAAAGGAGATTATGATTGTTGGGTCTAGATTACAGTATTAAAGGCCTGAGGTGACTGTTGTAATATCTTTATTCAGAACACTGAAGTTCCACTCCGTCAGTGTAAAATTGTCAGTGTAAAATGTGTCTCTTTAACTGTTTAATCCAACCTCATGTTGGTGTAGCACCCTGACTCACTGTCTTCTGAAACATATACATGAAAACAAAAACTTACAGTACCTTTTAGAACTCTTTGAAGACCAGTGTTCTTTATAATTAATCAGTTCTTGGTAGGAACTGTCACTCTTTACAGACACAGAGCTGGGTTCATGTTCAGGTCCAGCAGAGTGTGATTTGAGCCACAGCTTTGGTCTAACACAAACACAAACAGAGCTTTGAGTGTGAATAATGATGGAGCAGTGATGCGAGTGCTGAGCTGTGACATGGAGAAGAGTCCTGGTAGTCAGAGACGGTCCTCTCACCTCTGAGCTTTGGTCTTGCTCTCACGTTCCCTACACAGAGTGGATGCAGGGGGAGGGACTCCCTCCTCTCTTTGCTCACACTGATCCATAGCAAAGCCCACACCTTCACACAGAAACAGCAAACTAATAGTTAACAGTGAAAGAAACATTCGTGAGAAAAGCTGAGACAGGCTGGACAATTATGGACAAATTTATTAAACCCTCCAAAATATGACTATCCAGAGTTGGGACTAGGAAGCAGAGTTGCAGTCTTACATGCCTCTCTGCAGCTTCTCTCCTCCTGTCCCCCCCCCCAAAACCCATCTTCATAGAGACTGTGTCAGCTCCCAAACAGACAAAAAACAAACATAAAAAATCACAAAGAAAGAACAATACAGTATACAAATCTGCACCAAAGAGTAAAACAGTGAAATGTGGATTATTAAATATTAGGTCTCTCTCCTCCAAGTCTCTGTTAGTACATGACTTAATAATTGATCAACAAATCAATTTACTCTGCCTTACAGAAACCTGGTTACAGCAGGATGATTATGTTAGTTTAAATGAGTCAACACCCCCGAGTAATTCTAACTACCAGAAATCTCAAAGCACAGGCCGAGGGGGCGGTGTGGCAGCAATTTTTCACACCAGCCTATTAATCAACCAAAGACCAAGACAGACTTTTAATTCATTTGAAGGCGTGATGCTTAACCTTGTCCACCCCAGCTGTAAAACTCAAAAACCAGTCTTATTTGTTATTATCTATCGTCCACCTGGGCCTTACACTAAGTTTCTGTCTGATTTCTCAGACTTTTTATCTGATTTAGTGCTCAGTTCAGATAAAATAATTATTGTGGGTGATTTTAACTTCCATGTAGATGCTAAAAATGACAGCCTCAACATCGCATTTAATCTGTTATTAGACTCAATTGGCTTCTCTCAAAATGTAAAAGAACCCACCCACCACTTTAATCACACTCTAGATCTTGTTTTAACATATGGCATAGAAACTGAACATTTAACAGTGTTTCCTGAAAACCCTCTGCTGTCTGATCATTTCCTGATAACATTTACATTTACAAGAATTGATAACACAGCAGTGGAGAGTAGACTTTATCAAAGTAGATGTCTTTCTGAAAGTGCTGTAACTAAGTTTAAGAATATAATCCACCCACTGTTATCATCTTCAATGCCCTGTACCAACATAGAGCAGAGCAGCTACCTGAACGCTACTCCAACAGAGGTCGATTATCTTGTTAATAATTTTACCTTCTTGCCACGTATGACACTGGATACTGTAGCTCCTGTGAAAAATAAGGCCTCAAATCCGAAGTACCTGTCTCCCTGGTATAATTCTTAAACACGTAACCTAAAGCAGATAACTCGTAAGCTGGAGAGGAAATGGCGTGTCACAAATTTAGAAGATCATCATTTATCCTGGAGAAATAGAAAGCCCTCCGTAAAGCTAGAACATCTTACTATTTGTCACTGATTGAAGAAAATAAGAACAACCCCGGGTTTCTCTTCAGCACTGTAGCCAGGCTGACAAAATGTCAGAGCACTGAGCCAACTATTCCTTTAGCGTTAACTAGTAATGAATTCTTGAACTTCTTCACAAATAAAATTTGAATCATTAGAGAAAAAATTACTCATAATCATCTCACAGATGTAATATTATCTACAACTACTTTTAGTACCATTGATATTCATTTAGACTCTTTTTCTCCAATTGATCTTTCTGAATTAACTTCAATAATTACTTCCTCCAAACCATCAACATGTCTTTTACACCCCATAATCGGCTATGTACCACAGGCCTTCAAGCTGGCTGTAGTTAAACTGTGCTTAAAAGTACTTAAAAAGCAATCTCTAGACCCAGCCGTCTTAGCTAATTATAGGCCAATCTCCAACCTTCCTTTCATATCAAAAATTCCTGAAAGAGTAGTTGTCAAACAGCTAATAGATCATCTGCAGAGTAATGGCTTATTTGAAGAGTTTCAGTCAGAGCTAATCACAGCATTATGGTGTTCCACGGTTCAATGCTAGGACCAATTCTGTTTACATTATACATGCTTCCCTTAGGGCACACTTTAACATCCAAAGAGCCATCGTTTTTCCACGCAAAAGAAAACACTGCGAGCCGCAAATACTTTTTGACATCTAAAATGAAGATAACACTGTATATATTGTTTTTTTAACTTTATGCTTTCTGTGAACAACTAAAGTGTGTTGCTTATGAAATCCATGAAGTGCTACAGAGAAAATTACATTTTATTTATGTAATTAACACATTTTGAACTCTTAAAGAAATATAACAAAAATGAAATACACTCAGTTGAAGGTCTCTTAAATGAATTTAAAAGCTGAACTTAAATGATCCATGTAACAAAGAAAAACTGTTGTGAGCCGCCACCCTTATATCGCTTTTGGGCTTTTGGAACGTAGCGGAGCCTTGACCCGAATTTTAAAAAATAATTGGAAAAAAATCACTATGCTACAAAAAAAATGAAAAATAAATATCTGCAAAATTCTGCATAAATATTTATTTTACCTGGTTAATGTGTGTGGCAGGGCGTGGTCTGCAGTGCCGCTGCAGGGGAATCAGACGCACCTGAGCGGCACCCGCAATCACCCCTCGCCGCCTTAAAGTCTGTTCTCTTTCTGCTGTTGTGTTGTTGTGAGCTGAAAAGCTACAGCCGGCTATATACGTACAGCAACCGTGTGTGAAAAGTGGTCAATAAAGAGATGCTGAAAAGCATGTTCATGGAAACATCGTCGGGTCTGCCGTGATGTGTTTACAATGGGACTTCTGCTCCTGAACCTCTGCGCACAGCGCCTGCAAATCGGGCTGCTGAAGTCACTTTCATCTTTACGCAGGACTGTAAGCTGTCATCTGTGAGGCGTGAGTGGTGTTTGTTTTTAACATAGTTCACGGTGGAGAACAGCTGCTGACATAATGTGGATCCAAAGATCCATAATTGGCCTACCTGGGGTTGAAAGTCTCAATAAATGCATGACGCTTATTTTGAACGACGAAAAATAATAAAATATAATTTTATTTTTATATTTCTACATCACAATAATCTTCCAATTTAAAACTACAAGTTAATAAAGAACTAAACACAAATAAAATACACTTCAGCTAAATACTTCTAATTTATTTTCCCAAACCACCCGGAGCCGCAGTATAAGGACTAAAGAGCCGCAGGTTGCCGACCCCCGCCTTAGGCAGTATCATCAGAAGACATAGTATACATTTTCATGAAGCCAGGTAACACACACCAATTAGTTAAACTGCAGGAATTTCTTGAAGACATAAAGACCTGGATGGCCGCTAACTTTCTGCTTCTTAATTCAGATAAAACTGAGGTCATTGTACTCGGCCCTGAAAATCTTAGAAATATGGTATCTAACCAGATTCTTACTCCGGATGGCATTACCTTGGCCTCCAGTAACACTGTGAGGAACCTTGGAGTCATTTTTGACCAGGATATATCCTTCAATGCACATGTTAAACAAATATGTAAGACTGCTTTCTTCCATTTACGCAACATCTCTAAAATTAGAAATATCCTGTCTCAGAGTGATGCTGAAAAACCAGTTCATGCAGTTATTATTTCTAGGCGGGACTGCTGTAATTCATTATTATCAGGAAGTCCTAAAAACTCCCTGAAAAGCCTTCAGTTGATTCAAAATGCTGCAGCAAGAGTACTGACAGGGACTAGAAAGAGAGAGCATATTTCTCCTATACTTCATTGGCTCCCTGTTAAATCCAGAATTGAATTCAAAATCCTGCTCCTTACATACAAGGTCTTAAATAATCAGGCCCCATCTTATCTTAATGACCTTATAGTACCATATCACCTCAATTAGACCACTTCACTCTCGCACTGCAGGCTTACTTGTTGTTCCTAGAGTATTTAAAAGTAGAATGGGAGGCAGAGCCTTCAGTTTTCAGGCCCCTCTTCTGTGGAATCAGTTTCCAGTTTGGATCTGGGAGACAGACACTATCTCTACTTTTAAGATTAGGCTTAAAACTTTCTTTTTTCCTAAAGCATATAGTTATGGCTGGGCCAGGTGACCCTGAATCTTCCCTTAGTTATGCTGCAATAGGCATAGGCTGCTGGGGGATTCCCATGATGCATGATGGTTTTCCTTTTCAATCCAATCCAATCCAATTTTATTTATAAAGCACTTTAAAATGCCGACCAGAGGACCAAAGTGCTGCACAGAAAATTGGTTAAAAACAGCAGAATAACAGAAAACAGCAAAAATAAATAAATAATAAAATAAAATAATAAAAATAAATAAAACACATAATACATAAAAATTAAAGCAGCCCTATACTAAAAAAGAAAACAGTCACCCTACTCACTATGTGTTAATAGACCTCTCTGCATTGAATTGTATGTATTATTAATCTCTGTCTCTCTTCCACAACATGTCTTCTATCCTGTCTTTCTTCTCTCACCCCAACCGGTTGCAGTAGATGGCCCCGCCTCTCCCTGATCCTGGTTCTGCTGAAGGTTTCTTCCTGTTAAAAGGGAATTTTTCCTTCCCACTGTCGCCAAAGTGCTTGCTCATAGGAGGTCATTTGATTGTTGGGTTTTTCTCTGTATGTATTATTGTAAGGTCTACCTTACAATATAAAGCGCGTTGATTTGGCGCTATATAAATAAAAGTGAATTGAATTGAATTGAATGACAACATCAGCTGACATCTCATCTCATGGCTTCAGATTTTTACTGTGTAACTGGAGAAAGCGTCTTGGATTACTGTTTTCACTCTGAGAGAAACTGAGACTGCTGTTGAAAACCTATATGTTGGAACTTCAAAGCCAAAAAAAATTAAAGTGACATTATAACCTGTATAAACTGTGGCAAAATCCACTCAGTGTGTGTGACACCTAATAGGATGTTATGGATCAAATGCATACAGCTAGTGAATCACTATGAAATACTACTACTACTACTACTACTACTAATAATAATAATAATAATAATAATAATAATAATAATAATAATAATAATAATAATAATAATAATAATAACTTTATATTATGATGCAACTAGTATATTATTTCACTTTGGTGTCCCAGAGCTTCAGGCTTCCACCCAGAGTGACTGATTTAAAAATGTCTCAGAATTTCTGCTGAGTTTAGACCGACTTCCTGCTGTGGGTTTAATCCACACCTTGTGAACTGAAAATGAACCTCAGCCAAGCTTATGTGGGCCGTTCAACCAGTTCACACATTCTCTACATTTTTCCCTCCAGACTCAGGATCAGATTACAATCAAACTGTTATTCACATTACCTGCTAATCACAACAAGAACACATGAAAATCACTGGAAAGTTATTGTGTTTTAGCTCAGAGAGAAAATCTTTACAAAATTTATACCCCAAAGCAGCAAACAGCCAATCAGCATGAAGAGACATCTCTCCTGTACAGCCAGTGATCCAGCTCACTGTGATCAGACTGATCCTGTTCGCACATTTACAGATTTCTCAGGTGGGATTCTTACCCGCTGATTTCACTTCAGATCAGCTTCCAGACACTTCCCAGCTTTCTGTGTGGAGGAAACATCTGGAGAGAAGCAGCTGCTCATTCACCTCGTTTGTCAGTCCTGGTGTCTGTGAACGTCTGATCTGATGACACTGCCACATGATCATAAGTTAACTTTAGTGTGACGTCAAAACCAGTTTAACCTGTAGAAGATCAGTAGAGACAGGATGGAGGAGCTGTAGTGTGGATCACATACAGTACTGTATGTTGGATATGTTGGACAGCCTGAGATCTCTGCCACGGACCTTCAGTCTTTTCCTTCAACCTGTTTTTTAAAACACATTTGTACCAATAAAGATTGGTTTGAACAGCTGTTAAACAGCTAAACTGTGGGATTCCTTTTACTTCTAGGGGCAATAGTAGCAGTTCTTCAGGTAATGCAAGTCAAATGAAAAGCACTGCAAGGTCAGAGATCAAGGTTGGATTGAAGTTCAGGTGCTGTGTTTGTTTGTGTGAGGAAGATTTTTGTGATTTAATGATCTTAATGCTCATTAATGATCTTCTTATGGCCTCTGACAGTGGAATCATCTCTGTGCTCGTCCTGCAGAACCTCGGGGCAGGGAGGTTTTCCTTCCCACTGTCCCCAAAGTGTGTCCCTTAGTATTTCTGCTCAGTTCAGTCAGATTTTCTTCTGTGAGAGACTTTAAAGAAGCAACTTTCTGTAACATAAATTGGAAACACTAGAAAGTCATTCTTTAACTCACAGAGAAATCAGCAATGACAACCATCTGTCCTGTACAGTTAGTGATTCAGCCCAGTGTGTCCAAAGTGATCCTATTCACACATTTACAGATTTCTCTGGTGGGATTCTCACCTGCTGAACTCACCTCAGATCAACTTCCAGACACTTTCCAGCTTCATGTGTGAAGGAAACATCTGGAGAAAAGAAGCTGCTCATTCTCCCTGGTTTCTCCTCTTTGTCTGTGATTACTGGATCAGAGGACATGGTCACATCCTCAGAAGTTTAGAGTCCAAACTTCTCAGTTTGGCCTTTCATCACCAAGCCCAGTAAACCCTAGCCCAGGGGTCGGCAACCTGCAGCTCCGGAGCCGCATGCGGCTCTTTAGTCCTTATAGTGCGGCTCCGGGTGGTTTGGGAAAATAAATTAGAAGTATTTAGCTGAAGTGTATTTTATTTGTGTTTAGTTCTAAATTGGAAGATTATTGTGATGTTGAAATATAAAAATAAAATTATATTTTATTATTTTTCGTCGTTCAAAATAAGCGTCACACTCGCATGAAGCTTGGTATACCCTTGAAACGCCGTGCATTTATTGAGACTTTCAACCCCAGGTAGGCCAATTATGGATCTTTGGATCCACATTATGTCAGCAGCTGTTCTCCACCGTGAACTATGTTAAAAACAAACACCACTCACGCCTCACAGATGACAGCTTACAGTCCTGCGTAAAGATGAAAGTGACTTCGTACAGCCCCGATTTGCAGACGCTGTGCGCAGAGGTTCAGGAGCAGAAGTCCCATTGTAAACACATCACGGCAGACCCGACGATGTTTCCATGAACATGCTTTTCAGCATCTCTTTATTGACCACTTTTCACACACGGTTGCTGTACGTATATAGCCGGCTGTAGCTTTTCAGCTCACAACAACACAACAGCAGAAAGAGAACAGACTTTAAGGCGGCGAGGGGTGATTGCGGGTGCCGCTCAGGTGCGTCCGACTCCCCTGCAGCAGCACTGCAGACCACGCCCTGCCACACACATTAACCAGGTAAAATAAATATTTATGCAGAATTTTGCAGATATTTATTTTTCATTTTTTTTGTAGCATAGTGATTTTTTTCCAATTATTTTTGAAAATTCAGATCAAGGCTCCGCTACGTTCCAAAAGCCCAAAGGCGATATAAGGGTGGCGGCTCACAACAGTTTTTTTTTGTTACATGGATCATTTAAGTTCAGCTTTTAAATTCATTTAAGAGACCTTCAACTGAGTTTATTTCATTTTTGTTATATTTCTTTAAGAGTTCAAAATGTGTTAATTACATAAATAAAATGTAATTTTCTCTGTAGCACTTCATGGATTTCATAAGCAACACACCTTAGTTGTTCACAGAAAGCATAAAGGTAAAAAACAATATATACAGTGTTATCTTCATTTTAGATGTCAAAAAGTATTTGCGGCTCCCAGTGTTTTCTTTTGCGTGGAAACCAGGTCCAAGTGGCTCTTTGGATGTTAAAGGTTGCTGACCCCTGACTTAGAGGAACAGGATATACATAAAAGTCACACAAGGTAAAGTCGCAGGATTTTTAAAAAAGAAGTTAGTGTCTGTAGCTCATAAACAGGAAACACCATTCTTTAACTCAGAGAGAAACTGTTCACAGCATCAAGAAACTGTACAGTTAGTGGTTCAAAACAATAAGACTAAAGTCACAACAAAGAAGCTGCGGAGCAAAGTGCTCTGTCAGGGTAATAATGTATAACCTTGGATGTGAGGAGCAGGATGAAGAGAAATATGCCCTCTCTATATGGATCATTTTTAACGGTGAATTACTATAGTCCAGTGAAGAAGCAATATGAACCAGGAGAGATCTGGTCAGATGTGTAAACCAACTCAACTGACTCCTTTCAGCGTAGAGGAGTAGCAGCTCTATCCTGACTGAACTCCTCACCTCATCTCTAAGGGCCAGCCACTCTTCGGAGAAAGCTTCCTATATCCGCAATCTCATTCTTTCACTCCGAGAGCAACTTGGGGTTAGTATGTTGCCCAAGGATATTTGCAGCCAACTACCAAACGTCTGATTACTACATGACCTGCTCCACCTCCTAGGCCACAACCACCCCTCAAGAAGGAAGGTGACTTTGTGAGTTATCACACTCACTAGATTTTTACAAAACCTGACCTCTGACCTTGACCGTACTGAATCCTAAATCATTTCATAACAGAAATAAAATCTCAAAGACACTCAGTATTTAAACACATCTCAGCATTTAGTAAAACTGAAGTAAATTTGCATATACATACTGTACACAGTGGCTTTACCAATAACTATGTATGACAGACAGTACATAAGACAGAGGACAGACACATTCTGACAACAGTTTCAGATATGCTTTCAAAAATACTAATTATAATAAACATTTTATATAAAATTTAATGGAAAAAAAGGAAATGCTCAGACATCCAGCCATCATTTGACTTCAGATGATCAGAAATCCTTTAAAAACATTTCTGGAAGAACCTGTTATAACCTGTTATAGTTACACCAATATCTCTGTGGGAGGAGAATACTATGAAAAACAATGTGCTGCCGATACTGCAGTACCATAATTTCATGTGATAAGAGACTGTAAGGCATGTATGACACGTGACTTCGATTACTATGAGTGGTTATTCTGCCAACAGAAAAAATAACAGTTTGACCGTCTTTAATGCCCGGGCCACGTGATGACACTTTATCATTTATGAACATATACATTATTATCAGCATACACACACACACACACACACACACACATTGACATGACATCAAATTTCACTGATTTTCTATGTTGATAATTTCATACATTAAAAACATTTCTACACTTGAAAATAACATTTGAACAGACAAATATCTCTACATGGTTCTCTTCTTAGCTTGTCTAAGCAGCTGCAGTCAGCCAACAGTTGGAACATTTTTCCACATATGTGGAAACGTTCCCTCCTACACAGAACACAGAGACACTGAAGACCCATACCACACTTCAAAACCAGGATAAAGAGGTTCGGTGAATGTGGTGTTGAAGGTGTGGAGGTGGACGAGTTTGTCAGAGGAGACTCTGTAGAAGGACAGAGTGCCTGCAGGACAGTCCACATACACTGCTACTCTGTTAGAGACAGAGGAGGAGGAGGGTAGGGCCAAATCTACGTCCTTCCTAAAGTTGTTGTGACAAGCACGGTAACCATCTTCACAACAGTTCAGACTCCAAGACTGATCGTTGGATCCAAGCTTGCAGTCATCGCCGTCTCCTCTCCTTCGGATTTGTCCGTACGTCACTGCGATGTCAACCACTCCTCTCCACTCAATCTCCCAGTAACAGCGACCTGTAAGCTCATGTTTGCAGAGAAGCTGATTCCAATACTCAAATCTGTCTGGATGATCAGGATATGGCTGCACTGCTCTCACATGTGTCACCCTCCTGTTGTTGTCAGACAGTTTGAGGTTTCTGTGCGCTGTGTTTGGGTCCAGTTCCAGTTCGCAGAAGTCTAACAGAGAAAATACAACATAATAGCAAAGAAATTACAACAGTAGTTTATAGATCTGAATTCTTGCACAGTCAAGCACAAACAGAAGATCAGTTCCACAATTGGTGCCCCTTCAGAGTGCCAGCAGAATGAAAACCTTTGAGAATAAGCTGAATTATCTGATCAGCTCCTCATCTTATGTGATTGAGGCATTTCAGTTTAATAAGAGATGAATAAAAAGTGCAAACTTACATTTTTGCAGTGCAAACCTTAACACCTGCTCTGTGCTCTGGTCCACTCTGTAGAGAAGTATAGTGACAGCCACATACAAATTATCAAGCAGAATACATTAGTCATGTATGCAAAGAATTCACAAATTTCCTCATATGACACACTGTTTTAGATCAAATTGCTATTTTACTGATGGGGGCGAACAAGTTACTATTGTTGGTGATGTCAAATTGTAAATGACAGAAGTGTTTCAAGAATCTAAGAAGTGCAAAAGAATCTGACTTTGATTTTAAAAAAAAGTGCCTAAAATGTTGGTCTCAATAGTTTCAGCCTATAAAATGTGAAAGCCAAAAAATAAACTTTGAAAATGCATTCCAGTGCAATGTTTTCATGAGTCACTTGCTAACAAAAAGAATTAGCATAATATGTTATCACACTGTATCATTGATGAAAATAGCAATTTGTTTAGAGTATATTTAAAAGTGTTCATTTATATTTCTATTTTCTACCTCTTTGGTTGTTTCGGATGCTCCAGACTTCTATCAACGTGCTGAGATTTATTAGTTTTCACCACTGGCAGCAGCCTCAGAAGAGCCTCCTCAGTAGCAGAGTATTTCTTTTGGTCATACACATCCTGATCTTCTGATGACAGTAAGATGAAGACCAGAGCTGACCACTGAGAGGGAGACAGTTCATCTTTGGAGAGACTTCCTGAAATCAGGGACTGCTGGATCTCCTCCACTAGAGAACGATCATTCAGCTCATTGAGACAGTGGAACAGATTAATACATTTCCCTGCAGGCAGTTTCTTGCGGAGTTTCTTCTTGATGTACTGGACTGTTTCCTGATTGGTCTCGGAGCAACTTCCTGTCTGTGTCAGCAGGCCTTGTAAGAGACTCTGACTGGTCTGCAGTGAAAGACCCAGGAGGAAGCGCAGGAACAAGTCCAGGTGTCCATTTGGACTCTTTAGGGCCTTGTCCACAGCACTCTGGAGATGTTTGAGTTTAGATTTGGGTCTTACTTTAGACAGCAGAGATGATGTTTGTTCTTCTTCTAACAGATCAACTCCAGAGTTGATGAAGGTCAGATGGACATGAAGAGCAGCCAGAAACTCCTGAACACTCAGATGGATGAAGCAGAACACCTTGTCCTGGTACAGCCCTCTCTCCTCTTTAAAGATCTGTGTGAACACTCCTGAGTACACTGAGGCTGCTCTGATATCGATGCCACATTCTGTCAGGTCTGATTCATAGAAGATCAGGTTTCCTTTCTGCAGCTGATCAAAAGCCAGTTTTCCCAGAGACTTGATCAGCTTCCTGCTCTCTAGACTCCAGGGTTGATTTGTCTTAGTTCCTCCATCATACTTGACCTTCTTCACTTTGGACTGAACCACCAGGAAGTGGATGTACATCTCAGTCAGGGTCTTGGGCAGCGGTCCTCCCTCTCTGGTTTTCAGCACATCCTCCAGAACTGTAGCAGTGATCCAGCAGAAGACTGGGATGTGGCACATGATGTGGAGGCTTCGAGATGTCTTGATGTGGGAGATGATCCTGCTGGATTTTTCTTCATCTCTGAATCTCTTCTTAAAGTACTCCTCCTTCTGTGGGTCAGTGAATCCTCTGAGCTCTGTTTCCATGTGAACACACTCAGGAGGGATCTGACTGGCTGCTACAGGTCGTGTGGTTATCCAGATGCAAGCAGAAGGAAGCAGTTTCCCCCTGATGAGGTTTATCACCAGCACATCCACTGAGGTGGACTCTGTAACATCAGTCAGGATTGTAGTTTTGTGGAAGTCCAGAGGAAGTCGACACTCATCCAGACCATCAAAGATGAACACAACCTGGAAGTCTTCAAAGCTGCAGATTCCTGCTTCTTTGGTTTCAGGAAAGAAATGTTGAACAAGTTCCACCAAGCTGAACTTTTTCTCTTTCAGCACATTCAGCTCTCTGAAAGTGAATGGAAACATGAACTGGATGTCCTGGTTGGCTTTGTCTTCAGCCCAGTCCAGAGTGAACTTCTGTGTTAGGACTGTTTTCCCAATGCCAGCCACTCCCTTTGTCAGCACTGTTCTGATTGGTATATCTTTAACAGGTGATGCTTTAAAGATGTCTTCTTGTCTGATTGTTATTTCTGATCTGTCTGGTTTCCTGGATGCTCTTTCAATCTGTCTGGCCTCATGTTCATTATTGACCTCTGCAGTCCCTCCCTCTGTGATGTAGAGCTCTGTGTAGATCTGATTAAAAAAATTTGGGTTTCCTGCTTTAGTGATCCCCTCAAACACACACTGGATGTTTTTCTGTAGATGAACTTTGAGTGTACGTTGGCACTCTGCAGCATGGGTTCCTAAAGAAACATACAAAAGCTATGATTACTATCCAGGCAGTTCTATGGAGGCAAAACATGATCCGAAAAATGTAAGGAACGTGTGGAGTGGAATTAAAAAAATCACTAGGATTAAGTTGACAGACAACGAGTGGGCAGCCTGTAGACAACAAAAAGATAAATCATTTCAACAGGTTTATTTCTCAACTCTCTGAAGTGTTATCCACCACAGAGCGCCTTTCACACACTCTCACTACCTTCAGTGAATCTTCTGTCATCAAGTGAATCCTGACATCTGAGTGTGAAGTAGTCAGACTCGAACGTCAAGGAAGGTGGTAGGAAAGCAGACTCAGCAGACATTTCAAGTTCCCAGAGGTGAGCAATTTATTTACAGTGAATTCCATCATACGTGAAACTTAATTAACTTAAGTAACTTAATTAACAAAACTCAAAAGTACATGAATGCGATAACACAGCTCACCTGCCCTCCTTCATCTGAATCTGGCAGAGACTGACTATATAGAGGGCCATCAATTTCCCTTCAATTAGTCCAGCAAGTACCACTCACTTGAGCTGAGGGACCTAAAACTCTACACAGATGACTAAAAATGACAAAAACCTCCTCACACTTCTGATTAGCACATTTACACAACTAGCTCTATTTACAAAAAAAAAAAAAAAGATTCAAAAAATCCCTTCAGACTCTTGGTTCCACCTGCTGATGTCATGTCTGACATCATCAGCTCTTTAAAATCAGGAAATGCTAATATACATAATAAAATATAAAGAAACATGTAACTGAGTATTTGCCTTAATTTGCAGAATGTTTGTTTTGCTGGCAACAGAATGCTTACACAAAAAAACCCGGGATAGTCAGTGCAGCAATGTTACTTTGACAAATAGCAAATCATAGCAAATAAATATAGAGACCGAATAATGGACATAGTGAGCAAAAAAAGTCAACGCATCTGGGACAAGTGGAGAGCATTACAACTGCTCATCCCCTTTGTCACACTGAGAAACATTCCCTGCTGGACTGTGATGTCACTAGGGATGGGTACCGGTGTCCGGTGCCATGATGGCACCGGTGCTGACATAAACGGTAGTAACCAGACCGAAAAGCAGCGCACATTTCGGTGCTTTATTTCGGTGCTTTTTTTTCCCCTGAGCCAATTCTAGCCAATCATTTTACGTTTCCGAGGATAGTAGGCGGGGCCAGGTACGTACGTTCTTTTAGAGCAGAGCTACAGATTAAAAATGCCCAAGGCGAAGCGATCAAAAGTCTGGCAGTACTTCACAGCAAAAGATGCAAACTCAGCAGCCTGCAACAAGTGCTTTAAGCTGATATTGTGATACTGTCAAAGGAGGTAACACCTCAAATCTGATGAAACACCTGGCGACGCATAGCGGTTTTTTTTTAAAGCCGAGAAATAAGCCGTGTTTGATAGCTTGCTGCGAGACCTCACACTGCACATCTACTGCGGGTGTGGTGCCTGTTATCGGACCCGGAGTTAGCAACATCCCCCCAATAGAGAGTCCTGGCCCCTAGCCCTGTCAGCGTAGCAGAAATGATGACGGATGATGATGGCAGCAGCAGCCGTTCTTCTCTGCGTGAGTAGCTTCATGTTGTTCGTGTGTAACGTTGAGTAGGCTAACCACATTATTACATTAATGCATGTAAGGTGAACTAGCAAACACCGTCGTAGTTACATGCAGCTGTCTTCTTGTTTGATGGCAGATACTCCCTTCACCCTGGCCAAAAAGGTAGCCCAAAGAAAAGTGGAAAACAGTTAAACATGAGAGGTTTTTGGACAAAGTTTGTGTTTTTCCATTGTTTAAGCACTGCTTCCAGCCAAGAGTGATGCCATATATGCCCTATAGCTGCAGAAAAGGCTAACATTGTTATCTTTTTTACAAAAAAAAGCTGAACATGAGAGGTTTTTGGACCAATTTTGTGTTCTCCATTCTTTAAGCACCGGTTTGAGCACCGTTTAAGCACCGGCACCGTTTCAAAAGTACCGGTTTGGCACCGGTATCGGATAAAACCTAAACGATACCCATCCCTAGATGTCACTATTAAGGTCCTGAGGACTTGTGCTTCCCAGCTGTCACATTTACAGCTGGAGTCAAAAGCATAGTGAGACTCCAGTGTTAGTGAAAACAACACGCCTAGTTCTTTTAGCAAAGAAAATCACATTATCACCAGTGGAAGCTGATGACACCAACAGACTAAATAAACTGATCATGAAGGCTGGCTCTATAATAGGTTGTAAACTGGACCTCCTCTCCACCACAGCTGGAGGTCACCTGTCAATGGAAAATTGTACTTGGTAGTCAGTATAAGCTTTTAATGATATAAGTTTGCATATGATAGAATACTGTATGTTGACCTTTTGATGACTTAGACTGTTGTCCACTACAAGACTGTTTTATAAATTCTTTCTCACAGCGATAATAGCTGAACAAGCAGGAAGAGGAGGAGAGCTGGACACTTTTATCTGCGCTCTCTAACAAGAAGAGGGGCCGCGTCCTTCTGAATCTCACAACACACACACATACACCTGAACCACTCTTATCTTCACTCCCTACGCACTAACATTCCTCTGCCTATGAATAGACGTATTCACTGTTGTATTGCTTTGTATATAAATAAAGACCAGAGCGGTAACGGAGCGCGCATCGCAGGGCCCCCACTCTGGTGTGAGCGTTCTGTGATCGCCCTTGTATACAAGTAAATGCTGCAGCGTCTGTGTGTTTCTACCCTTAGACTCTTAGCTGAAGAAGTGTCTTTAGAATAAATCTCTTGACATCACCGAACAAACCTTTATGGGTAATCTTGGCATATTTCTTATCTTATTTTAAATCATCTTACTGGTCTGTAGACAGTTGGCCAGCTCCTCCTGCTTCATTCTCCTCAGGAAGTGTTGTGTGATCTTCAGAAATGACTGTCTGCTGCTCTTCTGCTCTTCAGCTGTACCACCCAGGCCCTCACCTTCACTCTGATCAAGTCCACCGTCTCTGTAATCTGGATTTAGGACCTCCTGGAACCTCTTCAGCTCGGTCTTCACAAATCTCATAATGTTCTCCTCAAGTTGCTAGAAAGAAATGTCAGCTTCTGTTAAACACAACACCACCTTTAGTGTATCTAACTGTCTTTGAAGTGCTCAGTGCAGAAAAAGCACCAACTCAGTCAAGGTTACTGTCTTTGAGATATTTTTGTCATTACTTGTACCATATAAGTAATGACAAACCTGGAAAGAGTACAACATTTCAAGCCCCAGCTGGCTCTGATGAAAACAGAGACATGAACTTTGGACTAAACTAAATTTAAGAGAGCAGAAAGCAGCATTTTTCCCAAACAGCAGGAGCTGTGATGTAAAAGATCCACCTGCTACTGTAATACTGGACTTCCCAACAAAGTGGCTGCTTGATGACTTTTTTGTAGTATTAAGCAGAAACACTGCAGAATTTCTCCATGGTGATATTTATAAAAGTGTGTTCTGTGATTACATTACCATAAATATGTCCTGCAGAGCTGTTTGGTATCCACTATCAGGCTGGTGATGGGGAACCTTTAAACTCTGCTGCTGCTCATCTCTGTGGAAATATCAGAAAAGACAGGATACATTTCATACACAGTAAATTCTAAAAATATCAAATGATAATCAAATTTTCATCCTTACGTTGAGCCTTTAAAGTTAGTTTCACGGATGACGGAGCCGCTGGTTGTCACAGTCTGACATGTGGTTACACAAGGATCGAATGTCTGCTTTTTATTTGGTCTTGAAACATAAAACACACTTGTATAAGCAGAGGTTTAAAGAAGCTTCTAGAAACGACTAGAAAGAAATGTAGTTTTTAGTCAAAGCTCACGTTTTGTCAGAGAATGGCATCTGAGAGATGGGAGTGTAAATGTTCATGACCCGTTCACTATTCAGGGATTCAGACACCCAGCTCGGTTCAGGATCAGCTCCAGGTCCGGGAGAGTCTGGTCCGCCCCGCTGCCTTACCCTTGAACGCGACATACACAGAGCTCTGAGCATGAATAATGACGATGAAGATTCAGTTCCAACAGTCACTTGAAAGTGCTTTATGTTGTACAGGAAAGATGCTGGAATATTCTAAAGAAACTCCAACACATACTGACAGTGTTTCTTCTTCTGGAAGAGACTTCCTAGATAACCAGGCTCAGGGAGGAAGACAGAACAAGGACACACTGTGGAAAGCTTTAAGCCCACATAGCAAAATTGGTATGGCACGGATCTGGCCCACACAATGTGCCTACACATGCCCCACATAACTCAAAGAATGACGGCCCTTTGGTGGCCCAGATCTGGTTTGCCAGAGGTGTGTCTGCTGGGCCCTGTGCTGGCCCAGCAGACACACTGCTGGCCCTGTGCTGGCCCAGAACAGTTTCAGCTCTGGCCCCAGATGTCAGCCTAATGTGTAACTTAATCAGACCATGTGATAACAACATGTGTCAGAACATAATAGTGCAAAAGCAAGATGAAGCTCCGTTCAGACAGTGAATGGACTGATTCTTATATAGCACTTTTCTACTCTCAGGAATTACTCAAAGTGCTCTATAAAACATGCCACATTCACCCAATCACACACTTCCTCTAAACTGAGTGCTTCCTAACTACATTCATACACATTCACACTCTTGACATGCAGACTAGAGGAGCCAGCAATCGAACCACTAACCTTCCGATCGGTAGGTAGGTGACCTGCACTACCTCCTGAGCTACAGCCACCCGGTGCTAAACATGAGTAAACCCTCACTAGGTTTTGGATAAAGTGTACACTCACAAACCTGTCAAACCTGCATTTGAAACGTTGGCTACCATAGCAGGATAGTATTGCGTTATCGCATTTGGGTCTTCTAACTAAAATAGGAAAATAGGAACATAAATAGTGCCATCATTGCCAGACTTGGCCCACATCTCGTTGACATACACTCTGCCATGACACCAGTCAGTCAGAAGTGCCAGCTTGATGCCAGATCCGAGCCAGACCTGTTTTCTATGAGCCTGGGCACCATAAACCAAACCACAATTGAGCCAGATATGGCATGCCATCCCATAAATAGTGCCATCTACGCCAGGCCTGGTCCATATCTGGATGACATACCACTTACCATGCCAGAAGTCAGCCAGCAGTGCTGGCTTGACACCAGATCCGGGCCAGACCTGTCTGCTATGTGGGAGCTTAATCTTAAAATTAGAGAGGGCGTCTGTCTCCTAAATCCAAACTGGTTCATTAGGAAGCTGCAGCTCTGCCTCCTGGTCCCAACTAGGAAGCAGTTTGGGGGGGGTTGATAAATTTGACCAGATTTCTAGAAATGAGAGCTGCTCCATCCAAAGTGGGATGGATGCCGTCTCTCCTAACAAGATCAGGTTTCCTCCTGGCTGCATGGAGAACATGCAGCTAAACATGTCACTCCTGGTCCTACTGGGGACGGGACCAGAGAAAACTACAGAGTCTGACATTGTTCTGGGAAAGTTACACACCGATTTAATATTGATTTTGTGATGTGAGTGCTGAACTGTGACCTGGAGAAGAGTCCTGAAAGTTAGAGATGGTCTTCTCACCTCTGAGCTTTGATCTGGCTCTCATGTTCCCCACACAGAGTGGATTCAGTGGGAGGGACTCCCACCTTTCTGTGCTCACACCAATCCACAGAAGAGGCTACACCTTCACACAGACACAGCAACACGCTCAGTCAGCACAACAACATATATACTTCAGACCAATGTTCCCTCTAAGCTGCGCACGTAATTGCGCAATTGCGCACTGTTGGCACGGTCTCTGCGCAGAGAAAATCTGCGTTGCGCACACAAAAAAAAATTCTAACCTGAATTGAAATTAAAGTAAATATGTGCCAACACCGGTGTTTTAGCTAGCAAAGCGTCGTGGCTGATGTGGAGTGAAGCCACGTTAATGACAACGTGTACAACCATTGGAGATGTGAGCAGGACAGACGAACAATTGACGGAAAAAGTGTGGACTTTATACCAGTTTTTAAATTGTGTTGATAGGCCACATAAAACCAGAGTTATGATAAAAAAAAAAAATGCAATGTTTGGTTTTCTTCCGGAATACTATTGTTGTTCATATTTACTGCGGGAAGAAACGGTAAAAACGGCGTTTTATAAGGAAAACGCTCGAAAGCACTCTCCACCTGTGAGCAAAGACGAAACCAAATCACTCCACCCTTTCCCATTGGTCGAAAAATGTACCATGTCGACCAATCAAAACACGGCATTTAGTTGTTAAGAAACGGGAGGAAGTTTTAGGAGTGACGATGGTGTTTTGAGACGTGAGAGATTTGCAACGTTTAGCGCAAATCTTGTGTAGTTAGTGTGTAGTGTAGTCAATAGTTTTGTTGTGTGTGTCAGAACAATGAGGCGAGTGCTGAATGTTACAGGTGTTACAGCAGTGATACATCTCCTGTTGTCAGGCCTGCAGGTATCAGGCTGTTGTTCTCCTTTATTTCATAGTGGACAGAAATTATTTTTTGGAGTGGCATCAGATTTGATGCAGAACACCTGATTGTTCTGTAAATATTTTGAAATGTTTGTTTAAAAAAACCGCCTTGGCTGCATTTTTAGGTAAAGAGCTGCAAAAAACTTTGTTGTCAGAGTTTTATTTATTTATTTTTAAAAAAGAAAGAAAGTTGTGTTTTCAAAATTGGAGTTCAAGTTATTTTTACTTCCAATAGTGTTAACATACTACACAGGTCATGAACAAGATTTTTTTTTTTTTAATTTTCATTGTAAGTGGGCTAAAGAAGTTAATTAAAAGTAGTCTAACAGAAATGTAAATGCTGTAATTTTATTATTTTAATAAACATGTAACTTGGATGGATTGGACGCTGGCGTGACCACACTGCACACATCTAATGTCGCTCACAGTGGTCCACGAGATCGCTCAGGGAGTTTGTGTGTTCGCTCAGACACATGAAAAATTAGAGGGAACATTGCTTCAGACTGTGTTACTGTGTATACCAAGACTAGCTGTAGAAAAAGGAAGTCATATGTTATGACATTAATTTACAAGACTCAACATTAGCCTCGTTTCTTTCTTAAGAATGGTGTTTGTTCTCATGTGGAGCAGCAGACAGAATAAAGAAAATCCTCACCAGGTGGATTCAGGTCCACGTCCATCACAGAGTTGTTCTATCTTCACCTTTAGAGGAAACGCAGAGAGAAGCTGCTTTAACCTGAGGACTCTGTTACGTTCTCTTAATCACCGTCAGAGCCGATCAGACAGCAGGTCAGTGAAACCTCTAGCAGAACCCAGCTGCTTCACTGTGAGCTTAATCTGTGCAAACAGTGATGTCATCATGGTTTAAGGCACGGTAATTCTAAAAAAAACATTTTTTTTTTGTTTTTTTTGCATCAGTACATTTTGAATTATGAGGTTGTGTTCTTCATAACTTCTGTCAGGAAAAGAAAAAAGTCCAAATAACACTTGTAGATGATTTTGTTGCTACAGTTTGTTTATGATCATATGTGAATTAATATTTGAACAATTTAGTTTAAAAAAAAACCCTTAAAGATAATATTAAAAAAAACATAAAATAAAAAAGAGGCTGCCTTAATGTCACTGATAAACTGTGGAGGTTTAATGAGGATCTCATATCTGCATCTATGCTTCTAATACTATTTTAAAATGAAATTGTAAATTTCATATATTTAAAGTCAAAAATATTTGTTATGTTAAACCAGTTCATTGATTTTTACATCCACCAAATGTCTGCTGAAGGTTTTTACAGAGCAGTCTTCATGTATTATTCTGCCTGGTTTATAGAAGACATGGTGAAAACTAATGAATTTTCTCTCTTTATGGTATTTATAATTTAATAAAAATGCTAAAATTATAACTTCATGAAAAGCTTTGATTCAAATGTATCATCAACATGAAACACAAAGCATTTCTCACATGGCAACAAGTCCATGTAAATGTTCAGAGTTTTATAAAACACATAAAAACTTTCTGAACATGAACATGAACACATTTGATCAAACATTAAAATTCTGCCTGCTGAGGTTAATCATTTTATATTCAATGGCCCTGTTTGATTCTTTTCTCCTGGCTGAAGGTGAGTCATGATCTGTTAATCAGTGATAAATGTTAACAATATTTTTGTAGCTCTATGTAAAGAACTTTGAACCTTGCTGCTTCTCAGTAACACCACCTGCCAGGTAAAAGTTAAAGTCCCACAATCGTTAACAATGTTTCTAAACATTTCACTTTGTGTAACTTTGCTCAGCTTGGTGTTAAAATACTGTAAAAATGTTTGAACTGATCAAATGATCACGATAAACACAGAACAAAATAAATCTGCTGGTTGATATCATCAGGTTTTGTGTTCAGAGTTAAAGTACGTTACCTTCTGATGGTGAAAATAATCTGCATGAAGCTGAAATGAATCCGCAGCTTCAACGGGAAACGTGCAGAGAGCAGGAGATTCACACACAGTCTCAGCTCTCTGGATCTAACTGAAGTCTTCTTTAAGGAAACCTGAAAACTGCGCCGTGACCCTTGGAATAAAGAGCAGAAGTCACACACGTACACACAGCACGAGTCCTTATCAGCTGCATCATAAAGTTCTGATAATACACTTTTTTATTTGCCAACAAGGAAATAAAAAGAGCAAAGAAAGCTTTTATTAAGCAGCACACACACACACACACACACACACACACACACACACACACACACACACACACACACACACACACACACACAGGTTACAGTGTATAAGCAGTCTAACAGCCTCAGTCTGAAACAACAACAGCATATACTGAAAGCGTTTCACTAACCATCACATCATGTTGAGTCCATTAACCCATTAGAAAACCCAGCCATTAGAATGACGTCAGGCTCAAGCCACTTCTGCGCTGGCTTCACTTGTTATGTGTTAAGCATGAACAAAATTATGATACGTCATGAGTCTCTGTGGTCTCAGTGCAGTTCTGGCTGCAGTCAGTAGATGGCGCTGCTGCACAACCTCTACACCATTACCTACAGGCAGCACTGCAGGACTAAACTCAAAGAAACGCAGTGAAACTGGAAAAATGTCTTTATGAGACTGGAAACACAAACTGGCAACAAACCAGCTCATATCCACCCATCCATCATCCATCCATCCATCATCCACACATTCATCCATCCATCCATCCATCCATCCATATACCTATCATCTATCATCCATCCATCCGTTCTACCACGCATGAAGTCATGGATGCAGCAGTCTGCACAGAGGTGCAAAGACTCCCAGATCTCCCTGAAGACATTGAGGTATTGCCAAGGCAGCAGAGAAGAATAAGCTTATCAGTCTCAGGCTGTCATATCCCAAGTGAAAATGGCCGAAACGCTTTAGTTATGGGGGACTACGAGGACCTTTCATATTCTTGTAGTTCTTTTAATATTTAACTTCATGAAAATATGAAACAAGTGTTCAGTAATCAGTACTTAAAAAGTCAGTGGTGGTGTTCACAGGTTGCTTTTAATTGTTTAAGTAGTTAAACATATCTACAAAGTAAATATCCATATTTGATGCTTTACATTATAAAAGTTTGGCATTCATGACATCATAAAAACATTATTTTACAGATGGTTCTGTTCCAAGCTTCATGTTACAGAAACATTAATAACAGGATTAAATTTTATATGTTGTCTTGTGTCTGCCAAGACTGAGAGAAAATACCTGCTGCATTTTTGTATGATAAGAGCACCATAATGTGTTTTTAATTATGTGAGATCAATCACTGTTTATCTGAGCAGGTGTAAGAAGGTCCTGTGTGAGTAATCAAAGATGTTTTACTGCCTCATTCAGGAGAAAAACACCTGAAACTGTTTCATGCTTCATTCAACAGTTTGCGCTTGAGGAGAGCAGGTTTTCATTTTTACAGTGTTGAGAGAGTGTAGCAGGAAACAAGTCCAGATCGAACATCAATCATCATCAGAGAGTTGATGGCCTTTGAATAACCAAGGCTTCAGACAGGTGAGTAAAACCTCCCTGTGATTGGTCAACCATCATGTACCACATGAGGCAGATGACATTCTAGCATCTCTTACCTGTCAGTCAAAGCACCCACAGTCCGAATTTTAACTTAAGGTTGTTATGAAGGAGTAAGTTAGCTCTCAAAATATAATGTGCACAGCACAATGTGCTGTAGATGAAAAATGTTGTTAATCAGGCACATTTTTATGTCCAACACCAACATTTTTTACATTCTCACCTGGCCACTTTACCCGCTTAAAGTCAGAGGTTAGAGAAGGATTGCAGGTGATGAAAGGTGAGAGAAGAGAAGAGCAGATGTATACACGGCTTACATCCATCACCTCAGCCTCCTCACATTCCCCTGGACTCATAACATAAGGTTCACTTCTTCCTGCATTGACAGTAAAGAGACAGACTAATAACTCCTGTAAGATAAGATACAACAAGACCTGCTTTATTGTTCCTGAGAGGAAATTTGTCAGAAACGCACTAATAACAAACTGTTTCATACCTTATAAACTGATAAAAAGTAGCTTAAATACACTTCTCATTGTTACTGTCAAGATAAAATTCCTGGATATATTTAACTTTTAATATAATAACATTGTTGTTGTATTATTATTGTATTAACAGCAGATTCAATATGATTTGATTTATATAGTGTCAAATCAAAGAACTTTGTGTTGTAAGCTAAAGACCCTACAATCATATTACCCCCCATGAGCAAGCGTTTTGTGACAGTGGGAAAGAAAAACTCCCTTTTAACAGGAAGAAACCTCTGGGTTTCTTAGGGGTGAGGGGAGGAAGACAGGACAAAGACACTCTATGGAAGAGAGCCACAGATTAATAATGACTAATGATTAAATGCAGAGAGGTGTATTATCACACAGTGAGCGAAGAAACAAAGGTGAGTGTGTTTGATATGAAAGGCACCATTTCAGGAGAGCAGAATTATCATAATGTCCTATATTTCTGACATTGAAAGATTTTTCTCTCATTTTATAATACTATTTAAAACCACTCACTTTGTCTGAGCAGTGAACTCTAAAGTTTAGTAAATTGAAAGTAAAACAAAATTGTGACTCTATGTTTCTGTCTCACCCCAACCAGTCGCGGCAGATGGCCACCCCTCCCTGAGCCTGGTTCTGCCGGAGGTTTCTTCCTGTTAAAAGGGAGGTTTTCCTTCCCACTGTTGCCAAAGTGCTTGCTCATTAGGGGTCATATGATTGCTGGGTTTTTATCTGTGTGTATTATTGTAGGGTCTACCTTACAATATAAAGCCTAGAAGGGACTGTTGTTGTGATTTGGCGCTATATAAATAAAACTGTATTGAATTGCTAAATAATCTCGCTTGTTGGTGTTTTATATCCTCTCTTTCCAGTCTTTATGCTAACGTAGGCCAACTGTGACATACAGACATGAAATGTCCACATAATATTTCATGTGGACATTTTGCTGTCCACAAGAAATATTAATATGTGAAATATTCACAGTCTAGTGGTCACTTTATGGATTTTGTTTGAGTCTTCCTGCCATTTAGTGGTGAAATCTCTTAAAGCAGGCACTTAAGAGGAGAAGTTTTAACCCCAAACATAACATCCTCTGTTATTTTATCACATTTCTTTGTTGCCTGAAGATATTTCATTTCTGTTTATGGATGTAACCTGACCATTAGCTGAACTCACAGGTCCTCAGGTGTCAAAGGTCATGCCACTAACTGCCTGTCATACGCAGCTGCAGCTTACAGAGACATGTATGTTTAAATGATTATTCATTGTTCTTCATGTTTACAGAGGAGCATCATAAAGGATAAATATTTCTCTTTTACAGTCACATGTGTTTGCATCACTTCTCAGGTTTGCTTTAACATGATGGAGGAATAAGTAGTGCAGTGTGGTTTCATGCAATCACATGAAATAAAGAACAAAGAGAGTCTACAAAAGTATAAAGATATATATTATTATTCACATTCAGGCATCCATATTGAAAACTCTAACATTACAACTCCAGTGAGTACACCACTGTGCAATATCACTACAATATGTATGTTTCTATGTACTGAGTATCTACTGCCATGAATTTTCAAATACGTGATAGGTGTAGATACCACGAAGTATCTACTGTTAGGGATAAAGTTTTTGCATTTTAAAGTCACAGGCATTACAGCCTCACAGAGAGCCAACAGTGAGCAGCACTTTCTGAGAATGGAGAGAAGAACCTTCCTTAAACAGGAAGTGACCTCAGGGAGAACCAGGCTTCGTCATTCCCTCATCCAAACAGGCTGTGGTGGTTTCATGTGGGGTCCAGCTGCCACGACCAACCACAAAAACGGGAGTGAAGTAAAAGATGTTGGCAGATTATATTCATATTTGAATCTCTGTGGATCGGCCAGAACACCTGCCCAGCCTGAATCCCCACAGCGAAGAGCAACGGTGCAAGTCAGTGAGTCAAACTGCCAACATTAGTTTGTTAGACCTGGGCAAGTATGATGACCTTTGGTCTATTTTAAGAAAAGGTAGAGCAACACAAGAACACAAACACAGACACTCAGTTGAATGGAAACGGTGGTGTCTTCCATTTAGAGGACTGAATCTGTCCCACATCCTCCACGTACACAGATTTCATTTATTTATTTAGTTTTTTGCTTTCACAGTCAGCCTTGTTGCAAATGTGGAAATAATCATATGATGTTTCTCATTCTTTACATTCACCTTTAAAATAAAGGTGAATGTACAGAATGTTAATAATTAATGTTGGATGGGTTTTTGTTACTCTGACATCATGCCACCGTGTTTGTAATCTGAACAGTCTGTCTTTGTTTTCGCACTTGCTCACTTTTATTACCTGATAGAGCACAGCAGTGTCCTCACTCTGTACCAAAACCTCACTACTCCAAAATATTAAAGAAAAAATGTTCATTTTATATTTTATAACCACATTACAAAAAAAGAAAAACAGAGCTGTTCGGATATTTAACTGATTAGAAAGCAGGCTCTGCAGCCGAGGTTCGAAGTTTAAAAGTCAGACACATCGCTTCCTGTTAGAACAAACTGGCAACTCTGTGTGGTGAACTAAAATTATAATAATACATGAAAACACTTCACATTTTACACTTCATGATGTTCATAACAGCTTATTTGTAATCAGAGAGAAACTCAGAGAGCAACAGAGGCCACGAGGAAGACGCAGACAAATCCAGGAGCTCAGGATTAAAGTTATAATATGCTGCTTTGTTTTACGATAAAAGTCTGAATATTATAAAGTGATGCTAAAATAAAAAGACCAAGTTGTGGCATATTTAAGAATAAGTTAGCATTTTTACAAGAAGAGTCAAAGCATTTTACTGTTTTGCTGACGTTCTGACATATTTCAAGAATAAAATTGTTTTGTATCTGAGTCTTTATATTTTTAGATTAAAAATCATATTTGTAGATTAAATAAAGTCTATACAGATTAAAACATTAGATTTTTTGATTACACCACTGAAGCTGTAACTCAGACTCATAACACTGTAAATATGGTGTTTTTGTCTGAAAGCTTTTAATCCACAGCTATTGTTCAAGCTGAAAGCTGCAAAAACAGGAACAGCTAACACAGATGACGTCTCGTGGTTGTACGAGTAACTGCAAGCAGTTTCGAATTTATCACCGCTGTATCCATGGAAACAAGCTTTAGAAGACACAGAGGTTTAGCCTTTAAGAAATCTTTTCATGTCAAATCACGATAAACTCTTTTTCTGCCACGTGGATCTGCACACTCACGGTTGATCAGATTTGTTGTGCTCGTCACGTCTTTCTCTAAATATTAAAAATTCACCACTTAGTTCGGTTTGATCGAATGAAATCACGACTTTGTTCTGATGTGATTTCATCGTGCTGGATGACCTGAAATTGATTTTATTTCTTCTACTGGCCTCGGGGTTTTGCTTCATCGTTTTCTCAGATGAACCAAGCCTGAAACCCTCGTGAGATTTTATGATCGTAGAATATTTGACTGTTTTATAAGTATTTCTGTGGAACAAACCAACCAAATGAATCAACCTTAGATGATCCATAACATCCTTAACTGAGGTAGCGACCCTATGTAGCTTCTGTGGCAGACATATTTGAAACTCATTTGGAAAAACTCGAAACTTCAGAGATGTGAGGTTTTCACACACCGGCTGCTCTGGAGCAGTTTCTGGTCCAGCCTTGATGGAGACGTCCTCCATCTTTCTGTGCTGTAAATAAGCTGCAATCATCCGGTAACAGAAAATTCAACTCCCTCAGCTCTAAAGAATCTGAGCAGGGCAGGATGCCAGCTAAATGTTAGAAAGATGAGTTTGTAAGTGATCAGCACTCCTGTCCTAACGCTTCACTGTCGTTACATTTACACAAACACACACTGTACATGTCCACGCCCGGTCCTTTCGTTCTCATTCATACATCAATGACTTCCATCAAGAGGGGCTGGTGTCACTGGTTGGCTTCCTCTTCCTCAGGTCTGTCTGAGTGCGTGTCTGCTCCTCTTTTCCCAGAATGCAGCTTTGTATCCTCTCAGCTGTTTGTCCGTCTTCCTCTTCAAAGGAGCGTTTTCAGCTCTGAGGACAAAGAGAGGACACGTCTCTGAGTGTTCTCAGTCAACGATGTGTCTTCGATAGTGTGTGTGTCACATGTGCTGGTGCTTACCTTGGTTTCTCCTGGACGCTGCAGAACTTCATGCACTTGGCATCCCCTGAATCCATGCAGCGGCAGCGGCTCAGCTCTCTCCTCACTCGCACTGATCCGAAGCCGTAAGGCACCAGCTGGCTGGAAGAGTCAGAGTCAGATATTCACTGTCAGATATGATGGACGCACTCCAAACATGCAGAAAACACACTCGCTGTTCTCCTGTCGGTTGTCAGATATGTGCAGAGTCTGTGCAGCACAGCATGATCACGCCTGCAGCAACTTTGGCTTCAAGTTAAATCACTACCTGATGGCATTTCTGAAATATTTTGGTGTTTTCTGTTCAGAGGGAGGAACTGATGATGTGCCCACAATCTTTGTGTATGACTGAGTAAACAAACTCCTAAAAGGTCTGGCTCCACATACATCTGCACTCTCAAATGTGCAACAAATAGGTCCAACAGAGCAGGCAAGCTCTGCTCTCCTGCAGGAAGGACCTGCTTACAGATTTCCTTGTTTACTTATTTATTTATTTTTGCCTGTCCCGTTTGGCTCTTTTGCCATCAGAATTATTGTCTAAACGCAAAGAAAGATGCCCAACGGATTTACTTTACCAAATGGACCATCCCAGCCTTGCCGTATTGGTCTATTTGATTCACCTTTTATTGTTTATTTTATTTTATTTTCACTTGCTAAATACGGGACAGACTTGACTGGGGAAAAGAAAGGGGAGAAAGAAAGAGGGAAAGAGGGATGGGGATAAAGGGCAAAAAACAAAAACCAACAAAATAAGCAGACAAAAAATACATATATCAATCACCTGGATCACCTGTTGAGAAAGAAAAAAGAGAAAACAAGCAGAAGAAAAAAAGAGAGCAACATAATAAACAACATCACGATAATCTATGGGAATATAACAGTAAATACTAAATATTAAACATTATTGTGCAGCATGTAAGATCGACAGCGCACAGTGTGCTTTGAGGTAGGAGCCAAAGAGGGTGTAGTTTGTGTGTGTGAGCACCCATGTGTACACCTGTGAGCATGAACGCGCTTGTATTTAAAAGGTTCCTTCATGTAACGATCTGCTAGAGGGTGTGGGGGCCACAGCCCCGTCCTCCAGGGCATGAAGCAGGTATGGAGGAGATCAAGACTCCAGACATCCAGAGGCCCTCAGAACACAAGAGACCAAGGAAGACCAACAGAGGGGCAGCTGCGTCACTATCCCAGAAAGAGCTGAGGAGAGCCCCAGATGAGGAGTCACTCAGCAGCCGCGGAGCAGAAGCCAGGGGGGGTTGCAGTGACGTGCCCGTGAGCTCCGCCGGCAGCCAGCTGTGCCAGAGTGACCGAGCCCCAGGCCGAGAGGCTGAGGGCACCCCACCCCCGAAGTGGCCCGAGCGAGCCCAAGGCTCCAGGCCCCAACAAACAGCCACCAGGAGTGAGCCGGTGTGTACCTGGACGCCCATCCCTGGACACAAAGAACCACCAACGCACCGATGTCTGAGGGCATCTGCCACTGGCAGGGGAAGTGGTGGGGGGAGATAGGCCTCCAAACCTTGGAGGGCCTGAGATGTCCCCAGAGAGGTGGCGTCTGATACCCAACCTGACATATAGACACAGACATACAGGCACACACAGATACAAACATCCATTCCCACCCTCATGCTCTCATATGCAATTACTCAACACTCACCCAACGTGGAGACAGACATAAAGAGACGCTGTACACACAATCACACTCCCCAAGCGTACTCTAAGAACCGGGTCTAGGTACCCTTGCCCCTGGAGGGGGAAACTGCACCGAGACCCAGGTAGTGTTACCATTTTCCCTGCGGTGGGGAGAAGCAGACCGCCCCGACTCCGCAGCAGCAGGGAGGCCCCACAATCCAGACCCCAATCAGACGGCCAACTCCTCCTCCCAGCCCCCCCGCTCCAACAGGCCGCAGAGAACGGGGGTGTGTGAAGACTCCAAACCTCCCTCCGCCCGCTCATATGCAGTGTTGATGCATGTGTGTTCTAAGGTGCATTTAAAACCCAGGAGGGCATGGAGCGACCTGCCAGAGAGCAGCAGGTAAGCGCATAGCCCCTCCTGATAGCCCTCAATGTCTACATCTATTTAAAATTGAGAGGTGGGCAACGACGCCAGGGGTGAGGTTGTACACCCTGATGGTCTTTTGGATTCTGTGTAGCGTGCCCACCCCAAGATCCTATATGTATGTGTTATGAGAGTGTGAGTAATGTGAATGTCTAAGTTGTGGGATAAAATTGAGGCACAGGAAACCAGAAGAGGACAGGGGAGGGATGCCTCCCCTGCACCCTGGTGACACACCTTTACCCCAAGGCCCTGCATGTGTGGGTGATTGTGGTGGAGCGGGAAGAGGGAGGCAGCTGGAGATGGGGAGGGAAGGAAGGAGGGGCAGTGACCCCTCCTGGCGCCAGCTCCCCGCTGACCCCAGTAGGCACCCCATACTCTGCAACCCGCCAGGAAAGGGGCCCAGGCCCATCCGGACCGGGGCCCAGTTCAGCAGCGCTGCCCGGCCCCACAGAGCCCGGGACAGCCCACCCGACCCCACCACAGAGAAAACTGCACCCACCCTGTCATCCACTCATCTTCCAGACTACACAAGACAATAGACGCCCAGGCTGAGATCTTCCTCCACCTCTCCTATATCTCCCCCTCCTGCAGAGTGAGTTCCTGAAGAGAGGAGACCTCCTGCAAGAGGTTTCCTTGTTTAGATTTAAGGGAATTTTTAGAAGAGAGGTTGAATGGGGCTTCATGCACTGGTGCTTGTAATAAATCCCAGTCTTTAGGCAGAGTAGTTAAAGCTAATCAGAGCCTTTGGATGACCGCAGTAATAAACATGCAGTTTGTGGAACAGTTTACACTGCTCTGCATGCAAAAAAATCCACAGGCGACAATGTTCAGTCAGACTTTTGTGGAACTTATCAGCATTTTGATTTTGAGCCGAATCAAATCCAAATAAATGTCACACTGAAGAACACATACCGTATAGACTGGACACTGAAAGCTCCAAGTCTGTATGGTCACATGGATTCTGCTCTGAGTTTTGGACTGCTGGTATGTTTGTAGAGAATATCACAACCATTATAGCAAATCCATCCTGGTATGGCCTCTTGAAGAAATGGCGGTTGTTAAGCTTTAGCATCACAACCAAAGTAAGACTGTGCTTCCAAATCTTATCGATACTTAACGTCAGTTTGTTTTGATGTGAAGCGTGTAAAGCACAATTTTACTGTTGTAGCTGTTGCAGGTGAAGCTAAACTGAGTTAAAGAGTTTGACCACACTAGTCATAGGTAACAAGCTCAAAAAATTATGATATTTACTCAGTTCTCCACTAAACTAACATGATGACTGAGGACGGTGATGAATGGCAGCTGACATTTCCATATATGTTAGGAGCAGATGATCCTGTGTGGTCGGTGAGCGAGGTCACGGCTGAGAAATACCCCTTTTGCGTCTTCTGAGCTAGAAAGAGGTCATCCATCCTCTTTGGTGCACGATCTCAGTCGGTGACTCTAGCTTTCTCATTGTATTTTACCCTCTGTTATTTAAGAAGGGTTATTATTGTTATCATTATATTTTTTGCCATTTTTCTGATTGCAGCTATATTCATCTGTGAGCGTGCTGCTGATATACAAGAGCAATAGTGCTTTCACACTTTGGCTTAAAGGATGCGGTCCTTTAGTTCTGTTTGTTTGCACTGATGTGCCTTCAGATCATTTACTGTTCATCTCCAACCTTTGCTCTTACTGGCATGTGAGTGTGAAATCTGTCCATACGTGACAGTGTGCACACCTCTGTCAGTTTTGTCTTTCAATAAACATGAACATTAGACATAATTGTACAAAATCTCGGGAAGTTGCACCTTTTATGTTACTTTTATAATGAACATTATGACATGCTCTCTGTCAATACTGTCGACAGTTCACAGTAGTTTCAAAACTTCCGATGATGCCCTTCCAAGCGGTCTGAGGATAAATGTGCAAGGTCGTGTGATAAATGAAGTTGTGGAAGGCAAAAATATGAATGTGATGCTCCACGGGTGTTCTGACCTTGTGCTAAAAGTAGAGATGGACCGATCCGATATTACGTATCGGTATCGGTCCGATACTGGCCTAAATTACTGGATAGGATATCGGAGAGAAAAAAAAATGTAATCCAATCCATTAAATATCACAAAAGCACCTCAGAAAACTTGCAACATGGTGTAACTCGGCTCATAACCTTAGCACGTTGGAGCAGTTTGCGTCATGTGATTGAGCGGCTGTGGCCTGGTTGAGCATTTGTAGCCTCGCTGCCAACCGGCATTTCATCTCCGAGAAAGTTATCCCAGAGAGAAGTAAAGCAAGTGTGTAAGTTCATCTCTGAATGTTTGTAAAACATTCCAGCGTTAAGCTTAACAACCGATATACAGAGCGACTGCCTCTTCTCTCTCCTTCCCTCTCCTGCTGCTACTTCAATCGTGAAACTGATTAATGATCAACTGATCGGCTTTTCTGTCGCGAGTCCGTCTCTCTTGTTTGTTTATGGCATACTTTGCGCCAGAAAGAGGAAACCAGCGGCTAAACAACAGCAGCACGTTTAAGCTTGATAAGCTGTTGTTAGAATTTATCTAATATTACTTTCTAGACCAGGATCCTTTTCTACGTAGCTGACAGCTGGTAACTGTGCAGGGGCGGATCTAGCAAAGTTTAGCCAGGGGGGCCGATAGGGCATGAACAGGGAAAAGGGGGCACAAAGACATACTTTTCTTTCTTATTCTCATTTAAAACATCTAGCTTTTAATAAATAATTGAATCTGAATCTTGCAACCAAAGTTTTAATCTGATGTAAAATGTATAGAAGTCCATTACTGTATATAGTAACTATTAAGTCTAATATACCCTAGTAAGCTATAGTACTTTTGGGAAGATACAATCAGTGCAGTCTGCAATTTTGTTGAAGAAAAATGTTGAATCTATTTAATTATTGAAAAAAATAATTTATTTCTGTGCATTTTTTTTTTTTTTTTTTTACATGTGCATTAAATTAAAGTTGATTACGTCGATTAAGCATCACGAGGCGGAGGGTGGGGGGTGGTTCCCTTTTTTTTTTCCTGGGAGTTGGCAACCCTATTAGTTTAATATTTCTGCTAAGTACTCTTTAAAACACCAGAATAGGAAGGATGGTGCAGATTTAAGTTTATTAGCTTGATGAGTGCTGCTGAACTATGAAACATTTTGGGTGCAGTGTATTTTTTGAATACAGGTATAACAGAATAGCTTTAGTGTTATGTTTTTTAAAAACTTGACTATGAACTTATATACGATGCAGCAAGATATTAAAAGACAGTTTTATTAATTAAAAATTACACTATATCGAATTCATATCAGTATCGGCAGATATCCAAATTTATAATATCGGTATTGGTACCGGACATAAAAAAGTGGTATCGTGCCATCTCTAGCTAAAAGTAGCTCCGTTTTTAGTTTCGCCCTAACGGTGGATTAAGATCTCACTCTTCCAGGTGAAAGCTGGTGGTGTGGCTAGGCTTACTTTTTGCACTTGTTCCTTTACTCAGTCCCTGAAAAAAAAGACTCTCTGTGGAACACATGCAGACAGCTGTTGGTACACTGCTCCAGAGTTCAGCTGTTTGTAATTATCTGTCACTGAAACAAACAGCAAGCATCTGCACCACATTTACGGCCAAAGACGCAACAATGCTGCTTTTTTTTTAATATACATTGAAACTGATATATCTCTCCACAACCCTGAAATCCGATCAAATATGTGCATGTGTAACTTCCTTAAAAACTTGTTTCAGGCGTTGTTTTTACTGTGCAACTGCTAACTGGTGTACAATAAATAAATTAAGCAAAAACCATACACAGTTAAATGAATAAGTCAGTAGTTTTTATACAGATGTACCATTAACTCGTGTGCTAATATTTTAAAGGTGAGTAATTTGATCAAATGTAATAACATATTCAAGTTTCAGTCGCTTAGATATGTGTTTGTTTGTGTGGGGTTTTATTCTCCAGCTCAGACAAAGAAGAAGATGACCTATGCTACACTAATCAGGCACACAGGTGAGATCATCACATACAGAGGCTGCAGAGCACAATGGTAATGATTCTGCAGCACATTGAGTTTATATCTGAAACTCAATACAACATTATAAAACTAAACCACGTACAAATGGGCAAGCCCAACCTGGCCCTGCTTTCCTTTTGTCAGATTTTCTAATGCCCACCTCACCTGGTCTGAAATGACATGAGATTGGACAGAATCTCACATCACAGAGTGCTCCCCCTGCTGGTCTAAAATCAGAGCCGGGAGGGGGAGTGAGAGTGTAGTCCCCTCTGAGACTGCTTCATTTACAATTTGCTGAAACGCTACTGAGGATCTGTCTGTCCAGAGATGCCAGAAATATGTCTGCTGGAAAAATGAAGAAGGAAAAAACAAAATTTTGCTGAAGAAATTTATGTTTGGTGTTTAGATTTGGGCCAGAATTTTTGCGAAACAGTGTATATTTTTAACTTTCTGGATCAAAATAAAACGGCACGCAGAGTTAAGAGAGATATATCTCATAGGTGGAACTAACAACAGCCCACAGATGTCGGAAAGATGACAAACTCCCCTTCTAGTTCAGCCAAGAGCATGAATAGCTATCTTAATCTTTAACAGTGCAATCCTTTTTGAGGTTGAGCTATCAGGCAACATTCGCAGGACACCAGCCAGAGCTTCATGTGAGCAACCTGTAGAGATCAGTAACCGCTGATAAATAATTCAAACTTTCCAGATAAACCAGGGAGCATTCGGCTACAGCATGCACATTGATGCCCTGCGGTCCGAATTGAGTCCCTGCTTCAGACCTGCAGTCAAAATTCTTACCTCTGCTGCTGGTTTGCTATTTGTCAGTATTCCCTGGGCATGTTAAACGTCTGGAACATATTCCCCAGCAATCCATCAGTTACTTCCAAAAATGTACTCTCAACCAGAGTTTCATTTAACTGACTTTCAGACCTGTATTACAGCCAGACCACAAACATGACTTAGAATGACTGAGGGCGTTTATTTTCCAATTATGTCCATGTTAGTGCCCCTTATTGTGTTCCACATATCTCGCTGTTTGAGTAGCGTCTCTGCAAACAGCCGCAGGAGTTCGTTTTCCTGATGCGTGGCTGCAGTGATTCAGCCCGCCACTCATCCGTCTGGTGCCAGCGAGACTGCCAAGACGGCCTTTGGCCAGGCAGCAGGTTTGAGGAGGCTCTGCCGAGACAGCCTTCGGCCAGGCTGTGACCAGTGATAAAATGTTACCCTTTCATCTCCCAGCTTTCCTCTGCTCCTCACCTATGGGCTCAAAATGTGGTCATAAATAGCAGGTTTGAAAGATTTGTATGTGTAAAAAAGAGGCTCTGCCGCTGGATTCATCTGTGGCAGAGTTAACTCAGAGAACCACTGGAGGGGGAACAGCTTGAAGCAGAGCTGGAGGATCTCGGTGGCTCACCAGCTGTTGAAAGGATAAAGTTGTGGTATGTATCTCAAAAGGATTAAAGGGCACATCCGAAAATAAACCTTCACTGATGGTAAAAAAAACATCCTCTACGTCTTAATATTACAAATATTTGGAATCAGTCTACATTTCAGTTTGAATTATCCTGACTGGAGATCTGAATGGCTTCCCCTTTTCCTTTCTCTTAATTAAATGGCAACACATCTGGCTCTCGTTGCTCTGTGACCAGTGATAAAATGTTACCCTTTCATCTCCCAGCTTTCCTCTGCTCCTCACCCTCCTCCATGAGCACTCCTGTCTACTCATTTCTAAAATATCATTGACTTTCCTCTTTGCTGCTTATTGACCTTCATGTTGTTTTTATGAGTCCGTTGGCTGCACTTGCACTTTTTTTGTCTTTCCTTATGTGTCAAAGGGTTACTGAGCTTCTTCTTTAAGTTACAAGAATGAATAAATCTGAGTGACCTGAACTGTTGAACTGCTGCAATATGAGTTATGGCTCCACTGTTCTGCATACCTACTGAACTCTTCCTTTCTACTTAAGGCTGTATTTATTCCTGGCTATCGATCATATAGATTCCCTATTGGCAGATAATGTGGCGCAGGTTCAAGGTTTTCTTATATAACTCTTATATAACTACACAGTATATATGTATTTTTTGATATTAGTAGTAGGATCCAAACACTGAAAAACCTACAATAACACAAATCAACACTTCACTCTTGATTGCAGCGTTTGCTCACAGAGCAAGCTCTGTCCTCACATCTGTCTGCATTCCTGAGTGTTTGGCTTATTTCTGCTGCTCCGTTTCCCACAGCGTGTCTTCGTCTTGTCTTTTTCCCCTCACACATAACCAGTCATGGCAGATGGCCGCCCCTCCCTGAACCTGGTTCTGCTGGAGGTTTCTTCCTGTTAGAAGGTAGTTTCCCTTTCCTACTGTCGCCAAAGTTCTTGCTCATAGGGGGTCATTCAATTGTTGGGGTTTTCTGTGTAGGGTCTTTACCTTTCAATATAAAGCCCCTTAAGGTTGTGATATGATGTATGTATGCTGTATAAAATTGAATTGAAAAGTGGATTAAATTAATAAATGATTTAATTTTTTTTGTACATTGAACACATGGGCTCAATGTTTTGGTAACTGGATTAATCTGTTTGAAGTCTTTTATTTTTAAGAAAACCAAATTTTACTTTTGTCTTCCTTGTAATACTTAATGAGATTTAGAAAGTCTCTGACTCTCCAGAAATCCTTTTGTCCCAATGATCTACTATCTTTTTGTTCTCCAACATCTGGCTAAGACATTGTGGCCATATACCAGGGTGTTATATACTGGCCCTGAGTTATGTGCCAGTTGCTCTCTGAGCTTCCATCACACAGTAACTGCAACAGCACTGGCTGCTGGGAGTTACTGGTCTGGGTTTGGAGGCATACAGAGTCCAGTATTAGTGACTGGAGGTTAAAGAAAATGAAGCACAGACTCTGAAATTTACTCAAAGTATCAATGTAAAAAGTATGATCATATAGCTCTTCTGCCAGCTATATTTGAACAGAGGAAAGTGAACCTCCAGCTCATGTTAATATAATAAAATAATATTAATGAAATGAATTACAAACTTTATTTCATCTTGAACATGTGGTCTATTTCCTGTTACCTACATTGTAGATGGTATGACTTAGAAATAAATAATAATAATTTGTATTGTGAGCTCCATCAATTTGGGTTCTGGTTCACAGATTCAATGCTCTTTGTCAATAAGAGTTAAGATAGCACATCTGAAATTACCTGCCGTGTAAAAAAACGTTACTCCCTTTATGTTTGCTCCTCTTCAGTAGCGCTAACTAGATGCTGCAACAACGAATTGTGTATATCTGCACCAAAAATGGCATCCCAGATAATTATGATCTATTTTATCCATAAAATACATATATTGTAGAGAGCTACAAGTGAAGCATAGAGCTACAAGTGAAGCATAGAGCTATAAGTGAAGCATAGAGCTATAAGTGAAGCGCAGAGCTATAAGTGAAGTTATTTTTTACCTTGTTCAACTGTGCAATAAGCAGCAATGATGGATGAACCAGAGAGACTGTCTTTGTTATCTTTCCCTCTGTTTTAGTTCAAATCACTCACATGTGTGGAACTGAAATAACAAGTCAGCTTTAAAATGTAAGGAGTGGAAAGAGATGTTTAGCGTAGGGAGTAAAATGTAGTTATTAAAAGGATGAAGCTGATGGCTGAAATCTGTTGAGACACACAGCATCAGTGTTTCATGGCCCATCTGCAGTGAAAGTGTTTGGTCTGTTTTGGTCTTCTCTTCATTATTAAATATCTTCTGATTTTCACCTTTCTGTATTCCAATAGTGTTTCAGTCTGGTGTGTTTCCTGCCTTTTCCTTCTTTGTCAGTTCCCCAGCATTTCCCTGTTACTCATTGCTCTACTTCCTGTTTTATGTTGGTACAATTCTGTCTTGTGTATATTGTGTTCGGTCTTTCTTCTTCCCCTGCCTCACTGCGTCGTCTACACCTGTGTTGATTTGTTCTCGTGCTAATTTGCTTTTCGTCTTTGCTGTGACGTCTGTTATCCGTCTTCCTGTTTTCATCCCCTGTATGACTTCCCTTTATATTCATGGACTTTGCTTTCTGCTGCCTTCTTGGACTCGTGCTATGTCTCAATAAAGATTTGCCTTTTGTTTTATAAGTGTGTCCTCAGTCTGCGTTTGGGTCCAGGCATTAAGATGGGCCAAGACCATCCGGCCTTTTGCCAAGCTGTTTCCAAGTTCAGTCTCGTAGATGCGTCTGAAGAACGATCAGATTCATGACGAGCACGTTTTCTACAACCAAACGTGAAGCTAGGAAACGACTGAGAGTGAACCTTTACTGTCTTCTTTTCTACATTAAGCTACACGACCAGAGTGCTTGCAGCATTGGCCCTGGAGGAAGATAAATCCTTTATGATACTGGAGGTACTGAGAGTGATTTAACAGGAAGAAATCTAAAAACAAATATCCTCTCAGTCAGATGTTGTGCACTCAGCAGAGGCCTGCAGAGATAACGACAGAAGCGAAAGAAGATATGATGTGATGTTTGAGCGAGTAGGAGGCTCGTGTGAAAAAAACTTTGGGCTTCAAACGGTCAAGTTCCTGGGTCGGTGACCCAGTGTTTTGTGTTATTATTAACCTTTGATTTCATCATGATTTATCACTGCTAGTCTGTTGGTTTCTGTTTCAGTTAGGATATCCTGATTTCTCATCTTTAGGTTTTGTTAATGTGCCTCTATGTTCTCTTGGTCTTCCTGTATGTTTGTGTGTTTCCTGTTTTACTTTGACAGTCTGTTTGCTTCCTCCCTGTCTCGTCATGTCTAATTAGGTTTAGCTGTGTGCGTTTCATCATTCATGTTGCCTCTGTGGTCAGCTTTCGTTGTGTTTCCTGGTCTCCGTCCTCAGGTTATATGTTTATGTTTAGTTTTACCCAGTTTAGGTTTTGGTTAGTTTTCTCTGTTCCTCCTGTTTGTAGTTTTTGTACAACTGAAAATAAAAGCTCATTTTTTGTTATCATTCCACCCTCATCTCCATTTGCCTGCACTTGGGTCCCCAGTCTCCCCACGCCTCACCGTCTGCCTCGCCAGATGTGACACAAACATCAATCCCTGACAATTTACAGGAAACTTTCAGCAAAAGATTATGTTTTACTCATTTGGTGTCTGCATCAAACCAAATCATTCCCATAGCAATATATTCTGTTTCCTCCGTGGTATATGCCCACAGGTCACGCGTGTGGAGGGGTGGCTGATAACAGGTTACATTTGGACTTTTGAATAAAGTCTGTTCAGCAGCACAACCCAAATCTCACACTGTGTCCTCCCGTTAAAATATGACCACGCCATCCCTGACAGCATGTCATGTCTGTGAGGAGGGAAAATGTAGATTCTTCACATGCAGGCATAGAGCTTGACAGTTAATTATTGGCTCATATTGTCAGTGACCTCTGCCAAAATAATAATATGTTTTCTGTTGTCTTGCTGTCAAATAAATGAATCCAAAAACTAGCAGATGTTAAATAAATTGTGTTTGTTTGAGTTCACTGAAGGTGGTTCTGATCCTGGCGTCTCTCTCTTTAGTTTGGATCGTCGCCTTTTTGGATGATCAGACACATCCATCTGTAACCGAGAGGGAAACTCCTCACTGACTTCACTGTTTGTTTGAACACTTGTGAAGGTGAAAATCGGACTTTAAAAACAGCCTTTGTGCTTTAAGTACTCAGAGATTTCTGTTTTCTTCTGGTGTAAAACAGCAGGGAGCCAAAGGATGTCCTTTAAAGGTTACGCTGGTGTTACTCGATATTTTCACTTTAAACAATACAACACGAGTAGAAAAAAAACAACATTATTTCAGCTTGTTCTGATCTTCTGTCTGTGACTCTCCTACCAACAGTGAGAACCTTCAAGGACTGTTCTCGAATGGATAATTTTGTTTAGGTCTACAGATGTGGTTTTTTCCAAGAATAAAACATGCTGTTCACTCTGTCGCGTGCATGTTAGCAAGGTTACATATTTTAAATGATGCTGTGTGTTTAGCAGCAAGTGCTGAAGAAAAAGGAATTGCACTCGGGACTCCCCAACGCTCTTTAGTGGCATCATTAGTGACGGTGGGTGCTGGCAGTGCTCTTTAAAGCGTCTTTATGGTGAAAGCAGGAAGATTACATTTTACCACATGGCTATATTTAGAGTGAGCTAACAGTCTGAGACGGTCCCACCACCACTGGAGCCGGTTTTGGCTAACCTCTGGAAGCTATTTTGGTGACTTGTCTTTTTCTACACCAATTAATTTGGAGTGTGACTTACTGGCATGACATGAAACAGCTTACAGTGCAGTATCCCATTCAGGGACACACTGAACGGTATAATTGCACTTTATTAAAAGGGATGATGCTGTAAATACATATAGTAAAGCTCAAACCAGACTACTTTTTCTATTTTATTATTATTTCATTCTAAGATTTCTACACCATCTTCCACGTTTTTACCTTAAAATCTTTTCATCTCATTATTTTAAACAGGGGTAAATTGAGTTATTATTATTATAACTGTGTCTCATTTCCAGAAACAGTTTAGGATAAAATGTCAACACACAAACGGGTGCAGGCTGTGAGGAGTTAAGCGGCTGTGGGCAGATAAAGGTCCGACCATGATTTCAGACTCTCTGTTGAGTTGGTGTTAAAGGGTTAAAAAAAGCTCTTTTGAAACACGGAGAGGAAACTGAGCAGAAATAACCCTTCTTTAGGAAAGGTGTGCTTTCTCATTAGCTCCACCACATCTAAGTGGTTACTCGTTGCTTGTGCATACTGAACTAAAATGAAGTTAATTGCTACCAATTGTGAAGGGAGCTGCACGCCTACTTCTTATTTGAGGCCAGCCAATTTAAAAAATATGAACAGCTGGACTAGAAAAGACATTCAAGTCAACTTGACATGGCTGTTTCTGGGAACCTTTGTTACTCACTTGTCTTTTCACATAGTTAAAGAAATGAAATCTTAGTATTAAAGCTCAAATAATCAGGCTCCATCTTATCTTAATGACCTTATAGTACCATATCACCCTGTTAGAGCACTTCGGTCTCACACTGCAGGCTTACTTGTTGTTCCTAGAGAATTTAAAAGTAGAATGGGAGGCAGAGCCTTCAGTTTTCAGGCCCCTCTTCTGTGGAACCAGTTTCCAGTTTGGATCCTGGAGACAGACACTATCTCTACTTTTAAGATTAGGCTTCAAACTTTCCTTTTTGCTAAAGCATATAGTTATGGCTGGATCAGGTGACCCTGAATCCTCCCTTAGTTATGCTGCAATAGGTGTAGGCTGCTGGGGGATTCCCACGATACACTGGTTGTTTTTTCTTCTCTCACTATGTTTTAATAGACTTCTCTGCACTGAATCATACTGTTATTAATCTCTGGCTCTCTTCCATAGCATCTCTTTTATCCTTCTCTCACACCAATCGGTCACATTAGATGACCGTCCCTCCCTGAGCCTGGTCAGGAAGGGTCCTGATCCTGTTTAAAGGGAGTTTTTCCTTCCCACTCTTGCCAAAGTGCTTGCACATAGGGGGTCATATGATTGTTGAGTTTTTCTCTGTACGTCTTATTGTAGGGTCTACCTTACAAAATAAAGTGCCTTTAGGTGACCTGTTGTGATTTGGCGTTGTATAAATAAAACTGAATTGAATTGAAAGCTGAACCAGGCATTAATTAAAGACTTGTTGCAGTGGATGTGACTAAGGCTGAGGAGCTGTTCAGGGGGAACTCTGTCTTTTGCTCTGACCACCTCCCGTGACCCTGATATGGATAAGTGGTTGAGTGTACACATGTATGCTGAGTAGGACGGGTGCTGCAGAGTCTGACTCTCTTAAGGAGAAATATGGAAATGAATCGAGAAACGTAGAGAACATTTCTAGCCTCACCAACCATTCAGAGACTTGAATGGTCAGTGAATGGTTGCTCCATTTCACCACTTTATCTGCCTCAGACTCAGCAGTGAAGCTAACGTGCTAACGTGCATGTCTTTGGTCTGAGGGAGAATAAGGGGACCTAAATCCTGAATGTGGTTTTATTCTGAAAATCACTGCCTTGACAAAACAGTGAAAGTTGATCTTATTCTTGGACTGAAGCTGCTGCAGAAGCCTCCCACCCACCGCCCCCCGCTAAAGCTGCGCGAACAGAGCTTTGTTATCCTTTGGACAGATTATAGACAACTTCTTATCTCGATTTTGTTTTGTCATCACATTTACGGCAGTAAACTTTATCGCAACACTCCAATGTTTGATTACAGAGGAAACAAAGCCTTTAAATGTTTAATATTGTTCTCTCGCAGACTCACCTCGGGGTGTTGACCCAGACGATGCCAATGTGACAGAAAAAAATGCACTCTTTGTCTTTCTGGTTCTCGCAGGAGCAGCGTTTCTCTCGCCGGTGAGCCGTATGGGGGTGTTGCACCGGGGGGCCCTCCTCCAGCGCATAGCTCGAAACGGAGAGGGCTGGAACACACAGGTAGGGCAGGGTTATCGGCTATTAATGATCATCTAATCAAGTACGCAGCGGTTCTGCTGCTTTGTGATGAGTGGATGAATGGGAGATGTTAGCATTAACTCCAGATTTGAGTTCAGAATTCTAATTTTTACTGACAATTCTGTTTCAATATTAATGAAGAAGCCGTGTGAAGCAGCTTTATGAGATGGTTCTCATCTAAAACTGGTTTTGAGGAGAAAGACGATCATATTTTATCCAGATGTCAGTCACTTTGTCTCTTTTCTTTACATTTTTGCTGATGATGATCCGTTGTACCTCGAGTCTGAAGGTGCAAACAGACATTAAAATTTGCCTACACAGCACGTGAATTCCTACAGGTTCTCTTCTTCTCTGCTCTACTATGTATTTGGTCATTATCTGGCCACTTGTATAAAACTTGATGTTTTATGTATGTCTTTCAAATGCATAGAGACAGAAAGATGTGAAGCATCAACAGGAAGAATGGGAATACTGTAGGAACCTGACACTGTGAACCAGCATGTGCAATAAGAATTTTGCCACTGATAATCTGCAAATGCCTAAAAACAATAGACTGTATATAAATTCTGTAGTCATTTTAACAGGACCCATTGGGCAGGTCCAGTGCAAAAAAGCATACGTTCCCTAGTCTGAAATACGAGCATGTATTAAATAAGCATGGCCACTGGGACACATCAGGAAAGTGTTTACTAGGGTCGTGTATCAACTGAGCAGTAGGGTCAGTTTCTCATAGACCTACTAGAAAGAATGGACATCGCATCCAACTTTCATTCCTGGATACTTTCAGTTATTATATTCAGAAACTATAACGCCAGGGTTTGCTCACATCACCAGCCCTGGGGCAGATTGGAAAACTGGAAAACATGAGACTGAAAATATTGGTTTTAATATCTAGCCTGGGTACAGATATTAATGTTTTAATTTGTATTGTGGTTTATTATTCATTGTATTTTCATTTGCTGCTAAAAAGAAATGTCAACATAAATCAACAGGATACAAATGATGGATGGTGAAGGCGGTAAACATTAAGAAAGTTTAGATGCCCACCCCGAGCAGCTGCAAGAGCGGCTAGCATGGCAGTAGAGCTGACTGCAGGATTATAAATTAATGGCCCAACAAAGAGATCCAGCCTGTTGGGGCCATGAACGCCTTTTAGAAATTTCATGGCAATCGATCCACTACCTGTAGAAATAGCTACTCTTAACCTAACTAGTTCATTCACTCACAGCTTTTCCTTTGGTGCACAACAAAGGAAAGACTGTGTGCAGCCTTTACTCTGTTAAAGTCGGGAAATTACTTTATTCAATTTTATAGCCACAAGGTCTTCATCAACACCCCAGAAAAGCACATTCACAGCCACAGTCACATGACACCATGCCCTCCAACAGGCCTGGTGTGAAGGCATGGTGAGAGACAGAGCCATCATTGCCTTTGTTTTTGTGGCGGGCACGTCGGGACAACTCCCTGTTCCTTCCCACTTAATTGCACAATGCCCTTAGCATGGATGACATGTAATATTGTACCTGAACACAGACTTACAAACACAAAGACACATGTTCAAAAGCACACGTACACACAGAAAGCTCATAAAGCAGGCAGAGCCCACAGACAGCCTTTGATCTTGTTCTCAGTGCGCACAGGAGAACGTTTAGGCGTCCAAGAGGGATTTACATGATTTACACGTGGAAGCAAAATAACACCTTTTCTCACAATAAACGTAGGTGTAGCACTGTTCTTCACATGGCTGTGTCCCAGAGAATCACATTAGGTTTTTATTCATGCACGTTTTCTAAAGAAGGTTCATAAAGGCTCACATTCCAACTAACCCAAGCCATCATCAGCAGGACGAGTATTCTCAGACACACCAGTCAGTGGAGGCCCTTTTACTACAAACTGGCCAAGCATGGTGGTTACAATAAGCATCTCAGTAAAACACTACTCAAGCAACATTTTCAAACTCCTTTTGGGGGATGCTGAGATTTATAATCTCTCCAGGATTTTCTGGGACTACCCAGAGGTAGACCAGCACGAAAAACCTCCAATAAAAGGCAACATTAAATGGCTCTTTTTAAGTGGCAGATTCCAGATGCCAAAACTTCTTACTCTATATCTGAGACTGAGCCTAGCCCGCCTACGCTCAAATCTCATTTTAGTGAGTTGCGCTGTCTCGAAGGGGGGGACTCTACTATTTGCCAGAAAAGAACGATAGATTAGACGTAAATCCAGGAACAGGAACTCTGTTACCTGGATTTGCATCACATTTTTATCACATATGCATGCACTTCGCACTGATATAGAGCATTTTCTATATGCTAAGCAGGAGGGTGCTGTTATGGAGGAGTGAGGAGGTTTTATTTAGGCAAAGTACAGACCGGGAACCACACAAAGCCACCTGCTGCTGTTTGCAATGTCAGAGCGAAGTTATTTGTGTGTTTTTGCACACCTGCATGTTTCAGTGCCAGATGGACACATCTGTCAGGACAGCAGCTTTCTGCCAGACGTCACTATGATATCAGACACGACACGATGAAGAGGATAATGGATCTCCTGTTCTGCTTTACTTCAGTGTTCAGATCTTATTTTTAACCCACGGTCTTTGTGGTAACACTGAAGTATATTCTGAAAAGGATCTTTGATGACTTTCTTTAAGAGGAAACCTTTGGACTGATTTGAAACACTAAATGTGAATAAAATGCCTTCAGAAGAAAACTCTACAAAATGTAAAATGATTTTAAGGCCTTAAATCCCCGCTTAACTTCAACTTCCTAATAGCACTTCAGGCTTGATCCAGACTTCCTGACCTCACAGTGGGGTCGACACCACAGATGTTTTACATCACCTTACTGGTTGGTACAAACTGAGCTGAGGTGTGATCAGTGGAGTTTCAGTCAAAGCAAGAATGCCAAATAAAAGCAGAATCTTTGATTAAAGATAAAAACAACTGTTAATCTGACAGAAGACAAATGACCTGCAAAGCGTCTTTCCTCTTTATGTAACTGAAGTTGGTGCAAGTACACCAGGAATTATATTTATTATTAGTTACTAGTCAAGGTAAAATAAAAAATCTCCAGGTCAGTTCTGCTTCGGCTAAAAGTTTTCGGGAAAGTTCATGTCTCAGTGCTTCCGTATCTGGAGTTTGTCTTGCAGCATGAAGACACATTAAACAAACACATCTTCCAAACTAGTTTGCACAGTTACTTCTCGGAAAGCCAAGTCAAACTCACCTGAACTGAGGGACTTTGTCTCGATACTGAGGTTTGAATCCATTTGGCATGGAGATTTTACACTTTTTATCCACGGTTCTCACATTTCCTCCTAAAAACACACATGCTTGAGTGTGACCTTTACGTACTGTACATAGACGAGGTTAGACAAGCAGGTTAAAGGTTTCAATCCCAGCCTGCATGAGGAAACAGTCAAATAATGTTGCCTCTCAGATGACTTCAGAGATTTGTCGGGTTAAATCTCTGTGATCAAATTCCTTAATAAAGACTTTCAACTGCTTGAAAGGCCACTCGTTTGCATCAAAAGCTAAAAAAACAATGACACTAACTAGCTTCACATTTTGTGTTATTGAATTATTATGTTCCTATTCAGTCATTATTATTCATCTTTTCCGAGGCTGTGCCAGAGAATGACTGAGTGAGTGTTGCTTCCAAAATGTCACTTTAGAGCATTGATGTCGAGTCCAAAGGCCAGAAATATGCAAGAAACAAACTGGCATCAACGTCAACCTTTCCTCTCTCAGTTTGAACACGTGGCACCCAGCTGCGCGGTGGCTCGAGTTTCTCCATCATTGCTTTTATATTCTTTAACAGAATATATCATACGCATGTTTTATGTGTACGTACAGCATTAGAGATCGCTGTACAGATGCAACCATCCTCGCTGGTTTGCATCTTTGGAACAGCGAGATGAATCCATCGCTCATTTGGCCTGTAAACCTCTGATTGGGTTAAGACATCTGACTGAAGACGAAAGAAGCAGCTTGTTGTAATTACTGCAAAATCGGAGACATGGACATTGATTGAGCGGTCTGCAGAAAGGATAGAATAATACTAATAAAGACAAAGTGCAGCGTGCAGATGTTTGCAGCACTGAGCGTATCACGAATCCTCAAGTTTGTCAGGAAAAAAAAAAGTGAACTTTTCAGTGCCATCACCTGTAGGCACCTTTCGCTTCATCCTCACTAACGTTTTGATTACAGGGCTGAGATCTGTCAAGAAGAAATTTGAAATATCATTTCTCATCTTTATTTTATCATCGCCGCCTTCTTTGAACTTATCACCTTATTTAATTAAATACTCATTTTTGTATTACAGGCCAAGATTTTATGACTATATCATGAAGACAAAATGACCTCTGCTGAATGAGGTAAGGAAAAAAACCTGGGGCAATTTTAGGCAGCCTAAGGGTTATAGTTAGGGGTCTGATATTGACTGATGGTGGACATTCAATGGACCACTCACACTCACACTGGGTTGGTGCACAGTCCCAAAGACGTTTGTGTTAATTACAATATTCACAAACCTGCAGAGACAGAGGAAATACAGGGTCTGCCTAGGCTGAGCATCCTCAGCTGATTCCAGATGTTTTTCAAACCTTCAAGTTTCAGGTTTTGCTTGTCTTGGGCAGAAGGCCGCCGAGCCAATGAGAACTAAGCATCTAATTGTGCCAGAAATAAACAGACAAAAACTGGGTGGGCACGGCTTTATCGGCTGCTGGCACCAATTCTTCAGAGCTTCTCGTGTTAATTCAATCACAAGCAGAAAATATCTAAGAGTAAAATGAAAAGACAATTTAATCCACGAGCTGGGTAAGAAGTCGCATCATGTATCACAAAAGAGAATGCAAAAGTAAAATGCCAAAATGTTCAAAGACAATTAAATCCACCAAAACATCATAATGTGAGCTTTAAGAATCTTAATATCAGTCTTGGTAAACATTTGAATCCATAATTCAGATCCATCAGTCGTTTCCATATTAGGGAACATTTCAAAGCAGCTGTGACAGATAAAAGTGACACAAACACAATACAAAAGAGAGCATGATGCTCTTAATGAATGCCAGAACAATACTACTACTACTACTACTACTACTACTACTACTACTAATAATAATAATAATAATAATAATAATAATAATAATAATAATAATAATAAGAAGAAGAAGAAGAACAACAACAACAACAACAAATCAGACTAATCTTGAGCTCAGGATAATAAACTTTACACACACTGTGGGGGAAGCACTGTCCCTGAAATGTTGCTTGGATATTTGCCAGTCTTGTTCTCTATAGGAGCATGAGTGACATCAGACTTCAAGCTGAATGTTGGTTCTTTATTGTTTCCTTTCCACAGGCAGTGAATTACACTTTATGGATGTAAACATTTAACTTTTCCTGGACCTTATGATCTCGTCTCTGTATTTGGCACCCTTTCAGTCCTTTAAGCAGCTCTCAGTGTGATGCACATTTCCTTTCCCATAATTTGCATTTAGTATTTTGTGATCCTTGAGCACAGGTATCCACATGCCTGTGCATATGAACCTGCATACTTTACGTACATGTGCAAGTATTCATGCAAGCGCGTGTTCTAGTTTGCATCTTTGGCTCAAGAACAAAAAAAACGTGGGAAATGCCAAGAGGCAAACCCCCCCTGTTCAGGATCCTGCATTGTGTGCGGACTGCTGAGCCAAAGTTTAATTTCTTGCCCCTGTTATGAGAGGGTCTGGTTGGCTCCACGGGGTTTGACAATATTTGACAATATGCACACGGATCAGCTGCTAATCCGAGAGCTGGTTGTTTGGACTGGCAGAAGTCAGTGCGCAGGTAGAAGCCTCTCAGCCAGCAAAAGACTCAGTAACATTCAGTCCTTTGAATTCTTCAGCATTCATAAACACATGAAAAGAAACAGAAGGTATGCAGTGTTTTTTTTTATTAAGAAGTAAAACACTGTATTTAGTTTGAGCGCACTCTTGGGCATTGTCATCTGTTGTGTTTTTCTACCCTTGGCGGGCACAACGTTCTTGGGAGGTTATAAAAAGGTACTGAGGCCAACATTAAAGCCAGAGTAAACTCTCAGCCTAATTTGGGGCCGTTGAAGCCCCAGTGTCTCCAGTTTTATTTCACGAAAGGCAGAGTAAAATTACACTTGAGAGTTTAAAAACAAAATACACTTTTCTCTCCATCAACTGTCCCTGATGAAACTCTGAGGGCCACCCTGGACATGTTGCTTTGTCAGAGCTCTTCTGACCTCCAGACTGAGCACAGGTGAGCACAAAGCGAAGAATGGCGAGCGTCAAGTTAGTGATTAGGATGACGCACAGGTTGCAATTTGACGAAGAAATTAACCCTTTCATGTCATTTGCCAAAACATTAGAGTTTTGTGACTTTTTGAAGATTGTCTTTGTAGATTTTTAAGCTTTTTACCAAACAGCTGTTTGACAGCTGATGGCTTGTTTCATTCCAAAATATTTGGGATAGGAAATGTAAAAGAGGGTTACATAGTGGCATAAAGATTGTGTTCAAGGATAGTCAAATGAATGAAATAAATAAAACAATACATTTTAAAAAAATAAACAAATATTTTAGTAAAGTGTTGTGCCCTTGCTACCAGAACAGCTTTCCTGCTCTTAGCTACTGACTGTCCAAATCTGCAGATCTCTGTTGGAGATACCAACACCATTCTTCCAAATGCTTTTACTTCATTTGTTTCATTCTAAAGTCAGCTGGCCTGAAATCTGGTGAGTGCCCAGGGTACAAGTCCCACCATTTCTTCCTAATCTAAGCATTTAGTGGACTGGGGCATCATTATCCCAGGAGAGAAAGGTGATATGAATTATTACTTTGCATTGATTTGCAGTGACCAGTCTCACTATAAGGAAAAATGGACAGGAACAGAAGTGTAGTGCTCAAACTGTAAGGGTCAGGGTTGTAGTTTTCCTTTCTAATTACCACCCATCGGCACATTTTCAACCAGCTCAGGTCGTTTCTGTCGTTATACAGGCTGTTAGGTTTCATTTAGTGTCCTCAGTGCTCGAAGACAAAGGCTGTGGTGTTGTCTTGTGATTTCAGAGTGCTGCTTTCTCCAGCAATCCCTAATAAGGCTCAGATGTCTGGCTGTGATAGACAAATACAAAACATGCAGCACAGATTAAGACCAACGGGAAGGTGGAGATAGAGGAGACAGAAAAATGGCAAGAAAAACGGTAGACAGTTTGGTAAGTGGAAAAAAAGACAGCCGCAGCCAGAAAAGTAGAGAAAGACTAGGGACAACATGTTGACAGAAAGGTGCTTTAAAAATTCTCTGAGGTCCTCACGCTAACAAAGACTCTACCCAAACTATATTTGTTTAAGATGATGGAGGTAGCATGTACCCGGCAATTCAGTATGCTAAATATTTCATGGAAAAGGCAGCTCCTCGCCTCACCTCAGTCATAAGTAGTACCCTGTGACAGTAATGAGCATGCACACTGCTGAACAAGAGGAAATGAGTAGATTGAGTGGTGGTCAGGACACCCGAAACCACAAGCACTATTTCATAATGATGATTTCAACTTATGTAGAAACAGGAAGCACGCTGGTGTTTCTCAGAATGTGCTCACACTTTATGACAAACCTTATCTTTTTTTCTCAGTAATTCTTGTTTCATAGAGAAGATGTTCAGCCAACTTCCATTTATATTTTCCTTTTAACTACACACTGCTTGAAATGATTACAACGGTTAGCTCTAGCTTGTGGTGTGTAAATGTAAAAGAAAACATGCCACTGCAAGTAGCTACCCCGTACTTTAACCTTTAAGATCTACCTGAGGATGTGGGTTTTCATTCAGCAACACTAAGAGGGTCATACCGTAATGCTGCTACAAAGGCCCGGAGTCGGACTTGTTCTTACCAGGATTACACATAAATGTGCCCAGCTGTACTTCAGCAGGCTGGCATGTGGCGCGCTAAATTAGACTTGGTGTCAGGCTTCTTTGACACGTGCTGTACATGTGACAACATTTTTATTATCACAAATATAAATTCATCATGCAAGAATGAGCATAAAGTATGATTTAAATTGGTTAAGCTTGTAAACCCTTTTGAGAAGTTTGGCTGTGTAAGCCATCGAATGCACTGTGTGTGGTTCAAGCCAACAAACCTAAAGACCAAGCCAGGAACTTTTTCTTTGAGAACAGAGGGTTCGCTGGTGAGCTGCTACCTTGACTGGTTATTCCACTTTATGTCTTTGGTGTTTGAAACTAACTCTTTCGAAACACCCTTTAATGTGTTTGTTTTTCATCACCTGCACCATGAAATTAGTCTGTTTGACAAACCATGATTTTATTGCCAGTGTTTCAATTTAATATTTGTACATTAAAATAACTAATGTATTTTTAATCACTCTGTAGGCTCCTTTATCAAGCCTACAAAGCTTTTTTTGTAAATGACTCTTCTATGATAGAAAGCCTGGTTTAGACTTGTGCAGCAAATTTAGGAGTATGAAAACACAACTCAGCCCTAGTTTTAGAAATGAAAGATCCACGATCCAGTTCTGCAGGTAGACCTATTGAAAAAGTTAAATATCCCAGCCTGCTTTGATTTTTAAAGTCTCTGGCAGGCTCAAACTATACCTCAGGCTAATGTGAAATAATGTCCTTTTGTATTGTTTAAAATTACTTCTTCCTTCTGTGAGGGCCGTACCATCAAGGTTTCTGAAAACATATTTATTAGCTGCTTCACAAAGATATCTGGGGATTGAATGTGCTAACAGTCTGAAGAACACCTAAACCAGCCATTGTTACCCAAACTCAGCTAAAGCCCAGATTATATAAGTTTTCATTAAATCCAGTTTTACTTGACTCATCAGTCATTTGAAAAATAATTAATTTTCAATGAAAAGGGTTTTACCGCACAGTCCTTAGCACATACAGCTGTAAGACCTCATTCTTCAGCAGCCCTCAGATATGTTAGCTGGAGGCTACAAGAGGTCATTTTGTGTTCATGGTTGGCTTTCTGTGTGGCTCACGCTCACCTTCACTGACTAAATCGTCCCATCTTACCTGACACAGGAAAATGAACCGAGATGGAATAAACGACTCAGAACTGAAGAGCTGCAATGAATGAATCCGAAACCCAGACAGCAAGATCAGCTGAATGTAACACAGATTGACGTCATGCAACCTAAAACCTTGTGAAATGCGACGCCACATTCCTGAAGTTTCTAACTTCTTCTCAAAGTATACATTAATACAAAAAGGAACGTTTTCACCAGACTCTGTGCAGTCCTGTGAAGTCCACCATGTCTGGAGCATTCAGCTTTATATGAACATGATCTTTAATTGTTAAATAAACTGGTTCTTATACAGCACTCCTCTACTCAGAGCACTTTATATGGCTTGCCTCATTCACACGAAAACTTTTTCTATGTATTTCCTAACTACGTGCTATCTATCTATCATTCAAACTCCAGTGCAGGAAACCTGGGGTTATTATCATACTCAAAGATATTTGGCATGCAGACTCGAGCAGACAGCGATTGAACCACTAACCTTCCAATTAGTGGGTGATCTGAGCTACAGCCACCTCTAAGTGAACAGCTCTCTGAACTGAGAAAGAGTGAACAGGTATGGCTTATTTATAAGGGTTCCCAGGAGAAAGCTTCTTCTGTCAAAGAAAGTACTTTGGTTGGAGAGCACCAACTGTGAAGCACGGTGGTAGAAGGGTGACAGTTTGGGCTTGATTTGCAGCCACAGGCACTTTGCAGTCATTGAATCCACCGTGAACTTATCTACATAGCAATGTATTCTAGAGTCAGTGTGAGGCCTAAAGTTTGGACTAAAGCTTGGCCTAAAACAGACAACGATCCCAAGCACAGCAGCAAATCTCCAACAGAATGGCTGAAAAAGAAAAGTACTGAGGTAGTGCAATGATCCAAGGTCTGCAATGATCCAAAGTCCAGACCTCAACCTGACTCTAATGCTGTGGTGGGTTGTTAAGCGTGCTGTGCATGATTGAAAGCCCGGCAACTTCAAAGAACAGAAGCAAGTCGACGATATGCAAAGAAAGGTGAAACCATCGTGATGCTGCTCACTGGGTTTTGGTATTTTGAACCTAGAGTTTATTCCAGTATTATTCTCATTGGATTTTTGGTCCCAGAAAAGATCACATTTGGCGGTGTTTTACTATAACCAGACCAGTCGTTTTAAAACACAAAGCAACCCTGTGTTGGAACATGGTGAGGTTAGAAAGTTACCTTTAGTTCCAGTTTCATCAACATTGATGCATGGGAGAAGTATAAGTATATAAATGCACTTTTGACATTTTTAGCCTGAATTAGACATATTCTTTTTAAAATTGACCTCTACCATGTTTGAAGTGTGAGACGGCCCTCCACAGCTACCTGTTCGCAGGACCTCCAACACAGGAATTTGCTGAAAGAGCAAAGGTATGATTATATATTCACAAGGAGCAGGTCACAGGGTGCCGTGACACTGGCACTGTGAAACTTCTACATCCAGGAGCTAGAAAACGACAACAGAGGGAGTCCTTACACGCTACATGACCTCTGGTGGCTTTTAGAATAATAAAACGTTACGGTCAGCTCAACTGTGGAAACCAGAGAACAGAGCGCCTAGCCGGGGCTTTGCAATGCATACTTTGGTTGTCCTTCTAAGCAGAAATGGAGTTTAGTTGGATACCTGTTGGTTGATCTGTTCCTCCCAGTCTGCAGACGTACAAGCCGATTGTTTTGTTTTCATTAAATTCTTTTTAATCAGATGGCAGCAAAAAGGTTTTTGGATAAAACATGCAGGTCTCATTATACAGCCTCACAGTCATCATGTTGTTTCCGCTTTCAATATGAATATGAATAATGTAGACATTAAAACATTGAGGCTGCAGTGCTTTCATGTCATGAAAAATAAATTGTAGTGCTGTGGATTTTTCCTTCATGGAAAAGAATAAATTCATAATTTATTGACATTTCAAAGACTGTTTAAATACTCCTAATCGATTTTTGATACTTGATTTGCAGAAACTGTGATGGTATTAAAAATGAGCAGTATTTATAAAGGATAAAGAAAAAGGTCATTATTTTTTATTTAACCACTTTTGTTTATTATTTTTGTAACTTTGATAACTCTTTTCTACCGTTTATTAATTTCAGGGCTCCGAAATTAACAAGTTGCCATGGTAGTCCACAAACCTGTTTATTAACTCAAAGGCTAATAAAATCAAGTCCTGAAAGTGGAATAAAAATTAATCAGCATCTGGAGAAATACTTAGATCTCAAAGAATTACATATTCCTTCATTTGCTTAGTGATGCATTGTCTTTTAAGAGGATCATGTAAATTATACCATGTAAACAGAGTCCTAGTGTCTTACATCCCACCCATCTAGTAACAAACATCTAACTGGACAGATATAAAAACGGGTTTACCTTCGCTGTGCTGGATCAACATAAGAGCCACGAAGAGGAGACAAATATAGGTGAGGTCCATCCTGCTGGCCTCCTCAGCATCCAGGTGAGAAATAAAAGGAGCAAAAGCACCTCGGCTCCTCGTAAAGTTCCTTGCAGCAGCTGGAGGAGCTGAAGCAGCAGAGCAGAGGCTCCTGCTGAATCAAACACCTAAGTGTTTTCAGTGAGCACCTAAGAAGAAGAAGAAAGGGCTCCGAGGGTTTGTTTCAAATGTCCAGTAAGGTAACGCGCTGTGCACAGCTGCCTCCCAGGTGCAGCACTGAGAGGAGTGTGGTGCTGGGTTGTATCCCGAGGCTGCTGCGGTTTCCAGACGGAGGGAGGATAATGTGACGAGCTGTGTTGAGCTGCATCAAAACAGATGGAGAGAAGTGACTGCGAGAGGAGGAGGAGGAGGATACAACGGGGAGGCTGGCTCTGCGCTGAGACACCTTCACAGCTTGAATGTCATTAATCACAGCCTCCTCCTCCTCCTGTGGTTCAGCCGTGTCATGCTCTCATGCTTGCCGCGTCCCTCACTAGTCTCTTTCATATCCTCGCCTCTTTTTTTCTTTGTGTAAGCTGAATTGTGACGCTCACCTCCCTGGGATCTCCTCACAGAGTGCTCTACATGTGTGGAATAGCCCAGCTTGCTATTTTAGGCACAGACGTCTTTATCTGTGTCTGTGTCGGGCAACACGTGCATACATGTACGGCTGTCATCCTGCCACTTTTGAAATATTCCTCTACCCTCACTGAATTATTGTCCCACCAGCAGCTGGAGTAAAACCTGCCTGGAGACACTGAGTAAAAACTGTAGACTGTAACTGAACTTTTAAGTGTTTAAGTCTTGTTTGAAAAAGAGCTAATCTGCCACAATGACAGTACATCTGATGGCAGTAAGTTATTACAGACACAGGGGTTCATTTCTTTGTTTGCTGTAGCTGTCCTCTGTTCTCCATGTAGTGAAGAGTTAACATATCTGCCAGTTTCTGAGGCGTCTGTCACACAGAAACATTTAAAAGTTTTAAGCTGCAGACATGATGACAGCCTGTTAGTCAGTGCCCACTCAGCTAATGATGCACAAAGTACACAGACTATAAAAAAGACAGATGTAGCCACGGTGATCTGCAGCAATCATCTGAAACCAGGAACACAAAAGGAAAATGTTCACTGAGGTCATAAATTAAGCGAGTAGTGGGGTGAATTCTCAACTCTGGCTTCCACCCTCTGAACTTTTTTTAAACCAGATGCTGAACGTGACTGGGAAACAACATGTCACGCTCTATGTTGTTACTCATCAATTAGACGGGCAAGCCTGACCCAGAGAGCGTCCTGCTTTCCCCTCATTTTAGTTAGCATGGGAACTTTAAACTCATTTTTATTCCTCATACAGTCCAGAGACAATCAGTGAGGTAAGGTTAATCACTGATTCAAAATTGTCCATCGGTGTGAATGTGAGTGTGACCGGCTGTCTGTCTGTTTTCACCCTGATAAGGATTAGCAGAAGAGAATGGATGGATAGATTCAAACTAGGAACTTTAAACTGGAAATTTAAACAGGAAAATGTTTATTGTATTCTTAGATCTAGTGAGCAGTAAGGTCATTTTCTCACACCTCAGAATCTCCCACTGTAAGCCCTGAGAAACAAAGTTTACGGTACTTCCACATTAGCTTCACTTTCCCAAGAAGGACACGTGTGATGAAAGAAGCAGGATTGAAAATCTTACTGCAGAGTCTGCAGAGCAGCAACCAGACAAGCATGTTCTAATCCAGACCCGGGCAGGATCCTGCTTTGTGCTACTACCCACATATGCAGGTTCAGGATACTCAAGCTCCATTATTTGTAGGGGGCATAGCAGGTGAACCAAGCAGCTCCGCATATCTGAGTGAGCAGATTATTATGGTGTATGATCTTCCTAAAACAACAAGGGACTTGTGTCTCCCCCAGTTTCATGTTATGCCGGGCTCATTCAGGACCAAAGAAGGGAGATCCACACAACAACAGTTTCTCAGCAAATTTACTAGGAAATAAAAACTAGATGCTATCAGGATGTGACTTCAGTTACTGATGACCAGTGTTGGTCAAGTTACATGAAAAAAGTAATCAGTTACTAATTACTGATTACTTCCCCCAAAAAGTAATCCCGTTACTTTACTGATTACTTATTTTCAAAAGTAATTAATTACTTAGTTACTTTTTAAAAACACAATTTACAACCTGAATAGGTGATAAAGCGATAGATCTTTCAGCCCAATTCTACTTTTTCTGCATAATCCATCATACAAAATGTAATCAAATGGAAAAGTCTCTTCTTAAAACTTGTTTTATTAGTTTTAATCTTTTAACTTTATGCATCAAGCAAAACTTAAATTATATGCAACATTCTCTGACTGGAAGAAATTTGTTTAACATTTAAACCTATTTTCTGCACATTCCAGCACATAAAATAAAATATTTTTTTGTGTTTACACTCAGTCTTTCAAATAGATGCAACTGAAACACAACAGAAAATAAATAAAGTCAAAGACTAGTTGCTCTATTTTCACCTGTAAAGCAGGACTGGGGTAGGCGGAGGTTTGCCCTGGTGCAGGTGTGCTGCAGCGGTCAGTTGAAGACTCCGCGAGTTTCTCTGTGAATTTCCCATTACAGTCGTAGCGCACTCGGCGCTTGCTTGGAAGTTTAGGGGGTTTTTTCGCTGTAAAAAGAAGTTTTCTTCCCACGCACAATGGACACTAATGTTTTTGTCACTTTTTATGGAATCAAACTCAAAGTAAGGTCAGTACTTCCACGCTTTAAACGCTGCACGCTCATACTCTCTCCCGCACTCGATATATGATCCATTGTTGACAGCTGTTGTCACGAATGTCGCACTCGCTTACGTTATTGTCATGAGACATTCTTGCAAAAAACTCACGGTTTTAGTAATGCAGTAACGCAGCGTTCCTACGGGAAAGTAACGGTAATCTAATTACCGTTTTTGCAATGGTAATCCCTTACATTACTCGTTACTTGAAAAAAGTAATCGGATTACACTAACACGTTACAAGTAACGCGTTACTGCCCATCTCTGCTGATGACTACAACACAATAAAACCAAAGTAGGAATAAAACAAAGCTGGGTGCCAGAGACATCGTGAGAGGAAACCAGCTTATACAGGCTGCCCAGCAGGTGAAGTCTTCCCTTTATTAAACGGGAGGGCCCGTTAATTAAGACCACCACCCAATACTGACGAGTCCGGCTGTCTCTCCCATGTAAACCACTATCAGTATGAGCCACTCCACAGTAGTGCTAAAAACGTTTAATTCTCAAGTGTTTCACTTCCTGGTGAAATAAAGATTATATCAAACTCCATTATTTTCCTGAAATGTGTTCAGAATTTGCAAGTTATGGCATGCTACTCTCCCCCAATTAGCTGCCTGAATAACTTAAAATTATTGGTACTGATATCAGCAATAGTGGCCCTGTATTTACTTGGTATTGGATCGATACCAAAATTTGTAGTGTGGCACAGCACTACTGTGAATGAGGGTAAGTGTGAATGTGAATGTTTTTGTTGAAATGTCCAGGTAAATATATGCATGTTAAATGACAAGATATACTTGTTCAAATAGCGTCAATTAACACACAACTTCAGGTTTTTTATTTCTATATGATAATTCTTCAATATTAAACAGTACGAACAAGTAGTCTGATGTCCTGTAATCATTCTGAAGCTATAATTTGAAATACAATAATTCAATTCAATTCAATTTTATTTATATAGCGCCAAATCACAACAAAAGTCGCCTCAAGGCGCTTTATATTGTACAGTAGATCGCACAATAATAAATAAAGAGAAAAACCCAACAATCATATGACCCCCTATGAGCAAGCACTTTGGCGACGGTGGGAAGGAAAAACTCCCTTTTAACAGGAAGAAACCTCCGGCAGAACCAGGCTCAGGGAGGGGATAACACATTAAGGTTTTGTACAAAGTATCGGTATTGGATCAGTACCGTCGATACCACCCTGAATTTTACTTGGTACCGGATTGGAAAGGAAATCTGTGGTACTTGCACATCACTATACATCACTTCTTCCTCGGTGACTGCTTTGAATATATTATCTCCCCCTGCTGGTACTGCAACTGAAACGTGTGCGTCTATTTGAAGCTTTGGAGAGGCAAAGTGTGAAACTGACACCATGGACTGGTGTTTCTATTACATGCTTTGCTGTGACTTTATAAAATTGGCTTGTAATAGCTTTCATACTGATCTTTCTTTTAAAAACATAATTATGTACATTTTATTTGGGGTAACACTCGTCGTCCAGGAGACCCCCCAAAAAAGATCTTGGCTTGGAAGAAATTGTGATCTTGCACCAGAACTGAACTTTAGCGTCCTCTGTGAGAAGCTTGTGATATCCTTCACCACCTAAGCAGACATCATCCGTCTTTTTAACTGCTAGCTACTTTTTTGTGAAACATAATTCAGAATCAGGTTTAGCTGTATGGAAACAATTCACGGGAGACCAGGCCGAACTGCTTCAAATATAAGAAATGCTCCAAATTCATGTTGAAATTAAAAACATAAGTGACTAAAAATGGTAAAAATATATGTAACTCAGCAGCATGTCATGTGACCGTCTTCCTCCATATGTCCAGATATGGATGATAAATGAGAAACAAACAATGCAATATTGTTCCACATGTCTGTCTTTAGTGGTTTCGATAAACACTTTTCCCTGAAGGTCTTCTTCGCTCACAAGAAATGAATTTTTCAACTTTGTTCAAATCCCAGAGGCTTACGCTGCTTTGGTTTCAAAGCCCATGGACACATTCATCTTTTTCCAAAGGACAGCTAAAAACACTGGAAATACTGAAGTTTGTGGAAAGGCTTCTTGCATGAAGAAGACTTCAAACTTTGGCTGTCTTATGTGCAGATTCATACATCATGATCCCCGACACCAGGAGACTGTGGCTGTGCTCACCAGCATCCAGGTGCAAATGTGGGAGTCCTGCAATGGTGTATTCAAATGTAGCAGGAGACCCCGAAAGAGGACACAGAGATAAATAAAATGTGTATAATATTTCTGTCCTCCGTCTATTACTTTAATCCCAAATGAGCACTGTTTTCAACTTCCCTGCTACTGGCAGATAATATTTGCTGCGTATTTGCTTTGGAATGAATTGCTGAGGAGTTGCCTGCAGTCGATTCTGAGGTCACTTGGATCACAACAGTGAAAACTGAATGGGAAAACAACAGAGCCACAAAAGGTGGGCCCCAGTTTTTCTCTGTCTTCATATCTGTCCTCTCTTGGGTCGGGTTTGGAGGAAGCTGTCTCGCTGTCTTTCTGTGAGTTTAACCAAAGAGAGAGGCGGTGGCAGTAAAGCATCTTCATAAGGAGATTAACGAGGACAATCCGAACATCTGCAAGCCAGATCATTTACTGTGTGCCACAAAGATGCTTTTGGTCGGATTTCCCCAAAACTGCTGATAAAAGGAGCATGCAAATCGCAAGCTCTGTGCAGAGGAAGTGAACACTTCACCACCATGAAAGAAAGAACGGATACGGGCAGCGTTTCACATAATGAGCACTGTGGGAAGCGGGACCATTCAGCTTGTAGCCTGCATGGCCACAGTTTCTTCAAACATGTAATTAAACCTGAAAAATCTTTAAGCAAAAGACAAGATGGCACTGAAGGCTCTTTAGAATTTATTTGTACTCTATTTGTGGTCTACTGATGGTAGTTGCACACAGATAAACAGTCCCAGTACGTCTATACAAAGATGGGTCCTGATTCTCCACACAGAACTGCCAAGCAGACAGAAACTCAAAGCACATGCAAGCTCACAGTCACAGACTAGTATGATCATAAGAGAACATCCAGAGTCTGTTAGTCGGTATGTGTTGGGTTTACAACGAACATATAATGTACTTGATTACATCTCTGAGCACAAATTTGTGGGCTTCCCTCTATAAACTACACAGTGATATGAAATGATAAGTTAACAGTGAACACACGTGATGGATTTTAATGATGTTAGCGTAGCAGAACCACATCCATGTATTTTTCCCAGCTTATACAATATTATTATTATTATTATTCATGCACCTCGAAGATCTTGGGATGTGCATTAACTGGATTACTCCAAAATTTTCATTACAGTGTTTGTACTAGGATATTACAGTAACTTACAAAAAGATTGTGGTTTTGTCATATAAACCACAAACAAAACCTGATTCTTTTAGAAAATCGAAGCTTTGGTTGTTTACTACCAAAGAGTCCTACAGTCCACTGAGATCTAGTTTGTTTTTTTGGCTGTGAATGACTCTGTGCTTTTGCACTCTTTTCCATGCTTGCATCAGCTTTTCTGGCAATTATGAAACATTACTGTACATCTGAAACCTTTAATAAGAGCCTAAAGGTGAAAAGTTAAGTTTGCAGACTTTAGCAAAGCAAAGATTGTGATTGTGTATCACTGTGCAAACATATGCAGCTTTTTGTTTTGCAGTGGACAGAACTACAGTATCCACTCTAAGCCACATTTGTACCGTGCCAGGAACAAATGGTGAAATCCTTGTTTTTTATTGACATGACTGATTAAAGGTCACCGCCCTTATTCAACTGTCTCTGTGTAAAACGCTCCGATGAGTGTCAGTAGGAGAGGGGAAATGGTTCTAGCACATCATGTTGTGAGAAGTCAATAACCTTGACTTGCCTGCTTTGGAGCTTTTATTCAGTAAAGCAGCTGCTTGATGGCCATCAAGTAATGAAGTGTAAGTTCAGTAATGTTGATCTGCTGATCTGTTGATCACTCATCTCCCTGGTGTTAGTCTGCTTTTCTGTTGTCTATGTCACTATGACTTCCCCATGCTGTCTCAATTATGATATCATTGCTGTAGTCCAATCATCTTCCTGCCTGTCTTCTTTGAGCTAATCAGCCTCCACTTTGTGTGGTTTGACTCTGTGCTCTCGGTAATTCATGCAGCCCACGTTGTCCCGATCTCGACCTAACAGACACATCAGTCAGAGCTCCATCCAAGCCTCAGTCTTCATCTTCACCACCACCAGCGTCCAGACTCCAGGAGGTCCTGTCCTAAATCCTGCCACCACTTTGATTCTGTTAGGCCGTGACGGGTCATCAGAGTCTAATCGCCAAGTACATTAATTTCTCTGTTTGAATAAATCATGTTCAAGTGATCTCTGCTTATTGAACTGCTTGTTAGCCAATCTGGTCTTAGTTCATCATCATGTTTTAGAGACATGGATCATGTGGCTTCATCTGAGCTATAACTGGCAGAGCTGGTCAGACACTGGTGTCCGACTATCAGAGCGAAGGATGAAGTCGTAAAAACGTTGGGAAACAGCAAGACGCTCTGTGGGTTCGACACATTCATATGCAGATATCTGTTTATAGAAATGGGTCAAAATGAGATGATTACTGTGATTGAAAAGTTTTATTATTATAGGAAAAACCAAGTTTATCCACCACGAAGACCAGATAAACTATAAATCTATTCATCTTGGGCTTTAACAAAACCATTGCTGCTACTGGCCGTTCACCAGCAGTTCCAATTATAACTCCTCCTAAAACCACAAACTGACATTTACACATTTCATGATACGAACTGTTTGTCAGGGAGCTGGGCAGATTGATTCTGAAGTTTTCAATGTCTTGTTTTTTTTCTTGCTGTTGAGAGATTTGTTTTTTTTAGATTACAGTCAGGACCATTATAGTCGAGAGAAGATTGTAAATCTCCATCTACACTTATTTAGATTTGGCATCAGTCTTCTTTGTGCAGATACTGCAAACATGTACATAGGAGTGTAGGGCAGTGAGAGCCTCAGCACACCCCCAGTAGAGAGCTGGTAGATATGGAACTGAACAAGGATCGGAAAGTGGTTTCAGGGCGGCTTGTAGCATGCAGCACATGTACACAGGGTACAGCAGCTTAAGCCGTGGGCTGTATATGAGGTTTGCCAATTAGATGCACGAAAACGCCTCTGCAGAGCCATCAGTTGATGTGCACTGGCATCAGCTGATCTGCTGGGATTTCAGCTGAGCTTGAGCTCTGTGTCCTCCCTGCAATAACACAGTGTTTGATTAGCCAGTGTGCCCACCCAGCCACACTGAGAACCTTATTCACAAAACTTTGTGAACTTTTGATTTTCAGTATGAGAATGTTAAGAATGTACAAGGCACACTTTTGCAAACAGTTTTCAGCTGTTGCTCTGTGTGTGTTTGTTTCTGCAAATGCTCGTCATTTAGGTGGCTGATTTCTCGCGTTTTCAGGGGAGATAATTAGAGAGCACAAACTGGAAACAACAGCCAGATGCTCCCATGGCCCCAAGAAACTGTGCAATTATAGAGGTGAGATAATGTGGAAGAAGTGGAGAAGAAAGAACAGAGAGGGGAGGAAAGGAGAAAAAGAGGTAGTAAAAGAGGAAGACAGAAACAGAGAGAGAGAAAGGGAAACAACAGAGGCAAAATACTGGCTTGAGTATATCTGAGAAAATAACAGTGTTAATGAAAAGACACGAGTGGTCTGGAGAATATATGCTGTGTGAAAGACAACTGTGAACTTAAGATGTGTTTTGAAAGTGCATTTGAGCGCAGCACAGCCCACATTCAAAACAGTCCGAAGTATGTATGGTTTGCATAACAGTGGTTTGTCAAGTTCAAGTGTGAGATATGTGCGATCAAAAGCAGCAGGCGAAACCTTTTTCCCTGCTGTTTGATGGAGTTGGTGCTCAAACCTCTGCAGCAGTGGTTTAGCCTGCAGAGTCAACAAAACCATGTTGGCATGTTTGACGTGCCGGGAATCAAAGAGCTATGAAAACATATCATAAGCGTGCAAGAAATTACTGACTGTTTCTTCTGCACGTCATATGCAGAGGAAGATTTGAGAATGGGAGACTTCTGGGCACCAGAAATTAAAACCCGTGAAGGGTGCTATGAAGCAAAGACCCAGTGTTCTGTGTGGGCTTGATATTATTGTTCTCTTATTTGTTTGTGCTTTTAAGATGTTTCTTTTGCATTCACCTGCAACTGCAGTGAATGAATATCATAGATTGAAAGTTGGAAAAATCCCTTTGTTTTGTGATCGATATCTTCTCTGTTATCTACACAGTCTCCCGTCGCTGGACTGGTTAGCTTAAACCCTGGGATCTTCCTGCTGGAAAATGAAAAGCTTACATTTCAAGTTATAAAAATGATTCATTGAACGTGTTTGTGGTTTTCCACACTAAAAAAATCAAACTTTTTCCTACTCGGATTTATATTTGTATTATTTAGATTAATTGTGTTAATACTGTGTTTTAAAATGAAAAAACAAAAATAAAAAAACCCTTTAAATTCAGACTTGTGAGGTTGTGCTGGGAAGAATGACACCAAACAAGGCAGCGTGAAATATTAAGGTAAAAGTAAAAACATCCAGTTATACATATGAAGCAAACCTATGTTTATTTATTAATTCAATGGAAATCTTCAGTTCTTTTAATGTGGGGTTAGCCTTAATCTATCTCTGGGTAGTCTGCTATATGTGAGATTTACCAAAAAAAAAACAAAAACTCGAGTCATTATCTGTTTTGTGGGCTGGCAGCTGAACTGGCAGTGACATTATCATGAATAAAAGCATTTTGACCACCAGCAGCCGGTTCTTCCAGGCATTTAAATGTTTGAGAATAACCAGGTTATAATTCCAGATGACCTGTGAACAAACACCAGCAGCTGCTCTGGAGTTTTGTCCTGTTCAGGTCTTGTAAGCTACCACCATTTAGTTTGGTAAGCAGACCACAGCAATGAGTGTTTTCTGAATAGAGCACCGGCTCCAGCTTCAGGTGACAAAAAGAGGAAGAGTGTGTTAATGCTCAGCAATGTGGACTAATCGGCATGTAAAGGACGAAGGTGCTCACTCTCCCAGTGATGACACCGTGGAAAGAGCTGAACGAGGCCTCACACTGTCTGAACTGTAAGGTTTAAGAGTAAAGTGAAGATAGATGCTGTTAAAATGTCATTTCATGATATTCTTAACATGGAAATATCTGAATAATCATTATGACTGTATTGTTGTATTCCAAGAGGATGAATGTCAAAGTATGCTAATACATGAATACAGATAGGCAGAAATGTCAGCACAATGCTCCTGGACATGTCTTCTTCTTTTACATTTGTTCTTTTTAGAAGTTGTGAGGAACAGGTTTCCTGCACTTCTCTGCTAGCCTTATTACTGCTGTGTAGCTGACTGCATCAAAGGCTGTAGGACAATGGAAGGAAGCCCTTGAAGTGTGTGGCTGCAGATTTGCTTTTATGAAATGTATGACACAAATTCTTGTGATTTTAAAGACAGCAAAAGTGACTTTACCTGAGCTCTGTAGCTGCTGCCATGTGCCATAAGTAACACCATCTGACTACTTACTACACAGTAAGTGGTAAAGTTGCATTGTGGGTAATGTACTGTAGATACCAGATTTATATCCAGGTAGCCAGAATATCCAGGCTTGTACTTCCTGTTGGTTCTCTATGTCAATGTTAATGAACGGATATATATTAGGAAAGATTATATAACTGGATTCTCTTGGACTGTATGAAACCAAAGCCTGCTGTGAACTCATACTACACACTTACTACAACCAGAAATCAGACTGCTTCCAGTACCAAATATCTTGTCCTTGTTATGATCTACCATTTCCTTCTAGTGTTAATCTGCCTCTTTAACATCTTTCTCTCTCCATCTCAGCGCCAATTGCCTATTTTCCAACTTTTTCTAACTTGGCTTCTTCTAGTCTTCATTGGTTCCTGTTTTTATTCACCTTCTCCATTTAAAAACCACTCTGCCAGATTGTTTGGCAGCTTTCTGGTAACAGTGTTCAAGTCTGGTAGTGTTTTTCTTGTGACTTCCTGTCATTTTTATTTTTTTGTGCTTCATATCACTTCTTGTGCATCTTGTCTCATTCTGGATAAACCCGCCTATTCAATTCAATTCAATTCAATTCAATTCAATTCAATTTTATTTATACAGCGCCAAATCACAACAACAGGCGACTCAAGGTGCTTTACATTGTACAGTAAATTCTACAATAATAAATACAGAGACAAACCCAACAATCATATGACCCCCTATGAGCAAGCACTTTGGCGACAGTGGGAAGGAAAAACTCCCTTTTAACAGGAAGAAACCTCCGGCAGAACCAGGCTCAGGGAGGGGCGGCCATCTGCTGCGACCGGTTGGGGTGAGAGAAGGAAGACAGGATAAGACATGCTGTGGAAGAGAGACAGAGATTAATAGTAGGTACGAGTCAATGCAGAGAGGTCTATAACACATAGTGAGTGAGAAAGGTGACTGGAAAGGAAAAACTCAATGCATCATGGGAGTCCCCCGAAAACTGAAGGCTCTCCCTCCCATTCTACTTTTAAATACTCTAGGAACAACAAGTAAGCCTGCAGTGCGAGAGTGAAGTGCTGTAATAGGATTAGGATTCGTTCTCCTTCACTCAAAGCTACTCAAAGCCTTGTTACCCCCACCCAAGTTCACCATTGAACAATCTTGTAAATCAGCCTTTAACACTTTTCATATGCAGACAACTATCTTTATCTCTTAAGATGATTTTTGGGGGGCATTTTTTTCGCTAGTGTAGCAGATATGCGGTGCAAAGGGCCTCCGGTTGGCTCAAAGCTGGGCCACTGCAGTCTAGCCATGAGACAAATGGTTGTCTGCTCACCCACTGAACTAAACTGAGAGCTGAAGATAGATGTATTGTGTGCATTAACAAAATGGGATAGCACATGTTGGAAGACTAGAAGACTGGATCAGAGAGATCATCAGCAGAGAGGAATGGAGAAGGATGGCAGAAAGCAATGGTTGGGAATGGTTTATGCTTTAGGAGACACAAGAAAATCATTTATATGTAAATCTGCTTGCAAAAAGATTTGTCTTATTCCTTTATGAGTAACCAGGTCATAATTTCTGGAAAAAGACACTGTTGCTGATTTTTAAAATATACTTTGAGCACCGAAATGCAAGTGCCATCTGGTTCCATTAAATCTGAGAGAAGCCAGGCATCTCTGCAGCCAATATCTCCAAAATTATCCAACTCACGCTAAAACAATCTAGAAGGATAAATGGCGCTATGGGCCAAAGTGAAAAAAAAATTTTTTTTGATTTGGTGGTGAGGTGTCCCTTTAAATCTGTCTGAATTTTTAAACACTGTCAACCCAGCTCTGGTAGGGTAGACGGAAGCAAATGAATTTGATATCAAGTTTACCGCTTACTGGGTGGTTTTAACAAAAGATAATATTAAAAGAAAAAAACAATTATAAAATCAAAAGAGGTGTTATCTTATTTGCCAAGTCACAAAAACAAACAGACCAACCACCTAACTTCCAAGTACTTATCTAACAAAATAAAACTGCAAAAGCCTCAACCAATATTATTGAAAAAATAAAATAGAGAAAATTAAGTTTGTGTATGCACATTGCTGTATATATATATATATATATATATATATATATATATATATATATATATATATATATATATATATATACACAGCACCCTGAGGCTGTACGCTAAGCGGAAGGAAGGGGGCTGGGGACTGGTGAGTGTCAGCACCACAGTCCAGGATGAGACAACGAACATCCAAGAATACATTGGGAAGATGGCCCCAACTGACCGAGTGCTCAGTGAATACCTCAGGCAGCAGAAACCCAAGAAAGAGGAGGAGACGAGAAACCATCATGGAAGGACAGGCCCCTGCACGGTATGTACCACCGGCAGATAGAGGAGGTGGCTGATATCCAGAAATCCTACCAGTGGCTGGACAAAGCTGGATTGAAAGACAGCACAGAGGCACTAATCATGGCAGCACAAGAACAAGCTCTGAGTACAAGATCCATAGAGGCTGGGGTCTATCACACCAGGCAAGACCCCAGGTGCAGGCTGTGTAAAGATGCCCCAGAGACAATCCAGCACATAACAGCAGGGTGCAAGATGCTAGCAGGCAAGGCATACATGGACGCGCCATAACCAAGTGGCCGGCATAGTGTACAGGAACATCTGTGCCGAGTATAACCTGGAAGTCCCAAGGTCAAAATGGGAGATGCCCCAAGGGTGGTGGAGAATGACCGAGCTAAGATCCTGTGGGACTTCCAGATACAGACGGACAAAATGGTGGTGGCTAACCAAGCAGACATAGTGGTGGTAGACAAACAGAAGAAGACGGCCGTAGTGATCGATGTAGCGGTTCCGAATGACAGCAATATCAGGAAGAAGGAACACGAGAAGCTGGAGAAATACCAAGGGCTCAGAGAAGAGCTAGAGAGGATGCGGTGACTCCCAAGCTAGGTGAGTGGCTCCAGCAGATCCCGGGAACAACATCGGACATCTCTGTCCAGAAGAGCGCAGTCCTGGGAACACCTAAGATACTGCATGAGGACCCTCAAGCTCCCAGGCCTCTGGTAGAGGACCCGAGCTTGAAGGATAAAACCACCGCAGGGGCGTGCTGGGTTTTATATATATATATATATATATATATATATATATATAAGACATGCTATGCGAACTGTACATGATTCACAACAGTCAGAAAATCCTTTACCTTGTGCTTCTCAAGGCCGGGTGAAAGACCTAGGGAACCAGACTCTTCAGCAGGACCCAATTCAAACAGGCACAAAGTTCATCAGGTTTATTTACAGAAGGTTTGGACAGGAATTACTGCAAGCAATGGAAGTCTGGTTGTGGAGATCTGGGATTGGGGAGTAAAGTGTCTAAAAGAGAGTAGAGAAGAAGATTCAGCGGCACACAGATACTGGCCCATTCATAATGGGCCATTCATAATGGGCCAGTATCTAGGAAAAACTTTAAATGTATGTATCAGTTATGTTAATTGGAGTGAAGGATGAGTTTGGATCAAGGGGCACTGGCTAGCTCATCGGAAAATGGGACCATGGGTCTTGGTAGAAATCTTTAATGAAAAGCACTGACATCATACAGACCGAATAATTTAATAAACAACATCTTTAGGAAAGGAGACCAAAGTGTGTGTTCCAGCTTCATGGGAAGAGCTGTCGCAGGATACCGGTGCTGTGGGTAATGGGTATCAACCCCCAGTTGGGCTATTTGGTCTCTGTGCTACTGCAGAGACGGCTTGATTTGCTCAGCACCAGTAAGGTGCTCTTAAGAGGTTCTAGTGGGAATATGCAGGTTGTTGGCCTCCTGTGTGCACAGCATTAGGTTTAGTCTTAAGAATGCAAACAAGTCTTAAGGCCAAAGCCTTAAGACTTGTTTGCAGACATTTAATTTTGAAAGTTATTTCTCCAAATCGATTTGAGTTCCAGGTTTTCTCTGGTTGATAGTTAAATATCTTCAGGTTCTGGACAGGTTTTTGGACAAAATAAAACATTCTGAAAACAAAAAGGAGAATTCAGGAAAAATGCGAACAATCAATGTTCATGACATCTGAAAAAGATCAGCTCATCTCATTACAGTCTGAGTTTTTGCAGTTTAACCACAGGAGTTTTTCATATCAGTTGTAACTGTTGTTCTCCATTTTTCTCTCATCTTCCAGTCCAGTTATCTAACTCCAGAAAGGCTCTCCCTGCTGTTTCTGATTCAACATTCCCATCTGTCCACAGTATGGTGGTATGATATTGTGGACTTGGAGGAATGTCTGATTGATCAGCTCCCTCCCTGTTCCCTGGAGGGTGTGAGGATGAGTCAAGGTGAGAAACCTTAGACCAAATCTTAGTCCTTCATCATTGCGTGAATGCCTCACAGGCATTCACACTATTGAGTTCCTGTTTCTCTTTATTCTTTATTCTACCTTCTTCTTATTATTCTAGTTGCTCCGACCTTTGCTGGTTAATTACTCCCTCAGTTTTCATTCAAACTTTAAACTGTTCTGCTCTTTCTGCTAATGCCAGCTATATCTTTTGGTGCTCATAACTTTTATACTTTTTGAGATATTAAGCTTTTTATGCCATTTTTTGGCCCATTTTGCTGAATGGGACCACATTATCAGTGTGATCACCAGTTTTGCTTGCCGGGCTGAGCCATGTTTTAGCTCAGTGAGATGAGCAGCCATTCTCAGACCTGTCTAAACTCTTTTCAGCACAAATTTCAGCTTTTTCACCTCTTTTTTTAGCAGAATTCTCAGTTTTTCACTACTTTTCAGCACAAAGTCCAACTTCTTCAGCTGTTTTCAGCACAAACTTCAGCTTCTTTACCTCTTTTCAGCAGAAATTCTGCTGATACACCTGTTTTCAGCGCAAAGTTCTGCTACTTAACCTCTTTTCAGCAAAAAATTCTGCTGATTCACCTACAATTTTCAGCTTTTTCACCTCTTTTCAGCACAAATTTCAGCCTGTTCAACTCTATTCTGCACAAAGTTCTGCTTCTTCACCTCTTTTCAGCAAATTTCAGCTTCTGCTCCACAGTGCACATTTGTTCTCTCATCATATCTTTGTTTGGGATCAGAACTGGTTTGGCTCAGTGGGTTGAGCAGCTGCCGTGAGACCCGGTGGCAAAGGTTTGAATCCTATCTGTGACAATTGCCACACTTCTTCCCCGCTTGCATGCACTCTTCAGTGTACCCTTTCACATATAGCCATCTTCAGCAAGCACTTCTGCTTCTACACCTCTTTTCAGCAGATAATTCTGCTTTTCAGCTGATTTCAGCAGATTCCACTACACGGCATTCACACTGCATTTTTGCAGGAAATGCAACTTTTTCTAGTTATATTCTTCTATTACACAGGCTTTATTGTTCTGATAGAACAACAGCTTTCTACTTCTACTCTGGCCTTTTTTCTGACGGTCATGTGTTTGTGGTGAAATGAATAACCCCAAATTACTGATAGAATGATTGAAAGTACTTTGGCTAGAAAATGTCAACCATCTGAAGTTAGACCTGGTAACAACAGCTTGAGGAACTAATGCAATCCTGAATAATGCATGATGGAAGCCTGTGTTCACGACCCCTCCTCTCTTCCACTGTGTATTATCCCATCCAATGTCTTATTAAGTGCAGGGACATGGCAGACTATACTGTACAGCTTTTTCATTAATCCACCCTCTGTCAACTTACATGGCACGAATATCCATACAAATCTGCTTCCCAGCTGCACTCTTGGCTTTTTAAATTTATTTTTGTTCATAAACAGGGCGACCTCTTCTTTGCATTTGTGCATAACATACTACATAGCAGCACTCTAAAGTAGCTGTGGAGCTGCAGGTAAAAAAATGTTGGAATTTGTAGGGAGGACCAAAATCTGCAAGAACTGTTGGGAAATGATGTGGAATTTAAATGTCTGTCTTTAAAAGTCTGAGACGTCTGGGACTGTGACATTTGCAGACTCAACCAGATCAAAATGAAGAACAATCTTTTTGAGATTCTGACCTGTTTTTGAAGTCAAATCAAAGCAGGCATTAGAGGAACAGCAACTCTGTCTCTTTAATTTAGTCACAAACTAAACGATGGTTTGTAGTCATCATGACGTCACTCATTGATTTCTGATTCTGCTTTAATCCAGTTTTTTTTTTTAATTTTCTCCATCACTTTAAATACATCAAATACATTTTTGTTTGAAATTCCTGTCTCTCCTGTTCAATCTGCTGGCAGTTCTGGTTGACGAGAATGCACATCAAACTCATCTTGGAAAAAATGATGGACATACAGGAGCAACAAAGGCATGCTGTCTGCTTCAACTGGACACAAAGGAAAAAATACACACAGGCAGATTTTATGAGCTCCCATGAACAGAATGTCCTGATCAGCTTTAGTATAGAAACCACCTAATTCTGCCCACAAATCCACCCCATATTTACTGTCCACCAGTCAAAGACCGGATCAACATTCCTGAGAGACAAGCAAGGCATGCGAAGGATACAGGGTTGGATCTTTAATGAAACAGAATTATGAACTCAGTGTTTCACACATACTTTTTATTTCAATTAAATTTTATAATAAAACTGAATTGAACTGAAATGTTCTTTTGCTGCTGAAAACAAGCCAACTCAAGCTTTCAAAATGAAAAAATCTTTGTTGAGCTGCAAGAAAAGGTGAGGCTGGCATCCAGCTCCAGCTGAAAATCCAAAGTCACAGAGTAAAGCTTTTAGCTGAATTTCACTCTGACAGGCACAAAGGATCCACAGGTGCGATGATTTTTCATAGTGATACTTACACATTGGTGTTCCTGACTCTATGTTGTTTAGATCGCGCCATAATCTGGTTTGTATCACAGATCCTGAAACCAGGCCTCCCAATTCATTTCTGGACATTAAGAACAGGTTAGAGCTCAGGACTGCGGGTGTAATTAATTTCAGCCAATGATTTCAACAATTTTTTCTAGATAATGTGTGCATAAACTAACATGAAGCTGTTGAGATGGCAATTTTCCATTTTAAGTCTGTCCACAAGTTGAAATGGTTAAAAGTTTCCCAGTGAAAGGGGAGGAATCCATGCCATTGCTCACCCTCTGATCTCTGTGAAGCTATTAGGTCCTTCACAGTGACTAAAGGTGTCTTTGGGTGTGGAAGGCGTGCTGCTTTATTGAGCAAGTGGATAATGGTGCTATAATTTTGTAGATATTTCCAAACGCTGTGGTCAAGATAATCTGTGTTACATGAATGATGTGTAAATTTATGGGAAAACTGATAGCATCGATTGCCAAATAAAACACATGTCTTAGTTATCTGTGCTATGATTTAAAAAATGGTCCACCTTCCCCCAAAACCTGTGACTGTGATTAAACTCAGCTGGAGATATTTCCTTACAAAACTTTCACTTTTATAGACCTGCAATGAGGTTCATAGCCAGAGTCAGTCTGTGGATGGGGTGGTTCACAGGAGACTTCCATCTTATTAACTTGTCATTTGATCTTTGTTAAATGGTTTAGAAAGCATTTTATTGGCGGATTTATTGCTGTTTGATAAGCCAGAAAATGTAATTATTGTTATAGGCTTGATGATGACATTTTAGCAGAGAATCACTCTGAAGCAGGCAGAGTGTTTGCAGATGACTTCAGCAGAGAAGGATAAAAATCTGTCAGGTTAATTGCCACAGTATGAATCCATAATAAGATCAGCTGAATTCAGTTTTATTTATGCATCACCAAATAAACACAACAATCACCTCAAGAGACTTTATACTGTAAGGTAAAGACCCTACAATAATACAGAGAACAATTAGATGATCTCCTATAAAAGCACTTGGTGACAGTGGGAAGGACAAACTCCCTTTTAACAGCGAGAAACCTCCAGGAGAACCAGGCTCAGGGAGGGGAGGCCAAATGCCTCGACTGGTTGGAGGTTAGGGAGAAAAGCAGGATGGAAGAGAGGCAGAGGTTAAAAAACACTCAGTGCATCATGGAAATCCCCCAGCAGCCTACACCTACTGCAACGTAACTAAGGGAGCATTCAGGGTCACCTGATGCATCCTTAACTATATACCTTAGCAAAAAAGAAAGTTTGAAGTCTAATTGTACAAGTAGAAATAATGTCCGTGAATGTGAATCAACACTGACTGCAGAGTATGGTTCTTAAAAAAATTTCTATTAATGGTTAAGGTATAAAATGACAGAAGATGACTCGTGTTCTCAATTTATTCCAATTCAAATGGACGTTCAGTCCTGAAAACATGCAAATTGGATAACAAGACCAGTGTGAGGCTGCATAACTCCACCGAAGCTGAAAACTCTCTTCACGCTCAATTTAGTACCTGGATCCAGAAGGATCCTCTGATTCCAGGACTAAATGATCAGTTTTATTGAGAACATCAAGATGATGCTTCCCAGTTTGTCTAATTTCCTTTCCTCACAAAGGTAAGGTAATGTTCTTGCATCTTTGTTTTTTAATCCTTCTTGTGGTGTGTGTGTGTGTCTTTGTGACAAATGTACTTGATAATGACGGTGGGAAGCTGTGATATTGCCCCCCAGGAGCCAGAGGCCTACAGAGACTGATCCAGGTACCTGGATAACAGGTACCTGGCAGAACCTCTTTGTATGAATTAAGCATGATTTAAATGTCAGGGTGTTCCTCAGTATTCTTGCTGTCTGTGTTCCTTTATTACCAGCGTACACGTCGTCTGATGGCTGCTTCCAGCACAATAGTGCGCCATGTCACAAAGCTCAAATCAAACTGATTTCTTGAACATGGTAAGTACACAGATAGCCTCCACGGTCACTGGATCTCAATCCATTTGAGTACTTTTTGAACGTGGTGGGAGATTCACATCATATAGAGCCAACAAACCTGCAGCAACCGTGTGACGCTATCATATCAACGTGGTTCTGTGCTACAAAAGCTTAAAGCAGTTCTGGAGGCAAAAAGACGTCAAACCCATCAAACCCAGGTGTAACTAACAAAGTGGCAGTTGAGTGTAATCTTAAGTAATAGCTTACGGGTCACAGATTTCACTACAGGATTCGTCTTTGAACATTAAAAGATGTTACATTTTTCTGAGACTGCTGTCTCTGTTTGTGTAACATTAGAAGATCCTTCCACTTTGTTTTAGTCTGCGGTTTTTCATTCTGTTGTCGGTTTTCTCTCTGTGGGTCACTCTAACTGTAGTCTTTGTAGAGATTTGTGGAAATTAGCGGTCTTGAGGTTGTTGTGTTTTCTTTTCATTCTCATTTTTTATGAAATGTTGGGTTTTGGTGTTTTGAAGTGTTTTGCACCTGAGGGTCACTGAACAAAATCCCTTATATTGACTGAAAAACCACAAGCTCTCTTCAGCTTTCGAAAGCCTTTTTGTGTTTTTGTTCTGCTGAACAGAATCTGAATGAGCTTTTCTGTATCAGAGACCTCCCAGATGGAGACATGTTGTGAATGTCCCCAAGTATTTGTCCTTACACTCAGTCAGATCAATCATGTGGTTGACGGTTATTAGAACAGCGTCAATAAAACTGAGTCAGAGATTCATATGATGTGATCTTTGACTATTATAAATACAGATCTCAGTCTTGCCAGTCAATGAGTATGCTGAGATGTGTTTGGTGATTTGGTGTAAGTCTATAAAAATTAACAGCTTAATTTTGGTTTCCATTTCATTTTTGTGTCCAATTCAGAGTTATTGAATTGGGGCAATCACTAGAATCACCAGTTAACCTGATGCACATGTGGCTGGAAGTCAGAGTCTCTGAAGGACTAAAATTAACATCCTTGACAGGCACAGCGAGACCTTCTTCCTGTGAGGTGACAGTACTGACCACTGCATTGTGTCGCCTTTTAATTTGGGTTATGATTTAAATATGAGCTCATATTTTAAATTCATCTGCATTGCTGTTAAACCAGTGAAGGATGTTTTACACTGTCAAAGACTTCATTATCGATGTGATATTTGGTTTGATTTGTCTCAATTGTCTGTGCATGTTTTTCATGTGGATCTCATTTTCTCCCCTCATAGTCTGATAACCATTTCTTCACATTCTCTCATTTTTCCTCACCAGTAAAGATTTTAACACACAGTGAAGATCAGTGAGCTGTATTAGAAGGATAAATTACTGCTAATTCTTCTTCACTGGTGTTCTGCCTGCATGATTGACCCCTCCTTAGAGGCCCAAACAGATGGGCTTCAGTGGAGAAAAACAACCTGTTCATCTCTCAGTTTGAATAATTGGAAGCACAGATGCATACAGACTTGCACACAAATGTGTACAACAGTGTTTAAAAAAAGGGTCTGTGGTCGTCTGGCCAGGTCGACGGCTCCATCTGCGCTTGTATAATTACACCTCAGCACTTGAGTCGGTTTGCTTTGATTCAGGAAGTGTTTTCTCACTTTGGTGTTGCTGCGACTCAGCCGTGAGCCGGTGGAGTTGTGCTGGAGAAAACACCACATCATACAGTCTGAGGCTGGAAGCAGACGCTTCTGGTCTGAAGCCACTCCACCTACACACCTCCTACCCTCTGAATACCAACCAACCAGCTAAGCCCACAACCCACAACACCACCTCCGAACTTCCCAAAATGCCCCCAACTATATCAAGGCCCTCTGAAAGGAGCCAGAGTCTCTGCATCACAAAATAAAGAATCCTACTACACCTTTAGGTCCAACAGTGGCACCCCACCACATCTAAAGGTACATCAGAGTTTTAATCGTGGACTCTGATTTTGAAAAGACTGAGGTTTTTGCAGTGTCACTATTTATTTTGAGATGATTCTCCATCATCCTCCAAATGGAAATTTATAAAAGGAAAAAGCCAAAAGAAAACAGAAACCACTGCAGAATGTGGACATTGTGATTCCTATTTTGAAAAGTACATATAGAAAACTTGAAATACTTCTCTCCTGCACTTACCTTTGTGTAGACTGTACCTGTAGGAACAGAAAAGGAACTTTTCATTACCCCTACCTCCGGCTGCACAGCTCTGACCTACAAAGTGCTAAACTCCAACGGACCTCTGAAGGTGTCCTTTATTATTTGGCACCAAGATGCTAGCACCAGACCATTTGAGTCCCTATGAGGTGGAACCACAGCAGATCAAATTTGTTCCAAAAGAAGACTGGGTGAGGCCAGACGGGGAATTTTTTTGAAAAACTGAGGCTCAGCAAGACACTCTAATAAGAATTCTGGCAGGCGACCACCACTGATTGGTAACGGATTGAGGCATTGTGTGATTAATTCTGGAAAAGGCTTGGTCCTCAAAGATCAAAACAGAGCTCTGACAGATGAGCCGGCAAGATGAACTTGGGGAACGCAACATGTGGTTGGTCACAGAACAATGGAGACGGCTCGCCGTGGCTTTAAGTCGCACAGGGGAGACGTCTGTCACTGTTGTTTCTGCTGCACATTCTACACTCATTCTGATGAATGATGCTGTTTGAGACCAGAACACACTCTTTGGGTTCATTGCAAGTTTCTCTGAACTCACCTAATATCTGACATCATGACTATTTTGTAAACCAAACCTCATCAAACAAGCAAACATGTGTGAAGCCTGCAAAGCAAACAAGAGCATTTATAAGCTTTAAACTAGGTGAATTTTTACATTTCTTTGTTGGGTTTTAGATGCATGTTTTTACAGCAATCATGTTTTTACTCCATCAGCCTTAACTTTAATTCTTCATATAAGAAACGAGCATGTTGTGGAATCAGGATCTGCCAAGTGTGGCAAAGGGGTTTTTTGAATGCAGCCTCAGGCCCCACAAGCTCCAGATGCCAAGAAATCATCAAGAGCTGTTTCTTATTAGTTTGTTCCTATTTGTATTTTTCAAAAAGCTCTAGACCCATTAGCAGTGAAACTGTTTGGAGTTCGAGGGGAAAATGAATGATCATAACATTGCTAAAAGACAGCTCTTCACAGGACAAAGTTATGTTCAGATGCTATATCAGAGCGAATAAACAAAAGCAGAACACCAACCGATTTAATTTATTATGACTGGTGCTTGACTTAAATGGGTTTTCAATTTGTAATGACTTGGAAAAGCTGTAAATGTGAGGCTCAGCAAGAGCTCACGGGGAACTTAACATGTCACTGGAGAGGAAATATGATGCAATTTGCTTCCAATTTGTTTGTTTTTTTATGACAAAGGAAAAGAAAGCATTAAACCAGATGCCTTTATGTGAAAGGACGGAAAATGATGAAGCTGTCATAAAAGTGGCAGCCTTGGTAAATCGTTACTCGGAGCGAGCCAACTGACATGCGATATCCTAATTACATTTCCTTTATTAGTTTTAATGTGAATTTATGGCAACCACAAACTGCTTTTGTCCTCCAGCTTTTCACTGTAATGCACACTTGAAGAAAACAAAGATTCATGAGTTTAAAAAGCTCAATTAATTCAATTAAATGTCCTCTATAATCCTGTGTGGTAGGTTGTTTATTCAGTGTTCTCCCCGAGTTCAAAGGTTTTTATAACCCACAAAATTGTTACCTGATTAGATGGACTGCAGGTGTGTTTGCTGATGATGTCATTTGTTAGAAAAACCTAATGTAAAAAAAATCGAACTGCAGTTCTCTCCAGATGTTTGTAACTGCACGTCAAATATTAAAGGTATGTTGAGATGTTTTACTACTCTCATTCTACACTTCAAAACCTTTATAGTGAGGATACATCTGAACAGATAAACTGAACATTAGTAGATTTAGATAAAAGGGCAGATGAAAGCAGCAAACACCTTGAAGCAGAATTGTAAAAATGAAAACAAACTAAAACAGCAGTTTTAGGATTCAGTGTATTCCATTCCAGGTTTTGAGTTGCTCTGTGGGATGTTTTTGTACATGATGTTTGCCTGTACGGATTTTTTACACAGCCAGTCCCTGGTTTCCGTCAGAGAAGGTTAAAGAGCTTTGTTTATGTGATTTAGTTTCTATCAGCATTAAATAACTAATTACTGTTATATAGTCAAAGATTAGAGTAGTGAGGAGATGGGGCAGGATGCTGGCCTGAGAACATGTTATTGTACTTTACCTTAACAGGACTCTACCTGAACTGGCTTGGCATCAAAGTGGCAAGCCTCCTTCACCCCAATTTATGATCTCCATCAATAATCATTTTACTGCACAAAGCTCACAAAACCTTCTCCAAGTGCTCTGACTGGCGGTAACAGCAAATGTTTTTATCTCCTTCTATCAGCTGAGTGATCTGATTTCACGCTGCAGACTGCACACCTCTGCCAAAATCTGGAAGCAGCATCATGCTTGTTTTATGCCTGAGCGTGAAAGTAGTTTGTTGTCGGTTGGAGGCAGACAGATGCAACTCTTATTTGTGCTGCTGCTGGTCGTCAGCCGGCCGAGGAGAGAGAGATGAAGTCTCCTTTTCCTGGTGAACTCCGCTGTTCCTCCCTTTGCGTTGACACATAGGTCATCCACATCCATTTATTGAGTCTTCGCCGGGCCAATTCTGTCCCCCGGGCCTTATCTTTGACACCCTTCCTTGCACTACGCAGATGGCCATGTTTGCAGGACCATAAATTACACTCACAGAGGGAGTCTCTGAGACAATGGAGGTGTGCAGGTTGTCACCTAACTGCTCACAGTGCCCGCTGCATCCCGTCATCAACGAACTATGTCTTGTTCCGTAAACAGTTTTGATGATTAACACAGTACACTTAGCATAGTGTTACCATAGCACTAACAAACAGTAGGCAACCAGTCATCTGGTGTATTTCGCCAGCTAAATATTGTTTATTTGAAATAGAGGCTGTAGGAAATGTTGGCTTTGCATGAGCAGGAACATGTATTGATTCTAGCAGCATTCACAGACATCCAGTTCACAAAAGTCTTAATAAATACGAGTCACCTCAGTCATGCTCAGTCACCATTGTGTTACCTTTTTGTTGGGAGAGACCTATTAAGTAAACCCTGTTAGATTACCTCCAAATGTTTGGTAGCTTTATCCCTGACACCTGCACATACTGAACCGTCCTCATGCCAAACCCGGAATTCCAAGTTGAGCACTTTGTTGTGTTGCTCAGTTTAAAGTGAGGCTTGTTTACCATTTCAAAGGGTTAATTATTGTAAAGGTTGCCATGGGGATAAATGACACTTTCTTTGCTTTTGTTAAAAAAAGGCGGTATGCAAATGTTGCCTGACCTACCACATCCATACAACAGTCGAGCTCAGGAATGGACTCGGTTTACCTAAATGACTTCTAAGTGTAACGTTGCTGCCCCCCTCCAGCTCCCCTTCCTTCCGACCACACTTTATATATACGGTACGTACGGGTTTATGAGGTCTGATGTTTGGCCAACCTCATCCCTCCTCCTTCCCTTCATCCATGTTTTATGGGAAGCGAGAAGGCACCTCGGTTTACTGTTTCAACCTCTGATTTCAAAGCAGAAAATCAAATGTAGGACCGCTTACTTGACCGACCCAGCCTGTTTTTTATCAGCAGCTCACTTTTATTTTCAATGAACCTAATGAAACAAGAAAAGGAGATGAGAGGAAAGGATTGGAGAGATAAGAAGAAAGGTGATTGAAAGGGAAAGCAGTAAAGAAGAAACAAGGGGAAGGGAAAAGAAACAGCATGTGATTTATCATGTTCGAGATTCAGGGGAGCCTGGGATTTATTACAGACTGTATGTAATCTGGCCCCATTCTAAAACATATATATGCATAAGGTCCATCTGCTGAACACCTGGAGAAGTCAGGCGTGCACGTCAAAATGAAATAGTCTTCATTTATCCGTTTCAAATGTTATATGGAAGCTGAAAAGTGGATTAAGACAGGAAAAAACTAATCACAGCCCAATTTCTAAAAAAAGTTTGGACATGAGGCGCATTTTAATCTGAATACAATTTTTCATAAACCAAACTAAAACTAACAAAACAGCAAATGAGCATGAAATAAGAAAAACAGGTGAAATGTGATGTATTCAGCCTCACTTTTTAAACATTTCTGCACACGTCCTCACAATGGCTTGTAAATATTAAAAAAACATATTAATAAATATATATCAGAAGCTCAGAGTGACCAGAATGTTTAACAGGAAAGTGTAACTGTAGATTTGGATTCCATCATCCACATCATATAATGATTTGTATAAAACATTCAAAAAAACTTGAGAAATATCTCACGATTCAGAAAAACAAATAAAATGGACTTGACTGTTTAAATTGTGTATATACCAACTATATTTTCCATCATAAAAACAGTTTATTTCCGCTGCATTTTGCTCAAAATTATTGCTTGATGTTTATAAAAACAGAGAATCTATTTCTTTTAATGCAAACAGAAGTGAACTGACAAATAGAGGATTGTTACTGCGGTGGAATCAGCACCATTTGCTATATTTGAGATTTATTTGAGGCTAACTTTTTTCCTTTATTAATAGCCTGCCCACATGTCCTTGGGCAAGGCACTGAAGATTTACATTTGCTGCTGAGTCTGACTGAAGGGAAATTCTTCTTTTCCCTTTGCAAACTGAAAAAGAATTTAATATTCATGGTCTGTTCACGTTTCACAGTGCAACAGGGCTCTGATTTGAAAACAGGGTGTATGTTCATATTCCAGATATTTATCATGAGCGCTCATCACTTCACGAGCAGGGAAAGGAAATGTCAAAGGAGATGTTGAAACTAGAGGAGGAGCGGAGGGAGAGCAGTCAAGAGACGGGCAGTAAACAGCGATTCATCACACTCTGCTTCTCTGGGAAATTCACCTCCAAACAAAAAAAGTAAGTCGTGAATTCTGATCCAGAAAACTGCCGAGGGCTGCCATTCCTGAACTGTTTCTGCGTCTTTTACGACTTAGACTGAGGTACATCACACGGATTACAGAGATCAGCGTGTTTTTTTTCACCAGAAATGACACTTGAAACCAGTAAAGATCCCACAAGGTGCCAAAAAACTGCCATAAGGCCATATGCCAGATAACTGGCTCTACAGTGATTTCAGTCTGCTCCAGTCGGTCCAAACTAACCCACATTTGGTGCTTGAGATGCCCCAGTTTGAAATAATCAGACAGCTCTGTGTTTTAAGCAGCACGGCTCTTCCAGAGCATGGAGATCAGTTTGGAAATGCCACACTCTGGAAGGCCTACATGTGAAAATGCCTACATGTGAAAATTATCGTTGTTGTCCTGAATACAGTTTACTGCCTCACTCGTTTGACTTGAGTGACCTCCCATTCTTAATCCACAGGGTTTAATATCATGTCAGGAGGGTTTATGGGAATTTTTGATGTTGGACGAGAAGGTCTGGCTCGCAGTCTCAGCTCCGATTTATCCCAAAGGCATTCTGTCGAGTCAAAGTCAGGACTTTGTTCAAGTTCTTCCATATCGAATTCACTTGCCCTTGTCGTTGTCCATGTTGTGCTGATGTTGAGCTAATATGAAGACCACATGACATTTGGAGGTCTTCAGCCTTTAAACAGCCAGTAATAAACTTTTGTCCTGGATTTCTGCCCTTGTCTTTGTGCGATCTGTTTGAATGTGAACTTCTTTAGTTTGCTGGGGAACTGTTCCAGCAATCTGCCATTGCAGATAAAGCCAAACTACATTCAAATCTTGAATGACTATCAAAGTAATTTAGAATAGAAGATAAATGATAATTGGTTTGTCTAACTGGAATCTTTTCAGGCACTAAGAAGAATAAAAGAAAACAGAAAAAACAGCCATGTAGGCAGGTACTCGCTTGCTGCTCAATCCGTCGCGGTGTGCCAGCATTGACTGCTGCTTTTAAGCAGCAGTCAAGAACACTGGCTTAACTTTATACGGGCTGATGCCACCTTGCAATCAATATGCAGGTGGGTTCCCAATTAACCTAGTGGCGTAGTCGAGAGAGCGAGCGCAGGAGAGAGCGAGGGCGGTAGAGCGAGTGAGGGAGAGAAAGAGAGAAAAAGAAAGGCGAGTAGCCCATCCGGCTACAGATGCGTTTCTACATGGTATTCATGTCCACTTGAGCAACAAAACTGACTATTCGGCCTTCAATTAAATTCAGTTCAATTCAGCTTTTTTTATACAGCTCCAAATCCCAACAACAGTCACCTCAATGTGCTTTATGTTGTAAGGTAGGCCCTACAATAATAAATACAGAGAAAAATACAACAATCACGCGATCCCAGATGAGCAAGCAATTTGGTGACAGTGGGAAGGAAAATCTCCCTTTTAACAGGAAGAAACCTCCAGCAGAACCAGGCTCAGGAAGGGCTGACGAGGGTTGCCATGAGAAAAGGAAGACAGGATAAAAGACATGCTGTGGAAGAGAACAAGAGATTAATAACAAGTATGATTCAGTGCAGAGAGGTCTATTAACACATAGTGAGTGAAGAAGAAACACCCAGTGCATCATGGGAATCCCCCAGCAGCCTACACCTTTTGCAGCATAACTACGGGAGGATTCAGGATCACCTGATCCAGCCCTAACTATATGCTTTATCATAAAGGAAAGTGATTCAGTGATTTGCTGCTTGGAGAAAAAGTGCAGCCCTGATCATACTGTATGTAGTACTGTATTTTTGTTATATTACATACCTAATGGTACATATTTGTTTAGATCTACCACTGTATAAACGGTTTATAGTAAATATGCGTGCTCATACCTCATACCGGTCTATCAGAACATCCAGATCAGCCAGGCAGACTGAAAATATCATTGCCACAGCTGCCAGATCCATAAAGAAAAGAGCATGTACAATATAGACTTCATATTTACTTGCTTTTTGTCTCCATATGGTTAGTTCCACCTCTAAATTCTATACATTTAAGATTTAAGCTTAGATTTCAGAGTAAAGCGTGGAACTAATGTGCACTTGACTTTTTTTTTCTTGCAGGGCTGTGCACCAGTCCAGGACCTCAGGATATCTCATCCACCGTGCAGCAGCAGGAACTTCTCTGACCTCAGAAAGACATCTACTCAGAGCAGCTTCCAAACCACATACTTTATCCAGACGCTGTGGCATTAAAATCAATTTCAGGAGTCAAGAGAGCAAAACCAGTGAATTCTGAGGGAATGCTGTTTAGACTGTTTGTGTAAGAATGTGTTAACCGCCTCATCTCCATGCACACTATGAGAAATCACCTGGCACGTCTTGTGTTTTCTCCCCTTTGACTTGTGGCTAATCTACCATTGAAAAACTCAGATATCTACCAGGTAACCTTACAGCATGCTTTAGTGATGTGGAACAGTCCTCAGACATTTATTTTAATTAATTCAATAAAATTTGGGACTTTACTAGAGTGTGTGACTTTTTTCATAACTTAACCAGCCAATACTTGGACATTTTCTGGTGTATCTGTAACAAATTACAAATCCTGATTCAGTTTGATGGCACCAAAGGTCAGAGAAAATTTCAGACTCTTATCTTTTCATAGTCTTTGAGTTATTTCTGCTGAACAACAACCAAAAAAAGACCTGAAAATAGGTCGATGGACCATTTTTCAAAAAATATGGACAGCATTTATTTTGTATGTTCAATTTTTGCACCTTAAAATTGTCATAAAAACTGGATAAGGCTGAGTAGAAGTAGAAGTGGGTGATAAAACCCACAGGCCTCATGTGCTGAATCATAAACATCTGTCTGTCCATTCCCCCTTCTCATCCAAGTCTGGTCATGGTGGCACCGTACTAAGCGAGCTACTTCAAACGTGCTTCCCAGCAGCATCTTCCAGATCGTCGCAGGAAATCTCAAGATGTGCTTGGATGAGGTGAGTTAACAAATCTCCCGTCGGTTCCAGGAGGCACCCAAGAGGCATCTTTATTAGAAGCCCGAACCACCTTGGCTGGCTCGTTTCTCGGGCACAGCAGCAACTCTGAGCGACTTCCAGATGTTTTCTTACCTGAGTTTCTTTCTTCTGCCTTAGACATTGTGTCTGCACAAATGATGACACTGAAAGTGATTTTTAGAGTGAGTATAAAACTGATGGCCTTTAATCTCTGCAGGATGCCATCACTTGGTAATCCATGCCATCGGTGGATCAGGTAGTGTTTGTCGTCTGTTTTGCTTCCTTCTCTTTTTAAACCAGACCCTGTTGACTCTTATCTGAGACGTCGTCTGTGTCTTTGAGGACGACATTTCCCACCTGCCCTGTTGCAGCAGAGCCTCTTTCCTTCTTTATTTTCACCATCTTTGCTCAGCTTTGGTTTAATTACACTGATGTTACATTATTAGAGGATCATTCAGGTCCAGACTGCTAAGGAAACACAGTTGTGCCATTTCTGGTTTCCTCTCTAAACTCTGTTGTTTCAGTTTCTTTCTTTTTCTTTTTCTTTTTAAATCAGGTTTTGAGCCATGAAACATGAAACCCTTGGAGACAGATCTTTTTCCTGATATAGAGATATTATCTCTGTCTGTCATGGTGTTTGCTGTTCCTGTGCTAGTTTTGAATATCGGGTCTTTTTCCTCCAGTTTCTATTTTACTTCTTGTGTGTTTTTCTGTCCCTCGTCTTCCTTACTCTGTTAATGTTTTAGTTTTCTTTTTTAAGCCCTAGCCTGACATCTTGTTGACATCTGATCTCTTTGTTAGTCCTCTCATTTATGTTTTGTATTTTACTTCCTGCTTTGTGGTCGTAACCATCCTCACCTGTATTGATTATGTTCATGAAGCTCTAATCAGCCCTCTTTGTATAAATATCCTCCCTTGCCCTTTGTCAGGACAATCAGTTTAACAGGACAATCAATTTATAGTTCAATGTGTTCATGCACCTCGTGTAAAGAATTGATGTGAAGCTTTCGTTATGAAAGAAACAACAAAGGGGTTGGAGGCAGCACGGGAAAAGTCCCACTGGGGTTTAAAATGTGTTGCATATCAATAATTTTGACTTTCATTTTCTTTTTTCATAAAATTTTCATTTTCTAAAACTATTTGCTTACTTTTAGCAGAAGGAATTCATGATTTGGGTTGATAGAAATCTTTTCACTATACCAGGTGCGGCCAGTCAGCAGGGAACTTCCTCTGTGTTCTTAACTGAAATGTCTTAACACTCAAAGTCATAGGTCACAAAAAAAAAATAAAGAAGCAACACAAAAGTTTGACTCCGGCTCTGTGATCATGTCAAACCTTTATTCCCTTTAATGCTGAAACTAAAGCATGCTTGCACAAAATAACCTCACAGAAAAACCAGAAAATAACACAGCCGTGAAGGGAGGACAAGCGTTCACAGAATCATAGAAAAAACAGTACAAACGCTAAAACACAGCAAAAGCCAAGATGAGTTACAATCCTCGGTGAAACATCCGCATGTGGTACAATATCCGTCAACTAAACATAGTGCAGGTGACATGAAGTATTTACATTAAATGCAACTGTACACATGTCATGTTAGAAGAAAATAGAGATGTGGGTGGACTTAACCTGTTAGCCCAGAGGAAACGAAACGGGACTCGTAACGTTTACTGAGTTTGGATATCTGATTGAACAGTGACTATAATGCTACTGCATGCTGAGCTGGCAGAGAGCCGTTAGGGAACAAGAATTCTGCACAAGAGCAGACAGATTAAAGAGCACATCTACAAACGGCTTCAAAAAGTCAAGGCGGGCATTGGCAGTTCATTAAAATAATTAATTTCTGCTCGATTAGAAACATAAAATGAATTCTGGCCTCTTCAGCCAAGCAGTACGAGTGATGTTAACTTTAAGGCTCTTTATTGGCCTTTTCCGGGCGTTGGGCAGAGTTTGGGTTCATCTGATGTTGTCACGTGACTTTTGTTTTCAGCCTGTCTGGATTGAGCACTCTCCTCACACTCTGTGTGTACTTTTTCATTTTGTTACCACACAAACATTCAGCTTTGTTCCCAGTCAGGAAAATCTTCCTTAATAAAAATGCAATAAAAAACAAAACAAGAAAAACTTCAGGACATGATTACAATATAAATTTAAAGCATAAGGCTAACAATAGTCACTATTTTTCTTCTGGTCCACAGATCAGATAACATAGTTGAAATGTTTTCATATTTTCTCAGTAAAAGTTCCTAAATTGAACTGAAACCCACAGTGAGCGCTCCCCACAAACTAAACTTAAACATCTGCAAGCTTCTTTCTGCCAAGTCCAGATGAAGACAGAGGTCTGGCTATTTTTAGAATAAGATATGTTGAATATAAGAAAGAAAAATAATAGCAAATATTAAAGTAAATCAACACCCTGCACCTTAATCAAAGCATGACTTTTGTTTTGCAGATGATTTAAAGAAAGCTTCAAAATGGAATAAATAAATTCAGGTGTGCACACCTGGTAATTTCAGTGTGTGTGTCAGCATATATTCATAACTTTGTGGGGACCAAAATCCTGGACCCCACAAGTTTGAAGGCATTTTTGAGACTCAAAATGTGGTTTTAGTGCCAGGGTTACAATTGAGTTATGGTTAGGTTTAGGGTAAGGGGCTAGCGAAAGCATTGTTAATTAGATGTCCCCACAAGATATGAAAACCCAATGTGTGTGTGTGTGTGTGTGCTGTCCTCTCTGGGCAGTCATGCTTGATATGAACATTTTAAGGCAATTCTGCAATAAAAACTGTCAGTCCTGTAGGATTAACATCTTATTTGATATTTTAATAAAATCCCCTGAATAATTTCAGGTGCAATAATCTTCTTTTGTCATTCAGTGCTCTATATTTAACCATCTTTGGCTCTGTGCTGGGTGCGAGCAAAAGTACAACAATAGTTTTTTCCACCCTTAGGCTGAAGCCAGTCCAGTGACTGACGGGATAACTGAGCTATGCCCCCGCACGGACCTGCCAAAAAGGCCTCGGCTCTTCTTTCACAGTCTCAAGGGAATTGTTTCTGAGTGCTGAAGAGTGCATTCTTCTGCCACTCTGGGCAAAAGAAAAAAGAAACAGGGATTAAGGGGTACAATACGTGACTACAACAATACATTCTGCAGTGTTGAATGCTGTTGGCTCCATGTAGGCAGTGGAAGTCCAGTTAGCCAACAGTTGATGAGTGGAGGTCCAATGAGTCTGAATACCAAAAAAGACCTCAGATAGGTCCCTATGTTCATCCTCTATGGTTTTCCCTCCCAGTAAGTTGATTATGTGGTTAACCAGACACAGGAAGACATACAGTCATTTACAAAATAAATAGTATACGACACAATAAAGACTGCTCAAAGCAATGGAACAGAATAGCACACATACTTGTTTTTTACCAAAAAAAGGCTTCTATTGGAACAGGAAGGTGCTTTTTCCCCACTTTGACAGAATTCATGAAATTTTATGGTGGTGACAAATGACCACCATAAAACTGTTTGACTGATTGCAACACCAAGAATGCTCCAGTGCTAATTGTGTAAATGGGAGTTAAAGTGCTGCAGGGTCAAAGAAAGGTCTACTACTACGATGTCTCTCTTTATCACACACAAGTTATATTTTTCTAAATGTAACAGTGAACTTTTCAGACAATCTAACTACTAACTGAGCTTCTTACAGCTTTAAATACTGATACAATGCTACTACTTCATATATATATATTTAACACACGATCTAATGTGCAGAGTGTATGTTTCTATTAGATTTAATTGATAAAATAAAGAAAAAAGATTACGTTTGATTGTTTGGTGGCAAACTGGATAACATTTTATGTGCAAGTCATTAACCTTCTCATCAGCCACAACCCAGTCACCAAGCAGAATATTTTATTTCTGTTCTTTTTAAATTGTCTTCCCAGACAATAATGATTCCAACTAACATCAAAAGCTATTTACACCGCTTCCAGAAAATAGGAATAAAGGAACAGGGTTAGGATAACCACCTGTGATGGTTTAGGTCTCAGGGGCCTTAAAACATGGGAATTATTGATTTTCAATTTGGTAGGAATTAAAAATGAAAGCGAGTTTATCCACCGGATTTGAAAGCGCAGTTATAATTTTGGTCTAACAGCAATGACGAATTACATTTTCAACATTTCAACATTTTTATTTTAATAAAATATTGTATAAACTGCAACCAGGTTTAAATTTCAATGCAGTCTGGCATACCTAGACTGACGATGTTGTCCATGATACAAACACAGTCAAGCAATGAATATCACACTTGATTTACTGAGAGGAAACTAGTTCAGCCTTGATGAAACGTGAACATCTTTGCTAATGACTAAATGTTCTTCATAGACTAAATGATCACTGCATGGTGGCTGCATGTGTGCCATGGAGTTTCATTTTATATCTCTTTATTACACAGAGGGATTTTTATCAGGATCTAAAGTCTAAGGAAGGGCAGGAAGTGGTGACTTTCATGGCCTTACAAATTAAACCATATGTAAAAATGCTGCTTTACCTGTGTAGAAGGTGATGAAACAACATTAATATGAAACTGATATTGACTTTTTTACATTTTGAGAAATAAGTGTAGATTATTTTGCTAACTCGGTTGATTCTCTTAAAAAGAAAAATGATACTGATGATTAAATTCATGGATCAGTTCAGCCAAATTACGAGAACAAAAATATCCTCTGTCACTGCTCCTGTTCCCTCTCGTTTTTCATGCTGATAGATTTAAATCTCCTCTGCTTTAGATATTTGTCAAGAAAGAAGAAGAAAGAAGAAAGAACTAGGATGGAATTCCTCTTGCACTTCCAGGACCGCTGAGTAACCTACAGACTTGGCTGTCATCAGGTTTCCCTTAGAAATATGTTCCTTCTAAAAGGAGGTCTGCAAAATACTTGTAGTAATTTGAATATCTAATATGAAAAGACACACTGATGCTGAGTTTTATTGTCTAAACCACAACATGGGCAGACTTAGCATTTTTGCTGTGATCTGGGTAAACTTATCCATAAGTCCTTCAGGCTATAATATTGTCATATTAGCAGCTGTATTACCTTAAAAAACTATTACAAAATTCTGAATAAGAGCAGATATTTGAACAAGAGTAAGAAAACGAACCTCCAAATTTGAATAGTAAAGAATTTACCACTATGATTGCTAAACTCTGGCTGACATGCACAAGAAAGCTTCAACAGCTTCTGGCTTAACTTTATCTTTTATCCACTAAACCACCAAACATGTGGGAAACATTACAATAATTATATATGAGCACGACATTTTCAAAAATGGAGTCTGAAAATCAAAATATGTGTTGATATACTCAAGCATTCCATCAATAGACATACCAAGTTTTGTTCATGATAATAATATTTTTAATAAATGTAAATATGTTAAATGAATATTTGAAAACACCTTGATCAATCGGCCTGGAGATTATATTCTGTTCAATTCTCTTTTTGTGTGTGTCCATCCTATTTCTGCCCTTTTGGTCATCACAACTTAAAGCATGTATATAAAGCATAAAGTATGTACAGTTGCAGTGACCCTCTGAGGACCTTACAAAGGCACGAATAAAATCAACCATCCAGACAGATTTTCACAATAAAAATAAGGCACATAGAATAGATAGATCTATATTTACAGAGGGTATGGCTCCACACACACGTGCACAAATGGACAGTTTTAATAAACATCACAGTATTAAAAAGATGCCAAACCTAAGAGTCTATTTTTTCTTCAATAACATCCTTTTTTCATTTTTTTTTCCTTTCCTCACCCCTCTGATCACTCCCCCTTGCTCCTAGTTTCGTCTTACAGTCTGGCAGCCAAGTCGGCCAATTCTGGTAATTTGATATGATACAGTAGAATCACATCAGCGTCACTGACCACCCTGTAGCTTCTCTTATCATTCCTATTCAGAATAATTTGTGTTGATTAACTTAATTCTGATGAGTTCACAGGCTGCCGTTTAAGCATATTTCATAAAAAAGCATATTTCTTGAAAAGCAAGGACTTTTGTACAAAGGAATTTAATCACGTTATTGCATACTCTGTACTGAGGAAAAATATCCAATCAAATTAGAGTACACTCTGACAAACCGGCCTGCTCCTTGTAAATTTAACTTAAATGAAAACACATATCAATTTTTTGCAGATTGTTGAATTAATTGTACAAAAAAACTATGTGCTCCTACAGCAAAACAAACAATTCACATGATGACACACGGTTTAGCAAAGTTTTCAGGGACATCTCTGAGGCTGAGACAGAACCAGAACGCTTCTAAACAGTTTGTGTGGGTGTTGGGCTTGTACAGTGTTACGGGGCTATCTCAATGAATATCAGAAGAATAAAAAAAAAAAAAAAACACTCTCTGACTAAGGCTTTTAGAGCTCTGTGCTGCTTGGACGAGCTCTACAATTCAAAGCTTCTCAAACCATTGAGGCTCTGAGAGTTTTTGAAACACAGGGAATGTCAAATGCTGGAGATTTCTGGAACGTGCAAAAGTCTCTGAGCACTGACTCAGGCTTCATTGAGTTTATAATCATGTTCTGTAATTCAACTCAGTCAGCCGCTACAACCTTTCTCTTGGAATGAGGGTGTCACACAACTTTAGAATACTTGGATACGTTTCAAAACATCGAATTTTGCAAAAGGCTCTCACAAAGTTCTGGAACATTAGGAAGATATCCAACAGACTGAACGGTTGAAGGCTGAAATCCAGAAATGTTAGAAGTACTTCCAGAACACAGGTTCAATAATGTTCAGCGGCATGTACAGAATAATGACTCATGTTCCAGTGCTGTGCTTCATGTATGAACCTTTAACAGAAGCCTTTCAGTGAAGCTGTGAACAGGATGTTATGAAGTTTCTAGAACAATGTGGGCAGGTCTAGAACATATTCTAATGGGGGGCAGCAGAAGTGCTGAGGGCAATCTAAAACCTGGTGCAGTGGGTGCAGGTGTCAGGCATGATGATGTTCTTGCAGAAGTTGTCAGAGTGTGTGGAACAGTAACCTTTCACCTTGTCAATCATCTGGCTGACAGGAAGGATGGAGGACGAGGAGGAAGAGGAGTTGGGCTCCACTTCTGAGGAGGAACAGGATGAGGAGATGCACTTTGGATTGGTCTGTTTGGAGTAGCATTTAGCTACAGGGATCAAAAACACAGAGGGAAAGCAGGTGTTATGACCTAATTATGGATTAACATCAGTTATTATCAGTTATTAGAAGGAAATCTGATTACATTGACGCTGTCACTCACGGTGAAAATGTCAAATTAAACATGTTAGCACTTGTTATTTAACCTTCACTTATTAGTATTACTTCTAGTTAAAAGCTTTACAAACAGGATAAATTAATAAGGTGTGTATTATGATCTGGTTGATAATTTAACTCATGTCATTGCTCATTGCTTGTTTCTAATGATATGGTAAAACCAACCATTCAGACTGCACTGGTATCATGGTGAACCCTGTAAAATATAAAAACTATATAGACTAAACTATATGGATTGAAATAAACTCAAAGGCAGAGGATGAAGAATGCTCTGAACACAGGGTAGAAAGGAAAGGAAGAGAAGACAAAGATCAAGAATGATAATTTGTTAATTAATTCAAATAAATGTGGACAGACCACTTTCTGGGTAATGAAATTATAAAGAGTACAATCAGTCTCACTGCGATCACCATAATCAGCAGAGAGATAGTGTTGTTATTTGGCATTTCCTAAACCCAGAACCTGACATAAACCTCACCAAGTACTTTTAAGCCTAAATCATAGCAAAGAGCAAATGAAAATCGAAACCACAGATAAGCAAAGTGCAAAAACTGAACCCTCCAGCACGCTGCGCTCTCCTGGTTGGCAGTATTTTGACTTTTAAAAACACTGCCACTGCTCTCTCCTTATGCAGACTTTGTTATTCAAGGGCCTAGTGGCCGAGAGCACCAGTGCCATAAGACAAAATTTGAAGTGTCCACACCATGGCCAGGGGTTGAGGAAATTAAGATGGAGCTAGAAAATGGGGCTGGTGCTATTCATGCTGACAGGAGCCAGCAGTGCCATAGAACGCTATAGAATTTGTTGAATAGGTTGAGAGAACAGGAACCGCCCAAGAGCAACAGCAAATCACGGCTGACATGAGAGTTTAAAACATTGCGCTAAAATACATAAATACTAAGTTATTTAAGACCTTCAAGACTTTACCCTGTCCGCTGTTTCACCCCGCACCACATCATCCAGGCCAACATGGTTAGCGCCTGCAGAGAGTCCACTTAGAGTCCCCTGGGCTGCACAAAGACCTGGTGCTAACTTTGATTTTGCAGTTACGTTTACATTGTACCACTTTTCATTTATCTTCTGCCTTTAGCCTTTTGCAGTCGCAAGTACTCAGCCCACAGACATTTAATACTGTACTTCTTGCAGCACTCATACTATGCAATATTAAAAATGCGATCTGAAAAAACTTGAAAACCTTGAAGAAATGTAGAAACTTAGCAGTTGTTTAAACCTTAAAATATACAAGAAGAATTCCTTAGTCCATGAAAAAATTAAGGATTTACATAAGTACAGCATATTTTAAATCAACTTACCAAGAAAGTAAAACACAGCAATGCGAGTGAGGTCAAAATGTCCAGGAGAAACACAACGTATTTTTCTACAGTCATGTGCAATAATATCTGACCCTACCCGTGAAAACAATCCATGTACCACAATTACGATCGCTCTGAGCCAAAAGTATCTACCTTCAGCATGATATTTGTGAAAACAATATCTCTTATTTGTCTTTAGACTGTTTTGGAATTCATAAAATAACATAAAATATGTTAAGTCAAACATGTTCTTGTTCAGGCATGACAGTTACATGAAAGTTATTCACAGTCTAATTTAAACACTGCTCAGAACAGCTGAAGGTTGTCCTACACAGAGTGACAAGTAGGACTGCAAGAGTAAGGTATAACAGGTCTACAGTACAAGGATGGTGATATGAACACTGGCCAGACTTAAGCCAGAACCAACTCTGTTTATTCATCAGGAACTGAAAGAAATGCCAGAGTACAGCTCCCTCGTAGAACACGTAGGTAGCGCCAACCACTGAATAACCTGAGATCTTTGCTGCTTTATTTAACCATGAGTGAAATTCACAAGATTAACAATCTTTTTTGTGCTTCCCTCAGCAGAGTTTGGATGGGAAAACATATTCGATAAGTTCTGATCATCTCACAGTGCTATGATGAACTCAACTTAGGGCAGATTATTTATCTGTCTTGCCAAATGTTGTCTGGTTTTTGTCTGGTTTTCTGTTTTGTTTTTCTCCATCTTTCATTTCTTATTTGCTCAAAAAACCCTGCTTTTTCAAGGATTTTATGAGCCAGCAGAAAATATAACCGGGATACTCTGGGTCGTATCACCCGGGGTCGAAATTTCATGTTGCACTAGATGCTGAGATCGTAACTCAAAATGTGTGCATACGATATGCAAAAATAGAACGGTGACAGTATGCGGTATATAATTTTGACCTAACCGCTGTTATCAGCGGTTTAGCTGAAGATGTGTTTAAATCATAGGTGATGGGACTAGTATAAAAAGATGTGCTGTACATTACACATGACATCTTCACCTTTTTTCACTCACTGCTTTATGTGTTTACACACTTCTCTGCATTTAATTATTAGTTATTATTCATCTTCCACAGGGTGTCTCTGTCTTCCTCACCTGCCACCAATCACGGCGGATAACTTGGTTCTGCCAGAGGTTATATTCGTGTAAAAAGGGAGTTCTTCCTTACCACTATTGCCAAGTGGTTGCTCATACGAGGTCATCAAAACTGCATAATTTGGATAAAACTATCGGCCACTACAGGTATGAACGATGAAAATAAGTATACTTCTACATAAACTCAAAACATGTGATAGTTAGCAGTTGGAAGATGTAAAGGAGTACAGAGTAACTGATATTTCATATTTTCATATTTTCAAAAACTAATTTATTTCTAAAGTAAAATAGACTGATTAAGAGACAGACTTTTGTGGGCCTGCACCCATAAAACAATTTGGGTGAAAAGACTGCTTAGTCAGAAGGCGGAGCTTTAATGAGAGAAGATGGCTAGAATGGGTGAGAGAAAGTAGAATTGTTGAGATGTTTCAGGCATCTGACCAGGAAGCCTCCTGGTCAATTGCTTTATACAGTAAAAACTTTCCTTTTAGGTAAAGCTTCTAATGAAGGCTGGGTCATCCCTTAATTATGGATTGTTTAGTTATGGACAGGCCTGAACCATCCGTTAGTTATGGCGCCTTCCCATTTTTCTCTTGCAAAGCGTTTGTGTTTGTGGCCTCTCTGTGCTCCTCTTTTCTCCCTTATCTTTCTCCTCAGGCTCCAGATCAGGCGCAGCAGATGGCTGCCCGATTCTGGTTCTGCCAGAGGCCTTTACCAGTTTAATGGGGGTTCTTCCTCCTCACCACTATGTCCTTGCTCACAGGAGTCTCAATGCTATGGTTCTTTTGCTAACATTGTAGGGTCTTTACCTCCATAATATAAAGCACTTTGAAACTAGAGCAATATAAATAAAACTGAATCAAAGGTTTCCCAGACATAACAAGCTGAGAAGAGTCGCTGGGGTCGACCCTCACTGGAGGGATTTCACATCTTGTCTGACCTGAGATTGTCTCAAGATCCTTCAGGGGGAAAGTTGGAGGAAACAATGCTGGGGACAACGACGACTGGAATGTACTTTTAAGTCTGCTACCAGATAATCTACTGACTCCAAACAAGAAGGAAGATGAAAAAAAAATGGACACAAGAGGAAAAATGAAATATGAAAGTGTTAATATGCTTTGTCAGTTACCCTGAATTTAAGAACCAACCCTCTTATAAACTAACCCACAGCTACCAGCAACAATGCAAAAGCTCCAGAAATGTCACAAGTCCCAGATGTTGATGGGATTTTGTGTAGGGTGACCAACCGTCCTCTTTTCCCCAGACGTGTCCTCTTTTCACGTTCTGTCCGGGGTGTTCGGGGGGATTTTCGAGATTGATAAAAATTTCCAGGTTTTCCTATATTCTGACAGAGGACCATTGTGTGTGACGTCATCTGCTGCTTTGTGAGCGCTTGTTCTTCAGGTAAGAAGTTATGACCTGCATTCTATCTGGGTCAGATATAAACCAAGTTTAGGTGGAGTTTATTTTCGTTGTGCTGACTTTTTACAGTCAGTTACAATAACTCGTACTGCGTACTATCTAGTATGATGGAGTTTCTATACAGCTGGGTGGGTGCTATGATGTTACTGATAGTGAACTTTATTGATAAGGTTAGTTATTAGAGTTGCCAACCGTCCCGTAAACAACGGAATCGTCCCGTATTCAGAGAAAATATATGCGTTTCGTATTGAGCTGAAAAGGACCACAGTTTGTCCCGGACTTCAGCGAGAATGGAAAAAGACACAAGAGAATCATCAGAGCTGAACAGATGATGGAGAAACTGGGTTACCTTTTTCGTGACATGAATGAGTTGAAGGGAAGTTATGAACTGTTTCTGAGAGACAAATAACACCAGGATCCTTTTCTATGTAGCTGAAAGCTGGTAACTGTGCAGGGGCGAGTCTAGCACAGCCTTGCCAGGGGGGCAGGTAGGGCATTAACAGGGAAAGGGGGCACAAAGAAATACTTTTCTTTCTTATTCTCATTTAAAATATCTAGCTTTTAATAAATAATTATCTGAATCTTACAACCAAAGTTTTCATCTGATGTAAAATGTATAGAAATCATACATATACCAACAAGACAGTGTACACCACTGTCACAACAGCGTTTGTTTTCATTCAAAGGCTTTATGGTTTTTCCTATAATACCTGGTGGGCCGATCTCTAGTCAAAATGCCGGGCCCGATTTTATGTTTCTTTAAGCAAGTTCTTCATCACTGAGCCAAGTGTCCTCTTTTTTGGAAATCAAAATATGGTCACCATAATTTTGTGAACTGCATGTTTGTTTTAGGTTAGCATTAGGGCTAACCGGGGAACAAGCTAAACATCAAAATTAGAACGAACTGAGAAGAATAGAAGTCCAAACACTAGTCTCTGTCATGGTCCCTGTGCCCCGCTGGTCGACCCTCTATTAGGCAATATGTTTGGTGTGTTTGCTCTCTCTCTCTCTCGCTCTCTCTCTCTCACCGCGGCGACGCTCATTGCGGGCTCCCGCTGCTGGCCACACACCTGCTCTCATCATCGCACCGGCCGCTGATTCCAGCTGAGTACTGCACTACTTAAGATGGCGAGTCTGCACTAGTCTTTGCTGGATCGTTGAGCTATCAGCGTCAGTCAAACTTGTGTATCTGCCAACCTGAATCTTGAAAGCCCTTTGTTATTATCCCGCTAACCTGACCTTTTTGTGTTTAGATCGTTTTGGAAACCAGATTCTGAGAGGAGTGACTGAGGAGGAGTTTTTGTACAGAAAGTGTGGAGCACCTTTCCCCCTAACCCTGTGTCCCCACGGACCCTGGCGACCCGGACCCCTTTCCCCTGCACGTTGTATATAGCCACTTGGTGATTGTGTCCACTGTAAATAAACGCACTGTTCTTCGCTTAAAGGAACACCCTGGCCTGCGCCTGAGTCTCTTTCGGAAACCTTATCAGAACGATCCAGCCAGCATGGACTCAGCAGGACAGGACCCTGTGGGCCGGGCTCTGGCCGCCCAGGAAGCCGTGCTTGCCCGCCATGAACAAATGCTCGTGCAGCTACGGAATGACATGGCCGCATTGACCCAGGCGGTAGCGCAGTTAATACCGCTGGAAGGAAATGCGCAACCAGGGAATCCTCAGCCACCCGGCCCAGCTCCCCAGGAGGCACCGCCTGCCGCAGCGTCAGGTAGCTCACCTCGGGTCGGGACGCCGTCTGACGGACCTCTACCCACACCGGAACCATTCTCGGGTGAGTCTGACAAATGTGCTGGTTTTCTGGCTCAGGTTTCTCTAACCTTCCGCGAGCTGCAGCGTTTTCATAACAATGATGGGGCAAAAATCACTTACTTAGTTCAACTTCTGAGAGGCCGTGCACTAAAGTGGGCCCAGGTTGTGTTAAACTCTGATCCTGTCATCACCTACGCTGACTTTCTCTCCAAATTTAAGAGTGTGTTTAACCCAGGCACCGGGGCTGAGGCCGCTGCTCTCCGTCTCCTCAACTTCAAACAAGGTAGGAGGAGCATGTCCGATTACGCTATCGACTTTTGGATTCTGGCAGAAGAGGCGGGTGGACTCAAGAGGCGCTACGGAGCGCGTTGTTGAACAATATTAGAGAAGAATTAAGGGACGAGCTAATCGTGCGCGATCTTCCTGCCTCCTTTAATGAGCTAATGTCTCTGTGCATTAAGGTTGATGAGCGGCTACGGGCTCGCCGGTCGCAGCGGAACTACAACTCCCATGAGGCTGCGGGAGCCTCTGGCGCCATGGCGGATGCCGGCCCCTCCCGGACTCACGAGAGCGGGGACGGAGAAGAACCCATGCAGCTGGGCGGCTCCCATCTCACCGCGGCGGAGTGTCAGCGCAGAATTTCGGCTGGTGAGTGCCTCTATTGCGGCCATAAGGGACATGTTGTAGCTACCTGCCCTTCGCGGGCAAAAGGGCGCGCCCGCCAGTGATGGTAGGAGTACTGGTGGGCGAGCTAAGCCAGGAAGAAGCTCCTCCCCGTTTAACGCTACCGGCTAAACTTTCCTTCCACTCTAAGAGTCGCTCCCTGTCAGTATTAATCGACTCTGGGGCAGAACAAAATTTTATTGACTGTCAGTTAGCCCAGCAACTTGGGTTAAGATTGGAGCCCCTGCCTCATGCATTGCGTGTTACGGCGTTGTCAGGCCAACGCCTTCCGGACATCACTCTAGTCACTGAGCCTGTAGAGCTCACCCTCTCTGGCAATCATTCTGAAGAAATCTGTTTTTTGGTGTTTAAAGCGACTCGCACTCCACTGGTTCTCGGCCACCCCTGGCTACAACAGCATAACCCTCACATCAATTGGCTAAAGGGATGTATCACCGGGTGGGGGGAGGACTGCCACATGACCTGCCTTAAAGCTGCCTCACCTCCAAGCACTGAAACGCCCTCTCCTGGGGAAATGAAATCGGCCGATTTAACTAATGTGCCCTCCGTTTATCACGACCTAGCTGAGGTGTTTCAAAAAGCCCGCGCCCAGTCACTTCCTCCACATAGGCCCTATGATTGTGCTATCGACCTGCTCCCTGGAGCTCCGTTACCCACCAGTCGGCTCTATAGCATCTCACTTCCTGAACGAGAGGCTATGGAGAAGTACATTACGGAGTCCCTGGCTGCCGGCCTCATTCGGGCCTCTACTTCTCCAGTCGCGGCAGGCTTCTTCTTTGTCGAAAAGAAGGATAAAACCCTCCGGCCATGCATTGACTATCGCGGATTAAACAACATCACAGTCAAAAATAAATACCCTCTGCCTCTCCTCACTTCGGCCTTCGAACTCCTCCAAGGGGCAACTGTTTTCACCAAACTGGATTTGCGAAACGCATACCATTTGGTTCGCATCCGTGAGGGCGATGAGTGTAAGACCGCCTTCAACAACCACCTCGGCCACTTCGAGTACCTTGTCATGCCCTTTGGCCTCACTAACGCCCCTGCGGTGTTCCAAGCCCTGGTGAACGATATGCTTAGAGACTTCATTAACCGTTTTGTTTTTGTCTATCTAGACGACATCCTGATCTTTTCCAGAAACCAGCCCGAGCACGAGAACCATGTCAGACAGGTCCTGCAACGCCTCCTCGAAAACCGATTGTTCGTCAAAGGAGAGAAGTGTGAATTCCACGTCCCCACTGTTGCATTCCTGGGGTACATAATCGATCAAGGAGATCTCCGCCCGGACCCTGTGAAGGTAAAAGCTGTCGTTGAGTGGCCAGAACCACCTAATCGGCGCCAACTGCAACGTTTCCTTGGGTTTGCCAAATTTTATCGGCGGTTCATTCGGGACTTCAGCCGAGTTGCCTTACCGTTGACCCAGCTAACCTCTCCCAAGCTTCTTTTTCAGTTGAACAATGAAGCTCAGTTGGCTTTCCAGGAACTCAAGAAACGGTTCGCCACGGCCCCCATCCTGATCCAACCCGACCTCACGCAGCCATTCGTGGTCGAGGTTGACGCCTCCGACTCAGGGGTTGGAGCGGTTCTGTCACAACGGAAGGGAGGTAAGCTCCACCCTTGTGCCTTCTTCTCCCGCCGTCTGTCCCCTGCAGAGAGGAACTACGATGTCGGAGATCGGGAACTGCTGGCGATAAAACTAGCCTTGGAGGAGTGGCGGCACTGGTTGGAGGGCGCGGCTCAGCCTTTCCTCGTCTGGACAGACCACAAGAACCTAGCATACCTGCAATCAGCGAAGAGGCTCAATGCCCGACAGGCTAGGTGGGCCCTGTTTTTCACCCGTTTCCACTTCACCATCTCTTACAGACCCGGTTCCCGGAATGTCAAACCTGACGCCCTGTCCCGTCAGTTCTCAGCCTCGGAGGACCCCACTGAGCCCGCTCCTGTTCTCCCCGCCACCTGTGTCGTGGGCGCCATCTCCTGGGAGATCGAAGCAACCGTTCGGGAGGCTCAGGTGTTGGAACCGGATCCGGGAGGTGGGCCAGCCCAACGTCTCTACGTCCCTCAATCGGTACGTTCTCAAGTACTTCATTGGGCCCACACTGCCCGCTTTACTTGCCACCCAGGGGTCCACCGCACTATCAACTTCCTCCAGCGCTATTTCTGGTGGCCCTCTCTGACCAAAGACACTCGGGAGTACGTCTCCGCCTGCGCGACCTGCGCCCGGAACAAACCGTCTCGTCAGCCACCCGCTGGACAGCTCAATCCCCTGTCGACTCCATCCAGGCCTTGGTCCCATATAGCTTTGGACTTTGTGACCGGACTGCCGCCATCAGCAGGTAACACTGTCATACTTACCATCGTAGATCGTTTTTCTAAAGCTGCCCACTTCATAGCTCTACCCAAGCTTCCCACAGCGATGGAGACTGCACGGCTGCTTACCCTCCACGTGTTTCGTTTGCACGGGATCCCGGAGGACATCGTTTCTGACAGAGGTCCCCAGTTCACATCTGGCGTCTGGAAGGAATTCTGCTCCTCTTTGGGGGCGAAGGTCAGTCTAACCTCCGGTTACCATCCCCAAAGCAACGGTCAGTGTGAGCGGGCTAACCAAGAGCTTGAGGCAGTATTGCGGTGCATAGCGTCCTCTAACCAGTCCATCTGGAGTGATGAACTGCCCTGGATTGAGTACGCCCATAACAGCTTGACTTCCTCCGCCACCGGTCGGTCTCCCTTCGAGGTCTCACTGGGTTTCCAGCCGCCTCTCTTCCCCTCTGTTGAAGGTGAGCACTCTGTACCGTCTGTTCAGGCCCATCTACGTAGGTGCCGACGAGCTTGGCGGGCCGCACGGACAGTGTTGCTGCGCACCAAGGACCGAAACAAACGGATCGCAGACCGCCACCGCACACCCGCTCCAGCATACGCCGTGGGACAAAAGGTATGGCTGTCCACACGCTTTGTTCCTCTCCGAACTGAATCCAAAAAACTCAGTCCAAACTTCATTGGTCCGTTTGAGGTTTCGGCGCTGGTTAACCCTGTCTCTGTGAAACTCCAGCTGCCACGCAACATGAGGATTCACAATGTGTTCCACGTCTCCCAAATCAAACCTGTCCAGAGTAGCCCTCTGTGCCCTCCTTCCAGGCCCCCTCCGCCCGCCCGGCTTGTGGATGGCTTGCCCGCCTATTCCATCACGCGGATTATGGACTCTCGCCGCTGCGGGCGTGGCTTCCAGTACCTGGTGGACTGGGAGGGCTATGGCATTGAGGAACGGTCCTGGGTTCCGCGGGCCGCCGTCCTGGACAGGCGCATGCTGCGGGCCTTCCATCGGTCTCATCCTGGTAAGCCTAGTGGGTCGCCGGGGGGCTCCCGTTGAGGGGGGGGGGTACTGTCATGGTCCCTGTGCCCCGCTGGTCGACCCTCTATTAGGCAATATGTTTGGTGTGTTTGCTCTCTCTCTCTCTCGCGCTCTCTCTCTCGCCGCGGCGACGCTCATTGCGGGCTCCCGCTGCTGGCCACACACCTGCTCTCATCATCGCACCGGCCGCTGATTCCAGCTGAGTACTGCACTACTTAAGATGGCGAGTCTGCACTAGTCTTCGCTGGATCGTTGAGCTATCAGCGTCAGTCAAACTTGTGTATCTGCCAACCTGAATCTTGAAAGCCCTTTGTTATTATCCCGCTAACCTGACCTTTTTGTGTTTAGATCGTTTTGGAAACCAGATTCTGAGAGGAGTGACTGAGGAGGAGTTTTTGTACAGAAAGTGTGGAGCACCTTTCCCCCTAACCCTGTGTCCCCACGGACCCTGGCGACCCGGACCCCTTTCCCCTGCACGTTGTATATAGCCACTTGGTGATTGTGTCCACTGTAAATAAACGCACTGTTCTTCGCTTAAAGGAACACCCTGGCCTGTGCCTGAGTCTCTTTCGGAAACCTTATCAGTCTCAATGCTCTTAATGTGAGAATGTCTGGAAAATGTTCATTCATTTACAAAAAGTGTCTTCATCAAACCTCCAGGGGTTTCCTTTTGTTCCTCATTCAGTCCAGGAAGACTTCTTAGAAGTTAATGATGCTCCGGGGCTCTTTACAGGTGTGGCAGTTTGAGACAATAATTTTGTCTACTTGTTAAAAATGTCATCCTGAATTCTGGATTTATGGTATAGATATACCAGCAGTCTTCACAGTTTTACATTTTATGGAACATTCTTGTGGACAATGGGCCAAAGCAACTGACTTAAATGTGTGCACTTTGAGCCAAATCAAACACATGCATATGTCTGTGTGCTGACCTCCTGGTCTGATATTGTAAAGCAGGAAATATGTGAGATTGCATCTAAATCACGCTGTTCAAACAAAGAAGCTCCTTCTCTATCGTTGCCTGATTAAACAAAGAATGGATTGATTGATTGTGTTGTCTTACTACGCATTCGGAGATTATTCCCAACATCTCTTCCAACTGTTGTCCTTTTGCAACACAAAAAGCTTCAGGGTCAAGAAATGATTTCCTGCTGGCGTGGACTGCAGTCATGACTTCCTTTCACTATGCATTATGACAGCGCTGATTATGCCCCTGGCCTCGCACGGTCATGTTGCAGCTGGTCCTATTCATTCATTTTGACTTTTAAAATGCCCCATGATGTCACACTGGGATGTTTTGTTTTCTTGCTGCATCTCCTCTGACACATGGACAACATTTTTAAGGGGAATACCGTTTTATTTTTTTTAATCCCTCAATTGTACACCAGAGTACACTTTAAGACAGAGACAGAAACTGAGAGGGGTGTTAGGGCTGAGCTGGTGTCATAGAAAAGGCGTTTGGGAATAGCAGGTCGGTCCCTGGTCATGATCTGCCTGTTCTGTGATGGAGAGATGCTCCGACCTCAAACATCTGGAAATGATACAAGGATAGACTGACACCGGTGCAGACACTGAGGAACTGTGAAGCAACCTCGTAGGAAAGACAAAGAGAGAATTCCTCCTTCAGCGCAGATGACTTAATAACACGCTGTCCATTTCCACCGCAGGCTATGATCTGAATGAGAATGCTTATGGGACGTCATCCTCCTCTAAGGTACAAATAAAAACGCATTATTTTCATTACATGCTTTTATGTTATAGTAAAGTCATTGGACAAACCAGTCTGTTTCTGCAGGCCTAAAGCATTCCACACAATAAAGCTGCGCTGATAAATGGTATGTGCCACAGATGATCTGACAGTATCACATGTTAAAGTTTACACTTATACAGTCGAACCCACACAGATTTTATCGTCCGGTCTTTCCCGCAGCACGAGGGCGCAGCAGGCTGTTAAGTTTAAATGTCGCTCCAGGTCACGTGTAAAGGCAACAGTCCTGTGTGTGGTTGTGGTAGCACCGTTCACCCCCTGCTTCTGCTGCCTCCAAGTGGCAAAGCAAAAGAATAAAAAAGCTAATGCAGCTCATCATGTAGCGCTGTGGACGCAGGTTTTTGTTTGAGTCTTTAAAGACTAAATAATCCACAGGGAGAATGTATTTATGTAAGCTTTGACTCAAACCAGGAGAGTTGAACTGTTTTAATTGATTTTCTTTGACTAACATTCTTGAGCATGTGTGACAGAAGGTGTCTGACCTCTTGCTGTGAGGTCTATACTATGAGACTCCAGATTAACTTTACTGAGAAGGTCAGTCACTGAATCTCTTTCTTCTTTGAATTCTGTTTAAAACACACTTTCTCAAATCATCATTTGCCTGATTTCCTTAACTGTGTTTTTACCTTATCCATCAACCCTGGTGTCCAAATGACACACTTGCAAATAAAAATGGCTCCTAACAAGAGAATATTTCAGGGTTTCACTTTTTTGGACAAAGTTTGAAGAAATTAACCAGACAACAACCAGACCACTTGGCAATGATTCTGCTTCTACTTAGACTCTGCCCTGAGCTCTGTTAGTGCTTAGAAGTAAAAGACAGAGCGAGATACTGGAACGACATGCTCAGCCGACACTGTGCAGCAAATCAGGCCTCATCTAGAGAGATGACGACAAGCAGCAACAAAGCTCTGATCTGAAGGCAAACGGCAAATGTCTTCATGTGTATTCGAGTGTCAGTAGGACTCAGACATCACATACTGTCTTTGCTGATTACACCTCACGATGTGGCTCAGGCAACACTGGAGACAGTACAAAGTAAAAATGTGCAAGCTGGACATGACCATGTGGACAGTTTTGTGGTGTCCGGCCAGGATTTGTGTGTTTTCTTACACTATTAGTTTGGCCAAACGCTGACACAAAACCAGTCAATATCACCGCCCTGTCTGACAATCTGAAACTGGCACAATCAGCAACTTCTTTAAATCACTTCGTAAAGATTATTTTTGGATAAGGTTCTGACTAAAATCTTTATTTTATTGTGGTGTCCAACACATTTTATGTTTTCATCTGCACTCCATTATCTTTTTGTTGGCCTCCATTTTCCTTCCTCACTTTAGAACTTTTTGTTCTTTACTGCAAATACTGTTAAAGAAGTGATCGTTGACTAAGAACTGACTCAAACTGTAACCCCTTACTCTGTCAGCATGTCAGTGCTTGATAACAAAGGTGTAATCCAGCTTCACCTGAGAAAGTACCCTTAGAGAGAACCTCAGGAAGGGCAACGGTTCAAAGAAGCTGATACTGACACATAAAAATCATACATAAAAATTTTAAAAATAGACAATCAGTGAAAAGTCCTCGAACTATGCGAGATCTGCAGTTCTTCAGTGGCTTGGACCTGGCTGAGACATTCTGACAATTTCTGTACACAACACTGCCAATAAAATGAAAAAGACGGTGGTTGGAAAGTATTTTCTGTTTTGCTTGGAAGTGAACCAGGTGTTGCATCCAAAGCTGTCCATGATTCGCCCGACGTGCTCATCTGAGTTTTAATCTCTGGACCACGTCTCTGCTCATGACCACCGTATCCCGACTTTGTGGACTCACACGGAGCAGGCAGGATACAGTGGAGTTTTCCTATCAGTCAAATCTGCCTGGAAACAGTAACAGATGCTTCACAAGCACCTCGGTTAATGGAGGATGTATGTATCATTCAGTAGTTCCATATGTTAGGTCTGGCTGAGCTACACAGCGATATCAGTAAGGCTATGAGGAAAGACATGGGCTTTTAATTTGGCCTTCACAAGATACCAGGCTGCCTACCTGGAAAAAGGAAAAGCAGAAAAAAGCAGCCTTCAAAGTGAATACTGGGCTTTAGTGCAGCAGGCAAAGGATGACGTGTCTGAGCTCTGATCTTAGTTCCAACTTGACAATAGATTTCAGATACAGGGTGACATAACGTTACACATCAACCCACATTAAATCTGCCAAAATGGCTAAAAAACCCTTTTAATCAACATTCCAGTAAAATTAGTCTCAAACGCCCATCTGAGGTGAACCCAAAATCAACCAAGAGCTGTTCAGATGTCTGCAGATAAATACTTTTACACAGGTTTTTAAAAATGGGAACGGAAAAGCAAAAAAGGTCATTTGGACCCTCAAAGGACAAGGATATCTAACACAGAGTGTTTTTTCTTTCCTTCTTGAAACTAAACTTTGTGCATTTAAAAGAGTCAAAGCCAGCATCATTAAGATGCAAACTTCTGGACGAGCACAGCTGCGGAACACACTGAACATGTTCCCATTTACATCCTTTACACTTTATGCAGCTTATCAATAACATGCCAGTCACTGCATCAGTAATCAATGAGGACCAAACTCACTTCAGTGATTCTCTAAATCCCACTGCCTGCACTCTCACTACATGACAAAAGACATCTTCCTTCAGCATAGATGCTCATTACTTTTGGCTAAAGTAAGCATGCACTAGCTAGCATAACTCCTGGAGTTATTAAGGAGAAAACACAAACTTTTGTTGGGATGGTATTGGTTCCTCACAGGTAGAGCTGGGCGATAGAACGATAACGATATGTATTGCGAAATAACTTTTTCTCGATAGAAAAATTTAACTATTGCGATAGGCCTCATCTCTCTTGTCCTCTTAAAAGAAAACAAAGAACAGCCAATCCAAATTAAGTAGCGCAGAGCCGAACCAATCATAGCCGCAGCGTCATGTCACATGACTTGTTACGTACAGCACAAGTGCCAAGGCACACATGTGTATTTGTTTGGGAAGCAGCTAGCCGGGCTGCCCAGGTAATGGAGGAAATGAGTGTGCCGACTAGAGAAAAACCAACCAAGAGCGTGAGCGAAGGTTACCGAAGAAAAAACAGATGATGGTTCCAATGCCGGAGAGATTGTCGAACGGAAGGGCCACAGAAGTTCCGTGAGTGTGAAGGTATTTCGCTATTTCAAGTCTGACAAAAACAGAGAGTAGCGCACTGTAAATTGTGCCGAAAGCAAGTCTGGAAATACAATAAAGCGGTGCATGCTCAATCTCTGACTGAAAGCGCTAATTCGTCATTCGGCTTTTGTCAGACTAAAGTCACTGTTAAAACTGTTTGAAAAGCTAAGCTATACAACAAGGAGAGATTGAGAATTTCCTTTTAGTTCTCAGTTTATTTGATATTGACAAAAGTTAGTCAATTTTGTCTGTTCTTCAGTAAAACAAACTAAGATTTATTTTTAGAATTAAAATTTTGTTTCTAAGTGGAATTGACAATTTAGTGGTCTGTTTTGTTTTTTCTGTTTTGAAACTTAAACGCTTTAGCGGCTGCCCTTTGTGTAGTTTGCAATATTTGCCTTTATTTATCTGAAACTGAAGTCTCATGTTCCTTAAGTACATCTACCCTGTTGAACTTATTATGGGAAATAAATATTTTAATCAAAACAAGCTGCTGATTATTTCACATTTTACTTGTGAGCAACGGCACATTTAAATCTTACAAATATAGTTATTTGGCTTATATCGTGATATATATCGTTATCGCCTGAAATGAAAAAAACATATCGTGATATGAAAAAATCTTATATCGCCCAGCTCTACTCACAGGCTTTGAGGGTTTGTTTGTAGACTTGGGACTGACGTCTTGCTGTTGGTTGGTTTTGATTTCATCAAGTGAGTCACAATTAGAGAATCGTAGTGAATATATACAGTCAAGCCCATAATTATTCATACCCCTGTCAAATTTTGACTTAAAGCTACTTTTATGCAACCAGCAAGTGTTTTTTGACCGGAAATGACACAGGCGTATCCCAAAAGTTAATAAGACAATGTACAAGAGGCATTATTGTGGAAAAAAACCCCCCCATTTCTCAGCTTTTATTTACATTTGAGCAAAACGTGTCATGTCCAGAATTATTCATACTCTTCACAAACTGTCACAGTCTCTGGGAAAATCCAAAGTTCTATATCATTCCAAATAGTCCAAGCTGGTCTAAAGCATTCTAATTGCTCTAATTAATTGGGAACAGCTGTTTTAATCAACTCAACAGGTGAAAAACAGCAGCTCTCTGCAGTTGGTTTGTGGACAGTCATGGCTAAGACAAAGGAGCTCAGTGAGGACCTGTGGCTATGCATTGTGGCTGCTCACAAGTCAGGAAAGGGCTACAAGGCCATATCTAAATGTTTTCAAGTTCCAGTGGCTACAGTGCGAACTTCTGGTCTTCTTTGTTATGGTCAGATGAAACAAAAATTGAATTGTTTTGTCACAATAATGTTTCCTTCATTTGGCGTAAAAAAGGAGAAGCCTTCAACTCAAAGAACACCATCCCCACTGTCAAACATGGTGGTGGGAACCTAATGCTTTGGGGGTGTTTTTCAGCCAATGGACCAGGGAACCTAATCACAGTAAATGGCACCATGAGAAAAGAGCAATACATGAAGATTCTCAACAACAACATCAGGGAGTCTGCAGAGAAACTTGGCCTTGGGCACCAGTGGATAATGACCAAAAACACGCAGCAAAAGTGGTGAAGAAATGGTTAGCAGACAAAAACATTAACATTTTGCAGTGGCCCAGCCAGAGTCCTGACTTGAATCCAACTGAGAATCTGTGGAGGGAGCTAAAGATCAGGGTGATGGCAAGAAGACCCTCCAACCTGAAAGATTTGGAGCTCACTGCTAAAGATGAGTGGGCAAAAATGCCTGTGGAGACATGCAAAAAGCTGGTCTGCAATTATAGGAATTGTTTGATTGCTGCAATAGCCAATAAAGGCTTATCTATTGATTACTGAGAAGGGTATGAATAATTCTGGACATAAAACGTTTTGCTCAAATGTAAATAAAAGTTGAGAATTTTTTTTTTTTCCACAATGATGCCTCTTGTACATCGTCTTATTGTCTTTTGGGAAACACCTGTGTCATTTCTGCTCAGCCAAACTGTTGGTTCACTGTGTTTTTCAGGTACTGTAAAGGAGAGACAGTGAAATATATTTCAGGGGGTCCACAAACCCACAGGTTTGATGGCTTTAAACTTTGAAACACTGCCACTCCAAATGATTTCATCCTCTGTCGTGACAAATGTCTAATAACCGTTTTTTCTCTTAGTAGAAGATAATAAAATACTGACTCCAGCACAGCATGACGGAGTGAGATGGGGCCACTACATCTCATTACACTGTCAGCTGTGATTATATAGTCAAGCATCAAGATAAGATGGGTGTGGGAGTCATGAACCGATTATCTTGGTGGAACACCAAGCTCATTTTGGGTCTGCTTTAGTCCCACATGTTCAGTTTTGCTTATTATTCTATTTTTAAATAATTGATTTATTTGTCCTGGGTTTGGTTGGAATCCAGAACAGGGTCCAAATTTGTCACCAGTGTAGACTACTGTGCACCATGACAGTATTTTCCAGGCGGTTTCAGGGATGATCTAATCGCACAGAGATGCAATGAGACATATCGATGAAGGTCATGAATAAAAGGATCAGCAGCGTGCTGGATGGAAGGTTGGACTTGGCGTTTGACTCATAGGTCTGCAGGTCGCTCATGATGCAAAGCATTGATACATGTGGTGAAGTGTGTAAGTGCATGTATGTATGACATTTCAACCACACGTGTGTGTGTGACCATCACAGAGTGAAAGAAATATCCTATTCAGAGCTGACATGTGCATCAGTTCCTGTGGGTCAAACACACCAAGACAGATAACTACGCTGACACAACTGGAGCAGCACAATCCCCAAAGTATGTGTCAGGTCTCCCGACTAAAGCGCACAACCTGCACAGGAAACACGAGGCAACAGTTAAGACAACATTCAGCATCATTCACGAGTGGATTCCCCAAAGCGTCTGCCATGAAAGATATTTGTGGACTGTCTGAAAGATGTTCCAGAAAGCACTTTACCCTGAACAACAGTAACCTTTAAAGTGGCTCCATTCACTCTTCAGCTCCTGACTACTGGGGTTTAAATCATCAGCTCTGTTCTGCACACAGAGTATGCACGAATGGTTCTGAGTTCACCGCACGCGTCAGCGGTGAACTCCATGCAGACAACGTCGTTCTCCTGCTCGCTTTAGTAAGAAAAAGTCTCAGAACCATGCTTCAGCTTTTTAAAACATATTGGTGGCATTAAAGGGAAAAAACTTCTTTTCATTCTTTCCATTACGGCTCTGTGTGTTCTTCAGTTCCACACGGTCCCAGCGGTCTGTGCAGAGGAGGCTGGGAACGCTGGGAATGAAAGTAAGAGTACTAATTGAGCTCAGAGTGAATGTGGCCAGTTTGAAGGAGAAAATCTGACATCACAGCTTTAGCGAAAACCTCCAAACTCCCAAAGAGACGAATCGATCTCTCCTCACCTGTTCTCTCAGCTCACCTGGAGATATGATGCAGTGGCTGAGACACTTTTACCTGTTCACCTTTACCCTTGTCGGTCGGGCTGACTCTGACTGACACAATGGCCGCACAGGGAGTACTCTGTGCTCGAGAGAAGGGGAAGTCCAGATTTCAGGACTGCCAAATCAGCCCAGAGAACAGTGACATCTATAAAGGGGTCAAAACGAACCAGATTTTTTTTTAATGTTAGTGGGAACAAAACAACCTGTTGTGAAATTTGTTACGGACAAATTACTTCTCCTGTGGTTTTAAGATTGCTTTGGGTCTTTTTGTTTCACATGGAAACCCTCACAGTAAATTACATAAAGATGGATTCCGTCCATAACACTAAACACATCATGTACACACAGTTAAACTACAGCTGAAATTACATTAGTCATTCCTTTTGGCTGTCGCAGATCATGTGAGAGTGAAAAGTGAAGGACTGTCCAACCGAAAAGTTTCCTAATCTTCTGACTGGCAGAGGGAGGGGCGCCACAAAGGAAGCATAAAATCAAACCTGTTGAGCGTGCAGATTAGCATTTAAAGCTGCAATTGTGTAACATTAGAAAAAGGTGAACCAAGAAATTGGAAACTGAAAGCTTCCTCCTGCAAATCTCCTCTCTTTCCCCTCACTGTCCAAAGCTCCTCCTCCCCCTCTCTCACAGGTTAGAGTCCTCTGCTTAATCCATTTCATCTTAGTATCTGTGATGGACTTTTAAATGTGCATGCAGTTATTTTCATTCTGGAAATGCAGAAACAGGTGTGGCTCGCATGTTTTCTCCACCTCTCAGATCAGCCAGAGTCAGCTTTAAGTGCTCTCAGCCAAATCAATATTTTTTTTAGGTTTTATGACTTAATGATGTCGTGGACTAACTTAGGATAAACTGAGTTTTTGACGACATCAATAACATCAAGGCTTATGGATCTATCTGAAGTGGCCAACATAAAAAGTTCATTCATGTCACCTTTAGCCTCAAATAATCTTAAATGCAATGCTAGTTGCAAACGCAATATAAGGTTACTCCAAATGGCCAATACAGCTATTATAGCTGATATGTGGCAAGCTGACAGGGGTTAGCCTAGAACTGTAAACCACAGTCAAACAATAACACTAGAAATATCTTGATGAACGAGTTGAACCTCGCTGTTTAACGTTATTGTACTCTTTGGCTCACATGAGTAAAGTCATCAGAGTCGGGCAGCCAAAACGTTACGCTGTCTGACTTCTCTTTGATTTAACAAAGACAGCCAAGGTGTTTCCATATGGCACCATCGGGCACACACTGATTTTTTTTTTTGATATAACCAGTATAACCAGTATAACCAGACCCCTTCCATCTACTCAAACTAACCTGGAGTTAACCTGGAATCAATAAATCATTCACTGCACCGAAGCCCATGTTAACCATGTAGGATAATGTAAATAAGTTAAAACAAACATTAGATTTTCCACTTTTAAGAGTGAAAAAACTTAATTTGTTGGTTTGAAAACTGGTAACTGTAGTTTCTGTGACTCCTCTTGTAATTTTATTACTGCAATTTCAAATATGGAGCTTGTTCTTTGGGTAAATTTTGTGTTAATTTGTGTTCCGTGGGTTCTAGTCAACTGTGATTGTTCACAGTCTGTGTCACAGCTTAAATATATAAAGAAGAAATAGCTTTAATATCCTTAGAAAACATATCAGAGTTCTGCCTGCTGGAACGTGCTTATTCTACTTCATGGATGAGTGTCAGAGCCTTCCTCAAATGGTTTGGGGATGTTATACAATTGTGCCTAAAGTAATTAAACTAAACTGTAGGAAGTGTTGCACCTCTCCGATTTTGAGAGCAGATGTTTAATGTGATCACGTTTAGTAAGAGAGAGAGAGAGAGAGAGAGAGGTTCAATCTCTTTGGGAGCCAGTTGCATCATGTAATGTTGGGACTCAAACAGAGTGTTTGACATCCTCAACATTTGGTGTTAATTTAATGAGCAAACACAAGAAATCACACCAGTTACTCACTCTAATATGAAACACAGCGTTAGCCTGGTGTTACTTTGCTCTTATTACAAATTCGCACAAATCCAAAATAATTAAACACATTGCAGATGTCGGCTCGGAAGCAGCCCGACACGGCGCGCTTGTTTCTGCACCCCAAGGCACCCTGAGGCCAAAATATGAATGGGTGGGTTGAGTTTGAGCTCTTGCTTATGACAGAGTGTCTCAGGGGTGGGGAACAAGGGACGCGTATGACATCATGGCGACCAAACAATCACAGCACAATCACAGTGGCTGCTTTCCCAAAATGTCTGCTAGCGAGACCTTTGAACATTTTCCTCTTTTGGATTAAAAACACCAAATTAAACATCATCTAGAATTTGGATTTCCAGATTAATTTTAGAGCAGAAGCATTTTGGGAAACCCAGATCAGATCACATGATGCTGGAAGCAGGAGCACAACCGTCTAATCGGCTTAGGCGTTACCTCCGCTGGTCCTCCATTGTTGTTACTGGCTGGAATAGCTGTCTACACAGCAAACACAGAGGCACACACATCAACATCACGTACCAGAAGATATTACACAGGCTTTCATGGTAACAGTGACAAACCTGCAACAGTCACGGAAAAAATGAACTGATCTTCAAGTGGAGTCAAGTTTGCATGCACTTGTGTTTAACTGGCACTTGAAGTCTTTCCTTCAAACCAAGTCACTAAACAACTATTATGGATCATCTCGTTCATTAAATAGTGAAAGTGATTTAAGGAAGTTCTAATTTATTCAAGAAGAAAGGTGGATTAATTACAGAGATTGTTACTGAGCAGGATGTTATAATATATAACTATGACAGAATCAAACCGGCCTTTTTGCTTCGGGGTTGTGATAAGCTACACTAACTTCCACATTAGGGGGTGATTCAAGTTCCTTTCACATTCGTATTCAGGACAGAAAACACTGGACTCTGCATGCAAACTTGTTTACTACATAGTAGTGTTGCACAGCGTATGGGGAACATTTGGTCCACACACTCATGTCTGCCATAGGCTACATGCTAACATATACAAGTGTTATTAAAGCAGTAAAGCTCTGAGGCATAGTATGTGCAGCGGTGTTTTCACAAAGAGGAATGGACTTCAGACAAGCTGTCTAAACAGGGTGGTGGTTTTCTTTTCAGACTAACTCACACTGGATGTTTCTCCTCTCTCTGCTTCCATGTCCTCTCGGTCTCACGGTCTCCTGTAAGTAATTAATGTATGAAAGCATTTGTGCTGCGAGAGCCTTTCTGAGCGGGTCTCACCTGTGTTACTATGTCGTTTGAATGGGTTGAGCGTCGCTTTAGCCTTGGAGGTCCAGTTGGCGGTGGTGGAGCCGAAGGAGCTGGAGGACAGAGACTTGCCCAGGTTGTCTGAGCTCACCTTCTTGGTGTTGTTGGTAGCTGTCTTACTCCAGTCTGCACACAAGAAACAATCAATTATCTCCAGATTTTTAGAGAAGATATCAGTTGGACAAAAATGTGTTGTAGGGTTTTTTCTTCAATGCTAATGTTCCTCAATCTTATTGAAGTCCAGTGTCAGACACAATGAATGGACCTCTCTAATAATTCTCCACATTTTTCTTCTAGAGGAACATGTACAACTTTAGATTTTGACTAAACAATTCACAGTCAACATGAACTATATCTACACTATTTCCATTTTCTGGATTTTTGCAACTGAAGTTTAATGTGCTGAGATTAAAAATGTTCAGGATGTTTGAATACCAGGTGAAATCTTGTCATTATGCATATTTAACCTTTAAACATCATGTTTCCAGCTGTTTAGAACAATTCCCAACAACACCTGTTTAAATTCAGCTGGCCTGGACAGAATGTGGACAGATGAATGAAACCATTACAAATGATTCCTTCTTTTTCCAGTTGAATAATTCTCCAATGAAAGAAACATAATCTGTGGTTTTGATAACCTATCCAACTGTTGCCAAAACAAAGAAAAGGAAAATCCTGTCCTATCAGACTGAAGAGGTCCCAACAGAACATAAAAAAGCAAGTCTAACTTTTACTTTCACAGCTTCTCAGGATGTTTTAGGCCTTTAATTTTCCGGTTTTTGAACAGACGTCTGTGAAGATCACTTTGTTCATTTTCATCTTGAACCTGAACTGAGAGATTTTGGCTTTAACACGAACATGTATCATGAACTCATTCCAACAAGTTTAAAAAGACATCATAATCTGAATTTTTATCAAATGAAAAATAAATTAAATGAGTTGTTTCTCTCCAAACATGTTTCGGCTGAAACATTCAGAGATGTTACTGTATAAGTGAATAAACGGATCTCACACACGTCCATGTGAAAGAAGTGTTCACTCACTGAAAACCTTCACATGTTAAAGCGAAGCAAGGGCTAGAGCATTTGTCCTCTCTCTCCTTTCATAAAATCACTGCTGGCACTAAAGTGGAGCTCTTTGGATTTGTGAGTTCAATCATGTAAAAAGTACTTTTCAGGACATGACTGATAACAGTCAGTAAATACTGGATCTTTCGCCTGCTCTGAGGTTGTTCTTGTCATTCTTAAAGTGCTCTTGAGCATGAGGAACATCTCCTCATGTCATTGGCTGTTTTTTCACTCGTTTCCAGTCCAGTCCTTGTACCTACTTAACACTTAACATACGAATCATTCAAGCATAAAAAGGCTCCGAACTAAAGTCATGAATCAGTGTCATGGCAGACATCTGAGGAAAGAACCAGTTTTAAAAGATGAACAGTATCTGCCACTGATGTCCTAAACAGGCAAACATCCAGCTCTCCAGGTTGTATTTCTCTGTATTTATGCATCTATTTTCTATTTTTCAAGCAAAACTTTATCTGTGGTTGGAGACTTTTGCACAGTAATTTTTTGGCATCAAGTGAAACTCGCTGATTTCTCTTAAATGAAATGGCACCCGGACAGCACATCCTGAGACTGAGCGCACCTGGAGGACTTCCTGGGTTTATCTTTTTTATTACCTATGAAGCTGTGGCGACTTAGCTTTTATATTTTTAATAAAACGTCCTTTTATTTTTTTTTTCTGCTGCCGTGGGAACCTGGCAGGGGTCCGGCAGACAGATCTGAGAGGGGAGACGTGAACTAGCCTTGACCTGAAAAAGGCAGACAGACAGATGGGATACCTGAGTTGTCTGACAGCTTGAATCGGCCACAGCAGAGGTATCTCCTCCACTGCTTCTGCACGTTTTCTTTCAGGGCGCAGTGGAAAATAAATATGAAGAGGCCTAAAAAAAGACAGGTAGAAATAGAATGAGTTATTCCACCACAGCAGACCTGCTGACAGGTAAAAATAACTGCTTGGGTCATCTTACAGTTATCGTCTCTGCACAAACCTGCTCTATAACCTTTTATCTTTACACATAACACAACTCAGCTGACGGATTAAACATGTTCACACTATCACGCTATGCGGTCACTTCACCTTGCAGCGAGTTGAAGATGGAGAAGAGGTACATGAACGTCAGCTTGACCGGTCCCCAGGCAAAGAAAGCAAAGCCCCATGTCATTCCCAGCAGGAAGGTGAGGCTGATGGCGCTCCGTAGGTTTCGGAGAACCTGGATCACAGCAGGAGAGAATTTTAAAGTGCTAAACGTTCCCTCCTTTCCTTGTCTCCTTAGTTTACTTCCTTTTCCAGAAGCACATGAGAAACTTCATTAATGGTGTACAGTAACTCTTTCCTCTGTCTCTGACATCAGCCTTAAAACCATTTAGACGTTTCAGACCGCCTTAAGGCTGCTGACACCTGCGTTTATACTTGTTTGTTGTTATGATATTGCAGGAATGTCAGGGTGAATTTTTAATCCAGAGAGTTATTACAACAGACAGAAAGTTTTTTTTTTTCTATCATGAAACTCAGTCTCAGTCCAGATCACTGGGCGTGAGTACAGACCTCTTCCCGCAGCGTGCGGTTGCTGCGTTTGCCGTTGCGTCCGCAGATCTGCAGCATCACCACGACAAACATGGCCAGGTTGAGCAGAAACACCAGGCAGAAGTAACCAACGCAGGTGGTGTAGAAGACGGTTTCATTGGTAATCCAGCAGCTGACAAGGAAACACACACATGCCCATTCAAACTATTAAAGAGCGATTTAAGGTTTTTTCACACATCATCCACTTTATTATAATGAAACTAAATTCTGCCTTAATCAATTTGAAATGCAGTAAACTCAAACTAAGTGAAAGTGCTCTGGTCATCCCGTTATAGTAAACCCTGCTCTGAGTGTTAGGACTGAGGGTTGCTTTAAAGTGAGATTTTGTGCAGCTGCTCAGTTTGATCGTTTTTGGGGGTTTTGCAGGATAACAGACAGAATCAGCTGCAGGTGCTCGAACACGTCAGTTCAGATAAATGACAAGAAATCATCACATCCATATTTAGTGATGTGGTTTGTAGACCTGTTATTGAGATTCTAGGCACACTTACAACTTTGACCCTCCTTTGTGTTCTTCTGCTTTGTACGCGCCTTTGTCCACCACAGCGACGATCCCAACCAGCGCAGCAGGAAGGCCTGGAACACACACAGCACACCGTCCGCACATTAACGTCAGTGTCCCGGGTCTCTTACACTTACATCACAATCACAGACTGAAATGGCATCAAACTGTTTTATCTTATAAATTAAACCCACGTCCTCATATCAAGACAGAAAAGTATTCAACAATTATCTAACGAGGTAACGGCCTCCTCTTTGTAGTGTATGTTTATGTGCATATCAGCGCCATCTAATCCCAAACCGCTCAGAGAAATTAAAATCGCATCTCAAACGAGAGCTCCGGTCTCAGGAGGATAATATAAATCTTAGAAGATATTTTCTCTGAGGAATGTTCGGTGCGCTGGTGCACATCTGTTCAGGATAGTAAAAGGTTTACATGCACTTAGATCTGTCTGTAAGAGATTATTAATCATATTCAGCAGGAATGATGTGAAGCTGAAGCTGTGCCGTGTGTTTTTGCCCTGAGACACCCGCAGCTTCACAGAGTTCCAAATCTCCCTCCAAACGAAGACTTGACTTGTGCACAACAGCAGGAGCTTCAGTAATTATTAATCATAATTTTTTCCTGATGCAGAGAAATGCTAAACCATGTTGGACACTTTTACTTTATTCATGATCTTTTGTTGTCTTTGTGGGTCTGTGTGGATCAGCAGTGGGCGACTCACCCCACCCCACGATGCAGAACTTCAGGATGTACCGGCGGATGTAGGTGTTAAAGACTTTGACCAGAGCAATGTACATATGGACCGATTCTAGCCCCATCCAGGTGAAGGAGGTCAGAAGAAAGTAGTGGAGGAAAATGGCCACAGCCAAGCACAGCCCATTGTTTTCCATGGTGCTCAACCAGCTGTCCAGCAGGAACACCATGTTGAGAAACAGCAGGGATGTGCTGAGGTTCATCAGGATCTTCGACGGGTAGTCACGCCGCAGCTTCCTGTGAGGAAAAGAGGAGGAAAGCACAAAGTTCTGCGTGGTTACATTCTGATATTGTCGAGAAATATATTTGCTGCAGTTTTCCGAATATTCTCATCACTCTAGTCAAAGCCGCATGTTTCTCAAGTTTCTCTCGGGTTTCCTGCTCCAAATATTTCTGTGACTTTGAAATTTATTGGTGATTCACAACATTTGAGCTGAAAGCCTTCAGAGCACCGTGAGTGACCCATGTGCGCTCCATTTACCCAACACAGAGCCAAAAACACACTAAATGTCTTTCTTCGTGCACGCATCACTGACATCAATGACATCACTGAAAAAAAGTGATAACAGTGATGCATGCAACCCTCTGTCCTCCACACCATCCTACGCCTCCTTTTCAGACTACAGGTGTTCACACCTGGGACAACAGGCTCTGCTGATTAGTGTTGTTTGCACTCATGTAAACCTGGGAAAGATGATGGTTTGGGTTTAAACAGACTCTGTATAAACAGCTTGCATTTTAAACAGTGATGCTTGGCTCTGGGATTTAAATGTGAAGCCAAGAGAAACAAAGGAGTGGCATTTATATTGCACTGTTTTAGTCCTTCTGACTCTGCAAAGTGCTTTTACAAGCTTAATGCAGCATTTTAAGAGCTGAAAGAGAGCGACCCATGCTGCTTTTACTGTAAACCCAGGGGTCACAGCACTGGAGCCAAAGGACACGTCGTGCACATCTGTGAGACACCATCACCTCTGAGAGAGCAGCGGTGTTTCACACTCTGGTAGGAACAACTCGAGGAAACTACAGATGATGGAAATCCAGACTGTCTTCCAACACTTTGTGTAGTTCTGCTTTAACAAACTGACTCGCTTTTGTCACCAAGGTAACAATGACATCACTGATGGAAAAATGGATGAGGAGAGGTGATAGCCAGGCACTGGAAGCTGGAGGGGTCGTGCTGCGGCCGAACGGTGGACTCACTCGAAGGCGATGTACGTGAGCAGCGTGGCAGCAGAGAAGATGGCAGAGATGCCGCAGCCGATGTTGCTGATGTAGGTCAGAATTTTGTTGTTCTTCTCATCGATGGAGGCCGAAGTCCGAGAGATGTCCTGAAGAGAGACACGGCAACGGTCAGATGATGTCAGAATGAAGGAAACGCACATGAACAACAAAGAAGGCCAGAGTGCAACCTTGGAGACCATCATGACCATGACAAAAAACATGAAAGGATCCACACAACGTGACATGAATGTGGCGCCCGTGCCAGGACATTGGTGTGACAGGTGTTTGAGGACAGCTCGGACACACACACTCACAGGAACACGGCGGTCTTACCAGGAGGACACCGAAGTGTGTGAGGTGGTCACACTCGCACACGGTTTTGTTGGCAGTAGAATCGGTGGAGTTTTTTGTGCAGCCTTCTTTGTTCCAACCCCCAGTTCCATCTAGTGGTGACACAGAGGCATTACAGCAAAGTCAACTCAACACGTAATGAAAACGTGTAATTTTGATCATGGCTCAAGAGTTAGGAGTTCGCCTTGTAATTGGAAGGTTGCCGGTTCGAGCCCCGGCTTGGACAGTCTCGGTCGTTGTGTCCTTGGGCAAGACACTTCACCCGTTGCCTACTGGTGGTGGTCAGAGGGCCCGGTGGCGCCAGTGTCCGGCAGCCTCGCCTCTGTCAGTGCGCCCCAGGGTGGCTGTGGCTACAATGTAGCTTGCCATCACCAGTGTGTGAATGTGTGTGTGAATGGGTGGATGACTGGTTGTATAAAGCGCTTTGGGGTCCTTAGGGACTATGTAAAAGCGCTATACAAATACAGGCCATTTACCATTTAAAGAGATTAAAAGATTGATTTCTTTCTAATAATAAAATATAATATAATAAATGTTTGTTTTTTTTATAATGAATAAAGCACTGCTCAGGATTCAGGAGCTCAAAATATTTCTCTGAAGTTTCTACAAAGTTTGAGGGCGGCTGCTCCGAAGCCAAATATCTGTACTGAGATAAGACTGCGCACAAACGTCCTCTCCAGTAATTACTGGAGCTGCCAAATGTACCAGAATTCTCTGCTGAAAGAGCAACCAGACCGTCAAAGTAAAAGTGCAGCAGGACGGAGGTGTGACGAGCTGTAACAACTGCCGATGGTCGTATCACAACTCCCTGCAGATCTGAGGACCAGTGGTGAACCTGAGGTGAGCGATGAGGCGACGGACAGACTTACCGTTCTTCTTGAAGTCCCAGAAAACGCACACCAGATTCTCAGAAGCCTGAGAGGATAGAAGAGCAATGACTCAGCAGCAAGTTCAAGTAGGCAGACGCTCAGAGCCACTCGTGATCACACCTGGCTCATTTCTGCATGATTTTCCGACATTGTCATTTCAAATCCTTCAGCACATCTCCAGGAACTACATTCTTACTGCCAGTTTTTAGTAATATGGATTAATAATGTTAATAAATGTATTAATAAAGCTCAGAAAAAAGGGAACATGAGAAACATGAAGGTGATTTATATGACACAGACAACACAATAAAGCACAGGTCAAAGAAAGGAAGTGAAAAGAGTAACACGAATATGTAAATAATGTTTATAAAGTCCAAAAATGGAACAGAGAAGAAAGGAAAAAACGTGAACGCTCACCTGCTCAGAGCGGTGAGTGATCTCGATCCTCACTGGGTCCATCAGGTTGTGGATGGAGAAGTTCCCCACGCTGGTCGCCACTACGTAGCTGATCAATTCATTTTCCTCCTTTTTCTGAAAAACACGTCATGTTAAGACACCCTAAAACATCAGCCTTTGTGTGAATCTCACACCGTGACCTCTGACCTGGAAAAAACTGGGGCTGCTGAAGAACATGAAGCTGATCCTGGACAGTGTGTCGGGTTCGGCATGAGAGACGTTGGACAGCAGAGAGGCGGGAAGTGTGACCTGAGCTAAAGGATTCAGCTGCTCAGACTTAGAATTAAAATCGATCTGAGAGGGGACAGGAAACAAAGCTGAATCAAAAAACACAAATCCACCTTCTACAGGAGAAAGTTTTGACCTTCCCAGCCGTTACCTGTGGGTCAGACTTGTTTGGAGACATGAAGGCGCCGAGGGTCGTTTTGTTGAACGTCGTCGTGTTGAGGGCCAGAATTCCCACAGCCAGATTCTTGGAATTGATCTGGATGGACGGACCATCAAACTGGATCTTCTGCACCAGCTCGTCCATGGTCTTCAGAGCTCTGCGGAGGACGAGAGAGTAGCAAAGTATTTCTACGATGATTTCAAAGGGAAGCAAAACCAGACAGATATTGGTGAGAAAGACAGAGGTGGCGTTTAACACGGCTGACTGAAACGCAGCTGAAAATGATCATGTTTGAAGGTGATTCATGTGAAACAGACTCAAACATGTGAGTCTCGTTTAAGTTTCAGTTTAATACTGAACTTTCCGTCCTGCCAGCAAACTTTGTGGCTGAGAGTTCCTTAAGCGGCAGAACGTTTCAACACTCTGACTACATGCTAGCTGATGGCTATCATAGAAATGGGACACGGCCTCCGCGCAACTGAGGGCAACCTGTCGGTTCCGGTGATCATGCTGAACTGTTTTACTGTTGGAGGTCAACTGTAAGTAGTTGTGGCATCAAGTGGTTGCCCAGAGGTTGAGCATGGAGCACTCTGCAATCTTCGAGTGAACTTTTGGTGGAAGGTGGCCTGTGTCCAAACTGCTGCGGTCTCTCAGATAGGTTGGTGAAGCTTTGCAAATAATGTTCATGTGATTAATAAACACACACAAAACCATCACATAACAACCAGTCTGAGTCGGTCTGCACAACCAGTACAACCCGTCTATGGTGAAACTCGCTGCAATAGGAGACGCAACTCAAGTTTTATTCCTATGCAAATGTTAGGTTCTCATCCGCTGCTGTCACAGAGCAGTTAAATCTCCTACTTTCAGAAGCTACTGGACTCTGAATTTAAATGCTTAATGTAAATTTCAGTTTAAAGTGAAAAACTTTGTATGGAGACAGCAAATGATTTGCAGTTTTCACCGATTTATTCCAGTTAATCATCAAATTATCAGAAACCGACGATCCAAACTGACAGCAGACTTTCCACCTTATTCTCAGTTTATCGTCATCCTGATGCTTCAAAGTGTCTTTGCTAACTGCTAATTTTCACAGACCTGGTGACATTTGCAGAATTTCTCCAGTCACCATACTTCCTGGTGGTGTGTGTGTGTGATAATTTTACATTTTTCAGATGTTTTGGTTACAAAATCAAGATTTTAGTAGATCAGCCGCCTGCAGGTCAACATGTGATTCTTTGTTTTTTTTAAACATGTGATCAACATCTGATCAGTCACTATTTGTCACCTAACAGCAGAAACAGAAAGTGTGTAAATAGGAGGTTTTAATGGGATCGTGTTAAAATGAGAGCACAGCTGAGTTCAGCTTTTACTGAAGCACAAAAGGAAACATGAAAACAGTTTCCTAGACCTGAAGGATCCATGTGACTGAAAACTTTCTGCATTTCCTGATTTTCCTGCAGTGATGCAATTACAGCAACTCTGGTCAATCAAAGCTAAGAGTACAATTAGCTACATTAGCTACATAGCATGCTGGAAGTATGAATTTTCCTGCAGCATCATGAACACCATCGACTGTAACGAGGAAATAACAGCACACTGTGTGGGCCATTAATGCCTCAGAGTTTAAGATTATTACAAAGAGTTCATGACATGATTAAAGTTGTGGAGTAAGTACTTTGTAATATTCCTTCCACACGCGGTTTTTGTGTGTTTCTCTGTGAATGCAGTGATTTTACTTTTGTGTTTTCATGCAGCAAATAAAACCTGCCGGCGTGGGACATTCAGGGACAGCATGGAAAAGCAGAGTCCAGGAACAACAGAGCCTTCTTATTTTCAATAATGCTTTCTTTCTGTCATATCTCCTGTTCCTTTGGTGGATGTTCACCTTAAACACCGTTTCACATAATTAAGTCAGAGAACTGCTGGATCTGTTATGTCATATGTCCTCTGCAGCCAATCAGAAGAAAGCAGGTTTAAAGAGAGCTACCTTGTTTCAGAGGACAAACCAAACAATAATTGTGATCAAGCAAAGTGAATAAGACAGTAAACTACAGAACTGACAGTGAGTCAAAGTTAAGATGACAGCAGAAAGGAAAGGTTTCCTCATTTTGTAGTATGAAAACAGCAGCTGCTGTCAGTGAATGTGTCATCAGTGGGAGGTGAGCAGAGTAAGAAGTCTGTACTTGTCTGAGGCCGACGGGACTGTAGCTGAGCCAATCATGACGTTAGAGATGATGGTGACGATGCTGGAGGCTAACGTGATGTTGATCTTGGCTATGTTCACTAGTTGTTCCACCTTTGACACCACTTTAGACACCTGGACACGGAGGACAAGGAGGACAGGAGGACAGGAGGACACAGAGTCACTCTCCTGGTCACAGGAGGCTTGAGTGAACAGATGCCAGTGTAAACACTCACCTCTGTCTCATTCAGCTTGTTGTTGGTGAACGCTTTGAGCTGCTCCGCTACATCAGATGCATTTTCTGCTCAAGCAACACACAAATGGTCCATTTTGTCACTTTCTATCACAACTTTGTGATATATCACAGATTAAAACACAAATTCAGGTTCATTTTCCAGTTCTGTGTCGTTTCTAGTCTATTGACTTATAATTCAGGTTTAAAATAGTTTAATGTATAAAGTCTTGAAACTGAACAAAAATCTATATATACGTATTTGTCAAAAGTAAGTGAAAATTAGAGTTTCATACAGATCATCTTAATATTTTTGTTTTTCTTTTACAAATGTCAGATTTACTCACAGCAGCTTTAAAAGTGAATGAATATTTCTTTATATTTGTGAATTTATGTTAAATTAATTCTGCATGTTTGATTTTGCAGGATTATGGATCCTGATTAAATGTTATTGGAAGAAAAGCTTTTATCTTTCATAGTTCGTTGTGAGATATTTATATTCAAACAGGTGTGAAAAAACATGCTGGAAGTACCCTCAGAGACTGTATGTCAAAAGAATAGGTAAATAAGTATTTGATATATGAAGCTAATTATTTGCAGAAATCATATATGTTACATATTTCAAACCATACGATTTTTGGGCAAATCAGAAACGGACGAGCAGAAAATATTGTAAAAACGTGACCCAGCATATTATCTGAAACACACAAAGAGTGAATAAAATGTTCCCACATTGGAAAAGAACATTTTTAAATCTGTACTTATGCTGCGGTCTCAGACGCTTTAACTTTGTTGTTAGAACTTTTATTTTGAACTGCGGCAGTTGGAATAAAATAATTTAAAATCATGGATTAGCTTTTTTATTCATGCAAAAATAAAACAACTCAGATATTTAGCTGCCTATTTTTTTTAACGCACAAAGCAAATGATGCATTGTTAGAATCAATGGCGTTGGCACGCCCCGTCTACAGTCCGCTGTCGGTTTGACTTCGTGTCTGAGCGTACCTGCTGACACTTGGATGGAGTCGATATCAGTGCAGTTGCTGCTGTTTGGATCTGACCAGTACGATGAGTAGTTCAGTGAACTGATTAAACTGGGAAAAGAAGAGGTTATCGATAAGGCATATAATTACTCAGCTTAAAGAAGTAGTCCTAAGTAAGTGAGCCGGCACTGCTGCAGGCTCGAATAACCTGCAAAGGTTTTGTGGAGGAATGTGAAGGAAGTGCTTAAATATTCAACAGCTTAACAAACCCAATCCTGCTCACTCCAAACACACAGTTCAATATGCAGTAAAGGTAGTTATAACACTCCCTGATTTTATCAGCCTACCCATCCGCCCCGACCTCCTTCCTACACTAACTCTATGACAATAACATCGCCTACTTCCTGTTTTAAGATGGTGAAGTAACATTTAAAGTGTTCAAATGGGATTTCAACCCTGGTGTTTGCAGACCGGAGAACATGTGCAGCAGTGCTCTTCAAAGGTCTGACTGCTTCGTTCAGACTTTATCTGTGAGTCTGCTCAACAGAAATGCTGCTGTGGAAACGTACGAGTGTGATAAAAGGAGCAGAATAACCAGAATTTCAACCCCACTGTCTCCACAGTTAACCCCACTAAGGACCACTTCTTTCTGAGAATTTATGCTGAGGCACTCGTGGGAGTCTGAAGATGTCCTGCTTGTCGTATTAATAAATTATAGATCACCATGAGGTGTATAACGTTACAGGAAGATGAATTAAGTCAATAAATCAACATCAAATGCTGCTGTTTCACTAATGTTCACATGTTGACCATATAACACTGCACGTTTACTATTTTCTTGCACACACCACAGTGCCCCAGAAAGATCTGATTAAAACCACAGACTCTAACAAAGAAAAGATATAAGCTGCTTTTATTGCTGATTTTATCACAGTGGAGGTTCTTAAAATACATTCTGGGATATTTCGTGCAGTCTTGATTAATGACTCTCCCCAGAAACACGAAAACCTCACGATGATCATGAGAACAAAGTGCCTACAAACGATGGATATGAAATAAATAACAGTTCATGAATATAAGTGCAAATCCTAATATTTGCCTTGAACCTGCTCAAACGTGGTCATTTCAGGGATGATGCAGGATTATTGTTAAGTGGAAAATAAGAATATGGAGCTGGAAATATCGCAAACAAATATTCGTGTTTGGCTGCAATCAGCTCATGTTTTGTGCGTGTTGGTCTTTCTTACCAGGTCCTCCATTTCTTGTTGAGGAAGCAGGGCTGGTACCGAGTAACGGTTGGTCTGGTTTCAGGCCAATGCGAGTCGCGTGGACAATTTTCTTTAAGCAGAAAAAAACAGGAGTGATTTCAGTTTTGAAGCAGACATACATTCATATAATGAAACAGGAAAAACATCCAGGGCACAGAGTGATCAGAGAAGGCAAACAGACAGACTTTAGACAATAAAATCCACAACAAATCACAGCCAGAGAGTTGTGTGAGTGATGTGCAGAAACCATACTTCTTTATTATCTCCAGTTCTTGTTTTTCTGTGTTTAGCGTCAATGTAACCTTCTCACCAATCAGTCTGACTTCCACAGAGGCGCTCTGGATCTCCATGCCCTCTGCCATGCTCCCCTGTCTGAGCCGGGCAGACGCATCATCAATGAGGCTCAGGCTCTCGTTGGTGATGTCGGTATTAACCAGCAGACCGCGGCACTCATAGCTGCAGCACAAAGAGAGATGCCAGAATGACATACCATCCTAAACACCTGACTTCTATGAGCTGATGAGCATGTAATGACAGGAACCTGCAGAGTTAAACAGAGTCATGCTACCTGCTCAGGTTTCCTGCAGTCTCTGGACGCAGCTGAACACTGGAGAGGGAAAAGAAGAGAAGCAGCAGAGATGAAAGACTACACACAGAGAAAAATGATACATGCTGCATGAACACAGTAAAGTACCTGCAGCCAGGAAAGCACATAAGTCAGACTTTTACTGTTCACCTCAAAATGTGACCCAGGTGTGCAGAGCCTTACTGCTCAGCTTTAAACACCTCACACATCTGCACTCGTGCTCACAGGAGCAGGACAGTAAACTTCATCCTGGCGTGATCTGTCGCTCTCACAGTTGTAACTGTTTCTAACTGTTTCTTTTTTCTCTCCTTGGCGTAGCTCATCTTTTTAGCTATTATGAAATGGCTGAAGACAAGCACAGAACCAAACAGCATGACCCATACAAACAGGAAACAGAAGGGGGTTTTTTTTTCATCAAGGATAAAAAGCACCTTTGCACTAGGTCGTGTGGGCTTTGTGTGATAGCTGTTTGCAGGATTACCTGAAGTTGCCCACGTAGACTTTGTGGATCCAGTTCTCAAAGGTCTGATTGAGCTGTAAAAATAACAGATCGGGTTTGAAGTCTGCTCAGCAGTTGGTGTGTTGATGTGAAGAAGCTAAGAAACTTTATGTACCTACTCCACGAGTAAAAACTGTTCCAAAAAATCAAGGTCATCGCTTGTTCAGGTAAAGGTGAGTCTAGGTCCCGACCTCTGTATTCTCCTAATCTTCATTTCTTTAGTTCACCAGCTCAGAAAAATTTTTCACTCCCGTGTTATCTTAATTCACTCTCATTAAATAAAATATGACTTGAATCTTGTTTATCATAGACCTAGAGATGAAGTTTGAGTTCTGTTCAATAATTCATGTAGTCAGTGTACTCATGTAGTGTGGCTGTTTTGTCTCCCCCTCCTGGCAGTGAGAGTAATTGCACAGCTGATCTTTTTCTTTTTTAGATATTCTGACACTTTTTGTCGTTTCTGTTTCATTTTTATCTGCAACATCAGAAACTTTCTGCTAGCTGCTGTAGCTACACCGCCACTATGCCAACCAACCAGAGTTTAGCGCTGCCACAGACATCAGATATTAAACTATGTTGTACTGAGACTTCCTTTTGTTTCATTTAAGAAGATAATAACTGGAACTGAAGTTCTGAACTTTTTTCTGTGTTGTGTTTTGAATAAAATACATTTTACACCGTTTTTTGACTTTGTATTGAAAATCATATTTTAGTATATTTCTACATTTGATAAAGTTAAGCTGCTCAGAGCTTCAACTAATTAAAATTATGAAAGAAAATCTAATGAGGTCTGTCACTGCTGCCATGGTTACGCTCACTGAGGTCTGGACATGGATGAATCAGTGGAGTAAAAACTCACCCAAAGAGCCACGGCTGATTTAAGCGTCTCTCGTGTCGTCTGGGATCTGCTGTCATCCACCACAAACTTGAATTGGTAAAACTGCTCCTCTACAGACCAAGGTGAGAGCACAGGAGAGAGAAAGAAGAGCACTTTAGACTCGATGTGCAACAGCTAATTCATACAGAGCCTGTGGCACATAGCAGGAGACGGCCCGAGCGATTTGAGCTGATCGAGTTATGTAAAAATCTCATTTTGAAGTAAAATGATGAAAAATGGGAACACACCGCCTGACAGATAATAACGTCGGCGCTGAGAGGAGAGCAGTCGTTCCCCTTTCTTTTTTCAAACTGCACAAATCAAAGAGTCGAAGCAGGATTTGTGCAGTTTGAGTCTTTCTCAGGATTGTTTGACCCTTTGATCTGCGCTCTCACAAATCTACCTTAAAAAGGAAAAAAGGAATAAAGAGCATTATTTATGAAGCAGGTACATTAAAGATCTGTGGAGAAATGTAAATGTTAAAGAGTTTTTGGGTCTGAAACTTCCTGTAAAATTAGTTTCCTGTTACACAGACTCATTTAAGTGAGTTTTTGTGTGTGTGATTTCCTTAAAAAACAGATACGTGTATAAAGTAACGACTAATGGAATTAAAACTGATTAAAGCTTAAAAAAAAAAAAGACTTTTTAACCCATACTTTCGGTTTGAGAGGAGGCACATCCAAGCTCTTCCTGTAGGGCCCTGCACGCTCCTGCTATGCTTCACATCGGCCACGAGATGTCTCTCTAATATCTCTAATTGTTAGTAAATGCTACTGACTGGAAATGAGGAAATGGAACTGACTGGAGGGAAATCCTTATCTTATCTTTGGTTATAAATATACTTTTCAGAGTTTCAGTGCCGCTGATTGATTTTGAATATTTGATTTGATAGCAGAAAGTAGCCTCCACCAAGAAGCTGCACGGACTGAAAAATGAATATAAGAAAAGCAGAAAAACGATGTTGGCAGTTTATCAGAGAGGAAAGAAAAACAGGCAGAAAGTAGACTACAATCCCTTTTTTCACTACAAGTACCAGGCTAAATACCAACATCTGATTGGTCAGCTAAACTCATGGTTAATGAATTACAATGAGCCAGAATCACTTTAAACCAATCACCAGTCTCAACTTTGATGGGGATCCCGCCCAATCACAGCATTTGTACTGACATCTATGATTCGAACTACTGACCTGCTGTGAAACCCAACCACCTGAAGTGAGTATTCAGTCTTAAAGTCTTTGTGTTTTTAAACCAATGCATTGATATTACAGCTCAACCAAAGACTGACCCATAACTGACTTTACAACAGCTGAACATGTCATTCTGAGATTATTCTGATTATTCTATTATAAGATTATTGGTTACTGGCAGCAGGAGCTTGGTTTCTTTGGGCCGGGCCAACAATGACATCAACCGGTAAGGTCTGAATTGCTGTCACCTCAGATTACAGAGGAAGTGTTGAATGGGGACCAGTAAAGTTCTTCAGAACCAAAGTGGGCTGGTTGAATGGAGTTGGTTATGGGAACACTGTGAGGCGGAAATACCACAAAAACACTTAATAACATGGACACAGGCGTCCGTATGCATTTGTAATGCTGCTCAAATCAAAAAGTTCTGATTCAGACCATTTAAAAGACTTGAAGACTAAATACTATATTTTTGTAATCTTGTAATTTTACTGACTATTTATTTTTATTTTCTACGACAACAAAGTTGTTACTGCGTAACATACTATTCCCCGATGGCAGTCCACACTGACATATAAAAAGAAAGCGTTGTTTGCACCGGCAGGGCAGTGTGGGCCTGATCGATGGATTCGCTGTTGGGGATCCCAGACTGGGGCGGAATGTGGCCTTTTTGAGGCCGCTGCTGCTGCCAGCGTTAGCTGATGGACTGAGAGCTCTGAATGGAGGTGTAGGAGAGGAGATCTTTGGGGTCATGAGATGCCAACCAATGGCAGCTGCTGGAGGCGTTGGGGAAAAGTTGAGATTGTTGTCTTTGACGTTGCCAGTGCCGTGGTCTTGGTTCACGTCCCCCTTCATTAAAGCTCCTGAGCTCTGGTTCCTGCTGTGATTCGACACGCTTGGACTTGAGTTCAAACTTGGCTCTAAGGCGGTTAAATTTGACTTTGCTGCTGGGTCTGCATTCACGTAACGATCTGGCACCGGCACTGGCCTGCTCCCTGTCACACTGCCCTCAGACCCATCCAGACTTCCTTTTTCTACGAGTGCACTAGCATCTTTAGCTGCTGTGATGTTGGTCATCGGAGCTGGTGCCACAGGAGAGTCTCTGAGTGCCACAGCAGGGGTTGAATTAGACTCAGGTATATATTTAAAGCCTGCTGTGTTTGTGGTGTGGTTGTCTCTCCCAAGAGGTGAAAGCTCATCAAGCCTAGAAATGAAACCATGATTTGCGGTCTCGATAGAGAAGCCAGTGGGGGATCTGGAGGTGGAAGAGGGGGTATTAAGGTCAGAAGACTGCAGGGGGGTTGGAAGAACCAGAGCAACATTCTGTTGTGATGATGTTGCAGAACCAGGCTGATAACAGGATTCAGAAATAGGACAGGGAGTATTCTGCATATCGACAGGAGATGAGAGAGAATTCAGGGCAGATTGTGGAGTTACATGCTCATTAGGGTGATGGCCTGTTACAGCGTTTAAGATTACAGCAGCTTCGGTGCTCACAGGTGAGACATGCTCATTAGCAAAGTGTATCTTTGGAACAACATCTGCAGGGTTAAATGGAGCAGAGAGATGTGATAATCTCCCACCAGCAGTTTGCTTATTTGAGGCCTCAGATATCAACACTGAAATGCCGACTAACGTAGACGCATTTCGTGGCTGAGAGTGGTTTGTAAACTGTGATAAAACCTCGTCCTGGTTAGGAGAAACAAGCGGGCGTGACTGGATGGACTCCGCGGAAACTTGGCCAAACGAAAGAGATCGAGTGTTTGAGATAAACTCCTCAACTGGCTGTGTGGTTGGTCTTTGTAAGGACTGTGCTGCTGTGGGCTGCAGGAATCTAACAGTAGGACGAGTGGGTGACAAGGACCTGATTTCTGTGTTCATCATGCTAGCAGGCGCTGCTGGCCATGTTGCCCGGCTAGGGAGGAGAAAGGAGGATGAAAGGGTGGAGACAGAGGGTGAGACAGGAGAATAGTCATAAGACAGGTGCTGAGATGGAAGAAGAGGTGAAACCCTTTCTATGAGAGAAACAGAAGATGACATGGAGGGCGAAACGACAGGAAGCGAGGGTGTGAAGAAACTCAAGATTGGAGATTGCTGCCGCGGCCCCCCGGTGTTAGCCCCCTCACTCAAATTGAGCTCATCACTCCTAAAGTTCTGAGTGTGTGCCTGACTGTCAGAGTGTGTAGGCAGCTGCGTGTGCGCTGAAATGTGTTTCTGGATCAGACGGCCGGGTTGTACAGTGTTAGCTCGCGTCAGGCCTGAGACGTGTGTTAGATCCATCTCCGGAGCGTGCCGGGGGGCTGTCACACCAAGCTGTGCACTTGAGCTGTCGCGGTGTGCCAGCATCTGGGACGGATTCAACAAAGGCGGAGTGGAGTGACTTAATCCACTGTCATAGCCAGCAGGAGCCTGCGAGTTGGTCCGAGTGCCAGCAGCTCCGTTCGCTTCTCCCTGGTTGTGTAAATGTGAGACTGCATGATGCAGCCTCCAAGGATCTCTGTTAAAGGTCGGGCTGGAAGAATCTCTCTCTTCTGACCCAGACAAAGATTTCTGAGTCAGAACGGTTTCCTCTCCCATCATCCCCTCTGTCTCACTGACAGAGTCAGCAAACGAAGGGATCTGAGAGCTTTGAGTTAAAAGGAAGACATTGGTCGATGATATAGAAGTGGCAGAAGAAGAGGGCGGTTCTTGCTTTCCCTCCATATATGCCCTGAGCAGAGCCAGAGTGTGATCATGGCCCCAAATACCAGCTGTTGGCAGCGAGGTCAAGCCAGTGTCAGTGTGAAGCACTGAACGAGTTTCTATCTCACTCAAATCTTTCTGATGAGAATGAACTAAAAAGGGTCTGACTGACAGGCTAGCTGCATCTGAGGACGGCCACAAAACCACTGACAAATTTAGCTCAGATTCAGGAAACTCTAACTGTGACAGGGCTGGACCAAAGTCCGGTACAAGCGCTGCAGGACTGGATACCAGAGCCTCCACAGATAATCTTGAGGGAGTTGGGTTAGTGTGACTAAAGGAGTTATCTGAAAAATCTTCTGCATGGGTTAATGTATGTGATCGAGTGTCAGGGGACAGGCTGTGCACAGTGGAGGGCACTTCATTTCTGTTAGTTTTAGATAAACCACTAGAGGACTTTTCTGCAGAGTGGTATTCAGGGTGCAGGGTGCTATCAACAAAAGGAGACTGAGATTCAGCTGGGGCTTTAGAAAAGAGAGGAAATGACAACAAAGATGCTGTGTCAACTGTTGAGTCCTCAAAGTTCTTTTGAAGATTCGAGGACAGAAATGACAACACAGACACTGGCATGTGAGCAGTTTCTGAAAGCCTTCGCTCTACACGCTGGGAAGACGATGGCAGGAGAAGGGAGGGGTACCGAGGAGCAGCAGAAGGTGGAAAAGGAACCAGGGTGGGCAAAAGGGGATCAGAGGCCAAGGGAAGGGTAGGGCTGAGTGGGGAGTACTGGGGTACGGCGGATTGAATGGGGGAGGCATGGGCGGAGGTGGAAGTAAATTCTAACTGAAAGAGAGAAAAGGGAGGAGTAGGAGGTAGGATACTGGATGAGGAGTAGTGAGGGCTCTGGAATGGCTCGCGAAAGGGAGGAGACGGAGGGGAGAAAATGGATGATTGACGGGGAATGACTCGCACAGAAGACTGTATGTGTGCATGTGCGTCTGTTCTTGTATATAAATCGTTAATCAGACTACTGCTGGCTACAGCTAGTCCAGCTTTACTGCCCAGAGGGTTTAAAGAAAGTGAGGATATCTGGGCCTTGTCTTCCTTCTGTGGCAGAAAAGAGAAATAGATTTGTTTGGGGAAAACCACCTCAGCGAGGAAAGAAGGGGAGCTTAGATGTGCCATCGGCAAAGAAGGTGTTGGCTGCATGAAGAGGCGGGATGAAGAGGAGGGAGGAAGGGAAGACGGCACTGCTTGCAAACTCAGTCTTTCCAGTTGTGCATAGGAACTTTCCTCTTGTTTCTGTCCACTTGGACCGCTGCTCTTTGGAAGCTCATGGTGGGTTTGAGCTGTTGTCAAAGTCTGATTAAGAGTGCTGATGGATGTTTCTGGTACCAGTAGGTCTTTTGAGTGATCTTTAAAAGGCTTGATGCCTGCTGCTAGGATGCTGAGCAGGCTTTCTGAGCCATTATGGAATTGTGTTTGGGTGAAAAAATGTTCACTTCCTCTTTCAGAAGGAGTTGAGGGTTGGATGAAAAGGTGGGAAGCACCTTGGGGGTCTGAGTTTCTGGCATCAGGTCCAGTAGTGTGTTCTTTGGATAAGGGATCAAATTTATATAATTTATAAGGACTCCTTTCCCCCACAAGTTCAGTCATGTCATACATGAAAGGCTCAGAGCCTGATGAATACTCATTATCCGGTATCTCCTGATCTGTCAGGTTACACGCAGCAGATGTTTGGCTTTCACCACCACTCATGTTCAGGAGTGACCATGATGAAGCAACAGGTTTGTTCTTCCTACTGCCAAGTGCTGATAATGATGACAAAAACAACGACGATGATGATGATGATGATGATGATGATGACAGTGGTGCTAGCCCAGCTGCAGCAGATGCCTCACTTTTGTTCTGCTGCAGAGGTGACCCCTGAGGTGAACTTGAAGCACGAGATTCAGGAAGGGACTTGAAGTCCTGAGTGGTGGTAGAGACCTCAGTTTTGGAGGCTGACTGGTGAAAAGTTTTTGGTTGGGACGTAACAGAAGAAATATTTAGATGAATGGTTGCAGGCATCGAGTCTTTCAACCCATCTGTGTCTTTGAATCCAGTCGTTGGTGTGAATTTAGGCCTGGCTGTGGATTTGAGATCAGCTAATGGAACAGCAGGCTTTGTAATGTGAATCTCCACCCTAGGTGGTGCTTTAGTGGTAACTTGATGTCTTCCTCGGTTTGGCCTCTTCCTCAAAGGGGTTGAAATGTACCCCAGGGAAATCTTGGATCTTCGATACTGTGGAGGTCTTTGGAAGGGAGCAGGGGGTCTAGGGCGGGTAGCTTCAGATGGACCAGAGGAACCAGGGACTGAAGCTAAGAATCTGGATTCTGAATGACGGGGACTGGGAGTTTGAGCAGGGGGATTCAAACGACTGGACGTAAGAGATCTATGAAGAGAAGCTCCTCCAGGAGGATTGCGAAAAAACGCAGACCTGGTTTGCCTGATTTTGTGGACTAAAGGAACTGGATGTCTAGGGGCTTGGGAAAAAGAGAGTATAGCAGCAGTAAATCCAAAAGTCTGTCTTCTGAGGTAACCAGCTGGCCAAACAGTCAGGGACCTGGACTTCAAGGCCATTGGCTCAGGTTGCTGAAGCATAATTTGAGTCTCCTCCACTGTCACTGGGATATGGCCAATCGAAGCAGATGTCATTATAGTGAAAAAGCAAGTTATATACAATAAATAAAGGTAAAAAATGCATTTCAAAAATAAACCACTAATATAGGATACGATACATTTACATAAGCCATCTCAACATCCTACATGTAGGATGTTGAGATGTGACTGCAGCCACAGACAGTATTGTAGGATTGTACAGTGATTACTATGTCTGTAACAGCGATATGAAACAAAGGTTCTGTGAGTGCATAAACCACATGAGAAGAAACCAAAGCAAAAAATTTGACTATGACTATAACTAGGTTAGGCTGATTAAGCAGTTAAAGAGCTAAAAAAAAAGGAGAAGGAAACAAAAAAGACCCCCCAAAATAAAGTTTCACAGGCCTTAGATCCTGCAGTGCAAACACACAGCTATTAGCAGAAAAGCCTCACATATTCCACAGGAATGATGAGAGTTGGCTAACACTGATCTTGGTTTAAGAACTAGACATGGATGTGTGAATGTTACCCCAGGAAGAAACAGCAGGAACAGCTATGTTAGTCTCTGGTTGGTTAGTAGTCATGAACTGCAGCTGGCCAGATGTTTCTGGAACAGTGAAATGAGAAATGAGAGCTGGGACTAAAAGAATTAAACATGCTGAAGAGGAGTAAGAACAAATCAATGTATTATTAAAATATTTACAGGTGTTGATGAAATAAAACATTTTGAGCAAGTATTTTTCATCTATAGTACTGTACGAAAGTCTTGAGCCACGCCTCATTTCTTTATATTTTGCTTGCAATGAGCAGACTTGGTGGTCTTGAGCAGTAGTTCTCCAGCTTTCTGAAGATCTTCCAGAGTTTTCTTTGGACGCTGGCTGCTTTTTTCAATCCCGTGCTTGTAACTGATCATCTTCAGGGAAATGATTTATTGTTCAGTAACTTACTTCACACTGACCTGTGAATCGTTCAGTTCAATTAAAGTATAAAAAACACCTAATTTAAGGGAAGAACCCGAGTTTTGCCTGAATATTAATGACAACCTAACAAAGAACCAGTTGGAAACTGTATATACAGTCTATTTGTTACTATCTACCTGTCACAAAAGCAAATCATTAATCCCCATTTGGGAGTACAAAAGACGAAGCGTGAGGCCTAAAACTACCCTCAACAGTATATGACAGTCAAGATCTTAAGACACAGGAAATAAAGGCCTGGTCCAGATGAACAGAATCAACTTTTTGGGGACACGTTTATGTTTATAAGAGCTGAGGCTGTGGCACAACAACATCCTATCATATACAGTTTCTGTATCTGCTGCATAAATACCACTGTTAAAAATCCATGCAGTTAGACAGTGACAGCATTATTGCTGCCAGTTTTGGCAATGGTATTACTGTTTCTCTTACCATGCAGGGTAGGGTTAGTATCTGGATGGTTAGTGGTGAAAGATGAAACAGCTGCCGTGCTGCTGGTTGGCTGTTGGGCTACAGGAAGTAAACAATCACAGATTATCAGTCATCTGAACTGTCGCTACATCGCTGCCTCATAGAGCTTCATATAGAAATGCCATCTTTCTGATGTAATGTGGTATCAGTGATCAGTGTCACAAATAAACTAGAAACAAAGACAGTGGTTAATATGGATACGTCTGTTGGTATGTCCTTCCTGCTGTCGCCAAAAAAGGTGTGCATGATATATGGTTTGATGCCAGCCGCTGCATATTGTGAACATATAACACAAATCAAACTAAATTCTTTGAGCTGAACGTAACACGTTAATGAGCATGAACACCAAACTCCACCACATGTGGAACAAACTTCTTTTGTGCTCCATTGGGCCGTCCTTGTACAGTAACTGGTGAGTGGCCCTGCAACCTGCAACCATCAAAGGTCGGATGAGCACAGGGCCTCACAGTGGACCGAACGCACTCAGAGAAGTTGGTGTGAACGTACCTGTGCACCCTCAACTGTTTTTTTAACAATAGTCTACCACAAATGAGCAGGTCACAAAATACCCAACAACAGTAAAATAAAGTGTGAATATAAATATAAAGTAAAAGGAACTGCAAGCTGGATTCAGCTGCATTTGGGGGCGTGGCTTTTATTGTAAGGATAAAAAGGCAGCTATAGAATGGAGCCAGCGACATATGAACATCTGTACTAGACGTTTGTGAAAAAGAGCTGCTTTTTGGAGGGAAAACAAAAAAACACAGTGACACTGACAGAATAACAACCGATTCAAAATGCTCTCGGTGTACTACATCCCATATTAATGCGTTCAAAATGCATCAATATGAGAACAACAGCAGGTAAAACAAACCTAAACTGTGGAGACGTCAATACGATGCTGTATGCTTTATTGTAAGTTGAATTTAAGTTTTTGGGTTTTTTTGAGTAGTTAATAATTCAGTAAATCATGCAAAAGCACCTTCCAATTTTTGAGTACAAAAGAAAACTGTTTTCTTACAAACATGACATTTGTTAAATCTTACCTCCGTCTGTACCACCAGTCACTTAAAATATATGTTTGAACTATTAGTTCCTATTCACTTTGAAGACATTATCCACTAAAGGACAGAACAATGAACTTGTACTCAAAGCTATGCTGTAGTTTCTTCATGACATTATCTTTTTGGGGTGTATTTGGTTTGATGTGTAAGTCTTCAGTAAAACATTGTACATCACTGAACTGACTAAAGCATGAACATTGTTGTTGCTGGTTTTATATTTGTTATATTTTATGGATCTAAGTGAAGTTTTCAGAATGCATAAGCCACATGGAGGGTGTGGTTGTTGGATAACGATGAAAAACATTTTGGTTTTTGGAGATTTGATGAGGGAACTGCATTACGAGTGGACTGATTACCTGATTCATAGCATGCACGTGTGAGATGTCTTATAGCCAAGCATCACTGATTGGCTGAACCTCACTGAATGTATGTATACACTGTTTCTCTGTAGCTGACGAAGTTCATACAGACCGAAACACTACAACTGAATAAAAATAATGGTTAGCGGGACGGTGTGCGGAGGTTATATCATCTATTTCTCTACAAAACTATTAGTTCCTTGAAATGTCAGTGAGCTTACTCTGCAGTTTTAGCATCCAGGTTAAGAGCAAAGTGAGAATAAAATGTAAAAAGCTTGAACAGCGTGTTATTGATTGGAACGCCACTTTCCAATTGCGCAAAGAAGCAAATCTGACCTGTTAGTACCTCGCTTTGTATCTGTGAAAGGACCCATTCACTTCAAGGCAGTGGCGGGCCTTAAAAGCCACTTCTTCTTCTAACTACCCGTCATTACAGCACATTCATGACAACGTAAAAACCTCATTCAGTGACAATTTATAAGAGTTTTTCCACATGTGTGAGTTTTCTCTCCTTATTCTAAGACTAATTTGAATCAAATTCATTACTGGATTGTAAAATCTGACTACATAATTGTTTTAGTTGGGATAAAAACTGTAATATTTTGAACTTTGAAGTCACATCATTTGGGAGAAAAAGTAGTGTTTCGTGTGATGGTTACAAAATCCTGTGATCATTTACCATCATGTCCACTTGGATTTGGATTTTAATAGCAGCTTTTTAATCTTTCTATTAAAAAAAAGATTAATTACAACAAAAACAGCTGTTAACGAAGTCATAAAGAAGGCCAGCTACTGTCAACATTGTATATGAAGATAGTGTTAGCTACCTTACCATGTGCTGTCCTGCTGGATGCAGAAACATTAGTATCGGTAGAGGCAGAGGTAGGAGCTCTGGTGGTGGTGGTGATGGTAGTATTAGGCAAAACTGATCAGATCAGATTAGATTATGTCAGTAACACAAAAGTATCTTGGATTCAATGACACAGTAATGAGAATTATGAGAAATGTGAAACTTGCTGACTGAACAGGTTATTCTAACACAACAACTGTTACCACTCACTGTTGAGGTCAAAGGTCGACTGCCAGAACAATAACTGGTACAGAAATATTCTATCTATGCTTTTTCTCTAACACCACAAATACCACTGATTAAAGATTAAATGTTATGTAATCACAGGAGAGGTAAACTTTTAGTGTTAGGAATGGCAAGGCCGTTGAGTCGTAGAATCACCTGCATGGTTAGCAGATAAAGACTAGACTGTTGTTGACCTGCTGGTAAGGCTGCACGTAGTGTTTAACAGGCCTGCATAAATCCTGTGAAGATTTTCTTCTTCATGTGAATGTCTGTAGATACAATAAGCTATGCGCCAACCTGAAGGAAGTCTATGATAAAACTTAGACGTGTAATTTTACTGGTATTTAATTTTCATGACTAGACTGGGAGGGGTCCACCTGAAAAGGTGGCCAAATTATTTAGCCTCATGACATTTGGGAGATAAAAGTCCTCATTTAACTCTCAAGTAACAATTTATCTATGTACACACAGTGTACAGTGGCTTGCAAAATAATTCGGCCCCCTTGAACTTTTCCACATTTTGTCACATTACAGCCACAAACATGAATCAATTTTATTGGAATTCCACGTGAAAGACCAATACAAAGTGGTGTACACGTGAGAAGTGGAACGAAAATCATAGATGATTCCAAACATTTTTTACAAATAAATAACTGCGTAATTATTCAGCCCCCTGAGTCAATACTTTGTAGAACCACCTTTTGCTGCAATTACAGCTGCCAGTCTTTTAGGGTATATCTCTACCAGCTTTGCACATCTAGAGACTGAAATTCTTGCCCATTGTTCTTTGCAAAACAGCTCGAGCTCAGTCAGATTAGATGGACAGCGTTTGTGAACAGCAGTTTTCAGATCTTACCACAGATTCTCGATTGGATTTAGATCTGGACTTTGACTGGGCCATTTTAACACATGGATATGTTTTGTTTTAAACCATTCCATTGTTGCCCTGGCTTTATGTTTAGGGTCGTTGTCCTGCTGGAAGGTGAACCTCCGCCCCAGTCTCAAGTCTTTTGCAGACTCCAAGAGGTTTTCTTCCTGTGTTTGGCTCCATCCATCTTCCCATCAACTCTGACCAGCTTCCCTGTCCCTGCTGAAGAGAAGCACCCCCAGAGCATGATGCTGCCACCACCATATTTGACAGTGGGGATGGTGTGTTCAGAGTGATGTGCAGTGTTAGTTTTTCGGCCACACATAGCGTTTTGCATTTTGGTCTCATCTGACCAGAGCACCTTCTTCCACATATTTGCTGTGTCCACCACATAGCTTGTGGCAAACTGCAAACGGGACTTCTTATGGTTTTCTGTTAACAATGGCTTTCTTCTTGCCACTCTTCCATAAAGGCCAACTTTGTGCAGTGCACGACTAATAGTTGTCCTATGGACAGATTCCCCCACCTGAGCTGTAGATCTCTGCAGCTCGTCCAAAGTCACCATGGGCCTCTTGGCTGAATTTCTGATCAGCGCTCTCCTTGTTCGGCCTGTGAGTTTAGGTGGACGGCCTTGTGTTGGTAGGTTTGCAGTTGTGCCATACTCCTTCCATTTCTGAATGATAATTTGAACAGTGCTCCGTGGGATGTTCAAGGCTTGGGAAATCTTTTTGTAGCCTAAGCCTGCTTTAAATTTCTCAATAACTTTATCCCTGACCTGTCTGGTGTGTTCTTTGGACTTCATGGTGTTGTTGCTCCCAATATTCTCTTAGACAACCTCTAAAGCTGTCACAGAGCAGCTGTATTTGTACTGACATTAGATTACACACATGTGCACTCTAGTTAGTCATTAGCACTCATCAGCCAATGTCTATGGGCAACTGACTGCACTCAGACCAAAGGGTGCTGAATAATTACGCACACGCCACTTTTCAGTTATTTATTTGTAAAAAATGTTTGGAATCATGTATGATTTTCGTTCCACTTCTCAAGTGTACACCACTTTGTATTGGTCTTTCACATGGAATTCCAATAAAATTGATTCATGTTTGTGGCTGTAATGTGACAAACTGTGGAAAAGTTCAAGGGGGCCGAATACTTTTGCAAGCCACTGTATATGTGTTCTCTTAGTCTATTGATTAGTCTTATGGATTAGCCCATTTTTGGGGCTTCCTGTTCAGCCTGTTTAATAGTAAATTCAATAGTTTAGGGGGAGCAGTCATTTATTATTGTTTTTGTTCAGTTTTGCAAAGGAATCAAACATGAAAGCAGATGAAGCCTTACCAGAAGAGGAGGGGCTGGTTGCGGCGGTGGTGGTGGTACTGATGATAGAGGTTAGAGGCATGCGAGTGGAGGGGATGCTGGGAGATGGAGTGATGGTAGAGAGGACTGATGATGACAAATCAAAGGATAAAGCAGGACGAGAGGATGACACATGCAAAAACAAAGTGGTTTTAATGCTAGCACGAGCGTTTGCTTTTTCCCAAAGTCCAGTTTAAGTGCAAATGTTCCAGAAGGTCTAAAACTCTCACATGCACACATTACAAACAGATATATAAGCAGCACATAATGGTGCTTCACTAAAATTCCATTAAGAATGAAAAGTTCTTATTATCCTAATCAAACACAGAGAGCTGATTTTTCATGAATTCCTGGGAAAGTTTATTTAGAGCTACAACTTTTCAGTTGGAAAAAGGACGACAGAAAGGTTAATTGACTAATGAAAAGTTTGATGAACTCCATCTTCAAACGCAGCAGTAGATAATTTACTCCTCTGTCAAACGGACGGGTTCATCAGAGCTGAATGAGTTGAGTAATCTTACAGGTAGTTAATGAATAAGAGAATGACCAAACTGATCTTAGAGGGTTTTATTTTTCACAGGCGCAAAATAGCTTCAAGCTACTTTTCATGGCTTCTTGGAAGGTCAAACATGGCAGAGCTAAAAAGGTTTGAGATTTTTATGAGGGAAATCTCTCTGAAAACCATTAAGAATAACGGCTTTGTGCTGATGAAATGTAACTGATTTCCATAAAAAAGGTCTTTCTTTGTGGATGTTAGATGAACCCTAAAAGTTTATCCTAAATTAGAGTTAGAGGAAAAAAGGGGAAGCCTCTACAGAAAAGGTATTTGACTGAAAAATCCAGAAGCTTAAAACCAACCAAAAAGGTTTAATAATCATTTAAAAAAGATGGAAGGAAGAAGAGAAAGTAGGGGGGGGGAATCATGAGGTGATGATAAAGCAAAAGCACTGAAGGAAACAGAAATGGCACAGGGAAGTGGAGAAGGTAGAAGCTGCATGAAGAGGAGGGTTGCTTACCGTGGGTGTTGGCATTAGTAGTGTGGATGGTGTTAGTGGAGTCAGTGGATGAGGTGGCAGGAGAAGAAACAGCTGGTGGTAGTGACAATGTGATGGGATGAGAGAGAAACAGATGCAAAGGATGATAAATGGATGTGACGAGGAATGAACATCTTAAATGTACACAGTAGGGGTATAGGATCTGGGCTTCTCAAGTGTTCTCAGCATCGTTAATAAAGAATGCAAATTATTCAACAGTTATGTAGTCATAATGATAAAAGCTCTCTTTTTTCACACAAAGCTGACTGTGGGTCTGTGTACCGCTTACAACATAATCACACTAACCAGCAGCAACCAATCAATAAGTGATGTGGATTTAACAGCTGAGCCTGTGGCTGCTGTCAAAACTTACCACACAGTCTGGTTATTTATTTTTATTTTGTCCCGAGCTTCCTCTCCTGCCATCGTCAAGCTGACATACACAGCTCAGTCTCCAGAGTTTTTCCAAGCTCTTTCTGACCAAAGGGTTTAAAGCCATGAGATGGTTTACACAGATTAAGTTTGATTATGTCATGTGGAAAGGCTTGAGTCTAAGCATGGTCACAGATGAGGTTTAGAAACAATGAATTCTGTGGCATCAAAGGGATTTCAGAGGTGGACCGAAACAAGAGGTGATAAAGTCTACTCGTGAAAAGAAGTTTGTGCTTCAGAGTTAAAGTGAAACCAAATGTGTTTGGAAAAAAAAAAAAAGAAAACCTAATGTTGTTTAAACTGGACCAGAACCAGCTGCTCACTCATTTGTGGTTCCATTTAGCTTCTTTCACCTACATCTCCTGAACAGAAGTCAAACAAAGTTATGTTTTTCAGGAAAGCTATACCTGAATGAGCTTCACCCACTGAAGCACACCCACTCAGGCCTTCTTCACTCCTCAGACCACCACCCTAACTTTCTAACAGCTCTACTCTTCATCTGACCATTTATTCTTTTTTCCATCGAGCTTACGAGTTATTATATTATCACCCTCTGTCATGGCTTGTTGAGCTATCTGTGCTCTTAATTTCTATCCTGCAACACAAACTGTAGTTTAATTGGCTTCGCTTCCTCGCTCTCATGGCACAATCACACAAAAACTGACCTTTAGAAATACAGTATGTCCCTCTGAGGCTTCCATAGTTCTGGCCAGTGTGAGAACTGACATTTCAGCAGTGGAGCTGGGTCACATTACTAGTTGGCCCACAGCTAATGTTCTGACCAGAGCTCACTGGTAAGTCTTGGATCATGTGACCTCTTTGAGCAAAAGAAACTGGTAGGGGTCCATTTTTCTCAAGGGCCACGATCTGTGCAGGGACAGCATTCCAGTTTTAATGGCTATGGCAGCAGCTGAACGGCACCCTGGGGGATATAGCTTTAAAAACGTTATTTTGTTCTTCGGGTATGATCTTTTTTGGAATTAGAAAATGTCATTAACTGAGCATTCCTGGATAGATTCTTGGCAGATCCACGTGGACTGGTGAGAGTAGGTGACATGGGCCAAATGCCTATTTTTATTCTTTCCTCCTTTATCAGCCACTTGAACTTATGAAGGCCGATCAAATGAATAAAGCAGAGTGAAGCATCTGTCTCCATTTCAAGAATGTCCTCATTTGAATGAATCTGACTGAGATTAAATTCCCTTTTGCTTTCTTTTCTTGTACAGGCTCAGTTAATGTCACATATAAAGCCCAAAACCATAAATCAAAGGCTTTTGCAATCTGCACGACTTTCTCTTTCTCATATGTTTGCTTTAAATAAGAAAACTGACACAAAATTCATCTTCTTTTTGTGTGTTATTTTTTTAATGAATTCACCGAATCTTCAGTGTAAATGTTGGAAATTTTAATTAGTAACTGTTTTCTTCATGTCCAACTAACAGTTATGCACCAGTCGGTAACAGAAAGACCTAACAGCAAACACAGATGTGATGATCAGGAGGTCACTGAGCGTTTTCTGGCAGAAAAGCTTTAGGAAGTGCAATAAACCCTGGACAAAGGAGTCAAGCACAGGCGTTTGACCTGGGAGAACGAGGTTTGTGTCACGAAAGCTGTCAAAGTCAATGACAGCGTGAAGAAGTTCATAAGGTTTATGGCAGGTTTAGGTAAGGACAAGCTGTGCTCTTCTAATTATGCAGCATTGGCTTCCAAGTTCCAAAACTCTGACATCACCAGAATGTGACCGGCCTGCAGGATCATTAAATGTGGTTCTGTAGAAACACCCCAAACAAAGATGTTGATCACAATTATGTTGATCATCTCACCTCTTGCCAGATTCATCCTCGAACAAACTAGCATCTCTTCACTGTTCAGAGCAGTTTGACAGCACTGGGAATGCTTAAAGGCTAGAATATGTTCAGGGCTTTGGGGAAAGCCAAGGATCTCGATCCAAACCTGAGCCTGCTTTCATTTAGAAAGTTTCTCTTAACAAGATGTTCAAAATTCAATTAAACGGCTTTCTCTTATTCCCACAAAACCTGACCCTTAGACACTTCTTCACAAGGCGGAAAGCAAAGCTCGACAGCAAAAACCATCATAGTGTGAAGCTGAATAAGAAGTGTAGGCACCGATGCACTTGGTTTACCTTTATAAAAAGTTCATATGGTCACTGAGGAAAACTTTTATATAGAAGTCAAGGCTGTACGATGCCTTCTGTACTTCAACAGTTCAAAGTGTATACACTGCCAGGTTCAGCCCCAGCAGTATAGCGCTTGTATATATTCCACTCGGCTTCAATCACTCAAACTGTCATTTTTTCATGGTCGAAACTCTTTTCCCTTCTTACTTCCTCTGAGGTCCTTACAGCGTTTGCATTTTTCACCAAACTGTAACACAGTGTGAAGAGCTGACCAAGACCAGAGACTAATAGATATTTGACAGTTGTGACAGCTCTAATGTCACAGGGAAAAGACATCAATGCAACGAGGGAGCTGCAATGAAATGGCACAAACCCCATGTAAAAGAACCCCATAATTTCCTCTTGGTATCTGCCAATAAGCTGTTCCGAGCAAATACTTATCTGAAAAGGTTAATGTTGTGCTAGATTCACTTTTGTGTTCTTCACTTCTGTCTAAGCTCTAATGAACTTTGACTGGTGTGAGCGTGTCTGTCACTGTGATCTGGACTAAGCAAAGGTAAAGTCAGTGACTCATTAAGCTAAAATTTTACAGCTCATTTTGTTGTGAGAACTACGGAGACCTACCTGCTGGTAGATAGTCTTTTACCATTTTTACATTACTATAAAAATGATGTATGAAATTATGCAGACTCTGAAGCAATTTTGTGAAAAGATGATATGTTTTCATTTAAAGGAAGAACTGATCAAAAATGTTCGTTGTCATTTGTGTTTTACACATGATTAGTTGGCGTTACCCAACATAATGATGTTACCTGTAACTCCATCGGTTCTAAATTTCTGTTAGAAGAACAGGGTATTTGTCTTTTTCCCACATAGCAGACAGGTCTGGCCCGGATCTGGTGTCAAGCCGGCACTGCTGGCTGACGTCTGGCATGGTAAGTGGTATGTCATCCAGATATGGGCTAGGCCTGGCAATGACGGCACTATTTATGGGATGGCATGCCATATCTGACCCGATTTTGGTTTGGTGTATGCGGCCCAGGCTCATAGAAAACAGGTCTGGCCCGGATCCGGCATCAAGCTTGATGCCGGATCCGTGCCAGACCTGTTGCCTGATGCCTGTCATGGCAGGGTGTATGTCAACCAGATGTGGGCCAGGTCTGGCAATGATGGTGCTATTTATGTTCCTATTTTCCTGTTTTAGTTAGAAGACCCAAATGCCATGTTGCAATACTATACTGCTATCGTAACCAACATTTCAAATGCAGGTTTGACAGGTTTGTGAGTGTACACTTTATCCAAAACCTAGTGACAGTTTACTCATGCTAACCACTGGGTGGCGCTAGCTCAGGAGGTAGAGCAGGTCAGCTATTGAACAGAAGGTTAGTGATTCGATCCCTGGCTCCTCCAGTCTGCATGTCAAAAGTGTGAATGTGTATGAATGTAGTTAGGAAGCACTCAGTTTAGAGACAGTGGGTGAACGTGGCATGTTGTAGAGAGCACTTTGAGTAATCCGGGAGAGTAGAAAAGTGTTATATAAGAATCAGTCCATTCACTGTCTGAACAGAGTTTCGTCATGTTTTCCATCGGTCACTGTACACTCTACTGTGTACAGTGACCTTGAGTGTTTTGAAAGGCGCTTTCAAATAAAATGTATTATCATTATTATTATTATTATGTTCCTTTTGCGCTATCATGTTCCATCACATTTTTATTACATGGTTTGATTAAGGTACACATTAGGCTGACATCTGGGGCCAGAGCTGAAACTGTTCTGGGCCAGCAGTGTGTCTGAAACTGGCCCGTGGCTGCACACAACTTACACATGGCCCGCATACCGCAAACAATGACAGCCCTTTGGTGGCCCAGATCAGGTTTGCCAGGTAATCCAGACGTGGCCCAGCACAGGACCACCAGTGTGCCTGCAACTGGCCTTGTGCTAGCCCATGTGTGGGCCACCTCTGGCAAACCAGATCTGGGCCACACATGGGCCGTCATTCTTTGCGGTCTGTGGGCCATGTGTAAGCACATTATGTGGGCCAGATCTGGGCCATACCAATTTTGCTATGTGGGTTGTTTCTGATTCATTGATCCAAGAAGAAGAGTATGCTTGACCACAGACAGTAATACATTATCATTTGATAAACTTTGATTTAACAAACTGATTTAATTTACTTATTAAAGATTCCTGGCAACATTTTTTTCTTTACTATAAAAATGCTCAAATGCTCAGTGCAAGTCTGGCCGTGAACATCACACACAACAAACAACAACAGAGGACGTTCACGGGGGGGAAGCGGTCTTTTTAGCCATTGTGTAAAAGAGCATGATCATTTCATACCTGGGCAGCCCAGCGCAGGTGAGTCACAGTTAGTATTGAGGGGTGCGTTGCTCACTGGGAAGATGCCTGGGAGGAGAGGAGGAAAGATTTTTAGTCTGATAATCACAATGAAATCTGTACACAGGTTAATGCTCAGCTCTGTTAAGATTTTTTATTTTAGAAAAAATAATTGCAAAGTTTAAAAAAATTTGGGCTTAAAACTCATTGTTAGTCCCACACTGAGCCCCTATTATATCATCTCTTCACTTATCCAGAAACCACTGGAGCAGACATGGCAATGAGTTTCATCACCGATTCATAATTTAAGTCAAATTTAAGTACCACTGCTGATGGCTTATTCATACCAGCCTTTAAAATGTGAATATTTACTAGTTTCAGTCTTCAGAGACACTAAAAATGTGTTTAACATTTTCAGTTCACACTGCAGCCACCCTGTGCTGTCCATGCTGCGCTCCTTTGCCACGACCCTGAACCGGGAACTCTGACCTGCTACCCCATCTGTCCTTTCTGTAGTGTGAAAGAAAGTGTGTGTGACAGTGTGTGTGTGTGTGTGTGTGTGTGTGTGTGTGTGTGTGTGTGTGTGTGTGTGTGTGTGTGTGTGTGTGTGTGTGTGTGTGTGTGTGAAAGGGTAGAAATCCACAAAAAGCAGTAAAAAGGCTCTCTGAAGATGGTGTCCTGTTTAACAGGTACAAATAAGTCTGGAGTCAGAGACAGTAAATGTGCGATCCTCCAGCACTAAACTATTTTGCCTGGTTGGTACTTCAGCTCCATACCACAGATGTAAAAAGTACTCTCAGGGTTGGAGTAACGCTGACTTGCTGTGTTTATGCCTGATACCAGTCTGACGCAGTAGACCTGGCTGCATCCGTCCGGCTCAGTTTGGGGTTTTTATATTAACAGTTATGCGATCAAGCTTCAATTCAAGTGCCTGAAGTGCTTATCCATTTCTGGCTTGTAGTGAGCTGAAGCCTATCCCAGCATGCATTGGACATGAAGTGGGGTACACACTGAACAGAGTGCCAGAAGAGTAACACGATCTTCTATTTCTCAAAGTGTTTGCTGCTTGTTTAAGAAAGTTTCCCACACCATTTTAATGGCATGCAGATTTCTAATCAATCGGACTTTGTGGTCTGTGGTGGGTGCAGATTGGCTGCTTGCACAGATCGAGGCCTCAAAGTTATATTTCAGGGACAGTCTGTCTAACCAACTGTGTGCTTACTGCAGCCAAAAATCAAGCGCTCCTCAAGTACTTTGGCCATTTGAAATGTAACCCCGAGCCTGGCTGCAGCCCACACATGCTGCATATTCACAGACCGTTCAGCAGAGTGGGTGGACGGGCGGGCGGAGAAAGCCGAGACTTTGTTTGAGAGGAATGTGTTCGAGAGATGTCAGCAAATCATCGCAGCATTCAGCCGAGTGAAAAAGCAGGAATTCGGTAATCGTGGATGGCATGTGGTTCAAAAGAGGTGAGGAGGGCTGAGGATTGTGCCCAGTCATAATTTACCTCCAGCTTTCTCCCTTCGTCCTCTTTTTTAGCCTAACACTCTCACTGACTGTCACCTTCTCTTCTGTCGCTTCCGTTTTTCTGTGCTGCCCTCGCTTTTCCATTTTCTCCCCTTCCTGTTCTTTTCACAACCTCAGCACAATGAATCCCCCATTTTCTACTCCGTGTGCTTCTATTACCTCTTTTCTATTTTCCTCAGTGTACTGTAGCAGACAGATAATCCACGGTCTCTTTTTTACAGTACAGAAGTGAGAGGAAGCAAATGGGGGGAGATGGAGATTGGGCTCTTTAGGAACAGGATACCACAGCCCACTTATTGGTCTGGACTACTTTTGTTGGTTTGGACAAGTTAGCTCCAATGAAAGGAAACTTTACTTCACAGCAGTGTTCCTATAAACCAGCAGTTTTGCCAGTTTGGTGTTTGTCTGAACCAAGTCCGTTACCTCACCCCTTTTCAACACCTTCGGCAGAAACCGGACCGTGAGCCAGAACTTAAAGCCTAACCTCAGTCCTAGACCTCATCAAAGCTCGGGTTTGGGAGTCAGCAGGCTAAACAAGTTAGTCTAGGTGCCCATGAATCCAAAAACATCAACCTCCTTTGGGAGGATGCCACGCGGGAAGTGATATCAGTAGATCCTGATCAGATACCTAAATCCCCTCACAGTAACATGAAAATGAGCAGTTCTAGTTTGAGCTCCTCGTCCTGTCTCCAAGACCAAATCACAGCCTGATGAAGCTAACAGAACCAAATCTCCCACAGACAGCAAAAACCCTGAAAACCTTAAGCTTATGACCCTCTCCAGTCAGGTTTCACGTTCACATGCCCACTGCCTATTTCAAGTATGCGAGTATCAAACAACTTTCGTTCATGAGCTGTACTTTAGCCGTCTCCGTTTTCCAGCTTTGCGTCGTATTGCACTTCCTCTCATTTTGCAGTTGTTCTTACGTGTTATTTAGCTGTGCTGTCTCTAGTGTCTGACTACCAACAACTGAACTGCTGATATCAAACTCCACTCATGCCACCCGCCATCTGTTTGGAGTTTGTTTTAGCAGATCAGCTGCAAATTTTCGTTCATTCTTTTTTATTAAGATTTGACTTCTTTCTTCACAGTGTTGGACCACAACAAGGAATCAGGACAGCAAACTCCCATGACGCCCATGTGGGTGGCAAATCACGCAGCCACACCTTGTGTCAGGGGTCGTGTGCGGAGGCGAGGGAGAGATGACCCACACGCAGGACTCTTGGTGCAGAATGAGGAGGTTTATTGGAAACGGAGACCAAAGATGACAGGATGGCTGGCTGAACTTAATGGACTGGTAGACTAGCTGGCTTACTGAACTGAACACGCGACAGGAACAACATTACAGGAACATCAATGACACGACACTGGACTGGTTGAACTGAGGAACATAAATACACAGGCTGAGTGAGGAGTGATTAGAAACTGGTGAGTACACAGCTGAACATAATAAACTAATGATAAATGGGAGGAGGACTGAACATAATGCACATGGACCAAGGTTAACACAATAAAACAGGAAGTGAAACAGACAGAATATAAACAGTGAACATGAACTAAGAATACCGGGTCAACGACCCAGAAACCCTGACACCTTGCCCCATCCTGTCCAGCGACTTTCTTTTTCCATCTCGTGAATCTAAGAGAGAAGACAAAATCATGGCTCCTCTGAGGTGTGCAAATGTTCTTCAACACTAACTGTGCTGACAGTGATCGCGTCCATGTCCTACATTTTATTTTGACTTTTGCCTCTTGTTCTGTTTTCTGACTCTCCTCTTGTCTCTGTGCAGGATGTTGTGATTGGGGAATAAAAGCAGCATTGTGCTGATAAGCAGATATGCCGAGCCTGTTAACAGCACAAAGTGTTGGACCAGAAAGAGTGGAGGCAGATGAAGAAAGTAGTCACTGGTAATGAGCTTTAATTTAACTGGCTAGACAACTAAATTGCTTTGCCATTATTGTCAAAATATGTGACAGGAAAAAGCACAGATTCACAAATTCCTGTAAATTTACTGTTATTGCGTATCTGAATTTGAGACTAACAACAACAGAAGCGATGTGCTCTCATAGCAGCTCAAAATGCACATTTCCTTTCGTTGTCAGCAAAGGCGCTTATGTTCACCCTGTATGGCTTCATCAGGGCGTCGCAGTGCTGACAGTAGCTCATGAACTGTAATTAATACGATGACCCGGCACAGAACAGCGCACCATAACTCACCGTGATAAGTGGAAAACATGTTTATACTCAAGAGCTGTTTGTCCATATTTATGGGCGCCAGATGCGGTTAAAGTAATATTGTGCAGCATTTTCATATAAACCAGCAGTTGACACTTGTAATAACACTGTGGCATGTTAACCAATATTCAGCTCGTTGAAGCTTTTCCATGTAAGTGCCTGGCTGGATTTTACTTGAGGAAAAGAAAAACCCTGTTCCTCTCTGAGCTGGCAAAGACAAACCGAGATTTAAATTCTCTCTCTGCGGTCTGGCAGGAGGGCGGATGACTTCAAGGCACCCTGTAGAGCTTTTGAAGAGCTCTCATATGAAGCCGTGTTTTGTTTCTGACTATTTCCCCAATGAATACACATAGCTTTGCTTTTGCTTGTTCACAGGAACCATCCACACTGCGTCACTAAATTAATGTGCATTATTTTCAGCCCATAAAACATACAGTCCACTGTGTCGAATTAAAAGAAAACCACTCTGTGAATAAGTCCTTGCAGCAATGCGATTAGCAGCTTGTAGGTGTCTGTACCCCCCCCACCTGCCGCTGGCATCAATAGGAGGTGAGAGACAAGCTAACGTGCATGCACATGCATGTACGATACTGTATGAGCACATAGCCTCCATCACCACTGGCCTCATTAACAGACCAAAGAGTGACATAAACCTGGTTTGACCAGCCTCCATCACCACTGGCCTCATTAACAGACCAAAGAGTGACATAAACCTGGTTTGACCAGGGGCTCTCTGCTAGACTCATAAAACAGGAAAGAACATTTTTCAGGTAAACAAAATCAACAGCACTTTTCTCCGTGGAGACATAAATAAGTGTGAAGTGCACTTGGAACAAAAGCGTCCCCACAGACATCATTAATAAAAAATATTTATTTAATGCTTCAAAGGACAGCTCATCCAGTTTTTGTTTCATTAGAAAGTTTTAAGTCGCATGTATCTTATATATATATAATGTTTTGTTGTCGGTTTGGTGATAGTTACTTCCTGTTTTATTTGGTCTCATGTCTTATGTTTAGTTTTGCTGTGTCCCCTGTCCTTCATTATCTGCATGTGTATTTAAGCCCTCACTTCCTTGTTGTGTCATACTGTTGGTTTCTTTGTGTTTCTCCCACTTGATACACAGACTTTGTTTGTTTTCTGTCACTTGCTACTAGGATTTCAGTTTTTTCACCTGCAACCTGGATTTAAAGGTTAGCTGTGGTATTTCCACTCCGTCCTCCAAGTCTGCATTCTGGGTCCACCTTATCCATTTCTACACTCCACATGACAGAGATATCTTGTATTAGAAGTTGCTTAAGGTATGAAGTAGAGATGGTGATGACAGTTTATTGCCTTTTGAGTGTATCTCTTCATTGCTATTGTCACTGACAGTACAGCTAAAAAGTAGAAAAGAAAAGAAACACGGGAAAAACGCAGGCAAAAAAAGGTAAAGCCAAAGATGACATCATCAAATGGTGATGAAAACCACACAAAATCAAAGCCCACTGAAGCTCTGGCAGGTAAATCCAGCACTCTATGTCCACCAGCACTCTCCAAAGACTGAAGCCTAAATGAACCCTCCTCCTAAAGTGGAAGAAAACGTGCTACAACACAAAAATATAATTCAGGGTGAACTGTTCGTTCTGAATAGGATGGCACCAACAAACTGTGCCATCAGAAGTGAAACAATCTTTACAGAGGACGGTTTGGTTTTAGCAGTGTGCCTAAAAAACTGTTCATTTGCTTACAGCTCAGCAAAGATAGTTGTGTCTTTTTTTCTTAATGCCTTTAGCTCGTTAGCCAAACATGCAAATATTAGCATGAAGCCTCCGCGTTTAAGAGCTCTGTGGCCTTCAGATGGGACCTCACGTGTCTGCTCTGATCCTTTCCTGTGTTCCTCCAACAGGCTCAGACTAAAACAAAACAGTTCACTCAGTTAATCCTCAAACTGTAGCTGCTGATCAGAAACACTAACACTCCAATGCTCAGTGACTCTCAGCGTTTCCTCTCTGGACACAGCCAGCATTACTGCACGCTGTCCTCTGTTACACAAAGACGTTTTGAGACCTGTTTGAAGGACTAATTTCATTTCCCCAACATACTAGACCAAGTATGAGAGTATGAGGTAATTCCAAGTGCTTCATTCCACTTCATGGAATGAACTTTTTCTTTCCAAGTACGTACAAAATGCTTTTTAACTAACTTTAAATAAATTAAATGAAGAACGCGGAGGCGGGAGGTCAGCGGGTGGCCAGGGCCACTTCTAAGAACTAATTTTAAATGATTATTTATTTAAATAATAAAACACAGCTTTGTGTGGAACTATGTCTCTATGGGAGTTCACAAGCAGTTTTTAGTATATACACCTAATTATCAATAAGCTTTGTCAATACAGAACAATCAATTATTCCTGGCTTGCCTCAAAAATGTCTAATTCAGTGACAATTAAAGATCACATAACTGAAATTCCAGAACATTAATGAAACTTAATAATAGTAAAGACATTAACAGAGAGGTCACTGCAAACAGCTGGATCACCACCAAATAAGGACAGATGATTTAAAATCTGGAGCTCAATAATTATTCAGTTTTTAAGCAAAAATCTCAAATATTTTCTTGTTTTATTTACAAAAATCTAAAGACGTCTCACTTTTTTCTTCCATGAATGACAGTGAATGAAATTTTAAAAAATTCCAGGGCTTTTTCAGACTTTTCCCACTGCTGTCGCTGCTTCTGTGTAAATGACATTTATGTGTATCTGAATCCATTTGCAGAGGCTGTGACCTGCATTTGAACCTCTGCTACACAAACCTGTGAATGAGTGTGACATTGAATCATTTCTAATCTCCGAGCAGCAGACATCTGCGAATGCGGACTCCATGTAACACATTTTATTCTCCAGACTAATCCTCTGTTTGTGTTTCCTCCTGCTGCAATTATCCAGTTTCCCTGCAGGGACCAATTAAGTTCATGTCATGTTTATTTATTACTAATTCTGCTGCGATTTCAGCTGAGCAAAGTGTGGAAGCCCAGCTGCAGTAAATGTGATCATCTAGGGATACAAGCAAAAGTTACTTTCATTATAGTTATAGTTTATTCATCAATATTATAATTGATGTTTAATTTATAACATGTGAAAGAAGATACTTTAATGAAGGCGTTTTAATCCTGGGAACTTGTGGATACTGATGATGTAATGAAAAAAAAGAGTCTAGCTTATCTAACAGTGCATTTCTGTATCACTGGATAATTCTGCTGCAGGGCTATGACAGTATTTAACGCACAGAGAAGAGACACGTGTTGCATCTGTATTAAAGCAGTCTGCATCCATATACAGTATATGGATGCAGACTGCTTTAATACGGGCACTCCTAGTGCCAAAAAAACAAAAGTCGAGGCTTCAAAATGCATCCGGAAATCGATGGAAGATGCCACAGAGCATAATCTACAGCTTTCATACACAGCTGATAATCTGAACCTTTAAATAACTGCTGCTGGGGAAGATCTTTTGTTTTGTGATTATGTTTTGCTGATGACATTCTACTGTTGTACATTAACCTCCTAGGACCTGGCGTCCACATATGTGGACATCACATTTTGGGTTGTCTAGACCAAAATACTAAATTTTGCTGTACAGTGGCCTGATATCCACTTACGAGGACATTATACTGCCACTGTTCTATCAAAATTTTAAACGAATATCCTCATATGTGGCTCTCATTTCTCTCAGACACAAAACTCAGGTAGAAAAAAATCTGGTAATTCTTTGTTTTTACATTGTTTTTACAATATGCCCAAAGATCAAAGAGAAATTTAAATTGCATGGCACGGAAGAGTTCGGGTCTTAGGAGGTTAAAAAAACATAAATCCAAAGGAATGAAAAAAGGAGACTGTTACACATTCCAGTCCATGCATTAGCACAAGCCAACACACACATAAACTCACACTCACACAGGTGTACACAGAGTGTTAGCAGCACTCACCACTAGCTGGCGCAGTAGTTGTTAAGTAAATACAATGAGGGTAGCAAACTGTGAAGAGAGGGACAGGTTAGTGGGCATGAGTTCCAAAACAACACAGACAAGAATCATTAGAGAGATCTGTTAATGCAAATGTAAGGTTGACACACTTAATAAACAAAAGACAAAAAGTAAGTCATCAGTCACTCAGGCAGCGTTTAATCTTCAGAACATCAGTCAAATCAGCGTAGGTAGTCTGAAGCTCCAGGAATTAGACAGATCCCACAAAATCAAAAGTGCATTTCTGCAGAAGTGTGGAGGTTACCCGAAATGGAAATGCCTGCAGTCTTAAACACCTTCTTATGTGTTTTCCATCTACTTACTGATTTAACTGACTGAAGAGTTGATGTCACTCTGAAGCTTGTTGTGCACTGTGTGCTGCACTGTGTCAAAGCTGTAACATGAAAGACCTCACTCATGTCTCAGTCTATAAAGTCTCTGTATGTGTGGATCTCACAGATAAAGTTTCAGGTAGAGCTAAAGTGAACGCCCCCACATAATGTCAGCTTCTTACTGTAAGTGCAGGACAATATGGAAGCTTTGTGCAGAATCATGCATTTCTGAAAAACCACCACAAGTCTCAGAGGTAAACAGGCATGCACACACAGACACACAGACACACACACACACACACACACACACACAGAAGGCTCTTTCTCCAGTGGGTACAGTGTTGGCTGGAATTTCACTAAAACCGCTGTGGCTAACCCCCTGTGGCTACACGCTCGTTTACAAAGCTTTAACTAGGAGGTACTGCACTGTCGGCGCACACACTCACACAAACACACACACACACACAAGTACACACAGGTTTGTACCAGTGGGTGTGTGTATGTGTGCAAAACATGCTAATAAAAACAGTGAAAAATCTTTAATAACTGAGTCATTTAAATGTACATGCCTCCATTCGGAGCGGTACAGTAGCACACATCTGTGTCGGTGTGTTTCACCAGCCAAGTGGGTTTGTGGACCAGAGCAGGAATCACAGTGATTTCTGATCAGCAGCCAAACAGGTTGCTGGAGCTGATTAAGTCACCAGGCGCAGCTAAAATCTACCAGAATTTGGCTGAAGTCTGGTTCTAATTTTCCATGCTGATAGCAAACAGACTGAAGTGCTGAGTACCTGGAGGTGTGTGTGTGTAAGTGTGTGGGAGAGACATGCGACTTCTCGGTGCCACAGTAAATGGGAAGAAAAATGTTTTCATGGCAACGTTTAGTGTGCACACTCAGCAAACACGATGTGTTAGAACGTCTCTCGGCTCTTCCTGACTCCTCTGTGTGGACCGCTGGTTCCAGCTGAAGAACACAGTTTGAGTTTTTTAGTTTCTTCTTCGTGTTTCAGCTTTTCCACATTTGCTAATGTTGTAAATCAAAGAAACGTCTCAGCGCGGCTCCTCGACTTAACCGCCTTTCTTCTGTGTGTTGTGGCAGGCTGTGGGTAATGTAACGCTGACAATGATTCACACCTCTGGGTCGGACGCCACCACGGTGACGCAGCCCGGTTGACTTGAAACACAATGCTTCCTAGTGTGAAACACGAGGTGTGAGCAGAAGCTTACAGGAACGCTCTATGCAAATGAAAAGCCTCATTTAAATGCGCCTGCTTTTAGCACCGCTGCTATTCTTAGAGTCCCTCTGTGATGCGTGCAGGATCTCTCTCAAAGCTCAGACTGGTCATCATTCAACTTCAGTTTCATTTTTCAGGAAGTGGGCAACGATGCAGCGAATCTGCCAAGCAGTTTAGATCGTGACCGAAGATGGCGATGTGTCGGTGCAGCCAAAAATCTCCTTCACAGTCGGAGTGCTGTGTGCGCAGATGCCTCAGGGGTCTCAATAAATGCCAATAAATGATTTAAAAACATGGCGATCGTGCTCCTGCTCTCACTCATTGCCATTGGGATCAGAATGTGCCGATCCTGGCATTGATCCTTCATTAAAAATTTTGATCGTGTTCAAGGTCTGTTTAGATGGCGAGGTGTCAGACTGGACTTCCAGGGAGTGATCTAAGATTAGCAGCTAAATGTGCAGAGAAACAAACAAACTTTCTGATCGCTGCTCGTGCAGTAAAAATGTCAAATAAAAAAGTTCTCTCCTTTTTGCACATTTCACATTTTGCAGATCCATCCAGTGACCCAGTTCAGGCCTCCTGGCAGATCAGTCTGACACCCCTGACCTGCAACACACATGGCTCTATCACAGCCCATGCAGCACACGCCCCTGTTCCCGCTATTGTGCTTGTTTAATCACATTTTGATTTCTTTCCTGTACTCACTGCAGCTGAGCGAGGTGTCGGTCTGGGCCAGAGAGGCCGGGATGGCCCAGTGGCTGTTGTCCCAGTCGATGACATTCCCCACGCTTTCACACTTTAATGCGCCGAGCTGCTGAATGGACATGGCGTAATCCCACAGCCGCAGGTTGTAGATGTTCCCATCGAAGCTCTGCTGCTGATCTGAATAAATCCCAGAAAAACAGCACTGAGAATTACAGAAATTTATTAATTTATTTTCCTCTAAGATCACAATAATAATTCCACATCCTCAAAGTATGCAGTTACATCAACGTCTGCTTAGGTAGAAGCGAGTTAGTAATGAGCTCAGCACCATAGAGCAGGTAGCATGGCTCGAGACTTTCCCGCTTACTAACAGAAGTGACTGCATCACTTATCAAACCAAGGTGCTGTTAATGTATGTGACATCACAGGGTGCCATGAAATGTCATGCAGAGAATCAGCATTCAAGGTTGGAGTTTTTTTTGGTTGCTTTAATATTCTGTCTACGAGTGTGTTTCATCTATTTTATCCTTTAATGCAGACAGTTTTACATCTCTTAATCCTGCAGATCCCCAAACCAGTGATTACCGGGTGGTGAAGGTTCTCTACAGAATGTCTTTAAAGTGGTTTGACACTTTACGTGCATGTCTAACAAAATGCATCAAAAAATGAAACTCGTGTTGGAGCTTACTTCCTATCCGGAATTCTCCCCCAGCCTGCACGGAGTGTCCGGTGGAGCTGGAGCAGGCCTTGGCCCAGTAGTTACCATTGAAGTAAACTGCCACACGCCCATTTGATGATGTCCAGAGGACACAGAAGGACTTCATGGAGTAAGTGAAGTCAGAGGGTAAGATGATGTTGTCTATTGGACAGACCACTCCATCGACGACCATCTTCATCCCCGTGCCATCGGAACCAAGACTCAGCAACATGGCGCTGCTGTTGTTGGAGTAAGTGAAGATCCATTCTTTCTGTTCAGGGAACAAGAACAATAGCTAACACGAACTTACTGTGGTGGGATGAATAACACACACATGGATATAAATTAAATAATTTAAAGCCCCTAAACAGGTCTATTTTCTTATGATATGACTTACTTAAGATTGAAGCTGTAAAAATCAAAAAGATCTAAAATAATCAGTGACATTAATCCAGACCTGTTTCAGGCTGATGCGCTCCACCTCGAAGCATATGGTCAGCTGACTCAGCGCAGGGATGGAAACAGAATTGGCGACCTTGGTGATCTGCCCAACGCCGCTGGTCATCTTGATCTTCTGGTTCCTCAGGGCCACAGCAACTAAAACGCAGAGACGGACATCAAGAAGAAGGAAGGACGAGAAAAGTAAAAAGGAGGAAAGAAATAAGATAAGGAAGCAAGCAAAAGGAAACAAGGTGAAAGAGCAAAAAGAATAAAAGAAAATTCAGGAAAAATTCAAGATTCACGATAAAAAAGGAAAAAAGACAGAAATGAAATAAAAGAGAAAATTCCAGCACCAAAAGAATGGAAGAGAGTAAAAAATAACAAAAATAGAAAGTAGGAGAAGTAAGAAAAGTAAAGAGATGAAAAAAAAGAAATCCAGAAATTCAATCAAAGGAAGAAAGAAATGTTTAAAAAAGAACAAAAACAAAAGGACAAAAACAGGAGTGAAAACTCAGAATCACAGAAGGGAAAATTAACGAGTCTTTGATTGGTTTTTCAGTTTAAACAGTTCAAATCAAAACTCGATTTCACCTAACAAAGCTAATTATTATTGTTCAGATGTGATTTGGTGATTATATTTGCTTCATGTGCTGAACTTTTAAATGAAATTTTGAGTGAAAAAAGCAAAGCGGTGACGATGAGTCTGAGTTCGACTCTCAGAAAACACACGTTTTATCCACAAGCAGCTCCTAACCAGGACCTCAGCCTTTCTCAAGTGTCATGTCAAACAAAGTTTCTCAGCAGGAGACCGGCTCTGGCTGGAGCTGTCGTCTGTCACTGCTCACTGGAAAAACGCTTAAATACGACGACACAGCAAACATGCATGAAGGCAGGTACACACGATGCATCAACACACCGCAACCGCGTTGGGTCAGTCGGTGACACGTCGGACTGTCTGTGACGGAGACGCTCCGGTCTCTTGACTGCACGTTAACCTAAAAACATGCACCTTCAGTCAGACTGTGCATGAACTCATACAGCTAAAGTCAGGAGGCTGGCCTCCAGCGAGGAGACGATGTAGAGTTTCCAAGTCCAATTCAGCCTCTCATACAAACCAGGAAATTGATTGACTGATTATACTTTTTATCACTGATGAAACAACTGGTGTGGAAACGCTTCCCTCTGTTTTTATCACAAAAGCCTTTAGATGATAAATGCTTCTGATTTAGGAACAGCTTTGTTGTCATGGTGTTAAGCTGGAGTGCAATGACACTGGACACCTGGTACTAAACAACAAAGCCTTTCCACTCTCCAATGTCCAACATTTCCTGGGCCGACAAACTGCCCTGAAATCCATGCTAAGCTAATGCTATATGTTATCTTCACCTGTTGGTTCATCAAGAGACTGCGAGGCCTCTTCACATGATTTAAGGCTTTATGTCAGGGGTGTCAAACTCATTTTACAGCCCACTTTGACCTTAAGCGGGCCAGTTACATGTTTAATTGATTTCTTTCTTTGGTGTGACAAAGAAAGAAATCTGTCAGCGCAACTCTTTGGACTTAAACTGTAAGAAATAAATATGTAAAATTGCAGAAAAGTTCTGCTAGCCCATTGTTCATACTGTCCATTAGATTTTAACTCTAGTCTTAAAAAAGAGATTTTTATGGTAGAAAGTGAAAAACAGAAACATTTCTGTTTTTCACTAAGGTTTTATTAGAGACAAAGCTACGTGTTTTGTAATTTGGCAGAATTTGTGAAAGTTGAAATTTCTTCGGTATTGAACAGCAGAAATGAGGTTGCAACATCAGAATCTGTGAGACGTCGTCTGTCAGCACTGATGTTGTGTCCGCGTGTATGCCGTCAGGTGAATGAGCCGTACTTTCTGTTTACATCTTTTTGCAGAGTCTGTTTACCTGCTCTTTCATCGTTTGCTGTTTCAGCTGTTTGGTGGTCGTTAAAATGGTTTTGTAAGCTTTTAGCTGACATTCTGACGTTCCCGTGGATACCACACATGTCTATGTTTAAATAACAGATCTCTGTACATCACATTAAACCAGATGTTCTCCCTCTCGTCTCCGGTAACGGGGCATTGGGGTTCAACGGGTTAATTGTTTATTGTAAATTACTTTGTGCAGTACGAACGGCCCTAAGGGAGTTTTTTTCTGTATGTATCATTCCTATCAAATTAAAGTCCCACCCCCGCCCGCATAGATTCTCAGCAGGGCCATCAATAACTGACATATGAAATTATCTCACGGACTGGATATAATCGTATGGCAGGCCGGATGTGGCCCGCGGGCCATACATTTGACACCCCTGCTTTACTTGCTGCTTTTGACCAGTTTGAAACTTTGCAGTGTGCTGCACAGATACACCCTCCATCTGTGAGTAGATGAACACTGGCTGGTTGTTGGACTGCTAATGGTCGGCTGCAAAGATTTCACATGTCAGCAAACCAAAATGGGTTCACACCTGCGTGTGAAAAACCTCCTGGACCAAATTCTCCTTTAGTGAGCAGTTTAGTGAGCAGAGCATTTGTAATCCTCATACTGTAACATCGGCCCTTTGCTGTTTGTCACCAAATGAGCCGTCCTTGTCGCCAAACCAATCCTCAAACTCTTTTTGTTTAATGCCTGACTTAGTTAAGACACACTGGAAGATCAGGACCCTGTTGGCGGCTTTCACCTACCATGTTGGAAGCTAACTCTGAAGCCTTTCTTCTGCACACTGAAGTCGGAGGTAAAAGACAGCACCATCTGGTTCCCCGTTGAGTTTTGCGTCAGCCCGTTGGCCGTCAGACCACAGAACACAACTTCAGTGCTGCCTGTATTCACTTTCACCCAGTCGTAGATGCATCCCGGCGCCTCCTCCAGTTCAAAGTCCAGGAAGGACAGCTGGATAATGAAGCCGGCGGGGGCCTTCATGATCCACCTACAGTTGTACGAATTGGGGTATCTCTGGGGGTAGCACGGTGATGTGATTTCTCCCTGGGACTCCGTTAGCACCAGGTTACAGTTTGTGGAGGCGCAGCCCAGTACTGGGGGTGATAAATTCATGAGTGTTCACACTGTGACAACCTTCAATGAGGCAGCAACTTCACGGAGACAGGACGCTTAGTAGACAAGGACACGGGGATAAAAATGAGACAAAGAGTACAGGACTACAGGGCCATAAGACGTGAAACAGACAGGGGACAGACATATTTCTACAATCTTTAGAAGTCAAAAGGCAAACGCAGCCCAGTCAGCCAGTCAGGGATCAAGAAAGGTTTTCAAGAAGGACTCAGAAGACAAACCCAGTACGTTTTATTGTTGTTTACAGGACAAGAAGATAAGATGAGGGGATGCAAGAAGAGTAGTTCAGGAGTAATCTTGGAGGAATCGCACTTCAGCTATGAGCCAGAACAATTCGTGCAGTTAATCCAGAGAGTAATCAGTCAAACGAGCAGACTGACACCACAACCTGACTCTTGCAAGTTTACATTGAAAACACACAAGCATGCACATGCAAAGTGAGTGAGTCACCCTTGTTTCAAGAGGCAGTCAAATTCTTCACTTTTAAACAAAAATATGAAAATCTTGGCTGAAAAAAAACACGAGCAGCTGTGTTTTTTGTTTCGTTTGCAAAACTGAAGTTCTCTGAGATCCAAAGAAAACCACTTTCATTTAAAGGTGCCGATACATGCTGCACTTTGGCCGGCTGAGATTCCATATTTATGTTAATATAAAGTCATGTTTCACATTTTCACATCCCGGTAACGGGGCCATGTATAGCCCTATCCACCTCCAGCCGTAAAACGTTCGCTGTTAATGGAACTCAAGTTTGATTTTTCTAAACATGAAACATGTTGGCCTTCATCATCCTCAACAACAGCTGGAAACAAGAACGTTTCCTGAGGAAAAAAAAATAATAACAGACAAGAGCTGAAATGGAAAGTGGAAAGAATGGTTTGCCTCTCTCGCTCGGGGCAACAATGGCCTCCGTTGATCTCAGGCTCGGCCTTTGCGGCAGCCAAAACCACAGCCGACGTCAGAAACGCCGGCATGCGCGCGTCTCAGAGCCCTTGCTCCAATAAGGAAAGCTCGTCGGTGTAACATTTCTCACAGTCATCTTATTTCATATTCATTCGTGCAGGCTGCACAGCTTTACTGCAGAAACTGACAGCTTCACGCCTCACTCATGGGAACAGAAGCAGATGAGGTGAAGCTCACGCATCGTTCTGGTAAATGTTTTTAATGAAGTGCAGCAGACTTTAAATTACGATCGTGGCATGTTGCCAGATCCTGAAACGCTTTCAGGCTTCTCAAGCGCTGCTTAAATCAAAATAAGGAGAAAGCTGCTCAAACAGCTAAATCGTGGCCGTTAATCCTTTGAGCCACCAGCACGAGTCATAACATGAAAAAGGAGTCATTTAAAATCATTTAAATGCATTTAAATAAGCTAATTGCCACATATTTACCTCCTTTCACAAATATTTGTACGTATGAGTGACCAGAGGAAGGGGTCAGTGTTTCTCTGCTAATGGAACATCCTCGACATCCTCTTCACGGATTCCCCAAAACACACGTAAGGAGTCTCTGCAGAGTGCTGTGTTACTGTTACTCAATCAGAGTAGGTAGGTAGGTGTTCCCCAGCCTTCACATCTGATTGGTCGATCAAATGCACAAGCCTAGCTCAGGCACATCCTCGGCCATGCCCACCATCCACAGCGATGGTCGAGGAGTATTTAGAAATCTCCCAGCTGTGTCCTTTAGAGACCTCTGCCTAAGAAACCGTGATCACCTTCATGCTTCATGTGTTTTTTAATTCTGTGGATTCAGGGTTTGTTTACAATGTGACGAGGCTATTAGCCCATCTGGTGATCAGTGATTTCACAGGACACCGGACAAAAACCTGCATGTACACAATCACCACTCACCGGTGGTGACAAACTCTTGCTGACTGTGTCCCAAAAAAGGTTTTAAATGCTTTTTGCTGCTGTAAGCCATACTCCTGCTGTGCTTCTGCCTTTTAATGCACCTGGCTTTGAAATGGCATCGGTTGAATTGAAAAGTTGAAACCGTGGAGCGTGAGGTTATATCCCCCCCATGTATTCCCCCCCTCTCTCCTTGAGTCATTTATGTTCTACAAGCAATTTACTGAAAGCATGCTGAACATGTCGGATCAACAGAGAGTGATTTAGGATTTCTATGCTGACAGAAATACACGTGCATACTCTGACTGCACAGGTGCACGCAAACACATTCACAGCACACATGGCAAATTTATGCACAAACCCATTTCCACTCCTTCTGAGTGTGTGTGTGTGTGTGTGGGTGTGTGTGTGTGTGTGTGTATGTGTGTCTCAGCTAAACCTTTTGCTCCCATTAAAGTTGTTCAGTGTGAAATTTTAGGAACATTTGGATGTAACATCAAAAAGCACCAAGCTTTTTTTCCCCCCTTCCACTAATGGAAAAACTAGACGCTGCCACACGATTCAGAAAACAGCTTCACTCTCTCTCTTTCCCAGCTCTGTTTCTCTCTCTTCCTCACACACACGCACACACACGCGCACATACAAAATGAGTGTTTCCCGTGTCTCTTGGGGAGTGTAGACTTTTCTTGGTGAAACCCTCGATCTCTCCTGATTCCCTGATTTCATTCAGGGTACGTTGTGTGTGTGTGTGTATTTGTGTGTGTGTGTGTGTGTGTGTGTGGAGGGGGGGGGGGCATTTGTAAGCCGCACAGTTCATCCCTCAAAAGCCTAAAAGCTGCCTCTCAAGTTTCTGGCAGTACAACTTCACGTTTCTCTGGATTCTCTCGTCTCGGCTTTACAAGCTTGTGAACAGCCGACCCTCCTGATCGACAGACTCTAATGGCCGGACCCTTATCAGCCAACATTTTAATATTCAGCCATAATATTTTGAAATTCACTAACTGATTTGATTATCTCACCAACACTAACAAGATGCTGACACTCTCCCTGAGTGCACTCTAAGTGTCCAAATACCATTGGTCTGATCCGTCCTGCGTGCTTCTGTTTGACTGCAGCTAGTCTGAGTGTCGATATCTCCAAGAACAGAGCAGCGCAGGCAGGAAAAAAAAAAGGTTTCATGTTTTCAGTCTCGATATCAAACTACAACGCTCACAGACTCTGACGCTTTTCTTTCATGTCTCTTCAGCACACTGCCTGCACAATGTGCTGGCTGAATATAGCAGGACGCCCTGGACATTGTTTACTCAATGGATTTAAAGGTGCTGAAGGTAATTCACTTAGTCTGGCATAATTTGTCATTTCCTGTCCAAATGTTCCTTCAGTTTCCAAGATCAAAGACGGCAACATCATTGAAAGTCAAAATGTCTTTCAGCTCCAATAAAACAGTCAGTGAGGCTGGTCTCTTTAATATCCAGGCGTCCGTGAAACAGGGCTTGAGCAGAGTTAGGAGGTGGCAGAAAGTCACAAAACTAGCTGATATCTCAAGATGTTACACCATGTTTTCACTAGCATAGCATTACTAAAAAAATCTACAGCACTAGTACAATCAAGGATGTCACCAAAACCAATATTTACATTACCTTTCAGTACCAAAATTCTGAAAACATGACAGTACTTCGTTTTTTGCCAGATAGGGTTGTTAAAAGAAAGTGATATTTGGGTACCAATAAAGATTACTATCAAATTAGATGCTCATTTTCAACAATATACCAACTAGTGATGGGAATTCTGGGTCTTTTTAGAGAACTGGCTCTTTCGACTCGGCTCACTAAAAAGAGCCGGCTCTTTCAGCTCCCAACCGGCTCTTCAGGTTGTTTTGTTGCTTTAATTAATTTATTATCAACAAAAATATAAAATTATGCACAAAAGGAATTACTAATGTAAAAAAAAAAAAAACATGTTTCTTATTCATATATGTTTATATATAACGATATACGGTGGCCCCTAGAGACAAAGCATGTACAAACTCCAAAACACATACAAACTCCGAAGCACGTATAAACTCCAAAACACGTTGCTAGCGTTAACTGAACTTCCAAAACAGAGCTACCTAGATCACTTAAATTACACAATTGAAAACATATGTGTAATGTTTGTGTATTTATACACAAACACTCATATATATTCAAATAATTAAAAAAAAAATGTTCATTTACCTGACCTCTTAAACCCCAAGGGGGTTTCTGAGCTTCCTGCTCGAAAATGCAATGCCTAAATTAAATTGATTATTTCTCTGCAATTACAAACTCTGTCCTTACAATCTTGGTATCAAAATGAAGCTAACACTTGGGACATTTAATCAGAGGTGTAAATATTAAAGCAGATATTACTGTGTCAAAGTTACTGAGACTGGAACACAGAAAAAGTAAGTAGATTTTATTCTCGCCTAATTTTTTTTTGTAATTTTTAGCATATAACCCTTTTAAAAATATGGCTCAGATCATATTTGGTTCCAGAAATCAAGTAACCAACATATAAGCATAATCTGTGCAAAGATTTGTGTTTCTAAAGTAAAACAGTGAAAAACTACAGCCCTGTCAATACATGAATATCCAGACGTTGTACAAAAATGTCCAATTTTGGCACACAATTGGACACCATGCCAGTTTATTTTTTTAGGTATTAAAGAGCAGAAATTAATAAATTTTATTAACAGGCCTAAAAATGCTTTTTTTTAAAATATATTTTTGAAGAATTAACCACACATTTACATGCTACTGGCCCTTTTCTGCCGTGCGCATGGAGCGCTTCATTGGCCTCTGGCCCTTTAAATTTTGAGGGGCTGTAACTTTGGGGTCTTTTGGTCAATTTGCATGATTGACACCTCTTTTTAATCGTTTTAGCCAATAGATTCAAAGTAACGATGCCACGTTGCCCGGTTACATGAAGTCTGAAGAATTTCTGGTTCGGTTTTGTGTGTTTAGCGGACTTCTGCGCATTTACGTAACTGCTCGTTTAATCGCGGCTTGTTTTCGGTGTGTTTGGTGGTTGTAGAAATGGTTTATATGACATTTTAGCTGAGATTCTGAGGTTTCTGTGGATACCACACATGTCTGGATTTATATTTCTCAACCGGCGTTATAACCGATTAAACGTGATCTCCTCCTTTTTGCCCCCAATGCCAGGGGCGTGGGGGAGAAGAGGTTAATACCACACACCAAATCCGGTAGTTGGTACTTCCTGGCTTGTGTAGCCACTAGGTCACAAAAGCTCAAAACTGCCCCTAGCGTCCTGGAGCACTTCCGTTGTGTTCTGGAGTTTGCACGTGCTTTGGAATTTGTATGTGCTTTGGAATTTGTACGTGTTTTGGAATTTGCATGTGTTTTGGAGTTTGTACGTTTTGGAGTTTGTACGTGCTTTGTCTCTAGGGGCAACCGTAAATATACTTTTATTTATTCTCTCCACATAAAATGTAATAAACAAATTATAAAATACAAAAAACAATTATTTACATTTCAAATTTTAACTATTTAAATTTTCAGCTTTTCTTTTTAAACAAATTTAAAGTGAAACAACACAAAACACTGCAAAACACAACACAATAAAATATAAATTAAAATATGCAAAACAAAAGGAAGATGCACATTCTCTGTCATATAGGCCTGGGATTTTTTGGGTGTTTTCCTGCTTGGAAATGCATACATAGGATTCACTGCATGAATAAACTTTCTGAATCCTTTATCATCCGTAACTGTAAATAGTTGTGGATGATTACCGTACCTCTAATGTAATGATGTTGTCTCTTGTTGTTGCCCCTGGCTCTCTTTCTCTCTCTTTCCCCCCTGCTCTGTTCCTGTGCTGCTGCCAGTGTAACTACCGCCCCTCCCCATTTGACACACAGCCCCTCCCCCCACTAGCAGCTTAACACACGGGCAACATCTTAAATACAGACACTCTGGTCTTTAAGAGGAAGTTCAGTAGTCCACAAAGCTCCCATTTCAACAACACTAAAGTATAAAACAGGTCAGAAATAACAACACCTTAATGCAAAGTTATCATTAAGAGAGGTGGCTAATATTACAAAGATCATCTTAATGTTACTCATTGTTATAGGATAACAGCTATTTGTTTCTCTCAAAATCTTTAATCAGAGATGTGAAAAATCTACCAGCAAACAGACAGAAACAGAAGTAGTCTACCAGAGAGATAGATATTATACACCTTATGTCAAACTGAGTGATTTATGGCCCCCAATAAAATATTCATGAGCTCAGGAAGTAAAGGAAGTAATAAAGGAAGTAATAAAAATATGATATTCATAAAATTATGATATTCATCCAAAATATCGTAGTTCATAGGTCATTGCTTTTTCCCCCCAAAAAATAATTAATTGATTATTTAGAAAGTTTATATATCAAATAGCATTCTTTCATTTTTAAGCCATTAAAAAGCTTTTTACTTTTTTATGCTTAAAACACGCCATCTGGTGGGGGGTCAGTGCGTGGGTGAGCGCGCGCCTGTGTCTGGGCCCGTGCTTGTGTGTGTGTGAAAATGTGTTAAATCATAGTAAAAGTGCTTAGTTAAACTTGTGCTTTTGTAACGTTCAGTATGGCCACACATACAGGGTGCATACCTCGGGGGAAAACTTTATTTCAATTTATTTGCATTTGTTTAATCCGAACAAGGAGATTTAGAATCAAGGTCAGAGTCGCAAAAAACTCTCGCGATCATAAACGCACCGCGGCTCCCAACATAAAAAACTTACTGAAAAAAACTCTTTTCTCCAAAAAACGCAAAAAAAAAACCCTAGAATAACTCGATAAAACTCTCACAGCTCCTATCCCAACCCTTAGGCAAATAAGCAGGGAAAAACTCCTGAAAAAACCCTCCGTATTTCTATCCAAAATACGCACAACAAAAAACCCTAGAATAACTTGTAGGGAACCCTCTATACCCAAAGCCTTATATTTGAAAACAGGGGAAATCCTGAAAAAAATCCTTAGTCTTTTTTCTTCAAACCAGCCCTCTACTAGCTCCGTGTAAAATTCAGCAAAGTCTAAGTTCTCCTTTCGCTCTGACTCGCATCGAACCTCTCCCAGAGCAGCATCTTTTCCTTCTTGTTCGCTCCGTATCTGATCCTTAATGATTCGGGCTCTTCGTTCGAAATTTGCGCCGGAGACCAGCTCCGCCTCCCAGGCGTGCCTGACTCGCCCCGCTGCCAATCACATAACAAAGGGGCGGCTCCACTCGCACCCCGGTTAGCCATTCGGATACAGGTCCGATTTACCTTCTCAGCGATAGGTTTATTCTCTCGCTGGCATTCAGGATAAATAATCTAACATTTCAGCTTAAATTTAACTGTTTTTTTTTCTCTGAGAAAAAAACAAGCAACTTTTCTCTTTTTTTTCACAAAACAACATGGCCGCCAGACCTACCAACCTCAGAGTGGTCACTCAGACCCCAGTAACTAGCTACAGAGCCTACGCTGCGCCGGCAGAACTCAGACGAATGCATCTTTGCAGGGTGCAGCCAGCATCTGCTATCCTGTTGGAGGAGAGATTCCGTCTCAACACTGGGGGGTTTTGGGGCTATGCTTTCAGCCTCCCAGAGAGCGAAATCTATTTCTACCAGCTAAAAGCAGGTGAAAGTTTTGGCCCGCTAACACCGCGGATCGCCTTTACTTCCTCTGACTGGGCTGCTTTGACCCTCATCGACACCCCTGAAGTGCAGAAGAGCCTGCGGGAAACGAGCTCGCAGCAACCGCAAACCAGGGACCAGCAAACTCAGACGCATCCGGTTTTCAAAGAGGCCTATGCCTTTCCACCATTCACCCAACAACACCGGCCTTTAAACACAGTGAGAAAAACCATCACATACGCGCAGTGGGAGACGAAGACCACGCCATTTTGCAGGTGGATCTATAGCGCTAGTCGCCCAACATCAGATGACTCTAGCACGGATGATTTTGTGCTGGACCTTACAAACACCCAGTCCGGTGTTTTCAACACATTGCTTCGGATTCCCACTCAGGACTGGCTTAAGATTAGGGCTGGATATCGTCACTGATTTCTAGAATCGATTCAATTCCGATTCACAAGGTCCCGAATCGATTCGATCCACGATTCGATTTAATTCGATTCGATTCAATTCGATTTAAATCTGGGAAATTTTGACAGTCAGAAATATTATAATTCAGATCAGTACATTTACATATTTTTGTATCAATAAAAAGGAAGCTGACACACGCAAGACTTTATCAAAGGTGTGACCATCATAGCAGATGCCTTTGTGTCAAAGTAGCTGAAGATAAAACACAGAAAAACATGAAGGTTTTCCTGGCCTGGGATTTTATAAAAATATTCTGCAGTACATCAAAAATGAAAGAAAACCATTAATCAACATATGAACATTACCTCTGACGTTACAGCGGTTTTATTAGAGACATGGCTGAGTGTTTTGCATTTTGCATAATTTTAAAAAGTTTAAATTGGTTCAGTATTGAACAGCAGAAATTAGGTTTTCTTTTCGGAAGAATGTAAAAGGGAAAAGAAACAGCGGCGACAGCACTGTAAACAATGGTAGACTTGTGCGTAACAAGCAAGCGAATAATGCAGAAGACAGATTTTTAGACGGGAAACTGTTCTTGAAGTACAGAGAGAGAGAGAGAGAGGGAGCTGTGCATCGTGGTGGAAGCAAAACAGTAAAAGTCAGAGTTGTTGTTGTTTATGTGAAGCGTAGTTTGGATCTTCTTTTGCTGCTGGTTCGGTCAATATTGTTTGGAGAGAGATCAAACTAACAGCTTTAGAATCAGCGCAAAAAGGGCGTGAACACAAAGCGCGGACCTGCCGACAGATCAGAATCAGCGAGCTGTCGGCTTTCAGCCCGGCTTTCAGCCCGACCGTGAGAAAGGTGACATCTCACTGATTCTGATCCGCGTGTCGCGCTGTGTGTTTACGTCTTTGTGCAGAATCCGTGTTCCTGCTCTCACTTACTGTCTTAGCTGTTTGGTAGTTGTTGAAATTTTGTGAGATTTCACCAGAGATTCTGGCATTTCGGGCAAAATAAATTTATATTAAAAAATCGATTCAGGATTTTAATGAATCGATTTTACGTTATCCAAGCCAGAATCGATTTTAATCGATAAATCAATTATAAAAACTCACCCCTACTTAAGATGGTGGGTGAAAAGAATGGCACAATATTAGAGCTTTTTAAGCTAAGTAAAAGCACAATTGAGTTGGTCCTGGTTGGAAATAACCCGCAGCGTTCTACATAACCCCACCCCTCAGCCGGTCCCCTCTTACCCCGCCTCCTCCTCCTCAGTCCCTTTAAAAACCACAACGGCTGTCTCCTCCACATCGTCTAAAAACAACCATGACTCACTTCGGAGCCCCCTCTGCTCTATCTCCTTCATCCCTACTCCGCCACCAAGCCCCCATCAGGCCTCATCATCTCCGCCCGCTATGCTTGCTGATACTCCGTTCCTGCCTCCATCACCTCAAGGTTGGAACTCGCCCAGCCACCCTCAACTAGCCGCTCTCGGCTGGCAATCACCGGAGCAGACCCCGGCAAACAGCTCCGTCTCCAGTGCCTCGCTGTGGGCTTTGGGCGACCCTGTGTGCCGGGCTCTTTTCCGAGAGCCTGAAGACAATGATCCCCACCCCGGGGAGAGCCGTGGACAGCCTTCGTCCGTGGACAGCCTTCGTCCGTGGACAACAATGAGGCCTCTACTCCCCACCGCTGTTTTTGAACTTATAAAACTAACTCTCAAGTACCTTATCAACTCGCTGCTCCAGAAACATAGACAGGATGTGTGTCAAGGATGCGAGGTCTCCCACCCCTCACAGAGACGCCATTCTTGTCTTTTCCCGCTGGAAAAATATTACTTTTTCAAGTACACGCGCTGACCCCCCACCAGATGACGTTTTTTAAGCATAAAAAAGTAAAAAACTTTTTAATGGCTTAAAAATAAAAGAATGCTATTTGATATATAAACTTTCTAAATAATCAATTAATTATTTTTTGGGGGGGAAAGCAATGACCTATGAACTAGCATAATATTTTATTGGGGGCCATAAATCACTCAGTTTGACATAAGGTGTATAATATCTCTCTCTTACCAGGTCTGCATGATCAGCACTGAAGAATGAAGCCAAACCCACCAAACACACAGGAAGTAAACTGGGCTCAATAAATTTGCACAAACATGTATATATATCGAATGACACTTCAATTTGTTACCCGTTGTGTCAAAAATGGGATCGACTATTGTTTGATGTTGAGTTTGAATTCCTAATATCATGACACACCTAATTACAACTACTATTAGTAGTTGGAGTAGTAGGCTGGTATAAACACCAGAACAGGGAAGATAGAGGATAAGAGTGAAATTATTCTCAACTACCAATTTTAAATTGTGTGTTTCAATTACCAATTTTGTAAAAAATACCAACTTTCAAAACTCTAACCAAAGACAGATGTGGCTCTCGAATATGTATGTGGGAAATGAAAGAACACAGTCAGAGTTGTAATACCAGAGAAGGTAAAATATTTGTGAATTAATCATTACAGTGTGTTCATATACTTCAGCAATACACAGGGTCTCTGTATGTGAGCAAACCAAAACATCCTTGGCCTGTATCTCATAAAGAGCGCCTCCTGCTTCGAAGGAAGCACGGCTACTCCTGGCACACTGAAAACACTGCAGACCCATTAAACCAGCTCCTGTCCTCACATCTGTCCTGCATTACTTCTGTACACAGGTACATCCCTGCCAGCTCCGCCACCATCTTCATGCAATTATCCTTCATCTTTTCCTCATCAGCCACTGAATACTCTCTCTATAACATTATACAGTAAAAACAAATCAACGCTTTGCAACAAGAGAATGATCTGCCAAATAAAAAGAGAGGAAACTTCCATTTCCCTCTTCAAAGTCAAAGTCAAAGTAAACTTTATTGTCTTGAGGACGAAGCCCAAAGTTCAGCTGCAAGGGTGAGGCGCTCCAATGCTGAACAGCACCAGTGGAAGAAATCACAGAAATTATGAAATCATTTAAAAAGAGTAGGGCAGTTTACTACACAAGCACAAGATTCCACAGATGGCTGCAAACATATTTTCATATTTGTTTGTTTTAAAAGGATCCCTCCAGTTTATTCAGGCTGCTGGAAACAGCAAACCATCAATTGTGCTGTTGAGGTCTGCTGAATCTGTGGTTTGGTTTAAACAACTGCTGAAAGCTCTTCTTTATGGTTTAGCCTTCCTTTAATCTTCCCCCATTACTTTTGACCATAATTTGCATCTCTTTGCATGTTTGTGTGTATGTTGGAGTGAATGGTTTATTATGTGCTCGTATGTTGAAGTGTGTATATTTATCTTTAACATGCAATAAACATTTGTCAAATTACAAATGGCTTGCTTTAGTAGAAACTAGATTCTTCCCTAAACGCAACCAAAGATGGAGTAAAAACAACAAAAAATGGTACAAAGACACAGTGCTCTTTATTAGCTTCTTCAGAAGGTTAACAGTGAAACAGGCTTGTATGAAATTAAAAGCCAGGCTTTGAATTACAGTTGTTTGAATTTTACCTGTAATCATACTTTACTACAAATCCTAAATCCGACCTTGTCCTGACTGTCTCGTTAAATTTATATCATCAGGCTGTTAGTTCTGTGGTGTGTGGAAGAAGATGGGCAAGGTGGCCTGAAATTCCCCAGATGGGTCATTATTTTAACACAGGGGAGGGGCCTCAATTAATTAACACAGCTGCCCGCTGCACTCATGGTGTCACTGCTCCGCTAAGCTAACATGAATCTGAATAAAACACAACACCACCAAATGAGCTTCAAACAGCAAATTACAACAGCATTCTCCTCAAGGCACTTTATAATGTAAGGTTAAGACCCAACAACAACACATAAAAACCCCAACAATCAATTGACCCCTTAGGGCAAGCACTTGGCAAATGTGGGAAGGAAAAACTCCCTTTTAACAGGAAGTAAACTCCAGCAGAACCCAGACTCAGGTTCTGCCAGAACAGGAATGCCGGAATCTGCTGTGACCGGTTGGGGTGAAGGGATCCCAACACATCCCAATCCTCTGCATGTCCTCCTTCACCACATCCATGAAATTAAAAGAAAAAAAACATTCTTATCCGGTCTTGCCATGTCTGGGCCCAAACTCCGCTGCAGGTCCCTAAGTCAAACGATCACTGCAGCATTACTGAGTTGAAAAACTCTCTAAATTCTTTCATCTGTAATAAAATGATCAGTGTGGCTTCTCTACCAGGTGTAACAATTAAGTTTAACATCCAGGCATCCATGAAAGCAGAATTTATGAAGTTTAACGGCATTAGAAGTTAGCAGGGAGTTAGCTCGCTAGCTTCCATCTAAATATAATATAGCATGTTCTGACTGAGAGATTTCTGAAACAAATTAAAACGTACAGCTCTGCTATCACTTCCAACATAAAAGAAGATGGGAAAGTAAACAGCAGTGACGTTTGTAGGGTTACTGAAGTTGGGCTAGCTGGTATATAATGATGTGCTACGTGATCACTAGTGACCCAGCTATGTTAGCACAAGATAAACAGTGAAGCTGGACAACGAACGCTAACGAACGGAGGACTTTTTTCCACTCTATAAAAGTTAATGTTAGGGTTCCCATGGTTAGGGACAAATGCAATCGCATGGCAGGATGCTGTAAATGGACCAAACTTCAGTCAGGAGAATAACTGAGATAATCCATCCACAATACGAGGTTAGTCATTAATATACTGCATGGGCTGGGCTGTGGTGACATCGTAAGGGTTTAAAAACAGCTTTAAAAAGATTAGCGGTAATAAAAACTGAGAGAAGCCTACAGTAATCATTGTGTTGTTGAGATTAAATAGAACAAGATACAAAGGATTCAAACATGTTAAAAACACAACAGCCTTATTAAATTCAGAGTACTTTGGGCCCTGAAGCAAGATTCATCACGTCATCACTTAAAGACCGGATTGTTTTCATGTTGGGCTTTTATTGTGAAATATTTGCAGGCGTTGGGGTTACTTTTAGAAGTGCCTGTAAAAAGCTGTGAGTTGCTGTGTCGCCCACACCCCCCTCCATTATCCGAGGCCCGGTGGTTTTCATTTGAGGAAATGTGCTAATTGTATTTTTCTCCATTATGTTAATATAAAACGTACTCTAGTCACAGATCTTCTGATAAATTGTTTTATTTTTTAATTGTGCTGCATAATCTGACATGTTGCTTTTTCATCCATTTACTGAGTCGGCCGTTTGCATCTGGCACTTCCGTCAAGAAGTTGTGGTGTAAGTGTGAAATGACTTTACAGGTACAGCCTTAATATTCAAAAACTGTATTTGGAACATTCTTGTTGGCTGAGGCGGGACAACAGGCCTCAGCGTCAGCCAGCATGTACACAGTCACACCTTTGTGGGTAAACAGATTCACACGGCTCTGAATCAGCCAACCTGGGACAACCTCAGCAGCTGAATCAATCAAACCTAAACTCTTCCTCTTTTCTCTGCTTGCCTCTTATTACTGTGATGACATTTCTCTGGCAGCTCCATGCAGCTGATAAACCTGACAGGTGTGTGTGTGTGTGTGTGTGTGTGTGTGTGTGTGTGTGTGTGTGTGTGTGTGTGTGTGTGTGTGTGTGTGTTTAGTGGTGGGTGTGGGTGTATTCGCCAATCAGGAAAAAAAGCAGAACAGCAGACAGGAAGTCCACCCATGCAAATATGACTGTGCTGATAAGCAAATGTGGGAAATGACAAGAGATTTGTTTCACAATAATCTGTTAGAGTGACACAATGACTTCAGGGTGGGAGGGGCCGAGGCGTGACACACTTCACTGAGCAGCGTTCTTCTTCCTGCTCATCTTTGCTGTTCTTACTTCTCTTTTTCCTCTTTTCTTCTCCTCTTGTTTCCTAATTTCTTTTCACCCCCCTCTGTCTTATTCTCCCTTCTACTCGTTTCCTTTCCTTTTTTCTCCAGTCCATCCATCTTCCCTTCTCTCTCACTTTCCATCAGTTTCCTCAACTTTCCTTGCTTTGTTTCCTGTTGTCGTACCTCACACGTAATCTTTCTTTCTTTTCCTCTTTCCTCTTTTTACTTTTCTTGTTTCCCTTTCTCTTCTTCGGTTTCCTCTTCTTGACTTCACCATGCTTCCTCTCTTGTTATTGTTTTTTATTCAACTTTCACTTGTTTTCCTTTTTTCCGTCTTGTTTCTTCACTTCTTCTCTTCTTCCATCCTTTCCATCAGTTTCCCCTGTTTCCTCCTGACTCCTTTTTCATCTCTTCTTGTATGCTTTCCTCTATTTTTCTCACTTTACCTTATTTCCTTTCCTCTGCTTTCTATGACATCTTTCCCCTTGTTTCATCCTTCCTTTATTTCCTTTTCTCTTTTTTACTGTCCCTTTTCCTTTCCTTGCTCCCTCCAGTTTCTTCCCCTCTCTTCCTTGATTCCTCTCCTGTCTCCTTGCTTTCATCTGGTCGGTCCACTTCTTGCCCTCTTGTCTCCTTCTGCTTGTGTTTAGCGGCGTAATAAAACAAACGATCTTCGCATCTCTCCGTTAGAGGTGCGATCTGCTAACTGTTATTTCAGCAGTGGCACATTAATGCCTCCTTGCTGGCTCCAAGTCACCTTCACTGCTTATAATCAGAGCAGGAGGAAAACTTTACGGCCTCCCCCTCGTTCATGATGAAGAGGACGCTCTGCAGCTCGACTGTTAACTAATGATGTGAGTCAGGGAGAGAGAGTGGACAGGAGCAGTCTATTTCCTGCTAATGTCTCCTTAAATTTCTGTCGCAGTTACGGACGAATCATTAGGAACGTGTGTAATGAGTGGAGGATTAGCGCTGGCACGGCTGCACGCATTTACATTTAGATGGGTGGTTGGTTTTGGCAGCAGCTTGTCACACATTGAGAGGAGGATGATTCCACCACTACAGAATTAATTTGAAAGGTTAATATTTTATGATCCTGGCAGCATTGAGTGTTTCTCTGTGGACTGCTATAAATTTCACCCTGTGTGTATCAATTGGATTAAAGCAAAAGAATCAAAGCCAAGTCAAACAGAATGAAAACGAGATTTATTTACAGGAAATGTGACAGAGCCACAAATTATCAGCAGATTCTGCTGACAGAATAAAAATTGTGACGGAATGAAATGGTTTATTCATTTTTACCTATAAGCCGAGAGCTGACGGTGGTCATCCCAAAGAGAGGAGAGGAAATAAGAAAAACAGAAGGAAGCAGAAAAGGAAGCATCTTCTGATCAGGACGAAGACGAGAACAGGAAGAGGAGAGAGGAAGAAAAATGAAAGAACAGAGAAGGGGAAGCACAGAGGACAGAAAAAAGGAGAAAGAGGAAATGACGGATGGTCTGAGACGATGGGTAAAGGAAATTGTTTGGAGAAAGTAGAAGAGAGAAAATAAGGAAAGGAAAGGAAAGGAAAGGAAAGGAAAGGAAAGGAAAGGATGAAGGAATGTCTCAGGGAAGTACCTAAATAAATGGAGACAAAAAATATTTTAAAAAATCAAAGGAAAGGACAGCAGGGGCAGTATGTGAACGAAAAAAAGGTGGGGAGATTGCACATATGCCAGAAAAAAAAAACGTGACAAAAGGGGCAACAAATAGAAGAGAAGTGACAGGAAAAGGAAGTAATTAAAAAAAAGAGGGCGAGAATGAAAAGGGAGTGATGAGTAAAGGAGAACTGCACAGATTAGACAGGAAACGAGTGTGTGTCGCTGTGTTCCCTGTTAAAGATAAAAGATCATAATGAACCTTCTCATGATTTTGAGGAGGCTTCTGTCCCTGTTTGGCAGAGAGGACTCATATTCAGCGCGTTAGAGGCAGAAAGCTGATGAAGTAGAAGTCAATTTAAAAAACCACCTCTCATCCTTTAGGTTGAATAAATACTTAATATATTTGCATCGGGAACAGGACACAAACAACCGGTGCACACCGTGTTTGTGCACTGCTCCAGAGAGGAGATAGCCGTGCAGGACTGTTGTACCGGCAGGCTGAAACATCAGTTTCAGCAGCAGGTGAACTAACTAAACAAAGCACACACAGAGACACACAAAGACACACACACACACACACATAAATGAGGCTGAAAAGCATTCAGTTAAGTATTACATATTTCTTTATTTCAGTGAGACTGTAAACAGCCTGTTTGTACAGAGTACAGATGACGCAACACAGTTTTAGTGTTTCCACTTCAGTGTGTGTGTGTGTGTGTGTGTGTGTGTGTGTGTGTGTGTGTGTGTGGCTGTTTTGTTAAAAGTAGGAGGTGAGATCAGGTTGGGCGCAGGCTACTGGGATGGCCTGCTGCTTTATTAGCTTCTGTGTGTGTGTCTGTGTGTGAACTTTCACAGCTACTTCATGGAGACTCAACCAAAACTTTCTTGTATGATGTAAATCATTGAGTTGACTCAGGTTAAAATTAGTGTGTTTGAGTGAAGGAGGTTTGTGGTCTTGAGGTACAGTGAAAGCAAAGAAGTGTGTGTGTGTGTCTCACACCTTCATTCACTCCTGCTAATTCACCCTCCCGAGTTTCCTGACAGCCAAAAAAAGCGTGTGACAAACAGTTTCATACAAACAACACGTCGCTTTAATTACCAGCATCCACGCAACGTGTGAAACACGTCAACAGGCTGCAAGGCCGAGGCTAATGACCCGCAGCAAGTGTATGCTGAGCTGGTAATTACTGGCTTTGTGTGTGTGTGTGTGTGTGTGTGTGTGTCAGAGGCTTGCCTTTTCCCAACACTCTTCATTATTCATAACTACAGACTTTACAGAATTTGAGCCCAGATTCCAGCTCAACATGCTGTTCCACTGGAATCACTGACTGAGGAACATTTATGTAATTAAATTAGTCCTCAGAAATATTTTTACTCACTTCTTCCACAGTACAGGTGTGTCTTCACAAACTGCTGCTAATGTCCAAGATTCTCTTTCATGGTTGATTATCAGAAAGGTCACAGACTTCCTGCTTATTTATATTTATTTGCAGATGAGATGTCCAAGTTTGTAGTTCATGCAGCATTCCGTTTGTTGAACGAGGTCATGCCTGAACACTTTGCATGCATCGTGTTTAAATACTTCTGTTTGATGGTTGAGAGGAAGAAATGATCGTATGATTTACAAATGACAAAGGGAAGCGACACACATCCTTGTTGGGTCATGATTAGCTGAGGTATGGCCACACGAGTTCATCCCTCTTTAAAACAGAGCAGTCCAGAGAGGGTTAACGAGCCTGACAATAAAGACAAAACATTTTTTTACTGTCTACATATTTTTAGGTTGACTGAATATTAGAATTACACAGTGTTGTGTTTGGAAATGTGTGTGTCTACTTTGCCGTGTGTCTACATTTACATTGAGAGACGTCTTCCAACTACTGGCCAAAGCCTGCTACATTGTGCTCGCAGAAATTTTTAGATGAACCAAAGTCGACATCTAGAAGATGTTGTTTCCTGCAGCAGTTCCCACACAGAATACTGAAACCGGTCCTGACGGGAAGCCCGACATGTGGGTACACTTCTCTGTCAGAGCTACAACCCAGAGCACTGTTCGTTTAGCCCATCTGATGGAGCCGAAAACAAAAGGCCTTTGTCTGGGAGCTACTGTGGGAGACGGGAGGCTGGCTTTGCTGCAATTCTGCCAGAGTGGATTCTTTTAAAAGACGCAACAATGAAGAAGTGCATTTTACTCACTGGAGGCAGATTTACAACATTTTAATTATGGAGAGGTAGCGGGTGTGTGTGTGTGGGGGGGGGGATTGCAGTTACTTATTAACTTTGTAGGCGCTGGTGACGGCTTTTGTGAGGGCTCAGTTTGTTGAGTATAACGCCCAACTCATCACATACTGACACTTTTTAACATCTCGTTTCAACTCACTGCCTGTTAGAATGACTGCAGAGTCGCTCCAACAGACAGGCGAGGCCTTTACTTTGCCAAAGGAAGTAAAAATATTGGAGGCTCCCTATGATTTCCCTCAGCCTCCGAGTAGAAGGCAGTAGTAGGCATTCACCAGACTTTCAGAAAACTTGACCTCTGACCTTGACATCTAGGTCACTAAAATTCAAAGTCGTACAAGATATTTAGTAGCTGCACCAATGGTACGAATTTCAAAATCCTACATCGCCTCTTTCACGAGTTATCGCATTCACAAACTTCGAGTATTTGTTTGCCTCCACAAACACTTGGTTAGGTTTTAGAAAGAAAAGGTTCACCTACTGATAAAGTTCAGCTCATGTCGGAAGACAAACATCGATCAGGAGAACGCCTGTTTCCTTAACTGTGGTGACTAATGCAACACCAGGAGAGAACATTTGGGAACACTTTGTACAACAAGGAACAAGAACATCCACAGCCTGCAAACGTACAGCAACTCCAAATCTTGTTTAGGGTAAAAGAGGAACTATAGCAGAGAAGCTCTGGCACAAACATCCTGGTTTCCTGATATTCATCATCTCTCTGTCACTGTCTCTGTTAAATAAAGGCATAAAATGAAAGAAATGTATCTTAAAGTTTTCTGAAGAAAGACATCCAGCCGACCTCTACATCTCAGCAGTGGCAGTTTTCAGCCTCTGCCAAAGTCTGCATTACATGAAGTGAATTATAAGATGGTGACTCAACTAAAATTCATATATTTCCTCATACTTGGCTGTGGCTTTTCTGTCCACTATAATAATAATAATACTTAAGTGTGTGTAGAAACACCTCAAGTCCATTCCAGTCAATGAAATTCTAATTTAATAGTTACAGAACGATGGGTCATAAAACTATTGTGTGCTCTGCTTCACTCTTATTCACTGTGAGTTCTAAGTGAAGTGAATCTTTCATTATCTTCCACGAGCAGGACTGTTAAACTGTCCTTAACACGTTAAAGAAGAGCTGCACACAGCCGAGGACTTCCTAATAAAGATAAACCACGTCACCTGTAATAACCTCTCATTAATGATGCTGTATTTACAACATTTCTGGTGTGCTCATAGTATCAGTGGTTAGTCAACCTGATCATAATTTACATCATAGACTTTAGCTCTTGTAGCATGTTCAGCACCGTTTCTGACCTTAGATTGTCCAGCTGATATCAGTCCACTCATGCTAGGTCATCATCTGCGGTATGTGAACAAGGTCAATAACGATTCGGTGCTCAATCACTAGTATCCTATTCAGTCTATCACAGTAATACAGTAGCACAGAGACTCACATTTACTATTTAAAGACTGACCAGTGGGTTTGAACATAACCAAAACACCACTGTGTTGCCCACTTGCAGAGCATACATTACTTTCCCGTCTTTCAGCAGCCACACACAGAAGAAGTAAAGACTCCACATACTGATGATAGATGGTGGTATGGTAACCAAAGGCTCTGAAATACTGTGCATGATCACATGGTGTTAAAATCCCAATTCAGTGATGAGCATGCTGACACGGCAGATACCACCAGAGATAGTTGATGTTGGCTAACGTGGCTGATAAACTGCTGTCGTTGTGAAAGATAAAGATAAACTTCTACCTGTTTGTTGCACCTTTACGATCAGGACCAATGATGACATACAACAAGCAACAGAAGGAGCCTTTTCAGTCTTTGTTATCGGGCTTACTCAGAGCTGCTGGTGTGAGTCTGCAGTGAACTTAGTACAGCATCTCTGCGTCGAAGAGAAGAGCTTATTTAAAAACTAATTTTGCAAATTTGTTAATGCAACCTGCCCACTCTGATAACAGATATAAGAGACCTTTACTTAACCCCCGAGATCTTAGAGAATGACAGAATGAGGAAAGGTCAGAGAGGATTTTTGAAATAGGAACTTTCTGGCATCATTTCTGTTATCAACAAGATATCAGTGCGAGCCTGGCATTTCATTGTGACCCAAGGAGCTTAGCCAAACTTCATCTTAAATTCTCCAGTATCACAAATACACTAAAAATAAATGCCCCCTCTGCCCCTTTCGGCCTTTCTCCAGACACTAATCCTATGGATGATTTGGCTTCCATCAACCTGCCCTTCTCTCTTTTCACCTCTCTGTCCTTTCTAGCATTTCTCTCACATTCTTTCATTCGCATTCCTCTCTACTCCCTCTTTCTCCTTCAGGCATTCGCTGTTATCTCTCCATTGTTTTCCTCCTTGATCCCCCCTCTTTGCTTTCCTTCTTTCCCACCTACAAATTGAACACAGTTCAGTCCAAACACTGCACACTTCTTCCAAATGAAGGTACAACAGCCTATAGTCCATCCATCCATCCATCTTCATCCGCTTTATCCGAGGCCGGGTCGCGGGGGCAGCAGCCTAAGCAGAGAAGCCCAGACCTCCCTCTCCCCAGCCACCTCCTCCAGCTTATCCGGGGAACACCAATGCGTTCCCAGGCCAGCCGAGAGATATAATCTCTCCAGCGTGTCCTGGGTCTGCCCTGGGCCTCCTCCCGGTGGGACATGCCCGAACACCTCACCCAGGAGGCGCCCAGGAGGCATCCTTGTCAGATGCCCGAACCACCTCAACTGGCTCCTTTCGATGTGGAGGAGCAGCGGCTCTACTCTGAGCCCCTCCCGGATGGCCGAACTTCTCACCCTATCTCTAAGGGAGAGGCCAGCCACCCTTCGGAGGAAGCTCATTTCTGCCGCTTGTATCCGCGATCTCGTTCTTTTCGGTCACTACCCACAGCTCGTGGCCATAGGTGAGGTAGGGACGTAGATCGATCGGTAAATTGAGAGCTTCGCTTTTACACTCAGCTCCCTCTTCACCACGACGGACCGGTGCAGCGTCCGCATCACTGCAGCCGCAGCACCAATCCGCCTGTCGATCTCCGGCTCCCTTCTCCCATCACTCGCGAACAAGACCCCGAGATACTTGAACTCCTCCACTTGGGGCAGGAACTCATCCCGACCCGGAGTGGGCACTCCACCCTTTTCCGGCTGAGAACCATGGCCTCAGATTTGGAGGTGCTGATCCTCATTCCCGCTGCTTCACACTCGGCTGCGAACCATTCCATTGCGAGCTGGAGGCCTTCACCTGATGAAGCCAACAGAACCACATCATCCACAAAAAGCAGAGATGAGATTCTGAGGCCACAGGTTTAAAGCCCTCCGCCACTTGGCTGCACCTAGAAATCCTGTCCATAAAATTATGAACAGAACCGGTGACAAAGGGCAGCCCTGGCGGAGCCCATCACCCACCGGGAACGAGTCCGACTTATTGCCGGCAATGCGAACCAAACTCTTGCAACGGTTGTATAGGGATCGAATGGCCCGTAGCAATGGGCCAGACACCCCATACTCCCACAACACCTCCTCAGGACACCCGAGGGACACGGTCGAATGCCTTCTCCAAGTCCACAAAACACATGTAGACTGGTTGGGCAAACTCCCATGCACCCTCAAGTATCCTTGAGAGGATAAAGAGCTGGTCCAGTGTTCCGCGACCAGGACGAAAACCGCATTGTTCCTCCTGTATCCGAGGTTCGACTAGCGGACGAACTCTCCTTTCCAGCACCCTGGCATAGACTTTCCCAGGGAGGCTGAGGAGTGTGATCCCCTGTAGTTGGAACACACCTCCGGTCCCCCCTTCTTAAAGATGGGGACCACCACCCCGGTCTGCCAGTCCAGGGTACTGCCCCTGATCTCCACGCAACATTGTAGAGGCGTGTCAACCAGGACAGCCCTACAACGTCCAGAGCCTTCAGGAACTCGGGCGGACCTCATCAACACCAGGGGCTCTGCCACCAAGGAGTTGTTTAACTGCCTCAGTGACCTCGCCCCGGAAATTGGCGGGTCATTCCCTCATCCCCAGACTCTGCTTCCTCCTCGGAAGACGTGTCAGTGGGATTAAGGAGGTCCTCAGTATTCCTTCCACCGCCTGGCAATTTTCTCAGTCGACGTCAGCAGCGCTCCGCCAGCACTATACACAGTGCAGGTAGAGCACCGCTTTCCCCTCCTGAGACGCCTGACGGTTTGCCAGAATCTCTTGAGGCAGTCCGAAAGTCTTTTTCCATGGCCTCCGAACTCCTCCCACACCCGAAGTTTTTGCTTCAGCCACTGCCCGAGCCGCATTCCGCTTGGCCTGTCGATACCTGTCGGCTGCTTCCGAGTCCCACAGGCTAACCAAGCCCGATAGGACTCCTTCTTCAGCCTGGTGGCTCCCTTCACCTCTGGTGTCCACCATTTGGTTCGGGGTTACCACCACGGCAGGCACCAACCACCTTGCGGCCGCAGCTCACTGCAGCAGCCGGCAATGGAGACGCTGAACATGGTCCATTCGGACTCAATGTCCCCAGTCTCCCTCGGAATGCTGTTGAAGCTCTGCCGGAGGTGTGCGTTGAAGATCTCACGGACTGGGGCCTCTGCTAGACGTTCCCAGCACACCCTCACTACACGTTTAGGTGCACCGGGTCTGTCCAGCGTCCTCCCCGCCACCTGATCCAACTCACCACCAGGTGGTGATCAGTTGACAGCTCAGCCCCTCTCTTTACCCGAGTGTCCAGAACATATGGTCGCAGGTCTGGTGATACGATTACAAAATCGATCATCGACCTGCGGCCTAGAGCATCCTGGTGCCACGTGCACTTATGGACACTCTTATGTTCGAACAAGGTGTTCGTTATGGCCAAACTGTGATTTGCACAGAAGTCCAATAACAAAACACCGCCTGGATTCAGATCAGGGAGGCCGTTCCTCCCAATCACGCCCCTCCAGGTCTCGCTGTTGTTACCCACGTGAGCATTGAAGTCTCCCAGCAGGACAACAGAGTCTCCAGATGGGGCACCTTCCAGCACCCCCCAGGGACTCTAAGAAGGCTGGGTACTCTGAACTGCCACTCGGCGCATAAGCGCAGATGACAGTCAGGACCCGTTCCCGACCCTAAGGCACAGGGAACAAACCCTCTCATCCACGGGAAAAACCCCAAGGTACCAGCAGCAAGCCGAGGGGATATTAGAATACCCACCCCAGCCCGCCGCCTCTCACCAGGGGCAACTCCAGACTGAGACAGAGTCCAGCCCCTCTCCAGGAGACTGGTTCCAGAGCCCAAGCCATGTGTAGAGGTGAGCCCGACTATATCTAGCCGGTACCTCTCAACCTCACGCACTAACTCAGGCTCCTTCCCCACCAGAGAGGTGACATTCCATGTCCCTATTGCCAGTCTTGGCAGCCGGGATCAGTCCGCCAGGGCCTCACGCTCCTGGCCGCCGCCCAGCACACAATGCACCCGACCCCTATGGCGCCTCCTGCGGGTGGTGGGCCTGCGGGAGGATGGGCCCATGTCTCCTCTTCGGGCTGTGCCCGGCGGGCCCCATGGACTAAGGCCCGGCCACCAGACGCCGCCCTCGGGCACCCTCCCGGCCTGGCTCCAGGGCGGGGCCCCGGTAACCCTATCCCGGGCAGGGTAAACTGTTCCCTCGATATTCTCTTCATAAGGGTCTTCAGCCTATAGTGCTGGATGAAATGTAATAATGCCTTTGTGGTCAGTATCAGCCTGCAGTATATAGGAATCTGAATCATGTTTTGTGAAAATTAAACTCACTTTAAGAATCTGTGAGAAGTTCTTCAAATTACACACGGGACAAAACTTCAAAAAGGTTTGAAAATGAAGTCGCTTTCCTCAGCGAACACTTCAGATGTAGCTTCTATAGAGACAAAACTTTGATAAATGCTCAACAGGTCACAGGTTTTTCCAGCATGGGTTCAGTTTTAGAACTTCAAGTGTTTTTTTGATTACAATCTAAGACTTTTTAAGATCCGACTACAAAAGAGAAACCCAATCAACCCTTGGGTGCGCTTGAAAGAAACTAGTCATTACAATTTAAGACCATCTCATAATGCAAAGCTGTACCAGACACCCGTGCTTACAGGAAGATGTCATCGAACAGATAAAGAGACAGGGTTACTGGCAGGAAATGTTGAAGTGGTCTTTCTTCATAAGCAGTGATCATATAGAGAATAAAAACAGAGAGCTTGTTTCCATCTTTTCGAAAGTAAAACCATTCTCGGCCTGTAATATTCAGATATTAATTTGTTACTCAGGTTCTTGGTGACTTCATTCAGAACATCAGACGATGGCGTTACAGCGCTGGTCCTGATGTTCAGACACATTATACTACGTGTACAGTCCTTAACTGCACACTTAGTGAAGTACAGCACTAATTATTATGTTTTATTATGTTTTGTTTGAGCCAACCTCCAACACTAATCATCACTCACTGACCCACATCCAAACAGATTTACTTCCAAGAACTGATATATCAAAACCATGACTTCCCCTTGATCAGGAGTTCCTGAAACTGCTGATAATTTTACACCTCAATCAGGTATTTTTCCAGGAATAAACAGACCTTATCAGAAGTGAATTTATTGCCTCATTCTTCAGTTTAAATTCTTGCACAGGAACTGAGATCCTTATAAGAATTCCTGTAATCTGAGGGAAGGTCCTGCGGTTGAAACACAACAACAAACACGGCAATTACAGAAAGAAACATTTGTTGGTCAATCATCGGTCAGAAACCGACTTGCCTCTCCTCCAAGAAATGATGAGGATTTATAGCTCTGACTAATTTGACTCTGAGCATTTCCACACACACTTTATAACTATATAGTTCTTTAAAAATCTCGTCCCCATAGAAAAATTGTTTACAGGAGGCTCGGATATGGTGGTTTGACCAGCTGACAGCCAGCTGACAGACATAACCTCCCCGGTGTGTCTGGGATCGGACATGCTCAGAACACCTCGCCCAGGAGCCGCCTCACTTTGAAAGAGGAAAATATTGACACTGCATACAGAGATATTTCAGACAATATTGAGTCAACACAGTATGTCTGTTTCAGTTTGACACGGTATATGAGCTCCATAGAAAACCCTTTGTTTCCACTTTGCTGTGAGAGAACTCAATTATTCAGCTGGACTAGTTACACAATGACTGCACTTACATGATGCCTAATATTTTCCATAATTTGGACAACTTTTCAGGGTCTTTCAGAAGATGCAAACAGGGTGGCCAGCTCAGACCCCGGATTTCAATCCATCTACAGCTGCTCTCTTCCAGCTTCAAACATGAACGGCACACACCTGAAGCACTGAAATGAGCACAGATAAGCTTGCCCGAAGCGCAATAATTACATAGTGAAAGAGGAATTTTACTTTTTTTCCCCACTTTTTCTCTTTCTGCAGGTGAACACTGAATCACTCTCCCAGGTGTTCCTGCTCCTCCCTCACCTCATCCTCTTGTCTTTCACTGGGAGATAATCAAGACTGGCATCCGAGAGTTGGGGGTAGAGCTGACTGAAGAGGGGATGATGTGTAATGATCGAGGCGAAAAGAAGGTGAGGAAACAGGAGAGAGGACAGAGTATCGCCTTGTTTGCGCTTAACAAAAAAACTGAAGGCCAAAAGTGACATCATCGTCCAGGTTTTGTAACTGGGCTCAAGTAAAGTTTCATCTCTGCCCAGCTGCTTTTAAAGCAGAGACGAACACAAAGTAGGAGCTTATTCACACGACTGAAGAAAATACATACCGCTAACGTTTACAGCACAGGACATTTGGAACATGTCTTTGGTTTGAAACAGTAAATAGCACCACACAGCAACAATTCAGTTCATTTCACTATAAGTTATTTAGCACCGAATCACAACAGTCGCATCAAAGCCCTTCATATTATACGGTAAAGACCCTACAGTGACACAAAGAAAACAGAAAACCCAAACAATCATATAAAGCATGCTCAGTAGGAGATATATATGGATATGCTCCCGGAAAGGTCCGCACTGGGGAAACAGCCAGGTGCTGAACACCTCATCTCAACTCCCACCAAAAACCATCAATCAGAGAGTCTCATGCCAACAGAATACGTTTGGGTTTTCTAAGATGAACAAACGGATGTGAAACAGACATTTTCATGGCATAAAACTGGCTTTTCTTTTTCCGACTCCTATATTTAGTTCATGCTCGTGTTATATGGAACAAACTTGCTGGACTCTGCAAACTGAAAGGCTTCACAGCAACACAGTAACTCTTTACAAAAATCAAAGTGTGGCATCATCTGTGCTGCTGGATAAAAATACTTAGAAATATCTTTATTTTGCAGTACTCAGCACCTTTTGAGTGTGAATGATGCATTTTCAGTAGTTTCATGTTAACGGTGCACATTCTGCTGGAACCTTTAAAAATCTGTTATGAAGATTAGAAGGGGCGGATGTAATTTTGCTCAGTAATGTATCAGCCCACTATTATGCTCATTGTGAAGCACAGAGAGAACTCCTGCGTTTGGTGGATCATTTTATCTTTTTGTATTTTTAATGTACTCGTTAAAATGCAGCTTTTTTTTAACCTGTGCTTATTTCCTCTGATTATTATTGGAAAAGAGTGAGAAGAGTGTCCAATAAACAGCCTCAAACTGACGATTAAAAACAGATCAAAGAGGAAAAACAGCAACTTGTTACGTCAAGTTAAGCTGGAACCAAAACACCGTTCATTTGTTCATTTTCTGGTCAGATTTCTTATTTTATAGGATAACAAAGCATCATATTTTACACTGGTTAACTGGTTACTGTAACCGTGAAATAAATATGTACAGCACAAGAGGTGTAAAGCAAATGTACTTAGTTACACGTGCAGAAGAGAAAACAGAAAAAAAGTGAAGGTAGAGATAAAAACTGAGGGATGAGGGGAGGACGCCAAGATGGCTGATAAAATCTGGACCGTCCCATGACCACACACTCACATCATATTATGAAATATGTATGAAGGACCCTCCCCCGGGCTCTTGCTGCCTCCAGAAGAACGACTTTACCGAGGAGGACCGGTGTCTGGCTTGCAGTTAAATAAACGTCCATTCATCACTCAAACGTTTTTAATCATCAGCTGTTAACGGACTCACACAACAGGTCGGTATGTTCAAATCAGTGTGTTTAACACGTCGGCACGGTCAACGCAGAAAGAGTTTTCATCTGCATCCTTCAGAGGCCTTAATCTTGGACTCTTGAGGTTTCATGAAGTTGTTTTGCTGGCATAAAAGAAGAAATGCCAAGAAAATGAAACTGGCAACCATCGAGATTGGTGTTTGTGTTTCGGCTCTTTATCTTATTTAAACATGATTTCTGAGCAGTTAAAAATCTTCTTTTAACACAAACGCTGCTTTGTGTCTTTCACGTCCAATAATCTTTTCAGTGATTATGTGTATTATTAAGAAAACAGCGAGATGTGTGCACAACCACAGCTGCTCCTTCTCACGTCTCATCAGCTGCGTTGCATCGATTCCTTAAAACCACACAGTGAAATTTAATAATAATAATGTATACTTTATTGATCCCCGTGGGGAAATTCCTTTCTGCATTTAACCCATTCACTCTGTGAAGCAGTGGGCAGCCATTGGGCGCCCGGGCGCCCAGGCTTGAAATAATTTTCTTGTTGTCTAAAAAATGCAGTACACCATAATTATGATTAATTAGCAGTGTTGGTGGAGGGTGATATTAACAATTTGCGGCTGCTGATCGCTGATAACATTCAGAGCCCAGACGGGACAAAACCTAATCACAGCGAGTCGGCGGGTTCCCGGCAGGAAGGAAAAAGAAATTCTGGTCAGCGTGGAAAAGATTTTAAACGTTGTTCAGATGCCAGCAGAATGCTGGAACGCACGGAAATGTTAAGAAAAAGAAAACAGAAGAAACAAAAGGCATGTTTGTGGGAAATAAACTAACAATTAATCATATTTTGAAAAACTTTTTGGACTTCATGAGACTTGAAACCCTTTTTTTGAGATGAAAGCTCCAACATCAGAGCACACTCCTCACTTCACAGAATGGAAATAAAAGTTTTTTACATATTTTGCTGACTAATCATTAAAAAAAAGCCGGACTTTTTTAAAAAACTGGATTTTATTTTGTGAGTATGAATGGTTGTCTGTGTGTTAGCCCTGCAGCAGCCTGGCGACCTGTCCAGGGTGTACGCCTCGCTCTATGGTAGCTAGTATGGGCTCCAGCCCTCCACATCCCTGAATTGGATAAGCAAAATACGATGGATGGATGGATGGATGGATGGATGGATGGATGGATGGATGGAGATTAGGAATCAGTTTAGGTGATTCAGGCATGTCGTGCTGGGAGCAGACCCGGGACTCGCTGGATAGATTCCATCTCTCTGCAGGAATGGGAATGACCGTGCTCTCCCAGATAAGCTGGAGGAAGATTCCAGGATCGGGGAAGTCTGCGCTTATCTTAGATGGCTGCCCCCACAACTCAAATCCAGACAGGCAGTAGAAAATGTATGGCTGGAAACAAATCACCACCAACTCAGGAAGTCTGAGTGTTATTTTGTCAAACGTTGTGGTCATACTGTGAGATCTGGGAACTGGAATCGCAGTCAGAGCTGTGTTTGTAAGGTTGAGTGTAGATGCTCGGTCAGGTCAGTGACCGAGCTGAGCAGCTAGGAAGGCGTGCTGCTTTTAGTTTCGGCCAGTGACAGAAAGCACATTTCTACAGCTTCTGGTTCCATCTCGATAAAGCCCCATGTTCACGTCATCAGATAAAAACAACTCAGCACCGGGAAACAGAGTCTGCCAGCCTCTGCATTTCACTCAGGCTTCATGTTTATCAGTAAGAAATGGAGAGATAATTGGTAAGAGCAACGTCCTGACTGGAGTTGCTCCGTGAAGCTGATACGTTGCATCATTTTCAGTCAGCGCAATACTTTTGGCAGTGAGTGTGAAGGAGACCTGGTCTGAGTCTGCAGCATTAGCATACTGTGGTTCTGCAACAATAGTCGTACTGTGGTGCAGCACTCGGAGGACTTGCGCTCTGCTGAGTGTGTGGAAACTTCAGAGCTTCAGAACAAACAGCAGAATACATTTACTGGAACCTCACCAGACCCACAGCTAAAGCTTTAGCTCGTGTTTGGAGGGCACAAGAACTTGAAACAGATCGGCACGTGACCCTTAACGGACCGACGTGTCAGAGAGGAGAAGGCCCCACGCTGCTGTCAAACCAAAGGTCTCTCTCTCTCTCTCTCTCTCTCTCTCTCTCTCTCTCTCGTTCTCTATTATTTACAGCTTCCTGTGTGTGATTGGTTCAGAGCTGTAGTTTATCAGCCAGTCAGCAGCAGCACACACACGTCGGTTATGTGTTTGTCACCAGAAGAACAGCAACCACCGCTAACCCCTGTGCACATGTGTGTGTGTGTGTGTGCTGTGGTTTAGGACTGCTGGGAACTTTACGAGTGTGTGTGAACCGCTCGGTTTGGCTTGCGGCTGCTGGTGAGGTATGGAAAATGCATTAAACGCACTCTCTCTCCCCCCTTCACCTCTTTCCTATTGCTCGCCCCTTGCTTTTCTCTCTCAACCATCCGTCCCTCTGTCTCTCTCTCAATTGGAGTTTGAATTTTTCAGTTTAATGAGTGTTATTGGCAGAAACATAGAAAACATGGACAGCCAGCAGCTCCCTGCTCTCCGTCCTCCACTCCTGCGTTTCTCCTTGAACACTGAAATCTAAGAAAAACACTCACATGGCCAAAAGTCTGTGGACGCCCCACTTTTCCCACAGCTGCCGTGCAAGAATTTGGCCAAACTTTGGGCCCATCCGATGCCGCTGGCACCCAGAGCCGGCGCTGTCAGAGTAGTTTGAGCGTGCATGTTTGTCAAACCCTTGATATAAAGCTTGCAATGACTCTGTGTGCAGTCTGTACTGGGAGCACGTTTCTGAGGAGACCCAGCGGTTGAAGCCGTTTGTGCCTATTTTGACTCGTGAGCATGAAATATCTCTTTAAATGAAAATTAATCCATGTAATTTAAAGCTGTAGAAAAACAAAGAAAATCCTTTCTCCTGACTCAGTTTACAAGCCGTTATAGAACTACATCCACTGATGAACATCAACAACTTTCATTTCTGCTGAGGTCACCTTCCGTCAACATTTCCAATGGAAATATAATAAAAACAGCAAAGTCGGGCTGACAGAGCCCAAACCTGCACAGATGAGTCTGTGGGCACCACCCACTACAATTTCATTCAGACACAAGCTCTGAAAAAAGCCATAGAGTGAGGAGAAAAAAGAAAATACACAAACAAACCAAGTTTCAATCAAACTGATCCTCTGAACAAATGAAGTAACCAGAAAGATACAAACGAAGCAAACAACCAACAAATGTTTGATTAGCACATCGGCCAAACGCTGAACGATCAGAGGCAAACATAACTGGATTACAGGAAAGTGTTGATGAACAGAGGATTGAATCAGAGCACAAAACACCAAACAAACCTTTCCAAACGCTCTCAGCACACAAACCTGGACTTACAATGAAAGAAAAATCCAGCAGAGCTCTCCTCTGTTTTTGAAACGGAACCATAAAACCATTGAAAAAATAACCAAACTAATCACCAAACACACATCATTAAACACAGCGGCTTTAATCTATAAAACGAAACTTTTTAAACTCTGTCAGGCTTCAGAACAGGTTTCTGGCCCAGCGTTGTCTAATTTGGCTCCAAATCGAACATGAAACTGATTCCAGGAACCAAACCTCCCTCACACCACTCACAAACATTTGGTAGGTTAAAGTAAAAAACAAAAAGACGTCTATAAGTGTTAGAGCGATGCCTGTGACAGAAAGGCATGCGTGGATGTGAGAGGATGAATTTCTGACCTCATGGGAATGAATGAATGAAAGCATCAGAGCATGATCGCTGCTGACAAGCTCTCCACGGAATAAAAATAAACCAGATGGAAAAGATATCTGACTGCAGGCTTCAGGAACATGGCGGGTGGTTCTCGTTAATGGAAGCATGAAGAAGAGGAGGCATGCTCCAACACAGACATGGAAAATATGAAAAAACAAAGTGGGATGAAGCGGGAAGCAAACGATGGAAACGCGGGGAGAAGAAGAGACAAAATGAAAGATCACTGCTGTCAGATGAAAACGCTGCATCTCTGGGAACACCGGTTTTCCCATGGTTTAATGTTCAAAAGGATCTTTTTCACGTGGCTCATTTCTTTATTCAGAGGAACGTAGAGCATGAGCACTCCCTCAAAAATGTAGCGTCTTTTCCCAACAGCAGCTGAACACAAAGAGAACATGAAAAAAGCAAAGAAACACAAAACAGTGATGTCCACGAGCCTTTCACAATAGAAGACTCAAAAACATTTTCACAGGGAAATGAAATGCAAGCAAGCCCCATGTTTAATTAAAATAATCACACAAACATCTGAAAATGACATTTAATGGATGATTTCATATCATTAGAAGCACAGATTCATTATAATTAAAGCAATTATCACAGAGCGAGAAGCTTTAATCAAGGAAAAACTTCACATTCATTTTTCCTCCAAAGATTCAACAGGTGAACGAAATGAGACTGAGAGTGAAAGCAGATTTTACTCCACTCTGAAACTCTGACATTTAATCATTGTGAAGTCGCTCTGACAGCTGCTGAGGGCCTTTTATCGTTTTACTGTGTCAGAGGAAGAATTTTGAGCTGCATTGCCCTCACAGCTGCGAGCGCTCAGGAAGTCCTCCCACAAACACTGACTGATTCCTGTGTCGACTGGAGGAAGGGTGGTCATTTGGTGGTGGTGGTGGTGGTGGGGAATTCATGTCTGTGTGCTACACCTGTGAGCACCTTGATGACATCAAATAGTCTTCATTGCCACACTTTTGTGTTTCAGCAGCGGTTTCGGTCTCAGGGAGGTTCTCTATGGCTGCGGCGGCGTGCTACTGATGAACATAATGAGATTTAAATAATCTGGAGGTGCAGCTTCATTTTGATTCCTTGAGCTTTAGTTCACCCTTTTCTGTGTGTTTGCTGTTTTCTTGTTATGATTTACCGGTTTTATTTCGTTATCTATGATTAGCTTCAGCTGTGTTTAGTTCCCCGCCTGTTTCCTGTTCCCTTGTTGCCTCCTGTGTGCTTTAAAGCAGCAATGGGGAACTCCAGGCCTCAAGGGCCTGCAGGTTTTAGATGTGTAGTTGATCCAACACAGCTGATTTAAATGGCTAAATTACCTCCTCAACATGTCTTGAAGTTCTCCAGAGGCCTGGTAATGAACTAATTGTTTCTTTCAGGTGTGTTGACCCAGGGTGATATTTAAAACCTGCAGGACACTGGCCCTTGAAGCCTGGAGTTCCCCACCCCTGCTTTAAAGCCTCAGTTTGCTGGTGTTCCTGTTCACGCCTAGTTTATCCACAGCCCCTTTGGAGTATTGGGTCACCTGAATAAAGGTTTGTTTACTCTTAATTCATTCTGTACCTGAAACCTACATCGTGACATGAAGCCCATCCTCCCTGCACTAGCTCTGTGGTTATCAAAATCCTGGATCTAATCCTTCCCCCTACCTTTTTCTTTCTTTTCCCAGGTTGACACGAGCATGAAGTTTTATATATTGTATCTGTGTTCACGCTGTGAGGTTTTCTACTTTCAAATAGTAAAAAAAATACAGGCTTCTGGGTCGTTTTGCCCCTCGCACTGAGGACTGCAGCTCAACTCTCAGACGGACCCAATGATTTTTACACTTCCTCGTACGTTAGCTCCAAAGTCGAGCTGACCGTAACTCAAAGAGGTGATGTTTGCATTCACATACACAAACAAATAAATTCAATTTTCATGAGGTTTCGTCTTTTGTCATCAGGCGGCATCGCTCTGTAACTGAGATCACTGATGCCTGTTGCTGAGCCTCTCCTGCAGAGGTGACCTGCAGGCGTTTTCCTTGTGTTTTAAAGTGCGAGTGAACGTATTTGTCATGTTCTCCATGTGGGCGCTGCTGTGGTGAACTCTTCAAAAATATCCACGCTGCCCAATAACACAGCAAATATCCCTAAAAACATGCCTCCAACTACTGCCTGCACACACACTGCAGTTAAAGTGTTTTCAGTATTCAGATGATTACAGTATTATTCCTGCTCAGGGTTTCGGGGTTGAAGGTTTGTTTAGAAGAATTTGTGTGATTCTTTTTTTTTTCCTGTCAGCGTGACAGCTGTGAGGGCAGCACGGCTTTCCTGCTTCAGTGAATAAATAAAAGTAAGATCCATTCGTCCTGGATTTTCCCGTTCAGGCAGAGTTTAAACCATCGGGCCTTACCGTGTCTGTGCAGGGTCATCCACAGCAAAACCACCAGGACAACATGATGAAGTCTCCACCTTCCACCTCTTCCTCCTCCGCCTTCACCTCTAAAGGTCTCCCTGGAAAAGCAGACAAAGAAGGAAATTTTCAGCATAGTGCATTCTGACTTTTTCATATTCTGAACACAAATCCTGTTTTTTCTTGGATGAAAAGTCCACACTTTATGATTCATTTGCTCTCTGAACCATTTTCAACTTATTTGTTTTTCCAATTCTCAGTCTGATCAACAGAAAAGCATCAGCAGGAACATAGAGCCTTCCACTTCGCTCTAGAGCGGGTGGAGTGCAACTTGACCTGATGCAGGTCTACTGTGTCTCAGTAATTCATAATTCAACATAACTGTGGATAATTTCATGACAAAAAAGGAGCTTCAAATGCTTCTCATCAGTCACATTCAAATGTGTCCTGCAGCCCTGAAACTGACGAGAGACCTGTGAATAAACGAGTGACTGCAGATCAGATGTGTTTGCGTGTCAGACAATCACACCCCCGGGGGAACCAATCAATCTGCTCCAATCCAGAGAGAACCTAATGAGAGGACCTGTTGTACCAAAGAGTTTCACTTGAGCAAAGCGAAGCAGCTTTAAAGCAAATTCAAATCTTATCTCAGTTCATTAATATTAATAAGTTTACTGCAACAACGGCTCAGGATCCGCTAAGGGTCACAGAGGGCACAGGAATAAGCCCGACCTATGGAGACCCCATCGACAACCCACAGAACAAAAGCATCAGCTGACGTCCACGCCCCAACGAGTCGGAGGTGTTTTAGAGGAGGGGGAGTTCATGTTTGCCTACGTGAGAAGATAGTTATCCCAACAGGACTGACTGCTATCCTTCATGGAAATGTTTAAATAAAGCTGACATTAGTGGGTTAAACTGTTTATATTACATATCTTCTGTCAGGTACCCATACTCCAGGCTTGCTCTCTGTGGCATTTTTTGCAGCATAACATTATTCAAAATCAAATTTAATATACTCAAAGAGTCACTTGATTTGCAACTTAATGAAAAACTGTGGAAAGTCTCCAAATTAAAAAAAAGTCCAATAACACATCTGAATGTGTCCGTTTGGGAGTATTTCACTCCAAGTCCCACAAAGAGATCCAAACATGTCAGCCACATTCAGGAAGATGTTCCAGGCACAGCATCAGCACACCTTTGTTTCATGTTTTATTCACCCATCAGCTGGATCCTGCCAATCTATCACACACACACAAACACACACATCCACTGTCAGCCATCTGACACCTCTTATTTTCTTGACGGTGGTGAAGTCGGGACACTTTTATCTCAGCACAGATGAAACCAAAAGGTCGAGCGAGGCTGTCATCTATAGTTTATCAGGGTTAACCATCCAGTGATCCAAATCTCAAAGGCCTCTGGGAGGAACAGCGATGTGGAGACCCAGCTCGTCTCTTCCTGATTTCGTCTCTTCCTGCAGTTGAAACGAATGTTTACAGTACTCACACACACACACACACAGACACATATTGGGTGGGGGCATCTAATTGACATAATTCTTTCCCCAGCCCCTTATCCTAACCCTAACCATGAGAAATGAATGCCTAACCCTAACCTAACTGAAACCAAATTTTGAGTCTCAAAAATGCCTTCAAACCAGGATTTTGGTCCCCGTAATGGCTGTTGGTAACACACACACACGCACACACACCTATACACACGCCAGTGCAGGGTGCTGAGACCACAGTCACAAAGGTTTTCTACCAAAATCCTTTCCAGTTATTTTCCACAGACACACACATTTATTTATTTGTTTATTTTTGTTTACAATCTACAAAAATATCCTGCTGCTGTTTTTTTTAATAACTTGAATAACTTTTAATGCACCTGGGCTCAGCAGACAGAGGGCCAAGTGGCAGATGTCAGAAAACATGAAATTAAAGCAGTTTCAAAGAAGGAAGTGACATCATCTGTGCAATATGTGCTTAACGCAGTGAAGTGAATCTAAAGGTTGTTTTCGGTGTCTCAGTCGGTCCCTTGTGACTCTGGCTGAGTTGATTTGAGTGAATTTTGCTGTCGCGGTTGTCAAGAGACTGTAAAATGCAGAGAAGTGACAGCTGCGCTAAAAACTAAGCGAGAACATAGACTTGGCTCCTCCTTCACAGACCCGAAGACCGAAAAAAGTCGGTCACATCTTAAAAACTCTGAATGTCTTTAAGTTTCAGGAGAAACTGAGACTTTTTTGATCTGCACTGAGTCACCACGGCATCTCCGCACCAGCCTACAAGGTTGTTCTCTCAGCTGTTCATTAACCCATTGGACACTTAACGGCTGGGACTGCTGGGATCTTTTTGTGGCTCGTATTTATCAAAAACACTTAAAGCAGGTACGGCCCCCAGGTGCTTGTGTTTTCCTACCAACTCCATGATGTTAAGACCAGAGCTGTGTGGGAGCGTGTCCTTGTGTTTCTGTTGATATCTTTAGAATCTATTGCATGTATCTGCCAGTGATTGGAGAATTCCTTGAAGAGGCCAAAGCCACCCAAGATCAGTGGGTTTAGTTTTAAATACAGCCATTCCAAGGTACCTTGGCGCTACCAGATTTTTGGCATCAACACGAGTCTCTCTTTTTTTCTTTTGGTGGAAATGTGGAAGTGTGTGCAGAAGGTTGTAGACCAGGCACTAGTATCACGTTGGTGCACTTTATGTAACTTAATGACTTCCAACTGCACAACGAATTTGGTGGCTCCGGTACACCCACCGCACTCCTATATATGCTCGTCATGACAGCACATGTAGCCAGCAATCTCCTGAACAACACTCAGGCAGTACTGCCACATCAGCACCGATCCAGGAGTAGAAGTGAAGAAGGAAGTGCATTTTTACTTTTTTGAAGTTAGCATATTTAATGATAACACACTTTGTAATGTGTGGTCATTTTGGTGAAGAGCAACAAGTGGCTAGCAAACCTAGCATGGTCTGTAGAACAGCTTGATGATCAGAAATATGTGAAGCCTGCACGGCACTTCATTCACTCTGTGAGTGAACTGATTAGGACTTTGGTATTGAAATCCATCCCTGTACGAATCCAGAAAGAGCATGCTGTGAAAACTGTCGATCAAACGGTAGATCCCAGCTACTTCAAAGTTTCCTCGTCTGTCCGTGCACACCAAAACACATTTTTTTTCTCACCACAAATATGGCCGTTGATGTTTCCAAAGGTCCAGAATAATGTGGACCTGAGCTGTGAACGTTGCAGAAGCTACACATTCAGTGAAAATTCAACGGTTTAACGCAGCAAAGTTTTCTCGTCATCATCCTGCCTGAGCTTAAACTGCTAAGTCCTCATGCTGAAACAAAGTCACGTCTCTGTGTGCGAGGCAGCAGATGGCCTCAGCGGTGTGTTTGAACAACTTTACATGGCAGCTGCACACTTCCTCTGTCTCCGCAGATCAAACCAGTGAATTATTCAACACATTAGGAAGAAATGAAAACTGTACAAGGTAGAGAAAGTAGAAAGATGAGCAGAAACATTTCGGTCTCTGGGTACTTTTAATTAGAATTCTTTTCATCATTTGAAGCAAGCTTGGCCGTCCTAATACTGGGAACAGTTCCTGCATCATAAATATTTAAAGCAGAGAGAACAGAGCTCGATTTTAATTTCATCGTTCAGCTTTGTTGTGTCCAGCTCTGCAAATGCATGCAGCTCCTGACATTAAAGAAAACTCGCCTCTTTGTCAAATCATGCGTCTTGTTCTCTCGGTCCTCCTCCTCCCAGCTCCATCTCCGCTGTGGAAATGGGAGTGAATGACAAGAGGAGCGAGGTCAGCGAGCAAGGCAATAGACATGACCACATAAAGGCGGCGATTCATGTGTCTGCAGCGCTTGATGGCAGCCTGCAAACCCCCCCGCCTCAAGCCAGGCATTCTGTGGCCCAGAGGTTATTCTGAGGGTTTCACTGCAGAACAACTGAAAAAAATCACCTTTCACTGCAGGAAAAGGAGCTCTGACATGACTCAGCAACACAAACCTTCTCTGTCCCACCCCTCTGCACAAGCAGGAACACCTTTGTGACTCACCCTCAAGTTCATTTACATCAGGCCGTTATTACAAAGTTAATAACGTGGACATGAGTGAGAAAACAAGCCTGACAGATGTCTTTCATTAAAATTGATTTCTATTAATTACAACCAACTACATTTTACTTAAACTGCTCATGTTTGACAGACAAGAATCAAAGAAAGCTCTCCGACATCACGCTGGACATTTTCTGTCAGCGTCACCTCATTCTTTGTATTTCTTATCTTGTTGCTGTTTAACTTCTCTTTCTGCTCTAATTAACAAACCGACGGTGTCAACTGCTTCCTGATTGGACCCTACCACAGATGCATTAGTGAAGGATTTGCCTTTACGTCGTCACTAAATCAGTGCAGTCACTAAAAACACAAAATAAACGACACCCGCTACAAACTGATCCTCTTCAGAATCATGTTAAAAACTCAGACACTGCTGCCGGGCCATCGATAACCACAAGGTGTCACTTGGCATTGGTGTCTTTTACCTGCTGTCACTGAAGCCTACTTAGAGATGTTATGGATAGTGACGACATTACTGATTCTGATTAAAATCCTGAAAACAGGATAGAAAAGGCTTGAACGTGACTCAGGTGTGCAAAAACTTCACTAGCATTAAATTATCCATCTTTAAGTGCCTGATAAGCATGCCAGTGTTGATGAAGGAAACTGACAGCTTTGAGGGGCAAGCCTCCATCCTTCTAATTAACCTTTTATCCAGTTCAGGGCTGCAGGGGTGCTGGAGGCTGCCCCAGCTATTCGTGTGACGAGAGGCACAGGATCGTTTGGAGCAAGTTCTCTATGCCTAGAAATCCTGACTGTATGCAGTCCTTAAAAACACCCCTCGGAGACCCAAACGCCTTTCGGACATCATGTAAGACTAAGTCTCGATCTGTGTGAAGACCTTTCTGTAAATCAGAGAAAGAAGTATGGATTCTCTTATGAAGTAAGAGAAGGTACACAGGGACAAACTGTGTGACTCTGTAGAGGAGTTTATTATATTCTAGAGATGTTAATCTGAAATATTTGTGCTCGTTATTCTTCTGCGTTGGCGTGGTGCTCAGATCTCTGTGTCGTGCATGTGTAATCAGTCTGTTAAACAACCGCACTTGTTTTCTATTCTGTCAGCTTTAGGGGTGGAGAACAAAGTCATTCAGGATGAAATCTCCATAGCTGCGCTCGTCTCTCTGCAGTGTCCCAATATTAACAATTCTTCAAACTTGGTGGAGGTCTGAAGCCCACACAGGAACCTGTCCTTTCAACACTGCAGCCAAGTTTTTGTCACGCACATGACTGTAAATCTAATTTATTGTGAGAAACTGCTCTAACTGCCCTCCTCAAACATGTGTACAGAAGATCAGCTAGAGCTGCCTGACACTCGATTTATGGCCCATTGTTGTGTGCGTCTGAGCAGCCTGCACGGAGAGGACGACACACACTGAGACGCACTTACACGCAGTCCTCCAGCAGGACAACAGCATGTCGCCTTTGAGTGATGATGCTTTGCATATTTTGAACTCCAATTGGCTGAAATTTTAGCCCGAAGCAAGAGGGAAATGACCACAGCAGAGATGACTGCAAAAAGGAAGAGCTGCCGAAAACATCAGCGTTGCCCGCAAGCGCCGATGCAACGCGCTGACCGAAAACAATGCCCTCCAATGTGGAGCCGTTATTTCTGACACAGACGCTTTTTGTCTGCTGTGAAGGCGACAGAGGCGAAGCTAAACGCACCAACAGCAGCACGAACCAGAGGACACACAATTCAGTCTGTGCAACACAAGTGTGACAACAACAGGTGGACGATACCTTTGAAGGAACCACGGGGTGACCAGGGTGACATATTTAGCAGTTTTTAATCCAGCGATGACATATTTATTTACAACAAAAATGAGAAGCTCTGAACTCTCAGAATTTACTGCTTCATTTTTTTGTGTAGTTTCCATCATATTCAACCAATATGCTTCATTCTTTAATAATGGCATTCATAGGATATTCAAAAACTTGACCTGACTTGACTGATATTCAAACTCATCATGAGATTTTTAGTACACCTGTGGTATCAATTTGAAAATCCTACATGGCCTCATTCTTGAGTGACCACATTCACTTCGGGATGGCTTTAGCTCAGCCGGTAGAGCAGGTCACTTATTAATCAGAAGGTTGGTGCCTGGCTGCTCCAGTGTGCACGCCAAATAATTCTTGGACACGATTCTAGATCCAAGTTGCTCTCCGAAGCACCCGTCGGAGTGTGAATGTTAAATAGAAAAAAGTTGTATAAAGCACTGAGTGCTCAGAACGAGCTCATTTACAAGAGTTTGACCTCTGAGATTCAAACTCATCTGATATTTTTGGTAGATGCATCTGTGGTATCATTTTCAAACTCCTACATCACCTCAAGTTATCGCATTCGCAAACTAGCGTGTCCACGCCACCCACCCACCTGGCGAGGTGATGGCAGTACCCCATCAGCCTTTTACAAGGTAAAAAACTTTCCTACGTATGAACTGTGTAAAAGTCCGACTTCAGGACTTCCTGCAGAACTCATCCAAATGTGGGATAGTGCCTCAGGATTTGTTGCCGGAGGACAAGAAACACATAAAGACGGACAACAACGTGGCGTGTCTGATATTCCCTTTCCTTTTAGCTCCGCTTTGGTCTCTGCTCGCTCCTGGAAGCTGCACTGTTTGATCAGCTGCACTGCAGTGATGTCTCTCTGCTTTATGCAAACATGTACAGATGCAATGGAAATATGCCGGAAAACCAAAAATAGGACCTAAAGCACGTTAAATGTTCCAAAGACCTGTCAGCTCGGTGGTAATCCTCAGGGGATTCCATGCTGGTGACTGATTCTGTAGTTGTATTTTAAGCACCAATCACAGCACTTAGTGTGGACAGCTAAAAAAAAACTACGCTGCTCATTCACAGCATGGAGCCCTTTTTTGACATTATGACTGTTATTAATTACTGGAAGGCATAAAAACGTGTTTTTGGAAGTGGAAGAGTTTTAAGATGTCCAAATGAATTTTACGCATGATGAGCTCATCTTCATAACTCTGTGTAAATAGCTCATTATGATTTATTAGGCACCGGCAAAACATTTTAAATGAAATTAGCCTTCAGTGCCGAATCTGTCTTTGACTCGGTCGACTGACACAAGTCCTCATCACAGGGATTCATTTTGTCCTGTTTTTTTTAATGCATGTGTGCATACAACAGTTTCTAGGGTTTTAAAAATGGAAGCGACTTAAACCTGTATTCTTTCTAATGACCAGCAGGGGTCGACACCTCTTTCTGCACAAAGAAGTCTGTCGGAAAACAAGCCTCCCACTCTCACCTGGGACCTCGTTAAACACGTTCCCTATGACTTCATAATTCCACTCACTCATTTTCACCTTTATTGTATAAATCACAATGTTTAGTTTGTAAAGGTTTGTGCGCATGTTTCACGACGAAAAGGGAAAACGAGGGGAGCGCCTCTTTCTTATCGTCCCAAATGTCATCAGCCTCAGACTCACGGTGCAGGTGGAGAGATCAGATCTTCCCCTTTAACTTAATTAAAGCACATTCCTCTCTGCTCCGCCTGACCGGGAGCTCGTTTTCGCTAATCGCCGTCTGGATTTCATTCTGTTTGAACATAACTTTTATTTTTACCATGTACCATGTATTTTTACCATGTATCAGGCCTCCTCAGTACACCTGGAGGACAGGTAACTTCACCTCACACAAAGACACACACTTCCCCTCATCAGAATGTCATTTGACGTCACCTCGCGCCTCCGTTTAAAGGCGGCCTGTTCGGCGCTTCACCTTCTGGGACCCTTGGTGTGTTTTTGGCCGTATCGCCTTCGCAGGTTGCGTAACAACTGGCAGTGACGGATTAAACAAGACCCTAAACAAGACGCTCTTTGATAAAGTCAGAACTCGATAAAGAGGAAACCCTGTAGGGGACTGCGGAGGCTCTGAGGACCTGTGAGGATGCCTCTTTCATTTCCTCGAAATTGGTTCTGGAGTCACCGCCATCCCCTCTTCACAATGAAACACGTTACTAAAGCACAAAGCCTCCACAGCTCCTGTCATGCTGTGACACACAAACATGACCCACACCAACAGCATGCTGGTGCAGCGGTCACTATGCTCGCCTCTCGGGGTTCAAATCCAGCCCGGGACCTTTCTGTGGGGTTGGGATACCCACTGACTCTAAATGCCCCTCACGTCTCTCTGCGTTAGCCCTGCCACAGACTGGTGACCTGTCCAGGTGTACCCCGACTTACCCTATCATAGCTGGGATAGGCTGGATGGACAGACAGCATCATCTGACACACAAACTACTTCACTGACTCAGCCACCAAACAGAAACTTTCTACACGGTGCCTCCAGGGTCTTACTCCTCTCTGGGAACTTTTAAAACATGACCGCAAAACATGAAACATGAAACAAACAGTTTCCTCACTCAGGTTTGACATTTTGGTGCGTTTTGCTTCAATAATGTGTGTGCTGTCAGACTCACACGCACACCTGCACATATGAAGCCCGGGTGCTTATTTCACTTTACACAATACGAAAAAGTCCACAAAGTAATCAAAGACTCTTCACAGACTAATCTTTTATAAACTGGAGTCATTTAAAAGCAGTTTTATTAAAGAAAAAACAAAGTTTCCAGTTTGGCTCCAGTCTCGTTTCTACACTTTTCCACGGGACTCTGTTCACAGTCCGAGAATTTCTGATTCCTAAACAAGATCTTAGTCCAGTTTATAATGATTAGAAATGCTCACAAGCCTTAAACAAAAACAAAAAGCACTGAACTGCTCTAAGAATTGAACTAGTTGAAGTATAAAACCGATCGAGGTGTTTTAACTGTTTAAGCCAACGTTTAAACCCGGGACTGTCCCAGCTGTGCTCGCAGAGGTTTTACATGTTTCAAACATCACTTCTTGTTCCTCACAGGACTCAAGTTACGTGTTAGACCTGAAGAGGTCTGATATTTTAGGCCTGTGTAGTCTGAACTCAGGGTTTCAGACAAAAGAAAAGAACCCAGAGGAGTGTGTGGGCTTTCCACGCACACTGACCCGCTCCCGCGTGCACTCCGTCTCTCTCACCATAAACATGTGCACACATCTGCAGTCGGCAGCATCATGGAAACAGATCTGCTGATTTTCCACAGGAGAGCTCAGCTCAAAGAAAAGCACACAGATGATTTTCCTCATTAACGGCACGTCCATCACAGCTGGAGTCTTAGCTAAACAGGAGCCTCTCCACAGAGGCTGCTGTGGATGTTTCTCAAACAGGAGGCAAAAACACAGAAACACTCAAAGTGAGTCTCTGAGAAGCTTTCAGAGCAAACACCGGACAGCAAACCCATCCTGAACGAGTCTGCAGCTGAAACAGCCTCACACTTTGTGACTTACATGTTTCACTGGAGCGGCAGCTGGTCCCCCCGCAGGATCATTCTCCCTGTCCGGAGTCCGAGGGAAGGTCTTCTTTCCTCCTCTTTCTTTTCTCCCTTTTTTCCTCTTTCCCTTTTTCTTTCTCTGCTTTCCAGTTTTTTCTCTCGCGCTGAAAGTTTTCAGACTCCAAATCAGAAAATCCAGAATGCGCCCAGGACGCGCAAAAGTCTCCAAAGTTTAGAGAGAGGGAGCGGGAGAGCGATGCAGAGAGAGAAAGAGAGAGAGGAGGGGAGAGCGAGGGGTGAGCTCGCTTTCCTGACCCGGACTGCCCGGCGGAGGGGCGCGAAGACGTTTAAGCTGAGGAAAAACACAAGCACAGGTTTTTACTTCAGCTCAGGCTGGAATTTATCCGATTATACTTCCGCCCAAACCATAAAATAAAAGCTGTCTGACAGAACAAAGATAACAATCAGCTGCCACACTGAACACGGCCCCACCCCCAGGTCTCACCTGCAGGAGCAGATCCTGGAAAATAAAGTACAGAGGAGACCATCAGGGTTTTATTGTGAAAAACACACTACGCGTGCGCGTCATCCACAGGTGGTTCACGCATGACAACAACCTGAGAAAATAAAAAGAAAAAATCTGTCTGTTACACAGACAGCTGATCACCTGAGGCCACAGGTTGATGTCAGCTGATCAGCTGACCTCTGACCCCTGAGACTCAGCTGATCATCAGTGCCATGGTAACAGGAGCCTCCTGCACATCCTGCCTGTGAGCTTCGGGGCTGTGCATTTGTAGATGTTCCCTCAGTGTTGACTAGCTCAGTTCTACCTGTTTCTTTGTTCCTGACGACCTTTAAAGTATTTTCATTCTGCTTGATGTCATTTCCTGTCACGCATCAATTTCAGAGCTGACAGCTCATTTTAAACCAATGTTTCAGCGATGAGGTTAAAGAGTGTGTGCTCCAAACAGCCAGGCGCATAGTTTTTTTCTGCTTTTGGATCCGTATGACATCACAGAGGGCGATCTGAACTGAACAAGCAGGCAACACAGTGTTCATTTCTGCATTTTCACTTATTAGTTACTGACTTGCAGATAAATGCTGATCATTACCAGCATGAATTGTGATTACTCGCCCGTCATTGGTCAGAATGTTCGTGGTGAGGGGAGGACACGGAGCGCGTGCAGGTGAGTGGAAACAAAGAGCTGCACCGCTGCATCTCATTTGCCTCTAAATGTCACTCAAGACGAACTTCCTGCCTGATAAGAAGTTCAGGAGCTGCACGGATTTGCATTCTGCTGGAAAAACTCCTGAGGGAGGAGATCTCCGAGGGCCAGGAAACGCGCCTGATGGAGTCGGCACACAGACATGATGACAGCAGCAGGTAACCGGCCTGTCCTGCTCTCAGCTGCATCCTCACTGAACCAAACTGGACCCACATGAGTCAAAGAACTCCATCTGCTCTGCCCACTCTTTCTAAAGCGTTCCTTTAAACGTGCTCTGAACTCGAGTTCATACCACAGATTTTTCACACAGTTTGAATCTCAGTGGTCTTTATTTCTGGTAAAACGTTTCCATGCTGTAGTTCCTGCTTCACTAGCCTACAGTTTACCTGTGTTGGTACTAGACATTGTTCCCAAGGTCGGCGGGAGCTGAAGGTGTAAAATCACAAACACCTGTCAGGCCCAAATTTAAAGCTTTAAAAGAATCAAAACAGGTGAGTTTAAAAAAAATGTTCTCAGATATTTCTGCCGTGAAGCTGGGAGTCTGGAGGGCGCCTCAGGTGGACATTAGAGGAACTGCAGCACATCCATCTGGCCCTGCTGGCTATACGTTTCAGTCCCGGAGGTCTCACGTCGACAAATATCTACAACAGTGACTCTCAGCTTTCAAAGTGGAGCCTTTTTATGAAAACATCAGCTTCGAGCTCACAAACTCATGCTGCTGTTTAATGAAGTAAGAAAGTTTTCTGAGAGCAAAGAGACAGAGAGAGAAAACAGTGAGAAAGGAGCAGGCTTATATAATATTAATAAAAAGGAAACAGTTTGTCCCTGGCAGATCCACCAGCAGAATAAAAGCAGTTTTATGACAGAGGACAGAACAAGAAGTACAGTGATTGGAATCAGCATGAAAAGGTAAAAACGAGTCTTTCGGGCTTCAGTCTGTTTGTCTTCCAAATATAGAAGCAGCAATGCTTCAATACAGATAGATTAAAAAAGCAGATGAAGACAGATGAACGAGGAATGAGGAGGATGCACTGACCACAGGTCTGATTCTTTCCGAATCTTCATAAAAATCAACAACATGCCGAAACAATAACGACCTCGGCTTTTAAGACTTTTCAGCTTTGAGGAACTTCACCTTCAATTTTTACCATTAAATAAAAAACTCAGTGACTCAGTGTTTAATCAGAATGATAATGAGTTTGATAGAGAAGTGTATTTATGTCTGATGATTAAAGCGTGCTTTCATCTCTCATCCCGTCTCCCCGTCTAAAGACAAAACTCACTCTTCTCTTCCGGTAACAATCTTTATTAGTGGAGTAAGTAAAGTAAAACAATCGGTCCTCCAGCTTTAGTGATCTAACATATAGGAGGCCTCTCTAATAAACCTTAGAGGAAGCGGCTGAGGCAGGTTTATGTTGACATAGAGGAACTCTTCCTGTTATAAAGAGAAGCCGGTGGTTCAGGTTCTGGAGCAGCTGTGGGTAAATCAGACCGTTTGAAACAGAAAGCAAACAGTGTCTGCTTAAAGCAGGGGTGGGGAACTCCAGGCCTCAAGGGTCAGTGCCCTGCAGGTTTTAGATATCACCTTGGGTCAACACACCTGAATGAAATGATTAGTTCATTACCAGGCCTCTGGATAACTTCAAGACATGTTGGCTGTGTCCAAATTCAGGGGTAGCATGCTTCAAAGGACCCCACCTACCCAGTCCACGTAGGGCTGGTCCTTCGAAGGCCGGATAGGCCGGAAGTGAGTGGCTGTGAAATTGGACAGTCTTCTAGCCTTCATTCAAGTCCGCCCTTACTTCTGCATTTTTCCGGTCGCTAGCGCCACAGTGCGACAACTTTAAAATGGACCGAGCAATGTCGCTCTGTTTTTTTGTACATTTTTAATTCTTGAGGACCTAGAAAAACTCTGTCGTTGTCGCCTGCATGTTTTGTACCTTAAGCTCATCAAAGACAATCATATCCAGGTAAAATAATTTCTTTAATCTACAAGCATTACTTAGCTAGTTTCATGGATAATTTCAGTGACTGAATGATTGCCGGTCATTCGTACACATTTACTGTATTATATAAAATATGTGTAACAAGTGTCACCTGGCAGTTTGTTGCTCTCTGCCAGGTGATTGGCTGAAAGAGCTGTGAAAAGGTAGTGGGTGTGTGGGGTGAAATCAGCGCACTTCTGTGGAAGAAACCAGAGGCAATTAATTCACTCGGGTGCGAGTGGGTATATTGTTGGTAAGAGACTTTTGCCGTTTTGTTTGGATCATTTGCTGGTTGTATGTGCCTATTTTTAATGTGTTGGACTTTTTTAGTGTGACCACCAATTTTAACAGAAGAATTGATCAAGCCCTAGATCGACTGCGCGCAGGGAAACTGATCAATATTGTAGGTATATTGAGTGTTTGTTTTTAGCTTCATGATTTTAAATGGTTTCATAAAATTGGTATTTTATTGGGTAATATTTTAATTGATAATGTTGTTTGTTTTTCAGCGGTGCTGTCTCTGCTGTCCTTTTTTTCGTTCTTTTGATTGATTTGTAATTTTCTTTTGGTTAGTCCGTCCAGCCGTAAAGGCGGTTATTGATTGAGAGTGAGTCGTGTAAGGGCGGACTAACCTCCCTTTTTTGTTTTTTGTTTTTTTTTGTTTTTTAAGGACAGCAGGGACAGGTTTGTAAGATTGGAGTGAAGGAGCAGCCAGGTCTCCATCATGGAAGGAAGCGAGCAACAAACAATGGCCCAACGTATACAGGAGTTGGAGAATGAACTTAGAGACTTGAAAACAGCATCAGTGGGTACAGAGAGGCCCTCCACGTCAACAGGAGCTACAGGAAGCGAATCAGAGACTGTGAGACCCAATCCTGTGGTATATGTACAGCAGGATAGAAAGTTGCCAACATTTTCAGGGAAGCTGGACAATATGGGCTCACTGACTCTAGATGAGTGGATTGAACAAATGAGAGACTTTGTGCACACGAGAGGCAGAACTGAAAAAGAGCAAGCTCAAATAATTTTTAACCATTTAGAGGGTACTGCACGCACTGAGATAAAGTTTTTACCAAAAGAACAGAAAGAAAATGTTGAGAAAATTTTTGATACACTGAAAGAAACTTACAGCTGCTTAGATTCCCACATTTCTTTGCAACGCAGATTTTTCAATCGTAAACAATTAGAAGGTGAGTCTCTAATTGACTTTTCTCATTCTTTGATGGCCTTAATGGACCAGATTATTAAAACGGATGAGGAAGCCGCAAGAAAAGCTTCAAAAGATCTGCGTGATCAATTTTGTGATGGTGTTAGAGATCAGACATTGAGGATTAGGCTGAGAGATTTAATTAATGCCAATCCACAGTGGACGATTCGTGAGGCGAGAGCTGAAGCGACCAGGTGGATGGCACAGTATGAGAATCAGCCTTTTAGGTCTAGATATAATCAGTCTATTTCAGTCTCTGCAGATATGCAAGCTTCCTGTGAAAGTGTAGATTCTAGAACATCAGAATATGCTGAGTTGGTGTCCCTTTTTAAAGCCCAACAGACACAATTAGAGTTGGTCATTAAGGCATTAAACCCACAGGAGGTGGCTGCTTCTAGCAATCACACTTCTCGACGTAGAAGAACGGTGAATGGTAAACCCATTTGTTTTAGGTGTGAGCAAGTTGGACATATTGCCCGTTTTTGTCCGACATTACCCAATTCTGATGGAAATCAGCATGAAAGAGCAGCTAGGGCTGAGGGCCAAACTACTGGGGCGGCGGAAAACTAGTACCCACCAGTGCACAGAGCCACACACTGGTGGGAGGGTTGCAAGGCTCCAATAACATAGAACTCAGTCATCTAGTTGGTGAATGCTTGGAAGGGGAGGTTGATTTGGGTGGGGTTATTATTTCATGTTTGCTGGACACAGGGTCCATGGTCACAACAATCACAGAAAGCTCTTTTAGAAATAACTTTTCTCATCTCAGTGACGAAAAGCTTAAAGACTGTGGTTGGTTGGGGCTTAAAGCAGCAAATGGGTTACAAATTCCTTATTCTGGGTATATTGAGTTGGATGTTACAATCCTGGGAATTCACCTACCTCGTCGAGGGGTGTTGATTGTGGGAGATCCAACAGATAGCCACATGGCACAGAAAAAGACATCTGTACCTGGTGTGTTAGGAATGAATGTATTAAACCCTCTGTACTCTGAATTGTGTAAACAATATGGTTCTGACCTCTGGGAGGCTCCAGTTTTGAAGACTGCGCCCCGTGGGTGGAGAAGAGCGCTGAGATACTGCCAAATGATGGAGGCTATGGCAAATTCTCCCGAACCCCATCGTGTTAGAGTACAGGGTAAGAAGTCTTTCTGTGTTCCAGCTGGAGCATAAAGTTATGTTCCTGTTACCTGTCCAAAGATGCCTGTGAATACACCCATTGACCTTTTGATTGAACCCCTAGGGCCTGATGATGGTTTTCTCCCGGAAGGCTTATTGGTGTCTCCCTCACTAGTAAAGGGAGAACGGGGGGAGGCTTTTGTTCCAGTTACTAATGTGGGTAAAGCTGATGTCTGGTTGACACCTCGTCGGGTGATTGCTACAGTTCAACTGGCCAGTGTGCTAGTAGAGGGTCATTCTGAAATACAGGTCTCTGTAAATTCACAGTGTTGTACAGCTTATATTTCCAGTCATACAATGGCAGACAATTCAGCGGAACTGGATCTACCTGAATTTGAAAATCTTGAGGAGGGCGAGAAACGGCAAGCTAAAGTTTTATTGCAGAAGTATAGCGGCATGTTTGCCAAGAATGAGTTGGATGTTGGTTGTTGTAAATTGATCACTCATGAAATTCCTTTGACAGATGAAACACCAGTGCGACAACCTTACAGGCGAATCCCTCCGTCTCAGTATGAATTGGCAAGGGATCATATCAAACAGCTGCTGCAAGCTCGCATCATCAGAGAAAGTAGTAGTCCGTATTCATCCCCAATAGTTCTTGTTCAAAAGAAGGATGGAAGTTTACGCATGTGTGTCGATTATAGACAGTTAAACGCCAAGACCAGAAAGGATGCATTTCCTCTGCCAAGGATTGAAGAATCCTTGGATGCTTTGACGGGTGCTCAGTGGTTTTCCACTTTGGACCTGGCTAGTGGTTATAATCAGGTGGAAATGGCTGAGAAGGATAAGATTAAAACTGCATTTTGTACCCCATTTGGTTTGTTTGAGTTCAACCGCATGCCTTTTGGTTTGTGTAATGCACCCAGTACATTTCAGCGACTGATGGAGCGTTTGTTTGGAGATTGCAGACATCAGTCGGTGCTTTTGTATTTGGATGATGTCATTGTCTTTTCATCCTCTGTGCAACAGCATTTGGAGCGATTGGAAGAAATATTCTCTCGTCTGGATAAAGAGGGGCTTAAAGTGAAACTCTCAAAGTGCCAGTTTTTCCAGAGGCAAGTGAAGTATTTGGGGCATGTGGTGTCTGCCGAAGGAGTTTCTACTGATCCAGATAAAATAGCTGCAGTGCGGGATTGGAAAACGCCCAGCAATCTAGCAGAACTGCGTTCCTTTTTAGGATTTGCTAGTTATTATAGGAGGTTCATAGCGGGTTTTTCACGCATGGCTGCTCCCTTGCATAGACTGGTCTCAACACTCCTCCCTCCAGGTAGAAAAGGTAGGACCCCCCCAAAACCGTTATTGGATTCCTGGGATTTAGAGTGTGAACGAAGTTTTCATCAGCTCAAGGCTGCCCTAGTTTCTGCACCAGTGCTTGCTTTTGCTGATTTTCAGAAGCCATTTACGTTGGAAGTAGATGCAAGTTATGGCGGTCTAGGGGCGGTGCTCTCCCAGGAGTATGAGGGTAAGTTGCGCCAATAGCTTTTGCTAGTCGGAGCTTGAAGCCTACAGAGCGGAATATGAAAATTATAGTTCCATGAAGCTTGAGCTTGTAGCTCTTAAGTGGGCAGTCACTGAAAAGTTTAGGGAGTATCTTTTGGGTCATCGTTGCACTGTATTTACAGATAATAACCCTCTAAGCCATTTGTCCACGGCAAAGCTAGGTGCCACAGAACAGAGGTGGGCATCAGAGCTGGCTGCTTTTGATTTGACCATAAAATACCGGCCTGGGGCTCAGAATGCTAATGCAGACGCACTGTCCCGCCTACATAGTACTGTAATGGAATTGGATGGTCCGTTATCTAATGATATTGGAGTGCAGTGTGAGATGATTCCCAGTGTTCAGGCAGAGATAAGTGTTTTACCTGGTTGTTCTTTCTCTGATCTCTGTAGGTTACAGAAACAAGACCCGGTGATTGGCCCTTTCTTAAAGTATTGGGAGGTGGCCAGGTTGCCCGATTCAAAGGAAAGAGATGATCTTGGTAAGGGTTCGAGGGAATTGGTCCGTCAATGGGGGCGGATGAAACAAAGGGAGTCTGTGTTATATCGCTGCACTCATACTCCTGATGGAGGGAGGGAGGTTGACCAGCTTGTGTTGCCACAGTGTTTACAGAGCCGCGTCCTTCGTTTACTCCACGATGAGCATGGCCATCAAGGAGTTGAGCGTACACTGCAGTTGGTGCGCTCACGATATTATTGGCCACACATGTATGTAGATATTGAGAGATGGTGCAGAGATTGTGAAAGGTGTGTTCTTTCTAAAGCTGTTGTGCCAAAGATTAAAACCTTTATGGGCAGTATTTCTGCATCTCGGCCTCATGAAATTTTGGCAATTGATTTTACAGTACTTGAACCCTCAACTGATGGTAAAGAGAATATTTTGGTAATGACTGACATCTTTTCTAAATATACTCAGACTGTCCCTACGAAAGATCAGCGAGCCAGCACAGTGGCAGAAGCTTTAGTGAAGCATTGGTTTCATTTATTTGGGCCTCCAAGTCGCATACATTCTGATCAGGGGCGAAATTTTGAAAGTGCTTTGGTGCAACAGCTGTGTAAGATTTATAAGATAGAGAAGAGTCGGACGACTCCCTATCATCCGCAAGGTAATGGTCAATGTGAACGATTTAATCATACACTTCATGACTTGCTGCGTGCCCTGCCTCCTGAACAAAAGCGCCGGTGGCCCCGGCATCTCTCCCAAGTCACATATGCGTATAACACCACAGTACATCAGTCGACTGGTATGACTCCATATTATTTGATGTTCGGGCGAGAGCCACGTTTGCCAGTGGATTTTTGGTTGGGTGCTGGCAGTGAAATTGATGAGGACGTCACTCTTGAAGAGTGGGTACAGGAACACCAAAAGTCCCTGGCTGCTGCATATGATGTTGTGCAGCAACGGTTAGAAAGGAGAAGGGTTCAGAGAGATGTGAACTCCTCTAAATGCGCTAGCCCTGATTTGGAGCAGGGCGATTTGGTATATATGAGAAACCACTCTGTAAGAGGTCGCAATAAGATTCAAGATTTTTGGGACCCCACGCCTTTTCAAGTAGTGCGACCTCCGCCTGGTCATGGCGTAGTATATTCAGTCGCTCCTGCTGGACACACTGGTCCACTTCGACAAGTACATCGAACTGAGTTGAGAAACATTCCAATCAGGGAATTGGAGGGAGATCAAGATAGTGGTCTACAAATGTCAAAACAGGATGATCTAACTGGAATGTTGGCCACAAATAACAGTATGGTTGATGAAGTGGAACAGATGTTTACAGAACAGGGAGATGGAAGCGATTCTGCAGTGTTGAAGGAAGGGACGTTGAGTCCCACACATGTGGGGGTGCCCCATTTGGACTGTTCTAGAGACCTAGAACCTGGGGATGAAGATGTTGCCAGCTTGGCGCAAGGGCCTCGTAGGTCAATGAGGAAGACTGCTGGACAGCATTCAAACCCATTTAAATTGCCACAATCTACTATAAAATGAGCCAAATTTTAAGTGTGCTCTCTTTTCAGCTCATCGTCGGGTCGCCGATGCCCTTTGAAGGGGAGGGTTGTAACAAGTGTCACCTGGCAGTTTGTTGCTCTCTGCCAGGTGATTGGCTGAAAGAGCTGTGAAAAGGTAGTGGGTGTGTGGGGTGAAATCAGCGCACTTCTGTGGAAGAAACCAGAGGCAATTAATTCACTCGGGTGCGAGTGGGTATATTGTTGGTAAGAGACTTTTGCCGTTTTGTTTGGATCATTTGCTGGTTGTATGTGCCTATTTTTAATGTGTTGGACTTTTTTAGTGTGACCACCAATTTTAACAGAAGAATTGATCAAGCCCTAGATCGACTGCACGCAGGGAAACTGATCAATATTGTAGGTATATTGAGTGTTTGTTTTTAGCTTCATGATTTTAAATGGTTTCATAAAATTGGTATTTTATTGGGTAATATTTTAATTGATAATGTTGTTTGTTTTTCAGCGGTGCTGTCTCTGCTGTCCTTTTTTTCGTTCTTTTGATTGATTTGTAATTTTCTTTTGGTTAGTCCGTCCAGCCGTAAAGGCGGTTATTGATTGAGAGTGAGTCGTGTAAGGGCGGACTAACCTCCCTTTTTTGTTTTCTTGTTTAATTGTTTGTGCCACTTCCCTTTGTCTCCCAGATTGCAGGCCATGCATATCGCTGATTCCCAGCTGCGCTGAGACCTGAATTGTTTGCAGTGCGTGTCACGGTTGCAGTGTCGCTAAGCGGGGTGTGACGGGGTTGCAGTGTAGTCATATTCGCACCGTTAGTGTGGTAAGTCTCATGTGCAGCTGGGATATCGGCAGGATCTGCTATAAGTCCTGTCTGGAAATAAGGGGAATTTGTATGTTTAATTAATGTAATAAATAAATGATCAATTTATTTCTTTGTCCCGTTCACTCGTACCTTGTCCTCGGTTACATATGTAAACTAAATCTCTTTGAAATTTATAGAACAACATTTTATATTTATATTTATTTTCTATTGTTCATTTGATCCTGTAACTTATTTGTGTGTGTTGATGGGCTGTAAAAATGTCACAAAGCTGAAAAAAAGCTTAGTTACATACATGAAGTGTATAAAATTTTATGCACTTTTCACAGAATATTAGTATATTTTACTTAAGCTTAATAATCAGACTAATGCTTGTTTTCCGGGAGGATCCCAGGCCTGATTTTTGTTGATGTATTATAAATGTTCTTGTTTTATTGTTATTGTTATTTACTCTATTCTCATTAAATACATATCCATTTGAAATTGTTCAAAGTTTGCGTTATGTTCATACATGTTAAAAATACCTGCAAATAAAATTAGTTCAGTGACAATTAATCAATTTATTCATAACACAAAAGTTAAACTAATGCAACAAATATAACAATGTAACGAATATATTCAAATAAATACATTTCTTCATGCATAACTCATTTTAGAACTAATCTTTCAAAAATTGAAAACAGTCTGTCCATCCTTTCCCTGCTCTCATGCGGTCTCCTCTCCTCAGCCTCCCTTTGCTGCCTCATGTCCTCTCTGATGAGGTCTAGCAGCTCATCATCCCTGTCTCTTTTCCTCTTTCTCCCTGTTGTGGGTGGCTGAAACTCTTCCTCATTGCTTTCGTTTTGGTCACCCACTGCTGCGCTTGACCCTGGAGTGTCCTCAGGGAGAGAGGAAATTAGGACAGGAGGCCTAATGGAAGGCCTTTGTCCTATCACCTCATCCATGAGGGCAAACCAGAGCCAACTACCAGCAGTGAGCTTCCCACTGACTCCCTCTCCTGACCCTGGATACTTGCAATCCTAAAGGCAGAGAAAATCAAAAATGACAGTAGACAAATAAAAACAACACAACAACTATTAGTAATTGTACATTTATTAACATGTGTTCTTAAGAATTATCTTCTTGATATACCACACATACATACTTTGTATTTTTCTTTAAGTTTTCCTATTAATTTGTCCTGCAAGGGGGTGACTTTGCCCTGCTGGTCCATCTTCTCCAGAACTGTCCTGATCACACACAAAATATAAAAGAAGAGAGAAAAGCATGGCAACTATGTTAACCCCTAAATCCAAAAGTTTTCATTAAAGTTTTTCATAAGCAAATGCCCAAAGCCTAACAACACAACTGCTACAAAAATGTAACTTTTGTACCACCAGATTTTCAAGTGTATTCTTCTCCCGCATTAACTCCCGCTTCGACCGCGATTGTTATGAGAAAAATTCTCCTGTATGACCCGCAATGAATCCTGGGATATAGTTGGCCATGAAGGATACACCCGACCCATCCTTCAAATCTGGGGAAATGAAGGACGCATTTGTTGCCGCATTTGGAGGACTCTTCGAATTTGGACAGCCTTCGTAGCGTCGCTGTGACGTAATTGCCTACAAATGCGGCCATCGAAGCATGCTACCCCTGAATTTGGACACAACCGTTGATGAGGTAACTTAGCCATTTAAATCAGCTGTGTTGGATCAAGGACACATCTAAAACCTGCAGGACACCGGCCCTTGAGGCCTGGAGTTCCCCACCCCTGGCTTAAAGATTTGTTCTCCCATCTGTCCACCTCGGCATCCTCCCTTAGCCAACTCTGTGGCTCTAAATGTTTTCACTTCCAACTTCCAGAGAAAAGGTTGTGGAGACATGAACATTTAACTGTGACAGGTTAAGCTGGACATAACTCAGAGGTTAGTATAGGTGGACATGCTGAAGTTTTGACGATAAGCTGGGACGCCTCACCTCTGACCAGCCCCGGCTGGTTCCTTCGGGCTCTGGAGAAAACATAATTGTGAAGCAAAGTGAAACCATGTGTGGCTCCCTGACACAGGAAACCTGGTCATAACAGCCCCAGCAAGTCCTCAGGAGGATTTCTCAGAAAGGAGAGACCTGTCCGATCAGCTTGGGATCGTAAATGGTCATCCAGATGTGTAGAGTGTTGCTACTAATATGAAAAAAAAATCAAAGCAATCATCTTCCTATTTGCAGGAAGTTGCAGTCTTATTTTTACTCTGCTGTGACTGAGCCGTGAATCATACAACATTTTCTCCGTTGCAGATTTGTGTTCAGTTTTAATCACAAACATCAATATTTAGACGTGTCCCCGAACCTGTGAGCGGATATGAACCTGTCATTGGTCCGCAGCCCTGTGGTGTTTTTCAGGGAGCGGGTGTTTGGAGTCTAGTTATTCAGTCACTGGCAGCAGATTAAAAGACCTACGCTGTTGAGTTGTGTTGCTGCTCTTTGTGATGGCTAAAAGCAGGATCTATCTGCTCCTACTATAAAGATGCAGATTTCATTAACATGGAGCTCATTCTGCTGCACGTCTGTTGGGCTTGAGCTACACATGCTTTCATTTCCAACACAGTGACATCAGTTATGAATAAGACACACAAACAGGAAGAATCAACACTGCTGTGCATTTCCAACATTTTATTCAAATTGCTGTAAATCACTGATTCTGACAGAAGCTTCGTGTAACTCTGAAAACCTTCAAACAAACCAAGAATGATTAACATTAAATAAAGAGAAAAGAACTAAAACTGAAACAACTGCCACCCCCATCTCCACCAGCACACACCCGGCGATATGTCAACATGAAACAAGGTTTTCTCCTCGGCCACACGACGAGTCAGAAGGCCGACAGCCACGCTGCTCTGAGGCCTTGCCTCCTCCATTTGTTCTGCATCGCCTGAATGTCAGGACAGCGTCCGTTTGAAAGTGACACAAATGAGACAGTTTTCTGTTACAGAAGAGCAAAACGCCAGCAGCCAAAACAATCACAACGAGCAGTCACAGACGTCCCGACAGCAGTGATGCAGACACAGACACTTTTTCCTTTCTGATATCGTAGAAGAAGAAAACCTGAAGCAGTGAGCTGAAGGTCGTCTGAAAACGAGCATAGCCCGTTCATCGTCTGTCGCGTGTCATCTCACACGCTCCGCATTTTGAGAAATACTCTTATTAGATTTATTGTATGATGGTAAGATTGAAATTTGTTTTTTTTTTGTAAATCCTTGTGTGAAGTTTGAAACTGCACTTAGAAGATGAGCTGATTGAGTCAGAAATCACTCAATGCCTTCCGTCGCAGTTAGAAAGGATGTGACGGGGACTCACTCGTGAAATCTCTGAAGATTTTGGGTAATTTTGCAGGAAAAATGCCAAATAAAAAAAACCCAATTACTTAAATGTAGTCGCTAATTAATTTAGTTTGGCCTCTGAAACTCTTACAGTTGTGATTTCTCATTAATGCTGTGTCAGCAGAAAAAAAGGTCGAACGTCGTGACCTTAAAGTCACTTTGAGCTTCGAGTTCTCACCACATATACAGAACACAAACAGAGCCTGCTGCACGTAAACCAAATGTTTCTGCTGTTTTTGATGTATCGATCTGCGAGTTCCTAAATCGTCGTTCTGCCTGTGACACAGTTTAGTGTCACGGAAGCAGAACATTTTCATTTTTTTGTTTATTTCTCTTTAAAGTTTGAACAGAACGATTTCAGACTTATTTTGTACTTTTTGTAAAAAGTGATGTTTCAGAGTTTTGTTTTCCATGGTAACGGTTTACTGATGCATACGCGGCGAGCTCTGTGATGTTAAACGGCAGCCCGAGGACCTTCTGGTGTCTTTTCAGACCAATGATGAAGCTGTGATGTGCGTCAGTCGTCAGAGTCGCCGTGTTCTGCCGTCGGACTGTTGTCCCGTCAATCAGTGCGACTCGCAGCCACACACAGGCAGCTCTTGTTGAACGCTGATTTCCATCGTGTCCTCATCTGATGGCGAGCTCAACAGCCCTCTTCAGAGTGTGTGTGTGTGTGTGTGTGTGTGTGTGTGTGTGTGTGTGAGAGAGAGAGAGAGAGAGAGAGAGAGAGTGTGAGCTGCATCCCCAGCTCGCGGTTGGGCCGGATCAGTGACGGATAGAGTGGCGCTGCTGGAGTGAAAGAGGGGGAGGGGGAGAGAAAAGGAGGGATGGAGGAGTGGGTCGGCAGGAGGACAAGGGCCTCATTCTTTGCCAGTGGTGAGGAGTTTCAGGGCTTTCTGGAGGTTCTGGACGGCCGTGCCCACGTCCTCGTACTGCAGGGCGCTGCCGGCGTACTTGCAGTACTTCTGGGCTTTGGTGAAGTCTTCCGGGGAGAGCTGGACGCCGCCTAGAGGGAGGGAGAGCGGAACGACAGGAGGATAAAGGATGGAGGGGGACAGAGAGAAGGAAACTAGTGAGATCAGATATAATGTACAACAACTACGAAGCAATTAGAGCAGCTCTGAGGGCCGATCACTCTTGACGACTGAGTTGCTGAGCAACACAAAGGGGAGGATTGATGCCAACCATGACACATTCCATCAAACGGCAGACAGACAGTCTGCACAAGCAACTGCTGAGTTTCTTTAGCTACAGGATGCTTTAGGAAAGGAGACAAAGGCAAGGAAAACAGCAAAGGGTCCCTTTAGTGTAGATAACATCGACTCTATGATCACACCAAACACGAAACTTTTTATCTGTAACATGGAAAAAACGTCCCATGAGTATTACAGTGACTTGAAGTATTTGTTTATTACTTCTGATGCTACACAACAAAAGACCCTGAAAGTTAAAGGTTACAGATTCATTTTACAAATTTCTTCTTATATAACAACACTTGTGTTACTGCCACTGTGTGAGACACGGGATGGATGGATGGATGGACAACATGGTAAATGGACGGTTCTTCTCTTCTACCAGTGCAGTCACAGCTGAATTTTTCTCAAATTCCCAGCAACTCCACTCAGTTTTGTTCAACTGCTTCTTCGAATAAAGTTTCAATGATAAGAAAAAAAGGTTTATTTTTTGGGGTTATAATCAAGCCGCTGTCATCCCATTTTACCAATTTCCTGTCAGTTTCAGTTGTCGTCCGTTTTGTTGTGACCTGCAGTGTGAATAAAGTTTGTTTGATTGTGAGCATTGGAGAAACGAGGCACAGGATGAGTCTTCTGCTCTGCTTGGAGTTTATTTCTGACTTAAATTCCCTTTAAAACACTCAAAGTCCCACTGTGATCCGCGTCACGGAAAGTGAGCCCATCACTGTCGGTCAGTGTCAAGGGGATTGTGGGTAATTCATCTCTGTGATCAGAATGTATTTAAATAAAGACTCATCTGTAATCGGCCCGATGAAGGGAGGCATCAGGGAGGAGACACAGAGTCTGTGTGTGTGTGTTGTTTAATAAAGAGATGTGAGGCTGTAACATGTCCATGATCCTCGGAGATGAACCGCTCCCTGTGAGATCATCATGTCGCTCGCCCTCTTGCTCTAAACCTGTCCACGATCTTTTGTTTTAAATCTCAACAATTAAAGAATCAGGTTTTCCTTATCAGTGTCTCCGCCCGTCCTCCCCTCTTTATCGTTTTACCTAAAATATTAAAAATGATGTGATGTTTAGTGGTTTTGACCCAGCTCAGTTTAGTTTTATTCTGCATAGCAATCAAAGAAAACATGAACAAAAGAAGTGTAAAAGTAAAGTGTAAAGTGAAGATCCTGACACTGCTGAGCCATTTACAGATGAAACACTAAGTAATCTAAAGTTTTACACCCTGTGTACAAACTACCAAACAGCCAGAGGTAGAAGCTCAAAACTTATCGAGACCGACTGCTTTTCGTCAAAAAATAAAGAAGTTCAAGAAAGTTTTCAGGCCAGGTTACTCTCACGCTGAGACGGCTCGATCAGAGAGATGAACATTTCCCATATTACAGCTCAACATGAGTATTCCTCTCAAAGTCAGTTAATCTAATAAAAAGTCAATTTAATGGATCTCTTGAAGTGGTTTTATTTATGGTCTTTATTGCTCTTTTTTGCAGAACGTAAAGTGGACGGGTGTGTTTTACAGGTGTTTCCTTTTGGGCAGTATGTCATAATGATTTCCAATTTATGAAATCTGCAACTTTATAAAGAGTGGCTTTCTTATATTTTGCCTGAGATATAAGTAATATGGAGTATCCAGGATCATTTGTGAATTCTTATTTCAGATACGTTTTCTAATTCGGAGTTATTTATACTCTCTTTCCGAGTGGTAGAATTTTTAAGATTTCCAAATATTATGAAATTTTATGACATTCTGTGTTTTTTTTTAAATTAATTTATTTTTAAACAGTCAAACAACATCTTCAGATAATTTTCAACTTCATTCAGAGGTTGTTCCATGTTATTTCCCTGGCACACTGGGTATGTGTCATCGGCAAACAATATGACCTTGAATGACTTTGACATTGCAGCCATCTCATTGATGTACAGTATAAAAAGCAGTGGCCTGATGACAGATCCCTGGGGAACCCCGCAGAGCTTGATTGAGCTTCCGAGATAACTGTTAACCCACAACATGTGTGTATAAGTTAGGTAAAAAGTTGTGATCGACTTTATAAAAATGATTTGTTTAGAGCTAAAAATATTTTCACAGCATATTCTTTGTTTTCATTTGTAGTTGGTACTGAATCTATAAACTCGATTAAAGCATGTGTCGTGGTTCTTTTGGGTCAAAATCCACATTGCTCTTCAAGGTCAAGCCTGCAGTGACAAAAACATGTTTGTATTTTCATCTAAAGTTCAAAAATGTTCTCTAACTAACAAGTACAGCGAAAAAAGGCAAGCTGGGGTTTTATTTGCAGCATATTCCACTCTTGGCCCTCCACCCATCAGAGTCTCTGGGGGCTCACAGCTCAGCCTGAAGAAAACACAGCTCTCACGGTGGGTGTAACACTATAGGATACCATAGACCCTCTTTCACATACAGAACTCCAGAGTATTCTATAAGGGGGGGGGGGAAACCTTGTAAAGACCCTTCCTGTAAAGACCCTGCCTCCAGGAAACTGGATCATGAGCTCAGAGCATGTTTCTCTTTTCCCTTATCTTTATTGCCCTCTTCTACTTCCCCCTCTCATGCTTCCTCTCCAATGTTTAAGCTCATGTTTTTAACATTCCAGCTAGGAGTAATGGTTGAACATTAGTTTGGTTTCTACCTCTCTGACAGATTTTGGAGCTTGGTCATGGACATGGATACGTTCCACCGTCTGTCCTTGCTTACCAGTTACCAGCAGAAACTTCTTTTGGCCCTTTAGCACTGCCGTTGGAGCTGTGCTGCTGCTCTGGAAAATTAGGTTGATGTTGTATTGTTAAGAAACCTGACCACACAAATGTAGGGTGAGCGGCTGATATCAGACTCAAAGTTTCTGTGAGGTTTCAGACTGAAAATGGCTCATAGTCGCTGCTCCAGCTGTGAGATGGGTGGAGTTCAAATTATTAACTTAAAAAAAAAAACAACAACTTGTTTTTATAAAGTATGGGGTCACTGTGTCAGCACGAAGCAGGGGAAAGATGGAAACAACTGCAGAGGCATAAAGATTCGACTTTTTGGACGTACCATTTCAGCTGTATGAGGACAGGTTACAGGTCATAACAGATCAGTGACCAGTCCAATTAACACACACTGTACAAACTGCCTCCAACCTTCACATTCATCCAGTTTTAACTATATTCTAACTTTCTTCTCGTTCATGACCTTTTGCTTCTTACCTGTCTATCCTTGATTTTACTGTCTATCCTGTCACAATTCATTTACTTTTGCAAAATCAGAAGACATTAAAAAAGCAAGAAATTTCAACACAGTAATAGAAATAAAATCCTGAAAGAATCCGTTCCTAGAGTCCCTGAAAGATTCAAAGTGTTGAAGAATTCAAAGCGTGTTGAAATATATGCAGTGGATCTTTCATCCCTTCTTAACCTGTCTCTGCACATTTCAAATTTTCAATTATGACAAATGAATCCTGTAAATGACATTTATGTAGAGTCTTTGCTCTTTGTTGAGCACATTTTTTATTCTTGATTTGCTTTCTCGTTTGAAACTGTTCCCTCCTCTCTCTGTATCTACGGGTGGTCGATTGTCTCCTTTGGACTTCTTTTACAATCGCTCCCATCATCTCTCTTTTACCCTTTATTCGATCATTCCATTATTCCCTCTTTCATCACTCTACTTGTTCAGGATGTCTCGCTCCCTCAGTCGATCCTTCCCTCCTCAGAGGACACTCTTTAATTTAAACCAGGCCTCTGCTGCGCTCCCCTCACTCTACGCTTCGCTTTGCAAACAGAACCCGAGATGTGGTCTTGGACGGGACACGTCTCCAAGCCACGAAATGACTGACGGCGCAAAATCGAAACATGTTAACGCATTCTGACGAATAACATTCAATCGCTCAGTGTCACTGCCGACAAAACACGAGCAGGTTACTGCAGGTTCTGAATGCTGCAGACACACACAGTCAAGACAGCAACCTCCACTCCGGGGGGCCTGGTCTGATTTTCTTCTTCTTTTCTTTTGTGTTTGAAAAGTAAATATCAGCGTTACTTCAAATGAACACAGCACCTTGGTTGTTTTTGGTGCCACAAAATATTCAGCAGAATTTTCTGGATTTTGCTTTTGAAACACGTTGATTCTACAGGTGACTGACCGACACTGCTGACATCACAAAGATAAACACCTCACAGTCCACGAATGTGCATGAACGTGTCCATACTTGGCGAGTTGGGCATAAGGCTCATATCATTACCATACCACGGTAACAAATCCAAAAATGATCTAAGATGCGTTACATATTTCTGTTAGACAGTTCGGACATAGTGAACCTCCATTTACAGGGTGTTTCCAGAAACCAGGTTTCTCTGAACAATCCTCAGACGTGACAGTGAGCAGCTGTCACTGGATCTACTTTGTACTCATAAAACAGTCTCACAGAAAAGCAGTGATAAAACATCCAACCATCTGCACAGTCTAAGGGCGATAACGGTCTCTTATGGACAAAGAAAAAAAAATCAATTTAACAAACCATAAAACATGGTGAATGAGCAGATTTCACTTGGAGATTCCACTCAATTCCACTCTTAATAAAAACGGCCAACAACGTGGAAAATGTTTCATACATACGAGAAGTTATCAGATCAGATATCTGAGTATGAATATGCAGCCTGTAGGCAAGAAAAACATAGTAAGTACTCCTGGTTTCTGTCTGTAGTTCACTCACTTCGACTTTCTGCACAAGTGGAAAATGATGCACATCATCTGCATTGAGCACCTGTCTGATAACTTTTTCATGAGCAGGACACAAAGTCTTGAATATCCACTTCCCATAATGCAAATTTCTGCAGCTTTTCCTTCCCACTGTTGCCACAGCACTTGGCTCATATGGCTCATGTGATTGTGTTGTAGGGTCTTCACCTTACAATATAAAGCACCTATCTAAATAAAACTGAACTGAACTGCATTAAATGCATCCTTCCTGTCACATAAAAACTGAAAAAACAGATGGAAACTGTCCTCAGCAGTTGTCCTGAAGGTGGCCTTCTAAAATCCTGAGTGTAGATAGAGTTTGCTTAAACACAAGAAAGTACGAATCTGGGCTGTGGTGTCATTATGTGCTTGCCCGCTGGTTAAACGCTGAGGTCACTTGTGTATTTTTGGGCATACCGACCGCAGCAAGACTTTTCTTCCATTAAACAGAGGGAATAAATCTACAGATCCATCCAGCTAATGCTTCTTCCGCAGAGTTAATGTGTAGCATATGAAACAATAATAACACCAAATTAGTTTTCTACTTTAACATTAACATGGTGGGCGCCTCCATAAAGGACCTCTGAGAGTCAGACAAGCAGGGCCGGCTGAAAGAACAGATCAACAGATAATATCTCTCTTGGCTCTGCAGCTCTCGTAAAACACGTTCCTCTGCTCTTAAAAGTGTCCTGGAGAAGAACGGGAAAGAAATGATTGAATAATGTTGCACCATAAGCCTCTAATCCCCTGGCTGATTTCTCTTCTCCTCCAAAGAGCTGGGAAAAGACTGGGAAAATATGCTGACTGCATATACTCCACGACTAGAAGAGCCTGAGAGGCAGAGGAGGGGGGAAACGTGGAAAAACCAGAGACCACAGCGCTTGACGTGGTGGGAGACATTTGAAGAGGGGTGTTTGGAGAGGTGGTCGAAATAAGAAATGATCTCAGGAGTCATTAACCGCAGGACTGCTTGAAATAAAAAGAGTAAATGAAACGAGCTGACAGCTTTCATAATGAGAAATCAATTAGCTTTCAGAAGGCGGGCCAGGAAGGACCCCAGGTAAAACGTGCCTATAGAGATTGAAAATGTGACGTCATTCAGGGGTAAAACCGCAAAGGATTCTGGGAACTCGTGGCAAGAGGTACTAGCGCACGCAGGCTTTCAATTGAAATCAGTTACACAGCGATAAAAAGAAACACAAAAAATGGCAAGAAGCTGTTGTATTATTAACTGCAATAGCCAGTCGCATGACAGCCACGGGAAGCCGACGGGTAAAGAGATCGGTTTTTATCGGATTATGTCGTGGAAGAGAAATTGTTCAAGCCATGTTTCCGAAGTAACAAAGAGCCGACGGATGGCCTGGATTGCAGCCGTTCGAAGACCAAATATAACGTCCCAGAACACTCCAGCTCACATGTTAGTCTGCTCCAAGCATTCCCACAAAGGTCAGTGTTTTGTAGTAGTTAATATGTCATTTTTCTTAACATAATTGGTGATATAGGTTACAAGCAAGTCTGGTGCTGAACAGAAATTGTCGCGCTATGCTCCTTTGTTTATTGTGCATAAATAGTGAATTGTCCTGACACAATATTGCGTTTCGCTTCTGTTATTACCGTGGTACATTGACAAAAACATATACTTTTATTCACAGGATAAAACAGTTTTTTTGTATCAGTAATTGCCCAGTACGATTACAGCATACAATATTATTGTCACTGCTACATTTCTGTAATGCGTACCAGAAATTATTTCCACTACTAATTAATTACTGTTGAGCTCAAAGGTTATATTAATAAACGGTTAACGAATGTGTATTTATGAAGATGATTTGTGAGACTGGTAAACTTACGATACGTACGATGGTCTTTCGTTCTACACGGTGCATTTCAAGGTCCTGTACCCATCCGTCTGTAAACTGTACCTGGGCTTGTTGCAGTGACCTGAAGTTACTAAAAACTTCATGAGTGTATGCACTCACTCCAAGAACCGTATAATTATAAATATGAGCGTGGTGAAAGTTGGGCAGCACGCTAACGTCTTTTGTCCACTCTGTGTGCTCGTAAGGGGCTAACCCTTTCACTCCTTTGATTTTTTCCTCGTATCTTTTCTTTGACTTTTCATCAAGTCTGTCTTTGTACGGACCGGCATTGTTCTCCTTCGTTTTTGTACATATCTTTTTTGGGGGGCAAAGAAAAAGCAAGAAGGTATTGGAACCGGAGAATGAACGTTTTGCGGTGCTGCAAATGCTTGCATTTGATGCATTGCTTTGATTGTTTTGCCACCAGTGCCCGGCATGCAATGCGTGAAAGTCACGTGGTCTGTCAATCTCTATTACTAACTGACACTGTCAGAATGACTGTTTCTAGATCTTATTATGTTTCTTTGTTCCTTCACTGGTGTTATTTTCCATTACAGTGACACATCTTTGGGGTGTTGTGTTGTGAATTCATATTATTTATTTAACTTTTGCAGCACTTTGTTCTCCCAGAGGCTCGTTCAGAGGCTTAAATCAATGAAAACTGAAAACCAGTGCAGATATTCTTTGTGCTTCTCATGCTGCTACCTGTGCACAGCGGTAATTTCTCACAATCGCCCTGCCCAGCCAAAGAGCCACGCAAACGGACACCAACCAGGAGCCATAAATCACACACAGGAGATTACTGCTATGGAAACTGGCATGAATGGGGATGTATATGGATGTATTAGTCCCTGTTCTCATCAGGAACGACTGTGTGCTGTAAAATCTAACCCCGGTGCATTTACAGAGGCCCAGAGTAACTCAGTGGAACATTAAAAATCTAGCTGATAACTATACAGCTCTGATATCTTAATGGCATTTCAACGCTGCAGTAAAACTCTCGTACAAAATCATGTCAGCGGTCAAATAAATGAGCGACAGTTTGTTTAAGGGTTAAAGATTAATGTTACTCTGTTACATCACACGTAAACACAAAGAAAAAAAGAAGAGACTGACTGAATTAAAAAGTTTGACCCCGCTGCAGAGGAGACGCTCAGGGCTGCCGGACAGAAACCTGCTTCTTCACCGCATCTTCATTTCAGAGTCTTTGACAAGTTTTAACGGAGCGTTACGAGCTCCATTTTTCTTCATTATCTGCCTGGACTGAGGCTTAATGCGCTGCTTCAAAAAGGCTTTTTCATTTTAATTATAACAGCGATTGGACAAAAGTTTAACTGCCCGAGTCGCACGGTTTATTGAGAACACCTGGACTCACCTTGACAGAAAACTTAAGTTTGAATGATTCAATGATTTGTCATAAAGTTGCTGCTGAGCCGGCCGACTGAATATTTTTATCTGAGGAACTGCGTGATGATAATTTATGCATGACCGGCTGACTAAGCAAGCTGCTCAGTCTTTAAGGTTATATGGTATAATATGCTCTGTGGCTGCACTGTGCACACTGCAGCAGCATACATCCGCAAACATTTTACTTTTTGTGTGCTGCATGAATGACATGTAATCACTGACTGTATAAAGGTGGGCAGGTTTAGGCCTGTGCACCTGCTTCATTTGTACTTGCTGGTAGCTATGCCCATCTTTTATGTCGAGTCAGTGATCTTCATGGTCTAAATTAAATTTCTTTATGTATTAATGTCACAATAAAGCTGATTAATCTACAGCTCATAAACACAGTGATGTGTTACACATTACAATCATTACACAAGCATGTACTAAACACTTTTCTAGAATCGCGCTCGGTTTGCACTGTAACTATCATGAACAGAGTAAAGAAGGCCGCTGTGTCCCTTCTGAATGTATAAATACATTAGAAGCGAACATTAAACACATCACATGTGAGCTGTTGTCGTAGCCTATTTTTTAGCTGTTCTCAGTTGCTGTCACAGGTTTTTCTTTACTGAGAACCTTCGTGAAGCAGTTCTTTAAACTTTGTGGTTCTTCTGTTTGTGCCATAATAGCAGGTGAATGGAAACACTGAAGCTGCTCAGCACAACCTGCGTGTGCTCTGCCAGCCGCTAAGCAGCTTCTCTAAAACACTTTGAAACCACGCGTTTAAAAACAGCAGCAAAGTGTGAATTATGGGAATGATGCTCATCCTCCCCTCCAACCACGCTCCCTCTCTCCCTCTCATTCTGCGGCTGACCGCCAGCAGCTAATGACAGTCTAGACAGCGGCGAAGCGGCGGTGCTTAGGTCGTAATGATATGTTAGATGGCAGACAGACGGACGAACGGCGCGGGGTCCAATCAGACAGAGCCCACCATCTCCTCGAGTGCCACTTTCACTGGTTATCTTACGTCTCCTGGTGCTCAGGAGGAAAAAGAGGAAAGCGTCGTTTCCCGGCCTGGTAATGGAAATCGGACAACGATCCTTCCATCATTTCATCAGGCTCAGTGTGGCAGATTAGCCACCATCGTCTTTTTAATTGAGAAATAAATATGAATGACTCTGCCATCAAAGTCCCGATTCATCACCAAAGTACTCGGCAGGGTTAATGAAACGCTCCGACTCATTAAACTCCGAGGCTGTGAGTGAATCTCTGGGAATCTTGTTAGATGTTGCTCTTTATAATTAGCTCTGTGTAACGTATTCATGTCGACGGGCGTCTGAATTTATTTCCTATCATTAAACTCCATTAAGCTCCTTAAAGCGAGTCCTCTTGTGCTACTCATTAACCACATACCGTTAGCTTCTCACTCACTCTCGGGCTCGCCATGTTTGCATCTTCCTTGTTTTATACTCGAGGCATGTTTCCATCAACAAGTTTTACACATGCGCTTATAAAAAGTTTATTAGGCAAAGAAAAATCCAACAGATTCAATTTAAGACTCAGCAGCAAAAACGTCCTGTTTGTTTGCAGCGGCGAGGACAAAGGAAAATGAAACACATGAAGTTCTAAATTTCTACTTATGTATTAAATTAAATAACTATAATAGTATAAATTATATTTTGTATGTGTGCACAGAACAGAGGAAAACAAAGTTTTTAATATTCTGAACGAATTCTTTGGGACATTTTTGAATGATGTGTCAGGCAGTACTCTCCAACATCATTGAAACGGCAAATGAAGGAAAGTTACAGGTGAATGGTGCTCGTCCAAGAGAGTTCAGCTGTCACTAACACACTTTACCTTTGATTTTTCCTTTAATTTGTCAACTGTGTACAAAAATATGATTCCAGTGGAGCGACAGAGAGAGACCATATGCAGAAACCGTTTTTCATCCTTAGATTAATACAATATGTCTTGTAGGGAGCGCTAACCAGAGGCCACCGGGGTCTCAAACTGGATTTAGAGCCAGTCAAAGTTTGGAAACAGTCTCAGGAATTTGTTCCAACTTCACATTTTTGCATTTTCACTATAGGAACATTCGGTATCCAGACGAGCGCAGAGAGCAGCAGGAATGGTTGTTGGCCTTAAACCAGTGAGACGTCTTTTACGAAGCAGTTTTTAAACCAGTTCAATGTGAAAGCAGGATTACCTGCAGACACCAGAGAGCCTCTGACTCAGGTGAACCGCCTGCAGTCTGAGCTGTGTGTTTATAGGGAGTTGGAAGGAAAAGCAGTTGTGTATCATGTCTGCAGTCATCTGTAAGTGTGTGTTTTCTTACCCTGCTGCTGGGCGCTGAGCAGTGTGGGGTCAACAGTGGGCACTGATCGGGGCATAGGCACAGGTTTAACAGCTTCTGCTGGTCAACAAAAACACTTCAAATTATGATTGTTGTAAATATTCAAGGAAATACTCAGTAATGAATGTCCAAAGCTATATTTCTAATAACTATGCCGGTTATCAATAATCAGTGTTTATATCTAACACCTGCGTTAGGGTGCCAAAGATTTCAGAGGACGGACAGGTCAACATCCATCATCTTCCTGACCTTTACCCACCAGGCCACAGTATTTCAGCACCAACATACCCCCGTTAGATTACTGGATGCCGTCCTATTTTTCAGTCTGTGCATCTCTGAAACCTCAATCTCATCTCTGACTGCACAGATATGAATATTTAGTGACAGCTAACAGAAATCCAGACAAGAAACAACACAATCAAGCATCTGCCAACAGATGCTTCACTTTGGATGCTCTCCTAGTAGAAATGAACGAAACGTCACCAACAACACCTGATGAGTCTGCGATCAGGTGGTTACCTTGGAACGAAGCTGCTCTGTAAACCTGTCAGAGCTGTCCTCTGAAAAGTCCCCCTGAGCGTTCATCATCAGTGACACAAAACTAAACTTTGCACTCAGCCACGCATGTGAGCAAAGCCCCAAACTCTTTCCCACACGTCCGGACTACAGCCTATCACACGGCTCTGAGCAATAGCTTCATTATCAGCAGGACTCAGTCTCTACTTGTCTGTCAGCAGGAGCAGGTCCACCTCCGTCTCTCCTCTTTGTTCAGCGGTGACGGCAGACCGATTGTGTTTGGGGAAAAGTGTGTTTGTGCGGTGTGTGCCAGCTCTTTCTGCAGAAGCTTGTGTAATCTATAATCACCTTGAATTACTCGAGGTTTCTCTGTGAATGTTTATTTTTCTATTGTGCCCCATCACTCTGTGCAGGAAGCAAAAAACTAAACACTCAATCCTCCACACAGATCTATGCGGTGGCAACAGTGCCTACACAAGTGCTCTTATACAACCTTTTGTCTTCACGCCGTTTCCACAAGGGAACAATTAAGTCTCTCTGCACAGAAACACACTTCATTATTACTCTGGATGTTCAGGTCAGCCTCCAAATAAGCACAGTCACTGATCGACTCTGGACAAACCTCCGGGCCTCACTTTGGAGAAGTTTTACCTTCTTTACATCCTCCAGAGAACATCTGCAAACATCTGCACCAGCAAACGTGTGTACATGCGTCTCTCGGGGAGGAGTGTCACTGAAAGCGTCGCCGGTAAATTGCGAGGCCGTCACATACTCGGTGTTATCAGGGGAAATTAGCAGGATTACAGGGCGGGTGACAAGAGAGGCAGCTCTTCTAGTTTAGACCTTTAATGATGGCAGAACAACAGCACGCTGGAAACAGCACTCATGTGATCATGGTATCATTATCATAATTCATTTATATAACAAAACGTTTTCTGTCTATAATTAATCATCCGCAGTTCAGTGATGGGACAGACCTGGACCCTCGCTCAGCATGTGATGAAGTTAGACCACTAACATCTAAACAGCATTGTGTGTGTGTGTGTGTGTGTGTGTGTGTGTGTGTGTGTGTGTGTGTGTGTGTGTCTGCTGCAGCGACAGTCTGAAAGGACCAGCTCCTTTACTTCTCTTTAAATAAAGTGCTCCATGTGCTGCACAACACAAGTCCCATATTTGACATATTACAGACTCTAAAGATCTGCTGCTGTAAATGAACAAATGACTCTTTCTTAGAAATCTCGTACAGCAGAATATTATTTATTCTGTTTTAAAGCTACAGCATTTTAAATTGCTGCTGTTATTTCATGTTAAACCTCGATGTTCAGAGGCATGGCGGGCCCAGTGCGCTCAGAGGAAGCAGGATTTAATACTGGCGTTTTAAAGTATTTGCATCGTAACACAGTAACCTCGGAGAGGTGTGGCAGCAATGGCAGCAAGCTGATACGAGGTGTGATCGATGCTCGGAGTCCGGCTCACTGCGGCGGTGTTCTCGTCTTGACACAGAGCTGAAAGCTGTTTTCATGTGTTTGCAGACAGATTTCCAGAGACGGATCCAAACATGGACGGATCTGATTGGACCTCGTCCTCTGAGCTAAATGCTGCCATGTGACAATGACATAAAACCACTGTGAGATTTTCTAAAGACAGCAGAACTATGCGTGGAGCTGAAGCTGAGGCTGATGGACAATGTGAAGTGAAGTGTTTTGCTGGACAAGGACACATGTGCCAAACATAGAGAGCTCAACACGTACACTCAGCTAGCTGTAGACTAAACCGAGTGACCAGCGTGTTGACATGTGGCCACGCTGTTTATACACACAGCCAACCTCTGTCGTACCTGCAGGCGGCGGCAGCTCGGCCGGCGTGTTGGCCGGAGCGTGGGCTCCTGGTGGGATGTGGATGTTGTTGTAGTTTGTGGTTGGAGGACCCGATGGGGCTGATCCTGGACCGGAAGCAAAACCTATGCCAGGTGCGGGGCCTGGAACCGAACTGTGGTCCTGGTCTTCGGAGGCCTGTGAAGGAGGACCGCCCCTAAAAGAACCCCCGTGGGAGGGGCCCAGGCTGGAGAAGCCTTCAGCTCCGAACTCATCTATCAGAGAGAGAGCGAGAGAGAGCGTGAGAGTGAGAGAGAGAGGGGGAGGGTCATTAACTGTGAAACAGGAAGATTTCTTCAATGGACAGCAGCTCCAATAAAAACTACTGGAACATTGTTTATGGAAACTCATTTTGCTTTCACACTTGTGAATCACTTCCATATCTCAGAGTTTCAGTGGATCATGAAGGAACTTCTGTTTTCACTGGCATCCGTTTTCTCAGCTGAAGAAATGTGAGAAGAGCGTGGCTGGGATCGAATCCACCCACCTGATTTCACCACTTTCCAGCCCATCGCTGCACCCTAATCTCTAATAACTACATATCTGTCCACACAGGGTAAAATGGAAACACGAGGATAGAAGTGTAAGTGACGGATCATGAAATAAGAAAAGTCTTTGTAGCTCACATCAGCCCAGATCATTTACAACCAGTGCCTTTTGTGCTCATCACACTGCTTACCCTCAGACTCGGTTCAAGTTTCTGTGTCTAAAAGTGAAAAGCCACACGTCAGGATGCAGGAGGTGAACAGAGAAGCTTAAAGCTTTTGGCCTCACTTGGTTTCAATCACACAGTGAAAAAGGGTTCTTCATCAAAAGCACATCAGGTGGAATCCAAAAAGGAGTTTGGGGAAAATGATTAGAATTCATGAGAATCTGATTAAAGTGAACAGAAAGGAGGTGTGTAAATCCCACAGATATTACATCAGAAATTGGTTTTAGATGGAGTGTGCAGCGGGGCCTGTGTGAGCATTGATGGAGCGACTGCAGGACTGCAGATGACTGATCGCCCTTGTTTGCTGGTATTCTGCTGCACTTTTAAACACATCACAGGACTGGGGACGTTACACCAGCCACTGACTCCTCTGATTACATTACACCAGTTTATTTTCTGTTGTCGACCCGTTAAGCATCATTTATTCAATATGGAAACAGAGTTTACAGTGTTTGAGCATCACCCTTAATATCTGAGTCATAAAGACATGAACTAAATCTGACAACAACAGACACACATTATTACACATCACTGGATCTAAGTAACATAGCATTGAAGGAGTTAACACACCAGATATATGTGAAAACTAAAAGTAACACACCACCATGCACCATCGTGCACCATCAAATCTGATGATGAAAGAGCAGAAGTACAATAATGGAAGTTCTGCAGAAAATGGGAAATGATACAAACACAAGGCACTGTGTGTCTGAATGTCACAACACCTACATTTATATTTAAACACACTGTTCTCACACAGCAGACTGTTAACAATATTACTGCTTCTTCATACACCGAAGCTCTACATGAACATGTAATATTTATTACTACAAAAACACCCCAAAAATTTAGTAAGACTGACATAGCTGGGACCGAGATCCTCTTCACCAAAACAACAGGTTTGGGTTTTATGAATGATGATAAACCTCTTAATGCTTATCAGTCACACAAAAGCAGCAAGCTGAGCGTGCCATGTTTGGTAACTTTTGGAAAACAGAGTCTGATGCGTCTGCGCCCGGCCCCTGACCTGTGATTAGGGCTGCCACAAACGATTATTTTGATAGTCGACTAGTCACCGATTATTTTTGCAATTAGTCGACTAATCAGATCATGCATCCATTGTACGTAAAATGTACAGCTTATTGCACCAGCATGCGTCTGCTCTTATATAACTATCATTAGCTTACAGCTTGAAGTGTTTAAGGTATGTGCTAACTAAAAATAAAGACAAGATGATAATTTATTACACTTTTAATGAAATTTGCAGATTGTTTCAGTGAAGTTTAATAAACTCAGCCGTCTGCTCCTTGCTATCTAAAATATAACAGGACACCGGAGTATATTCTCGAGCATCTCACACTTCTGATATTCAGTTGTCTGCTTGACGTTTATTCATCTGTGCAAAAACTATAACTTTATTTCTCAGCCAAACCAATTTACTCAGGAACAAATAAAATACTAAAAAAAAGCCAAACAATAATATTTTTAAGTTATCTAAGTGACTTATATTACATGTTTAACCTGAGTAGCGAAAAAGACGGTGGTGAGTTTGAAAACGATTTGCGGGAGTCCGGTGTTCTCACCGACTCTAATGAGCCTAGAACCCGGCTCGCTATCGAGCTGGTGGGTAACAGACGTCTCCGAAAACGTCGGAGCGCTTTTGAAAATATGTGGTGTCTTGATAGACTGAGCAGATATTTGAGGTTTACACAGCTACATTCTCACCTGAAAACATGTTAAACGTTTATTTTGTGACCCAGAAAGAATAATAAGAGTAAAATTAAAACTAACTAGCTGCCGCCATTGTTGACAACTGCGCTGGGCCGCGCTATGAATTCTGGGACACAGTTTCTTCTTCTTCGTGGTTTAACGGCAGCTGGCATCCTTGTACATGCAGTGCTGCCATCTTCTGTTTCAGTCCGTTATTACACTCTTAAATACTACTACTTATTCCTGCGTCTTTTGGGATCTTACAAAGCTTCAAACGACGCGTCGACTATTAAATTAGTCGTCGACGATTTTAATAGTCGACGTAATCGTGACTAGTCGACTAATCGTGGCAGCCCTACCTGTGATGCGTGTTTAGTGAAGCAGAGGTCACATTTGTACCTGATCATCTGCTGATGGTCTCTGTGTTAGCAGAACATTTCCTTTATTCAGTTACTGACAGTTTAAGTGACTTCAGTTTTTTTTTTTTGGTAAATGCTGTTTTCAGCGTTTTCTTCGACCTTTGAGCCCTCTCTCAGTGCCCACAGGTTCCACTGAGAGTGGAACTCTTGGAGGTAACGTCATGAACAAAGGTGTCAGAGTTGAACATGCAGCGACAGAGAGTAATAATGATCCTGAAACAAGGACAGAGCCTTCTGAAACACATGAAACTGCAGTGTTTTCACCTCCTGACTGCGAGGCCGCAGACTCAGCAACCACACCTAACACAAAGAAAACACTTCTTGACAACCAGAGATGTTTGCAGAGATTAAGCTACTGGGCTGGATGTGCAGACACAGGCTGGATTCGACACCACGTTAGAGCCCAGCCTATGTCATTACTGCATCAGAGACAGGAAGGCAGACGGGCATGAAGCAGAGATCTGACACTTCAGCTGGACCGCTCCATCTTTCATTACGTTGTTAAACCGTGAACGTTCACACACTCCTTCATCGTGGAGTCGCATTTGCACGTGCACACACACAGGCACACACACACGTACGCACACTTTCTCAATGCTCAAACATTTGTTACGATCTGTGCATCAGACTGAGAAAACTATATGAATAAACTATATTACAGTCTGAAGTTTTTTATCTCTTATTTGTTGTTTGTTTTTTGTTTGTACACCTGTACCTGTGCTCCAAACAGCTCAACACTCTGTTAATGTTCATGTACTTTAAATTTTCTTTTCCCAGCATTAAAAGTCCAGTCAGCACTCAAGCAGCTATAGCATGCTACCAGGACTTACAGCAGAGACATTATAGGACTGGAATCTATAAGAGCCTTATGCAACAGCATAGACAGCGGGAGTGTAACCTCTGGAGGAAAGTTTCTCAAACCCTCTTTCAAGGCAATTACAGCACTTTCCCCCTCCTTTATTTTCTTATAGACTGATGAGTCTGTAAATGCAGCAGTTTTGGCACGCCTTTAAAATCATGCACAAACACACAAAAGTTGCAGAATGGTAACACTTCCAGCAGGAGCCTCCTTTAAGGAAATCATTAAATCTAACCCACAGCTGCATCAACTCAACCACAGTTTGCCCCACACCTCCCCAAAAGAACACACACACACACACACACACACACACACACACACACATACAAACACACATACATTCTCATTGTGAAAACTTAGTGAAGACACCTAATTCATCAAAAATGAATGCCTAACCCTAACCTTCAGCCTAAGGGCTGTTTGTCCCCACAAATATAGTAACATTCCAATTTTTGGTCCCCACAAAGATGTCTAAAACACACGCACACACACACACACACACGCACACACACGCACACCATGTGCATGTGCTAGAATTATTCAGGGAAAGACTTGAAAAGTCTGTCAGACTCTGACTCTTAGTTATTTTTTTAGTTTGTTATTTGTTTATTTTGCTGTTTGAAGTTTGTAAAACTGCTTAAACAGCACTAATACCATCTATCAGATTACTTACTGTTCACCCCTCGCTGCAGTACTGGGATAACAAATAACTGTTTCGTCAAAGAGATTTTACATTGCATCAGTTAGTAATATTCATGTTGCATATTCTTTCATGTCACTTTGTGGGTTTCAAAGAATATGATTTTGTGGGTCAACTGAAAAGTATACATTTTTATTTTCACCCTGAACATCAATGAAAAGGTCAAACATGAAATCCGAGACTCAAAGTTTTCTGTGCTCACAGAGTTTCAGTTTACAAAGTCACATCAGATCATATTAATTAAGGTGGAACGGCTTTTTCTCCTTTTTATAACTGCTTAATTAGTGATAATCATCTCGCTGTGAATGGCAGTGGATCCTGAAAGGCACTTTTCCCCACACTACTGTTAAGGTTTCAGAGGAGCTGTGTGCCATGAATGAAACATAGTGTGAAGTACAGCATCAGCTTTTTTGCCAGCAGGAGATTTTCTGAAGGTCAGAATGGAGACGTTAGAGATTTACGTGCAATTACAGAGAAAGTAACGCCTCCGTTCACAAACACAGTCAGTATCAGGCGTGTTAACACTGGGCAGCAACTCATTATGTGCCTATGAGTTCTTCTCTATATCAACAGAAGTTTGAGTGAAAGTTCCCCTGTTTACTCCCATCTTCCTTTCTCTGCTCTCCCTAAACCACTGAATGATAAACACCTGGCAGCCATGACACCTGCAGCTCATTCAAAGTGTGCTGTAACTGAAACCGAAGAGCAGACAGGGAGCTCACAGCAGCCAAACTATGAACGCTATCAACTCTTACTGCTGCCCAAATCACACTCTGAACCCAATAACATCATCATCATTATTATCACCATCCCCTTTGATCGGTCTAATCAGGCTGGTATAAAGCTGGTGAGTGAGCTGTGGGAGTAAATGGAGATTGTGGCCAGTGTTCTTCCTGCTCTGCTTCCTTGTTTACAGCAGTGGGTGGGTGAATGCCACAGTGGCGGTCCTGCTGCTGGACGCTGTGCAGCTCTGTGGTATAAAGAGTGGCTGAGTGTCTTGCCAAAGGGCACTTGTTAAAAAGCAGTTTCTGAGCTCGGCATAGCTTCAGACAGACTCTCAGCCCTCCAGCTGGCGTCTGGAGGCCAGTCGCTACTCTTAGGCGTTACTTTGAGCCCTTCTCTGGTTTTGTCCCTTCTGACATTCTTTTAATTCATTTTATTTATTTATTTATTTAATTATTGATTGATTGATTGATTCTGTTGCTCTGGATGAAATGTGCTTTCCCCTTTGGGGATCAATAACGTCTTATCTTATCTACCCACTGCAGCAGGGTGGTTGTTTTTCTAAGGACCTGTACACCTTCAAACTCATTTCCACCGTGGACACCAGCCAAGGCCACAAGCTGCTGTAGTCCTGCTTAAAACTCCTGACCAGTTGTTGTGAGAAAAAGAATCATGACTATTAACTTCTAAGCTTCACCATTCATAAATCCCAGAATCCTAACCAACTCAGGTAGAAGACAAACTTTGCTTACTTCCACCATCCCCCCTTTTACATTTAACCAGTCAAGATGGTCAACAAATTACACTTCATAGTTGTCATGCCTTTAAAAATCATCAAAACAGCACCAGTTTCATTATCACCCGCTTTCTATGAAAATCTTATCTACAGAGAGCCATTCAGCTGCTTCTGCCTGCCCACAGCTGTTGATCATCTGCAAGCTGCTTAGCAACCCATATCCATCCCAGCTCCTTTCATGGCTTTTGTGACTTTATCAGTGGGATATCAGTTCTCATTTATTCTGACTGTTGTTTGCTTTTAGCTGATTGGAGCATGGACCAAGATCCCGGGTTTGCGTGTTGTTCCTTTGTTTCATTCATTCTCTCACTTTTGCCATATAATACATACATAAAAATAACGCACAAGAAGTTCTCAAGCATTAGACTTCCAGAAAAGATCCAAAGGACAGACACTCTCTTTTCTGTGAAGGTTAAAGAGGTAAGGATCACATTATTTAGACTAACAGAGTTACTTTGAACGATTCAGAGATTGAAATAATCCTCATTTATTTTCTGATGAGCATTAGTTAACCCAGAAGCTGTTTTAGCCCCTCCCCCTTTCATCCAAGCTTCTTCTGATTTGCTGCCTATTGCAAACAGCAGGAGGCTGTAGCTGACGTTGTCTGAGAAGGCCACATTTGGGCTTTCATTTCTCACTGAAATCAATGAGAGCCTGAAACAGTGTTTGGAGCAGTTTTTGATACCTAAGCTGGGAATTAGGGAAAGCACAACAGCTCCACTTTGATTTAACCGTCTCCAAATTTACTTTACCAACCCTCGCAACGCATCAAAGAACATCTGTTGACTTGAATCCTTCGTAGGAGGGATGACGGCCTCTAACCTATAAAAGTCTTTATTAACTGTGTCACTTAGTATTATACACCAGCCGGTCAGCCAGAATGGATTTGTGGGCTTCACAGGGCCTCAATTTAAAATGTGTTTATCAAACTGTCACTAAGGACCCCCCCGCCACAACCTCCCTCCCTCCCTCCCTCCTTACCCACACCGACCTTCTGTGTCACTCAATTTGACTTTAGTGTTTGGGAAAGTCATGTCTTCTTGGTCACAGAAAACATGCTTTATATTTTTAACAACTCGGCACGGGAAGTTTTCTCCCTTTGCCCCACACCCACCCCCCAAAACCTCCACCCTTTCATTCCCTCCATCCATTCCTTTCCTCTTGCTAAATACATCCCCCTCCCAGCCAGCAGAAAGTCGGAGCAGGGCTGCTGGGAGACAATGATCTGTCTGTAATGACCGCTTGTATACTGGTGTTCTGCTGTGTGTGTGTGTGTGTGTGTGTGTGTGTGTGTGTGTGTGTGTGTGTGTGTGTGTGTGTGTCCAACTACTCTCTAGAGATCAATTAACCTACTTACAGTGGATCAGTGGAGAGTCCGGTGCCTGCTGTCACGCAGCATTCAGCAGCACGGGGACACACAATGCTAACATCACCTGTGTTTCCAGGTAGACTCACAGGTGGAGCCTCCATGTTATGATAAAATAAAGTCCAGGATCATCTCCTGCCAGCGCCGCAGAGACAGCGGTAAAGCGCTAAGGAGCACGATGTGATCAGGATCTGTGTCACACTGTTGTGTTTGGAACAGTGAAACAGACCATGACTATGCTGGCGGGCGAGTCTGCTTTAATAAATGAGTTTGACGATCGTATGGATTCTTTTGTCCAGTGAGTAAAACAGAGGGGCATTTATCGATTGATTTTGTAGGTTCGCTCCAAGAAGTGATTCTTTTATGGTAAATAACAGCTGTGAAATCATAACCTCTTGAGAAATCCCGGGAAATTACACAACATATGGAGGGATTTGTGAAAAACATCGCATGAAATTTAACCAGCTGTTCCAGATGAGGCTTGTAATTGAAGGCTCTGATCTTTAAAGGTCAAGTCCGTAATTTAAAAAAAAATTTAAACGCGTTCCTTTGTTCTAACAACCTCTGTTCTCCGCCCCGGATGAAACATTTCTGAACTATTGAGATGTGGAAATAATATCTCACAAAGTTACCATGACAACAGTGCAGTAAATAAACGATGCCTGGACAATATATGGGGCCTTTATTAATCACTACAGCTGACATTAACAGCAGGCTTTCACTCGGTTTACTGAAGCACACCGAACCCAAAGAATCCACATCCGAGTGTTCCTAAAAGTCAAACATTTGATTTCTGCTTCATTTGTTTTAGTTTACCACCCTGGTGTGATCTGAAGCCGCGCAAAGGAAGCACATGTGGCGATAAAGACAGTTTATTCTCGGGGGAATCCCCCACAGCACAAGAAACAGGTAGCAGCTAAATCAGTTTTTTTTATTAACCGTGTGCACAAGTATTTTTTATTTGTGCACAAAAGCTGCCACTGACCCCGCCCACCTCTCATCAAAAATTAATTTAACTGCCAACAAATCACAGAAAAAAAAAAATAGATTCTTCATGCTGCATACAGTGTCAACAAAAACACCTTACACATCTATTTGTGCAGCATGGTGCATCTTCAGATCTGTGTTAATGAACCATAATGTAAGAATCCTCTCCAGGAGATTTAGTCCAACCCTGCTGTCACAAAGGTTTTAACCATTACGGTGAAGAGAGCGAGCGCCCTGGAGTTCACTCTTTGGAGCCAGCAATGGCCGACACGTTCGTCACAGCAGGACATGCAAACTCCACAAATCATGTTGTGTTTGCAGGAGTAACAACAACAGTAATCAATCAAAAGTGATCCTATCAGAAAGGAATGCTTTCTGATGGAGAGACAGATGTGCTCACTTTTCAACACACACGTGCACAGACACACACACACACACACACAGAACTAAACTAAACATCTGGACTGTCTGTGAGTCTGTGAGAAAGGACAGAAAGAAAATGCACACACACACACTGCGTAACAGTGTTGAAATACTGATAAAATCCTAATGGAACAACCCCCCCCCCCCCAAAAAAAATACAGTAATGCTGGAACACACACACACACACACACACGTGCAGGGTGGATGATATCGCTATCATGATGTCATCACTGACACAGAGACCCCACCACCGCAGGGAGAGAAGGAAAGTGTGAAATCTGTGGCAGACATGGTCAGAAATACAAGACAAAGTAAATGTGCTGTGTGTGTGTGTGTGTGTGTGTGTGTGTGTGTGTGTGTGTGTGTGTGTGTGCGTGGTGCAGCTGAGCGTTCCTTGAGGTGATGTCACGGTCGAGCACGCCCGCGTGTACGTGGACTGAGCGGGCGTGGCCAAGCAGATGGCCGTTTAAGTAGCGAGGAATTTGTCAACATCACTCCACTGACATGAAAACTACGCTTCGAGTTTCCCCTGCAGGGATGGGAGACGTGTGCAGACCCGGAGGTGCTCATGTCAAAACACACTCGTGTTTTCTCCTGGGCCTTTTGATGCAATTTCTCGCAGTCTGAGTGCAATCTGAAAATGAGTCCAGATGCTGGAGAGTCCCACGTGGCGTGGTATAAAATCAACTTGTAGCTGAAGTCACAAGAGTTTAGGAATTATTAGCATAATCACATAATGCACCCAAGAGATGTCGAGACGCCGAGCCACACAATCGCACTTTGCTTGTCCGATTCCTTCTGAAGGACCTGAACTCATTGATCATCAGTGCAGCAGTAATCCAGGGAGGAGCCATGTGGGGCCTGCATGAAATAGGTGTAGGTTAGCCCTACCCACACAGCCCCACAGTTTACCCATAGTTACCCACTGTGGGCTCTGACAAGCACCTTTTTTAAAGAGAAATTATACCCCTCACATAACTAAAAAAATCAAAATAAAATTAATTGATTAAAATTAACAATGTCTTTCACAGAGATTTTCTCGACTCAGCAAGTCTGCAACAATCAAGCATGTTTCTGAGGGTGAGAGAAACCATGAGGCAAAAACACCAAAAAATGTTGCCATAAAATGTATCCTGGATCTGTGAGTGACCAGTGCTGCTGTAGCATGTCTAATTTAACGTACGACGTACAGGAATACGAGGAAAAATGCAAATATTTTACCAGCGAATGCACGCATGTTACCTGAAACATGGAGGATGTCCGTTCACATGAGTAGGGGAATGAAAAAATGGAACAGCTCATACCATTTCTATTCTGATGTTTAGATTTAACCCAGAGAGGCAGAGAATTACTACATGCCGAAAGACAAATGCTGTAAGCTGCAGGATGGTCTGCAAATTGGACCACTTAAAAAGCCACTGGAGCAAAAGCTATTATTCTGAGGTCGTAATCTATTGCAAATCCCATGTCAGCAGCTAAAATGGTGAACATTAGAAAAAGGGTTTGGGTGAAAACAGGTTGAACTTTAAAGGCTGCTGTGGTCATTTTGTTGGTGGACTCATTCAGTCAATCTCCCCAGGATCTCATGGCGTTTTTCCCATGCTTTCTTTCTATTAAAGGTTACGTTTTATGGTGTAAGCCTGGCATCAGCAGCCAGAGCTTTACAATGTGACAAAGGTCAGGGATCTGTGTTCAATATGAGGAAACCGAGAGTAATAAAATAAATATCAGCTCATTCTCACGTGCACACGAAAAGATCTGGCTTAGCCTAGCGGCACACACACATTCAGGTGCATTTTCACACACATTTTTTTAGTTTTCTTAGCCAGACTGTGCCAGTTTGAATCATTGTCACACATAAGCACAAATTTACTGTGGATGTAAGAACAGACCACATGACTAATCTACTCTCCTCACTCCTTTAATCTCACAACGTCTCCAGTTTCACCGCAGGACTTTCCTGCTACAGCCCCAGACCTGATAAGGCAAACAATGCAGAGCCAAGGTTTATACACGCACACACCTCTTTCTCCGTTACCAAACAGTCCTCCCCTTTTCTCTTGTGTGAGTTCTCTTTAATGAATGCTGAGGCCAAATTCCTTTTGTTGGCATGGTTCTGTCTGTAGGTGCATGCGTGTGTGTGTTCCATATCAGTGTGTCCCACCTGCTTCCTCGTCCTCGCCCATGCCGATGGGCCCTGGCTGAGGTGTCTCCCCATTCTTTAGACAGTTGTGGATGTACGTGGCCTTCCAGCGAGCGTACTTCCTATGCTGGATGTTCTGGTAAAGGCGAGAATAAAGACACATCAAGGAAGTTATAACTGACACAGGGAGGTAGTTTTTCCGGGTAAAAGCTGTGGAAAAATATAACTGATGGTTAGTCTAAGACATGCGATATGGTCAAAGGTCGAGGCTGCTGAAAGGTATGAATTTAGTCACTGTAAAGGATTTGGAAGTGGGAACATAGATCATAAAGAAGTTAACATTGTCAAGTCAAACTGAACTCTCATTGATTGAGGTTGTCAATCATTAGTTCCTAATGATGTCATAATAATCATTAGTTTCCAATTCTACTTTAATGAGGTCTTCTTAAAAATAGAAATGTTTGTGGGTCCCAGGGTGCTTCGTTCAATAGCACCCAATTTCACCAATCCAATTTTAACAAGAGGAACCATTTATTCTGCTGATGTTTACCATGCGTCCTAAATTCATTGTCATACACCAGCAATGCAGGACAGGGGCTCTCTTTGTTAAAGAAGAGAAGTTTTGAAGCTGCAGTCATTATCTGGATGAGGAACTTTCCAGACTGGAAGTCACTGGAACATTGTGGACGTCACCGGATCTATCTGAGACGGCCAGACTGTGACCTGGGCATGCGACATATAAAAAACAGAGGTAGTACTGCTATATTGGAAGCCTAATCCAAGTGGCACTGGACAAACGTGTTATGTTTGGTCCCCAAACAAAGACAGGAAGGTATAAATTGTTTGCTACACCTGTCACATGCCAGCGTGCTCTGAGAATGAGGTAAACTGTATAACTGCATGAAGTGTGCAGTGTTAGCTTAGCTTTTGTTGTTTCTGGTCCCAGTACAGCTGTACAGGACTGGGTTTACACCGCCAACAAAAAGTAAGAATCATTCCTGAAGGGCTCTCCTTCACTAAAGATTCTGTTCGTAACTCTTGGACAGACTTGGACTTGTGGACAGGCACAGCTGACGAGTGGAGGGTGTTAGACTCAGGATTTTATCTTTGCTTTTGCAGATGACATGGTTCTCTTTGTCGGGTGCTGACCTCTTTCACTGGGGTGGTTTGAAGCCAGGATTAAAAGTAACACAGTCAAAGCCATGATTCCTCAGCCAGAAAAAGATGGAGTACCAACTCCGGGTCAGGGACGAGTGTCTATAGGTCTCGTCCATGAGTGAGGTGAGCGGAGTTGAAAAGACTGACAGATCCTTCCTCTCACCAAGTGCTGGGATATTTATTCAGTGTGGCGGGGCGTGGCTTGCGGTGCCATGCAGGGAAGGCGGACAGACCTGCACAGCATCTGCAATCATGCCCTGCCGATTTAAACATGGTACTGGGTCCTGCAGGATGGTGGTTGTTGTCAATGTATGGCTGGCAGCAAGAGAGGGCTGCAGCCAACGGTGTGTGAACAAGCAACCATTACTAAAGAGATGCTGCAAAAGCATGAACGTGCACCCAGGTCTGCTGTGGGTTTGTTACAGTGGTGCCGAAACCCAGGATGGGGACACAGCAGACCCGCAACTGGGCCAGCCGAGGAAAGAGCTGACCCAAATGGTGGCTGAGATGGTAGCTACACAGCAGGAGCAGGCGGCAGTGTTGCGGCACCGGTGGGAAGCATGACTGTGCACCGCGGTCTGCTGTGGGTTTGTTACATTCAGGTCTCATTCTGTTGGCTATCCAATTTCCATCGGTACTCTAGAACATGGACCTAATGTGAATCAGGTTAGCTTTTAAAGCAGGGCCAGGCAGGGGCGGATCTAGAAGGGTGGCATGGGGTGGCAAGTGCCACCCCAAGTGCCACCCTAGTTTTGCATATGGCAGTGTTGTTTATTAAAATAAGATAGCATTAACAGTTTGAGCGTAGCTAAAGTCAACAGTGAATATAAATGCTAAAACTGAATATACTGCATAGTGTTCCCCCTCTCCACCATTAACAAATGGTTCAGCCCATAGCAGGACCGGCTTTTTTCTTGTTTTCAGTAACAAGCAATGCTTATGATTGTGCCAGAGCACATTTTGAACAACACCATGGGAATTTCGTATCTTCACTCTGGAAATTGAAGGAAGGTGAGTGTTATTAACCCTCCGTGGTCCACAGACACGCTGCACCTCCAAATCACATGACTATTTTAAGCTGACACAGCAACAAGCTGCAGCCACGCTGAGTTTCTATTTCAGCCCACATTGAAAGTTCGGACTTCAAAGTATTTAAATTTTAATTACAGGCCAGTAAATCCAGAGTTATGATAATATATATAAGCCACGCTTTTTTCTAAATATTGTCGTCACGTTTGTTGTGTGTGTGTGTTTTAAGCGTTTTCTAAGGACAGCACGAAAACAGTAAAGGGAAAAAAGCCACCTCTTTCCTATCGGTGGAAAAATGCACCATGTCGACCAATTAAAAAAAAAAAGTCAACACGTGGGATTTGGTTGTTTAGGAAGAGGGAAAAGTTTTGGGAGTGACGGTAACGGCAGCGAGACAGAGCGAGCGAGAGAGAGAGAGTGTTTTTAGATGTGGGAGATTTGTGACGTTTAGTGTGGAGTGTATACTTAGTGTGTTGTGCTGTCTTGTGTAGTTGTTCTGTTGTGTAGTCGTTTTGTTTTGTGTGTCAGTGAGGGGCACTAATGAATGTCACAAAAGCACATTTGCAATGTAAACACTGTCACTAAGTAGAAAACCAGCGGAGTGATACACCTCCTGCTGTCAGGCCTGCAGGTTTATCCCTGTGCTGTTCTCCTGTCTTTTGCTGGACAAACTTTTTTTACTGGCACACATCATTTGTGGGGCATCTTATTGCGACACCCGATTGTTCTCTCATTTTAGTTTTAGTAATATTTTTAAATGGTTGTACAAAATGGAAAAAAAAAAAAAAAAAAAAAAAAAACGGCAGGTGTATTGGCTGCATTTTTAGATAAATAGTTGTATATGTTTACAAAATGTACATTTTATATTTGCATTTCAAGTTATAAAAATTTACTCAACATGTCTGTGGGGTTTTTTTAAAGTAAAAAAATACTACTAGGATTTTAAGTTCTTTGTGTAATTTCAGATCAGTAATACTAATGCAGTATGTCAGTGAAAAAAACAACTAAATTCAGTTGAGCTGAAAGGAATGATACCAAGCAAGGCAAGGGGAAAAAAATAAAATGAAACAATTTGAGGGTGAAATACAAACGTAAACTCAAAAAGAGTCAAAAATCCCCGGTTGTATTGCAGATCTCAGTGGGTTAATCCAACAAATCATGAAAAATTAGGTTTAAATTTTTGTTCGTGACAGTGCAGATTTCTGACATTTTGTGTAATTTAAGCATCAAACAATGTGATTGTTTTCTAACAAAAAACAGTGTGAAACTTAAGTTAGACTTGTGTTTGTAAATGAACCGCCCCATGTTGTGTAGCTTTCTGGATTTTATACTTATTGGGCTCCATATTTATTTATTATACAGGCTACAGTACATAAGATCAAAACTCACATGTTTTATGTAGCTAAAGTGTGTAATTATGTGGGCTACAGACGATAATTAAGTTATAGACTATATTCATATGAAAAATGTGTATACTGACTGCATTTGAATCATTTTAACCATATGTAACCACCTGCATATGTGTTTGGGCAAAAAAATGGCTTTGATTTTGCCACCCCATTTGATTTCTTTGCCACTCTCATGCCACCCTAAGAAAATTTCTCTAGATCCGCCCCTGGGGCCAGTTAAAGGTAGGTGCAATTTATTCTACTGATAAGTCGAGAAAACATACTAAAACTGAGTCTGAAAAGAAAAAAGCATTACTGGTTTAATTTGGGCCAACTTTTAGGATCTGGATTTTAAATGGGAGGGTATAACTGCTGAAGGCCTGAAGACAAAGAAGCAGGTAAGTAGTTTTGAAGGGTATAAAAAGGTGTAAGCTAAGAAAATAAAAATACTTCAATCCCAAGGTTCAGGTACCTACCCGAGGGATTAATAAAGTTCCATCCATCCAACCCAGAAAAGAAAACATACATAAGGATGTTAGAGGTATTTATCCAGTGACTCAGGCCCCTATACGAGTATAGAGTCAGAGTAACAAAGTTCTAACTGCGGGGTTAATAGGTACTAAGTTGGGCACTAAACCTCAATTATGCACTGGTTTGCACTCAGGTGTGAGTGATGTAAAATTCATGATCAGTGCGCATCTGCCTTTGCTTGGAGTCGTCCACAGAGAATTTACATTAGAATTCATAAACTGTGTGTCCCAGGTGCATGGTGTCAGGCAGTGAATGATCACAATATACTACAATGGAGGTATGAGGAGACACAGTAGAGTGTTAATGGGGGCACATTAGAGCGAATGAAGGCTGAAGGATCTTTGAAATATTACAATAGGAGTGACGCTGATGAGATCTCTGAGAATTTCCTGCTTATTCTAGTTAAGTGCCAAATTCACAGAAGCAGCTCAGAAACAACAAGGAGAGCTGACGTGTGTTTGTTTAGCTCCAGTCATTTTAATCCCTGGAAAAACAGTTCTGAGATATTAAAGCATGCAAAGGGAAAGACAAGAACGTAACCGCTATAAAAGTTTCAACAGAAAGGTGAGGCATTGTAAAACACTCGGTTATACAATAATTCATAGCCTCTGTCCACAAAGGGAAGCACATGCTCCCTCACGAGGCAATTTGTTGTCTTTGCATTCATTTAAACACCTAAACAGGACTTTTGTAGAAGACAAAAAGACTCAACAATATCATAAAGACCAACTCAGATAGGTTTCTACTAGGGCTGCACGATTTTGCATAAAATGAGAATCACGATTTTTTTGCTTAGAATTGAGATCACGATTCTCTCACGATTTTCTTTTCCAGTATAAATATTTATTGCACTTATTAACTGCACATCAACTTTGTAACAGTTGAGACTGAACATAAAAACAATAAATGAACAAAAAAACAATAAATGTCTCACATTTTGTCGTTGCCGCAAAATGTTGTACTGCTTGTAATTCCGTCTCCACCGTTGCTCGACACTGCGTGTATAGAGCAAGTAGTGCAACATTTGAAAAATAGTTGCGGGATGGCACTGTGTAGCGTTTGTCTAGGGTGTTGATCATTTTCCTAAATCCCTCGTTTTGCACAGTGTTGATGGGAGCCATATCTTTAGCCAGGTGATAAGTGATAGCCTCTGTAATTTCTTTGTGCCTGCAGGAGTTCGACGGTTATGGGGAAGCGCTGTATAAGGTTCCCGTTATTGATGTGGTTGACCGGGACGGATTTTCTCCTGTCACTTTCTTGGCCTTTACAGCTTTGTCATCTCTCACGTGCTCTCCGTTGTTTTTTCTCTGCCAGCTGGCTTCGGTATTACGTGGTATAAGGCTCCGCCCTTGTCATTTGTTGAGCAGGAAGAGTGAGCGCTTGTTTTCATGCAGATTATGTCCCGGATCAAAATGCGGTACAATCGTCATCTTTTTTTTTTTTTTTGTATGAATTGAGATCGCGATTTTCTAACGATTAATTGTGCAGCCCTAGTTTCTACCTATCTGGTCCAGTCAACCCCATCCCGGGCAGGGTGAACTGTTCCCTAGAGGTTGTTCCTTGGTGAGGGACCAGACAATTCGCCATGGGAGACCCTACCATGGGGCAAAAGCCCCAGACAACATACCCCCTGGGATTCCAGGGACACACAAACCCCTCCACCACAATAAGGTAGCAAATCACAGTGGGAACCACTGGACTTTAAATCTTCATTTGGACATTTGGTTGGTAAAACCTTAAACGTCTCAAGATATGATGAGCCACGAATGCTTCAGTTCTAACTGAATTACTTTCAACATATTTGCTGGAAACATTATCGTCATGCAGTTATGTGATAAAGTTTTGTGCACAACTTTAAAAACTTTTTCATGACTGTATAAAAAAAAAAAAAAAAAATCCAGATGCTTTTATATTCCAGGTGATCATCCGATTTTCAAAGAGTGACTCAGGAACATGTAGTTTCCCCGGCTGCTGACTCTTTTCTGCGAAGTACCAAGATTAGGGTCACAATGCTTTCAATCCCTGTAATTTGTTAATGCAAAATGCATTGGCTGACAATGTCCCCAGCCGGGCTCACGGCCTCATGGTGGAGAGACATAATTATAGTCAGAGGCAGATGGTCCACGCTGCCTTTGTTAGTAACAATGCAGTGCGGTGACAGCCGGAGCGAAAGAACTACGCATATGAGCTTTCTCCTTGTGTAGATTTTTATGTCCAGTGCATGCTCTCGGCCAGGCACAGCAACGAGGAACTAACTGAAGAGGAAACATTACAGACAAAATGCTGCAGAAGATTTCTCATCATTTTTTTAGAGGAAATTTCCTCTCAGAACGCTGACTGTCCAGGAATTTCATCCATCGAGACCTGAGGTGACAAACTCAGTTTTACTGTGGGGCCCAGTGGGCAGCTGCAATCACTTCAAGTACTAGGCAAGTGCAAATCTGTACATAGACACATGCATATATAAAAACTGGTTGGGTAATAATTCCAATTGATCAGGCATAACAGCGACTCCTCGTGTAAAAGCAAATTATATTTGTTATATCAGGCCTGAACATAAAAACTCAACGGCTGAAGGAGGAAAGAGAAAACAGTGGTAAAGTTAAAGATCTGGCAGTTTGATGCAGTTAACATGAAATCACACAGCCGTGTCTTCACATCTGAATATGGATGCACATCAAATTAAATGTACTGGAGGCCTGGATTGGGGCCAGACTGAGGATTAATGGTGTTCTTAATGAACAGAGATAAAGAGATAACAGAGATGACACCTCTAATGGTGTCTTTTCAACTTAAGGTTTGTGGCCACACTAACACAGAGCTGAGTCAGTTTATCACAGAAATGACAATACAATTCTAACCAGCTTCAAAATCTGCATTTGGTATGACAAACTTCATTCTTCAGTCTGAGCTTTCTGTCATTTCTTTAAGTATCTTCAGGAAAAGATCTCCATGATTCGTGAAGAGTATTTAAAGCTCTTCTTTCGAGGTGTTCTGCCTGTTTTTCCGTTTTAGATTTCCAAGAAAGAATCTCCACCCTGTGTCACAGATGGCTGCAGACTCTCACTGTTGGACCTCCTCTTGACCTCCTTGTACATACTGACCATGATGTGGATCCATCTCTCCATCAGAACTGTTCGTGTAGTTTTCATACCTCTGCCTTTTCTCCCCATTTCCCTACATTAATAACGGCTTCCTGACAGACGTCCTTCCACTGAGACCATTTCTGATGACGCTTCAGTGAGCAATGAATGATCAACTGAAGGTCCGTATCATCTCTCTCCTCTTGTGTCTGGTCTTGTTGGATCTTTCTTAAGAAGATAACTTTCCGATACTGTTTATTTGCTATAGGCAGTTGTTTTGGTTATTCATTTCTTCTTTAGTCACCCAGTTTTCTAAAAAAAACGTTTAGGGGCACCCTGCACACCATGCTGAGATATAGCAAGGTTTCAGCCAATAGCTCTGTAGGAATCACCTTGTTGGTGTTAACTGTGTTATCCTAGGCAATTTTTATAGATTTACCTAAAAAAAATGAGAACAAATTATGAGTTTTTGTGAAACACAGGCTGCTCATAACAAAAAGCCAGAAGATTTCATTTCAAACTGGTTCCTGGGTTGTCTGTTTTGTGTGAACAGCACTGGTCCATCCCTTGAGTTGGCTTTTTATTTTTGAAAATAAAAAAATCAAAACTAAAAAAAAACCCCAACTGATTACTATTCAGAAAGCCTGGAGAGCTGCTGCTCAGGACCACTTTACAGGACAAACTGGCTCCTTGAAAGCAAAAACATCAATAAATGAGGGGTGGTACCTGCTGACAGAGAGGAGATCACCTGACATCTGAGTGCTTGCTTTGAAAAAAATGTGTGGAATTAAATGTGTGCCAGCCTCAGTTACAAAGGCTAGAGTCATTTTTAAAAAGCATTTCTGAAAATACTGAACTGGATAGTCGTTCTTTTCAAACTCAATGACTCACTTGTCTGGTTTAGGAACCGTTATGCTGCAGGTACAGATTCGGTTTCTCTCTCAGAAACAGGTCAGTGGGATGAATTCTGACACACATGGGAACCCATTGAAGGCATTCACTAGTATGCTTTCAATGGGTATAAACAAGTATAAAGGTCCCTGACGGGTAACAGTGTTACATAAGATGGTGGCAACACTGCTCCCTGAAACTCACCAGTCATCAGTGGGTCTCAGTGTGGGAGCATGACAGCTCACCATACATGAACTAAGTGCCCCATCATGTTTTAATGGTTTCTGGGTGATTTGGACATAATAATGGTTGCCGAAATATATTTGGGGACATACTTTGGCCAATTTTCAATCCATCTGAGAGAATGTCTGTTGTTAATTCACTGGGCCATAAGCCTCCCCACTCTTATTTTGAAAGTTTAGTCACTGTCTGGGTATCTGATCTCAAGAGGACCTTGTCCCACAGCTGAACTCCAACATGATGGTCTGCAGTAGTCGACTATAACACCTCTATGAAGAGCTCAGCGACCCTCACAGGCACGAGCTGCAGGCTGACGGTGGAGATAACAAGCAGATTGCTGCAGAGACATCTACAGCTCCGTTATGTCTTCATCACAAACGTTGCACATAAAATGTTTAGAGCGGTGATACATTTGAGCAAAATTATTAATCGCTTATTTGAGAAAGTGTGGGACTCCTGCACCACACGTACTGTAATCTGAATCTGTGGGAAATGCTGCGCTGTGTTTCACACCTTAAGGCTCAAATAACTCCCAGCCACTGCTAATAACCACTAAACTTAAACCTTTGCTTCCAATGATGAGCTTTAATTTGCTCAGACTCTGTGGTTTATTGTGTTGTGGCTGCACCTTCTCATCAAATGGAAATATTTAACGTGTTTGTGCATCTCTTCCATGAAAATTCAGCACGGCACATTTGGGATCTTTGAAAACTTTTGGCTGTGAAGTTGTGTTTTAACAATGTCGGGCTGTGGAGCCAGTATGTAAAGGTTTGCTAATAACTGCAGATTAGCGGGAGGATAAGAGCACAAATTCACACAAAATCTGTTTATCTGCAGCACCCTGACTACATCGTAACAGCGGAGTCAACGCTTGGCCTCACAGCAGCTCTGTTATGAGTGCAGATCACTGATAGACTTGTTAGCCAACATAAAAAAAAAACAACAATGAAATATCAGAAGGAAGGGATTGGTGAAGGACCTGAAGTCTCCTTTAATGACATTCCCACAGTGCAGTGACCTGATCGATGTCACGACTGTATCACTTTCTCGTGTCTGAGTTGAAAGAAGCAGATGCATGACTGCTGTCGGCATCTGGCTGCACAGACAGGCCTCGGCAGCAGGATGAATGTTCTGTTGGTTTTGGTCTCTTTGGGGATTATTGGATCATTTATAAATGATTAAATAAAGTCAGCATCATCCCTCAGCCAGTTATCTGATAAATGAGCTTTCTATTGGTGTTGGTCATCATTATAACTCTGCAGAGATCAAACCTGGGACACCCAGCAGGGTCTTTATCTTACCTCCTCTGACAGCTCCCCAAACACAGACAAGACATCCAACAGCAGACTGGAAGTGTAGAACGACTTGATCATGTTCCTGGAGGAAGGAAAGAGGCAGAGGAGGGGGACAGATGGCAGGAATTATGGGATATACAAAGGAAGAAAGGAGGGAAGGATGGAGGAAAAGGGGGTTGAAAAAAAAATAAGCAGAACAGAAGTGAATGAATAAGATGGAAGAACGTCCATTAGTCTCTTAGTGTTCCATCACTGAGAGATAAACAAGTCTGTTAAATATCCTTCACAAAGGATTCGTAGTTTCCACCGTCACACATCCATAAACTGCACTGATCCACTATTCAGGAGTAAGATATAAGCAACAAAAAAGTCACTGAGCTCAGTGAAGACAGTGAATAACATGAGCACAAATCCATTCACGTCCAGTTTCACCCCCCCGTGGCTCAGAGACCACACGCCGACTATGGGTATGGCTCATGAGGTACAGTGGCTCGTCTCGGATTTGGATGGTTGCTGGTTTGATCTTGAGCTCTGTGACTTTTTAGTAGTTTTACTCTGATGAGCCAAAAATATTACAAATCACTGTCGTGTCTTTGATGCTTAACAACTGAGGGGGAATAACTTCAGTCTCCAAAACAGCTCATGTTCCAGTCAGGAGTGATCAACATTACGGTTGGGCGATTATCGACCATCAACGATAGGCTGAGCCTCGTTTCTACAATAGCAATTTATTTATTTGCACTTGAGTAATTTTACCAATAATGTTGGTTGAAGCTAAGAGAAGCAGTAAACGGAAAAACAAAAACAAAACAAAAAAAATAGGGCTGTTTTAACGGCACCTTCTTCCAGCAGCTTTAGTGTGATTTTGTGCATTTGAAATAAATAAATAAACGAATAATCCAAAAAGTAGCTATATTAGCAAAAGCACTTTCGATGGAGCTGCAGAAGCTGGTGATAGCCTAGCATACTCAGCCGGATGATGGACACATAAACGCTCCTGCATGTTAGTCATGTTTGAGTCCTTTGCTGGCACTATACGGCACACCCCTTTGGTTACATCCTCAGGTTTGCCTCTTTGAATCTTTTGGTTTGAAGCCAAAGAAATCCCAAATTGGTGACTTCGTATTTTTTTTGGCATCTTCTGGCAACTTCTGGCTCCATGTTTGGACGACTTCTGTGTTAAAAATTGCGCAAATCAGTCTGTGCATGATTACATTCCTCCGCCCATCAAAAAGTCACCTGCACAAATAAATCGCCTATCGTCATTTACTGGACTCATTAATGTCGGTTGGAAAAATTTCACATATCGGCCAACCTTAATCAATACCAACTAAAAGTGGTCCAATCTACAAAGGAACAAACAACTAACTGACAGCAGGGGGTGGAGCAGTTGCAGGCTCATCACTACAGGACTTCTCCACAGTGCTGTAGAGCACAGAGCATGCAACACACAAACTGTCCCGTGACACATGTTGAATTCAAACATGCATCAGTGCCAGGACACTTATAAACTCACTCGAGTTTTAAAAGCATCTTACAATCACGTGAACTCAAATATGTCACCGTTTGTATAAAACAGCATAATAAATATTGGCTTAGAGTTATTACAGTTGGATCGCTGTTTTAAAAAAGACAGCACCTATAAAACTTTGGCTGGTGCAGGTCCAGAGCCAAACATTTGTGTTTTGAGGATTGCATTTTATCTTTCAGTTATCAGCGTTTTTGTTTCCATTACTGTCCCACCCACATGAGCTGGGGCAGGGGCTTAAAAACGCCACCTCGACTGGAGGGGACGGATCTTCTATCTCTGTATAACAACGTTACTTATTTTACCTCTAACGTCATTGTAAACCTTTACTAAGCTTTTATTGCCGTTTATTAAGTTAACAGCAATAACTAATTAATTATTTGCTTAGTATTAGTTTACTTTTTGTTTACTTCTTTATCTGTTATCCGACTCTTCGTAAAAGATTCTAAACAGCATGTGCTCGTGTTAGATGTTGATTAGAGGTTGAGACTGGCCGGTAACCACAGCAACCCATCATCACACACACACACGCACACGCACGCACACGCACACGCACGCACACACACACGCACGCACACACACACACACACACACACGTAAGGACAAAGAATGGGCTCCTTATAGTGCAGAGAGGAAAGTTTCCAAGAGACATTCAGCTGTGTGACTCAAAATGAAGACATGTAAACATGTACGTATTTACACCTCTATACATGTGTCTGCATGTATATCTGTGTGCCCGTGTGTGTGTGACATAACACACGGCTGAGGCCTGGCTCCTGTTGGCAGCAGACCGCTGCTGCTTGTAAAACTGCAGGCAGGTTTGCTGACCTGCAGCAGAACAGAAGCTTGAGTCAGTCCTACTTCATATACCTGCTGGAAACAGGAGCTGTGTTTACACCACAAACAAGTCCAGAGACATGTCGCCTGCATCCATTCATCCTGCGTGAGCTGCTGCTGCAGATTTAATTAATTTAATGAAATAATAAATCCTTTGGATTCTGCTGTGGTGATGACGTCACTGTATTACTGATGACTATCTTTCTATTGGCTTCAAATTCTTTAAAAACTTTATTAATACAGCAGATCTTAAACAGTGCTGCTGACCAAAGCTTCTCCTCACACTGCCTTGAGGCGACTGTTGTTGGCGCTATATAAACAAAACTGAATTGAAAAATTGAATTGAATTGAACACCGCTGCATTGTCTACAGCAGCTGTGTTCATGCTGTGACCTCATCAACCTGTTCATCCATGCTCCTGATTGGTCAGAAGCATGGATGGACCAGCGCCGCACCTTTCATGTGAACGTGCAAGGGAAACTCCAGGTGAACTCACAAGCAGATAACCAGCTCAGCCCGATTCCTGCTGTTGGGTACCTGAATCCAGGTAATGGGAGGATAAGCGGGTATCTGAAGTCACTTTGTCATGCAGGCATGGTGGATTTCTTTGTTTCTTTGAAAGGTTAAAGCAGTTGCACAGAGTTGCAGGTGCTTCTGTTTTGTTGTTCTTTATCTCATTCCTAGGAAATGGTGTGTCTGAGTCAGACACAGTGTTCAACTTTTTAAAGACAAAGAAAACAAAACAAAGGTTGAACTCCTGACTGAAATATTTGGCCAGTATCACTTAATGTACCATTAGAAACTCAGCCCAGAAACCCCCGCAGATAAGACAAACAAAGTATGCATTGAAATCTGGTGGCGAACATATAAACACTTCTGATTATTTCCAAGATGTTTCCTGTCGGGTAGTCACATTCCAGGTGATAAACTAGGTGAAGGAGAAATAGCAAAGGAAAAGACTAAGAAACACATTTTCCAGAGAAATCCCCCAAATCAACTGTTCCAATAACCTGGTGTCATGTTATTCTTCCCCGTTAAATATGAGGACTTAACACAATAGAGTCGCTAACAGAAGAGTAATGATTACAAACTAATGTTTTTGGTTTTAATCTGTCTTCTTTGGTTCAGTTAGCTCCAAAGGTTAAAGCTGTGATTGGTGTAAACACTGTGATTAGCAGCAGAAACATCTCTGCTAAAACACTTTCAGCTGAACGCTGAATGAAGATCAACAGGCTGAGGTGGTTTCCTGACCTAAATAGGCAGCATATTTCCACATGATGCTTGAGTTACTGCTTCCATGGAAGGAGATGTGACCTGCTTTTCACCAAATGGTCTGGAACTGGATGTACGGACGCAGAAGTCCCCCGAGACCAAGACCGTCCCCAACAGGCCAATCAACCATCTGATGGTGACGGCAGAAACTGAGCGTGGACACGCAGCGAGGAGCAGCATTCCTGAATATTACTGAACGTTCGGGAAAATTTCCCACTGTGACACTGTGAGGCTTAAAGGGGGGCGGCGGTGCTTATTTTCTGCTATGTATTCTGCTCCATTCGTGTACGTTCATATTAAAAACACGGGCAGAGTTTCAAATAATGAGCTCAGTGTGCAGATGTGAGGAATTCGGCCTGCTTCACCCAGGCCTTTCTACTCTTGGCTCTCACTGACATCACTGAGTGGGGATAGCCCTGATACGGCCCCCTCATGCACGAGTGTGGGAGGAGCCTAATATCGTGTTTCAGAGTGAGGACGAGCTGAGGAGCTGCAGTATGAAAGACATAAATTGTTGTAATGTTTCCAACATGTCTCCTGTCAGACAAAAAACATCAAGACTCAAAGAAAGTAATAAAAGAAACCACCCAAAAATATAAATATCCAGTGAAATCCTCCAACAAACCGTTCCAATGACCCGGTTAGATACTGACCTTCCTCGTGAATGATCAGATTAGAGAGGAAGGTCATAATTAAACCATGTTTGAATAAAACGTCAGACCGTCACTAATCGATTTATTAATAATTACAAACTTTGATTCTTGAATGGCGAGTAAAACCTCTTGGTTCAAAGCAAAGATGAGCTGCACTGTGGCCCAGTATGAGTATAAGAAGAATTATTTTGAACTCTGAATCATGCAAAGCTGGTCTAGTAGAGCCCACAGTATAAGTATTGGGTCTAGCTGGAATCTGAATATTATCTTTAGCTGAGAAACTGACTTTCTTTTGACAGAACCTGTGCTCACATTTTCACAGAGTCACAGATCATATTTTTGTGGTCCACAGAAAACCAGTGCACCAGGTAGTCTGTGCATCCCACTTGTTCACTGAGGTTTGAGATATTTTTTTGAGCAGAGAAACAGCAGGACTGTGTGGTTCTGTGGGCTGGGAGCTGCTCTGTGGTTCTTCCTGCAAGACGACTCCTTCCATGAAGTACTTGTACTCGTGAATACAAATCTCACATCAAGTCCTTTGTAATGGCAATCTAATATTTAGATTCCATCATAGTTTCTAATTGGACCAATCAGAGCATCATTCAGTAATTAAATCATTACACTGACCAGCCAGTTACACAGGGCCATTACACTCTGCTGGGCTGTTATGATCATAGGCCAAAGCCAACTTCAAAGTCCTGTTAGTAAGTGTACACACACCGATACACACACACACAAACAGATAAGGAAGCGGCTCGGTTCTCACTTGTGGAATCGTCCTGCTCTGTCCTCGTTGTCAGCGTACAGGAATAATTTTAAGGCATAGTTTTCGATGTGGGCGTTCCCAACCACCTCCTGACTGATGGACTCGTTATCACTCAGCTCCTTCTTCATCTGCAGGAGAAACAAAAACAACAATGCATGAATGGAACCGTGTAAGCTCTGCAGAGAAAAGCAATAAATCTGTTTCAGTGTCAAACTTTGTTTGTGAAAGGTGAAATATGTTTTAGCTACGTTACTGAAACTGATCAACAGATCAGAAATATAGAAGAACATCTGCACACGCTCACGTTTCCAAACAGATAGACCTGCAGAGCTTTTAGGCCAGGCACTGTTTTAACTGCTGAATCCGGTGACACACACTCACTGCATTCACTGTACGAAGACCAACACTTACACACCAGTGCCCACAAATTCACACAAAGCCATCATTAAAACAGGGCCTCTCTTTGTCCTCGTACTCTTTCTGGTGACCAGCTAAACACTTTTTCTGGAGTATTCCATCTACTGGATGTACTTATCCCAGTATCTGTTTTATTTACAGTTTTTAAAACTTAGTAGGACCTGCAGATGGTCCTTTAAACGTCCAGTGGAGGCCGGAGAAACTAACCCTGATCCGTGGATGTGTCACTTTTGGTTTGGTGCACAGAAAAACACTTCTTAGTTCAAATGTTTTAACTCAGGCAAACCCGTCCTCGCCACAGCGGGCGCCATCTAGCGCGACGCTTGATTAGTCTCGCTCGCTCTGCTTCGCTTTGACTAGGTAATTGCTCCTCTATATGAAATGCAGAGCTCTCTCCATTACGCCGTCCAGCAGGCTTCGGGTTTCTTGTAAAAGCACTAAAGCAAACACGCGGGTTGCTTCCAGCAGGTGGACCCTGGCCGGGCTGAATAGATACTCTGTTCGCTGACTGTGAGTCGTAGCGGAGGAATGTAAAAGCACTGAGCTGAGCGCAGGACGGCAGAGGACAACTGGCCTGGGAATACAAGAATGTGGGATGAAAGGAAAGTCGCTAAACTCAGCCACGACTCTCAGGCTCGCTCGCTCTGGTTAGGTTTCCGTTTGACAGGCGACCAAACTTAAAGTGAAGCAGAAGAATTAGCGCCACTTTTTAAATGTAAACCTGGACCAGGTTAGAGTGAAGCAAGCCTTTGATACGAGACCGTGACGCCTTATTGACTATGGGAGCAGTGAGTGTGACGCACGGAGGGGCAAACCAAGTCCAAACCAACAAACCGGGTGCGCTTCCCACAGAAATCAACACGTGCACAGCGGTGTGCATGAGTGATGGGAGGCTCAGCCGCGCTTTCATGAGCTCTGTTAATAAATGAAGACCATAAATATGCGTGTGACAATGAATCACAGGGACTCCAGCTCCAACACCTCTGACTGCAGCTGATGCTTCACGCTCAAGTCTGCAGCCTCGGCCCGCCTCTTCCTTTCCACTGTCACCGTCGCCAAAGTGCTTGCTCAAAGGGTCATAGTATGATTGTTGGGTTTTTCTCTGTATGTATTATTGTAGGGTCTACCTTACAATATAAGGCACTTGAGCTGACTGTTGTTTTGATTTGGCACTGCATAAATAAAATTGATTTGAACTGAATTCAATTCAATCTAAATTCTAGTTGCAGTCATTTGAATTTTCCTCCATCATCCGCTGAGCAGTGTTCATGTGTCTGAGCTTCAAGTCAGTGTTTCGAAGCTCAGAAAGCTTTGAGTGTCTGAGATTAACACATGCTTCCTTGACGTTAGTGAGGTATTAACCCTTTTTGAGACATAGACCTGGTGGTCAGTGTACAAGCACACTTTACTGTAACTCTGTTAATGTTTGTGTTAGAGACAAAAATCAAATGGTTTTGGAAAAAAGAGAACCTGTGCTCTGCAGTGATAGTTGGTGTACCATAATAGCACCAAGTACTCACAGAATACCATGAAAAATCAGCTCCGTTTCCAGCTGGGTCTACTACTTGGGTCTACTTCTGAAAATCTTCAGTTCAGTCCATGATGTGGTTCTGATAAAGTCCATCTTTGTTCAGATGCATGTAATTCCCACAGTCACAAGTGATCAGAACCACCACAGACTCACTGAACAGACTCCAAGAAATGTGAGTTTTTGTACAGTATATTTGATAAGGCTGCACTATTTATTGAATTATAACCTTGATCATTTTGGCTTCTCACCCTTGTATGAACATGACTGAGCAACAATTAAAATGCGTTCTCTGCCAATAAAATGCAAAGTAGAACCAAATCCAGCGGCTTGCTAATCTGCTTTACTTACAGAACCAGAATTAGCCGCATTACTCATCCGCTCACTCCATTCGTAACTACGCATGAATGACAGCAAAGCGGCTGAGCTGATTTTGAACTGCTGTGTGTCCTGCATCAGTTTTACCTGATAATTTGTTTTACCTGCAGAGTTTAAGTCACAGCAGAGGGACCACCCTGATCTTCTCGCTGTGCGAGACCACGGTGCTCATCTACAGAGGCTGCTGCAGGAGACAAAGATCTAAATTTAGCAGCATCTACCATGACTGGCATCTCTGAGGTTTCCCATCCTGCATCACATGAAACTGATTTTCAAACAAGTGATTTTCCACCGTCCCAGTGAGAGGCTTGAGCTGGCAATGACAGTGGAAAATAAAAGTCCAGCATGCCTAATACGTACGAGCCAGGTCAGCGGGAAAACGGGGGTGGGGGGGCAGAGAGAGTAGCTGCTGTGGTTTAAATCCTGACTCAGAGCGCTGCAGAATGAGTCACAGCAACGAGCAACAGTTCATTAAGGAGTGGAAACCTCGGGGTGTCCCCGTGTTTCACAGACCTTGTTCGGGCTCCATCTGGACAATAGCAGCGCTTCCACGTGATAAATCGGGTTTGTGCTGGTGTGATGCGCAGTGATCACAGTCTGAGTGCAGCTGAAGTTTACCGAGCAAAACCAAATCAGAATAAGACTCAGACGGAGCCTGAATCAGGTCCGCGTTTGAAGCACTCCTGCTGCCTGCTATTAGCCTGGGAAACAGCTTTGCAACAGGTTCACAACATGACACCAGTTTTCTCTGTAAAACCTGAAACCTGCTCTGAAAGCTGGCATAGGCCTTCATCACGGCCTTATTTGTGGCCATCCTCACCTGCAGTCTTCTCCTAAACTGTTGCTGCTCCTCAGAAAAAAAAGAAATGAAATTTTTCTTTTCTTTACCAGATGTTGCATCAGTTTTCCCTCTGGGACTGTCCTCGCTCCTGCAGTGATGCTTCATGGAGACTTCTCAAGCAACCAACCTGCTTGCACCTCCAAGCCGGCAGTAGGCGTCAGAAAGACGACGAGACAAACGTGGCAGTCGTCATTCCATTTCAGAGCATCAAGCAAAAGCTGACACAGTCAAGAGTGGCTGTTTGACATTTTACAACCAACAGTTAATATTCATATTTTATAAATGCTCACACTGAACAAGTTTACCTAAGAATCTTTCCCTAAAAAGACTCCACCCAGAGCAAACTGCCCTAGACAGCGTAGCATGCTAACACCACCACTGTGACAAGGTGACACCAGGGACAGCAGCTCATTGAAAAGGAAGATAGAAAATTATATAGTTAGAAATATTTTCTGAGAGTAGTGCAATGCAATTTTAAGCTATATTTTCCATATCAATATATATCATAATCAAATAATTTATTTCAGATTATCAAGAGCCCACTCGTACACACACACACACACACACACACACACACACACACATACAGAACTCAAAGCAGCAGGTGTGTGTCGTGTCGGGAAAGCGACGCGTGTGTGTGACGAAGATCCCTGGAGCTTCTTTAAAATCGGGCACTCATTGCATCTGATTCCTTTAAATGTTCAGAACTACACCTGATTTCACTCACAGCCATTTCATTCTCCTCTTCACTCCTCTACTTGCCATGTAGCAAGTTAAACGTTAAACTGTAAACGTTGGGTGTGAAGTAGAAACATGCATGATGAGGGCGGGAAACTACAGGATCAAAATGACATGGACAGTAAAACTGAGGCTGACGGATGCGTTTTAGAGCTTCATCACCTCTCCGTGGGCTCTTCTCAGTCTCTGTAAATTCGCTTGACCCCCCGCCCCGCTGGGACACTCTCAGCTCGGTCACCTGCTCCCTCCCTTCATCATAACAACCCCACAAAATCTAATTAGCCCGTCCCCTGTTAGCAGACAGGAGAGCAGCCTGCATTACGTAAATGTGACTCACGGAGAAGCACAAGATGTTCTCGTAAGCTCGGAGAGCAAACAGACACAAACCAACGTGTCTTATTCCATAATTAAGTCAGACTTGTGGCACAAAAAGAGTCCCTAATGGTAAAGATTATTTACCATGTGAAATATAATACATGAAATGGTGAAGAGAGATAAAACCCAAAGAGTCTTCACATGACGGAACAGGATAACTTTACATCGACCTCAGCAGGAAAATGTCAGCACTGGTCAGCTGTGAGTGGGGGGTTAAGATAACCCACGACTTACATCATCAGGCCTTTGCTCTCATGTGAATGACTGAATGTAAAATCTCTCATCAGAGGTTCAGGCTGAATGGTATGTGAAACAAAACCTTATTGTTTATTAATATTTATTTATATATTGTTCGTTATCAATATATATCTCAATATAAATCAAAGGTTGTTGATTACCTTGTTGTGGTAGGCTTACACTCCACGGCAGTGAGGCTCAGGACTGTCTTAATGAGGCATCTGTAAATATGTGCGACTTGATCACATATCCAGAGTGACAGTGAGGTGTGGCACAGCTGTCCAGCTGTCGCTCTGCACTCTGTGCCATCTGAGAGAAATGTTTCTGGCCCGCGAGCTGCTAATGAGGGTCAGCAACTTTAATCCGACATTCTCCTGTCCGTGTACACACTTCAGGTTCAGAACGCAGTGGCAGGAAATGGGGAAAACATCGTCTGGGTTATCACTGGGTTTACGTCTTATTGTGCACAACATGACATTCATTTTTGAAACCATGTACCCGTCAGAGTCAAAAAGAAGGCTAAAGCAGCGGATATTTCAGGATGGTTTCCTTACATCCACATCTCACTCACCACATCTGCTTTTGAGAAAAATACAACAACAGCTAAAACGCCGAGTTCAAGGACTTTAGAAACCAGTGTGTGACGTTGCATTATCTGCAGCCATCTTTTATGTACAGTCTATGGCTTAAAACTTGAAACTGCCTTTAAAACAATACAGGCTCAGAAATAACAACCTCAGACTCGTTGCGTGAAAAGGCACAGAACTTACTACTGAAAGTGTTCATAGTTCATACATATATGGACAAATTCAAGGAAAACTTGAAGTATTATGACATCATTACCAGACCTGCAAAGTATGTCTGCTAATAGACCTTTTGAAGGCTTTTCTGCATTACTTATGATATCCTGCTGCCCGGCAGTGCATGTGACCTATAGGGGGCACTCTGCTCCCTTTTAGAGTCACTGGGACCCCAGCAGTACTTTAACCTCTCCGAGGAGAGAAATCTCAAACCCCTGAGAGGACCTTATGCAGTGAGCACAGCCTCTGATAACCAACAGGCAAAGGTCAAGCCTTTTAGAGGGCTGCGGTGTGTGTGTGTGTGTATTCATATCTTTGTGGGGACCAAAGATTTAAAGTTTACTATACTTCTGCATCCTTTAGCCGAGCACACGTAATGTCCACCTCTGCCCGCACTGAAGGAGAAACAGGACTAAAGTGAATCCGACTCACCGTCTCCAGCTGGTCCATGAGTTTGACCAGGAACTTTCGGCACTCGGGTGTTTTGCTGTCCAGCTTCATGCCCGTCTGCATGGCGTAGAGTCGACCTGCGGGAGAGCACAGGGAGGAGATAAAAGAATTAAACAAGTCTGTTCTTCCATAGCTTCGCTCACACAAGACTCGACACAGAGTCCTCATTAAAGTTTCACATAAAAGCTGCTGCAGATGTTTTCTTCTCTTCCAGGAGGAAGAGAGAAAGATTTCCACCTGAGACGAAGCAGGCCTGTGTGGACACACTCTCACGATCCCTCACCTGTCAATGATTTCTATTCTTCTCTAACATGATTTAACCTCACACCTGAGCAGCAGCACCGAGCCTGCAGGGATGACCTCCAGAAAAACTCTTAAAGAACTTGGACTGGAATTATTTTCCAAAAATTATAAAGCTAGTCAGAAAAAAGCTGCTGGTATGATAAAGTGTTTCCATATTACTGTAACGGAGGTCAGGGATTGCTCGTGTTTCTTTGATGTACCTGAAGCTCTTTACTCAGTGTTCAAACAATGTTATATGAATATTACAGATATGCATTTACTGAATGTATCTGCTGGTATAGACACATTAAATCCAATGTTATTTGAGCCAGAGAAATACACAAAACATTCACGAGGAGTGATACAACCTGAAACTCCACGTTCAACACCACAGACTGTATTTAAAAGATGGTTTATGAAGTTTTGTTGGGCAATGAAGAAACACTTGCTCACAGTGTCTATGCTCACAACACAAAACTCAGTTAGAAAGCAGACTGAGAATGATGTGCACAGCTGTCATGAATATCTGGATATTTCTCCAAAACAGCTCAAATATGAAACAGACTTCAGCGTGCTCTTCATGCACACGTCCCTCTGCACCCATGGGTTCATCAGAGGCTTAACACATTTTCAAAAACTGAAAAGAGCTCCCTATCAACAATGCACACACACACACACACACACACACACACACACACACTGAATTCAGCTGTTTGTTGTGTGGGTATCCAGGTTTCAGTTCAGGGATGTGGCTCAAACACCTGAAGTCCATCACCGTACTTCGGTTCGCCTCGTGGTTACACAAACCATGACTTTACACCCCGTAAGAGAGTTTCTGTTTGTAAAAGTTTTATGGAACCATGCTGATGCCTTCCTGTAGATTTCGGGCTGAGCTGCACTTCAGGCTCATCTCTCTGTGAATCAGCCCGGGGTTTGTTAACCAGATGGATGGTGCACTGTGTGTGATCGCTGTGCGTGCACACAGCTGCTGTCTGGACCCATGTTAAAAATGATTGAAGAGCGACCCTTCACCACCGGTCGGAGCCTGACATATTACCAGCGCACACGGCTTCCTTCTCCATCAGCAGGATAAAAACCTCACAGTCGTCCTAAACCGGCAGGAGAAAGGCTTTTCACACTCCTGACTCTGCTCACTCTCACACATTCACAGGTATGTTGGAGTAAAAACCTCCACCTGTGCTGACAGGCACGCAAACATTCCTCAAATCATCACTAATCCACAGCTCTGTGTGTGTGTGTGTGTGTGTGTGTGTGTGTGTGTGTCTGTGTGTGTCTGTGTGTGTCTGTGTGTACACTTGTAGTGCAACAGGCACAGTGAGCAGACTCAGCGCTGCACTATCAGCGTGGGGTGAAGCAGCCTCAGAGTTCCTTCTCTGCGAGGATTACCTCAGCAGATTGTGCTGTTTGTGTGGAGGCGGAGTGCGGCATGCAGCACAGAGCGATGACATCAGTGCGGATTTCACCCTTTGCTAAAATTCTCTCTTTTGAACGTGGACCTCATTTTGGAACATGGAACCTTGTCGTGTAATAAGTAATCTCTGTGAGCCACGTGCTCAGGTTATAGGTCATCGCAGCCCCACCAACCTGCTATTAAAACCTTCCGTCTGCGAGGGGCAGCCAATCAGAAGACAGCTGGCATAAAGGTGGAGGAGCCAAAACTGCTTGTTTCAGAGAGATGAGTGACTGAGGGGCTGCAGTAATGCAGCATCACATAAATAAAGATTACTGTTAATTGTAAATCATGCAGAGCTACTCTAATAGAACAATACAGACCTGAAAGCATGTGGAATGGTCCACAGTATGAAATCTGAGTAACTAATTATAATTATGTTTATAATTTAGGTCATTAATTGAACAAAACTAAAAGGTTGCAGCATATCCAGAGATAGGCTGTTGGTCTGTTTTATGCCTTTAACTTGAAAATCCCCGGGTTTTAGTTTGTTGGTCAGACACAGCCGACACGACATGAGCTGGAAACATTAATAAACATTAAAACATAACTAAATAAAATTCCACCTGCTGATATTGCTCCCACGGTTACTCTACACTTATTGTACGTTATCTGAAACATGCACAGGCTGTGCTCAGAGCGTCTGCTGCAGCGGAGAGAGAAAGGCTGAATATTAAGCAGTATTTCCAGCGTGGACGGTCGGGCCTGTCGAGTTACCAGGAGACCATAAACATCGTGTTGTACTCTGCATATATTTGAGTAATCCGTTTCCACCTCATGTTTGAGTCACAGCCCTGCGCAGCATCAGCAGAACAATGGCCCATTTCACAGCAGCAGAATGGCGGGGAGCCTCTGTCCAGCCGCCAAGGCCAGAAGCACTCAGTGTTTCCAAAGAGCGGCAGCAGTGTGACACGCATGTACGCATGAACCAGAGCGCAGCAAGCCACACAGACAGTGGGTCCTCCAGCAGACTGACAAAAGAAGGCTTTGTGTCATCGCGCTGTACAACATCGCGACTGTAGACACACACACAACCAGTGCTGGAGCCCCCTTGTGGTGTGTGAAGGTGCAGTTTGTTTCTGCATAGGAATCATTTTTCATTAATTTGTATTTTGTTCAGTTTATTCTTCTCACCCTGAAAACTACATGTTGTGAAACCTTTAACTCTTCACTTCCCGTCCTGTAAGCATGTAAACATCAACAGCACTCTGCAGCCCAGTAAAGGACAGCAGCTACCAATGTCACTGTGACACATAAACAGTAGTTTGTTTTCAAATTAAAAACACTCAGAATTAGACAAAATCTGAATTTGATAAATTACATTAAATCATATTTAATTCCATCTTTAAACCAGCAGTCTAGATTTCAGCTGCACAGATATCAGCACACAGGAGGACTTTAACCCATCTCAGTGACCTGCATTCATCTTACAGGAAAAAAATCATCCACATCAGCTACCAGACATTTTAAACCAGGCCTGGCAGGTTAAACCTTCGATGCCCCTCAGGTCTGCAAAAAGCTGCAAAAGCCTGAAAACACCCCAGCTGGGACACATCCTCTGAGGAGACGATGGCTTCAAGTGTTAAAACCTCTCAGGCTTTTACTTCCTGCGATTATAGGGTCTCTGACGAGCTTCCCTTTCTGTCTCCTCTCCCAAACATAATTAGGGTCAAAAAAATGCTTTTACCTCCGGCGTTTGTTCTTCGGAGGTGATAAGCTTCAGAGGAAGGGCTGCTGTTGCCAGCTCACGCAGAGGAAAAGTTAAAGTGCTGTAAAATCTGTAAGGAAGGATGTGCACTGAAGGTGTTAGACGAAACACTGAAAACTGAACAAATGCAGTGAAAAAGCAAGAAGCTGCATTTCGAGAAAGTTCAGCTCGTGCCTGCGCAGCTTTCTGACTTCTATCTACATCTCTGAGAACTCTGATATCGGTCTAATTTGCCTCTCTGTGTGCGTAGAGGTGAGCTGGATGCAGGGACTGTGGTCAGAGAGCATCTTCGGGATGGAACAGCGAGCCTCTCGGCCATCGGTGCCTGGCAGGGTGGTTTACTGCTGATTTCTTATGACAGTGCATTCATTGGGTTGCACAGCACATAACTGAGCACGTCAACACCATTCAGTACGATGTGAGCCACATCAGGGAGACCTGTGACGTGCTGCCCTAAGTTTTCTGCAGAGGCTTCTACAGCAGACATTTCACGTGTACAGACACTAAACTCTGCTCTGTCAACACAGCAGTTTCCCCAATTTCCTTGTTTATCTCTCAGCGTGACAGTGACTGTTGTAAGAAAATATATTTAGCAGCGAATAATTAACCCTCCTGTAATGGTGCTGGCAGGACGCCGCCACCGCCTCGATTCAATTTTTGACAATTCTGTGCCAGAGCAGTCTCTGTGTCATATGAATGACAAGGACATCATTATGGAGAATAGCTGAGTCGCTCTGTGTGTGTGTGTGTGTGTGTGTGTGTGTGTGTGTGTGTGTGTGTGTGTGTGTGTGTGTGTGTGTGTAAGAGAAATATGTTCAGTGTGACAAGACAATCGAGGCCCACAGAGTGAACACACTGCCACAGATTCTGGAGGTTCATTCCAGCACAACATGCTGTAAAGCATGACTGCAACGCTTACAGATAAGATGAAGCTTGAACACAGAAACCGAGCATGATGGGAACAGATCATTAAGAACAAAAAACTCTGCCATATCTGTTCTGCTGTTGTCACAGCATTTCTTTGGTTTTGGTATTATAAGCAGCTCGGCGTAACCTCCATTGTTGTTCCTATTTCTTCATTCAAACCTATGCAAAATGCCAAAGATAACATAGTTTGACAGCATAAAATTGTATTTTTGCACCAACAAAGTGATTCCCAAAGAGCTGTAAGCTGAAAACTTCTACGAATATGTTCCAGTAAATCACTGCATATGAAAAATGCCACCCATTACCCATTTTCCTGCAAAATGTAAAGAAGGGTGTAGCTAAAGACTGTACTGTATAACAACCTCAGTTTTACCTAAATGTAAGACAAGAAAATTACAATATCCAGGCCTTTATTCTTTAGAGACAAGGCTGCAGTTTGACTGGCTTCACAGATAGATATAGCAGTGTATCATCTGCATAGCAATGAGTTTTTGAATGATACTACCTAGAGCTGGGCGATATGACCCAAAATTCGTATCTCGATATTTTTTATCTGGATGGCGATATAAGATATATATCTCGATATTTTTTTAAAGCCATAAAGTAAGAACAAAAAGAGAGTTCTTAGTCAAAGCTGTGTCCCAGATGTCACACAGGCACTTTTATTAACATACAGCATAGATGTACATGAAAAAACTACTCAAAAATAAATTATGAGCATTTATTAAATAATGATGCTCTATAAATAAAAGAAAACTATGTTGTTTTGTGCATAACAAAGAGCTCACAATTGTGCAGTCAAAATGTAAACTAAAAGACGGTGAGCATAGTAACATAGACAGATTTCACAGCTGCTCTGTTCCCAACTTCTACTGCGTGACTGACAGCCTGGAGTTTGAAATCCGCTTCGTAACCATGTCTCTGAACAGGTGCCGTTTATGGTCCTTATACACACACACAATACGGTAATATTACGTTGACGTACAGTACGTATTACTCCGCGAGGCTCCTCGGTAGCCGTAATGCTCCGACAATCCATCAAGCGGTGCAGCTCCGTAGCTTACCAAAGTCGTACTAAAACATTTTTTGACAGACTGCTGAGCGCTGTGTATCACATAAAATCGGTTCGCGGTCATCAAGCACAACCAGAATTCATACAAAAGGCGCGCAGTCAACTTTTGAGAAAATGAAAGGATTTCAGGCCGTGCATGGCGTTAGCGTGGCTAGCTCGTTAGCGTGGCTAGCTCGTTAACACGTTGACGCCGTCCAGCCCCACGCACGGGGCGATGCGCAGTAACTCATTAACGGAGATTTGCCGTGTCCATCTTGTCGCTGCCTGCAGGTGAAGCGATGGGGGAGGAGGGGGAGTTGTGTTCAGTGAAGGAGAGGCGAGGTCGAGTAACGTTGCGTAAAGACAAAAGTGGACGAAGGAGAGGCAAACTTGCAGCTCCGCAACTATAATTATAATGTAACATAGACTATATCGATATAAAGGATATTGTCACATCTTATATCTCGTATAAAAATATATCGATATTTTTAAAAAACTCGATATATCGCCCAGCTCTAATACTACCTCAAGGAAGCATGTATAATGTAAATGCAATTGGTCCCAGCACTCCATGGCTAACTTCTATGTGAAGAAGAAGCCACATTTACATGCAAAAATAATGTTACCAAGCAGTAGAGTTGGCTAGCTAGCTTTAACTTGGCTGCGTGGCATGAATCCGCTGATGGTTATGTGGTAACGTTAGCTGATAAAGTGATGCAAATATGGTCACATCACTTTATCAGATCAGCACTGGAATGAATTAGCTGACCTTATCCACTCAGGACTATATAGTGACAGCGTGTAAGGCTGGGCATACACTGTGCGATTTTTGGCCCATTTTGAGCCGATTTTTGAGTCGTGCGACCGTTTTGGTGATCGGCCCGATCACCAAAACGGTGTGTCGTGTGTGTCGTGCATCGTGTGTCGTGCATCGTGTAGTAGACGTGGGGTAACAAGAAGCGATTAACACCTCACGACCAGCTCCCAATCATCAATCACTTGGTCGGGAGGATTTCAAACCTGGTCATTAAGAAAATCTAGACCACTGTCACCACACTTGTATCATTCCCTTCATGCTGAAGAGATAATCATCACGTTTAGCTGCAAACTCTGAAATCATGTAATTATAGCCAGCATGTGGACGCAGCGACGGCTGAACTGGCACAGTCTGACACTGTGCCCACTTCCCAGGCAGTCCAAACTAATTACATGGTAGGTCTTATTCTTTCTAAATGTTTTAAAGCTCGGCGGGGAGAGGACGGAGGATTGAGTGTGAGACGTAATGGTCCCAGTTTCCATCAGGTTACTCAGCAAAGTCAGGATTCTGATAACGCCTGTTTATCAGAATCCAATCATTTTGAGGAAGCCAAATAATCACAGCCAATCAGTGCAGTAATGAATAAAACAGTGAATTAAAAAAAAATTTCAAGTTCAAAAAAAGCTGCATGCATGTTTGGATATTACATACAAATAAAGGAGGAGTGTGTTCCCCTCCCGCAGACAAAGGGATGGTACCTGTGTTCACCCTCTCCTCGTTTATAACGTCGACAGTCCAATCAGTGTGAAACGGCATTTGTAACGGAGCCAAGCGCTGTCAGCCGGGGGAGCTGCAGGTGAATTACGTGGCTTCATTACAGCTAAACAAATCATGGCGTTGACTCAAACCTCCATTGATTGGCCTGTTTTGGGGTGAGGTGAAATATTGCCTGGCATTAGCTGGCTAATTTAGATGGACCTGCTGATGTGGAGCTGAGGCTGAGTGATGGTACGCACTAGCCGTCAGACAAAAAGGACGGAAATAAATCTCTGCGAGCGCTGGCCTCATCAGACCCACATGATGGACGGCTTCCCTGATGAGTTGTTTGTGAAGTTCTGCATGTTCAGATGTTTGCTCGCTGAAAATATACTCTGCACTGCCAGTCATAACGCCTCAAAGCACCTCGAAGAAGCACACCTTTACTTTGGTACAATTATGTGACACACAGACATGCACACACACACCCTCTCACCCTCTCTCTGTTGGAGACAACTGTCAGATTTCCAATTTATTGTAATATTTAATCCTTCCTCTGGAAGGCCAGATTTGCAACCATCTGTTAGCCAATTAGTGGCAGTTTTCAATTTGTTTCAGTGATTAAGAAAAAGAACCCATCAGAGAAAAGAAGAAGCAGCATTATCACCTTAGTGTGAGCAGAGGTGGGGAGTAAATTATTTTTACTTCAGGGATGCACCCTTATAAAAGTCTAATTAAAATTCTGATTTTGTCACTTGCTAACAGGAATGACTGATACGAGGACCAAAATGCAACTTGAAGCCATCAATGAGGCAGATAAAAGCTGCAGTTCCTCTAATGGCCACTTGAGGCTTCAAAAGTGAGACTGTCCCCATAGACATGTTGATATTTCCATATTTTGTTTTCAGCCTGATACAAAATGGTTTTGGTCTTTACAGCTGCGCGACAACAATACATGCAGGTAACTGTTTTAATGCAGAAAATTATGGATGCAACCACTTTGATGGGGGTGCCTTTTAGAGCACATGAAAGCATTTTTTCCTCATATGTCTTCTATCAGCTCTGTGTCTGTGTGATGCACCGAGTGTTTTTTTTTCCCCCACCTGGCCAACTGGTCCAACAGTCAGTCTCAAACCAGCTGCCCTGTTAATGCTAATGCAGTATTTCTACCTCAGTATCGTCCCTGTAGAGGGAGTTGGAGTAAAATCAGTTCAGTTCACAGTAAATCTGAGTCAGAGACAACGGGCAGGCTGCTGGCCCAAAGAACAAGAGCCAGGCCAAAGACTGAAACACGAGCAACGGGCTGTAAATGTGGGTTTCTTCACAAAGTTTCACCTTCAGCAGATTCTGACGGTGACAGCTGAGAGTCTCATTCACAGTCTGCAGCGCAGAAGGTGATGAAATCCTGCGTTATCAAGTCAGAGCTTTAGTCTTTTTCACCGCCTGCTGCTCGTCTCTGGAATTTTTCTCGCTCTTTTCCAGTGTTTGCTGCTTGGCTGGTGTTGCTGTGTTTTCCCGTGGGCATGAATAGAGTCCTGGAAGACTCTTGTGTCAGTTCTTTTATTAAATTCTCCTCTTACTGGTGGTTGGGCAGAGTTTGCAGTGCACTTTTGTTGAGGTCACTTAACCAAGCATCTCCAACTAGTTCACATTTCTCATGTATGGGTTTCTGATCACTGAAGCCAATAACCAATACAATAGAGTCATTTTTAAACTTTAGAACTGGTACTCAGGTTTGTTGGGTGGAAATATACTGGCGGCAGAAAGTGACAACATCTCTGCACCCTCGTGGAAAAACTACAAATGTCTCTATGTCCCTTTCTCTGTGAATCGGATGAGTTTTCTGGCTCAGTTGCTAGTTTCAGGTCATACTGACTTTTAAAAAAAGGATCAAGAAGGATGACTGTCCATGGTATGTTTTTGGTGTACAGTTTCAGTCAGATCCATCCGTTTCAAAATACCAGCATAGTGACGGCTAAAATGCTCATCTCAAGGTATCAAAGCCTTCATAATGTCACTAACCAAAGAGTGACATCAGGGTAAAACCTGGAAGCATGCCTGGTGGGAACTGCACACTGATTCTGAATGATCTGATTCAGTGCAGTCAATCAGTTTAATTGTAGACCTCGCAGACCCCTATAAAGGCCGACAAGTGTTTTTTTTGGTTTTTTTACACATTCCAAAGCTTCCTTCTGGCGTTTCCCTTTTTCCTGCTGCCAAAAACATGCACACAACTCCAGACATGGCCAACATCCACGGCAAACTCGTCTGTTATTCCAGCTCTAGTGTTATTGTTCCCATAATCACTATACATGAGTAGTAACCTATTTCTGTTCTTTTAAGCCTTGCTTCACTCATCACGGTCACATCTTATTCTTAAAAACATCTTCTCGTTAATATGGTGACAAAACACACTCATGGTCCACTGCTCCCCATTCCTTAAACACATACACGTTCCCTGTTAAAGTTAGTATATGTCCTGCCCCTCCCTCCCCCTCTCTCTCTCTCTCTCCCTCCCTCCCTCTCTCTGAGGCCCAGACACATGGTGCTGCTGACCTCCAGTGGTCTGGCTGGGTCACTGGTCCAGCACACATCCAGACTGACGGGGCCACCTTTCAGCAGCTTGGGCTAATCACCTTCACCCTCCTCGGACTTGTCCGTCACGTTTATCTCTCAGCATCAACTTAAGTAATAAAAGGCTGCTGTTGCTGCTTTCAGATACAGTTAAACTGCTTATCTGCTCTGTCATCCATGTTCCCAACATAAGCAGTATAAAATCCATTAAGCACTCGACCAGAGGACACACACATCACTGACAGGTAACTGGGCTCCAAATACAGGCTCACGCCTGAACTGCAGACCCACCCACAACTGTACCTGCTGATAAACAACCACGAGCAACAACTCTGAGAAAACAACAAACATACTGCATGATTAATATCAGAATCAGAGAGACTTTATTTATCCCTTGGGAATAAATAAAGTCCGTATAGCCTGTAACTATTTTCAATTACAAAAAACTGTTTTTTGTTTTCTCAAACTATGGATCTGATATCTTACAACATTTTAATGGTTGTCTGCTGAAACCAGACTTGGCCCATATTTTAGGTCCTGTGGGGTATCCAGAGGGCATGCAGGGCCAAAGCTGGTGTCTCACAGTCCAAAATTTCCCCCAAGAGGTCGTCTGGTAGAACATTCATGTAGTGTTCACAGGGTTTTGTTTTTAGGCTGTTTGCACTGCACAGAGCAGCTCGCAGCAAAGAGACCAAGGAGGCGAAAAACACCAAAGAAAAAACAGAATAAAACAGACTGGAGAGGTGAGTCAATTTAATCATCTAATATGAGCAGCAGCAGAGTGTTTTTCACGTGCCATGGACAGAAATGAAGATGCCACCTCGCTGCTTGGGCCGGCTTCCTCGCAGACGGCGCTCGGTAAATTAATAACCAGAAACAGCACAAAGAGCACCGCCACCCCTGAGGAACAATAATGACCGTCCCTGGGAGGTACGGAGGGGCTTCTTCTTCACAAACGCCTGTGAAACAGAAGCCTCCTTCACTTCAGACAGACAGAACAGCACATCACTGTTTTCAGCACTGAGAATGTTTCCATGCACACGCACATCATTAAGCTCGTTTAGTCCACCTCCCAGCATCGCCCTCACACTCACCCATGTGCAGCCAATCAGTGATTGGCAATGAGCCATGCTCAGTGATGGGGTGAGGCTGAGAGAAGCTTACCCAAAAAATTTTTGGTGCTCACTGTGACTTTTTCCTTCCAAAATAAAAGCCTATTTGAAGGGTCAGTGTTTGGACCCGCCAGGGGAGATCCAGAGTGACAGAATAAAAATAGCAGCAGCGCTGAAGTATTTCACTTTCACAAAAAGATGACAGGTGGGTGAAAAATCAGCCAAATTTAAAAGAGGAAAATCTGGTTTGATGATGGCGGCGGATCACCTTCCATCAGTTTGAGCTCAGCCACACAGGACATCGTGTACATCCACAGGCTGGTAAAGGTGAGCAGTAATTAACCAATCACAAAGCCTTATTGCCATCTGAGCGATTAATAATGCAAACACAGGTTCAACAGAGAGCAAAGCATGCCTTGAAAACAGTGATGACCATGACCGTCCCATTTCCTGTTCTGCCTGTTTGAAGCAAAACAAGCTTTTTAAAGCTGCAGCCACATTATGAAGATGCGGCCCAACAGCTGTTTCCCAGAAGCTTCACCTCAGCTGTCACAGGAAGCACACGTCTGTCCGTCTGTCTGTCAGTCAGTGGGCTCGTGGTTTTGATCCGACTCTCTTTTCCTGCGTTGATATACCTCTTCGTGTGCATCTCACTTACATCAGCTCAACTGGGTCAGACTCAGTCCCTGCTGTGCCCTCTGCATCACCAATCAGTCCTTTTACACACTCTGCCCTACTTAACACGAAACAAGGCTGAGGACTGGGCACCTTTCTACCAAAACGTTATCTTTCAATAGAGCATTTGAAATAATTTACGCGGGCCGTTGATAACTGTGATGTGATATTGTGACTGACCCAAAAAGGTGGATCAGACATCAGAGACAGTGTGACGATGCCTGTTAGCAAAGGATCAGCAGTCTGGAGGTGCGTCACATCAAAAGTTTTCCGTGTGTGTCCAAACTGTGCTCACAGTGAGTGACAACAACACTTTGGTTTCTCTCTCTCATTCGTCTCTTCACCGACGCTGGTTTTGTTCGATCAGCGCAGATCAGCACCTCGAGCACACCTGAGAACCGCCTCTGGTTGCCAGTACATCACAGGCCTAACACAGAGACACAGACAACCTCACATTCACGTCTACCTCCAGTTTAGAATCCTCCAGTTGGTGCTGTGGCATGAAAACCAAAGTACCAAAGAGAACCCATGCTAGTACAGGGAGAACATACAAACGGCACACAGAAAGAACCCAGCAGGACGGGTTTTTGTGGTTTATCTTGTACAATTTTCAACATCTGTGATAGTGAAGGAAAGAAATCAATACTATAAATAATTATAAATTACTGTTAATAATGTCTCTGAGCCCTTCATCACACCTGCTTTTAATGTGCACAAAGTTAGTTGTACAAATCTGTGAAATGGCTGATTGCAAGGTGAATATAAATCTAATAAATCAAAGCATACATAGTTCAGACTAATAAAAACATGTTAACACAACACTTTACACAATAAGGAAAATAACATATATATATATCTTACAAGACTAGCTCTTCTTACTTGGTGGTTTCCTATTAAATGAAGAACAGAATTTTGTGGAACAGCTTATCTGTTCTCAGAGTAAATATTGAACAAAAGTGTAGATGTGATAGGATCCCTGAAACTTAAGCATCATATTGGTTTAAATCACTAGGAAAAATATGGAAGTTTTATGCAGTCACTTGACCAAACAACAAACCAAAAACCTGCAGTTTTTCTCTCAATTAGATATCTTAAAATCAAGAAAAAGCCTCGACTGATTTGAAAGATCGATTTCATGACCATTAATACCCCCCAGGGCACTTTTACTTTGGTGTAGAACGAAAGGCCGGGAGGCACTGGTGTGTTTGAGCAACATACTGTAGATGCTACTGTTACTGCCCCCTCATTAATCCAGGAAATCCCAGAGTCTCGACTATGTTCAGTCACAAGGATGAACAATGAAACGTTCCTTCCGCTGAAAATGAACAGAATCAACGTTTTGGGAATATTGGCTGGATGTTTTGCATCTCCCCAGAAAGTCAACAGCCTAAATACATCTGAACACTCAGCTACGACACAGAAGCCAGTATCTCCCCGGCACCAGGATTTAATGTAAATAGGGTCAAATCACTGTCCCTCAAATCAAGGCTTCAAAGGTTTTAAGGCATCTCATTAATTCAGAAAAAAAAAAAAAAAATAGGACAATTTTCATATTCTACTTGAGATTGGAGATACAAGCATTTTCTTGGAATTTCTGTCCTTGATTACAATACTTTAAGCAAACTTTTTATTTTTTGTTTTCTCTCTCTCCCATAATTTATTCATTTGTGTTTTGCCTCATCCCTCTCCAGTCACCCCCACCAATCAGTTCCAGTTCTGCTGGTGATTTTTTCCTGTAAAGTCTGAGTTCTTCTTCTTCTCCACTCTTGCCAAATGCTGCTCATAAACTGTTCTTAAAATAATGGGATTTTTAAAACAATAATATTGTAGGTTCTTAATCTTGCAGTATTAAGTGTCCTGACAAAACTGATGTTGTGGATTGGTGAGGTATGCTGAATATATAACTTCTCATCACGTGGCTGCATTATACTTCTATAGAAAATACTTCCACTGTGTAAGGAAGGTGTGACTGGGTTTCAGCAGGTATGCACTGGTGTGAAACAGTGACAAACTGGCAAAAAACTCGTGAGTCACTGTGGAGGTGAAGTATGCAGGCAGTGGGGTGGAGCCTATTGTTCACAGCTGACTGTGAAGGCTCATGACTCTGTGACACACAGCAGGACCAAGAAGAAGAAGAAAAAAAAACTAGCTGGACGAGGAGTTCACGTCAGACTTTGAAGCAGCCCTGGAACGTTCTGGCCGGTACTTCCTGTCTGCTAACTCCAAATCTCGCTGGCAGCTAGCCAGGTGCGATTACCTGGACAGTTTCTGGGTTGTTCCAAAGTTCAACTAAAGTTAGCAGGACGAAAACAGAACAGGTTTACAGCCTCACAGAACGGAAGCTGGAGGGCTTTCTTTATCTGAGTCAATGAGGGGAACAGTTTATGAAATTCCCAAATGATCCCTGTTTCTAAGGAAACATTAGGAGGCTAATGAAGTTGGGGCTGTCAGAGCTAACGCTGTGAGCCGTTCAAAGAGCGGAGTGATTTAACGCCGCAGTTCGCCGGCTCCTTGAACATCTCACACAATCTGTAAGGACTTTTACTTTAAACATTCCCTCTGGATAAAACGCCTGGGTCCTAGGCTCAGGCAGCTGTCAGCTCTCAGGTAAACAAAGCTGTCATGCTAACAACAGTAGCTGCTAACGCCAATCAGAACGCACACTTACAGTAATAAGTCACCACCGGGTCCCGCTTCTCGTGTTCCTGCGCAGTACGCAGGTGATGCTGGATGATTCTGAACTGAACCGGCAGAGCCATGGTGGAGTTAAAACCGATCCAGCGAGCTCGACCAAATCACCAGAATGGACTGTTGTTGTTAGCAAGAGTTCCTCCGTACTTCCGCGTGTTTGTCCAATAGGAGCGGCCGCCCAGACGGGACGATGACGTCACCATCTCGCTGAAGTGAGGGTTTGAATCTCAAGGTGTGGCTTATTAAACCAAAGAACTACAGGTGAAACTATGATATAATACATATTCTACGAGCCTGAATAAAAATATATTATTGGTGGAAGATATCAAAGAATTTTGGACAACAATAAACTAAAGAAAACTAGAAATATAATCATTTATTTACTCTGTAAAGAAACAAATTAGGCATTTACATTTTCGTTCATTAAAATTTTTTTATATCCATAAGGCCAAAATTGTAAGTTCAAGCCATGAATTTACGTCACATTCATTTCAGTCTCAAGAAGTCTCTCTTGGTTTTATCTACATTTATATAATAATATATATATGCATCAGTTTTCTTCATATTTTTTTTCATTTTTTAAATTAAAAAAAGAAATGTGACACCAGACAGTGGCTACTGGAAGAAAGTCATGGGAAAAATGTGTTAAAAACAAGCTTTAGTTACTTAGTACAATTTGTGTGTGTGCATATGTGTTAGACAGATTCAAAATAATAAAAGCCATGTTTTAATTTTTTTTAAATATCCCAATAATGTCCCAAAAATCAATCAAAACAAATGAATGTTAAAAAAGAATCAGTGTAGTAGTCCACCCAGGATATTTGGACTGAGGTCAAGTTAAAGCCACAAACTGAGTCTGAATTCAAGCGATTGAGTCAAAGCACATTTACAACAAAGCAAATGAAGTCTGATAATAACCGGTGTAAATCAAAGGGAACAATGACGTATTTCCAGCAAATTGGGTGGGCTTGGAGCTGGGAAGTCTGTTGCAGTGAGGGGAGTTTATGGGCCGTGGTAAAAACGAGAACTTGGATCTGTTTGGTTCGGTCTGTGGTCAAATGATCCTTTGACCTGAGAGGCTCAACAAAGAAACTGCTGGGTACCAGGTTTTCTTTGGTCCAAACCATGATATGCTGTTGTATGTTTAAATTTGGTGTGTTTAGCTTCATGCTGCCCAGTTCCCACTGAACCGTGACTTGGAATGAAGTCCGCGAGGTTTGGAAAGCTAATGTGGTCAGGGCTTTGGGTAAGGAGGTCGTGAGAATCTGTTGGCTGACTGGTCAACTCTGGTCCAAGCCCACCCACTTCCTTGGTGACTCAGTTTTGCACTTTTTGGCTCTGGTTATACTGTATTTTATTGTTTTTTTGTTTATGGGAACAGAGGAGCTTAGCTGCAAGGCTGCTCCACACAAACAGACTTTGAATCCAAATGTAGCTTGGATTTGGATGAGGCGGTAGTAATTGATGATGAACAAAAGAAGACAAAATATATACACAGTCAGGTCCATAAATATTGGGACATAATTCTAACATTTTTGGCTCTATACACCACCACAATGGATTCTAAATGAAACGAATAAGATGTCTTTTAACTGCAGACTGTTAGCTTTTATTTGAGGGTATTTACATCCAAATCAAGTGAACGGTGTAGGAATTACAACAGTTTGCATATGTGCCTCCCACTTGTTAAGGGACCAAAAGTAATGGGAAAATTGGCTTCTCAGCTGTTCCATGGCCAGGTGTGTGTTATTCCCTCATTATCCCAATTACAATGAGCAGTTCATTTCAAGTGTACCATTTGCATTTGGAATCTGTTGCTGTCAACTGCCAAGATGAGATCCAAAGAGCTGTCACTATCAGTGAAGCAAGCCATCATTAGGCTGAAAAAACAAAACAAACCCATCAGAGAGATAGCAAAAACATTAGGCGTGGCCAAAACAACAGTTTGGAACATTCTCAAAAAGAAAGAACGCACCGGTGAGTTCAGCAACACCAAAAGATCCGGAAGACTACGGAAAACAGCTGTGGTGGATGACCGAAGAATCCTTTCCCTGGTGAAGAAAACACCCTTCACAACAGTTGGCCAGATCAACAACACTCTTCAGGAGGTAGGTGTATGTGTGTCAAAGTCAACAATCAAGAGAAGAAGAGAAGTGTGAATACAGAGGGTTCACCACAAGATGTAAACCATTGGTGAGCCCCAAAAACAGGAAGGCCAGATGAGAGTTTGCCAAACGACATCTGAAAAAGCCTTCACAGTTCTGAAACAACATCCTATGGACAGATGAGACCAAGATCAACTTGTACCAGAGTGATGGGAAGAGAAGAGTATGGAGAAGGAAAGGAACTGCTCATGATCCTAAGCATACCACCTCATCAGTGAACCACAGTGGTGGAAGTGTCATGGTGTGGGCATGTATATCTGCCAGTGGAACTGGTTCTCTTGTATTCATTGATGATGTGACTGCTGACAAAAGCAGCACGATGATTTCTGAAGTGTTTCGGGCAATGTAGCTTGCCATCAGCAGTGTGTGAATGGGTGAATGACTGAATGTAGTGTAAAGCGCTTTGGGGTCCTTAGGGACTAAGTAAAGCGCTATACAAATGCAGGCCATTTACCATTTACCATATTATCTGCTCATATTGAGCCAAATGCTTCAGAACTCATTGGACAGCACTTCACAGTGCAGATGGACGATGGCCCAAAGCATACTGCAAAAGCAACCAAAGAGTTTTTGAAGGGAAAGAAGTGGACTGTTTTGCAATGGCCAAGTCCATCACCTGACCCGAAGAACAAGCAGGAACTGAAGACGGTTGCAGTAGAGGCCTGGAAGAGCATCACCAAAAATGAAACCCAGCGTCTGGTGATGTCTGTGTGTTCCAGACTTCAGGCTGTGATTGACAGCAAAGGATTTGCAACCAAGTATTAAAAAGTGAAAGTTTGATTTATGATTCTTATTCTGTCCCATTACTTTTGGTCCCTTAACAAGTGGGAGGCACATATGCAAACTGTTGTAATTCTTACACCGTTCACCTGATTTGGATGTAAATACCCTCAAGTAAAAGCTGATGGTCTGCAGTTAAAGCACATCTTGTTCGTTTCATTTGGAATCCATTGCGGTGGTGTATAGTTAGAATGTTAGAATTGTGACGATGTCCCAATATTTATGGACCTGACTGTAGCTTCACTCCCCTTTTTGATTGATGTTCAATGAGAAGATATTTTCTGTCTTTTTTTTTTAGCTGTATTTATTATCTGCAGCCCCTCTGGACGCATTAAATATGTTCCGAACAGTCGGCATGCAGACTAGCAGGTAAAATTCTGGACACAAATCATGAACTTTTTGACTCTAGTGAGGCCGTAGTTTACAAAAGAACATCATGTTGTTTCGAGTAAGACTTGGCGGTAACAATTCAGTTTGTCAACTCATAAGAAAATGTTTGGTGGGGTTACAAATCAAAGCATCAGTGGGTTATTTTCTTTTGGACTAATGTGGATAGAAAGGACTGCATGGTGAGGATCACCTTATTTGATTTGTCAAGTAAACTGAATGTGATGCAGCTGCTGCTGAAAGAGAAGGATGTCAGCGATCCACTGTCTCATGGATCACTGACTGCCCGGCAGGCCAGTATGTGAGACTCTCTGATTTGGAGATGTACAGTACGGTACAGGAGCGCCACAGGGGCACTGGAGTGTCTCCACTCTGATTCACCTTCTGCACCTCTGACTTTTAGTATTAACCTGGGTCATCACACCCGCAGTGGTTGGATACATTAGTGATGGGCAGGAAGTGAGGTACAGAGCACTAGACTTTGTGGTGTGGTGAAGATTTTGAATCATCCGCTTCTGAATATCAATAAGACCAGAGAGATGGGGAGCAGGTTCAGAGAGAACCTGTGTCTGTCCTGTGACAGGATGCTGGTATGGTGGAATACAAGTAACTGGACATACATATTAAAAAGGAGCGACTGTATACAAGAAGGCAATGAGCAGGTTCTGTTTCCTGAGAAAGCTGAGATCCTTTGATGTGTGCAGCAAAATGATTTTCTATCAGTCAGCTGTGGCGACTGCAGTGTACTTTAATCTGGTCTGCTGGGGGAGCTCCGTTGGAGCTGTTGACATCAATAGACTGAATAAACTGATCAGGAAGGGTGGCTTTGTGATTGGCTGGACACTTCTGAAGATGTGGTCTGGATAAGTTAATTGAACAAACTGACCACCCTCTGCATTATGCACTGGATAGCCAGCAGTCCTTCTTTAACAGACTGACTCAGCTCCACTGCCACAAGGACAGATTCAAGAAACCTTTTATAACACATGCTATTGCCACAACCATATAATAGCTGGTCAGTCACCTCTGACTCGGAGTTCGATAAGCATAAAAACAATGAATCAATAGATGATAATCTTACAATAATGATCGTAGGGTACGCATGTGTAAATGTCTGAATGTACCTCATCACCTCAACCGGTGGACCAATGTGAAACAAAACCTTCCATCATAATATACATTCCCCTTATATATACACTTTTCTCTATAAATACAGTCAGTAGTACTCTGTAGTCAAGTCAATCAAAAATGAAACAAAGACAATTGTAAGACATTTTTAATAATCATCTCAAGACAAAACAAGTCAGAATTTACTGGTCACCTTCAGTAAACTGTAGTTAAACAGATTTATTTTAATATGGATGCACTGGTTGTAAACTGCGCCTCTTTGACAAAATATTTTCATAGAGACAAACTGTGGTCAAAAAAATGTAATAAACCTCAACTCCATTTTAACAACTAACATAACATCACCGGTAAAAATCAAAGATGTATAAAAAAAAAAAAAGAAGATGAATTTGCATTGTTGTATACTCTGTGTCATAGTTGAAGTTCCACAAATGACCCTGATATTAGTGGTCAAAAGAAGTAAATTAGCTTACAGTAGTGCTGCATGACTCATATACTTCCCTACTTTATGCTGACGCTTTGACTTATTTTACAGATGATCTGATATCGTCGTGTTGGTGTTGTTCCCAGATCATCATGAAAATGTTGTTCCATGTTCAACATTGCAAGTGACCAATCACATTGTTGTGACGTTATTCTTTTGCGCGCCAAGCCATTCGTGCATTTATGAAATTCCAGTGTTGCAAGGACAATATCAATTCTGCTTACCGTTTATTAAAGGGTTAGGGTCAGGGTCCGTTGATCGGTGGACAGAGGCGGTTTCTCGCAGCTTAAGTACAGTTTTTTGTTTTACGGCGGTTTTTCCCGAAGTCGCAAAAGTATGATGTCACAACATTCTGATTGGTCACTTGCAATGTTGATCCTGGAACAACATTTAGTATGATGATCTGGGAACAACACCAACACGACGATATCAGATTGTGCTTATTTTACATGAGCTCATTAAAAGAACAAGCTGAGAATTTGTGGCCCCCTTTTTAAGGGTAAGACGGCGCTGGCACGGCTGGCAGCCTTAACCCAATTTCCCTCGGGATGAATAAAGTATGATCAATCAATCTACTAACTGAATTATATATTTAATATCACATATACCCCCCAATATTTCCAATCTCTACAGTTCTGTTGATTATCAGTGAATCAGCCTTGCAAAAATACAACAAGCTCTGCTTTCCAAGATCTGAGTTAATAATTCAAAGACAGATAAACACAGCTTCATGTACAAATTTGATTAAGCTCTTAACCAAGACTAGCCCCGAGGTGTGACCCTGCCAAATTAGCTTATGGTAAAATCTAACAAGTGAACGCTGAACTTTGGCCAACCTGAGCAAAACATTTTCTTCTTGTGGATTTTAAATGTCCTGGGTTTGTTTTTCAAAATTACAGGTGATAGCATGAAACTAACATGTCAGCCTGGTCACACCAGAAAGATTGAAATTACTAGAAGCTTAAAACCCCCAAAAGTTGATTCTGTTCATCTGGACATAGCATTTTCAGTGGGAGAAACATTGCATCACTCATCCAGGTGACTTCTTCAGTCTCAGCTGACTACAGGTTTCCCCAACCTTATAAACAGTACCTTTCACAAGGACTGAAACTAGCCCACCGGTTTGAACAGAGGCTTAAAACCTATAGAAATGTGATGTGCTCTGGCAACTTGCTAGCTAGTGGACAAAGTAGCATGAGCTGTTTAAGGTAGCTGCATTGCTAACTGCAAGTAAGCTAACTAGCTTGTCTGGTAACCAGACAGTAAATGTGTACAGTCTAGTAAAAGACACTGACTTCTCCCTCAGAAGTTCTTTTCTTAGCATGCAACAGGTGCCAGAAGCAGCTTAGGTGAATGTTACACTAGTCTGTGTTACCCTGCAGGTGGGGGGGGGAAAAAAAACCAAAAAACTATTTGCACCATTGAACAGAAGCAGCACCAATGAGAAAAATGGGACTTCCGGGGAGTGTTCCAGGTGTGGTTAACAAGCCGAAACTATGGATCGTTGTATCAGGTGACTACTGTGAAGGGGACGGTAGCTACATTTAAATCAGGTATGGGTTTTGCTTCTATCACTCCAGTCTCTGAATTTTTTGATAGCACCTCGTATACCTGAGCAGAACAAGATAAACTAACTCAAAGATAATGCGAATAGACTGAGATAGACCACTGGTATGCACTTAAATTTGTTTTATCCCATTTTATCCAGTGAGATTCCTGGATTTGTTCATTATTTGCACCACATTGAAACCTTTTATCCTGCCAAATTCATCTGCAGTTGTTAATTTCATATAAACCAGGCCCTAGTCTTGGTAACAGAACTTTTAGAGGCAAAATTTAAAACCATCGTCCAGTCACAGATACCAGAACGCAGACAAACCCAAATCACAGGAGTCACATACCTGGTTCAAACCCTTCTAAACCCTGCAACTGGAGTGATGACACAGAGAGAGGAAAAGGGTTAAGGGTTTAAAAGGGTTCGGAAAGAGGGTTTGATCCACTTTTGTCGTGTAATGCAATTTTGTACCTGAGATGATGAACAGATTGCTGAAAACTTCATAACAAAAGTTGGATGGATGTCTGATTAAAAATAAAACATTACAAAACATGAGGTAATCTTTTTCAAAATACATGGACAATGACACCAAAGGAAAATATTACAGAAAGTATTAATAGTTCAAGCAAAGAAAAAAGGGTGAAGCAAAGGCGGGGGACTCAGGACACCTCTTCTGGTGTCCCAGAACGTTCAGAACCGTGAATGGCTTGAACCTTCTCCAGCTTGGATTTCAACAAATCTGCCAGTAGAATTTTATTAAATACCTATTAACAAAAAATTAACATATGTATGTTCTAACTGGAGCTTGATGCTTTGTTTCAGAAATTTCAAAACCATTACAACTTTAGTACTACTATATAACTGAAACATTTTCATTTCAACACATTTTTACAGCCAAATCTAATTGTTACTTTTTAACTCTGATTTTTCAGGTGATAGATTTTGATAAAGTTTTTTAAAAATATATATTACAAGGTGTTTTCTTCCTTTTCGTAGTTCATTGCATCAAACCCATTTCATATTAAGTTGCATCTTTGGGCAGATCTTTACCTTGAAGAGTAAAACACTACATAGCAACCATTTTAGCAATGGCATCTTTGGTAAGACGCATCAGTGGTCTGAAGATGCCTTTTAATCTCACTGAGGTAAACTCAAGCATATGTTTAGGCTCAACCGGCACATGAGCTTGATGATCAAGTTGTTTAAGAACTACCATCTTATATGAAATGACAACAAAGTTGTGGTGCTTGTGCTGATCGAAGTGAAGGTCAGAACAGACCTTGAGCAACATCAGACACACATTGGAAGCGATAACTGTCACACATACAAGTGTCGGAAGCAATGGCACCTGCAATTCACTCGCCCATGGGTAAGGTTACTGGATGACAATTTCTTATGCATGGCATGAGTGACAATCTGTGGCCAGCTCTGCGATGTGCCTGTCATGTTTGGTGGTCGGCACCTGAAAGGCAAGCTAGACAGTTATGTTCATCTGCACTTTATACAGAATAATGTGACTAGCTCTTCAGTTAATTGCATTGTTTACAGTTACATTACATGAAGACCTTACGCCTTCCAGTCAGATCTTTTTGCACCGTAAGAAGAACTGTTTAGGTTGGCACTCCATAAGTGAACAGAGTCCACAGAGGATGCACCAAGTTGGCTCGATGAACCATGATGCATTTAGTGCATGTCAGGCCCTTTAGAAAAATGTGTGCAGCTAATGCTTCCGGGGTTTCTTCTGTATAGGCAGATCTGAGGTACAACTCCAAGAAAAGATTGTAATGGGCCTTTGAGGTGTTTGACATTGGGCTGTAATCCATCTGGAAAGAGTTTTTAGTAGCACCATGAAGTCTGTCCTTCAGTCATGTCTTGTAGGAAAAAAAAGAAAACCAAAAGTCTTTCTAGTCCATCCCCAAGTGTTCAGTAAGAGGTAACTATTGTCTACACAACACCTTTGGACACAACCAGTACAGACCCACTGATATCTGATATACAACCAGGGATCATCACTCTATAGTTATGGTTAAACTCTGGAGGTTATTTCAGACTTGCCAGCTCTGACATTGTTGGACTGTCTCAAATTTCTTAGTGCCACTTACTCACAATTGACCACAGGTGAGGTTTTGGTCTTCTGTTCGCTTCCTGTTTTATAAAAGTCCAGCCATAGCCGGCAGGAGCCCGGTAAAATTGGCAGATAAGGTGTCACACAGGTTTACCAAGTCATTTTATCTGTGCACTTGTGTCACTGATTATTGAGATAGCCCAGCCGTCGGCAGAGTATTTCAAATATCTCGGCAATACAGAGAAGTATGGTGATTACGGTGAAGGTGTACATGGCACTGAGGAAGATGGTTTTCTCAAAGTGTTCAGGTACCATGCACTTTGTCACATTAAAAGCCTTTTCCAAAGCACTGGCATCACACATGTACAGTGGGTGAACCTGGGGAAAAAGAGAGAAATGTGAGGCACTGAAGCTTCCATTCTTATCTCAACTTCTAGGCACTGGCTGCTCAATCCTTACTTCTCATGAAGACAGGAATTTGATCAGCATTATTGCCAATGTAACTACTCTGGCTGTACCTATTATGTGCCAAACCATTTAAAACAGAGTCAAAAAGGAACAGATCCATGATCAAAGTAAAGCTACAAACTTCCCTGGTACGTCATGCCTAAAGAGACTTATCTTGTACTGTATTATAGGTTAATTTACCAGGTAGTGAAATTTGACCATTCTGCCATAATAATAATAATGACGTAAATGTCAGACCATGACAACTTTCCACCAAGAATTGCTGGTATAATTATATTTGCATGGTGGGGTGGTCAGTAGCCTCACAGCAAGAAGATCCCAAGTTCGATTCCACCATCTAGCCCATGAATGTGAATGGTTGTCTGTCTGCTGCCCTGCCTCGGGTGTGGCCTGCCTCTTGCCCTATGACAGCTGGGATAAGCTCCAATATCTTTTCTCATATCAGTGGATATCGTCATATATCACAATATAAATCAAATCACTATTTCTATCAGGTTTAAAGGTTCCTATTCACTACATGCGAAGAGGATATTATTTGTTTTCCATCAGAAGACGAACATGATAAATAAACCTACATTCCTGAAGAGAAAAATTAATTGTAGTGTTTGAATGTCATGTTTGATTAATTTCTGACTTCTCAGAAGAGTCCAGTGTGCTGGCTCAAATTTGGGTATCAAATGTGAATTGAGTTTATCATTTGCCAAATAAATAATATAATTTTTAAATTTCTGAACTGGTTTTGGACCGTCTAATGTCTAAATATTTTTATGTCAGATGGACTAATACGTTTGTTTACACTGTAGGTATGTATAATAAATTTAAATCTTCATTCTAAACAGTTATAACTATTAAAATTGGGTATTAATACAAAATAAAATCTTTAAAAATATATATATATTCCAGACACAGTCACAGTTCTCATTGTTGCTATCCTTTGGTGTGAATATGGGTGAACATACCAATAAACATATTTATTGTGTCACATTTCTTACCGACTGACCTGAAAGCCGAAGAGATGACTTTGTAGCCAGAAGGCGATGACTTCCAAAATGATGCGCAGGAGAACAGAAATGATGTAGAAGACTGTGTAGATGGGTCGCTCGAGGATCTCCTCCTGGTCTATGTTCTTACAGGCAGCATAAAGGTGGAATACTGCTCCAGGAACCAGGACTGTTACCAGCTGTAATGCCCAGAAGACCTGGAGAGGGGAGGAACAATGCAGAGAAAGTGAGAAAAGATCATGGAAGTAAAGTTGATGGATTGAAGCAAGAAGAGGACTTCAACAAGAGCAACAAGTCGAGGATGAAAATCAGGGGAAGGAGAAAAAGGTTAAATAGGGATAGAAAGTTCAAGAACAAAGTAAAAAGAACATGTGGCTATTTGTTGTGCATGACTTCACACACTGCTTTTAAATTGGCCTTCCAGATGGTGGAAATCAGTGAAATATAGGATTTGTGTCTCTGGAAAAGCAGCAGGCGGGAATCTGGTCAATTGTAGTTCAATGTTTGCTGAAATGTTCTCTCCCAAATTGCCTTTTCCACCAATATGGAGAAAAGCCGTTCATGCTGATAACCACCTGCGACTGTTTTCTGACTGCAAATGCTTTTTATTGGATTGGACACATCACCATCTGTCCCCAAACATGCCTCAGCTGGAATATTGGAAACTTCCCTGATTCATGCATGACGCTGTATTCTTCAGCAGAATTTATCCAAACTGATAATGAACATCTGGTTTTCGTCATTGTCCACACGTGATTTCTCAGAACTCAAACTCAATATGATCTGTAATGCTGGTCAAAATTTAAAGACATTTCGGGATATTTAGAATTGTTCTGAGGTTTTGTAGCATTTACTTTGTGTTAATAAAAGCTGATGGCACCTCTAAAAGCTCCTTCTGCTTTGGTTTGTGACATCAGAGGGATGAAAGTTTGGATGACTCCTACCTGCGGTGTTATGGGCCTAAACTGGTTGTAGCAGTAAAGGTTGAGTTCTCGGCGGTCGGGGTCACAGCTGAAGTGCAGCGCCTCATTCCCATAGACGGCAAAGCCAAGGACGCCCAGGAAGAACATCCGCACGGAGCCGAAGAACAAGGTGTGGAACTGGCCTATAACTGTAGGAGGCCTGAGCTGGAACACACACACACACACACAGGGCAACATGTAAGCAGACAGCCATATGTGCACACACAGGGGTATTTACATTCCCATACAGGTTTTCATGACACACACACACACACACACACACACACACACACACACACACACACACACACACACACACACACACACACACACACAAAGAGAAAGCAGCTTTTGTCAGCCAGATAAAAGCAGCTGCTTCGCAGGCCCTGAGCTCTGAAGGCTAAAACAAAACCCACTGAGAGGAAACATTTCCCGTCTCGTCTCTCTGCCTGCTCCGGCCCGACTCATGTTTATCAGAAAAAGGGCCTAAATGGCACTCTCACAAAGCAGAGAGCCTCTTGGCTCACAAATACGTTGCTCAGCTACATAAAAACTGAAGCAAAACGAAGATTGATTTAAAAAAAAAAAAAAAAAAAATCAATGTTTTTTCAGTTTAAGCCTCGGGAGGGACGTGTGTTAAGCACTGCTCCTCTCTAACTGTCAAAGCTTCGGCGAGGCAGGCTCCGGTTAGAGGAAGAGCCCTCCAATAAGTCTGAGTGATGTACTTACGCATCCTTCGTAGAAGTTTTTGATGTAGTTTAAAGACATGGCTCGATTCTCAATGTTCCCCGTGTAATTCTAGGGCTGCTCTGGGCCGGCATGGCCTGTCTGCTGTCGACTCTGGGTACAGGCCACCAACAGTAGGTCTACCAAATCTGCTACTGACCCTCTGCCTCTGCCCTGCTCTCTCTCTTGAAAGCCATGTCAGTGCATATTTTTGGCCTTTTATCCCTCCATCAATTGACTCACTCAGTAGAAAGAGAGACAACAGAAACAGAGGGGCCAACAATGGGCCGTGAGGGCATGTGCTCCCTGCATTATAATCCCTACAGAACTATGTCAGCGAAAAACACCCCCCTGTTCAACACAATGCAGAGAGAGATGGCAAACACGCAACTAAATACAAAGCACACAGTGCGCTAAAGAACCCGGGAGCTCCACGGGACCTCAGAACTTACACTTTCTAACAGTCATGCTCACGATCTGGAACTTTATTTTGAAAAACCCACTGAGCTGTAACATTTTCACACACAGGCTGCTTTAATGAGATTAAATAGAATTATGGACTTTATAGAACTTAACTAAAGCATCATTTTTGGTTTCGTGGAGTTGAAATGGACACATGATTAATCAGCTATGAGAAAACATTTGGTCAAAAACAAGAGTGATGACAACACACCCTGCACTGCAAATATTTGTGGAAGAGCATTCACGTAGCGGCTGTGGTCCCAAATACAGTCCGATGAAGAGCCACGAGCGAGCCACACAGAAAGAAACCCGATCAAAGTTCAAATCCCCCAAAACCAAAAGCGGACAAAGTGAAATAAAAGTCCACACACCAACCGTAATCCTGGCGGCGTGTTGTTCATTCCCCCCTCTTTTTTCCACTCACGGATCCTAAACTCATGCCAGCTGCGGGATTTTGCGGGACAGAGAGCGCAGTCAAGCCACAAGGATAACCCTGCGCGACTTCCGGTCCCAGCTCTGAACGCATCCAGAAGTGCACGGAGGGAACAGAGGGGTTAACAGGACACCTGAGGATTAGTCAGAAATATGAGTGAAATAACTGCGATTCACAGCGAGTATATGAAAAATAAAACCACAAGAACCTCATAAAACATTTGAATATGTCTGAAATACATCATTAAATAAAAACTGGGACATCTGTAAAAAGAAAACATCTTCACAGAAAAAATTTGTAAATAAGTCAAATAAAAACCCAAAATAGAGAGAAAGAGCTTTAACAATGCTCTATAAATAAAAACAGTATTTAGCATGATAAAAAAAAAAATCTGAAATACATTAAAAAGAATCAAACTAAGCTCGTCTTTATGCACAAAGAGTGAAGCTTAAAAATGCTAAATAAATATTTGGAGACTTTTGTCTTGTCTTGTTGGCGATGTTGTGCTTTTAATTTGAAGGTCCGTTGTTGGAGTACCCGGCGTTATCCGTCCTAACTATGTGAGTTTTAACGCCACTTCCACAGCCAGGTGTGATACCTGGAGGAGGAGGCGGCCGTGCGTAAAAGGGCGTGAGCCGCTGTTGGTACCGGACATGCGCAATACAAACATTCTGTATATATATAAAGTTCTGTATATAAACGTTTAAAGGATTTAAGAGATTTTAATAAATCTCCAGTAATTAATGTATCATGAAATAAGATATTAATATTGTTAATAATATTTATTTATTTTAACTCCAAATGTTCGACTCAGACTTTGTTTCTCAATAAAAACTGACAATGGACTTTAGTGGATTCTTCTTTCTTTTCTCCAGAACTACAAAAACAACACAAAATGGAATTATGTGAAAAAAAATGTTTCATAAGAATAAATGGAAGAAAAAATTTAGAAATAAATTTAGCTTCTACTTTTATTCTGCTGAAGCTACTTTTCTGCCTGTGATGATGATGATGTGCCTCCTCAGTTTTAATACCTCCTGCGTCTAAATGTTTTATTCCAAATGCAAAGTCTCTCACTCAATATCGTCCTCTTTATGAGTCGCGCAGATATGTTTGTCGGCCTACTGCTGAAAGAAAAAGCACGAACGCAGTGGAGGGGGTGTGGATGTGTTTCTTGGGAGGTCACTAGTGTTTCATGTTGTAGGTGTGTGGTGTATATCACGTTGTCAGTCATGTAGCTGATGTGGTGCGTTTGCAGTGTTACATTGATCAGGTCTCCATTGTTAGAGATTCAGTGGGACATCCTGGTTAAATATTATTATTATTATTATTATTATTATTATTATTATTATTATTATTATTATTATTATTATTATTATAATAGAGTGGACGGATCTGAAACACCAACAGATGCTGAGATGAAACTGAATGTAACAAGGATCGATGACGTGATTAACTCAAACACTGACATGGTGGATGAAGTTCGGGGCGTTGATTCTCAAAGCACAGATCATGTAATGATGTTTGTGGGAGCAGAGAGTGAGATGGACTGGTGAACCATCGCTCTGAGAGGAAGAGATAAACCCGCCGACTGTGGCAGCAGACAGCTGGTTTCCTCTGCAGCAGAGAAGTTTGTCAGAACGACTGACCGCCCGCTTTCAGTGCTTTCCAGAGTTCAAGCAGCAGACGCGCATCCGCATCAGATGCTGACCTCGTCACTCACAGCCTTCACTGTGGAACTGCTGAGATCTGGGCGCTTTAGCTTCAGTCCAGAGGTGTTTGGTTACAGCTGCCGTGTTTTTGTGAAGACGAACAGATAATATCTGGGTGATTGTTGGGAACAGAGATAATTTTACTCAGAGAATCTTTTCCTGATTAAACATCGAAAGGTTAAGCACCAGGCTGACATCACCAGGTGTGCTCTCAGCTGATAACAGTCATTCTAGAAGCTCATCAGGTCACCAGGTCAGCGAGATCCCAGAAACCCCAAAATAAAAAAGGACACTTATTTCTAATGTGAGCTGTGAATTGCAGCTTTAATGACAGCCTTAGCGACCACAGAGGTGCTGCTGGAATATGCTCTGAAAGTTTTCACCTTTCACCTGAAATTTGAACCCCTGGAAAATGAAGCCCAAAATGATGCCTCCATTGCAATCACAGTAATAATAATAATAATAATAATAATAATAATGATAATGATGGGACGCCTCTTGACTGAAAGTGCTGCTGGTTGTGTTTCTGTAACGGCTACAGAGATCTGAGGAGGAAGGACCTGCATCTTTAACAGTTTCTGCTTTTAAAAGTGATCTCAGAGGAAAAATAAGCTCAGTCGATAAAAGGCTGGTTTCTAATTACACCCACGCGTAGTTTGTAATTATGCGAACCTGACATGAAAGCGATCAGATGACAGATTGGCTCTTTTAAAGCAAATCACATCGGATCAAATGACTCTGCAGCACCTCTGACTCGGCCATCTGTGGCTGTGACAGACAAAGCTACGCTCAGCCGCCGATAGCGAATTTTAAAGTGAATTTGTCCATTTGAATGATGGAACGCACAGACGGCAGCCTTCAGCTGCAACCTCGCAGCTCCAGGACAGAAGTTAGAAAAGCGGCAGGAAGGATTGAAAAACTTAAATCACGGATCGTGTTCAGGGAACATCTCCTGATACACAGATCTGCTGTTTGTTCTTCCGACAGCGTTCAACTTTTAAAACCACTTCTGGAGACGAGCTGACCTCAGAGCTCTGTTCTGCCTGTGCACGAGCACAGGTAGAACACGGCTCTGGTTTTTAAATATGCAGCATAGGTCCGATGTCAAACGTTTTACACCTAAAAACACAAAATGCTTTTGACACGATTATAGATGGCACTGATGCTCTGACATAGTTCAGTGATGCTGTTTATGCTTCCACCCACACGAAGAGCTGCTGCTTTTCCTTCTTTCTTTACATAAAGACTGGATGTAGGTTTTTGTCAAAGATAAGTTACAACATACCCGGATGTTTGTTAACCTCTTTCGTCGCCTATATGCGGGTTTTGATCTGGTGTCAGTGGGAACGTGACTCTGAAAGCAAATGAACAAATAAGATCATAAACAGCATCAACAGGCAGAGTGATTCATCACTCCTCTCTCGAATTCACCGCAGCGGTGGCACTTCTCATCCGAGTTGCAGGTTCTGCTGGAGGGAAATTCAAAGAAGAAATCAAATCAGGAATGAAAAAACAAAAACCTGAACTCTGAATCTCCCCTACTGCAATCAGCGAGAGGACGAAGTGACCCCAGCATAGATGGAGGAAGGCTGGAAGAAGGAAGAGGAAGATGGACAACTGATGATGAATAAAACCGAAGTGATGACGGGATGAAAGAGGAGAGATATAAAAAAGGAGAACAGAAGTGAGGATGAGGAGGTGAAGAAGGAGCGATCATGAAAGCACAGAAAAGGGGTGGACGAGAAACTAAAGTCGGTGTAACCACCGGATTTACATTGTTCCAAATCTGTGACATGTTGACTGCTTTACTGTTTCTTTTTCTTTGTGTGAAAAATGGAAAAAGAACTAAGGCTATCATCGAAAAGCTCAAACCGGGTGCGAGAAACATTTAAATAAAGCAAAGATAAAAAACTGGACTGAATATAAAACATGTGTCCGTTTGGTCTTTTCCAGCCTGGCAGCTTGGTGAAATAAACCTGCGCTGAGCTGAGATTCTTATGGAAATCAAAACAAACGAGATTAATATGAAGGAATATTTTTACCGAGGTGAATTAAAAACAGGCTTAAAAGCTAAAATATTAAAATGATTCCGTTTGAGTGAAATCTGAAGCTGTCTGCACTCGTGGATTTCATTTAAATTCCAGATCATATTATTAGAAATAAAAAGATCAAACTCAACATTTCAGGAAGAAATCTCTGGGAAAAAAAGATTTCAAACGTAATAAAACCGCTAAAATGATAAAAATGATGGTGGAAGATTAAAACATGAGCCCGGGTCTCGCCTCAAACTTTCGGTCCCCCCCCCCCCCCAGGACTGGTGTGAGAGAGGGGGGGAGAGAGCGGTGCCTCCCCCTCTTTACGCGCGTCAGCCTCCTCTCTGCCTTCAGAAGCTTATCGGAGGAGCAGCTGCAGGAAAACTTTTCCGTCTCTCTGGTCGTTGGTGCCGGTGTTGACCCCCCCACACCCCTGCTGTCTCTGCGTCTTTACGCGCGAGCTTCCCTTTGCGCAAAAGCGGTCGACCCTCCGTGCGCACTCATGGATGACGAGTTCCTCTCGAACCTTCCCGCGGAGGCTCTGAGCCCTAACTCCACGGAGGTACCCGGACCGTGGTCGCCCGCGGACGGCGCGGAGACCGTACACTTCGTGGTGCGCTGCGTGATGACCTCCGTGTACATTCTGATCATCGTCGTGGGTCTGCTGGGCAACATCACGCTGGTGAAGATCTTCATCACCAACAGCGCCATGAGGAGCGTGCCCAACATCTTCATCTCCAGCCTGGCGGCGGGAGACCTGCTGCTGCTGGTCACCTGCGTGCCCGTGGACGCCTTCCGCTACTTCTCCGAGGAGTGGGTGTTCGGAGAGGCGGCGTGCAAACTCATCCCCGTCATCCAGCTCACCTCGGTCGGGGTGTCGGTGTTCACGCTCACTGCGCTCAGCGCTGACAGGTAGGAGAATCACGGGGGGGCAAAATCACAGAGCTACAGTGTTTTCTCGCGGTGACGGTGTGACACTAGCAGTTCCACTCTGGCCTTTTAAGGCACTGCGTGAAACTGTGAAAACTTCAATGATTCAAATTTGAAGCAGTTTTTAGTGTCAAATGAAAAACGAGGAGGTTAAAATGAAAGCACCTGTAACAGCTGATAGTTTTACGGAGCATGCGCTCAATAACGCCAGCAGGCTGAGCGGAAGGTGTAGCTCGTTATTAAACATGTTCTGTTTCATGCTTGGTCGATATTTCAGAGGTAAGGTCGCACATTCAGTTTGAATCCACACACTGAACTTGTTAAATGTGATTCACAGGAAATGAAAGCTGCCAGATGTGCTGATTGATTTAAAGCATGCGAGCTCTTTCAGACTCTCAGACAGAAAAAAAAAAAATGTCCTCACACTCCTGTAAGAACCCTGACAGCCGTCTGCCGCCTCCCGGCTTCGTCTCCACCTTTAGGGCGGATCGGTCCGCCGGCTGCTGCAGGACTCTGTGCTCTGACTGTGATCGCCCAGATGAGGTGCAGCTCTCCACTGTAACCTGACTGCTGTGCAGCAGCTGAATGAATCTGAAAAATCAGTGCACACTTTCTCAGTGTGGGAAAATATTAGTGAGCCATCTAATTAGCCTGCGATGTTCAGCGATGATGTTCTGTGGGAGTAGACGTTATTAGATTAAACTGCTGTAAAATGACTGCATGTGAATGTGCCATTTATCTGGAGCTGCAGACAAAGAGCCTCTGGAGCCTTGTATGCATGGATATAGCCGCTTTAAGCTGATTTGTGGCACAGCATTGATGAGTGTTAGATAATGTCCGAGAAATGAAGGAAACTCTAAGGATGAGAAAAAGCTTGGCAGGACTGCAGCGGAGAGGCGTGGAAGAGGCGCTCTTGACCTTTTAATGAGTTTCACCCTCAGCAAATGAAAACTGTTTGACAAAGTGCAGAAAACCACGGTCAGCAGTTTAAAATCAGACCATCAGAGTTTCTCACTGAGACTTTCAGAAACTCTGAGGTGTTGTAGACTAAGCTTGGAGGGTGTGCTTGGCTGACTGGATCAATAATCAGTGACTGCTGTTTGACTTTTAAGGCCAGACGTTTTGTTATCTTTGATAATTCGGTGCTCTCCCTCCTTAAAACTCACAGTTATTGCGGTTTTACTGTAGAGCTGAATGTGACACAGACTCAGAGTGGCAAGTTCTCTCTCCAAGTTCCATCTCGTGACCTTGGCGTGTTGGAGATGTGGCATTGGCCCACATTAAGTCTCTCTCCAGACATTACAGGCAGCTCATGACTGATGCTGCTTCAGCGTTTAAGACCTGCAGTCTGGACCAGACTGAAGACATGTTGGTGGTTGCTTATGTTTCTTTATATTAATTTAATATTATTATAAGATAATGATGAGATGAATACTTGGCTGCTTCAGAATCAGTTTCATATCATTCAATGTTTTCTTGAACTCATTCATTTTCTGCATGTTTCCATCTCCACTGTTGCACCCTGAGCTCCTTTCCCCTTTCATTTCTTCTCACCTTCATTTCTTCACTTCCTCTGTGGGATTAACCCAACAGACTCAGACTCTGTGGGGTTTGTTGTAGCTGATTCGGACTCATTTTTAGGAAGTGTGGACATTTCTGGGAGAGCCTGAGCAGTCAGTTCATCCAGTGTTTTTGAGTTTTTGGGCCTTCTCATTGGGTCGTTTAAATTTCCTATATGAATCCGGGTTTGTTTAATGCTTAGATTCACTTCCTGTATTATTTACTGTTTTTAGTTTTGTTCCTAACTGAGTTTAATTCTTAATTTTTCCCTGTTTAGTTATCACACTTCCTGTTTTACTTTAGTTTTGCTTCGGCTCATCTTCTGTGATTCAGTTCAGCTGTGTTTCATTCTTCCCACCCGTCTCCACTTCCCTGATTGGCCTTCTGTGTGTACACAGTCACTGGCTGTTGTCCTGGTTCCCAGCCCTCGTGTGTTTTCAAGTTTAAGGTTTCGGTTAGTTTACAGTTTTTGAACTTTATGTTTGACCGTTTGGATATTTTAAAAATTCATTTACTGACTCACTTTAAGTTCACCTGTTTGCCCGCCTGAGAGTCTGCATTTGGTCCTCCTCTCTGCAAAATGTCTGATATATCAAGAGTGATGGTATTGGCTGGTATTAACTGTTTGCAGACACTGCATTGATAATTGCTGATAAGTGACAGTAAAAAAGGAAAGAAGAGATGCTGAAACATCCTTCAGCCATGACATTGACGTTGCCTAAAATGTTTGAGACGCCACCAAAACACGAACCTTAAACCGGATTAATAAATTTTCTCATAAATAACTACACATAACAAATGTGAAGGAAATCTTTTGGTTGACATATTCGATTTTTAAATCAGCCAGTATCTTCAGACTCAGCTGGGCTATAAGTTTTTGTGTATTCTAGGATGTCCGGGCTTTGGTGTTTGGGCAGTCTTCAGCTGCTGGCAGAGCTGGCTCAGATCACAGTGAAGCTTAAAGCAGTGAGGATCCACACACACAGAAACAGCTCTGCCCCTCACAGCGGTTCATTCTGGACATTAAATATGAATGACCGCTGACACGTTTAAGGTCCAAGCCCAGCCTGTTATTCAGGTCTGTGCACAGGTGTGTGTAGGTTGTACATGTTTGGTGTGATTTATAAGAAGGAGGAAAGATGGGGATGAGCAGCAGCTGACAAGAAGAAATCGGAAAATTCTGGTTAAAAAGTTGAATGTGGTGGAAAGACGAGGTGAGAGAGAGCGTAGAAGGAAATGAGATCTAGGTCATCGGAAACAGCCAGAGTGTGGGTTTATTCCCACACATATTCTTTCCACTCGACATAATACATATTTACACCACGTTAAACATTTTTTATGTTTGCCATTCATAAAACTTTAACCAGCAAAGGTTAAGTGCATTGTGCTGCACTAAATTTAAATCAGGTAACAACACGACATAGAGCCGGAGCGCACAGAATCTGTCATGTCAAGCGATTTCATGTAAGATGTCAGGCTTCATGCTGAGATGTTTGGAATTGTTTGGGTTCAAGCACAAGCTGTAAGTGTGGGTTTAGTTAACAGGTTAACAACACAACCCACCAGCTTCATCAGTCCTGCAGGTGGAGTCATGGAAGGGTTGGCATCAGGAGCAGCAGCAAGATTACTGCTGGACTGAGATCGGTGAGTGTGGAAAACACCTGACTGCAGTGAACTCATTCCCGTTTTCAGGAAACCCGTTTGAGATGATCTGCAACACGGCGTGTTATCCTGCAGGAAGCAGCCATCACTGTGGTCATACAGGGAGGGGCGTGGTGACTGACAACACTCAGGCAGGTGGTGGTGTTTATATGATGCTCAGCTGATGCTATGTACTATAAAAGTCTCAGTGATTCCATCACACCACCATCAGTCTGAACCACTGATCCAAGGCAGGATGGATCCACACTGTTTACACGTGACCCTACCTTCCGATTACTGCACCAGAAACGGAGGCTCATCAGACCAACATTACTCTGGTCTTGTGTTGTTCAGTTTCCTGCTCTTAGCTGACAGCAGTGACACCTGGTGTGGTCTTCTGCCGCTTCGACGTCTGACATGTTGTGCATTCACAGATGCTCATCTGCATACTTTGGTCTTAATGAGTGTTTTTGAGTTCCCTCTTCCTTCCTATCAGCTCACAGCAGTCTGGCCATTCTCCTCCGACCTTAGACTTCAGTTCCTTTTCTTCCTCTTTCTGCTGCTGGGTCTGAACAGGTCACCTGTATGTGCCAGAATACACTGATTTGCTGCCATCCTATTGGCTGATTAGATATTTGCACTAACGAGCAGATGAACAGGTGTAGGTAATGAAGTGTATAAAGGCTGCGTTACATGGGTGGAGGGAGGGCAGGTGGAGGCTAGGGTTCAGGTGTGTTGGGTTTGGCTCTCACTCACCGTGTGTGTCACAGGTTGCAAAGGGAAACCTGTGACACACACGGTGTGGAGTGCGAATAGTGGACCCAAACCAAAGCATGGAAACAAACTTAATGGGAACTGAAAACAAGCCGTTTATTGTAGGCTGGACAAAGGCACAAAAGCAAAAGGCATAGGGAAGACTAACAATAAACTAAACTGGGTGAGCTAAATAATAAAACCCAAAACAAGTACATGGACCTAGAACCTGACACGACAAAACTGAACCATAAGGACTTGACATGAATTCATGACCTGGGCCCTGTTTCAGAAAGCCGGTTTAGTGCAAACTCTGAGTAAGTATACCCTGAGTTAACGAAAACTCTGGGTTTTCGGTTTCACAAAGCGAGTTTAGATTAATTCTGAGTGAGTTACTATGACGACACACTCCGTGAAGCTAACCTGCCCCCTAGCAGGTTTACTTCAACTAACCTGAACTTCTCCGCCTCTTTGTCGGAAACCTGACTGTAGGAAGTGTCAGACATGGCGTGCCCCTTCCTTGAAGAGCCAGTAGATGTTGAAGGCCAAATTCTCCGCAGAGCTCTCCGCCGGGAGAGAGTGATTAGAGCGCGTTTGGACATTTTATCATGTCCTGATGATTTTCTGTGTGAACGTTACCGTTTTTCAGCACAATCGATAATTTATTTGAATAACATCCTCAGGCCTTATATTGCTCATGTGGCACATCGCGGACATTCTCTCAGTTCTGTACATATTATTTGTATTGCACTTCGTTTTTTTGCAAACGGGAGCTTTCTGTATAATATTGGTGACGCTGAGCACGTTTCCAAGGCTACCGTCTGTCGGGCAGTCAGGAATGTTACAGTTGCACTGAAACGTCTCCTGTACTCGTTTGTGGTGTTCCCCGGTCATAGACCCACAAGATTTATCAAAGAGGGATTCCACAAAATTGCAGGTATCAGGATGAACAAAACTTAATTCATGATGTGGTGATACTTGAACTACTACTTAGATTTTACATTTATTTTCAGGGTTCCCAGGCGTGATTGGCTGTATAGATGGCACTCACATTCCATTCTGCTGCTTGAAGACTTCCATTTCCAAAAAGCATTTTTTTATTTTCTTGATCAAACAGGTCTTGTACAGCTGCTTTACAGGGAGCTATTGAAACACAGAAAATAGCATTGACATTCATAGTACATGCCTACTTAGGTTGGTTGTAAATCAGTGCTGAACATCTTACTGAGGAAAGGTTTGTTGGAGAAGTGGCTGGACCCTCTTCCTCTACATTTTTATATTTCATTTTTACTTGCTACCAGGAACGTTTGGGGCCTGTTGGGTTGCACCTGCGCTCACATCACATCACAAAATAAAATGTATAAAATAAAAATAAAATGAAATATAATAAAATAACGTGTTAAATGGGTGGAAATCCCTAGATCAATGTTTAAATTAACACTCACGCATTGACTCTGTCGGCTATGTATTGCCATGCATGCTCCCTTTCTTTTGCAGCTGAGGCTGTGTTACTTTTTTTCCATAAAATTTGCATGTTATCGGCATATGCTGCCATCAGAATTTCGGCCTCAAGCGCTGTAAAATACATTGGCAGCGCCTTCTTTCCCTCCGTCTCCATGGTGACTTAATCTGTGCTCCACTAATCAGGGCTTTATGCGCGTGCTTAACTTGGGGTTAAAGCAACTCCGCTGATTGAACTAATTGTTATCAGCCTTTCTGAAACCGAATATTCCGAGTTGGACAGTTGGGTTACTCAACCCTGAGTATCATTTTTAACTCTGAGTTTTCTAAACCGGCTTTCTGAAACAGGGCCCTGGAAACACAGCAGACGATCTGACAAGGAATGACTGAAAAAACACAGAATAAATACACACAGGAGGTGATAAGGGGAAGTGGAAACACATGGGGAAACAGCTGAGGCTAATCTGACATAACGAGACAAAGGAAGCAAACCGACTACACTGACATAGGACACAGACTTTCAAAATAAAAAAGGAAACAGCATGGAACGATGTAGACATGATAACACAAGCTTGAAGACAAGAAACATGACAGACTAACACAGAAGACCTAAATGAAGCATAACTAGACTAGACTTAAGGCAACCAAATGATAATCCTATTACTAAAGTATTTCAAGGAATAACTTAAGAACTCAAAATGTAAACTGAAAACGCTGGGTCAGAGTCCCAGGATTGTGACAGTGTATTTGGTTTGTGTTGGGAAAACGGGGTCAGCTGCAGGAACAGATTATGGTTTGGGGTCAAACACTCCTCAGCTCGCTGGAAGGGCCGGGAGTGAACGGCGATCAGGATACTGAAGGTTTGGACAAACTGATGCCACAGGAATGAAAACAGGCTCTCCAGATCTGGACTGGAAAATCTGCTGAGAGCTACAGTTTACTGTGATTATATAAAATAAACGTAAAAATCTGCTGTCACATAAGTAGGAGCACTGCTTTTAAAGCTCGGCTGTCAGCAGCACTGCAGTGTGATGAGATATTAGACAAATGCAAACAGCTGAGCAAACAGAGCTGGCCTTCTGAGGTTAAGTTCTCAAAAGCATTTCCATTTTCATCGATAAATACTTAAGCAGTATCTACTACACCACCTCCTCTGGCTGTAAATCCTGTCATGGCCGTCCTCTGACGGGTGGAGCTATGCGGCTGCTGTCCCTGCGTTTCAGAGGAGAACAACTTTTTAATTTATGCGTATGTGTGTGTGTGCGCATGTGTGTGTGTGTGTGTGTGTGTGTGTGTGTGTGTGTGTGTGGGCTCCACCACTGCTTCCTTCCACCGTGAAACATGTTATTTCCTGTCCGCTCGTCATCTCATTACTCCTGTCCAGCAATCACTCCGAGCCTGAACAACGCAGAGAAACCAGTCTGATGACGCATGAAACACTCCTTTAATTATCTCCTAACGGCCTAATTCTCTGTGAAATCTTCTGCCCTCTGACTCACTTCAGCTCGCCGTGATGAGATAAAGCAGAGAGTTGTCTGTGCTTTGAATCCAAGGTCAGCTCTGTCTGGAAACAAGCAAGAAAACGCCAGAACCTCGATGCGTTTGGGGACGTAAACTGAAGCTGACAGCCACATCTCCCTGCGGGCGCCAAAGGGACTAATGGGCTTCTGAAGTGAAATTCAATTTGCCCACGACATTTATAAACCACATAAAGCAGCGTAACATCCAATAAAGTGTATGTGCTGGACTGCGGATGGGTATGAGAGAAGCTTGGATTTTCAGATAAGTGCGAATAAAGTTAAAATGTTGTCTTAGATCGATACAACAAGCAGGATCTCGCTCTGTAGAGCTTGCCATGTGAACTCCTCTAAAATCCAGTAAACCCACATTTCCAGTTGTCTGAGAACTGGCAGACTGATAAAAGGCTTTTGATCTTAAATGATGTTCATCATTGCAGTGGTCATCACTCTGCTAATCAGAGTTCGTCTAGTGGACAAACTCGTACTTGTTGTTTCATTTGGGACCTGTGAGAGTTTGTCTATTCTCATTCACACGTATCACCTTTTTAATCACCTGCACCTCGCCAAGGGGCTCATTTTACAGACCTTTCAAGTCCATTTTGGGCGGTACAGTACTGTGCAAAAGTCTTGAACCACCATGATTTCTTTATATTTTGCGAGGAAAACAGAAACAGGTGGAGCGATTATTAAAACATGGAAATACAACCAATCAGACTGTTTTCACATGTTACTGCATGGTGGATTCAAATCTGATGGTACTTTTCATGTGTTCATGATTCATCAGTTTATCAAAGAGCTCCAATACCACTGACTGACATGCAGCTGAAACCATGACAGAGCCTCCACCATGTCTCACAGACGGCTGTAGACTCTCACTGTTGGACCTCACTTTAATTTTAGGCACCAAAACCCTGTTGTTTGGTTTTAGGAAAGATTTTGATTGGATGTGACACAGTAAAAAATGATGAGCTGGGAGTGACAGAGTGCTCTGACTAATATGATAACCTGCTACATATACTGTGACACAGCAGTGGCTCTTATGAAATAATTATTTTATGACCCATACCTCTGTCTAAAATCTCACTATGTGCTGTAGCACTAAAGATGACCAAACGTGCACACTTTTTCATATACTTTGATGCACTTTGTGTTTCTTACATCTTTAGAAAATGGTCATCTGCATCAAGCTCGGACGTTTTTCTGGGTGACAGGTTTGAGTCAGGGTGTCACACCTGCTGGACTGGGATATCCTTCGTTTGGTTTTGGGGTATGTTAAACAGGTTATGAATCTATCATGTGCTTGGTGGTTAAACGTTAATGGAAAGTGTGGGAAACGTATGATGCTGTGTCATACTTCACAGTCTGCGAGCCATGTTGGAGGGGTCACGCAGAAGTCTGAACATGAGGCCATCTGTATGTGAGAAAGTGGATTCTTTTTAATCCAGCTGACATTTCACTTGATGAGATGAAGGCAGTGCTGAGCGCAGAGTGAGTCAGAGAGAAAGTGAAAGTGAACAGAGGGAAACGACAGCGTTTGCTTTACAAGTGGCCATCAGTCCAAACTGGGATCATAAATTGCCACTTGAACAGATGAATGAAGTCAACTTTCAGCTCAAACATGCTGCTACTTACAACTTATTCTGGTTTAATTATTCACTGTGAGCTCAGGACAGATTGTTAGTTTTACATCAGCATCCTAATATTCTGCACAGCACTTTTATTTTTCACCACTTTCTTTGCTTTGCAGTGTCCAAAATTTACTCTGAGACATTAAAAAATTTCATTCAAAGCCGTGAGGCGGTGTCAGAGTTCTGTCTGTCCGTCTCTCTGCACAGAGTTTGGTGATATCTTGCTTTTGGTCTAGCATCACCGTTAGAACTTTTTCTATCAGCCTTGGCTGATTTACTGCCACTTAACAAATGATAGATTTAGATACACAAAAGGCCGCAGAGGTCGACAGTAAGCACATTCAGGCCCTCCTCATTCACAGACAGCTAGTGCCACTTTAACCAAGCATGACTGATCTTTGCAGTGGCATTTTCAGGATCTTAGGTTTATGCATATGCTGCGATTGGTCTGACACTTAAACATGCAGGGTGGCGTTGAATAATTTAAATCAAATCACCATGTTCTCCCAAACATAACCAGTGGATGAAATGAAAAGAGAAACATAGGAGGAAGAAAACAAACTGCAGGAGGTGAGCCAGAGTCTTCTGGTTCACCCTGACGCCCCCCAACCCTGTAACCCAACCTTTGCGGGACTCTGAAGCAGGACTTTTTGTGTCTTGGAGGCCAGCATTGTGCGTCAAGACTCCACCGCCAATGGTTCACTGAGCGTGGAATGAGACCAAGGACACAACGGCATCATAATCACCCTTGATGACAACCTACTGGCATGTTAGCATGATGCACCTCATTCCAGTTCCACAGAGCTAACAGGAGCCATTTTTGCACACGACCTAATGTCATTTAAAAAGCTTTAATGGTAAACTAGTCTCAGGAAAATCTAGGAAAATATTTCTGTGCACTTCATCAGCGTCATGAGCTCTGACTTGCAGTTTCAGTAACCTGTGTTTTTACTGCTATGTATTTGGTCTGATCACGCTGTCTGTGCATATGCGATGCTTTTAAAGACCCAAGCCAACAGCAGAAACTGAAGCACAAACAGAGATACTTCTGCTCTGATTGAAGGTCATGGATCTCGAGTGCATGCGTGTCTCTGTGTGTTTGTCTTGTACAGTCAAGGTAAAGGTCAGTACTTTATGTGAAATGCATGGGACCAGATCAAGTCTGCAGAATGGTAATGCAGGTGGAATCCACTTTAAATCCGGGGTTTGACCTTTGCATGCAAACTCAGAAGAAGAAAGGAAACAGCAGCAGATGTACATTAATGCAGCATCAGGCTGTCGAAGGAGGTCTGTCTTCACTCTCTGTTTGTCTGTTGACTTTGGTGTTTGCATGTTTTGTGGATCCATCCAACATTAATAATCAAAAGGAAAGAAAAGGATTTCCAACACCTCGTTTCAGCCTCAGTTTTTTTCTGTGTAAACTTTGGTAAATGTTTCTGAAGCTGTGCTCATGCTTTCCCAAAGGTACCTGAAGCTATACACACAGAAAAGGGTGTTTCCGATATCTGCAGGATATCTACAGACGTCTACAGAAGCGTGCAGGAGACCAAACATGCATGAGTCAAGGAAGACTGAGATCTTGTTGCACTGTTCATTGAGTACCACAGGCCTCAGTCACACAGGCAAGGAGACCTGTCGGTGACCAACCATCGACTGTAATGGAAAGACGTGTGTTTGCCTGACTATCTGGCAGTCGTTGTATGAAACTGGTTGCAAAGAGGCATGCACTGCTACACTGGAAGCCTCCTTGTGACTGCTGTTGTCCCTAACAGGTTGCTATAACTGCCAGTAGTTTGCATAGAATACACCATCTTGTCTGCATCACTCTCAAACTACAGCGCAGTCAGTAGTGTGGTGAAAACAGGAAATGCCTTCAAAATAAAAGTAAAAATTGCACCTTTTGAAATGTGTTTCGTTTGCGTTGCACATTTTAGACAATAAATAGTGAGTGAGTGCAGAAAAATTGGCAAAATATGAGCAATCACAACCATCTGTTAGCGATCAAGCAGTCACAAGGAGGCCTCGGGTACAGCACCTTTTTTATGAGTGATTTCACTGAACAGCCAGCAGCTTCCAGTAGCCCTTCGCCAACCAGTTGGGAACAAATACTTTTCCCCAGAGACCAGAGGTTTCCAGGAGTCATCAGACTTTCTGAAGGCCTTCATGACTGAGGCACTGAATGGTAATTATACTCTGTTGTAGATGCAGACAGTTCACCTGAGGGGCAGAGCTGGTCTCTCTGGACGAGTCTGTGCAGCTGCAAAAAACTGGTAGGCACGTGGACATCCACTCAGAGCCTCGCACTCGTTGTTTGATGAGGACCTCAGCAGACCCAAAGATGCAGAAACTATAACGCCTGTGTGATTGTACCTTCATCCTACTATGGTTTATGGGATTGTACCATCTATCACACCACCATTGTACACTTTAGAGGGACTACTTGTGACCACTGTTGTGACTTTTCATCAGTCTGTAACCTCGATGTAATGGGACATAAGTGAACCTTTTACAAAAAGGTGTAAAGTTGGGTGCATTATTCATTTTTTATTATTGTTCATTTATGCACTTGAAGATGGATCAGGATCTGTGTTGTAGTTTTCTACTCACACCAAGCTTTGTCTCTCCTCAGGAAGGTCCAAACCCAGAACAATGTCTACATAAAGAACAGAACTTGTCACAGTTTCTTTGACAAGCAATAACGTTGATAAAATAAGTAAAATCTATAATTTGGCTATACACAGACTCCAGTTACTGCACTTTAAATCTAAAAGTAATGGCGTAAATAATGTGGTCCAATAATAATCCATCCATCCATCCATCCATGCGTCCATCCATATCCATCTGTCCATGTGCCCAATAATAAGCTCTGTGAGGTCCATTTGTGTAGAATTTGCCTATAGGGACAGAGTGAAGCAGATGGCAGATTTTATATGAAATCTATGAAAATTTTAGGTCCTAGAAATGGTTGTCATGCAGTGTGGGTGTTTTCTGATGTGATTAATAATTTCATAAAAAGCGTGGGTACAAAAATGGTTTAGTTTAGTTTTGGAGAATGTGGTGATCATCTCACTGGCCAGAGATTACTCTGTTTTTGATATTCTCTTTAAAAAACTGCTGAAACAACTGAAGGTGACTCGGACTAAATGAATAAATAATTTCCTTCGATGATGTGAAAGGAAGCTGCTGTAATCAGAAGCCCTGTAGGGTCTCCTGTTCCCGTTTATTTACCAGCAGACACCATCGTCGTCCCCCCTGAAACACTATGATATCAGCATGGTAACTGGAAACTCATTTCCTGATTGCACAGCTGCGAGCAGCAATCCAGCTGTGTGTCTGACCCTGATGGCCTCTAATGAGCCCCTAACAAGACTAAAGGCCACTAACGAGCTCATAACGGCCCCTAACTTGCCTGAAGGTCCTTGAAGAGGATAACAAGCCTAATGCATAATTAGCATGGTGATTGGAGTGGCTACTGGAGCCTTGATCGTTTCCCGTCAAGATGATGCACAGAAGTACCCCGTTCAATCCTCAAACCTATGAGGCGATCGCTGCCGGGGGGCCAAACCCTTCAGCAGTGAGCTGGTCAGAGGCTGTAAAGCTCTGAATATTGCAGTATGTGAGAACAAATTAAAAACTAGCTGGCTTTTCTTTCTGCCTCATTTCCTTCAGCCTGTCTGTTGCCAACACTCAGAGGCAGAAACCTTTGCTGGCTTTAGGTCCTCATCATTGGGCAACCTTTTATTTAGCATTGATGAAGAAGAAATGTCAAGGCTTCACCGAGCAGCCATCCACAGAGCTCTGTGTACATCCAACTCAACCCGTCCATTTACTCCTGCAGGAACGTCTTTGACCTCTGACTGGTTTACAGAGCTCTCAGTTTTTTTTTCTCCCCCCTTTAGCACATAAATGTGAAGTTCTGCGGTGGATTTTGGGGAAACTATACCATGTGTCAGTTGGAAATGCAGAGTGTGCATGCATAACAGTTCACAGGTGTTCACCTGGCAGGTCAGCCTCCTCATTATTTGTCATGTATTAGTGGTTTTGTTGTGGTACAAGCACATGAGCAAATTCCATAACACTGGAACTAGAAAGGTCCAAACCGACAGTTACCGTCCTCTGTGATCTGTGAATGAAAAAAAAGTTTTTTTCAGGTTTGACCCATGTAAAAAATGGAGAGATCGCTGACCTTCAGCAGGACAGACATGACAGAATATTAGACTTGATGTTTAGCCGTGTTTTCAAATGCACACAGGTAGCTGGATTTCATGCATTTATGAAGTTTCATATAAGAAGCTGAACCTCAGAGGAAATCCATCTGTGAGCGGAAACAATAAACTCCCATAGCCGGTGAATCCAATGCTGAATGTAATGGTAAAAACTACCCCGCTCCTTTTTAAACAGTGAACATGGGGGGGCTGGGGAGGGGTGGATGGGGGACTAGGGCACCGTTTCCTCCCATTCCCTCTGGGAATTCCCAGCAGGCCTTTGCAGTCTCTCTTTGGTGGTCTCAGCTGTGTCGATGGTGTATCATTAGATTGCCAGATTGTCCTGTAATTTAAACTCAGTACTTAAACCATGATGGGACTAATTAATGTGTAACAACATCAGCGTGATTCAGCACTGAGGGGCAAATGAGGACTGTGTCATGAGGTTTGGCTCCAGTAATGATGCAGTAATAATTACAGCATCAGAAAAAACTTATCTATGAAAATATTAAGAAAGCTGCTTGAAAACTAACCACGGGGCAGTTCTCTAGTTTGATTCCAGGAGGAATTCTGGATTCGATTTTGGTTTGCAAACACCAGAGAATCATTTATTAGATGCTGTGATGCCCTTACATAAAGGCGCCACCTATAAACAAGCTTTCGTTTTTGTGTGTAGACTGAAAATGATGGTCTGAGTTTCTTGGTGAGCGCGCGACTCTGAGCTGAAAATAAGGAGCAGTGAGTGCAGAAGTCAAGAATCAAATGTCCTAGCCTCTTGATAACAGAGAGCAGCCCCTGCAGCCCAGGAGGATGGGTTTGTGTGATCAAGGATTGGCAGGGAAAGAAATCAAAGCTAAGCTGAAGAGGAAGAAAGTATTTCTTTCACCCTTTGTTTGTGGAATTGATTTTTCTTTCAGCCGCCTGCCACCAAAGCACTGACTGCAGGAGTCCTGAGAAGTGGAATTAAAAAACAAAAAGAAGAAAGTCTGAGAAAATCTGCTGATATGATTTGTGACGTGATTATTCTGAAGGGTAAAAGGTGTTAGGAGAGCGAATTGCTGCTGAAGAAGTGGAGTATTTAAGAAGTGATTAAAGTGATCTTCAGCTCTCACCCTCAACACTTTCTTTAACCTTGTCCTGAATTTCAAGAGAAATCTTTTTCCTCCAGCCATTTCACCAAAAAATACCCCCATCCCCCCCAAAACAAAAATTAAATTTAAAATGTAAAATGAGCAGAAATCTTTTTTTCTCTCCTGAATTGTTGTATTAAATGTGTTACATATTTCATTGTCTATCCTTTTTTTGCTACTTAGCCTGACCTCTCTCCCCAATGTAAAGTTTGTATATTGTATGTATGGTCGACTAGGTCTGTCATCTCAGTTGCAGGCAACTGCAACCGACAAATAAAGCTTATCCTTATCCATCTCTTCTGCTTTGTCCATCCAGAGGCGCACGAATGAAAGTCCGACATTTTATTTTTAACCTGCCACCAGGAGGCAGAGCAGATCACCTACTAATCAGAAGGTTGGTGATTCGATCCCTGGCTGCTTGAGTCTGCGTGCCGTATATCCTTGGGCAAGATACTAACCCCAAGTCACACTAACGCAGTGGATAAAAACATCAAGTTCACCAGGGAAGACACTAAGGACAACTGTTTGCCTTTCCTGGACTGCGCTGTGCACGTTGAAGAGAATGGCAACCTCAACATTGAAGTTTACCGGAAGCCCACACACACGGACCAGTATCTCCTCTTTGACTCCCATCACCCTCTGGAACACAAACTTGGAGTAATTAGGACCCTACACCACCGGGCAGAACATGTTCCCTCTAAGCCTGAAGGGAAAAAGAAGGAACACACACATGTAAAGGAAGCACTGAAAACATGTGGTTATCCTAACTGGGCATTCATAAAGTCAGCAAAAAGGCACAGAAAAGAAGATCAGACACCAGCGAGGGAGGATAAGAAAGACAGACGCAACAACGTTGTCATCCCCTATGTAGCCGGTGTATCAGAGAAACTCAGGAGAGTTTTCTCCAAGCATGACATCCCAGTGTACTTCAGACCCAGCAACACACTCAGACACAAACTGGTTCACCTGAAAGACAAAACTCCAAAACACAGACTGAACAACGTGGTGTATGCTGTACAGTGCAGTGAGGAATGCCCAGACCTCTACATTGGAGAGACCAAACAGCCACTTCACAAGCGCATGGCACAACATAGAAGAGCCACCTCCACGGATAAGACTCAGCAGTCCACCCTCCATCTTAAGATAAAGGGCACCTCTTTCGAGGATGCCAATGTTCACATATTGGACAGAGAGGACAGATGGTTTGAAAGAGGAGTGAAAGAGGCCATCTATGTCCACTGTGAGCGACCATCTTTGAACAGAGGCGGTGGTTTACGACACCAACTGTCTGCCATCTATAATCCAGTTTTGAGTTCCCTCCCAGACGCCTTAACGCCCACTCACATCCTGGGCCATCTGACCTCAGGAAATCACATGATAGGGTGGGGCCAGGTTTCACAATGAGCTCACCCGAAACCCTGGCTGACTAGGTCCCACACCCACTTTCACACCTTGGCGCATGTCATTAGAGGATCACCAGGGGGTCCTTTGTCCCTCCTTGGGGGGATACTCCCACTGGGTTTAAATCTGGGACTCTCGGCCATTTGACCTTAGAACTGAAGAAGCTTCTCGGATGAGAGGTGAAACGTCTTCAAGCAACTTAAAGAAGTCCAGATGCTTTTCTTTGCAAACTCCTTTGACTACGATGACCTGGATGACTGAGAACCTTCACAGACATATTTTAAGGCGTTGCTTTCTTCGCCTCTCTCAAAGGCCCTTTACCCTTTTCCCCCTTGTCTCTGAGGCTGCCCGAGTCAAAACAACGATTTATTTATTTTCCAGTCCACGTCTTCAGTCTTCCTCTATTGACTGTAGAACTATTGACAGTTTTATTTCGGTGTCAGTGAAAGCACCTTTTCTTTAGCTTTGGTTCTTCACAGCACCTCAAACCACAAAGCCCGAACTGCAGACTGCTCTTACAGAAGCCAGGTCACTGAAGCCAGGACTCGCCGCACTAAACTGAACAAGCATTTCCAGTTGTGTAAATGTGTCTGAAGAGGATGATTTACTGTTGTGAGAGGACAAATTCACACAACAGCTGGTCAGTGTCTGCGTCCGCAGAATGACTCATGACTGACCAGCATTGTGGTTTTATCAGCGGGGCGGCAAAGTCCAGGAAATTGCCTCCTTCACACGCTGAGAGTGTTGGAGGTATTCTGGGATGCAATTATAGCTTCATAACAAAGTCTTTCTTAAAAAAAAACATAACTTGTGGATGTTCTTGGTGTAGTTGCTGTAGTAACTCGTGTTTTGGTGGGAGGGGCCATGTAAAGGCCATGTATGGATGTCAAGCTGATAAGAACTGTTAATGGAACAAAGAACCGTGTATCTGCTGCAGAGACACAGAAGAGCTTCAGGTGATGTTTATGGTCCTCGGCGGTCAGCAGATGAAGTCATGCGAGAACAAAGAGAATGATTTCAAAAGTTGAAGCTTGGCGCTTAGAGCCCACCATAATTGTGTTTTTAGAGTCATTCAGGCCTGGAAGTGTTCATTTTAAGTCCATCATGCTGCAGACAGAAGGTGTGCTCATCCTGCTGAGAAAGGATCTATTTTTAAAACTTGAACTTTAAGGGAAACTGTCAAGTCTTCAAAGTCTGGAGCTGTGTGTATCGGTTATATTCAAAGCCAAATATTTCCTCTAAAATCTACTCATGACCCTCAAAGCTTTTAGTTAAGAGACTAAATTATTTTTGGGGGGCATGACTTGAAGAAAAGCAGTTTTATCATATGTCTGCACTTTGAGAGGGCGCAGAGTGGGACTGGTTTATTGCTCAGTGTTGTTTAATTAGGAATCTGAAGGTGAGATTAAATGTGCTGGTGTCCTGTGGCTTTGAGATAAACTTCTGAGGGGCTTCTGAGAAACAAATCGCAGTGGAGCTGCTTTTTTGTTGAATGTTTGTGACACGACTGCCACAGATGAAAGGAGCAGTTGTCATTGTTTCAGCGTGATTATCACCAATATTAACCTAAGAGAAATCTGAAATTGTGTCGTATATAGCATTATGTCATTTACATGTAATTTTGTGATTATGTATAATTTTCCAGTCTTGCATGTCCATAATCTTAATTGTGAATAATGACCTCTGGACAGATGAATCATGTGTTTGGTTGCAGTAATAGTAGACATGTTTGGCAGCTGACCCCTTTTTACTTTAACTCCAGCTTCAGAATTGCAATTCTAATCACAGGTATGTGATGTCACAGCATGCATCCAGAGGGAAAAAGAAGTTGGGAAAGTACAGACGTAGCTCATCACACAGTGGGAGAAACAGTAGTTGAAGTGTATGTATTCAGTAGATGGATGTCAAACAAAGCACTTTCACCCAGGAGTCAAGCCTTTGGGCCCAAGTGAGACCAACAGTTAGTTATCCATCGTTACCTTTAGAAGTTGTTGAGTTCCTTTTCTTCCACTTGTCTCATTCAGGGTCGTGGAAGGATTGGATACAACCCCAGCTGCCATAGGGCAAGAGGCGGGTTACACCCTGGACAGGTCATCAGTCTGTCAAAGGGCTAACTCAAAGACAGGCCACCATTCACAGTCTTTTCAAGCTGTTAGGGGGTATTTTGTGTTTTTTCTGTCAGAAAACCTCAGCCTCACAGCAGAGAATCTATTCATGCAGGAACCTCGATGCACCTGCAGTGGTGGAAATGTTCTGGTTTCAGGCTGCTTTGCTCCCTGAGGGACTGAGCTTTGAATTCTCCATCATAACGAAGTGCTTGAAGAAAATGTGGAGCCATCTGTTCAAAAGCTGAACTAGAAGTACAACATCTTGGTTTTTAACTGACTTTAAAAATGACTAACATTTTTTATTCTGAATTTAATTTAAATAATTTTTAGGTTCTCTTCTAAATTTACCTAATTTCTAAGAGAATTTTTTAAATATATATTTTTTAGTCAATTCTTAAAAATTTTTTGAGAGCTTGTCAGTGTTTATTTCCTACATTTTTTCCTTTCATATATTCATAACAGGTTTATTTTAATGTGCCCTGTTACTGAATCTGTTCTAAAATGGTAAATGGCCTGTATTTGTAAAGCGTTTTACACTACATTCAGTCATTCACCCATTCGTGATGGCAAGCTACATTGTAGCCACAACTGCCTTGGGGTGCACTGACATAGGCGAGGCTGCCGGACACTGGCGCCACCGGGCCCTCTGACCACCACCAGTAGGCAACGGGTGAAGTGTCTTGCCCAAGGACACAACAACTGAGACTGTCCGAGCCGGGGCTCAAACCGGGAATCTTCAGATTACAAGACGAACTGCCAACTCTTGAGCCACGATCGCCCCTAAAAAAAAAAGTCTTAACTGTATGAGTGATAGGGGAAAAGGTAAAACTCTAGAACTGGAGTGCTTTCTCTGGTTAATGATGTTTGGTGACAGACAGCTTTATAAAAGAGGAAAAAAAGGTCACATGACTACTCTTATCTAAAATGCTGCAGTCCAAAGTCAGATGATTTTGATTGGCCAGATATCTTAAATATAACCTTTCTCCTGCTTCTATCAGCAGTCCCATCATTCTGGTGTGAGTTCATCTTGGTTTAATCTCGCCAAAGACTTTTTCTCTCTCCAAGTCCACTCTGGCCTGAGAGGTGCAACGGGATGTTCAGCCTATGTGGTGGCAACAAATAAAAACTTGACAAGATTAGCTTGTCAACATTTTGCTTTGCATGTGCCATCTCCTCTATTAGTTGTGAATATGCTAAAATACAGTATCCACACACAACCGTGGCGATGTTTAGCTGTTACAGAATCCATCTGTGGAGGGAAGGTAGAAATGAGCCAAGTAACAGTCAGACAGCAAGAGAAAATCAGGCTGCTGGACAGACTTGTTGAAAATCTGTTGGCTTCACAGTGTGATGCACTGAGTGCCTCTCAAGTCATTTCTCAACTTGAAAAATGACACTAAAGCCCTGAAAACCTGCTGGATCTTCTCCTCATTCACCCTGCCACTGCACCACCACACTGCTCTTAGCAGCAACAGCTTCCTGACATGAATGAATGTGAAGCTTTATGTCAATCTCTGTGAATAGATTAAAGTTTAGAATAGCCTGAAGCAGGTATGAATCCAGCAGGTGTGATGAATGAAGGGTTTCAGAAGCAGAAGGTCGCTGGTAGCGTGAGAGTCTCTTCAGGCTTGTTCTGTATAAACAACTGAGATAAATGCTGAAGGTTCCCACTCAGTTTGTTTTTATCTTCTACAACCTGTCTTTCTGGAAATTACATTGTGGTGTTTTGGTCTGTGTTTGAGGGACACGTAACTGCTGTCTGGAGATTTTTCATAAAGTTTGTTTCAAAAAGTTTCAGTAAGTTAACAAACTTTCTGCAGTTCTCACTACAGTTGCTTTATTGGTGTTTTGTTCTGGGACATTTTAGACGTCGATGGGATTTCTTTTCTTGAATGATTGAGCATGCAGCAGTCAATTCTTCTTTAAAGGTTTAGGAAAAGATGATTTACCACTGAAAGCTCTGTTTTCTTGGTTTTATGGACGATGAGGCCTGTCAGAGGATAACCTAGAAAAATATGTAGTCCAGGCACTAAATATACTTATTTTTAATTAGAGTGATCTGATCCCAACAAACTAAATCTGCAGAAGCAAGGCACTTTTGGTGGGATGTGTTATTATTAGGGAGAGGAAATGAAACAAATAAACTAAGTTAAAACTGTGCACTGATAATGAAGCCACTCTTCTGTCTGGTAATTATCTTTTAGTATCAGCATGGATATATCCATAGATCTTCACATCTCTTTGAGTCACAGTATCCTTGTGAGACTCAGGTGAAACTATCATATCCTCCTCTGCATGAAACTGAAAAATAACGCCAGCAGAAACTCTGAGAATCGTCTTTAGCTGCATTGCACTTTGCTGCAGGTGACCCGTGATGACAGTTTCTGTTGTTCGCAGTCACTGGATAAAAGCCAGACTTTAGAAAAGCGTCTGTCCTGGTGTGATGATGTTGTGAATTGCAGGTTGAGGACCCAAACTCAGGACTCTAAAAGTCAAGCAGAAAGTAACAAAAAATTGACCTTTTATTAAGTTGATGGAAAGTCAAGCAACAAGAAAGAATCTAGAATTTCAGTGACTAACCAGGCCGCACATGAAGGCAGGTAAACAGATGCTCTGACAAAGAACAAGAAGAGACAGGACTAGACACACTGAGGGCTAATCAGGGGAGGTGGAAACAGCAGGGAAACAAGGGGCAACTGAACACAATCAAGGAAATGAATAGCTAGAAAGTAAAAATCAAGACAGGGCAAGGGAGAAACTGACAAAGTAAACCAGGAAATAAGAGGACCAAACTTAACAAGGACAAGAAAATCAGACACAATACACAGAGAGTCACGGGAATGCTGGAATAACAACCGAGGACAAAACAAGAGCTGACATTACTCAAATAATAAAAAGGTAATTATTCAAGAAACATGAGGTCTTACTCTTGAAAACAGAAATGGAAAAAAACTAAACGGAAACTAATCCTGAAAAGCAGAATAAAGAACAAAATACAAAGATCGTCACACATGAAGACTTTTGAAAACGAGTGGGAGGAGACTCTCGAATGGAAATTAAAAACCAAACATGATTTAATTTTGGCTGATCTCACATCGACAATCTGACATGCCCAGAAAGCTTCCAGATGAGTCTCACGCTGATTTCTGGCACCGAATACTTTGTGATTTCATGTTGGATGTCAAACTTGCCCTGAGACAAGAAATAAAGATTTTAGATTCGATTTCACATCCTAACATTTTTTGGCCACACCAACAGAGCACACGCTGCATTTGCAACTATTTACCTCTTTACCTTGGCGTCTGCATATATGGGCTGAAAATGTTGTACCTGGACACCCAAATTAAGACTTTCAAAAAAGAGCAACTTGTGTCTGATCTACATCTACAGCTGTGTCACGAACTACCCTGAGAGCAGAAGATGATTCTCTCACTTCTTCTCACACTAAAACTACTTTTTCTGTCTGGGTTACATCTGTTCACCCCCATTTTAACCATCCTAAATACATCTGCATCATCTTGTACTTTATATCCATTTTTCCATCCAGCTTATTCAGCCCGGGGACACGGCTTTAAACTCTGAGCTCCTATATGACATAAATAATAAATAAATGATTGCATTAATAAAACATGAAGTGCGCTACAGTGATATGATGTAAGATTTATGGGTGAGTGTGAGGTCCATGAATGAATCTTTGTGCAGACCAGTCCAAACTCCCCCCTGAGCCTGTCTGTCAGTCACTGAATGTACAGCAGGGTAGAGAGACCAGGTTTGAGTCCCGAATATGAAACTGTACCGAGTCACAACGCAAATCTGTGACATGCTCACAGTGACACCAGCTCTGGAAACAGTCTGCTTTTTATTAACATTCTGACAGTTTAACACAAGCAACAGCAGGACAGAGACTTCAGTGCAACATCTTTGTAGAGATGATTATGTACAGAAGCAGGAGAGGGTTTTTTTCTCTCCCCTGGACAGATTTTAACTGCAGAAAGGAGCCAAAATGTTTTCTTTCATACTCCTGCTCCTGTCTTCAGAGAAGAGAGGAATGAAACCAGGAAGGCCAAAAATCTGTATCGAAATAAAACTGAAAAATGATACTTTAGCAGTGACCGCAGAGCAGCTTGGCCGGGGATAAAATGAATGGCATCCATAAACCAGCGCTCTTGTAAAACAAGGGAACCCATTTCTTAACATGCTGTGGATGATGCTGACCTGACAAATGCATTTAATTTCTTTTTTCCTCATTTTTAAAACATCTGACTTCTTAAATAATGTTTCCAGGCTGAGGGAGCCTCTCACACCTCGAATGAGTCATAATCTTAAAAGATGAGGTTGTTCTTGATTGATGCCAGATTAGATCCACTGCAGTTTGTTTGTCATTCTAGACAGAGCACATAAGCATCTTGGAAAACCAAAATCTCACATGAGCATTTTTATTTGCAGACGAAGCCCCCGTGGATCAGAATATATTACACTTTTTAACTGATAGCATTCTGCAGGTTTCTGTAACTGTGCCTGTGTTCCTTCTCCTCTGCTTCTACTGTCTACACCAGGGGTGGGGAACTCCAGGCCTCAAGGGCCGGTGTCCTGCAGGTTTTAGATGTGTCCTTGATCCAACACAGCTGATTTAAATGGCAAAATGACCTCCTCCACATGCCTTGAAGTTCTCCAGAGGCCTGGTAATGAACTAATATTTTGATTCAGGAGTGTTGACCCAGAGTGTTGTTTAAAAACCTGCAGGACGCCGGCTCTTGAGGCCTGGAGTTTCCCACCCCTGATCTACAAGGACAGCTACAAACTTCTTTACCATTTTCTGATGACCCTGCCCTGCTGTCTCCTCTTCAGGGTTCACTGTGAGGTCATAGTGGCGCTCTGCCTGCACTGCCCAGGTGGTGTAATGAAAACTTTGTTGACCTTAATGTGACGAAGACTAAGAAAATAATTGATGATTTCCAGAATGACAGCAGTACGCCAAAAGCTGGTATCATACACGGCGAAAAAGTCCAAATTGGGGATACTCGGAAATAAATATCAGCTTAAATCTGATGCAGACAAAGTCAGTGGTTAAACGAGGAAAACAAAGAATTTACTTGTTGCACACTATTTCTTACCATTTCTAAAAATATCTTGTGTCATTTCTTTATTATTTTACAGAAAGTCTTTTAACATTTTCTTTCATGTGCTGGTTCAGTGGGCTTTCTGTGAAGGACAGGAACAGTCTCAATAGCATTGTGAAACTCTGTTCCAAGATCAAAGATCTCAGCTCACTTTGGGAGAAAGTAAAAGGTTTCATTCATCGATCTGAGCACGCTCTTTCACGTGAATTTGTTTTATTGCCCTCAGGTCAGTGCTATCATGCAGCCTTTAGAAAAACAAAGCACTTCTCAAATTCTTTCATACTTTCTTCTATTCAGCTGATAAATGTCAAGAGAGGCTCTTTGTTTTTATTCATCTGGTTATGAATAGGTTCATGTGTGGAGTTCTGCTCGGAGACCACAACGTCAAGCTGCTCACTGACAAACTGAATATTGCGTGTTGAATGCTAGACTTCTATATTATGTTCTATATTATTTATAAGTGTGCATTTATTTTATTTTTTTCTTTTACCTATTTCATTTATCTATCCATTATAATGGTGGACTGACAAACAGAATTGCCCAATGTGGAATAAATGATGTTTTCTGAATCTGAATGTTTATTTTAAATTTGGTTATGGTACCCTAGATGAACCACAGCATAGCCAACTAATATCATGCCTTATGCTAATGCTAGCTTTTCACAGTGACAGTTTACTGGAACACCTGAATAATTACCCCAGACTGAACATAAACATGGTCACAAGTCAGTATGCTTATTTCATAACCAAAAATAAACCTCTGTGGCTGAAATACGAAGCTAAAAAGTGCCAAAAACTGAAGTTCATTGACGGACACTTGCTGCCTCCAAAAGTGAGTCAGTCTGGATAGGCTCCCAAGTTTTACAGCTGAAATAAACATGTTTACATCCTGATATACAAACTGTTATTTCATAAATGTCATGGTTCCTGGGTCGTTGATCCAGTTTTTCTAGTTTGCTGTTCTCTGTCCTCAGTTATCTTTTTGGTTATGTGGGTCCTAGGTCTAGATTCTTGGTTATGATTTAGTCCTCGAGTTTCAGTTCATGTCTGTTTTCACTTAGTATTATGCCTTGGGTTATTTGGTTTAGTGTCTTGTTGTTTTTCTTGGCTTTCCCCTTATTTTCTGTGTCCATGGGAGTTTTCCCGGGTGTAGTTGTTCTCAGGTTTTGTTACTTTCTGTTTTGTTTTGTCACCTTGTCTTGTTACTTAGATTCTGTTCAGCTGTGTCTCATTTTCCCCAGTGTGTCCTCTCTTTCTAACTACCTCATGTGTCTATTTAAGGCCTCAGTTTTCCAAAGGTCTTTGTTTTTCTACATGGTGCACTCCTGTCGGGGGGTTTCTTTTGGCTCCAAAGACGCATGTTTGGCTCAGTTTTGTTTTGTATTTTCTGTGAGTTCTAGCGATTAAGCTATCCTTTGAGTTTGTCCTTCGTATTGGGTCCTAAATCTGTCTGCTACACAGCGTATCATGACAAAAATCTCTTATTTTACTTTTGCTAAGGTGTAAAGTTTGAGCTAACAGGTGCAGCTGTAGCTGCTAGCTATCTGCTAGCCTTCATTTTAGCTAATTAAAGTCACTGTACTGTATTAATGCTGCCAGACATGCTTTAGAAGTTATCAGTAGAATCTGAAAATCATTTCTAAAAACCTACAGGAAATGTGTGGCATGAACTGCAGCATTGTAACCTCAAGAAAATAAAAGCTGACTCTTTCCACCTTCGTGGGTGAAAGCAACTTATCGTTAATGTTTTTTAATTGGAGGAAGGAAGACTGAGCAGCTCCTTTCAGGTCAAATGAAACTATTAAAAAAAATTAATTTAACTTTATGCTATCAAACTAGTGGACAAGGGTGGTCTTAATGGGACAGATCGAAGTGACGTCTGATATAGAGGTTTTAACCTCTAAATTGTAGCCTCAGACAGCATTTCATGATTTTTTTTTCACTATTTCAGCAGGTGATAATCCAGAGACAAGCTAAAACAAAATGATCCTTTTGTCCTCTGCATAGCAGGGAATGAGATGGGATGTTAGATCAATTTCCAAAGACAACTAGTGTCAAGACAAATCAAAATAATTCCTAAAATTGAACCTTGGGGTACACCACAGATTTCCGATGATGATGAAAATTAAAACCAACTCAGTGTGGCAAAGTTGATGCAAACCTGTGTTTCAAGAAGGGCTATCAAAATAGAATCATCAGCAGTTAAATTCATGTTAAAAACAAAAAAGTTTAACTTTGATGCAGAGAAACCACAGAACGTGGTGATGTAAGGTGGAACTTCTTCCACTTCTCGTTTCTTTGTAGATGTGTTTTGCTTATTTGTATTTTTCCCACCTGAAGTCAACAGTCTCATAGAATTAAAACTAATGGCCATCCTCATCCAGCTAGAGAGAAATAACGCATGGCTGTTGGTCACTGGTATAAATTGCTGTGTCCCTGTCAGCTGAATGACTGATCTGCTTGGCCTAATGAGGAATTTAAAATTCAGCTCCACAATTACACATAAAGAATAATTGTGATTAGCGTGACAAAGTAGTATTGCGTCCCCTCTGCCACCCGATGGATGATGTGGTTTCTCATTAAGTAACAAAGAGACTGGAGCCGCTAATGCCAGCAAAAGAAAATGATGTGGTTATTAAATGATTTATGTTTGCATTCAGTGCAAAAATATGAAGTGTGATCAATGGTTAACGCAGTAATGATTTGTAGCCTTTGCACAATGGCAGGACCTTGATGTCTGATTTGAAATTGTGTTTTCATAGAAATAGTTAAATAGTTTTTTTTTTTTAATATTCTGTTCATTTTGCAGAATAATACAAAGTCATTTCAGGGCTGAATCCTTCAGTCCCTCGCATCCACTGTTTGACTTCCTCCTCACGGCCACAGGTTAGACTAAACTGCTTCTACTGCACAGGGAAGCAATGCACCATTGGAGGTGTACTCTTCAGACCTGCTGCAAAGTGCTTCACCTGTGTTTGTATGAGTTTAATGAAGACTAACAGGGTCGGGGGTACTGCTTACCTTCAGCAATGAACCAATTTTTTTCAGTATTGTTTGCTTCAATAGAGGGAGGCTCTTTATAGGCACCGCACGGAGGAAGTATGCCTCATTGTGCTTGCATTAGCTCTGTTTCCAGCTGTTTTATGACCATTTTCAAATAGAATATGAAAGAAGTTTTAATGCTTTGCTGATGTGGAAAAGCTGGAATACCTTGATAAACATAAAAACAAAAGTCACAAGATTTGTGTTGAGCACATGTTTTCTTTAAGTGATCTCTTCTTGTGGAAGGTTTAATGTCACACAAGGAGCTTCATCAACAGTTTATCTGATGCACATATGAAAGTAGCGGGTAGAGAATTAAAATACTGTGATGTCAGACCCCAACACACACACACACACACCGTGGTTATGGTAACACACACTTCTTTATTGTAACTGTGGTTTCGGCTTAACGCACGGGACACAGACACTCCCGACGCAGTAGTCGCTCTGTCACTTCCTCGACTGTCACTGAAACATAAGAAAAGTCACAATAGGTCACTCGTCCCAAACACCTGTTCAGCCCCGCCTTCGCGCCGCCCCGGGAGCGCACCGTGCCACCCCTCCTCTGCAGCGGGCCAGAGACCACACCCGCGCCACAAATACATTTAAATGAAAATGCATTGTGTTGATTGTCCTTTTTCCTTAGCCTTCATTACATATTTAGCTACAACACTCTGATTAAACATACCAAGGAAAGAAATACACTCGTTGTTGAACATGCTTGTTAGACATTCTCAGCACTTGAGGAAAAACGTGGACCTTTAGTAACTGGTCGGACCTTCTTTAACTGTCTCTAATGGGTGTGGCGTTAATGGTCCTACGTGTTTGTTGCTTGTGTTTGGTTTTGATTGTAATGTACTCTTTGTCTTTGAGTGTCTAGTTCTTTGTGCGTCTCTATTCTGTTGTTTCGCCTACGTTAAGTGTTTTCATGTGTCTGCACTGTCCTGGTTAGTAATAGTTCCTCACTTCCTGTTTTATTTTGGCAGTCTTTTGAGCTCCTGTGTGGATTTTTTTTTAGCTCACTGCTCACTCAGTACTGTGAGTTCATACTTGTCTTCATTCATAGATGATTTGTGTAACTCTGAGTCTAAGCGCTGTAGCACTAATGGGTCTAATCTTGTTGCCCTTATTGGAACCCAGTTTTACTCTTGATTTTGGTGTTGCATGCTAAAACAGATTGTCAGTAATTGTAAAGTGTGCCTGATATGAGACCTGACCATCCTCAGCATTATACTAGATGAGGTCTAGCAATATTACAGTGGCTAATCTTAATTATCACCATGAGTCCTTTCTGATGAATATGCTCTCATCAAAGAGATTCAAGAGGTAATTACTGATGTGTAGAAAGTATGAAATTTAAAAAAATAAAGTATATATAGCTATATCTCTATACATCTATCTGAGGGTTGTAAATATTTAGAAGTGAACAGTAGATCAAATTATATTATTTGCATCTTAGACTGATAAGAGTTCATTTCACTGTTCAGATGAGCTGCATCTCTCTTAACGTGAGAGCACTTTATGATCTTACAGTTTCATTGGGATGTTGATCTGTCCGTGCAGTGCAGTCGTCAAATGCATGACTCACAGCGGCACAGAGAAAGTTGAAACAACTTTTAAAAACAGGTAGAAATGAACGAGGGGCAAAGTGAGTGGATGAGCTTCAGTCAGTGTGAGAGTGGCAGGAATCAGAAGTGAGTGGAGCAAAAGGGCAGGAGAAAGTCAAGAAACAGGCAGGGAGGCAAAACCTGGCAGCTGATCAGAGAGGAAAGGCCATGAAGCTGCAGCAGGTACACGATAACAGAGACCCAGCAGCATGTGATTATGATTGAGATAATGCTGTCAGACACCAGAAGCCAGTGAAAATGCCTGCAGATGTCTCACATTGTGCTTTGGAAGTTGGATAAAATGAACACCAACTTAAACATTTGACTTCATTCCTCCAACCAGCGGCTACACAGCAAACAGAGTTAACCCCTGAATTATTTAGTTGATGTTTATAGTCATTTAAATACATTTCCACCCTTCAAACAAGCCTTAAAGTATGAATATTTTAGCTGTTGTGACTACAAAAGCAAACCTCCATGTTTCTTCAACCCTGTGTGCAGAGGCTGAGACATACAGCTATGTGAAAACCGTTTTCAGTCCTCTGTGTAGACAAAGAAACCCTTACTGGAAGGAGGGAGCAAATACCTGTAAATGCAGTTGGTTAGTTGATCATTAACAAGCATAATTAAACCTGTAAATGTTTTTGCAGTTTGCTGATCTGGAGCGTTTAGGTGTGTTTTAACGTAATGCTGCAGAAAAGTGAGCTTGAATTCGTCCACAATGATGTGATAGACTGAAAGCCACACAGAAAACAAATCCTTCAAGTTATTGATGCTAAACATAAATCTACAAGCTACTGAAAAATATTGTGTTCTGCAGTCCTGTGACTGAAGAGGTCATTTGGATGAGAGACGAAATGTTTCTCGCACTGAAAATGCTACGTCCAGATGAACAGAATCAACTTTGTGTGATTTCCTTAGCTGGATGTTTGGGCATGCATCAAGACAATTACTGAAGCGTTGGAATGAGGGGAGTTTACATGTAAAGTGTTTTATCATGCTCTTTCTTACTGTTTTATTCCATAAACATTTTACTGACATTTCCCTCCGTCCCTTGCAGGTATAAGGCCATAGTAAACCCCATGGACATCCAGACATCCAGCGCTGTCTTCTGGACGTGTCTGAAAGCTGTTTCTATCTGGCTGCTGTCCGTCCTGCTGGCTGTTCCTGAGGCTATTTTCTCCCAAGTCGTCTCCATGCAGGTAACATGAAGTATATCAACTCCTGCAAACAGTACTATTAGTATAAGTTTCAAGTTTTATTGTCATATACAGATAAACATTGTAGCCACATTTACCCGTAATGAAATTCTTTGGCTCGTGCTCCCCAGCTTTACATGAACATATAGAAAGTGTGCAGTTACATTAAGAAGAAAATGACAAGACAACAACTACAACTACAACAACAATTAATAAAATACTAAAGTATAAAATATTAAGAGAATTTAAGACAGTTATTTGGTATTTACATTTTGTGCAAAAAACTTGTGCAGTGAGGATTCTAAAGTGGTTAAAGTGACAGTGTGTGTAGAGTCCAGTAGTTGTAGTGAGTGTGTAATGGTGTGTGCAGAATGTCAGCAGTAGAAACTATCCCTGTGTCTGCTAGTGTGGGTCTGAATGCTCCTGAACCACCCGCCGGGCGGCAGGAGTGTGAAAAGTCTGTGGCTGGGTGGCTGGGGTCAGAGAGGATCTGCTGCGTCTTCCTCATGCAGCGCTATTAGTGGAAATATCATCTGAATTTCAGGAGCAGGACCACACCTCATTCACGCTCCTTCCAGCCTCAGGCTATATATGCCCCCTCATTGGTGTAACTTTGTGCTGAACATTGGGGGGGGTCAAGATCTCTGTCTAAATAAATAAATAAATCTGAGTAAATTCCCAGGTGATTAAACATGCAACTATTTTGCTGGTAATAACTGAAATGAGTAAAGAAAATCAACAGCCTATTTATGCAAGATAATTCATAATTTTATTGGGGAGGTTATATTGGTTGGGTCTGATTATTGGGGGGGTCATAACCCCCCTAACCGCCCCTGTGCCCCCTTCACCAATACCTGCTGTTCTCATTTTCATGCCTCACCCTCCCCCCCCTTTTCCTTCTCTTCTTCTCTTCTCCTTTTCCTTCTTTCACTTCTCGTTAAAACATGGGGATCTGCCTGGCCCGGGAGCCGCTGCCAGTCCCCTTCGAGGCCTTCCCCAAACCACAGCACCAGTTCATAGTTCCTCAGCCTTCATCGCTTATCGTTACTGAGGATGTGGTCCCAGCTAGTGAAGTACTAGTAATACAAGTATTAGAAAATTCTGCCGTGGCTTCAACATCAGACCCTCTGAAGAGAAATGTGCAATGTCATTGGTGCGTAAAACGCTGCAGAATAAAGTGGTAAACATTTCACTTTACAGTCCATGTTCCCCTCCTTTACCCGAACACGTCTTCACACTCCCCCCTCGCCCCAGAGGCCACAGGCTGGGCATCGATCTGCTGCGTTTTCACGCTGGGCTGGTGGATGACGAGAGCTGATGAAATGTCTCTGCTCGCTGATTTAAGAGACGTATTAGGGCCATCTCACGCAGGGTGACACAAAACAACCAGGATCATTGTTTCTGAGCGATTTATAGAATATTAACGAGCTCCGTTTTCTCTGTCATAGGAAACATTTAGTTTGTGTACCTGCTGCGTCCACGCTGATGGAAATCCAATTCAATCAGCCATCGAACACACTGAGGATCCATCCAAGTCAAGCCTTTACCTTTGTAAGAGCCGGAGTCGAGCCGTCACAGAAACTTTGAGCATGTTTGATGGCGTTCAGGGTGTTCTCGTTAAATCCTGAGAACCATCACAGAGTCAATCACAGCAGATATAAGTGAATCTGTGAGCGAGGCAGAAGACGCTGATTATGACCGAGGCAGCGGGACACAGCCATGAGCTGTGACATTCTACTGATGTTCTGCCCCTCCCTACCCCCTGGAAAGATTCTTTCGGTCAGATTTATGAATGACGAGTTTCTGCTTTTCATTCCTCATTCTTCCTTCAGCACTTCTCGAACATAATATTCATCTTAATGTCTCTAAGAACAACAACCCATTCTGTTTTATTTCCTTTCCACTCCTCTCCTTTCCTTGCTGTCTCCTCTTTGTCCTCTCTCCTTTCCTAATTTCCTCTTCTTGTTTCCTCTCAGGGTCACAGGGACAACACAAATGTCACCTTTGTGAACTGCGTGCCCTACCCACTGTCCAATCAGATGCACCCTAAGATCCACTCAGTGATGATCTTCCTGGTTTACTTCCTCATCCCTCTGGCCATCATCTCGGTGTACTACTACCACATCGCCCGCACGCTCATCAAGAGTGCCCATGACATGCCGGGGGAAGTCAGCGAGCACACCAAGAGACAGGTGACCACTGGATGATGAGTGGATGAGTGAACGAGTGTGGAGTGCTTTCATTTCACGTTGCGCCATGGAGAGTTTCTCTGGACCACAAAGAAAACATAAAGCCGTGAAGTCACGCAGGAGCAAAGTGAGTTAATAGCCTCCTGTGATTTGTGAATCTTGGGGGAGATAAAGCCTCTGTAGTTAAGTTTAGGTGGGATCGACTCGGACGTGATGCTTTTTGCACCCACACCTTCCGTTCTCGGCAACTTCGGAGGCCTTGGTAAACAGCTTGGTCATGAGGGAGGCTCGGCGCAGGGCTGTGTCAGCCGGAATGAGTAATCACTTTACACAAGCTTGATCTTCACAGATGGAGGAGAGGTGAGGAGGAGGGGAAGGCTGAATTATTAAAGCCCGACCAGCAGCAGGTCAGATCAGGTGTACACACTTGGTGAAGGAGTGGCAGACCTGGGAGTCCCTGCTGTGTCTCCAGAGTGTATGCTGACAATAATCAGTGCTGATGGAAAGTCCAGTTTAATGTCCTTCATCACTCTAATGCAATCAGAGTCTGGTCATACTCACCACTCTGAGTTTCTCTTCAAAAGAAAAGTTTTTACTTCCTGTTTTTCGAGCCATCAGTCAGAACCGACACTTCCTGGAGGTTTTCCACATTAAAAGCCTGATTCTATGCGCCGTCTGGAAGTCTTTTATATTCCATGAACTGTCTGTGCTGAGTGCAGTCAGTCACACCGTGAGTAGAGCCGTTAGCATTAACAGCAGAACCGCTGACAGAGCTGATGGAGCCTGAGACAAGGTTCTTCTTGTTCTTTGGAGATTTGACTGGACAAAAACATTCAGATCCTACTCCGGCAGCTCTGATGCGCTTAATGTTGACATTTTGTCTTCTCAGTAAGACTTCACCTGGAGTCACTGTGAAGGTTTCACTCGTTTCAAGTGACAGAAATGGACGTTTCAAAGAAACTACATCAGACTAAACACACAAACTGGCGTTTATAAAGGTGTAATGTGTGACAAAAATGTGTGTATCTCATGCATACTTCAGACCACATGCTGCTTTCACTGAGTTTGCGTTTCTGTAATCGGACCTGATGTGTGTTTCCTTTTCATCTTCCTGATGTTGTCTCTTACCTGGAGGTGTACAAAGTGGTTTTATGAAGAGTAGAAACAATCTCATGTGGATGGATAAGTTTCCAGTTTGCTCGTACTCGACTCGGATTTGTTTCAGTTGAGTGAAACTTGATTTGGCAATGTCTCCGATCACTCTCGACTTTGCATTTTTCTAATCACATTTAACTTTCGCTCAACTTGATTCGCCTCACTCTGGACCTGAACTGTGGTTGTTAAAACTTAGCCTGAGACGTGACTGTGACTGGCCTCAGACTCGGTCTGAGATCGCACTGAGCTCAGACTAATGACTTTGTCTCTGGGAGCAATGCGTGTTCAGCAGCTTTGGTGTTGCCAGCTGATATAAAGGCTAAGAATTTGTGCTCCCTGTGCTAATTTTTGTTTGTAGTCATACTATAAATCTAGTTTCATAAAAATAAAAAATAAATAAGTAAATAAATCAGCACAAAATTATAGCCAGTGATTTTTAGTTTGCCTTTCCACCAGAGAGGAGTAACGAATGTCAGTGGAACCAAGCCAGAATACTGCGTGTGTGAATGAGAGGGAGATGGGTGGGAAGATGAGCATGCAAGGAGTGGAGAGAGCAAGGGTGGATAAGCTTAAATACCTGTGCTCAGCCTTTTGCTCTTCACACAGACAGTCCACCTGCAAGAAGCCAAAACCTGCTCAAACATGATTGACCCTGGGTCTAAGGCTCAAGTACCATCCACCTGAATGATGCAGGTGATAACCCTTCAAGTTTAGCTACTATCTGTGTGCAAACACACAGACATGTTTTTCATGAAGGAGTTTAATAAGTGAACATGCCATCTTCCAGAAGTCCGACTGCAGGCCTGAGCCTCAATGAACTCGGGGTTAGTGCAGTCCCTGCCTCCTGAATCAGCTCCTGATACAGTAGGAGTACAATCACAGTGTGGCCCTGAAACATGAAAAACACTGATGATCTGCCGGGCTGTGGTAAATGGTAAATGGACTGATTCTTATATAGCGCTTTTCTACTCTCCCGGAGTACTCAAAGCGCTCTATACAACATGCCTCATTCACCCATTCACACCCACTCATACAAGCACTTTTAAACTCAAGTGCAACATAAACTACATTCATACACATTCATACTCCGATGAACGCATCGGAGGGCAACTCGGGGTTAGTATCTTGCCCAAGGATATTTGGCATGCAGACTGGGGAAGCCAAGGATCGGACTACCAAACTCCCGATCAGTAGCTGATCTGCTCTACCACCTGAAGCACAGATGTGTGCGATTTGAACAATGACAGAAATAAACAGCTTGTTAGAACAACTAATAGATAACCAAAATGTCCCCAAGCCCGTGGTTTAGGAAAAAATGAGGACAAAATATGACCCAGTGCTTTTCTGGGTCATCACTGGCTGTTTGTCTTCAGCTTCCATTCAACTGTTACTGTGAGAGACACTCCAATGAATGTGCAGAATAAATACAGAGCATGTTTCCATCCTCATCAGCTAAAGCCCCCCCTGTGGGGTTTGTCCCTGAAACACTCGGATGCACACACTGACAGCAGATATCACAACTTCCTGCTTCCTGCTGGTCAGAGCAGTGACTTCTAAACTCTGCTGTTGGTTTGTAAAGCGCTTGGCAGTTTAAGTCTGAAACTCGTTTGTGAAGTTTAACTTTCGTCTGGTTACTGCTGTATTTTATTACATTACATCTAGATATTCAAATGCTGCGTCTTGTACTCAAAGCCATTTTTTCCATTTTGCAGGGGTTCCAGTCGAGTTTGCACAACGTGAAAACAGAGAGGGCTCAAATGTTGAGCTTCCACATACCACAGAGAAATTAGGAGGTTGTCTGAATATGCCAAAAAAAGGAATTAAACTAACAGAAGAATTTATATTAAAATGTTTAAAAGCCAGAATTATCATCTCAACCTAACCAACTTCAAGCTCTGCTCATCAGCCTCATCAGGCCCTTCATGTTTTCTAGCAAGCAGCTGGCACGGTGCTCATGTTGCTGTTGTTGTGGTCCCTGATATAAATAAGCTGCTTCCACGGAGAGGATCTTCTCTCACGGTTGGACTGCAGCGGCTGATTTCAGGCCTGGTTCTGCTCTGCAGGATCAGTCTGAACAGGAGCTGCAGCGGATGGAGAAGAGGTTTATGTGCACAACACGGATGAGAGAATCAACTCAGAATCAGCTAATCACATTGGACTGTTATTTATCACAAAGTATTTGACAAATATAATTTTTGTAGGAGAGACTTATATAAGGCATTATTTAATAATTCAATGAGGAAAGCGTGCTTTGAAGGGAGCCTGCTCTCCACCACCACAGTCAGACTTTCGGTCTGTTGGAAACACTGCGGTCTTTTTAACTTGATCTTTATGTAGGAAGAGATTCAGCTGCTCCTTTTGCTGCAGCAAGGACAGGAGCCTTTAGTAAAAGGGACTCACAGAGGCACACTTTAGGGCGTTTTTACACCCCTGGCTCATTTAATCTGGTCGAATCAAAGTGAAAAATCCAAAAGAACCAAAAACGCTATTGATGTGTCAGATGTGTCATGGCTAGTTGCTGGCCCATGCTGACCTTCAGACATCTCAGGCACTTCGCCACATCCCAGAATGTAAAGCCTACATACCAGGCGTGTTCTTGGTCATATCGAGGTCAGATCGCTTTCCCACCGTAAGAGAACTTCTCTGGAGTTCATCTGGTCTTGATGTATTTGTTTTGTCCATGCCAGGGTGCGATTACCATACTCACATCTGCACAAACAAACCAAAGTTTGAATTAAATGGACTGTAGAGTCTCTTTTCTATCTTTGCCTTTTATTCCTTATGTTAGGCTCTTCCTGGCTAGAGTATTCTGGCTCGTCTCACACATGGCTGTAATGTAGATGACGAGAGCATGCTTTTGGACACGTGATGCTAATGCTGACAATGATTAAATCAGGTGAGAGAAAATAGACCATCACGCAGTCCAAAGTCAGACATTTGCAGAATTAAACCCTCCTTAACTTCTTCTTGCACGTCCGTGTCGGTCTTGTCGTATCGTGCACGTTGACTAATTCAGCTCATTACAGCTGAATCCATCCGTCCCTTCTCGAGGGGGACTGATATTATCAGCACTACAATAAATGGGGGAAAGCCTTTTCTCACCCCGCCCATATCTTCACATCTACAGGAGCGCAAAGACATTGTACATTAACTGCAGACACATCAATCCCAAACCCGCCTACTGTCTTATCAGAGGGCAGAGCTAATTCATTATGTTCACCCAAGATAAGAAATACATCAGAGGGCGATGATCGCGCACGCACGCACGCACGCACACACGCACACACACACACACACACACACACACACACACACACACACACACATAGCAGCTGGCAAACTGAATTTAAAAACCACATCATTGACCAAACATCGCTGTACTGATTTTTGGTCATTTTGTATTTTGATGTTTCATTTAGACAAATTTTTAGGATCAAAAAGATTTAAAAAAAAAACCCTACAGGTGGAGGAAAGTTCAAATACAAACATAAAACTTAATGAAAGACTTTTATACAAAGACACAAAAAAACTGAAAGTTTTTGACTCTGTCAGCTGGGAATTTCCCCTCAGAATATAATAAGTGTATTTGGAGGTAGAGGATGAACCATTGAAGGAGTGTATGGTTTTGTGTGTGTGGACCGAAAAGATAAACTGCTTTAGAGAAATCGCTCATGGCATTGCTGTGAGGTGGGCTAATGTACTTAGCTTTTATGAGATGAATTACTTCAGGCTTATTATAGTGACAGTAAACTGATTCCCATTTTCTGGAGATTAATGCAGCCCCCAACTTTTCCTCTTTGTGTTGGACAGCTGGAACTATTAATATCAAAAGAAAACAAATGGCTCATACAGCCCAGTCAGGAAAAACATGGTGAAGACAAGAACATTATTTCCATTTTCTGTGTGGCTCTGTTCAGGCATCGGTGGGTTGCAAAGCTGCTTGTAGTGGTGACCTGTGGAGAGACTAAAGCAAACATCTTGGCCTACTTTGATTAATGCTGTGCTTAGATTTAATCTGTGTGATGGTTTAAACAAGGCAGCACAGAAACCAAAAGTTTAGGAAGACCCCCATTGATGCAAACATCTGGATTTGGCTCTGGAATTCATTTCAGCTATGAAATGCTGACTGATTGATAAATGAGAGCTCATCTGCCCAGGACAAAGCCACCTTAGAGATGTTGTCTTCAGTGTCTCCTCTATGACAGATATTCTGAAATGGTCTGGTTTTTGTATCACTGCCCCACCAGAGCCATAACTGGCTGGTTTAAAATCCTGAAACTCCACCTGGCTCTCAAAACTACTAACTGCTCATCCACACAGAGCTCAGTATCAGGGGGATCAGATTTGGATAACTGGGCTATGAACAAGTTTGTCCATCCATGGTCTCTCTCTCTGCTCTGGCTGTCAGAGGGCATACATTTCGGGATATTCAGTTTTTTAATTTTTTTTAATTTTTTAAAATTAGATTCCTTGTCTGTGCTCCCTGTGGTATCTGTCTGCTTCTCACGTTTTCTTGGGTTACGTTTTTTTTTGTTTTTTTTTACTTTGAAAACAGCCAATGAATGGCTCACTTTTGTATCACATTTAATAACATCCTGGATTTGGATCCTCCTCTGCTTACTCCACAGCACTTTCTGAATCTTGTAGGTCTGTTAGGTGTGGTTCATTGGGAAACATTGTGCAGCTGTTAGTAGAAAATTGCAGTACAACCTAAGCGTATGATGTGAAATGATATACATATATTTCCATGGATTTCCACTCGCTCACTTAAAGGGTAAGTGTTTTCTTTTTTTAAGCTGAAGTTTCTTATGAAACCTTTGATGTTAAACACAGAGAACTCATGACATGAAAGCTTTCATTTTTGTCCCTTTACCCCAGCAGCGGGCTTGACTTTCATTTTCATGTGACAGTTGAGTGACAACTCCAGAATAACAAAAGGATGACATTATTCTCTGTGAGATTAGGCTGCAGATCAATCGGATGTGAGGGAATTACAGCCATCAGCCTGGCAGGTTGCACTGACTGAACTTTCTGGTGGCACTCTGGCTCTTGTCAGTGTCACCATCTAAAAGAAACACAAAATAACTTACTTCAGTTTTGCTTCATCAATTGGGAGGTCTAAAAATGACAAGAAAAGTGCAATTATTTAGCTATACAGAGCTTTTCAGTGCTTTCTGGAATTTAAATAATTGCTGTTACATCGATTTATTTTCAGAAGTTGAGGCTCAGCTCACACAGCAGTGAGTTTTTTTATGAATTGTTTTATGTAAAGAAATGCCCACTGTGAATGAAAGCCCACAGTTACCCACACAGGTGCACATGCAGTAAATCTACTGAAAAAGTCCTGTATGTATTGGCTACTAAGCCAATTCTCACAAATGCTTGGAAGTACCATCTACCCATTGTTGTAATTAAGGAGAAAGGAAATGAGGAAGTCAGGTGACATCACTGCAAAGCCACAAAGATGACTGTTAGTTGCTATAGCGAGGAAGTCGGGGTGGATGGATGGGTGAGCCTTCATACTTCCTCTAAGTTTAATGACGTACTCATTTCAAACCAAACTCTGTTCTTTCTCTAACCCTAATCTTTTTCCATGTGTGTCTGAAGCAGCCCAAACCCCACAGCTTTACCATATTGCTGCCACATAATAACACAAAACAGACATCTAGCTACTTTCTAGCTTAGTTTACCTTTCCCCTTTGGCTAGTGAATGAAAAACTTAGTTTTTGGTCATTTTGGGGGCATTTGAAAATGTAACTCATGGCAACTTTACTACATGTTTTAGTTAAACTTGGACACGAAGGGGGAAAGAAACAAGTGTAATTACATGCAATCTAATTTTCTGTTGTAACTTGTTTCAGTTGCATAGTTCTGCAGTACATTCACAATTTGAATCACTGCAACTGACAGCTGATTGACAGCTACAGAATTCAGCAAAATGATGCACGTGGTGGGTAAGAGGAACTGGAACACTTGTTTCCAGTGTCAGCGCTGACATGTGGCTGCTGTGGAGGATACAAGCCTGAAGCAAGTCATGAATGAGGCTGGGACCATCGCTGCACTGTCTCGACTTGCAGCATTAAAAATAAATACATAAGAGAAATATAGACTCTCTCAGGACTCAGTAGACATCGAGCAAGAAAAGGATGAAACTCATGAATAAGAAAGTCTCAAGGATTTGGTTCGAGATATGTATAAAGTTATGGAAAATAATTCTATCCTGTAGAAAAGAGAGAGTTTGATGATATTTACTTCTTGTGTTTAAAGCCTCTTAGTAAGACTATCACGAGTAAGACCAAATGTGGCTATGGTCAGGATACAGTGCAGGGCAGCCATATTTACCGCACTAGCCTAGAAAAACATGTTTCCATATGGAGTCCATCCTGTGTGTGAATGATGGAGGACGAACATGATGTGCTGCAAACAAAGCAAGAAGTGTTTGAACACTGATGATACGAGCACAAAGAAAATGAACTAGCCTGAAAACCTGTGATGAAGAAGAGCAGGAGCAACATCAGCAAACCACATGTGCTGCTGTCACATAGTTTAAAGTTACACAACAATACACACAACAATAAATCCCTGTGCATTCCCTCTACTCCCGTGCTGTGTCTTCTTCCCAATAAGTCTGTGCTCCGTGCTCTCTGTCATGTGTGTCCACACCCCCGTGCCTCCTGAGGGGAAATAACAGAGGCAGCCATCAAGACACTTAATTCCAGCAGGCATACACTTACTGACTTTTTATTGAGCTAGAAGACTGGCGCAGAGTCTCACGCAACAATCCAGCATCGAGAAACGCTCAGCTACACTATTAAGTAGCTCCCCGACGAAGCTTGATCAGCTCCAGATGTGTGTGATTATCATTAGGTGTGGCCACCTACCTGGCACGGCCACACCCACCAGGCCTGAAGGTGCCTGTCATAGCCGCACGCACACGCTCTATAATATAATATAATATAATATAATATAATATAATATAATATAATATAAGTAGGCAATTGCTCATGGACTCTGGGTCGCTCAGACCCAGGTCCCTGACACTTATACTGTTGGACGGAGACTTCGGGAGAGTTTACAAACTCCAACAGGATGACCGTCTGAACTGTACCATGCTAACTTTGATAAAACTCGGCAGAGAGGTGGATCATGACTAAATCAAGAACCCAGTAAATACTGATGGCAGTCTTTTGTGCTTTCTTACTTAAACTGTCTGTATGAAGAATGATAAATACAGGGATGAGTGAGGCCAGTGGTAGGTGGACCGCTCTCCCTTCTATGGCCTTAAGACTAAAACTTTCAGTTGCTGCCCTGAAGGATTCTAAATGAATGCTTCTGCACCTGAACTAGTCACAGTTGTACTTAATCATCTCTGCCTTTCTATTGTGTGGAACGTTTTGGAGAACATGTGTGACCTTCCCTGTGGCAGAGGCTGGATACAGCTGGGGTATAAAAGGTTTAAAAGAAGCTAAATCATGAAAAATGTTTTTGTTTGAATTCTTTTGAGTGTTATTTAGAGCTGTGCGGTCCTCATTAAGCTCATTTTACAAAGTTTAATTCAAACCAATTATTTTAAAAATATTTTCAGCGTGCCCTGAAGGAAAGCACCAAACCCCAAACTGTTTATGTGGAGCTTCTCTTTTTTGCCAACAGACAAAACATTTTTACTTGGGCTTTAGTGCCAAACAATCCACAGAGGTCAGAGGTCAGACAGCTTCTGCAAGGGAAAACTTTGCAGAGATGACTTCATTAAAACTCTGCTGGCTCCGACTTTTTCTCTGGAGAATTCAGCTCCTTTTTAAGATCCAGATATTTTCAGACTGCTATGTGCCTCTCACCCAGTCATGAAAATCAGTGTTGAGTCTGCACTGACCTCCCTCACGTCCTCCTCTGGGATATAATGCAGCAGCTCAACAGGCCTCATCACTTTCCTGCTTCACTTGCCACCCTGCATCATCATCAGCGGAGCCACTGGGGTTCTGTTGATCGAGGCAGTTAGCGCACAGTCTCCACCTGCCACCAGTCTGTTCACAGAAACAACCACTTGTTTTATTTTAAAGTGTGCTTCGTAAGACTTCTGTTCTAAACTTTATCTGCTGCACACACAGCTGCCAAAAATCCAAAGAAGAAGAAACAATAGCTCACATTATCATTAACAACACTGACATTACTGTGTAACACACAGAGCTGCACTCAGAGAATCCTTAATGTAAATGCGTGGCAGGATTTCATCCCATTCACCCACTTTCTGAGCCATTTACTCGGCTCAGGACTGTGGGAGGAGGCATCCAGAGCGGAGAACAAACACTACCCAAATGGATTCTCTCACTCCATTTACACACAACTTTTAGGAAGCTGCATTTCTGAGCATTCGTTTTATTACTGAACTACTACAGTGGTCTAGGTCAATCCAAGACATTAATTAAAGTCAAACCTGAACATTTAAGAAAGTAAAAGTGAAGCTTTATTTTTCGTAGGAGAAAATCTCTGTGCACACAGTCACACACATCTTTTCAGCCTTCCAGTCATGCAGTCTGTCGGTTTCTTCATCAGCTTTTTGTGCAGCAGCCTCAGACGCTGCTCACAGAGCACTGATGTTCTTCTTTCACCATAAGCCTCTCGTTTAAAAAGGGCTCACAGGTGAGGTGAGGTGAGGAAGGGGCCACGTTATTATTCTTTCATTATTTGGAGTGCTTCTGTGCGATGGAGCGTCGTCCTGCATAAAATCATGGTCTTCTTGAAAGATGAAAACCTGTCTTTCTAAAACCTGGAAGTCTGTTTGGGAGTTGATTTTGAGTGCATCTTCAGCCTGAAAAGGTCCGACTGGTCCATTTTGAATAGCACCGGCCCAAACCAGTACACCGCCTGCACCTTACTTTCAAATCTTTGGCCGTTCATTTGTATGTGTCTTTTCTAACTTGTTTCTTGTGACCTGCTGACTTTTTGCAGCAGAATGTGATGGTTCTGTGATCTTTCCCCAGGATCTTTGTAGTTGTAAGAGTGCTGCATCCCTCCGAAAGTCATTAAATCTCTCTCTTCTTTGGCTCAAGAAAACAAAGCCGCCTAACATAATTACGCACACCTTGATAAACTGTGCTGAAATCCAATAAGCACTCAGGTTTGCACAGCTTAACAATGAAAAATATGCATAAAAGTGATGACATGGTCCATCACACGTGCTCCACCCCTGAATGAAAGGTGGCAGCTGAAGGAGAATGCTGTGTCGGTCCCCTCTCTGGTTGCTAAAACAGACTTTTGTAAGAAAATAAACTCACCTAAATGATACAAGATACAGTCAATAATGCACAAGAATGAAGCATGAATGAAATCTGACACATCTAGAATGTGCATTTTCAATACTGCCTTTCATTTTCATGGTCTTCAAATGGTAAAGCTGAGTTATGAATCGATGGCTCGTGACACGAGGCTGACAGAGGATGCCGTTTCACCAAAAGCTGAACTTATTCGTTCAAATTAAAGTGAAAAACCAAAATGTAATCCACAGTGATCGAAATCTCCATCCACAGAGAATCTCTCATATGATATCTCCATCCCTGCGATGTCCTTCGGTACCAAACACTCAGATTACAGGTGTCACTGATGATGTTGCAGGTGAAATTATCCCCAGGTCCGTTTAATCACTCAATGCACGTATGGCTGCACATATTGTCATCATCGTCAAGCTGCTGAGGGCTTTTCAGCTCAGCTTTAACGTCTTGACATTCACAAGCAAGAGCATAAATGAAATTCACTGTATTCTTTATAGAGGTCTAATCTTTCCCCATAAGCAGCTCCGTGTTTCCTTGATGCATAGGTGTGAGCTCAGGTACAGCACGTTCCCACCTCGTGATTGTTTGGTTTGTGGCACAAGGTCATTGTGTTCCTCTTTACAGCTGCCAGACTTTCAATTAAGTTTTGTCTGTTTCTATAACACAACAATTTATTTCAAATCATTTTCAAATCTCCAACCACAGTTTTCTGTCAGTGACTGAAACTTCATATGTCACAGAAATTATGATTACTGCAGCCAGTGAGACATTCCTATTGGATGAATTGTGACTGGGATCTGTACACAGTTTAGTGTTGCCTCCCCTGCCACCAGCCTGGACTGTTGCTTTATTCTGATGTCTGAGGATATTAGGAGAAAATAAAAAGCTGCTGTGTGTGAAGAAACTACATGCAGGAAACAACCCCACCAACCAGCTCTGAAGCCCATTAGGATAATCTTGTTTTTATATCAGAACTTTATTCCCTTGCACATCTCATAGCGAAACCACCCAGTAAAAACAAAGTTATCACAGAAGCTTTATCAGCACATAGAATAATCTATGCTGCTGATCTGCAGGGACCATCTCTAGGGTTTACAGAGAATGACCCAGAGGAGAGCTGACAAGATGGCAACAGTAACTCAAATAACCACTCACTGTAGTCAAGATATGCAGAAGAGCATCTCTGAACACAGCACATCAAACCTCGAGGCAGATGGTCTGAGACAGCTACTCCTGTCAGTGAGGAAAAGGACACTGAGGCTACAGATCACATGGGCTCAGAAGACTGGATGAACGTTCCCTGATCTGATTTGGCTACGGTGATCGGACAGTAGGGTCAGGATTTGGTGTGAACATGGACGCATGGATCCAGCCTGCCTTGTATCAATGATGTGATGATGATGAGGTTTTCTTGTCAGTCTTCGGCCCATCAGCAGCACCCGAGCATCATTTAAACCCCACAGCCTTCCTGAGTGTTGCTGCTGACCACGTCCATCCCTTTCTGATCGCAGTGCACCATCTTCTTCCTGCTTCCAGCAGGACAGCGTGCCACATCGTGATAACGCTCCTTTATAAAGTTGCACAGTCAGTAACTGTAGCCAGTATTCATTACATTTATAGGACCTGTGATCCTTTACATTTCACTAATAGTTAACTTAAATTCATATTTACGACTTTTCATGTGTGGGTTTCCTCAGCTGCTCCAGCTTCCTCCCACAGTCCAGACAATCATGTTCGGTTAACTGGTTGGCATGGCTGTGTGCAGGCAGGCAGTATGGAGGACACAAAGTGCAGACACTCAGAGGCAAAGTGTGAACTTAAAACAGCTTTAATGCTAAACTCAAAAGTAACAAAACTGAAAATACAAAAACAAACTTAGGCAGGCAGACAGACAGAACACACAGCATAGGATGCATGAGATCATGACACAGACAAAAGAAAACACAGGGCTTAAATACACAGACGGAGCAATCCGGGAATGGGAGACAGGAGGGAAACACAGCTGGGACAAATCAGGGCTAATGAGACAAGGGAAGCAAAACCAGACACATTAAAATAAGACACAGACTTTCAAAGTAAAACAGGAAACATAACACAGACACGCGGACCTGACAAGGGGATGCAGCTGACAGGGGAGACAGAGCAACCATGGAACACAGAGAGAGAAACCAGAAGACAGAGAAAACTAAATTGGCTGTTGGTCTCAATTTAGGATCAATAAACTGTGTGAGTTCCACAGAATAAAGTGCTGTTTGAATGCTTAGTCTATGTAAATGTAGCCATTTTTATTGTGTTAACATTTAACATTTAATATTTCGGTTAATACTTAATGGATTTATTTGCAATGCCAGATGAAGATGTATTGAAAATGTACAGATTAGCAAAGCTACCAAAGTCAGAATTTGTTTAGTGAACTGAGAGATGACCTGAAACCTCCAAACTAAAATGTCTTGCAACTCTTCAAGTTTTGGTGTTTTTTCTTTTCTACAAACTGCAGCTTGTGGGTGGGGGATGTCAACTTAAACTGAATTTCAGGACCATGGACAGCGCACATGAAATCTGCAAATCTTTTTTTATTAGTTCATCAATTTTTTTACTGAATACTTTGCGTTACAGAGTAAAGAAATAAACTTTTGGCAATAAGACGTTTCCAGTGTGGTCACTGTGCTGGCTGCTTCACCATTTCACACTGAAAGTACTGATATTATCTTATGTTAACCAATCAGTCAAGTTATTAATCTGTTGACTGCAGCTGTTGTGTTTCCATCAGCTCCATTAAAACAAAATCAGACAAAGATGCTCAAAATAATATTTTGACAAACTTGATTTTTATTATCAAATCTCACAGAAACTGTATAAGTTGAAACAAATAGGGCATAATATGCATACATGATGTATTTATGGCATATGGCAAACATGAACTTTTCACATGCTATTTTGTGCGGTTTGGTAAATTGCGCCTTTAAAAAAGTAATGTTAACAGAGTATTATTAATCAGTTCCTATACCACCTCTTCCACAAGTCCACTCAGGTCATCTCGTGATCAGGATTACGCATCTTAAAGTGAAAATAGATGGTGGAGTGAGACCTACAGCACACCAAACTCCCAGCTGGGCCGAAATGGTGGCTGAGTACCTCGCAAGGTTTGTGCATTTGTGAGTGAATGAAAAACATTTGTTCAGCTTTGCTAAAGATAAATATAACTGCAATCTATTTACATAGACAACAGGGACCAACAGTCAAACAAAATCAAAAGGTTTAGTCACACGTGGCAGATATTTGGTGTTCAACCAAACTTTGAGAAAATAAGAACCAATCACCACCTGCCAAAAACACCTGGTTGAGCAGGAGGACAGAGCGAGCCAGTCCATTTATCCTGGATAATCTTCACAACAGAGCAGAAAAACTGTAATAATATTCAGAGCAACAGGTGGTTCAGTGGGACAAAGACGCTGGCAAAACATTTTTATACACTAAACAGTGTGCAGAGCAGAAAACTGAAGAAAATTATCTTGGCTAAAGCTGTACACTTTATTATGTCTACAGAAGTTTTAGTTCAAGTTAGTTTTTGCTTATGAAAAAGAGTTTCTACCAACTTCATGCTGGGATGTCTCTGAGCAAAAAGAATTAGCTTAATGAACTGGAAAGAGCAGAAACTGCCCTGTGACACCACAATATGCTGGTTGGAGGGCCGTTTGGATTTGTTGGAGCTTGCTTCTCAAAAACCAAATACCCTTTTTTTCAGCTAGCTCTAGTTTTTCTTATTCTCGGATTAACTGAAATGGTTAGCCAGGCATTTGTGATTTCTGTAAATAAATTAATGGTGTTGATCACATATGTCCACATGAGCTATTTTCAGAAGTATGTATGCATGTTGCAGTAAGTGTCTTTCCTTTTCTGCTGTTTTCCATCACACATGGGCCCCACCTCTGACCACCTACTAATGCTTCCAAGCGTTTGTAGGTCCTGTATCACAGCAGCCCCTCAGATAAGCAGTGGAGTACACATCATAATTTGTCTCTTTCTTGTTTTGCTGCCACATGTGCTTTCAGCAAAACCTCCAACAATGGCAGCAGCAGTAAGAGCCAACAACAACACACACAAAAGCTGCCACTTCAGAAACACACAGAACTTGTTGCAGCAGCAGTTTAAGTCAGACTTTTCCATTTTCTGTATCTGATATGAAAACAGCGACAAAAGTTCATGTTTATTCATGAAATGCTCACAAAAGAAAAGTCCCCAGAAAAGCCTTCCAGTCACAAAGTTTACAAAACAAAACTGTAGTAGATGGAGTCTGAGTGCGTGTGTGTGGACAGGCTGCTCTTCTACATCTATGCGAGGACTGCTCGGTTTTAGTCCACTGGAGTGAGGCTGCTCGTGTTTTCTCACACTCCTGTACAGAACTGTTTGAGATATAAGACCTGGTTTTAGGATTCAGTAAAGTTAGAGTTACTGGAAGGGCATTTAGCTGGATGAAGCTGAAGCTAACGACTTGGCTGTTATCCCGAAATTAAATAATTCACTTCAGTTTTATTTGTATAGCGCCAAATCACAACAAACATTGCCTAAAGATGCTTTATATTGTAAGGACTCTACAATAATACAGAGAAAACCCCAAGATTCAAAGAACCCTCTTTGAGGAAGCAATTGGTGACAGTGAGAAAAAAAACCTCCCTTTTAACAGGAAGAAATCTCCAAGCTCAGGGAACGCCAGCGATCTGCCATGACAGTCCATCAGGGGAGGGTTGACAAACACGCAGAATATCATTAGTACCATTGGATATATATGTTGAGGTTTGTATGTGGAGCTTTAAGGACTCTGAAAAACTAATTACACCCTTCCTGCTTTTATAGGAATTAGGAAGGTAAGTAAGACCCAGGAGCTGCTAAAGAGATTTTGTGACCACTCTGTAAAAGTTTGGCATTTAACTGGTCTGGGTAAAAATCCCAAAACCTTAACAGGTGTGTGATAAAATGACGCCAATCTTCCTAGGATTGGACATCGCAGAAAATTCAGGGTGTGCCAGCAGAATGCTCGAGTGTGTAAAGCTGCATCTGCACAAACAATAAGACTTCTGTAATAAAGTCCTTTGGACTGTGAGAAGGTGGAGTTTCTGTCCATAATGCACAGCAGCAGATTTGGAGTAAACCAAACATATCAGACCAGGTGCGCAGTGATGATGGTTTGGCAGTCTTGTAGTCACTCAGTGGACTGTGGCCTCATCTGTTTACCAAAGTATTCTAGAGTTTTCTATATGTGAGGCTGTCTGTCCCACAGCTAAAGTTGGACCAAACTGGGTCATTAACAGGGCAATGATCCTGAGCACAGGAGCAAATCTGCAACAGAAAATTCCTGAATGTACTTCAAAGAACTGAAGCTATTCTGTTAAAAGAGGCTTACAGCAAACAACACAAGTTCTTATCATCTTATTATTGAATAATCGGATCTACTTAGTTTCTATGCAGTCTATGAAAAACTAAGTACACCCCATGATTCCTGTATTGATGCATGCATATTTGTTCCCTTTAACTTTATTCATTTTTTTGCTGCTGAGATGTTTTTATTCAGAGTTGTTCCCGGATGTTGAAAGTTTTGTGTGGGTGAATGGACTCTGTTTTTTCCAACTCAACCACTGACGTCAGCATCAGAAATATGAATTCATGCTCACATTTCCTGCTGGAGCCTGGAGTGTGTGCCCTGCAGCAGAGACGAGTTCTTTTTACCTCTCACTCCCAGATTTCTTTTGCTGTTCATGCTTGTTGTCGTCACACATCCAACAACAGGAGTTGAGAAAGTTCAGCTTCCTCTGGAGACGTTTAAAGTCTTTATGGTGTGGAGTTGTTCACGTATCCAGCCTGCTGCATCGAAATGTGTTTTTGCTGCATATGTTTGATAAGGTGCAGCTCTCCTTTTAAAGTGAAGTGGCTCAGGTAGATGGATGTGCTGACAAAGTGTGTGATCTTGATACAAGAGAGGCCTGTTCACGTCTTGTTTCCCACTAACAATCAGAGTTTTTCTTTTAATCATCACTGTGACTTTCCCTCAGACAAACAGGCTGTGAGGATCAAAAACAAGCCGAAGGCAGAAGTCAGACAATGCATGCACAGATAAGATGCTCCTAGCAAATTTCATTTCATAGTGCTGCATTTTGATCGAACAGAGATCTTTTCAGGTGCTGCAGACGGGAAGCCACAAAGCACAATGAGGAAGAGAAACACATTCATCACTCAGGTGGTTGTGATCTGCATGATTGAGAGTCAATTTTATCTCAGGCTGAGACAGTCAGAGAAGAGCTGAATAACACTGTCTGAGGAAAGACACATGCTTAAATTCAAAGTGTAAAAAAAAGAGTACACAAGTAATATTCACTGATTACATCTACTGCATTAACATGGTGAAATACAAAAGGCAGCATTACATTGACTTTTACGGGTGAAAAGTCGACATGAACAAAAGGAAACTGTGACCAGGTGAGCGTGGGCTGAAGAAGCATCTGAGAATATGGAAACATGAACCGGAGGTATGGTCTGCCTGCGATGGATGACCACCAAGGGGCAGCTCAACCTTAGACCTTAAGCTAGACCTAAAGCTAGAACTAAAGGTAGACCTAAAGCTAGAACTAAAGGTAAACCTAAAGCTAGAACTAAAGCTACAACTAAAGGTAGACCTAAAGCTTGACCTAAAGCTAGAACTAAAGGTAGAACCAAAGGTAGAACTAAAGGTAAACCTAAAGCTAGAACTAAAGCTACAACTAAAGGTAGACCTAAAGCTTGACCTAAAGCTTGACCTAAAGCTAGAACTAAAGGTAGAACCAAAGGTAGAACTACAGCTAAAACTAAAGGTAGACCTAAAGCTAGAACTAAAGCGAGACCTAAAAGTAGACCTAAAGGTAGACCTAAAGCTTGGCCTAAAGCTAAAACTAAAGATAGACCTAAAGATATACCTAAAGCTAGAACTAAAGGTAAACCTAAAGCTAGACCTAAAGCTAGAACTAAAGGTAAACCTAAAGCTAGAACTAAACCTAAAGCTAGAACTAAAGGTAGACCTAAAGGTAGACCTAAAGCTAGAACTAAAGCTAAACCTAAAGCTAGACCTAAAGCTAGAACTAAAGGTAAACCTAAAGCTAGAACTAAAGCTAGAACTAAAGGTAGACCTTAAGCTAGAACTAAAGGTAGAACCAAAAGTAGAAATAAAGCTAAAACTAAAGATATACCTAAAGCTAGACCTAAAGCTAGAACTAAAGGTAAACCTAAAGCTAGAACTAAACCTAAAGCTAGAACTAAAGGTAGACCTAAAGGTAGAACTAAAGCTAGAACTAAAGGTAGACCTAAAGCTAGAACTAAAGCTAGAAGTAAAGGTAGACCTAAAGCTAGAACTAAAGGTAAATCTAAAGCTAGAACTAAAGCTAGAACTAAAGGTAGACCTAAAAGTAGACCTAAAGTTGGAACTAAACCTAGACCTAAAGATATACCTAAAGCTAGACCTAAAGCTAGAACTAAAGGTAAACCTTAAACAAAGAACTAAACCTAAAGCTAGAACTAAAGTTAGACCTAAAGCTAGAACTAAAGGTAAACCTAAAGCTAGAACTAAAGGTAGACCTAAAGCTTGACCTAAAGCTAGAAGTAAAGGTAGACCTAAAGCTAGAACTAAAGGTAAACCTAAAGCTAGAACTAAAGGTAAACCTAAAGCTAGAACTAAAGCTAGAACTAAAGGTAGACCTAAAGCTAGAACTAAAGCTTGACCTAAAGCTAGAACTAAAGGTAGAACCAAAGGTAGAACTACAGCTAAAACTAAAGGTAGACCTAAAGCTAGAACTAAAGCGAGACCTAAAAGTAGACCTAAAGTTGGAACTAAACCTAGACCTAAAGATATACCTAAAGCTAGACCTAAAGCTAAACCTTAAGCTAGAACTAAACCTAAAGCTAGAACTAAAGGTAGACCTAAAGCTAGAACTAAAGGTAAACTAGAGCTAGAACTAAAGCTAGAACTAAAGGTAGACCTAAAGCTTGACCTAAAGCTAGAACTAAAGGTAGAACCAAAGGTAGACCTAAAGCTAGAACTAAAGGTAGATCTAAAGGTAGAACTAAAGGTAAACCTAAAGCTTGACCTAAAGCTAGAACTAAAGGTAGAACCAAAGGTAGAACTAAAGCTAAAACTAAAGGTAGACCTAAAGTTATACCTAAAGCTAGACCTAAAGGTAAACCTAAAACTAGAACTAAACCTAAAGGTAGAACTAAAGGTAGACCTAAAGCCAGAACTAAAGGTAAACCTAAAGCTAGAACTAAACCTAAAGCTAGAACTAAAGGTAGACCTAAAGCTAGAACTAAAGGTAAACCTAAAGGTAGACCTAAAGCTAGAACTAAAGGTAAACCTAAAGCTAGAACTAAAGGTAAACCTAAAGGTAGAACTAAAGGTAGACCTAAAGCTTGACCTAAAGCTAGAACTAAAGGTAGAACCAAAGGTAGAACTACAGCTAAAACTAAAGGTAGACCTAAAGCTAGAACTAAAGCGAGACCTAAAAGTAGACCTAAAGCTAGAACTAAAGGTAAACCTAAAGCTAGAACTAAAGGTAGACCTAAAGCTAGAACTAAAGGTATAACCAAAGGTAGAACTACAGCTAAAACTAAAGCTAGACCTAAAGCTAGAACTAAAGCGAGACCTAAAAGTAGACCTAAAGCTAGAACTAAAGGTATAACCAAAGGTAGAACTACAGCTAAAACTAAAGCTAGACCTAAAGCTAGAACTAAAGGTAGACCTAAAAGTAGACCTAAAGTTGGAACTAAACCTAGAACTAAAGGTAGACCTAAAGCTTGGCCTAAAGCTAGAACTAAAGGTAGTCCTTAAGCTAGAACTAAAGGTAGAACCAAAGGTAGAACTAAAGCTAAAACTAAAGATAGACCTAAAGCTAGACCTAAAGCTAGACCTTTACCTTTTATTATTTGTTATCTCATGTGCAGCACTTTGTGACTCTGTCTAGAAAGGTGCTATATAAAATATTACAGAGAAAAGCCCCCAAATCACACAATTCACATAGACAAACACTTCAAATCCACTTAAAAGAGAAAAGACGATGCTAGAAGAAGAAAAAAAAAGGTGGAAGAAAAGTTACAGATGATTGTTTTATCTTCACCATCATTAAAACCAGTTAGTTTAGATAACACTTCAAAATAACTGTCTAAATTACTGTGCAAAGACCTGGACACAAAATTACTGTGTGTCCAGACTAGTTTGGCCTCCCTGGGCCAGTAAATCAGCTTTGATGGTCTGTTAAAGAAAACACTTTTCTGCTTGAACAGGTGGAGAGGTGGAGGGGTGATGGAGGCTGTCACTGGAACTGTGGTAACAAGTGTAGCTGTTAACTTTAGAAAAGCTCTTCACCTCACCTGCAATGACTCCTTCCAGGAATATTGTCCTGATAACAATAACTGTCAGACCCAAATATGATCCATATTTGCATTTTATTTGACTGGTAGTGTTAAGTCTAACTCAGCCACTAGTCCACCTTATATGGGTCAAATGTCAGGTGTGTTGTGACATTTGAGTCTCAGCTAAACCATGAAAACTTTCTGTGACCCACTTCCAGTTCAGCTGAGGACTTGTGTAACTTTTAAATCAGTCACTGGCACATGTGCAAAAGCAGAGCTGATTAGGCCCAAATGTGTCTGCTCCTTGGAGGACAGTGGGAATGTCCACCGTAATTTATACTAATAAGATGTCATAATCAACCATTTTGCTCATAAGTATTTTTTTTTACCATTTACACATGAGTGGAACACTAACACTGTGGAGCTGACCTCCACCCAGGTTTATGATGTTTAGCGAGAAACTAAGCTCCACCACACTCGGACCAAATATGAAATAAAGCCTCTCCTTCCCATCATGGCCTCATGGTTTTTTAAAGAGTTTTTTGGGTTTTTTTATTTTATTTTTTTCACTGTTTGATGAATGCATTGGATTCTTGGGCTTCTGTTGAGGGTTTATTCCAAGCGTCTGAACTTTGGATTCTCATGCGGTAGGCTGAGTTTTGGATTTCTTTATTATTCAACTATCAGGTCTGTTTCCTTGTGATATTGTTGAGTCTCTGATTTCTGTCTTCATGTTTCTGTATGACCCTGTGCTTTGGTTCATGGGTCTCACTGTCAGTTTTGTATGTTGAGTTCTGGTCCAACTGTGTTATTGAAGTTGCAGTTTTCATAGAGTTGTGAATTCCGTCTTTATTTGGCTTCAGGTTCTGTTTTGAGTTTGTTATCCCTCATGTGTTAGTTCTTTCTGTGTTAAATGTTTGTTTTTTGGGTGCTTCCTGTTTTACTTTGAAAGTTTGTGTAAGTCAGGTTTCCTTCTTTGACCTGTGTCCTATTACTTTCTGGTGGCCATTCCTTAATCAGCCCTCTGTGCCCTGCCTTCCCGCTGGTCTTTGCGCCTGTTATGTTTCCCTGTGTGCAGCTTTGTGAACATCACAGTTAACTGATTGATAGACAGTTGCTGGCCTGACACACTTTAATTCTGACCCTGGTTCATTGCTCATGTTGGACCCGGCTCACTTCATTCCTTTTTTTCTACGTGTTTCTGTTACTGCCTGTAAAATATGGCCGTAGAGTGGATGGTTTTGTTATCTTGTCAGGAGAAGATAAAGGAAATCCTCCACTATCCTGCAGTTTCCTGCAAACAAACTGCCTCCAGGATAGATGCAGAAAACACTGGATGGCAGAGTGCATGATGGGAAGCTTCTCCAATACAGAAGCTGGACTTCATCTCAAATCCAACAGGTTAACAAGTGCACAAAGAAAGAAGTGGCTTTTCTGGATTTTGGCATTTTTGCAGCATGTGGAGTGTGATAGCAAAATGACAGCGTGATGGCTCGCCTCACCTCAGGTGTCGATCCATCTCAGACGTACCTCTAATGGGACCCGACAGCTCTCAACTCCCAGATGTTTTCAGAAGCTTCTTCCTCAGCGAGGAAGGAGGGACATGTGCCTCCTCTGGCTACTTTTAACTTTCTCACATTATTACAAACTAACTGGATCTGAGCACAAACACTCACATGCAGAGGCACAGGCACACACAATAAATAAATAATTTACAAACTGCAAAGAAATTAGAAGTAGGAAAAGTTTATTTGTACCTCTAAAAGTTCATGCAAACACACACTGACATAATCCAGCCTTCCAGATGAGTAGTGGCCTGTAGCAGCAGGTGCCTAAGAGGATCTCAGGAAAGATGCCAAGCTCTGCCCGAGTGCTGGCAGCAAATCAGAGCAAACACAAATCAGCAGCCCGCCTGCAGCACTGATATGATTCCTGCTCTGCAATCAGCAGAGTTTGCTGTCGCTTTAACTTTTTTTATTCTACAAACGTTTCTCATCTTTATTGGTGGAGTCAGGCGAGGTGAGAAGCAGCTGGGCGCTGTTAATGATGTGTAGCTGGAAAGCCACATCTGTTCTTTACGCAGCACAATGTGTTCATTTAAGAGGTTCACTGTGGAAAAGAAACACATGTACGCCTCAGTTAATTTATTCACGTGCTGACAATCCTCTTATTGTGTGCAGATTACGCTTTGATACAACATTTAAACATCAGCAGAGAATATCAGGGCCAGAGAAATGTAAATAAGTGCTAACAGTGTTGTATGGACAATGTCTGAAATAAAATACAGCACTTATGACCACTATTATTAGCTGTAGTAGTATATTTGACAAGGACGTTGACCCTGTCCAAACATACCTAGTACTCTGTTACCACATGCTAACTGGCTGCTGAAATTAAAAACAAGACAAACAGGTGTTAGGAGTGAAGTTACAGTGCAGCAGAAAACTTTCATGTGAGCAGGAGAAGCAGCTGGTTGTGGTGGCTGCAGGTTGCAGGTGATGCTGTCGGGAGGTCCTGCTGCGAATTCTCAGCTGCTGCTGGCTTCATGCTGCTAATCAAGCTGGCAGATGCTGGCAGAAGGGGTTTTACTACAGTTAAAATCTATTTAAAAATCTTCTTGATGCATTCTCAATCATCCAGGAAAGTAAATCTCCAAAAGTTGAATCTGTTCATCTGGACGTAGCGTTTTGTGGGAGAAACGTTTCGTCACTCATCCAAGTGACTTCTTCAGTCTCGGACTTCAGTCTCATCCAAGAGACTGAAGAAGTCACTTGGATGAGTGACGAAACGTTTCTCCCACAAAATGCTACGTCCAGATGAACAGATTCAACTTTTGGATATTTAAAAATCTATTATCTCTACCCTTTAAAAACATGAAATTTTCCCAAATAAAAATCTCTACCCCATGAAATTGATACTTGTACGCTACAGCTTTACTTGAGCCTTTTAATTCTTCTTTCTTTGAGTAAAACTAACAAATCAAATGACACAGAATTTAAAACTAACATAACCTGGTCAAAGGAGTGAAATTGAAACTTCAAAGAATTAAACAAGTCTCGAGAGGATTTAGGTGACTCCTGTGACAGCCAATCAGTAGAGGATATGATGAAGTCGACATACACATCGCCCCCGGTCCTTGTTACTCTGCACCGGCTGATTGTTACTGACAAACTGTGTCTCGCTGCAGTGCTGTGACGTTCATGGCGAGTCACTGAAATATCAAAGAGATGCAAGCACAGAGAAGGAAAAAACCTCTGTGCACCTGAGGGGGAATAAAATCCTCCACCGAGTGCTCCGTGTGGCCTTTTGTGTCAAACATCGTACTGCAGAGCTGATTTTCTACTTCTTTCTGTGTTTGCAGTGAGAAGGTTGAATGCACTCGGAGTTTAATTTGTGCTCATGAGGATTTTAAAATGGGAATGGTGAAGGTCGGTGTGCTGCTCTCCTTTTTAAAGGAGCATCAGAAAGCCAGCAGGTCTGATGGGTGTGACGTCTGCCGTACACAGAGAAGCTCTGAAGAAACGCCGCTGACATTTTTTGCGTGTTTGTGTCGAGCTGGACTGTGGCGTGCAGAAATGGGTGACCTGTGTAAAATGCATTTGACTGACATGATTGACCTTTTTCCATGTGTCTCTAACAATCGCTGAGCATCAGCTTGACAAGGTCAAGTTCCTCTTATGATGGCGTACGCTCCATGCATCTGCTGGTATTATAATCCTAAATCCATTCTCTGGACTCTCCGCCCATCACTCATTCTGTTTTCCATCCGTTTCATCGTTGCTTTTAATATGCAAGTCCCAATGGGAGTCAATCTATCAGTTCCATCGAGCTTGAGTACATTTTTACACCAGAGTAAACAATCGAGGGGCAAAACTGCTGCATTTACCTGTTTTTACTGCGAGAATCTCTCAGGTTTGCTTGTAAGGATTTCTGTGTCCTGCCTGACAAACAAAAAGCAGCAAGATTTCATCTTGTCATTGACAATCCAGTGTTAGCATTTCACCATTTTTAGCATTAGCATGTAGTTTAGTAGGTTCAACTATTTGTGAGGACAAAGACAAGTAAGCCCATTTAATTTATGCTGCTCAGATGCGTTTGTGGAAAGAGTTTTATTTTTCACTATGATGACTCAGTGGGCAGTTTCTGGTAAGATGTGGCTGAATTATCAAGTATTAAGTAACTTGTTACTTTCATTGTATATCCAGCCATCAACTGTGCCTCTGCTTTTAACTGATTGTCTTAATGCAGTGAATGGTTGGATGGTAAATAGCTTTATGCAGTTTAACACAGATAAGACTGAGTCTTTAATTATCCTTTTGGAGCTCTTTCTCATCCACTGTTCAAGCTAGCACATGTAACTCTTTAACTGTTGATGATCATAACAAGTTTCTGACTCACGCTTACTTTGACATATTCCTAAACTTAGGACTGTTGTCTCAAAAAGTGAACTGGACATTCTCGTTCTTGCCTTCATCTCCTCCAGCTTCGACTACTGTAATGGTCTATTTTGTTGTCTGTCTAACGCATCTATTAATTGCCTCCCATCTGTACAAAATGCTTTCAACATACTCTGCTACATACAAGTGTCTGAAGAGGATTCCAGTCAGGTCTAGGTATGATTTTGATTTTGATTTTGTTCTTATGTATTCATTTTGGCGTTTTTTAAAATATCTCTGTAAAGCACTTTGTGACTGATTTCTTGTCCTAAAAAGCGCTATATAAATATGTTTTACTTTAATTACTTACAGGACTAATTGAATTCATGAATTCTGGCTAAATTGAACCTTTTTTCAAATGTAAACCCATTTATGAAGGCTACTGTTTCAACTCCGTTTGCCTTCTGGATTCATTCAATACAGTTACAAGTGTTTAATACAGAAAAATGGGACATGCTGTGGAGAGACTCACCACTTCTGACAACTCATTAGTCATAAAAGTACTAATAAGTCCTATTGCCTTTTGGTGCGACTGATGAAGACTGATAGTTACCATAGAAACTTTGGCTCACCGAGTCTGCTTGGAGGAAGAATACTGTGGATTTACTTTTTAAAAACTAATCAGCATCAGACTGTAAGAAGAAATGGCCTACATGAATATTTGTTTGGTGTGACGGTGCTTTAAAGTGAGAATTGCATGTTGTTTTCTGATCGGCAATCACAAACAAAAATGACTGAGGTTGTGGGAAGATTGCAGTCATTATTAAAATAAACCAGCACGTCTGATTGGTGGACGCTGACCCATCCATCCACTTCAGCATCCTCCCTGAGAGCTCTTACTCTGCTTTGGTCTCCAGAAAGGTTTATTCTTCATCTTTAAATGCAGCTCAGTCTCCATATTTATATGCTGCTCACTTCCAACAAATAATATGTTTTAAGCAGAGCCATCAGACACAGAAAAAAGCAAAACCATAATGATGGAAAGCTTTTCATGAACATCCCAGCTGTCACAAAATATTCATACTCAACCTGTGTGACAAACGTTCTTTTTTTATGGTGTTCAGGGAGGAGATGGTGGGTTTTCTTAAATTCTAATTAGCCAACACTGAGTTTTGCAAAAACACTCATTAGTGAGACAATCCATGCAGTAATGACTTTATCCTCCAAAGACTAAAAATCAAGCCAAACAAATGTGTGCAGGCAGGGAAACACAAGAAAACTGAACATAGGTTGTATTATTGGAGAATCACATCATATAAATAAGCGTACAAGTTAGTGTGTGAGTGTGTGTGTGTGTGTGTGTGTGTGTGTGTGTGTGTGTGTGTGTGTGTGTGTGTGTGTGTGTGTGTGTGTGTGTGTATACTTGTTTTCGTGACATCTGAGGACAATTTTATGATAACACACTCACAAAATGAGAGCGCTTCGGAAAAATGAGGACATTTTGAGGTCCTCATTTTCCGAGCCTTCTAAAGTGTTCTAGAGGCCCCAACATGCTCCCAAACCAAAAATCTCGAATGTCCTGAAATATCACAATTTTATGAAAAAGTGTGTTTAAGTGTGTTTAGCGTTTTTGCTCACTTTCAGTTTTCGCCGCCTACTGGCCAGTTTTGGAACAAAACACACTTTTAACACACTTTCAGTGACGTCACTCTGTGAGTCCTCATTTTGTAGGTGTGTCAGACACAATAACACATTTGACCCAGGTTATAGTGGCGTCACTCTGCGAGTCCTCATTTTGTAGGTGTGTCAGACACAATAACACATTTGACCCAGGTTATACCCTTCTTGGGGCTTAAGCAAGGGTAACAACAGTTAAATCAGGCAAATCTTGACAAAAATGAAGGTCTTTAGATTCAGTTATTAGTGCCTGCACATCTTGGGGTTTTTGTTGTTGACAAAATGTCTCAAAATATAAAGTTTCAACATTTGTGTAATTATATTACTGTTATTTAATGAGTCTTACTTCTCAAAATCAATGCACAAATTGTCTGACCTTCACTAAGCAGAATGATGTGTGTGCAGATTTTGACCCTTGAAGAGTTTATATTAATCTGCATTAATATAATTGCATCTGCAATCTGCAGTTGAACTTAGAGATTCCTGCCGCTGTCATGTGATTCAGTATGATCATCAGGCTCAGTCTCGACTCTGAATTCCAAGAGGGCAGCAGCATGTCTCCTTGTTGAATGTCTGCTTTGAATTTTGGGTTGTTTTTTTTTTTTGGTTTTTCTCCTCTGCTACTACCAGAAGTTGTCTGCACCACACCAGGGCCTGTGCTGCTAGCATAAACCAACTGAGCCTCAACCAGGGCCTGTGCTGTTTTCTGAGGCCATCTGCACCGCACCAGGGCCTAGCTAGACCCATAGGCACCACACCAGGGCCTTTACTGCTGTGTAATCAATTACTGTAAATGTACATGTTATCAGGAAATGATCAGACGGCAGAGGGTTTTCAGGAAACACTGTTAAATGTTCAGTTTCTATTTCATATGTTAAAACAAGATCTAGAGTGTGATAAAAGTGGTGGGTGGGTTCTTTTACATTTTGAGAGAAGCCAATTGAGTCTAATAACAGATTAAATGCCATGTTGAGGCTGTCATTTTTAGCATCTACATGGATGTTAAAATCACCCACAATAATTATTTTATCTGAGCTGAGCACTAAATCAGATAAAAGTCTGAGAAATCAGACAGAAACTCTGTAAGGCCCAGGTGGACGATAGATGATAACAAGTAAGACTGGTTTCTGAGTTTTACAGCTGGGGTGGACGAGGCTAAGCATCAGGCTTTCAAATGAATTAAAAGTCTGTCTTGGTCTTTCGTTAATTAATAGGCTGGTGTGAAAAATTGCTGCCACACCGCCCCCTCCGCCTGTAACTGCGATTTCTGGTAGTTAGAATTACTCGGGGTGTTGATTCATTTTAACTAACATAATCATCCGACTGCAACCAGGTTTCTGTAAGGCAGAGTAAATCGATTTGTTGATCAATTATTAAGTCATGTACTAACAGACTTGGAGGAGAGCGCCCTAATATTTAATAATCCACAATGTTTTACTCTTTGGTTCAGATGTGGATACTGTATTGTTCTTTCTTTTTGATTTTTTATGTTTAAATTGTTTTTGCTGGTTTTAGTTTGTTTTTGTCTGTTTGGGAGCTGACACGGTCTCAGTGGAGATGGGTTTTGGGGGTAGCAGGAGGAGAGAAGCTGCAGAGAGGCGTGTAAGACTGCAACTCTGCTTCTTGGTCCCAACTCTGGATAGTCATATTTTGGGGGCTTTAATAAATTTGTCCATATTTCTAGAAATGAGAGCTGCTCCATCCAAAGTGGGATGGATGCCGTCTCTCCTAACAAGACCAGGTTTCCTCCAGAAGCTTTGCCAATTATCTATGAAGCCGACATCATTTCTGGGACAACACAGACAGCAATTTAAGGAGAAATGCAGCTAAACAGGTCACTCCTGGTCTGATTGGGGAGGGACCAGAGAAAACTACAGAGTCAACATTGTTTTGGCAAAGTTACACACTGATTCGATATTGATTTCAGTGACCTCCGATTGGCGTAACTGGGTGTCATTACTGCCGATGTGAATTATGATTTTACTGAATTACGTTTACCCTTATGTGGTGGCGCGAATGAGGAATAACCGGGACGGTAACTAAGATGTTGACAACGCCACCTGGGGGGAGTTACACCCCAGGAAAGATATCTCTAGCCAATGTAAGTGTTACACTGGCAACCAAAGCCCACAGACTTGTTATTAACGGCAAAGGTGAGGCAGGTGAATTTTACAAATCAAGGTTTATTAAGAAGAACTACTAAAAACATAGAATTATAAAATCAAAGAGGCACCTAAGGTAGCAGGGTTGAGGCGGCAAAATAGTTAATTAAAAGCGACCAGACTCCCTACCACGATGCTACCCTAAAACAATCACAACATGATAAAGAGCAACTAAACAAAATGGTGGAGACGGCCACTTGAGGAGGCAACCTACAGGGAGGAGTGCCCAAGGGTGCCACCAATTACTCACCCATGTGATTTCACTGCAGACCTCACTCACACTAAACGGTGCAATCTACCTATGCCCGGTGTGTACACTCGCATGCATCGGGAGGATTCCACCTCACGTGCCTAGCCCCTCAACAAGCAGCCACACCTCCACTAAAGCAATAAAAGAAAGCATAAAACATTAAACAGATTAGTAAAAGATCTACATAAAACAAATACACCCCAAATTACTGTTTGTTATAAAAGCATTGCGTAACAAACAAAACAGCATATGACAAGACAGCAGTAGTATAGTGCAAGCCTGCAACAAAAGAGGGAAACAGTTGTCAAAGTCCACCCTACTATGCCACGTTATGATGAACACAAGAGTCCCACTTACCACTCTCTAAAGGGCAATACTAAACTGAGTAACTTTCCTGGAGAGATCTGCAGCGCTTAACTGCCTAATGCTCGCAGCCACCTTGGATGGACAAGACTACCAAATGACTCCTTCTGGTAGTGAAGCGCAGCTGTTTCTTATAAGCCTGCTAATTGTCAACTGGGAAGGTGTGGATGTTAGTGGTGCGTTTGTGGACATCATGTAAAATCCTACCCCAGAATCTACTTCACTACACTTAGCCAGCAGTTTTAAATTTCCTTCAATGTCGCCTGCTCTGGCCCCTGGAAGACAATTAACTATGGTTGCCGGTGTCTCTAGCTTCACATGTCTGAGAACAGAATCACCAATTACCAGAGTTTGACCCCCGACGGTGTGTCGCCGAGTGGGGAAAAACAGTTAGACACATGTATGAATTTGAGGAATGGACCCAAAATGCAGACACAAAGGAACGTGAAAGAAAATTTTAATATTAACAGAAAGCAAGCTGTTTATTAAGGCTGGTAAAATAGGCAGAACCAGCTTCCAGTTTGGATTCGGGAGACAGACACTATCTCTACTTTTTAAGATTAGGCTTCAAACTTTCCTTTTGCTAAAGCATATAGTTAGGGCAGGATCAGGTGACCCTGAATCCTCCCTTAGTTGTGCTGCAGTGAACGTGAGGCTGCCGGGGATTCCCATGATGCACTGAGTTTTTTTCCTTTCCAGTCACCTTTCTCACTCACTATGTGTTAATAGACCTCTCTGCACTGAATCATACTTGTTATTAATCCACAGCATGTCTTTATCCTGTCTTCCTTCTCTCACCCCAACCAATCACAGCAGATGGCCCCGCCCCTCCCTGAGCCTGGTTCTGCTGGAGGTTTCTTCCTGTTAAAGGGAGTTTTTCCTTCGCACTGTCGCCAAAGTTCTTGCTCATAGGTGGTCGTATGATTGTTGGGTTTTCCTCTGTATCTATTATTGTGCGATCTACTGTACAATATAAAGCGCCTTGAGGCGATTGTTGTTGTGATTTGGTGCTATATAAATAAAATTGAATTTAATTGAATTAAAAGATTACAAAACAAAAGGCAGAAGTGAAGCTAAACAATAACCTAACCTGGGGACAAACCATGAAACCTGACATGGATACAAACATACCTGGAACATGGAAACGTGGCACCAAAGACAACAGATGACCTGACACTGAACAAATGAGGACAGGACTTACAGTGGCTTGCAAAAGTATTCGGCCCCCTTGAACTTTTCCACATTTTGTCACATTACTGCCACAAACATGAATCAATTTTATTGGACTCGCACATGAAAGACCAATACAAAGTGGTCTACACGTGAGAAGTGGAATGAAAATCATACATGATTCCAAACATTTTTACAAATAAATAACTGAAAAGGGGTGTGCGTAATTATTCAGCCCCTGAGTCAATACTTTGTAGAACCACCTTTTGCTGAAATTGGATTCCATTAAAATTGATTCATGTTTGTGGCAGTAATGTGACAAAATGTGGAAAAGGGGGACGAATACTTTTGCAAGCCCTTGTAAGTACACAGAGAGACAATGAGGGGATGAGGAACAGCTGGGACAAATCAGACCTAACAAGACAAGGGAAACAAAACTAGACTCACTGCATATAGGACAAGGACTTTCACAATAAAACAGACATCACAAGGGTAATCTAATAAACAAATGAACTTAGCTAACCTAAAGAACTTATAAATAAACATCGACATCCAAACAAACTAAAACTTAAAATGCTGGGTCAACAAACCCAGGAAAGTGACAGTAAAATCATTTATTATACACATTATACTTATTTTCTTAAATTGCTTATCTATTATCTGTATTTTCACTTGAGGGTCTAGGGGTACTGCTCTTCTTTTCATGACAAATTAGGACATGTTTATGATAACACACTGACAATATCAGGCCAATTTTGGCATTACTCCATCAGTGAACAGCATGCCCATGCTAACTTAAACTAGACCAGCAAGCTAACCACATGTGTATTTAAGTGTTACTTAAGAATAGGAACCAAACAAATTAACGGAACGAAATTAACTGTAACAGCAGTTTGCAAAACACTGTGACACTTCTCAAGTGTTCCTACCTCAAATACAGCGAGTGTTGCTGTGTTTTGTTGTTAAATGGACGAGGAGAGCCCGTGGCTGGTGAGAGGATGCGGCATTTCGTCAGTGGAGCATAGAACGACGTCTGTGATTGGACAACAAGTGAGTAACGCTGCATCTGATTGTTCGAAAGCCTCAACCAAAGAGCTGCTGGTCACGGCAAGATACAAACTCGCCGGAGCTCTGAGTGAACTGCACATCCGGGACCTTCAGCACTCAGCAGAGATTTGTCTTGACGTATGTATTTACCTTTGATATCCATGACTCGACGCACATTTAGCAAGGTAAAGTTGTATGTTTAACAAGCTAATTAACGCTAGTTAAACGGAACTAAAACAATACACAATCGATTTGAACAAACTGTGTGATGAATGATGATAAATGCTAAAAATTACTTAAGATTTATCTTCAACAATAGATATTAGAAGTTTAATTTAACTGTTTTTAAATTCCCACTGGAGTTAAAGGGACCTGTGGCCTTGCACGTGCTCTGCATCTTCAACTGCACAGACAGTCAGTCTAAGCTCTTTTTAAGTGTAGCTAACTGCAACACACATTTTTTTTTTTCAACACAAGATATGTTTGGGGGATTTAAATGTTAATAATAATGTTTTCGTATTTAGCACAAACCAATAGGGTCTGGGTCTCTGGCCCAGCGTTTCTGACGTTATTCTAAGGTTTTGAGTTTCTTATGTTTAGTGGCGGGTTAGTTGAGTTTGGCTTAACGTTATTAACATTGTTTTAAGGAGTTTATGTTAGGGTTGTATATTACAACGTTTGTATTTTCATGCCATTTTTCCTGTTTTATTTTGAAAGAGTCTGTTGTGTTCAGTTCATTAATCTCACTGACCTGTTGTGTCAATAGAATCATTTGTGCCAGCTACTTCCTGCTCTCCTTCCATCCTGTCTCAACCTCCAACAGGAAAGTAGAAGTCCTCATATGGTAGGACCAGTGATTGTAGTGTGTGTGTTACACTGTCCTCATATTGTTTTAAGCTGTGAAGGACATGAGTGTGTTTCAGTTGCCTTCCTCATGTGGTTGGATCAACAACTCTAGTGTGTGTTACACTGTCCTCATATTGTGGGTAGCAGAACTGTACAGTGTTAAGTTTCTTTAGAATCTGGTATAAGGAAGTCGGATCCTTCTGTAATAATGTTCACTGATACAAATATGATCTGTAGTTAATTATCTAGTCGGGATTTATACTAGAGAATGTTTCTGACGTTATATTGTTGTCTTTTGTTGCAGACACCAAGTGCTGAGGTCCTGTCTCAGCCTCATACTTACCCACTTCATTCTTCCAACAGGTTACACATCATATTTTTGTATTTGGTATCAAGTATATGTGTCAGATGGGCCTAGTGCATAAATGAAATGCACTTTAATTGTATTAAAACAATCAGTTTCAGTCAAAGTTAACCAAAATCAACATTAGCATTAGGAGAAAGTAATTGTCTATACCATTTGTTAGTCCAAACTTTCCGTAAAGCATCAGCGTGATCTTTATTCTGACTACATTTGATATTTTTGTCCTTTTACACATGTTTTGTCCATTTAACTCCCGCTGATCAGTTTACATGATTTAATTTCTGGGGAAATAGATGCCTTTAAATCAGTGTTGGGTTTGGAGCTTTTATTGACAACAGCAGAAGAAGTTAGAAGTCAGGAACATGAACTCTACATGTGTTCAGTCGTCATGTCCTCATATTGTTTTAAGCTGTGAAGGACATGAGTGTGTTTAAGAAGAAGTCCTCATATGGTAGGACCAGTGATTGTAGTGTGTGTTACACTGTCCTCATATTGTTTTAAGCTGTGAAGGACATGAGTGTGTTTCAGTTGCCTTCCTCATGTGGTTGGACCAACAACTCTAGTGTGTGTTACACTGTCCTCATATTGTTGGTAGCAGAACTGTACAGTGTTAAGTTTCTTTAGAATCTGGTATAAGGAAGTCGGATCCTTCTGTAATAATGTTCACTGCTACAAATATGATCTGTAGTTGATCATCTAGTCGGGATTTATACTAGAGAATGTTTCTGACGTTATATTGTTGTCTTTTGTTGCAGACACCAAGTGCTGAGGTCCTGTCTCAGCCTCATACAGACCAATCGGTGAGTGACATACCCACTTCATTCTTCCAACAGGTTACACATCATGTTTTTGTATTTGGTATCAAGTATATGTGTCAGATGGGCCTAGTGCATAAATGAAATGCACTTTAATTGTATTAAAACAATCAGTTTCAGTCAAAGTTAACCAAAATCAACATTAGCATTAGGAGAAAGTAATTGTCTATACCATTTGTTAGTCCAAACTTTCCTTTAAGCATCAGCTTGATCTTTATTCTGACTACATTTGATATTTTTGTCCTTTTACACATGTTTTTGTCCATTTAACCTCCGCTGATCAGTTTACATGATTTAATTTCTGGGGAAATAGATGGCTTTACATCAGTGTTGGGTTTAGAGCTTTTATTGACAACAGCAGGAGAAGTTAGAAGTCAGGAACATGAACTCTACATGTGTTCAGTCGTCATGTCCTCATATTGTTTTAAGCTGTGAAGGACATGAGTGTGTTTCAGTTGCCTTCTTCATGTGGTTGGACCAACAACTCTAGTGTGTGTTACACTGTCCTCATATGTGTGTGTAGCAGAACTGTACAGTGTTAAGTTTCTATAGAATCTGGTATAAGGAAGTCAGATCCTTCTGTGAATAATGTTCACTGCTACAAATATGATCTGTAGTTGATCATCTAGTCGGGATTTATACTAGAGAATGTTTCTGACGTTATATTGTCTTTTGTTGCAGACACCAAGTGCTGAGGTCCTGTCTCAGCCTCATACAGACCAATCGGTGAGTGACTTACCCACTTCATTCTTCCAACAGGTTACACATCATGTTTTTGTATTTGGTATCAAGTATATGTGTCAGATGGGCCTAGTGCATAAATGAAATGCACTTTAATTGTATTAAAACAATCAGTTTCAGTCAAAGTTAACCAAAATCAACATTAGCATTAGGAGAAAGTAATTGTCTATACCATTTGTTAGTCCAAACTTTCCCTTTAAGCATCAGCGTGATCTTTATTCTGACTACATTTGATATTTTTGTCCTTTTACACATGTTTTGTCCATTTAACCTCCTGCTGATCAGTTTACATGATTTAATTTCTGGGGAAATAGATGGCTTTACATCAGTGTTGGGTTTAGAGCTTTTATTGACAACAGCAGGAGAAGTTAGAAGTCAGGAACATGAACTCTACATGTGTTCAGTCGTCATGTCCTCATATTGTTTTAAGCTGTGAAGGACATGAGTGTGTTTCAGTTGCCTTCTTCATGTGGTTGGACCAACAACTCTAGTGTGTGTTACACTGTCCTCATATTGTTGGTAGCAGAACTGTACAGTGTTAAGTTTCTTTAGAATCTGGTATAAGGAAGTCGGATCCTTCTGTAATAATGTTCACTGCTACAAATATGATCTGTAGTTAATTATCTAGTCGGGATTTATCCTAGAGAATGTTTCTGACGTTATATTGTTGTCTTTTGTTGCAGACACCAAGTGCTGAGGTCCTGTCTCAGCCTCATACAGACCAATTGGTGAGTGACATACCCACTTCATTCTTCCAACAGGTTACACATCATGTTTTTGTATTTGGTATCAAGTATATGTGCCAGTTGGGCCTAGTGCATAAATGAAATGCACTTTGATTGTATTAAAACAATCAGTTTCAGTCAAAGTTAACCAAAATCAACATTAGCATTAGGAGAAAGTAATTGTCTATACCATTTGTTAGTCCAAACTTTCCCTTAAAGCATCAGCGTGATCTTTATTCTGACTACATTTGATATTTTTGTCTTTTACACATGTTTTGTCCATTTAACCTCCCGCTGATCAGTTTACATGATTTAATTTCTGGGGAAATAGATGGCTTTACATCAGTGTTGGGTTTAGAGCTTTTATTGACAACAGCAGGAGAAGTTAGAAGTCAGGAACATGAACTCTACATGTGTTCAGTCGTCATGTCCTCATATTGTTTTAAGCTGTGAAGGACATGAGTGTGTTTAAGTAGAAGTCCTCATATGGTAGGACCAGTGATTGTAGTGTGTGTTACACTGTCCTCATATTGTTTTAAGCTGTGAAGGACATGAGTGTGTTTCAGTTGCCTTCTTCATGTGGTTGGACCAACAACTCTAGTGTGTGTTACACTGTCCTCATATTGTTGGTAGCAGAACTGTACAGTGTTAAGTTTCTTTAGAATCTGGTATAAGGAAGTCGGATCCTTCTGTAATAATGTTCACTGCTACAAATATGATCTGTAGTTGATCATCTAGTTGGGATTTATACTAGAGAATGTTTCTGACGTTATATTGTTGTCTTTTGTTGCAGACACCAAGTGCTGAGGTCCTGTCTCAGCCTCATACAGACCAATCGGTGAGTGACTTACCCACTTCATTCTTCCAACAGGTTACACATCATATTTTTGTATTTGGTATCAAGTATATGTGTCAGATGGGCCTAGTGCATAAATGAAATGCACTTTAATTGTATTAAAACAATCAGTTTCAGTCAAAGTTAACCAAAATCAACATTAGCATTAGGAGAAAGTAATTGTCTATACCATTTGTTAGTCCAAACTTTTCCTTTAAGCATCAGCTTGATCTTTATTCTGACTACATTTGATATTTTTGTCCTTTTACACGTTTTTGTCCATTTAACCTCCCGCTGATCAGTTTACATGATTTAATTTCTGGGGAAATAGATGGCTTTACATCAGTGTTGGGTTTAGAGCTTTTATTGACAACAGCAGGAGAAGTTAGAAGTCAGGAACATGAACTCTACATGTGTTCAGTCGTCATGTCCTCATATTGTTTTAAGCTGTGAAGGACATGAGTGTGTTTAAGTAGAAGTCCTCATATGGTAGGACCAGTGATTGTAGTGTGTGTGTTACACTGTCCTCATATTGTTGGTAGCAGAACTGTACAGTGTTAAGTTTCTTTAGAATCTGGTATAAGGAAGTCAGATCCTTCTGTAATAATGTTCACTGCTACAAATATGATCTGTAGTTAATTATCTAGTCGGGATTTATCCTAGAGAATGTTTCTGACGTTATATTGTTGTCTTTTTGTTGCAGACACCAAGTGCTGAGGTCCTGTCTCAGCCTCATACAGACCAATCGGTGAGTGACATACCCACTTCATTCTTCCAACAGGTTACACATCATGTTTTTGTATTTGGTATCAAGTATATGTGCCAGTTGGGCCTAGTGCATAAATGAAATGCACTTTGATTGTTTTAATACAATCAGTTTGAGGAAAAGTTTCCCAAAATCAACATTAGTATTAGGAGAAAGCAATTGTCTATACCATTTGTTAGTCCAAACTTTTCCCTTAAAGCATCAGCTTGATCTTTATTCTGACTACATTTGATATTTTTGTCCTTTTACACGTTTTTGTCCATTTAACCTCCCTACCGATCAGTTTACATGATTTAATTTCTGGGGAAATAGATGGCTTTACATCAGTGTTGGGTTTAGAGCTTTTATTGACAACAGCAGGAGAAGTTAGAAGTCAGGAACATGAACTCTACATGTGTTCAGTCGTCATGTCCTCATATTGTTTTAAGCTGTGAAGGACATGAGTGTGTTTAAGAAGAAGTCCTCATATGGTAGGACCAGTGATTGTAGTGTGTGTTACAATGTCCTCATATTGTTTTAAGCTGTGAAGGACATGAGTGTGTTTAAGTAGAAGTCCTCATATGGTAGGACCAGTGATTGTAGTGTGTGTTACACTGTCCTCATATTGTTTTAAGCTGTGAAGGACATGAGTGTGTTTCAGTTGCCTTCTTCATGTGGTTGGACCAACAACTCTAGTGTGTGTTACACTGTCCTCATATTGTTGGTAGCAGAACTGTACAGTGTTAAGTTTCTTTAGAATCTGGTATAAGGAAGTCGGATCCTTCTGTAATAATGTTCACTGCTACAAATATGATCTGTAGTTGATCATCTAGTCGGGATTTATACTAGAGAATGTTTCTGACGTTATATTGTTGTCTTTTGTTGCAGACACCAAGTGCTGAGGTCCTGTCTCAGCCTCATACAGACCAATCGGTGAGTGACTTACCCACTTCATTCTTCCAACAGGTTACACATCATATTTTTGTATTTGGTATCAAGTATATGTGTCAGATGGGCCTAGTGCATAAATGAAATGCACTTTAATTGTATTAAAACAATCAGTTTCAGTCAAAGTTAACCAAAATCAACATTAGCATTAGGAGAAAGTAATTGTCTATACCATTTGTTAGTCCAAACTTTCCTTTAAGCATCAGCTTGATCTTTATTCTGACTACATTTGATATTTTTGTCCTTTTACACGTTTTTGTCCATTTAACCTCCCGCTGATCAGTTTACATGATTTAATTTCTGGGGAAATAGATGGCTTTACATCAGTGTTGGGTTTAGAGCTTTTATTGACAACAGCAGGAGAAGTTAGAAGTCAGGAACATGAACTCTACATGTGTTCAGTCGTCATGTCCTCATATTGTTTTAAGCTGTGAAGGACATGAGTGTGTTTAAGTAGAAGTCCTCATATGGTAGGACCAGTGATTGTAGTGTGTGTGTTACACTGTCCTCATATTGTTGGTAGCAGAACTGTACAGTGTTAAGTTTCTTTAGAATCTGGTATAAGGAAGTCAGATCCTTCTGTAATAATGTTCACTGCTACAAATATGATCTGTAGTTAATTATCTAGTCGGGATTTATCCTAGAGAATGTTTCTGACGTTATATTGTTGTCTTTTGTTGCAGACACCAAGTGCTGAGGTCCTGTCTCAGCCTCATACAGACCAATCGGTGAGTGACATACCCACTTCATTCTTCCAACAGGTTACACATCATGTTTTTGTATTTGGTATCAAGTATATATGTGCCAGTTGGGCCTAGTGCATAAATGAAATGCACTTTGATTGTTTTAATACAATCAGTTTGAGGAAAAGTTTCCCAAAATCAACATTAGTATTAGGAGAAAGCAATTGTCTATACCATTTGTTAGTCCAAACTTTCCTTAAAGCATCAGCTTGATCTTTATTCTGACTACATTTGATATTTTTGTCCTTTTACACGTTTTTGTCCATTTAACCTCCCGCCGATCAGTTTACATGATTTAATTTCTGGGGAAATAGATGGCTTTACATCAGTGTTGGGTTTAGAGCTTTTATTGACAACAGCAGGAGAAGTTAGAAGTCAGGAACATGAACTCTACATGTGTTCAGTCGTCATGTCCTCATATTGTTTTAAGCTGTGAAGGACATGAGTGTGTTTAAGAAGAAGTCCTCATATGGTAGGACCAGTGATTGTAGTGTGTGTTACAATGTCCTCATATTGTTTTAAGCTGTGAAGGACATGAGTGTGTTTAAGTAGAAGTCCTCATATGGTAGGACCAGTGATTGTAGTGTGTGTTACACTGTCCTCATATTGTTTTAAGCTGTGAAGGACATGAGTGTGTTTCAGTTGCCTTCTTCATGTGGTTGGACCAACAACTCTAGTGTGTGTTACACTGTCCTCATATTGTTGGTAGCAGAAACTGTACAGTGTTAAGTTTCTTTAGAATCTGGTATAAGGAAGTCGGATCCTTCTGTAATAATGTTCACTGCTACAAATATGATCTGTAGTTGATCATCTAGTCGGGATTTATACTAGAGAATGTTTCTGACGTTATATTGTTGTCTTTTGTTGCAGACACCAAGTGCTGAGGTCCTGTCTCAGCCTCATACAGACCAATTGGTGAGTGACATACCCACTTCATTCTTCCAACAGGTTACACATCATGTTTTTGTATTTAGTAATCAAGTTTATGTGTCAGTTGGGCCTAGTGCATAAATTAAATGCACTTTGATTGTATTAAAACAATCAGTTTGAGTCAAAGTTTCCCAAAATCAACATTAGCTTTACTTCTTTGTGAAGATCTTAGGAGAAAGAAATTGGCGTACCATTTGTTAGTTCTAACTTTCCTTTAAAGCATCAGCTTGATATTTATTCCTACTAAATTTGATATTTTTGTGTTTTTGTGTTACATTGTCCTCATATTGTTTTAAGCTGTGAAGGACATGAATGTGTTTTTGTAGCCTTTCTCAATTGGTAGAACCAACAACTCTAGTTTGTGTTACATTGCTCCTTTAAAGTGCTCCAGTAGAAAGCAAGGTTTAAGAACATTTTGTATTCACATTATAAACTATAAACTAGAATATTTTCTATCTTTTCTTGCATTCACATTAAGATATTTTCTTTTGTTTCCATTTATGACAGCTGGGAAGGTGAGAAGCAAGTGGACAAATGATGAAGTAAAGGTTGCTGCAAAGTACCAGGTAAAAGGAATGTGACTGCTGCTTCCAAGCAGAGCCGGCAGCTCGTAAAGGCAGAGACTGGGTTGCCATAAAGTACTACATCCACAACAGGATCATTGCATTAAAAGAAAGATGCAAGGAAAAAAGAAACAACCAAGAGAGATACTTTGTTGCTTCCACAGTTATGTCAATATTGTAGTTTTCTGTATTGCATTGTTCTTACTCATAAATCTGTGGTTTATGCTGGGTGCTTTTTCAATTAAATGATAAGAAAGGCAGATAATGTTCCACGTTTTTATTGACATGAACATTCACTACAAAATGAATTAATGCATTACAATATTAAGACTTAAAAAGTAGACTGACCACATTTGACCTATGTCTTTTTTAAGTCTCTACACAGCTCATATTTACTGTTTTATTAACACATAAATGTCTGATATTTCTGTCAGAAGTTACCCGACTGGTGAGCATTACTATTGTGCATCCATGCCTATTATATTGTAATCTCAAAAGGAGCCAAGCTTAAAAATACAGAACCTACCCTTACCTGGTCCTTATAAGTCATATATACTTGAAAATTATGTGTTTCCATGGGCTTCACAATTCACCTAAACATGAAATATCAGTGTGTGACCTTATGGTACTCATAAGTCACATAAACCTGACAGTGTCCTCACAAGTAGCATTAAATTCAGGTTTGACCAAAATTTCACCCTAGCCAAAATCTCAACAGATGGGCGTGTTCCTGGAAGCATGGGTCAAACTTTGTGTGATTCCCATGCCTCTAGGACCTTCAGAAAGGCACGTTCCCATTTGTCACATTTTTGTCATAGGTCCTGATATTTCACGAAAACACGTATGTGTGTGTGTGTGTGTGTGTGTGTGTGTGTGTGTGTGAGAACAGATAGAGGGTTGGACAAACGACTCAGTGACTGAAGACATTTGTCACAGCAAACCTAAAACAAAACATTATTACAAAAATAAAGTAAATAACAAGGAAAAAAATTAGAGGTTAAGACAGGTTTAAACCTTCAAAAGTTTACCATACTATAATTTATTTATATAGCACTTTAAAAACAACACATGGTCAACCAAAGTGCTGTCCAGCAGAAATATAAAGAGAACTCGAAATACAATAAATAACTAAATAAATAACAATAAAATAACAATGTCAGTTACCCAGTGCGTCAAAAGTCAGCAAATAAAAAATGAGTTTTTACCCTGGATTTAAAGACCACCACTGACATAGATTGCCTGACATGAAGAGGAAGATCATTCCAAAGCTTCGGATCCACAATAGAGAAGTTTCAGCTGTGATTTAGGGACTGAGAGCAACAGCTGCTCGGCTGCCTGGAGTGAACAAGGGGGGACATAGGACGGCAGCACATCGGACAAATATACAGGCGCCAGACCATTTAAGGATTTAAAAAACAGTAAAAGGATTTTAAAAGCGATCCTAAATTAAATTGGAAGCCAGTGTAAGAAGAATCGGAGTAATATGCTCAAATTTTCTTTTACCAGTTAAAAACCATGCCGCAGCATTTTGCAGTTGTGACAGAGTCCCCTGGCCAACCCCTATTAAAGGGGAGTTGCAGTAATCCAAGCGTGAGGTTATAAAAGCAAAAGGTTTAAACAAAAACTTGACTGATGCAGGTGACTTACTTGGGAAGCTGCCATTCTTGTTTAACTGTCACCTGGTTCCTGATTCTGTGTTTTTCTTTGCAAAGAAATTTCTATGAAAAATGTATAAAAGTTACACATTTCAGAAAGAATAAATAAAATGTATGCCTGGGATGGACTCCAACACACCCGTCTTAATACGTTTGCAGCAGTGTTCAGACACATGTCCCCAAATCATTGAATGTCCTTAAAAGGGATGACCAACAAAGCCTCGAGTATGTGTGGCTGTGGCCCTGCATACAGATGGGAGCAGGCACGAGTCACTCTAACAGAGAAAGACCTTTAGCCAAAATGAGCTTCTGCATTAGGGACCATCCCTGGGGGCCAGGAGTGTCCAAAAAGGTCACTGTGCCCCCTCAGCTGAATTCTACTGACACGCTTTTACAGCTATAAGTAAAGGCCGTAATGGGAACAGTTAAACATTGAAAAGTTACTGGAGTAACAACATATCATAGTAGCTGAGTGTTTCTGCAGCAGTTACTGAGGAGGGCACTGCAGCTGATGGAGCTGATGGGCCATCAAAGGCAGACTTTGGGAAGTTCCCTTCATTCTGAATGGATCCAAAAACAGGTCATTAAACTGCTGCTGCCTTTAAATCTTTAAAGACCTCACTTGAAAATTGCAAAACAACTGGAAATGTGTGGAGGACACTCTGAGCTCAGAGTCTTTGACAAAGACACACACCCCATCTTTGTTTCATACTAACATGTCTGTAATGATCTGAAACACGAAACTGCGACAAATATAGAAAGAACTAAGAAATCATGAAGGGAAAGTCCTTTTTTAAAGACTGTGTGTGTGTTTTAAATGCACCTTTAAAGTTTTTGTGTTCGTTGCATCTTAGTTTATAACCTGTGTTTATAGACATTGTGGATGTGTGCAAGTGTAACTGTGCACATAAGAGACAGCGTGAATGTCCCCTCCTGCTTTTGTTGAGCCATTTGCCCCCCTGTCAAAGTTTGTATCCCCTCCACATGCTCTCATTGTGACCCTGGCCAAACTATAAGAATCAGACAGTTTAACATGCAGACAGATCCTTTTCTTTTCCAAGTCACCTCCACAGCTCATGTTTCCCCTAATGAACCACAGAGAGGTCTGCTCATGTGAGATCCAGTGAGTTCCATTTGAAGATGCAGTTTGGAAAGCTTTCAGCTCTGTTTACTGAAAACTGTTTTGTGTTCAGGCTCTCCAGCTTGTGATGTCTCATCGCTGTAAATCCTTTTCTTCCAGATGGAGACGAGGAAGCGTCTGGCTAAGATCGTGCTGGTTTTTGTGGGCCTGTTCGCCCTGTGCTGGTTCCCAAACCACGTCCTCTACATGTACCGCTCCTTCCACTACCACCAGATGGATCTGTCGCTGGCCCACCTCGTCATCACTCTTCTAGCCCGGGTCCTCAGCTTCTCCTCGTCCTGCGTCAACCCCTTCGCGCTCTACCTGCTCAGTGAGAGTTTCCGCAGACACTTCAACAGGTCAGAGTTATTCAGGTGCTTTTACCTGTGATGGTTATGTTACCTAACCAGATCCCTGCACTGCCCCAGAGAATCGAGACCGGCAGATGACACTGTTCTCAAACATCTCACAAACAATATGGCGAGAAAGTTCCACCTTTAATATTTCCAAAGTGTGCACACTGCTGTGCTCCTGCGGAGTGTTATTCATAACCAGAGATGGGCAGTAACGCGTTACTTGTAACGCGTTACTGCCGTTTCAAGTAACGAGTAATGTAAAGGATTACCATTGCAAAAACGGTAATTAGATTACCGTTACTTTCCCGTAGGAACGCTGCGTTACTGCATTACTAAAACCGTGAGTTTAAGTGAGTGCGACGTTCGTGACAACAACTGTGTGCAGATCAACAATGGATAATATATCAAGTACGGGAGAGAGTATGAGCGTGCAGCGTTTAAAGCGTGGAAGTACTGACCTTATTTTGAGTTTGATTCCATAAAAAGTGACAAAAACATTAGTGTCCGTTGTGCGTGGGAAGAAAACTTCTTTTTACAGCGAAAAAAACCCCCTTAACTTCCAAGCAAGTGCCGAGTGCGCTACGACTGCAATGGGAAATTCACAGAGAAACTCGCGGAGTCTTCAACTGACTGCTGCAGCACACCTGCACCAGGGCAAACCTCCGCCTTCCCCGGTCCTGCTTTACAGGTGAAAATAGAGCAACTAGCCTTTGACTTTATTTATTTTCTGCTGTGTTTCACTTGCATCTATTTGAAAGAGTGAGTGTAAACACAAAAAAATATTTTATTTTATGTGCTGGAATGTGCAGAAAATAGGTTTAAATGTTAAACAAATTTCTTCCAGTCACAGAATGTTGCATATAATTTAATTTTTGCTTGATGCATAAAGTTAAAAGATTAAAACTAATAAAACAAGTTTTAAAAAGAGACTTTTCCATTTGATTACATTTTGTATGATGGATTACGCAGAAAAAGTAGAATTGGGCTGAAAGATCTATCGCTTTATCACCTATTCAGGTTGTAAATTGTGTTTTTAAAAAGTAACTAAGTAACTAAGTAATTAATTACTTTTGAAAATAAGTAATCAGTAAAGTAACGGGATTACTTTTTTGGGGAAGTAATCAGTAATTAGTTACTGATTACTTTTTTCAAGTAACTTGACCAACACTGTTCATAACTGCACTGCAGCGTTTGGATTAGTAAAATCCAAATCCAGCACTTATTTGGATACACACAAAACTCCCAGAAAAGAAAAATAATAAAGGATAATAATAAAAATAAACATATGGAAAAAACTATTTTCTTGCTTTATTTTTTTCAGTGTCTATAAAAGACCAAAATTGACTTTCTCACTCTGCTCTCAGCTGCAGGTTCAGCTGCTCCCACTGAAGATGTCAGTCATTGATTCAGAAATATGTCAGTAATTTTGCCAACCAGCCTGTCAGTGCTCTACATTTATTTAAAATTCACTGGTGCCAGGATTGTGTGTTATTCAGAGTTAAAGCTTAAAAAATCAAAATCATCAAGCAGAGGCAGATGCTTCATGTCAGCCAGCGAATGCAGGAGGTTCAGCGCTCGTCTCGGCGGTTCTGTGCTATAAAACAGGCTTAATTACGTGGTCATGTTTATTTTATGTCGACGACTGAAGAAGAAATTAGATTGAAAGTGTGAATACTGCTGTTTGTCTTCACTATCGGTAGAAACGTTCACGGCATGCTGATTTACTGGACGCTGCTACAGCTCACTGTATTACTGCTCACATTAACTGCTGTCACCATAAAAAGGTGGAAAACAAGCAGAGGCTGAATGCTCCAATGAGTCTTTACTACTTTACCAACTGCATCAATAAAATGTGAATGTAGCTGATTTACAGATGGTGGAAGGATAAGGATGGAAACGTCTTCGGCGCGCCGAGGTCGCGTTTCGTCCACGCTGCTCAGCATTGGCAGCGTGTTTCTGTTGTTTTGTGCTCCGAGTGTTTACACCGCATGAAACTGCAGTCACAGTCTAATCAAAACTTTCTAGAGGGCGAACATTTATACAAGACTGAGCATTCAGATAAAAACCACACAGTGAGTATTTCATTCTTCACTCTGAATGGATTCTTATAACTTGCTGAAAAATAATCACAGCCTCGCCATTTTCTAAAACTCCTCCTGAGTACTCCCTCTCCCACTAAACCTCCTGAAACTCATCATGTTTCTGCCTCCGCACGATGGAAACCCTAATTTAAACTCTTCACCGTAACCATGGCACAGCCCTCCCAAAAAGCGGGAAACCGTGACCCGGGGATGGGCTTTTCTCTCATTCAGCTCAGATTTGCAGCAGGTCGTGACGCCTTGGAAGCAGCAGAGACGCCGCAGGAAAAGTAAAATGTGCCTTTGGGATGCAATTATAGCTATTTGCCTGTTTTGAAGAATGTACCAGGTGAACAATGTAATTGGTCCAAGTGTGAGGATTTACTTCAAGTACAGAAATGTTTCTTCACCTTTTGCACCCAGAGAGCCAATTAACATGCGTGCCTGTTTCTGAGGATTATGACTTTTGGAAGAAAAATATCTCCAGCACATGCATGCATGCCAGTTCTTCTTAGTTTTTAATAGTTCTTTGGAAAGAGGCATTCATCTGTGGCTGATGTGATGCAGATTTTCCATATAGGCTGTAATCAGTGATTAATTATTGGTTAAAAAAATCAGCATAGAACTAAATTCTTTGTCAGCTACTGTTGAATGAGAATTAAAGTAAAACTGCACACAACCAAACTGCAGAGCTACGACTTAAAGCAGGAGCAGCCGACAGCGGTGCTGTGGTCCTTGGGTTTGATGTATTTAAGGAGATTTGAATTCTTAGTTTCCTGTGTGAGTTCTGTGAAGGTTCTTCTGTTACAGAAATGTCAGAGTGCATTCCTGTTTTGATTACTCGTTATTATTATCGTAGAGCTTCTAGTTTTTGTGTTTTGCTTTATTTCTCCTTGAGTGAAGAGTTTCTGTGTTTTCTGGTTTCTGCTTGGAGTTTATTGAGTTTAATGCCTTCACTGTGTTTCTTTTATGTTGGTGGTTAGCGGTTATCTTTTGGGTTGTTTCATCTCTGTCTTTGAGTTGTTTTCTTTTACTCCCCCATCAACCCTCTGTGTATGAATAGTCCAGTCTTTACTCCCGTGCTGAGTTTTTTTGTTGTTGTTGTTCTTTTGTACGTCTCTGACTCTAGATGCAGATCCACATTTGTGCTAAAACCTGAAAGAAGAACTTAAACATAGTGAATGTTCTCACATGCTGCAGACAGATTAAATTACACTGTTGTATTTTTGACCACTAGTAGTGGTATCGAGCAGGCAGGATCGAGTGCGCACGGTTCCAGATATTTAGGCTGACAGCAGTGACACAACGACGCCCAGCAATGAGCCAGAGAAAGGCAGAGGAGAGCTAGCAATCCTCTCCTCCACAGCAGGTTTAAATGTTAAAATTTTGTTAAAACATGGAAAAAGATAGATGTGCAACCATCACTGTGAGTTCTTTTGCCAAGACAGTTACTGAGTAAAACTCTGTAGTCCCAGCGCTACAATCATCTTCTCTATCACAGAGCTATTCAGACCTTTCAGAGACAAGATAATAAAACAAAAGCATAAAACTCTTGTAGTGGAACAAAGAAGTGATAAGTTTGAAATGTCAGCTTATGAAAACAGAATCCAGTGACATGAGTCTAATAAACGGAAACCAGACCTGATTTCTTTTTGCCCTTTCAGCCACGAAACTACGACCCTGTAAAACTTAAACACGCTAATCTCACATGCTTTCAGCTTCAGCAGGCACACTGCATGTTCCCCACAAACCTCTCTTCATCTGTGAAATGGTAAATGGGCCGGTGTTTATATCGAATACAGAGGCTTACTGACCACTCAGAGGTTTACGCCTCAACCCACATTCATGCAAACTCCTAATGATAAAAATATCTGGTAAACAGGAATCCAGCCCCTAACATCTGCACTGAGTTTTGCTTTCTTCTTCCTCCTCAGTCAGCTGCGATGTGGTCGAGGTCCTCGCCCTGAGCGCCAAGCCAGCTATCTGCACAGCACCTCCCACATCCGCCTCACCTCCATCAAGAAGAACACACCCACTGCTGCCCTCGCTCCAGCAGCCAATGGAAACCCCAACAGACAGGAAGTGGCTCTGTGAAGCAGGACGCTAAGAGTCTGACATTTTCAGCTTCACCTCCTCCCGAGTGTGAAACGTTGGACTAGTGTAGGAGAGGTTTTCTGTTGCGGAGCAGCGATGGATGGATGGGTGGAGGGATGGACAGCGGACATGAGTCTTATACAAGTTGAATGGCTGCAATCGCTCCTTTCCCATCAGACTTATCGTCTACATCCTTACCTTGGCAACCAAACAGAAAGTGCCTCTTAGAAATACTAGACGAACAGGGACAGTATAAAAACTGAGAACACTTTTCTACAGGACAATTCTCCAGATTTATTAACAGTCACTGGATAAAAAATAAAGATGGATGGAATCAAATTTGTGACAAATGCCTCACAGACGTTAAAGCCGACAGCATGGCTGCAATGTTAGCATATCTGCAGCGATTGCTCGTTTCTCTGTGCTTTGCTGGCGGGAGGTTCACCGTCGATGGACTCATCTAAAAAGCCATTTTGAGTGTTGATTTCACTGAGTGGGCTTGTTTGTCTTCTGCGGTCAGATAACAAGTTTCAGAACTCTCAGAGGAAAAGATGTTCATGTCTTATCCAAGGATGTCTCGGAGAATGCTCCTCAGTGATGGGGTGTCGCCTGTCTTTATCCGAACTCCTGCTAAGACCACTTCGGAGACGAATGGACTTGAACCTGAATCTGTTTGATAGCGCTTTGTTTTGTGGCTCTGTTGCTTGCTGTATCCACCAGGTTTTAACAGCTAAGAGTCTTAAAACACATTTTCGTGAAAAGTGCTTCTCTGGTGCCAGCTTCAGTTTTTCTGGATGTCACATTAGTGGAAGCAGCCTTAAACTCTTTAACTTGCTGTGTGTGTTGAACTCATAAGGACCTCTGATGAGAATAGGGTCTGGCAGGGCTGCTCTCGTTAGCCCTCTGGTCCTTGAACAATAACACAGGTGGTTTGAGCTGGAAGCCAGTGGGCATTTGTCCTCACCAAGGTCCTGTTTGTGTTTTCATGGAGCAAATCTCAAGGTGCTGCTCGGTGTTAGGAAAGTACCCAGTGTGGCCTATTTCTGCAGGCGGTAGCATCGCCAACCTGAGAAGCTCGAGCACAGAGTGTGACCCATAATCCTCTGCTGGAAAGCTTCGGGTCACTTTCTCTTGCTTCAAATCGAGTCGCTAGCCAAACTGAGGAAGTATCTTGGGTCTGATAGAAAATGACTGACAGGCAGATAGCTTAAGCTGAGCCTGAAGTTGCAGCTCTTGATTTACTCATGAGAAGAAAACGATCTTGTTGGAAGTGATGTGAGATCGCTGATTCACTTTAATGTATATTTGTACAGGAGAAATTCCCCTCACCTCACAGCCAACAAACAGCAGCTCTTGCTTTTCATTTTAAAATAAATGCTGCTGTTGCCATAGTTTTGGTGTTAGAAGGGGAACCTGAACCCGTCTGCTCACATCAGCAGAGTCTCTGTTTTACTCAGATTTCCTGACATTTCTGTTTTCGAACTGCAGACTTTAATGTTGTTGTTGTTTGGCTGCCAATAAACTGCAGAGTCTTTTGAAAGGCAGCAAACTGTTCCTCGCAGCGTCGTGCTTTTCATGTCAACTGTCTCATTATCCTTCAAGCTTTAAGAGACTTTTGCTCTCCTGATAGGTTTGAAATGTATTTTTCTGTGAGTGGTTTTACTTGCCGAGGGTAGTGGCACGATTCCAGGCTTTCTTTTATATCGGCCTTCACAACTCTGAGAGAAGCAGAAGAAAAAACAGATTTTTACTGAACCACCGACTCAACACACTTCAGCCCAACACTGGATTTTATTATTGGCTCAAATGTGATGCATACTTTGATGATCACAGGTGACCTCCAGAGGTATTACAAATTTCACTGACATCAATATTTGGAGATTTGGCTCACAAGAGTATTTGACAATGGAACCGGAGATGTAAATGAAAAAAGGAAAAAGCAGATTGATTCCAATTTAAGAAGCCTTTAAAGCAACATAGAAACTAGAGGGCTTTAAATGTGGATTCAGGGTGTTCTAGAACATTAATAAGAGCTAAATTATAGGAAGTGCTTTGCTTCAAAACAAATATTATTTTGTGACTTAATTGTTAGCCTGCTTGTAGATAAATCCTACATGCAAAGCATCGCCCTGCCGTGCACTTCATGAAGACTTCTCGGGTTATGAAGTAAGAGTGACTAGTCTGAACTCTCTTTTCCTTCCATAATTACTAATTGCATCACAAATTTTTATGGACCTGTGAAATAAAGAATTACACAGACTTATGCTCTTGAGGAAAGAGCTGTGACACACTCATGCTCATTTTTGATCTCCTCAATTAATCCTGTTACCGACTGTTAACAATCAGGAGCAGCTCCTCACCCATCCATGGAACAAGATTACCATCATCACCCGGCAATATCTTGCTCACCTGTCACTGCAGTCACCGCAGAATCAGATTTTGATAATAAGCCTTTCCTGGTGGATGCAAAGGCTAACAGAGCTTTGTGCTTCTGCCTTAGCGTGAACAGCTGATGGAGTATCTGTGCACAGATCAGCGTGCCATATTTTCAAAGAGATGCTGTGACGTCCCGTTTACCGTGTTTTGTGTGTTTTCTTTGATGTCGTGCATGCTTCACCTTCCTGTGCTGGAAAGTCCTGTTTGAATCTCAGACACTCACGTAATAAATGCTTCTGCACGGGCACACATTCACACACCAATCTGCAGCATCATTGGCATATTTTAGTAGAAATAAATGTATTTTAAAGGCTTATTTAAAGTGGAGAGAGGACAGGTTACAGGGCAGCCTGGCTGCTGGTCGTCACCTCAGGCTCGTAGCTTTTAAATTAGACAATCAAATGTAAGAAGCTGAAATTACAGCGTGCAGGCAGCTGTCACCGGGCAGTGGGTGGATGGACAGCGGGTGGTTTGTCACATCTGCTAAACCTTATGGTTTGACCATGGCTCCGTTTCACAGAATAACCTTCATCAGAACCTGTATGGATTCAATCAGGCCAGTGATAAACCACGCATGGCTTGAAAACTCTTAACTAGTGAAAATATAGTAATCTGTGTGTGTTTCGTGTCACCATTAAAGGGCAACAGTGCAGATGGATACACACTTCAGTGGCATCTGCTTGAGTCTTTTGTCGGTTTAGTGGAACGAGCAGCATCTCTGAGCCGCTATCATGTTCATCTTGTCACTTTGTACGCTGTCATTGCTGCCAGGGCTATAAATGACCGTTTTGTCTTTTAAGGAGGCTGGTGTGCTGACAGTCATGCCAAAACATCTGACCATGGAAGAAAGAGGAACGTTTTAGTTTTTAGTGTAGCTCAGAACTTTTTAAAGAATTTCAATCTACAAAGAATTAGAAGGATGCTCACAGAAGGCTACATACAGCAAGGCTTCTGTCTGTTTCTTGTAGTTTAAAAAAGTGACTCATATCCACTTTAAAAATTAATTTAAGTTCCACTTTTCCTCTGAGCTTTGGAAAGCTTGGCTTTTTTCCCCCCTGAAATCTAGCTGCAGGTTGTCAGATCTGAGAACTAAAGGTTGATGATTGGCATTCTTGGCTGAAAAGGGACTCAGACAGTCAAACGGCTTGTTGCAGCTCTATTCCATGTCTCAGCTCATTAAACCACATATTATTTGTCCAATCAGTTTATGTTCCAGTGCCAAGATCTCTCCATAATATGTGTTTTTTCTCAGATATAAAGAACCACTGAAAGGAATCGAGCAGTTAATCTGGGTTCATGTATCACACCTGCTTTGTTGAACTGCTGACTGTGAGGAAAGCTGTCAGCCTGTTCTGTGCCTGCAAACCGAAGAGCACCTCAAACTTGACCTGAAAGGAGCATTTGAAGGAGTGTTTCAAAGCTAGCTGCCCACCCTGGGTTTCTGTTCAGAAACATGTAATCTGTCGGTCCAGCTTGTATATTTCTAACTTTATAAAAGGATCAGCTACACTCTGTAAGAGTTTCCACAAACTGAAACCAGAATTTGAGACTGATTGAATGTTATTAAAATGGACCAGGCCTTAACAACTATTTAATCTGATTATTTAAGCATTATTTAAGCACTGTGTGATAACAGCAGCTCCCCCACCACATCCAATCATAGCAATCTATCAAACTGTGTCCATGACAAACGTAATGAGAAAGAGCTGTTCCGGTCCTGAAATCTGAAATCCTTCCTTCTCTGCTTCACCTTTTTGACTTTGCTCTGTTTGTTTCTGCGAGACTTCACTTCATAATCATGCTTCTGTTTAGAGGGCGTCTGTCTGTCTCTTTAAAACTATCCACAGTCACACTTTCTGACAGTGGACTACAGAAAAGGAAAGCAGTGGGTCATTCGAGGTTCTCAGGTCATGATTTCTTGTGTCATCTTCAGACTTTTTGTTTACCTCTACCAAATACCCAGACCATTTTCAAGCTCTTTGAAAAAACAAAGAAAAAAGTATGCTATCTGCTCAGACATTAACTATGAATGCACGCACCGACTGACACCTACTGTGTGTGTGGATGCGTCTAAACATCAGCTGTGTGGGGTTGCAGGGAAAGTAGGGCGCAAATGCAGGACTCTCTGTAATGAATGCAGTGCATTTATTTACAGTGAGGTAAATAATAACTCAACGATAGATCCCCGTGTGTCCCCGACTTCCATGCTGTGTCTTCTCCCAGTGTCCGTGCTCCGTGTTTCCGCTCCCTTTGTGCCTCTGTACAGCGTGCTTGTTGCCCTCTAGTTTCCGCAGTCCTCCTGGGAAATCACAGGGGCAGCCATTATTACATTCACAATTGCGGCAAACTCACACTTACTGACTGTCTTGCTGGGAAACTAACGGGAACTCTTGCAACGATCCGGCGTCGACGCAAGCTGAGCCACTCTCCCAAGTAGCTCCCACAGACGAGGCTGATCCGCTGCATGTCCCGGCAGGACACACTCTCTAGACCTGGTGTCCCAGGAAAACCAGGACATTGCCACACACACACAAACACAGAGGTGGATTATCTACTGTGTTTGTGGATCATTGTCCTGCTGCATAACGTGGCTGCTCGAGGAGATTCTCCTTCAGGATTTTCTGGTATGGAGCAGAATTCATGGTTCCATTAGTCACACCAAGTCATCCTTAGGCATCAGAGCAGCCCAGACCATCACACTACCAGCACCGTGTCTGACTCCTGCTGTGATTTTCTCTTTATGAAACGCTGGTAGTTTGATATAGATGTAACAGGACTCAAACCTTCCAGAAAGTTCAGCTTTTGTCTCGTCAGTCTACAGAATATTTCCCAGAAGTCTGGGGGATCATCCAGATTTTTGTTGGCAAATGTGAGACGAGTCTTTGTGATCTTTTTGGTCAGCAGTGGTTTTTCTCCCACGGAGGCCATTTTTGCCACGTCTCTTTCTTACTGTTGAATCATGAACTCTGACCTTAACTGAGGCGACTGAGTCTGCAGGTCTTTAGATGTTGTTCTGGATCTTCTGTGACCTCCTGGATGAGTTGTCTATGCGTTCTTGGAGTAATTTTGGTTAGGGGTCTAAGGTTAGGGGTCTAATTTTGGTAGGTTGGTCTAAGGAGCCTGGAAAGAAAAGTGGCGTTTCTTGAGGACCTTTCATCTCTCATCCGAGAAGCTTCTTCAGTTCTGAAGAAGGGGCAAGATGTTTTTGGGGGGTCTGGTCACTCCTGGGAAGGTTCAGCACTGTTCTCTGACTTCACCATTTGTGGATGAAGTCTTTGGACACCTTTCCAGACTGATAGATGCCATTGACTTTGTTTCTCAGATGTCTCTTTAGATCGTGGCATGATGTGCTGCTTAATGAGATCTTCTGGCCAGCTTTCCTTTGTCAGACAGGTTCTGTTTTAGGTGATTTCTTGATTTAGTGGGTCTGACAGAAATTAGGCCTGGGTGTGGTTGGTGAAACTGAACTGAAGCATATATATATATATACTTAGGTTATCTTTGTGTAATATTAAAGTTTGTTTCATCATCTGAAAGGCAAAAACTAAGAAATCAGAAAGGGGGCAGATACTTTTTCACAGCACTGTAGGGCTGATCAGGTGGTTTAGACTTAAATACGACAGAAATCGAGCATGAATGTGAGACAAGGTGTTTTCCAAGGGGTACTCTGTCATTGTATTATTATGTTGTATGTTAAGTAGTAACTGTCTTTAAAAGATGAAAATAGCAGCAGAAATGGTTTGTTGAAACATCAACATGAGGATTTTTGAAGCCACTTTGAGTTGGTCAAAGCAGAAATGTCCCAAACACCTAATTAAGTTTAAGTTGTATTTATTATTTTAATATCTTCTATAGTTTTGATTGAAAATTGTTAGTTATATACCTGCAGGCTGTAAACATGATCATCTTTACAGTGATTTGAAATGGGCCTGAATCACTGTTGGACCAGCATCAAGTGGAGGAAGTCCAGTGTTCGGCTTCATTTTTCAGCTCAGTTTGCTAAAAAATATAATAAACATCTGCATAGGATCGTTCTGGTCAAAGCACCAGAAACACGATGATGCTGTGGGCAGATGGGAGCTTAACTTGGGTGTATTGGTGTTTATTTCAGCTAATGAGTAATGATCTGTAGCAGGAAAATGCCAAGGATGAATAATATGATTAAAGCGTCACTGAGAAGTCTATTTTTTTCAACATATACTACATGGATAAAAACACTGGGCCGCCTAGACGTTACCATGGAAACCCACTATGAACCACCCAGCTCACAGTTTCTGTGCTGATGTTAATGCTGGAGTGATACCACTTCCAGCTGATCATGGAATATCTTAGAGGGAAAGAAATCCAGTTAAGCTGACTTGTTGTAATAGTGGCATCCTGTTACAGCACCACACTCAACAATTCTTCTACATTAAAAGCTAAGAAACAAAATGACTTGTGCGCATCATAGTACTCAAGTTTTTTAGTCTTTAAAGAAAAGGAGAACTTGGATGTCGCTCCGTCTGCAGGGAGCAGGAGCTGTGCAGCCTGGGTGGAATTAACCTGGATGAAGGGAGTCTTAAACACACTGTGCTGGGCCAGCCGCCCTCCGTCCCATCATGCTTCACTACACTAACTTACAGCAGTAAAAACTGCTTTGCTTATTTCTTTCATTTCCAGTCACACTTGAGATCACAGTGTGGATGAGGCTGCTGCATAATCAAAGATATGGCCTGAATGTAATTGAAAACTCATGCGGTGCTGAATGCATGTTCGCATTATCTCTCATAGGAGAGAGCTGGAAACAAGGTGCTGCATGCCCGTATATTACCTCCGTGCAGCTGATAATGAGATGATTTTAAAACAGGTCTGACAGAGAATATCTGGGTGAGAACATTTAGGTCCAAGAAACCTCCCTCTTCCTCATTTCATTTATTTAACAAGCACTGTATTCATCGATCCAGAGGAAAGTAGCAGTGCATGAGCCACAGTTTGCCCTACAGGCTAATTTTAATCTGCTGTCCTCGGCCACATCTCCAAATGGTTATCTAAAACACAATAAAAAGATCATAAACACTGCACAGAGTACAGATAATGCAGACTGACTCATACCGTAGCTTACTAAAGCTGTAATACAGCCTTAGATACAAAATAACGCAGGAGAGATCATTAAATAAGACACAAAACAAACAAGAAGGCAAAAGATGATGTTGGCGACTGTCTGTGTGCTTTTAATTCATTTCAATTCAATACATTCAATACAGCGCCAAATCACAACAACAGTCACCTCAAGGCCCTTTATATTGTAAGGCAGACCCCACAATAATACATTTTTTATTATAAGTTTCATGACTTAAAATGTTTTCAAACCACGATGAATAAAACTTGTGATATCTTCAACTTATAAATTTATAGAAAGTGATTATTTTATTATTTTTTATGATTATTATTCTATATATTTATTTACACATTGATTTAGAATCTTTGAAGATTTAGCAAACATGAAGAAGTAAAAAATGACTTTAGCCTGATGTAATATGCATATAGATATATATCACTGAAGCTTCTTTGTGAGCTGAAAAAAATGTCTGGGTGGTGCAGCCGAAAGGTGGTTGAGTGTGGTCAGTTGGGTTCCCAGCTGCAGAGTAAAGACATCAGTGAGTGGGGAATGAAGATGATTATATGTAATCAAGTTGAGCAATTAGACAGAGAGAAACATGCCCATTATTAGACAAGTTTCATAAAAGCTGCAGATATCGCTCACATTTCAGAGATGGGGGCAGCTTTCTTTGTTTCCAAAGCCTTATCTTCACCCCTCTGTGCCAAACAGCTCAATTATTGTCTTTTAAAAACACATCAGTGAGTCTCTGTTGCTCCCACTGACACGTTCTTAATTACTAGCAATATCTTGAATATTAGCTTTCACTGCAGTGTTTTCACAGTGACCGATCCTGCTGCTACAAATACTCACAGGAGCAGCAAAATAATGAAGTCACTGCCTCTCAAAAGGCCAACAAAATGAATGTTTCCTCCCGAGTGTTTGTTAGGCATTATAGTGACTTACTGTTTTAGACAAATACTGACCACGCTGTAAAAAATTAGCTTTACATTTCACAATCAAAGAAGGTACGATCGTGGAGCTTTTTCTTTTCACTGAACTGTTTTATAAATCAAAATAAAATATAGTAGAAGGTGCTAGGTTTGAATGCACCAGCTGGCTGGGTTCTTGCTGTGTGGAGGTTTCTTGTTCACCCCTCTGTGGGTCTCTGTGGGTTCTTCCCACAGTCCAAAGACATGCATGTTAGTGTCAGTGTTGTGTACAAGAAAAATATTCCTCTTTTTTAACCAAATCATGGTCATCTCCTTCTACCCTGTGATTGCTGTGGTCAGTAGTAGATTGCTGCAGTTTCCTGTAGTTTGCATGAAAGACGCCAATTTGCTAACGAACCACTTTTTCAAGTTTCACTGCAGCTGGAACTGGAAAATGAGAGCATTGGACTTCAAAGTAAAAGCTGTGCTTTACCACTGCGACCAACACAGCACAACTCTTATTTTGAAGGCAAACGGTCTCAGGTTCCTGTTTGTGTCACACTCTGCTCAGTTTCACTACTGCTTGGCAAGCAGTTGCAGTGTTTCCAGACCATTTAGAATCTTCCATCCAAACCATGGGTGACACTAGCACTCTGTTTGCAAGCAAAGCAACCACAGAGAGGTTCACGGTGCAGCAGCAGCCGGTAACACCAAGCATCCTCCAGCAACTGCTCGGCAACCAGTGAGGGAAAAACTAAAACCAGTGTAGGTTTGACACTGAGAACTTAGCCACTCATTTCACAGCGAGTGCCAGCAACAGCTGGGGAATAAATGTTTTTCCATGACTGGTGCTCACTAACCGGCCTCCTGCTTGTGTGATGGCAGAACAAACATAACTAATAAAAACTGAAGCAAAGAGTCCCTGAAAATACAACAAGACTAAAACCACAAAGTTTCATCTGGTTTCACTGGTTCCAGGAATAAAACTAGTTGAAATTTAGTTTTTAACATGAGACTGTACTGTGTTAACAGTAGGTACAGACAGTAACTACAGCAGTATTACACACTGCAATATAACCAGTTGATCAAATTTATACGGTATGGAGGGTATTATTATTACTCATCATTAATTTTCAGTGTTGGAAAATGAGAGGCGATTTTAAATCAATTAGGCCCGACACACCTCTGGGGGTGTAAGACAAAGAAAGAAGAATAAGACAAAGAAAAGGTACGCCGGGCCTGTTAACTGCTTGTCCAATGAGAGCCACACAGGAAGAATTAGTAACCAGTGGTTGTCGGTAAACTTTGCTTTATATCGCGGTTTGTGTCACAGTGGTGCGAGGGGAGATAAGGACACGGTTCATGTTGGTCTAAGGGGACAAACACACAATTATAATATTAAAGACTTTAATTAGATGGGTTCAAAGGATCACTGGTTCTGTTCTCCTTCCAAGAAAAAACAGATGAGTAGTTCAAAAGGAGAAGGTGACCTATGTGAACGTGTCAATGTGAGATTTATGTGACTAAAAGAAAATTAAAGCTAAAAGAAACGGTGGCGCATCACTGATGAGACCTGAATGATGAAAACTTTCTGCATTGTGCCTGAAACAGAAAGAAGACAGTTATGTGCTCAGCTGTCATTTAAAACAAATGAAAAATGAACTGTGTGAAATTTTCTGTGTAAAGATGTTTAATTATCAGAGTTCTAGTTTAATAATGTTAAATTTGTGTTTTCCTGTTTCAGCTTTCTGTATTTTTGTGTTTTGATGCTTTGCAGATGTTACCTTTCTGAATATGCTGCCACCGCACTGATGCATGTTGTAATGTAACCCTAATAAAGTACAGTCACAGGTTTCCAGCTTTGTGTGTGTGTATGAAAGAGCTGTAGCCCGTTTGCATTGAAAACATTATGGATTTTTATGTTTTTAACCATTTGGCCATGACATGAAAAGCTCAGTGCTCACATCAAGCACAAAGAAACAAAAGTTTTAACAGCCTTTGTTTTACACAAAAAATGAGATGGCAGCTGTAAGGGAACGGGGGAGGGGGAAGCTTTCGAAGTCCAGAAGAGTTTGTAGGATTGTAGGGTTCCACTGGCTTGTTTCCCGGGGAACAATGGATGGTGAACAGACAGGTGAGAGATCTAGAGGAGGTTCCAGGGTATGGTCTAGCTCACCGAGAGTGGTTCAGTAATGAGGTAAGTGAGTGCTTTTCAGCCAGCAGCGAAACACTGGGAACGAGAAGAAAAGACGTCAGCAGAAGAGCCTTACTGAGGAGCTGAGGAAGAGCCTGTGAACCACGCTGGGAAGACCGACTCTCTGACTGGTGGTTTGGCTGTAGAGCGGAAAACTCTGGGTGGATAATTCGTGCTCACCCATTCTGGGCTACAAGAGTAACACAGGTAGATTCACACTGCACTTGTAGTGGTTCAACTTTGTCTTTATCCCAAACTTATCACACATTTTTTACTGCTCCTTTCACCTACAGGTTTAGTTTAGGCATTATCAACTACCAGGTTCAGACTGTATGGGTTAAAATATATCTCCTCACAGCAGTTACCCTTCATGTTGGCACATGGTGAGTTGGTAAAGACAGGCTGAAACCTGGAACATCAAGCTAGCGGTTTTAACAGGAGTGGAGTTTTTGACTATTGTCCTGTACTGTGGAGCTTATCTGGTTGTGAAGTGATGATGTGATGAACCCTGTTTCCTACTCTACTTTTATTAAGGCTGTTGTTTTTTTTTAACATGTTTTAATGCTTTTAATCTTGTTCTATTTAATCTGAACAAGCCCCTAAAAAAAGACAGTGACCACTGTCGGCCTCTCTTGGTTTTTATTACCACTATTCATCAACGTAATGTTTTAAAGCTCAGTTTTTAAAACCTTACGTTGTAACTACAGCCCAGTCTATGCAGCAGTATATTAATGACTAACCTCATATTGTGGATGGATTATCTCAGTTGTTCTCCTGACTGAAGTTTGGTCTGTTTACAACATCCTGCCATGTAATTGCATTTGTCCGTAACCGTCGGGAACCCTCACGTTAACTTTTATGGAGTGGAAAAAACCTAGTGTTCATCCTCCATTACATTATGCTAACCATAACTGTGTAGCTAGCCACCACATAGCACATCATTATGTACCAGCTAGCCCAACTTCAGTAACCCTACAAACATCACTGCTGTTTAGTTTTCTGTCTTCATTTATGTCAGAAGTGATAGCAGAGCTGTATGTTGAATTTTTCAGAAATCCCTCAGTCAGAACATTGTATATCATCTTTAGATGGAAACTAGTGAGCTAACTGCTAACTTTGAACTCTGTTAAACTTAATAAACTCTGTTTTCATAGATGCCTGGATGTTAAACTTAATTGTTACACCTGGTAGAGCAGCCACTCTGATCATTTCATTGCAGATGAAAGAATTTAGACAGTTTGTAACTCTCAGTGATGTTGCAGTGTTCGTTTGACTTTGGGACCTGAAGTCAATGATGTCAGACTTAAAGACCAGATACGATTTTTTGGAAGTCTGAGCAATAACCATTTAATAACTATTAGATAAACATGAGAAACATAAAGTTAAGCCCACAATGGTGATAACATCTGTGCAAATGTGGTAACCCTATTATCACCAAACACCAAGTTTACCATGGCGTGATTACACATAAAATCTGTTCAGTGAGATGATGTGACACCAGCCAAATCCCAGTGCAGTTTAACTACTGCGTCACAAAAACCCATCAGCTGTTATTCTCTTGATGACAAGCTTATCGATCCGTTTAAAGGCAGCTGGAGCTGTTTGGTTCCACTTATGTTTTAAAGGAGAGACATTTTGTGAGCCTCATATGTTGAGTTCTGAAAACATTACTGTTATTTCAGCTGTTGGTTGTACTCGCCTTCATCCTGTGAACTGGTATTTGAGGACTTCACTCCTGTATTCATACTTTTGCTGCAAAGTCACTGTGAAACTGTCGTGGTCTGCGGAGACAGGCCGTGTGGTGGTGTGTTTGATGGACCCAGGTGCGTACACAAGTGAGTAGACGGGAGTGAACTTAACAGAAAGCGAGCCTTTATTATGGCTGAAGACAAAGTGTACAAACAAAGCGGGGTACAAAGCAGGGATAGCGTGACTAAACTAGACTATAACTAAACTGGGAAAACTAGTACTGAGACAAACTAAGAAGACTCAGAGACTATGGTGATAACTGCAAAGACTGACCGTGAAAACATGGAGGTGGGAACACAGACGACACGACACAGACTGCATGAAACACAGAGACTAAATACACATGAGGGATGATCAGGGGAAGTGGCCACACATGGGAGCACAGCTGACACACATGAACCTAACGACAGGACAGGAGAAGTGAAACTAAATACACTGACATTGAATACAGACTTTCAAAGTAAAACAGGAAACATGGAGATTAGACATGACATGAACTAAACATAACCACGCAGACATGACGGATGAACCAGGGAGACTTAGTACAGGGGGAGATGACATAAACAACTAAGGAACAAAGGACTAAACAGCAATCTCAAAATAAACTAGATGAGCTAAACTAGGGCACAAATGAATACAAAAGATACATAAAACTCAAACACTGGGTCGCTCGACCCAGGACCATGACAGAAACGGGAAGCCTTCTTTATATGAGCGAGCAGTAGCGGTTTTTGATACGGGCGACACGGGCAGTTGCCCGGGGCGGCATCGTGGTGGGGGGCGGCATCACGGGCATCGGCAAAAAAAAAAAAAAAAAAAAAGGCTCATACTCATGCTGCCCCGACATCAGCCAGTGCATATTGGGAATGGCATAGGCACCGATTGGTTTTCTATCACCCATTTGCTGGGAGTAAGGGCGCCCTCCGTTTGCGAGGTGCACCTGCTGCTTGCGGCACAGGGAGGAGAGGGCGGGGCGGCGGGGGATTCTCTGGCTGGCTGGAGCAGCATCTAATAATCAACTCACAAAATAAAACAAAATAAAAACAAACCAACAAACACGAAAACACCGGACATTATGATACAGACTTATAATTTGCACCGGTGTTTTTTCGAAATTCAATACGTGAAGTCAGTGCGCCTGCTTGCTGCTGAAGTCAAAGTAAACTTAATTGTCATCTCCGCTACATACAGTCTAGTATATAGAGAGACGAGACGACGAGGCTCCAGTTACAGCAGTGCAAGTAAACAAACAATAAATATAAGAAGAGTAAGAAAATAAATATACACTTTAGGAGTCGGGGTAAAGGGATCAATAACAATTTTAACAACAGTTTGATGATTTAAAGTCTCACACACAACGCGTCGAAAGGGGAGGGAGGCGGCTGCTTCCAAATAGAGCACATTTCATTCATAATGATGTAAATCCAAGCCCATTATGTATTCATGATTTGAATCCTGGGTTGTGTGAAATCCCAGAAATACACCTTAGACAAAGTGAATCTGTGAACTAAGGTGTAGGTCTGTTAGGTTATGTTGTGGTGATCCTCGGGTTGGGGGATTTGTGTTCATACTTACAGTTGCTCCAATAAGAAATGGTAAAAATAGTAACAGTAACAGACTAAATTCCAAACAATACATTATGTTACAGATTTTAATATTAATTAGTCATTGTCAATTGTTGATTTGTCCTGTTCTCATTGTATGATGAATTATGATGGCTGTTTGGTAGCTGTTTGCATACTCTCTCTCTCTTCATATGTGTGTGTGTGTGTGTGTGTGTGTGTGTGTGTGTGTGTGTGTGTGTGTGTGTGTGTGTCTGTTTCTCTGGCGAAATTCAGTATGGTTCCGACAACAGTTTTATGTTAATGTATAATCCTTAATATATTTTGTGTGTGTGTGTGTGTGTGTGGGGGAGGGGGGCGAGGGAGTGTTCGCCCGGGGCCCCAAACAGGCTAGGACCGCCACTGTGAGTGAGTTCGTTTTTGCCATGAAGTTACTGCTGCAGCAGAGAGAGATTAGAGTGTTTGGACAGTAGGATGTAGATTAGTTTCAGTGAGTTGTCAAAACGAAGCAGCACGTTTTTTAAAAAATGGCTCTGCAGATGACCTTAATCAAAACATCACATTTCCATCTCAGTGTGAATTCTCACTTTGCATCAGAGGAAAATGCATCAAAGAGCTTGAGAATACTGTGATGAGGAAACTTTAACCTTGAAAATAACAGACATGTCATGTTTCTGCTGCGTCTTCTGCTTTATTTTCACCCTTTAATACGTGATTGCGGTTCTTTCTGATATAGTCTGTTATTCCACAGTTTTCTTCTACAGTAGTTTATTGGTATTGGAGCCATTTGCTGCTTATCTGGACTCAGATTTAACACAAATTGAGTTAATGATTTGGAGGAACCCTGAGCTTAAATATGTAAGTCTGCAAACCTCAGAAAACTTAAGCAATGAAGTAAAAATGTGAGAGACTGAAAGTCATGACAATTACTTGCTAAAGGTGTGTCTACAAGCTGTCGTATGGGGTGTACGTATTTTCTCATGACTGTATAATGGGCTCCAGGCAGTGAAGCATTTTTATCAGGCTGAAAATTATATAAAACGTCCTGTTAAATCATTGGCTTCGGGTGCGGATAATACACAGCAGTGATTCCACCCACTGTGGGCGTCTGTGATGACAGTGGCTCAAGCAGGTAAACCAAATTTCCTGAATATCTTCAAGCGGTGTTGACGTGATGGCCCGGTCTCCAGACAGTCGACTTGCTAACAGGATGAGTTTTTTTGTTGTTTTTTTCCTTTCAAAGGTGGCCAGACGTGACAGCTGGAGCACTAATGGGGGGTTTTGTGCTGTGGAAAAAAAAGTATTTTTAGGAACACTCAGGTTTCATCAATTTTCTCAGCTGGTTTAGGACACAACAAAGCTGCTCTCTGAAAAATGACAGAGTATGAGAGGACATGGAACCGAGGCTGAACAGAAAAAGAAACGTCGCCATCGCAGTAACATTTACTTCTTTCTCTTTTTCTTGTTGTCCACGAGCTGTCGCGGCATTAAAGGTGAAAGCTTTACGTACTGCACTGTCAGTGTTTCATTATTTATTTTTGACATTTCTCTTGAATATAAAACTTAGATTTAAACTTTTTTTCATTTTGCCACTTTTTCTGTTCATTAACTTGTTTTTCTGTGACGGACATCAGGCAGACGGCGTACTTCTACCTGGTGGTCATGGATGGATGGATGGACTTTATAGCCTATAGCTCCATTACCAGTAAGTTTGAAAATGAAAAGTATGTTTCTGTAATGTCAGTTTGGCCACCCATTTAAAGTCTCTGACACTGACAGTAGAATCAATAGAATTTAGTGTATGATTCTGCATCGACAGCAAACTATTATCTAGCAAATATCAGAAAGAATTCTTTTGATTTCCTCCTTTGTTCATGATTTCGATAAATGCCAGCTCAACAGGCTTTAAAGCCAAGTAATCTGATTGCAATTCCACCGGGCAAGAATTTTAATAGTGCAGAGACACGATAAGAGCAAAGTAAGTGAGAGACATTTTGTTATTACGTAATCATATAAAGGGATATCCACAAATACAATTTTAATTCAGCTTCATGGTACAAACACACTGAAAGACCTTCACTAATTGCTGACAGTGCTAATAAAGAAAAAGGAGGATGTATTGCGGCATAAACAGCTATGCTGCAGTAATCAGCGTTATTTATCTTCCGTGTGAAAGAGTGAAGCGACTGTGGAGAGTGAGTGGGCAGCTGGCATGCTTGGATAATGGGTTTTTTAGTTTCAAACACTTCGCAGTTTGTTTCCAATCAATAAGACCTATTTAAACTGTCACCGATGTATTCATCATCGAGGTCAACCAGCTCTACTTTATATTAAAGTCCTCAGGTTCAGCACTTCTAAAGAGCTGAGATAAGAAGTATTTGCATCTGAATACATTGGAAATAAAGAACTGGGATGCCAGATTGTGATTAGTGATTAGTGAGTAGATAACTCCAAGGCTCCCCATCAGGGAGAGCAACTGGGAATACTTTTTCATTTATTGGTATGCAACATTTTGAAAGAGCCAATTCACCTTGTTACTGATGCTTAACTTTCATTTAGACGTGAGTGAGAAGCGGATGGATGGTTGCTCAGTCAGATTTGGCTTTGGGATTTTTGTTGACATCGTGAAATTTTTAGGCTTTACATCTTTAATGACTGATTTATCACAAGGTAGGTCTGCCCTGAAGCGTACCCTGATTTATTGTCCTCGTTGTCCTCATCAAATGGAATCATCATCATCATCACACTCATCATAAATAACACGGCATGCGTGAGAACATAAATTAACAGAAAATGTTTAATGAGGACATAAAGCACATCAGCAAAAAGTTTATTTTCTCATTAACTTCTACACAATCAGACTCTGATTTGCACCTTCAGGAGTCCATCCATGCATCCATCCATCCTTCCATCCATGCATCCATCCATCTATGCATCCATCCATCTTTCCATCCATGCATCCATCCATCCATGCAGCCATTGCATTCCCTGGACAGCCAAGAGACACAAGTTCCTCTTCAGCACCTCACCAGAAAGGCATCCAGGTGAGTTGTCTGAACCATCTAAATTGGCTCCTTTTAATATGGTTTGTTTTTTCTGCTCTCTTCAGTGTCTAAGGTCCTCACCCCGTCCCTAGGACTGACCTTTCTGAGGAAGCTCATTTTCATCTTTGCTCTCACTCTCACCTCTCTCTTCGCTGCACACCACATTATTGCAGACACAGCAGTAATCAGTCTCTGAGCTTCTACACGGAGCCAAGGGATGGACAGTGTTGGGCTTGATGGTCTCAGGATCCCATCTCTGCTTTTTGCATGTGACTGGTTTCTGCTATATATCACCTCCATCTCGTACTGCGGTGGTTTCTGGGAAGTGTGGATGTGATGAGAATTAGCCGGTTCAAGTCTGAGGCCACGGCTCACAATCACAAAATGGCTGAGTGCCAACTCCAGGTCAGGGAGGAGTTGCTGCCACAAGCGAAGGAGTTCAAGTATCTTAGGGTTTTTCTCAAATATGGCTAAAATATTATTAACACTCTTTCCTCTTTTAAAACTTTTATGATTACTGGCAAAATAAAACAACTTTAAAAAGTTTTCAGCATTTATATCGTGATCTGTGAATCCTGACTGCAGCGCCGCCGCCTCCTGCTGTCCACCTCCATCCTCTTCTGGATAAAATGGTAAATGGCCTGTATTTATACAGGGAGTGCAGAATTAATAGGCAAGTTGTATTTTTGAGGAATAATTGTATTATTGAACAACAACCATGTTCTCAATGAACCCAAAAACTCATTAATATCAAAGCTGAATGTTTTGGAAGTAGTTTTTAGTTTGTTTTAGTTTTAGCTATTTTAGGGGATATCTGTGTGTGCAGGTGACTATTACTGTGCATAATTATTAGGCAACTTAACAAAAACAAATATATACCCATTTCAATTATTTATTTTTACCAGTGAAACCAATATAACATCTCCACATTCACAAATATACATTTCTGACATTCAAAAACAAACAAAAACAAATCAGCGACCAATATAGCCACCTTTCTTTGCAAGGACACTCAAAAGCCTGCCATCCATGGATTCTGTCAGTGTTTTGATCTGTTCACCATCAACATTGCGTGCAGCAGCAACCACAGCCTCCCAGACACTGTTCAGAGAGGTGTACTGTTTTCCCTCCTTGTAAATCTCACATTTGATGATGGACCACAGGTTCTCAATGGGGTTCAGATCAGGTGAACAAGGAGGCCATGTCATTAGTTTTTCTTCTTTTATACCCTTTCTTGCCAGCCACGCTGTGGAGTACTTGGACGTGTGCAGACGGAGCATTGTCCTGCATGAAAATCATGTTTTTCTTGAAGGATGCAGACTTCTTCCTGTACCACTGCTTGAAGAAGGTGTCTTCCAGAAACTGGCAGTAGGACTGGGAGTTGAGCTTGACTCCATCCTCAACCCGAAAAGGCCCCACAAGCTCATCTTTGATGATACCAGCCCAAACCAGTACTCCACCTCCACCTTGCTGGTGTCTGAGTCGGACTGGAGCTCTCTGCTGTAGAAATGTTTAGCTTATTTTAGAGATTAGACATGTAGGAATGTTTAGTTTCCTTTAGAGTTTAGAAATGTGTTAAGATAGAATGTAGAATTATGGTAGAGACACTGACACTGCCCTGGATATAAATAAAGGTCTGACTGTGTCATGAACTTAGGAGTAGATCTTAGGAGACCCTCCCCCAGTTGAACTGTGAAAGTAAGACAAAGAGGAGTTAATGCTGAGTGGAAATTCCCCAGAGGATACCTGTGTGGGGGTCTCAACATTTAACTTGATAACTGTGGTCTGGAGGGGAGATGGTATTTATGGCCCCTAGGAAGAGACACACACCCACAGTGTTTTAACTGATATACTCCCACACCTATATGCACACTCACTCACGTGCACGCACATACCAGGTATGCACACACAGTCACTCACAAGCACTCACATAGACACGCGGGTACGCGCACACACAGGCACTCACGTGCTCGTGCACATAGACACAGACACAGAGTTTGCAGCACATTGTGGGGGATTTATGATGGGGTCGCCTCTATAAAGCTGCCTGGAACTAACAAAGGGGTGAAGATTGTTTCAGAGGGACACCGGCCTCGTCTTCCCTTCTAGAAGTGCATGCTTAAATGAAGATGAATAAAGATGAATAAAGATTTTGTATAAATGACTACTGGGTCCGGTGCCATCTCTGGGAGCCCGAGGAATAAAAAAGAACCGGGGTAAAACTGATTTCCCAACACTGCCCTTTACCAATCCAGCCACGGGCCCATCCATCTGGCCCATCAAGACTCACTCTCATTTCATCAGTCCATAAAACCTTAGAAAAATCAGTCTTGAGATATTTCTTGGCCCAGTCTTGACGTTTCAGCTTGTGTGTCTTGTTCAGTGGTGGTCGTCTTTCAGCCTTTCTTACCTTGGCCATGTCTCTGAGTATTGCACACCTTGTGCTTTTGGGCACTCCAGTGATGTTGCAGCTCTGAAATATGGCCAAACTGGTGGCAAGTGGCATCTTGGCAGCTGCACGCTTGACTTTTCTCAGTTCATGGGCAGTTATTTTGCGCCTTGGTTTTTCCACATGCTTCTTGCGATCTTGTTGACTATTTTGAATGAAACGCTTGATTGTTCGATGATCACGCTTCAGAAGCTTTGCAATTTTAAGACTGCTGCATCCCTCTGCAAGATATCTCACTATTTTTGACTTTTCTGAGCCTGTCAAGGCCTTCTTTTGACCCATTTTGCCAAAGGAAAGGAAGTTGCCTTATAATTATGCACACCTGATATAGGGTGTTGATGTCATTAGACCACACCCCTTCTCATTACAGAGATGCACATCACCTAATATGCTTAATTGGTAGTAGGCTTTCGAGCCTATACAGCTTGGAGTAAGACAACATGCATGAAGAGGATGATGTGGACAAAATACTCATTTGCCTAATAATTCTGCACTCCCTGTATAGCGCTTTACTAGTCCCTAAGGACCCCAAAGCGCTTTACACATCCAGTCATTCACCCATTCACGCACACATTCACACACTGGTGATGGCAAGCTACATTGTAGCCACAGCCGCCCTGGGGCGCACTGACAGAGGCGAGGCTGCCGGACACTGGCGCCACCGGGCCCTCTGACCACCACCAGTAGGCAACGGGTGAAGTGTCTTGCCCAAGGACACAACGACCGAGACTGTCAAGCTGGGGCTCGAACCGGCAACCTTCCGATTACAAGGTGAACTCCCAACTCTTGAGCCACGATCGCCACTTCTGGATAAAAGGATCCAATAGCTTGGAAGGAGAGCCACTTAAACACAACCCACAGGAAACAGAAGATGCCAACAGCGAGATGAAAGAAGACAGTACAATGCTAGAAACTTCAATCTTCTGATGCCAATCTTCTAAAGAGTGACACAGTCTGAGAGCGAGATCATCTCACACAGTTTGACATGTGCTGAATATAAATTACCTGCCTGCTGGAACAGATACTGGTACCGCCAGTCTCTTGGGAGGACATACTGCATGAGTGATAAAGAGGGTTAACCCCCACTGGGAAAAAGCAGCATCAATACCAAGCATGCATTTGAGTTCATGTAGCATCTGTTTTAACTTTCCAAATGCAAATGCACATAAATACAGTGGCTACAGTAGCAGCTGATTTAGCACCATTCCTTAACTTACAACTGTCCTGCCATCGTAAATGTCCTCACACCTTAATTCCCACCCACCTGAGCTTCTATGCTGGAGGAAGCAAACTGGTTGAGGTCTGACCCACTGTCAGCTGACACGTCTCAGTCATGATCAACCCATAGGTCTGCAGTGACACATTCAGAGATGCCACGTGCTCTCTGAAACATGAACAGAAGCTGCTCATACAGGCCGATTGTATATTTTACTCCTCTAATCCAAAGAAATGTTAAAAATGAATGAAGATAAGACAAGTGAAAATAAACAGAATTGGAAGGGTGGCAGAAGGAGTGAGAGCGGATATTTTGTGTCTGTGTGCGAGAGAGATTTGAGGGAGTTTTTATGTTTGCTGCTTATCACTAACACTGCCTCACCTCTCAGGAAAGTTGAATCACATAAGTGGATTTTGTTCTTAAGACCTTCTGTTGACCAAAGGAAAGATAGAGCTTGTTGTTTCCTGAGGGTATGAAAATTTCTGCACACACCAGTCTGCGTAAACTTATCTGAAGCTAATCTGGTGCCGCTAAATTTAAGATGCAAACCTGTCTGAAAACTGGGGTGTATTTTGGTTATTCTTATTTAGAGATAAAGTCCTGTACACGATTGTGGGGAAAAAAATACACAGCAACTAAGAAATCTGCAGAGGCAGTGGACTGAGACTTTTATCTGTATATATGCACCTATGTGAGAATCAGGGCAGATTGTTTTCATTTCCAGTCTGATTTAATTGATTAAAGCTTTTCTCAGTGGATCGATCTTGGGCAAACAATAATGTGAGGAGGAAGCCAGAGGTGAGAGGCATTAACAGAAAAAATAAGGAAACCAAGCATCCTGACATCTGGAATGTGCCTGAGCTTCCGCTGACTGAACTTAAGTGATGTCTCTTGGCAGACAACCATTTCCTGCTTTAGATTCAGGGCAATACGACCTGCCTGCGCCTCACCATTGTTCACCAGAAGCATTTAAGAATCACTGGGTCGAAGATGATGTTCATTACCTACAGAGGGGAGAACCTTATTGATCTTTCCACTGTTCTTATAAAGCAGAGTGAGGCTTAAAGATCGAGTCCAACTCGAAACCCATGATTTCTTTCTGTGTTCTCCCACACCCCACGGTTCAGTGTGAGCTGGCTTTGTGTCTAAGTGTTTAGCATATCTTAGCTGATTGTGTCTCATGAAGGGTAACAGTGGATTTTTCAGTCGCAACGAAAGTAGTCAGCTGACCTCAACTTGATGTAAACACCATGATTTTGTTATGAAGCAGCACCAAATTCAGGGCAAAAGACTGTTGCTGAACCTAAATAAAGCCTAAAAAAAGAAAAAAGCCTGTGTGAAAAATTCTCATTAAGAGGCTAAATGTATATATTAGGTTCCCTATTGTGGTGGCTTTGTATAGCCATTTAAGAAACGCTAGCCACCAGTGAGGCTCAAGATCAAAACAATAACAAACCTCTGGCCCAGAGTGAGCCAGCTGGAGAGACACGGAGACCATGACACAAACACAGAAATGCCAGTAACTGCAGTTCCTTTAATGGCCACTTGGTGCTGTTTCCAAATGTGAGTCAGACCCCAACTTTACAGCAGAAATGAACAAGTTTAATATAAACTCCAGAACCACACAGTTATGATATATACTGCACTCATGTAGGTTTTAATGCATTCTTTATTGTAGTTGATAGCAGGCCACACTCACACTCTGTCTCAAAAAACATCATATTAGCATCCAAAATGCTAACAGGTTTAAGAATTTAGGGATCAATGATGACATAGTCGCGTTGTTCATCTTTTATATGGACTCAATAATTCTGAAGGCACTTTATTTATTTCACAGAGCACATGATATGATGATTTTATTAAAATAAAAAAGGAAGTAGCCAAACACATAAACATATGACACAGAAAAGGAGTCTTAACAGACACGGAGAGGACTAGAAAACTGAAAATCAGGGAATTCATTCTAAACAATAACTACTATTAGAAATTATAAAAGAAAACACAGCCTACACTGAAAATAAAGTTATAGAAAACAAAACATGAAATAAAGTTAGAATTCAAAAATCTAAATAGTCAAAGACCCTTGATCACGACCTTAACAGCAGTTGGACCTGAAGGCTAACAGTACTGGTAATATATTTAGTAAAAGCAGTAATGCCATTATCAGACCCTGCAAACCCTGTCAGTATTTATGCAGTTTAATACTCTGAGACACTGAGCACTTCATTGGTTCTTTTACTTCTAAAGAAACTAAGAGATGTACTTGAAAGCACCACCAGACTGGATTCACTTGGCAAACTCAGTCTATTGATACTTTCCAAGGATTTAAGACGTGTTCGGGGGTTTATCTGAAGTGCTCTTTGAATTTCATTGATTGAGTGCTTTGATAGCCCTGTGCCTGCAGCACGACTTCAGGCAGGCCAGATTCAGAAAATGTCAGATGATGGCATACATTTTTGTAAGGCGCCTGAGTTATTTCAGTGCTCGTCTGCTTTGTGGCACCAACACCAGTTTGGAGAAAATAAAAAGTTCGCCCTGCTGTCCTACAGTCACTGTGAAACAGGCAGGTTCACATAAATTGAGCGACTTGAATCGAGCTGCGTGTCATGAAAAATGTCTGAGGGGATTATTATTTTATTATCTTTGGGTTTATGTTAAAAAAAAAATAAATTCCACAAAGTGTTTGTCGTTTATCGCTGACTGCACCTGTCGAGGAATAATAATCATGAAAAAAGCTGAATTTGAATGGACGGGGATGTGGTTTTGATTCGCTTTACAACACTGTCACGCTTCATCATTCACTCACAAAAGCATTCAGTTGTATACCCACGCTGGGACACTTAGCAGCGCTTCAGCCAAGGCAGCCAAATCAAATAATGCAGAATAAGAGCGACTATCTTCACTCTACACCTGAGCAGCTTAGACCTGAATGCACAGATTTGCCTTTTCAGACTGCTGAATGAAGAATTTACATGGTCCCCGAATTATTTCAAATGACTTAACAGTTGTATTTGCAGGACACAATATCCATAACCAGCTGTAACATTGGCAAGATGTCACAATGCTGAAAGAGCCACAAGTGAGGGATATGGCTCCACGTCCATCAGTGACACCGAGTCATAATTCGTACATTTCTGCCTCTTATTGCTTTAAACATTTATCCACCGTGTGACATCCGCCTCTTCCTCATCAGCCTCACTGACTGCTTCTTCCTCCGCTGGTCAACTGCTATCACAGCTAAACAGGGCATCTCAAGGCTGACACGAGTCTGCATGAGTGGGTTCAAAACCTGTGCCATTTGGTGTTCACGGGTACTTTATTTCCACAGCCTGCACCGAAGCTTCTGCAGGAGCATGTTTCTGTGCTCGTCTGTGATTTTACAGCCTTTTAAACTGTATGCAGAAATACGTTCCATGTCCTTTTGCATTTGTCTGCATCTAATAGAAAACAGATGGTTGAAACCCAAACAAAATTTAAACAAAGTACAATAAACCTGAAAAGAATCAAAGACTTGTCAAGTCTAAATGGTAGCAAAAGGTCCACTGAGGAGGCGTTCAGAAGCTTTTTATGATATTACATTATTCGTCACAGGGGGCTGGAGCCTACCTCAACTGTCACAGTTCACCCTGTCTCAGGTTGACCAGATCACCTGTGCAGGTCATCAGTTGTAGGGCTAACACGGGGAGAGAGAGAGAGACGTTCACTCTCACGGCCAGTTTAGAATCGCCATAGACTGAGCGTGCTTGTCTTTGGACTTTGGGAAGGAGCTGGAGTTCCTGTACAGAACCCACACATGCAAACTCCAGACACAAAGGCTCCAGCCGGTCAGTGGATTAAAACCCAGGACCTTCTTGCTTTGAGGCATCACCCAGATAGCAAATATCCATTGAAACAATGTTAAATCAATATCAGGCAATTCTACTGAATCAACGTTGAAATCTGATATTGATTTAACGTCACTTTTGCACCCTCTGTTAATGTTGAAACAATGTGTTAACAGAGGTCAAACCTGTTTCCTGTAGCCAGACATAAACATGCTCTTTAATGCTGTAAAGTTCAACATTTTAGGATGAGAATCTAGAGGCATTGATTTGCTGTTGGAGCCTTAAGTGACAGAAAGAAGAACTGCAGTTTTTGCAGTTTCCTAAACACTGGTTCCGGTTTCAGCCAGAACGGGGACAGCTCCTGAGTTTTACCAGGTCTGGCTCCATTAAAGGGGAAACTCAGGAGACTATATGTACAGTAACACTGCTGACTCTCCTGAAAATGGCCACAGATACATACTGGTGTACATCCTGCAAATACAGCCCTATACAGAGGACTTTGACAATAATGATAGAATATTTAGGCCATAATGATGTGGCAAGTCAGCACTACTGACAGTTTTTACCATGTGACAACATAAAATTCTCTGCAGTGCAGCATGTTTCCCACAGACCCTGTCAGAAGACATAAAAGCCTCTAAAGAGTGCCTTTGAGACGCATCTTTGCACTGAATTTTCACAGACCGCTCCAACAACACACCCGTGCAGCTTTTAAACTGAAACAATGAACCTGAACACTCACAGGAGAAGTCCTCTTTAGCTCTCTGACCCCCCAGGATGGCTGACCTGCTGCTGACTGCTGTTTAATTTGCCTCATGAAGCCCTTCTGCTGCACGTTTTAGCTCACACACACTCATATAACCATCTCTGACCTGACTCTGTGTGTTTTACTGACTCAACAGCACAAAGGGCTGTGGTTTTGTTTTTCATAGTGATGGAGCGACAGTCAATAACACTGTTTTCCTTTGTATCACACACACACACACACACACAGGCAGTGTGTGCCCTTTTTATCCATATTGCCACAGTAAAGTGTTTTCATGTGGGTTTATGTGTGTGTAAAGTGAATTTATGAGCAGCTTCAGTGGGTCCCGTGAACATTACCACAGACCAGCTCTCACTTCTCATCTCAGAAACTTTCGACGGTTAAAGGAAATGGTTGGTATAGATTGCTGTACAGTATGTGACATGAAGCACCTGCTGACAACATGCCACCAAGTTTGTCTTTTGCCAGCTTTATTGTATTTAAGGCCAAAATCTTTCGAGAAATGCAGTGAGCCATCTTGAAACGCCATTAGCCATTATCTTTTGCATTTTCTAAATTATCTTTAATTTTAATGATGACCAAAATGTAAAAACCAGGAGCAATTTTAGGTTCAAACTTTTAGGGGGGCTCAGCTCCCAATTATAACGTCACAAATACAGTACATTGTAATTAATATTAAGGGAATATGATATTTGCAGATGTAATCAGTAAACCTCAATTCAGTTAGATACACATCACAATGTTACCTTCAAACGCAACCTAATTAGTTGGATGACCTGTTTTAGAATACATTAGAGTGAAAAATCAATCTAATCCACTGTTTTAGGGCGGGGCCTGTAGTTATCAAACCCGAGGCAAAGGCTCAGTCATTAAAGAAGTTAAAGAGCTATTTGTGGCATAAGGTGAGAAACATACACAACATTATTCAGTTTAATATATACACATATATATGTATGTCACAGCTGCGCTGGCTAACCGTGGAGATGAGGGGAAATAGGACCCAAACGCAGGACAGCTCTGATTTCTCCCAGCTGTGTTCCCCTCCTGTGTCCCATTCCCTGATTGCTCCTGTGAATATTTAAGCCCTGTGTTCTCTTCTGCTTGTTGCTGGTTCATCTGTGTTGTCTCCCCCCGTTCCTTCCTGTGTTTCTTCCTGTGTTCCTCCCTGTGTGTGAGGAGCTCCAGGAGGACATTATCTACTCTGTGGAGAAGCTGATTAACTTGTGGCTGGAGCATTCGGGGAAGGAGCTCCGTCATGCTGTAGCGAACCGGCTACAACGGCTAGTTTCCGGTCTCCCCTGGCTGCTAAAATCTCTGCACCCACTGGAGCAAGATTTTCTCCTCAATGAATTGCACCTCCACCCATCTACAGCCGCTTGCCTTCCCAGCCCAGCGGAGGATTTTTTGCCGGGCCCGTCAATCCAGTCTTCGGGAAGGAAGCCACAGCTGGCTGCTGTGAAGGGGGGAAATATTTTACTGCTATTATTTGCTGCTATTTTTATAATCATCATTACCGTTTCATGTTAATAGTGATGTTGCTTTCACAGATGCATTCAGATGTTCAAATATATGGTTATAGTCTTTATTACAGGTCCAAGAAGAACCACTTTAAACTGTTGAGTTGAATATATAATTTTAAATGCTTTGCTAATGCTTCGATAATCTTAAAGGTTTCTGTGTAGACTGCAGGGACAGGAAGTTACATGTGTTTGAAGTTGCAGGCTTCTGCAGAAGTGAAACTGAAACCAGAGTTTAACTGCAAGTTAAGAGCAGGGTGTTATTATGCATGTATCGTTGATTAACACACACACTTAGTTAGAGGGATCACTGATAGGGAAAGTTCAAATTGTTTTGCTTGGGGTGGCTTTTAGACTATATTAGGAGGAGCAAACATATTAGCAGATCTGAAAAGGAAAAAACCTGTGTTATGAAAATGATTTTAATCTTTTATATATGATTGCATTTGAGCTTATTGAAGAGCTGTGGCTCCTGGTCAGGTGAAGGTCAGAAACTCTTGGCGGGCGTTAATGATCAGCCAATACAAGCTGAGGGGGGACAGGAGCTCTGAAAGGAATGGCAACACACCTGCTTACATGCCATACGCCTGGAGTGATTTTATCTTTTATTACTTATATCCTTTAGAGTTAAGATTTAAGTTTTTATCATTTACACCTTATATCCTTTTGAGCAAGTTTTAAGTTTCAGTTATGTCCAGTTTGAGTAAGTTTCCTTCATGGTTTGAGTGTGACATTTAGCCTAGAAATTACACAGAGTTCAGCTGTGTATGTGCACAGGCCTTATGTCTGGCTAAGACGAGAGGTGTGAGGTGAAGCTGGGGTGTAGGAGAGGTCATGACACGTACGCAGTACACAGCATGCACGCGCCCCCGCACGTGTACGCACACACACATACACACCATAGTAGATCTATTTTGGTAGGGCAGAAGTAAAGATGTATTTTTGCTGCAAATGCAGAAGTGTGCCGACGTACTTCGAGGAAGTGCAACAGATGTCCCATAAGATAAGCGACAGCGAAGGCGGGCTGACAGGGAGCATCAGCCGTCGACACGAAGATGATGTTCTATGTTAAAAGTCATTGTGGTTTTGGAGTGACGTATGCTTTGTTTAAATCTGCCTAGCAACAGAAAAGGGGGCTGTACTATCTTAATCCTATAAAACAGTTGTCTGAATATGGTAAAGACAGTTCAACACTGATTGGGTTGTTGAACTCACACATGTGTTCATTAAAATGTCGTCTAATTGCACACTGGACCGGATCTGTGGTTATTTATGGATTCCTCTCTCAACATTGAACCCTAACATTTGGGGGCTCGTTCCGGTGAGAGAGAGGTAGATGGGGTAGATGGAGAGATCCGGGGTCCGTGGTAATTGGACGGGCAGACGGTAATCAGTGGTGAAAGTGAGCAGGCATTCCCCGGGGCATTTAAAGGTAAGACACTGCCTGTTGAAATATATTTCCAAAAGGTGTCACATTGGGCATGTCAAATTAAAAGCCTGGTCACTGTAATTACTGGTGAATGTCTGTTTTTTAATTTTGGTGAAGTTTTCATGAAGTTTACCGGTTGAAGTAATGATAATGAAGTATAAGTGACAGTACTGAGTAATGAGAATAAAGGAATGAAAAGAGAAAGCAGTTGGACTGCTAAGTGAACTCTTAGAATGATAGGGAATTTGGTCATTGTGTGGGTTCAAGTCCCGTTGGTCATTTGGTCTACGTGTGATGGTCATTTTTGTGGGTTAGAGTCCCCTATGTCCACAACGGGAGATCTGCCTCAATCTTAATCCTGTTTTGGGTGTAGATTGTTGTTTCAAATTATTCTAAATTACTTTAGGACGAGGAGTCTGGGACCCTTAAGAAGCGCATTTTTCTCCTTGGTAACGCTTGCACCTGGGCAGGACGCTGACCCTTGGCCTACCCTGAAGAGTAGGGATAGTACCGTCGACAGCGGGGGAGAACTTGGGAACCTCCGAAATTGCTAGGAGTTAGAGTCTCCTATTTGCGCTTTTTTGGCTACGATAAATTTGGTTAGGGCATTAGCAATCGGGCCACCGTCAGGGACGGAATACTGGCTAAAATTGGTCGCAAAAAAGTCTGGGACTTGATCGGTTGGACCGTTAATTATTAAATTTGTCGAAATTATATAGGTTTAAGAGGCCTAAATCTGTGCAGTTGTAATTAATAAGACGTCTGTAATATAAAATATGAGATCCATGAGTAAGATCAGTCTCTGTGTCACCAATGCACATGCCGGATGTGCACTGATGGTGTGTGTAAATGCAAATGAGCAGCGGTGATGCGCAGAGAGGGTGGTTTCAGTTTTGAGAGTATTGAGCTTTATGACTATTGTTTGCCAATTTTCCTGTATATAAGAGGTTGGTTTTGCTTATTACGAGAGTATAAATACAGTTTGAATATATTAGTGTGGATGTATAGAAAATGTATAGTAAATGACTGAATTTTGATAGATGTATATTTCGTGAGCCATAAATGTTGGTGTGTTTTATTTTTCAGTTATGTGTGTGTGGGGAGAAGCTGTGAGGACGATGAGAGGTTTCAGTTTTCTTTTTCTTTTTTCTTTTGACTTGCTCTTTCTGATCATGGAAGGCATGTCCAAAATACTCGTATGAAAGCGTATTTTGTGTGATTTTAACTGTGTGAATGCTTTCAGTATTCGATTTGAGTGACTCTGCATGAGTTCTCTGAGTGAGAGAAAAGGCAGTGTGTGTGAGACGACTCATGGCGTCTGAAAGAGGTTAGAACCTTTAAAAGTGTGTATGAAAGAAAGGGGTATGAAATATATTTCTTTTGTGATGAAAAGTAGGATGTTCTAAAGTTGGAAAGAGCTTTTAATTCAAGAAATGTATGAGTGATGGTATGAGAGGTTGAGTTTCTTTTCTCTCAGTTCAAAAACACATAAGTATATACACTTGGTTAATTGTTCGGATGTTGGAAAGAGCTCTATTTAAATGTGTGAGAGTGGAATGAAGGTGTATTGTTTTTAGATTAAGATTTAGTAGAATTACTGATTGTTTTTAGACTATAAATACAAAGAAAGAGGAAGTCTGAGAGAAGTGTGTGCGTAGCCAAACTGGAGAGTGTGTGCTTGAAACAGGAAGTCTGATTATAGCTTGTGAGTTAGAGAGACATTGCAACATGAAAACAGAGCAATTAGGGACTGAATGTTTTAAGAAAAGTAATAAAATTATATTAATTACAGGTTTTAGAAAAAAACAGACCGGGAGAAATAAATACATGAACTAACAATTACATTAATGAATTGAAAACGCACGTACACAAACTGTTACATGTGAAATTATTGTTGGAAAGTTTAATAAAGAAAGCAGTTTACACTCCTTTAATTTCCAGAACCAGTGTGTCCCCTAGGCCTGATAACACCCTTGCCCAGTTGGCCCCTGTAGTAGGCGGGCATGGAAGGCTGGACAGCCCATGACGGGTAAGATCCCACCTCGAAACCCTGGGACAACCTAAGGCAAGGCGCAGTCACGATTGCTTGAACCTAAGTCCCGGAGTGACCTTGGAGTCACTGGAGGAGACGGGATTTAACAGGTAAGGCCACTGGGCACAGACGAAGGGGAAATGTCATTAACAATGACCAGTGATGAGCCAGAGAGAGAAAACACACCCTGTCAAAAGGAGTTTGAAACACTGCAAAAGAAACATTTACAAGATCACAAAGATCATAAAGAAACATTTATAAAAATCACACATACAAACAGAAAATGAGATAAGCTCATGAAGAGTAATGCATAGATAGTGATTAAAACTTGGCCAAGAACACAAACATATGTAATTAAATCAGCCTGTTAATTTCATGAGGGTTAAAATGGTGTGAATGTTGAAGAAAATACACTTAAAACACACTTGGATAAAATAGAGTTGTTGTGGAATAACTCAAACGAAGCTGTATGACAAGGGAGTGAGTTATGGAAAAAAAAAAAAAAAAACAAAACAAAAGAGAAGTGATTACTTAGGAGTGCTCTTGCACTGATTGATCAAAGTAAGTGATTAGTATAGAAAGAAAATGAAAATAATTCAATAATGTGATAAGGTTTAAACATGTATTTCTCTTGTCAAGTTGGCTGTTGAGCTATGAGTTTATGCAAATTAGTTGGAGCAGAGACACTTCCTGTGTGCGTGTGTGTCGGAGGCTTTCAGTTCAAGAGAGAGCGGTGGCTGTTGAAGATTATTAATGAAATATATACTGGTAAAGTATCAGGATATTTGATTACGGTGGTCAGGTCTGTTCAGAGGTGCAGATTTGGACAGGAAATTTATAATTTAGTGATGGTACGTTGTTGAAATCGGTTTAGATCATATGCTGAATGAAAACATATGGCAAAGTGAGGAAGGGAGACATTGTGCAAACGGTCTTTGATCTTTTGACGAGGTTTTCAGTGCGTTGAATGGGTGAAATTTAAGATGGTTTAAGATTTCTTGGGGTTGTTGTTTTTCATTTTAATAGAGGGAGTTTTGATAAACATGGACATGTCTAAAAGGGCCCATAGTTTTTGTGACAGTGCACTTAGGAAAAACCTGTCAGGTGATTTTGTTTTGTACTTTGATGAGCTAATAATCAGCTCTCTTTTTTCATTTTTGTTCTAAGCAGGCCTGGAAGACAGTGAACCGACGGCGCTGACAAAATTACCAAGTACGAAAATCAGGTGGGCTTTACAGAATTATAATTGGCTGAGGAGGAGACCTGATTGGCGGCAAGTCTCTGTCTAAAAATGGATTGTATCGATTCAATCCAGTCAAAAGTATAGAGAACTATTTTCCTAAAAAGGAAAACGAAATAAAACAAATGATTGAGCTCATTTTGCTGATGTGGAGCATCTGATGACGTGTGCAGAAGGCTGCAGTATCAGCAAAAAGATCGTGTGTGAATGCATGTGAGTGAATGCGAGTGATGGGACCAAGGGGGAAATAAATGAAAGGACAAGTGGGAGACTTAAATAAGGGGATGCTGATTTTGGGATACTGATGTATGTTTGGAGAAAATTTCTTTTTACTGGGGTTAGATTATGGGATTACATTATATTGTTGGGAGAATGCAAAATGCTAAAAGGGAAACATTGTTTGATGAGATTCAAGTTACCATTAACTGAGGTAACTCATGATTAATAACTGTTTTGTTTAAGGTTATTTTTGTCATGACACAGACTGGATCATAAAGGGGGAGAGTGAAGTACAGGTTTTGTTTCCAGGAAGTTCCAAGGATCCAGAGTTCGATGGAGCAACGAGTTTGAGAAGATTTGACATGATGATTAAATTGATTTTGTTCCTTAAACACAGGTTTTCAGGGCTGGAGCAAAATACCGGAGAGGAGGATGGCTGAAGTGTTCTGAGAAATGATATAATATGACTAACCTTTTTTCCTTTTAATTGGTTAAGCTTGGGTGGAGCATTTTGAGTTTTTTGCCACATGAGATGTGTCAAAAAAAGAGAGGGGTTTAAGATTTAATTTGTTTAATTTGAAATGGGTTTTAGTATGATTTTATAACGATTGGGGTTGTTTGATAATTTAGATATGGTAAAACTGAGGCAGAGATTGTTAAATCTAAAGAAAGGAGTAAAATGAACTGAATTCTGTTTAGAAGATAAATTGCTGGTGTTAATAAGAAGCTGTACACCAAACTTAAAGGGAAATTGTGGGAATAATAATAATGGGGAAGACTTTATGAGTAGAAAATGTGTGATTTCTTTTTGATTTTTAGGATAAAGTTGTTATAATGTAGGCTTTAGAAACAGATAGTAAATAGATTTATTTCTAGGGTAGAGGAGAGCTTTTGATGAGGATGTTAGAAGTGTTTTGAGGCCAAAGGCCTGAAATTCCTTTAGCTTATAACTGAATTTGAGTTTGCCCAATAACAAGTGACAGAAAAGAGGAACTGAATAGGAGTTTCGGTTGTAACTAAATTGTGTGACATGTAAAATATTGAGATAGCACATGCAACTCTAAATTAGTCCTCTTATATAAAATGCAGTTACAGAATAACAAATGCTTGTTGAAGTGACCAAGTTTTTGTTTAAAACAGAAGCAAAGGGAAAAAGCTTAGATATGTTGGTTGAGCCTGATAAAGTATAAATTAGAGTGTATCATTACATTAAGAGCAGCAAAATGAAATAAAATGTCATATTAAAACAGGGTATAACACAGGAAATGTGAGTTCTAAAATACAGGTAGAGTTAAGCTTTTAGCTATGATGAAATTTATTTAGGAGCTAATGATCATATGTTTACACTTAGTTGATTAAAATGGTTGTTTTTGCTTTGATCCTTTAAGTAGAATAAGCAGTTATAATGATTTTCTTGGTATATTTTCTTGTAATAGGTGACTTTAGATGAGAGGTAGGCCCTTGCAGCAGTGACAGTTTGGTGCATAGGATGTTGGTGATCAGATAAGGAACCAACAGGAAGCCTGCAGAGACGTGCAAGCAGTGCTCTAAGAGTTTTACAAAGGCTGAGTAGTGTTACGAATACGAATACACAATTAGGTTCAGGTTTTGAGTAATATTAGGTTGAATCAGGTTTGAATAAAGAGAGCACTTGAGAAACAGAGTAAGTTAGAGCATAGTAGGGAGAAGGTTTTTATCCATTACAGTTAAGGTGAATCTAGTCTTAGACTAGGATCTACTCCGTGAATTATTAGTTTCGGTCATGCTTTTCTTTGTTTTGGTGACCTCTGGATGTTATCCAGAGGTCAAGAGGGGTAGTGTGAAGGGGGGAAATATTTTACTGCTATTATTTGCTGCTATTTTTATAATCATCATTACCGTTTCATGTTAATAGTGATGTTGCTTTCACAGATGCATTCAGATGTTCAAATATATGGTTATAGTCTTTATTACAGGTCCAAGAAGAACCACTTTAAACTGTTGAGTTGAATATATAATTTTAAATGCTTTGCTAATGCTTCGATAATCTTAAAGGTTTCTGTGTAGACTGCAGGGACAGGAAGTTACATGTGTTTGAAGTTGCAGGCTTCTGCAGAAGTGAAACTGAAACCAGAGTTTAACTGCAAGTTAAGAGCAGGGTGTTATTATGCATGTATCGTTGATTAACACACACACTTAGTTAGAGGGATCACTGATAGGGGAAAGTTCAAATTGTTTTGCTTGGGGTGGCTTTTAGACTATATTAGGAGGAGCAAACATATTAGCAGATCTGAAAAGGAAAAAACCTGTGTTATGAAAATGATTTTAATCTTTTATATATGATTGCATTTGAGCTTATTGAAGAGCTGTGGCTCCTGGTCAGGTGAAGGTCAGAAACTCTTGGCGGGCGTTAATGATCAGCCAATACAAGCTGAGGGGGGACAGGAGCTCTGAAAGGAATGGCAACACACCTGCTTACATGCCATACGCCTGGAGTGATTTTATCTTTTATTACTTATATCCTTTAGAGTTAAGATTTAAGTTTTTATCATTTACACCTTATATCCTTTTGAGCAAGTTTTAAGTTTCAGTTATGTCCAGTTTGAGTAAGTTTCCTTCATGGTTTGAGTGTGACATTTAGCCTAGAAATTACACAGAGTTCAGCTGTGTATGTGCACAGGCCTTATGTCTGGCTAAGACGAGAGGTGTGAGGTGAAGCTGGGGTGTAGGAGAGGTCATGACACGTCACGCAGTACACAGCATGCATGCACGCCCCATGCGTGTACGCACACACACATACACACCATAGTAGATCTATTTTGGTAGGGCAGAAGTGAAGATGTATTTTTGCTGCAAATGCAGAAGTGTGCCGACGTACTTAGAGGAAGTGCAACAGATGTCCCATAAGATAAGCGACAGCGAAGGCGGGCTGACAGGGAGCATCAGCCGTCGACACGAAGATGATGTTCTATGTTAAAAGTCATTGTGGTTTTGGAGTGATGTATGCTTTGTTTAAATCTGCCTAGCAACAGAAAAGGGGGCTGTACTATCTTAATCCTATAAAACAGTTGTCTGAATATGGTAAAGACAGTTCAACACTGATTGGGTTGTTGAACTCACACATGTGTTCATTAAAATGTCGTCTAATTGCACACTGGACCGGATCTGTGGTTATTTATGGATTCCTCTCTCAACATTGAACCCTAACACTGCCCACCCTGTAGCTCTGCCCGCACCACAGCCGTTAGCTCTGCCATCCACTCAACCATCTGCTTCACTTCCACTACCACCATCACTACACTCGGTCACTCAGGCTTCCATTCAGTCACTCCGTCAGCCTGTAGCTCGGCCAGTAGCTCAGCCATTAGCGCAGCCTGCTGCTCAGCTATTAGCTGTTCAGTATTCAGCTCAGGAGATAGTTTCATCATTAACTGTTTTACCAGCTCCATCAGTAGTTCAGTCTCCTGTGCAGTCGCCCCTAGTTCAGTCTCCTGTCTTCAACGAGGGGTCCGAGGAACCACTCCAGCCGTCCGCCTTCGCTGAGGGGTCCACTCAGCCACCTCCTGCTTCTGGTCCTGTGGTTGCCATACTGCCACCTGGTCCTACCTCGTCTGGTCCTGCCTCATCTGGTCATGCGGTCGCCACGCTGCCGCCTCGTCCGCGTCTGGCTCAGCCTGCTCAACCTCGGTTCGGCGTCGGTGGCCACTTTCCAGGCCGCTGACTGGACCTCTTCACCGGCGCAGACAGCCTTCCGACCTGCTCTATCGCCTCCGTCTTCTACACGGCTGGCCTCCTGAACTGTTTCCATGCGGCCACTGTCTTCCGCGTGGTCCGCCTCTGGATTTGCTTCGTTTGTGTCAGCACCGCAGCCGTCCGCCAGTCGGCCTATAGAACTGCTTCCTTGCCACCACTGCCTTCTGTGTGGCCGGCTGCCTGAACTGTTTTTACGCCGCCGATGATGTCCGCGCGGTCGGCCTCTAGAACTGCTTCATCGCCGCTGATGCCTTTCACACGGCCTGTCTTCGAATTTGCTTCACCTATGCCGTCGCTGCCGTCCGCACGGTTGGCCTCCAGAACTGCCCCGTTATCGCCGCTGCCTTCCGCACGGCCGGCCTCCGGACCTGCTTGGAGATGGACTATTGAGCCGTTGGCCTCCAGGTTGGCCTCCTGAACTGTCTATGAACTGTGACCCGAGCTCCTGTGTTCCTTGTGAACTTTTAGTTTGGGAATCTTTGTGCTCCTGTTTTGTTTTGTTCCTGTTCAGCCATGTTTAGAGTTAATCATGTAAAATGATATCATTCATATGATCAAGATGCTTTTAAAAAGTTTATTGAATTCACCCTCCAAAAAGTTTTTTTTTCTTTCTGACGGTTAAACTTTGACCTCCATTTTCTCCTAAAAATAAAAAATAATAATAAATAAAAATTCCTAGAGCATCATGTCTTCCTCTTATAATTTGTCTGGCAAAGACTGAGTTCGATGTTTTGCTGTATTCTCTTTTGATTTTGCCACAAAGATATTCACGCACGGTGTCCATCTGTTCTGCACTCATTTTTGTTTGCTTTTGTCATTTTGTTTGTTCTGCACCTAACCTTTAATTCTTCAGCTGCATTTTCGTGGAGTTCGAGTTGGCTGGGTTGTAGTCGTGATGGTAGCAGCTGTCACACTAAGGCTTTGCTAGCTGCCACATACCTCACACAGGAAGAGGCTGAAGCTGAAAAATACCTTGAAGAGAAATTTTCTATAATATTATCTCCATAGGCTCTGGGCAAACATTCTGGATTCCACTTTTACTCTGAGGGCTATTGAACAATTATGTTTAAGGAGGCTTTAGAAGGAAACAGTGACTGTAATGCAGTTTTCTTTTTAAAAAATATATTAAAAACACATAAGATTTCATTGCAGAAATTCATATACAAACAAAAGGCAGGACTGCAAAACCAAAAAACACAAAATTACATATTTTTATAAATATTATATTATATTTAGTGCTGTAAGCTTTAATCTCGTTAAAATGACATTAACGCCATAACCGCATTAATGCGGCAAATCTCCGTTAGCGAGTTAGCACGAATCGCCCCGTGCGTGGGGCTGCACAGCGACACCGCGTTAGCGTGGTTAGCTCAAAAGGGAGAAGATCACGTTTAATCGGTTATAACACGGGGTCAGAAATGTGAGTCCCGACATTTATGGTATCCACAGAAACCTCTGAATCTTAGCTAAAATCTCTTATAAACCATTTCTACAACCACCAAACACAACGAAAACAAGCCATGAGTAAAAGAGCAGTTACATAAATGTTCAAAAAAAGTCCGCTAAAAAAACAAAACCGAACCAGAAATTCTCCAGACTTCATGTAACCGGCTAAAGAAAGGCTATTTAGCCTTCAGAGCTATCACCGATTCCAAACACCAAGTTTCACCACGCTCTGACCAAAATTCACTGAAAGATCTGCAAAAGAAGACCACAAAAATGCACAGCGGCGCAAATGCGCTAAGACAGAAATTGGCTTACAATCCCGATTTCCTCCATTATTTTCGCCATTAGCCGATAGGCTCATGATTATCACGAGCTACCACGGCTAACTAGCCGCATCAGAGCCACTTCCGTCAACATCCTCCTTGCAAATTCTGGTTGGTTGAAGTGACGTGAACGTGGCATCGTTACTGTGATTCTATTGGCTCAAACGATTAAAAAGAGATTGAAAATCATGGAAATTGGCCGAAAGAAACCAAAGTTACAGCCCCTCAGAGTTTAAAGGGCCAGAAGTCAATTAAACGAGCCATGCCCATGGCAGAAAAGGCCCATTGCCATTTGAATGTGCATTTTTAGGCCTGTTAATGAAATTAAATAATTTCTGCTCTTTAATACCTAAAAAATTCAACTGACATGGTGTCCAATGCGTGCCAAAATCTGACTTTTTTTGTACAACGTCTGGGTATTTATGTATTAACAGTGCTGTAATTTTTCACAGTTTCACTTTAGAAACATAAATCTTTGCACAGATGATGTTTATATTCTGGTTACTGAATTTCTGGAATAAAATGTGAACTGAAGCATATTTTCTAAAAGGGTTAGATGCTAAAAAATAAATAAATAAATTAGGCAAGGAAAAAATCTACTTACTTTTTCTGTGTTCCAGTCTCAGAAACTTTGACACAGTAATATCTGCTGCAATATTTACAACTCTGATGAAATTTCACAAGTGTTAGCTTTATTTTGATACCAAGATTGTATGCACAGGGTTTGTAATTGCAGAAAAATACTCAATTAATTTTGGGCATTTCATTTTCGAACAAGAAGCTCAGAAACCCCTTTGGGGCTTAACACTGACCAGGGAAGCACCATTAGGAAGTCGAAGTACCAGGAGAGAACCCACGCAGCCATGCGTAGAACATGCAAACTAAGCACAATGGTGGATTGAAACCCAGGCCGTTCTTGCTTTGAGGGAACAGTGCTAACCACCATGCCTGTTCACTGATATGAAACTCCTATAATGAGTTCGTGTGAAAAATAGAGCCTCCAATCAGAAGTACTAGACTCCCTGGTATAACTCTCACGCAGATAACTCATAAGCTGGAGAGGAAATGGTTTTTTGCTTTATAAGAAAGTCCTCCATAAAGCTAGAACATGTTACTATTCATCACTGACTGATCCATTCCTACAAGACTGCTCAAAGAAGTCCTACTATTAACACACCAGCACAGGTCTAAATGTTGACATCAGCTCTTTGCATAGGCTCTAAATTCTTTCCTGAAAAGAAAGAAAACTGATAGATGAAGTCTGTGTAGAAACAAGACACAAAAATGTTTTAAGCTAATAAAAAAAAAAAACATTCACAATACAGCAATCACGGCGACAAGAACAGTGTTGTGTGACTTGCTGCTACAGACAAAGATCTACTTTTACTGACTGGTTTAAAAGGAAACTCCACAGGGCGCCTGTAACAGGCAGCGGGGACTCTGAGGGCTGCCTGCCAGGAAAAGAAATAATTCTGTCATCAGACAATGCAGGATCTGCATCTTCTGTCCTCATTATGTGTGGCTGCATCTGGTGACCAGGACCGACTGCAGAGATTGAACCATCATACTGGAGTCATGAACCGTTATCGCTGCAGGTTTAAAAACTGAATCCATTACGGCTGCGTTTAATGAGCAGAGAAAGGGCGACCGGTCCTGCTCATTCATCTGACCAGCAAACCACAGACTGGCCTTTTCAGCTGCCTAATTAAACTGATTAAAAGTCAAAGAGTGCTAATCACACTGACAGAGGATCTGTGTGTGTGTGTGTGAGAGAGAGACTAGATGTGGTGTCATGGACAGTTAAAGTGGCCTGATTTGACAAGGCGTTACAGGTCAATGCAACACCAGCCCGTTCTCATCTCGCTTTGGAGTCAGTGGGTGCACACAAACCTGAGGATGTGTGGCCCCGCCTCCTTCTGAGGGACACAAAGCAAGCACAGAGTCAAACTATGAGGATGGCAGGGTAAATATATTTGTTGTGCAGTAGGTATTAAATGTAGCTGGCTTTCTCCCAATGCAAATGCAGCAACCAGCACCGTGCCAGTGCGGCCATTTGTAATGTGCATGCTTTAATGATGCAAATGATGAATCATGGTGTTGCAGGTAACTGTAAGAATGTTTTAGATGTGCAAGCAAGAGCCAAAAAGTGTGTTTGTGTGTTTTAAAAAAAATCCCATTAGCCACTTGATTTAAAATTTCAAAATGAGCTAAGATAACTTTCATTTCCAGCTCAGGAAGCAGCTTTTTAACCACTGGCTCAAATTCACAGGTTTTTACTCCTCATTTCTCTGTTTTTCACTGCAGGGAAGGAAGACCCAGACCACCTCTGCATCCGTACCTGTTCCTCAGGTGGGAGGCCTCAGCCCCAGAGTCCTGCCTTGTGGTCTGACTGGCCAAAAAATATACAAATCTCCATCCAAAAAACATACAAATCTCTATCTTTCCTCCAAAAAGCCATTTAAAAGCCACTATTAAATAGCTTTTTGGATTTATGGTTTTTTGTGCTCCAGATTTTTCTTTGCTCTGTTCCTGTACATGGCATGTAATTCATTTGACTGTAATGTCTTTAATATGCCGCCCACCAATGGTGGTGATTCTCAAAGCTAAGCCAATGAGAACCCGATGAGGATCGATAAGGAATCAAATTGATGACTAATATAAATAATGGAATGGGAATCACTAAATTCTTATCATTTCCCATCCCTACCAGTGTATTACTATAGCACACGAGGTTGAACAGGTGGTCTTGAGGCTGTTGGAGGCCTGGGTTTGTCATTCCGCCTTGACTCTCTCCCTGCTCTCCTGTCTGCTCTCTGTGCTCTGTCCAGTCTGATCAAGGCTAAAATCTTTTTAAAAAAAACTTGCCACAGATTTTATGTAACATTGCACTCAGTGACTCCACAACATAAAACAATGACAGAATTATGAAATTGTTCCTCCCCTGCACCCAATGAGCCAATCAGGAAAGGCATCAGTCAGTAGTGTTATTATTTGGATTCATGTGTGGAGGGAAGTCAAAATAGAGAGATCTATCACTATCCCTTATTACAGCCATAGAAACCCCATAAACAGGCCAGATTATATAACTGTAGTTGTTGTACTGATTGCCATTTAATATCTGTTGGTTTTTATGGGTTCTTATTACATTTGAATCCAAAAAACATACAAATCTCTATCTTTCCTCCAATAAATCCTGACCTCGCAGTGTCAGAGCAAGCTGGGGCAGACCCATCTCCTTTCCTATCCCTCTTTGGTGATATTTATTGTTTCAGGTAATGAAGCAGAAAGGCCATTAAAATCCCCTGAAGGAAACTAATGTTTGGGGCTGTCAGACTTCATTGGTCAGTTCACTTATTAACTTTGGAAAGAAACAAACACACAATAATATGTACACTTTAAAAAAGCACACACACACACACACACACACACACACACACACACACACACACACACACACACACACACACACACACACACACACACAAAGGCTCCAGTATTTCCTCCGTAGGGCAGGAGACTGAAAAAAATGTGGGGCGGACGGTGGAGTTGCCCACAGTGCTCACTGCTTTGCAGGGTAGGCAGGTGTTGGAGATTTCCAGGATGGAGAGGAGTAAGCCACCAATCATCCTTCCTGCTGTACGTACAGCACTCTGCAGGGACCTGCGGTTGGAGGCAGAGGAGTTTCCAAACCTCACAGTGATGCAGCTGGTCAGGATGCTTTCAGTGGTGTGTCGGTAGAAGAAGCACAAGATGGGTGTCTGGGGTCTCGCTCTCCTCAGTTTGCAGAGGAAGTAGAGGCGTTGCTTTGCAGTGTTTTACATTTAGGAGAGGTCGTCTGTGACACTGCACACTCAGACACAGAAGTGTGTCTCATTATCATTGCTGTGTTTTTGTGTCCAGACGGGTAAGGGCTGAGTGGAGGGCAGAGGAAATTACATCATCATCATCAGTCAACCTGTTGGCCTGACATGCACATTGATAGGGTCTGGAGAGGGAGGTGTGACTAGCCTTTCAAAACCCTTTCTGATGATGAGGGTCAGCAGGGTTAGGGGTCTGCAGAAGTCAGTGAAGCATGATGGCATGGGCGATATTATGGTGAGAGCTTTGAAGCATGTGGGGAGATCTGCTTCACTCCAAGAGGTGTTCAGGGTGTCTGTGAGGTCATCTTTGAGCTCCTTAACTTAAAAGGTGATATAAAAGCTTGTATTCAAGCAGCTTTAATAATCTGGATTTTTTTATTTTTTGGCCACACAGACGGCTCGTTTGGAGGAATACATACAGTACTGTGCAAAAGCTTTAGGCAGGCGAGACAAAATGCTGTAAGCAAAGAATGCTTTCAAAAATGGAAGTGTTAATCATTTATTTTCAGAAATCAATAAAATGCAGTGAATGAACAAAAGAGAAATCTAAATCAAATCAATATTTGGTGTGACCACCCTTTGCCTTCTTCTAGGTACACGTGCACACAGTTTTTGAAGGAACTCAGCTGGTGGTTGTTCCAAACATCTTGGAGAAGTAACCACAGAACTTCTGTGGATGTCGGCTTCCAAACTTCTGTCTCTTTGTGTAATCCCAGACACACTTTATGATGTAGAGAGGAGGGCTCTGTGGGGGCCATACCAGCACATCTTGTTCTTTTTTACGCTGAAGATAGTTCTTAATGACTTTGGCTGTATGTTTGGGATGTGTGTGTGTGTGTGTGTGTGTGTGTGTGTGTGTGTGTGTGTGTCTCTCTCTGTCTCCTGCAGGTCGACTGTGTTTGGTTGAACTTGCTGAATCCTCCGCTGCCAGTCCTTACATGTATTTTGTCCCTATGTCCTGATAACTCGGAGTGAAAAAAGCCAGGCAGCCACCTGAATGGTGTTATTAACTGAAGGCGGAAAAAAAAAAAATACTCTCAACAGAAAACCACAAAAATAACTGAAAGAGAGTAAAAGGCAAACTAATGGAACCAGGCAAACCTCCCACCGTCCTGCAGAGACAAGTGGCCACACACTGTCAGAGTGCTGCTTAATGGCCCACGCTGGCACTGACCGCACCTTCTCTCTTGACCTTTGTACTGCTGATCTTGATGAGAAGAGTACTGCTCAGTCACCTGCTGTAGAGGCAGAAAAGGGCAGCGTCTGAGGAGCACTGGAGAGAAGGAGAGGACAGCTCATAGTACCAAACTCATTGTGCTGCAACCTTCTCATAAGCATAAATCACTTTATGCATTAGTCATGATTTAATGTGAATGTTCCACAGCTGTGCTGTGAGTCAGCAAGCACACACTCTCAGACACACACAGTTTGTTGAGTTATTGCTTTCGGCTTGAAGGTTTGCCAGCTCTGCAGTAGAAGGTGCAAACATAAAGTTCCATGAGTCTCCACATTAAAACAAAACTGTGTTATTTAAATTTGATCTACTCTCTGTCACACAGGTTTTCCAGCTGGCTAGTACGTGGTTGCTGGAGGTTGCTCACAGTCTCTGGGTGAAAACAGGTGCAATGACAATGTTGCATCAAAATCTCTTAGCAATTGCTTTGGTCTTGCAGACGGCCATGGTTGATCATAGTTTAAACAGTACGTGCCAACTTGCTTCAGCCAACACATTTACAACGGCACAACTTTTACTTTGAAGGTAAACAGTTCCCATTTCCTGTTTCACAGTTTCACTAACGCTCAAAGAATAATTGTTGAGTGTTTGAATACCAGTGTCTTCCAGACAAACTACAGGTGACCGTGCCATTGAGCCAAGCAATGGCAAATAATGGTGCAGCATAATTTAACAATCTGTCTATGCAGTCAAAGCACAAAACGTACTTCATACTTGCATGTACACCAACAATAGATGGTATTTTATCAGTAGTTCATTGAACTGGTTCATATTAAACTGAGATTTTCCGTCATCTCAGATCAGATGGTAAGAAGATAATTAATGGCGCCCCAGTGCCTTTGGTTCATCAGTGTTCCTCAAATAACACCATGTGTGCTGTTTTAATGATTAAATGTCGCTCCTCATCCATGTCTACCTGCAGCTCAGTGACAATACAGAGACTCGTGCTGTGTGCGCCCTCTCGTTCCTGCTCATTTTCTTAATTTTTCAGTCTTTCTGGTGGAGCGGAGGCAATTCTGGAAATACTGGTGATATAATAGAGCCTCACATCAGACCCAACCAATAAAATGATGCACCAGTCTCAAAAAAAGGGAGTGATTGGAGTTACGACCTGGGATCAGGAAAGTGAAAAAGCATAAAGAAAAAAATCCTCCTTTTTATCTGATGCAGTTGCAGCTATAAAAGCTGCTGTGGAGCACCAAAGCTACATGCTTTATCCATGAATCAAAAGATGGTGTTAGGGGGTGTAAATATGAAGGTGGGGAGGTTGGTGGGGGGCATCAGGAGAGAGGTTTCATTTATTAGAAAACTGGAGGTGTTTGCAGTAAATGCAGAGCCAAGGGGGAAGAAGACTGAAAGATATAGAAGCCAGGACAGTGCTTTAACTGTGAGTCAGAGGACACGGAGACCGAGGACAACACGTCCTGACCGAACAACAACCACAACACAAGCTGATGGAGTCATTAGACGGATGAAGCACTTCACCAAAAATAGGCAACTCATTTAAAAAGACTCATAATAATAAATGCAGCTGTTTTTGCAGCTGTCTCACATTAAGCGTTGTACTTTTAACTTTTCATAGCAATAGAACGAAAGTAATGCGTTAAAGCCCGTTTCTGAACCTCAGCTGGCCAAAATCACCATCACCTTTAACTAATTCTACCTCAGGTTCAAGGGAACCTTTGGAAAAAAACCTCTGAATGATATCATCTTCTCAGGGTGAAGACAGAAAATGCAAATATGAAACGCCTCTGATGACAGCTGTCACTGGAGTGGAGGCTCAGAAAACTCAGTGGATAAAGTTCAAGTTCAGATCACTGTCATTGGAGTTTTGCAGTAGTACCAGGCCTCGGTGTAATACTCTACATATGTCCATTTATAGGAGTGTGCTCTCGCGGCTTATGAGGACCTTTCAGTGTCCCCCTGCAGGTTTCCATCTGCATGTCTGGTCTCGACATGTCTGCTGCTGATTGGTGTCCTGCTGTTTAACAGCCGGGCTCTTTAGGACTATGACGTCAGCACACTGACAGCAGCAGCTGTCATGGTCTTTGACCTCCAAACCCAGTCTGGTTAGGCCTGCAGGGTTTGTAGTAAGTGCTTTTTATCTAAATAGATTATTTCCCTTTCATCGTGTGCAGCATTGAAGGGGGTGATTCCTTCTGTTTTTGATGAGACTTTGTTTCTGTGCTTTTTTTCCGTGGTTTGTTTTAACTTCTGCTTTGCTTGATTTGGGTTTTCTCTTTTTTGCCGCCCATTTGCTGTCCACTTGGAACATGATTTCTTGTCCTGCTGTTGAGGAACAGCTGGACAAGACATTAGAGAAGCAACAGAAATGAAGACTCGATTGCTGAACTTTCCATTTCTTTGCATCTTTTCCATTGGCCAAACTTCATGTCTGAGTCATGCTTTTAACTATAGATCAGGAATGAATGTGGAGAAAGCATCTCAGCGGAAGTCAGAGGACATGGTTCGCTGAGACGAGATGTTGGAGAGAGGCACAACATCAGATTACACACAAAAGGTCCAAATCTAATTTAGTGGCTGCAGATAAAATGTGACTCAGACATGTAGGGAGGAAATTGCTCTTTGTTGCTACAAGAACAGAAAGGATTTAGAAACATGTAAACACAAATAAATTTCCCCAAGGATTAAAACCGATCGCCAAGTGCATGAAAACAGCGACGTCATTCAGTGTTCAGGTGCAGACAATGAATACGACACAACCCCCACTTCGGAGAGTGAAAGAAAACACATGTTGGTGAAAGCGGAAAGGAAGTCCTGAGGAAACTTTTAGAATAAAACGTATTTTTAAAATGGTCTTATTAGATATTAAACTCTACTTTGTCTTGTTTTAGTTTACAATAGTTGTCCCTTTTACCTGTTGTCATGGATCACCCGATGCCCTCTATCTAAAGGGGAGATTGTTCAGGATGACCACAAATTATGCAGATTTCAGATGAATAAGAAAGAAACTTGTTTTTTATTGTTCTTGTTTTGTTTTTTTGTATGGAGGAAAATGTGACACACCAAGTTTGACTCAGCTGTGGCTCAAAGATAGATGGAGGCATCAGCACTCCACCTAACAGCACTTCACAGAGTTGGGATGGAAGAAGGTAAAACAAAAAAAAAAACAAAAACACACTCAGCGTGTCTCCTGAATCCAAACTGGGAGCTGGTTCCACAGAAGAGGGGCCTGAAAGCTGAATGCTCTGCCTCCCATTCTACTTTTAAATACTCTATGAACAACAAGTAAGCCTGCAGTGTGAGCGCAAAGTGCTCTAATGGAGTGATGTGGTACTATAAGGTCATTACCTTAAAAGCCTTTAGTCTTATTAGAAGTTTTAGGAAAAATGCTCAAAGTACAAGAGTGAGAATCTTTCATACTGAAAATGTTGCTGCAGAAGACTTGTTGTTTCTGATCAGTTAAGTTTCACATCAGGACTTTTAAACCCTGTCAAACATAATTTGCAGGCAAGTCAGAGGACCTTAAAGTGAAAAGTCTTGCCCTCCCTCTCGCCCCAAAATAGTAATCAATACCGCTCGCTGTCAGTAGCTTTCATTCCTTCTACCCGTCTGAGCAAACAGAGCTTTCATCCACTCTCAGCCTGAATAATACACGAGGAGCACAGAAGTTAACTCGTCTTTCCTCTGGATGTCTGTGTTTATGGGATTTTTTACTGGTAGATGAGATTAACAGTCCTCGTCTCTAAAGCCAGATGTTTTAGTGATGAAGCATCTCATTATTTATTTACATGTACTGCAGTGCATTAAACCTGATCAGGAAACTCTTCGTGACAAAATCTCTCCGGGTTGTCTGGCAGTTTAACTCAATCACACTTTTGCTGTTGTCTTTTCCTCGGAGGATGCTCCGTTTGCATGAAAGAACTTTCTCATTTTACTTGGAGTTGTGTTTGGGACAGCTTTTCTCCACACTTAAACCAGTAAAATGAAGCAGCTGGTGAAAATCCCATCTGCTCTCAGTTTTTCTGATGTTTTCTCCAGTTGCCATGGTTACTTGTCGTGCTGAAAACAATGACACTAACTTTGATGTGACGTCTACAGCTCCTGAACAAACATCTGCATCAAAGCCAAACCAAGCCTCTGCACTTGTAACCACCCTTAAATGTCTCTCAGCACTAATAGCTTTAGTTATTTCGAAGCACTTTCTAAAGTAACTTTAATTTCAGTGATTTCTCTTTATTTTGGTAGGACAATGGGAAATAGGTGCAGTGATTTATGACTTTTTTTATCCTGTTTGTTGAGCACAATGTTATCTGCTGTAGATTATTCTCTCATCTTTCACTACTCTGGTTTGTTCTAAAATCTTTATTGATGTAAAATTCTCCCACAGGTTTCAGCCCTATGTCTGAATCGATCCCAGTCTCTCTCCCTTTTTATATTTTTCCCACCTGTGTGTAACAGCAGGTTGTAAAAAACAGCAGAAGATACAAACAGTAGTGACTAGTAAACTACAAGACAGTGATCTATTTTACTCTAATGTATTTTACTCATTCAGGAGTGTGTAAGAGCATCATTTTTTCATACTTCTATAACATCTGATTTTTTAATCTGCTTTGGCAGAAGCAAAATTGGACACGGAGTAGGTAAACTGATTCCCAGAGTTTTACAATAAGACTGCTAAAAGGCTAGAAAACAGAAACACTCACAGAGGATAAGCCATAGATCAATAGCACTGTGTGTGAGCAGGTAGGGTTGTAGGACTGGGAAGGGTAAGGTGATAAATGGAAGGAAATGGGGCCGAGAGCAGCTGGAAGACCCTTCAACCAAAGCCTGTTACACCCTCTGACTTCCACACTCACTGGTTTCTACTACCAAACCAAATCAAATCAAAAATAAAATATGAATGAAGAGGGAAATTCGTTGAACATGGTGGCGAGCTTTTACTGCAGTAAATTAATTTTTGCCATGCTCCTTGTCATTTGACAGTTTACAAAGAGACTGACTATACTGTGTGAATTTCTATGATTTTTCCAGATTTGCATACTGAGAGGTTTCTGATGGAGGACATTTGACGGGCAGTTTTACCCCCACACACACTTTGAAATGTAATGGAAGGACCTTCCTGATTGAGTCCCACACCGCTCCTGCATGGGATTTCCTCCAGCGTAAGTGGCTCTAACATGGAGGCTCAATCATCCTCAGCTAGCGTCGAGAGTCACAGAGGTCATCTTTCCTGCAGTAATGAGCTCCCTCGCCTGCTCTCCACTGACATCAGATCGTCTCCTCCTGCATTTCTTCACCATCCTTTTTTTCTGCATTTTCTTTCAGCTCCCATTAACTCGTGTCTTTTCATGTCTCTCCTCAACATTCACGTCTGCTGTCCATTTCTTCCCTTTAATGTTGCCTGTCTTTGTTGCCTATTGCTTCTGTGTAACTGGATGAATTCTGATGGGCAGAAAGGTTGTTTCCAGCAGTGTTGGTATTTGATAATTATCTTCCAAGGCTTATAAAGGGGGTGACATGAGCACAACAAGACTTCATTAAATAAAACAAGGGGACAGCAAGGGGAAAAGCCAGTATGTGTGAAATAATAAAGGAATCTTTTTGAAGCTTTATATACAGGGCAAATTAGATCCCCATGTAGATCAGCCTCATCATTCATGTAAAAAGTGAAATCAGTTTGAAATCATCACTGGATGCTCAATGATAAAATCAAATGAAAATTTGGAACGTTTGTCCTGTCAGAATGCTAACCCAGTTGGTTTTTATCACTTCTGCCATGCACATCCTTTCTGTTGTTTTCTGTCGTTTTCTGTCAGACGATATACAAAGAAGTCCTTTGCTTTGAAACAGAGATGCATATAATTATCACTTCATGATCTGCACAGTGGGAAATGTCAGCGCTTCCAAGACTGACCAGCAGAAAGGACAGCAGACAGCAGCTCTGATCTCCTGTTAAGTCGCTGACCTTCTGGGTGAGCGATTAAAGACTGATTAGGTGGAACTAAAGCAAAACACTGCAGTTCCCAAGATGGCATCTAAACAGGACGAACAGCAAGTCCGAATCTAATTTCACTGTTGTACATTTAACCAAGTCCTGCGTCAGACTGGCGACCAGTCCAGAGTGTCTGTTTCTCCTATATTGGCGTCCCTTTGTCGACTCCCCGTTAAATCCAGAATTGAATTCAAAATCCTGGTCCTCACATATAAGGTCTTAAATAATCAGGCCCCATCTTATCTTAGGAACCTTACAGTACCATATCAACCCATTAGAGCACTTAGCTCTTGCACTGCAGGCTTACTTGTTGTTCTTAGAGTATTTAAAAGTAGTTTTCAGTTTTTTGGTTTCCCATGATGCACCCAGCATTTCTTCTTCAGGCATTATGTGTTATCACACTCTGCAATTAATTATTAGTCATTAATCTCTGACTCTCTCCCACAGCATCCATGTTTGCCCCTTCCTGGTTGTGCTGGAGGGTTCTTCCTGTTAAAAGGGAGTTTTTCCTTTCCACTGTCACTGAGTGCTTTTTCTTAGGGGATCGTTTCACTGTTGGAGTTTCCTCTGTATTAGTCTAATGTATTTACCTTACAATATAAAGCACCTGAAGAGACTACTGCTGTGATTCGGCGGTATATAAACAAAGCTGAATTGAACTGAACTGTCACTGATATTAAGCAGAAACACAAGAGACTCAGTGTTATAGCATTACAGGGCAGACAGTCAGAGATTCAGATTGGGGACCATCCATTTATGTAGGGAGCCTGACAGCTGTCACCAGCTGGATGTCTGAACAAGTGAATCTGAGTTTACAATGACAGGAAGCTCCAGCTCTAGAAAAATTTGAAGCACTGAGAAGTGGAGAGAGAAGATGTTAGACATTAATTGGCTTTGACTTTAATTACTGGGTATTTATTTCTTTGTCTTATTTGTTATCTTAAACTTTTCATGCTTCTATTATGTGAGCTGTGATTTATTATTTTGTTGAGAAGCAATCGATGCTTGTAATTCCACTTCGAGCTCTGGTTCTTGATTGAAAGCATGCTTTTTAAATAACGATGAGAACCTTTCTTATTCTCTTTAATGAGCTCCAGGGTGACAGATGCAAGCCGGCACAATGCTGATGATGTGATCGGGAGCAGGTGGAAATATGCTGCTGTAGTTAGTGCGCGGGGTTGGGGTATTGGGGAAATTAAGGTGGGATGGGGTGGAACCAAAGTGTGCCACACAGCATGAAGCATTTGGCTTGTAGGGGGTGTTTTAGTTTGAAAAAGCTGACATGAGGTCCAACAACACTCGCTCCTGTGTCTGATTTCCCTTCTTCCCCCTGCAGGTAAAACCTGTGCAAACACAGGGAGAACAAATCTGCCTGGGTTTTTAACCTGTGTGCCTTTTATTCTGAGCCACCGTGCTACTTCTGAGATGCACAGCAGGAATAACAAGCAGGAAGAACAACAGGCATTGTCTTCACTCCCCACCTCCACCCTGCCGGTGGGATTTGGGCCTGAGGAATTCTGCTGTATGGATGGAGCACAGAGGAACAAATCCATGAACCTGAGGGACATAAATCAGCAGACTAGAAGAGAGAGAAAAAGAGCATCTTGTGTTTTTTTTCTGTGAAGTCATATTTTGTCTTTTTATTTTTCTTTCCCTTATTTTTGTTCCTCACACTCATTTAGATCCTCCACTTCCTGCAGGTTTGATTACCTCAATCAACCATCACTGACTCAGGGTTTCAGAGCTAAAAACAAACAAGATGTCACAGAAAAACATGGATGATTGTCCACAAGAAGGAACGTTACAGTTTCCCAACATAACTTTAAACATATACCAAATAACTGTGCATATATGTCCTTAATCTGATAAATATCTTCATCGGTCAGTTTGCGTTCTGGCAGTTTGTTTCTCTATTTTCTCTCCGGTGGAGTTGTGCTGGCTTTGGACGTTCCTGCCCCTGATCCCACCAACACACCTGCAGGTGAACTCAGATGATACCTCCACTCTTCATCTGATTGTCGTCACCGTCGTGGGTGTAATCACCTGTCCTGGTACCTGACCTCATTCTCTCGACTCTTCTCCCAAAAGAACAGAAAATCAAGAAGGACTGCAAACTGCTTACCTAGAAACATGGCCAACCCTTATTTTAGCCTGGTTCTGCTTCTGTCACGGGGTGCCGAGGCAGGCCGTGTGTGGATTAGTAACGGACCCAAGATGCAGACTGCGTAGTAGTGAGCGAGCTTTATTAACAAAAGGGTGAAGTACAACACAAACGAAAGGGGGCGAGGAACAGAACTGAAAATACTCTAAACTGGGAAAACTAAAACTTAAACAACAAAACCAGAACATGAAAGAGGGTACCTTGCAGGGAGAATGACCAGGAAGATGGAGGAAAATACACAGAGTGACGGAGGGAAATAACACAGACGAACCAGCAACGAGGATGGGTGAACACACACTATAAATACACACTCCAGTAATCAGGGGATGGGAAACAGGAGGGAAACACACCTGGAAGACATAACAGCTGACGAGGCAGGGGAAACGTAAACAGAACACACTGACATAAGACAGAGACCTTCAAAGTAAAACAGGAAACACATACAAGGACACAGACTAAGAAATGCAGACTAGACACAGGAAATACACGGGCAGAAAAGAATAAACACTAAACTGATGAAGAACAGAACCAAAATCACAATAATAGAAAACATAAAACGCTGGGTCAAACGGACCCAGGATCATGACAGCTTCCTGTTCAAAGGGAGGTTTTCCTTCCCACTGTCACCAAGTGCTTGCACAAAGGGGGGTCTCATCATTGTTGGGGCTGCTCTGTATTATTGTAGGGTCTTTATCTTATAATATAAAGCATCTTGAGGCAACTGTTTTTGTGATTTGGTGCTATATAAATAAAACTGAATGTTTGAGGAGAAACAATGACATGAAAATGATCTGTGCATGTGTGTGTGTGTGGGTGTGGGTCTGTGTGAGACAGAGAGAACCTTCATGAATAGGTAAGGTACCAGGATGTAATGATACTCAAAATTCAAATGACAGAAATGTGAGATCCACCTCTGTCACACAGAAACAGGCCTAAAATCCTAAAATCCCAGAGTCTAACTCAAGCATTCATGAGCACACACACAGACACAAACACACTTGGATATTTGGCTGTTGGGTTTAATCCTTCTATGGAAATGAACTTGGTATTTGTTAGAAGAAAAATAAAAATTCTGAATAAATTTCTTGTTTCTTGTTTCATGAGTGTTTACAGAAAATTGTGACATCTGCCTCGAGGCAACAAAAATGAAGCAGTTGCATAAAAAAGCCACACATGTGAATTCATAATTTAGAGATGCACTTTTCTCTTGACAAAGTAAGAATTTGCTCCGTGTCACTGGAACTAAACATGCAGCTGCAGACTGTTCTTGTCTGCTGTGCTGGATGTTGCTGAAAAGTAATATCTTCCTCTTGGATGTGCCGAGCCAAGTAATGGAGGCATTTCACGCTACATTTCTCATGTTTGGAGAGGCTCGACCTAAAGCCAAACTCTGGCCATTTTCAGTGACTGACAGCATTTTGTTTCTCTGAGAGAAAATAGAATGAGAGGGCAGCTTTCCAACGATGTTTTCCCACAGAGGTCTGCAACCAAACAGGACGATACACTTCGGTGGCTTCGACATAAACAGAAGATGTAAAAAAAATTTCTTTGAAAACAAACACACAAAACATCCTCTTTTGAAGGGGCATGAGAGCACCACACTGCTGTCTTGCCCCCTGAATTTCCACAGGTTCGGCTGTGCTATGGTTCCCTTTGTGTTAATATAGATTTAAATATCCTGCTGAAGCTTCCCTCATGTGAACCGAGTCACAAATCAACACTATAACAGAGCCTCGGCTAACTCAGGATCAGCAGCACAGCCTGTCGACAGGTTGAATCATGATTTTTCTCTAATTATCAAGAGAAAAAATCACTTTGTAGTGTAGTGAAGTTAGTTGTTCATTAGTTAAATGAAAGAGTGTTTGTGGATATGCAGCTGACAGTTTCTGTGATTTTCTGCCTGCAGAGTTTACAGTTTTACTTCATGCATCTACAGATTATCATTAAGTTTTTCTGATTTCATTAATAATTTCATACTTTGCCTCTCTTTGCACTCTGTCTTCTCGTTTCACCAAGAGCTTGGTCACAGAGGATCGCTGGATTTTTAAGGCCTTTCCCTGCAACAGTGCCTTAAGATGACTACCATCAATGTTACATTTAATTAAATGATTACCTTTAAAATAACAGAAATGACCAATATGCTATCAAATGTTCCATTTGTTTTTCTAATCACAGTGCATTTGTATCACATCGCTTCTATTTCAGGATTTCAGGCGATACTCTTACCCTGATAATGTGGTGCTGAGTGCAATGGCTCTGTGAGCTTTAATAATGCAGGCAGCCATGTTGGATGCAGTGTTGACTGTTTTTTATCTGAGGTGTGGATCTCACCACATGACCCTTGGAGTTGGCATGAATAAAGGCTTGCACAAATGATCTATGGGGCTGTTTTGGGGGCCAGGACGGTCTCAAAAATTGATTAGGCTGAAAACAGCTCATGACAAATGATGTTCCCTCAGGTTGACGATTTTAAAAGTGGACAGAGGAAAAAAGGCTGTGACCACTGTAAATGAGGAGGCAGATTATTGAATGAATGAAAGAATGACATCTAATTATCCACTGTTCAAATGATATGCGGCTCCTAATGCGGATGTGAATTAATGAAAAGGCTCATTTGTTTGATGTGTGGATACAGCAGGGCGTGAACCAGCCCGATCTATCCATCTCTCTGCCCATTAAGCAGCCACCCAGTGACTTGCGCAACCATCCACATGTTTGTCCACCTACATGTTCCAAACAATCCACAACAATCTGGCAGGTCAGGAATATTAAATGCAGCTCTGGATGAAAACTGCCCTTTAAAGTTCACGCTTCCAGTGATTATTTGTGTCAGCCTGTTCACATTAAATTTAATAAAGCATAACGAGACCAGCAGACCATGACGCTTTTATAGAGCAGTAAAGAAGAGCACTGTTTGGTCACAAGCAAAGGGAGAATGTAAAGGTACAAAATGAATCCGTGTTTCACTCTTCAAATGAATACATGCAACCCAGATCTCTCATATATAATGATAAGGTGGTGCCAAGTAAATATTGCCCACACCATTACACCACCGCCAGCAGCCTGAATCACGGATAAAAGTCGGGATCCATGATCAAAATATAACCTCAGTTTCCACGAGCGGCATCCAGAAGAACATCCGCTTCAAAGTTCAGCACGGTGTCGAATAACCACGCTTCATCATAGCATGTCTGGCAGCAAAGAATTTTTTCCCAGACAACTGATGCTCTCTGGACATTTTCTCAGTTTCAGTTCATTCTGTAAACTCTAGAGACGGACCTCTCAGCAGATCAGCACTTTCTGAGACACACCCAACAACCATAGCATGTTCAAAGTGCTAACATCACCTTTCTTCCTCGTTATGTATTCAGTGTCATGGCAGTTATCCGAGGTCTCTGTGTGCAAAGCTGTGGATTCTCTCAATGTCATTTACAATTAGAAGTGCAGATTGTTTAAATTTATGGACAGCGGGAGAGAAGAAAGACAGAGGTGAAGGCCTGATGAAAACTTAGCAAAGTGGCAGTGCGTGTCCTTGAAGGGGCCAAAAATACTTCAGCAGCTGTATTTGTGCGAGTAATGGAAGGTAACGACACAACTCCTCCAGCCTGCTTGTTAGGTTTTTGTATTGTTGATTGTCATTTATGCTTAGAAATATCTACTTATATATGCTTAGAAGTGTATAATCATTTGTAGATTGAAAGAATGTCTCATCCTAGGAGGTCTGTAACAACTCTGTGTAGCATGAAGAGGGGAGTGTGTTCACTCCTCTTCAGAGGGTTCTGGCATAGATCACACACCTCCTAGGAGAGGTCGTAGCTTCTCTTGCTGATATATGGTATAGCAAACACACGTATATCTGTTTGAGTCTAAGAGCCTTTTGTTTAGATGGACGGCTCTGGGGAGTCTTCGTGGGGTCACAGTTTGACCCCCCCCACACACACAAGGTATTCTTTGTTCACATGTATACCTATGTAAAGAGGTCATATGTTAATGAACCTATGCATATTCATGTAACCACAATAAAAGAGCAGTGTTACGGGAGAGCGGACGAGAGCAACAGGGGTCAAGCGAAGGAATGGCGCCTGTCCAGTTCTCTCCCGTGCACGTGAAACATAAAGAATGTTGCCTACTCGTGTCTTGCTTGCTGTGTAATTACATTGTCTTCAACGTGCCAGCGAATAGGTTTAAGCTACAAACCTATCACTGCTGATGTGAACATTGTCCTGCCATCAAGGGAAGGGAAGAGAAAGAAACTCGACACACACAGTGTCAGGAGCTTCTCTGGGAAACCAGTGCTTTAAGTCCCGTGGACCAACACAGGTATGCCACATTTTACTGTGTGACTCGGTTATCATTGTCAGCCTTTCATTCATCTGGCTGCTGCTCCTGAAGCAGAAGCAGAGAGACTGAGGTTGAAAAGAGAAGAAGAAGAAACAAAAAAGCCAGCAGAGGTATAAATATTAAATCAATGAATAACACTAAAGACATGAGGAAAAAAATATGGATTTATTTTGTGGCTGAACAGTTTCTTAACAGTGTAAAAAAAATGAGTGGCCACATTTAGGACTGACACTATTTTATTTCATTCTTCTCCTTTCTGGCAGTGTGTTGTTCAAATTGTTCACTGACATAACTATTTATTCAACTGGTGAATCCAGCCGTGCTTTAAAGGAGGAATATTATTCGAAAAGTCTTAAAAACATGAAGCGCACACTGATGTATCAATATCTGTCCCGTTTTGATATGCAGTGGACGACCGGCCAAGACTTCAGCAGGTGATTTCACTCATGAGTTCATCAGTGTGTCCCTCGCTCTGAGTGCTAATCAGTGGAATCACCTGCAGCTCAGTAACAACTGCTATAAAAGCCTCAGCAGATGTGTGCTGGTAGCCTGAGGTGATTCCTGTGGCGGTTTCTGAAGTCTGAAATGTTAGCGAGCACTTGTGTGAAATAGAACCGGAGCCTGTGGTGGTTAGAGGCCTTTTAAAACGTGGGTACGAGATTGGAGTGCATCTCAGTCTGTGCCAGTCAGATCACCAAATAGTTTGGTTTTTTTTTTTAACTATTTCTGAAGGTTTTTTTGGTTCTTTTCTGACCGTATAAAGATGAAAAGAGATTTTGTTATCTTAGCGACTAAAAAAACCCACAAGTTGATCACAAGTTCTTTATAACTTGGCTTTCTCTTTGATTTTCTATTGCTGACTTGTAAATCCTGTGGTTTTTCCGTGTTGTTATATATGTGCATGCTCTGATTTTGGTATTTAATTGCTTGTAAGGTGTCCTTGAGTGCCCTAAAAGGCACCTATAACTCAAATTTAATAATAAGTTTTTTGGTTAATTTCTTGAGCATAACTGTGTGTCAAAACTGTAGGTGTGTGCCAGGGAGAGCTGTAGACCCAAAAACAAAGGACTCAAAATCAGAGCTTTAATGCTGGAAAAACAGGCAACAAAGGGCAAAAGACCCAACTAAACAGTCACAAACACAAAATAAACAGATTCACTGACAGGACTCCCCGAATTTGAAGGATGGGTCAGGTATACCCTTCGTGGCCCAACATATCCCAGAATTCATAGCATGGCCCAGCCAATTCCAGTTTCCAACAATGGCAGCAGCTACTTAATTGTAATTTTACTCTTAACTCTTTTCAACACTTTATTAATTCAATTATTATTCACATTTTTTTTAAATAATATAAAATTAACTCAGCAATGGTGGAGCAGCGCAGCTAAAGAGTTTGAAATATTGCTCTTTCTGGGTCACAAAATAAACTTCAAAAAAATTAAAATAAAGTTATTTTCAGGGGAGAATGTACGTGTGTAAACTTCAAATATCTGCTCAGTTTATCAAAACATCCCATATTTGCAAAAGTGCTCCGATGTTTTCGGAGGCGTCTGTTACCCACCAGCTCGATAGCTGACCAGGTGTTGAAGGCTCACTAGAGCCGGCGAGAACACCAGACTCCCAGCACATTGTTTTCAGAACCTGCATGGTCTCTTGCTACTCAGGTTAAATGTGACATATAAGTCACTTAGATAACTTAAAAATGTTATTGTTTGGCTTTTTTCAGTGTTTCATTTGTTCCTGAGTAAATTGGTTTGGCTGAAAAAAGTTGTAGTTTTCAGACAGCTGAATAAATATCAAAAAGAAAACTGATTAAACAGAAGTGTGAGATGATTGAGAATTTACGCCAGTGTCCTGTTATATTTTTGACAGCAAGGAGCAGACGGCTGAGTTTATTAAACTCCACTGAGATAGCTGGTGACGCAAATCTGAAGGCCAGACCGTCCAATTTCACAGCCTTGCACTTACCGCATTCTTGGTCTTCAGAGGACCCGGCCCACGTAGACCGCAAAGGCTGGGTCCTCCGAAGGATGCAGCCCCTAAATTGGGACACAGCCTACGACACATGAACTTAACACTAGGACTGGGAGTAACCCGACAAGGAGACACAACAGACTGGGGAGACAGAAGGGAACATAAACCACAGGGACAAGACAGAGACAAACACAAAGACAAGAGGGACTGAATGTGGAAAACTAGCACCAGAAAATAGAAATACTACACAAAGCAGAGACACAAGTATAAGAGCCAAAACCAGGAACATAAACTGAACTTTAAAATATTAAAGAATCAACATGTCCAAATAAACACCAGGTCACAGACCCAGGACTGTGACACAGTTTGGAGCCTCCATGTTTGTTTGTTTGTTTGTTTGTTTGTTTGTTTGTTTTTCAAAAAAACAAACAAACAATGTATTTATTGATTTTCCAATTGTGTTAAACAAAGTAGACAGAAAAAAATAATGTTAATAATAATACATGCTCACCATGTCACCATGTATAGCAGATGTGCACACCTGAAATAACCCTTGTATTTAAAAAACAAAAAAACAAAAGGGTACAGACCATGCTGAATGAACAGGTACAACGCAGTTAGACAATAGGCTTTAAGTTTGTTACACCAGGGCTGCAGGCTGGAGTTTAGTCCAAAGATTCCAAGTCAGTTAGAAAGGCATCCAACAAAACGGCCGTCGCAGTGAGCTGTATCCTCCTCTGTTTCAGGCAGTCCGACATCCACATCTCCATCTCCTACCCTTCCATGAACAGTCCCGCGCATGCAGGCTCCCCAGGCTTTCTTCGAAAACAATGAAAGCACGTCTCCCGTACAGATTGGGCACATTCATATCTGTTAATCGTCGGTCATCTCCTCCAAGACAAATTTCCCCACATCTTTTTAAAGGAAGCACATTTATCTTTAAGCATAATAGTAAGTTTCTCCAAAGCTAGGGATTTGGACAACGTCAGCCAGGTTTTCAAGTCTAGTAATGGATCTCCATGATTTGGCTATGCTGTACTTTGCCTGTAACAAGCAATAGACTGTGGGTTTTTTTTGATGAACTTTGCTCAGTGGGCTTTCAGTGGGGAAAATCCCTAAAATACATAGTTTAGGACATGGATTCATCTTAACACTCTTTCCAAAACCTTTGGATTTCTGAACATTCCCATAGGCAATGCATCAGTGTGCCTTTGTCCCTGGATTTAACACATATGTCCGGAATATTAGGATCAAATTTGTTTAAAAATGTTAGAGTGACATGTCTTCTCATTGGCCCTTTATATTGGATTAGTTTGGGTGGGTGTTAATAGATTGTGTTTGGGCTTTCAGGCAGGCTTTCTGCCATTCCTCTGAGGGTATTCTAAATTTTAAGTCTTGACACCATGCAAGTCTTGTTTTCTGAGGATGCTTGAGAGCCGTCTCTGAGGTTATTGTAAAAGCGGGATATTAAGCCCTTCTTCAAGTACTGGTTTATTGCCATGTCCTCTAATGAGGTTAGAATGGGCGGTGTTAGAGATTTTTGAGTTTTCAGTCTCCACGTTTGATCTATCATCCAATGCAAAGTGGCTCTGAAAGAAAAAGACTCCTCTAGTTTCTCCTGTCCGATATCTGCCATTTACAATCCCATGTGAGCCCAATAACACTGGATGCTTCACAGCTAGCAGGCTACATTAGCCTCCTACACTGTGGACATTAAAGGTCAGTACAGTCAGGACTATTTGTTTGGTTTATGGCACAGATTCACTCATCCAAGTTTGCCCACCCTGAACTTAACACACACCTGACTGCCAATCGTTGCAGATCCATTACAGTTATTAAATTCTATCAGTTTTCTTGGGCTGATCTCTGCTTTTAAGTGTTGCTGCTGAAACGTTGGTGTGACGGGGTATCGAGAGAAGCTTTTATTAGCAAACGACAGCTTGAAATATTTCGAGTGACAAAATAGTGAGGTGTAGCTTTCTGATGGAAAGAAATGGAGTGTCAGAAAATAAAAGGCATCATCTTCGCACTCACCTGGGCCCCATCAATCATGACCACGAGTTTGTGAGAGAGAGCGGGAAGGGAGGTGTGCAACATCTAATTCATCTAAATCTTCACATTTTGACAAGTGTAAGTGCCCCTGTCCAGGAGAATAAAACCACACACCCATCGATCTACCTGCCTCCCTCACACACTTGCTTTCACCCTCCGTTTACTGACATGACAGGATTTAAAACCTGTGTCGTCAAAGCAATATCCCCCGCAGGTACACATTACACATCTGCAGGCAGGGAGCAGCTGTGTGCTCGTAGATTGCTGTTGATTGAAGTACAGCTGTTATTACTTATCGATCCTTACCGTGCTGCTGTATGTGTTTTTGAGTTCAGTCTGGACATAAACGACCACATTAAATCAGTTTTATTCATAAAAGACGATGCAATCGCAGGTAATGTTCCACGTAAGCAGAGCAGAGATGTATCTGACATGACTGTTTCTGATTATTAGACTAAAAAAAATGGTCACACCATTTCCAGGTCAAATCACAGATTTTCAAACAGCTCGAGGAACATGGAAAAGATTTTCTCCCATGGAAAACATTCCATTCGACTGGAATGAACATGATCCATGGAGCCTCAATTTGCCCGTCCAGTGCCAGACGGCACCCGGAGGTCGATGCCCTGATGAGGGGGTGTTACATTCAATTCAATTCTTTTTTTATTTATACAACGCCAAATCACAACAACAGTCGCTTCAAGGCGCTTTATATTGTAAGGTGGACCCTACAATAATACATACAGTGGAAAAACCCAACAATCATATGACCCCTATGAACAAGCACTTTGGCGACAGTGGGAAGGAAAAACACCCTTTTAACAGGAAGAAACCTCCGGCAGAACCAGGCTCAGGGAGGAGCGGCTATCTGCCGGGACCGTTTGTCGTTGAGAGAAGGAAGACAGGATAAAAGACATGCTGTGGAAGAGAGCCAGAGATTAATTGCATTTTAATATGCAGGGTGGAGTGATGGGTGTGATCACAGTCCCTCTGCACATGGGGGCAGGGGCACCTGCTGCTCCTCCTGTAGGACATGGAGTAGGGTCATTTAGCACCTTGAGGCAACTGTTGTTGTGAATGGCGTTGTATAAATAAAACTGAATTGAACTGAATTGAATTTAGACACAGCTCCTGGATTTCACTGCATCTTTTTCACCTTTGGTAATTGGACTATGTGATGCAATACACAAGTCATGTGGACGCATAATAATAAAGTAAAACATAAAATTAAACATTTACGGCTTCAAGGATCTTTAATGCACAGAACAAAGCCGTGCTTGAAGTGAGTCTTTTTGGAAATGATATCTTTGGTGTATATTTACATCTAAATCTCAGCATAATCACATGAATAAGCTGTCAGCTGAACTTGTACATCATCATTAAGTGTTGACTGCAAGTGTCACCAGACTCCTCTTCCTCTCCCAGCATCCCTCCATCCTGTTGTTATCTGTCTTAATCCATCATCCATCCACCACCCAGCAGTCTTTGGCTGTCAGGAGCTGTTGGATAACGTGTCAACACTCGTGCACAAACGTGCACATGCAAACACACACCTGCTCTTATGCCACCATTTTGGGTAACATGTTTGTCTTAGGCTTTTTTTAGGCAACCATAGAGCGTGACAGATGTTCCAGAAGTAAAAAGCCCATTAATTCTGATTATGAGTCATAACCATCCAAAGTAGAAGTACAGTGAGCTACGACTGTGAAACGACAAGTCTGCGTGGAAGCAACGTTATTTTAGCAAAAAGAGTTTTAGATGTGGCAGAAAAGAGCCCCTCTACCCAAAATCCTAAATTAGACAGTGATGTCTATGATTCGTGGAGGTCACTGTTACCATGGAAATGTTTAAACCATGAACATGAACACTTTGTGTTTTTTTTTTTTTTTTGTTTTTTTTGTTTGTTTGTTTTGTTTTTTTTCCATTTTTAAGATGTATTTTTGGACATGTTTGCCTTTATTTTGGACAGCAGAGAGCACAGGTAGGCTCAAACCCGAATCGCTGCCTAGCCTTTCAGTATGGGTCACCTGCTCAGCCAATCAGCTGCACCCACCCCTCCACAGTCCACAGGTGAGTTCCAAACAAACAAGGTTCAATGAAAAGGACAAAGATCCTGGGTGAACTGATGAGGCGATGACAGGTCAAGGATTTAATTTCCTTTCCTTTCTTATCTTATTTTTTTTTTCCAACCTCACAAAATCCTTCCAGTCCTTATTTTTATTTGAATTAGCTCATTAACTTCAGTTAGCCAAGTCTTTAGTCTAATTAAGTTTCACTTTCCTGAGCTTTGTTTGGTTCAAAAACATTTAAAGTTATTATTGAAATCTGCACAGGGCCATTTATTAAATGAGTCTTCAGTAAGATTCAACTACTTCAAATACTGATTATTTTCTGACAGAGCTCGATTTAATTAGGGAATCAAAGGTGTCACCTCATGCTGGACTTCAGACAAAATTCAAGTTTAAGACACAGGTTTCACTTTTCAGATCAGAGTCTGTGGAGGGAATCCAGGCTTGATGCGTGGCATTTCTTTACACTGAGATGTTGAACAAGAGAAATAATGAAACCGAAGTAATTTCAAGGTACTTGAGGATGTATTAAAGAATAATTTGTGGAGGAGATTGGCAGCTGGAGCGCCACACTGCTTCTCTAAAGATTTGTGCTTTTCTCTCAGCCGGGACTTTCAAAGCTCCTATGTGGTCAAAGTGAAGAGAGCAGATCCACTTTGACTCTTCTTATTGTCCCTCTCCTCTTATCTGTCCCATAATGTACGCCATCAACCCAGCCTTTCTAACTTTTACTCCGCTTTCATCTTGTTTATCCCCCACATGTCCTGCCTTCACACCGCCACCTCCTTTTTTCTGTCTGTCATGTTTTTCTCGGCACCTCCTCTGTGATCTCACTTCATCCTCTTTCTTTCTTTTTTTAACATTATCATTCCATTTATTGGTTTTTGTCCTTCACACTTTCTTTTGTGCTGTGAGCATCGCGCCTGTTGAAAACAAGTCACAGTGGGTAAAGTCATTAGACAAGATGGATGTGTTTGGAAGTGGATGTGGCTGTCTGTGCCGATGACTTTGGGGCCCTCGAGCCAAAACACCAGCATGACTCATCTCTTGTCTTTATCTCTCCTAAGTTCAGCCGAAAACACAACGGCACGAAGAGCCCGAGAACCCCGTTAGTGCCCCCTGGAGGATAGGCTGCTCGTCACAGCACATTAAATGACAGTAAATGTATACATATGAAATCTTTCTTTTTTGTGACATTGACAATTAATGTGACTACAGTGGTGCCACTCGGGACAGTATGAGCTTGTCTTCTACTTTGGAGTTTATTTTTTCTATTGTTGTAATGCAACATAATTCCCCTGCTAATCAGCTTGGTTGCTGTATCGTTTGAGATTATGATCAGGAATGAATCCACTCGTAGCTGCTACTGCTGTGGCATCTTTTATACACCGGGCAGACCTAACATATGACCACTTACTGGTGAAGTGAATAACACTGTTATCCAACAGCTCCCAACAGCCAAAGACTGCTGGGTGGTGGATTGATGATTGATGAAGACAGATAACAACAGGATGGAGGGATGCTGGGAGAGGAAGAGGAGGCTGGTGACACTTGCAGTCAACACTTGATGATGATGCACAAGTTTCAGCTGACAGCTTATTCATGTGATTATGCTGAGATTTAGATACTGAAACTCTTTATCACAGCATCTGTTAGTGGGTGGGATGTAGCAGGGATTATGGAAACATTTGACCTTAAAGTTGATGTTAGAATCAGGAAAGACCGGCAAACGTGAGGATTTGAGATGTTCTGTTGGGAAACCTTGGAAATCGGCCATGCATGAAGCAGAAATGGTTCACGAACAGTTTGAGGAGCAAACCAATGACTTGTCCTCCAGGATTCCTGGATCTTAATCTAGTCGAGCATCTGTGGGACGTGCTGGACCCTAACCCTATAGAGGGCCACCTCACAGCTTACAGGAAGGAGGCTCTGTTGCTAAGATCGTGGTGCAGATACCACAGCGTACCTTCAGAGATCTAGTGGTGCTCATACCTTGATGGGTTCGTGGATTATAACAGTGTATAAAAATGCAAAGATGACACCTGCCTATTACCCTCACATGATAATGACAGACAGCTACAGTGAGGGTTGTGTCTCTCTAAGCTTCAGCTCTGGCTGAAAGTGGCCTGTTTACAGATGGATGCTTCATTCAGTCATCTGCAACATATTTTTTTTCCAGGAAGTTGTTTTGCTGGAACTTTCTCAGATGTCCAAGACAGCGTGAGTAGTTGTTCAATAGAACAAACATGGAAACAGTTTTTGCCTGGCAATTGTGGACCTTTACAGTACAAACTTTTGCAATTATATCCTGTGTGTGTGTGTGTGTGTGTGTGTGTGTGTGTGTGTGTGTGTGTGTGTGTGTGTGTGTGTGTGTGTGTGTGTGTGTGAACAGCAGAGGCATTTTTATGATTATTAGGGGATATTTTCATTATTATTCTCCCCAGGTGTGTATTCAGGTCATATCACAGTTATGACAGCAGGTTTGGGAAATTGGTCCAAGTGTTTTGAGGACTTCAAAAAAAATATTGTCCATTTCTTTATTAGGGTCATATCTCTGCTGCAGTGACAGCAGGTTAAGACAGAGTCCGAATGTTTTTCTCCAGTCGTGTCCTCCAGCCTCCCCTGCAGGGTACTCCCAGGCCAGGTGGGTTAAATAATCCCTGTCATGTGCTGTCATTCAGCGCTGTGTCTCCTCTGCTCAGGCGTGTTCAGAATAAATCCACAGGTCGTCACTCAGGAGGCATCATACCCTCAAGTGTTTTTTTTTTGTTTTTTTTACACAAGTAGCAGCATTTCTATCCTGAGTCATGTGCCTCTCTCTAAGGGCCTTCTAGGGCCTTTACAGACAAAGATGTGCGACACATACAAGCTGTCATGTAATTAATTTTCTTGCTGCAGTCCATGTACCTGATATCTGCAGGGTAGGTGTGGTCTGAGAAACATATTTCCACCAGGAAGAATGAGCTGCACACTTAAACCTGAAGATAAGACAGAATGCAATTCATCCAGAAATAGTTCCAGTTAAAGATCCTCAGCATGCAGCGTAAAAATGATTCACTGTACAGAGAAGCAGAGTATATTCAGTGTTACTCGCCTGATTATTCCAAGCACTCGGTGCCTCGCACATAAAACACGAGAGAAAGGGACTTCTGAAAATCGCACGTTATTCTCTTAGAGCTGATGGAACGAGAAAAGAGGACGGCAAGGGCACAAATAAGACAACAGTAGTATTTAAAACTAGCCTTCGAGGCCCCAACAGTCAGTTTTTTATGTTAACAAGATTTTATCTACCCACGGCATTGGGGATAAATAGATGTCCTCCATCAGGTGGCTGGAGTGGTGCTAATGATGGTAATTTTGACCCAAAGTAAACAGGAAATGACTCATTTAAGTCACACTGAACCTTTTACTTGAACAAATTGAAGTTTTACTTCATAAATAACCAAAGAAAAAAGAAATACAGATAAGGTGAACCACATTTAAAACTCATCAAAAACCATAAATGAACACTATTTCTTTTCATGATTATATCAAATATCTATTTGTTCTTCTAAACACTAGAAGGAACTTGAAAAGCTCAAAGATCCGATAAGACCGACAGCCCATCTGCAATGAGCTGGATCACAAAAAAAACCTTCAGCAGGTCCCTCCTTCGCCTGCGCTCCACCTTGTTTTTGCATTTTTACAGTCAAAGTCTGGAGACGTGCAGGCGAGGAGGTGACCTCTGTTAATGAGACAAGGGGAATTAAAAAAACAATCACTGGTAAGATTCAGGTGAAAAACTCACTTTGGGTTAATAAATGTTCTCTGTGGGATCGCAGATAATAAATATAGAATATTTGAACTCAAAACAGTCCCAAAAGCAAGTGTGACTTACTCCTAACTGTTCTACTCAAGTACAAAGGGTGTCAAAGGAAAAACTATGGAACAAAAGGCCGAGAACAAACTTGGACGGAGCTTATGTGAATGTATAAAGAGATATTGTTAGAAAAAAAACAAGCGATTAATCACATGCAGCAGGGGCAGTAAACAAACCCGAGCATCAGATAAGATGGCTATCTGGTTGAAAAGGGCAAAAGGATGGAAGCTCTTATTTTATTTGTTTATATTTCCTGGCAGGAGTTGAGAAATTATGAAACCAACAACATCAAGTCTGATGTCATTTCGTCACCAAAGGTGTTTTCATGATATTAGCCTCCTCCCAAACAAGTGATGAATCATCAGCTTTGTTACAGCGCAGCGCTGCAGTCAGGCACTCCGGAGTCAGTGCTGCAGGCTTGATGAACACTTTCTTATACAAAGAATACACTGCACAATAAAATCCCCAGAAACACCAATGACGACAAAGACGAGAAAGCTGAAAAGAGAGATGGCCCACAGTAAGAGGAAAACCGTACAACAAATATATCGAGTGTTTGATGAGGCTGTCCAGTAAAAAGAGGATTGGATTGAAAAAGTAATCATTCAACCGCCGACACAGGCAAACAAACTGTAACACGAGCAAGTGGCAGCAGGAAGAACTGATCTGGCTTTTAAGAAAAAACGCAATTCTGCCGCCGCTGAGAGGGTCAGTTAATCAAAGAGGTGGTCTTTGTGACTCGAGCACTTCTCTGTGATGGTCGTCAGCTCCAGTTACAGGCGGAGGAGCCAAATAAAGACCTGGTGCTGCGGCATAATCACTTCAGCGATCTCAGTCGACAAACAATCAATTAGTATATTTCCTCAGAGACAAAGCGCACAAGAAGTATAACATTCAATTACAGAAACAGGATAAATACAAATGTGGACACAAATAAAACAACAGCAAAGCCAAACTTTATTTTATAGCTTATTTTCCAGGAAATGTTTCTCGAAAATTATTTGAGACATCCTAAAAACTCCACAGCTGCTTCCCAGCTTCTGCTAGAGGAGCCATATGTGATGTGCATATAAATATACTCCTCAGTGAGAAACATAATGCATATAATACTGCACTGCCTGCATGTCTACATGTGGAAAACTAACACTGTGTGAATTTAATACAAGAGTTAGTCATTTGAGATGTGATTTAAGTTTCTTTTCTTAAATAAACACAATTATTTCTTTCCTCATGCTGGTGTCTTCTTACTGTCACTGATCATGTAGAAAATATTTACTGTTTAATGAATTAGGAAGCTGCAGGAGGAATGCACCTGTCAGTCACCTGTTGTCACTGACTGGATGATGCCTCACATGACTTTAATGGCGTTAATTATGTGCTTAGTGTGAAATGACTAAACATAAATGTGTTTGTATGAGTTTGAGAGAAGTCGGGAAACAGGTGAAAGTTGGTGCTGACTTTCTGGTGACCGAGCGAGTGTGTCCTCCCGGCCCCGCTCCAGCACTGATGGAAAAAGTGAAGCTCTGTGTGTTTGCTGATGTCGGTGGGATTAACGGCAGCAGCTCGAGCGTTAATATGAATCGACTCTGACATCTTGTAAGGTCGCCGCTGCTGTCTGGAGACGGGAGAAGTGGTACATGCAAAAGGTCTCAGTGCAGTGTCAAGTCCCCGGAGACAGCAGAGAGTGGGTAACAAAACAGCAGGCAGACATATGTATGTATGTATGAGTGCATTAATGTATGTATGCATGAATGCATGAATGTATGTGTATGTGTATCCGTGGCTGCAAATGTAGTCCTCCAAGTCAGATATTACAAAAGTTGAAGAAAAGAAGACGAGCTGAAGTCACTCTTCCTCACAAGCTGCTTTTAATTTTAATGTTTATCCAACTAATTCATCACCTGACTTTTTACTGTTGCATGTATTTATGATGAGCAGATGTCACGGCTGAGAGCTGCTTGGTGTAACTGCTGCTGTCAGTCTGAGACTGTTTAAAATGAAGCATCGTCTCTGCTCTGGGGTTTTGGTCTCTCTGAGAGCAACACGAGCAGTAAACACAGGGATATGAAGGAATTCAATAACTAGGAGCAAAATATTGACTATAAAAGACGGACATGTCACCCCAAAGTTTCAGGATTCAGCATTTTGAAACCTCATTAGTTGTGTTTTGGCAGCTGCTGTGCAAAAGTGACCGTATTTGGAGCACTAAATCATCAGCTTAGCTTGCAAGCTCGGTTAAACAATCTGCTTCACCCAAAACTGAAATAAATAACTGCTTGTGCCATTTTTAGCAGCAAGAACTACAAAAAGCATTTGTGATAGCTGACAGTGAGTGTTTCACATCACTGGAGGAATTGGCCCACTCGTCTTTGCAGAATAGTTTGAATTCAGACACACTGGAGGGTTTTCCAGCATGAACGGTGTGAACGTTTACGGTCACGCTTAAGCATCTCAGTCTGATTCAATTCCAGACTTTGACTTGGCCGCTCCAGAACCTTCATTTGGTTTGTTTGAACCAATCAGAGGTGGACTTGCTGCCAAGTTTCACATCATAGTCCTGCTGCATATCCTGAGCTTCGCAGTGGTTTTTCTCTTTGGTTTCTTTTTTCCCTTAAAAGGTCAAGGTCACTGAAATTCGACCTTGTCCAAGACCTTTAGTAGACACGTCTATGGTATTCATTTGAAAGTTGCTGTGTTCTCGAGTTAGCGCACTCACAAACTTGGGTGTCCACATTGAACGCCGGTGATGACAAAAGCACGTCTGCGTTTACAGCTGAGGGGTAAAAATTGCATTGTGTATTTACTCAGGTTATCTGTCACGTCTGGTGAAGCAGACGGGGTGGAGAGGAGAGAATGTGGACTCAAATACAGACAATGGAGACGGAGTTAGGATATTAACAGAGAGCAAGCCAAACAAAACAAAAGGCAGGAAGGGAACTAACAAAACCTAAACTGGGAAAGCTAACTCAAAATACCACATGAACCCTGAAACAAGGGGGGAGAGAAGCAGATGACAGAAGAAGACAGAAGACTAAACACACAAAAGGATAACGAGGGAGTGAGGACCAGGAGGAAAACACAGCGGGGACCAATCACACACACGAGACAGGAAAGGAAGGAAAACAGAGTACTCTAACACAGGACACGGGACTGTCAAAGTAAAACAGGAAATACAGAAACATAGAGGTAAGGATGATTAGATGTAACACAAGGGACACAAGGAAGACACAGTAACAAAACCTAAAGGATAGAAATGACCAAAACTCTAAAGAATAACTAAAGGAGCTAGAAATACATAAACCTAAACCATTAAAAACCAATAAATCACAAAATTACACATACTGGGTCCCAGACCCAGTACCGTCACATTATCTAATATTAAACTTTGGTTGATGGTCTGAAACATGCACCTGTGACAAATATGTAACACAAAAATCAAAACCTAATATCAGGAAAAGTACAGCTACATTTTCACAACCCTGTGATCCAATAAAGTTCTCCAAAAGCCAAACACAGTGGAGCGGTCCCATTTAATGACTCTCATGAGCTGAGGAGAATCTGCCTGCCTGTGTCAGGACGGCTGCCAATCAAAGTTGTTGTATTGACAGTATTAAACCATCATGTGGTAGTTAAGAATGATGAAACTATCCATAGAAACCAAAGCGGTTGTTTGTAGCAGCTTGTAAACATATTTATTTCTGCTGTAAAGGATGCTGGGACATTTGAGCTGGTCTCATTGTCTAATCCTGTAGATTGTCACCTATCATGTCCTAATTTTGCTATATCGCAATGAGGAGTGAGGCAGAAAAATATGCAAGCTGAGATCCTCCCTCATATTTCAACCATTCTTCACAAACTATATAAACACAGCATGCACCATGTAGCTGAAGTCTGGGCCTCCCTTTCCACACTCTTATTTGGAACATTGCGTAAGAGCCCGAAGTCATGCAGCGTTACAGCTTGGTTCAAACAAACAGTTGGTCATTTTTCCTCTGCACACGTCTACAGAGAATTCAGTCATACAGAAACGTGCATGTATTATGTAGGAGGATCAGGAAATACATGTAAGCTAAAGCTGAGACCACGTAAGAAGCAGCTCATGCACAGCTTCTCGGTCTGTGCATGATCTGGCAAAGAAATCTTTATTTTCTCATCTTAATTGATTTCTGCCTCCATCAATGCTTCACTCACCTGAACTGCCAATGAGTCACGGTCAGACTCCGAATCCAATCTTTACTTTTTTCATCTTTCACTTTGAGGTAATTACAGTTGGCTGGATGTGTAAAAACCTTAATGCAGGTAATGTGAAATGCTGTAGCTCCGGCAGGGAAGACTCAGACAATGTTGGGACTTGGGTTTGGGTTGTTTTTCTTCTGAAATGTCAATTTGGGCATTCACAGAAGGCTTTTTTTAGTGTTTTCAGGTGTCTGCTGTTTTCTTTAAAGCTTACTGTTACTTTCCTTTCAGTTTAGAGGATCTGGAAAGCAATATAACCATGTAAGAAACAAGTCCAGCTCAGTGAACACGCTTCAAATGGACTTTCCAGCATCTTTATTTGTTCAGCCTCCATTTCACACTCAGTGTTTTCTGCCTCTCGTCTCTCATGCGGATGATGATGGATTGAAGAGGGAAAGGGAAAGTGAGGATTAGGAAAGATGGTGTCTGGTGATTGTTCAAGAGAATAGCCTCAGAAATGGCCTGTATGTGTGTGTGTGTGTTTGTTTGTGTGCATCCCATTTTTAGACCAGAGTTGTTCAGGGTGAGTGACATCTTTCTGCAGATAATGCTGTGTTTCGTGTTGACTTTGATGCCCGGTGATACCTGCTCTCAGCTGTCAGGGTGTTGACACATTTTGCTTTCACGCTGAGGAGAACAAAGCCGAATAAAAGCTTATCTGCATTTTCAGGAATTAAAGACGACAGGTGGAGAAGTATTCACGCACGTCCAAGTAAACCCTGTACTGGAGGGTATCATCAGGAAAATTGATTGGTAATAAAAGTACTCTTTCTCTTCTCCTCGTGCCTGGCAGCTCCATCTTGTCCAGTATGTTCAGTATCCCTCCTCTGTCTACTAACACCTCAGTTTTGCCTTTCTGACTTTATCTCCAAACCCTTCAGTCTGAGCTGTAAGACAGAGCATGATGGGAGTCATATTTAAGATATTTTAAGTTGTTACTGATCCCAAAAAGAAAACAAAAATTCACCTCATCTCACCTAGTTTCATTGTCCTCAGAACTCTTAGACATGATGACGGCGAAAGGAAACAAAGTCTTTTTTGTTATTTATATCACGACACTTGGAAGGACCAACCACCAGCTTGGAGACTGTAGTTATAAAAGAAGCTGAAAATCTGCTAAAACATGGCATCATCAGCATTAATCTGCACAAATAACAGCTCTAGATGGATATATGTAAATTTATCCTAGTATACTTTTTGTTTACTGTCCAAATTCTTTGAGCTGGTTACATTTGAGCTAGTTTTTGGTTGCAACAAAGGCAACAAAGAGGGAATGCATTCACTCAAATTCACTCCCAAAGCCACTGGGTATTATCTGCTGATGATTTAGCCTTTATTGTAATTTAATTTACCCTCATTTCGCAATGGGTGACTAGTGAATGCATTAAGATGTTTCAGCCCAAATCCCCGTGAGGAATCAGTGTTAATACTGCAACATGTAAGTAACAGAGTTTGTTCCAGGTGTTAGCTAGTTCCTCTGGAGCTCCATCAAATATTAAAACTACTAAAGCAGACAGACATCAGTCAGAATGCTGTCCTGTGATTCCTTCTTTTTAAATGATCTCCATATTCATATTTTCCTCTGATGCATTTGCAGTTAGAAAATTAGAAATTTTAGAAAGTTGCTTTGTTAGACAGTCTCACATGGGTTTTAAAAACCAGAAAAAGTTTGCATCAGTCACAGTTGCAATGCATGTGTGCAAGCTCCATATTGGGTCTGCGTGGAATATAAAATAAAATGTATGAAGCGAGGTCAATAAAAACACCAGCTAGACTTTAGTGCGTGTATTATGTATGTACTACAGAAACTGTAGCTGTTTCCTGTCTTTTAAGTGATTGTTTAGCTACAGAATCAATCTTTTATTTGTTTTATTTTATTGTTACAAGAAGTGATGATGTGAAAAAAACAGTGTTTTAGTTCCACACTTCCTGCTGTGCCTAGCAGGAACTTTTTTATTTTGAAGATCTACCGGAAGTTGTGCGTTAACATGAGCTGTGTCCCAAAACGTAGGCTGCATCCTTCGAAAGACCCGGCCTTCACGGTCTTCGTGGGCCGGGTCCTTTGAAGACTGAGAAGGCCGGCTGTGAAATTGGATGGTCTAGCCTTCAGATTTGCGTCACCACTGTCTCGGTGGAGTTTAATAAACTCAGCCGTCTGCTCCTTGCTATCTAAAATATAACAGGACACTGGCGTAAATTCTCGACCGTCTCACACTTCTGTCTGTATTCAGCTGTGTGAAAATCCTGGAGGAACCCACCCGATGGATTAATAAAGTTTTATTTAATCTAATCTAATAACTTTGATCTCAGCCAAACCGATTTACTCCGGAATAAATAACACATCGAAAAAAGCCAAACAATTACATTTTTAAGTTATCCGGGTGACTTTTATATATCATGTTTAACCTGAGTAGCGAAAGACAGCAGGGTCTGAAAACAATGAAGCCGGGAGTCTGCTGCTCTCGCCGGCTCGAGTGACCATTGAACCCCCCGGCTAGCTATCGAACGTCTCCAAAAACGTCGGAGCACTTTTGTAAATATGTGATATCTTGATAAACCGAGCAGATATTTGAAGTTTACACAGCTACTTTCTCGCCTGAAAATATGTTAAAAGTTTATTTTGTGACCCAGAAAGATTAATAAGAGTAATATCAAAACTTAGTAGCCGCCATTGTTGGAAACTGGAATTGGCTGGGCAGCTCTATGAATTCTGGGATATGGTGGGCCACGAAGGACACACCCAACCCATCCTTCAAATTCGGGGAAATGAAGGACGCATTTGAAGGAGTCGACGAATTGGGACAGCCTTCGTCGCCGGGCTGTGACGTAATCAGCCTTCAAATGCAGCCTCCGAAGGATGCAACCTATGTTTTGGGACACAGCTGTAGAGTGTTGTAACCAGCAACTTGAAGGAAAAAGGAGAAAAGCAGACTCTGTCTTGATTAGCAGCAGAAACTGCCTCGGTTACTGAAGAAAAGCTTCGTAAAAGTTGTTGAAAAGTGTTTCACCCTCTATGTTCAACGATCACAACGAGAACAATTACATATTGCAGTTGTGTTATTTTCTTCGTGTGTTGCGGATGTTACTTCTGATGATGCTAATCACAGTAGTTGAAGCAGAAAATGCTATTTTCTACTGTACATGTCATATCAATAAGGAGTGCTTTTGTTATGAGGAAACGCAATTTCATAACTTTTTATGCAGAATTTAGTTGTGATGTATGTTCTAAGGAAAATTTAAGCTTTAACATTTGTATTTTAATTTGTCTAATAATTTGTATTTTGTGTGTGTATCACAACTATGTTGGTTAGACAGAAGTTCTAACAACAGTTACATTTAATTTGCTAACTGAAGAGTACCACACATTTTCAGGATGTAAATAATTGCAAATTGCAGTTATTGTTTAATTGTTGAATTTATGATTCACGTGAATGCTGTAAAAGAGAACGTAAAGTGGAATTTTATTATATGAAAATGAAGTGATAGATCAGAGACTAAAAAGCTGTTTCTAAATACAGGTCAGGTCTTCTATTGAGCTATGAGCTCTATGAGGAAAGACCTGTGATTCCAATTGATGGCGAGCCTCCCAGGGTGAGTGCCAGGATCCAGATCTGCACAACCAGTCAGATGGCCAGTGGTTTATCTGGTTTCTGGTAGGATTCCACCAGTTATCCTGACTGGCAACAGTGGACTGACAAAAAGAGTGCACTCCAGACTATGAGTACACCAGGCGTGAAACTTCTCTAGGCTTGTGAGTTGCTGACTGACAGATCATTACAGATCATTCCCTCACCTGATCTGTGCTTTGACTTGACTGACCCTCAACTCTATAAAACTCTTTCAAAACAAACTGAAAGATAAGGTTGCAACCTAACCAAATTCCTTTTAAAGGAACAATTCAAATAATTAAGGACAATGCGAGTACTTAACCAGGAGTGGGTTACATATGTGAGGGAGATCATGTGTAGAAGCAGAACACCAGCACGCAAGTGTGAACATGAGTGACATGTAGTCACTGTCGTGCTGCGGTAGAATTAGTAATGAAGACTTACAGATGTGGTGCACCGTGTGTCTCAGGGATCACTGCAAAAATGTCAATGCAGGCAGTAGAACACAATCAAAATGAGAAAATTCAAACCAGGGCAACCGACATATTACACACAACAGCAGCAACGCTGCATGATATTAGACTAAACCAATGTTGGATTTAATCACTGCTGTAAAGCAATAAACATTGCACTAAAGAAAATAAAAGCTAGTGTTGGAATAAACCAAACTCAAAGGAAAGCTATTGTAAAATCAGGACTTAAGCATTACAGTTTAAAGAGGCATCGTTGAGCGAGGATACAACATGCTCCACACCAAGGCTGAAAGGAAAAGCACCGTGGAACCAGAGCATTATCATTCCCAATGCGTCACATACCGACAATTTGTCACGCCCCTAAGCGTTTGACAGTGAAGCAAAGGGTACCCTTCCACGTCCTTATTAAACACTGTGGGTTCTCCATTGCCTCCAATACAAACCGGCTCGCAGCGGTAAGAGACGCTTAGAGCAGAGGCTCCAGCCGTCCATTCCAGCACAAACACGAGTTAGTAGTATCACTGATAATTCAACAATAAAATAGCTTCATGTAGTAGCCATCACATAGTGTTTTCCAAAGTGATTTAAGTGTTGGGATGAGAACGTGTTGGTGGGACAAATGAGGGTGATAAGGTGAATGTAAGGAATATGCAACTGAGGCAGAACGGTAAGATCAGCGACTTGCTGAAGAGCAAATGTCCAAAAGAGTGAGAAAGGAAATGATGCGAGAGAGGGAGTGTTTGTGGAGCAACAAACAGAAAACCACCGTCAAACACTGCCACAGAATATCAGATCAAAGTGAACCAGGAATAAAGACCCTGCATACAGCAACCCAGCTTCATGTCTAATAAAGACCTTTATTCCTAGAAAATAAAGCCTTCACAGAGTCCATTCTAAAGCCATATGGGCTGTGGCTGTAGTCTAATGAGGCCACAGCAGTACAGACACTGGCATGTCTGCTTTATTAGAGTCTGAGTTTGAGGGTCGGTTTGGTCAGGGTGGACACGGCAGGACTCCTCTCGGTCTGATGTTGTTTTGTTTTCTATTTTATCACGCTGATGAAATATGAATCAGTGATTTCTTTTAATGTCCTCTGCTGACATTTGAAATATTTCTTTGTGTTTTCTGTGCTTTGAAATGGTGAGAAAAAACAATGGCAGTGATTTCATCAGGGTGAGAAAGAAAGTTGCCTTTACACCTATTTGGCCTCTAACTCATCTGTTAACTCAGGAAAGCTGAAAAACTAATGACTCAAACCAGACCTAGAAAATAAGTGATTAATGGACCGAGGCCGGTTTGAAGAACCAATAATTGCTGGACAAACTGTCAATATTGGTCCAAACCAAGCTTCACTCAGCAAAGAGTTCTGGATCGAATGTGCCAAGGAAAAGTGAATATTGGGCCAAAGCGGTTTCTTATAAGAGTTTGATACATACTTAACAGACAGCACTGATTTCACTTCACACCCTGACTCTATCCCACCCTCAGGCTGTGAGCCTCTTTAGTGCGTCTGAGCAGCTGAGGGTAAGCTTCACTACTACCAGAGTTTATAATGAAGAGGCAAATGCAAAGCAGGTATTAGTACGTAGCTTTGAGACACAGATACAATAAGAAAACAGCTTTAGCTAAAGCTCTGTAATTATAAAACCCACCCGGATCGTTACTTGAAAGGATTATCCTCATAAACTTTATCCTCATAAAAGGATTATCCTCATAAACTTTTAAAACAAGGCCTCAGTGAGTGTTCTCATAAGGAAGGTGATAGGTTTTTTTCCACTGAAAAAACATCAGTGAGTGATTTTTAAATTACTGTTTGAAAGATGCGCATAAAGCTTCAAATTATGTCAAAAAAAAAAAAAATACATCAAGTTCAGAGAAACTGCAAAAAACTCAAGAGCTCCAGCTCAGACTCTGCAGGCCTCAGTTAGCAGGTTAAAGGTTAAAGTTCATGACTGTACAAGGAGAGAAAGATTGAACAAGCATGGCTGCAGAAGAAAGCCTCCTCTCCCTGAAAACAACATGGCAGCACGGCAGCGCAAAGGCACACATTTGAACAAAGACTTCTGGAACAGATGAGACCAAAGTGCAGATTTTTGCATATCAGCAGAAACACCTCAAACCAGCTGTGAGCACAGCGGTGAAGGGATCATGATTTGTTGCCCTTGCGGTAACTGAGTGCACCAAACGCAGCAGGACAGCGATGCCAAGCACCGCAGCAAACCTCCAACAGAATGGCTGAAAAAGAAAAGCAGCGAGGTCTGGAGGCTAGACCATAATCCAGCTGAAAACTGTGCTGGGACTTTCAGAGAGCTGTGCATAAATGAAGTGAAGTATTGCTGTGAAGAAGAGTGGACCACACTTCCTGCTCACTGATGTGAGTCATGAAATGATTACTGCTGATAAAGATGGCTCTACACACCACAATTCATGGGGTGTACTGCTTCTCGACAATGTTTAATCTGTGTTAAATAAATAACAACTGATATCAATTTTCATTAATATTTAATTTAAATGTTAGAACCTGGTAAGAACCAGATGGATTTTTTATGCCTTGATACATAAAACATGAAAGAGGGTCTACTTTTGTTTTTAGATGACTGCAGACACAACGAGTTCGCGAAGCTTCTCACTAATGGTGAGAGAAAACAGCATCACTGCTTATTTATACCAGTCACTTAACATAATAAATGCAAAAACTGCAAAGTCACTCAGTGGATTCTGTTTGTTAAAGACAAGATTTCTGGTTAGTCTGTAAAAACAAGGCTATCCGGGGCTGAGACGGGACAGGCTCGGGCCTCTGACAGGATCATTAATAAGAAACGAGTGTGGACGACTGACATTTATTCAGAGCTCTGGCTGCGCTGCTCCCTCAGTGCTTTTCCCATCAGTGCCGGTGTCCTGGGAAAAAGAAGCCAGGACCCTCTGACCCTTTCGAAGGTTTCATTTTTAAATATTAAACACACCACAGCTCCAATATGTAGCTTTTCATCGGCCGCTTATCTTTACTCCAATTTGGCAGATATTTTTAATGGAGCTGTTATTCACTGTTCGGTTTCAGTCACCTGTTAAAAGGCAGTGTTAAAAGCATCATTACACACTTTGAACATGTGACCTCGAAGCATTACATGCAAAACGTGTACACGCAGAAGCTTCTCTTTCAAGCGGAGAAAAGTCAAAAATATGAGACGATGATGTGTGAAATTTGTCAAAGAGAAAATGCAAACAAAGCTGCGTGACGTGAGAAATATTAAAATACTCCCTTTTTCTCATTTTCATCCACACTGTTAAATATTTTTACATTTTTTCTTTGTTGTTTTGTTTCAGCTTTCAATTAAATTTACACTTTTGGTGAGTCCACTGACGCAAATTGATTCTGCGGTGGAGGTCGGCTCACAGCCTTTTAAAAAGAAATGAATCCTGACTTTATGACGCATTTTCTTTTCTTTGTAAAAGTTCTTTAAAGTCCTGTAGATATAACAGAAGCATCGTCCTTCAGTGATTGTCTGACACACTTCCAAGTCATTATTAGTATTAGTAGTATTGCCTTCTAGGTGCTGTGATGACTCTACGTTGTGAGTTGGTGGTCTTGCAGGGGCATCTGAGAAGGACTGTGTGAGAGCAGAGTTAGGATACTGGGAGTTTGGTTATGAGTTCCATCAGTAAGGACTGCTTCACTGAAAGAGTGTCCTGTCAAAGCACCGCTGCAGGGAAAAGCTCAGCGTTCACAGTACACGGGGAAAGAGAAATTATGCTGTCACTAGATCACATATTCCACATATTGCTGTTTCTGTCTGTGAGCCGGCCTCACAAAGAGCAGCTCCCAGTTTGCTCTGACCTCTAAAATTTTAGTAAAAGTGAAACAGATGAATACACATAAACCTGACACATCAGCAGGAAATGTGTTTGTCACTTTTAAAATCTGTAATTTTGTCCTCACACGCATTTCCACACAGCTCTGAAAAATTTTTTCTTGATCCTGTATGTATGAATGAATGAGAAATGATCATAAAAGCCACCACACAAAGACTTTGTTGTTGAATTAGCAACAAAATAAATGTCTAGTTGCACACTGATACTACTGAAACTGTCTGTTTTTAAGTATAATAACCATTAGTAAGTGTTTTAATAACATTAATAATGATATTTTTGCATGTCTTCTGGCATTTTTCCACTCGAGGCTAAAAACTACTCTGGAGTTTATCTGTATATCTGTTCCTACTGTTTGAGGCTCCCAGACTAATTTTTCACAGTGACGAGGTTTACCGACCGTCTTCTGTTTTGGACGTCAGCTCATTTCATCGATGCAGAAAAGAAGAAATGCTCCACAGGTCCCGAGCGTCTCCTCGGTTTTACTTCACAATCAACATGATGCTTTTCCCTTCTCACTATATTTGGTGTCACTGCACTGAGAAAATTCCATCACGGTCGCAGATATACCCAAACACTCTCTGTGATGTATGCTGCAAAGACAGGGAGTCTCAGAGTAATAAAGAGATCCACACTATGAGCATGTGCTTGTGTTTGTGACTGAAATACATAATATGGCATCTAATGCTGTTATTGGGGGGAAGAAACTCAATAATCTTGGCATCAGAGGAGTTTCCAGGTTTCAGGAGAATCTTCCAGAAAGAATAAAATCAGCTTACGACTGAGACTATTACACGCAGTGAGGGTCACATCTCAAATAAACTGTGTGGCATTCAAACACAGCAAGCAGAAATTTATGTGGCTGAACCTTGAGGGGAGGAAACTGTAAATATACCTTTGGTTGAGCTCGAGCACACACTCCTTTCATTTGTGAAGAGGAAGAAAAATATCAGAGGATTCAGAGTTAAAGAATTCGGCCATTTTGAAGGACACAGCTGTTTCCTGCTGTGACTGTTAAGAAACAGCTCCACAGTTTTCTTTATTATCTGTCAAATAAACCCTGTCCCAGCGTAGATTCTCAGATTAAACATCAGCAAAGTTTCAAATAATTAGGTCCGCGTACGTAGTGGTGTTTTCACACCTATAGTTGGTTTACTCTGTTGATGAGCTTGCTAACTTGTAGCTTTCTTGCCAGGATTTGGTTTTCATGCAGAGAAAAATCAATGTAAACTCCAAGCAAACCAAAATGTGCCACTACAAACACTTTAAGAATGTTCAGTCTGCTCATTGGCCAGATGTGTTTGGGGTGCGAGCAACAAAAGTAAATACAGGAAGAGGGTGCTGCGCGAGTTTCAGTTCATTTCACGGCTGTACAGACCTTTGCAAGTCTATATTACCTTCCCGCCTTGATTACAAAGATTACAAAGCATCAAACCTGTAACGTTCACCTGGTAGTTGGTTTGGTTTGGCGTCGGATCAAGGTCACATCAAAAAACTGCTCTTGTGTTCGTTTCGAACTGTACAAAAACCACCTTCTCCAAGTCGACAGTGTTTTTGGTCCGCACACGATTACTGCATTTGCACCGGCACGAACAAACCTCACCAAGGGGTGACACGAACTCGAGTTCGATCCAAACAGACTAAACACCGCAGGTGTGAAAACACTCTATAAATCATCTCTGTGAGCCAGAAGCTCAGACTGTTGATAATTTTTCCTGATCTTGGATCTTTATTACATCACTGAATGGAGATGTGTTTACAGGAGCAGCCAATCAGAGGAAACTGGCCTTAAAGAGAGCAGCTCAAACAGCTTGTTTCAGAGCCAGTATAACATAAATAAGGATTATTTGGAGCAATTATCTTCATAAATCATGTAAAGCTGCACTGGTGCGGTCCAAGAATAAAAAAAAATATGGAGCTGAAAATGAGCAGAAACCCAGTGTAAACAGTTATTTATAAAAGCGCATTTTGACATGGAAATTATGTCATCTGTGAGCAAAGTGGAGACTCGGCCTGAGTGACTTTCCTGCAGGCTATTTATGGATATTGCCGTGGAGATTGTGGGTTTCCTGCCAACAGCTTTAATCGTACTGACATGTCTGTCCTGACAGAAACACACACACACACTCAGCCTGACGGACGTGAGGGAGTTGGTGTGGCCGGTCACAGTCGCTGAACAGCCACACAAAGTGATGCATTTCTCACTTCAGCTGGACTCCAGACGACACTTAGGTTTAGTGCGTGTTGGAGTGACATGCTGCCATCAAAAGCTTTTCTTTCTGTCATTTTTAAGCCAAAGTTCAAAATTGGGAAGATTTTTTTTGGAGTACATAATAATTAGAGCGCAGGTTTAAAAGCATTTTAATTAGTGATATGAATGTACTGAAGATGGCCTGTTGCACCACTTGCAGTGCAGGAGCTCTGATCCCACCACTGTGGTTGGTATTCAGTCGCTAACAAGCATGAATCTTTCCCCTGAATAGAACTTTGGTTTGACACATTCATTTGCATCGTAGATCGACAGCGTGACAGCACTCATCTCAGAGGGATCATCGCCCATTAGCCGTGTTGTTGTACCATCAGTCGTCTGTCTGCTCTGCTGGAGTGTAAACTGCTACAGAGAAAATATGCTTCTACTCTCAGTCAGACATAAGAAGCATGAGTTTAATAAACCGTTAACGTGTCTGCAAATTAGCTTCACATCAAAGTGTGGTGTCATACATATATAACGGTCTGATGCAGCCACTGTACTCAAGTCCACAGTTTTCACCATCTTCATCTTGGTTTACGAGGTGAAGGGGCGGAGCTACACTGCACTTTTCAATCACAAGGTAGCAACACCTTGAAGCATGTATGTTTTACCACCTGTTTTTCTCCTGAGTCCATAATTAAGGCACTTTCTATTCATTAAAACCAGTGACTGAGGCCATACATCCATCAGTATTAGATTACATCAGATTTCCAACAGCACTAGATTGAACTTTAAAAACCTGTTTGCACATGTGCAGTATGTTCATGTAAGCAGTGCCTAACTAATTCTATCAGAGAAGTCCCCACATAACAACAATATCACTGACAGTTTGGATTTATGTGTTGTGTTAGGCATTTAGCTGGAAGCAGAGATAAGAGACAGAGTGCAGACAGAGCTCTGCTAAGTGACCTTTATAAAAAAAAAATCCACATTATTTTTTAGCTTCCTTGGGAGCCACAAAAGGTTTTCCTCCTATTAGTGATTTTTATAATTGGTTTTGGTCCAGTTTAGCTTCTTACCTCGGGGAGGATCTACCAGCTGTCACACAAGCACGATCCTGTGCCTTAAAAGATGCCAGTTTCATATTTGGCTGCACTGTGAAGAAATTCCTGTTGTAAAAGTAACTTAATGACCCTCAGCAGTCGGCTTGGCTGCCACCTCAGGCTTTTTGCAAAAATAATCAAATGTACTTTTTAGATTGGGAGGATTTTAAAATAAAAATCAATTCACTGAATTCTATCACATAACAGGACACTTCAGTGTAGGTGAACTTTGATTTCCCTGAAGCAGTTTTTGACAAGATTCCAATTCAATTCAATTCAATTTTATTTATATAGTGCCAAATCACAACAGAAGTGGCCTCAAGGCGAAAATTATTCTGGGCACTCGGTGTTTGCATGCATGCTGCTTTCAAAATCTCACCTGTGGTAGGTAATATACTGTTGGGATATATTTTTATCTGTAAGGCTAATACCTTATAATTAGCATCACATATTTGTGTTTTGTTCTTTGTTGCACACAGTGTATTGTAGAGACATTTTGGATGTGGATTGCTACACACAGACACCATTAGCTATTACAGAGAGAGGCTCCCTCTCTAAGGAATTTGAAGGAGAGGCTTCCCTCACTAGTGGAGGCCTCAGAAGGTATGCATGTGTGAGTCTGACTCTGTTAGAGAAAAACAAAGTTGAACATTTCTGGGCTTTCCCTCTTTTCCCTTCCTCTCTTTATGCAGGCCTGACAGAGGGTAAGAGGTGGTTGCCATGGTGATGGGTGAAGTTGCGTCTCCAAATAAGGAGATGCCCAGAAAGTTGCTGAAGAAGAAACGCGAGCCGACATCAGACCCAAGGCCACCCTAAACTGTTTTGACCAATCATGTTAATACCATGTTTAACACACATAATAAAAAGTGTTACTGCCCGGTGCAGCAGCCTATTGTCTCTGAGCCACAGAGGGGAGGTCCGTGGCACCATGTAAACTTTGAAATCTAACCGTTTTGATAACAAATTGGGAAAACTTATAATTGGAGCTTATTTCTCTTCTCTCTCATAAAAAAACCCTACAATACACATTTGCCTCTTTGACATTTGTAACTCATAATTTGTAATGAGTGGAAACAGCTGCCATGTGCTTTGGCTTTGATTTAAAGATAATATGATGTGCTGTAAACCGCACGTTCTGCAGTAAACAAGCGATGAGCCATTACCTGAATCCAACACCACTTTATTTGATCGCAAGTGACAGAGGTGGACCACGGCCAAAACACCAAAAAAGGTTTTAGCCCTCGGCTTTGCTGTTCCCTCAGACTGCAGAATTAAACTGAGTGAGGCTCTTGTTAATAAGTGGAAACATTAAAGGTACTTTTTTAAATTTCTCCTTGAACCTTTAAATAATAAAATGTTCTTAATTAAAGACTACAGTGACTGGCTGCACTGAAATAGTATTACACAACAAGCAGCCTGGCCCTAGTTCAACTTCAGATTTTATTTCTTCAACAGAATACTTGAACATTCTGGATATAAAGTAAATGCAGATGTTTCTTTGCATTGTCTTTAAAAATCATTCTGAAAGAGTCTTTGTGAAAGTGTTGGTTTGTCAGTTATTTAAGATTCCTCCTTAAAAGTAATTTCTGTGTTTAAAACATAAGCAGACATATTTCCTTAAGCCAATCATGCTGTCATGGTCCCTGGGTTCGTACTTTAGTGGCTTTATTTATTATTTGAGCTGCTGGGATTATTTAGAGCTTTTCAGTTAAATGGTAAATGGCCTGTATTTGTATAGCACTTTTACTAGTGCCTAAGGACCCCAAAGCGCTTTACACAACCAGTCATCCACCCATTTACACACTGGTGATGGCAAGCTACATTGTAGCCACTGACAGAGGTGAGGCTGCCGGACACTGGCGCCACCGGGCCCTCTGACCACCACCACCAGTAGGCAACGGGTGAAGTATCTTGCCCAAGGACACAACGACCGAGACTATCCAAGCCGGGGCTCGAACCGGCAAGCTTCCGATTACAAGGCAAACTCCCAACTCTTGAGCCATGATCGCCCCATTAAAGGTCTTCATGCTTTTAGTTTTTGAGTTTTGCAGTCTTTCCTGGTGTTCCCTCGGGGTAAAGATGCTGTGTGTGTTTAACTTATCCTGGTCTATTTTAGTAATGGCTCCTCTCTCACTCGTGTTAGATTTTATTTGCATTGTCTTGATTTCAGTGATTGGTTTTAGCTGTCCTCCCACCTGTTATCTGGCACATCTATATATCATCTGAGTCTCTCCTCATCCTTTGTTACGTTGTCCGTCATAGCTGAGTGTCTCCCTGCCCATTATTTATGACTGAAGATAAATTTAGAAAAGGTGATTGTCACTGATCAGTAAAACTCAGACAGAGAACAAACATTTGAAAGAAAATAGCCCCACTATTCCTAAAAGATTCATGTACCACAGTGAATGGATAGTAAGGGGGTTGTTACACATATTTGATTGTTATGTAGGATCAATATTATTATGACCAGAAGTGATCCTCATGGTCTTTTGACATTAAAGATTTTAGGTCTGTCATAGAGAACATTACCCTCACACACTCTTTATTAGACAGCAGTGATATTTCACTTTGAACAGGCCCTCCAGAAACTGACGAGTAAAACCTCCAAACAGTTTGATAAAAAGCTAAACTAGAGCCGGAAAAGGGCATCACATGGCCTTGATCTGAAGAAGCAGAGAAGATCTGTTTGAGAAGGAGAATTGGACAGTTCGGTTAAAGATAAAATTAAGATCCAGCACAGGAAGTTTAGCACACGCTCATACACATCCCAGGTCTTGCCTGAAGCCTCCTGCCATAGAAGTAGACTCCAGTATTTGTTGATAGGTAACCAAGAGGTCAAGTACTGTCTCCTGAGAGGTGCTCTGCTGATTGGTTGCTCTCTGTGTGACTGCTGAAAAGGTCTCGTGCAAATAAATCATCCCAAAGATTTCCCCAAAGCACAGACACTGAAGTAGAAAAGGATGTTTAGAGATCACTGCATGATTTTAAACCTCTCAGGTTTTAAAGATTTAGACGTATAAAAGCGGCCAGTCAAAAGACGAAAATCTGTACATCCTGTAAAAGTAGGACACAATGAAAATGTATTTCTGCAATAAAGATGTTGGTAGACTATGAACTTGATTTCATTCATCATCATTTATGTCCTTGATGTTTTTGTCTTAAAGATGTGTCGTGTCCTACATTTCAGCTTAAAGCTGATGATGGTAGTGGTGACCTCTCCGAGCGTGACGACTGTGTGCTGAGACCTGACACAAATGAGAAAAATGAGGCGGCCAGTTCTTGAATGGAGGGGGAGTCCCCCGCTGAGTCTGACCTCAATCTGAGCCAATCTGAGAGAGGATTGATGTGAAAGGACGAGCAGTTATGTGCTGGTTGAAAATGATGACCACTGCTGTACTAATATTTACACAAACACACTGCAGTTCCTGAAATGAGGTGGTGGGTGACAGATGTGGATATTACTGTGACAGCATGGTTCCACAAGTTGTTCTCTTCCTGATTTCTTAGCTTTTTGCATACTTGTAGGAGACGCAGAAAAACAGAGTAAATACAAAATGCAGGTTTTAAATTACACTTTCATTTATTACGGGAACAAAGTTATAAACCTGACCGTGTGTGAAAAAGTAATTACCAACTAGAACTAATAACTGGCTGTTATACGATCCTGCATACTGCAAACCATCATTTGCATTAACTGACAGTGAGTGGGGGAACTTTGGTCCACTCTTCGTTGCAGAATTGTTTGAATTCAGTAACAGTGGAGGATTTTCCCTCACTTTACTTTGACTCGGCCACTCCAAAACCTTCATTTTGTTCGTTTTGATTAAATCAGAGGAGAACTTACTGCTGTGTTTGGATCATTGCCCTGCGGCCTGAGTGCTCTGGAGCTTGAGGGCATGAAGTGATGGGTGGAGATTCTCCTTCAGGATTTTCTGGTATGGAGCAGAATTCATGGTTCCCCCAGTTACAGAGAGTTGTCCTGAAGCTGCAGAGCATCCCAGACCATCACACTACCACCACTGTGTCTGATGGTTCTTCCAGAAAGTTCAGCTTTTGTCTCATCAGTCTACAGGATATTTTCCCAGAAGTCTCTGGGATCATCCAGATGTTTGTTGGCAGATGTGAGATGAGCCTTTGTGATCTTTTTGGTCAGCAGTGTTTTTTTTATTCTAGCCTAAGAAATGAGTAGCCACACAAGACACGGTTACTGGGGTTCTTAATGTGCAGTCTTTTATTGTCGGTGAAGACAGAATAAGCAAAAATGTCTGATGAAGGCCACAAGCCAAAACGCATTGGTCAGTCAATAAAGTTGTTCCTCTTCCCTTAAGTGCTGCTGGAGTTCCTGCATTGTGAAGGTTCAGCACTGTTCCAGGTTTTCTCCATGTGTGGATAACGCCTCTCACCCTGCTTCAATGGAGTCCCAAAGCTGTGCTGCTCTCTGAGATCTTTTTTTCAAACTCAGTTTTTTCAGAAAATGTGGTTAATTGCATTTAATTCATAGCCATATAGGGCTAAGTAGGTATAGGTAACTTTTCCGCACCTTGTGAATGAAGTCATCATTTAGAAACTGTATTTTATATTTATTGAGTTGTCTTTGTCTAAAAGTGTGACAAATATGCAAAATTAAAATCAGATCATAGTCTTTATTTGGAGTGGAGTGGAGTGGAGCGTGTGAGCAGCTTCAAGTTCCTGGGAGTCCACATCTCCGAGGATCTCACCTGGACGACCAACTGCTCCAAGCTGGTCAAGAAGGCTCACCAGCGCCTCTTCTTCTTGAGGACTCTGAGGAAGAACCACCTTTCCTCAGACATCCTGGTGAACTTCTATCGCTGCACCATCGAGAGCATCCTGACCAACTGTATAACAGTCTGGTACGGGAACTGCTCTGCCTCGGACCGGAAGGCGTTGCAGAGGGTCGTGAAAACTGCCCAGCGCATCGCCGGAGCACCACTTCCTGCCATAAAAGACATCTACAGGAAGCGGTGTCTGAAAAGGGCTGGGAAAATCATCAGAGACCCCAGTCACCCATCACATGGACTCTTCACCCTCCTGCCCTCTGGGAGGCGCTACAGGAGCCTCCGGACTAAGACCACCAGGTACCGGAACAGCTTCTTCCCCACAGCTGTCAGACTCCTGAACTCTGCCTCCTGACATCTGACCCACGTTAACACATGGACTGAACATACACACACCCACAATGGACAACCGTACCCTCAAACACACAATAATAACATGGACTGAACCACCACTCACAACCACTAGCACTTTATACAGCCTCTGTAGAAATTATCCACACCCTCACTTATCTTAACTGCACTACTGTATAGCTCTGTGTAAATAAACATTCTGTACATACAATAATTTTTAACCTTACAACTGTTTACAACTTGCATAGTTCCCATTTCTGTATAACTGTATATCTCATATTTCTGTAAAGTTATTTATTTCATATTCTGTATAGTTTTTCATATTTATATCCTGTTCATATCCTGTACATAGCTTGTACTCACTACAGCCTGTACATACCTATAGTTATAGAATATTCACAACATACTTCATACCGTGTACATTATAACATACCACAATAGACCCATTTCTGTAATATACTTGCATATCTATATTATTGCTAATATATATTGTAATATATCTATATCACTAAAGCACTTCTGGATGGATGCAAACTGCATTTCGTTGCCCTGTACCTGTGCATGTGCAATGACAATAAAGTTGAATTCTATTCTATTCTATTTATTTGTTTGCATTAAGTTGCGTTACTTTGGTACTAAAATTGGATCAAATTGTTCCATTCACTGTTGGTTTGACTCATTTACATTATTAAAGACATTTCAAAATCACATCCTTTTGGGTTATGTGACCCACTGACAATGTCTCAGAGTGCTGTAGGAGGACACAAAATATCCTCCAAATGTTCTTTCATGCAGCAGAAATGGAGCCTTTTGTGCAAATGAACCTGGTGGAGTGATAGCAACACAAAAGGTGGATCTGTGTTAACGCTGTCTCCCACTGTGCATCCAGATGAAAAGATGACGTGAAACTTACGTCATTCTGGGAAGAACAAAGAAATCCATCAGAGTGCACACAATTATTCGAGAGTCACGGCTACACATTTGTGAAAGTCATAAAAGCCCATTCATTACCATCTCCAGTCGTCAGGTACATCATCTGCAGAGCTTTTGTCATCAAAACTCCTCCAATGTTAGAATTCAATGCTTTTCTGCACAACAGCTGAAACCCAGGTGATGAACTCACAGTGAGGAAACACTGGTAATGTTCCTACAGCACAACAGTAACGTCACTATGGTTGTTTGGGTTTGTAGCTAGAGGAAAAAGTTTGATTGGTTAACTCGGTTGATTAACACTGAAGGTTAAACTAAAATCCACGCTTTTACAAGTGTCTAATGAAGAGTTTTGTTGTCTAATTCTAACCAAACTGCAGCTTAAATTAAATTATTTTGAAAAATCAATGAGCAAATGAATATGTCTACAGGACTTTTTTATTTTGGTTTTGGTGGCGGACTTTGCAACAAGTTGTAGATGGAGCTCTTCGGTTTTTTGCAGTTTCAAGGTCTGAGCTTTAGGTGAACTTGCTGGGACGTCCACTCCTGGAAAGGTTGTGGTATTCTGTTAACATATACCTGAATGCTCCAGACTTGCAAAGCTGTATTTGCTGTTGATCAAGTTAATCTGGTGCAGCTGATCAGCAGGTTTGGCTGCGACTTATCCCCGCTTCCTGTGGACTCATTTATCTGACAGACGACACAGACGCAGACGACACTTTTTCACATCACTGTATTCATGAAGCTTTAGATATCTAACACAGTGATCAGTGGACAATAATTTGTTGTGCTGTTATCTGAGATCATGTGGAGATCTGAGTGAAGATCAGTCTTGGCTAAATTTGGATTCAGTGTATTTGAAGTCAGGTTTTTCATCTAGGCTGCAGGAGGTGTGCTGACAGTGTTTCATGTTGAAACGCAGTTACTAAATGATATCAAGTTTGAACCTTGACATCTTTTCCACTGTTAATGACCAAAGACAGACTTACGGTGTCTGAATAATATCAAAACTCCTTAATTAAACGTAATCTTATCTGCATTTGCTTTTGCCTAATTTTGTCCTTGTCAGGCAGGATTCCACCTTCCACCTCCCAATGAAAATTCAAGTTCAGCGTATGAGACTAATTAAAATGACTCCTTTAAGATACAGCGTGGTCCACCCTGCCACATGCTCAAATTTCTCAGTCAGGTGGAATAAAATGAAGACTGCTCTTTAATTACTCTTTGCTGTGGTGAGTCATTCATTTATGATGGACGCATCCAGTTTTTTATCATTTTCAACAACAACAAAATCATTTTTAGGATTGTGGCAGCAGTAGGTGGAAATAAAGTAAGTACGCTTCACAGTTTAAAAAGACAACGCCACCCTGGGAATTTCACCCAGAGAATACTGGAGGTAACACTAATCACCAAGAAGGCAGTTAGGTTTGTTATACTCAGTACAGAGACGAGGTTCAGTGATAAAATAAGTTAACAATTTATTAATTATTTAAAACAACGTATAAAAGCACAAGTATAAATATGCTTAAAAAAGGGGTATTCAGAGCTGAGGCTTACCAGTGGAGGGGCAGGGATGCCACACACACAAACTCAAAAAAAGAAGAAAACACACCAAGACACAAGTGCAGCACACTATCACACACTAACACTAATAAACTAAACAAGGCAGGTGTGTACACTCAAAGGATCCCACCACCAAGGCACCCTAGTCTCCTCCACGTCGGCGCTCCGCATCTGAATAAAAGAAACAAAGAAAATTTTAATATATTACAACAAACTAATGGGTAGCGCTGGGGGATAACCCAACTGCAGGACCACACTGGTGATCTACAGCTAGAAAAAGGGCCTCCCACCAGTGGCGTAACAAAAATCCAAACTACAAATCAAAACAACAGAAAAACAACATACAATCTAGATAAAACTCTAAAATATGGAGCAGACGGAATCGCCGTAGTACTCCAACTGGCCGTCTGCCCGACTATAAGTTAATCTTCCAGTCAGTCAATCAACATGCACGCCAGCCGACTCGCGTGGCATGCATATGGCCGTTGTCCACGCCGACGTCCACTTTAAAGGCTGGCAGCAGTAGGAAAGAAACCTCGCAGCCGGAACAGACAGTAAAAGCAAAGCAAAACAAAGCAAAGCAGCAGCACTTCAGTTCGCGTAGCGTGGCGTAAAACCAAGGCCCACACTTTCGAGTAAGCTGCGTCATAAAGCATGAGCAGAATGGCTCAGAGGAGGCTTCTACAGCTAAGACCAGCCGCGATGGAGGCTTCAGAAGTGTAACCCGCAAATGATCTCGCAACACCAAAGGGAAGTCAGGTGACCAAAGGGGAGATCACAGGTAAGCAATCCAGGGACGCTCAAATGGCCACTATTTATACTAGTGCCCCCTAATGCGCCAGGCTGAAAGTGGGTTAAACCAAGGAATAACATTCATCCTGCCACAGGATGAATAACTACAGAATTACGATTATGGTTATGATACACTCCTATATACACAGCATCCTAAGTGACCCTGCTGCAGAATGGCATATCCAACGATGGCTTTTCATTACATGAACAAAGGCAGCCGTGTTATTTAATTTTCATGTATAACAGATGATGCTAACAGGCAGTCAGCACTGAAAACAAATAGCAGGCAGGATCATCTGATGACAAGCTGAGGACCGAAATATTCAGTGCTGCTTGGAAATGTTTGCAGATTGTGCAACGTTTAGACAGATAAGGACTTTTGAGCGCCACTTAAATAATGTAAAGAAGAAGATGCTGATGTTCACAAACACACAGAGTCGGCTGGGATTTCAGCAGGTCTCTGCCACAAAAACACTTCTTATCATTACGTTGTTGTAAAAACATGATTGTTCTAAAGGGAAGTGGCTTGGAAGCTGCAGAAAGTGTAAGTTTTCTTTTTTGTGGATAGCGCTCTCACTGAACAGGTGCAATGAAACCCAACAGGAGGGAGATGGAGTTCTGTTTACATGCTCCTGAAGAGCAAACGTCTAAAATGAATGAAGTCACCTGTGTGGAGGCATTAAAACAAAAACCTTCATGAGCATTTACCAAGTAGTGTTTGTTATATGGCATTTTTACACTCAGCAATGTTGATTGTTTTTTGTTTGTTGTTGTGTTTGTTTGTTATTGTTTATGGAGTTAATGATTGGTGGCATCTGTCATTTTTTACAGTGTGGTATGTTGGAGCAGCAGTTTATCGGCAGCTGAGAGGAAGAGGTTGGATAAACTCATCAGGAAGGCCAGCTCTGTTCTGGGATGCACCCTGGACCCAGTGCAGGTGGTGGGAGACAGAAGGACTCTGGCCAAAATAACATCTCTGATGGACAGAGTCTCCCACCCCATGCATGTAAATGTTGCTGAACTGCAGAGCTCCTTCAGTGACAGACTGCTGCATCCTAGATGCATGAAGGAGCGTTTCCGCAGGTCCTTCCTCCCTGCAGCTGTCAGACTGTACAATCAGAACTGCTCCCAACAATCACAGATGTTTACATCTGCGCTGTAACTGCAATAAGTTAATCAACCGAGTCGCACTACAACCTGGTTTGCCTCTTATCTGTAGTTATTTATATTTAATTTAATAACTGTACAGTACTCTGTTTATAGTAACCATTGTCCTTAATGTAAATATTTAAGAAAAATTGTGTATGTTTCTGTTTTGTGTCCTGTGTACTGTTTGTATATGTGTCTTTCTGGCTGCTGTTACAACCAAATTTCCCCTTGTGGGACAATTAAAGGATTATTCTATTCTATTCTATTTTAATGCATTCTCATTCGGTTATCATGCAACAGTTTTTATAAAGCCGTTTATTTATCAAGGGTCCACTGCAGAAATATTTCCTAAATCCTGACTGAAAAAAGACAAAACAGCTTTTTCAAAAACTTTAAAATGTTTAAGCCACTTCACAGTCACCTATGGATCGTTCAAAAATAAAAAGGCTTCTAACTCAAGAGATGAACCTGTGCTGTGTCTACACGTAGCAGACCACTTAGCAAACATCCCATTTGAAATCGTATCTTTAGGTTTTGTTGCTAGCAGCTTCTCACAAAACACACCATTTATTTCATTTAAACAATGAAAAATGACAAAGATAACAAGAAGCCATTGTTAAGGAAGGGAACCAGGGAGAATAGGCTGGGGTATGCCAAATTATTAAGTTTTAGGTGAAGGTCTCATGTCAGAGGTTCTGTTATGGTTTGCATTTCCGACAGTGGTGTTGGGGATCGAATTATTAAACACAAAAGCACCATCAGTCATACAATCTGGAAAGCATCTGATTGGCAGTAGATTAATTTTTAAGCCTGACAATGATCCAAACACACTCGCAGTGCAGTGAAAGCACACCTGGATAGAAACACACAGGGGATCAGTCATGGATGGGCCTCCCCAGAGCCGGACCTCAGTGTTACTGAAGCAGTGTGCGATCATTCTGACAGAGAACAGAGCCCAAGAGTTCAGACTGTGTTGGATAATAATTGCCAAATGTTACCTTGAATTAACTTGTACAAATTCAGTATTTGCTGTATATAAAGTTTTCCACAGACATTTCCACGTTTCAATAAATTGCTGCACTGTTTTCCCAGTTTTCTTGCAAAATATGAAGAAATTAAGGTATTAAAACAAGATTCTGGTATGTAGCATGTGAAAGACAGACTAACTGGAATAAAATATTTATTGACAATAAAATTTGACAAAGAAAATAAGATTCTGAAGTATCTTTTTTTAGTGTGATTGTCTGAAAAAGCTCATCTTCCTGTCTTAAACATCAGTGATGGCACATTTCCTTAAATCACCTGGAGGCCTGAGGTCTTTAAGGAGAGCAAATGCGAAACAGTGAAAACAGACGTCACTACAGACTGAGCAAACTACCCAAGGCATCCAAATAACACCAACCAAAACTTTAAAAATTCAGACACTCATAGCATTATGGAAACCTCAACATTATATACCGATGCATAAAAAAAAGGTCTGAAGGGATCTGCCTCTGCAGGATATTCATGGGAGCAGATTGAACTGAAGTGCCATCTGTGGGGTTTGTTTACATCTGGGAGTAAAATGGATCATCATACAAAGCGTAAGTGTACGTGGGACACAGTGAGATTGGGATGGAGTAATATCACAGTGTTTCCCACACAAGTGTGTGTTTTTCAGCAAACTGGTTTGCAGCAACTCTTCACTCTGTGATTCATTTTGTTTTGACATGTTCACCCACTGGTTAGGATTTGAGGCATGATGCTTGGTGTGTAGGACAAGACAGAGACACCCAACACTAATCCATCACGTCATAATGTCACATGAGACCCCAAGAGTGAAAGGTAGTAGGTGTCCAGGCTGACATCGCAATCAGATCTCAATCAGGCCTCAGACATTTCTGAATGGTATCACATGGTGGATCAAAATCTTGTGGTATTTTTGTGACATCAAAGAAAGCCAAGGCCAAAACAAAACATTCCTAAATTAAAAGAAAAGCACACAATAAACTCACTTAAAAAGACAAAAGAAATATTATAAACCTAGAAGTAAACTCCTAGTAACTCAAAGGAAAAAAGGAGAAATAATTGGTTGTCAAAAAAATGGCTCAGACAAGATTAGCAGAAAACAGTGAAGTAATTAAGACTAACAAACAAGAAGCTAAAATAGAATTGAACCAAAACAATAGCATAACTTAATGGAGAGAGCTCTAAAAAGCACACAGTGCTCTGACAGGAAATTAAAATGGCATTAAGCCCTGAAGTCACTCATTGGCTTCAGGCGCTCAGACTCCAGCCAGGGACATGAAGGTGAAGGAAACAGCTGAAACAAAGTCCCCGATATTAATCCTTTCTGTGCTTTACACTTAGAGGGAAATGCAGTAGCAGCTGTTGAGCTGGTTAAACATGACTGCTGTTCCCCTGCTGCAGTCTGCTTCATATGTAAAATCAGAAAACTTAGGGTGACTTGTGACGTCCATCACACAAACAGTTGAAAGCACATAAAAAATAAAAATAAAACCATCCCCTTATTTAATCCCTTCTATGAGTCATCTGTTTCCTTTTAAAAATACTTCTGGCAAATCCAAAAAGCAGAAAAGCATGTGGTTTTATCATGGCCACTGTGCCATGACTGCTTCCTGTTGGACGCTGCACCAGTCTTCTTTTTTCATTCCTCCCCCCCCTTTTCTTCCTTCCAACACTGGTCACTGTGCCATCAAGGTATGACAGCCTACAAAAAGTAAGCTCAACTTTTAAAATGTTTTATGAATTAGTTCTGTGATTGCTCGCCAACACACTTTCCCTCCATCTTTCCAGGAAAGTTGGGTTGAGGTATTTCTTGTCACTAAAATTTGCATATTTCTGGAGAAAAACACAACACATTGAAAATTGTTATTTTAAATGGAGTGTAAGTGTTCATTGATTGGCTAACTCAGCATTATATGTATATAAATATGTAAATGTACAGCCTTCCAACTTTCTTGAAAAAGGGCTCAAATTGATCAAATTGTTGAACACTGCTGCCAGATAATATCAGATAATCTTTATTGACACTGTTAAAGCCAAAATATAAAACAATAACAATAAAAAAAATACGAAGATAAGACACATACACACAAACACACACAAAATACTATAATAATAAAATTTAATGAATATATAGAAAAAAATATAAAGTGTGTCAGTTTTCTCAACTATCCGCTTGATTGCGTTCGTCAGTCGAATTCTCGAACCCAGTCGGATCCTTTTTTTTTTTTAATCTAGATCGTCAAAAGGTAAGCAAACTGTTCTACACTTCTGGTTGCATTTGCTGGGGTGTCACTTGTGCACTTCATTTTGACTCCTGAGACAGTCCAACGTGGTCATCCGTTTGTTCGTCATTTTGGTGTTTTTCTACAACTGTTCATCCAGCTTCATATTTTGAGCAAAAACATTTATTTTGGTTATATCAAACAGAGGTCAGTGCTGTTTTTATTCTTTAAATGTGGGTTTTATTGTGTGGCTGCCGTGCTAGTCTAACATCTCCCCCCTGCAGCTGACCGTCCCATGTGGCTGCTGCTCAGTTTTGGAGAAGATATTGTTCCAGATCTTTGGCGTGCTGGGTTTGTTTTGGCCACCGTGCCTCGTCTCTGCTGCCCTGCTGATCTTTCTCTCCATCACAGCCGCTGCACTTTGACTTATGCGCGCTCTCTCAATGGCGCTCCCTTTCGTGCTCCCGCTCAGATATTTGGACCATTTTTCTTTCTTGTTCTGTGTGTATGAATATCTCCTTGTTCTCATTTGAACAGCCTTTACCGTGGCTGCTGTGCCACAATGAAAGTGTAACATCTGTCTATTTGGCTGTCACTGTCTCTGTCTGACCTCTGTTCCTATCTGTCTACATCTGACTTTATCTATTCTCTCTTGTTTTGCTGTACAAATGCAGCAAGAAAGACTGGATTTAATCGTGTGTGTGTGTGTGTGTGTGTGTGTGTGTGAGTGAGAGAGAGAGAGACAGAGAGAGAGAGACGGAGAGAGGGCTTGGTTGCAGCTGGTCTGCATGTAGGCCTTGACCAGGAATCTGGAGCGTTTCTGGGCTCTGTGGCGGATCAGATGGGTTGTCTGTATTGTTTGAGAGGGTAAGATGACTGGATTGGCTTGGCTTGAGGGAATTGTTGTAATGACATATCAGTTTCATTGTTTGAGTTTGCTCTCATCTGGCTTGTTTGCTGTCTTTTTAAAATGGCCCCCAAATGGCCACTTGTCTTCTTTGGCTTGAACCAGTTTAGTTGAGTCAAATTGATGTAAAAAAGGTAAGTGTTGCTTGTTTCCCGCTGTGCCTGCAGCTTTATCACCCATATATTTTCTCTCTTCTGTACTTCTGGTATGATATTAAAATGATAAAATCTTTTAAGTTACTGAATATTCAAGATCACTTTGCAAGGGCGTTTATTTTAAACATGGTTTGTCAATTGAAGGAAGAAAAAAAATGTGTGATGTGGGATTATGTTCCAAGTTGTAGAAAAGAATTGGTTACGACACATTTCTCTCACTCTGATCAAAATTCAAAGGAATACAAAGTCATCACAGTATAGAGTACTAGCGCACGCAGGCTTTCAATTGAAATCAGTTACACAGCGATACAAAGAAACACAAAAAATGGCAAGAAGCTGTTGTATTATTAACTGCAATAGCCAGTCGCATGACAGCCACGGGAAGCCGACGGGTAAAGAGATCGGTTGTTATTATTACGTCGTTGAAGAGAAATTGTTCAAGCCATGTTTCCGAAGTAACAAAGAGCCGACGGATGGCCTGGATTGCAGCCATTCGAAGACCAAATATAACGTCCCAGAACACTCCAGCTCACATGTTAGTCTGCTCAAGGCATTTCCACAAAGGTCAGTGTTTTGTTGTAGTAAAAAATACGTCATTTTTCATAACATAATTGGTGATATAGGTTACAAGCAAGTCTGGCACTGAACAGAAATTGTCGCGCTATGCTCCTTTGTTTATTGTGCATAAATAGTGAATTGTCCTGACACAATATTGCGTTTCGCTTCTGTTATTACCACGGTACATTGACAAAAACATATACTTTTATTCATAGGATAAAACAGTTTTTTTGTATCACTAATTGCCCAGTACGATTACAGCATACAAGATTATTGTCACTGCTACATTTCTGTAATGCGTACCAGAAATTATTTCCACTACTAATTAATTACCGTTGAGCTCAAAGGTCCTATTAATAAACGGTTAACGAATGTGTATTTATGAAGACGATTTGTGAGACTGGTAAACTTACGATACGTACGATGGTCTTTCGTTCTACACGGTGCATTTCAAGGTCCTGTACCCATCCGTCTGTAAACTGTACCTGGGCTTGTTGCAGTGACCTGAAGGTACTAAAAACTTCATGAGTGTATGCACTCACTCCAAGAACCGTATAATTATAAATCTGAGCGTGGTGAAAGTTGGGCAGCACGCTAACGTCTTTTGTCCACTCTGTGTGCTCGTAAGGGTCTAACTCTTTCACTCCTTTGATTTTTTTCCTCGTATCTTTTCTTTGACTTTTCATCAAGTCTGTCTTTGTACGGACCGGCATTGTTCTCCTTCGTTTTTGTACATACCTTTTTTGGGGGGCAAAGAAAAAGCAAGAAGGTATTGGAACCGGAGAATGAACGTTTTGCGGTGCTGCAAATGCTTGCGTTTGATGCATTGCTTTGATTGTTTTGCCACCAGTGCCCGGCATGCAATGCGTGAAAGTCACGTGGTCTGTCAATCTCTATAACACAGTCAAATTTCAAGGATATTAATTTGTTTATTTAGGAAGCTTAAATAATCTTCAATCTATTTCACCTGCTTTGGTGCAAATGAGAGTGACAGTAGGTGCACTGGAGTGGCAATAACAGGATACAATCCAAAAATTTACTATAATGCTGCAAGTATCGTATTAAGAAAATGTTGAGCAGGTGATGGTCACAGATTATTTATTTATTTATTCTCATTATTGCCTTTTCCTAGTGTCTTTGTCACGAATAGCGTGAGTCAACCTCTGCTATTCGTGACAAGGACACATCATTCTCCAGATGAGACAGTGGATGTGTCCTGGGGATATCTTCCTAGACCTGTATCAGGACATCGATGAGCTGGGCAGCATGTGGCATTGATATCCCAGAGATTCTCTGGATTTAGGCCCATATAACATGAGGGTCACCCAGTGGGATCAATGTCTCTGTCATCCTGGGACTGCTTCTCACCATTCACGGCCAAGCATTATCCTACACCAGGAAGAACCCAGGCTCCACCTCACCACTATAAGATCTGACATGGGTGTGAGGATTTCATCCTGGCACCTAATAGCAGTCAGGTTATTGTTGGCTAGCATGTGGAAGACTCTGCAACCCTCGAGGAATATGCCTTCCCTGACCACTACGAACCCACTGCCAAACTATCAAGCAGAAAGAATTGGGACCACTTGTCACTCTCATGGAGTCTTTCTGACTAAACTTTAAGGACCTTGCATATGAGTAGTCTGCTGGATAACATTTAACAGGGCTCTGGCAGTGTTCCTCCCATTCCTCCTCAGCCCTGCTGCTGGGTTGACACCTTTTCGGGGCCCTGTCCTGCTCCTTGTATGTCCTCCACACCGTTGGCTGTGGTAGTAAAAACAACAAACCTTTTCATGGCACTTATAAATGTATCATGCTGGAGGAGCTGGATTGCCTGTGTCAGCCTGAATGGGTTGCTGGTACGACCTCATGCTCCTAGTACTTCTGACAGTTTTTGCAGAAATTCTTTGGTTATGCAAACCGATTGTTGCTGCAGCTGTCCCGGTGGCTGGTCTCCACCTGGTCGAGCATCCTGGAGGTGAACATGCTGGATGTGGAGGTCCTGGGCTGGTGTGGTTACATGTGGTCTGCGATTGTGAGGCTGGTTGGATGTACTGCCAAATTCTCTGAAACACCTTTGAAGATGGCTTATAGCAGAGAAATGAACATTCATTTCACAGGCAACAGTTCTGGTAGACATTCCTGCAGTCAGCATGCCAATTGCATGCTCCCTCAAAAGCTGCGACATCTGTAGCATTGTGCTGTGTGATCAAACTGCATATTTCAGAGTGGCCTTTTATTGTGGGCAGTAGTGATGAGATTTCCGGCTCTTTTTAGAGAGCCGGCTCTTTCGGCTTCCTACCGGCACTTCAGGTTGTTTTGTTGCTTTAATTAATTTATTATTAACAATAATATAAAATTATGCACAAAAGGAATTACTAATGTAAAAAAAAAAGTTGTGTTATTTATATATTTTTATATATATGCGGTGGCCCCTAGAGACAAAGCACATACAAACTCCAAAACACATTTCTAGCGTTAACTGAACTTCCAAAACAGAGCAACCTAGATCACTTAAATTACACAATTGAAAGCATATGTGTGTTGTTTGTGTATTTATACACAAGCACTCATATATATTCAAATAATTTAAAAAAAAAAATGTTAATTTACCTGTTACTACCACACACCAAATCCGGTCGTTGGCATTTCCTGGCTTGTGTAGCCACTAGGTAACAAAAGCTCAACACTGCGCCTAGCATCCTGGAGCACTTCTGTTGTCCTTTGTACGTGCTTCGGAGTTTTTACGTGTTTTGGAGTTTGTACGTATTTTGGAGTTTGTACGTGCTTCGGAGCTTGTACGTACTATGGAGTTTTTACGTGTTTTGGAGTTTGTACGTATTTTGGAGTTTGTACGTGCTTCGGAGCTTGTACGTACTATGGAGTTTTTACGTGTTTTGGAGTTTGTACGTGCTTTGTTTCTATAATATACTAATATACTTTTATTTATTCACTCCACATAAAATGTAATACATAAATCATATAATACGAAAACCAACCATTCACATTTCAACTTTTAACTATTTAAATTTTCAGCTTTTTCCTTTTAAACAAATTAAAAGTGAAACTGTGGTGGACCACTAGAGGGCTCCACTCACACCCAGTGTTAAGGAAGTGTGTTCCTGTGTTGTGTGGCGCGATGTGTGCAGTTGATGTTGGAGAGGAATAAAGAAGGAGTGAGAACTGAGAGCTCTGTGCCGTTAATGCTTACCTCCACATTGGTGACCCCTGACTCGAGCATGCAACGGGCCGCAGATAACGCAGACTCCGCTATGGATGCATCAGCGGCCACCGGACCTCCGCCTCCTGTTGCAGCTACGTTCGCTGTGGCGCTGAAACTGCCGGACTTTTGGCTCCATGACCCCCCGTCATGGTTCGTTCACATGGAGGCTCAGTTCGCCCTTCGCGGCATCTCGGCTGACGACACGAAGTATCACCATGTGGTGGCCTCGCTCGACCCTCTGGCCACCGGTCGCGCGATGACGCTCCTCCGGGACCCACCCGCCCAAGGGAAATACGCCGCCCTTAAAGAGCTGCTTCTTCGGCGTTATGCCCTCTCCGACGCTGAACGAGCCGAACAGCTCCTCAACCTGTCAGGCTTTGGTGGCGGTACCGCGCTCGAGCTCATGGACAACATGCTATCGTTGCTCGGGCCGGATGACGGGGAATTCCTCTTCGTCCACCTCTTCCTCCGCCAACTACCGGCCGCCGTGAGAGCTGTCCTCGCAAACTCCCCGCTTCTGCCTGCGAAGGATTATCGCTCCCTGGCTGAAGAAGCGGATCGCATTCTCCTGGCTAGCCGCACTTTCGACGTTCACGCCCTGGCTACAGACTCGCCGGCGGCGCCTTCCACGCCTCCACCTGCCTCCCCCGGAGCATCCGCCCCCTTGCTGACGGCAGGGATTGCCACACGCCGGCACCGCCGAAAGAGCATCTGTTTCTACCATCAGCATTTTGGCGACAGAGCGCATTGCTGCCTGCCGCCTTGCGCTTTCACGGCCCAGGGAAACGGACCCGCCAGCGCGCTGTAGCAGCCGCGACCGCTGGCAATACAGAAAGGCTGCTCTTCATGGAGGACTCGCACTCCGGGAGACGTTTTCTCGTGGACTCCGGCTCCCAGCAGAGCCTCCTTCCCCCTACCGCTGCCGACCGACTAGCAGCGAACTGTGGACCGCAGCTCATGGCAGCTAATGGCTCTCCCATCAAAACGTTTGGGGAAAGGTTGGTGACTGTTTGTTTTCATGGCCGGGATTTCCAGTGGAACTTTGTTGTTGCCGCTAGCTCTGTACCTATTTTAGGTGCTGATTTTCTGTGTGCTCATGGACTGCTTGTCGATGTTGCTAACAGACGTTTAATTGATGCTCTCTCGTTTTCTTCGCTACCCTGTTTTACTCGGGCTGCCGAGCCCTGATTCGGCTAATGTAGTGACCTCCGGGGATGCTTTTCAGCGTTTGCTTTTAGAGTTTCCATCGCTGTCTGTCCCTAATTTTCTAGCACGGTAACGAAGCATGGGGTTGAGCATTATATTCCCACGGTTGGCCCCCCGGTGTTGGCAGCGCGCGCCTCGACCCCAGCGAAACTGTCCATCGCTCGGGAAGAGTTTGCAGCCATGGGCGCCTTGGCATTGTACAGCGTTCGAACAGTGCATGGGCCTCTCCGCTTCACATGGTGCCCAAATCGGACGGTCGGTGGCGGCCATGCGGAGATTTCCGCCGTTTGAATAATGCCACGGAGAATGACCATTACCCCATCCCCACATTCAGGATTTTTCTGCCAATCTCGCTGGGCGTCGATTTTTCTAAAATTGACTTGGTGCGGGTATCACCAAGTTCCGTGCGGCGCGAAGACGTTCCTAAAACCGCTGTCATTACCCCCTTCGGCTTGTTCGAGTTTTTGCGCATGCCGTTTGGCCTGAAAGGTGCCGCCCAGACCTTTCAGCGGCTGATGGACTCCGTTTTGCGTGGGCTGCCGTTCGTTTTTGTTTATCTGGACGATATATTGGTGGCCAGCTGCTCAGCGAGCCAGCACGAGTCCCATCTGCGCCAGGTTTTCCAGCGTTTGGCAGCGCACGGCCTGATCATCAACCCTTCCAAGTGCCAGTTTGGGTTGCCTGTTCTGGATTTCCTCGGGCACCGCATTTCCGCTGAAGGTGTGGTTCCGTTGCCCGACAGAGTCCGGGCCGTTTCAGCTTTTCCGCGTCCTACATCGGTTAAAGCGTTGCAGGAGTTCTTGGGGATGATAAATTTTTACAACTGCTTTCTCCCCAGAGCTGCCCACCCGCTACAGCCACTCTATGCTGCCTTAAAAGGTAAAACAGCCAAAGATCCTGTTGACTGGCTGCTGGAACGCATCCAGGCGTTTTCCGCAGCCAAGTCTGCGCTGGCTGACGCCGCCCTGCTGGCCCACCCGCTTCCGTCGGCGGAGATCGCGCTGACCACCGACGCCGTCCGGCGTGGCAGTGGGTGGGGTGTTGGAACAGCGGGTTTCAGGTCTCTGGCAACCGCTTCGCCTTTTCAGTCGTATGCTCAGGGATGCTGAGCGCAAGTACAGTGTTTTTGACAGGGAGTTGCTGGCCCTGCACCTCGCAACACGACATTTTCGTTTTTCCTCGAGGGTCGCAAATTTACTGCATACGTTGACCACAAACCTTTGACGTTTGCGATGTCCAAGGTCTCTGACCCATGGAGCGCACGCCAGCAGCGCCAGTTGGCGGCCATTTCAGAGTTTACCACAGACATTCAGCATGTGGCTGGTAAGTCCAATCATGTCGCTGACTGTCTCTCACGTGTGTTGGTTTCTCCGGTGTATGTCGGCGTCGACTACGCTGCCATGGCCGCTGAACAACGTGCTGACCGGACGTCCTTGCCCTTCAGTCAGCAGCGGGCCTCGTGCTGGAGGACACCCCGGTGTGGGACGGCGGTCCGCACCTTCTTTGCGACGTTTCCACCGGCCGCCCCCGCCCAGTGGTTCCCCTTTCGTGGCGTCGGCGTGTTTTTGACTCGGTGCATGCCCTCTCTCATCCCGGCGTCCGGGCCTCGGTTAAGCTGGTCAGCGCCAGGTTTGTTTGGCGGGCCTTCATAAAACGGTGAAGGAATGGGCGGCGGCTTGTATCCCATGCCAACGCTCAAAAATCCACCGGCACACGCAGGCACCCCGAACCTTTCCGTGTCCCGGTAGGCGTTTCGATCACGTTCATGTGGACCTGGTTGGTCCTTGCCGCAGTCACAGGGTTTCACGCACCTTTTGACTGTGGTGGCCTGCACCACCAGGTGGCCGGAGGCGGTACCCCTGGCGTCCACGACAGCGGTGACGGTGGCCAGAGCATTTTTGTCAACGTGGGTTTCACGTTTCGGTCCCCCTGCTGACATTACCTCGGACAGGGGCCCCCAGTTTGTTTCTGAGCTTTGGTCTGCTATGGCTGACGGCCTGGGGGTCAAGGTCCACCGCACCACGGCGTACCACCCGCAAGCTAACGGGATGTGCGAACGGTTTCACCGGTCACTTAAGGCGCGCTCCGGGCTTCCTTAACAGGTGGCGACTGGGTCGACCGTCTTCCGTGGGTTTTGCTGGGATTGCGTAGCGCTGTTAAAGAAGACCTCGGGGTTTCCCCGGCTGAACTGGTCCTCGGCCAGCCCCTCCGGGTCCCCGGGAATTCTTACCTGAGAGCCCTCCCCATGTTTGAAACCTCTTTGTTGCCTTTTTCGCCCCCAAGAGACTCATTTCCTGTTCCTGGTCCTGTGCACCACTGCCTGCCTGACACTTTTGTTCCCAGTTCGTTGGACTCTGCTCGTTTCGTTTTTCGTCAGGCACGATGCCCATAGGACTCCGCTCGTCCACCATATGACGGGCCATACAGGGTTCTTAAACCAGGCAACAAACATTTCATTTTGGACTTTGGCGGTCGGCAGGAGGTTGTCTCTGTTGACAGACTTAAGCCTGCACATGTTATGCAACATGTGGGGTGGCTGTGGCTCAGGTGGTAGAGCAGATCAGCTACTGATCGGAAGGTTGGTGGTTCGATTCTTGGCTTCCCCTATCTGCATGTCAAGTATCCTTGGGCAAGATACTAACCCCAAATTGCCCTCCGATGCGTTCATCGGAGTGCGAAATGTGTGAATGCAGGTTAGTTTGCACTGTGTTTAGAAGTGCTTGTGCAGTGGGTGTGAATGGGTGAATGAGGCATGTTGTATAGAGCGCTTTGAGTACTCCGGGAGAGTAGAAAAGCGCTATATAAGAATCAGTCCATTTACCATTTACCATCTGCAAGAGGATCAGGTGGTCCCGGCCCAGGCCCCTCGCCGCGGCCGCCCACCTGCCACCGGGCTGATGGATTCTGTTTTTTCCCCCAGGAACGACCCACAATCAACGGAGTCCGAGTCATCTGCAGCTTTTTCTGACCGCCAGTGCCAGCCTCGCTCCCGGGCTGGGTTGCCCTCTGTCAGTTTCCCACCCCCCCAGTTCAGCCGTTCCGGCCGTTTGCTTAAGCCCCGGGTCCTGGACTAGTTCTGCTGGGTGTTCGGGGGGGGCATGTGTGGTGGACCGCTAGAGGGCTCCACTCACACCCAGTGTTAAGGAAGTGTGTTCCTGTGTTGTGTGGCGCGATGTGTGCAGTTGATGTTGGAGAGGAATAAAGAAGGAGTGAGAACTGAGAGCTCTGTGCCGTTAATGCTTACCTCCACAAAACCACACAAAACACTGCAAACCACAACACAATTAAATATAAATTAAAATATGAAAACAAAAAGAAGATGCATATTCTCTGTCATTTGGGCCTGCATGAATAAACTTTCTGAATCCTTTATCATCCGCAACTGAAAATAGTTGTGGATGATTACTATACCTTTCTAATGTGACGTTGTTGTCCCTGGCTCTCTTTCTCTGTCTCTCCCTCCCGCTCTGTTCCTGTGCTACTGCCAGTGTAACTACTGCCCCACCCCCCTCTTCCCAGCGCAAAGCACAAGGCTGTCGTGCAAAGTGAAGCGGAAAAAAAGTGCGAGAGAGAGGGTGAGAGAAAGAAAAAAAAAAACCCACGGCTCCCAATAAGGAGCCGGCTCGCGTCGTTCACTTCAAAGATACGGCTCTAAGAGCCGTTTCGTTCGCGACCGACACATCACTAGTGGGCAGTTTAAGGCACACTTGTGCAATATTCATGCTGTCTAATCAGCACCTTGACATGCCACACCTGTGAGGTGGGATGGATTATCTCAGCAAACGAGAAGTTCTCACTAACACAGATTTAGACAGATTTGTGAACAATATTTGATAGTAATGGGTCCTTCATGTATGTAGAAAATGTTTCAGATCAAGTTCAGCTCATGAAAAATGGAAGCAAAAACAAAAGCGCTGCGTTTATATTTTTGTTCAGTGTATAAATCCCAAACCTGGATAAGTGGATAAGTACGGAGCCCCGCAGGGGACATGGGAGAAAAAAAAATTAAGACGGACTTTTGCGAGATCTCGCAAAAGTAACTCGGGATCTCGCAAAGCTTTTGCGTGCTCTTCCCACTTCTTCTCCATATCTACGAATGTAAGTAAACATTTTCTTCTGAGCTTCAATATGTGCAGTTAACAATGCAAATAATTTAACTTATTAAATAACGACATTACCGAAACAGCCTTAAAACACCGAAGCTGCGGATTCAGAAGTGTTGTGCAAATACCACGTGTCCAGTAACGTGACAGCAGACTTCACCGAAGCTGCAAATTTGACAGTTTTGTGCAGAAAGCAGATAGCGACTTTACTTTAATATTGACAAACAATCGCCAAAGGCTTAAAAAATTAAGCATCAACGTCAATAAAAAGTACTAATACTTACTACTTACCTATTTTCCTGCAAATATGACAACGGAGTAGCATTAAATCACAGCCGGATGCGCTTTGCTTCCCTTTTTGTGTTGTGCGCATGCGCGCACATGCTCAGGAACAACGGGTAGGACGGTTTACGGGGTAGGAGAAATTCCCAGAACACCGCCACTGTGGGTATGACAAGACAATAACACCTATCCAAAACTGCACCTGCAACTGTGTGTGTTAAAAACACACTAAAACACGAGTTTTTCCAATAATGATACATTTTGCTTGCACAAAATGATAAAGAACTTAAATAAATTGATAAAATTCCTTTGAGTGCAGCTATGACACATATTTTATACTGCTGAAGTATCATCAGTGTCGTGGTTCTCAGGATCTGGAAAGATCTGTGGATTGTTTTTGTCTTTGCCTCTCCCACCAGGACGGCAGGAGACGCTGCTTCCTCGCTGGATCCTCACACTACCTAGCGTCAGTGTAGCCTAGCCTCTTGAGTATCTTTTGTGATTTCCCAGAGTTTCCTCCAAACATCATTTTCCTTTGTGTACAGGCTTCTCGGATTCCCTGCCAGTCCCTCCTGCTGCCTGGATTCCTGTCGATGTACGGACTGTGTAAAAGAGGACCATGTGTGTGCCTGCCCTGGAACTTATCCCCCCCCGGAGCCCCATGTTACCTGTTCCACTGTATACATATGTATACATTTTCACCTGGTGCCACATTTTAATAAATCCTTCACCTTCTCTCTAAACTTCAGAGTCCTGCGAGTGAGTCCTCTGCCTAAGAGATTGTGACAATTAGATGGTTGATGGTGACTTGCCAACGTCACATTCTTTGATTTAACTGTGACCACATAAGCTTGCGAATTGGTTTTCATCTGATAGAAACACTCTGTTTCAAAAGACCTGTATGTAAACTTTACCAGAAACCTGCTTCCCTTATTTCAGCCCCATGGCTGAAATAAGGGAAGCAAGGGAAGTCCAAAGGTGAGGTAGAGAGTAGTGGGTAACAGGCTGAAGGGGACTGCAGAAACTTTAACTGTCATGTGTGTTTAGTGCAGGGGTGGGCAATCTTAGTCCACGAGGGCCGGTGTCCCTGCAGGTTTTAGATCTCACCTTGGGTCAACACACCTGAATCACATGATTAGTTCATTACCAGGACATGTTGAGGAGCTAATTTAGCCATTTAAATCAGCTGTGTTGGTTCGAGGACACATCTAAAACCTGCAGGGACACCGGCCCTCGTGGACTGAGATTGCCCACCCCTGGTTTAGTGAATCTGCGCTCGAGACTGCAGACACCCGTTACTAAGGGCAACATCTGGAGGATTCACACTGCCATTATGCAGTGACACATTTAAGTGACCATTAGATAAATGCACCCCTTCAGCTGTCTCCAAGTCACACACAAAATGAACAATTTACAGGAGTGTCATGCTTGGGAACAAAAAAGTTGCCCTTATTATGGCACGTCACACAGGATGAGCTAAAGAGCCAGTCTGTGCTCATCTCAATGTTGTGCAATCAAATATCATTAATACATACATACATACATTTATTTCTCATATTCCCTTGGAAGGCTCAGCCTTTGCCAACATTACCTGGAATACAAAAGTAACATATAACAAACAGTGAAATACAACTGGTCATTGTTTTGTATGGCTTATTTGATGAGGCACAAATACATAACATTAGCAGTATAGTCAGTTCTCTAGTTCTAGTTCTTCAGTCATGTGTCACTGTGAGGCAGGCAGGAGTTGGACCCAAACGCAGGACTCGAACATAACGGGCTAACAAAAAGAGGCAGCTTTTATTTGCTGTGACAAAAACATTCAAAAACTAAACTCACAAAAACAAAAACAAAACTGAAAACTAGGAACCAGGAACTGGGAGAAAACTGGGAGAGGTCAGGGACACGAGGAGCACAGAAGGACACACAGCAACATGAAGACAGCAGACTAAATTCCCAAAAGATAACGAGGGGATGGAGAAACGGGAGGGAACTAATTAGACATGATGAGACAGGGCAGAAGCAAAAATGAACACAGGGCAAGGAACTATCAAAATAAAACAGGAAACATGAGATACACACTAAGACACGGGATTGACACTGGGACCGGGGAAGAGACACACATGGGAACAAAGCTGACTGGGGAGATAAAAAGGAAACTCAGAAAACGAACATAGGAGATAAACGAACATGAAGACACGGGTGACTATACATGAACTGTATAGTCACCATAGGGAAGGCACATTAACAGAAACCTAGGGACTAGAAACTATAAATATAACCTGAGCAGAAAATAACTAAGAGAACTAGAAATGCAAATTATTAAACTAGAAACCTAAACAATGTCAGAAAAAGCCTAAGAAACAGAAAAAGTTATATGGTTTCACGCTAATAAGCAATATGTAACTCTGGTTTTTGATAATGTAATCTAAAAAAAAAAAATGCCTGGAAAAGGTAGTCTGATGACTGGCAGTTTAAAATGAAAATCAATTAAAATCAGTTTTATGGATGTATAATTTATGCATCTTTAATATCTCAGTCACCACATTTTCTGTTTGAAAGCTGTTTTGTTAGACTAAAATCTAGAGGCAATAAATAGAACGTGAACATAAGTGCTCACAATCTTGGCAACATGGTGACTAATTCTGCTGAAAGGAGGATGAGGATGAGTACACTTTGGTCATAACAGGTGTGAACATCAAGTGTGCAAGGTCTACATGACACTTAATTAAATAGTACATGGCTTAAAGTGTGTCCACAAAACATTCCTTACACAATTACCCCACAGTAACAGTCTGAACTGTGGATGCAAGGCTGGATGGGGGATTTTTTTTTTTTATTCTAAGTCCAGAACCTGCCAACTGAATGTCACAGTACAAATCAAAACTCATTAGACCAATAAACGGTTTTCCAATCCTCTGTCTAATTTTAGCCTGTTTCCTGTTCTTAGCTAACTGAAGGTGCACCATGTGGCCTCATGCAGCTGTGACCAGTGAATGTTCAATGTGTTATCTGATCAGAGAACACCAAGTTGTTGTTTGAGTTATTGGTACCCTGCTATAAGCTCAAACCATTCTCCCTGTTCCTCCGACTTTTGCCATCAGCAGAGTATTCTTTCTAAACCAGAGCAATGTTCCCAATATGCTACCGGTCAGCCATACTAGAGCCTGTTCATCACATCCATAACGCACTGAGTTTCTTCCATGTCATTGGTCAAAAAAACATAGAAGTGTCAGGGGTTGGGTATGTGAACCAGCATTTTGAGTTTATTTTGTATTTTTTATTCCTTATGTTATATCGGAAATATGTTAAGTTCTTGTGATGTTATTATTAGTTAGGATTCAGTTGAGTTTTATTTTTCGCCTCAGCCAGAGGTCGACGTCTCGTCTGGTCTCGCCTCGCCTCGCTTCATTCTGCACGGCCTGCCCGTCCACGTCCAGCGCACCGTTGCCCACCAAGCCACGTCCAGTGCGCTCATCACTGTTTCACATCCACTAGTCCAGAAGTATGTTCATGTTTCTTGTCACAGTTTTCATAGTTAATCTTAGTTTATCACAGTGTAGGTTTTAGTTTAGTTTTTCCCTCCAGCTCGTTTTGTCTTGTTTTCTGTTTATGATATCAGCCACAATAAAGGCTCGCTTTTTGTTACACTTTGTTTCTTGTCTGCGTTTAGCTCCACAACGCTAACACACTGGCCACTCCGCCTCGAAAAGGAGGGGATTTTCTGACTGACTGACTGATGGGGCGGGATAAGCTGAAATCGTAAAGAGCAGTGCAGTAAATATACACAGAGCTTTACAGATGATTATTGTAGTGCCTTAACAGTGTAAAGCACCTTGAAGCAACTGTTGTTGTTGTTGTTATTTGGTGCTAAATAAATAAAACTGAATTAAATTTTAATAAGCAAATTTAACACACACACACACACACACACACACACACACACACACACACACACACACACACACACGTGTACCTGTTGATACACCATAAAATAATGAAATCAAGAGAATAATTTTTTTCACCTGTGTATTGAATTTATTTGTTCCTTTCCCTTCTGGGTTCATTAGGACTCTCATTAGCTGAAGTATCACCAGCTACTGGGCATCGTGGGCTTTAATAACATGTTTATTTAACAGAACAGACTTCCTCAGCAACATAATAATAATGGATTGGATTTTATATAGCGCTTTTTCAAGGCACCCAAAGCGCTTTACAATGCCACTATTCATTCACTCTCACATTCACACACTGGTGGAGGCAAGCTACGGTTGTAGCCACAGCTGCCCTGGGGCAGACTGACAGAAGCGAGGATACGCTTCCCAACCCCCTGAGCCATGGTCGCCCCCCTAATAATATAATAATATGAACACTTATGAAGCAGGAAAGACATTGCCCTCCATTTGTATGTCAGTGGTGTCTTTTTCTAGGAGCTGGTCAGGTTTTGTCTCATTACAGCTCTCTGGGTCTGTTTTGGCATCCAGCTCTCACGACTGTTTTAACCTTGGTGTCATGGTGAGAGGGAGAGCTATGATAAACTGCACGGCATTGCAGTGACAAACCAGTCATTAACCTTATCCTTTAAAATTATTTATTGCTTACTGATTTAATGAAACAAAAACTTAGCCGAGGCTTCCTGCATGTTTCTTGGTACTGTAGATGGCAAGGAGAGAAGACTGAGTCCAACCCCAGGCTGTGAGCGCATGGGCCACCTGGGCAGCCTGTACAACCAATGTCTGCATCTCCACAAAGGCTTTTCATGTCATTCTGAGAGAAACTAGCTAGGCCATTGTTCAAATGTGCCCTCTGAACTTCAGATGAATTCTAATGAAGTTTGGTTTAGACGATGGGGGTTCTTGCCTCTTGCTTCTATGTGCTCTGTAGCTGATGAGGTATATTAATTTTGTTGCTGACTGGATTCAGATTGTGGAGGTGTTTTTGAAAGCTCAAGCACCATGATAGTGTAAGATTAATAAAATCCCATATGATGTCTAAAGAAATACTGATGGTTTACTGAAATTAGGCTTTTAAAAATTGTTTTCCAAACCTTTCAAAGAAGAGAATTGTTGCACAAGTTTTGCTTTCTGTACTAAACTACATTGATGTTATTTATAGGTGGGTGGAGAGTGCCACTTTCAAATTGCCAGAGGCAGTATATTACTTAGTGTTGAGATTCATCACTGGAGAATTCATATCGGACACACCTTTTCTTATAAAAACTCTGGCTTGCTGTTCATTTAATTTTGTTCATTTGTTTTTATATATTTTAATGCATCTTTGAGCCCTTGGCAGCCTATTAATCTTATTCATTGCTCTTAAACTATGTTGTGCCACTTTTGTGCTGATGTATGCATACTCGTCCGGTCCGCAGTGTTAGATTTCTGTAAGATACAAATGATATGATTAATAAAAAGATTTTTTGGAGCAGAGAGCTTCACAGTAATTGATTCAAATTACAGATCTCGTACTGGACACACTGCTACACGATGTAGGTCAAAATCCTTGGGAAAAACGTACATAACGTGTTTATTTATGCTGCCATGCATTAATTAAAAAAATTATAATTTCTCTATTTCAGGACTAAAAAAAAAACCAAATGACAAGTTTATTTAACTTTCATAGCTTAATTCAAATTCTCTAAAGTCTTGATCTATATAGGCGCCAGTTTCTGTGTTACCAAAATATAGCTCGGTAGTAAAAGATGAGCTTGAGGGAGCAGCTCATCCATCTTACCATTAAATATACATTTTTTTGCTAGTAACATTTATAATATCCTGACTCAGGGAATGAAATGAAAATAAATCAGCTCAACGTCTCAGCAGACGAGCGAGCAGAATCCATTTTCATAATGTGAACAAAAAGTACTTTGGCTTCCAAACACTCTATAACTCCTGTCAAACAGCTAACAGGCTGAATTATACCTCAAGGCTACCAACTCTCTAAGAACTGAACAAGACCTCTGAGAAATAAAATTAAATTAAAGCGCACCTCTCTTTAAATAGTCCCTCTGCCTGCTAACCCTGAACCTCCCGCATCGCCATTCCCTTCGCTGCCTTTCCCCCCTCCAATTTATACAAATTAAAAGCTCTGAGCTGTGGTTTGATCCAGCATTACCATAGATTAACTTACTCTCACATTAACGGATACAGTCTCCGCAGGCAGGCGGCCTCCTGCATGCAACATGGTGCCCATGTCTTTTATCTCAGACTGACAGAGGCAGCAGGGCGTGCAGAAAGGATGCTAAATAAAGCACAGAGCTTTAATTATGCCACTTAATGTATGCACAGGGAAAATTAGTGGAGAAATTGATGCCAAAAACAGACGCTAAAGCACTTTAGAGGTTACATAAGTAGTGATTTGTAATGAATTTGGGTGTTATTCCCCCAAGAATTAATTGTCTTTATAAAATTAGTACAGCCAGTTAGTACAAATCCGCTCTGACCTATATACTTTAAATCCAGCAACAGAGGCTCAGCTAAGAGGTTGTCATCAACCTTTCTGAGGGGGAAACTAGTTGGGTTTTATTTCAAAGATGTTAACATGCGTTAGCAACCATAGCAAATCACTGTAAACAAGAATGAAGAATTCAAGTCAGAAACGGTGCACATCAGTAGAAAAGTGGAAAACTGATGAAAAATGAATGCTTCTGTCAATAGTTTTGATTCATGACAAAAACTATTCACTTTCTTTGGAATTTTTTTAGCTTTTGTTCTTTTATAGCACCGCATAAAAGTAGGTTAAGCATCTTAGAGCTGATTAGAAATACAATTATAAAATAGTAATTGTGTCAGAAGTGTTTCTGTAGACATTCACAACACTGACTTAAACCAGCATTTTGCACCGCATTCAACTGTAAACCTTACAGACTCCATACAGGCAAAAAGGTGACGATTTGGACTTCTTTTTTCCACTTCCAGTAATGAAAGAGAAACTTTATGATATCAGCGTCGGTTGTTACATCATGCCTACCTTGATTAAGTGTTAGAAAATGCATTTAAACTTATAGCATGACAAGTGTTTATTCTGGGCATTAGAGACAGAAAATTAAAAGGTTTTTGTGTTTTTAAAAATAAAAAAAAATTAAAAGAAAAAAGGCTAGAAAGAAGAATCTCATCCAGGTGTGATCAGACTCAGCGATTGTGTTGATGAAAGGCACAAAGCAGAAAAACAACAGAAGAGGGCGAGATGGAGAAGGCTGCTTTTGATGTTTCCTAATAAGCATGTCACTAACAATGTAATAAAGATGGATCTGAAAAGAGTCTGCTTCATGTCCGGTGACTCAGCTCAGTCCCCTTTTTCCACTGCCACACGTAGATCAGGTAATAACCCGCCATTACTCTTCCTGCAAAATCCTTGAAATTCCTGCAAAACTTACATCCGATAATACTGTTTGTGAACGTCCGTGATCCCTGTTATTAGATGCATAGCTGTTCAGATTTACACACGTCTGTAGACTAAAGAACTTTAATGATTTTAATAAACTAATTTTAGTAGAAGCAGCAACTCCAGCATGCCACAGTAAAGTCATTATATTTATATAGTACATTTAAACACAATAGACTTTTACCAAAGTGCTGCACAACAATAAAGTAATTAAAAAGCAATACAAGTTATTGAATACCAAATACAAAGGGATAAAAATATTAATTAAATTGTTAAAAAGAGTAAAAAATATAAAATGACAGTTAATATTAAAAAAATAATAATAATAATAAAAGCAAAAGACAAGCACTGGGGAAAATAACTCAGTAACCTATAGCTGGTGTTACATCCCAGTCTAGGGGTACAGGAGAGCAACATAACGGTTTAAAAGGAAGGTAACCCCGGCCTGGTCTCCAAAGTCATACCCAGAAGCCAATTAACAAATTACGGTGATTTTATTGTTACCAAACTGAAAGCTTTAACTCTGGGGTGAAAAAGGGCCGAGATAACAAACAAAATAAGCTTTTCCAAGAAGGGAGGTGCTATCTAAACTCTGTCTGAAACAAAAACCAAAGAAAAGACAAGCACTACCCCTAACTGAATAAACAAGAGAAAAAAAGTACAGAAAATAATAAGGCAGTTCACAGTTTCTGCTTCAGTGCCTATTTATGCTACAAGTGAAAAGCATCTACACACTATATACAAAGCTTAGCAATTCTCAAAAAACACATGCAAGTTTGTCAAAAAGGGTTTGGAGGCCAAGGTCGGATCTGCTGCTGCTCTCAGTTGATGCCGAGGGACAACTGCTGGAGAGGGTTTTGAAAAACAGCTACTCGATCATGGAACCAATCAGCGTCTGCCAGCTCGCCAATCAGGAGGGACCTGCAGAGATTCTTAAAGACACAGGTCACACACAGAACAAAATACAGCCACCGTGATCCAAACTATGGCCAGCACCGTAACAGTAGTCTGATGCAGGAAAAGCTATGAAAAGAAATATGCCTTCAGTTGGGATTTGAAGGTTTTTTTGAGATGAAGACTGAGAACGCACGGTCGACAGCACAAGCCAGGAACCCTTGAAGGCAATCAACAGGTTGGAGCAGCATCGTGCCTGAGAATGGACAAGACCTCAGGGATAGCTGGAGCAAGTCCATGTAAGCAATTGTATGTCAGCATCAATATTTTAATATCAATACTATATTCTACAGGAAGCTGGTGAAATGATTTAAGAATGTGCGATCCAGGCGTTGGCATCCTTCATGCGGTGGAGCCACTGCAGCGGGGCATGGTTCGAGCAGAGGGTGAATGAGCATCCCAGGAGGTAATAGCGAAGAGAGTCATCCGCCCACCGGATAGCCAGGCACTCTTTTTCCACAGTGCTGTACCTTCTCTCACGCTCCAACAGCTTCCAGCTAATGTAGAGCACGGGCCGTGCCTAACCGGTCCAGGAGCTCGTCGACCCAGGGCATGGGATAAGCATCAAAGCGTGACACTTCATTCACCTTACGATAGTCAACACAGAACCGTATAGATGCATCCTTCTTCAACACAAGAACAATGGGGCTACACCAGGCGCTGTGTAACTCTTTTATTACTCCCATTTTCAGCATTTTGGACTCCACACCGGGACCAGTTCTCCCGGTGCAGGCGCTGGAGCGAGTTGCCTCAGTGCCGGCGCCGGGACTTGCTTGCTCGGTGGCCAGCTGGCTCCTCCCGGCTCCTCTGCTTTGGCGGCCAGGTGATCCTCCGCCAGTGTGACCACCACCTCCAGGCTCGCTGGTCTATGGCATCAGACCCATCTAGCTAGCCCAACCAGTTGCTCCAGAACCTTGGTCTGCTGGTCTGAGTGTTCCTGCAGCTTAATCAGGTGTTCCCACTGGGCCACCGCCTGGTCTCGGCACATTGTTGCCATCTCCGCCAGCATCGGGTGACGCATCGTGTACGTCAGACATCCCAGTTCAAGGGTTTCAGCACCACTTGTAAAGTATACAACACACACGGTGATTGTGCTCACGAGTATTGTATTTTATTGACAGCTCTGTGCTCAAGGGAAACAGTACGTTCCAGTCCAGCTCTCTCTCTCACCGCTCGACTCTGCCGTCACTATATAGAGAAACGGAAAGAAACACCGTCATCAGTCAATCGCCACCACCTGTGGCTCACCTGCCTCCCGGTACTGCCCCCTTGAGCTTACTGCACCACTCCTCCCCTGCAGCTGAGCCAGGGACCACACCTCCACCACAAAGTGTTTTACTCAGTCTAACATAACAGGTTGCAGTAATTCAAGCAAGATGATCTGTGAGTTGAATTTAACAGAGTAAAGGGATTTGACTGACATTTAAGAAATGATGCCAGGGCCAGATTGGAAGGGAAACTTAACTGCTTAAAGGGGGGTAAATCACAATTTTTAATTTTCATTTTTTTATTTTTAATTAGGTTTAATTAGGTTGTGGAAATTTTGTGAGAGACAAAATTTCCGGCTAGATGGCAGCTTAAAGAATTTGAGAGAGGTTAATCTGGGTGTTATCTTCAAAAAAGTGGTAAGCAATGTGTTATTTGAATATAGACCCAAGTGGTAGTGTGCACTATGGAGCTTAACCCTAACATTACACATTAAGGGGCCAGTGTTGGAAGAATACCTGGAATTTCCAATAATGGAAAGGGACCTCTTATTCAAATAGAGCTGTTTAAGGCAGTATAACAACTACCAATACAGTGCTCAAGATGAGAGCTCAAGCACCAGTAAGATCCACTGGTAAATACTAAATACGCAATGATATAATTGTTAGAGCTGATATCCCAATGATGAAAAACTTGTTTAAACAGACTAGAGGGAATGATGTCTGATTTAATCTTATCTTAAAAAAAAATCTTATCTTAAATGAGTTGGAGAAATATTTTGATCACAGATAACACTGTGTATTAATCTCCAAAGTCACAACTCAGAGTGAATGTCTGTCTTGGGATTATGTATCAGTATTTGGTTTATCATATATCAACACACATGTTGCAGTACTTCCCTCCATTGTTCTTATTGCTGACCTCTCCCATCCCCAGTTTTATTTTTTCTTCTTTGTCAGTGCCAGTTGTTTTTAATTGTTGCTCTTTCCAGGTTTTTACTGGTTTCCGGTTTGGACATAATGGTTCCCTTGTTCCACAATAGATTCTTCTACTTGCACATAAATCTGTCATGAAAGAAAAGCTGGCAGCCAAATGTGTATGTGGGTATAGCACTACCAATTAATGTGACACAGAGCAAGGGTGTCTGGTGATTTGTTAATGAGGTCTGAGCATGTGAATGAATATACGCCTATATATTAAAATAGTTAGATTTAAGCTACAACACTAAACTTTGGTATAGGTCAGGAAAGCCAGGATACAAGTCTTGAGCCATCTTTGATTACCTTTTGCTTTTTACCAACAGTTTTGCTCAAAAAAGACGCTTTTGCACCACGTATAACAAAACAGAAAATAGACACATTAGGGCATACTTTTATCCCCTCCCTAATAATCAGTACAGCATCTTTTGTGGCACTAATGTAAAGTCTGTAGGATTATTCTTCTAGTCTATTGTTTGATTTGACAGCCAGTGAAGACCGTCACCATCCATTAGTTTTTTTTACCTGGTTTTTATTTGATGTCTTAACAGAAAATCAAAGGTAGATCTGTTTTTCAGTTGCAGTGGAAACAATGGTTTCCCTCTGGGATCATTAAAATATCAGACAGTCTATCTACTTTAGAAAAGAAGCAACGTGGGACCGTCGGGCTTTTCTTTAAATATGAAAACAGTGTGTACTTGCTTTTATTTTTGACAGGTGAAATTACAGCAGACCCATCTTTTCTAAGGCATTTGAGCTAAAGTTTACTTACTTACTACATCTACAACTGAATCTTGAGTTCCTGTTTTAACTATGCTTCTCATATACTTCTGAAGCGTGTGGGGTGTTCAGATGTATTTCGTCCTTTGAAAAGATATCGTCATGTTATAAGTGCAAATGTGTGTAACGTTTTAACTTTAATAATTTATTGCAACACTCAGCTACTCTGCTGTAAAAACAAGGTTCAGGGTTACTGCTAACCACGTGTAATGTACTTTTATTACTGTAAGGAATAAAAATAGCAAGAGGTTACTAAGTCATAAAATGAAACAAAAAAAAAGGGTATACAAGTATGCGTTTAACTTGTTCAGTTAAGTCTTATAAGATATCAGCTCAGACAGTCCCCGCAGCAAAGGCTAAATGCTGAAAAAACAAAACAAAACAAACCCCACCTGCTTTATTTTTCAGGTGTACTGTGCATTGCAAGCTCTTTTTTTCTCCTTTTCTGAAAGTAACCCTTTTTTCCTATTATTTAAAACTTATTAATTTCAAGAGAATGAAAAAGACTAGACCCAATGGAAATTCCTTTAGCTTGATTGTTTTTTCAACCTCTCATCGGTTCTTCATCTTCTTCCTCTTTCAAGATCAAACATGATCTTTTTTCCTCTACTGCACCGTTAAAAAGTTTACCTTTGATGGTCTAAGATGGTTTTTGTTTCCCCCAGGACATGTGAGAGCTTACTGATAGTCCAATAAAATAATCTCTTCTGTGCAGGGAGATTCTGTAGCACATGACTCCAATTGCAGCTGAAATTGTGTCAACAACCAGTCTAAGATATACTGACAAGGATTCAAAATGGGCGTCACTTAATTTTTTGAGGTCAATAAAATCATACTTTTTTTTTTATTTTTTTTTTTAAATGCTCGCCTTTATAACGGCTCAACCTGAGCTGTCCCCCTGATGTACTCATTGACGACCCTGTCCATCCTGGTCACTGAAAATCTTAACATCTTCAGCTCTGCTACCTCCATACATCACAGCAGGCCTCACTACCATCTTGTAAGCCTTTCCTTTCACTCTTGCCGTCTGTCAAAAAAAAAAAAAAAAAAAAAAAATCACTCCTGACACCCGTCTCCGCCCTGCCTCCACTCTCTTCTTCACCTTTTTTGTGCACTGCTTGTAGCTTTGGGTGGTTGACCCCAGGTACTTGAAACTTATCTACTTACAGTTTCTACTGACTTTCATTTCTCTTCTCTCCCGAGCATACCTCTACCTCTCCTTCACCCGCTCCGTACTCTCACTACAAATCACAATGTCTGCAAACGTCACAATCCACACAGTCTCCTGTCTCACCTGATCCGTCAGATGTCAGAGTTTATCCCTGTTGTAATCTCACCTGCACCTTGAACCCATCTGTTGCTCCTACTTCACCCGCTGTCCCATGGATGTCTTCATCCATGTCCAGCTCCAAGAGTTCCTCATGCAGTACCACAGTTTTATCCCGTTGTAGTTACTGCAGCTCTGCACATCACCTTTGTTCTAGAAAATCGGTACCAGTGCATCTTTATTCCCACTTTAATTAAAAATCATTCCTTGTTAATAACAAAGCACTGATATTTCTAAGCAAATAAAGTTTGGACTCCTTGTTGGAGCATGGGAACTCCTCCAGATGAATGGCAGGCTGGTTTTAGTATCTAAATTAGACATCTTGCATGAAAGCTAAAGTATTTCAGACCTCTGTGGATTTCACAATCAGAGGGCTTGTAAAAGAGGGAGACTGATCAAGTACACCTTGCTAAAACAAAGTAAAAAAGATCTAAGTGCCTCCAGCTGGTGTAACAGAAGGCACACAGCTGTGTGTCATACAGCTGATTGAGAGTCAACATAGGAAATCCTTCAGACTGATGAGAAGATGAGACTTCAGGGCTGTTGAGTTTTAGTGTGAAGCAGTTTGGAGATGTTTGTTTGACTTTGCCACAATATAAATACATCTGTGGTCTGTTGTCAAACAAACTCTGCTGGCTGAATTGGATTTTGTCTTGTAGTAAATATTCAGCAGTTGTGACAGTTGGCAGTATAAAGACAGTGAGTCTAAGAATAGTTCAACCTCCTTTCACCTTCATTCACATACTGAGGGAAGTTCACATATTAAACTGGTGTGGCAATCAAAACAAATAAAGTGAAATGAGTTAGTCGGCTTATCTGGTTACAGCTGCGACTCTTACAATCAGTGTTGTGGCTATTCTGTTACTCTGCATGTTGGTCCATGACATCAGCTCTAGAAATATACACTTCCTTGATTTCAAGACATTGACAGAAAAGCCTGAAATTTGGTATTAAAATCTGTGTAGCAGGTGCCATAGATGCAGGTTATGGTCAGTGTCTATTAGTAATTGTCACTGAATTATTTTTAAAATCTGTGTGCCATTATTGTAAAGTTTATGGGAGCAGGAGTAAACGACTTTTCCTTAAACCTTTCACAGCTATAGATTTACACCTTTTGTGTATTTTTAATGTAATTCTTTCCCTTGTGCTGCTGGTCAGTGCTCAGCAGAGCAGAGTAGGCTATCAGCCTGGAGAGGTTGGGTTAAAAAGAGCACAAATTCATTCAGCCCACTATCTTGCTGCCTGAATGGGAGCCATTAACCTATGGCAGCCTATTTTTTACACATATATATATATATATATATATGTATATATGTGTGTGTGTGGTGTTTCCTGTTTCTATCATAATCACATGGTTACTGTTAATCTTCTCATCATCCTTGTGGCTCAAACAGCCATAGTGGCCACAATTTTTTTACTACTTCTGTTTTCATTTATCCTTCCCCTTAATTCACTATATTTTCTTTTTTCATTATTGTTAACACCTTCTACAAAACCCTTTACTCCCATTAAATTTGTTCTCTTGCTGGAAAAATGACTAACAGAAACAGTCGGTGGTAGACAGATGCCAACTGTCAAATGCCTAAGGCACCTTGTATCAATGGAAAATATTTAATATTGAGATTAAATTGCTATCATTGTCTATTTGAAGATGTGCCCTTGAGCTTGAAAAAAGCTTAAAAAATTTTTTTGACATGAAACAGCTGAAGTGTAATCAATCCATGTAACAACTGCTTTCACCTCAGCTGTTCATGACTCTGTGGAATAAAACCAAGCCAGGTGAAGTGGAGGTTGAGTTAGTCAAGAGGACAACTCAAATATGGGGGAAAGTTCTAGTCTTTTTTGAAATATATATTTAAAAAAAAAAAAAAAAAACATTATATGGTCCCAAAAATCGGTAAGGAGATAAAGTTTTCCATGTAAAAGTAACTGGGAATATAGAATTATTTAGAATTTATTTAAAGTTGAAATTGCTCCTGACACACCACATTTAAATTAAACTCTTACTATGCTTAAAAATAATAAATGATTAAATAATAACCAAAGCAAAACAAAGTCTTCAGAGTTTAGTTTACTAGAAGAATCACACACAGCTCGTATGCTGCTAAAATGCTGACTGCCACAGGATGAACTGTGTCCTGAGTTTAAGTTTAGGAAGGTATTACCCAGGAAGGAGTAGCATGTGCAGAAGCGAGAAAGAAGAGAAAAAGTACAAAAAAGCATAGCACATAACTGCAGTATATCATCATATTTTTAGATGTCACTGTCTTAGATGGAGAACGGCAAATAACTGAAACATGACCAGCTACACTGAGGTAAAAAGAGACTTGACACCCCACTTGTGCTGCAGAGGTGGCCTTGACTTGTGAAATGTCTGACTGGCGATAAATTCTGAAGTCAGATGTGTCAGATGTAAAGTTTTATGGGTTGTTAATGAAGATCACATTTGTCTTAGTTACTGAGACCATTGCTGTGTTTTTCGCCATGAAAAACTTCACTGTAGAGATGTGAGCTGTTTGCAGGTCAGACTTTATTTACATTCAAAACTTTACTTGAAATCTCCAAAGTTTGTTCAAAGATGCCAATTATGTCTAAATTTTTAGGATGATTTTTAAAATGATCTGTAAGACTTTATACTTTGTACTTTATTTAAAGTAGGATTTAAAAGATTGACAGGTACAGTAAGTAGCAATTTCTTTATATTACTTGGACTAGAGTTCAAACGGCAAATGTATAAACATCTATGTTCTTTGAAGTTTACAATAACAAAGTGAATTTGGAGAGCTGAAGTGCTTTTATGAAACATTACGTAATCCTGTGCTGAATGAATATATATCTAAGAATCAGATATGTGACAACACTAATGTAAATGTTATATTTTTAACTGTTAATGGACCTCTCTGCACTGGATCATACTTGTTATTAATCTCTGTCTCTCTTCCACAGCATGTCCTTCATCCTGTCTTCCTTCTCTCACCCCAACCAATCACAGCAGATGGCCGCCCCTCCCTGAGCCTGGTTCTGCTGGAGGTTTTCCTTCCCACTGTCACCAAAGTGCTTGCTCATAGGGGGTCATATGATTGTTGGGTTTTTCTCTGTATGTATTATTGTACGGTCTACCTTACAATATAAAAAGCCTTGAGCTGACTGAAAACTGAATTGAACTAATACTGGGAAAAGGTAATGATTTAACCGATGCAAACAAAATCAGCCTACAAACAACCTCAGTGCTCATTTAAATCTTGCTAAATGGAAACTGACTTGGCTCTGAAAAGGACACCTGAAATTTCAACACCACAATGGAAATGTCAGAGTAAGCTCAATGCTTTCAGGGACTAGAGGTTTGAACAGCTGGCTGTGAACTAGTGTCAGCTCCATCTCCGGTTTTCAATGGAAAAATAAACAAACTGTTATTTTGTCTCATAGGTTTATGAGACTCAGAAAGTCCATCCATTTAACCTTTTATTAAATATTGGCACAAAAAGCTGCTGTCACCACCCTTGGTGCTGGGGGGGGGGGGTGTTTTCAGCCATACGACTTCTCAAGGTTTATGCCACTTTCTCTCTTGTCAGCCGATCTCCAAGTTCCAATTTAAATAAGTCTGTCTTTACCTCTCTCCATCTTTTATTCATGCAGCAGACCTTGAAGACATCCTGAACTGTGTCAGCTGGTCTGCTGCTATAACCTCCACTAGTTTACATGCAGCTATGAAGACTCAGACAGAAAAACTTGGGGCAAAAACTCTGAGAAGCGAGAGAGAGATTTTATGTAGTTAGAGAAAGAAAAGTTAAATAAGCAGGAAAGGTTGGCACAGTATTTTGACAGAAGCTCAAAACTTTTAAAGAAGACGTGGACTCAATAGAATAGAACAGAAATATCATTTATTGTCCCTCATTGGGAAAATGTAAAAAAAAAAAAAAAAAAAAAAAGCCACAAATAAGAGACTGTACAGGGCAAATTTACAACATAAAAAAGTGCTGTACATTTATTAAAAATACCATACTCAGATTCAAAGAAATGTGCAACTGAGTAGGATTTTTTTTTTTAAATTGTTATAAAGTCTAAGAGCTGCTGAGAGGAAGGACATGCGATAACGCTCCGGTGTGCACTGTGGATGCAGCAGGTCATTAGGCCAGAAGCTGCTAACAGACTCACCTAGTAAGTCCAGGAAGTCAAGACTGTGTCATGTGTTTGGAAAGATCCTCATTTCTTTTCAAGACCGTAAAACAGAAGTGATGTGCCATAACTTTCACAGGCCAGAGTGAGAGTGGTGTTAACAGGTGGAAAAGAAACCAGCTCTGCTGTTGTTTTGAATTTGGGTTGGCTTTTCATTCTTTGATACAAACGAAACATGGGAGAGGACATATCCATGGATATTAAGAGTGCTCTAACTTTGCCTAAAACTTTCTAACAAGGACTCCCAGCTTATAAATGATTTGGGAAATTAAATTGCACTAAACTAGGAAAGGACTGAGTCTCATTTTGGATGTGGTTATGACACGTTCTTTAAAAAACATTTAAAAATGTGTGACTGAAATGAGTGAATCAAAAATAGCAGTAATCTCCATTAAACTGAAATCTCCAGTGATGGACCTAATCATGGTATTTAGTCTCTATTAAGGCATGAGGATAATCAGTATGAGTACCATTTCATGTGATGAACATCTCTAAGTGAATCTGAATAATATTTAAATAAATAAATCATCTGGCTTACAATAAAAAATGAAATAAACCAGATTGTTCAAACTCTAAAATAATGTTCTTATTTGGAGGAAAAATTCATGTTTCTAATTGATTCTAGAAGCAACTCTGTCATTCTGACATTTTCTCCTTTCCTTAAACTCTTAAACCTCTCAAAGGTCCTCTTTCATACTCCTAACAGTTTTTCACCTTGGAAATTCTCCTGAAGGGCAAAAATGCTCTATAATTAACTTTCATCATTACAAGAATTTATTTTGGAAATTGTCATAATTCTAAGTCCTTGTTAAAATGTTCTCATCAGGATTAAATCTTTGTATAGGATGGGACCTGATACAGATCCATTATTTATTCAAATATTATCTGAAAAAAAGAGGAGGGCAACATGCAAACTGTGAATATATTTCCCCATTTGGTGGAAAAGTGGTTGAGGGCTGTTCTAAAAAAAAACTCAAGCAGCACTACTCCTTGTCCATGTCATTGCCTTTAAAAAACTCAAACTTCATGAAGGTCCCCCCTCCTCTTTTAGTTTCTCACCTTGGAAATTATTTGGAAGGCAAAAAAAAAGCTCTACAATTAATTTATCTTTACCAGGATATAGTCTTAATTTCAAGTTCATGGTCCCATCACAGTGCTCTTTTAATCTTGTCTTTGTCTCTGTAAATATTAAAATCAGATGATTACAGCTAGATTTGTCAGACTTTTCGGTCATTTTCACTCAAAATGGGATCACGGTGATGTTGGCTCTTCCACATGGGTCCAGTTTTACTGGGTTTTTTTTCTGTGTAAAGTTTGAGATGCTTTGTGGGAGTAAGCCAATTAGGTTAACTGGTGATTCTAAATTGTCTATAGGTGTGTTTGTGAGCATGACTGATGCCATGACTGTCTATATGCATTAGCCCTGCATTAGATTAGTGATCTGTCCAGGGTGTCCCCCACCTCTTCCTTTATGACAGCTGGGAAAATCCATCCATCCACAGGAAGGGTTCATCCTGGACAGGCCACAGGGCTAAACGAGAGATAGCTAACCATTCACACTCATATTCACACCTATTTAGAATTACCAATTAACCGAGCCCGACTAATCGAATATCTTTGGACTTTGGGGGGAAGCCGGAGTACCCAGAAAGAGCCCACACAGATACAGGGAGAATGTACAAACTCCCCAGAGAAAGGCCCTGGCCAGGGGATGGATGTAAATTCAGGACCTTCTTGCTGTGAGGCAACTGTGTTAACCACCATACTGCTCTATTAATGATGAATAACTGACATGAAATAGAAGAGCTGGGTGTAGGTCCATTGTAAATCATATGCTGAGCCAAAATCTGATGTGGGCTGGCACTGAGATCAGCTCGTTGGCAGAGCCTGGCTTTGTGGCCTGCCAGAACTATTGCCATGCACAATTAATGACAAAGTATGAGTTTCATCACAGTGGTGCACATCAAGCAATGAGCATGTCTCTCTCCCTCTTTACATTTTGGGCTCCACCCTGAATCTCCTCTGATGTCTCACCAGCGGGTCATCATCCCATTACCACACAGTACCCTCCTCAGCCACATTTCTCCAGCCTCTAAGCTAATTGATGTGCTAAAAACTCAGTGTCTCCGTTTTCATTCCATGTTTTTATATGCCACAAATGCATGTCAGCATTGTTGATCTCTGTAGAGAGGTCTTCTCCTACTTAAAGGGAGTCCATCCCCAATCGTACACCCTTTCTCTTTTCCCGAGTCACCATCAACCAGCTGTTGCTGTTCTATCTTTCATTCATCCACCCGCCTAGCAAAGCTTCCACCATTTCTGGTTCGGCCTCTAATCATCATCCGTCCAGATCACCAAAGAAAAGGCTTTATTAAGATTTTCAGTTTTATATGTCCCATAAGCAAACCAGACATGACATCATTATGTTTTGTGATTCACTTTCACAGAGGTGCTGGCTGATACTTATACCTACTGCTGCATTTCGTCTGGAGTTTCAGTACAATTCTCCACTAATATGTAAGCCATGGACTCTGATCCCAAATAGAACAAAGTTGTTTGACTGATGGGAAAACTTTCATTTCAGATGGGACGTCACAACGAGGTTGGTGGCTAGAAGAAATGTGCCTTTGGGGCTGGTGTTTGTCTGGATTACAAGACAGACCTGAATGATTGGATGTGATTGTGTTTAATTAAAAAGCTGTCTGCCTGTCGGTCTGGGCACTTTTTTTGTTTTTGCCAAATCTAAAAGCCTGTGCACAATGGAATTAACAGCAAGTGTTCGTACCTTTCTATAAACCTCCAATCTGCACCTGCAAACAATGTGACACTGCAGTGTCTACTCACTGGTGCCCTTCTATGCACCCCAATTACCTGGTGAGTGTTTTCATCATTTAGGTGATACGTTTTTATTAGCAGATGCTTTTTACAATCAGCTGTCAGAGCAAATATGTCGCACCTTGTTATGATAGCACTCTTTTTACTGCCCTGCAGTATTTGGAATGATGCCTGAAATCAGATTCTGATCAGTTAGTTCTGATTTATTTGTAGTTGCGCCAGCCTTTTAATAACTTGAAATCACTTGTATCTTTTACAATAGCTGTTTGCTTTTAGTTTAATCACCTTAGTTTTCTGCAAGACAACATAATGGCGCACATATCATCCATGCTGTACTCCTGCACTTAAGTAAAGAGCAATCTTTGTCTTTTTCGGTGTCAGAGTTCAGTTAAGGCACAAGGCAATAAAACAAAGTGGTTATTATTTTTTTAATCTGTGGACAGTGCTTTCTGTGTTTGCTTCTCATATTCTTGGAATCTGGTTTACCTTAAGAGAACTACATTTGTCTTTCTGTGTGGGTTTACATGTTCACCCAAAGTTCAAAGACATACATGGGGTTAGGTTAATTGGCAAATTCTAAATTAGCTGTTGGTGTGATTCTGATTGTGAATGGTTGCCTCTCCGTGTTGTCCACTCTTTGTCTATCTGTCTTTTGTCAATGTCTTTGTTTTAGCAGGTAAGCTGTTTAGTTAGCGTATCAAAAGCGTCCTTCTTCATCATTCACAAATCTGTCAGGCTCCTCGTTATCTTCTCCTGTAGCAAAAGCAAAACAAGCTAATTTAGCGACCATAGCCATCTTTTATATGGATAATCAGGAAATGACTGAAGTAAATCTATCCCAGTCAACAGGTAAGGTGTTACTGTGAGAGCATGGACAAAGCACAGGTTGGTTTACTGTAGTTCACCAGCCAGATGCAGGAGCTGCTGTCAAGGGACAACAGCTCCTAATTTATTTAACACTTCAGCTTAGTGGAGAAAATAAAGTCATGGTGAAGAGTCTAGAGAGAAGGCCCCTGAGGTGGGGAAGAAGAATGAGAAAATTAATTCCCTTCATGACATAACCAATGCCCCAGATCTACAATCTGCATTAAAGCTGTGAAGCAGGTGTTAAGAAGAAAATTAAAAGCCTCAGATCCGCAAGGGAGCAGGGGAAAGAAGCACTTCACTTTCACTTTATCCCCCCATTCTGCTCTGCCTCTACTCTAATTAAGGCCATTTTTTTGTCATACACTCCTTTCCGTTTAACTGACTGCATCATGTTTAAACTAGATAGCTCGATAGATGGACATGCACTGCGTGTCTCTAATGTTGTGCTCAGATCACCTGGATGATCTAAACAGTGATAATATTCATACTGAAAGACTCTGGATTTTATGCTTTTCACATTTAAGAAAGTTGTCTCCCATCCTTTGTGAGAAGAGCAGGGATAGAAGACTTGCAAATAATCACAGTTTTTCAGTCCAGACAAATTAGCAACATCACAATCAATATGAGTCAGTCTTCACTGATGTCTTTGTAGTAGGATCTTTGCAGTAGTTGGCAACTCATTGTATTCTGCTTACATGCCTATACTACAGCAAGGTTGCCAAGCACCTGTTGCTTTTCTGCAGCAGTTACACAATTAAAAGTTGTTTCGTCTTCAAATCTGAGATTGTGACTGGACTGGACTCTGAATGTGTGGTGTCCATGTGAATTTCTGTGTATATATACAGCAATATATTTGACATTTTTGTGGATTTTATCAGGTAATTAAACAGTTTACACATAATTTCCAACTTTCCAACTGATAGTGGACTGATTGCTGTTTTGTTGCACTCTTGGTGCACCAAATTTGCTTTGAATGTGGCAGCTGACCTGGAGCACAGGGCTGCAGACACATGTCAGAATAATAAAATACTGAATTTATAAAAGTACAAATTTATAAAACCAGACATGTTAATTACCCAATGTTTAAAATATCGAATTCTGTCTCTCAGTTTTGAATTTACTGTTGGTGTTTTTGAGACAGCATGCACTTCTTTGAACATCAGTGTTTTCCATAGTTCATAAAGTGCAAATCTGCAGAGACACACCGAAAAACTGTGTAAACTTGAAATCCTGGCCTTTAACACCTTTACCACTAAATACAATACAAATTAATCTCTTATTCTTCTTTTTCCTCCATCTCACCCCGTTCTAAGCATCCTCTTCCGTCACACTAACCCTGTTGTCCTGTAATTATTTTGATATTCTGGTTTTTCTCTTAAATTAAATTGAAAAAATTTGAAACCTATGCTGAAACCTATTTAAAACATCAAATGATTATTGGAACATTCAAGACACCGAGACATAACATGAAAGGAAGAATAAACAAGGTTGGTGTTGCTCATCTAATCCCAACCAGTGATCACAGCTGACTGTTTCTTTTTTCTCTCATAGACATGGATAAAGAATTAAGGCTGGAACACAAACTTCTCAGCAAACAGGGTCCTGCTGCGTTCTTGGTTCTCTAGGCTGCAGTCTGTGAAAATCCTGGATTTAAATGTTGACTTTTGCCTTTGGCAAAGATGTTCAAATTTAGAGCCGAATATAAACACCTGTGAGACGAGGAAAATTTTTCTTTGAAGATACAAACCAAAATGAGCATGTGAGTGCACTGTACTTGGCATTGAAGTGGGTTCATTGGATAAATGAATCAATCTTTATTCTAGACTCAAAAGCCATGCAAACACAACAAATCACATAAAAAACACATAAGAATGAGTTTGTGGTTGATTCTTTTATTTAAACACAGACAACATGAAGACTAGGACACTCTGTTCTGGGGTCAATGCTGACATCCCAGCTTTATTGTAAATGATAATTTCATCAAAAGCAATTTCCACAACCACAAATAAATGAGCAGCGTTGGAAATAATCCATCACTGAAGTGAAGTCAGTAGAGTTATGAGGGAACATCCACAATGTTGCATTTCTTTGATTGCTTCTGCAAATGGCTCCTTAATCAAACCTCTGAATGGGTCAGTGGTATTACTGCTGATGAGATGGCCCTGCCTTGGCCTACTGAAAACCGTGTATGCCCTCAGAGCCATCATTCATTTTTACCTTTGTTTTATTGCTCATCATTGCCCTTTATGTCCTTCTTTTGGTTTCATTATTTCCTGTTCCTTTCCTACTCTCCTATTCCAGTTTTTCTCCTCTTTGTTTCGTTTGTTCTTCTGAGTCACATAACTTCCATTACATTTTTGTTTTACCTTCATTTAACCTGAGATTGAGAGTCTTTTCTGACTTTCAGTGATGTCAGTTTGCATTATTTTCTATCCAAAATGTTTATGCTTGATTTGTATAGCTTGATTATTTTACATAAGCAATGCGGTTACAGTTTAAAATGGGTTTTAAACAAATTCAGTCTCACTTTATATAATGAAAGCCAATGAGTGCCTTTTGTTACTGCCTCCCAGCCCCATCTTCTTTCATAGTTGCTTGAAGAAATAATCAGAGATTCATCATGGACTGGTAGGCGATGTGTGTGGCTTTGAGAGATGATTGACGTTATTTCATGATCACTTTATTTAGTGCGCACCATTATTGCCGTATGTGCAGTTTGTCAGACCTTCCCTCCCTGTGGCAGATGGGGCTCTGTTATTTGCACTGTATGCAGGGCTTTAAAGATCAGTCTTCTGCCTGCAAGGGGAAACTCATTTAGATGAAAATCATTACTTTGTGCTTCAGGCCTCTGACCATTTTTAAAAAAATATTACTATTTTATGTAATAGGTGAAGCTGTCATGGAGGGAGTTGTCAATTATAGTACTTTCTGCTGCACTTTTTTCTTTCTCTCACAGGAGAGATTTTCAAATAAGAGTTGACGGCACATATAGTCACAGATTTACTGTCCAGGAGAGAGTACCTGCACCCCATTGTACATTTTGTCTTTGTTTTTCTCTCTTTTCTTTCACTTTTTTTTACATTTGCTTTTCCAGCTTGGCTCATTTAAAACAAAAGGTAGTGCATGATAGCCTAAATCACAATCTCACATCACCAACTCTGCATTCTGAAGAATAAAACATACCCAGTCTGATCAAATTTAATGCCAAAAAATTTTCACTACTACCGTATTTTCCATCCAAGAGTGTCAGCAAATGCAGATTTGTCAGATGTTGTATGTGCCTCATCATTAGGTACAACTTCTTTTATCTTTAGTGCCTTTACGCACTGGCAGTATTTTACAGACTGACAAACTCTGAGGTATGACGTTGGAGAGGTTTAGTTGCTGGTTAGGTTTGGGCACAAAAAAGTAATGGTTAGGTTTTGGGAAAGATCAGTATTTGGCTTAAAATACACCACAACACTGACCAAGGATACTGAAAGAATATGACATGGGTGGCTCCATCTCACCAATACTTTCCAAAGGACACCTTGCCAAAGACATGCCAGCAGGTTGAGAACAAGCATATCTGTAAGTGGCTGGGACGAAGAGAGAGAATTTAAGATCCTTGGAATAAGAACAGACTACAGTTAAAGGTGGAACCAACAGGAAGAAACAAGAGAGTAAACTTCTGTAGTTCAATCTCTGTATTTCTCAGATCCTGAGTATTGGGAGCGGGGGGATTGTCTAGTGCCCAAGGACTAACATCTGCTTTAAGTAAGTTCTTCCGTGCATGTCTTTAATGCCAGAAAGAAGCAGGGAGACGGGGCTCACGCTGGCTCACACTCAGGCCTCTCTGCTGTGAGGTAATATAAAGTCATTTGGTAACAGTTGTCTTCCAAAATATTTCAGGAGGTCAGTTCATGAGTTCTGGATCTGAGGCCAGGTGACACCAAATGTCACTTCTACACAACATTTGTGCTGACCAAGAAAACCATCAACAGCAAGTCCCCATTGATAACGCTAGGCCAGAGGTGTCAAACTCAAGTCCTCGAGGGCCGATGTCCTGAAACTTTTGCATGTCTCCCTTCTGCAACACACCTGAAAAATTAGCAGGTCATTAGCAAGACTCGATAGACTGCATACTAGGGTGGCAATTTAGCCATTTTATTCATGTCACAGCAGCTCGTGAACAAATGAACATAGCACAATAAAATTACTTTGAGAGTTTTCCAAACACTTACATTTATTTAAAGTTACTCGAGTAGGGTTAGTGGTTGCCACCTCAGCATGCAATATAAGGTGCAATGTGATCGGTGGTAGTGCACATTGAGTAAGAGGTAGGAATGTTGGCTGCTATTATAATAAATACGGTTTTTAAATCGAGGTAGTTGTCATGCCATCGCTTCAGATGCCAAACCTCTCTGTAGGCTGAATCATTGTTGTACTCAATCAGTCCTATGATGGTGGCATCATCAGCAATGGAGTAATTTAAGCATTATGGTGAAACGTCATTGTGCTTATATTCAAAGACGATAGATCCATAATGAAAAAGAAATGTAATTTTGTCACCTACTAAAAAACTGTTTATGGCTTAAAGAAACAACAAATGCAACAAAGGAGAATCTGAACTCTCACCCCAACCGGTCGTGGCAGATGGTGCTTGCTCATAGGGGGTCATATGATTGTTGAGTTTTTCTCGGTATGTATTATTGCAGGGTCTACCTTACAATATAAAGGACCTTGAGGTGATTGTTGTTGTGATTTGGCGCTGTATAAATTGAATTGAATTGGCTTTCAAAGCTACAGCAACTGAGACCCTTACGGAGAGTTGAAGGTGTTGCACAGGAGGACTCATCCCTCTGCCCCAACTTTTGGTGGCATCAAAATAAAAATGAGCAGGTTTTTCTTTTTTACATTTTTTTAATTTGTTCAGTAAATACAGAATAGACATATTTTCCAGATTGTTGTATTCTTACTTGCTCATTTACAATTTATGCAACAAATCAATACAGACCATCTTTTGAGAAGCTGGTCTGTATTGATTCGTTCAAGTGGTTTCTAATTCACATCAGCTTGTTTGACCAGAATGTGTCATTCAGTCAGTGCCACCATGCAGCATGATTTCACACCCAAAGTGTGATTAATAATGAGACTTTAGCTGGGAGATAAAGCAAAGTAATCAAACAGATAAAGAGATGCAAATTTTTTCCTGCCAGTACACCAAAGCATGTTGAGATTCCTCTGTGTGACAGAGAACTGAGCCTTGAGCGGCAGCAGTTGGAGCAAAACGGAGCTTTATTTTATGATTGAACTGCTTCCTTGGACATTCTATAGCAGGCTTTTTAATGCCTGAAAGTAAAGAAAATGATGGTGTATTTAATGTACTTTATTCTTCACATGAAGAAGAGAGATAATCAATTTGTTGTCTATTCTCTTCTGCTTATCCAATTTAGGGCCACAGTGGCCGAGGAAGCCAGAGTACCCATGCAAAAACAGGGAGAATATGCAATGCAGAAAGACCCCAGTCTCATGGTGGAATTGAACCTTGGACCATCTTGCTGGGAGGCCACAGTGCCAACCATTACTCCACATTGCTGGTTATCAATTTGTCACGTTTCCTAAAATCCACTTTTTTGATTTTCAGTTCTGTTTATGTCTTCCTTCTCATTTTTCTGTTTCTGCGTCTTAATCTTTTCTTCTACAAGACGTCTGGTGGTATTTTACATTCTGCTTCACTGCAGGTATTTAATAATCAAACAACCTCTGTTCTTCACTTGTGCAAACTGAGTCATTCACATTCCACACACACAAACACATTTGTGCTGCGAACTGATAACAGATCCTCTTATTATTAGTTTCTGTGAGAATGAGCTTGATAGAGAAATATTTGCAAAACAGAAATAGAATGACTGAGAATGGAAGAAGAGAAGAAAAGGTTAAAGATGAATAAAAGCAAAATTGGAATAGAAAGTCACTGTAAAGAAATCAAAGAAGATTCTTTAAAAAAAAAGGGATGTGTGTGTATATGACAGAAATTTCAAATTAAATTTAAATATTGCCTAATAACATGTAGAAAAACAAAAATCAGAAATGTATATAAATTAGTGCATTGTTGCAGTTAGTTAAAAATACAGCTGCTCGTATTATATTCAGAGTTAAATCCGCTGAACATGTAACACCTGTTCTTAAACAGCTCTATTGGCTTCCAGTTCACCTCTGTGTTAATTTCAAGATCCTGCTTCTTACTGTCAAAGCTCTTCATAACCTCGCTCCCCCATATATACCTGATCTTTCCATACATACTCACCCCCTCGTACACTCCACTCTTCTTCAGCTTCCCTTCTGTCTGTTCCACTTGTTCGCCTTTAGTTGTTCTGCCCCGAGACTTTGGAAAGCACTTCCACCAGATCTCCGGACTACAAACTCTCTCTGTATGTCATGGTCCTGAGTCTGACAACTCATTCTTTTGTGTTTCTTTATAATATTTTATGTTCTTGTTTATTGTGGTTATGTCTTTTGTTAAGATTTGCTATTAGTTATGTTTCTGTTCTGTGCCTGCCCTGGTCCCACTTCTCTGGGTTCCCTCTGTCTATCCATGATGTCATAGTGTCTGCTCATGTGTCTGTGTCTGTAAAGTTCAGTGTCTAGTCTGGATCTCTGTGTCTGTCATGTACTTCCTGTTTTACTTTGACAGGCTCTCATCTGTGTGCGTCATGTTGTGTTTGCTCTTTTCCCAGGCTCATTATTATTACTAGTATCAGCTGTGTTCCCCGTGTGCTCCTACGTCCCTCGTTAGCCTTCTGTGTTTTTATGTCAGAGTCTCCCTTAGTTCAATGTCACGTCGTCCCTCATACTATGTGTGATCCGTTTGCCAACTTGTCTGTTAGTTTTTGCTTTCCCAGTTTAGCTAGTTTTCTGTTCTGTCTGCAATCCCGCAATAAAGCAGTGTGTTTTGAGTTCACTTTGCCTCCGTGAGTCCAGCTCTTGGGTCCACCATTTCCTGCCTGCCTTCACACAGCCATGACACTGTACTTTTAAATCGTGTCTTAAAACCCATCTATTCAGAATTGCAAACCCTTCATCATGATTCTGTCTAAGGTTATTTTTACCTTGTTTAGCTTTCATACTGTAATTCTTGTTTTTATTTTCCTTTACCTTATTTTTTTATGTTGTTGAACTATTGTAAGTTCCTTTAAGGACCTTTAAAGACCCTTGAGGGTCTATAAAAGTGCCTATAAATAAAATGTATTATTATTATTAGTTTATTAAATGTGTATATATTTATTAGATCTGCTTGCACTTTGTTTCTTTGATTTATAATGTACATTTTATTTATTACATTACATTTATTATTTATTAAAATAATTTGCACTACTCTCCTGCACATGTCAGTTTTACTTTTACTGTTTTAACTAGCTTCATTGTTTTTTCTTTGTTTTTTAATCAGTGTTGAACATCTAAAATGTTTGCACAATATCACAGTACAAAACCTTCACTATATATTCAATTCAATTCAATTTTATTTATACAGCACCAAATCACAACAACAGTCGCCTCAAGGTGCTTTTATTGTAAGGTAGACCCTGCAATACAGAGAAAAACCCGACGACCCCCTATGAGCAAGCACTTTGGCGACAGTGGGAAAGAAAAACTCCCTTTTTTTAACAGGAAGAAACCTCCAGCAGAACCAGGCACAGGGAGGGGCGGCCATCTGCTGCGAACGGTTGGGGTGTGCTAATTTCACTTTAACAACAAATAAACAATATAGCTGGCTATAGATAGCTCTGTCTATCGATATGTTGCCTTTTTTTCTATAAAATAACCTCAAAGAATTGCTGACTATACCTTTAATCATTTTTAAACTGCCTGAAATGTCCTACAAATTCTGACAGTTTCAACAATCAGTCTCAGTTTTTCCACATTCAGTCCGTTATAAGGAAACCCCACTATAGTAAATCAAAGAAACCCATCAGCATGGCTCCTTGGCCGTAGACACCTTACCTCAATGAAGTATGGCATGTCTCTGAATTTGTATCTTTTCAGGCTTTTTTGCTGACAGATAGCTTGCAATTAAGAAATTAAAAGTTCTTATCCAGGCACCACAGGGTCCAGCTCAGCCTTCACATTAAAATGTTGTACAGGCTGAGCCTGACAACTCAACAGCGCACATTTCTAATCAATTTATAAAAGGCGAAGTCAAAGGAGACTCATGCAGCTTCTGCCTATACTTCCCAAAGCTACCCCTGCTACTTTTTTATGAATACTTGTACCCAGTCGAAGAATACTTATGAAATCACTTTGGTTAAAGCAGCTCTTTCTTTTTTTTAATGTAACACTGAATGTTGAATAGTTTTTAAGCTATAAGTACCCTTTTACTGCTAAGGAGGCCAGAAACTTTGTGCATTTCATCCAGGTCCTTATTCAGTTTCTTGTCACATCACTGAAGAGAGGTTACTGTCTGCCCACCTTTGAGTTGAACATACTACAAGAGAGGTTTACTTCAACTGGAGGTTATCTGCTCTATTCAGTGAGTTTCAAAAATCCATTTTATATATGTCGATATAAAGAAACTCTTTAGACATGATCAAGGAAAATGTATTCAACAATTATACATAAAATGATAAAAACCTGAATCAACCATTAATTTCACTTCCCTCTCATGAACTCGGTGGGGTTTTGTTAAGCATGGCTCGATCAAAGGGGAACTCGGTAAAAGACATATGATTGCTAACAAAAACAGAGACTAAAATTTCTGTTTTTACCAGCTAGATATCCATCCAGCCATCTTCTTCCTACAGATAACTTATAGATTAAAAGGAGTTTCAATATAAGGAAAGAAGAGAACGATGTGGTTTTATTGAACTCATGCATAACAGATTAACCTAGTAATAGGTAAACATTAATTTCATAGATATCACTTCTGTGACTGATATCCCATCATTGGATTGCTCTCCAGCGGACAGGAACGTCCACATACCAGGCAGGCATTCCTGTGTGATGTTTATGTTTGTTTTTGTTGTATATATGTATGTTTTTATTAATTATAATTCTTTGGGTGACCTTTTTTTATTTATAGTGTACATTCTATTTATTACGTTACATTTATTAATATCATTTGCACTACTTTCCTGCACAATGTCAGTTTTACTTTTACTGTTTTAACTAGCTTCATTATTTGTTTTTTTAATCACTGTTGAAAATGTATAATGTTTGCACAATATCACAGTACAAATTCCTCACTATGGATTAAATTCAATTTTATTTATACAGCACCAAATCACAACAACAGTCGCCTCAAGCCGCTTTATATTGCAAGGTAGACCCTACAATTATACATATAGAGAAAAACCATAGAAATAAAATGACCCCCTATGAGCAAGCACTTCGATGACAGTGGGAAGGAAAAACTCTTAACAGTATGAAACCTCTGGCAGAACCAGGCTCAGGGAGGGGCGGCCATCTGCAAGCTGCAACCAGTTGGGGTGAGATATATCTGTGGTAATTTCACTTTTACAACAAATAAACAATATAGTTGGCTATAGATAGCAAATATCCATCCATCCTCTTCCTACAGATAACTTATGGATTAAAATGACTTTCAATATAAGGGAAGGGGAGAATGTTGTTTTCACAGTACGTTTGGTTTAGGGCTCAGTTGCAGGACTCAGACCTAATGAAAAGTGAAAGGTTTATTCACAGTGTCACACTGAGTGAAGACATATACATTTACACAGTGAATAGGGAAACACGGGGCTCCAGGGAATCCGGGGGGGGGCGGTTTCCAGGGCAGCTACACACTTACAATGCTCTTCACTGCATCCGTGACTCAAAAACTAAAGCAGTCCAATCCAATATGCTCACTCACGTTCACTCATATCCACTGGGGTTCAAAGGCAGGGAAGACAGGCTGGGGGTTCGGGAAGTCTGTACTAAGAAGGTCGTTAGCGGAGAACACTAAAAAAAAAAAATCACAAGGAAATACTCAAGAAGCCGGAGCTGCACTGACACTTGTTAGCACAACGATCCAGCAAAGAAGCAGAGCCTCTTGCCATCGTAATTAGTCTGAGGAGTCTGAATTTTCACGATGAGAAGCCAGCGTATGATTATGTGGATGAGCAACAGGTGCGCGTAGAAGGTAGGTTAAGAGGCGGGGCGCTTGGTCCAGCTCCGCCCTGGTGAGCGAGGTGAAGTCAAAACCACACAAAACATCCTTCAGACCTTGAGAACCAATTAACAGTTGTTGTTTTATTGAACTCCATGCATTATAGGTCAAACTAGTAATAGGTAAACATTAATTTCGTGGATATCACTTCTGTGACTGACATCACATCATTGGGTTGCTCTCCAGCAGACAAGAATGTCCACATACCAGGTGTTAATGGCACATCTTAAACAGTGACTGGTCTGTGATCACACTTGGATAATTCCTGTGTGATGTTTATTTTACAATACTTGAAATGTGCAATTCCCTTGTATTCTTATTCCTATTTATTCTATTTATCCCTTTCGTATATTTTATTTATATATGTCTCTATATTTATATATGTGTATATATATATATAATATTCTGCTCATGTTCTGTAACTTCTGTCGGTGCTGTGCTTTTGGAAACCGAATTTCCCAGAGGAACCCACCCGAGGGATTAATAAAGTTTTATCTTAATAATAATAATAATAATAATGCATTGGATTTATATAGCGCTTTTCAAGGCACCCAAAGCGCTTTACAATGACATTATTCATTCACGCTCACATTCACACACTGGTGGAGGCAAGCTACGGTTGTAGCCACAGCTGCCCTGGGGCAGACTGACAGAGGCGAGGCTGCCATATCGCGCCATCGGCCCCTCTGGCCAACACCAGTAGGCGGTAGGGTAAAGTGTCTTGCCCAAGGACACAACGACCAGGACAGAGAGGCCGGGGATCGAACCGGCGACCTTCCGGTTACAGGTGCCCCATCTTATCTTTTATCTTATCTTATCTTATCTTATCTTATCTTATGTTTGTCTTTTGTTGTATATATGTGTAGTTTTATTAATTATAAAGTTTTGAGTGACCTACCCTGGGACTACAGGTGTAAATAAGCAGTTTTCCTATAATCTGGCATGTTTACACTTTACATGTTTGGTATATTGTTGTTTATTAAAAGGTGCTATCCCTCTTAAATGTTTTTTGTTCTGCTTTTTTTTTTAAAGAGAGACATTTTTTCCTGTTTGATACTGCTGCTGACAAACTTTGCATTCATTTTCATTTTTTAAGTATTAACAAACTGGTTTCCATTTTGGGAAGAATAAGTTCACACACTGGTCAAATATTCACACATTTCTCAAAAAATCGCATATTGACTTCTGTCTTTACTTAGTCCTGGAGAGATTTTGGTTAATTTATTTTTCTCTGTTCATTCGTCTTTTATTGGTCTCCCATCCACCCACATTTCCAGGGTTGGCAGGATACTGAGCAGTGCAATTCTGTGAAGTACTGAGCTAGTGAGGTGGTCACTTTGCTATTTAAAGTTTTATAGTATTTAAAATGTTATATTAAATGAATCTTTAAAAACCTGAATGTGAAAGTTCGCTCTGTTTGGTAAGTCGTATCTGAGGTTAGGTAACTAAATGGTGCCTTCAATTATAGATCCGTTATTTGTTATTTTCTCAGTTATTAAATCACTTACAATGGGAGACAATGTCTATTAAATGAGAAAATGACGGGGAAAAAGGATGTGAACATTTAAATTAAGTGAAAAATGGGATTAAGTGAAACAGTGAGCTAGCTCTTTGATGGAGAAGAAACATGCAGTCAGTCAGGAGCAATGTTCCCTCTAAGCTGCGCACGGTCTCTGCGCACAGAAAATCTGTGTTGCGCACAAAAAAAATTAACCTGAATTGAAATTAAAATTAATACTTTAACAATTCTGTTTTGCAGTGTTAGTCAGTGAGTGACTGGCTGCTCCCATATTGTATTAGAACGATGCCACCTTATCCTATAATCCAGCCAATAATGCGATTTACATTCGTATATACGCAGCTAATCAACGTGGTTGACAGGCTATGACAGCGTCCTTATGTGCCGACACCGGTCTTTTAGCTGGCAAAGCGGCGTGGCTGATGTGGAGTGAAGCCACGTTAATGACAACGTGTACAACCATTGGAGATGTGAGCAGGACAGACGGAACAATTGACGGAAAAAGTGTGGACTTTATACCAGTTTTTAAATTGTGTTGATAGGCCACGTAAAACCAGAGTTGTGATTAAAAAAAAAAAATGCAATGTTTGGTTTTCTTCCTGAATACTGTCGTTGTTTATATTTACTGCGGGAAGAAACGGTAAAAACGGCGTTTTATAAGAAATAAGGCTCGAAAGCACTCTCCACCTGTGAGCAAAAACAAACTCCACCCCCCTCTCCCTTTCCTATTCGTCCAAAAAAGTACCATGTCGACCAATCAAAAAATGATATGGCAACGTGGCATCTAGTTGTTAAGAAACGGGGGGAAGTTTTAGGAGTGACGGCGGTGCTTTGATATGTGAGAGATTTGAGACGTTTAGCGCAAATCTTGTGTAGTTAGTGTGTAGTGTAGTTTTGTTGTGTGTGTCAGAACAATGAAGCGAGTACTGAATGTTACAGGTGTTACAGCAGTGATACATCTCCTGTTGTCAGGCCTGCAGGTATCAGGCTGTTGTTCTCCTTTATCTCATAGTGGACAGAAATTATTTTTTGGAGTGGCGCGAATGATTTGTGTGGCATCAGATTTGATGCAGAACAGCTGATTGTTCTGTAAATAGTTTGAAATGTTTATTTAAAAATGCCTTGGCTGCATTTTAAAAAAAAATAGCTGCAAAAATCTTTGTTGTTTGCCAAACTGAGTTGCTTTTTTGAAGAAGTGACTATATAATTAATTGCCCAGCATTGGTCATTATATACTGTATTTTGCAGACAGAGAGTTACAGGACTCTCTCCCAGACCACAGACCACAGACTCATAATACAAGTCAGAGCTTTTTTTAAAAAGAAAGAAAGTTGTGTTTTCAAAATTGGAGTTCAAATTATTTTTACTTCCAATAGTGTTAACATACTACACAGGTCAATGACTAGATTTTTTTTACATTTTCATTGTAAGTGGGATAAAGCAGTTAATTAAAAGTAGTCTAACATAAATGTAAGTACTGTAATTTGATTATTTTAATAAACCATGTAACTTGGATGGATTAGATGCCGGCGCGACCACAGTGCACACGTCTGATGTCGCTCACAGTGGTCCAAGGGACCGCTCAGGGAGTTTGTGTGTTCGCTCAGACACGTGAAAAATTAGAGGGAACATTGGTCAGGAGACCTTTATTTAAGAGTGTCGGACATCCTTAAACTGCTGCTTACACCAGTGAAGCATCATTCACTTATTTGGAAATAAAATCACAGAGGGCTCAGAGGGACTTTGACTTTGAGACAAGATTAGAGCCAAAAGCCTGTTAGAGAGTCGCTGATGGGTTAATACCTGAATGCTCAGTGCCAGACATGTTTTATGCAGGAAGTAAAACCAGCTGTTTTCTCTTCAAAGTAAAAGTTGAAACCATTTCATGTCTTGGGTCTTCCTTTTGGAGAATCCCTCACTGTAGTTCAGATGGGCTTTCTCCATCTGTGCACCTTGAAATAGGCCACAATTAGTAAAAACGTTGAGTTCTGACAGCAAAAAGTAAAAATCAGACAAAGCTTCAAAAGTTTATCAGTCAGCAGCCACTGTGTGCCCGAGAGATGCTCTGCAGTGATGTACTGTGTGGTGTAGAGAAACAGGAAACAGTTCAGTGCATTTAGGTATCAATTGTAATAAATAATCGATTTAAAAACAAAGGAAGGTTGTGTTCAAGGTGTTGGATACTGAAAGGACAGATTGAGCAGGGCAGCTTCAAAGAATAATTCAGGCCTATTTCAGCCTGACATATTTCTTATTAATGCATTTGTAGCCCTGTTGGTCAGGCTGACTTTAAGGAGATAACAGCGATAGTTGTGAAAACCACTCGTACCTCGGTCTTATGTTCCTTTAGCAATAGAGACAAATTTAAGGGCAGCTGTGGCTCAGTGTGATCCCAGTCTCGTGTGTGTGTGTGTGTGTGTGTGTGTATGTGCCTGTGTGTGTGTGTGTGTGTGTGTGTGTGTGCCTGTGTGTGTGTGTGTGTGTGCCTGTGTGTGTGTGCCTGTGTGTGTGTAAGGTAAATGGGGACAGTCACTCTCATCTTTTATGTCAGACACAATGAGCACAGAAATGAATGTGTGACGATTAAAGAAAACCCCTCTTACCAGAATTTTCTAAGGACTTGTGGGGACTTTATGTCCTCGCAAGGAAATCGGGTCCACACTGTACCCACAGAGGGCCATAATGTCCATGTGAAAACAGATTTATGTCTCCACAACATGTAATACAAACACACAAACGAACACACACACGGTGCTGTTTAATGGAGTTCCCTGAAGCAGCCTGGTGGCTCATTGCTGCCATCAGCTGGTCAACTACAGAATACTCACTTACTGTAATATTTACTGTATATGCTTACTAATATTTACAGTATATATTACTGTAATATTTACTTATATACAGTATATTTCTATATATCCTGTCATATTTTCAGCTTGGTGGCATTACTCAAAGCTTTATTGCTCATAGTGGTGTTCACAATATTACTTTGTCTTCTGTATTTAAACTTCTTTTTCCAGTGTGATAATTGGTTTCCTTTTTCTGTTAAATAATGTTGTTATTGATTTCTCTTTGGGTGTTATTTACAGTTTTCCAAAAGACCATAAGCCAAAAAATGGAAAGATTTATAATTAAGTACATAAAAATAAAAAAAATTACGTTGCATGTAAAGAAAACAAAATACTAAATGAAAAAAATGTAAACTTTAACTTATGTAATGTAAACTTAATCCAAAAGTCATCCTCTTTATTATAAATCATCTTGTCTTTCATTAAAAATGACTTTTGTCATTGCTGGATCTAACACTAATGTAAACAGAACTGGTCCTAGCACTGAACCCTGTGGAACCCCATAATTAACCTTAGTGTGTGACAAGCACTCTCCATTCACATGAACAAATTGCAGTCTATTAGATAGATATGATACAAACCACTGCAGCACAGTACCTGTAAGACCTACAGCATGCTCTAATCGTTCTAATAGGATATTATGCTCAACAAGATTCAAGATTCTTTATTTGTCACAAGTGTAGTCATAAAAGTGCAAGGCATTATAAACAATAAACAATAAGTAAATTGACAGATATTGACAGAGCAATCCAAGTAAACAGAGTGACCAGAGTGACCACAGTAATATAAACAGTAGTGAAGCAGCATGATCAGTGTAGCAATGTGCGATGTAATAATAAATCAGATATGATATGAAATAAGACAGGGAAAGTTCTGGAATGTGACAAGAACATGATATAAGGTCCTGTTTCAGTCACTTATGCTGACGCTATGAGGGGAGTGGGAGCACATTCTGATTTAGGACTCGGACAGCCTGAGGATAGAAGCTCCTCTTGAGTCTCTCTGTTTTTGACCTGATAGTGTGGAACCTTCTGCCTGATTGCAGAAGTTCAAACAGTATGAAACGCTGCACTGAGGTCTAGCAGGACAAGCACAGAGATGAGTCCACTGTCAGAGGCCATAAGAAGATCATTTGTAACCTTCACTAAAGCTGTTTCTGTCCTGCGATGAGCTCTGAAACCTGACTGAAACTGTTAGGATAATCTGTTAGGTATTTGACTACTCTTTCAAGAAGTTTTGAGATTAAAGGAAGGTTGGAGATTAGAAACACCATAGGATCCGGTAACAGTGTTTTGTGTGTGTGATTGTATTGAATTGTCTTACGGTTAGTTTCTTTTCTGATCTATTTCAAATTCACTTCCGAGCCTTCAGATACAATTTAGTGTTTAAGTTTTATCAACAGCTTAATAAGGTTTAAGCTGCAGGTGCTTCTTTTTAACACATTTAGCCTAAAAACTTTTAAGACCCAGGAGTTTTTAGGTGACCTGTTAATATTGGTGATGAAGTTATTTCTAGTCCCCTTATCCACAATCGCAGCACACTCTGGTGCAGTCACTGGTGTGTCCCTGAGCTGATCCTCTCGTGTTATTTTGGGGGTCAGCTGTCCCGTGAACAGGACCCTCCTCCTCCTCCCGTTCTTCTTCCGTCTGTTGCTGTCTCTTCTTCACCTCCTTCACTCTGCTGATCCTGGTAAGACTTTTTCATTCCTCCCTTCCTCAGAAATCTTACTTACTTGTGTTCACCGTTCTTACTGCTGCGTTTGGGTACACTTCCAAAAGTGGACTACTTTGTGGAACAAACTGAATATGTATTTTTCCTCCTGTTTCAGGCATAAATGGGGCCTGTTGGTCATTTTTAAAGATGAAAAAATGTTTTTGCTGGTGTGTTTTCATTTTGTTAAAAAACTTTAATGTACAACATGGAAAAGACATGAAGAGCTTTGTAATGGCAGCCATGACACAATAAAGGGCTGTGTCACTGTCAGTGTGTCTATATTCAGCCCTTCAGCACTTTCATACACAGCATGACTGGAATATAAAAAAAATACCTGCATTTGAAGAAAGCAGTGTCTTATTCTTTAAGGATCATTTTGATAATTCAGTACAGTGAAAAATGTGATATATGTGATAATTTTAAAGGTATGCAGGTGTTTTATTTGGGAAGAAACTCTCCTTTCTCTTCTCATGCCTCCTTTTACTTCAGTTTAGTTGGTGGACTGTTCGCTTTGTCACATGTAAACAATTTTGGCCTCGCTTGTGCTGTTTTTGGTTGTCTCCTTTTTCCAAAGGTTTTCTTTTTGGCTGTTCTGGCTCATTCTGACAGTAATGTCTTTCTTCTACTTTTGCAAATAGATTTTATTTTGGAGGCATAAAGTGAGGTCAGGTGTAGGATCATTTGTCCAAAACTAAGAATGTCCTTAAAAAACACAAAAAAGAAACAAGCGTAACGGTGATATTTTAAGATTTAGCTGATGATCAAGAACAAAGAATGCAGTTATTTAAAGTCAAGATTGTGTTCATGTGGTTTTTCCATCATCCAGCTCGAGCACAGTCATCAAGTAAAAACATTACCATGAGCAGTTTATTTAGTCGTGGTCAACAGTTTGTGATTCAGGGGGAGGGGCTGTGATTGGTTGCGTAATATAGAGGGGAGGGGCTTAGTGTCTTTTTGCAGTGGGGGTGGTGGGGGGGCATAACAGTGGAAACATGAAACAGACAAACAAAACAAACAAACAAAAAAAACAAGTTTATATTAATGTTGAGCCTTAAAATCTGTGACTGTTTGCCTGGAACCATATTTGGACGCTCTCAGAATAGATGAGACTACAACAGCTGTAGCCTGCAGTGTGTGTGTGTGTGTGTGTGGGGCAGAGTTGGCTATCTCACTGTGATGGCTAATTTTAACTTGACAGATACAATAACGGTGGCAGCCGTCATGTTGCAACAGAGCTGTGGACACACACACATGCACACACACACAGAAGAAGAGGCGATGAGCTCGATGAAGCCTGATGGGAAAATAAAAGTAATGTTGGTTGCCGATTAAAGGTTCCTTCCCCTCACTGTACAAGGCAGTTTTATCAGTTTCAAAGACATCAAACCTACCGTGAAGTCACCGGTTGATTTATTGATTAGACAAACTGTAAATCTTTGCATTTTATACATTCTGGGTGTTAACATGTTGTGTTTTTTCATGGGACCATATTCACATTGTCAGTTTTTTGTTTGTTTGTTTTTTAAATCATTTTCTGGATACATTTTAAAGATAAAGGTGAATGGATGATGGAAAATTAAAGAAATGTAATGAAACACAACCTTATAACTTATAGACTCCTGGTTCTTGGAACATCTGGTCCAAGAGAGACTTTTGGAGTCTGAGCTTGTTTCCTTTAATAGTTGTACTTTGTCTTTTGACTTGCACCCTAAACTGAAGCTTACCGGAGACCGGAGACAGTACAAGACATGGATGTAACTTCCTGGTCAGAAAAAAGAAGCCAGTGCTTATGTGCTTAAGGTGACATTGGATGTGGTTGCAAAAACACTTCAGTCTACAGAAGTCTATTCAGAAAAGGCTTTTTGATTTGATATCTGCAAACATTTTCCTCCTGAGTTTATTATAAATATAGGCTTAATATTTAGTAAATTACTATGTGCAAACTCAAGGATTATTTGTGGTATGAAACTGCAGTTTTCCAGTCAGTGGGTGATATCTTGGTTGGTAGCTACATCTGTTTTTTGTTGTGGTGCAGGTCGATATTTGTAGTTAAACATGAGACAAAACATGACAGAAACCAACCAATGCTGCCTTCACTGTATGACATAGGCGTGTGGGAGGCAACGGCAGACACTCGAGTGAATCTATGGAACATTAAAGTGGTTGTGAGGCTGCTGTGATCTGTCACAGCTATCAGTGAGCTAAATTTAAAGTTACAGCTGCCAGATACTTTACATTGGATTAACATGTGCTAAACAATGGAAAGCATGTTTGTCATTGGTGTGAGCTGTTTATGAGCTGTGTAGTTGTTAAAGTTTTTCAGTAGGTTTTTCAAACTCACTGACCTCCAAAATTAAACTTGTACATTTTTAAAGAATTGAGTCCATAGAGGAATCCTTCTGTTACACTTGGATCAGGACATAGCTCCCAGATCTAAATGCTCAGCTTTCAGAAACAATTGCTTTTTGTCATATAGCTCAATTAAATATTAACGGGTATATGAATAGAGTGAAATCAAAGTTTTTTTTCCTCCTGCAGTTTGAATGAGTGACGTCTAACAGGTAAGTTTTACTTCATCTTGTTAGGTTCTCTGTAAATCTCTGTATCTGCCTGCTGTAAAAAAAAAGAAAATCCATGCGCATTAGTTCCAGAACACTGACAATGGAGACGTCGGTGGAAGCAGCTGAGGTGTTGGTGCCTCCCACATCTGACAAGGTGTCTTCCCTGGAGCCTGAGAGCAGCGAGGGTGAGACGGCAGGTGCAGCTTGCTCCGCCTCCTCTCCTGACAATCTGGACCCTGTAGAGCAGTTCAGTCGACAGCTGAATGACATCATCTACACGTATAGCTCTGCAGCCGGCGTCCTCAACAAACAGGTTTTAAAAAGTTAACAACACCTGCTCCTTGATGTCTGGCTGCTGGTGATGTGTGCCAAACAAATGTAAAAAAACAAAAAACAAAAAAAACCCCAATGTTTTATACTGTTTTGGATGTAGAGTGGGGTGGAGGCGGAGGTGGAAAAGGTGAAGGAGGAGGCAAAAGATGACATCACAAGCGCCGTGGACACAGGTGACACAGGTGAGGCAGCCAGAGAGCAGGATGGTTTTATTCCTTTACCACTGATCCCAGTTCCCAGTAAATACTGCAACCATCCAACCATCAGTCAACCCCACAAAAACCCAAATGAATCTGAAATGTATCTGCATGTGGACTTTAGTAAACTCTCTATTCTGGAAAGTTTTAATGTTGAAGTTTTGTTTCTGATTCAACTAATTTTTGGTGCTTTTGACCTGATCGCACTGACAGGTGTCAGGTACAGTCTTATTAGCCCCACAATAGAAACAATTTTTAACCCATGCACCTTAAAAGAACTGAACTCTAAAATGAAACTTACATTGTCTATTGTTGTAATATTATCCTGCTCATGCTGAGGATGAACTGCATTTATTTATTTATTATTTACACTATTAGCTCTTAGCTTAGTTTATATGCAAGTTACTTGAGCTTTTATCTTCTTTTTTATCTTGCACTTTTAATACTTTGCACCACTGACAGGAGTCTCATTCTTTTTTTATTTAGCTTATAGCGCCTTTGATGAGCAGCAACACCTTTTCTTTAGAAAAATAAAATTTAAAAAGCCAGAAACATGAGAGGGTGAACCATCTCGTTATTAATACAAAGTATAATTAATTTTAAAAAACAAAGGGAAATTGTTTTTGTCACAGCATATGAAAGCTTAAATAATGCACACTATATCCTGTGTGTATTATCAAAATGCTAATAACTGTATTCTTCTCTGCAGAGGCCTCTCTCGTCATGCAGGCCCTGAACGAACTCTCTTCTCCAGAGGAGAAACTGGAAGCTCTGGTCAGGAAGTATGCTGAGCTGGTAAGGAAGCAGCTGAAGTTTTTAATGTTGATAGCTGGAAGTATTTATACTGTTTCTGGCACTGCATCTTTAAAATTCATAGTAAGTGCCTCTCCTTGTGTTCGCAGGCGGCCTTGCGGCGCTGCGATCTGCAGACATTGAGTGCTCTGCAGCAGAAGTTGTCCGTTGTGCTGGAGGAGCGGCAGCAGCTGCAGGCCGAGTATCGCAGCAGCATCGCAGCTCGCAGCAAACTGGAGAGTCTGTGCAGAGAGCAGCAGTCATTCTACAATGTTCTGAGGGTGTGAAGGATGTTTGCATTTACTTTGGCACAGCAGCAGAAACTATTGAGACATAATTTTTAATCCACTTTCATGATAAGCACAAACCGTATAAAAACACGATTTAAACATCTCATTTTTTTGTAGCATTCTAAACATGTGAAGTAGAAATTAGATGGTGGTTATTATCTGCAAGAACTGATTCACTTGTACCGGAAGAAGGAAAGTTGAAGCCTAACTGAACTCTTTTTCTTTCACCTTCCCCCTTCTTCCATTCACTTCTCCCCGACTGCCACCACTACCTCCTCCAGGAGGAGACTCTGCAGCGCTGCAAGGAGGATGAGGAGAAGAGAACGGAGATCACCACCCACTTCCAGAGCATGCTCGGTGAGATCCAGAGCCAGATTGAGCTGCACAGCGCACGAAATGAGAAGCTGTGCCGTGAAAACGTCAACCTGACCGACAAGTTGGAGAACCTCATGACCCAGTGTGAACGGAGGGAGGAGGTGAGAGGTCACAGGTCAACATTACATATTAAAATGTATTTTCAGATATCTTTGAATAGAAAACAAAACTTTAGAGTTACTTCAGAGACGTTTTTTTCTTTTTGATTCATTGGTAAATTGATCCATCGATCCACCCATCCATTCTCTTTAGCTTATCCAATTCAGGGTCGTAGGGGGGCTGGAGCCTTTCCCAGCTTTCATAGGGCGTAAGGCTTGAGAAAATGATATGAAGGTAAATTCTTTTCTGTTAAAGATGCTCCTCCTCCTTCCTGCAGAGTTTGGAGAAGATCAACAAGCATCGTGACCTGCAGCAGAAACTGATTGAAGCCAAACTACAGCAGGCCAACGCTCTGCTGACCGAAGCTGAGGAGAAACACAAGAGAGAGAAGGAATACGTGAGTGTGCCATTGCTTCCATTGTAACCAGTGAAGAAATAAAGGATACGCGTTTGTCCCAGCAGCTGAGAATTCACCCAAAGCTCTCCGGATATCAGTTATGTCAGTTTATCAACAAACTTTGGCATGTCAATTCTAAAAGGTCATATCAATGAATATCATTAACAGTATTATGTGTCTGTTTTAGAAATTCCATTTAAACACATTTAATGTGACTGTCAGCACGGCAGTCTTATTGCAACATATTCTCATCCCCGTGTGTCAGCTGCTCCAGTTTGGTCCGACCTTTCCTTTTACATAAGTGATGCACTGACACTGGCAAAATTATCCATCAAGACTTTAATGATCCCATTTCAGAGAACTAGAAAGTTATGAGGTTCAAGTCCCTCAGCACTAAAAGCTACTCTGCAAGGTTCTGGGAAAACTGGTGATTTGAAGTAAATGGTGCTTTTTTTTTTCACCAGTAACCCTACAAGTTGAAAAGTAATGAATTGGGTGTCACAGACCTGTCTCACTAATGCAATAACCACGACACTTTGTGCATAAAGGCTTTGACGGTCAGGGGATGAGAACGGGCTGCTTACTGTTAGCTTGATAATCAAGATGAATTTTCTCTAAATCTGTTTTGAAGGCCACGCAGATTAACTGTATACTGTCTCTGTCACCTTAGTTGCTTAGGGAGGCTATTGACAAAACAAAGAAATGCTTCGCTATGAAGGAGCAGGAGCTGGCCATGAAGAAGAAGGTAAAGAAACGTCTTTAACGTCTGGCTCTGTCTGTTCTCTTCTAACCAGTTACTGGTTCAGGCTGCTGAATGGAAACTGCAGGCTCAGACACTCAGAGAGCAGGGGACTGTCATGCAGGCGCAGGTGAATATTCACTGACTAAACTAACACGCTGACCGCAGGACAGGGAGCTGAGGCTGAGTCAGGCAGATTACTGCAGGTGTCACATAAGACCACAAATGAGCTGAATGCACTTATTTTGTGCATGACGGCTTAAAACGTCTCCACACTGTGAGGAATAATATCAGAAAACTGCTGTTCTCTTTATTAATTATATAAAACAAAAATAAGCTATGTGGAAAATCTGAATTTGTTAAATGCATTTGAAAAAAAAACAATTTTACAGAGAAATGCATATATGTAAGTCTCATTCACATCTTTCCGTCTAGTGCAAAGATACTTAGAGTATACTTAGAATATTGCATCTTACTTGAACATGGAGATTTAGTCTGGGCCTCAAAAATCAGTACATGGGAAAAAATGACTGCAGTTAAGTTTAATTTGTTCTAAACTTGTCTAACCAAGATCTATTTGAGGTTTTTTTGGAGGTTTTCTTGCAGGAGCAGCAAATAAAGCTTGATTTTAGTTTGTCATCATATTATTTAAATAGAAATATGAGGGATCTGTTAACGTATCTGTCTTATGACTCTGACTTATCAACCTTCCTCTCCAACCACAGCTGACCCTGTATGGTCAGAAGTTTGATGAGTTCCAGGCAACTCTGGCCAAAAGCAATGAAATCTACGTCCGTTTCAAAAAGGAGATGGAAAATGTGAGTTTTGACCTGTGTGTGTGTGTCCATGTAAATGGATGGTTGTTGCTCTAACACGTTTTCCTGACTTTGGATGGATCTGACACAAATCTGATTCATAGCTTTTATTTTGTTTTTGGTTTGGGGTTTTTTTTTTTTGTTTTTTAGATGTCAGACAAGATGAAGAAAGTGGAGAAAGAGTCCAATCTGTGGAAGACGAGGTTTGAGAACTGCAACAAGGCTTTGACTGATATGATAGAAGAGGTAAATGTTTACAATGCACTAGCTGGAGAATTTACTCATGATTGGAGAGAGACCTTGGTTAATCCTTTTTGAGTCCATGTGGTGCCAGTGCCTTATCGATAAAAACATGATTGTTCTTGGTACCAATTTTTTGGCCCCAGCACGGGACCGAATGGATGCTGGATGCATGTACAGTATTTCCTTAGATTCAGTTACTCTGTATTTTACAAAGTGGTCAATGGGTAGACACTCTTCCAATTTATTAGCTAATTCCTAGGCTGTCAGATTTAGGGCCACAGTATAGATGCCTGCTCCAAATCCATGAATTAAATTCCATTTTATTTATACAGCACCAAATCACAACAACAGTCGCCTCAAGATGCTTTATATTGTAAGGTAGACCCTACAATAATACATACAGAGGAAAACCCAACAATCATATGACCCCCTATGAGCAAGAACTTTGGCGACAGTGGGAAGGAAAAACTCCCTTTTAACAGGAAGAAACCTCCGGCAGAACCAGGCTCAGGGAGATGCGGCCATCTACCATGAACGGTTGCGGAGAGAGAAGAAAGACAGGATAAAAGACATGCTGTGGAAGAGAGCCAGAGATTAATAACAGCTATGATTCAGTGCAGAGAGGTCTCCTAACACATAGTGAGTGAAGGAGAAACACCCAGTGCATCATGGGACTCACCCAACAGTCTACACCTATTGCAGGCATAACTAAGGGAGGATTCAGGGTCATCTAACTATATGCTTTAGAGAAAGTTTGAAGCCTAATCCTAAAAGTAGAGATAGCATATGTGTCCTGAATCCAAACTGGAAGCTGGTTCCACGGAAGAGGGGCCTGAAAACTGAAGGCTCTGCCTCACATACTGGATCTGGTTAGATACCACATTTCTAAGATTTTCAGGGCAGAGTACAATAACCTCAGTTTTATCTGAATTTAGAAGCAGAAAGTTGGAGATCATGAAATAATCCCATCTATACATTTAAATATTTAGAGAACTGTTTTTCATGTGTCCAACATATTAGCTGATAAAAAAAAGATGCAATCAAACTGACTGCTTCCAGCAGACAAGCTAATCCATTTTCCAACTGGTCCTGGTACAAATGGGGTCTTGGGTCATGTTGCACCAGTGACCTAATTTTGCTGATGACACCAAGGCATCACCAAACCAAAAATCTTAAGTGATTCTTAAATACCCTACTCTAATAGCATCCTCTTTTTATGGTGTCATTTTGTCTCATTTTTTTCATCCCTTCTTGTTCTTCAGAGAACAGAGAAAGGTAGAGAGTACGATCTGTTCGTCCTGAAGATTCAGAAGCTGGAGAAGCTTTGCCGTGCCCTCCAGGATGAAAGGAAAGTGCTCTATGAAAAAATCAAGGATGTTCGCTACTCTAATGCCAACCTTCCAACAAAGGTCTTTGGCATCTCCAACCTCAATAACAAGCCTGAGGGTGCCGACGAATCTGCCCTACTGACTCCTGATGAGATGCAGGAAATCGAGGAGGAGGACCCGGTTCTGACAGAGGGCATGTCCCGCCTGAAGGAGGAGCAGACCAAGCTGCAAGAGTTTGCTGCCTCCCTGTTGACAACAACTGTTGACAATGAGGAAGAGGAAAATAATGAGTTAGACCTTGAAGAAGATCTAGTTTCATCTGCATTTTTCCATTTCAAAGCAAAACCTCAAGTCAAAGAGGGTCTGGATTCAGTCCCTGAGCAGGTGGAAGATGTAAAGTCAAAAGCACCAGATTCAGAGCTGCCACAGCCAGTGAAGGTGGAGGAGGTTCTAGATCAGGTTGTGCCTTCTGCAGAAGCCACAACCACTCAGGAGACAACTTTAGAAACAGCATTAGATCCGAATACAGAGGCGATAAAGGTTCAGACACAAGTTGAGGCTGAAGAGGTGCAGCAAGCGGAGCCAGACGCAGAGATCCAGCAGACTATCACACCTGTACCAAAACTAGAACCAGAACAAGCCAAAGCTGAAATAGGAATGGAGGCGATGAAGGCTGAGGTCCTGGAGGAGACCGGTGAGATCACACCAGGGGCAACAGTGAAAGATGTGAAAGACCAGGAGCAGTCCATTGAACCTACATCAGAATCAGACCCTGAGAAAGCCAAGTTTGATCCACAAACAGACGCAATGAAGGTTGAGATCCAGGAGGAGTCTGGTGAGGGCAAACCACAAGTGGCTCTGCAAGATGATAAGGATCAGCAACAGCCCACTGAATCTCTACTAACACCAGAGACTGAGAAAACTAGGGTCTCTCCCGCAATGGATGCAGAAGAAATGAAGGCCGAGCTCAAGGAGGAGACCGGTGAGGGCAAGCCAGTGGTGCTTCTACAAGACGAGAAGGATCAGCAGCAGATAGCCGAACCCATTCAGGCACCAGAAGCAGTCTTAAAACCCTCAGAGTCAGCCTCGTCTTCTGTGAACACTAAATCAGCTCCATCCTCTGACGCAGACCCCAAGAAGCAGGTCCCAAAGAAAAAGAAGAAGAAGAGTGGCAAGAATGCCAGCTAAAGTTAGAGTGTGTAGAAGGTGTGTGTGTGTGTGTGTGTGTGTGTGTGTGTGTGCTGTTATTTGGTGTTAATATGTACTTTTGCAATTAATTCATTTAAATGGTAGTATCAGCTAAAGTGTTCTCTCTTTACTGTTATTCAGTCTCACCAAACATCAACAAATGTATTTCACAGTTTGTTAGAATAAAGATTTAATTAGGCCTGACATGTCTTCATGAGTGGAATATTTTCTGGTAACTAACTGCAATGAAAAGCTAAAAAAGTGCCTTATGTAAGGCAAGGAAAATATAACCACTGGCTGGAGGTCAGTAAAAAGTATTTCTCTCCTAACCAAAGAGTACCGTGTGCTAAAATGACTCGAATAATAAAAATGATAATCTGACATTTCTCTGGTCTCATTTACTTTAACTTTATGAAAGTCTTTATCCTTTTAAAGCTTCAATATCAGCTGTCATATCTTCTTCTATAGCCACAGTGTACATTTTATGGTACATGTGAGAAGGCATTTTGTCTGTTATTTGGCCACTGCAGGGTTAGTATTTAAATTTCCATCTAGGAGAATTGCCTTTTTCTTTTTTTTTTTCTTTTTGCTTCATACCGAGTGTTTTTTCTCCATCTTTCTTAAAATATACACTTTTGTTTGTTGAGATTTATGGATGGTGGGGGGTCATAAGTGGATTTGAATTCAAATAAAGGGCCTGTTATGTCTTATCGACAATGATCCCCACAGGGTATGCCAATAGACTGGGGTAGGAGGCATCGACTTTATAACCAAGAACCAAGTTATTGCAGAAGTTGTTGCAGAATTTTACCTTCTAACGTGTTGTTAACAACATATCTGGAGCTTTTCCCAAACCTCACCAAAGAGCATCTGAAAATGAAGATAAATAAAAACCTGAATAATAAAGTCAAAAATTAAGGGTCCCCTGTGTATTGGAGAATCCATCTTATGGGTGAAAATCCTTAATCCTGGTCAGGTGCACACTAAAAAATTACACTACATAGGTACCACTGTGTGATGATGTGTTATTAAGAGGTCCTCACAAAGCATGACTGCTTTTCAGCACAGGAGTGCCAGAGTGCTGAAAGAGGAAACAAACTGCTCACTATTGTGTCAAAGTTTGGTTTGTTTGGACCCACCCATCCACCCTGACATCCACCCTGCAGTGAAATGGTCTCCGCAACTGTTGCTGATTAAAATAATGGTCGAAGTAATAAAGTTATTGAGGAGTACTTGGTGCGGGCTAGTTCTTTTAGGTTCAGCAGCTAACAAGATGGTGTATCGGTCAGGATACAGGAAGGAGGACAAGAGGCTTCCACTTTGCTGGATTGTCACCGCCAGCTGTTTTATTGCCACCTAGATGCTCAGTGTTGCCAGCAGTCTATAGTAACAAACAAGTTGCCATGAGTATATAAATATACAGCAACAACTTCACTAAGATAAACATAAATATTAAATGAAATACACCAACACATTCATCTGAATATACACATAACATAACATATATGACTTGAACTACCCCAATCTTACATCTCTTGCTCCAAACACAGAAGGGACACAGTTAAACACAGTGAAAATGTCATACATAGCCGAAACATCCACTCTAACTGTGAACATAAGGACTTTGGCGCCATCGTGTGGCCGAATAAAATTACTACATAATGGCGGCGGCCAGCGGCACATGCCTCTAGTCACGAGATGAAAACTCGCTGCTATAACGCGGTGGAAAGTAACTAAAGCCGCGGCAAACATCAGGATCGGAAAATAAACATATTTAAGGAAACTTACTTGCAGTCACGAACTTAACACTCGGAGCAACGAAGGATGGCAACCAGGAACACAGTTTACAAGGTAAAAAGAGATTTCACAGAAGCAATCTCCCCTTTCCCGAGTAGCAGCGCACTACCCCCAACTTCTGCCTACGTCATTTCCTACGGCTCCACCCCACACAATATTGCAGAACATAGACATAAAATCCCAGAGCCTTTTATACAGCCGCCCCCAAATGTGGTCACACATTTGCTCCCCAAAAAAGGCTCCCTAATCAGTTTCAGCAGGTGACTCGCTGTTCTTCTCAGTATCTCTGTCTTCCGCTGGCACGGCAGGCAAAACTACCAACCGAGCAACTGGTCTGGTGTAAACACGTCCATTAACTTTCACATCAGCAGATCTGACAAGTCCATCATCACTACGATGAATCTTGATCACATGGCCTATTGGCCACAAGGCTCGAGGCAGCTGCGGATCTGCAACCATAACAACTGCCTTCTCCAGGAGTTCAGGAGGAGTTGACTGCCACTTCTGCCTCACCTGTAAACCAGGTAAGTATTCCTTGATGAATCTTGCCCAGAACTGATCAGCAAGAATCTGTGAGTGCCTCCAGCATCGTCGACTGAGGTTCTCTGTCTCTGGGTAGACCACCTGGGGTAGTGATCCATCAGGCCGCCCCATGAGGAGACTATTAGGTGTCACAGGGTCCACATCGGCCACATCGATGGAAACGTAGCCTAAGGGCTTTGCGTTAAGGATCAATTCTACCTCCAGCAGAACTGTAAGGAGTACCTCCTCATGAAGAGGTTGGGAACCCACAAAGGTGCAGAGAGCTACCTTCACTGAACGGATCTCTCTCTCCCATACACCTCCAAAATGTGGGGCTGCCAGGGGGTTGAACTGGAATCTGATCTTCTGACGGGCGAGCTTCCTTTGCAATGTCTCTGACATGTTGGCAAAGGCTTCTCGGAGTTCTCGTTCTCCCCCTTTGAAATTGGTCCCACAGTCAGACCATAACTCTGTCGGTGTCCCTCTTCTGGCTATGAATCGCCTCAGGGCCATGAGGAATGCATCTGCGTCTAAGCTACTTAGGAGATCCAGATGTACCGCCCTCGTCGTCATACACTTGAAAATGATTCCCCAGCGTTTCTCGTGCCGTCTTCCTACCTTCACAAACATAGGCCCGAAACAGTCAACACCGGTTGAGTAAAAGGCTGGTTTGTACAGTCTAAGCCGAGCAGCTGGAAGGTCAGCCATCTTGGGAACAGAGGGCTGTGCCCTCCAACACTGGCACTCAGGACAGATTCGCTGTAACTTGCGAATTGCCTCTCTTCCACGCAGTATCCAATAAGATCTCATCAGCTCCGCGAAGACCCGTTCTGGCCCTGGATGATGCAGATCAACGTCGTATTTCTGGATAAGCAGACGTGTGAAAGGGTGTGAAGGATCCAGGACAATCGGATGCAATATAGGTCCGTCAAGACCTTCTAGGCGTCGCAACCGACCCCCTACTCTGATGAGGCCCGCTGAGGTATCCAGTTCAGGTGCCAGGGTAAGCAAGCGGCTTCTGGATGAGACAGGTTTCCTTTCTGAAAGCAATGTGTACTCCTCTGGAAATGACTCCTGTTGAGCCAACCAAAGGATGGCCTGTTCAGCATTCTGATAGTCCTCGGCACTAGGTGGCGCAGTCGAGAGCCCCTGACCACAACGCTCTTTAACAGTAACATCCAAGAGCTCCTGCCAAGTCTTGCATGCCATTCCATCCTGACAGGTAGGTGTGGAGGTGATAGAGGTTCCACAGAAGACCGTCTTTCGGAGCTCAAGTTCGTCATTACTGGGCTCGGAGCTCGGGTTCTCTGGCCAGGTATCAGGACTGTTGAGCAGAAAGGGGGGTCCATTAGACCACCGATTAGGCTCTTTGAGCTCGGCCAGAGCCTTCCCTCTTGTCAGGTCATCTGCTGGATTACTCTCTGAGTCTATGTAGCGCCAGGTACAGTGTTCTGTCAACTCCTGTATCTCAGCTACCCTGGCTCCTACAAAAACCTTGTAGCGGCAGGACTGTGAGCTCAACCAGGTGAGAACAGTGGTCGAATCAGACCATAGGACTGTTCTTTCAATCGCTGAGGTGAGTTCCCTATTCAGGGTACTGGCCAGCTGCGCTGCCAGCAAAGCTCCACAGAGCTCGAGGCGGGGAATAGAGAGAGCTCGTTTGGGGGCTACACGGGAGCGAGCTAGGATGAAGGTGAGGTGAACTTGCCCATCCTGTTCTACAGTCCTCATATAAGACACTGCTCCGTAAGCTTTCTCAGAAGCATCTGCAAAAATGTGCACCTCACGGATGGCCCCCTTTGAGTTAGCACTGGCAGGAACATAGGCACGTGGGAAGGTAAGGTGAGGTAAAAACTGAAGCTCCACTTCCCAGTCAGACCAAGCTTGCAGGAGGGTGGAAGGGAGATTCGAGTCGTCCCAACCATGCTTCTTATCCCATAGCTGCCTGAGAAGGAGCTTGGCCCACGTAGTGAAGGGTAACAGATAGCCCAAAGGGTCGTACTGTGAAGCTAGGACTCTATAGATGTTTCTGAGGGTTGGCATCTCATAGGACACGGGCCTGTGCTTATAACCCAAGGAGTTGGTATTCCAGTCCCAGCTGAGCCCGAGCGTGGTCTCTAGCGGGTTGGATTTGTCCTCGGCTAGCCACAGATCCAGACTCTGTGATCTAGCTTCTGGAGGCAAATGGCTCAGGACACTTGGATCATTACAAGCCCACTGACGTAGCTTGAAGCCACCTGATTTCAGCAACTCTCTTAGCCGATCCACCAGCTCTCTAGCTTCTTCCGGTGAGCCAACACTCTGTAGGCAGTTGTCTACGTAGAAACACCTCTTGATGGAGAATCTCAGGCTGTCATCAGGCTGTGTATGCTCCATCACATGACGCTGCAGGGCAAATGTGGCGCAGCAGGGGCTTGAAGTTGTCCCAAATGGCAGGACCTGCCACTCAAAGATTCTAGGGGGTTCATTCACCTTTAAGTCCCGCCAAAGGAACTTCAACAGGGGCCGGTTTTCAGGGAGGAGAAGTACCTGATGGAACATCCCCTTGATGTCTCCACTCACAGCTATGAGGTGTTCACGAAACCTGACCAGCACCCCCAACAGGGAAGCTCCAAGAGTAGGGCCAGGCAACAGGAACTGGTTCAGGGACTGTCCAAGGTATTTATGGGAACAGTTAAACACCAGGCGATTCTTCCCATTATGACTGACAAGATGATGTGGTATGTACCAGTTCTCCTTGGGCGAAGTCTCATGTGTAACTTCCTTCACGGCTCCTGATTGGATCAGCTTCTGCATTTCTGCCCTGTAGGCATCAGCCCGACCGGGATCCTTTAACAAGCGCCTTTCTGTACTTCGGAGCATGGGCATGACTGATTCCTTTGGTGCATTCAATGGCGGCATCTGTGGGTGACGGAGTAGAGGTGTAGCATACCTGAAGACTCCATCGACCATCCTGCGAGTTGTTCTTGCCTCGAGCATGGCCACAGCCTGCTGATCCTGTTTCGACCGAGTGACCTCCTTCTCGGATCGGTAAGGCACCACATCCACCTGCCAGAGCCGCTCCACATGCTTGAGCAACTCGTCTGATTGGGCGGATGTATACAGGGATAGGACAGGCTGGGTCTGCCGCCCCATGAAAAGACTTGGCCCTTGAAGGGTCCAGCCAAGCCGGGTGTGGACTGCTGCTGGGCCCCCCGGTGGGCCGAGGCGGACTGGTTCTATGGGGGTGATCAGGTGTGGCTGGTCTGAACCAATAAGGAGCAGAGGCTTGGCTTCCTTCAGGGCAGGGACCGGGATCCCATGCAGGTATTTGTACTTCCTTCTCAGCTGATCGATAGGATAGGTATGGTGAGCTAAGTTGAGATGATCAGCTGTGAACGCTCCGTCAATCTTGTAGTAGGATCCAGGGTTGGTAGCAGCAGAGACGCTGAAGGATACAGTATGTCCGTGAAGCATTTGAATATCTTGGCGGACGGTTCGTAATGGCAGGTCCTCCGGGATGCCTGTCAGACCAAGAGTCTTTGCAGCAGCGGGGAGCAGCATGGTCCTCTCTGAACCATCGTCAAGTATAGCAAAGGTGTCTAGAGTCCGCTCTCCATGGCTCAAAAGCACAGGTACAATCTTTAGCATGACACGATTGCCAGCCCCATGGTGATCAAGGTAGAGTGAGCCCGAAGCTGAACTGGTTAGGCAGCTTTCCTCCTTTGCAGCCATGCCAGCGTTGTTTCCTTCTGTCCTGGCTAGGGATGGGTACTGGTGTCCGGTGCCATGATGGCACCGGTTCTGACATAAACGGTAGTAACCAGACCGAAAAGCAGCGCACATTTCGGTGCTTTATTTCGGTGCTTTTTTTTTTTTTTCCTGAGCCAATTCTAGCCAATCATTTTACGTTTCTGAGGATAGTAGGCGGGGCCAGGTACGTACGTTCTTTTAGAGCAGAGCTACAGATTAAAAATGCCCAAGGCGAAGCGATCAAAAGTCTGGCTGTACTTCTCAGCAAAAGATGCAAACTCAGCAGCCTGCAACAAGTGCTTTAAGCTGATACTGTGATAGTGTCAAAGGAGGTAACACCTCAAATCTGATGAAACACCTGGGGACGTATAGCGTTTTTTTTTAAAGCCGAGAAATGCGCCGTGTTTGATAGCTTGCTGCGAGACCTCACACCGTGCACATCTACTGCGGGTGTGGTGCCTGTTATCGGACCGGAGTTAGCAAGATCCCCCAAAAACCCGAAGAGGAGAGTCCTGGCCCCTAGCCCTGTCAGCGTAGCAGAAATGATGACGGATGATGATGTCAGCAGCAGCCGTTCTCCTCTGCGTGAGTAGCTTAATGTTGTTCGTGTGTAATTTACGTTGAGTAGGCTAACCACGTTATTACATTAATGCATGTAAGGTGAACTAGCAAACACCGTGGTAGTTACATGCGGCTGTCTTCTTGTTTGATGGCAGATACTCCCTTCACCCTGGCCAAAAAGGCTAAAATGACCAAAGAAAAAGTGGAAAACAGCTAAACATGAGAGGTTTTTGGACAAAGTTTGTATTTTTTCCATTGTTTAAGCACTGCTTCCAGCCAAGACTGATACCATATATGCCCTATAGCTGCAGAAAAGGCTAACATTGTTATCTTTTTACAAAAAAACAGCTGAACATGAGAGGTTTTTGGACCAATTTTGTGTTTTTTCCATTGTTTAAGCACTGCTTCCAGCCAAGAGTGATACCATATATGCCCTATAGCTGAAGAAAAGGCTTACATTGTTATCTTTTTACAAAAAAAACAGCTAAACATGAGAGGTTTTTGGACCAATTTTGTGTTCTCCATTCTTTAAGCACCAGTTTGAGCACCGTTTAAGCACCGGCACCGTTTCAAAAGTACCGGTTTGGCACCGGTATCGGATAAAACCTAAACGATACCCATCCCTAGTCCTGGCATTTACCTCGTGAAGAGCCAGCAGATGTTTGCCCTGGCAGAGGCTGCAGGGTTTTTTTAGTGTGCACTGAGCAGCTAAATGAGTTCGGGCACAGCGCCAGCATCGTTTATTGACCTGGATCCAGTCATTTATTTCCTCTTTGGAGAGCTTGGCTACATCATCACATTGGCTAAAATAGTGTTCTGTGCTCTCACAGTAGGCACAGTAGGCTTTGCTCTTGACCTTCCCTCTAGCTCGGCTCTCCTTCGTTGGTGGAAAGGTGTGTTCTGATGGCCCCTTTAGGTTATGTAGGACTGTCACGGTTTGTCGGCCTGGACAGGCCTCAGCCTTTACACTGGTCCTTTCTCTACTGCTTCTTATGCCTGCTTGGCTGTCAAAGCCTTGACACCAGGACTCCTGACGAAGCCATGCAGATAGGTTGTACAGAGTATAGGTGCTCCCAGGCTGCTTGAACTGGTGTCGACGAAAATCAGCTCTCTGTTCGGCAGGAAGCTTACTTATTAGTCGGGCAACATGGGACCCACAGTTCAACTCCACTTCTCCTTCCAGTCCTAATGTTTGTAACAGCCCAACTAGTGACTGCACCTGAAGGGAGAACCTTTGGAAGGCTACTGTGTCACCTCGCCTTATTTCAGGACCATCCAGGACACTTGCTATCTTTCTCAAGGCGAGCTGATGAGGTTGTCCAAATTTGTCGTGGAGGGCTGCCATGGTGTCAGTATATGGCTTGGGTGAGTTCAGGTAAGCATCGGCGATAAGTCGAGCTTCATCTAGCTTGAGGTGGTCCACAAGTATCTGATACTTGAAGAGCTCAGTAGCATTAGGAGGGAGTAGGTTCTCTAACGCCATGCGGAGCCTAGCAAACTCAGAGGGATCAGAATGAATGAACCTTGGAATGGTTGGTTTGGGCCCCCTGTACACTAGCTCAGCTGAAAGAGCAGCAGATGAGTTATTGCAGTGCCCACTGGTTACTCCAGTGACCGGACAGGGGGAACTGGCTGGAACAGGCTTGGTTGGGAGAAAACCTGTCTTACTTGGTGCCCAGCAGGAGGGTGGCACAGATTGTTGTGGAGGGGCATGAAACGTGTTTCCATCCTTAACCACAGGGTCCTGATATGGGGTGCAGCGTTGACTTGGCAGCGAAGGCTCACCAGCGAAATACGCTGTGCGGGGTAGAGGGCGGTACTGTACACCATCATCGGAGAATTGGTCGTCAACCTTCATTTGGGAGAATCCTATGTGCAACTGTTCCACTGGTTCAGGCCATGGTGGTGGGTCGGGCCACACCTCCTCATCCTCCTCCTGTGGCATTGTCTGAGGGGTGGTGTATACCTCTCCTGAACCGCACTTGGGGGGATGACTGGTGCTATACTGTGAGGCAGTCAGCTGAGCCATATCCCTCCTCAGCAGGTGAGCCACTTCAATCAGCTCTCTGAGGTCACTCTTTGCCTCCTTCAGTTCTCTGAGGCCCTCCTGTAAAACTTGCTGTGACTGGAGTAGCTTCTCTCTTTCGGCCTGCAAGGCTCTGAATTCTGTATGGACTGGGTGTATTGAAGACCCTGGCCAATTGGAAGGTGCAAACTCAGGTGAGAGGCTCCTATTAAGGTCCACATCTTGTTCACTTCTTCCCAGTGGAGGGGGTGTATTGTAATACGTCCCATCCCTGTCGCTGTAGAGGGGTGGTGTATGACTATACTGAGGCTGAACTCTCCCGCTTCTTGTGTGAGGCTGTGGGGTGTCCCACAGCAGCATTTCCCTAAAGGGGTGGCCTGTGTAGTTAACATCAAAGTCCTCAAACCGGCTTGGTCGCCGTGTGTGGCGTTTAGGCCTTACATCAGGACATGTCGCTCCATCTGACTCCATCTTGATAACTGCTATCCGGCTCGAAGGACCAATATTGAGGAGTACTTGGTGCGGGCTAGTTCTTTTAGGTTCAGCAGCTAACAAGATGGTGTATCGGTCAGGATACAGGAAGGAGGACAAGAGGCTTCCACTTTGCTGGATTGTCACCGCCAGCTGTTTTATTGCCACCTAGACGCTCAGTGTTGCCAGCAGTCTGTAGTAACAAACAAGTTGCCATGAGTATTATAAATATACAGCAACAACTTCACTAAGATAAACATAAATATTAAATGAAATAAACCAACACATTCATCTGAATATACACATAACATAACATATATGACTTGAACTACCCCAATCTTACATCTCTTGCTCCAAACACAGAAGGGACACAGTTAAACACAGTGAAAATGTCATACATAGCCGAAACATCCACTCTAACTGTGAACATAAGGACTTTGGCTCCATCGTGTGGCCGAATAAAATTACTACATAATGGCGGCGGCCAGCGGCACATGCCTCTAGTCACGAGATGAAAACTCGCTGCTATAACGCGGTAGAAAGTAACTAAAGCCGCGGCAAACATCAGGATCGGAAAATAAACATATTTAAGGAAACTTACTTGCAGTCACGAACTTAACACTCGGAGCAACGAAGGATGGCAACCAGGAACACAGTTTACAAGGTAAAAAGAGATTTCACGGAAGCAATCTCCCCTTTCCCGAGTAGCAGCGCACTACCCCCAACTTCTGCCTACGTCATTTCCTACGGCTCCACCCCACACAATATTGCAGAACATAGACATAAAATCCCAGAGCCTTTTATACAAAAGTATTTATACAAACAGCCCCATGAGGTTTGTTTTTAAATAAAATACACACACATTCTCCAAATATGGTCCTTTCTTTTAAAAAATATGTAATGGAGACCAGAGGTTCCATTACCTTGTTTGCATTGTTAGTATTTAATCGATGGATTGGGAATTTAAATTAGTATAATAAAGAAAAACTCATTAGTTCTTATGAATTCTTTTATTAGGTTTTGACATACAATGAAGTTGACAGCTTGTAACGGTGAAGAGACAGTGGGACTGGCCATCCTACCTGTGTCAAAGAAGAGCCAAAGTTAGAGCTGCTTGCAGTTAATCATTTGTCAGTAACCTAAAGGTGTGTGAAATGAGAACTTATAAAGGTACTCACCTGTCCTGGTCGCCGTGCAGGATGTGGAGCAAAAGATTGAAGTGGCTCAATCACCTGTTTAAGAGCTCTTGGAGCAAACCAGTGTGCCAGGTTAGGGAGTATGGTTAAAGTGGGTTTTAATTTATATAGTAATGGGAGTAGCTTATATAATTGGTTTGTTTATAGTAAGTGTTGGAAATATGTATATGTTTGTGATGTGCTTAAATGTTATTGTATGTTTGTGTGTGTGGAGGGTTATGTTTTCATTTTGATTAGTTTAACCCCCACACTTGGGCTAGTCCCGAATGCTCACCTGAAAAGGTAGAGTATAAAAGGAAGCCATTTTGTTTAGTTGAGGTTAGTGTTTGTGGTGTTGTCATGCTCCTTCTTTAATAAAGTGGATGTATTTTACTCCAGTCTCGCATCATATTATTGGATAGAACCTATGACCGCCGCCCAACTGACAAGTGGTGTCAGGAGTGCTGCCTCTAATGAATGAGGTAAATATGATGACGAGAAGTGGAAAGAAGAACGACTGTAATGAAATGGCAGAGGATGGTGAAGGTGCTACAGCCGATCCAGTGGCTAAAGCAGGAGCTAAACCTGGCGATAGACTGGATGAACTGACAGCTCTGGTGAAATCATTGATGCAGTCTCAAGCAACAAGAGACCAGAGAATGGACAAAGAATCAGCCCGACAAGAACAAAGATGGAAAAGTATGCAACACCAGTTTCAGCAAATTCAAGTTCAAGTGAAAGAAATGACAGAACAGCAGCAGGAACAAGAGGACAACCAAATCGAGGAGGGAGGTGAACCTGATGAGGGGCCTAGTCTGACTGGTCAGCAGATGTGGTCTCTGCCAAGACAGGAACCATTTCACCAGAGGGATCCCAAGTTGTTGCCACTTACTCCAGATGATGATATTGAGCATTTTCTCACTACTTTTGATTGAATGGCTCAAGTCTGCCGTTGGCCTCGAGAAGAATGGGCTGTTCGACTTGTACCTCTGCTCACAGGTAAAGCACGTAGTGCTTATGTGCTAATGGACATTGGTGATTCGGAAGTCTATGATAAAGTAAAGATGCCATTCTTGCTAAATATGAAATAACTGCTGACACATACAGAAGAAGGTTTCGAGCCCTGGATATTCACCCGGTGAAACTCCAAGAGAACTTTATGTGCGATTAAAAGACACGTTTTACAAATGGGCGAAACCTGAAAAATCTACAGTGAAAGACATTTCTGAATTGATGATCTTGGAGCAGTTTCTGAGGATGGTCCACCCAGATCTGGAGGTGTGGATCAGGAACGTGCCCCAAATCTGCAGAGGAGGCTTCACAGCTAGCGGAAATCTTCATCTCTGCCAGAGCAGGATCGAGAGGAATCACCTTTGGCCGGGACAGCTTCGTGACTGGACAAAGTAAGTCTGATGGGGGTGTAAGGAGTGGTGGTATAGGCCAGAGTAGAAGTTATCCTGCAAGTAGACATTTTGTTTCTGGTAAAAGTAACACTAAAAAGTCACATTCAGGTTCAAAGTCAGATGTTAGATGTTATCACTGTAACCAGATAGGCCACACTCAGTATACCTGCCCAGCAACAACAGAAAGTAGGCCATCCCTTTTGTGCTCAGCCCCCAGACCCACATTGCCAGGTCCAGATCATGAAGCAGTAAGAACAGCACCTGTGCTTGTTAATGGTCAGCGTGAAGAAGCACTCTTAGATACAGGGAGCTTTCAGTCAGTGGTTCTAGCTAGTCTAGTACCAAGAGAGCTATGGAGTGACACAAAGACTAAAATAAGCTGTGTGCATGGTGATGAGAAGGATTATCCCATGGCTGAGGTGTATTTGACTGTAGGTGGCCAAACATTTCTCCTGCCAGTGGCTTTAGCACCCAGACTACCATATGCAGTGATATTGGGCTTAGATATACCTACACTGCTAGATTTGGTGTCTAATGAAGTTCGGGACATTTGCATACAGTTCATGTAGATCAGGACCACAACTTACAGAAGCAAGACATTATCCTGCAGGCCCAGCCAGAAAGTGCAATCCCCAGTTTGATCATCACAAGAGCTCAGAGTGCAAATGACCCGTTGAAAGAGCTACCTTTCTATGATGAAGAATTAGAAGTAAGCCCAGCGAAACCATCTAAATCTCGAGCGCAAAGACGAAGAGACAAATTTAGGGGTTCATCCAGGTTAGAGGGTGTAGATCAAAGCCCCAACCTTCCTCTGGAACTTGATATCCCACCAGATATCTCTTCACTTCAGCAGGCAGATCCATCATTAAAATCCTGGTTTCATAAGGTGTCTGAGGTTGATGGACAGGTGCAAGGGAAAGTAGATGTGTTGGCAGATGCAACCTATGTGCTGAGAAATGGTGTCCTTTATGAGTGTAAAGGCAAGACTGAAGCCATAGCATTACCACAGGCACTAAGACACAAAGTCATGGAACTTGGTCATTCTGTACCATGGGCAGGCCATCTTGGTTTTCACAAATCTCTACATAGGATTGCAAGCCGTTTTGTGTGGCCTGGCATGTACACTGAACTACAGCAGTTTTGTAAGTCGTGTCAGATATGTCAGCTCACCCTAAATAAAGGAGTGGCCCGTGCCCATCTTCAGCCATTGCCTGTCATAGAAACACCCTTTGAGAGAATAGGAATGGATGTAGTGGGGCCCCTTGAGAGAAGTTCATCAGGTAATCGTTACATCTTGGTCATTTGTGATTATGCCACTCGTTATCCTGAAGCTTTTCCCCTAAGATCAGTGAAAGCGAGACAGGTTGCCAATTGTCTCCTACAGTTGTTTTCTAGAGTTGGTATAGCTAAAGAGGTTCTGACAGACTGTGGCACAAATTTCCAGTCTAAATTTCTACAGCAGGTATATAGATTACTTGGCATAAAAGGTATTAAAACCACCCTTACCACCCCCCAGTCAGATGGACTGGTGGAGCGCTTTTTAACCAGACACTAAAGAACATGCTGCGCAAATTTGTAACAGAGACTGGCTCAGATTGGGATCAGTGGCTGCCTTATTTGTTGTTTGCCTATCGCGAAGTGCCACAGGCCTCTACAGGATTTTCACCATTTGAACTGCTTTATGGCCGTCAGGTGAGAGGTCCACTCGACCTGCTGAAAGAACAATGGGAGAATCCAGAGCCTGATGGAGATAATGTAATAGCTTATGTGCTGAAAATGAGAGAGAGACTAGAACAAATGTCAATGCTGGCACAGCAAAACATGAAAATGGCTCAAAACAAGCAGAAAACCTGGTATGATAAGAAGGCCAGGGAAAGGACGTTTCAACCAGGACAGCAGGTGTTGCTGTTGCTTCCTACGACAGACAGTAAACTGCTAGCCAGGTGGCAAGGCCCTTACAAAATTACAAAACGTCTCAGCAATGTTAACTATGAGCTGTACATGCCTGACAGGAGGAAGAAACATCAGGTCTTCCATATTAACCTGTTAAAGGAATTCATGCAGCAGCAGCAGCCCACCACGCAGCAGCAGCAGCCCACCACGCAGCAGCAGCAGCAGCAGCAGCAGCAGCCCACCACGCAGCAGCAGCCCACCACGCAGCAGCAGCACACCACGCAGCAGCAGCAGCAGCAGCAGCCCACCACGCAGCAGCAGCAGCAGCAGCAGCCCACCACGCAGCAGCAGCAGCAGCCAATGCAGTCCATGCAGCAGGTAAAACAGCACTGTCTTGTTCGGCCAGTCAAGGATGAAGAGGAGGGAGAACAGTTTTTTCCCACAGGCAAATCAGGGCCAAGTTTAGTGTCACTGACCCATCTTAAGCCCTCCCAGCAGGGAGATTTAAGGGCTCTTCTGGATCCAAATTTGTTCCAGGAAAAACCTGGTTTTACAAAACTGGTACAACATAAAGTCCACCTGAGGGATAATGCTCCACCCCGTAGAAAATTCTATAGGATTCCTGAACGCCTGGTGCCACAGCTGAAGAAAGAAATCGACCTAATGTTGTCACTTGGGATAATTGAAACATCAGCGAGTGAATGGTGCAGCCCAATTGTTCTGGTCCCGAAAAAGGATGGAACATTGAGGTTTTTGCATTGACTTGAGATATCTCAACTCTGTCTCAAAGTTTGACCCCTATCCAATGCCTCGCATTGATGAGCTCTTGGAAAGGGTGGGAGAAGTAAGTTCATTACCACTCTTGACCTGAGCAAGGGCTACTGGCAGGTGGCCCTAGCTCCAGAAGCAAAGGAACTGACGGCCTTCAAAACCCCATTTGGGTTGTTTCAGTTCAGGGTGATGCCGTTTGGTCTCCAAGGGGCACCAGCAACATTTCAGCGGCTGATGGACCAAGTCTTGAGGGATGTGTCAGACTTTGCTGCAGCATACCTAGATGATGTTGTGATATTTAGTCAGACCTGGGAGCAGCATGTGGCTCACCTGCAACGTGTTCTAAAGCTAATCAAATCTGCTGGTCTTACTATCAATCCTCACAAGTGTAAGATCGCACAGCCGCAGGTGGAGTACCTTGGATATGTGGTTGGACATGGACAGGTGAAGCCTCAGGTGGGGAAAGTGGAGGCAATCCATGCATATCCAGTCCCTACAACAAAGAAGAAAGTGCGGGCCTTTATAGGCTTAGTGGGCTGGTACAGTAAATTCATCCCCCACTTTGCAGAGAGGGCAGCACCTCTCACGGATTTGACAAAAGCGTCGGCACCGAATAAGGTCAAGTGGACAAAAGACTGTGACAGAGCTTTCATTGACCTTAAGTCAGCCATCACAAGTGATTCTGTTCTACACAGCCCGGATTTCACTCAGCCTTTCACACTGCAGGCAGATGCTTCTGGAGTAGGCATAGGAGCCGTGCTGCTGCAGGAGGTGGAGGGAGTGAGGCGCCCAGTGGTTTTCCTCAGCAGAAAGCTTCAGGACAGAGCGTCTAGATACTCCACTGTGGAAAAGGAGTGTCTTGCTATGAAGTGGGCAGTGGAGTCACTGAGGTACTATCTTCTAGGCAGACATTTCACCCTGGAGACAGACCACCGTGCCCTTCAGTGGCTGCACAAGATGAAGGAGACCAACATGCGTGTTGCAAGATGGTATCTGTCATTGCAACCTTATGATTTCACAGTGCAGTATCGTCAGGGAAATCTAACTGTGTTGCAGACTGTCTTTCACGTATGTATGAAGATTGAAGTACAGTAGTTTAAGGAGAAGGGAGGAAATGTAATGGAGACCAGAGGTTCCATTACCTTGTTTGCATTGTTAGTATTTAATCGATGGATTGGGAATTTAAATTAGTATAATAAAGAAAAACTCATTAGTTCTTATGAATTCTTTTATTAGGTTTTGACATACAATGAAGTTGACAGCTTGTAACGGTGAAGAGACAGTGGGACTGGCCATCCTACCTGTGTCAAAGAAGAGCCAAAGTTAGAGCTGCTTGCAGTTAATCATTTGTCAGTAACCTAAAGGTGTGTGAAATGAGAACTTATAAAGGTACTCACCTGTCCTGGTCGCTTCGTGCAGGATGTGGAGCAAAAGATTGGAAGTGGCTCAATCACCTGTTTAAGAGCTCTTGGAGCAAACCAGTGTGCCAGGTTAGGGAGTATGGTTAAAGTGGGTTTTAATTTATATAGTAATGGGAGTAGCTTATATAATTGGTTTGTTTATAGTAAGTGTTGGAAATATGTATATGTTTGTGATGTGCTTAAATGTTATTGTATGTTTGTGTGTGTGGAGGGTTATGTTTTCATTTTGATTAGTTTAACCCCCACACTTGGGCTAGTCCCGAATGCTCACCTGAAAAGGTAGAGTATAAAAGGAAGCCATTTTGTTTAGTTGAGGTTAGTGTTTGTGGTGTTGTCATGCTCCTTCTTTAATAAAGTGGATGTATTTTACTCCAGTCTCGCATCATATTATTGGATAGAACCTATGACCGCCGGCCAAACTGACAAAATACAGCAACAAAAATGCAATTTTGAGAGAAATGTGTCCACTTGTGCAGCTGGAAAAGCATAGTTCAGGCTAAACCACCTGACTTAACCATGAAATCAGTTATGTCCTCATTTTAGCAAGTACAGCTTCCTGCACTGAGAAACATTCAGTAATACACTTCTACAGTTGCAGTGCTTCAAAAATATTCAGATATGAAAGGTTATACATGTCTTAATATAATCAGAATGCAGTTCAAAGGTACAGCCAGTAGATGGAGACAGAGGCCTTCAAATTCTTAATTGAAGAAAAGAATATTGAAAAAAGAAAATCAGTACTACAGGTGACGTTTTTACTTTACTTAGTGTAACTGTGTGATTATGTAATTATGAATACATTTAAATTAGTCCAGTTATTCGATATTTACTTGAGGGTCCAAATACATTTCTACAGTTGTTTAATCAGAGACATTTCCTGCAGATATATGTCCTTTTCTCTACAAAGCACTTGATTTAAATTCTGTGCTGTGGGCTGAACAATCATTATTTATCCTTCTGAGCATGAGTTCAAGTCAAAAGCTTTGCATGAATATTTGAACCACCTATTATTGATCTAAAATGACTTCAATCAAATTTGATAATGGAATGAAATACATCAGAGAACACAGAAACCTCATGATGTGGAAGTTGGATTACAAGATAAGAGGGAGAGATTCCTACCTCCAAGCCTCACTTTATTGCCATATTTTGTGCATGAAAAGAATTATTGATAATTAAAAAGCAAAAACACTAGAGAGCAAAGGGTTTTATAAAATTAAAGATAGGAGCTTAAAAGGAGGGCAGATATGGGAGAGAGGGATTTGATTCTTGGCAGAAGTGAAGTGTTTTTGAAGATTTTCGACCTTGTGGCAGAAGATAAGAGCTGGATTAAGGAGTTTGCGGATCTGTACGAAAGACATTCTCATCATGACGTTAGAGGTTAGTTAAGTAATAATCATCTCCTTGAATATAGTTCATCACAGTGGGCGTTATCCAACTGCTGGGAGGGGGGGCCTTCAGAGTCTCTGTCTATTTAAATTATGATATAATTAACTTATTTCCATATTTGATGAGGTTCTTCCTGCTTTAACACTCTTTGTAGTTTGGTTTTTAAATAGATACAAGCTCCCAAAACTATTGAGTCATTCTCAGCTTTTCATTAGGACTCTTCATGCGCTCCATGTCTTTAAGCTCAATTCTTATAAAAATGGAGCCCACGGGCTCTCCGTGTCCCCGGCACCATTTAATTGAATACTGCAGACAACAATCATGTTTTTCATGCCTGGATGTTACAAACTGATTATTTTATTGGAGCTGAAAGAATTTGAACCATTTTCACATTTAAGTTTTTGTTTGCCTGCAAATTTTATTAAATATTCTGCTTATAACTGTCTTTGAATATCTTGCTCATTACTTTGCTCCCAGTAACAGCGTTCAACATGAATCATATATGAAGGTATCTTGCTGCTGAAGAATGCTGCTGAATATCCTGTTCCACATGAAACCGTCCACAGAAAAAGGTTAGGCTCATAAAGCCATTCTTCCTTTCGCTCTCTGTGGGATTTATCCTTTCTGTGCAGAATGCTACGTGCCAGCGAGGATCCAGAATGGGTGCTTTCACTTGTCATTCCTCAGTCCCACCTATCTCCTGCCTGATTGGACCAGTGTCCCACTCCCTGCTCCAGCTTCATCATCTCACCTGCTTAACAAAGAAGAAGCTAGACTTTTAGAGAGGCTGGCTGGGATTACCTGTCCTTTGTTTGTCTGCAGTGATCATTAATTTAAATGCATGTTGTGGTATTGACAGTTCACACAGATGTAAACAGAGACAGCTGATTTGTACCTTTGTATTTGCCCTGAAAGGTTTCCTGTAGCTGTGAAGAACCTCTCTGTACTTGAAGACTGAAGACTTTTTTGGAGACATTCATGTTTAAGGGTCCTAAGTGTTTGTAGGATGTCTTTGGTGACACTGTGAATGTGACTGAGGTTTTGTGTGTGTGTGTGTGTGTGTGTGTGTGTGTGTGTGTGTGTGTGTGTGTGTGTGTGTGTGTGTGTGTGTGTGTGTGTGTGTGTGTGTGTGTGTGTGTGTGTGTGTGTGTGTGTGTGTGTGTGTGTGTGTGTGTGTGTGTGTGTGTGTGTGTTTTAATCGAGCCAACAGGAAGCTGCAAGCAATAGCTGTCACGTTAGACAGATAGTGATATAAAAACAGATTTTACAAATTGTAGAGGTGTTTCATATTACCATTTTCTAGAACTGAGAGTCAGAGCTTTGGATATTCTTATAAGACTTAACCTTTAAATTTGATGTACAATCTAGTTAAAATCTTGACATTCCCAGAAAGAAAAGATTCAGACGACCTGACTTTTGTCGTCCTGATGCTGTTTTCCTGTAAGTTGATTTCAAGTATTCCAGTACATATATATTGCCTTAATGTGATCATTGAGGTAAACTAAAGGTCAGTTTCTGCAGCAGTTAGACCTTCATTTCATATGAAGAGGGAGTATTTGGATGCTTAGATAGGATTTAAGCTTTGAATCGTGACCATGCTCAATGAGAAACTGCAGGTGGAAAAGTGAAGCAGCACACACTCGTGCCTATCTGCAATAAACATGCAGGATGGGGGTTTCTCTGTGTGGCTAATCAAACTGAGCTGCTTTTTCAGAGTCATGAGCCTGAAACACATGGATGTGTGAAATTACACTGACAGACAGAAAGAGAACAAGAAGACATTAATGTTTTACCTGCTGACCTCCTCTTAATCCTCATGAATGAAAGCCTTCCTGACTCCTGCTGCCGGGGGCCTTCATTAATAAATCATGCCATAAAATTGGGACCCAACACAAGTGTGTAACATTAACCTGCACTCATCTGCTTTCAGTCTGTCCAGCAGCTGTTGAACCTGCTGCTGGGATCAACCCTCGTTCATATTACATACATTTGAGTAACAGTGAGGTCCAGCACTGAGCCAGCTCCCTCCAGAGGTGCTGGATGGACAGCAGTTTCTTCCACACCAAATGGAAATCCACATTTTCCTTGAAGGCCCAGGATTTGGTAACTGAGTCACCGCCATGCTTAAACAGGAAGGGGCCTTCCCCTCAGTGCTGAAATAAAGATGTAAGCACACTATTGTCTGGCACATCCGTCAAAACGATTAAGGGACGCAAACTCCAATTTGGACCCCATTGGTACCAGTGGCACCATTAAGTCTGCATAATCAGCTTTTATCAATGGTGGTGAAGTGGGCTTAGCAACAACAACTTCTGTTTATACACAAAGCTTTTATGGAACTTAATGAACTTCTTTAGAAAAATATTTTTAAGCATGGGAAACACTTTAGCACTTGATTGGCTGAGATAAAGAGAAAGGAGTCCTCATCACTGAAGACTGAAACACACTAATGTTGGTTATTACTAAATCTGCTGTCACTGTCTCCTGAAACTCAGAATAAATCTGACAGTATCAATAATGTGTTGCTTTTCACTCTGCCTTTTACTTCTTTCATTCAGTCTCCTGAAGTTTTTGACTTGTTTTCAGGTTTTATAAATGTATTTCCTCAGTAGCACCAAAATACATTACAGGAGCTTTGGGAATCTCCTACAGGTTGGAGGTCAGTGGAAGTATTTAATGCACTGGGATAAGAGAATTTTGGAAAGAGTGACTGTAAATGGACTGAAGTTTGACAGACAACCAAGGTTAATCCTACGAACGACCAAGGTTCATATGCGTTTTGTGCAGATTTGAATACTAAATTCAGCATTTTATGTAAAATATGAGACGGTACCCAATTTTTCAAAGACATAATTTTCCAGTAAATGCAATCTGACATTTAGTTACTACTAAAAGGTTTATACCATTTTAGGGTTGAAAATGAAACTTTGTCTTAAAGCCTAAACTAGCGAAACATTTCATCAGCACAGATTGTCCTTTGAGCTATTCCTTGTAAATATTTCACTCAATTAAAAGAGAAATGACGATAAATATGATCTTTTAAAAAGTTGTGATTGGATCAGCTGCTCCTTTGCCAAATCTCCTGAAGGTACAGACATACAGGCGGCGTCAATGGCTACATTTGACCATAAATCACCTGATCAGCAGGAGAGCAACGTTAAAAAAATATCTTGCTTTTTATCTCGCAAAGTTCAGGTTTTTTTTTTTTTTTCCAGCATGGGGAACAAGTGGATAGTGATTTGTTGATAAGATCACAGATGAGTATTTTGCTGTAGGACTGAGGTTGTGTCAGCAGTTTGGCTTCAGAAGCTCTGGGAATAAATCCCAGTCGCGTTATTCCATGAATTTGTCGTTTGTCAAAGAGCATTTACTGACCTTTGGAAAACCTTAGGTACGATATCGTCAAAGAGAACTTTATTTTAAATAATTATTACTATAGAACAACATTTTACTGAATAAGCATTGCTTACAGTGATTCAACACATTGGTATAAGAGTTATTTAACAGTTTTAACTAAATCTTTTGGAAGACCTGCTGGATTTGTCGTACATAAGATGTACACGCACATTAGACATATTTGATAATTATTTTATCTTTTAGTTTATTAGTAATGATTAATTGATAAATGGTTTATTTCATGAAGTGAATATGTAGTAATGATTTATTAGTAAATCATTCGGTATTTAAAAAAATGTTTCAACAAAAACCTACGCCTGTTAATCATATTTTGAAGTTATACAAAAGGCATTCAATTGGCTCTTTGTTCTGTAAAATGTAATGCCGCACATGTCTGCCAAAATCAGCCTTGCTGACCGCCATTGGCATTTTAAGATGACATTTGTGAACACTTATCTTAATGTTTATCTGGTGTCACGTTAATCTAAAGGTTAACAATCTGATGAAGAGATGATGAAAATCTAAAGAGTTCAAACTCTTCTTCAAGTATAAAAGTCTGATAGTGGTGTCAGCCCAGACTTTCAGTTAGTAAAATCGGTGTGCAAATAAAGAACTTGTTTAAGCTCCAAACTCTGAACCATCATTTTGATAAGAAAGCAGTAACTCCTCCATTGTTCGTCCTTCCATCGTGTCCTTTTCTTTTATCTAAGGAGAGCTAGTGAACAATATTCCAGCAGTGAATCACGAGCCTGTGCGTGACTCTCAGTCTGCGATCTTTCTCCAGAGCTCACAGTTTAACCATAGCTGAGACTCGAGGGGATCTGTTTCTCTATCTGACTGCTCCCTTTGTTTGGTCATATCCTTGCGTCGTCTGATGGAACCCCGGGCCAGTAAAAACCCCTTTAAAGAAGTCAAATTCTGTCCAAATATCTTCAAAACTTAAGGCAGATTTTTTTGTTGTTGTTGTTGCTTTAAATCCTAAATTAATCTGTTTCATCTGTTCGGGATTTACATCAATCTTTGAAACAGTAAAGCACCTCCATCTACAGATGACGGTATAACTGCTTTTGAAGAGTGCTTCAGAGCGGAAGATTAGTTCGAGTTAACGTGTCTGTTCGCCTCTGTCAGACTCATTCTGTGTGACAGCTCCCGCTCTCAGAGGAAATCCTCACCACAGCAGGTGAGCTACAGATCAGTGTATCCTCGTCTAATTTTTCTATCTTTCTAAAAAACCGGATTGCACTTTAATCTCTGCTTCTCCAAAGAGCTGTTTGATGGTTAAGACTTGGTATTGGGGATCAGGTCTCTATTTAAAGTTGGTAGAGGTTTTTGAGCCTATAACCAAAGTAAAATCTGTATCTCTTTAAACAAAAGGCAAGATTTTTGATCCTGGACGATTTCTTGTGTTTATAGTCTGAGTAGGACTGCAGGTCCCCCTTCATGACCTGTACTTCCTGGAGCTTCTGTTACGCCTTCGTTCACACAGGTTTCCCCAGTGGCTCTTACTGTATTATACAACTACTCAAAAAGTTATGAGTTTGGGACTAGAAACAGAGAGCATATTTCTCTGATACTGGCTTCCCGTCCTTGGCTCCCTTTCAAATCCAGAATTGAATTCAAAATCCTGCTCCTCACATAAAAGGTCTTAAATAATCAGGCCCCATCTTATCTTAATGACCTTACAGTACCATATCAGTCACCAGTACCATGAAGCGCCTTGAGGTGACTTTTGTTGTGATTTGGCGCTATATAAATTAAATAAAATTGAATTGAATTGAATATCACCCCATCAGAGCACTTCGCTCTCAGATTGCAGGCTTACTTGTTGTTCCTAGAGTATTTAAAAGTAGAATGGGAGGCAGAGCCTTCAGTTTTCAGGCCCCTCTTCTGTGGAACCAGCTTCCAGTTTTGAATCAGGACACAGACGCTATCTCTACTTTTAGGATTAGGCTTCAAACTTTCTCCAAAGCATATATTTAGGGCGGGATCAGGTGACTCTGAATCCTCCCTTAGTTATGCCTGCAACAGGCTGTTGGGTGAGTCCCATGATGCACTGGGTGTTTCTTCTTCACTCACTATGTGTTAATAGACCTCTCTGCACTGAATCATTACTTGTTATTAATCTCTGTCTCTCTTCCACAGCATGGCTTTTATCCTGTCTTCCTTCTCTCACCCCAACTGGTCATGGCAGATGGCCCCGCCCCTCCCTGAGCCTGGTTCTGCCGGAGGTTTCTTCCTGTTAAAAGGGAGTTTTTCCTTCCCACTGTTGCCAAAGTGCTTGCTCATAGGGGGTCATATGATTGTTGGGTTTTTCTCTCTATGTATTATTGTAGGGCCTTCCTTACAATATAAAGCATCTTCAGGCAACTGTTGTTGTGTTTGTCGCTGTATAAATAAAATTGAATTGAATACATTAATTTACTTTATCAGTACTTGGAATTTCTGTTAAACAAATTCCTCCAAAAACCATCAAAAAATATCTCAAAGTTGACAGCAGGTAGTTTACTATGGGTCAAACTATAGCTAACCAGATCTGCAGTCAACCAACCACGTAAAGAAAGCAGAGCGCATCATCTATCAGTAGAAGTTGGCAGAAGCTAACGAGTTACCAAAGAAGCTAAAATGGCACCATTTAAAAATCTGGATTAAATGAAAAAAAATGGGAACACAAAAATACCAAAGAGAGAAGCTCATCAAAAAAAAAAAGAAAAAGACCGTTAAGAAAAACAAAGACACAAAACAATGCAAATAAAAATGGTAACAACTGATCTTAAAAGATGCAAAAAAGGCAAAACCAAAAACACAAGAAACACAATGATTCAAGGTAAATGCTAAATGAGTATAGATGGATGTAACCAATTAATATGAGCGCCTGTAAAGAAGTCACTATGACCACCCAAAGCTTCGACACTTCTTTCTTTGTAGTAATGTTTTCTAGTCCAGGTCGGTTGTCTCATTTCTCTGAAGGCAGTGTGGGGGTGGTGTTTATGTCTTTGTGCTCCTCCTGTGTTTGTGTGTCTCTGTATTGTGGTGTCCTGTCATTATTGATGCAGTGTGTAATGGTGTTGGCTGTATTGAGCTCTGTACAGCACAGCGCGCTGCTGATGATGTGTGCCTGGACTGATGGAGACATTATCTGCTGGATGCTGCTGCTGCCTGTGATGAACACACAACACAGCTAAGCTTTACACACAGGGCTGTGCAGCACACTGTGGGCATTGATTAGGTTTTTTTCTTATAATGTAAGATTTTATTTTTAAAGTGGTCGTGACCGGATCGAGCCGCTCACTGTGGCTGTAATTCTGCCTTTCAGACCTTCAGCTCAAGGCAGTCTGACATGCTGCTCAGTCGTGATCGCGCCAGCTGAGTTTGTCCGCACTGGTGTCAGACCCTTCAGCTGTGTCTCCCTCCTTTTAGTCCACAGAGTGTTTCATGTGTGGACACGTGTATACTCATGCACAGACGGCCACAGGAGAAGATCCACCCAAACTTTCTTAAATGAAATACTTGCAGACGTGGAGTATGCCCACTGTCTCGAGCTGCAGCAGGACACCATAGAGTTTGTTCTGTGTGACCTGCTCCAGCATTACTATCCTGATTAATTTAGTTGAAGCATAAAAGGAAAAAAGGGGAGAAATGACAGAATCGGACTATAATTCCACTAACTGACTCGCCAGGATAACCCCTCGAATAGGGACAAACTCACTAATGGCAACTTTCTTGAAGCTCCACTTAATAGATTCTCTTTTTGGCAAACATGTGAAAGGGAATGTTGCATATTTATCCTCCGGAGGTTAAATACCTGAGACTTCCACAGCTTCTAGAAACGAAGAAGCCTTTTGGATGAGAGCTGAAACATCATCATAAATCTAAAAAAAAAGAAGTCCTCTAAATTGAGCACTGAGCATTATTATTGCTCGGTGTTTGGTGCGGATCCCTTTGAAGTGTCTCCCTGAACGTCAAACTTGTGCAGTGTGAAGCTTTTTCTTTGGGCTTCAGTCTCTGGAACAAACAGCGGCTCGGAGTCGAGTCAGCTAAATGACGATGTCTTCGTGTTGGAGCTGCTAACTGTGTGAAATCATTCAGCGTGAATAGTGCTGCTGCAGCTCGCCAGCTGCGAAACATTACTGCTGATGTTGAACGCTCTCCACTTAATCAATACTTTACCTCAGGTCACCTGCAGGCTGCTGGAGAGGAGATGCTTACAGTTACCCGCCACTGATCTTGGTTTTCACGCCAGAACCTTTACTTGAAAATTCTTCCTTGTTTTTATTTTATTATTAATTCTGGCAAAAATGTTATCGCTCAGATGTGATTCTTTTTGGACAGGCATTCATCGTTCCCAGAGGATAAGGAGGGTGAGGGTCCACAGTTGAATTTATTGTCTCTTTAAGTACTGGATGGATTGGCTTCATTTCTGGCAGGCATTCAGAATATGGCGTCATCTTCAGATTAAACCTAAAGCTTTCAAATTACATTTGTTTAAGACCAAATACCAGCTCAGGTGGATTTGGTTTGGTTAGGGTACCTGCACACTGTAAGAGTCCATCAGTACCGTGCAATAATGTTTAATCACGGTCACAGAATCTCTACAAGGTTTACCGTTGTTGAAGTCATGATGTCTTGTTTTGATATTTTTTTCACAACCTAGTGTCCAGAGGCCATGATCAGCAATCACAAGCAGGTTTTTAGTGCAGCACTGTGTACCACTTTGAAATCAATTTCATTAAAAGACTGCCACCAACCCCTCACCAGTCAGGAAAACACATTTTTCCTTAGATACCAATGGTTGCCAGGCAGTCGCCTACCATCCTCTAGGCCTGCGTAACCGGATCCTAAACTACGTTCTCAAAAATGTGTTGGAAACAAATTTCTTAACAACAACTCTTGTTTTTGACTTCTTGAAAAAGTTTATATATATAAATTAGTTAAATTCTTTATTAGTTTATGCGTTTCTCATTTTTAAAACACATTTAAGAACATTTTTGTTTGTTTTTATGAGAATATATTTTAAGGGTCATTGGCTACAAAGAGCTTTGTAAAATGCAGAAGCCTTTTTATGTTCGTGGAGTCAAGAATTTGAATAAACATCACTTATGTAACAAACTTTTATTCATTTTGTCACCCAGTCCAGTCGAGGTGTGTGTGTGTGTGTGTGTGTGTGTGTGTGTGTGTGTGTGTGTGTGTGTGTGTGTGTGTGTGTGTGTGTGTGTGTGTGTGTGTGTTGCTCTTTATTCTGTCATTACATATTTTAGTATTTTTTTTCTGCAAACACATGGAGTTGAACAGGAAAGCTTAAAAGCCACATTACATCAATTTCCTCATTATTCTTCATGTATAAACAACAAACAGTGCTGAAGGTCCTCATCCTGCTGCTGTGTGACGACTAAACTTATGTTTAAAATGGGACGTTTGGCTGCTTTGTTTTGAAAGATTTTTAGTTTCCAGCATTTTATTTCTAAATAAGTCACATTAAAAACTCTCAGCTTCCAGATTTGACAGTTTTCTTTGAACATTACATCCAAAAAAGACTTGTATCCTGACTCTTCTGCCATGTAATACAGTAATATGCTTCAGCTATTTCTGCTTATTATGAATAACCTTTCAAGAAGAGTACTTTTAAAAAAAAAAAAAAAAAAAACGGTTCACAGGGCAGTGATCACAGAGCCAAGAAACTAATCCCAAAATGAGTCTGGAAGCCACTGCACAAGTAAAATCACTGCCTGTTGGTTTCTGCCTGAATGTGAGCCAGATTCAGTTCAGTTTTACCGAAAAGATAAAAACAGGCTGTCAAAAACGTCCTCCTCCTCCTCTGTAATGTAGCCTTCACACCTGGTTTCATTCTCTCATTCAAAGTCTTCCTCCTCTTCAAACAAAGAAGTTCAGTCACTGCAAATCACCCATTATCAACAGACAACCTGCAAATTATACCGTTACATGTGTGTGTGTGTGTGTGTGTGTGTGTGTGTGTGTGTGTGTGTGTGTGTGTGTCCTACTTAAGTGTTTGAAGGACAGTTTTCAGATGGATTTTTCAGCAGTAAAGTGCTGAGTGGCGCTCTTAGCCAATTGTCTCCTTATTCTTCACTTGTCTTCCAGCCCTTCATCCCTCCTCCTCTTCCTCCTGAGTTAGCAGCAGCAGCACTAACTCACATTACATTTTGGTTGTATTTTTTTGGACTGCCTGCCATCTAATTTAGCTCGCTTAATATTTTTTTACCCTCACTTCCAACTTTAAGAACACTTTCTGATTTGTAGTGCTTGCAAAGGTGAAGCCTTTCCTTCATTTATTTGATGCTGAGGAGGTGATCCATGCATTCATTTCATCTCAGCTTGATGATGGCAGCAGCATTTATTCATGTGGAAGTCAGTGTTTAGTTTCACGTATGCAGCTGGTCCAGCCGCCCAGCACCTTGTTTTGGCTCCCAGTCTGGGTTTTTTTTAGTCACTGCATATGCTGTGTTGAACAAGCCGTTCAACATCAGCATCAAACCAGTACAGTAACCCCTACTTATTACATTATTTTTTGTGTTACTGAATAATATGGTCTGTATAAATTTTAGCTAACAATGTAACACTAAATCAAATGTAGTATTTCTTTGTTTTGGATGTCTTAGCATAAAGATTAAGCGTTAGCATAAAGATGACAGCACAGTGACTCAGGCTCAATCATCTCTGCTTTTGTTGCCTGTTGAAAGTTGAACTTTGACTGGTTGGGGTCAACTAGGGGGTCCATGACGTAGATAATGGGTTGCTCCCAGGTAAGTGGAGGTCACGTTTTCAGTGACAGATCGTCGTTTCTGGACCGGACAGTTTGATCTTTTCTGCCACGTTCTTGTACCGACATTGAATAAATTACAATTATTTCTAGAAACTTGGAGTTGAGTCTGCCGTTTCTATTCTGTCTTCCTCATGAAATAAGATCAAGTGATTTTTGCCCATAAAAAAGGAATGCTGGGTCGCAGGTGAAGGATGAGTCATCACAACCCAGGGATGGTTTTGCCTGATTCATCCCTTCAATAGTCAGGTGAGGTTAGAGAACTGGAAGTTAAATGAGGGGTTGGGGAAAAGGATCAGTCAACAGATAACGAGTCACAAGATTCCAGCAAAGATCCCTGAAAGTTTTGTTTTTCTAACATGATTCAAACATCATGCTTTAACCACTGACAACATACAAACATACAACAGCTCAAGCTACATAATGGTTCACACCAAATAATAAAACCATATGATCCTGTCCCTGTGCTTCCATGCGAATCTGTGCATCAGTTTCCTGCGTGGTGGACCTCGTTCCTCGCTGAGGTCTCCTAATGGAAACACTACTGTGGACATGCCTCTGTGAACAGGGTTTCATCCCACTGGGGAGATTTGTTGGTGTGCAAAAAAGATTTTCAGTTCAGTTTTTTGGAGTGAACGTTGAAATTGAAACGTTGATGGTTCTTTCACCTCATCGCACACAAAAATGAAAATCGTGTTCAAATAAAGAAGGAAATATGAACATGATACAAAAAAAAGCTGCGCCTCTGCATGTGTTCCTATCTGACCATGGCTGAAATATAATTTTCCACCCAGCATGCATTGCCTCCATGTTTGTGTGCTCTTAGACTATATTTACGAGGACCATTTAAGGAACTCTTCCAGGTTAAAGTTGGTTTGACGTGATTTTGTCTTCTGAATGGATTATTTCAGCTGAATCTGCCAGCTTGTAAGAGACGTTAATATACTCCCAACTCCATCCTGTACGTGTGCTACTTATGTTTTCACCTTTACGCTCTGTTTAAATTAAAAACCAAAGAGTGTCAGCCTAAGCAGCAAACTCCAATAACTCAAATTAATTAAACAGGGGATTTGTAAGTAAATTAATCATGGAGTCTCTCCATGAGTGGAAGGAAATTAATGCAACAGACAAACATGTTCCCAGTTTCACACTAATGTCAAATAAGTTACCTAAAACCTGCAAGGACTTAATTTTAGGTTTTTAATTGAATATTTGTTTAGAACTGGGAACTTTTATCGACATCTACAGTTACACATATTAGTGCATCTCAAAAGATTCAACATAATAAGGAAGTTTGTTTCTCGTACACTTTAGTTAATACTGTATTTGTAATATTTTATTTAATCCAGTATCTCTCAAAACAGAATATTTGGGTCTAGTTTGGTGTACGTAACCACAAGAAAGCTGTCTTAAAGCTTGTTAAAGGAAAGTTGAGTGGAAGGGAAACGTGTGAGAGGAGTTTCTAGAAAACTGGAGGTTCACAAGGAGTGGAGTGGACAAAGGCTTGTGTAGGTGCACTAAGAGCCACACCGACGTCTGCAGGAAAAGAGTTACAGCTGCCCCTGATACCAAACCCCTCCTGAACCAGTGACGATCTTTTGAAATATCAGACTTTATTTCGGTCAGAAAAAACATGACAGCTCTTTTATAGAAAGACAGAAAATATTTCTCACTTTTCATGCACAACACACATCACATCTCTTTTTTAAAGACATCTGCTCTTTTCACAATATTCATGACATCGGGCTGTTTGCCACAACTCCAACATGCTGCTGTGTCCCACTTCACACCTGATGGTTTGTTTCCGAAACACACTGTGGTTTAAAACTAAAAGATGTGACATGATCTTGGATGGATTATGAATAAACTGGCTCTTCAGGAAAGGTAACTCCCACAAACCTCCAGGAACCAGACACAGATGGTATTGTGAGGCGTTTCAGTGTTGTGGGAGCGTCAGACTGGAACATTGTGCCTTAAGGCAATAAGGCATTAACCGATTGGTTTTAGGTCAGACTTTTTGTTGAAAATGTTGTAACTCTTTTTGCTTTGGAATTCTTTCAGTTGAGCAAAAGGTTCAGGACAGATGTTAAAAACACATTGCGGAACACTTATCTGATGCCAGAGACAGGTTTGGGTTTAGAGGGTAAACGAATAGGGATGTGTCACTACAGACTTCTCATGTGCCAGCAATGCCTTAAACCTACTCAGGAAGTGAAGCATTAGTAGAAAGAAACTGTAAATAAATCAGAAAATACTGAATAAAGTGCAAAGACTCAGAACTACAGTCTTAATGTCTCCATCACTGTTCAGACTTCCTGGTTTTCCTCTAAAGGGGCCTGTCACCTAGCCTGGGCTCTTATTTTCATGGCTTCAGGGCACAAACACCACAGACCACCACCGTATCCACAGAGTGGAGAGGGTCACGAGGCGTCTGACAGAACTGCTCTGTGTTGGTAATTTCTGGAACAGTTCAGGTGCAGTGCATGGGCTTATCTCTTTATGGTTCTGTTGATTACTTTTTTTTTTTTTAATAAATGCTCTTACCCGGGATAGACAGGAGACCTACTCGCTAATCCATCCACCTGTGATGGTGATGGTGAGGGGTTGCACACAGTACTTTCACAGACAATAATACAAGACTAACAGTGACAAAAAGACACCCATACAGATGTTTCAGCTGTTCTGGATTTACTGCATCCACTCAGATTCACTAACAATCTTTCAGTGATCCAGCTCTAGTTAAATGAAACATAAGAGATTTTTAATGACTGGAAGATTTACTTTCCACATATTAAATTCAACTCGGCCAGAATTTAGGATTCCCATGTTCGGCTGACCTGCTCTGTCCTGATTTACATGCTGAGACAGAAATCAGTAGGAAGCAAACCAACTCTGTTTCACCTTTCATAGGTAACAATTTACATACTTTAGTACATGAAACTAACCTGCTAAGACCAATAATAAGCCGATTGTGCTAATTTGGTCTCAGGTTGTTTTTCAGATTTTACTTTCAAATGTAAGACATGAAAAGTCTACATAGCAAACACCTTTATGCACTTTGTGGCTTCTAATTGTTCATGCTTTTGTGTCATTATCACCCCTAGACACCTTTAAACCAACAAATAATCCACGTCCTGCTTTTTCAACCATATTTATCTTTTCTGAAGTGTTAAATCTGGACAAGGCGCCTCAGCGAGGCTCCTTCAGAGAGCCCACACTCGGCTCTCTGCAGCTTCGGGGTACATCACATCTTATGTAGCATTAAATGAAGTTTGCAGAGTGTGAGGAGGAAATCAATATCGATCTATACCAGAGGTTGACAGCTTCTTCTCTTCACACAATTCACCATGCCTGAAGCTCCTCCTTTGAGAAGGAGCCTAAGATTGGAGGAGAGCAGATGAATGCTCCCCGTTTGTGTTAATAGTCTTTGTGTCTCTGTTGTAGCTCAGCTTTGAGGATGCAGGGACGCCGTTAAAGCTAACCTTTGCAGTTTTTCAGCTCTAGTGGTGCTGAAAAACACCAGAGACATTTTCTATGAGTCCTTTCCTCCCTCTGTTGTTTCCCAACAGAGGGAGGAAAAGAGACGTTTTCCAGGCTGGGAACGCTCAAAAGAGAAGATAAGGAGAAACACAAAACTTTCAACCAGAAGTATCAGGTTTGTGTTTAATGTAGCTGAATTTAGCAAAGGATTGTGAAGCTTTCACAACAGTAAACATGCGGATGAAAGCTCAGAGCTTTATCCTTCCTTCGTTCCTGTGCCTCAGACGTGCTGATGCCTTTCTAAAGACGTCAGTCGTTTTAAGAGGTCACCTCCATGTTGTTAGTGGATTTATAAAATTCTTCCAGCCTTTGAACCAAATGGTTTAAAAACATTAGGATTTATCAGTCAACTTGTGGAAGAATAATCGAAAAGTGTTGAAAAAGTTCACTGTATCATGAAGCTTTTACACAAAAATTCAGATTTTCTCTTCCTTTAGTGTCTTGTTGTTTAAAGATTTGCCTCTTTTATCTTCAACACAAGACGTCAACAGAAGTTATGAGTTTGGATTTCTATTAATAATAACATTAGTTTCAGTTCTACAACCATCTTATCTTTTATATTACTAAACAAGCATAAACAAATAAAACAGAAGCTATATTTTTACAGGGAATTAAAATTCCTTTGGCAAAGTTTCTTCAAGTTGATGTCAAAAAGTTGAGCACAGTCGCTCTCAAACGACGTGTCAGTGAGCTGTGCTTTAGCAGATGATAGCTGTTTCCATCTGTTTCCAATATTAATAATAAGCTACGCTGAGCAGCTCGTGACAGAGACTGATACTGGACTAGATCCACAGAGCTTCCAAAACTATTTCTTTGAGTTCCTGTTAATATTTCTACAAGTTTTCATAAAATAGTAAATATAAAAAAAGATTATGCAAGGTTATTTACCTAAACTTTGGTATCTGCTGTTATATTCAGTGGAACAGATGTGATCATTAGCACCAAGCCCTAATTTAAAATGTCTGCCCATGACGGCTCAGCCCACATGTGGAGGACGCTTGAATAATTCCTTGAGACGTGTGGTCGGCTCAGTGGCCCACACATCTCCCTCAGAGAGGCTGATTTTCACCGATTTCATTAGAAACTGTCGGTGAATCGCCTGGAGGAGAGCAGCGAGCCTCTCCAGTTTACTGGTGCACCAAGACCAGATAGTTTTGCTTCCTTAGTTTCTTTTCTGAACCTTTGACCAGTAGAAGGTTGGGTTTGTTGTTTTACTCTGCAAAGCTAGGCTAATTACACCACGACAGTCACTGACTGCAAAAATGAGCTTTCTTCAAATGATTTCACTGTCTTTAATTCACTGATTATCCATAACCCACACGCAGACACTGTATACCTCACCGATGGGGCACATGTCACTGTTTCTTTGTAGCTCCCATGATGTTATTGAGGCTGTCAGAGGAGCAGTTTGTGTTTTTAAAGCAGATTATATTAAATTCTTTGTAACCAGTATTCTCTTCAAATCCAATCACGCCAATCTGGCGAAACAACAGTTGATCATGAAGCCACGTTTTCTTCCACCTCCTACAAATCTTTTCCCGAGCTATTTGTAATCCCGTCCCAAAATAACATATTAGGAAGGCATGAAGAATAACATAATCTCCAGCAAGGTGTGCGTTAAGGGATTTATATGCTTGCTTCTTTGTGCCCGATGCCTCTGCACAGACCTCCCTGTTGGCACGAATTTCTACTGGAGGTAGAAATAATAAAAAAGTGTTCACAGTGCGATCTTTGGAGCCAAGACGCTTTTTAGGGGAAGCGTTGCAGTAAAACTAAGTGCTGTCATCAAATTACAGGTGTCCTGTCAAGATAATCAATCTCAGATTGTTAGGTGTACTGAACTGCTCATCTTTATTCTGCTCTGCTGGTAAATAAACGTCCTTATGGATGAAGAATATGGATGAAGAATATTACAGCCACCCGACCCTGCACCCAGTCGTAGTCAAATGGCACAAAAAGCCTCATAAATAAGTCTTAGATAGTCTTAGATACATCTCTGGGAAACTTAGCTTCAAGTCTTCTTAAGCTAGCCTGATAGAAGAACTACTACAGCATCCTTGCTCGGTCCAGTCATGGTTATAACACTGGTGTGATAACAAGCGAAGAAAAGATACTTTCACTTAAGCATGTTATGCTGTGTGCTGCGTGCTAACTGAATCACAGTCCATAATTATATCAAGCCTTGACGTGAAATGAAATCAGCATTAAAATCATGTTAATTATTTCTCCAGCGGACTTTGAACCGTCAAATAAAAATTCTGGAAACAATGAGAACTTCACAAAGCTTGTTTAGTGCAACCAGAACTCAAAATCATTGTGTCACTGAAGAACGACTCAAAAGTGAAATAAGTGGAAATCAGAACTATAAGGCTTCACATTATAATGTCTTGTTTTTTGCTGCTGTATTTAATTGTATTCATACTGTGTATACTTGTAAGTATTTGTATTTGAAAGCATCTTGTTTTATAATATATAAAGCAAAAAAAAAACTTTTTTAATGTACCTAGCTGACAAAAAAAAAAAGCATAAAATGAAAAATAAATACAAGTGTTTAAAACGGCCATTATGCTCTTGTGTTTCCTTTTGGGCCATGGTGTTGTTTTTCAGTTGATCCTGTTTGAAGAAGCTGTTGGAGTGTTTTTAGTTCTCTCTCTGTCCCTGTCGTTAAATGCGTAAGCATAGCTAGTTGGGCCTCTGTGCTCAAAGCCTGAACTGAAAGGCTGAGATGACCATACAAGGAATATCTGTGCTCACTGACATCATAAACATCCAAGGATAGAAAAAAAAGGTATGAAGTCTGAGCTCTTCTCTCACAGAGATCACCTTTACATACACCAACATTAGTTCTGAAACTTTGGCCAGTAGAACAGCGCATATATAAAATTAAGGAAAAGACACAGAAAAGAAAATGAGACAGAAGCGGAGCGTGAAATGACGTGATTATTATTTCACTTAATGTTGCTAAAGTAAACACAGAAACCGGAAACCAGCAGTAAAATGTGACTGTAGACCTGCAGAGTTTGAGCTGGACAAACTCAAAGAAACCTGGAGTGATCACAGCCATAGAGTCGCCCGCATGCCCACAGCCAATCAAAAACAAGATCAAAGCACAAAACAGAAACCTTTGTTGTGTTCAGCTCCTCCCTGATGGGTGTGATTTTCAAGTTTGCACAAGATGCACTCTTTTTCTACAAGGCCTGCTCTTGTTCGGCAAGCTGGAGAATCAGCAAAGACGCAATCCACATCACACTGCCTAGCCCCAACCACCCCACCACTGAGCCGAGGGACACGAGAGGCAGCATTTATCACTGACGGGCAGCTCTGCCCAAAGCTCTTCATCCACTTTTCTCCACCAGAAACCTCTTTTCACTCATAAACAACAGAGAAATAAAGCACTCAGACTTCTGTGTAATGAAACAGAGTTTTTGGCACAAAAGATCTTGTCGAGGTAATTGAAGCAACAGCGGTGAACATGACCAACGAGCATTCAGTAAGCACTAAGAGGTTCCTGGCGTACATACAGTAGAGGTTCAGTCATTTTCTTCTTCTCTGGTTTCCTTGACGTTTCATTAATTTCCTTTTTTTTTTTCTTTTTTTTTTTTTTAGTTCGGCTCTTAGTCCCACCCTCACGGACTTTGCTGCTCCATGTTTTCAATCAAGGGGTCTTTCTTTAGGAACTGCAGATGTCTGATGGACCTCCACACTCCGACATAGCTATCACTGAGCGACGTGGCAGCAGTGGTGTTCTCCTTTTGGAGGTGCTCCCTCTGCATCTCCAGCGCCTCTTTTTCTGTCATGACATGAAAATTGACACCTTTCTCACCTTCTCCCGTCCACAACTGTCCGTTAGCCAAATGGGCCGTGGCTGCTGACTCCTCCTTCTCGTCACTGCTCGGCACTCCTTCTGACTCTGGCTGCTCTGGATCAGATCCTGTAGTGGGACCGCTCCCGTCCAGCGGAGGTTTCTCTCTGTAAGGCTTGCCCGGCAGCCCGTTGTCCTTCCCCGCCTCCTCCAGGTCCTCATACGAGCTCTTCTTCTTTGTCTCGTAGTATTTGACCACACAGTAGGTGATGGAGCCGATGGTGTTCACCACCACACCGCCAATGAACAGACTGGTAGGTGCAACGTCACTGAAGGCCAACATACCGACGGTGATGGTGGCGATGCTCTTGACCACACCAACGAAGCTGGTGGTGACAGCCGAGTTGATGTAGGTGCAATGCAGCGTGGTGAAGTTCATGGCACAGCCGATGAAGATGCAGAAGATGAAGATGACCGTGATGTGAGGGTCCGTCCAGCCTTTGTATGACCAAATGTTGATGGCATCCATAGAAATGAAGGAGCACACCAGCAGCACCTGAGAGAAGACAATAAAAATACAAAATGAGAAGCGAGAATAACGATGGCAGTAAAGTTTGAAAATACACCAGTTCATACCGGTGAGGCCATGATGGCGATGGCGTACTGTGCGGTAAGCGGTCCATACTCGCTGTCCAGACTGGTTTTCTGGATCAGAACCAAGTAGGAGGCATGGATGATGACGGCTAAAACACCGGTGACGTAACCAAAGGGATCACCTGTGAGATCACCGGCACCTGCGGGGAAAGAATTTATATCAAGTTTTCACATATTTTTTAATTCCAACATCTGTGAAGTTTCTCTCGATTTTATTTACCTGACATTTTTCTGAACTTTATATCAGTATAACTGGGATATGGTACATTTTATCCAAAGCCTACATCATTATTAATACAACTTTTCGTAACAAGTCAACAAACAATAGCACCCTGTCAAATGCCAACTGCACCTTATTTCAGATGCCCTCTAAGTCCATGTTCCAACATTGAAGGGGGGGTGGCTTGTTGGATCAGTTTAGGAAGTCAAAACAACTTCAGGTCAGGAAAAGTTGGTAGACTGGGTCCAGTCCCTTCACAACAGCAATTCTCAGCAGCTTTGTGTTTTGTTAAATGGATGATTTTTTTTTTTTTTTTAATCAAGACGTCTGTTTATTTGATGAGTAATTTGCTATTGAAACCTGAAACCACACATGGTCCTGGGAAAACTTAAGTACTTAAATAAATTGCTTATAAAAAGAACTTCAGGAGCAAAAACTTGAAGAATTCATTATTTTCTCACATGGTTGTGAAGGAATTTTGGTTTGTGGGCATTCATTCATTCATTCCACAGCATTTCGATCATGTTGAGATCTGGACTTTGTCTGTATCATTGCAGCATTGGGTTCTAGAGCTTCAACGTTGCTGTGAAATGTTGAGCAGCATTTCTCAGGCAGCTTCTTCTGTGTTTGAGAGGTTTCCTTGTGGTTTAGCATATCTGTGATATCAAAAGATGGGAGATTGTGGGAGTTTGTAGGTGGGAAAGCCGAGGAATGAGGACAGATGATAAAGAAGGAAAGATGGAATTAATCCTGTGCTGAGCCTGTATGCTGGAAGCTTGACAAGGAAGCTTTTCATACTGAAAACAAACTACACAAACTGAAGCCCCTTCTGCCAACGTGATCAGTTCGTGTTGTCAGTGAAAACCAACCAATACACTTGGTCAACTTGCCCATCAGATTTGGCAAACACACAGCAGTCACTTCCATTTTTTTACATATTCCATCCTGCTCCCTGCTAGAGCAAAACTTTGGATTAATCTGCTGCTTCTGACTGTCCCTTACAAATACACAAGTTCCTCCTGTTTGAGAAAGCAGTGCTCAGTGCTTTTAGAAAACTGCTGGATTTTCAAAGTACACAATAATACATGTGACTGTGGATATTTTTAATGTAATTGGCTTTGGGCTGGCATGTCAGAAGTTGTTACTTGGAAACATTTCTTGTTGGTAGAAATCAGGAAAAGACTAAAAACTACAATTAAACTCATTAGGAACTTGATAAAGCTTGTATTAAAATTATTTTTAAAAAACACATAAACTTTAGTGAATCAGGTGCTGACTCATAATGACCTCCACTGTTCCAGTCGCATGCTTCTGTTGGCCCAACATCATCATCATCTGCAGCAATACAATGTTGCTCTTCTTCCACACGGCCCATTTTCTATGTGAGCCTTTTAGACATTCTTCAGTACTGCTGATGGTGCAGAATGAGCTCTGATCAGCAGCAGTGAACACCAACCATTTGTAGAATTTGGACCTTTAAAGCTCCATATGTGCACGATTTATTCCTGCAGTTAGGCGGAAGGATTTACCTCCTCACCTCAGTGATGTTAATCCAGGATAGAGTGAATGTGACCAGTTTTCCAATTCATTTCAATTCAGTTCAGTTTTATTTAAACAGGACCAAATCACAACAACAGTTGCTTTTTATAGGCATTTTTTATTGTTATATTATAACAGCTGTAAAAACCAGCTGATTGTGTAAAATCTGGCTTTTTTATTAAAATGTTTAGCTGTTCATTAAATTGATGTCACTAAAAGCGCATAAAACAACCATTAGAAGCTACTTTATATGTTCATGGATGTGCAAACATTGCTCAGTGGGTTATCATAAAAACACCTTTAAACTCACAGAGAATATATAATTTGCATTTTCTATTATTTTAAATCAAATTTAGAGATGACTATCCACTTCTAAAATAATTCACCATGTATAAGGCACCACAGTTGGTCTATTATCTTTAAACTCAATGTAATTGGTGTAGATGTTCCCCTAGGTGTTACAATCAAGTGTAGCATCCCTGATAAAGGATGAGAGGAGGGCTGGTAAAGTTGGATGGGGATCCTGTTCCATCTCAGGAAGCCATCAAAGCCGATCGTGCCCACTAAGCACTTACAAATCCACCAAATTCTCACTTTTCAGAAGCAAATCTTGAGTTCATATTCAAAATACTGTCAGGTATAATTTTCACAGAAGCTCAGCAGAGAGAATTGAGTGAATTTTCAAAATAAAAGCCCCATGTAAACTAAACACAGGTGTGCTCCTGGTGTGATCATCTGCCACTTGTTAAGCATGGGTGATGTTTTTTTACAACTTTTAGAATAAAGTTTACAATCTGAGGCTCTGATGTACAGTATGTGCCAACATACAACAGGAAGTAGACCCTGAAAAACATTCGGCTCAAAAGACTCACTGCACAACGACATCCACCATCACAAAGGCTTATTAAACTTGGGGTGGGGGGAGGGGTCATAAGCTATCTCCCCCATAATATTAATCATAGCTGAAAGATGTGCCTCATACGCAAACTGTTGACGTGACAAACAATCCAAATGTTGCAGAGATTTGGCTAATCCACAAGGGACGCATGGAAGATGCACATCTTACTTTTTTTTGCAAGAAGCGGTAATTATCATGAAGATTAAAACCCAGGATGATGAATCTGTCCATTAGATTCGTATTCTGCAGAGTTCACAGTCCATGTTCCAGCAACCCCCCCCCACCCGCCATCCAGCCGACTGGATTAATCCAGGAAATGAATTGTTCGTGGAGGTTTTTGTTTATGACTTCAGGATCGTTATCGCTAATGGAAGGGCAAAGTTTACTGCTGAGAATGATGATTAAAAGATCTGTATAAGGCAGATAACTTAATGGTTAAACAGCTTTAACTGGAGTTTTTTTAAGGATCAGCTTCAATATTTTCTTCTCCTTTATGAAAAAAACAAAAACATTAAAAAAAGATGGAAAGGCAGAGTAAACAAGTAAACAGAGGGATGGATGAACAGCAAGAGAAGGCTCTTTAAAAAGTACATGCTACACGTTTGACATTAGACCACGGACAGATGGATTTGACGTGAAACACTTGTGCTTTCTGAATTAGGAATAAGAGAGTGAGGGATTGTTTCCCACAAACACAACACAAGTTAAAAGCTGTCTGAGAATCCGTTTACGGCACATCGCTTTGGCTATGTGGGTGTTACAAGCGAACCAGCCAACAGCTTATAGGACTGTGGGAGCTGCTCAAAAATAGAAGAAAACGGGTTCCTGGCACAACTTCACCAACTTCGAAGGTGCTTAAAGAAAAGCCAAAAATGTTTAGAAGCATTTAGAAGCATTCTAAATGTTTTTGCAACTATCCTAACACCTCTGTTTTTTAAGAAGGTGGTTAAAGTAATAAGACGGAGGCTAGGTGGACCAGTCTGCCACTAATGGACAGGACTGGAGTCTCCTCCACTCTTTCATTTGTTTTATTTTGCAAATCAACAGCTGTTTTAAGGCACTTCATATTGCAAAGTAAAGACCTTAAAATTGTAACCCCGCAAAATTGAGACAATCCACTACAAATAGCACTCTGTGACAGTGGCAATGAAGAATCCCTTTTACAAGGAAGAGATCTCTGGCAGAACCACACTTGAATAAGGGCAGCTGTCCAAAGCAACCAGGTAAGGGTGTAAGAGGGAGAGAGAAGGAGATCATTTTGATGCAAAGATGGACAATGGGACAAGCAGCTCTGGTGGGGTAGTGTGTGTCAGCACGTTAATGGGATGTGGAAAATTCAGTTTCATTAGTAGGAATGTATTTTTTGGACTTGGGCTAAAACCTGTTAGCATGTTAGTAACAAAGACATAAAGAGGACTATAGGCAGGACAGAACCCAGAGCACCTTAAACTGCCTCAGTGCAACAGTTTGTGACTAATTAACACTAAAGTGTGTGTGTGTGTGTGTGTGTGTGTGTGTGTGTGTGTGTGTGTGTGTGTGTGTGTGTGTGTGTGTGTGTGTGTGTGTGCCTGCTTACCAGCTAGTGCAGCTCCCCCGGTGGTGATGAGCACAGCGGTCACCACCCCGACAGACGGCACGCCATTCCTGAGCACGCACACGCCGATGCTGAGCGTGAAGAGTGGCAGGCAGCGCTTGAACACGACGTACATGGGCAGGCTGAGGCCGCGCAGAGACCACAGCGTGAGCGTGGACTGCAGCGTGGAGAGGATACACACTGAGGCAAACTCCTGCACAGACAGGAAGAGACAAGCATCCATGGTGACACCTTAACCCACATCCACTTCACGGAGGACCTGACCACTTTACTCATGTATGAGTATCCCAGTCTTGAACGTACTGGAGCAATAACAGAAATCTGCTTCCTGCTCCAGCTGATGCAAACACACAGTCTCAGGCCTGAAACAGACTTGAAGTGTTTCCATGTTTCTGTGACTAAAATGAAACTTGTTTGCATGTACACCTGGTCAAGTATGAAAATGAAGTGTGGTCAGTATTCAGATACCTGGATAAGCTTCAAGCTGCACAGTATTTACCACTCTAAAACACTGGGGGCATTACACTAAAGAACTCCACTTTTATGGTAGTATTGTCAGTAAATCGCTACACTTCAAAACTGCACTACAAGTACAGCATTTGCCCTGAAATGCAGTAAAATAGAAATGCCTCAGATTTACACTGAAGTCCAGAAATCTCAGCTAAATCTGCGTCTGAAAGCAGCAGTGAGTGCAGATGGAGTTAATGTGCTGTGCCTGAACGTGTAGTATTTGTACTTTCATCCAGAAACACTCGTTGTGTTCGATGGATCAGGCCTCGGGTCTCAGCAGACTTTAATCCACAGCCTCTGTTTAATGTACAGTGACTATCATCATTTTTCACTGTTGAGGAGGTGAATCGTACAAATGCAAGCAGAGGTGAAATGACCTCAGTTGTGTCTCTGTGTTGTTCTGATGCCTCGTTTATACCCTGTTTCACTGAGTGAGAGATGGGAGGCCTGTTCTATGTAAAAATTCACATTAATTATGAATGATGAGCTTTCTTGTCATTGTAAGCAGAGCAAATGGTGAGATTTGGAGGGCAGCTCCAATACAGTGTTTAAACTCAAAGATGCAGCTGAAGTGAAGATAAAATAAAGATAAATAGATTATAAACATACAGTATGACGACTTCAGTTCTCATATCTGGACGTTTTTAATGAGTAAAAAGAATCTTGTGAACAAAAAAGTCATTGATTCCTGAAAAGCTCATATTCCTAAAAGCTTTGGCAAACACAAGCTTTGAGCAGGTGTCATTTATTTATTCTATTCTAATTAATTTTTTTATGATGAAGTAGTAAAAACTGAGCCCGTCCCCAGAGACTGCTGAATTAAACCTTACAGGTTTTAAAGGAAAACACGGTGGCTGTGTCCATCTTTGTTATACAGTGTGTGTGTGTGTGTGTGTGTGTGCGTGCGTGCGTGTGTAAATAACAGCTGATTGAGTCCATGGAGAATATACAGTCTGTTATTACAGTTATTGTAGTGGGGACATGAATGAAAAAGTACCATATTCAGGCTTACGCTCTTGCTCCATATTATGATGCTGTTCCATTCACTGCAGTCTCTTTAATGCAGCTCGTCAATCAGCCAGTAATTAAAGCAAAATGTTCAACTCTAAAACAAATTTCATTCAGTCATTAGTTTTATTGACGCATGCGTGAGCCGATGATTAAGCAGTTTCCTCTATTTCAAACCGTAACTTTCACAAACTGCAGTTTAAAAGAGTGACCGTGGATTTAGAGAAAAATCCGTTAAAATGCTCCAGAAACTGATTTCACAATTTTTAAGTATAAATACTTGAATCGTGTGTATTTATTATATACGGAATACATTCTGAATAGTGAAGTTTTGATCTAAATAACAGAAATATAAAATTTTTGCGAGCCTCTGAATGAATAAATTGAATAAAGACACTTTGTGGAGTTTCCTGTCACACTGGTTACCTTGGCGAGCGGCAGGCTGAACGGGGGGATCTCGACCTTCCCCAGTCGCCTGAGGGTCTCCAGGGTGAGCATCGCGGTGCTGCTGGTCAGGAACTGTATAAGCGTGAGGAAGCCGAAGTGATAATTACTGATGAGGAACTTCAGCAGGATGTTCAGGGAGCCCGAGAACACGCCGTGCGCCACGGCCACGGAAATCCCCAAAAGTCGGCTCTTGAACACATCCATGACGGGGGGCAGAGAGGAGTCGGTGCCGGGGAGCCCTGTCACGGCGCGGCGTGGACACGTTGGGTGCTGCCAGGCGCGGGAGAGGAAGGACTTGAGGCCGCACAGAGCCCGCTGTAACCGGTGCGGGTCCGCGTTCAGGAGCGTTCAGGCGGAGACACAAAGCAGGAGCTCGCGCTCGGAGTCGGTGCTGCACGTGACACAAACTTTAGTTTCCACTGAATCATCATCACCCGTGGACAGTCTCCTCTGCTTCCTGCTCAGGAAATAAAATAAGACGAAAAAGTCCCGCAGAAGTGTGAGCGCGGCGCAAACAGCGCAGCAGCAACCTCTCCTCGGAGCGCGCACTCTGTAATGACATTTTGCCGCAGAGCCTCTTGGCTCAGAAGCGTGGAGGGTGGGGGGGTGGGGGGGCAGGGGGCGGTGTTTACCCGCTCCATCAATGAAGTCACGGAGGATACACGACCGCGAGTGTCTGCGTGGAAATGTCTTTATCTTTGTTTTGAGAGGCAGTTTAAATATTCACGACTTTGATTCGGCAACTCCTCCTCTTCATCAGAGAGAAAAACCCTCCCGAGCCAAAACCAAAAGATGAAGATATTAAATACTCCGTAATATTAATTCCAACTATGATAAATTCAATTCAATTCAATTTTATTTATATAGCGCCAAATCAGAACAGAAGTCGCCTCAAGACGCTTTTCTGTGTGCAGGGATCGGACCGGTGAGAGAGCATTCATCAGATTTTTAAGTCAACAACAATTTACTAGATTATTTATCCATGCTTTGGTGCGTTCTGTAGTTTGTTTCTCTGTGGCTTTTTTGTGGCTTCTGATTATTTCCTGTTTTTACCAGAGTTAGTACTTGACCCCACACACACTCTATAATTTGGCTTGAGACTAAGGGCTTCATTTCTGAGTAATTAACCAGGATTTATTTGAAATGACAATGTATTTATGTTTATGTAGAAATACTTAAAAGTTATACTGTAAGTAAATTTGAAGTAAACTATAAGCAAAAAAGGACAGTTAAATAATAGAAAAATCAATGATTCATATTAACATAATAAATATCAAATAATAAAGTAAACAAAAATAAAGATGTAAAGGCAAGGTTATAGGCATATATATATAATTTCTTTGTTTCCTATACAAATCTAACTATTCTACTTAGTTCAGTTTTATTTATACAGCGCCAAATCACACCAACAGTTGCCTCAAGGTGCTTTATATTTTAAGTTAAAGACCTAAATAATACACAGAAAACAGTGAAAAGCCCGACAATTAGATGAGCAAGCGCTTTGGTGTCCTTTTAAGAGGACGAAACCTCCAGCAGAACCAGGCTCTGGAAGGGGTATCTGCCATCACTGTTACTCTAGTGTAGCTACCTATTTGTACATAAGTATAATTACATTGTAATTTCAAAATAAAATAATTGAAATTCATTAAATTACAGAGGAATTACGATTTTAGTGACGGGGCAATTATTATAATTTGATGGGAAAGGTGGAAAAAGATCTCATTATTGAGCTACAGATTCTAGATAAACTCTACAGTTGTAGAGCTAAAGCTGACATGAGCATCCATCCACTTTGTTGGTTTGCTCAGAGTCATGAAGGGGCCACAACCTGTCTCAGGTGTGGGATTCAGCGTGGGTCTCCAGTCTGAAGCAGGGAGCCTTTACATACATGCAGGAAACATTACCAGGTAGATTGATCAAGACTAGACCTGTACACTCTGTATCTGGCATATCTGAGCAGTCATTTCTTCCACCTTAAAACCTGGACTGTTCTAACTGATTCAGAGAGCCAAACGTTTATTTGGAGATGTAATAATCTCCTAAACTCCGTCTGCCAACGAGTCCGTCTGTAAAGACTCAGCAGGAGTACAGATGACTGTAGCTGTGTTTACCTCTTCTGCAGTTCAGTCTAAATCAGATTTATTGCTGTGACAGATCATAGATTTATACGCTGCTGAAGCTGAAAACCGCACAGCGTGGATATAGGATGAAATAATCAACAGATTTTACAGATATTAACAGGAAGCAGCTCAGCATGTTCAGTGCAGGGCCTCGGAGTCTGAGTGTGGGCTGGAAGTATTATCTTTTCAAATATATTAATTAATCTGTAAAATATGAGAAATAAAAAACAAAGATGCTACAAAAATCTGAAAGTGCAGCTGAAAAAAAAGAGAAAATCCTCGCACTAAAGATGCTGAAATCAGAGGTTTACTCAATTAAAGACCTCAGAGATGAGCTGTTCATTTATTTGCACTAAAAGAGTTTTATTAACTCCATGTTTCATGGAATCGGCCCGGATCTGTGGAGCAGGTTTCAGGTTCCTTGTTCTGCAGGTGTGTAGAGAAATGAAATGACACATTCTGTTCACCTCAGCAGACCCTGGCACACGGCACTGGGCACCTGATCAATCGTGGGACAACTACAAGCCAGAATGTGAAGATACACCTGCATTCATACTCGTGTAACATATCCTCAGCCCTTCTTTGGAGAAAGGCACCCCTGACCTCACATCTGTGGCATCTGCAGGAAGCTGAATGAGTGGAGGATTTTTGGAGGATGCGTCACCTGAATAAATGCAGCAGCTGTTGGAAGCGCATGCGCGATGTTTGCAGGTGTGCGGTAAAATATTCCATCTAAATAACTGATATCAGCATTAAACTGGTGGATAATTTCTCACTCACAGAGCATTTATCACCCTTGTGTGTGTCCTCTTGCATTTGAGCCCCTCATGAATGGATGTGAGTGTGAGAGGATTCGGATCATCAATTTTAACCCTTGCCCAGCATGCACAGACAATGAAACCTGGACATCGCAGCATGTGTAACGGTATCAAACAGGGCGGGGACTCTGTGACATCCCTGCTATCAGCCTTGAACTGAGAAAGTAATGCTGCTGCGGGGATTTCCATCCCTGTGTTCTGGCTCCCAGCTCATCCCGAAGATCCTGGATGAGGCTGAACTCATGTTCTTCCACATCAGACTCAGAGAATCATTTCTTAATGGAAAGTTTATATTTGGAAGTCTGCCATGATCCTGGAGAAACAGACATCTTTATTTTTCATTCCTTTAAGCCTCCTCCACCTCCTTCTTATCGAAAAACAGAGACTCCACCATCAGTCGTAACAGGCGTGGAAATGACTTGGACAATATTTTAATTGAAATATTTCATCAGAAAATCAGTTTGCAGGCCACAGGGGAGGGAGATCCGCCCTTATCGAGCTCAGACCATTAGCTTCCAATTAACACGCGGAGAAAGGAGAAGACGGAGGCGCTTTCAAACGTTGGGAGATTAAAACGGGTCGAGGATTTAGACCGGAACTCGCTGAGAGAGGGAGGAGGGGAAACTGCAAATACATGCATGCATTGTTCTAGAAACTATAGGTAATATAGATTAGGCCGAGTAATTTAACTTCAAACACAGAACTGAACAGGCATGAATCCATTTTTAATATGGATTTCCAAATGAATGTGTAGCACACAATCACGGTGAAGGAATGAGAAACCACGTCGCCTGAAGCCAACGACAGCTTCACCCGTCTGTGGGCTCGTACACAATGTCTCATGTCTCATTTCATTTTGAACTTAAACTGAGCAGTTTTTTTCAACACTGATGGAAAATATCAATATTAAAAATATTACAATTTCTATATATAATCAACATTTTATGTCAGTGAAACCTGCAAAAATTGAAAGGACTCAAAGGATATTTGAGATTTACCCAGAAGACACTGAAGAGTCTCAGAGCATGTAAAATGATGATGTAAAATAATTCATCTTCCTGGATATGAATTCGTCTTCATGTAAACAAACATGAATCAGTATCAGTGTGATCACCCCCATTTTTTTTCTAAAGTGAGGGATAGACTTTAACTTTTCATTTTCCCCGTATAAAAATGTTCCAGTGATACAGATGTGCGTGTTTCACAAAAAAATGATCCACACTATTAAAATTTGCTTTATTCAAGGCACATCGCCAAACACTGAAGCTAGTGCCGGCTGATAAATATTATCTCCAATGACTGTGAAATAAACTCACCGTAACCCTTTCAGTCACGTGTGAAACATAAAGGACATTTGCAGTTTTAACTCAAATAAACTGATTAGAGAGCACAAAGGTCAAAGTTCGTACGAAAATATCCCTGATTGAGAAACTAATGATAAATTGACTTCCAGCAATTAATATTCAAAAATAAAAACACTAAACACACTGATGATGGGCAGACTTGTTTCAGGCCAGTGTGAGGTGTTAGCTTTCATCCTGAACTCCTGAGTTGAAGTTCCCACGTCTGAGAGCAAACAGTATAGCTGTGTGTGTGTGTGTGTGTGTGTACGACTTCTTTCTATCTTGGTGGGGACCAAAATCTGAAATTTACTATACTGGTGGGGACCAAAATCCAGGTCCTCATCAGGTTGAAGGCATTTTTCACATTTAAAATGTGGTTTTAGTGTCAGGGTTACAAACGGGTTATGGTTAGGTTTAGGGTTAGGGTAAGCGGCTAGGGAAAGCATTATGTCAATGGGACGTCCCCATGAGTGAAGCAAACCAGATGTGTGCGTTTGTGTGTGTGTGCGTGTATCTACCACACTTCCATGGTCAGTTTAAAATAACCCAACACGCTTGTTTCTGGACAGTGGGAGGAAGCCAGAGTACACGCACAAAAATGTTTGAACTAGAAACCTTCACACTGTGAGGCAACAAAACTAACCCCTGCACCACCGTGCCACTGTGCTAGGCAGCGTTGGATACAGGGCTGCCACTGTTTGATAATGTGAAATGCCCAGAATCGCAAAACCAAGAACAAAAGTCATCACAGTAAAATATCTGCTGTTCAAACACTCAAAGAGCCAACGCATGCTTTATTCTGACAGAGTCGATCACAGTCGTGGGACCGAGTGATGTCCAGCTCATCTGCCCAAACATGGTGACTGCTGTTTTCCAGCTCCTATGGCAACAAGGGTCCAGTAGCCACCTGTGAAACTTATGTCTTCAGAATTTTGGCTCTGATTTGGTACCAAAATGTCAGAGCAGTAACGTCCTCAGTGGCGTGTCCTAACCATTCGCAGTTTGAAGTTTGAGGCTTGGATCTTAAACAACGTGGTGGAAGAAGTGAAGAGTCGGGTGTGGGTCGGCGAAGCAGTCGTTATGGTTCAGGACGAGGCGCTGGCTTCATCGGGGAGAAGTGCTCGAATACCAGCACCGAGGTGAAATCGTCCTCAGACGTCTGTGGGCGTTTTAAGGAGCTGCACTGTGCGCTCCCGCCGACAGGCATGCAGGTGTGTACACCTTCACCGTCTCGTCCCAGGAACAGTCCACCACCTGCACAAACACAACCACACACATGCTGTTCAAGAGTACCTCACATGCACACCAGGATTTGAATCTGCAGCATCAAATGAACCAAATCAACAGAAGAAAAAACATCGTGTCTGCAGACGTATTAAACATGTCAGGCTGACAATTTACAGAATACGGTGCAAGAAACATCTGGAATATTTCTATTTAATGACACTCATAAAAAAACAAAAAACACAAAGCCAAATATTTTGTTTCCAGCCTCAACACATGAGGATTTACTGCTTACAATCACAGTAAAATCATGTTTTTTGGTGCTTGAACAAAAGATGGTTTCTGAGGCTCTGCAAGTCTGAGTCGGCATTTACTGACAATCCTCGATGGTTCAAGTAAGGAATGACTGACAACGAGAGAAGAAACTGATGCTTTCACTCCGTGATGACGGGAAAACCACATTATATAGAAATTTCTGGATTTTTATATTTATATTACCGAAAACTGAAGTCCCTGAAAGATGGAAAAATTAGGCTCATTTCCACCACATGAGGTTAAACACAGATTTAATCCAGGACTATAAAGCAAGCATCGACATCACTGACAGAAACATGATGTCTGAACCAAAACTTTCACAATTTATATACTTTCAGAAATCAGAAGGTAGAGCTCGTGAAGTCTGATTAGTGGAAAAAAAGCGTGTATCCAGAGAAAATCTGGAATAAACTGAATGTTCTTTTCTGCAGCAAAAGAAGAAGAAGATGTGACTGGGTGGGAAACAGCTGGTTCTCTGTGGCAAAGTTAAATCACGCTCAAGCTTCCAGCTGAAATTACCTGCAGCCCTGAGACAACAGAGGTTCGGGTTAAGTGTGGTCTCTGTCTCCTCTCACAAACACATCAAAGTGTTCCACCTGAATCAGCTTCCATTATCAGGTCGGGCACAAAGGCATTTAGAGAGCGCGCCGACTCCAGGTCTGCACAACAAACTCTCTCTTCTTTCCTGTGTTTGCCTCCAAAGCAAAGAACATCCTCTCAGGTTTGTGAAGGCTAGTTTAAGAGCTGTCCATCGACATAAATCCATTTATTGCACTTCATCCTCTAGCTTTCATCAGTCTCCACTGATTCACCAGCAGGTTGAGCAGGACTGACAGTGTATTAATAAAAACATGCTTTTATATTTGCAGTATTTTCTCTTCATCATCCAGGTTTCATCTCAGCTGCGGTGGTTTTACATCAAACCACAGATACTGAGTGTTTCCCGGAAGCCCGTCAGTATGAATGAAGAGGAAAGCGTGTCTGTTAAGAAATAACATTTGATTTGGGTTTACTTTCACAGCACAAACACATAAATCAGTCACGACATCAACTGAGAGCCAAATCATACAAATTTAAAGTCATATTTTCGTGTTTTAGATTTTTCTGGGACTGTCATCTTATTCATTCATTGGGTTAAAAGTAACTACAGCGCTTTAAGAAGTTGGAGCTGGCAGGCTCAGATGGAGGTCGAGGTAGTTCTTAGTTCAACCATCCAGATACCAGAATATTCACTCAGACTGACTCGAACCAGAACAGGACAGTTTGTCAGTGTCAGTCATGTTAAACTCTTCATACCCAAATGTTTCCTGTATTTTCATGTACCTTTTTCTCGTTCTCGTCTTTCAGACAGCGTCATCAACGAGGCATCTAATCGCCTTGATATGCAGTCACAGTCTTAAAGAACAACCACCATCCACGGGAGTCCTGATCTTAGCATCGCAGACTATGAGGTCTTGTTCGTATGTACGTGGGTATCGATAACTTTGTGTCAGCCTTTAGCCCCCTTCTTATTCTCAGTGATGGAACCACATTCAAGAAGAAAGATATAGGAACTCTGACATCAGAGGCCAAAAGCTCACACTTCATTCATCTAAGTGCCAACACTGCAGACGACCGAGCCATCATCCCCTCCCCCATTCCTCCTGGATGATTTTAAACGACCTGCCTGCCAAAGACTTTGAAAAAACTGTGAGTATCTGTATCTGATTTCTTTCTTACTGCAGTTTGTATGAAGCTAACTAATAAAACATTTTGTAATTTTAAAGCCTTCACATTTAAATTTGGAGCTTAAATCTCATTTTATACTTTTTGGTTGTTTAGCTGGTGCATTTTTACAAAATCAGATATTGTTTGTAAGTCTGTGACTTTAACTGCTTTTAACAGGTGATCTGTATTTAGACTTTGGTTTAATTAGGGGTAGGATTCACAGAGTAACACATAATACAACAAGTCAAGGACACCTGATACATCAAGAGTAGAAGAAAAACAGTTAGCCCCAATAAGGCAGGAATTCTGTTTCCCTCTAATCTCTGCTATTTCCATCATGTTTCCTCTTCACCACAGTGTCACTGTATACAGAGATCGTAAATTCATCTTTTTGAACATTAGATTTATATTTATTTAGCACTCTTTGACACTCTTTGGTAAGTCCACATGTCAGGCTTTTTCATTTGGAGCATTTGCACGATGTCATACAAATATTCAGTGCAAGTTTATCAATAAGAAATAAAATTCAACATTTTGTTTGAAACAAACTCAAGAGGTAAAAATTCTGACTGAATATAGTCGTCTGAAGTCTTTCCACAGACAGAGCTTTCAGCCGATCCAGTGAAGGAGAAAATACAGCTGCAGCTCCACCTCCCTCTCTTCACTCTATAATCAGCTGGGACATGGCTATCATCTGAATGACATGCCTCAGCATGGACGAGGCTATCAGCTGAATGACACACCGCCTCACTGTCATCTGTCCCGGCTGCAGAGTGGCTCATGATTTCAGCTTTCAAAGTACAACCCTGGTTCTGCTTCGCTTTCGTGAATCTTAAAGATTCGTGTTGTTGCAGGTGTTAGAAGCAGCTTTGTGTTGGATTGAACAGTGAAGAAGAAGGGGGATGAAGGCTGCTGGGTGCTGGTGAGGTTATAAAAACAGGACTGATTGAAGAAATCCTGCTCTGTAAATGTGCTGCAGGTTTAACTTGCATAACCTTTGATTTGTTATAATCCATCACAGGAATGGAGGGTGAATTAAACACCCTAACTGGTTGTTTTCACCTGCCGTGTTTGCTTCCTGGAGTTATAAAAACCCATACACACCCTTAGCCATGAGCTGGGTATGGTCAAAAGAAATGTTAACACATGTTCAGATTATTTTATTGTTCAATTTAATCAATTTGACGTTCTTGAGCTGCAGCTGATTTTTACACTCATCTGCCATCTCTGACTCATCCGACAACCCAACGCCAATGACACTAAGCTGAGGTTTTATCCTGATTGGTTAAAAAGTGGCTTGAAGAGGTTTTCAGCATTCGGACTTAAGAGGTCAGGTTTAATAAAAAAAAACATAGATGGACTCTTGAACTTGAGTACCTGTAAATTGCTTTTGTGAAACAATTTCATAGCAGCAAAAGTATGAAATGCCGCAGAGGGACCAGCTGAACCAGACCTGAAGGCTTTTTAGGGAATTTTTAGAAGTAATAAATGCATGAACTAGTTTCTCAGCATCACTTTGAGACAAGATATTTATAATTTTAGAGTTATTGCACAAATGGAAGAAAGCAGCCCTACATATTTGTTTAATATGTGCATTGAAGGACTTATCCTGGTCAAAAATGACTCCAAGGTTCCTGACAGTGTTACTGGAGGCCAAGGTAATGGCATCCATCCATCCATCCAGATTTCTAGGGCTGAGTGCAATAAGCTCAAATCTATCTGAATTTGGAAGCAGAAAATTAGAGGTCATCCAGGTCTTTATGTCTTTAAGACAATCCTACAGTTTAACTAATTTGTGTGTATGTTATCTGGCTTCATGTATAGGCGGAGCTGGGTGTCATCAGCATAGCAGTGAAAATGTATACTATGCCTTCTGATAATGCTGCCTAAGAGAAGCATGTATAATGTAAACAGATTGGTCCTAGCACTGAACCCTGTGGAACTCCATAATTAACCTCAGCGTGTGAAGAAGACTCTCCATTTACATGAACAAATTGGAGTCTATTAGATAGATATGATACAAACTACTGCAGCGCAGTACCTGTAATACCTACAGCATGCTCTAGTCCACTGTCAGAGACTGTAAGAAGATCATTTGTAACCTTCAATAAAGCTGTTTTTTCTGTACTGTGATGAGCTCTGAAACCTGACTGAGACTCTGTTTTTGTGTTCGACTGTGGTCGCTGACTAGCAGTAACCACACTATCAGCATCCTTTTGTCCATCGGGTTTCCCTCCTGCTCCATCGAATATCTGAATCAGACTTAACAAGCTTGGATGGCCTTTCAGGGAATGAGTAAGCAAAGTGGCCGTGCAGTGACTCAGCCACTGAGATGAGGAATGCCCTTCTTTAATCAACTTTAACAGCTGGTCATAAGGCAAAGAAGGCAAAGGCTGCCAAGACTGCAGCAAAGCACAAAGAGGGAGAAATGTACAAAGAAAGCAAGAATAATAAAAGATGTGTGATGAGGAGAGGTAAGAGAAGAAAAAGGCCACAGGAAGAAATAGTTCAAAGTCTGAAGAACATTTCATGTCTCTTTAAATATTTGTATTTAACATAAGAAAAACATGAATGAAACGAGTAATTAAAAGACTAATAAGCTGGTGGCAAAGTGGCACTCTTAGGCAAAAGTCACGCAGCATTTATGTAGTAGAATATACACATTTAATCTTTGAATAGCAGTGCTTTAAGGTACTCACTCTTTATGAATGTGCAAAGAGTTGTTCAGTAAATCCGTTCACTGTTTTGTCTGTGGCATGTCAAAGCAGCAAAGTCCTCAAATGTCCACCCCCACCAAAGACATCCACTTTATGATGACAAAGAGTAAATAAATGGTATTTGTATAGCGCTTTACTTAGTCTCTAAGGACACCAAAGCGCTTTACACTACATTCAGTCATTCACACATCTGCCCTGGGGTGCACTGACAGAGGCAAGATTGCCGGACACTGGCGCCAGCGGGCCCTCTGACCACCACCAGTAGGCAAACATGGGGTTAGTATCTTGCCCAGGGTTATTTGCCAGCCAGGAGGCAGCCTGGGATCGAACCACCGACCTTCTGATTAGTGGCTGACCTGCTCTGCCACCTGTGCTACAGCCACAGTGAGAACCACAGAAACGTGTACATTTCTGATCTGAATAATGCTCACAGACTTTTTACTTTCAGCTTTGGTAACTAAGAAACTTAAAAAGAAAGAACACTTTGTTTTTTGTTTTTTTATGCTAATATATTTAACATTTCCTTATTTAAGTATATGGATCTGGAATTTTGGTTTCTATCACTTTAAACTGCAATTCTCTGAAAGCTTTGGACAAGATTGTGTTTTCCTATAATCTATAAAGCAAATGCATAATGGAGGAGTTGAATTGTTGTCAGATAACTGACAATGAAAATATACCGGCTACTGAGCTACCTTTTCTTTTTTCCTTTGGACAAATAAGCCCAGATCTGAGCCACGAGCATGGTGAATATCTCCAACATCTAGATCAGGGGTGGGGAACTCCAGGCCTTAAGAGTCAGTGTCCTGCAGGTTTTGGATTTCACCCTGGGTCAACACACCGGAATCCAATGATTAGCTCATGGCCTCTGGAGAACTTCAAGACATGTTGAGGTAATTTAGCCATTTAAATCAACCGTGTTGGATGAAGGACACACCTAAAACCTGCAGGACACCAGCCCTTGAGGCCTGGAGCTCCCCCACCCCTGATCTAGATCCATAGTATAAAGCATGATCCTGAGTTAGAAATAACCCCCCAGTTAGTTTCAGTCTGTACTACACCACAAAAGAACAGTGTAGTATTAAGATAAACACTAAGAGCCAAACTTGCCTTATTTACTGATATATTAAATACTAATCAGGCAAAACATTATGACCAGCTGGTCCATCATGTGCATATACTGTTTGCATGTGTGGGAGATTTAGTTTTGCTCGGTTTACTGCAAATTTTCCTCAGTGTTTAATCAAACCTAACTACGCGTTAGTAGTATGTGCTTCTTTATTGGACTGTGTGCTTTATCGATGCACATAACAGGGAGAAATGATATAACATTTGCAACAAAATAATAATTCTTCCAAGGAAAAGAAAATAATAGTGGTCAGCTGTACGAGCTTTGAGCTGTTATTAGATGGAGTTTTAATAAAAAGACAAATCCACAGACCAGTGAACAGATGTCATCCTGCAGTCCTGTGTGATCTATCGCCTTACTCTGTCTCTAACACACACGATAACCACTTAAACAGTGCGCAGTGTGTGTCCGTGTGTGTGCGGTAAAGGCAGGTGATCCATCAGACACACATGGCTACGCCAGGATAAAACCACACCAGTGAGGGAGGTAAGGCAGTGTGATGGACGGAGAAAGCAAAGCAAAAGAGAAAGTGATTAAGACAGAAGTGATGAGCACGAGTTAGCACATTTATCAGAGGAAGAAATTAAAACACAAGAGCTGAAATATGTTAAACATGAAAAGACCAGGAAAAAATATGGAAGCTGTGGTGAAGAGCAGACTTCAGGATGATAAATGGCGTTGGACAGTTGGACAGATAATGTAGCGTTATCGGGTTTCCAGTAGATTAGCCCGTGCGAGGATTAACGGAGTGGACAGCTTGTTTATGGAAATGATGTGCGAGTTCAGTTTGAGTGCTTACAACTAAAATCTAACGCAGCACAACATTTCCCTCAAATCTCTGTCTGCATGTTCGCTCGGTGCAACACAGCTCAGCACGTGTGCTCCACTTTACACAACAAGCACCTTTACTTCAGAATACTGTGTGTTTCCTGTTAGATCGTTTCAACAGATTCCCCATTGAAGACGACCTGCTGTGGCGTTCATACTCATATGAAATATATTCAGGATGTCGTTTCATGTTCAGATTTTGTAGAAGCAAAAGTAATTCATTTCAATTCAGTTTTAGTTATAGTTATATATAATTGTAATAAAGATCCTAACAATCACACAACCCCCTATTAGCAAGCACTTGGTGACAGTGGGAAGGAAAAACTCCCTTTTAAAAGGAAGAATCCTTCAGCAGAACCGGGCTCCAAGGTTGGGGGTGAGGAAAAGGGTAGATAACACAGAGAGAGCCAAAGTCCCAGTGGACCACAAGCTCGGCCTTCAGACTCTGAACATCCAGTTTACGACAGTTTTTTTCTAGTCGTGTCTTCATGTTTGGTCACAGAGCAAATATTAGTATAGAAGACAGAATCCCGGGAAAGCGAGGAGAAATTTAACAGCACAAACATTTCCTAACTGGATTAGATATCCCTTGTTTTGTATGCGCACACATTCTGAGGACAGTTGAATCCCATTTCATGCTAATGCTTAGCCATACTGCATACTGCAGAAGCGGCAGTATGATTGAAAGAAAACACTTTAAGGATGGAGCCAGACACACTTTCTGCCTCTGGAAAAAAACAAAACTGTGCTTTTGCCAGTTATGAGGCAGATTTATAAAATGTCCATGCCACAGATAATCAGAGGAATCTGCAGCTTTGATAAAAATCCTGAAGATGATGGTTCACCTCCCAAAGACCATATTGTGCCTAAACATAACCGTGCCCTCGGTGTGAGTCAAACTAATCAGCAAGTGAAAACAGACCAAAACACTGTTCTGTCGTATTTATCCCACTGCCACACCTCCAAACTCTCAAAAGGCGGACATTATCGCTCGACACTAGTGAGACTGAGCACTGATGTAAATATTTGGTCAATTTGTTCAGCTCGAACAACAGAACAGAAAATAAGTTCTGCACACACACTATTTTTTAAAAGCCTGAACTCCAAAGAGCTGGTTTTTAATCACGTTTGAGTAGCATGGGCAGTTTTCCTCTTGAGAATTCCCCTTTGACCCCGTCAATAGGTCTTCTATAGCTTTTACATTCAACTTGTGTCTTATTGAGAATGAAATGAACACCCACAGAGACACAGAGAACAAAAATCTGAATGAGCCAATCACGTGGAGGAAGCAGCAGGTCACAGCTGTCAGTGTCTCACGCGAGCTGCAGACAAACTACACCAGAAATATTAGCCCGTTAAATTAATTATTCATGTTTTATCAATTTGCAGCAGCTGCTGGGTCTAACTTGGGGGCGGTGAATTTTATGACTCAGTGTTTAGTTTATGAGTCATAAAGTCCAACATGGTATCGACTGGCTCGACCAGTAAAACCATTACATAGAAACCTGTATTAAAGTCCTTTTTATTCTTTTTCAAAAGTTATTTGTCCTTCTTTCCATTAAAAGGTTAAGATTTAATGATGCTTCCACTTCATTTCCACACATTTCTAGAGTTTTTCCACATCCACGTGTCGCTGAGAAGAACCTGAAACTGTTGAAAAATCAAAGAGATGTGTAGTCCTTACTCACAGAGGAAGTGCTCGAGGTCTGTTGGAGCCACCATCAGGGTATGACCACTTCAGAACTACCTCAAAACTATTTTCCTGGTGCAGAGAACAGCTGGAAGTTCATAAAATACGCCAGACTGGACCCTTTGATGCAGACCACTTGTTTGACACTGTGGTCTAAGACTTTACGTCACATGGGAAGGTGCAAAAAGAGAACCAGGCAGCAGCTGCAGTAGTAGAAATGAAACTGGCAAATAACAGGTTTGGAAATCAACTGGAGGACAGAGCTGTATCATGAGTACAAAAACGAGACAAGCCGGGCAAACATAAGCTTCCGATGATGATTTTAGTACGTAAACAGAAGTTACTTCAATGAAGCTCAGTTGTTTGTAGAATATTAAAGAAGACTGTTCGAGGTAGAAACAACAAAGGCGACAAATTAGGGGATGCTAGCAGCTTGTGAGCATCAGTGGAGCGCGCAGTCTGTATAACCGGAAGAGCTAACAGTGGATAGAAGTCACTGCAGGTACATGGAGGAAAACCAGGACTTTACACAGGTGGTTAAAAACGATTTTTCAGTTTTCCTGTGTGACGGTGTTGTGCAGCTCCTGCAGACTTACAAGGTGAAGCTGTTATTATATTCTTTTACCTCCATTTAAGTTACCCAGTCTCATTACTATTGCTCTTTAATTCTGCTGATGTCAGCACTTTATTTGAATACTTTCACACTTTAAAATAGGAAGTGAATAAAAGAATTAGTATTCTTTTTCTGTCTTATATTGTAATGCTAGCTAGCTCTGCTAACATTAGTCACAGTAAGCAAGCTAATGTTTCACTGACAGTTAAAATATGACTTGATTACTGACTAGTGATTTCAAATGTCCTTTAAATGTATGTGCAATATCTGTCTCGGCAGTGTTTAACCTCATCTATTAGACAGTTTTCTGACTTTTTAGCGTCAAATTTTTCTACTTAATCGATTATTTGCCAGAAATATCCTGTGAAAGCAGGACAGATGAATGTTGATTCTTGTTATTCATTCAAATTATTTAGAAATGCATCACAAAAGTCTTCTAAATTATCCCTGAAAATAGTTTTTTTTTTTCCTGAGTATCTGATGTGATTCGAGCAGAGAGACGCCCCAAGGAGAGAAACTCGACCCGAGAGGAAGACGGAAAATAAGAGCGGCGATCTGATCCATGACGTCAGTGCAAGTGTCCTCCACACTGTCACTGAGTGTGGCTCGCATTTTCACAGCCTGCTTCTGCACAATGACACGACTGATAACAGCGCAGCTAACAATACAACTCATTACTGTTGGTGCTTCCACCCACACACACACACACACTGCAGCTCATTACTGCACCTCTCTCACACACACACATCTCGCTGACTGTCACAGTGAACTCTGGCGTTCGGGACAGCCTGCCTTCTGTGATTGGTTGCTGTGGGTAACTGACTGTTTGCCATCACGTTGTGGGGTCACGCCGTGGATCGTGAGGCCGTTATCACGTACGCACTTCCACCTCGTCACCGTCTGTATCCTGCTCAATCTGATTTTCCACTTGAGCTATTTTTGGCTTCAAGTGAAAACTGTGACGATGGTGCACACCGACAAAATGAATTTGTATGCTCTCACGGCAGAGAGGTGAATTATTTCCATCCTCCACAAACCTCCAGAAAACAAACAAACAAAAAAAACGTGGGTCTGTTTCTGAGTTTCGTACTTTCTTACTGAAACTGTGTTGGTAGTCCTCTCGATTGGTCATGGTTGTGCAGGCAAAGAATAAAATCCAATCAAATCGGCTAAAACTATTCAACTTTTTATCTTCCTTGTTAAAAACAGTGGATAAACAAGGATTCTTGACCTGAAGTTATCAGGCTAGTTTTCAACTGCTTCTTCTCATCTTCAGTCCCCAGCAGCTGATCTAAGTCGTGACCTGAAGTTAAGGCAATCTAGAGTCAAAATAGCTCCATGAAAAATTGTGTTTTAACAAATAAACTTAAAGACAAATGCTGCATTTCCATGAAATATCCACCATAAGACACAGGAAGGAACCAACAGCTGCCTAAATGAAGTGAATCCGATGGCCACCCGGAGGGTAAGGAATCAGTCTCAGGACTTCTGGTGCGGTTTGTTAAAAGCTCAGCTGTGATTTCTGCATCATTTAAAGTTAACGGGCTGAATCCTGTAAAGCAGAGCTTGCTCGGTTAAGGTGCATGGCTGCATCAAATATGAGACGGGGAACTGGCTGAAGGCGTTTTTAAGGGTTATTGTGAACTTTGGCTAACTAAGCTAAACTTTTTATATTTTTTTTTAGAATACTTTCAACATGGCGCACTGATGTAGGAGTGATAACCTCAGCTGATGAGAATCCCAATATGGCTTTTGTCAGGATTCCCCACGCACTCATCCGGCAGCATTACGCTGGAGTCTGCTGGATGTCACATGTTTCCTTCAGTTTGAGAGCCACGCGGTGCAGCTCCTGTCAAAATGAGTCCAAAAACAGGACTGGACACTGGTGGCCTTTTCAATTCACTGCTTTCTTACCCCGACACATCAGAGCACCCCACACAGTGATGCCGGGCTAGGCTGAGCGTTACGGTGTGGGTAAAACTTAGCCTCGAGCGGACAGATTGATTTATGGCCCCAATTCAAAACTAACAGAAACACGGAGTGGGCACAGTGAGGCGAGAACGGACGAAGGAATATGCCTGAATATGGAAGTCAGCAGGAATAACTGAATAAGGAATGATCCAGATGATACATTTTCATCTATTAAAAATACCAAATTCAGAGAATAATGGAAATCAAAAACTTGATTAATAAAATGTTAGTAAGTTTCACTCTTTGCCATTTTAATCAAGTTTAATCCAGTGAATTCATTTTTCCAGAGTCACAGTTTCATGGCAGAAGTCTAAAGGCCAACCCGACTCGGTTTGACGCTCTTTGCATCTAATTACTCTCAGCAGGCGTCGCTGGTAATGTTTAAACCTGTGTGTGAGAGTCACAATGCTAAAACTAAGTTCTGGGGACACAGACCATCCCCAGAACCTCTGCTAAAAGACATTTTGGAGTACTTTTATGTTTATATGGTGGTAAGAAGGCTGACGTACACTCAGGAAGGTTATATTATTCTTTTGGTTTATCTTTAGCTGGATTACTCAAAGTTTGGGAGAAATTTGCATGAAAACTTCTAAAATGGAGACCTTTGGAAAACCAGCTGAGTGTACACATTTATTTATGAATGAGGATACAAATATGAGTCTGGGAGCGTGTTTTGGTCTGGGAACTAAAACCTATTCAGCAGATGCTGACACAGGAACACCCACATAGCCATACACACAAAACATCGGTGCTTTCATCCTTTGAGCGTTACCTCAGTAAGTCAGCTGGCTCATTACAAACAGCACAGGTGGGTGGGTGTTACCTGGTTGGGGATATGCAGGTTGAAGTCTAATCCACAGACAAACTCTGAATGATGCTCTACGGTATCCAGGAGAGGCTGGTGTCGGCTGTAATCCCAAAACCTACAAACACACACACACACACACACACACACACACACACACACACACACACACACACACACACACACACACACACACACACACACACACACACACACACACACACACACACACACACACACACACACACACACAAATATTTGATCATTTTCAAGCTGCAGCATGTCAAAGACAAGGAAACGAAGAGCTTGCTATTTTTCCATATAATGCAATGACAAACTGCTGAGGAGGAGGAGAGGGACAAAGAGGAAAAGATGTCAGAAGTTTAGGTAACAGAGTGGGACCAAAACGACGACCCCAAGTGTTCTCTGTGCTGTTTATAGCGAAAGATATGGTGCATCATTATTTCATCATCATTCATTCATTCATGTTTCTGCCATACACTACACACCTATGATTATTATTCAGGTGCGACTAGAGAGGCATTGCAAGATTCACAGTTCAAAATAATTGTTATTTATGAGGCCACCCTCCCTTCACAGCAGATATACGGTTAGATGACAATGTAAAGATGTCCACTCTCAATGACATCACACAGAGCGAACTGTGGGAAAAACCCATTGTCATGTTTAATGTGAACATAAGGCCTTGAAGAGATAGAGAGAGAGATAGAGAGAGAGAGAGACAGAGATAGAGAGAGACAGAGATAGAGAGAGAGAGAGACAGACAGAGACAGAGACATGGATGGATGGATGGATGGATATGAGGAGAAACCACACAGTACAACCAAAGTGGGCCCCCAAAGTCAGTGATTCTTATGTGTACATGGCAGCGAAAGACGTCATCCATAACACACAAACAAAACAGTAAGATTTGCATAACGAAGGTGCTTAATGACCACAGAGGATTCTCTCACAGTTGCACTTTTTTGCAATGGGTTTTTTGCAATGCCAGGTCTCAGATCAAGAAGCATCCCGACAGTATGCGCTCTGCAGACAGAATGCCAGAAACCAACTCAAAGTTCACTTCATCATTATTGTGCACTGATTCTAAAATCCTATTATACAATGAGCAAAAGAAAAGGAAGAACCAGAGTCGATGCTTTAGAGGCTTAAATAGGAGGAGATGTGAGCGAGAGAGCAATCTCCAAAATGAGGTTATGAAAAATAAAGACATGAAAGAGCGAGCGAGGTAAGTGCAAATAAAACACAGTATCCAGACCCCGGCACGGCGGCCAATCACTCTAATTGAAAGACTGCTTCTCTTTCTGGTTTTAACTGTGTGTGTGTGTGTGTGTGTGTGTGTGTGTGTGTGTGTGTGTGTGTGTGTGTGTGTGTGTGTGTGTGTGTGTGTGTGTGTGTGTGTGTGTGTGTGTGTGTGTGTGTGTGTGTGTGTGTGTGTGTGTGAGAGAGTGTTTGTGTTTAAGCCCTGACGCAGCAAACACTCCCTCCAGACTCATCCACTTTGCAAATGTAATTAAATCATTTTCAGAGGGAACACTGCAGCTCTCACTGGGCTCCATTAGGCCCATATTAATACCGAGGCCAGACACACACACACGCACACACACTGAGTGATAGGTGTCTGGGGACAGTCAAGCATTTAGTGATATTATGTGCTGAGTGTGTTGGTGTAAATCACTGTTCATGCTCAATTTCTTGCACATGTTTCTGTGTGTGTGTGTGTGTGTGTGTGTGTGTGTGTGTGTTCTCATACACACTAATTTACTTAACGAGCTTAACAAGAGTTTTTTGATAATTCAAACTCAAGAAGATAAAAACTCTTCTGAGGACCTGAAATAAACAACACAACAGCACTTTCAAAACAAGCTTTTAAATTTACAACACTCAAGATTAGTCAAGAGATTTTGAGATTTTTTTTTGTGCCTTTTTCAGCTTTATTAGATAGATCAGTGAAGAAACGACAGAAAAGCAGGGGCAGAGAGAGAAGGGGGAAGACAGGTCAGACTCGAAGCTGGGCTGGCCGTTCTGCCACATGGCATGCGGGCTAAAACACGCTGGGCTAAACCAGCGCCCGAGATTTTGAGATTTTGATTATTTCATGTGAAAAGTAAAAACAATTCATACCTATATATCAGTGAACCGGGACCAGTGCCTTTATATTTCAAATGAAGGATCAATGATCTCTTCCAGAGACTCCTGCATGAAGCAGAGGAGGACTGCTGCTGCTTCAACCTATTAACCCTGTTTTCAATGAAAAACCAACATCCAACACTCATCCATCATCAGGACCCTAAAAACTGACACATCTGGACACTGGTGCTGAGCTAGTTGTCCTTTGAAAACATTGTGTGACCTTTTCGAAACTTGAGACTTTCTGAAATAAAAAGTCTCAGTTAAATGAGATTTTTCTTATTATTATCTAATGATTTAATGCTCAAATATTGGGAAAAAACCAAATTCAGCTTTATTTCTACATTTTCCACACTATCGATGTCTAAAAGCATGAGCCACTGCAGTCACCGGTAACTCTGCTATTTCTCATCTTATGGAGCCAGTCAAGTTGTCCAGCAGCTCATAGCTGCTGGATAATTATTCTCCCTCTTAATGGACTGAATGGGACCTTTGTGACAGAACTGTGCTATGAAGCACTGTGGGGGAATAAATCTGTTTGAGCACAGAAAGCTCAAGTTTCACTGCGGTTATGAAAAATGAATGAAAACATACAGATATTAGTGAACTGATGTTTCATGGACTTTATCACTAACTGCTAATATAACTGTTTATCCTTCACTTTTGAATGGTAAACAGCATAAAAACGCAATGTTGCATGGATGAACATCAGAGACAACCTTGCTCTTCTCTGTCTTGGGGGAGTTGAACACTGCCCAGAGTTACCTCTGTCAGGGAGGATTCACACATTGGTGTTGCTTTGATGCCGGATGTTTGGGGGTTATATTTACTAAAACAACTTCCAATAGCAGTTAGTACAAGCCAAGCTAGCTTTTATCTTATTGGACTAGAGCAGGGGTGGGGAACTCCAGCCTCAAGGCCCCGTCTCCTGGAGGTTTTAGATATCACCCTGGGTCAACACACCAGAATCAAATGATCAGTTCATTACCAGGCCTCTGGAGAACTTGAAGACATGTTGAGGACACAATTTAGAGTTCCCCACCCCTGAACTAGAGTAAAAATAGGATGACAACCTCCTTGTGACAAGGGAAAGATAAATCTGTGGTTGTCCTGTGATTATACTGAATTTTCTTTTTTCCTTGATGACGAACTGCAAGTAGTTCCAGCAACCAACTAAACCAACTAAAGGTCCACATGTTGAGTGTGTAACACCCTCAGCCTCTGAGTGACCACTTTTGATTGCACAGATTGTCTGGTGGGAGGCAACCCGTCTCCAAACAGTTGCAGCCCAATTTGGTCTGGCTACAGTCTCTCAGACAGATTGCTTTGTCATGGTTTCAGCTGCAGGTTAGTCTGTGATGTTGGAGATCTTTGATAAACTGATGAATTATTAAGGAAGAAAAATACAATCAGTTTGATCCACAATCTGGAATGCATCTCATAATAATTAAAGCATACCTGGATAGAAGAACATATAGGGGAACTAGGGGTGGGCAGTATAAACGGGACATGGTAGAAACGATATAAATTTGGCCAACGGTAGAGATTTTGACTATACCGCTCTACCGCAATAGCGCATGTTGATGGCGTCATCAAGCTGCGCCTGTTTTGGTCGAAAGCATCACAGCGGCTGCAAACAACAGCTGTGTCCCAAAACGTCGGCTGCATCCTCCGGAGGCCGCATTTGAAGGCCGATTACGTCACAGCCCGGCGACGAAGGCTGTCCCAATTCGTCGACTCCTTCAAATGCAGCCGACAAATGCGTCCTTCATTTCCCCGAATTTGAAGGATGGGTTGAGTGTGTCCTTCATGGCCCACCATATCCCAGAATTCATAGCGCGGTCCAGCCAAATTTCAGCTGCCAACAATGGCGGTCGCAAATAAGTTTTAAAATTAGTCTTATTAATCTTTCTGGGTCACAAAATAAACTTTTAACATATTTTCAGGCGAGAAAGTGGCAGTGTAAATTTCAAATATCTGCTTGGTTTATCAAGACATCGCATATTTGCAAAAGTGCGCCGACGTTTTCGGAGACGTCTGTTACCCACCCGCTCGATAGCAAACCGGGGGATTCAATGGTCGCTCGAGCCGGCGAGAGCAGCGGACTCCCGGCTTCATCGTTTTCAGACCCCCGCTCTTTCGCTACTCAGGTTAAACATGATATATAAGTCACTCGGATAACTTAAAAATGTAATTGTTTGCCTTATTTCGGTGTTTTATTTGTTCGTGAGTAAATCGGGTTGGCTGAGATCAAAGTTATTAGATTATTAGATTAAATAAAACTTTATTAATCCATCGGGTGGGTTCCTCCGGGATTTTCACACAGCTGAATAAACGTCAAAAATAGAATAGAATAGAATAGAATGCCTTTATTGTCATTATACAGCTGTACAACTGAAAAGAAAACTGATTAAACAGAAGTGTGAGACGGTCGAGAATTTACGCCAGTGTCCTGTTATATTTTAGATAGCAAGGAGCAGACAGCCGAGTTTATTAAACTCCACCGACACAGCGGTGGTGCAAATCTGAAGGCTAGACCGTCCCATTTCACAGCCTTGCACTTCCGGCCTTCTCGGTTTTCAAAGGACCCGGCCCACGTAGACCACGAAGGCCGGGTCCTCCGAAGGATGCAGCCGACGTTTTGGGACACAGCTAACATCGTCTGCAAATTATGCCGGGCGACAGTAATAGCAAAGAGACGAAGCAGTTTTGGAATATGGGGAAAGCCAAAAACTGCGCTTCCTCCACTTCCATACCATTGATCATTAATGCTGAATTCTCTCGCAGCTGCTCTACTCCCATGTTGTTGCAGTATATTAATGACTAACCTCGTATTATGGATGGATTATCTCAGTTGTTCTCCTGACTTAAGTTTGGTCCGTTTATAGCATCCTGCCATGCAATTGCATTTGTCCCTAACCACCAGAAACCCTCACGTTAACTTTTATAGAGTGGAAAAAAGTTAGCGTTCATCCTTCAGCTTCACTGTGCTAATGTTATGCTAACGTAGCTGTTTTGCTAGCGATCACATAGCACATCATTATATACCAGCTAGTCCAACTTCAGTAACCCTACAAAAGTCACTGCTGTTTAGTTTTCTGTCTTCATTTATGTTGGAAGTGATAGCAGAGCTGTACGTTTTTAATTTTTTCAGAAATCTCTCAGTCAGAACATGGTATATCACGTTTGGGTGGAAATTAGCGAGCTAACTTCCTGCTAGCTTCTAACTTCGTTGAATTTAATTAATTCTGTTTTCATGGATGCCTGGATGTTAAACTTAATTGTTACACTTGGTAAAGCAGTAATGCTGATCATTTATTACAGAGGAAAAAATTTAGACAGTTTGTGATGTCGCAGTGTTCGTTTGACTTTGGGACCTGAAGCAGACGGAGTTTTGGACCCAGATTACTCCGCAAGGCTCCTGACTACGGCAGCCATAATGCTTCGGCAATCCATCAAGCGGTTTGGCTTCATAGCTTACCAAAGTCGTACTAAAACAGGACAGAAGGCAGAAACATCCAAAGAAGAGCTCATGAACCCTGGAGAACTGATCCTGAAGATCCTCACAGAGCTGACAGAGAGATGAAGAATAAAGGCACTCATACTTAATATTCACTCTGGAGCTCATTAGAATAGTACAAGCTCTGTTTTTACTGTATATGCTGTATATCCATGTATGTTTCACTAAATCATCCATACACCTGGCAAGACATAAAGAATAATGGGTGGCTCAAGACTTTTACACAGTACTGTATGTGATGACTAGTTTGTTTGGGATCCATTCATAAAGTTGCACATTCTTACTAATCAATCGATCATCACTGCAACAAAAACGAGACACCAGCAGTAATCAGATTAAATGTGAGGAAGAGGAAGTGGGATCTTCAGATTATGTTATAGATGACAGCAGGTCATGCGTTAGCGTGTTTGTGTGAACATACGTGAGACCCAGTGACTGTCTCGCTTAGACAAACACAACATGTTATTTGGAGAAATGAAGCTTGGCCGTCTTTTGTCAGCATTTTCCATGGATGATTATTTAGCCGCTTTTGTGTTTCATTCTATAGAACTATCCATTCACCTGTCAGCTTTGTGCATTACTATAAAACTCATTAACTCACAGCAGAGGGGTGGAGGAGGGGGGTCATGAGGGCGAAAATAAAGGGCAAAGGCTGTAAAAATAACAGAACGTGTACACAACAACATTAAAGATAAGATGACAATGAGACAGAAATGTAAAGAGAGCGTGCCCATTATTCGGTGAGCTCATGACTCTGATCCGTTTAATTTAAACAGGAAATTAATGTTAAGGGTCTCACACACACACACACACACGGCAGATTGTGTTATCTAAAGCAAACACGAGATGTTATAAAAGGAAAACATGATCTCAGAGTCTCCGTTTCAAACTAAACACCAACTCTGTGTGTTTCAAAAGAGCCCGCAGAGAAGAAAGGCTTAATTAAAAGTCATATATTTTGGATTGTGGTGCTGAAGTCAGTCTTTAATATGAAGTATAATATATAAAGCAAGCCTAAAAAAGAAAGGAAAAGACGATTAATTACATGTATTAAATGTACCGCGATTGTTCTCTGACAGGTTTGAAATGCAGAGCTGCATTATGGATCATTTATAGCCTTAATTTTGCTAAGCTTGCAAATCTTTAATCTAATTTATTTGACATTAATCTGTAGAGCGATATGAATGTAGCATAGCATTTACTCTCAGCTAACCTGCCCCTGTCCCTGAATCTTTAAAATACAACTGAAGAACCAAAGAAGAGAAAAAAACCCCACAAAAACACAAACTGGAACACTTGTTTTCTGGCTGGGATCACTTTACTGTGTCCTAAAAGAGTCTCGCAGCGAGCATTAGCAACAATGCTAACAGATGTTCTACTGTGACCCCAACAAGTGAGGAAAATCACTCCCTGATGTGTGTGTGAGAGCTCGTGGACCTGAATGTGAAGAGGGGCGTTTCTTCCTAATGGGGTGATTAGAGCCCACAACTGTCACATCTGAGGGATGCTACACACACACACACACACACACACACACACACACACACACACACACACACACACACACAGCTGACAATGGGTGATAATTGTCTTCATATCCTGTGTTTGGATTACTCAACACAAACCAAACATGCATCACGTTGCTATTGAAAAAGCACACACACACACATCGGATATTCATATCTTGTGGGCGACCGTGGCTCAGGGGGTTGGGAAGCGTATCTGCTACTGGAAGGTCGCCGGTTCGATCCCCGGGCTCTCTGTCCTGGTCGTTGTGTCCTTGGGCAAGACACTTTACCCTACCGCCTACTGGTGTTGGCCAGAGGGGCCTCTGTCAGTCTGCCCCAGGGCAGCTGTGGCTACAACAGTAGCTTGCCTCCACCAGTGTGTGAATGTGAGAGTGAATGAATAGTGGCATTGTAAAGCGCTTTGGGTACCTTGAAAAGCGTTATATAAATCCAATCCATTATTACTATTATTATTATTATTTAATTGACATAATGCTTTCCCTAGCCCCTTCTCCTAACCCTCAGCCTAAACCTAACCATAACCCAAATGTAACCCTGTCACTAAAACCACATTTTGAATCTCAAAAATGTCTTCAAACTTGTGGGGACCAGGATTTTGGTCCCCACAAGTATAATAAACTTCCAATTTTTGGTCCCCACAGAGATATGAATGCACGTTCACACACATACACAGACACACACACACCTGTTTGGTCAATCAATCACCTCTAGGGTGATATCAATCAGTTGCTTCCTGCTGCTGTTGCAAAAAGGACCTGATACCAAAACTACAAACTAAAACAAGCTTAAAAGCTCTGTGCTGCTGAGCCGTTCATCACTCTTTGTGGGTTTATGAATACAAACAGCTGCTTTCCTATTACATGCAGGTATTAAGTCAGTTTCAGAGCTGACCCGTTCTGCTGGTTTCGCCGTGTTTTCATCTTAAGCTCTGAGTGATTTGGTGAATTACGTTTCTCTGCATGACTCAATTCCTCCTGCAGCTGACAAGACACCAAACAAAGGATGAAAGGAAAGATTGGTGGCGAGCTGAAAGAGGGAGCCCGCTGAAATAAACAGCAGACATTTAAGATGCCAAACAAACTGAGGGGAAAAAGCTAAGACGCCAAAGGGAAGATGGACGGCTCAAAGGAGGATGTGCCAATAGCTGGCTCTGTGTCAGACCCCATGTTTTATTGTTTTATTGATCCGAGCTTTAATTGGCTCAGATACTCTAAATAGAGTGCTGGGCTGCCCTGACACACGCACACAGATTTTACCACCTGCCAGATTCCAGCAGATTTTTGCTTGCGGCTGTGAGCTCGTCAGCATCTGCAGTAATAATCCACAGAAACACTAAGAAACCACCAAACAAACATTTTTATTGTTGGCGTCCTTTACAATGAAGCCCCGAGGCTGCACAGAAAGATTTCTGGCATAAAAGTGACGAATACAAATAATTCAGGACAATAAATTCTGAAAAACACTTTGTATACGGAAGAAAGGTTTTCTGAAAACAAACAGGCAGCAGCACTTCAACACAATGTGTGAAATTATACCGTGCAGTACAAACACTTTAAATACTTTCAGATTTTATCTATTAGGCAGAAACTCCGACTCAAAATCAGACAGAGACGTAAAAAAATTCTCGAGAACAACGTTCTGGCCCAAAAAGAGCATCTGTACCTCTCAACATCCTCATTGTATTTATTATAATCATATCTGAGGTTGTCCACAAACTACAGAGGGAAGAGAAAATAAGTGGAGGCCACACAGCAGCATCGCTTCTGCAGGGACGGCTGGACGGATGGAGATACCGGATCTCACGTCAGCACCTTCTCCACTGGCTGTCATAATGTAATGCTAACACTGTTAGCAAAGCATCTGAAAGAAGCCTGGGTCTCTTAAAAAATCAGTTATTTTAGATCATCTTCCATCTGGCAGCTCTGCATAATTAACATGTAAGCCTCACATCATCTCTTTACTAAAGATAAACTTAGAGTTTGAATGCTTTTTGTTAGTTTCTTAAGCGTGCGCAGCACAGAGATGCATCGAGCCAAGCACTTTCTGAACATTAGCAGAGACCCGCTGTCACTCATTTTCCATCTTACATCCACTGTTACAACGTTGGATCTTCTTAAAACATCATCCCTACAAACTAAACACTCCCTCAGCTTTCCGGTTGCTCCAAACACTCAAGTCAACCAGTTGTATCTGACCCGGTGCGCTGTATGATGTCACAGAGAGGGCGTAACCCTAAAGTGGTCATCTCGGGGCAGAGTGATGCGCCTGATTTGAAAGAGATTGCATCTGGGGCCAGCTCTGGGAACCACTTGGTGAATTTCTCAGAGGTTGAAGCAACATCTTCAAATGAGTTATTTTGTCAGAGCAACAGTCCCCAAAACAAACACATTCCTCACATTAGAGAAGAAAAAAGCCCAAAAAGATCAAATGTTTAACTACTGAGTGACTTAAAAGACTCATCAACTGCCAGACTGCTTCCTCATTCGTTTCCCTTTCACTGATTAATCACTGTTAAACAACAATGTCTTGCTCCAGGCTGGACAACAGGACAACCTCACCCTTCATCCATCTAACTGTATCTGTTTATCCATCATCTGCCCGCACAGCCTGACAGACGCGCAGAACAACATCGATTCCTCTGTGGTTTTAAAGAGCCGAGCGGACAGAGAGGACTCCAAAGCGGACAGATCAGATATATTCTCATGAGAAACACAGAGGCAGTCTCCCTTGAAATTACACATTTTATTAACTCATCCTCTGCGGCTCAATAAAGGAGCAGTTCATCCTTCCTCTGTGTCCGTCCCTCGATCTCACACACTGGTTAACTTTACCGCAAATTATCCCTCAGTGTCCTGACTCGTTGCTTCTGCCAGGATGACACCATCCATTCACTTTGGCGGTAACTGAAAGCAAAGGAGCAGAAATACTGTGCAGGCCACGTCACATCGCCGCTCCTTTAACCTCGAAAGAAAGTTCCTTTCAAAGAATCCAATTTGCATGACAAAAACTTATCAGGTTATCTTAAAGACCCAGAGAGGAGACTCATTTCTGCAGAAATGTTAACATTACTCTGCAGGTGTAGGTCACCCACACCGTGCACATGCTGCATGCCCCAGCCCTGAAATAACTGCTGGCACCTGGATTCATCTTTGTAACTTAAAGCCGACCTCGGAGTTTATTTGTCCAGAGTAGATGCTTGTTCTTCCAGATGATGTACTGGCTCACTGAGAATTTGGACTTTTTCTGTGACAATGTGAAATCAAAAATATTTGTGCTAGTGTGGAGACACCAATCCAGCAAGTTCACAGCATCCAAAGTTCACACTCATCCTTTGGTACACAGGGCTTTCAGCTGGGGGGTAAAAACGAGAGGAAACCACAAGAAGCTGTGAAGACGGTTGGAGTTTGCTCATGTTTTTGTCTATTTTGTCTGAAGTGAAGTTGAAGCTTAAGCAAACGTCAAACTCAGGTGATCTCTTCATTTATTTAAGTCTGATTTTTTCGAGATGTTTCAAATTTCAGATTAAACTTTTGATTTCTGGCATCCACTGCAGCTCACAGCATGAATCATTTCTAAATACGTCTGTTGGGAATAATGTTCTGCATTAATCTCTGGAGCTGAATAACTAAAGAGCAAAGCGACGTCAGGCCCATCATTTTTGAACATCTTGAACTTTGTTCACATCTTTATTTTCTTTGTTTAACGTGAGAATGAGCTCAGTGGGGTTCACGCTTTGCTTTGCTCTCTAATGTTTTCTCCCCATGTCTCTGTGCAAACACATTAAACTTGTAGAGCGGCCTTGACAAAATGATGTGGAACAAAATGAGTTCCACATGCTTGCTCGCCTGTTAGCGCTCCTAACGTTCTACCAGCACTGAGCTGCAGAGAACCTCGTTTAAAGATCCTTAAACAAACAAAGCTCAGTTGCTGCTTCGTGACCAGGTGGAAAAGAGAGAAACGCCACAGGTGATCTTACCTGACAGTGAAGTCGTACGAGCAGGATGCCAGCACCGTCTTATCAAAGGGAGAAAACTGCAGGAAGAGGAACAAAATGGAAAACGGTTTACTGAGCTTGTGTTTCCAAAGGATGAAATGAAGAATATCAAGTTATCAACTTTAATCTCCATCACGAACACCTGCTGCTTTCCTCACATATTCATAATATGATTACAAAGAAACAATAATATTTAACTCTGTGAAATAATGTGAAGGGGAGTCAAAAACCCTCCAGAGGGACATGCTGCAGACCTCTTTAACCTTCAATCAGGGTGGAGGTGGAGGAGGTAGAGCATGTTTGACAGCTTCCAGGTTTAAATGAAAAAAAATGACACATTTTAAAATGTGTCGTCAGAACTTCGGGCTCCGCCGTGCACACACAAGATAATAACCACAACGTGAAAAAGTGCTGAAATGTTTTAGGCTTTTAAAGTAACAATTACTGTGTGTGGTTTTGCAAATAAGTCAGTAATAACTGCAGTTTTCCTTTCAAAACATGCAGAACAACAGAAGATGCTGCTCAGTTTGTGCTTCATGCACATTCCACTGTTTCTGATGCTGAGCTCCAGTTTGTCCCCATATTCAAATAAACCAAACAAAAAAAAACTACATTTTCGTCTCCATCATGAATGAAAAACAGCTTCCGGCAGGCTGAGCAGAGTTTGCAGCATTTCTCTGCTCAGCAGTTTGTGCAGAGACACGGAGAGCCTGTGAGGAGTCCACAGAGAGCGATTTCACCGACGAAGCACTCCCAAATTAATTTTGGACTCTCTGCGTCTGACAGTTTCACCTTTCACATCGAGTCCTGGCCTCGTTTAACATCCTTCTCTTTACTGCACTTCACATTCATTTAACGCTGCTTTACTTGCAAACACATTTATTACCAAAGTAAAACCCAGGCAGCTGTGATGATGCAGCAGAAATGTTTGGTTTGCAGGTAAGCTGCTCGAAACTGCTAACCGAGCAGCAGCTGGCAGGGCTGGAAAGTAAAGACATCACAGAAGCACCAAAAACCGCAGTTCCTATGACGTCCACTTAAAGCTGCCGGCAGCAGTGAGTCGGTCCTCATAGAATGGCTTAAAGATGGAGGTGGGGCCGCTTTACCTGACAGGTGGAAGTCGACACAGGTGGGTGTAGCTTACAGACTGTCCACAAAATCTGGTGAAATTCCACCATCTGATCTGTTATTTAGCACCAGTTAGCAGATGTGTGTGTCTGTGGGGTTTATATTCTCTCATTATCTCGTTCAGACTACACTTTATGCGCCCAATTAAGGACCAACCGGGACAATGTAGTGAAAAACAAGATAAAAATCAAGGCTTCGAATGAGGACTCCACAAACCAGTGAATGAGGTCACAGTGAAATATCCATCGATAGTTTACCCCAGGTTTGGTTTGGCCGGAGTTGGGTGAGGAGCCTTCCACCTGTAAAGCCAGAGCAGTACGCAAAACGGACTGAGCACGCTCTGACTTGTGTACTTAGAGACAGGGATTCCTCTTTTCTCAGAAGTTCATTACGTGCTGATCACTCGTCTGTAAAAACCTCGCTTGCTCACCGTGAATTTTTGATGTGACAGCCGAACAGAAGCGCCGCAGTCCGCCTCTGTTCGTTGCTTTATTTTTATCTCGCTACGCTCCTGCTGTCGATCACCTTGTTTGTGCACCCTGCAGTGAATCAATACAAGCCGACAGATTTGCAAACGATGACAAGCAGTTTCAGAGCAAGTCTCCACGATCGATGGGGTACACCTGTGCTGAAAAAGAGCCCACAGCACCAGCTCGACAGGCTGAACCTTTATACCAACGTTTAAAATAACAGCCTGGCTGATCCGATGAGGTCATTGGGTTTTTTTTCTTGACTCTTGAACATTTAAATTTCATGAATGTGCCAACAGTCAACAGGAATGATATCAGCCGATATCCATGTTTGGCCAATATATTAGTGTATCCCTAATGAGGATCACAGTTACTGGGAATGAATGAGTCTAAGCAGACTCCGCATGATTAAATGCAGAATGTATATGGTTCTTATACTGTGAACATGCTAACCTGTAACCTGCAGTGCTTCTGTTTGCTTAGTTAGATATGAAATTCTCAGACTTTATCTCAGCATGTTGCTTTTTATCCCATTCTTTAGTCAGTGTTCAGTTTGAGATATGGTGACCCGGTGTGTGTTATGCATGCTTTATTATGGAGAATGGCTCTCCGTCTAGTTTTTGCACTTCTTCGTACATTCCCTTATGCCCATTCCACCCAATCTGATGACATCGGTAAGTCCTCATTTTGATGCTATAATTATTTTTCCTTTTACTGAAACAGGGATTGTTGTTCTCTCACTGATAAAGGTAAAACCCACAGAGAAAAGGTGGCAGAATCGACGGTAGTGAAGAGGCCAGTCGCAATTGTTGACACGACATGTGGTTATGTTTCAGGGAAGCGCACGTCAGGGTACGGTGTAGTGTTTTAGAGAGGTCCGTGGTTACGCCGTAGCTATGATGCCACAATAAGTTTGCACAAAATCTGCATCAGTGTGATGTCCTCCAAGAGAGTGAGTGTGCGTGAGTGTGTGTGTGTGTGTGTGTGTGTGTGTGTGTGTGTGTGTGAGTGAGTGAGTGAGAGAGAGAGCAAGAGAGAGCAGATAGCTGTAGAAGTAAACCCTGTTACTCAAATTAATCAGCGCACACGTCACTGCACACACACACACACACAGTCTAGCACGAGACTGAGGTCTTATTAGCACCATTTGGGTGGGTGTTTTGACGCTGTCAGACTTCACACTACATCTCGACCAGCACACACACACACACACACACACACACACACACACACACACACACACACACTCACACACTTGGAGTACACTGCACTGATTACAGTGAATATGCTTCAGCGGCACACACTTAGGCTACGTCTACACTAATCCGGATAAATTTGAAAACGGCGTTGTCATATAAAAATGCTCCGCGTCCACACTATCCTTTTCAACCGTTTCAGAACAGCTGTTCATCCACACTGAAACGGCTGAAACGCTCACGTTCCTGCATTGCGCATGCATGAAACTTAAGACGTTTCGACCTGCGTTATTTCTGTCTGCCGTTTATTTACTTTCCTGCTCTTTGAAACGTCGCGGCAAAATGTCAAGGAAAAACGCCAAGTTTTTTTAAATGGACTGACAATGAGGAGGAGTTGTTGCTGTGAGTAACACAAAAGTACAAAGTTTCAAAAGCGAGTGAGAATTAAAGAATTTGAAGAAAAGCTATCTGGAGCATGTACAGACTGATATTAATCTTTAATACGGCTGTCAAAATTGAGAGCAAACAAAACATCTGCGGTATAATTCCCTCCGCTATCTTAGTTTAACTGGTCACGTGACTGCATCATATGACTAGAATACGTCATTGTTTCCGAAAGTCTCCATTTATGCAGTCTACACTGTGATGCAAAAACTGCGTTTTCAAATGTATCCACTTTGGAGAGCGGTTTCAAAAAGCTCAGTTTTCCTTGACCAAAAACGCCCTCTCGGTGTGGACGGAAGGCCAAAACAGAGAGAAAAAGATGCGTTGTCAAACGAAAACGTATTAGTGGACATGGCCTTATCTTCAGATTCTTCAACAAAGGGCCAGTGGTTCCACAGTGCAGTGCTTTAAGATTCCTGCTTCAGTCAGGTCGGCCACCCAGTATGAAAAATCAAATCAACATGCGGCGCTACCTGCAGTGAGGAAGGGAGCAGCTGAAGGTAGCTTTCTACTTAAACATGTGAAAGACGTTTGGCCAGGTGTACTTGTATGTCTGTCTTTGTGGGGACTGAAACAGTTTCAGCACTTGTGAGGACACTATAGGAAAATTTCATTCTCACAGACTTAAAAAAGGCCATTATAAGAATGAGAGACGACAAAATACAGTACAGATGTGTGTGTGCGCACACACACACACACACATGTTGGTTTTGCATATCTTGTGGGGACCTAAAAATTGGAAGTTTACTATATCCCCTTACCCCCCCCCTAAGTTTGAAAAATGTATTTTAACCCTAGTCCTCAAAATGTGGTTTGTAGCGACAGGGTTACATTTTGAGTCTATGAATTGAGGACAAGGGTTAGGGATACATTTTTCATGGTTGGCTGTTGGTGGGGTAAATATAGTAAGCTTTATGTCAATTAGATGTCTCCACAAGATATGCAAAACCAACACGTGTGTGTGTGTGTGTGTGTGTGTGTGTGTGTGTGTGTGTGTGTGTGTGTGTGTGTGTGTGTGTGTGTGTGTGTGTGTGTGTGTGTGTGTGTGTACCTTGAGTCTGCGGATGGCGTAGGTGTGTCCCAGCAGTTGATTGACAGGCTGCCGGATATTCCTCAGGTCCCACACACACACAGTACAGTCCACTGAACCTGTGGCCACAACATTCTGCAGACAGACACACGCTAATCTTTACAAAGGTAACCGGGTCAAAGGTCACTAAATCAGATGTAATTTTAGTGTTTGATGCAGACACTAAAATGCATTTAAACAAACACACTTCTCTGTATAAATGAAGGCTGGCATAGAAGTTTTTAAATGTATTGTTTGTTTGTTTTTAAGTATCTTTTAAACCAAACTAAATCCCAGTTAAACATCTGTACTTTAACTTTAACAGCATTTTTAATTTACACTTACACTTACAAATTATTAATATAGCAATAAATAAAGCCAAATGTTTATTATGGGGGGGTTAATATGGCACCTTTTAACCAACTGAACAACTGGAGGGCCTGTACCTGGTCATATTTGCACCAATCACAGCTGAGGATCTCTGCCTTGTGCGCTGGGATGGCCAATCTGCACACCGCACCCTTCACATCCCAAATTCTGAGCGTCCCATCACCTGAGAATGCAAATAGAGAGAGAAGAGTATTCGAGTTTATATAATATTTTCAGGTGTTTTTGTGTAAATATGCCTTGTTTTTTTCTGTTTCCTGAGTTTTATCGCCTTACCTCGCTCAGTATTTGTTCTATTTTATTTCACACACAGTCAATTCAATGTATCTTTATTTGTTTGAGAGTCAGCAATAAAAGTGTTTGGTTAGAGCAGCTCAACCTGCAGGAGTTTCTGAGAGCTTCTCTTATCATATCTGCTGACACGGGGAAAAAAATCAATTCAGGACGCCTGAAAACGACTGAAAACACATTTCCTGCAGAAAACGAAAGAAAAGGCGTCCAGACAGCTGAGATTTAGGCAGAAACTTCACATACTACTGAAAAACGCTCAATGATGAAGACAAACTATGGAAATTTAGGGCTTATATATGACCTTCTGCTGGATTTACATTTGTCCCATTATTGATCACGTTCTGATCCCAACTCACTCGCCATCAGTTGTGAAGTGAAATAAACTTCTGAGATGAAGAATTTAAGAGAAGGACGTGAAGAGAAATGTAAAAGAAGTCAGGTGGAGACAGAAAGAAAAAGGAGGTTAATTGAGGGGAACACTGCTGCCAGTGTTTCGAGTTCCTGCTGACGTCAGCTTTTATTTTAGTGCGTGAGCTCCTTCATTTCATCGTCTCTCATGAGTTATGGGACTCATTTCAGGGACCACTCATTATGGCATCCACCCAACTCTGTGTGTGTGTGTGTGTGTGTGTGTGTGTGTGTGTGTGTGTGTGTGTGTGTGTGTGTGTGTGTGTGTGTGTGTGTGTGTGTGTGTGTGTGTGTGTGTGTGTCAGTCTGACAAAATTCCACAAAATGCGAATTCCAAATTAAAAGCTGATAAACTCAGACTGACCAGAATGTTCCTACTGGTCAACTCACACACATACAGAAATGTGTGTGTGAGTTTCTGGGCAGAGGTTGAGGGTTTGCCAACACACTGCGACAATCATCAAGCAGAACTTTTACACCCCTCCTCCTCCTCCTACTCTTCCTCCTCTTCCTCCTCTTCATTCAGAGGTTTATTCAAACTGCAGTGAAGACCTCAGTGTGCTTCATGCCGACCTGGCAGCAGATTTTTAACTTCTGTCTTAAAAAAAGTTGACAGTAAGTGAAACAGCCACTGCCACAGACTAAGGCTGAAGCCACAGCAGAAAAACCTCCAAATAAAACTGACGGAGCTAAAACCTCCAACCGACTCCCATTCACAAAGCTTCACCCCTGAAATACCAGTTTTAATTCTATGACTTCATCCTGGTTCCCTGTGCTGATGGTCCGTGAGTCAAGTCTGAAAGCTTGAGTCCTTATTTCTGTCGTGTACAGTAGATCTACTGTTTCAGTCAGTTTGCACACCACGTGTTCCACTGTTGGCTCTGAGTGATGTCAAGGAGGGTGGGCATCCTTAACCTGGTCATGATGGCCATCCACCCGTTTGTGAGGATCGTCCAATCAGAAGAACGCTGCATCCTAACGCTTGTTTCAGACAGAGGATGAACTGAGAGGTGCAACCAGACCAGCATGAGATGAAGGACTGCAGCTTTATCAGGAACATGCAGACAGCACAAGTGATGGAAGTCACACGTGTTGTCTGCATGGTCCTGAGTCACTGTAATGATGGAAGGACTGAGGCGTGAAGTCAGAGTTCGGTTAGGGTTTGGCTCTCAGCTGTGATGGTTTCAAGCTTTAGAAGCTTGGGAATAAACTCGGTCGACATTTATTCTGGCAGAGCTTTATTTAAATTTGTAATAACGTCAGAGAGCCAAAGAATAAGGACGGGGGTTAAATTTGGGGCCACGTATCTGGGAACAGAATAAATGTGGTTAACGGGATTGTGTGAGTGGCTCTCCTGAAACAACGCCACCTGAAGCCTGTCAGAGGCCGACAGGCTGAATAATCAGCTCCAGGACAGATTAAAGAGCAGGCCGAGGGGAGCCGCTTCTCCCAGGCTTCACCTCCTGTTTGCTGACCAGCACATCTTCTTCACTCCTTGCACCTCCTCTTTAATCCCAGCGATGGGTGTACACCCTCCCCCAGCATCCCTCCACACGGCTCTTCATCGATTCTTTGAGTAACGTTTTAACCCTTTAACCCTTATCCTCCTCTTCCTCTCTGGTTCTTTTTCTCATTCACACTCTGAGCCGTGTGTTTGTGTGTGTGTGTGTGTGTGTGTGTGTGTGTGTGTGTGTGTGTGTGTGTGTGTGTGTGTGTGTGTGTGTGTGTGTTCTGCAGTGCTGACTTCTGTAAAAGGGTCTCGGTTTATTACACCTGGAATCGCTGCTGTATCAGCAGGTTCAGCTAATACACACAGACACACACCTGCAGCCACGTTTTAGCGTCTAACACCTTCTATAAGCTTTTTTTTCTGTTTTTTTTTTGAGTCAACTGTCCAATTATGTTTGCTCTTTGTAAAAAGGGGGGTATGTATAATTATATAAGAGTCACAATTCCTAAACCCTTCCTCCAGTTTGGACACGAATGCAGAGAGTCTGCGCTTTAAGCTCGTATTATGTAACAAAAGTGATCGTAGCATACGAATAACCACAGAGGATCATTTACACAAATACATAAATGAGAAACAGATTTCTGTGTTTGATTCCAACCACAGCAAACCTCCACCTATCAGCATTCACTCCCACGTTTTATTTACACATTATCGGCACACAGATAGTTTATAAGGATGAAATTTCAGCTTTTCAACTGAGAGAGAGAGAGAGAAAGCTGCTGTGGCTGCAGAAAAGAAACAAGGAGCCAGGACCTCCAACAGCTGATAAAAGCTTGAAGAGTTTGGTCCATCCACACTCACCTGCTTATCAGCAAAGCGGGGTTTTTTCCTCTGCTCATCTCACTTAAAGACTTTACAGTGCATCAGGAAAGTCTTTGTTTCAACACCAGAGTTTCTTTTTCTGTATGTGTTGAACTGTGTGTGTAGAACGTGTGTGTGTGTGTGTGTGTGTGTGTGTGTGTGTGTGTGTGTGTGTGTGTGTGTGTGTGTGTGTGTGTGTGTGTGTGTGTGTGTGGACCACAGTGTGGTTACATCCCTGTGATCCACACACACACACACAAAGTCATCATGTACTGTTTTTTGAATGCACCCCTGTCAACACTAATATAAGCATGATTATACACATAATATAAATAGGTGGTTAAAATGCATCAAGAAACGACACCAAAACAAGATGTGGGACCAAAAAGTCTCACATCTAAACCTCACTTAAAAAAAGGTCAAAAAGAGCCGTCTGATTCCAAACTGGCTCCAGCTGCTGATGGCATCTCTGCTGGCTAAACCTCCTCTGGACGGGGGGGCGCTGCTCTCTCTTCACGCCTTACTATTTGCATTTAAAAACCTTTTTTCTCGTTTCACTTGAATTTCCAGAGTCCAGGCTAAATGTGATCACAGCGGGCGTGTGGGAGACTGTAGCAAAGAGGGTTCAAACAAGAAGCCAAAGAGCTGCAAACACAAAGATTTACATGATTGTTTTCAGTGGCAGACAGAGATCAACCACCTCCAGAGCTTATCTGCAGCACCACGAACACTGGTGCAAACGAGCACGCACGCAGTTTCATCGCGTCTTTGATCAGAGCGAGCTGGCAGAGCAGCAAACAAGCAGAGGAATTACACGCAGACGAACAGCTTCTTTATATTCTGAGATTACTTTTCATCACAGCTGTGCTCGTGTGCAGGAGAAAACAAAGAGAGGTGGCTGGTAGATGAATGTAAAGCCTTCAACATACACAAATAAATGTGGGCTTCGCTGACTCACAAATCCAAGTATCTCAGCAGCTTTGTCTCCAGTAAAAACCATCAAATGTAATCAGATCATTAAAAAGAAGGATGCCGCACAGAGTTCAACAAGTTTGTGGAATGAGCCCATAAAATCTACCACACCTGGTTTGAATTTGGTCCATTACTCATTCATTTTGGGATTTCAGCACAGACTTCACACTTGCAGAGATCAAACATCCAGCCAGCTGCCTGAAGGTGGATCATCAGGTGAGGAACATAACAGGAGCACTCGCAGGGTTGTGCACCATGGCTTCCTTCCCCAGGTCAGACTGTTAGCACAGAGGTCTACTTTAACATCCTGAAGCATCTGAAGGACATGACCCAGAGCGTGCACTGAAAACAGGATTTTCTCTCCTTTCTGGTGACGATGGGTCCGGGTAGCTGCTCCCTGGATGCACATCCAGTTTAAAAGTGGCAGAGATGTGAGCGTGAGCACTCAGTGCTGATATGAACCTCTAAAGCTTTAATGCAATAACCAGGAAATAAAGTGAAGGAAGAATTGCCTTGATTGGTAAGTTGTTATCAACCATTGGTTACTTTATCTCTGAGATAATTATCCATTTGCACACTGATTTGCAATTTCATTCATTTCCCAAAAACTTAATTGTTCATATTCTAGGATCACTGGTTCGATACACTGGAGTAGATCCAGCGTGCACCAGCAGGAGCGAACGGACAAAGTTTAAATCCAGTTTCTATTTTTAAGGGCTGAACTTTTTGATCGCACCTGTAATTTTACAGGCTTTCTGTCAAAATGATGGACAGAACGTGACCATTGTTTATTAATCCTCAGTCATTCTGGGCCTTTTTTTAAATACAGGAAACAGGAATGACACGTGTAGGTGGAGCCTGAGTTAAACACAGTTCATTGAAAGGTCAGAGTTTAACTGCTGATTACTGAAGCTTTGATTCACTGAGAGCTCAGAGCGACTAACCAGCACTGCAGACACTAGAGGAGACCTGGAGGGCAGATCGAAGCCTAACAAACAGACACAGACCCTCATCTGGTTCTCAGGCTGGAGGTGGGGATCTTTGTCTGCCACTGAATCGAGCTAAGCGGAAAGAGAAAGGAGAGGGATGAGGAGGAGGCAAGGAACAAAAGAGGAGGCAAGAGGAGGCAAGCGAGAGAAGCAGTGAGGAGCATGGAAACCCAGATAAGCTTATCGGAATGAGACGCCATCTGCACCACGCCTTCCCCGTATCTCTGCTTCTCCCGGTTTCTCACTTCCTTTCTCTTCAAAGTCATGAGTGGCTGTAGCCTCTCAAGCTAACGCTAAGTGCCACCAGAGGGGAAGCCGTAACATGGAGATAAGGAGGCAAATCTCCACCATACACTAATCATAGGTAGCTGTGCTTGAAAACTCATCCATCCAACCATCCACCCATCCCTCTCAGTTATTATCCGACTCATAAGTCATAACAGAAAATACAAAAACATGGATCTTGATTTAAACCCCTAATAACAAGTAATGATAACTATATAATAATAAAAAAAAACTAATACTAATAACAACAATAATAATAATAATAATAACAACAACAATGCCCAGAGAGCATGATCCAAGGCGACCTGCTGTAGGGTAGCTTTGCATGATTCACAGGTCAAAATAATCCATATTGATCTCATACTGCCTTTCCTCAGTTCATCCTCTGTCTCAAATAAGTGGTATTAGCTCCTCCCCCCTTTAAGGCAGCTGTCTTTCGATTAGTTATCTCTGCAAACAGCAGGTTGGATGGTCTCAATGTTGAGTTTAAAGTCCTTTTAAAAAAAACAGCAGAGCTTCTGACTGACAGGTCACTGATCTATGAGCATCCAGCACTCCACCAGTGATTCACCATGAAGGCAGGGTGCTGACATCCACCAGTCTGTTTAAACACTTTGGAGAACGAGCAGAGTCTTCTCTTGCTTCAACATCAGCACCATTAAAATATTTTACAAACACAGATCTTCAACACTGTAAAGTCTCAAATACTGAAAAAACTACAGTATTTTTATGACTTCAGCAAAAAACAAAAAGCTCCAAACTGCCGCTCAGCCTCTGTGTGTGTACAGGCCAGCTCCACAGAGACCGCTGACGTCACAGGAACACAGGTACACTAGTAAAAGGTCAGATCACCCACTGAGAAACACCACTGGGACCCACTTCAGCCCTCCTCCACCAGCCTGGCAATTACACCATCACACACCATCAATGAACTGTGTTGAGCTCCAAACTCCAGAGTTTATTCAAACACACCTTTTCTCTTCAGATGTTTCTGAGATGACTGAAACTCTCAGACAAACACTGTTCAGTTACAAACATGACAAAATGAGTAATCTGTCCTCTGCTCTCATCATAAACATGACCGTGAGCAGACCTCTGGGTTTCCAACCTCGGTAACGCCGCGTCTCTTTTCTCATCTGAGTAAACCCAAATAGAGAGAGGACACACTGAGCATGTGCGACAGGAACTCTTCACAGCTTACTGACTCAGAAAAAAACGATGCTGTTATCACAACAAGCGCTCCTCTCTCGCCATTGATCGCTGCCATCGTCTCATTACAGTTGTGACCAGGCCTGCAGCAGCGCTCTCTGAAGCGAGACGCGACGCCTCCATCGACACCAGCCGGTGTGTGTGTGCGTGTGTGTGTGTCTCTCTCTGTCTGTCTGTGTGTGTGTCTGTTATCACAGCTCATAACCCCTAATGTAGGTTTGCAGATACAGAGAACGAGTGTGGCCAAAGTTTCCCTGAGGCCAGGACCTACCAAACACCGCTCAGCGCGCACGTGTGTGTGTGTGTGTGTGTGTGTGTGTGTGTGTGTGTGTGTGTGTGTGTGCGTGCAGCAGAGAGCCTGCTGTATCTGGTGGACACCTGCTATCAGTTATTTAAACAGACACTACCTGCTCACAAAGTCCAACACACACAAACACACACACACTGAGCAGTATGAAACCGTGTGTGGGCATGTGTGTGTGTGTGTGTGTGTGTGTGTGTGTGTGTGTGTGTGTGTGTGTGTGTGTGTGTGTGTGTTTCAGCGTCCTGCACCAAACATCATTTGGCCGGAGAACAAAACACGAGAGCACCGCGGTGACTCTGTGAGGAGTGATGGAGAACACCGAGGCTCAGCGGCACATCAGTGATTACTCATGAATCTCACTGAAATCGACCATAAATTCTCATAAATCTGTTATTGGGAGGCAGAAATGAAAATGTGGATAAAAATCATGTGTGTAAAGATTAATGTGAAGCAGAAGCAGCTTTAACGCTTTAAAGCGGGGATGGGGAACTCCAGGCCTCAATGGCCGGTGTCCTGCAGGTTTTCGATATCACCCTGGGTCAGCACACCTGAATCAAATGATTAGTTCATTACCAGGCCTCTGGACAACTTCAAGACATGTTGAGGAGGTAATTTATAATAAAACCTGCAGGACACCGGCCCTTGAGGCCTGGAGTTTAAACACCTCCTTCACCTCTCACCGGCCGTTTTTAATAACCTTTATTCCAACATTGAAGGCGTCTGACAGAACTTAAAATGTGATGTCAGATTTGATATTTGATTCCTAAACTGCGGTGAGCTTGCAGGTTTTATCAGTGCTTCCATTCTGACTCCTTTTCATGCTCCAAGCTCTGCTAAGAGTGTGCTGAGAGTACAGGCATGATCATAACCTTCTGAGAAGACGTCCACAAAAAAAATGATGATTTCAACTTCACGATCATCTTTTCGGGCACCTCTGGACAGCTTTTAGCTCGGCTGTTTTACTTGTGCCTCTACAAAGGATGCTGGATCTCCTCCAGTGTGTAAACACGATGATCCCTCAGCTAGACTATTATTTTCAGGAAGTGGGCAACATGGACGCATGACGAAAACTCCCCTCTGAGGCATCACATCATACACAGTCTTACTTTAAGGACTCAGACTGTTCAGGTAACATGCTGCTGTGACCTAGAAGGGCCCATGAGTCTTTACAGCCTTGTTGTTTTTGGTCTTTGATGCCTGTGCATGTCACATGTCTCTTCAATAACTTACTGTAGCTATTAGAGCCTTCTTGCCTGTTTCATGATCAATGAGTTGTGCAAAGTCTGCAGCAGCCCAGTGCTCACGAGCCCCCACAGGGACCCCGCCAGGCTCACGGTGATGCCAACACTATTTGGGGAAATAAAGGTTGTATAGACCGCACCCATCCAGCATCAATCATCACCTGTCTCCTGTGGATCACCATCTTCCAAAAGCCTTTGACAGCAGCCTAAACTTTAACATTTCTAATTTAAACGAACATTCAAAATGTTGTCTCATCACTAGTATTTTACATAACTACACAACCAAGCTTAAAACTGCAGCAAAGTTCTGCTCATTATTTCCTCATTAAACCCACAACTGACCGCCCACCTCACATCCTGATCGCAGGAGTGAGCTGTGACCAAGCCTTTAAGTTAAAGAAAAGAAAAAAGGACGAGCAGAACGCCGAGAAACCCGGATCGAGCGCGAGTGCGCCGGCTGGAAGCAGGTGCAGGAGCACACAGAGATAAACGCAGAGGCTAATTTGATGCCGAGTTTTATCGCTCCTGCTGCAGGTCAGAAAGCGGAGCGCAGCAGAGCTTCACCTCCGGCTGCTGCCGTAAACAAACTGGCAACTGGACGCATTAAATAAAGCTTTAACACAAGCTGCTCTCCTCTCGCTTTCAGGCCACTTTCAGGTTTGGCTTCACATTTCTCTGCCAGTTTTGTGCATGCGTGCAACACATCCAACACAATTAGCTTTAAAAAGCCTAAAAAAAAAAAGCACTGAAGTTCAACATGTTTCATTAAAATACTTGCTTCGGTTCTGGGAGGCAGAGCTGCACACACAAAAGTACAGACAAGGTGTTTAGCATTTAGAGCTTCATGAGACCCTGAGGCCAAAATAAATACTGCACTGGCTCCTTTACTGTAGCCTGCTGTGTGCTGATAGCACAGCTCAGTAATGCTGCAGATTTTCAGCGTGGGTTTCACAGGCAAGTCTGAACGTGAAGAATGGAGTCCATGCACCTTGCTCAGAGTTCTGAGATCAGCAGGTGACCTCCGGCTCAAAGGTAAAGACAAAAGGCATCGCCCACCAAGGAAGCACAGCGGCGCCTTCACGGCTGTTTCTACCATAGGGGGTACAGCTGCACGTGTTCGGCTCTGTGTTTGAGCCGGTATCGTCGGCTTTGTCTTTTCAGCAGCAGACGCACGACTGAGAGGTCCTGGCGCAGACGTGCTCGGATCAAGACACTTTTTCAAAGAGCCCGAGCGTCCTCATTCAAATCTCTGAGCTTAACTCTTGGTGAGAGGACACCACTCAGCACCGCAGAGGAGGACCGATAAGACAAGCGCTTTACATCCTCATCCCTGTGCCGTAAAAAGTGTGTTTCCTCTTCCAGCTCCAGCAGCTTGAAGCCATAGTGCTGCTGCAGGGATTACAGACTGTTTCCTATAGCAGGAGCTGGAACGTTTTAGGGAGCCATGTTATGACCTCCTGTAGGACCCCCTGTAGGAGTCAGTGATGGCTGGTTCTTTGCAGAGACTCACAAATATGATGTTGGTCTTTATAGAGCAGAGCTGCTGCATTGCTGAACCTCACAGAGATCATAATAACATGAACCTATAAGAAGTGAGAGCAGAATAAAGCTGCTCTCTCACATATCGACACTAATAACGGAAAGTCTGTCACGCATGTTGTCTAATGGACGTCTTGTAGGTAAAAGCAGAGCCTTTTATGTGTTTTAGGACCACATTAAGATAAACACTGTGTGTTTTTACTAAGTGTGAGCATGCGGCGAGTTCACTGGCAGAATATCAAATGCAGTGTGTTCGGTTGAGCTGATGTACAAGACCAACATGGAGGTGAACCGCTGTAAGGGGCGGACACAGACACTCTGAAGGTTTCTTTATGGAGATGTGCTCTCAGTAAAGCATTTAGCTGCAGAGCTGTTATTAAAGGACTGCGGGACACTGTCCTGGGCAGTTTGAAGCCGTAACCTGATATTTTACAGACCAGAAAATTTAATGAGTTCACCGAGTTGAGAAACAGGTCAATAAAAAAAGCAGAGAAATCAAAAATCAAATCAATTGAAAACAAATATGAAGCATCAGCCACAACAACAAACCCCAGAATTACAGCCTCCAAATTCATCTGTGGCGCCGGTCATCGTATGGTCCATTAAAACCAACCTCAAGGAGCCATTAATCACACATCTGTCACAGGGATCACTGACACATAGTCAGAACTCAGATCTGAACACAAACACAATATTTTTCTTGTTTTAATTCAGCACAGCCATCGTGAAGAATAAATTCTCAGAAATTTGTTCAAAAATCAGATGAAAAACATCCAGAACTTCCTCAAAAATCTCATCTGAGGACTGCTGGTGCATGCATGAGTCCACTGCAGTACACTCCTAATAACTGAACCCAACCTGAACAGAACTTTTATAGCACACAAACCCAGGATTCAACAGTTATTTTGTCCCAGCTGTGTGTTCTGTATACACTCAATCAAAAATAAAGACTCATTTAAGGTCAAATGGCTGGACCTGGACTACCCTGTGAGCAGCGAGGGGTTAACATCTTCCTGCTTTGAGAATCTCATCAGAGACCTCCACTCGCTCACAAACCAATTAACCCAAACTCATCGGCCAAGACGCATGAGAGACAGCGCCTCCCAAACCGAGCCCAAGCTGAAGGCAGCTGCTGCAGATCGGATGATGCATCGCTGCCCCTGTATGAAGTTTAAACACGCTCCCAGGAGATCATCCAAATGCTCCCTCCGGTTACAAACTCACTCACATCACTGTGTGGATGAAAACTTCCTCGACAGACACACAAGAAAGTGACTTCAGATTTTTACATGCTTCTCTGGTCTTACTGACCACTCTTCATCCACACTCACAGCCAGTTAACATAAAGTGCACGTCTGCTGGAGGAAACATGTAAGGCCCACACAGTCTCCACCCAACCAGGAACCAACTCTTTAAGCCCTGCACCGCAGCACCTTCGACCTATCCTTCAAAGATGATGCCTTTGATTTATGCTGGTGTGGGACAAGTTTTATAAACTTCAGGGGCACCGCAGATTTACTTCTACTGTCACTGACCCCAAACATCTGTAGGTCTGAGAGCAGGAAGTTAAGTTTCAAGCTATTGCAGAGTCTCTGAGAATCTGTCAAGTCTTGCTCTGACAGAGGATGGCGATGTCTCCAGCACGACCCAATGAGACGTGCAGCAGTCTGACGTCACTGTGGAGCGCACCACTACAGCAGACAGAGCCAGGAGGACGGCTTTAAAGATCCCACCACTCAACAATCAAGCACAACGACAAAGAAAAATCACTGTGGCAGAGGTTTGGAGGAGATCCCCAAAGCAGTCAACCTATTACCACAGTCTCCTTCATTATGGTAGAAAACCCCAAAAATGCTTCACTGCCTGATTAGCCACAGAAGCGCTACAGGAAACAGGAAGTGCATCGTGCAGAAAATCTAAAAACACCTGCAACCTCAGTCTTTGACAGTCGACTCTTGCACCCAGCGATGACATCACAGTGACAGAGACACGCCTCCTCCTACAAACTACACCCCTGTGTCTGCATCAGCACCAAACAGGTTTAAATCAGAATCATCAGAATCAGAATACTAACCCTAAGGAAATTATGTGGGTTACAGTTGCTCCAAGACAGCAACAGTAACAGACTAAACTAATTAAATAATACAATATGTTACAGAATTTACAAATTTAAGAAATAGCAATAATATACAAATCGCTCAATTATAAATATCAAGAATATTACATTAAATATTACATTATTAAAGCACAGTGCTTTCCACATGTCGTGTTTAAATTACAGATTTACGTTCGTAACTATGAATTTCTACTAAGACTAAAACCTTCAGTAGTATATTTACTGCCATCATGCAGACTCACCTCACTTCCTACACTGCGCACGATGAGGAAAACCTCCAACAAACAACATGAGTGATTACCACGAAAACCTCCAGAGCTCAGGTGCACTCGTGCTCGCAGACAGACACTGAGAAAAAGCTTCATGACATCAAACATTTCCTCCTTTATAGCTTTAAATCCAAAGTGAAGCTGAATCTGAGCAGCCTGAAGCAAAGTTCAAAAAATCTTCAGGCCTGCTTCCAAAAACCATCACAACAACGCCATCTAGTGGTGAAAGCAGCCACTTTAAACCCTCTAACAGGCTGGCTGACTCACCTGAGGCAGACGCAAAGCATCCTGGGATGTGAGGCGACCAAATGGTGCTGTAGATGACCCCTTCATGACCTCTGAGGGTGGTCAGCGATGGACTGAGAGCAGGGTCCCACTGACGGAGATAAAACTAACATGAAGACAACAGAACGCAGACGGAGAGGGAAAGAAATGAGAGACTTTCATCTTACCACTTTCACTGTTTGATCCCAGGATCCAGAAACTATCAGGCTTTCTCCTCGAGTCTGACTCCAGTCCACAGCGTACACCTGCACGCACGTCACAGTCAGAACACCTGTGTGTGCGTGTATGTCTGTGTGTGCACGCATGTGTGCGTTACCTCCTGTGTGTGTTCTTTAGCCACCCTCAGTGGAGCGCTGTGATTGGCTGTATCCCACAGCTGGAGGCTGCCATCTCCGCCGCCTGCCACCAATATGTGCTCGTTACCTTCACTCCATGCCACGTCGAACAGGCCGTCACCCCACTCCCAGCTGAGACACACACACACACATACACGGAGACTACATAAAAAACTTTGGAGTTTTGACCCTTGACTGATTTCTTGTTTCTTTTATTCAACTTTAAAGGTTTATTTCAGGGATTTTTAACGGTGGTGTGAAGCAGTCGCCTGCAGTTCGTAGCTACGCAGCTTCCAACAGGAAGAGCAGAAAAATAAACTTCCTGAAAAACAGCTAGACTATTCTCACTCCTTTTCCCGTCAGCCCGAAGCCTTTTCTTCTGAAACGGCGACTTTAACTGATAGAACAGAGGGAGACAAACATCCATGATTTTTGGGTCCATCATCACTGACGCCTCACAGGACGACCAGCGATGCTGGTTTTGGTTTTGCCCCCTCTCTGTGTTTCAATCTTTCCCAGATGTGGAGTTAACAACCTCAGACACGGCACACTTCACACAAAGATCTCATATCTACAGAATAATCACACATATGTCATCACTCAGAATGCAGTCGAGGAGGAATGTGACTCCTACTGATTTGTACATATCATCTGCATTTTTATTATTTTCTGAGTTTTTAGGCCATGTCGCTCTCTCAATGGAACTCCTAGTAAAATTAAGGTAAAGTCACATAAAAGCAGGGGTTTCTGTTTCCCTCGCAGTCCAATAATAATCTGATCTGTGCCGAAATTAGATGAAAACGAGCCCTAAACCTCCTGCAACTTCTTATAACCATCATTTGTAAGCATAAAGGACAAAAACAGATGTTAGAGAGAGAGAGATGAGGAAACAGATGTTACCTTCTCACTAAGGTGAGCCCGGTCTCGGTTTGATCCAGGACCAGCAGTGTGCCGCAGCCTGTACACACACACACACACACACACACACACACACACACACACACACAGAGTGGATGGAAATGAGAAAGCTGTCTGACTCTTTAAAAACCACGTGATGCTTGTCTTCATCAGGGTCTGTTCAGCTTGCTGAGGTTCCTCCATCAACACAAGGTCAACGTCCAGAAACAAACAGCACGTACTATTTTATTTCATATTATTTATATGGATCAAAAGTCAGGAAACTAGAAGTGATGAAGAGCCAGAAACTGGAGTTCCTCTAATGTCCACAGGAGGCTCCAGCAGTGAGCCGAAACCAGGGGGTTTTCCTTCACCCTGTGTAATTCATTCTTTATCATGTGGAAACCTCATATCCAGGTGTGTTCTCCACACTGTGACCTCTTGAACTCTACTGACCTGCTATCCCGTAGTACTGTGAAGCAGCACAGGCCACTCTGCTGGGGATATACGGAGACACTTCCACTGCATAGCCGTGACGGGCCGGACTGCGAAACACCTTCACCGTCATTATCGTCACATACAAGGAAACCCTGTTAGACAGAAGGGTTTAAAGTGACTGGAAAGATGACACTGACTATTTACTGATAAGCAACTCAAAACATACAACAATAACAAAATAAACACTGCCACTCAAACCATGAAGTATTACATGACTAAGAAGAAGCTTGAAATCTATCCACAGCTTCATCTTCATCATCATTACAAGAAGAGTTCAGCTTGTACTGTTATTTTGAAGCTTTTTTATGACTCTCAGGCGAAATATTTTAGAAAATGTGACAATTAATGTGCACAAAACTTGTAAAAGGCTGTGAACCCGCCCTGTTGTGTTTTTACAAATAATCCGTGGGGTTCAGAGATGCGAAGCTCTGCTGAGTTTGTTAATCTGTTCACACGTAAGAAGTCCGCAGGACTAAAATCCCGTTTTATGACTCAGACCGTGTCCGATCAGCACCTGCTCTCGTGTGGTCTGCAGGTGACAGAGTGACTTCACGGACCCCGATCACATTTAAATTAAACATGGCTGTCACGTGACTCACAGAAACCAGGTCGTCTCGTGGAATCGAGAGAAAAAAGCTTCAAAGCTTCAGAAACCCACAGAAGAAGCTCCCGCTGCTCCTGCTGCTCCTCTCACTCCACTCACTGCTCCTCCACTTCCGTGTTTTGATCAGCTGACTCCGGACTGAACGTGCTACACTTGTAGTTGTACAGTTCGCCACCTGGTGACGACATTTCTTTACCTTAAAACCAACAAGTGCGCTTATTAGAAATTATTCTAGATAAATTACTTAAAAACACGACATTCAGGTAAATGAAGCTATACAGGAAATGTTATTTACATTTGTAAAAATCTATTTTCATTTTTAAATTTAAGGAAAGATTTATAAATAACTAGGAAAATCTTCATATTTTATTAATTATAATTTCCTATTAAATTACATTTTTGCATTATTTTCTAACGAAATGGAGCATTTGCACGTTCACGGAAGGAGTAGTGGTCACAGTGCTTTTGTGCTTCGTGCAGTTAAAATATTAGTTTTCATTTCCTCAGAAATGACCAAAGATTATTTTTATTTTTAAAACAACAATTTTATGGAAACTGACTTCCAACTTTGTTCAGAGTCTGTGCACGTTCAGTAATCCACATGTTATTCCAGAGACCAGAAAATGATTGTATATGTAAGAAAACATCCTTACAGCGGCAATTTCCTGCTGAATCTGGGTCACAGCACGAGCATGAAAACTTCACATTAAGGTGAAATACTCACAGCAGCACACTAAGAGCTCTTTTCAGTCAGTAATCAGGTTTTAATCGGCTCCTCCTGAAGCTCACTTTATGAGTGGTGGAATAATATTTGCAGCAGTCTGCTCAGGTGTTTGCATATGAAGTTCACTCTAAGCATCACTCAGCTGTCAGGATTCACTTTGAAATAAAAACACAAATGACTGCAAGAAGAGTTTTTATTTTTTTTAAACAAAGAACAAAAACAGCACAAACACAGAAAAATAAAATCAGCTGCAGGATTCTGAAACATAAAAAATGTTCCAACTCAGGACTGAATAACATGGGAGAGCAGCCTGAGTCGTGCACACAAACCACAGTGACAGGAATCCTTCGCTGAAGCGTTCAGTGCTATCTGGGAAAAATCACGCTCTTATGATTGTTTAGAATTACAGACAGAAACTTTTCTGTAATACAAAATGTGCTTTTCTGCATCACACATGGAGCGTTCAGCTCAGATAACATAACCAAAGACGATGTGGCCTCACACTCTCACAGCCAGGAGGAAACTTTGATTGCAACCACAGCTCCATAAATACTGCGTCACCATGGAAACCAGGAGAAAGCTGCAACTGGTTACCGGTAACAGGTACAAATATTATTTACAATTTCATTGATCATCACTGAACTCCTGATTCAGAGGAGAGGTTAACATTAGTAAAGCAAAGATCACACTTTGGTCTCAGTGTGACTGGCCTTTCAAAATAAAAGTACATAAAATACATTGAGTGGTTTTAACAGTCTGAGATGATCTCAGAGGAACGTGAACCAACACGTCTCTGTTTGAGCTTCGCTTCATTCAAAAGTCATAAAAGATCCTCGTTCACGTCGGGTAAAGAAGTATTTTAGGTCAGGGACAGAGAAGAGGAGGAAAAGTGGGTCTGCACTGCTGGAGTGCACCATCTGCCCTGACGTAGCGTGTGACACTTTAGGACCACAAACTTAACAACACACTAATTAATGTGCTACAAAGATCTTAAGAGCAGATCTTTATCACTTTACCTGCTTGCATCAGGATTCAGGCTACATGGACACATGAAGGAGGCTGTGCCTGCAGCTTATTAAACACATGATACAAGCTGCACCCATTCATGTCTGTGTGTGTGTAACAGTGTGCTGTACAGTAGTGAAGTATTAAAGTGTGTGCTCTGAATGCTTTAGTGAGTATGAACGCCGATGGTGCCCGATCACAATCACGTCTTAGCTCTGTGATCAACTGACAGGTGGACAAACGCAGACCGTCAGAGAGGCGTCTGCTTACTGTCCTCCGTTGCGCTGTTTGACCGTCTGAGAAAGACGACAGAATAAATATTCTTAATTCAGATGTAGGCTTCATCTACAAAGGTTCAAATTTTAGACACTTTAGCATCAAATCACCACTTTGAGAGTTACAAGCCGATGAAGCTGTTTTAAATCTGCAGACGGCCATCTTGCAGGAATAAAGTTGGTCATGAAAAACTGCTTCTGGTGAGAAATCTAAACTTTAGAAAGTCTCCTGCTAGCTGAACACGGATGTGCAGGTGCACAGAGTCCTCTGTGCAGAAGCATTAAGTAATCAGACATCAACACGGAAGCGTGGCGTTAACCCTGCAGTGACCCTGATGTGCCCGAAGTCCTACTTTGTGCAGACATCCATTTAGTCATCGATGAAAACAGAAACCCGGGATCTGGAGTCATCGGTCAGGGACAGACCATCAAATCTGGAGCTACCTGAAGCAGCTGTAAGAAGAGTCAGCACCTGTGGAGTCTGCAGGGAAGATTCAGTGCTTCCCCTTCGAATGAGATTCCATCAAAACGTTTGTGGGCTCACTGGAACTTTGTGGTACCAAACTCGGCCTCGTGCAGAAACTGCTGCATCTTGGTTCTGACCCACGACTGTTTCTCTGCTGTCAGCCTCCTCATAGCCGGAGCCAGGCTCAACAGGAACAGCGTCACGTCGTCCCTCTGCTCCATGTCACGCTCCCTCTGCGCATCCCTGGCTTCTGTTTTCCTCAGGAATTCCTCCAGCAGGCCGTCGACGCTCTTCCTCTTTGGCCGGAGCGGCCTGGGAGAGGCGGGGCGGCGCTCTTCCTCCACCTCCTCCTCATCGTCCGTTTGGACGAGCAGCTCGTCCACGTCACCTTCCGGCTCTTCTGTCTTCAGCTGGTTCAGCCGCGCCGCTGTCCAGGATGGCGGAAGGCTGCGATGATGACTCTGCGGATCCTGCTGCAAAAGAGGGGTCTGCGAGGAAGAGTGTGATGAAGCTAAGGTCGCAGCAAGAGATGTCACCGAGTGCATCATCATCTCAAACAGCTCCTTCATGTTGGCGTGCTGCTGCGTCTGCACGCCATCGTCAGTGGCTGCGGCACCCGAGTTCACCTCAACCTTTGCTTCTTTGGGCCTGGAAGGGTCCAAGCCAACAGAGGGCGGCCGCTTCCTCTGCGGGAACTCTGAGGATGAGGACGAGGAGGTCGTCGTGGTCGCGTCAGCTACGGCGAACCCTGAAAACAGACAAAACAATCAGAACTAAATCAATGTCGAATCACGAGAAAATATTAATCAGAGGCCGTCAGAGATCCGGGTGCTCGGACTGCACATTGAAAAGCTGATGAGGAACTACTGCAGGCTGGCCAATCAGAAGGAAGCGTCGGTACGAACCGTAGCTCTCGTCGTCGTCGCTCCGTGTCTCCGTGGTCGTACTGCAGCCGACCATTTCGGCCACCTGGACCTGAGAGGGCTGTGGGTCCAGGGCCCAGCCGTTGGTGCCGGCTGCCCGGGCGTCGATGAATGGATTCAGAAAAGACAGAATGGACGAGTACCTCCATGGCCGGTAGTTAAAGAGCCCGATGCCGCTCTCGCGCCGCTCCTTCTCGCGCTGCCTCTCCCTCCTGTGCTGGTCTCTCAGCGTCTTCCACTTCCTTCTGCACTCCGACTCTAATGTGGAAAACCACAAGTTTGCTTTAATTAAACCATAAAATCCAACAGTAAAACCATCCTGCTGTGTCCACAACCAGAGACACACACAGAGAGTCACATTAAACGCTTTATTTTCACCTGCATACAAAAACTAAAACTAATCTTTGCTCTAATTTAGTTTATTCTGCAAAAACTAAAACAAACTCTCAAACAACCAAACTATTTTTGTTTCCTTGGTCATATTTCACAGCTAACTTGTGTTTGGACAATATTCAACATTTGAAGCAACTGACTTGACTGAAAATACTGAAAATAACAAACAGTATTATTCACATGTGAAAATACTCACAGCTCCAAACTCCTGTGTGACTTTTAACCAAATTAACCAAACCTTCCATACATTTATGATTAATTATATTAGGCTGTTTGTTTAAAAAAAAATGCAAATAATAAAAATTCCATGGAATTTTATTTTAAAGGCTTTTAAATATCCATCCATCCATCCATTCGCTTCCGCTTATCCTTTTCAGGGTCGCGGGGGGCGCTGGAGCCTATCCCAGCTGTCATAGGGCGAGAGGCAGGGTACACCCTGGACAGGTCGCCAGTCTGTCGTAGGGCCAACACACAGGGACAGACAACCATTCACACTCACATTCACTCGCACATTCACACCTAGTGACAATTTCGATTATCCAATTAACCTATCCCCACAAGCTGCATGTCTTTGGACGGTGGGAGGAAGCCGGAGTACCCGGAGGGAACCCATGCAAACACGGGGAGAACATGCAAACTCCACACAGAAAGACCCTGGCCTGATGGTGGAATTTTAAATATCATAATTTAAAAAATCAGTCATTTCTATCATGTTATTATTAAGTTTATATGTTAAAACATATAAACCTATAAATAACAAAAGTGTATAAACAGTTCCTTTATTCTATATTCTTGTATTTTATTTTATTTTCCTTTCTTTTCTTCAGGGAACCATAATTTACTGTATTCGAAAAATTTTAGGTTCAGTTAACAAAGACTGTCTACATGAGTAAAACCTTACATACTTATTTTACACACACACTTACATATTTGGTCGTCATCACCTTTTTTTCCCCAGTTCTGATTACTAAAAAAATCCACTAAGACCAGTGAATTCCCAGTAATTACAATATATGAGTAAAAACCGCTGATTAAAGTTGTCGTATATTTTCTTACAGTATTGTAAAACTTTCATAAATCTGTGCTGAGTGTTCTGAAGAGGAACCATTGTGCTGGAGTCGAGAGGCGACGAGGGTGGGAACATAATAAGGGTCGGACCGTATTTGTTTTGAACTTTTCTCTTTGATGAAAATCTGAATGTTTGACATGTTTTGAAAGTTTTCCGTCTCGCCCACATCGAAAGTGCTCCCGTGTGAGAGCTGAAGTTCGGGCCGGGGTCTCGGTGCTGTGCTGAAACTCACCGGGGACTCCGACGATCTCTGCCACCTGCCGCCACGCGTCGCTCCGCATGTTCAGGTCCCGGTAGGTCGGAGAGTTCATGTCGTAGAGACTCGGGAAGCCAGAGACCGCCATGATGAGCTTGTATTCCATTCTCCTGTGTTTAAAACTCTGGCGGAGCGGAGCCGAGCTGGAAAGAAAATAAAAGAACGAATGGGGGGAAACACTACTTCCGTTTCCGGTGCGTCACAGCTCATTTGCATAAAAAGTGACCAGATTTCAGTCCTTTGTTCACTCCATCAAAGAAAATCACATTAAACAGGATAAATAGTTTCTTCTTAAACTGATAGTTGTCCCAACTTGTCTTCAAACTTTTTAGAAACAATGAGTTTTTGTTTGTTTGTTTACTGACATACTTCTTTGGCCAGCCTGCCCTTGAGTGTGTGTCACACACCTGTCTACAGCCAGCATGGCGCCTGATGTGAAATCACTGAAAGAAAAGAAAACCTACAGCGTCCTCGTTAGGAGCCATTTGGCTCACAAATGGGACAACGACCTAAAAGAAACTGGTAGCTCGGTGACAGCACGGTGAGTTTTTTTCTCATTTAGGGACCGATTGGAATTAGTTGCAGCAACCAGCTCGTTACGTTGCTGGATGGGAGGCAACCTGTCTCCACAAAGTTGCAGGTTGATTGGCAAAGGTTTGCAAATAATCCTTACCACTTACAAACGCAGACAGATTTCCAACACAGTGGAGCACTTCAGACAAGTGCAGCTCATCTGCAACTTATCTCTCTAAAGTAGGGGACTCCACTCAACTGGTTCCCAACGGTCACATTATAGTTTGAGTCCTGTATCAAAGGAGGCTGCTGAGCATCAGTGTTGTTTGTGAGGGAATTTCAGTTTCAGGTCTATGAGTTTCTGGCTGGACTGTGAATGAAAGCGGTTAATGTGAATATCTGTGTATGTAGACAGCAACAGATAATCAGGTATATAACCTGAGATTATGATTGTGATTTTCAGGCAGTTGCCACAAAACACAAAAGTGCCATCTTTAGCAGTTCTCTGTGTGAGAAAGAAAACATATATTTCATCTGCACATACATCTCATGATCACATAATCATATACACATGACAGTCTCTGTCTTCTGTCTATGTATCTTCATAATTTTAACTTACAGTCATGATTTTTCTGGACTTAAAGGAAGGGAGAGTCACATGTTTGGCTGCTGATCAGGAACAGATCCACTGCAACACCAAGTTGGTGTTAATAATGAGAAACAAAGCCTTCAGTCCTCGAGCTACAGGACACGGAGTCAACATCACGGTTTCGCCTTCCAGAGTCTTTCTAGCTTGACGTGTCCTCCTTTGGTTTCTTTGGTGAGCTGCTGAAGAGAAATCATATTAAACTTGAATTGTTTTTACTAGAAATACGATCACTTTCAAAGATAACCCTGAAGCATCATGTGAGCTGGAAAGTAAAAGTCATTTGTACAATAAAGCTGTGTGACTGCACTTGCATTGTGAGTGCTGCTGGTCAGTGAATAAAACATGAAAGAGTCCTTTGAAGATGCAGCAGATACAGAGAGGCAGGGTGTGTCTCTGTATGGAGGCATATATCTCTGTAGTTACATGTAAGGCTTTGACTGACAACCTGACAGCTTTTGTTCGTGTGTTGTTTGCGTGAGTCATGGCGTGTGTTTAAACAAGTCTCCCGCTCGCACAGTCGGCTGCAGAGCTGCGAGAAGCAGCAGGATGCAAAAGCGAGCTCTGAGTCCTCCTGCAGCTCGACCCCAAGCAGGAGATCTGCCGTCTGTTTCCTGTTAGATGATTTTGTTTCTTTGACCACAACAGAAAGCGTCATCATCACTGCAGTTAGACCGACATGTGCCTCCAGGAGGCAGCATCCCTCCCAAATTGAAGCCCTGTACTCATCAAGACCCAGACATCATTCTGATTCCATAACATCAGAGTTTACCGAAGCATCACATGTTCCATGTGACGCAAAGTTAACATACAACATGTTTGGCCTCTTAAACAGTCCAGCAGAATAATGTTTTCTTATTCTAACACTGCGACAGAGGCGACTCACAGCTCTTGGTCTGACGGATCATTGTAGAAAGTTTCATTTAAAATAAAGAATATTGTGTTTTGTTCTTATTCTTGTCCACATGAACACAACAACTCAAAGGTTTCATTACAAAGAGGAAAGTACTTTATGAGTGTGTCCTCGTGAAAAATGGACCCACGTCCCTTTAAACTGTCCGTCTTCAGCATGAACTTTTTTTTTCTCTCATGTTGTTCTGTTCAGTTTGGACAGAGCAAAGCCAGGAGGCCAAAATTTACTAAGAGTAGATTAATTAATTAATATTTATAAGTAAATGAAATTCTGATAAAGTTCTATGTGAGCTGTGTTATGATTTTGCAACGGGCCAGATTTGGTCTGTGTGCCTTGATTTAGAGAGGACCTTGGATAAGATGCTACACTCTTACATCGATACTATTAGCTCCGTGTCCGCTAGAATGTCCTCCAGCCCTCCATGAAGAGAACAACACACCTGCCATGTGCAGCCAAACTCAGCCAGATGTGGGTGATAATTGGGCCAAACACATGTGGCCCTCAGAACACTTTACAGGGGCCATAAATGAGCTGTGAGTACCAAAAGCAGCCCAGTTAGACCCAGATTTTTCTCCAATCTGGAGACTATCGTGATCTCATGAACAGTAAGTTCACAGATGGTTAAATTCTGTGTTAATAATGATAAATCACAGAAGCAGAACAAAGCAGGCTGTAGACCACCCGTGACCCCAGAAGTCAGTGATTTTCCCAGCTGGTAATCGACTTTTAAGCTGTATGAGCAGCTGTATGAACATGATCAGGCCAAAATCAACCTTTATATTTAAAGGTCAGCAGCGTATTCCCTCACAGTGGACGATAGCTTCAGTGTTCTGTATGTGTGCTTTTGTTTCCTATGAGAAGCTCGCACGCTGCACCCACAGAAAAGCATAAAATCACCAACTGAAGTTATGCTCGGGTTACAGACAGCGTAGCGCACACAGTGAGCTGGGGAAATCCCTATCAGTTTCTCAGACTGTTAAATAAAGCAGCAGGGGTCAAAGGTCACCAAGGACTAAAAATAGAGCCTCCAGAGGTCACAGAGGCAAACTGGGTAGCAGCAGGAAATCCCGAAAACACGGACAAACACAGGGATGTAGAGTCAGCGATGACTGAGCTGAGATCGGTGAGCAGAGGTGCAGCGAGCAGGCAGCAGAGCAGGCGTGAGAGGCCAAGATTCATTTTAAGCTGTTAAAAGGAGAAATATGATTCCTCACTGAGAAGTTATTTAGAATTAAATGAAGAAGTGGAAATAAAAATAGAACCAGAACCTTTAAAAACTCACGCTGAACTCTTTTATAGTCCCCCCAAAAAAAAAAAAACCTGCCAGTGAATGCCAGTGAATTTTATTTTATCGACAAAGGGAAAAAAATATTTTAACTGCTAACAATTAGGCTTCCGCCTGAACATATATGTGTGTGTGTGTGTGTGTGTGTGTGTGTGTGTGTGTGTGTGTGTGTGTGTGTGTGCGACGTGTGTGTGTGATGTGAGCAACCCAGGATGTTGGCAGTGTCCCGGGAGTAAGGTGATGAGGAAGTGGGAGCAGACGCACACACCTGTATGTAACGCAGCCCCAGACAAGGCTGAGAAATGGGTCACCTTTTGCCAGAAGAGATGTGATTACACCGACACACACACCGACACACACACACACACACACAGTATGTGTAGTATTCTTTTAAAGGGTTACTTCCTGTAGAAGACAAAATACTGCATATTTACAACACTTGAGGAAAAGTCCACACTCTGCAGTAACATGCCCTGTGACTCACATGCATGCTGTGTGAATCAGCTGTGTGATTTACAGAGAACGTGGATGCAGCATTACAGGGGTAAAGGTTAAGAGACCGGTGACCTGTTTGTTCCAATCATTGCATCAGGTTGGAGCAGAGAGTCAAAGCGGATGCCGGAGCCGGTTCGTGTCCCATAGTCGTCCGTGTGGTGGCTCATGGTTTTAAGATTTTATAAGTATTGGCTTAACTGTTTGCACGTTACTAATTAAATCACATGATTATAATAACAGGCTGAAGGTGAAACTGAAGTGAATTGAAAGTGAAGACAGTTGAACAAAAACAGGATGACACAGAGACACCTGAAACATCTGATGGACTCTGAACTCTCTGAGTTTTAACAACTTGATCAATGACGTTTCTTCAAAGAACAGCAGAAGAAAGTCGATCCTTCAGGCGGGACATTTCCCACTGAGGTTTATTTACATTACAGCGAGTCTTTGACCCACTGAGACATGAACACGTGCTGTACAACTACAGAAAGCAACAATTAAAAACTGCGTTGTAACTACTGGTGATTACCCTTATATGTAAATAAAAACTAAATACATTATATTTATGAAATTACTCAATTAATTCTAACAGTAAAAATAAACAATATGTAATTTAAGTCTAATAAACGCTATCATGACATAACACAAACAAAATCACATATTTCACTATTAATAGCCCGTAGTGATACATCCAATATACTTTATACTGTTGTTAGCTTAAACACTGATGTATATAATGTATGAGTTTCATCAGCTCATGACTGCTGATTAAATTGAGTGTTGATGTTATGAGCACAGGTGTAACAGTGGGTAAAGGCAAAAAATCTAAAAACCTCCTACAAATTCTGGAATTCTTAGAATGATGTGGACTATTATTGAGTCTTCAGATGCAATAATGTCATGTAAGCTGATCTTTGCTGATTGGCTGGTTCTTCACCCTCACAGTGAGTCACGCGGAGGCCAAATCTGGGGTCTATTTAAGTTACTAAATATGGTTCCTCACCCAGAAGTTCCAGAGGAGACCAAAGAGGTGAGAAAGGAAAGTGTTAAAATATACTTTAAGGTTAATTAAAGAGATCAAAGTGGCGATGAAAGACAAGTCGACACACTCACACACTCGCAGTGCTGACTGGACACACACTCACGCACACAGTCAGGTGTCCACATGACTGTCCCACAGAGATTAACAGCAGGGAACGTGAGGAACGCCGGGAATGTGGCAGGTGACAGTCTACAGTGGATACGTCAGCCTATGTGTGTGTGTGTGTGTGTGTGCGTGTGTGTGTGATAAACATTGAACAGAAACGTCCTGAAACATCTACAGACTGTATATCAAAGATGGATGCAGCATGTGACTCTTTCGTCTGTGTTTCAGTCGGTAAACCAATCAGAAGTCGAGCCTCTCTGCGTGTATTTAAAGCACTTTGGGACTCTGAGCCTGAGAATCTGACTTCAGGGACTGAAAAAAACAATTAATATCGAGCCGCTCGCTGCCTGAGTCAACAAACACGCCAACGGCAGCGCATGAACACAAACACACTCCAGCCGCCGTGCACCACTTCCTCGCTTTCTGCCCCTCCAGCATCCTCGCAGTGCCCTCGATCCCGGCTTCTCGGCCTCTCGCTCTCTGATTAATTACCAATAAATCACCAACAGTCACAACACGACGGGCAGTCTTTCTTTCTACGAGTCCTTCACTCTCTTCCTCCTTTTCTCCGACTTCCCTCCTTCTTCTGTGGCATTTCAGATGACCCTCCTCCTCCTCCTCCTGCTCTCATTGTTCTGGAGTAAACTGGAGGATTGCTCACTCTCTGGCGCTCAACTTGTTTTTCTCCAAATTTTATTAATCCAGGGCACCGATGGCCTTCTTGTCTTTGCAGTCATGCTGCCTGACACGGCTCAGGGTTTAGTCGTCAGCTACAACACAGGAAAATACCAGCACAAATAAATAAAGGTGCAGTAAAGGTAAATAATGGGAACCGTCCCCCTGGGTGGAACTGGGCAGTTATTCCGAGAAACAATGAAAACCTGCGAGCCCATAAATGTTTTTAAGCGAGCAGTTTTCCTGGAGAAAAGCGCCTTATCATCTGTTTGTCCATGTGACCTCTGCTAAAGAATTCCAAATTGAACTCTAGTGACTGTCCTCTTCCCACTGCTTTAGTTTGGGGTGTCGGTTATGAAATGGATGCTGTTACTTTCAGTGGGTTACAAAGTCAAGCTCAGTCACAGTCACAGCGAATCATGTGATGTTACAGCTGAACCCCTTCTGTACAGCTCCAAACAGCAACTCTAATTTCAAGTGCAAAATTTTAGCTTCGTACAGCTACTACATGTGTGCAAGCTGCTTTGCAACCCACTCCACTCTAGCTCCTCCTTTTCATGCAGGCTCTGACTCGGTTGCTGGTGCCTCTCAGGGGGTCTTCCTTCTGTTTTACCCACCACTGATTTCTATGTGCGCACATGGACTAACGGAGAGGTGCCAGAGCAAACCGCTATTGTGCCAAATTAAAATGGCTGCAAATGGAAATGTCGGTCTTTTATACGATAATGTCGCTGCTGGAAAGTTGCTGGTATTTGTTCAGTCTTATGCAAACAACCGAGGAACTTTTGGAGGTTTCTATCTGAAGCTGGTGATTTTATTTGCAACCAAAATGTTTGTATGAGTGACAAAACAGGGGCAACTTTAGTTTTTTCTTCTTCTTTGACTTTTCAAACTAGCTTTCACTAAACCAAGCATGGTGACGGAGGATAATCAATAAAAGTCAAAATCATTCTCGAATAACGGGACAAACATTTTAATATCAGAGTATCTAAAGTATTGCACAAAGGCTGTAAACCATTAGTCATGGCAGTCTTGTGGGCTTTCCTCTCATGCCCATCTTTACATTCATGAAGTCAGAGTGAAGTTTAACACAACACCTCATCACACCGTGTGTGCAGTGATCCAGGTGAGGACGAGTGTGTGTTCACTTTAGCAGTGTGTGACTCTGTTCTGCTGGTTTTTCCCTTCAGTCACCACAGAGGCCTGAGAGGAAGGGTGTGTGTGTGTGTGTGTGTGTGTGTGTGTGTGTGTGTGTGTGTGTGTGTTTGTAAATGCATCTTAAATATGCGTGAGCGTGTGTGTGTGTGTGTGCGGCAGGGTGTAGCAGTGTCTGCAGACTGTTGAGGATGTGTGTGAGTGTGTGTGTGATGGTGGGAAACACGGCAGTGCTTTCTTATCTTGATAGTGTTTAACAAGGGTGGAGGGGTTAAAGCATATCGCTGCTGTATGTGTGTGTGTGTGTGTGGCAGGCCTATCGTTGTGGCCATCGCCTACAACAACAGTGGGAAGTGGTTCAGAGCAAAGGCCATTGTAGCTGCAGTGCTGTGTGTGTCCTTTATACTTGAAATGCAGCAAACTTGAGGAGAACAGAAGAAGAATGCAGCGTGCAACCTGCGAGCATACGCTGGTAAACGGGTGTGGTCACATGGTCATGCAGTGTACACGCCACGTGCGCAGACTAGTATAGTAACAAAGCCTGTTTTTAAAAATGACCAAAGCTTTTATGCCAGTTCAGCTCCGTTTGCTTGACTGTGATCAAATTGATAACAGTATTAGAAACTTTTGTGTCTGCAGTGATGTGCAGGGTGAGGTGTGACGGCCCTCCTGCATTCACTTTACCCGTGGAGCCTTTCAGAGCTGGCCGACTGAAGCTTCGCTTTCTCTATCCCAGCACCACTGCTCTCCCCCAGTGTTTGTCACAGCTGAAATATGGAGTTTGCACTAAAGAGGCTGAATTTTCTCAGTGTCTCAAAATTCTACAACACAGCTGCTGCCTGGGTTCATTTCGAGTACTCTTTATTTTATTGCATGTTTGTTGCATGTAGCATGTTTGCATGTTCATATGCATATGAATATTCGTTAATATTTCAATTTGTTGTGTTTTCAGCTGCAGACCTCAGATCAGTTTGTTGGTGTTCTGGTTCAGCTGCTGGCAGACATTCTCCTCTTCAGGAACGTGACCCAACTCAGCGTGACCTCCCGACCCCACACGTTCCACTGAAATTGGGCGCGCTCTGTGTGTGTGTGTGTGTGTGTGTGTGTGTGTGTGTGTGTGTGTGTGTGTGTGTGTGTGTGTGCATGTTTTGACATTTGTGGCACATTCTAAAGAGAGAAAGTGGGTCTGGGAAAGACCTGCTCGCCCATCTCAGACTGTCCAGGACGCACACACTCTCACACATGGTCAGCTGATCCCTGACTCCCCCAACTCTCCCAGCACTTTATCTGTGTGTGTGTGTGTGTGTGTGTGTGTGTGTGTGTGTGTGTGTGTGTGTGTGTGTGTGTGTGTTGCCTCGGAGCAGAGCTGCTGGGAAAGTCCCCTCGTCTACAATAATATTTTAATGTGAGCAGATTCTCAGAAACATCATCTGCATTCATGTTTGAAATTCTTTCTAATTCGGTAAAAATTCTAACTGTAGAAGTATTTTATTCTGAAAGTCTTTCTGGTGATTTTATTTCCTGTGTTTTATAACTTCCATTTTATTCCATTATTTTACATTTTCATAACTTCCGTTCACAGGTATAAATTATTAATATGAACTTGGGTCACTGTGCGTGAGCTGTAGTAATTATGTTATTAATGCTTATCGCGGTATGGAGCTAATTTGTGGTGTCTGGAGCTGTTTATTATTATTTTATTATTATTTTATGTGTACATGTGTTGTTTTACTGCAGGGTCGACATGTAAAGATTTGTGACCCCAGGAAGAATCACTCATTCTGAACTATAAATCTGCTGCTTTGGTTTGAAAGTTGAGAAGAATTCAACATCATCAGCTTCATCCAATCAAATCACTCTGCAGTACATAGAAATGGATCATTTGAGTGAAAAATCATCAGGCTTTGGAATCAGGCTTTTATCAGAGCTTTTCCACAATCATCAGTATCCGGTTGTTAACTGATGATGTATGAACCCTGCTTCCTACTCTGCGTTTATCAAAGTTGTTGTTTTTTAAACATGTTTTAATTCTTTGTATCTTGTTCCATTTAATCTGAACAAGCCCCTAAAAAAAGTCAGTTATCACTGTTGGCCTCTCTCGGTTTTTATTACCACTATTCATTTTCATTCATTTCATTCAGGTTCAGTTTTTAAAACCTTACGATGTAACTACAGCCCAGCCCATGCAGCAGTATATTAATGACTAACCTCGTATTATGGCTGGATTATCTCAGTTGTTGTCCTGACTGAAGTTTGGTCCATTTAGCATCCTGCCATGCGATTGCATTTGTCCCTGACCATCGGGAACCCTCACATTAACTTTTATCGAGTGGAAAAAAGTTAGCGTTCATCCTCCAGTTTCACTGTGTTTATATTATGCTAACTATAGCTGTGTAGCTAGCCTCCACATAGCACATCATTATAGACCACCTAGCCCAACTTCAGTAACCCTACAAATGTCATTACTGTTTAGTTTTGTCTTCATTTATGTCAGAAGTGATAGCAGAGCTGTACGTTTAAATTTTTCTGAAATCCCTCAGTCAGAACATGGTATATCATCGTTAGATGGAAACTAGCGAGCTAACTCTCTGCTAACTTCGAATTCCGTTAAACTTCATAAATTCTCTTTTCATGGATGCCTGGATGTTAAACTTAATTATTACACCTGGTAGAGCAGCCACACTGATTATTTATTAAAGATGAAAGAATTTAGACAGTCCGTAACTCTCAGTGATGCCGCAGTGTTCTTTTGACTGTGGGACCTGAAGCGGAGTTTGGGCCCAGAAACAGCTAATGACGTCAGACTTAAAAGACTGAATTCAAAGTGTCAAGATCACTGATCAGTAGCCACAAGTACGTTTTACAGCGAGCTGAATAACACCTGCTAAATAAGAATGAATGACGGGCTAGTTTACTCAGACTGAAACCTCCATCAGCCATGGAGGATATTTGAAAGTGAGGTGTACTTTACCTGCGACCTGGATGAGCGAGCATAAGGACAAGCTGCTGTATATTAGCAAGGTTACTAACAGGCTAATGCTAACAGCTAACCAAGGTTCAACTTGCTTGCGTTGTGATGATGGGTTATTATTGATGATGTCATCAGCAATATGTCAGAAACAATTAACAACGTTAGATTAAGTGATGATATCCTGAATATATGATACAATGCAGCTCTGGCTCCTTTCTGCTTACAGTACTATTTTGGTGGTTAACAAATAAAGAAACAGTAGAACTTCAGAAACCTCTGTAGGAAGTATTGTAATATTTCATTAAATTCTATTTTGTCAGTTTGAATTATTAATTACATTATAAATATGTAAAATTGGCAGCCTTGGGTTTTGCAACATGCGTTTAGCTTCTAGTTTGGAACTCGGCGAGAGAAAAAGCTCTTCTGAGAAAGAAAGAACAACAAAAAAGAACTTTTGCATTAGAAAACGGCCCATTTCTTCCTTTTTCCCATCCATTTCTATAAATACTGAACATGAGAACAGCTTTGATGATGACTAACACTCACAGAGAGGACAGAGGAGGTTTCTTTGTGCGAAAAGTTGTTCTTTAAGTGAATTAACATCTTGACCGACGAAAGAAAGACTGAGAGAGTTTGAGGGAGCGAGTGCGGTGGATGAAGAGAGAAAAGGATAATTGTGTGTCCCTGCAGTGAAAGACTGTTATTCTTTGGTGCTGCTAAGAGGCGGTCATTGTTTAGTGGAGTTTACAAGTGGGACCGGTCATCAGAGATCACACATCCCGATAGTCTCCCTCCGACCTGACATCCACGAGCTGCCGGAGGAGGCTTATCCAAGATTATCTCCCGGATTCGACAGGAAACTGCAGAGAGATCAAGCCCATCTAGTCGCTGTGTCCTTATCTGTTCATTTATCGTCTGTAATAGCCCAAAACATCCGAACCATTATATAAAATTCCAGGTTTGTGTTTTTTGTTGTTTGGCCTGGTCCAGTAAAAGGAATCTGCAGAATTAAAAAGCTTTTTCCTAAAATCTGCCTCAAGGTTTGTTGATGTTTTATTTGTACACTTGGTCTCAGAAATCTGATTGAGACTAAACAGAACATGAAGGAAACTTGCAGTCAGCTCCAAACGTATTTGTATAACCAAACCATTTTTGTAATTCTGCCTCCGTACACCACCGCAGGATTTTAAACCAAACAATCCAGACGTGACTCAAGTTCAGACACCAGATTGCTCCAAATGTTCCAGCCTTCGCTCGTGCTTCCAGGGGTTATTTTGTGTATGGCTACTGCTCATTCTTGACCCCTGATGTTGTCTGCAGCTTGACTTGTAATGCATTGTGTATTTTTGGATTCTGTCCTTTGCTTCCCCGGCTGCCTGCGTGCGTGTCGACTCACTGTTTGCTTATTGAACTAAAAATGCTGGACTTCAGTTTGTTGTTTTGATCCCTGCTTCCAAGTCCAGTTTGGTCCACGGTCATTACAGTGTTTACAAAGTGGCTGAAAAAAAGGAGTGGTTGGCTTAATCTCCGCTTACAGCACCTCGTGTTGTGTGGTTGCTTGTGTTATTGACTTGATTTAAAACACGTTGCATACGTGTGTATGTAACATACATAAGTAGCTGATACGATGCTGGCATTAATGCTCGAGCTGGTGCATTATGTGATATTTACCGTGTGGTCGTATCCCAGTGTTTCATACGCGGTGCCAGCCGACAGAAATACATTTTCCTGCATAGACCGGTGGTTACTGTGGAGTCAGGTATGTAATCCCATGAGGCTGGGGCTTCTAACACGGGATTTATGCCTGTTTCATTGATTCCTCCTGTGCATTTCTGGCTATGTTTTCATTTAGGAAGTACCATACAGTTAATTAAAGTAATCGTTCAGGTCAGGACGACAAATGTGGCTCTGTGTGTGTACCAACACACAGTATCACTTCCTGTTCCTGTACCAACACACAGTGCTGTTTTTCTAGCAATTTAATTAAAAACTTTTAGAGAAATTCTTATTTCATAGTGTAATCCTCACGTACTTCATCCGAAGCATACTTTCCATGTACTCACTCGCTAATTTATAGCCAAAGTAGTCACACACCATGTCATTATTGTCTTTATTTGCTAGCTTAGCTTAGCTCTTAGCCGACTCACTAGCAGCATGGCCCCTTCACCTGTCCCCCCTGCACTTTCCTGCTCATTGTGTCAGATGTTTAGTTACTCCTCAGCCTCCTTTAGCAGTAATGATACTTATTGCAGGGTCTACCTTACAATATAAAGCACCTTGAGGTGATTGTTGTTGTGATTTGGTCCTGTATAAATAAAATTGAATTGAATTGAATTGTTGTCCGACACCTCAGGGAACATAAAAAAAAAAACAACATAAAAAACATTTTAACTTACTAAAATCAAAAATTTCAACCAATTGAAACGATTCTGTGAACTTGAAAAACTGAAATAAAATAAACAGAGGAAATGTCCTTAGTTGTAGTTTGTGGTAGTTTGATGAAACATTTTATTACAGCTTGGCTGACGAGTCGGTGATGGATGTGTTTACTCTACACGACTGTGACTCACTGCTTTCAACAAGTTCACCTCAGAATCTAAATCATGCCTTGAAGGATGCGATTGGAACGGATGGTGAACATAAACAATGCGCAGCACATAATCTAATGTTACTGAAACCATCAAACGTGATGCTGTTACATTGGCCGTGCAGCAGGGACGGTCAGCCTGTGGTGACTTCAAGGTTTTTCTCAAAAAATAAACGAGCAAGTCGGCGCTGATATTTGGAAATATCAGCACTGAATCATACTTTGAGACGTGACTCCCCAGCCTTCTTCAAGTTCTATTAAATCCCCCTCTCTCTCCTCTGTTGCCCCTTCCCTTCCCTGTTCCCATGGTTTTCCCAGGCCTGCTCTCCCAGGGTGTTTGACCTGACTTCGTGCCCCTCTCTGCCCTCTTTCTGCCCCTTTTGGTGCTTCCTGCCCCCTGCTACTGCTACACAGGCTCTTATTGTAACAGAGCCTACGCCTGTCACTGCCCATCGCACATAAGCACACAAAATATATGCACACGACACACACAACGCACACATGCACACAACAGAAGAGGAGAATCATGGTCACCTGGAGCTTCACGGCCTGTCTGATTTATCGGACAAAAGTGCTGCTGAACTCCATTTCCCACACATTCCAGTTGTGAACACTGTGTGCGAAAGTGTTCTTATAAGCATGCATGTGTGTAGTGTGTGTCATGTCAGTCTGATGGAAGTGCCCGAGCCTCCCGAGGTGAGACTAATGCTGAACAGGACGTCGGAGAGAACAGAGCAGCTCTCGCCACAAACATCAGCTCTCACACCTCCCGACATGAAGACAGGAGGGTTTGGTTTCAGTGACGGGGGGCGAGGATGATGGACAGCATTTTACTCTTTAAATGATGACTGGGGGAAAATAAAATAGTTAGCATAAGAAGAAAAGGTAGAGAAACTTTGAGCTTTCAACAAGCTTGTCACGTTTCTTTCTTATGTAAATACATTTAAATTAATAAATAAATCAGTAAAACGATTAAATTGTACTTCGTGTAAGTGAAAACATACTTATGCCCCATCTTCATGTATATATTTTATTTCTTTTGTACTTAAAATAAGAAAAAAATGCCTGGATTTGGTTGCAACTCTGTTCCAAAAGATCGAAGAGGAAATGACCCAAATGCCAGCCACAGAAGTTCAAATATTCTCGCAAGGATGGAGGATGATGATGGTGTGAAGCACACTGTTCCAGAAAGCCTCAGCAGGCCTGCGCTGGACTAATAAAGAGCTCATAAAAGCACTTCAGTGTGTGTGAATTTCCAGACTGGGTGTTGCCTCTGATAAGTTCAAAACCAGACAAGTCGTATCAGCGCAGAAGGGACGACTGTGGGCGAGCGAGATAAGGAAAGAATGGGAGAAATCTACACCAACTCTCTCTTTCTTTTCCCAACATGTGATGATGGTTTAATTAAACTTCACACAGAATTACCGTCATTAGAGAAAGAATACGTCCTCTGACGGCTCTGCTCACACAGCCCGGTGCAGACACGTTTATCCACACAGCAACACTCACCTCCAGGTGTGTACAGTATAAATCACCTGGTTATATTGTAAAGACCGTACATTAATCGACTATGTTCAGTTTAAACCAGTTCAGCTTTATTCATACAGCAGCACTGTTCAAAGCAGAAAAACTGACTCGAGTCCTTTTTTATTTAGATTGGTTATTATTTCAAATGTTTTAAACACAGTTAGATAACTAAATTACACAAACTATATAGTTTCCTCAGGGATTATTAAAGTATTCTGATTCTGATTTTAAAATTGTGCAGAAATGTAAATATATTTATATTAACATGCAATAATATAAACATATAGTATTCATATCAATAGATATGGTTTATAGTTCTTGATAAGTGTGTCTTTTTGTTGCATATAGCAGAGTAACACAATGAAAAGCAAAATTTAGCTCAAAAAACTAAAAGTCTCAAATGATATACCTATAAAAATATTTTATAATATTAAGTATTGCATATCAACAGTGACAGCTAGGCAGTCTGAGAGTTAGAAAATATGTGTTCAAATTCTGAAAACACTGAAATATGGAAATATTGCAGAGTAACTGTAGAAGAAAAGAAACATTTATTTTTTCTCATACAAAAAAAGCCGACTGCGATTTAAAATGGTAAATGGCCTGTATTTGTATAGCGCTTTACTTAGTCCCTAAGGACCCCAAAGCGCTTTACACTACATTCAGTCATCCACCCATTCACACACAGATGATGGCAAGCTACATTGTAGCCACAGCTGCCCTGAAGTGTCTTGCTCAAGGACACAACGACCGAGACTGTCAGAGCCAGGGCTCGAACCAGCAACCTTCCAATTACAAGACGAACTGCCAACTCTTGAGCCACGATTGCCCCATTTACTGAAACAGACATTTGAATAAAACAAAATCATAATTATCCAGTTTTAGAAGTTTTATCAGAATAAGAGTGATGAGTATGTCTTTATTGTTGTATACACCTTTTCTTTGTTTCAGCACTTAAATCCTGGTAAAAAGATTTTAACCCTGCGAAGCCTGAGCCATCAAATAACTGCCAGAAAACTATAATTTTTTCAAACTTCAGTGTTTGTTGAATCATCTGACAAATTAAAAAAAAATACATTTAAATGTCGGTTTACATTTATAAAATACATTTGAATTTAAATCTGTTTTTGTGCAATTTATTGCTTAAAAATGTATGCAAACATGCAAACATGCAGTTTATTCAAGGGAAAACACACAGTGATGATGATGAATTTAAAAAAACATTAAATTTGATGCACTTGGATTAATTACTGTTTTCTATCATTCTCACTTTTTAAAATGATGAGACATGAAAGTCCATGTGCCTGTTGGTAATATAGGAAGGTGTGTGTGTGTGTGTGTGTGTGTGTGTGTGTGTGTGTGTGTGTGTGTGTGTGTGTGTGTGTGTGTGTGTGTGTGTGTGCTGTAGATGTGATGGAGCTGCTGACAGGTATTTTCTCCAGTCTGGACTGTAACAACCTCACCTCTCACACATTTACTGCAGATTTTCCGGAGAGTTCCTGAGTGTGTGATGAGGTGTTTGGAGATTAGAGGCTTAAACTACTTTAACACTCTTCCACCTTCATCTCTGCTGGGAACTCCTCATCTTCTCCTCTCAGTTCTCCTCCTCTGCTGATAAAATGAAGGGTCTTGAAGGGTTCTTCGCTGAGCTGGGAGGTTATATTTACTGACTTATTCCAAGTGCATGCGCATATGTGACAAAGTATGAAAAGTCCAAAATGAACTACAAAAAAAAATCCACTAACAACAGCACTCAAACAACACAAGGAGTTTGAAACAGGACTGTTACTGCACTCGTGTTTCTGAGAGGAAGTCCAGTTCTGCTACACTCCAGAAAAAACGTTTTCTGGTCCTGCATTTAATTTGGATCTTCTTGAGTCACCTTCTTCACTCACTATGTGTTAATAGACCTCTCTGCAGTGAATCATACTTGTTATTAATCTCTGGCTCTCTTCCACAGGATGTCTTTTATCCTGTCTTCCTTCTCTCGCCCCAACCAGTCGCAGCAGATGGCCGCCCCTCCCTGAGCCTGGTTTCTTCCTGTTAAAAGGGAGTTTTTCCCTCCCACTGTCGCCAAAGTGCTCATAGTGCATAGTGCTCATGATTGTTTTGTTTTTTTAAAGCGTCTTGAGGTGACTGCTGTTGTGATTTGGCGCTATATAAATAAAATTGAATTGAATCATTCTGCTTCTCTCCCTCTGTTTCTGTTCTTGATGAGACAGCTTCTGCTTAACTTAGCTTTACTTAGAGGGGAGGTGGAGGAAAGGTCAGAAGTCAAGTGAGTGTTAAAATGACCAAAAGAGTCTATAACGGTCAGCGTTTACATCTCAGTCGCTCTTCAAACTCTCTCTGTCATGTTTTAATTTTACAATCTCTGCAAGACATTTAAACACAGCTGATACACACACACACACACACACACACACACACACATCTGCATCGTGTCCTGATGAGAAACGCAGGTCAGGTGACAGGAAGGAAGCGGAGTAGTGCTGCACCTGCAGGTTATTCGTACCGCACGGCTCCCCGAGGACGCGTCTGTGGGCTTCCTTCATCACAACAATGGAGCATTCTGTCCTCAGACAGCAGACATTCATACAGTCTGTGGGAGTGCATTAAAGCTGCTGATAAACACCCTCATTCTCACCCCCACCCCCACCAGCATGCAGACGTCCTGTACAGGTGTTAATAACGCGCTTCAGTTTTTAAGCTTTGAGCATAAAGAGCTCTCACATATAAAGTGGTCAGACATCGTTTCTGCACAATCTACTCTTTGGTTTTAAAGTTTCGCCATCGATATGCTGATGTTTTAATATCATACTGGTACTGCTGGTGAGCTGGGACTACTTATTCAAACATCACCATGCTGCTAACATATGAACATCAGGTGAGAAAATCTGTTCCATGAACCTTCACCGCATTTTCAATGAAATCTACTTCCTGTCTGAGCAACGCAGCACACGATCATCAGCAACACGAGACACATGTAGAGGTTCAAATAATTAAATAAACTGTAATTTTATTGTTGTTTTGGGGGAAAGCAGCAAATGTGTCAGACTGTTTTAATGCAAGTACAGAATTCACATCCATCCATTTTTCTGAACGATTATTCTACTCAGGGTCACGGGAGACTGGCTGGAGGTGGGGTGTGCTCCGAACGGGTCGCCAGTCTGTCCCCGGGCTAATTCACAGCAGGAATGTGAAATAATCCAACCACTGCAAAGAACAAAAACATGAATACGCCCTCTAAAGTGTCAGCATATTCATTCCACACCAAACAGAATGTGGTTGGTGCTGTATCGTCTTCTTTTACACATCGGCCATATGTATGTGTATTTATAGAGAGTATTCAGGACTCTGGGTATTCAGGACTCGAAGTATTCAGGACTCGGGGGTGTTTCAGGAGATGGTATCTGGGCAGGATGTGTCTGGCTTGGCTTTGTCCAAACACCAAATCACAGGAAGCTGCTAATAAAAACATGTCAGGCATCAATCACTCAATGTGTGTGTTCACAGAGAAGCTGATTTCCTTTTAACAGAAGAATCCACAGATCTTCTGTTTCACAGCATCGTGAAGAAGAGAGCATCCTCAGACAGCAGGCAGGTTATTTACTGCCCGCGTTCCACCAGTGTTGTGATGCTGTGTAAGATCTAAATATAAACACAATGCAATGATTTGCTAATCTCATGAATCCAAATTTCATAGACAATAGAACACAGAAACACGTCCACATCCAGACGTGCATTTCATGGAAGGCCTTCATTTTTCAGCAGGAGGATGCTAAACCACAGACTGCATCTACTCCAGCAGCACAGCTTTGTAAGAGAAGAGTCCAGGTGGTGAGCTGATCTGCCTGCAGTCTAGACCTTTGACCAGCTGAGAACATCTGAAGCATCATGAAACCCACAACAGAACAAAGCAGAGGCAGGACTGCTGAGCAGCTAGAATCCTCCATCACACCAGAACGGGACAATATTCCTCTGTTAAAGTCCACAGCTACTTTCCTCAGCTCACAGATGTTTACAGTCTAATGTTAGAAGAAGATGGGATGCTGTGCAGTGGCAACATGGAGCTGCACAGTTCTTACAGAACAGCAGCATCAGCGTTTCAACTGGTTCCACTTTCAAACTCTATGTCTGTGAATGGATGCAGACTCAGCATCTAGGCATGGTTGTGTATCATTGGTCTGTAAATGTTATATATGTGTACATGCTGCAGGTTTGTGAGGTCACCAGGAGGCAGGCTAACAGCAGTGATGAGCTGTTTTTGGTCCTTTGTCTCCTGCAGATGAGACAGACGTGTGAGGATACCAAGAGTGTCTTTGTGCTGAAACTAAGTGAAACTAAAGAAATCAATGAACACTGCCCACTGCGTCAGTCATCGTCTGAGCTTCTAACTCGTGTTTGATATTTAAAGATTTTGTCCTTAGCTTCTTTGTCTTGGTGAACTTTTCAAGCAATTAGCATTCAACCTACACGGCTACGTGCTGTTGGCTTTTTGGTCCGAATGGATGGATGGATGGACGGACAGACGGACGGACGGACGGACGGACGGACGGACAAGTCCCACAATCCTCTCTGCGAATTCAAAGACCCACATGAACATAAAGGGTCAGGCAGCAAAACTCAAGGATTTCTGTACCAGTCATGGGAGTGCTCCAACACCACCATCTTCATCTGCAGCTGATGAACATCATCCCCATTCTGCTCTGCATCCATCATAAGATTTGCACTAATGGATCCAAGCAGCAGAGGAAATGCCATGTAACTGTGGAAAGCTCAGCTCTGTGGCGGAGACAAAGGAGAGCAACACGAAACTGAAAGAAAAAGGATCAAACTGCAGACAGCTTCAGATGCAACACCCTGAAAACAGGCAGAGAGGCTGACAGAGTTTCTGCTGCATGATTTGCATGTCCATGGTGCTGCTTGGAGTCTCACAGGTCCTCCCAAAATTCAAAGGAGGTGTGAGGTGAAACCGCACACAGGACTCTGAAGCCTCTGCGGGAGGCCCATAAAGCAGCAGTTATCTGCTCAGATACAAGCCATGCTCCAAATTGTTTCTGAGCACACTGCCTTACTATAAAAAGTGATGTGCCTGAAGCAGTGCTTAATGCCTGAAGAAGTCTGAAACCAAATAACGTCTGTGATTCAGCCCAAGGAAAAGATGTTTAACTAACTGTGTGAGGGTTCATTGCACAGCGTGCAAGGACAGTTTAACATGATAAACCTGATAAACATAAAAAGGGAAGACAGAAAAGAAAAAAATGTCTTTTAATCACTTCAACAAGCTATTGCAATAAAAATTGAGTTTCTTCTTATTTTCTGGAAAAAAGATGACAATTATGATGTGTGTGTGTGTGTGTGTGTGTGTGTGTGTGTGTGTGTGTGTGTGTGTGTGTGTGTGTGAGTAATGGACATCTTGTGGGAACGAGGGGTCGAGTGGTGTGAGGTCCGAGGCGTCGTAACGACGGACGGGCGGCGAGCACCATTTAACTGAGAATAATACACCATTTCCTCCCATTCTCTCTCTCTCTCACACACACACAGTGCATAAACAGACACACACACACACACACCTCCCAGTCATGTTCCCTTGTTCCAAAAGGATTTCCGACTCACGGCCCAGCACTCCGGCTCAGCGCTCCCTGAGATATTACCCTCTACACACAGAGATATTCCTCCCTCGACACGCTGCGTTTCCTGCTATAGGATGGCCCTGCTTGTCCTCTGTGACCCCCGACACCAATAAACCTCTGATATCATCAACACACACACACACACACACACAGAACCGGGAGTCCGTTGGCAGCAGCTTCTCCTGTAAAACAACTTTAACTGAAACTAACTGTGTTTAGTTGACATCTGAGTTTCTGCTCATTTATTCTTGTTTGTTCCTTTGTTTTCCGTCTCAGCTCAGAAGCAGAGGTTTTCTGACTGGCGCCGTGTGAGGCTGCATGAGGTGAGCTGTGTTAGTTTGTCACAGATGTAGTCCACGGCTGAACTCTGGGATAGTTTCACCTGAACTCCACAGCTGCGAGGCAACACCTCAGAAGGAGACTTTTCAGTCCAGCAGAAACCCAAGCTTCTGTTTCTGACAGTGTTTGGTGCCACTCTAACTAATATAACAGTTACCATACTTTGTTTATCTCCATGATGGGTGGATGGACAGTCAAATATTCCATTTCCTGCATGCTGTCTCACACGACATTCATGTGGGAGATGGAACTAAAACAGCAGCTTGAGCTAAAACTTCTGGAGGGATGCTCGGTGCCACAAAGTGACAAGAATGTGACGATGAAGCGCAAACTCAGCACAACCCCAAAGCTGGCACTTTATCTGAGCTCCTCTGTGAGCTTGGCTCTCAGGTTTGTGGTACTAAAGAAAGATCTTTCATATTATGGTATGGGTTTGTGTAGATACACTGTGTACTTCCTATGAATAATGCTAAAGTGATGTAATGAGTGTATCTCTTCTTAGAGCTTCACAGAGGTCTTCATGGAGAGGTTCATTATCCCTCTGTGCTTACTGCAGCTCTGCACATCAGCCTCATTCTTGAAAACAGGCAGCAATAAGGGAAATAATGCATTACTTTTTTTTTTTTTAAGTACAGAGTAATGTGTATTACTTCAAGTCACAACTGCCAAATTAGAGGGCGTATAGGAGCCTCATAAAATGAGTCAGAGTAGTTCCAAACTTCAGCTTTGCCAAATTTAAAACAACAGAAATGAAGCACAACAACAACAAAAACCATAACTACGGTTTCACCGGGCGGCCTCGTCAGCGGTGCAGTGAGAGTTATGACATTGGCTGGAACAGATGTGCAGAGACCTGCAGGATGGATATATGAAGGAGCATCACTCCCACAATCCTAAAGTATTTTATTTTGAAAGTGCGTTTAGTTCACCTTCTCTCCTGTGAGTCTTTTATCCCTTGACTTGACTTTCCAGGAGAGCGAAACCTGAGGACAGCTGACCGCTTCATTTTTGAAGTGATGAAATAAAAATTTTGATGTTCTCAGAATGTGTATGGACTATTTGACTCCAGTTAAATTAAAGTTCTTACTCGACTGGTAATTTGTTGGAAGTGCAGTACTGTCGTTTTATGACTTCGTGCAGGCAAGCGTAAAGTAAGCAAACTTTCTAAGATTAAAAAATGTAATTGGTGATCTTTAAACTGAGTCAGGATTCATCACTTGTGTCTTGGATAACACCTGGAGTTCTTGCTGTCCTTCATTAACTGACCCACAGCAGAGGTTTCCATCCCACACGAAAAATCTAAGAGTTCAGTGCATTTCAGATTTGAGCTTTAATGAAGGCCTCGCTGTGTAGATGTGTAGACAGACTCACTGTTACAGCAATTACCCGGACAGAAAGAGGAGGAGCTCAGCCAATGAGAGGGTGCTGACAAGCCCACTTGAAGTTATCAGAACGAACGAAGAAACGGGGGGGGGGGGGGTCCTGTGTGAGTCTGTGTGCTCGTATCTGCGTCAATGTGAAGACCAGTTTGGTTTTAGTCAGTCCTCGCAGTGAGACCAGTCTGTGTATCACTGTGTGTATCAGTGTGTGTCGGTACAGTATAATTCCTGCATTAAATCCTTGTTGCACCGCTAACAGATTAGCAGGTGTAAAAAGACAGACGCTTCTGTATGTGTGTGTGTGTGTGTGTGTGTGTGTGTGTGTGTGTGTGTGTGTGTGTGTGTGTGTGTGTGTGTGTGTGTGTGTGTGTGTGTGTGTCTGTGTCTGTGTCTGTGTGTCTGGCCTCTCTCACACGATGATTGGGTTTCAGTGAACACAGCCAGGAGCTGTGGGAATATCACACACACACACACACACACACACACACACACTAGCCTTTTTCTGAAATGTCATACGTAATGTTTCTGGCTAAAGCGTCTTTCCGGCATGGCAGCAAGGGATTGGTGGATGCAGGTCCAGTGGGTCAGAGCCTCATTTTAAAGTGAAGATTGAATCTGGTGTAAAAATCAATAAAACAAAAGCAAAATGACATCACATACACAAAACACAGTTAAGACTCACAGACGAGAAGTTGAAGTGATGATTTGGTGAGTGACTTCTCTCGGTCAGGACGTTTGGCCCTCTCTGCTTCATGTCCGTCAGCTGACTGTGGGTCTTTCATGCTCAGCTCTCCTAGCATTTATGTCAAGCTGAGGTCCAACATCTTATTGTGTCTGGAGATACAACTCACCTCTCTTTACTGCACGATGGTAACCGCTGATGTCTGTGCATCAATCTTTTTCATCCTGCACAAATCAATGTGCAAATCAACGCTTCCAAGTTTGTGTCGTTTTTCCTACTGACCACATTCAGCTTCCTGACTATCTCTCCAACGTCCTTCTACGATGGAGTGTTAGAGTTAAGAAAGAAAATATTATTATTGTTTTGAGGAAAAAAATGGATATTTGGACTTTATTCTCCAACATGTATTTGTTCTTGATGTAGCTCTAAGACTCCATCACACCACAGAGACCAAAGGTCAAGCTGCAGGTTTTCACTGTTACTGACCTCCTGCCTCCAGTGGGCTGAAGCTGAATGTACCCGAAACGTTCATGATGCCATTCAGCCTTCTGTTCTATCAGCCTCTTGCTAAAGTGCTCTGAGCAGTCAGTAAGACGAGAAAAGTACTTTATAAATTCTTATTTAAGTATTTTTTACTGTGGAATAAAGCATCAGTGGGGGTGAGCTGCTGGAAATAACAGGACCTCAGAGCTTCAGAGGACCTCTGGTTTGCGGTGCAGCACTCACTCTCAGACCTGGTGCCTGATATAATCGCTGTTTTCTGACGGCCTCGTTCCCATACACGCACGCATGCGCACGGTCGTGTACGCGCGCACTCCCTCCGAACCAGACGGTCGGCAGCAAAGCGCAAAGCTACCACCCCACAGCCTGTGTGTGTGTGTGTGTGTGTGTGTGTGTGTGTGTGTGTGTGTGGTTCCCAGGCTTCGTGGGAAAGCTCCAGCGGCAGAGGAGGAGGAGGAGGAGGAGGAGAAGCAGGAGAAGGAGGAGGAGGACTCACCGGTCACCAGTCCACTCTGCAGCCGACACCCAGGCCACCTGTCCCGGACTTCAGGCCGGACACGCACCGCTGAGAGAAACCGGAACCCTGTGAAACTAACGTGACTTTTATTTGGAGGAAACGTTTTTGTCTCAGGAACCTGACCCCGTGGATTAACCGCACACGCTCCTGTAGCACCTTCACACCTGATCATCAGGACCCACCGGGTTTCGACCATTCGTTCACTCCTGTCTGATCTCCGGTCAGCAAATCCGCAGGAATAAAAGAAGCCTTTGAAACCTTCGCGTCTCCTCCCGGGACAGACGGCCACACTTCCCCGCCGTCCACGCGCTATGAAGCGGCCGTGCGAGGACAGCAGCTCCGCGGAGAGCGAGGTAGAGGAGACCATCGACGTGGGCAGCGAGAACATTTATCCGGGGTGAGAATTCACACACGTTTTTCTTTTTCTTATGACAGAAATGAAAGCAATGCAGATCGTTTAGCTTATGTCTTTATATTTCACATCCTTTCAACCTAAACTAATGTTGGCGTTCACGCAGCGCTTTATTACTGTGACTAAACAAACATTAATCGCCCTAAAAATAAATGTGAGGAATTTTAGCGGTTCATAAAATGTCAAAAGATTATTGTCAAACCTTTCATTTCTAATCAGATTTTCAAGTGAATGAGACAAAAGGGTCATAAATAAGTCGCGTAAATCAAAATATGTCGCGTGAATTCAGCAGATCTCCCAAAAACCGAGCTGAGCACAAGCTTTTAATTATTCCTGAAAGAAAAGGCAAAAGAGAATAAACATGATGAAAACTGCGCTCGTTTTTACTGAGTGACGTCACTGAACTTTAAAAACCGCTCAAAGCTGGAAAAAGTTAAAAACAATAAAATTTTACTTTCAGCTAATTTTGCCTCCAAAGTACTTTTCATGGTTTGTTTGTTGTTGTTGTTTTTTGTTTGTTTTTGTTTTGTTTGTTTGTTTATTTCTGAATTTAAAAGTGGATTTAAAGGCCTCGGTTTATTCCACATGTTCTACTATTTATATTTTACTTCATTACTGCACAGCTGGCGTGGAGCACCCACAAGTTCGTTGTACATGTATAACGAAATAACGGGCTATTCTATTCTATTCTATGTTCACTGTTGGTGAAGGACTCAAATACTTCAGTAAGATAAAGGTACTGCAGATTCTAAATACACCCTTATAAATACTTTTAAAGTGAAATAGTGCAGTTAAATGCATGCATTTAATAGAAATCCATCAGCGTGTAATCAGCTGCTTTTATCTGTTTAATACGATCAGTTTAGTTGAGCGGTTCCCAACTTAAGGGTCACTCCCCATTCAAAGGAAAGCCTGATAAACCTGAGGTGTCAGCAGAAGAAGATGAGAGGAAAGGAAATCAAAACCAGCTTCGTCTTTTCCTGATATTTGATGTGGTTCCGAAAGTTTAGAGGAGACGCTTTTTCAACGGAACAGTTCAAAGACCACTGTATAAAGAAATCACGGCATACATTTTATTAAATGTGTTGCAAAATTATTACAAGATTATTTCTGTAAAACTGAACAATCTTTGTCGTTATCTAAATTTAACTGTTGCAGTATTAATATCTTAAAGGTGGTGAAACGAACAAAGCATGAAATGGAAACAGTGAAGTTAAATACGTCAGACTTACACTCGAGTAAACGTGTTCTGTAAGCAGTAGATGTGGTGCTCGTTTATTATATGTTAATATAAAATCGGGCAGTTTATGCTAATAAAATCTACTATATTTTATCCATTTTATGCATGTAGTGTTATTAATATTCTACAGTAAGTGGGCTGATCTGCAGAGGAGTGAATGGACGATGGGTTAGAGATAAGAAATGAACACAAACACATGAATAAATATATAAAAAATATAAATAATCTGTCACACAGATTTTTGCAGCGTTTACTCTTCTCTCTCTAACCTTCATCTCTCATAAATAAACAGAAGAATAAACTTTGCAGTCCTGGTGTTCACATGTTTATGTCGACACAGTGGTGCTCAAACTGTGGGGCGGGTCCCCCTGGTGGGGCACAGAGAAACTGCAGCGATCTTTGTGCACCACCAGGAAAATTATGCAGACTGAGGTGATAATTTATGTATATATGTGTGTAGGGGGGTGGGGGGTCAATGATGATTTCCTGACATTATTTTAATAAAATCTAACTTTTTATTTTTAGTTATTCATAAAACTTGTCTTGTGTGCATCATGGCCTTTTTTTTCTTCTTCTGAGCATGCCTGAAAAGTATGAGAAACCCAAATTCCACAGTTCGTTTATTTTCCGCAGACACATGAAAGAATCTTTGGTAAGATGTGGCTCTCCAACCACGACGACTCAAGTGATGGCGAGGAAAAAACGCAGAGGGGTAAGGTCACTGTTTCTGTCAGCGGATGTGTACAGGAGTATCCAACCGTGATGATTTCAATTGATTTTAATATTTTTTCTTAAGATTATCGAGAAGAGACGCAGAGACAGAATCAATAACAGCCTGTCGGAGTTACGGAGACTCGTCCCAACAGCGTTTGAGAAACAGGTACCGGCAGACAGTCTCCTGTTTACCTGCTGCGTGCTCAGTGGGTGTGTCTCAATTCAGGGGCTGCATCATTAGGAGGACCCAGCCCACGTAGACCGCGAAGGCCGGGTCCTCCGAAGACCGAGAAGGCGGGAAGTGTGAGGCTGTGAAATGGGACGGTCTAGACTTCAGATTTGTATCACCAGCTGTCTGAGTGGAGTTTAATAAACTCAGCCGTCTGCTTCTTGCTATCTAAAATATAACAGGACACTGAAGTAAATTCTCGACCCTCTCACACTTCTGTTTATTCAGTTTTCTGTTTGACGTTTATTCAGCTGTTTGTAAACTATAACTTTAATCTCAGCCAAACAGATTTACTCAGGAACAAATAAAAACCGAAAAAAGCCAAATAATAACATTTTTAAGTTATCTAAGTGACTTGTATATCATGTTTAACCTGAGTAGCGAAAGACCGCGGGGGGTCTGAAAACGATGTGCCAGTCAGCTATCAAGTTGGTGGGTAACAGACGTCTCCTAAAACGACAGAGCACTTTTGGCGATATGTTTTTTTCATATATTATTATGAAAATACTATAAATACTAATTTAATTAATAAAGTATTGAAAAGAGTAATACGAGTAATATTACAACTAAGTAGCTGCTGCCATTGTTGGAAACTGGAATTCGCTGGGCCACGCTATGAATTCTGGGATAGGCTGGGCCACTAAGGATACACCGACCCATCTTTCAAATTCAGGGAAATGAAGGACGCATTTGTCAGCCTCATTTGGAGCAGCCTTCGAATAGGGACAGCCTTTGTCGCGTTGCTTTGACGTAATCAGCCTTCAAATGCAGCCTCCGAAGGATGTAGTCCCTGAATTGAGACACAGCCAGTGTCTGTGTGGCGCTTCCACTTGAGTTTATGATTTTAACTGAATAATCTGTCCACCGTCAGATCAGCGATGGCATTCACCTCCCCGTGTTTCAGTGATCGTGTAACTAAAGAAATGTTTAAGGAATCTGGCTTTTCCACAAACGTGGAACCACAAGAGAAATATATTTGAGTGTCATCTGCAAAGAAATGTTTTCTTATATGGGTAATTTCAAGATTTGACCTTAGAAGTAGCAGACAGATTATTCATGAGGTCTAAAACTAAACACTAGACAGGTGAAGTAGGCAGTGAGGAGTTTCATGTCACAGCGAGAAGAAACCTGAAATAATCAACGTAGTTGTCTTTAAAACATTTATCACAGCGTGCTTGTGGGCTCGTTTACAAATTGATGCTCAGTGCATTAAACTGCCACAGTCTTAATGGATTTTACAAAAACATGGGCATAATCTACAACAATTTGTATTTTTAGATTACTAAGCATTAATCACTTGGATGTTACGTTCCAAGTGGAAGATTTTACAGATGATGCATTACAATGGGAGTTTTCTTTGCTTAGCAGTTACATTTTAATCGGACTTTTGATCAGAAGCTTCTGTGGATGGACAGCTGCAAGAAACTCACTCCAAGTATGCTGCAAACATGGTTTTTATATCATGTAAAAGTTCAGTACTTGGTTAAAGTGGATCAACCCGCAGGCCTGGTTTGGAGTCACCCACAAAAGATGATGTTTTACTGGAATCGGTGTAAGTTTATCTGTCGTCCCTCTCTGTCAGAGTTCAGCTAAGCTGGAGAAGGCAGAAATCCTCCAGATGACTGTGGATCACCTGAAGATGCTGCAGGCCACAGGAGGGAAAGGTACCCACATTACTCCATACTACCACAATATGATTTTCTACGCTATGGTAACAACAGCTGACTGGTAGCTAGGTCATGACGGATCAGGGTTTGGATTTTGATCTGCTGACCTCGCTTAAAAACAGAGTTTGGGTATGTATTGGGAGGTCGTCAGTGTGGAAGCGATGCACAGTCAGGTTTTGGAATATTCTAAGTTAAGTGGGCAGAAAGTGACTGAATGTACGTCAGTGTGATGTCCTCTGAAGTGATACAAACAGGACTGTGTGTGTGTGTGTGTGTGTGAGAGAGAGAGAGAGAGGGCGGTGGTGAGTCCATGGGAAAACGCTGCAGGGATAAAAGCAGCACTTGACCCTGAGCAGCGCTGTTTGCTTTCATAAAGCGGATCGGTGGAGGTGGGGGGCGGGCAGTGTTGGCTGCATTCGCAGGCGGTCTCTCTGCAGCGTTTGTTTGGGTTTACAGCAGCAGAGCCGCAGCTGAGAGTCCGTCTGGCTCTCACAAACTGAAATCATAGTGCAAACGTTTCTCTGGAAGTCTTTGGGAAGCGATGGCGGCCGTTTCTCACACACAGTGAAGATGAGCGTCACTTGAAAGTGTTGAATATCATCACTCCACAGGCTAACATCACTTCCGATCTTCACTCCTCTGCAGACCTTTTCAGTAATGAGATACAGCACACTGTTTTTTAAAAAAACATGTCGGCTTTCTGGGATTTAGACTTAGGCCACTTTTATTTTAATGCTCCTCATAGCTTCAGACAAACATTAATGAACCAAGCCACAGTACTAGCACAAGTTATGCACGATACTTTTTATGATACATCACATGGCGTAGTGCATTAGGTCATTGTTTTCTCAACTTTGGCATTTTATTATAATCGTGGCTTTGATTAACAGAGATGCTTGTCAAACCTGGGTTTTAATCAAATTTAGTAAGTGAATAAGCTGAGGGGCGGCCTAGAGGGGGGGAGGGAAAAAAAAGAAAGAAAAAGAACGCTTGGACACTGCTAGCATAATGGAGGTTTTTGACAGGGCTCCACACAAACGCAAAGCAGAAAATAAAGCATCGCTAAATATGTTTCCAAACCGACTTCCTTCCAAGCCAAAGACTAGAAATATATGATGAAGCACATCTTTCCTTTGGCTTCAACTTCAAGTGCCAAGGTAGGTCTCCCCGACAGAATTAGTTTCCCCTGCGTCGGGAGCACGCGCTGGGCTGTCCAAATCACGGACAAACAGTATCCCACATTCTGGAATTTTAGTTCACAAACACTTATTATAATGACTAACTACTGACATTTTGGAAGTGTTAGCTCTTTATACAGTAAAGTTACAGTGGGATACAAATAATGCCAGGTTGATCCTGCCACAATTTGTTCCCCCTGTCCAAATCACGGACAAACAGTATCCCACAGTTGTTTATGTTTTTGAACCCATTTTGCACAGAGAAGCATTTTTTGAAAAATGTATTGACAGCAATGTTGAATATTATTACACAGTAACTGCGTGTCTATATGTAAGCGTGTAAAAACCGCAGAAAGTAAGAGTAACAGTATTTTGTCCCTATCTGCAGCGCGAAGACTTTCTTGTAAAACAAAGGGGGGCCTAGCAAAAAAAGTTTGGGAACCACTGGGTTATTCCGACCAGTCACAGACATGCTCAATAAAGACATAAGCAGAGTTTCATTTCATAGACATTTTAATGTGTAACTGATGTCAGCACTGCTCTGTGTGTCCCAACATGGCACACAGACACAGTGTTTGCATCACCTGCTCAGGTGATCAACTCTTCTTTGTTGTCTTCCTCGTCTTCTGCTCTTTCTTTTTATTCTTCTTCTAATTTTAATGGCCAATTAACAAACCAGCTTACAGGCGCACTAATGCTACATTGCATAGATCCCAGCATGGTGCAGCGTAAATAGGAGAGACTGATCAGACACTGAACCCTGAACCTGCCGCCTCACCTGTGCTCACCTGTCCTCCCACAGCTGAGCTCAACCCAACACCCCGTCACCCCAAAGTGAACGAGGGAAAACGGTTTAGTGTTTCTGGTGACGTCTGTGCACACCTGTCTGTTCATACCTGTCTGTGCTCATCTGTGTGGACCTGGTGTCTCCTGCACACCTTTGAGCAAACTGTGTTGACTTGTGATTTGTCACAAAATGATGGGTGGAGTTTGTAATGACTGACTGCCCTCATCATTTTTCGATTTGATTAAGAATCTGATTTTAAGCCCCACCTCCCTTCATCTAGTTAACCCCGCCCTTTTCTGCCTGCAGGTTATTTCGACGCCCATGCTCTCGCCCTGGACTTCCTGTCTCTGGGCTTCAGGGAGTGCGTGACCGAGGTTTCCCGCTACCTGAGCGCCGTGGAGGGGCTCGACTCCGGCGATCCACTGCGCTCCCGCCTTCTCTCCCACCTCGCCTCCTGTGCCTCCCAGCGTGACGCTGCCGCCCTTACAACTGCCTCCCATTCGTCACACCACCTCCACCCCCACCCCCAGCAGCCCCACCCCCTGCCTCACCTGTTCCACCACCCGCACCATTGGGCGGCTGCTGTGGCCGCCTTTCGTCCTTTTCCCTACAGACTTAGCGGGCTGGTTTCTCCGGACGTTGGAGGAGGCGGAGGCTCCCAGCGCGGTGTTGTCTCCTCCTCCTTTTCCTCCCATGCAGACTCCACCTCCTCCTCGCCTTCTTCCTCCTCTTCCTCATCCCTCGTGCTCCCCTGCACCTCCACCCCTCTCTCCACCTCCCTGCTTTCCCTCTCAGCGTCGTTTCCCATCGCCCTCCACGGAGGCATCCCCATCCTCCCTCACTCCTCCTTCACCTCCTCTGCTGCCAGTCCCCCCGTCTCCTCCTCCTCCTCTTCCTCGCAGACTCCACACAGCAGCAGCAGTAAACCCTACAGGCCGTGGGGAACTGAGGTCGGAGCTTTCTGACTGTGTGCTGCTCACTAACCTCTGCTGACAGTTTAACAGCCTGGAAACGTTTGAGCTCCACGGCTGGTGTTAGCGTCTCGTTATTAACTTCTTTGGGATGTTTGTGACTGACTTCCACCTGCTGCTTTCACACGCTGGCTCGAAATCAGAACAGGAACGTGTGGTTTGTCTCCTCTGAGCATAGTTTTCATGTTTCAGCTGCTTCAAACTCACATAAACTTTGTTGTTTAACCAAGATAAGTCAGGTTAAATATTGTTTATTACTAATTTACCTCAACCCCACATGTACAGTGATACTTGCCCAAATGCTCACTAAAAGTTGAGATGCGAATCAGTCTGCCGTTGAAAATAGGTCCCAACAGATGCCTAGTTTCCTCCTGTTTGTTAAAAACTGGCTTATTGTTCAGCTTTTTAAAACTGAGACGCTACCGACAAGACGCCGGGTAATGCTGTTTTTCACACGCCGTCGCACCGTCACACACCAGGTGTTTTTTCACTTTGATGCACCTGCTGTGCGGTCCACATCAGGGGGCTGCAGGGCCGGGGTAAGCACTGGTCTCATGTGTCAGGTTTAACAGCCAGCAGGCTGTGGTTGGTTTTTTTACTTCTGCTTCCTGTATTTAAATACAGCGCTTCACAGCAGAAACCCTGTATGCTGAAAACTGGCTGTCATGGTGTGACGCAGCACTGTGAGGGACACTCGTGCATAACCGAGCCACACCACCAGCTTACTGTGCACCCCTCAAACCCAAGCGTCCCGGCCGGGTCACCTGAGTTTGACTCTTTGACTCTTTCAGCTGTGGTTTGATGGTGTTAAAGAAATTTCTCCACACAGGTGATTATGACGCTCCATCTACAGGTAATTAACCACAGACTCCAGCACACCAGCGTCTTTTAAAGTAAACCTGACACAAACTCACGTCTCACATTTAACCCGACTAACACAAACGGACTTCTGTCGTATTTGATCGATTTGATGGAGAATCTATGAAGTGAGAAGAAAAGTGTTCCCCAACAGACTTCAGAAAGTTCAATATTAAATAAATAATATTGCTATTTGATTATATGAAATCTTCTTTAAAGGTTAAAAAAGGTGAACTGTCACTGAACTTTGAGCCAAATGTCTCTGATACCTTGTGTGCCTTGTACAAATAAAGACAACATAACAGAGTTGCTGCTGTAGTGAAAGCTCGAGTCGTGACGTCTTTCTTATTTTTATTTTTTTTTTTAATATCTATAATTAAATTGTGAACCGAGCTCTTTACCTGTCGCTCTACTGCAACCCGAAACAGCAGCTCTGCCGTGACAGCGACATCACTGACGTGTCAGGCGGCGTTGAAGTCTGCAAAATGATTTTTCTGCTTCATAAAAGGTGTTTTTTTGTGTGCTGACAAATGTCTCCGATATTTTTCCACCATCATGTGTGTTAATATGCTGGACAGAATATTCAGAAATGTGTTTGCAGTAAAGAGTTTATGACTATTTTTTAACAAATAAATAAGAAACAACTCAGCGATTACTCGGGGGTTAGTGTTCAGAGAGAGATCTCAGGTAAGGCATGTTTCATCATTGTGTTTCACTGAAAGAGACTTACTGACTATAAAAAGACCAGACAAAATTAAAAATGATCACAAAACGTAAAAAAGAAACAGAAAAATGTCCTTAAATAGACACAATGACAAACACGTAAGACTTTAAAAATGAGTAGAAGCTACCGTGAGAGAAATAATATCCTTAGTTATTTGACAGAAAAAGGCACAAAAAAAAGAAAATGACCACAAAAACGACACAATGAGTACAAAATGACCAGAAAGTGGCAAAAACAATACAAAACAGATGTTTAAAAAATTCCAGAAACAAATCACAAAATTGGCCATAATGGGCAAAGTACAAAGAGAAACAAAGAGCTGCAAATATACACCAGAAAAACAGCAAAAGGACAGAAAAATGCAACATCAACAACAACATTTCTACCAAGATGATGGTAACCAAAAACAAAGAGAGAATTACTACTTTTAAAACATGAGATGGAAATGTTTATAGAAACCAGAAAGACACGAGGAAAGGGCCGCAACAAAACTACAAAACAATCCTGAGACAAAGAGACATGAGCACAAAGACGCACAAAAATGGGACAGACTACCTTGCAGAGACAACACCACAGTGAGGGGGGAGGGGCTTTTACATGTGTGAGCCCAGGTGAGCTGACTTCCCCTGCTTCAGTCAGGTCACGTGATCTTCCTCAGGGGCTGGACAAAACAGCACGTCTTCCACCACGAGGCAAACGTTTTTACCTCAGTATGTTGGCATGTGTGACCAACCACACTGTACACACACTGTACACACACACACACACACTTCTCTTTGCCTTCGTCTTTTGGCTCAATCGCCATTACAGCCGGTAAATCCTCCCGGAGCAGAAAACTGCGTCACTTCCAGCTCAGTGGAGGATTAAAGGCCGACAGGCCTGGGAACGACGCTGCAGACCGTAAATCTGCCCCGGTCAGCCGACACGGTTCTCATGCTGCGACGCCGCTTTGAAGCAAGCGGCAGTAAATTAGGTGACATGATTCATGCTTTATATCCTCACAGAGAGAGAGGACGGATTACAGCGAGGAGGACGTGAGCTGGGCGCTGTAATGAGTACTTACAAACTGATGACACATTTTCACCTCTTAAATTCATCAGATTCCATTTACTGCTCGGCTGTTTGACTTCAGTTAAAAGTGCAAATTCCTCACAATAAAAATACTCCATTACAAGTAAAAGTACTGATAACTATATAAAATACACAGTGACAGTTTCGGAAGCCTCAAGCTGAACATGGTCACCGTCTACCGTCTTTAAACCCTCCCTCAGATCAGAGCTGAGACCTGTTTGCTGACACAGGAGTCGCCCTCTGCTGGCCGAGACAAAGAACACAGGTTTAAGGTGCTTCAGCCTCATTTTTCAGAGCAGGAAATCTTCCATCTTTTATATACAGACAGTGTTTGCTGCAAACATCATTCTGAAAACTGAATTTGTGCAAAAACAAGTAAAAATGAGTCAGCACAGAAAATAAATCCAGATCATATTTAATCAGAAATAAATATGGTAACCAGGATGTTCATGCACGTGCAGCTCTGTGCACTCATACAGATGTCTGACATGAAAAAGCACAGCTTAATATTTGGATATCACTCTTACTACATACAATTTCAAATAAATGTCATGAAGTAAAAAGTATGACAGTTACACCCAACATATAGTGGAATTGAAGTAGAAAGCAGTATGACATAGAAACACACAAAGTCAAGTGAGTTTAATTCTATGGCACATTTTAAAACAGCTCTTCAGCAAAGTGCTGTACATCTGGAATTATGAAAAAACAGCAAAAATAGCACACAGTAAAGTAAACTCATTCTGATTTCAGTGAGCAGGTTTGACCATCTGTGCTTTAATCCATTTAAAGTGTAAATGTGCCACATTACTTTATTATATCCTTTACTGTTAATATGACATAACGTTCATAACGTTCAGTCCTCCTCTGTTTCAGTGATGCGACTCTAAGACGACATGAGGGAGAACATGTTGTTTGGACTTAAGATCTCGATCCAGTATCCATCCGGGTCCTGAACGAAGGCCAGACCCTTCATTCTACCTACGACAGCAGAAACAGACTGTCATCAGTGAAGTTCAAGGAGAGAAGCTGACTCAAACAGGCGACCTGACCAGCTGTGTCTGCGCGCCCCCTGCTGGTACAGACGTGTCAGCAGCAGAGCATAGACGAGGTTCTTCAAGACTCTGAGGAAGATTTTTTACTTTTTCAAACTTCACAATGTTTAATCTAATCATCAGTCACAGAGGCTGAAAAGCTTTTTCAGTTTAAAAACATCAGTAATTGAAAGGCCACTTGCAGGACAGGTAGGGGCTGATGAACAGTGGAGTTTGGCTTCACTATGGTGGTATTTTGAGCCCACACCTGACGAGTGGGGGCTGGAGCGCTGACTGAAAAACTCACCTGTGTCTGGTTTCTTGACAAACCTCACTCCTTGCTCTTCAAATAACTTGCAGGCAGCGTAAACATCAGGAACAGCAATGCCGATGTGACCTGCGAGGAAGCAGGACAGCAGTGACACCCACAACAAGTCAAGCATTGAGAAGCAAACGAAACGGTCTGAACGTTGAGCAAACAAGTTCTCACCAAATCCTCGCAGCTCATTGTTCCCATTGTGGTACGACAGGTCTGCATCGGACTCCGAGCCCCAGTTACTGACAGGTGGAGGAATGTTATTTATTATAAATAATACTCATATCGAGTTTAACAGTTGGACTGGTTTTTTCCATACGTACTGCGTGAGCTCCAGGGTGGCTCTGCGGGAGAATGTCCACGCTGTCCTCTCCTTGACGTCTGCCGGGATGTCCGCCTTGTCCTCGTAACCCAGGTAGTAGAAGGTGAAGCGCATTGAAGGGAAGTCGATCTTCTGCAGCAGCCTAGAGAGCACAGAGCACTTGGGCAGTTAGAGCAGAGCAGCATGGGAGAAGTTCGGGATCAGACTAAGGACTCACGTCATGCCCAGGATTCGAGTGTAGAAGTCCAGCGAGCGAGCCGGATCTTTGACCCTCAGCATCGTCTGCTGCAGCATGTAGTCCTGCAGAGAGCAGGTGGGGGAGACCAAAACAGAGCTGAAAGAAGGGTAAACACTGGACTCCTCTGTGCCTGTGCACTTCAAAATAAGGACACCCAAACCAGAATCCTTCACGTGAAATTTGTCATTTCGTGTCATCCAGACGTCGTTTCATGTCACTTTGTGTTTGCTTTGCATCACTTTTGTGATTTTCAGTGTGACACAGAGGAGGACACGGAAAATGAACTTTAACATGAATGCACTGAGATTCAGGATAACAAGACGGGCGAGTCAGGAGCAGCGCCCTGACTCGCCCTCACCAACGCCCATCACAATTCAGTTCAATTCAGTTTTATTTAGGAGAGCCAAATCACAACAACAGTCACCTTATATTGTAAGGTAGACCCATACATATGAGAAAAACCCAACAATCATATGTCCCACTATGAGCAAGCACTTTGGCGACAGTGGGAAGGAAAAACTCCCTTTTAACAGGAAGAAACCTCCCGCAGTACCAGGTTTGGGGAGCGGTGGCCTGCTCGACTGGTTCTGGTGAGTCACACACAGTGACTGGCTTACAGCTCCCAGAACAGACTGTGAATGCGCTGTGGCGTCAGTGTGTGAGTCTGTGTACACAGGTACATTCCACAGGTGCTGGGTGGGGATGGGCAGGACGCCTTCAGTCTGATGGTGGAACGATAACAACGTTTCCACATAAAACTGCAACTTCACATAAAGCCTTTAACATAATTCGCGATTATGGTTTTTATACTCATTATTTTAACAAACCTCCCAACTTTACCTGAGTTTCAGGTGTTTAGCCTGCCTGTGAGTGTTGCTGTGGTCTCCTGCAGGTTTACACACAGTCATTCAGTGATCAGTCCTGACCTTTGACCTTGTGCCCGAGCTATAGAATCAAATCTGAGCTGTGAGGTTTGAAGCACTGACCTTAGTAAGGGCGTGTCCCTCTGAGCAGGCGGCAGACACAGCCTCGTCCGACAGTCCTTTCTCCTGAAAGTCCATTTCTCAGATTCCACTGATGAACGCTCAAGCTCCTCCACGGGCTTCTCTCCGTGGTGCATTCAAGTGCTCCTCGGAAAATTGTGTTTTAAAGCGATGAGGAGGCTGGAAGTGGGCTGTGTAATGTGCAAAAAACCTAAATAAAAATTATAATAATGAAAAAATTATATTTAAAAAACTTTTAAATCTAATTATAAAGCCTAATGTATAAGATCATAAGTAATAATTATAATATAAAAATGAAAATGATTAAATAAAACGGTAAAACTGAAGCTACAAGTAAATAAAATGAAATATCAGAAGTATAACATCAGAGGCGATTTTTAATAATCAGGACCTTGCAGAGACAACACCACAGCGAGGGGGGAGAGGCTGTATTTAAAGTTATAAAAGAATTATGCATTTGAATATTTCAAACATATAAAAATAGGTATTAAATTTATAATAGCAAAGTGAAATAAAAACCCGACACGCCGTGAACGACTCACGGGAGAGCACGTCAATAATGTGATGTTTGCTGCAGCTGCAGGTCTGAGCAGGTAACAGCGAACTGGCAGTAACACACAGTAACATGAAAAAACATGAACCACACACACGCTGGGTAAGTTTGTTTTTTTTGGGGGTTGAAGTTGAGACTTAAAAGAGAGAAAAAGTTATTAAAATATATTCATTTAAATAAAATATATTTTTTTTTTTTTTGGGGGGCGTTGTTGAAGTTGAGACTTAAAAAGAGAGAAAAAAAGTTATTAAAATATATTCATTTAAATAAAATATATTTTTTAATATATATTATATATATATAATATATTTTCAATATATTTTAAAAGATGAAATCATAATGTCTCTATAAATAAACATGCAGGTGGTGAACTGGGGGTGTGATAAAAAAAAAAAAACTATTTAAAGTAAAATGCATAGTTTGAGATTATACAGTACACATTAGTCTTTTTAAGTCTTCATTATCTCTTGATAATCTGAGCTGAAATCACCAGATTCCAAAAAGCTGGGACGCTGTGAAAAATATCAATAAAAGCAGAATGTAAAGATTTGTAACTATTCATCATAAAAAGGCAGCGACACGTCTCAATGGGCAACAAAAGTAACATAACTGGACAGAAAAAAAAAAGACTTTAAATATGGAATCATCTACAGTAAATACAGTAAATATTTAAGACCACTTGAAAAATGGAAAAAAATCATATTTTGCATGGTTGGATCTTAACAAGGTTCCAAGTAGAGCTTTAACATGCAACAAGAAGAAATGGGAGTGAGACAAAACATTTTTGAGCATGCGATTTATTGAAAACAACACTTAAAGTGAAACAGGCTGTTTCAGCTGATCAAAAGTTTAGAATCACACCTCCAAACAAACCTGTAAACCCCCCAAAACAGAAATCAAAGTTCCAACTATGAACACAGTAATGAGTAGCTCCACCGTTCTTGTTGATCACTTCAAAAATTCATTGCGGCATGCTTGATGCAAACGTTTCCATGAGGTGAGTGGGAACATTTCTCCAAGTGGTGAAGACGGATGCATCTACTGTCTGCAACTGTGGTCCATTTTTGTAAAGTTCCCCAAAGGTTCTCAAACTGATTTAGATCAGGGGAACACGCAGGATGGTCCAAAAGAGTGATGGAAGAAGTCCCTTCTCCTGCGGGCATTGTGTCCTGCAGCATTGTCCTGTTGAAAAACCCAGTCGTTACCACACAGACGAGGGCTCTCAGTCATGAGGGATGCTCTCTGCAACATCTGGAGCATCTGGCCAGCGGCCATTTGACGCCTGCACCTCCTGAAGCTCCATTGTTCCACTGAAGGAAAAAGCACCCCAGATCATTATGGCGCCCCCTCCACTGTGGCGCATAGAAAACATCTCAGATGGAATCTGCTTGTCATGCCAGTAACATTGGAAACCATCAGGACCATCAAGGTTAAATTTTTTCTCATCAGAGAAAAAAACTTTCTTCCACCTTTCAATGTCCCATGTTTGGAGTACTTCTGCAAAGTCCAAACAGTCAGTTCTGTGGCGTTCAAGGAGACGAGGCCTTTGTAGACGTTTTTTGTTTTTGAAGCCCTTCAGTCTCAGATGCCGTCTGATGATTATGGGGCTGCAGTCGGCACCAGTAACAGCCTTAAATTGTGAGAGACCCTGCTTATGCACTTCAACAACCCGACCACGTTCAAAAAGGGAGTTTTTTTGCCTTTGCCATCATAACATCATGACAGTGTGACTAGCTGATACCCCCTATGTGGAGGGTATCAGGTGGAAGCTCTATGTGGAACCTTGTTAAGATCCAACCATGCAAAATATGATTTTCTGCCATTTTTCAAGTGGTCTTAAACTTTTGATCAGGACTGTAGTTATTACTGAATCAGGTGACCATCATCATTATCATCATCACCATCCTCTAGTTATGCTGCCAAGACTTCCCATGATGCACTGGGAACTTTATACGTCACCACTCCCTTTCATTAATTTCTGATTTCTCTCTTCTCAGGTTTGTTTCGTCCTCATTTCTCTGCTCCTCTCAGAAGATTGCTGCTTGTCCGTGATCCTGGTTCTGTTAGAGATCTTGTTCTGCTAAAAGGTTTTTCCTTCCCACTGTTGCCATGTGTTGCTGATAGGGGATCATCTGATCAGTCTGAGGTTCACTGACTAAAATAAAATTAATGAGTGAAAAAAAAAAAAAAAGTTTTCTGGTCTTGCACATCAAATTATGGCTTTAAAAGCTGAACGGTATCTTTTTAGCTTTTCTAGCCAACGTTTGACAGAGGAAATGGAAAAAAAACCCCTTATCTTTCATTTTAATGTAAAAATATAGACAAAAAACGAAGCTTTATGTTTGAAATCCGTTTTTTTTAATCATAATTTTGACATAATTCTCTGCCTTTTCAGTGAGGCGTGCTTGTTATTATTACACCTGCATCAATGACACAAAGATAAAAAATAATCCCAGTTTAACAGAACATGAAACATTACAACTTGTCTGCAGTGAACATAAAACACTCACAGGTGAAAATATCTTTACATGTGACTGTGATAAACTCATGAACTACGACCATCATCTGAGATTTCCACTAAAATCACACCAAAACATTCTGATGTTTAATGTTCCTCATCATAAGATGAATTAAAGAAGCTGAAATCAATGCTGTTTTCAAACTTTAGGATAAAACCGTGTTGACATTTATGTTTTATCAGTTTATGTTTGTCTCCTGCTGGAGATCATCTTAATCTTAATCCTATTTTTTCAGGCTGGGACTTTTACCAAAATCTTCCTGTCTCACTTATTTCCTGAGATTGTCTGTGACACAACAACATCAAATTTTTATGTGTTTTGTTCTTTCAGTTGTTTTAATGAGAGAAGAAAAAGGTCAAAAACAATCCTGAAGCTATAAAACTTCCTTAAATACTAAAAACGCTTCAAACAGACTATCGTTTATTGTTTTACAAGGAAAAAAACAAAAACAAAACAAACTTGTTTCACAAAATGGGAACAAATTCAATTTAAAAAGTGACCTAAGAGAAATATACATTTATGCATTTGTATAAGCTGAAATGCTTCACTGCTCCTGTGACGCATTCACAGTCCAACCTGTCAAAGAGCGTTTACTTAAACGAGTGTAAACGGAGGACAAACAGCAGCCTTTTTTCAGAGCGAGGGACATCCGTTATCTCCGCACCGTCTTGCGGTTCTCCAGCAGCAGCACCACCAGCCGGCTCTTGAGTGTGGGTAGTTTGTTGCCGTAGTTTCTCCTGCAGAACGGCGTTCATCCGGCAGCGGAGGCTCCGCAGGCTCGGCAGCGAGCCGCAGTCTGGAACATTCAGCAGTGTGTGGAACAAGTCCAGCCACAGGTCGCTGTGAGGGTTCCTGTGGGGTGGAGACCATCAGCACACATCTGCACCAAAAACTAGGTCAAATAAAGAAAAATGGGAGCTTCCTTTGAGCACTCACCTTCTAAAAACGCCGTTTGTCTTCCATACGCCTCCTTCGTTAGTCACCTGCATGTACGTCCCAAACAGCATGCAGTACACGGTCCCCGCGATCCCAAAGTAGTCGGTCTGAAACTCAAACAACAGTCAGACCTTCAGAATAAAACTCGTTTTCCATCTTTAAAAGAAGCGCTAACCCACAGAGACATTACTCTCAGCTCTCAAACACATACGGAGTTATGAGAGAAGCTGCAGCTCAGGAAAAACCGCACGACTGTCCAATGTTGCTGAAACGTGACAGTGTTCGACGTCTCCGTCACCTATGTTAATGCCTATTCTTGTCCTTGCTGTACTCACCTGGTAGTTCCACAGTTTTCCGCTCAGCATCTCTGTGCACTGGAAGCCTGACGTCAGGCACTTGGCAGTGAACGCAGTGCCTGCTGGGAAGAGCTCCATGTCGATGCTCTGTCCGAGGTCGACAAGGACCAGGCCGTGGTCCGTGCTCTCTGAATCAAAACGCTTGTTCTCCAGGAACCTGAAGGACACGAGTAATGATGAGGTGTTTCAGCAGAGCCTGAAACTGATGTGACAAGAGGGGAGGACCAGGCCTGCCCACCTCACCTCTGACACTTTGTTTTTAAGCTGCAAAGACGAGCAGCGCAGAGATAAAAACAGCGTGTGATCGGTACCTCTCTCCCAGCAGGAAGTTGTCAGGTTTGATGTCGGCGTGGATGATGTGGATGCTGTGCAGCAGTTCCACCATGTGCAGGATGCAGACGGTGAAGTACATGACGAGGGGCTGAGGCATCACTTTGTCACTGAGGGTTCTGTACATGTTCACAGCGTTCTGCAGGTGGAGCAACAGCGTTACAGTCAAACAGAGAAGCTTTAAACCGACCGACTGAATAGTCACTGCAGACTCCACAGCAATGGTTTAAACCCTCATAACAACTTATGGGGGGGAAACTATTTTCATTTTTTAAGGCTTGTATTTGTAAAATTTGATACCAAATAGGCTGCTAGGCTTCACTTCCACTAATTAAAGCCCCTGAACTGGACGTTTGGACTGTGTTTGTCCTGTTTTAGCCTTTTCGGAGCATTTTTAATGACATCATCTGACGAATAGCACGGCTGCTGTGAGGTTACCGTACCAACGGACCGACCCACATGTCCAAGCTCAGCTGTGGCAAGTAAAACTCTAGTATTTAAAGTTTCTCTTCCTTCACAATGATTAACAGTCTTTGTCTCTGTGTCATGTGACGGCCAAATAGTGGGGGCTTCAAAGTGTCGTCCATGTTTTGGATTCATTATGTGCTCAATTTATTGTTTGGTTCACTGAAAAGTGACCACTAGAAAATTCTGTAACAAAAGTCTAGTTACGTAAACACAGATCAAATCCTAAATTATGGTGCAAAAACTAAGAAACCAACAAATTACTGGATTTTAAAAACATATATACAAAAATAAATGTATATCCATAAATCCACGCTGATGGTAACTGACCAGCAGGGTCCCGTAGCTGTGAAGCTCGCCGAGCAGCACGCTCCCGTTGTGGAAGAGGTGAGCCGAGTGCATGCTGCTGTAGAGGTGACGGACGTCAGGCCGCAGCCGAGCGTCGAGCTGGGTGTTGATGTAAAACTCCCAGGGATTGGCTGGCTTCTGAACCTGCAGCGAGGACACACGTGAATCCTGCAGTTATGTCCCAATGTCTCTGAGAACATGGTTCAGTGTGAACTGAGATGTTTCTGAGATGATTCAATAAGATTTGTTTCACCACTACATTAAAAAAAAAACAGAGCCGAGTAACACAGAGACAGGGACGCGGCACTCTTCATCTGCAGCCTCACCTTTAAAACGGTCTTCTCTAAGGTCGCGGGGTTTGTGGCCTGGTAAACTGTCGCAAAGGCTCCCTCTCCAAGAACACAGTCCACTCGGAGGGACTCCTTTCCTGTCAAGACACAAACATTCATCGTTTCAATCAACACAGCGTAGTTTTTCTCTGCAGACTTCCACACCTAACGGAGCAGGCGCTGCAGATCTTACCCATGCTGATGGTCATTTTTGGAGTGATGTTCGGTATGTTGCACTGCCAGGCGGTGCAGCGCGGGTGGGTGGTGAGAGGCGGGCTGAGTCCAGACAGCAGGCTGGAGATCAGTTCGGTGTCCCAGGGATCCGACACCAGCTGGACCGCCCCCGTCTGGGCTTTCTGGGGCGTGTCACTGTTCATAGAGACGTCAGCGCTCAGCCTCAGCCCCCTCTCTGGACTCATGGGTTCGTCCTCCCTGCTGATCGATGTCGGGCTCATGGGCACGTCAGCACAGAGTTGTGGCTGGCCTGGACTCATGGGGAAGTCCAGATTCTTGGGCTGACGGGGACTCAGGAAGGCTTCCAGGTCTGGCTCGGCCATGGCCTCTGGGCTCCTGATGGCGAGCCAGTCTGGTTTGAGAGCACCCTCGGGGCTCATGGGAACGTCACAGACTTGATTCTGGGCTTGCTGGGGGCTGCTGGGGGTCTCTAGGTCCTCCATGATCTGAAAAGGTTCGCTCTTGGGTCTGCCTGAGATGAAGGAGGCCTGTTTGGGTGGCTGCTCAGGGCTCGCAAACACCTCCCAGCCAGGCCCCGCTGTCCTGGAGGAGTCGGCGGGACAGAGTGTCTGGTCCCTGAAGGACAGCACGGCGGGAGGAGGAGGCTGCACCATGGTGATGGAGGACGCAGTAAGGCAGTGCTGGGCCGTGGCCAGCTCCTCTCCAACGATGGTGCCCTGCCTGGCGGAGGAGGGCACCGTCTGGCCGACGGTGCTCTCGTCGGTCGGACTCTGCTCCAGGATGGGGCTAACAGAGGAGAGGACACATCTCTGACATCTGCACTGATAACACTGACACAAATGGGCAGTGGATACCTGAAGACTGATTACCTCAGCTTTTTGGTCTGACGCCTCAGATAAGCTTCTTCATCAGCTTCACCGTCATCACATTTATTCTCTGTGGGGCAGAAAAACTTATTATTTAAGGAAACTTTAAATTATTTTCAGCTCGTTATTAAAATGTGACCGGTGCGGAGGCTGCGGCAGGAATAAGCCGCAGGTTTGGCTCTTTGTACCTCGGTCCTCGAGGAAGTCGCTGCTGATAAAGGTTTTGCGAGTGAATGGCGTGGAGACGAACTGAGCCAGCATGGCGAAGTCTGTGGTGCTGTTGGGACAGGCGGCGAGCGAATTGAGCGAGTTGTAGCGAGCTCCCCACATGGTGCTCTCATCTGGGATCAGATCTGAAGGAGTCTCCTGACGAGGATCAGAAAAACACGAGCATGTGAACCAAACATAAACACACCAAACACTCGTCCAGAAATCTGGAGTTTAGCTTAACGTGAGAAAATTCACTCACGTTGGGTTTGTCTGCCTTCGACACTGGGATTTCAGCCAGAGCTCTGACTCCTTTAGGCTTCTCAGCATCAGCAGGAGCAGCGGCACTAAACAGCACAGGGGACAAAATAACAGGAACACTTGGCTGTTATGAAGATGCACTTCATTTTATCCTCAAGGTTTCACAGGAGCACAAACATTAAGACGAACTGATCTACAAAAAACGTACGACAGAATGAAATGTGTGCCGTCCTGACCCCGGCAGCTGAATCACACACCGTGTTTCCAGAAGGGCAAACGTGTTTGGGCTGCATGACCTGACTCTCCCAAAATCTGCATTTCGTGTGTGAAAAAGCCCACGATGAACAGGAATTATTTAAAAATGGGAGTTTGTGGGTTTTTCTCATAAAATAAGTGAAAAATATGTCTGTATTTGTTTTAGCAGCCTTTAGCAAACACCATTTCCCAGAAGCCTCGAGTGTTTGTGAACTAGATCTCTCCTGGTAATGAGATTTAAATCTCAGTGAGAGTTATCACCTGGACCTGAAGCTGGAGATCACATCAACATCTGAGTGGAAATCAAAAGCTAAATCCTCCTGAAAGCACTTTTATTGCATTCACTACACGGGCTAACAGAGTAAACAACTGTTAAAAAAAGTCTATAAATTACCACCTTTGTCATTCATATTCAAAATTAAAAGCACTAAAGAGTCCCTGAGTCTTCTCAGGCTGAAGCACAAAATTCTCTTATCCTGGATAAGCAGAAGAAGATGGATGGATACAGGACATCCAGCACAGTAAGAATATCACACAGGTACAAGTACATGGTGTAACATCACAGCTGGGGTTTAGGGTGTCCACAGTCTGGGGGCCATATTTACCTGCCGTTTTCTTTGTTGTCGTCATCCTGAAAGATTGTGAACGGAGTCATGGTGGGAGGCTTAGATAATGAGGAGGCTCCTCCTGCTAATCATCAGAGACAGAATAATTAGGTTAACTGGAGCGAGACCAAGAATCAGTTACAGAGGTTCAGGCCTGAGTTTGCTTTGACTCAAACAGGAGGAACATTAATTTTAAGCATTGGTGACCGGATCCAGTTAGATTCTGTGAAAGTTATCCCGACTGTGTTCAGAGCCTATTTACCGCCTGTCCAGAATAGGGCTTCAGACTCCTTCTCGGCAGCGTGGAGCACTGATGTGCTGCTGAACGGTTCCTCAAGGAAGGTCGGAGCCTGGAACATGTCCATGATCACGCCTGAGTTGACACAAAGAGGAAAACAACTCAGTGAGGGAGTTTTTTACCACAGCTGCCAAAACCAGAGCAGCAGTGAAGATCAGTTTGATTAAAGGACAGAGACACAACATGAAAGAAGCTCTTTGAATCCAAAAACATTAAATTTGACATGAAAAAACACCTCTGAGGTGACAGCAAACAGACAAACTGTCGTGCTCACCCAGCGCCTCCCGTGTGTTGACAGTAGGTGACGGCAGCACCCGCGATGGCGTGGCCTGAACAAAGCCGAGCGAGTTATTAGGAGTGATGTGAGACAGGTTAGCTGTGGCTCCCTGTGACACTGAGAGGGACAGAGAGGGCTGTGATTACATCCACCAGAGACTTGCACCCAACAGCTCGACAAAATAAAAGCACACTTACCATCAAGCTTGTCCTCGGGCTCTGCAGGCAGACCCACATCCCTGAGAGAAAGACAAGATCAGTAACGCATCTAAAAACATTTCAATCAGCCAGCGAAGCCAGTGAAATCATCATCATGTGTGCAGGAGAATTTTTAATAAAATGGGAATACAATTCGTACATGGGATAACTAACTGACTAGAGAGAAAGCTGCTTATTACTCCATTACTTATTGTCACAAACTTTATGGCACAGGCATCATGTAGAGTCGAGTGATGAGCCCGTCTGCAGGACTTGTTAGCAAGGACTGAACTTTAACAGAAATCAGACTGTCCAATAATAAAACGATCGGTTCTCTTGAAGGGACGGAAAAATAAAAATAAACTTGTGTGGGAAACACGGCGTACGGGGGGTTTTGTTTCCTAAAAACCATCTCTGCAGCTGTTCTTACATCTCACATTTTCATGAGATTCAATTTTAGGTTCAATGTTTTCCTTGCAGAACCAGAAACCTATGCTCCACGGAGTATCAGAAGCAGCATGGGGGAGTTAGAGGGTACTCACGTGGCATTGTTCTCTGGGGGTGGGAGCCTGTCTGTGCTCTCAAAGCTCACAGGCTGATGAAGCGACAAAGGGGGGACTGCTGAGGCCCAGAGGGGCGGCTCCCGATCTGCTGACTTCTGCAAACCCACGTCCCGCTCAGCCGGGACAGGGGGATGATGGGATACCACCGAACTTAGCGTGTCAATGTTATGCTGGCGAGGAGGTTCGGGAACGGTGGCGGCGGCCTCTTGGATGAAGGTCGGCTCGGAGTGTAATCTCAAGCCAAGAGAGCGCCGGCTGCTCAGACGGTTTGAGGGCGGAGGTCGCTTGAAGGAGGGTTGGGTAAGACCTGGGTTCACACTGGCAGCCGTTTCTGCTGCAGGCGGCTGAAATAAAGAAGAAAACACTCTCAGACTGACGCAGTGAACCCAATGTGCTTATCACTCACTGTTTTCATTCTTGGATGCTGCTAGAGCAGCTTTGCATGATTCGCAGCTCAGACTAATCCTTCTTTGTCTTTTTTTTTCTTATTTTTTTTGCTGGCACGTTTGCTTTGAGCCTCAAGTTTAGGCCTCTGATGCACATCCAGCACAGCCTGCATTGCATCGAGGTGCTTTTGTCTCACCTTTTGAGATGAAGTCTGTCTGGTTTCGAGATCGCAGAAAACTTTGTCCAGCAACCATTTATTCCTCTCCTCCAACTCGGTTGGTGTCAGCGCTGGCATGAAAACAATAAAAAGGACATTTATTAGAAATCAAGACAAGTGATCGCAGCACGGATTTATTTTAGCTGCAGTATTAAAAACTCACTTAAGTCTGCCTTGTCGTTCTCTTCCTGCTCACGGAGCTTGCGGAAGTAATTCTGAGCTCGGGCCTCCTCGAAGCATAGCTCAGATTCGTCGCAGACAAGATCTTCCACCGTGTACTCAGACACGGTCTGAATGCCGGAGCCTTGACTGGTGGGGATCGTCCCGGAAGTCTCAGAGCGAGAGACTCTGTGAGAGACCGAAGAAATCAGGTGACACCATGTTGTTAAGATCCTCGAAACTGTGCGAGAGAATTTTTACATTAACTGGAAAAAATTCCACATGAATCAATCCCTGTGAGCCCAAAGCCATCATCAGGCAAAGCTACTCTAGGATGAGTAGCTGACATTTGCCACATTATGACTGTCTAAGATGCTTATTCCACCTTTGATGAGATAAAGGAAAGGAAGACGATTTAAAACACAGAAGATCTTTTTCCAAAAATTCCAAATAAAACAAACAAACCCTCCTAAGACACTTTTATTTACTGTTACTGTGGTTAACGTAAATCTAATTTGCTTCCAGAAAGACTGTTAAAGGATGACTTAAACTCTTTTTTCCTATTTCTGTCTTTGAGCCTCTTCCTTTTTCATCTCATGGCTATAACATGTTATGTTGGTACAAGCACACTCTTCTGACAACCAGCATCAGAAACAGGAAACCCGAAAACTAAGTTCAGTATTTCACTCACATGTCGATGAATTTACTCGCAGGTGGTTTGGAGGGACAGTCCACAGACATCTGTGACAGAGGACGCACAGTGTGAATGGAAAAGCAGAAAATGGTATTCATGCACAATTAGGATAAAAATCCAGTGATAAACACACCTTGTTCTGAGCGACGGGCTCTCTGTGGGGCACCTGATTGGTTAAATTGGAGTTTTGCAAAGGGTTTCGACTTCCCGCTTCATAAAATATATATATATATGAAAAAATAGTCAGAGAGCAGAGCAACAATAAAAATTTCTAAAGAAAGAAATCCAACATTATATAATAAAGAAACTTTTAAATAAACACCATCTTACCGGACACTGCCGTCTCACTTCTGGTTCTGGTCTGAAACTGCCTGCAGATCAGAGTTTCTGTTAGCCCACAGTATATAACATACAGCACAGTAGCATACCCCAGTCACTGCATGTAAATGCTCTGAAGAGTGACTACACACAGCCAGCTATCATTCACATTAGAAGGCTAGATTAATCCAGATTAATATCCAGGCTTTAGTTGTTAACACAGACTTTAAATTCTTGCACTTCTTAATCGCACCATCCCTAAAAGATCACAGCAGCAATATTAGAGTTTCCACACCCCAGATTATGTGAACGTCCTGCGCGGACCAGAGTGACGTATATGTCATCATCAGAGGGTGAATGCGAGGCTCAGAGCAGATGCTCACACTTTATTACTGCTGGGACTTTCCATCATGCTTCCTTTAGACAGGAGTCTCTAACTTAAATGAGCTGTAGGCCACTGCTGGCATGGTCGCCTCATTCAGGGCTCTAGACTAACTTTTTGCCGCGGTTGCACTGGTGTGCTTAACTTTTTTTTCTTAGGTGCACCAGCACAAAAGTTAGGTGCACCCAAATTTTTCAACTGCATCGCTTAATCGCAGCATATAATGTGTTTTATGGATACACTGTGCTTTTTCAGCGTTTTAAATTCGAGACATAAGCACCAGTCACAAATGCAGTATTGCTGCCCATGGTCTTTCGACACTCAACACAGCAGGGGTGGTCCTAGCCTGTTTGGTGCCCTTTGCGAACCCGCCGCTGCCCCCACAAAGATGCTGCTCTAGGCAATGGCCCATGTCGCCGTTATATCAAATACCCCAGTAAATGCAGTGCATCATGTTTTCAGCGTTACAGTATCTTAGCCAGGGAAACTAGTCAAGCAACTCTCTTGTATACACTGCCCCCTTTTACTTTCAGTAGGCTCTGGCTCGGAGTCGATCGTATGTGGCTCATTATCTGATGTTATCTCCGAACCAGTGTTAAACATAACTTCGGAGGTTAATGGCTCCGTGTCAGAGGACTGGCTATGAATTTCGGACGGATCAGGCCTCCACTTAACGAAAAAGTTATCAATCATTCTTTTCATCTTTTCTCATTACCCACAGCTACATCTACACCTATCGGGCCTAGGCTACTCATCCCTGACTATCGGCCTGCACTTTCAAACGTACACAAACGTAGGCCTACAGGAATATCTGGACCACGGCCAATCAGAGAGGGCGGCACGACCTTCACTATCTCTAATTGGCTTAGACCACGATATGGGCATAATGTATGTCTGTTGTTGACCACACAGAGACTTTCAGAGTTGCAGAGACTTTTTTTGTACTTGAACGACTAGTCGCAGATTTTTTTTTTTTAGTTGCACCATTGAGAAATTAGAGCCCTGGAACGTCCTGCTCAGACCAGAGTGATGTAAATAACGTCATCAGAGAGTGAACACGAGACTCAGAGCAGATGCTCACACTTTATCACTGCCAGGACTTTCAATCATGCTTCTTTTAGACCAGGGGTCTCAAAACTTGGGACTTGTGTTTGACAGCTGCGCATGTCTGCAAACAAGTGTAATTCTGATCTTAGTCATACAAACTGAAGAAACTATATCGAAATACCAGGACCAAACCAGTAGTGACGCCTGACAGATGAACATCAACAAATCTCACGTCCTGCAGAGCTGATGGCAGATGTTCAGCTGATAAATCTGAGCATCTCTAGAATTCAGCAATTTCAAGAGCACTGTAAACGCAAACAAATACTACAGTATCTGATGTCTGCAGTTCCTCGACATTTTTAATAGTTACACTGAAAACAAACCACCGGTCACCGTGATGATAGCTGCCCACTAGTGAGACCACATACGTCCGTGTCCTTTTAATACAATAACAGGCTGGCAGTTGGGTTAACAACAACTACACTACAACACAGAGGTTAAACCACTTCCACACATTTCCACTGCCATACTTTCTCTACAAAACACTCTGAAAGGCATCTACATAGGCCAGACTCCCACTGACACAGGCACAGACAGCTTTGCATTTAAACCGTCTGAGGTTACCACAAGAAACTTCCTGTCATTCTTCGAATGCTTACTTGTATTCATGGAGAACAGTGCTGGCTGGATTAGCTTGGTTCTCCAGCGCTTTCTGGTACACTGCATCAGCCTGTTCATGCAGTCCTCTCTGTTCAAAGTGCTGAGCCCAAGCCACATACAGGGCAGCCGTCCTAGTGCCGACGCCCCTACTGAAGACCTGACTGTACAGGGAAACAGGATCCAAGTAATAACTTGCCTGTAAGACACAGTAAGGTGAGAACAGGGCTTGAGTAAGACTTTATCCAACTTAAAAAGATACCAACTATGGAGACAACTGTAAAAATACAATGTTTTAATCAGACTTACACATTTGATGCAGTAGTTCACATATCTGATGTCATTCGCGTATCGCTCTTCATTCAAAAATCTCTGGACAAGACGCTCAAACACCAACAACATCCCTCTGCCACCATCTGCAGGTAGCCTCTGCTCCAGGTACTCCACAAACCTAAAGAAGCATCCAGAGAAACTTGCCTTCAGTACTCATCAGTGTCTCAAACATGGAGACCAAAAGTCATCAAAATAAAAACAAAGAAAGGCTGGAAACATGTCATTTTATGTTTAATATCTCATTTTGAGTACATCTTTTTGTATTAAATCATCAAAAAATGATTCACAATATTTTTAAGACAGACTATTATTGTATTTTATTGAGATATCACGCAGTTATTTATCTTTGAGGCTGGTTGGTTTGCTGTTTTGTGTGCTCTGAGACAAACAAACATTTGCGATACATACATTCAAAAATAACATCCAAAAGTGTTGTTAAATAACCTAAAGCTAGAAATAGACGGTAAAGAACAGGAAGTGTGACTTTGAAAAGTAAATCCACGTCTACTTCCGACATCAACACTCAAAAATGAAATAAGCGCACGATCATTTGTTGTGTACCTCCTATGTTTAAGGCTGTCACTTACAGGTTTCAATATGATTTCAATGGCTGCAGGACTAATAACGTTTCCAGAATGACTAAAACATTACGCATCAATGAAAACAGTCGAAATACTCACTTGATCCAGGGGTCCAGTGGGTCGTCCCCTGTGTATGAGGTCAAACTGTTTTCAAAACGCCTGAGAGGTAGAGGTATGAGTAATTAAAACATGTCTGACAGCTACGTTGTTTATGAATTAGTTATAAAACATCCATACATTCATGTTAGCACTAAAGCTAACCCCTTCAATTGAGCTAAGAGCGGCTAATGTCCATGTTCCATCGTGACTTACTGTAAATACGAGGCGATATCCATTTCGCTTTAAGTTAAAAAAAAAAGTTCTCCCAAGAAAACCGACACTACACTTATTTGTAGCGTTTAATTCCTCTGGTTTGATAGTTTGCTATCTAAAAAAATCGCATATTTAGCCTTGTTGTTGCCCTCCGAGCCGCTAACGTTCCCCTTACATTTCAAATTTCGCGCTAAGCCAATAGCGTTTCAGAGGGCGTAGGAAATCCCCGCCCATAACACGTGACGCACAGGCGTAAAAAAAATGCAAACTAAAAGTAAATAAATCAAGTTCAATTAAACCTGAAAATCTTATTGAAACTGAAACTCAAATAAAGATAAATATTTTTTTTTTTTATTAAAAACTAAGAAACATCACACAAAGTCCCGTATATTGCCCCTTCTGTGAGTTTTATTATTGGAAAAATGAAATGGACGAACGTCATGATTTTAATTTTTAATTTACAGGTTCTCCAGTTCAAGGATAAATTTTTTTAAAAAAAAAATAAGACTTTACTTTAAAACAACCAGGAAGCACCTGATTTCTATGTGCTTGAATGTACTTATAAAGTGTATAAGTATATACTAAATTAAACATCTTCACAATAAAATCGCAAGATTTTCCAGATATATTAAGCGTGTAAAGGCTTCTCCTGTTTGAATTTTAAAAAGAAAAAATAATCATCTTAAAATAATTTATTTACTCTAAAAGCAGTGTTGCATTTACACGTACATTGTATAGAATATACATTTAAACAAGCAGTATATTTAAAATAAAATACAGACATATCTTTGTTATGAAAAAAAATAAAATGAAGACTCACTGGTTCAACGTCACCGTTCGAAGCCCCAAAAGAGCCCGTGAAAAGCAGTTTAAGAAGCCCCGTACACGCGGGGGGGGGGTGGAGGAGAAGCGGAGTTTGCGACGTTACGTAGCCGCCATTTTGTTTCACCGGGAGTAAAGAAGCCAGCCTGGGAGCCCCGGCGTGAAAATTTCCCCTCATTCGGACCACCTAAATTACGGCGGAGCTGCATCGTGCACCCAAATTCAGATTCGCATGGTACGTAAGCTCCCGAGGCAATGGGAGGGGATGTTAAATTCGGCCATTAACCCGCAGCTTTCTGCATGCTAATGTTCGATGCGTTGCACGACCGGCTGCTGTTAGCATAGCAGCTCGTTTTCATGGCTAGCCGGCATTTTGGAAAAAAACGGGCCTGTTTGCATTCACTGTTGGGTAAATAAATGTGCTGTACGTTATGAGCATGGGCCAAACACACTGAGCCACCAAAAATTGCACGTGCTTGACATTTGGACCTTGTTTAATTAACTCTAATCTCGTGCATTTTGCACTTCCATGCGTGCCGCGCTCGGTGAGGCCTGTGATCTGTACGAGCCACAGATGTTAGCTCACAGAGGCGTGGTGACTGCGTGGATGCCGCCTTTTCTGCTCACTGCTTAGCTGCTTGTTTGTGTGCTGTTTGGGCAAGTTTGTTTTTCCGCTGGCGTCTAACACGTGGTGTTAGTTTCGCAGCGTCCGCAGGACATGCCTGTAAACCAGGTGGATGATGGCGCCAAACTGCGCGCTTGATGTTATTGTCCCACTTCAGTCCGGTGAGTGCGGTGCTGCTGGTGGTAAATGTTTGCTCACTTCTCTGCGCAGATGTCTGAAGACATGGCCACAGATCACGTTAACGGGAACGGGACGGAGGAGCCGATGGACACTACAGCCGAGGTGACCCACTCGGAACACTTCCAGGCTTTACTGGAGGCAGGTTTACCTCAGAAGGTCGCTGAGAAGCTGGATGAACTTTATGTAGCAGGTAAGAGAATGCCCTGCCTCCGTTTTCAGCCCACAGTGGGTGCACAGATAAACCCACCCTCCAGCACACAGTGTGAAAGTCAGTAGTATCTGAAATTTGTGAATGAAATGTAGTACAGTACCTGGAGAAGTGCTGCAAACATTACAAACACAGGAGTGGTGTGCTGGTGTAGCCTGCTTGAGATCACATGGGGTGGCCCATGAACCAAAGGTGAGTTTGACTGAGTTAAAATATTTGTCATGAACTTTTTGAAATCCTCTGCCACGTTCTCCTTTAATGTTCAGGTATGTTTATTAGTGTTTAATTACCAGTAAAGCCTTCCTGCTGCTGAAAGAATCTCAGCACAAGTTACTGAAATTTATAATTTGGCGCAATTTTAACTCTTTGTAGTGTCTTTACATGTTATTTTGTTAACCAGTAATAAAAATAAAACGATACCAGTGGATTAAGCAACACTCTAACTAACTCAGGGGTCGGCAACCCGCGGAGCCGCATGCGGCTCTTTAGTCCTTATAGTGCGGCTCCGCGTGGTTTGGGAAAATAAATTAGAAGTATTTCGCTGAAGTGTATTTTATTTATGTTAGTTCTTTTAAACTTGTAGTTCTAAATTGGAAGATTATTGTGATATTGAAATATAAATATAAAATTATATTCTATTATTTTTTCCTCGCTCAATATAAGCGTCACACTCGCGGAAGCCGGTATACCCGCTGAAACACCGTGCATTTATCGAGACTTTCAACCCCAGGTAGGCCAATTATGGATCTTCGGATCCACATTATGTCAGCAGCTCCACCGTGAACTATGTTAAAGACAAACACTGCTCACGCCTCACAGACGACAGATGACAGCTTACAGTCCTGCGTAAACTGACTTCGCACAGCACCGATTAGCAGACGCTGGGAGCAGAGGTTCAGGATCAGAAGTCCCATTGTAAACATACCACGGCAGACCCGACGATGTTTGCATGAACGCACTTTTCAGCATCTCTTTATTGACCACTTTTCACACACGGTTGCTGTACGCATACAGCCGGCTGTAGCTTCGCAGCTCACAGCCCGACATACACCACCAACAACAACAGCAGAGAGAGCACATACTTTAAGGCGGTGAGGCGTGATTGCGGGTGCCGCTCAGGTGCGTCCGCCTTCCCTGCAGCGGCACTGCAGACCATGCCCCTGCCGCACGCATTAACCAGGTAAAATACATATTTAGGCAGAATTTTGCAAATATCTATTTTTCATTTTTCAGCAGCATAGTGCTTTTTTACCAATTATTTTTTAAAAGTCAGGTCAAGGCTCCAACAGCCCAAAGGAGATATAAGGAGGCGGCTCACAACAGTTTTGTTTGCTACATGGATCATTTTAGTTCAGCTGGGTGTCTTTGCTTTTGTTATATTTCTTTAAGAGTTCAAAATGTGTTGATTACATAAATAAAATGTAATTTTCTCTGTAGCACTTCATGGATTTCATAAGCAACACACCTTAGTTGTTCACACAAAGGTAGAAAACAATATATACAGTGTTATCTTCATTTTAGATGTCAAAAAGTATTTGCGGCTCCCAGTGTTTTCTTTTGCGTGGAAACCGGGTCCAAGTGGCTCTTTGGGTGTAAAAGGTTGCAGACCCCTGCTCTAACTGAACAACAGTGAAATGGGAGCTGATTCAAAGTAGTTAAACCAGTCGTATCAGCTGCTGACAGATGGCTGAGGGAGCGTCAGATTGATCATTGTCACACTGAAGTATAGAAATCGGATCAAATGAAAGAACTCCTGTTACTACAAAGGGCTGAGTGAAGGTAGATGGAGGCCAGCTGGCAGGAACAAAAGAGCAGCTGTGTGTCCGCAGCAGGTCGGCAGGACTGTCTGAACCTCCAGCAGATGGTGACAAACACTGAAAGGAGACCTCCGGGCTTCTTCAGCCTTCTGAAACCTGGCAGTATGACAGGAAAACTTTGATGTCCATAATAATGAAACCGCTTCATACCTTCAGCTGTTTTACTTTGCTTTTTTTTTGGATCACATCAATGATCCTCAATCCTGTATTGCACAACTGCACGAGTCCCACTGCCTCTGTGAACCTTCTCACCCGTCCTGAGCGTTGACGAAGTTGATCATGTTTCTAATGTTGTAGTTACTATGGGGGTGATTCTGGTGGGGTCATGTGCGTTCGCCAGTTATTCTGAGGTGTGTTTTGTGTCCGTCAGGCCTGGTAGCACACGGTGACCTCGATGAAAGGGCTATTGAGGCTTTGAAAGAATTCAACGAAGATGGAGCCCTGCAAGTGTTGGTGCAGTTCAAAGAGAGCGACCTGTCACATGTGCAGGTGAGTTTTAAATCATGCGAGACATGAAGGGAAAGCTCTGCTGTTTGTTTTTATCCCCTAAAGGCAGATAAATGTCCAGGTTTCTAATTTTCTGCTGTTTCTTATTCCCCAGAATAAAAGTGCCTTTCTCTGTGGGGTGATGAAGACTTACAGACAGAGAGAGAAACAAGGGACTAAAGTTTCAGACTCCATCAAAGGACCAGATGAGGCTAAAATCAAAGAACTCCTCGAGAGAACCAGTTACACGCTTGATGTTACAACCGGCCAGAGGAAATACGGCGGACCCCCGCCAGAGTCGGTGTACTCGGGTTCTCAGCCCCCTGTCGGCACAGAGGTATTCCTTGTCAATTTATAGAAAATAGGGTCTTGTGTTATTTTCTGACATGTTGCTCTCGGTGTTACATTTTTACTTCATGTGATTGGAGAATTTGGTTGTTTTGAAATTGGGAAGCTGCAAATGAAAGGCAGGCACAGACAGAGGTGCTTTAAATAGTTAAACCCACGATCAGAGTGGCGTCAAGATTTACTTCATCAGATCCTATGAAGCAGGAATTACTCCTCTGCTGAACAGGCATAAACATAGCTAAAGTCTGGTGGTGGTTTATAAAATCTTAAGTATAAGTGATCATTTTTGACAATATTTGGTCTGAAGTTTTATTCACAGATATTCAATCACTGATACATCAGCATTGAGTTTGATTTATAAAAAGTGTTGGGAAGAACAGGAAGCAGAACGAGTGTCCTTTATCGAGGTGAAAATTATACAAGGGTTCAGTTTCTTACTGCTGAGGAAAAAAGATATATAAATAAAACTCTGAGGACCTAACGAGATGTACTTTAAATTTTAGCTCCACACTGTGCAGTGTAGGGCTGTGCGATATGACCAAAATCTCATATCCTGATATTAAGACATCTATCGTCCGATAACGATATAAATCACAAAAATGTAACATTTTCTGTAAATTCTGTGAATGTCGGGCAGCTCGACTTGCCTGAAGTGTTTCCAGCTGGGCATCGCGTACCTGGAGTCGAGTGTTTTAACTGATGCATGAAACGATAAATTTTTAGACATAGGTTGTAGCGGCTGCCGTTTTCTTTGTGAGTATTTATTACACAGCGTGCTGCGGGGAAAAGCCTGTTCTAACGTTCGAGTCTAAGGTTTATTTTTTTAGCACCTGACGGCTCTTTTTTTGCTTCTCATCCGTAAATACTCTGCATCTTTCACGTGATTCAGTTTATTTTGAAAAGTCTCAACAGGATCTTGAGCTTTATTGTGAAAGGTTTATGTGGAAAATAAACAAGCGGACACGAGGTGGTTTTACCGTCGTTGTTGCTAACCACATAAAAACAAGCGCTTGTCCGTCTGTAGTGTGGTTATATTAAATATAAGAGAAAGAGAGAACTTTAGGAAATTAATATAGCCACTACAGTGACCATCAAAATAATGAAAAAATATTGCCGTAAACAGTTTATTTTGCGACACCACGAAACAAACGATAGCGTAAAATGAAACGATAGACGTTTTTATATCATCATCCGATATATATCGTTATATCGAACAGCCCTAGTGCAGTGGGGTATATATTTGGTGTATTTAGATATTTTGACTTCGCTGTGACAGGTCTCGCAATGTGATGTGGGATTTGGATCTGTAGATGTTGATGTGAATTGTCGGCGTGTCACTGGTCTCATGTGGACGGGGGGGGCGGGGGGATGAATGCACTGCTCAGTTTATCCACGGCCTGTCATACAGTCACGTAACGGTGCAGAACAAGGAGCATTTCTTTACTAATCTCCACTTAATCCAACAAAGTTTGGGCTGTTAGTTCTTCTATAGCAGGAACAGTTTCAGCATTCTCTGTAGTTCCTGTGGTAGCACTAGCACCGGTTAACTTGTCTTAACAGATGAGGTGTTTGTGCGGAAGGCCCCTGACGGTCCAGCTCAGTCATTTCTGCCTGGTTTTTTTCCTTCAGCTGTTTTTACGTGGGGTTCTCCACTCAGTGTGTTCATCTTTACCTCCTCACATGTTCTCCTCCCCAGTATCAGTATCTCACACGAGGTTTTCCTTGCTTTTCATGAGTTATGGTGCAGTAATATTTGTTTCGGCATTATCACAAGACTGAGCGTTGCCAGTTTTAAACTTCTCAAAAAATGTGCAGCAGAAGCTAACCCGACACTGTCTCAGTGTTTACCAATGTCAAAATGTAAGGATGCATAAGACTGCAAATATTTATGTGCATATTTTATATCAATATAACTTCATTGAGATTTTTAACATGCACGTGTTTAAAAAGGCTTAAAATGTGATATGTGAGATTTTTTCCTGTTGGGCAGCGTTTATAGGAAAAAGCTGTACAGACATGAAGTGTTTTCAAGTGTTTTCAGACCGCTTCACTGAAGCAACTTTAGGGGTAACTCCTGATTAACATAAACTGCACTGTTGAAATGAAAAAAAAAATTCAACAAGTTAAGTAATAAATATTCAGTAAAACCAGCTGCTTGTGGGCGTTTATATTTAGAATATTCTTTTTTTTCTTTTTTGTCCTCTTGTAGATCTTTGTTGGGAAGATTCCCCGCGATCTGTACGAAGACGAGCTGGTTCCTCTGTTTGAGAAGGCCGGTCCGATCTGGGACCTTCGGCTAATGATGGATCCGCTGAGTAGCCTGAACAGGGGCTATGCCTTCATCACGTTCTGCAGTAAAGAGGGGGCCCAGGAGGCCGTGAAGCTGGTGAGTTTGTCAGGAGTGCACAGTGGCAGGTCGCTTTTCGGCGTTCAGGAGACCTGTCACTGTGTAACAGAGGAAGCTGTAGCTCAGGAGGTGAATTGGGTTATATTCTGATTGGAATGGTTTGGGTTGGTGGTTCGATCCCTGCTCCAGTCTCCTTGCGAAATATCCTTGGGAAGATGCTAACCCCAGGTTGCTCATGAATATGTGTGAATGTTAGATATAAAGCACTTTCGCATGAAAACCATAGAGAAAAGTGCTGCATGCATGAATGGATGAGGCGTGTTGTATAAAGTGCTGTATGAGAATCAGTCCGTTTACCCAAAAAACCTGTGTGCTGGAAAGGTTTTGGATCTAATGAGAGTTCATCGGCTTTATTTTTTGCAGTGCAATAATCATGAGATTCGCCCTGGCAAGCACATTGGGGTGTGCATATCTGTTGCCAACAACCGGCTATTTGTTGGTTCAATTCCCAAGAGTAAAACAAAGGAACAGATTGTTGAAGAGTTTTCCAAAGTCACAGGTAATGATTTCTGACAGTTTTGTTTTTCTAAGAATGCCCTGCTGTTCTCGTTATTCTGCTCAGAAACACCCAGACTCTTAATATTGAACCACAGGCAATGTTTTTGTTTTTTTCGTTCTTCACCCAGAGGGCCTGAGTGATGTCATACTGTACCATCAGCCCGACGACAAAAAGAAGAACAGAGGCTTCTGCTTCTTAGAGTATGAAGACCACAAAACGGCTGCTCAGGCCCGTCGCCGGCTAATGAGTGGCAAGGTGAAAGTTTGGGGCAACCTCGTGACCGTGGAGTGGGCAGATCCCATTGAAGACCCTGACCCAGAAGTCATGGCCAAGGTGAGCATTGGGAATCTTAAGTGTCGTTCACGTCAATCTTTAGGCCAACCATCCATGAACTTAATGCCACCTCTCACTTTAAGGTCTGAAAAGCTTTTGTCAGATTAGTGATTAAAAGCTCCATTAAATAACCAGTAACTAAAAATAACCTAAACCTGTGGGATTTAAAGATTACAAGTTATTTTTTTCCCTTCTGAGCTATTTTTAATGCTGAACTGGTTTTCTATTGAAACGACAGCAGAGCCAGAGTTGAAGCTGTTAATGAAGAAGGAAAATTTGAAGATCAGATCTCAATCTTTGGATCCTTTTGATGATCTGATGTCAAATTCTTGCATTTGTAGCTGACTCTCCAAAGCAAAGCATGTCTTTGCTGCTGATTCCAGTAGGAGGCTCTGCACTGGCACCACAAACACTTGTAGCAATGAACTTTAAAACATCAGTGCTTATGCCCTTTGTGCCGTCTTTTGTGTTTTTTTTGTTTTGTTTTTTAAACACGAGACAACAAGCTAGATGACACACATCAGCATTATAATGAACTAATAATAATTGTTCATATTGTGACCCTTTGTCTTTAACTCAATCAAATTTTCCAAAATATGTGATTTTACTGCCTCGATAAATGCGCAGGAGGAGATGAGCTGATTAAATCTGAGCTTCTTTGTATCCGTGTTGCAGGTGAAGGTTTTATTTGTGAGAAATCTCGCTAACGGCGTCACGGAGGAACTCCTGGAGAAGTCCTTCAGTGAGTTTGGAAAGCTGGAGCGAGTGAAGAAGCTCAAAGACTACGCCTTCATTCACTTTGAGGAGCGGGACGGTGCGGTGAAGGTATGTGTTACCCTGATGGTTAGCGCTGGATTAGAAACGAGGTGCAGAGACGTTACCAGTCTTTTATTCTGTGTTCAGGCACTGGAGGAAATGAACGGGAAGGAGTTGGAGGGAGAGCCAATCGAGATAGTGTTCGCCAAGCCGCCTGATCAGAAAAGGAAGGAGCGCAAAGCCCAGAGGCAAGCGGCCAAAACACAAATGTAAGAAATGTCTTCTCGAAGGTTTTTGAGCAATCAAACCGTTGTTTTTGTCAGAGCTGTTTTTCTAACCTGTGCCGTCTTGCTCTCATCAGGTACGACGACTATTACTACTACCCTCCCCCTCCCCACATGCCCCCTCCCAGCAGAAATCGGGGTCGAGGAGGGAACCGAGGCGGCTACACCTACCCTCCTGACTACTACGGTTACGAGGACTACTATGATTACTACGGCTATGACTATCACAACTACCGCGGCGGCTATGATGACCCCTACTACGGGTACGATGACTTCCAGGCCCCAAGCCGGGGGCGGGGTGGCAGCAGGGGCGCGCGGGGCGGAGCCTCCCCGGCCAGAGGACGCGGCGGCTCGGGGGCACCCAGAGGGAGGGCAAACTTCTCCCAGCGCGGCGGGCCGGGACCAGGCCGTGGCGGGCGCGGCGCAAGAGGAGGCGTGCAGCTGAGAGGGCGAGGAGGGGTACGTGGTGCACGGGGTGGCCGCGGTGGAAATGTAGGAGGAAAGCGCAAAGCTGATGGGTACAACCAGCCAGATTCCAAGCGTCGCCAGACCAATAATCAGAACTGGGGCTCTCAACCCATTGCTCAGCAACCGCTCCAAGGTGGTGATCATTCTGGTAACTATTCCGGTTACAAATCTGACAACCAGGAATTTTATCAGGATTCTTTTGGGCAGCAGTGGAAGTAAACCCCCGTAGTGCTTTGATAATAAAACCCGTGTTTGTTTTTGTCTTTTTATTTAGAGACTTGATCTGATTGGCCCTCAATCCCATACGGTTGCCTGCATTTTTTTTTTCTTTTTGTTTTCCTCAAAATTGGTGACATCTGGCAAGATCTCCTTTTTGTACATATTTTAATAATCCGCTTGGACTCGAGTCGTAGTCACACTCCCACCTGTTTCTGGCGAACTGGTTTTCTCTCTTCCTTTTGGGGTTTTTATTTTTTATTTTTTAAAACCATGAAAAGAAAAAAATATACGATGGGCGTTTAAAAGATTTTCCATAACAGAGTTTGAAAAAAATTTTTAGATGCAAATGTGCTCGAGCTGTCTATTTGGCTATAGCTTTGTCTGTTTTTAGAAATTCTGGTTACCATGTTTTAAGTAGCTAACGGCAACAAAGCATATGTCTCCTAAATATGTATTTAAATCCAATGAATACGATTTGTATTGTCAAAAAGTAATGCGTGTCTTGTTATTGAAAAAAGAAAAAAAAAAAAAAAAAAAAAAAGGACCATCGTAGTCCTATATTCTTTTTTTTCTTTTTTTTTGGCTTTACATTTTGGCTTGTATTCTTTGCTGTTTGTCTGCTTTAATAAATATACACGCACTCGTGTACAAAACTTCAAATTGTGTTGCAAATTCATGTTTCGGCAAATTCTCTCTTCAAATTACCTTCAAATTTAAGGCTCCTTGTGGAAGAAAATGGACCAAAGGTTTGCCAAATGTTTGGCCACGTGCTACAGTGTCACCTTGCATGCCATCAAATTCAAATCACCTTCTGATAGTCGGCATCTCTCAAGTGCTCTGTATGTGTAGTGACATACTCCATCCTTATGAGTTTCTCTCATGTCCAAAGAACATTAATGTTTCACAAATTGGTGTCCGAAATTCACACGCAGCGCAGTGTCAGGGTTAAGCCCCGCCCCCTACAAGTCTCTTAGAGTCCCTCTTATCAGCTTTGGTTGGGGTTTTTTTTTTTTTTTTTTTTTTTCGGGGAGGGGGGATAAAAGCACAATTTGAGTTGTTTCAAAGTGAAGCTTTTCCTTGTCCCAGAAGGATCTACTTAGCTGTTGAAGGCCTGGATACTAATCTTGCATGTCTTACTCTGGAGGTCTGATAATTGTGCTCTTGTGCATGACCTGCTTCTAGGTGTTTGTTTTTATTTTACTCCCCTTTTGCTTTTACTGATAATGATGGCTGCTCTTACCCCCTCACCTGCCCACTTACCTTCCTCCCCTCCTCCCTCTGTCTGTCTTAAGCCGCGTCTCACCTGCCGCACCTCGGTTTTACCTTTAATAACCGTCCCGGCTGACTCTGCTCGCCGTCTTCTCTTTAAGGCATTGTCATGTGCATGTTAACGTCTGAGCTTGTGCGTGTGAGCTCCAGAAACTGTAAATGTGTGTAGATGTGATGCGATCTGTTTTCCGTTCTCTAATTGCTTCCTTTTGTTACCTGACTAGCAGGAAAAAGGGGGCGAGGCTGGTCCTGATGTGTTGCTATGAGGACTGACGGCGACGCACGCTGCAGGCTTCGGTGGATGAAATGGTAAGGTCAGCTGACTCAATGGTCCAATGGTTGTCCAGCCTTTTATTTTATTTTATTTTTTTCTTATTTTTAATGTAAAGGAGGAAGGTTTTTTTTCATTTTGTTTTTGATCGTCTTCGAACTGCCATGTTTGAAGATGATCAGAAGAGTAAACCACACCTCCTTCAACCCTAAGACAGCCATGTGAGATGTACTGAGGTCACGATGGATATCCTTCTGGAAAAGGCTTTGCACTTTTTTTTTTTTTTTTTTTTAATTGGAGTGGTGCAGTGGGACTTGTTGTTTCTGAGTTTTTGGACTGAGACGTGTGAGGTGCCGTCACCTGGGTCTCGCAGGAAAACTGGTTCACGAGCTACCTCGGTTTCACGGAAACGCCTCGGATCACCTACTTGAGGAAACTGAGACAGGGCTCGAGCCTCTCCGGCCTTGCAGCAGAGCACTTGATTTAATTGAGGTTCTTGCTGAGACCTGGCACCGGCCGGTCCTGTGGGAGCGAGCCTGAACATGCCTTTTTTGCTGTCTTTGTACATGAACTGAGTGACAATGAAGTTAATGGACAGATTTTGTCTTTTATTTGTAAGGCCTGAAAACCACAGCCCTCCTCCTCTTCATGTCTTCCACAGCCTGACCCGACAGCTGTCTTTACTACAGATTTAGGATGTCATGTGAGATCCTGCCAGGTCTGGGAGAAAATGGGTTACATGTTTTGCATTGTATGTATGCCTCTGTAGACTATCATGCCATGTGTGTATGTGCTTGTGAGAAATTTACCTGTGGTGTTGACTCATGTCTTCTCACTGGTGTGAGTGTAAAGGAGAAATCCACCGCTGGCTGCTCAGTATTTGGAAGGGTGGGAGTTTAGGGCTCGTTTTGATTGAGAGGAAAATGACCAACCAAAGAACCTGAAAGTAGTTTTAACACTTCGTTGGATCAACTCTGGATATTTGGTTTTATACTCCTGCGATTTAAAACTGGTTAAAAAGAGTAAAAATATAGTCAGACATGTTGAAGTGAGAGTAAAACATTTTAACATCTGTCTGTTCTTTCAGCGTTAAATGTTGGAGGGAAACGCAGACTTTGGTCTGTGGTTTTATTTGAATGAAAAGAAGAAAATGAATTTCTTCAGAGGATAAAAGTTAAAAGAAATAAGTTTTTATGCTCTCAATGTCAGATAAAGGCTTTTTTTTAAATTTATTTATTTATTTTTTCATTTTTTTTTTTTTAACACCGACAGCCGTAAAAGGCCACTGCAGTTATGTCGTCACGCCACTCGAACAAGGAGACGTAGATTTGGCCCATAGAGCCTGTGTTCCTGTATTTCTTTTTTAAAAATTTTTTTTAAAAACATTTTAAATGTGTTCTGCAGGAATACTCGCAACTCGTTTTCCACTTGATGTTTCTGTTAAAATACTATATTTTGAAAATATTTAATAAAAGGGGTGATGCCTTCCCCCCTCCCCCCCTTTTCATCTTTTGTAGAAACACCCATAAGTCAGTGTTTTTAAAAGCACTCGTCTCTAAACACGTAAACATCTGTCATCCTTTAGAGCTTAAATTTTAATTGAGTATGTAGCATCTGCTCTCACGAGAGATATGATCTCTGAGCATAAAAGTTGAAATGTATACTTCTATGGCATCGATAAACTCTGCTTTTATGGTGTTGCACCAGTTTGAGCATTTTCAATAATTTCAGAACTTTTAATAATGAAAATATAATGAATGAATAATTAAATTATTTTGTTTAGAAACTCGTTTGGAGGGGAATGGTTTGGTCACTAGGTTTTGGTGATGTTAGCCCCACCATGACACTTTCATCTTTGTTCTACCTCGCACAGAGAGATCAATCACTCTGATCGATTAGTAGAAAGAAAAGGACGATCTGTTACACGTCCCTTTTAAAGTAGAGGAATATTGGGAGATAGGCGGCTCCAGAGTCGATGCATTGTGGCCTTTGGAAGGACGATGTGAGGTTGGATTTCTCCTTTAAGCTCCTTTCAGTGCATTTTTGTGTCTCTGCCTTGTGTTGTGACCTTTGACATGAGCCCAGAGTCTTGGTCTCATGTTGAGCTTTGTCCCATCTCTGAGGGCTGTGCTGCTGCCGCCACCGCCTCCTCTGTGGGGGGAAAAATAGAGCCACATTAGTGTTTGTTTCCACGTTAGACCAGACTTGATTTTATGGGTCAACAATGTGTTTTTGTTTGTTTTTGCTAACGAGTGTATTTGCAGTTTGCAGATGAATTGTTTTATACTGTACAGCGAGGTGATGTAAACCTATTTTTCTAATAAAGCCATGGACTTTGAACTCGGCTCTGTCTTCTATTTTGAATTTTGCCAGTGCTTAATCACATTTCAGAGGGCCTAGAAATATATTAGTGATGTTTAACATTTGTTTAAACGCCTTAGCTCAACCCAAGCTCAAAAGAAAAGTCTAGAGTGTGATTGGCTGCTCCGGGTAAGGATTATTTGCATGTCCATCTGCAAAATGAAAGTGACCAAACATCAGCATTTATGTCTGTGATGTATATGCTTCTGTAGATACCCAGTTTTGAATATCCAATTTAAAACAGATCAGAAATGAGAATGTCCGGTCCCCTTGAGCTTTAAATTATCGCACAATAAACTTGTTATGAAAAACCTGATCTCAGATTATTTACTAGTTAAAGAACAGAAACTCAATTTTTAATGATCAACCTCCAGCATTTCTAATTCTCACTGTAAACTTATCAAAACAAACCGCCTTACCGGAAGTGGCGTTGCTTTGGTCCAGGGTTGCCATGTCTGCTGAAGAAGTCACGGCTTCATACAGTTATAGTAAAATGCTTTACTCAAGAAAGATAATCTGTATATTAACTGAATAAAAAATAATTTGATTAAAGTACGTGACCCACAGTAATTCACAGCTCGATGTTTAACTGATTTATAAGCAATACTGGGAGTCCAGTGTTTCAATAGAAAATAAATTCACAATTTTGTTTTTGGCATATAACTGATTGAATCAGTATATTCTATTATTGCAGCGGCTGAATTTAAAAAAAAATCATGAAGTTGTATGTGTTTTAATTATAGTGAACTATACATCTTAGACATCTAATTTTGACCTTTAAACAACTGGCAACTTTAAAAAAAATACGATAAGTAAACATAATATCAAAAATAAAATTCCGACTGTCCTAAAATCAAAGTAACTAGATGAATCTGATACTTTAATGTTTACACTTTAAAGGACACTTCTTTCTACAAACATAAATAAAATAAATAGTAATCAGTGTTTACTGACGTATCAAGTGGAAAAATCCCACCCTCCGTTTCAGCTGAATGTGTTTGAAACGTGTTTATCTGCTAGTCATGCGCTCATCAGAGAGCCTTTAAAGAGGTGGGTACCGATGATTTTTACGTTTTTCCATAGACCTGGCAACCCGCGGTGGGATTACAACTCCTTCCATCTGTTGAGGAAGTGTGTCGGACGTCGGAAACTATTCGGAAACCATGAAGTGAAAACTTTGTAAAGTGAAGAAAGTGGGTTTTGTTCGGGAGCAGAGTGCGCAGCAGCCTCGGCTCGTGCCGTGGAGCCTGTTTTTGTGGCTGGTAGAGTCACGGCTCTGACGCTAGGCGCTACGTTCAGGCTAATGCCCGCGACACCCGGAGGGTTAGCCGTGTACTGTCAGGCTGTGCGGGAGAAAGTCCGGATCAGGCCCGAGCCGTCCCCGGCTGTTTCTGGTCATGTCCGAGCTACCACTGCTCTGACCGGATGGCGGGAATACTAACGTGTGTGGAGGACGTGAAGCGGCGGCTGAAAGTGGACGTCCTGCGGGAAGCCGGCCGTCAGTATCCGCTCACCTGCTTCGTCCTGGTGTCTATGCTCGCGCTAACGGTGCTGCTCAACAGGTGAGCTCACATGACCCCGTTCACCTGGAAGATTCATCGACGTGCAAAGTGTCAGGCGGTCCGTGTGCAGCACTGTGACCTGCACCTGGTCAGTCAGTAGAGGAAGGAGCAGGCGCAAGGCAGAACCTGCCTGAGAATATTTAGTTTTTAAGCTTTGTTCTATACAGAGCACCTCCCGGACATTTATCTTTACAACAGAAGCCACAGAACAAACAAAGAAGTGCCAAAGGCCAATTCGGCATACTTTATTTCACAAAATGTAAACACTTGACATTTCCTCAAACACTACAGGCAGTTAATTAGGCAGGTCTTTCCTGTGTATCTGGCCTTTTTTGCTTATAGGTTTCCTCCAAAGAAAAATCACATTGAATTTGCTTAAGTTTTGCTTAAAAATGACCAAAAAATAAAATGGGAAGTGCACAGGCATCTTCAAAGCCAGGTAACATCCACTCTTTGCCTAAACTACATGCAGTCCAGTCATGCTTAGGTGTGTAGCATCCCCCTCAAAGGTCCACTTTAAACTATGAAACCCCTGTTGGGTACAAATCTTCTTTAGAGGTCGTCACAGTGGACCATCTGCCTCCATCTCGCCCTGTCTCAGCATCCTCCTCTGTCAACCCTTTGCCTGTACTCCTTCATTAGATCCATGAATCTCCTGAGTTCTTGCTCTTTTCCTCCTGCCTGGCAGCTCCAGTATATCCACCCTCCCTCCTCTGCACGTGTCCAACCATCTCAGCCTCACCTCTCTAACTCTGAGCTGTCCCTCTGATGGACTCATTTCTATTCTGGTCCATCCTGGTCATTCCCATAGAAAATGTTAACATCTTCAACTCTCCCACTTTCAGCTTGAACTCCTGTCTTTTTATTCTTGGACTCTACTGAAATAGTTTTGCATGAGTCTGTCTTATACTGGGCCTTAATGCAGCCCCTCAGTTCAAGGTGTATCTAAAACAAGCTGTTTAAGCCAGCTTTCTTCTGAATGGCTGTCCCCGCATAAACAGAAGGTTTGAACAGCAGGTGGATGGAGCTATTCTGCCTCAGATGTTTGTTCTAAATTACATGGATATTTACAATAGGAAGCATGAGTTTGCTCTGTCACACATAAATAATGCAAAATAAAAGCTAGAACCAGTTTCTACTTTTGTTCCTTTGCCATGTTTTTGTTTTTCAGATTTTTTTTCAGAAGCTGAAAGTATCAGAAACCTCAGGTTTTCTTTACTTTGCCTGAAATAGAATATATGACCGTGTGTTTATGGAAATCACACGTCCATAGCTGCAGTTCTCAGGGAGTGAACACTAGGTGGTGCCCCAGTTCATCTCCTCACTCACATGGAGAGTGTGTGATGCTCTCCCTGCAGGTATATTCACATCCTGATGGTGTTCTGGTCGCTCCTGGCTGGTTTTGCCACTTTCTACTGCTCCCTGGGACCAGAGACTCTCCTTCCCAGCGTCCTGTTCACCGCGAAGCCCAGGAGCAGAGTGAGGCACACACCTTTACCCGAGAGGCTCTGACTGAATGATGATTTCTGCACACAGACAGGTTCTCTGTGATAAAGTGTACATCGTTACTGACTGATGTTTCTCTTCCTTTGCACAGCGACGGGAGCAGGAACTGTTTCCTCTGGGTCACAGCTGTGCCGTGTGCGGGAAGGTCAAATGCAAGCGTCACAGGTACGTTCACGTGACCTCTGACCCCATGCGTTCAGACTAGAAAACGTTTAACACAGTGGTTCCCAAACTTTTTTTGCCAGGCCCCCCTTTTTCACAAGAAAAATGTTCGCGCCCCCACCACCTAACCCCCGCACAAACACATCCTCCAAACACACACACCCATATTTTGTTTACAAACTCCATTGCGGTTTATTTCACACCTCAAACATTTAGTAAACAATTAAGCAAATACAAGTAAACGGCAATAAATTACAGGTAGTAATAAAATATACTACTAACTCTTTTACGCTGCGTCCACACCTACACGGGTATTTTTGAAAACACAGCTGTTTCTATGCGTTTGGGCTTTTCGTCAACACGTAAACGGCGTTGCGATTCACCGAAAACGGAGATAATTTAAAACTCCTTTTTTGCGTTTACGTGTGGACGAGGAATACAGAGTTCGTCACGCAACGTCAAAGGGATGTGCCTCTTTTCACGTCACGCTGTGCACCACGTTATTGTTTACATGAGATGAATTGCAGAATGGCAGATAGAGACAAAATACTGTTACTGTTAATCTGACTATCATCGGGTTTTACACACTTACATATACACACGCAGTTACTGTCCCTGCATTTAGAAAGGCAGAGGCGTCACGGTGTAATTATTTTACGTGTAGTTGTTTTTTCCTGTGTAATAATATTCAACATTGTTATCAATACATTTTTCAAAAATGTCTCTCTGTGCAAAATGGGTTTAAACACATAAACAGCTGTGGGATACTGTTTGTCCGTGATTTGAACCGGGGGAACAAATTACGGCAGGATCAGCCTGATATTATTTGTATCCCACTGTAACTTTACTGCATAAAGAGCTAACATGTCCAAAATGTCAGGAGTAGTTAGTCATTACAAGAAGTGTTTGTGAACTAAAAATCAAGAATGTGGGATACTGTTTGTCCGTGATTTGGAGAGCCCAGCGCTGCTCCCGACGCAGGGAAACTAATTTTGCAGGGGAGACCTACCTTGGCACTTGTGCAGGTGAAGCCAAAGGGAAGATATGCTTCACCATATTTTCCTGTCTTTGGCTTGGAAGGAAGTTGGTTTGGAAACATATTTGGCGATGCTTCATCTCCTGCTTTGCGTTTGTGTGGGAGCCCCGTCAAAAACCTGTCCACAGTGTCCAAGCGCTCGTTTTTTTTTTTTTTTTTTTCTTTTCATACCGCACCCCCCCTGCAATGGCTCTGCGCCCCCCCTAGGGGGCGGGCCCCACACTTTGGGAACCTCTGGTTTAACAGATGATGTTAGTCTGAAAGATTAGCAGTACTGTCGGCTGATTAGTTAACAGCAGAAATGTTTTGGTCTTAATCAAGGAAACACATTTCACGATCAGATAATCAAACTTTATTTGTGGATTTTTTCGAGAGCTTCACAGAGATGGCTGAGCTCTGAGATGTTTCAAAGTAAATCAAACTGCAGAGAATAGATAATAGTTCTCAACTATTCTTATTATTATTTTTAAAAATCTGGCAACATCTTTAAATCCATTCGCAACACAAAAACCTCCACTTCTACATTCCTGTGTGGGGCTTGACACTGACAGGTTAAACTGAGAAGATAACCACCATTTTTCAAACCTCAGAATAAGCCAGATGATTACTGTACCTCAATTCCTCTGCAATTTATTTATGTACCAATTTAACAAAATACATTTGATTAGATATTAACATGCAGTTTGTGCCGCCTGTCTGGGGTCTACATGGATATTTTCACCTTTCTGCACTCCTTCCTGGCTGAAGAATTGTAAGTTATTACTACTGTTATAGAGTGCTGGCCGTGACTGCACTGAGAGCAGTGAAAGCACAGCCACTGGCACCTTGTCACGCACGCTGGTCTCTTATCAGTTTGCTGCTGTCAGATTTTTCCCCAATGCATGTGCAAACCCCCAGAAAGAGTCACTGGAGCTGGGCAAGCTGAGAGGCTTGCCAGCTCCAGTGACTGTTAATGGGAGATGGACACGCCCTCTAAACAAAGATGGCTACAGTCTCTTATGCGATTTTTAAGAAGCTTTCAACAATTGCTGACTGCTGCCACAAGATGGCAGTGATGTAAAGCCTGGATGCATATATTAATCAACAGGTGAGGAATTTTATGGCAGCGCTGTCTGAGATGAAACGAGAGAGACGTTTTAACTTTTGCCTGACTTGTCCTGACTCATCCAAGGAGGCCCTCCCTGGGTTGATCAGGCCCCAGAGTGTGTCACTGGTTTATGTTAAATTGTTATTTCTCTTCTACTTTCTTCTGTTTAGTTTTCTACAATTTATTTTCTTCTATTAATTCACTGCAACTGAGAAGTAATATTTACCTCTTTAATATTTATGGAGCCTGACTTCTTCAAAGGGATAGAAAAGGTGATAGAGAGAATTAAGACAAAAGAGACAAGATAGGAGAGAGCAGAGAGGAGAGCCCGAACCTGATCTGGCATCCCACACCTCCCCCACCGGATCAACTCCAAAAATAAACCTGACTGACTTTCTTTCATTCACCGCAGGCCGACACTGCTCCTAGAAAACTATCAGCCATGGTTGGACCTGAAGGTTCATTCAAAGGTGGACGCCTCAGTAGCAGAGGTACCTCAGCTCAACAGCTGGACATGTGCTTAAGTGAAACATCCAGATGTGATTATGTGGTCCTCTCTGACCTCTCTACTGTCCCCCCCCTCGCAGGTGTTCGAGTTAGTCCTTGAGAACTTTGTGTACCCCTGGTACAGGTAGGAGGACAGCTCAAAGCATGTCTTTATCCATGTACTGGTAAAGACGTTTGTTTTTTTTAAAACTGCCGCCTCTGGTTTCAGAGACATCACAGATGACGAGGCGTGTTTGGATGAACTGAGGATGACTTTTCGCTTCTTCGCGTCGGTGCTCGTCCGCCGAGCTCAGAAGGTGATGTTCGGTCTCACAAAACAAACTCACCAGTGAGAGGATTACAGATTTGCTCCACTGAAAATTAGATCAGCAGCTGGTTTAGAGTGAAATCCAGTTTATGAATAGTATGAAAGATTATTTAAAAAACCTTCAATATGTTTCCAAAGCCACAAGTTTTTATGACATTGTTTATGTGGTTGATTTTTAGAAATAAACAGAAGTATAACCGCTGTAATTCCTCGGCCCTTAACCTAATCAGATTTGCTATAATTACTTATCCAATTACAAGTAGCGTGTGAAGTTTAATTGATTATAGCCGAGCTTAAAGATAAGAAAAAAATAATATATATTGTAAAATTTTACATAATCATAATAATAATAATAATAATAATGATAATAACATATTTAGTAACAAAGCTTGTTTGGCTCTATTTTGTTGGAAGTGTCAGTGAACTCTCCTGGAGCTGTCAGTTTTTCTGTTTGCTACAGTAAAATTAAATCAACTGGATTACTCAGATTTCTGTTCAGAAACATGTTCCAAATCTCAAACTGATCGAATGCAGTGCTGTTTTTAATGACTGCCACCCGCCGTTTCTGGTGCCTATTTTTGATGATTTTTGTGTTAATTGTCACTGTTGGCAGGTTGATATCCCAGCTGTGTTTGCAGACAAAGTGATGAAAGCTGCGATGAAGCACATTGAAATTATTGCAAAAGCCCACCAAAGAGGTATGCACGTGGACCGGAGTCTGCTTGTGCTTCATTTCTAAAATGCGTGCTATATTCAGTCGTCTGTGGGAAGCTTGCTGGCTGTGTTTGTGTGGCGTGGGGTTCACTCGGTGCAGGGTTGCACCCTAATATTTATGTCTGTTTGTAGTGAAGACTGTGGACGGCCTGCAGCAGGCAGCTCTGGACGAATACGGCGCCGACCTCCACGTCGCTCTGCACAGCCGGAGAGACGAGCTGCTGTACCTGAGGAAGCTCACGGAGATGCTGTTTCCCTATGTCATGCCTCCCAAAGCCACAGACTGCAGGTACAGAAACGACCGAATGAAGTGTTTTTCTGCATCTGAGGCTTTTTGAAATTTTCACACCTTCATCGCTCCGCCGTGCAGAGACAATTTCTGTTCTTTCTCTTAGATTACCATTGTAGCTCTCAAACTCTGAACAGGAGATTTTCAGTCCAGTTTCCAGCCATCCATCGATTTCTTCCACTTATCTGAAGTTGGTTTGCAGCTGGTTTCTTCTTGGATACTCCGAAATGTTCTAATCTGTCCATCAAGTTCCGAGTCGGTCGGATCTAAAAGACCATAAACCTTCTCTCTTGCCTCTTTAGGTGTTCTTATACGACTTCATGCATCGCGGGAGTCTCAGGCAGAGTTTCTGATAAATTTCTGAGCTTTGGTTTTTGCTTCATGTGGTGCAGGTCTCTGGCTCTGCTGCTACGGGAGGTGATGGCTGGATCCGTCATCCTACCAACCATGGACTTCATGGCCGACCCTGTAAGTAGCCACGTGATCGCGTCTGTCTGCATCTTTGGTGCAAATATGTGTACGTAAAATCCCCAAATCAATTCAGTGTTTTGAACTGTTGAACTGCATTTTCTCAATCACATAAAAATATATAAATTAAAACAAAATTAATCAAGATTATCTGTTAAAGTGGTGAAATTATAAATGTTTTATACAATATGAATCCTAATGTGATGATGAAACGCTGTGACAGTATAAAAAATGTTTTACATCATGTCCTGTTTCTCCTCCTTTTCAGGATACAGTGAACCTCATGGTGCTCCATTTTGTTGATGATACTCCAGTAAGTGAACCGCCTTCCTTTTATCTGCGCCCCACAAAGTTTAAAGGTCAAGTGTGGAGGAGTGGAGGAGAGCCGACATTGCTATGACAGACCGTGTCACAGTGTAGATTCAGGAGGCTCATTTTAATCCAGTTATCTCCAGCTGAATTAAAACCAACCACCTTTCACTTCAGCCTGTCAGCTCCTTTATAAGCTCCACGTTGAGCTGGCTGAGGGTGATTTCAGGGTCTGATAAGGTTTAATGTTATGAACAAGGCTAACTCTAAACATCAGACTTGAGTCCGGCCTGTAGGTGATCTAAATCCTGCACAGTGGACCTATAACATACAGTGTGTCCAGCATGGAAAACAAACACATTAAGGATGAAGAGTCTTTTTTTTTCACTCGTTTATACTCAAATCAATTCATTTAATTGTAGTGAATTGTTCTGAATTAATGGCCTCTTTGAATCTGTCCTGTCCAGCCGGAGCCAGCCACAGAGCCTCCGTCTCCACTGGTTCCATTTTTACAGAAATACGAAGAAACGCATCAAGTCAGAAGCCAGAAGCCGTCTGTAAGTACCTCAGAGTGCAACAGGACAGGAGAAAAGCTTTTCCTCCACACTGCTGTGACTTCAGCAGCTCAAACTAAGAATGAAGGTCTGATCACACTTTTCCTTATAGAGCTGGGAATCGTTTATATTTAAAGCAATTTAAGTCAATTTAAACAGCGCTTTCCCAACTTTGTAAATTAAATTGTAATATATAAATTGAAGTGTATATACAATTACTGAACTGGTGTTCCTAATAACAATAATAATAAACGTTATATGGTAAATAGAGATCAGTGTTGTGGCTAAAACATGATCCCCTTTTGTTCTTAGCCTGAATAATAATCAATGCTCTGATTTGAGGGTCTGGAGGTTGGTGTAAGGTGTTGTTTATAAGTTGTATGAACATGTAGTGATTTATAAAAAGAAAAAAAAATTCTGATCAGTTTACACACAGTGTGAATCTGGTGCAGATTTATTTTTGAAGCTTGTCTGAGCCTCCCTGTGCGGTGCTACAGGTGCTGAAGCTGGAGCTGAAAGAGATCAGGGAGCAGCAGGATCTCCTCTTTCGATTCATGAACTTCCTGAAGCAGGAAGGAGCCGTGCACGTGCTGCAGTTCTGCCTCGCCGTGGGTAAGAGAAGACGTTATCCATACATTTGATCTCCTCAGACAGCTCGTCCTGTAAACAGTTTTGCTCCACTTACATGCAGCAAGCGTGAAAATGTTTCTCTGTCAAGCAGTTTGTAACTTGATTAATAAAGTTTTTTTTGTCATCATGAGTTCTTAGACATGCAGTGAAGTCCCTGTTGGACCCTGTTATAATGTTATATTAAATGTGTCGGATTGACTGTATAAAACTTTTTTTTTTCCCAGAGGAGCTTAACGATAAGATCCTTCGTCCCGAGCTGAGCGACTCTGAGCTGCTGCATTTGCACGGCGAGGTGGTGCACATGTACGAGACGTACTGCCTCGAGGAGAGCATCGACAAGATCAGTTTCGACCCGTTCATCGTAGAAGAGATAAGAAATGGTGAGAGTTGCTGTTTGCAAGATCGTTACCTCGCCTTTAGGCTTTAACACCTGTCACCTGACCTGAAGCTTAAATGTGAAAGCTCAGAGATGAGCTGTGTTGTATGATGCTCGGTAACTGCAGGCGGCAGATTGTCAATGATTTAATTCACATTTCTAAAATTAAACTCTGAATTTTCTTATGAAATACTCTTCAAATTCCATCAAATTTCTTGATACAGAGTGTTTTGGAAGCGTTTAATGTCCAGTTCTACACAAGTTTTTTTAAATCCAGTGATTACCTGTAACAAACTGGCACTGATTTGACCCCCCCCAAAAAAGGTAAAGGTCACCAAAAACTACTAAATTATTGCTAATTCACTGCGTTGGCCAGTTTACATAGCATTGTTTTTTCTTGGTTAAATAAGCGTGGTCAAAAATGGTCCAATGAGCGCGATTACAGGTCTAAACACCAGCCAATCAGTGCCATCACATTTATCACCATTGTTATTATACCTCAGGTGACTGATTGTGTGAGATTTTTCCCAGCAGCAGCAGGGCGAAGATGGAAAGTTTTGTTTGTGTCGTGGCTCCATTTGCATCCAAATGGTGTTTGATATCGAACATCGTGAGACCCCCTGAACCTGCACGGGTGAAGATGGTGTTTCATTTCATAGCTTGTGGACCCACAGCTGGTGTTTGCATCAGTTTAAACTGAAATATTTTAATATTAATATTTTGTTTCGAATATCCGCTCTGATTATCGACCGTATACACAGCTGGCCATGCAAACTCTTCTGGCACTCAGCTTCTGGGAGTGTAAGCTCATTGCATCAGCTGTGTGCACTGACTGTGTTTTCATGCACATTCTCCCCTGTTAGCCTGTGGGGATAGCTTTACACAATGACGGCCGAAGTGTTGGTATACATTTGGTTAAATCCTGTGTTTACTGAAGCAGCTGCTGAATTTACTGCTCTGAGTTGGACACTTTATATATTTCTGTTTATCTTCTGTGTATTGCACACGTTCTGGTTATTCTTACAAAGAAAAAAAATTGTTTGTGCTTTGTGCGCATAAAGATTTTGGAACCTCGTATGTGTGGATGCTGATGGAAAACAGCCGCTCAGGTTTAATCTGATCCAAAATTCAGTCTATGGAAACTGTGAAATGCGACTGTTACCATGGTGTTTGATGTGCCCGTGTTATCTGTGTATATAGCATGTTCTCTAAGCTCTATAACTCAGTAAGCGGAAGCACGCAGTGACATCAGCTCGTGTTCTCTGTCAGTCGCCAAAGGTCCATACACTGAGGTGGTGAAGCTGCAGCAGATGCGCTGCCTGTTTGAGGCGTACGAGCATGTCCTGTCTCTGCTGGAAAGAGTCTTCACGCCCATATTCTGTCACAGCGATGAGGTAAGACCTCTGCACCCAGACTGACCCACACAAAGGCAGCACATCACAGAACAACATCACAAGGTCACCGGTTTGTGCTTCAGCTGTTAGCTGCCGTGTTCATTCCACTGTGTCATAGATGCATGGCTTAACCTGAGCCAAAAGCCCAGCCTGCTCCAAAAATTCAGCTTCAGACAGTTTATTCCACTCTTGGCTCATTATGATGTCATAGAGAGCCGATATCCCTAATATGGTAGATCTTACATTTGTGAGGGGCAGCCAATTAGGAGAAGCTTGGCTCAAACACAGGGGCCTAAAAAAAGTTTTTAACATAATAACTAAGGATCTGCACTCAAAGTCCAGTGTGTGACACATAAAGATTATTCTGAACTGTGAATCATGCAAAGTTACTCTAGAGTCCAAGAATAGAATTATGGAGCCGGAAGTGAGTTTAATTTCTTATTCTTTAACAGTGTTGAGGTAATAGCTGTATATACACGAAGCTGTAAGTTATATAAATGAAGGGAAAGTAGATCTGACTTCTATTTGTTACACTTAAAATACTTTTTTACAAGATTATTTACCTATTCTTTTTCACACATTTGGATCAAAAATGTGTTCAAAAATGTGTACCTGATTTAAATTTGACTGCTCTTCTCCTTTTCTCTGAAATATTTTGATTACACCCCATCATACATTTATCAGGACTTTGAGAATCTCATATTAGTCACTACTTATGTACCTTTGTCTCTTCTCTGTGCAGTACTTCAGACACCTGCTGAAGGGGGCGGAGTCTCCAGCAAGGAACTCGAAAGTCAGCAGGTTTGTGATTTGAATTAAACTTCATGTGTTTATTTTGATAGGTGTTTAAAAAAAAAATTAAAAAGTAAAAATGAAAGGCGGGGGGGGAGCATTTATTCTGAAAACACAAATTTGTCAATGCGTGCATGACAATAATAATAATCCTCCTCATTTTGAGCGTTGTGTTCGCAGTAACCACCGTAAACCACTGTGAGGCAGCACACAATCAGAGCAGCTCGCTGTGCTCACGTTTATTTCTCTGAGGTTGTTTTTTGTCCAAACGCCCGTCTTTAGATGTGCTTCTTATTCCAGAAGCTTCAGCTGGGATGAGACCAGGTAAGCACTCGATCAGCATGTTGCTCGTCTGCACTGAAACTCTGCCTGCAAACAGCACACGGTATGATGCATGCAGATAGAGCACTGCTGACCGCAGATTTGTTTACGTGATGCTCACTCAGCAATTTTAACCTCCTGCTTGAGAAAATGGAATAAAGATGCTGGAGAGTCATTAGAATTTCTCCTTGTGGCCGGATGAGCAGCACTGAGTCTTTGCATTGCATTTGCATTTTTGCCTGACACTGATTTTTCATTTTTAGTTACTGTTCGTGATTCAGGACTCAGCAGTCATGCGTTCAGTGCTAGAAAGGCAAAGAGTTTTTCCCCAAATGTCCTGCAAAACACAAAGTTCTTTCTGCTGTGATTTTAGAAACACATTTTTATAAGTGGACATGTTCTGCTTTTCCTCGTGTTTGTTATATGCATATATCTACCATTCCTGCAAAGTCTCTGTAGAATCTCTTAACTCACTGATAACTGGAGGACTGTCACTGCGGACTTTTATAACATCTGTCCAGAAAGCTTTTTCCTGCTGCCACCAGGCTAACGTACACTAATGTCAGCATGCTGGCAGGAATAAAGCACGCATCAGTGTGTGAAATGCAGATTACAGGCGTGAAAACATACAGCATCACTTTAATTTAAGTGATCCGAGCTCAGTTCTCCTCTTCTTCCTGGAGGTCATGTCCGAGACGACGACTACTACTACTACTAATAATAATAACAATAATAATAATGAAAAAAAAAGTGCACTCTTCTGCAAGTCATTTCAAACCTGTGTTACATAAAAATCTAATGACGTATCTTTAAAAAAGAAATGCTGACACAGGCTGGAAACATCGTGTAATGGTAAAAAAAAGAGGTTAATTACTAAGATGATCATGTATGAAGAGACAACCCCAAAAGTAAAGGAGAAGAAGCAGGAAGTTTATAATGATTTAAGTTTGAGTCCAGATATGAAAACATCTGGAGTGCTATGAAAGCAAACTGAGCTGTTGAGTCTAAAGAGTGTTTATCAAGTTTCCAAACGTAGACCGAGTGCTGTTAACGGAACAGTGATGCAGCACAGTGCTCTTTTGTACTTAACTTCATACGAGTTTGACATTATTTGCAAATCATTGTATTCTGATTACATTTTACTTGTTGCACGTCGTAGCGCACAGAGAAATCCTCTGCGTGAATTTGTCCTGCGGTAAATGGATTCCAGAGAAACGAGATGAAATATTCTCTTATCTTTAGAAACACGTCCAAACGAGGGGAGTCGTTCGGTATCAGAGGAATTGGCAGTAAAATCAAAGGTGTGTTCAAGAGCACGACCATGGAGGGCGCCTTACTGCCGCCCAGTGCCATGACCGACGTCGACGAAGATACGGTGAGTGCAGCAGCATTTTAATACAGATCGAGGGTTTTTCCACATCAATGCTTGATGTCTTAGTTGTGAGTCTCCTCTGTCCGTCCTGAAGGTAGAGGAGGCCACAGTCGTGATGGAAGACGACTCCCCCGACGAGCCAGCCATCACACCTGAACCTCAGAGGAACCTTCTGGCCTGGAGCATCACCATCCCCTACATCGATTTCTACGACGACGACATCAAGAAGGAGCGGATCCTAGTCTTCTCCATCCACGTCGAGCGCAACGACAAGAAGAACGGTGAGCGAGCGGAGAGGAAGAACAAACCTTAGCCAGGTTCTTCCTGCACAGACGAACCTGAAGATGTTTGTAGGAAAATAACCTTTACTGAGGTTTTGTTTGCTCAGAACAGACGTTTGTTTGTTATATAATCAGAAATGGTCCCGTGAGGTAGCCCAGACTCTGTGACTCATCAGTCAGATGATGTAATGGTTTTTGCTCTCGTCTTCTTTAGCTGATCACGAAGCAGACAAGTGGTTGGTGTACAGGAAGTATATGGAGTTCTACGTTCTGGAGTCAAAACTCACCGAATTCCACGGTAATGCAGTGTTTACAAAACCAAAGACTGTATATAAGAGATGGACACTGCTGAAAAAGGGCTGAAAGGTAAAGGTGGAAAATGAAAGTGTTCTAAATATACATTCTGTGTAAGATGGAGATGGAGACACTATGGTGGCTCTTCAATCTGGTTTTAATGTTAAAGGATTCCATAAACCACAGGCTGGCTATGTCCTTTCTTTATATACAGTCTATGTACCTAGCTCACTTTATCAAATGACCGTGATATATTTCAGCTGTTGGTATTTTACCCCTTTTTTCCCCCCGCTTGACTTTGTTCTCAGGCCCATTTGAAGATGCACAGCTTCCATCCAAAAGAATCATCGGACCAAAGAACTACGAGTTCCTCGAATCTAAAAGGGAAGAATTTGAGAAATATTTGCAGGTACTGGAAGTCTGAAGTTTGAGGAGCGTTAAAGAAGCTAATCAAGCATGGCTGCTGTAGACTCGTTATTCCATATGCAGGTTCTGTTAGTCTTTATAAAGCATCTCGCCCCCAGACAAACAACGTTACTGCTTCTCTTGGTTTTATCAGTTAGTTTTTGCACCTCTGCTTGGCCTGATGACTTTGAGCACTTGTCGTATTTTTCTGCAAGTCTTTGTTTGAGAGGTGAGCATTAGTCTGACTCTTGGCTCTTTGTGTTTGTGCTCAGACTCTCCTGCAGCATCCGGAGCTCAGCAACAGCCAGCTGCTGGTCGACTTCCTGTCTCCTCACGTGGAGCATCAGTTCCTGGACAGGATGCTGCCCGATGTCAACCTGGGTACGTAACCAACATATCACACATGCCCTCTGTTTTTATAATGTGACTGTTTCAGAGTAGCTGCGCTGATAAAGGGTGCTGTTAGCTCACCTGTAGCAGGTGGAGACCTGGTCCGTGTGTCACTACACTGATCTCACCACGGCTGCAGAGCAGAACGACCACCGTCAGAAACTGCAATCTGAGAATGGTAGCTGACGTCTGCTCCATTATTTAATGTTGGAAAGCAGCATGATTATGAAGTCGAGATGAAGACTTTGTGCTGCATGTCTTGCACACGTGCAGTCTAAGAGAGTTCTTCATCTCCCACTAAAGAAGTAAAACGGTCACTGTCAGTTATTCTGGTTAAAATTCAAACTGACATCATTTATATTTGAATCAAAGGGGAGATGTTATCAGTGCTGACGGGTGTGGATGGATGGCTCAACGCCGTGACTGAAGTCATCTCTTGCATGAAGTAACAAAGCATTCCTCCTTAAAAGCTGGCGGTAGCTGCTGGTTTACACGTAAATGAGCAAAATAAAAGGGCTTTTAATCAGCTAGTACTCACTGACCTTTATTCACAGAACATGGCTGACCTTTTTCTATTTCCTGTGACTAATAATCAGGCAGTGATGCCGTCATAATGTCTTTACTCAACATTTTCTTTTGCAAATTAAAATCTCTCATACTACTTTTTTCTTTAAAAAAATACTTTATTGTGAAACATTTGTATAAAACTCAAACTGACTTAAGTGATAAAATAAGTAAATAGCATTTCTGTCAGTGGCTCTGACGTCCTTCCTAAAATTTCCACATTGTATGTTCATGCTTTTATATTAATTGAATTTGTGCGCTGTTAACATCAGTGCTTCTGCATTGTAATCTGTATAAAACGGTTAATGTTATGGGAGTAAATATCGTAATTAGTCATTCAGTGCTCGCTGCCGCCATCTTTCTCTGTGTTCGGTTTGTGACCCAAGTTTTTCTTCTACAGGAAAAATCTTCAAGTCTGTTCCTGGAAAGCTGATAAAGGAGGTGAGTATCTCTTCCTAAGCCGGGGATCCTCTCTGTTTTTCTCTTGGCTTTGAGAAGGCTTTATCTCACTTAACGAAGCAAACGTCTCACGTTGTCTGGAGTGATTTTAGAAGCGTGTGAATGTGCAGCTTCTCTGTGTCCCACCTTTAAAAGCTACGTCTTATTGGTAAGCTGATATTTCCCTCTGCATACCCAGAATTTTACTGTGAGCCAAAACCAGAAAGCAGAATTACTCATGATTCATTTTGTGTAACCTCTAGAGTCGCAGGCAGTCACAAGCATCGAGAATATACACACAGAGATACAGAAACAGCCGGAAACATGCCAAACCCCACAAACAGAGTAGGAGATCAATGACGTTTGCTTTCATGCAGCTGACCCTGACCTCTAGGACAAATTCACAGGGTCTCGAAGGAAAACGGTGCCCAAAAAAACCATCTCATTGTTTCCTGTTACTGATGTTGTTGCCCTGGTTATTTTATTTAAGGTGGAATTTACCCACAGAGTAGAGCTTTCTTGTACATTGAAGGACGGAGATGTATTTTGGTTATGGTTGTCTTGGTTGGCAGTGTATATAGCCATAAGCTTAAAAAGTCTGACTTGGGGGCAGTGCTTTAACTTTTTCTTTTTCTGTGACCCACAAATTGTGCTGGGTCTCACCATACATAAATAAGTAATAAATCTAGAGCAAATCACTGGAAAATATCTTCAAGTAAAACAACTGTTTAAAAAAAAAAAACGTTTCTGTGTTGAGAAAATCGTGAGAAGAATTTCAAGAACCAATATGATAAACATCCTATTCACTGACGGCCAGAGGGCAACAAGTCTAAGTCATTGTGAAGTGGATGGTTAAAACAATTAACAATAGAATGAACCTCCCTCAGCACATGCTTGTTATAAATGGCCAAAACTCCGTCTTGCCAACTTCCTGAGATTTTGATGGCAGTTTTTACCAAAAGTCCCGTCTGATTCTTGTGCTTCAGAGTCATGTTACGAACCAGGCAGTGATACAGAAAGAAATAACAGATTCAATAAAACTTCTGTAAAATGAGGACAACATTTCAGAAAAAGGATCTCATTTTCCGTAAAAAGAATAGTGTTTGGTGAACTCTTTTGGTAGTGGCATCAGCATGAGGTTCAAAACACAGTTTATGGTCAAGAACAATCCCTAAATACTCGTAACTCTCCACAATCTCAATATCAGCAGCTTTAATGATAGTAGGTGATAAGCTATAATAGAGTTTGTTTTGCAGAGAGGACAGAACCTGGAGCGGTTCCTTCAGTCCTTCGTCAACTCATGCGAGTCTCCCAAACCCAAACCGAGCCGGCCCGAGCTGACCATCGTCAGCCCCACGGCGGGTAACAAGAAGGTAAAAAACAACTGTCCTATAAATGTATATGGAAGCTTTAACGTCATGTCTTAAAAGTCGCACGTCCATTCACCCTAGACCTAAAACAGCTTTATTTTGGATCACAAATTATACATTATCACTTCATACTTTAAGTATGTAGAAAGTACTGGATTTGTAATACAACATTTCTAAAAAAAATATTTATTGCAGATTGCTGCATAGTTTATTTACTTATAATTCAATCTTCAGCACAATAAAATGTTCACATAGTCCAGTTAAAGAAAAGGCATTCATGCTTAAACAAAGTGACTCAGTCAAACACAACAAAGATAATGACGTCCTCTGAGCAGACAGGACCTTTGTGGGGGTTTTTGGGGGTTTGGGGGGTTGAGCCTCAGTCATATCCTGGCATTTACTCATTTATACTTGTAGAAGCCCAGTCAATCAATCAGTCAATAATCAGTCAATTCAATTTTATTTATACAGCACCAAATCACAACAACAGTCACCTCAAAGTGCTTTATATTGTAAGGTAGACCCTACAATAGTACATGCAGAGAAAAACACAACAATCATAGGACCCCTATGAGCAAGAACTTTGGCGACAGTGGGAAGGAAAAACTCCCTTTTAACAGGAAAAAACCTCCAGCAGAACGAGGCTCAAGGAGAAGCGGCCATCTGCCGCATCCGGTGGGAAGGAAAGTTTAATCCTAATATTAAACTAGAGATGGTGTTTGTCTCCTGAATCCAAACTGGGAGCTGGTTCCACAGAAGAGGGGCCTGAAAACTGAAGGCTCTCCCTCCCATTCTACTTTATGATCTATTAGAGTAATACGGTACTGTGGGCGTCATTAGGATAAGATGGGGCCTGATTGTTCAAGACTTTGTCTCCTGTGTTATAAACTAAAGATCCTCTGCAGGTACTCGTCTGTAACTTAGCCTTGTTTTTTCAGTATTTCTTCATGTTTTAAATTATGTCGAGCGTTTAATCGTTACGAGGTAATGGTGTGTGCTCGTTGTCCTGCAGCTCTTTAGCAACCTGTTCAAGAACAACGCCAACCTGTCAGAGAGGAAGCACAACCCCAACTTCTTCGCAGAGATGTTCACTGTGGACGGCATGTACGACTACATGATGTATGTCGGTGAGTGAGCCTGAGGAGCCGTAAGCAGCCTCTAAAGGCAAGATCACAGCTTTACAGGATGTCTGTACAGCCTCCGTCACGGTCTCCGTGTAAGTAAACGAAGTGAGTCCACGATGATGGGACTAAATCACACGCGTGTGAAAATGCTAGAAGCTGGAATTTCCTGCAGTCAGAACATTTGAGGGAAAAATGACTGCATGAAAGCATCCAATGATTTCCTGCAGTATTTTAGGTTTCACTCCTCCTGCAGCAGATACTGTGGCCTTTAATGGTAACATAATGCACATTGTACTGATAATCAAAGCAGGGATGAAGACACTTGCACAGACCCACAGTTTAGTTTAGAAAGCAGCCAACGTGCTAACGTGTCCCACTGAAGCTCTTTTTACCTTCGTTTCTTTAAGCAGAGACCTGTTATGATTAGAAGACTTTAGATTGGTCACCTAAAGCCTGTGAGATATTTCGATCTGTGTTTCTTGAAGTGATTCGGGCCTGACTGTCTGTATCTGTGTTGGTGTTTGAACTCACAGGCCGGGTGGTGTTTCACATGCCGGACTGGCTGCATCACATTCTGTGTGCTGGGAGGATCTTGTTGAAGAGCACATTCGAAGCCTACATGGATCAGTACATGCAGTTGAAACTGGAGCAGATCCTCCAGGAGCACCGCATGGTCTCCCTCATCACCCAGCTCCGAGGTAGGACACCACCTGCACCAATAAAGTCTTTTCTTTTTCCGAGCTCAGTGTCGCTGCTTTTAAGATGATTTACAAGGTGTTCGGATTGTTTATGACACCAAAAGAAGCGTCAGTATGTGGAAAGGTCTTTTTTTTACTTTCTAAATGTTACACATAAAAAAGCCTCACGGCTCAACCTGTGAGCATCATTTTAAGCTCCTGCATCACCGCGATAGCTGTTCCTTGCTCTGAGCTGGTAGGAGTTAAACTTATCGAGCTCAGGATTTGAGTCAACAGTGAGTAAACGGGAAAGAAAAGAGAGAGTCTGAGTATTTTATTAACATTCACATCATAAAAATGCAGATCTGAATCCTGTCAGCAATATAAACCTGCAGTTAGTGCATCAAAGTGTTTTTTATTCCAGAATGGTTCCTTTTATCCTTGCTCCTTCTGCAAATGGATCAAAAGGCTAATCTGGGAGAAGGTCGTAACTAGGGATGGGTATCGTTTAGGTTTTATCCGATACCGGTGCCAAACCGGTACTTTTGAAACGGTGCCGGTGCTTAAACGGTGCTCAAACCGATGCTTAAAGAATGGAGAACACATCCAAAAACATCCAAAAACCTCTCATGTTCAGCTGTTTTTTTGTAAAAAGATAACAATGTTAGCCTTTTCTGCAGCTATAGGGCATATATGGTCTCACTCTTGGCTGGAAGCAGTGCTTAATCAATGGAAAAAACACAAACTTTGTCCAAAAACCTCTCATGTTTAGCTGTTTCAACGTTACTTACACACGAACAACATGAAGCTACTCACGCAGAGAAGAACGGCTGCTGCTGCCATCATCATCCTCATCATTTCTGCTACGCTGACAGGGCTAGGGGCCAGGACTCTCCTCTTCGGGTTTTTGGGGGATGTTGCTAACTCCGGGTCCGATAACAGGCACCACACCCGCAGTAGATGTGCACGGTGTGAGGTCTCGCAGCAAGCTATCAAACACGGCGCATTTCTCGGCTTTTAAAAAAACCCGCTATGCGTCGCCAGGTGTTTCATCGGATTTGAGCTGTTACCTCCTTTGACAGTATCACAGTATCAGCTTAAAGCACTTGTTGCAGGCTGCTGAGTTTCCATCTTTTGCTGTGAAGTACAGCCAGACTTTTGATTGCTTCGCCTTGGGCATTTTTAATCTGTAGCTCTGCTCTAAAAGAATGTACGTACCTGGGCCCGCCTACTATCCTCGGAAACGTAAAATGATTGGCTAGAATTGGCTCAGGAAAAAAAAGCACCAAAATAAAGCACCGAAATGTGCGCTGCTTTTCGGTCTGGTTACTACCGTTTATGTCAGAACCGGTGCCATCATGGCACTGGACACCGGTACCCATCCCTAGTCGTAACAAATCTGCTCATAAATCTCAGAAGTTGTATCTGATTTAAGTTTGGCAGATCTCCCATCTCCTCAAGTGTGCCCAGACAGCTTCCAGCATGCTGCCATCATTACATACCTGCCTGGAAGTTTTTCAGATTCCTTGTATTTCTGGGACATGTCATTGTTGTTGTAGAGGCAGACCCACTGCCTCTGGGCAGCACGCTTGGTTGATGCCACTGAACTTCTTCACAGATCTTCAGCTGAGGTGAAATCGGAGCACTCTGCGCACGTGATCAGCAGCGATGTGTAAATGTGTGGATGCAGAGAACGAAGCACCTTTCAACTGGACAAAAAAACTTGTTTTTGAAGATGATTCATGTTGTGTGACCCTGCAGAAAATTTCTGCTTCTGCTTCTGTGCAGATGTTTCAGTTTCCAAAAACAAAGGAGGAAACTTGAACTCTGCAATTTGTTCCTGTTCATTTCTGCAGACGCCGTTTTCTGTGAGAGCAGCGAGGAACGAACAGCAGAGGCCAAACAAGCCAGAGCCAAGCAGACGTTTGAGGAGATGATGAAGTACCTGCCAGGTCGGGTTTCAGTTCAGTCACAGTAATCGTTAATAATCAATAATCATCTCCTGGTATGTTTCATGTTGAAGTATTCAGTGAGGCTGTCTCTGCTGAAAGCTGTGCTGAAAGTTTATCTGCTCTCTCGGAGACATTATAATTAATAATGACTGTGGACATCAGCACAACATATCATATCAGAACATCAATAAAGATAATAAAGTATGTTATTGTATGCGTGTTAAAATCCGACTCTTCTGAAGTGCCAGTGAACATCTCACAGCCTGTTTTAAACATGTCAGAAATCTGATTTAAAGGGGGATAAAAATATCTAGTTAGCTGGGAGCGTGCAGGCAGTTTCTTTTGATGTGTGACTTTAAAAGTAAAACTGGAAATGAAACCACAAGACCTTTGAGCTGTTCTCACTTCCCAGTCTGCCGGTCATACTGGATCTAAAGTCCCAGTTTAAACACTGGCGTTGTCCGAGATGCTTTTCCTTTTGTTATTTACGGTACGGAAGTGATCCGCCTGCTTTTAAAGACAGAGGTTTTCTTACAGCTGCATGCCTGCACAGAACATAGCTGCTTTAACTACAACCTGGAAGCGAGAGCGCCACTTTAATCTCCTTCCTGTTATCGATTTGAGTATTTTGCTTCTTACATTTAAAGTTCTGGACTGCAGTTCAAGGTTGCTCTGCTCAGACAAGAGTTTCCAGTGTAATAGTATTAATAACCTGTATTAGCCTAGCACTTAAAAGAAACAGACAGTTACAAAGGGCTTGGCAGTTCGATCAGCCTCTCTGCCGACTGTCCTCCAACTCTTCTACTCTGATCTTATAGACTAGGGGTGGGTTTTAATAATCGATTTATCGATTAAAATCGATTCTGGCTTGGATAACGTGAAATCGATTCATTAAAATCCTGAATCGATTTTTTAATATAAATTTATTTTGCCCGAAACGCCAGAATCTCAGGTGAAACCTCACAAAATTTCAACAACCACCAAACAGCTAAGACAGTAAATGAGAGCAGGTACACGGATTCTGCACAAGGACGTAAACGCACAGCGCGGACCCGCGGATCAGAATCAGTGAGATGTCGCCTTTCTCACCCGACGGGGGCTGCAGCTTTAAGCGGCTGCGCGCGCTCCCGCGGATGGCAATCACTTTCTGGCAGACAATCACTTTTTGGCACAACAACTGCACGGACACGGTCGGGGCTGAAAGCGACAGCTCGCTGATTCTGATGTTTCGGCGGGTCCGCGCTTTGTGTTCACGTCCTTTTTGCGCTGATTCTAAAGCTGTTAGTTTTATCTCTCTCCAAACAATATTGACCGAACCAGCAGCAAAAGAAGATCCAAACTATGCTTCACATAAACATCGTCATGAAATCACTCTGACTTTTACTGTTTTGCTTCCACCATGATAAAATCACACTTCATGCACAGCTCTCTTTCTCCCTCTCTCTCTGTACTTCAAGAACAGTTTCCCGTCTAAAAATCTGTTTTCTGCATTATTCGCTTGCTTGTTACGCACAAGTCTACTGTTGTTTACAGCGCTGTCGGCCGCTGTTTTTTTTTTTTTTTTTTTTTACATTCTTCCGAAAAGAAAACCTAATTTCTGCCATTCAATACTGAACAAATTTAAACTTTTTAAAATTATGCAAAATGCAAAACGCTTAGCCGTGTCTCTAATAAAACCGCTGTAACGTCAGAGGTAACGTTCATATGTTGATTAATGGTTTTCTTTCGTTTTTGATGTACTGCAGAATATTTTTATAAAATCCCAGGCCAGGAAAATCACCTTCATGTTTTTCTGTGTTTTATCTTCAGCTACTTTGACACAAAGGCATCTGATGTGATGGTCACACCTTTGATAAAGTCTTGCGTGTGTCAGCTTCCTTTTTATTGATACAAAAATATGTAAATGTACTGATCTGAATTATAATATTTCTGACTGTCAAAATTTCCCAGATTCAAATCGAATTTAATTGAATCGAATTGAATCGAATCGTGGATCGAATCGATTCGGGACCTTGTGAATCGGAAACAAATCGATTCTAGAAATCAGTGACGATACCCGGCCCTATTAGACAAACAATCCTGGTCTTTGCTGCATGTTTTTAACAGTTTCGGGTCCAACTCATTAAATCTGCATGCTTCACATACCCATGGCTTAATAAAGCTGTATAATATGCTTTGATTTCAGACTTTGTGGTGAAGTGCATCGGTGAGGAGTCGAAGTACGAAGGTATCCAGCTGATGTTTGACAGTTTTCAGCAGCCGCTGCTCAACAAGCAGGTAAACGATCTTTCTCCTAATCCACGGTTCAGCTCAGCATTTACGAGAGCTTCCTGCATGTTCAGGCAGGCTCAACGGTGACGTGTAATGTAATGTTAGGGTGCATTTTCCCATTAGCATCAGGGTGGGTCCAAATGTGAGGCCTATTTTTCTGACATTTTTAAGCTCTGGTTCTTTTATAGGTACAGGAAATGTACTGTACCTATGTGGTTGCCATCTATGTCGATGCATGGCGCCTTGCACTGAGCGCTTTCACTTTGTAGAAAAGACGATTGTTTGATAGCTTGATTACTCTGATGCAAGCAGACCTTCATCCTATCAGAGAAGAATTTAAAGACACTCTAACTAACAGGAAGTGTTTAAAACTACTGTGTTTGAAAATATATTTTGTGTAGCTGGCTCTTATACTCAAATGTTGGCAAGCACCACGTTTGGACCCACTCACGTAACTTAGAGAGGCTGTAACTGTGAAAATATTCATAGTATGAAGGTAAAATCTTACATTCAACATGTTACTGTAACTGTTACTGTAAAGTTACTGTAAATCAGCTGGTTCTAAAGGAGTCGGGTGGGAACTTTATTCAGATTGACTTGATTTTATACAAAGCTGCAAAAAACAGAATCCCTGCAGCCTGTGTAGGTTGTGCTCACAGCTGTCCTGATTTACATATTTACTGGTCCAGACTTTTTCACTTACATGTGAATGTTTCCCTCAATTCCCGACAGTCCACGGAAGTTTTTAAGTTCCTGTGAGCGGTCCTGAATCTGAGCCTCAGTTGATCATGCTTTTCTTCCAGTGTAAATGCTGTAAACATGTGTTAAACGACCACTGCAGCAATGCAAATTTCTGTGCATTCATGTTGGATTTTTCTATATCTTTTAAACAGATGAGTTCTTCTACGTGTTTACTTGCGAGAACTGCTGCATTGTGTAGTTTGCACACATGCACACACTATAAAAACAGAAAACACGAGGTTAATGACGTCAGGTGCCCTTTTTTCACTGGAAGTGTTCTTTATAAAACACACCCACACACCCACACATATGCCTGTACTTGCTTAATGCCACAGCCTGAGGATGCAAGCCGATGACTTTCAGCTGAGCCTTTCCTGTTTTCAGCTCGTCACTGTGCAGCTCTTCCCTCTCACATTGAACTTAAACACCTCTAAAATATATCTCAGGGATCCTCTCAGGCTGAGTTTACATTAATCTGAGTCATCACTGGTTTATGACTCAGCGATAATTTGCTGTTCTCGTAAATATTGATGTCTGAGGGAGCAGAAGGACTGAAATGCATGTTTTCTGAACTATAAGATGAATTGATATCTGAAATCAGCAGTGTTTGGATGTTAACTTTCAGTACTGACGTACTTCATGTATGTTTTCACTTTAACTTACTGGCACATGCATATTGCCCATCAGCACAATGAACAGTAAGAGGAGATTAACTTTTCCCCTCTGACTCTGACTGGCCTGATCATTTCTCCTCCTCAGATGACGTACGTCCTGCTGGACATTGCCGTGCTGGAGCTTTTTCCTGAACTCAACAAGGTAAACAGCTGACAGTGGGGAATGTAAAGAAATAAAACAGGATGAGCTGGAAGTTAAGCTAAGACGCCATTCTCAGAATATATCAGGCAGGAAAAGACCTGTTCAGGAGTTCACTGTATGTGCACATGTGCATTTCCAAACATGAGCTTTTTCCTGGTCAAAACAGATGTTTGACTGCACATTTAAGTGCACATGGTCTGCAAAAGCAAAAAAGGTTTGTTTCACCTTCACTGACAGACATCTGTGCATCTTGAAAATATAGTTTTAACAGCAGATCCTCATTGTGCAATCTTTAACTGCATTTTTTATCCTGTCATCCATATTGTGATGGAAATACATTTGAAGGCATTTAATGGATACTTAGGAAAAGCTGGACTTACTTTGTGTGTTAGTGAGCAGATTTGTTGCTTAGACAGGAAATAAACTGTTGTAAGCAGCTCAGATTCTCTGAGTCTGCTAACCATTAGTGCTGCTGGCTACAGCTGTGGAGGCTCCTGTTGGCATCTACACTAAGTGCTTAGTGCTCATTTAGCAGTTTATGATGCTTGAATCAATATCTAATTAACATGATGACGAACGACTGAGTGGATTTGTTCTGATGAATCCATGTCATGATATTCAAACTGAGGCTGCAGATTTCTGCAGGTGAGTGTGAACAAGCAGAGGAAACCTACAGATAGCAGAGCTATGCATTAAACTGAAATTTAATTTAAAACAAGATGATTGAGATAAAAAGATTGAGTAGTGACCAAAAGAACCAGGATGTTGCAGATACATGGAGGAAACTGGCATAAACTGTCGTCCGCTTCCATAGAAATCTAACCACACTGACCACAACAAAGAGTGAGGATGCAGGAGGGAAAAAATGCCCAACATGTTATGTTTCAATCGGCTGACACTGGGACACAAACACATAGCAATTAGCACATAATGCACCATCCTGAGAATCAATGGCGCCAAGGATCTCTCTAATTATGTAGGTTATGTCGTACCTTTAGAAAGATTTCCTGCAGGAGATCAGATCAGGCATTAGAGAGAGGGTAAGGAGTTCACTCATTTGAGTGGTTTGGGCATCTGACAAGGATGCCTCTGGGGGTTTCCTAGATGAGGTTTTCCAGGCAGATCCCACCAGGACACGCTAGAGAGATTATATCTCTTGGGTTTGTGTGGGAACGCCTTAGTGTTTCCCCAGATAAGCTGGAGGAGGTGGCCGGGGACAGGGACATCCGGGCTTCTCTGCTTAGGCTGCCCAGTCCTGGATAAATCAAAGAAAGTGGATGGATGATTTATTGTGTCACGATCAGGCTTTATTTTGTTTTTCATCCCCCAAACGTTGATTTTTGCTGCTTCCTGGGAACATCCAACAGTTTCCACATCACTGTTAGCTGGAAATCGGGCGGATGTGTTGTGAACACAGCAGATACCATCAGTGATTTGTTTTCAGCACAAGTGTAAAACGCTACCATGAGAACAAACCAGCTTCTCACAACTGTTCATTTTACTTTAAATCCAGACTAATTTCACATTGTGAGCAGAGAGACGCGTCTCCTTTCACAGCAGTTATGCTGCAATAGACGCAGGCTGCCGGGGGGTTCCCATGATGCATTGAGTTTTTCCTTTCCAGTCACCTTTCTCACTTATTATGTGTTAATAGACCTCTCTGCATTGAATCATATCTGTTATTAATATCTGGCTCTCTTCCACAGCATGTCTTTATCCTGTTTTCCTTCTCTCACCCCAACTGCCGGAGGTTTCTTCCTGTTAAAAGGGAGTTTTTCCTTCCCACTGTCGCCAAAGTGCTTGCTCATAGGGGGTCATATGATTGTTGGGTTTTTCTCTGTATCTACTGTACAATATAAAGCGCCTTGAGGCGACTGCTGTTGTGATTTAGCGCAATATAAATAAAATTGAATTGAACTACAGCTGTTTTGGGATTCACGCTGGTTTCAACCTATTTAGTCATAAGCAGCTCCTTCAGTTAATGCTACGTTTAATTCAGCGTCTTTCCTCCACGTCCTAAACAACTGAAATGAGAAACGGTGATGAATGGTGGAGATGCTTCCATCAGCCCTGATTTTGTTTTTTTTTGTTGTTTTTTTGTTTCTTCCTTGTTGTAAAGTGTCCTTAAAGCTAGTAACATAGGCAGAGTTAGTTCAGCTGGATTCACATGTGGCAGCGGAGAGCCTGGAGCTTTCTCTCTCTGTGAGAAACCATAGCTCACATGGAGGGCGCAGGCGTGGGTGGCGTCTGTGGAACTTCATACTTGTCTGACAGTGACACTAAAGCAGAAACGCCCACACCGCTCTCTCCCCAGGTACCTCCTCCAAATCTCCTCAAGCCCGCTGAGAGGCGCGTCCCGGATCTAATTCCAGCTGGTCGCACCTGAAACGCCTCACCCAGTAGACATCCTGGACATACACTTGAACCACCTCAGCGGGCTCCTTTTGGTGTAGAGGAGTAACAGTTCTGCTCTGAACTCCTCCTCGGGGAAAATGGACATTATGCTTTCCCCTTCTGAGTCTGCTGCGATCCGTTTTGGTTCCATTGATGTAAATTTCATCATCAGACAGTTAGCGTGAGGGTCCATGTGGACATCCACACGCCGGCTAGTGTTTTGTGAGCATGTGACACAACTGTGCTTTCATGCTTTCCACAATAACACACCTCTTAGTCATGGCAACCTCTGTCCTAACCCTGAATGCTGTGATAGTTTAGGGTGATATTTAAGGTTGTCACAGATTGGGCAGGCCTCGTTCTCTCAAACACTCTAATGTGACCTCACAGGTGTTTCCTCTTTCCTCCTCAGCAGGGGGCGAAGGAGGCGTTCATCGTGTGACTCGGAGGAGGAACCGAACTCCGTGCTGGAAGGTGCAATACTGTCAGAATATTTCCAAAGGCTCTGAGACCATCTCTGCATTCCGATGTACATTAATGCACTAATAAAGAGATATTTATTGATATCACGCTGCCAGTCGTCTTCTCTGCAAACACCAAGGAGCTCATCTGCTCATCAGAACTTTTTGCTGCTTCATCCCAGCTCAGCTTCACATATCTTCACTTCTGCTTTAGCTGAACTGTAGTGAAATGAGAAGGCTTGCTTTGTCTTTGTCACGCTGAAGCAAGCTACCTTGCTCTCTTTCAAAACCAGTGACTTTCAGTTGACCTGGGAATGGTTCTGCAAGACCGCATGTAGGTCACTGTACTCGTATCTGTTTTATATCTGCAAGCTGTGTGCCAGACATAAAACAGTTGGGAGTACAGTGAGCTGACCGGTGTTGTCAGGAATTCAAACCTCAGCTACAAACACACTAGTTAGTAGTATTTGTTAACCACTTACCATTCTCTACGGACCGTGAACAACAAGTTGTTGTAAGCTGCAGGAAGTGATCAGCTATAACTTTAGGGTAGTTCAGACTTTTTCCTGTGTTTCCGATCTCTGTGTGCAAGCAGAAGACAAAATCATCAGGACAAACGACAGAAATCTTAATATCTGTGCAAACAACATAAAACTGATGGATTCTGAAGGCACAGTTAAAGTTATTTATTACATTATTGCCTGCAGAGAGAAAAACATTACATTTTCTGCCGTGACTGAAATTCACAAAGCTCTATGAAGACTTCCAGTTCACAACAATGTGCCAAAGTGAGTCAGAATTTCCAAAAAAACAAGATCACTCATAGGCGTTTACAGCTTTGCTTTAGTCCAAGTCAGTGAATACAAGAATTAAGCAACAGAGTTTTTTGTTTTGTTTTGTTTTGTTTTTGTCCCTGTGGGTGGGCCTTCAAATAACACTCCTTACATAAGAAACAGTTACTAGAACCATTCTGACTGGTGATCAAAGAGTGGTGATTATTATCCTGTCTGTATGAGTTTACAGTTAGAGGACCACAAACAGACCAACATGAATTCAGAGAATCCCTGAAAGCTCCTTTCAGGGATTCTCTAAAAGTAAAAAGAAACTTAAAACCTGTCCCGAGTGTGTTTCAGTGTCGGCTGCAAGAACGCAGACAGAGAGCAGTTCTGCGGTTTCAATGAGCTTGTTTTCCAGCCTTTGGCAGCTCGTCCTGGTGCAGGCCGGTGCCAGCTGAGTAGATGCTCAGTGCAGCGACTAATAAGGTGCTTCCAACATTAGCAGGCAGCGAGCGTTGTTTGGGAGATCCCTGACACAGAGGAGGCCTTGTTTAGGGTATCGCTGGGAAGCTCTGGTTAAAAAGAAAAATTGAGGTAAGGAATTTCCTGAACTCTGCTACAGGAAAAAAAAAAGACATGAGGGAAATGGCACCGCCTGTTTTCTACCCTAAAAATGCAGTCTTTACACATTTTTGCACATCTTTGCTTTTTTGTTTTAGGGGCAAAATTAAAGGGCTGGCAGTAAAATCTTTCTTAAATACTGATGCTAAAAGGAGAAAAAAGAAAAAAATGTGGAAAATTTTAACATTTCCATGACAAAATAGGCAGTTTCATTAGGGAAAAAACAAAACAAATTTGTGACAAAAATGTAGATTTTGAAAGAAAAATTCAAAACTAAGGAAAGATGAGAAAACGATGGCAAATTTACAATAAGCTTTACTTTTACTTGTGCTGTAGCTCTCAGTAATACTTTAAATGGCTCAGTATAATGTGATCACTTTTAAAACTTAACTTGAATCCAAAATCCCTTTTAAATATGCAGTTCATCCATCATCACAGGTGTGGTGTAATAACCTGTTTTTATTAGCTCTAGCTTCATATTTACCATTGAGACATTATTTATTTATTTTTAGAAAGAGGGGCAATACATATTAATGAACATTTTAATAAATGTAAATATGCCAGATTATAGCCTTGGGCTAATTTCCATCTGCAGACCCTCTGGCAGGTTGGTGTTAAACACAAGTTAGTAAAAACATACAGAGACACTGTTTACAGGTCATGTGACAAGGACAAAAACAGTCATCACATTATACTAGAGCAAACAAATGACAAGAAGAGTGGACACAGAGGACAGTATAGATAACAATAACGGAAACACATCAATTATATTGCACAAACCCCAGTATTGCACATGCCCTGACTGTCGTGATATTGCGTTCACCCATTGCACTAACAGTTGTTTACCTTTTTGTAATATGTTGCACCCTCAGAGAGACATGACTCCATTCTCCTTTTGGCAACTTTATTCTCCTCAGTTCAGGTTCGGAGTTTACAGGCAGTATAGCGTATCATCAGCAAAACATCGCTCTCATGCCTCAGACACTGTTTTTTTCCTTTCTGCGCTTACTGATGACATCACTCGTCTGAACTCTAACCTCTGGTGCTAGTAAACTACAAAAATTAACTAGAAATGTGTCCAAAAACAAAACAATATTAAATAAGAATAGTCTTTAGAGATTTTTCCAATGATTCAGAAAATGCAAGTTCTATAACTACTTTTAGAGCACAACACCCTCCCCCACAAAAGAAAAATGTTGCCACACATTTTCTTTCTAATCTTTGACAATTTACCAAAAACAAAACATTTAACCGAAGATGAGCAAGCAAACCAGTATTTCCACACATATTACACATTACTGGGTTATGACATCTCTTATTATCTCAGGACAAGTCTCTCATGGTCACGATACAAAACTAAATGTTCATAGTCCTTTTGTATTGAAGGGTGGGTTATCCCTCGAAGCATTGGTGGACCCGCCGAATCTTCGCAGTGGGACAAGGAAAATACCATTTACACCCAAACATCATGTGATTACACACTTCAAAACTATGAGTCCATTAAACCCGTATTGTACCCACTACTGTCTTAACTCTTTGACGCTAGAATGATAAACCTTTCCTCTATTTATTACAGTAATAATGCTCAGAGTACCTGTTTTCTTTTAACTGTAACATGTGTCAATACCACATCAACATGAACTGCAACTGTAATGTTACGTTTAGATTAAACTCTCATGTAAAGTTGACTGTGTGTTTTCCGTTATATCTATTCATACTGTAAAGGATACATGAATGATGGTGGGGCAGAGGAATGATAGATGGCACTTGAAGGGCTGTTCACACTGACAGGGCACGTGCTCCAATGCTGGACAGTTGGCTGGCCTAGCTTTTCATATGTGTAGACACGCCAGGGCTGTCTAACTCTCTTTGGCTTGTGCCTCCATGTCTTGGCATCACTCTGCTCACTCTCGGGTCCAACAGCTGGAGCTTTAACCTCCTCCTCCAAACTGCGTCTCTCCTCCACCTGTTCCTCTTCAGGCTGCCCCTCTGCTCTGAAAGCAGGCTCAGACTTCTCTCCGAGTGCTTCACTCCGCAGGCAGAAATCCTCTGCTTCCAGGTTGAGGGGTGGATCAGCATATCTGAGTGCTGTCCACGTGTGACAGTCGTCTTCACTGGAACTGCCTGTGTCTGTTTGGTCAGTATCGGGTTTGGTCTGATGATGTCTTCTTGGTGACTGTCTCTGTTTGTTTCCACGGCTTTTCTCTTTCGGGCTGCTTTCACACACCACAGAGTCGTCGACCAGGTAAGGACACGGCAACAGTAGGTTACGGTGTAACACTCGTCTTCTTCCTGTCCCCTGCAATGGCTCAACCACATACACTGGACTATCAGGACCTTTCGTTTCGGTGATGACATGAATCATATCCTCCCAATAGCTGCGCAGTTTCCCAGGACCTCCTCTGGGTGTGAGATTTCTCATCAAGACATGGTCACCTGACTGAAGCACAGAGCTCCACGCACGTTGATTGTAGTTTTTCTGTCCCCTTCTTGCACTCTTTCTCATGTTCTGCCTCGCAATTGCATAGGCCTCTTGCATAACTCCTCTCCATTTCTCTGCATAGCCAATGTGTGATTGACTCTTCTCCTCTTCTCTTTTTGGGAAGAGCAGGTCGATAGGCAAGGTTGGTTCACAACCAAAGAGAAGGAAGAATGGAGAAAATCCTGTTGCTTCGTGCACAGTCGAGTTGTAGGCATGAACTACTTTGTTCAAATGGTCTTTCCATCTTGACTTCTGTGATTCATCAAGTGTCCGCAGCATACCTAGCAGTGTCCTATTGAAGCGCTCTGCGGGGTTGGCCTGTGGGTGGTACGGGGAGGTACGAGAATTACTGATACTGCAGTAGCCTCGAAGCTTGCGGAAAAGATTGTTCTCAAATTCTTTCCCCTGGTCATGGTGTATTTTGGATGGGAAACCGAAGCGCATGATAAAGTCATCAAAGAGCTTTCTTGCCGCAGTCTTCCCAGACTTGTCCCTTGTTGCATATGCCTGGGCATATTTGGTGAAATGATCCACGACTACGAGTATGTATTCCTCACCTCCTTTGCACTTGTCCAAATGCAGATAGTCAATGGATATCATCTCAAACGGTGCAGAGGTTTCAATGCTCTGAATTGGTGTTCTAGTTATCCTGTTAGGCTTCTTCTTCTTTATACAGCGACACAGCTGAGTGACATAGTGCTCCATTTCCTGCCTCATTTTAGGCCAGAAGAAGCGCTCCCTGGCGAGAGCGACCATCCTGTCTGCTCCTAAATGTCCCATCTCCTCATGTAGATGTTTATAGACCATGGGCTTTAATGAGTCAGGAACAACTAACTGCATTCTCCTTGTGGTCTCACGCCTCAGAATGCCATCTCCATCAATCTGCAAATGGGGCCACTGCCGAAGAAGGTACCTAACTGCCTCACTCTCCGCCATCTTTTCTTTATGCTTCAGGTAGGTGTGTGTTCTTTTCAGGGACAAAACTCGATTTATGGCTATGTCTGCATCCTGGGCTTCCCTGATGTCGTCACTTGGAAATGGCTGAATTGGCTCTGAGATGATGCATCCCTCTGGAAGCGCGTTGACATTACAGGTGACAGCTGAGATCCAGTTCACGTCTCCTGTTCTCTCTCTCTCTAGAGCTTTCCCAATACATTCAATGGCCTCCTGCTGACATTCCTCTGTGCATTCCTGCATGATGTCTTCAATGGGCTTTCCTCTTCTTGATAAGAAATCTGCATCTCGATTCGCTGCCCCTGGCCTGTACTTAAGAGTGAACCGATAATCTGCCAACTCCGCCACCCATCGGTGTCCAGCTGCATTAAGTTTCGCTGACTTCATGACGTATGTTAGCGGGTTATTGTCACTGTACACAGTAAAATGAGGCGCATGAAACAGATAATCACGAAAACGTTCTGTTATGGCCCATTTCAGTGCCAGGAATTCCAGCTTGCCTGAATGTAGCTTGTAGTTTTTTTCTGCAGCTGTCAGTGTCCGTGAGCCATAGCCTATGACTCTCAGGGCAGTCCCTTGACGCTGGTACAAGACTGCACCCAAACCATCCTCAGAGGCATCTACATGAAGAACAAATGGTTTCTCTAGATCCAGATATGCCATTACTGGTGGGTTTGTCAGCTGGTTTACTATTTTGTCCAATGTCTCTTGGTGAACTGTCATCCACTGGATTGGATGGGATGGTGGCAGCTGGGCAGATTTGCAGTGGCACTCCTTATTCTTTCCACGCTGCTTGTGTTCAGACTTAGGCTTTGCTAAGAGTTCGTAGAGGGGTTTGGCTGTCCTCGAGAAGTCTTGTATGTATGGTCTGTAGTAGCTAAGGAAACCCATCAACTTCCTCACCTCTCTCACAGTCGATGGTTTCTCCTGTTTCAGGGCTTGCACTGCTTCGACTTCTTTGGGGTTCATCTTGTATCCCTCTGCTGAAACTACTCGCCCCACATAGCAGACTTCACGTTTGAAAAAGTCACACTTCTGTGGCCTTAATTTGATACCACATTCTCTTTGTCGCTGTAGCACTCTCCTCACATTTTGGATGTGTTGTTCAAAGCTTGAGCTAAAGACGAGTACATCATCCAAATATGGGACACACATTTCATCCCTGAGGTCTCCCAGGCATCCCTCCATGTAGCACTGGAATGCTCCTGGGGCATTAGTAAGGCCGAATGGGACCCTCACCCACTCATAGAGTCCCCATGGTGTTATAAATGCGGTACAGGGTCTGCTGTTCTCACTCATGAAACCCTGGTGATAAGCCTTTCCCTGGTCCAATACTGTGAACCAGGAGTTGCCCCCAAGGCTTTCCAGGATCTCCTGTATTCTCGAGATGGGATGTCTGTCGGGCAGTGTCTTTGCATTCAGGAGCCTATAGTCTACACACAAGCGAAGGCCACCATCTTTCTTCCTGACACATACCACAGGCGAAGAATATGAAGAACAAGACTTTTGGATCCAGCCCCGATTGAGTAAGTCTTGTATGTGTGCTTTTACCTCCTGATAAAGGTGTCTGGGGATTGCATTGTATGTCTTTTGCACAGGCACATTGTATTTTAGCTGTATCTCCAGCTCTAGATCTTTAATGCATCCTGTGTCCCAGTCATCTTTTGCAAAAACATTGCATTCCTCCCTCAGCATCTGTTTTACCTGCTCCTGATGGTCACTTGTCAGATGGCTCAAATCCACTGGTGGGTCCCAGGGCTCAGTTTGTGTTGTCTGACTGGACTGCGCTGTGGGTGAGGAAGCACTGTCTGATGTTTTAGAAAGCTCACCCTCCATACATTTTACCTGCGGCATGTAGATAGCATCAACATTGTGCAGCCACCCCAGTGTAGTGCGACCACAGAGGATGATATCATGGTCAGTCATATTTTCCACAGTCACTGCAACTTTAGCATTATCTTCTGAGGGGAGCTGGATTTACCTGTTCTCTAACAACTAGGCCTGCTGGCCATGGTGTCTCACAGTTCGGCTCCAACACTGCATGTGACCCACTCAACACACTCTTATTTAACCAACCACATTGCACTGTCATCATGTTACGCTTTGGGATGGTCACAGGTCGCCTTCCTACTCGGGCTATGTGGGGATGGCTGTCAGGTGTTTGTTTCTTTAGGACAGACAGGACAGCTCTTGCAGTTTTGTGCCCCACCTCGAATGCTGAGCACAATCTGTCCAGCATATGCCCTGGGGGGATACAGTCTTTGCTGGTGTCATTTCTCAAAGCTAATTCTTCTATCACATTAAAACCGATGATGGGGCATTCAATGTCACCACTGGTGACTAGGATTGGAACTTGGACGGGCCTGTTGGTCATCCCAGCCACAGCATTTTTGGACAGGCTGAACTCAGTCTCTATCCATCCTTCATATGGAATACTGGTCCCATTAGCAGCCGAGAGCTCTAAAGCCCCCTCTTCAAGCAGCTCTATCACTGACCTCACTTCAGCATCAGGCAGGTGTTTCTTTCTCCAGTTCGTCCCCACTATCGATACTTGTGAGCCGGTGTCCCACAATATTGTGGTGTCGACACCTCCTAAGAAGCCACGGACCTGGCATCTTTTGCCTACCAGCTTCGCCATTTGTTGTTGTTTACCAGTGAGGGGTGCTTTGAGGCTGAATGGGTCGGTTTGGTGCTTCTCCCCTTCAGGGTTAAGTATGATTTCGATCTTACTTGAATTAGCTGAGCACTTTTTCCTACGACAACCTGCTGCCCAGTGTTCCGTACTGCCACATTTGTAACAGTGGTCGCATTTGTTTCCTGTATTGGATGAGTGACACTGCTGGCACTGTCTAACGTTTGTGCTCCTAGGCTGTGATTGGTATTTCCAGTCAGGTGGTTCGGCCATTCTCATGTGCTGAGGCTTAACAGTCTGCTGGAGACTGGCAATGTGAGTGGTGAGGTTCTGCAGAGCCTCACATATAGCCTTGTTACCTTGATCAACTTTATCCATTAATGTGTCTCGTTTGACCGCTCCACCTTGCTTGTTCTTACTGTTTGATGTGTGCATACTGCTTTCTTTCTCCACCTCTGGATCTTCCCCACTAACTGCTGCAACTTTGATCATCTTTGCTCTTGATGCAGCTGACAGCTTATTCCTTCTTTCCATTTCCAGACTGTACACCGCAGTCATTTTTTCCAGAAGAGCCTCATCTGTGATCTTAGGATTTTGCAGGTATAGCTTCACATCAGCTCGGATGGTGTCATCATGGAGGCCAGTGAGTACTGTCTGGAGAAACTGATTTTGGATGAGCTCCGAACTGTACTTCAAACCAGACTGAACTCTCTCTGAAGCAAGAACAAGTTGTCTCAAATCCATTGCTCGCATCAAAAACTGGATTGGAGTTTCTTTTGGCTCCTGTACAGCACATGTGAGCGAGTGATACAACTCTGTGGCATGTTTCTCAATGTAATGAGTCCATAATATTTGCCTGAGAGCTTGCAAAGTCAAATCTACTCTACTCTCAAGATAGCTTTTCAGTTTTGTTCCTGGGGTTATAGCTTGAATGATGGCTTCAACAATGTCTCCTTCATCATAACCCCTCTTCAATGCCCTCTGGATTTGTCTTTCCAAGCTAGTGTATGTTAATTTGTCCTTTTGATTTGGTTCTCCAATTTGTCCCATTATCTTCAGATCCCGTCGGTACAGTGGATGTACAAAAGGGACACTTTGAGTAGCGACAGGGGTGACTCGTGTAGCATTCAGATGAGAAACACTTTCTCTCTGCTCGTCTGAATTACTGGGTGCTATCACATTTTCAGCCACAGGGTGGTGCTCTTGTACCACTTGTTGAGACAACGGGGCATTAGTTTCGCATCTCTTTTGCTTCACTTCATTAATTTTGTCATCTAATTCCAACAACAGAGACATTCCTTCATCTTCTCGTGCAGTAACATCCTCTCCCTCTAAGTACTGGAGAATACGCCGCCTCAGTTTACGAGGTAAGTCTTTTTCACTTTCATCCACGGCTAAACTAAGGGCAGCACAAATCTCATTTCAGATCCGGTGCTAGCAGTTTAAGTAACTTTTTCTCTATCTCCTCAAGAAGTTGCTCCCAATCAGGAGACATCTGTTGTACTTTAGATATGACGAAAAACTTTTACCTTCACTGCCTTTTCTCGGAGGGATGGCACTGCCGTACGCGTTCACGTGGGAGATAGTGAGCGAGGCTAGTCTCCTCTAGCTCGTCCTTCTTTGCAGTATAAACTCCAAACCGGGCGGAAACACCAAGATTATGTTGCACCCTCAGAGAGACATGACTCCATTCTCCTTTTGGCAACTTTATTCTCCTCAGTTCAGGTTTGAAGTTTACAGGCAGTATAGCGTATTGTGGCGAGCTCAGTCACGGAGGAGACAAAGGTTTCTTTGGGAGCACCCGTTTATTTACAACCGGCCCAGAATACTGCCGCTACCTCCCTCCTCCGCGCAACCCAACATAAACAACAAAAAAAGGCGCTCTCTCACCGGAAAACAGTCGCCGAGAGAGCGCGTCACTCATCACCATGACAACAGTAAACAGAACTATAATAACAAAACCCCAAAACAGCCCTGACCCGCTACATAGCCCCCACCTAAGGGGTCAGTCGTCCCCGACAGCCCCATTACCCCACACAAAGTCCTGTAAGTGTCCGGGTGCCTTCTTCTGGTGCACCGGCCGGTCTCGACCGGCGGGGGAAAAGTCACTCGGATCAGAACCTGGGATGTCACCAGCATCCCCTGCCCCGGCGTCGGCCGGAGCGAGCGGTCGATACGGTGAAAGCCTGTCCCGGTGCAACACCACCATGCGCCCTGGGCCCGGCATGCGGATACGGTACACCACTTCCGTTAGCCGCTCCACGACCTCCGCCGGCCCTTGCCAGTGACTGCACAGTTTGGGGGACACTCCTCTCTTGCGAACCGGGCAATACACCCAAACCTTGTCGCCAGGCACAAAAGCCTCCCCCCGGCACTTGGTGTCGTAGGCTCTTTTCTGCCGTACTCCGGCGCTGGCCTGGGCCTGGCGGGTATAGTCGTGAACCACCTGCAGCCGCTCCCTCAGCCTCCTGTAGTAGTCCATCTCTGGCCCACCATTCATCTCCGGCTCAGGGGGGGACCCAAACACCAGATCCACAGGCGTCCGGAGCTCCCGCCCAAACATCAAAGCGGCAGGCGTGCACTGGCTAGACTCCTGAACCGCAGTCCGATACGACCAAAGGACCAGGGGCAGATGTCGGTCCCAATCACGCTGGTGGCGGCTGGTGAGAATGGCAAGCTGGGTAGCCAGTGTGCGGTTAAAACGCTCAACCAAGCCATCGCTTTGTGGGTGGAGCGGTGTGGTTCTTGTCTTCTCCACCCCCAGCCGCCGGCAAATCTCCCCGAAGACCTTCAATTCGAAGTTGCGCCCCTGGTCACTGTGGAGCTCAGCCGGGACCCCAAAACGGGCGAACATCTCCTCCACCAGCCTCTCTGCCGTCGTCGTCGCACTCTGGTCCGGCACCGCGTAGGCCTCCGGCCACTTTGTGAAATAGTCCATCGCCACCAGCACGTACCAGTTCCCTGACTCCGTAACGGGGAAAGGCCCTAGGACGTCCACTCCCACTCGCTCCATCGGGGCCCCCACCAAGTACTGCTGAAGGGGGGCAGTGGAGCGTTGAGTGGGGCCCTTCTGCGCCGTGCAGGTGTCGCAGCAGTGCACGTGAAGTTCCACATCCCGTCGACAGCCAGGCCAGTAGAACCGTCCCCTGAGGCGGCGGAGAGTTTTGGCGGTCCCATAGTGGCCTGCCCCCACCGAGCCGTGGACAAGCTCAAGCACCTGCGACCGCAGCAACCGAGGCACCAACAACTGCAGGAGATCTCTGCCCTGACCGAGGGCCCGCCATCTCCGGTACAGGAGGCCGTCGTGGGTCTCCAGGTTGTTGTGCTGGGAGTAGTAGGCCTTCACCTCGGGCTCCTGACCCGACACCCCCGTCCAGTCTGGGCGTTGCGCCGCCTCCAGCCAGGCCCCCACCTGAACCAACGTCGCGTCGGCCTCCTGCTCCTGCTTCAACTGCTGCGTTGTCAATGGGATCCACCCCCCTCCGCTGGCTGTGGCCTGAGCAGTAGCCACCCCCAGCGCCTCCTGGGCCCGCTCCTCCTGTTGCAGACAGTAGCGGCACTCGACGGCCATGCAGGGCCGTCTGGAGAGGGCATCAGCGTTGCCATGCTGCCGACCGGCCCGATGCTGGATCTCGAAGTCGTAGCCCTGAAGGACCTCCAGCCAGTGGGCCACCTGACCTTCTGGGTGTTTGAAGTTCAGGAGCCAGGTCAGAGATGCATGGTCGGTGCGCTGGAGGAACCGGCAGCCGTGCAGGTATGGCCGGAAGTGCCGCACTGCTAGCACTACGGCCAGCAGCTCCCACCGGGTCACACAGTAGTTCCTCTCGGCTCGCCCCAGAGCACGGCTGAAGTATGCCACCACTCGTTCTCCGGCCTCGCCCTGCTGGGAAAGGACCGCCCCGACTCCTACATTGCTAGCGCTAGTGTCCACAATGAAAGGTTGCCGGGTGTCGGGGTAGGCCAGAACTGGGGCTCTGGTGAGGGCCTCCTTCAGCTGTGCAAAAGCCGCAGCGCAGGCATCACCCCAGCCAAACGGCTGGCCCTTGTCAGTCAGGCGGTGGAGGGGGCTGGCCATCGTCGCGAACCCCTTGATGAACCGACGGTAGTAGGAGGCTAGGCCCAGGAAGCTCCGCAGTTCTTTGACGTTCGAGGGAGTCGGCCAGTCCCGGACCGCAGCCACCTTTGTGGAATCGGTGGCGATACCTTGAGCGCTGATCACATGGCCCAAGAACGTAGTCTCTCTCGCCAACAGCCGGCACTTCGCAGGGTTGAGCCGCAGCCCAGCTCGACGGATGGCGCTGAAGACCTCGCTCAGGTGAGACAGTGCACTGTCGAAGTCACCACCGTGCACCAACAGGTCATCCAGGTACACAACACAGCGGCTACGAGGGATGTTCATGAGCACCCTCTCCATCAGACTCTCAAACGTCGCTGGCGCATTGCAGAGCCCAAATGGCATGACCCTGAACTGCCACAGCCCCTGTCCAATGGTGAATGCAGTCTTAGGCCTTGCTTCGGGGGCTAGCTCCACCTGCCAGTAGCCGCTGCGTAGGTCGAGGGAGCTGAACCAGCTGGAGCCGGTAACGTAATCCAGGGCCTCGTCGATCCGTGGAAGCGGGTATGAGTCCTTCTTGGTGACTGCATTGAGACGGCGAAAATCTACGCAGAACCTCGGGCTGCCATCCTTCTTCCCCACCAGGACCACGGATGCCGCCCATGGGCTGTTGGACGGCTCGATCACCCCAGCCGCAGCCATCTCACGGAGCTTTTCCTCCACCACCTGCCGTTTGGAGAGGGGCAGCCGGTGTGGGCACAGACGGATGGGTTGAGCAGAGCCGGTGTTGATGGTGTGCTGGACCAGCCCCGTCTGCCTGCAGTCTTTGTCACTGGCGGCAAAGATGTCCACATTCTCATCCAGGAGGCACCTCAACCGCTGGCGGTGGTCAACGTTGAGACCTACGCTGCTGCGCTGCCACAGGTCACCAACAGCCTCGGTTGTCTCGGTCGAGGGAGATTTGTCGGGGCTGAGGTGAGTAGAGATGACCCGGAGCCACCGGCACCCGAAATCTGCTGAGCGGCAGCTGCCCGACGCCTGTCTCGTCTGGCTCTGGTCCCCTCCGCTCCCTGCTTTTGATCGCACTGGAGGGCAAGAGTCTCTGTGCCAAGAGTGATAGCCCGCTTTGCGGTGTCGACGCAGGCCCCCCAGCGGGTCAGCAGATCAAGGCCGATGATGCACTGGTCTTGAATGTCAGCAAGCCAGAAGTCGTGCACCAGCTCCAGATCCTTCACTCGGATCCGCAACGGTTTCTTCCCCCGCATGTCAGCCCACTCACCCGTGACCGTCATCAGCTGGGTGTCGGTGGGCGACCAACCCTTCACCAATGGCCCAGACGTTCCAGGGAGCACGCCAGGTCGTATCAGGGAAATGGTGGACCCCGTGTCCACCAGGGCCCGGCATGGCTGGTCCTCAACACAGCAGCTCAGGTAGAGTCCCTTGAGGTACCCAACTCGGCCCACCACCGTGCATCGTCCTTGGAGGGGGGCAGGAAGCTGGAGCGGTGGTCCCCTCGCTACACCGCTCCCTCCCCGTTTCCTTGAGGCTGCGTAGTCCTGGTCTTTGGGGCAGGTGCTGGGCAGTCCGGTCGACGGAGACGCCTCCGGGGCACCGAGGGTTGCAGCTGGCCTATCTCGGCAACCTCCCCCTCCCCGTCGCAGTCTGCGACTCTGATTTGGGGACAGTTTGGGGGGGGCACCTGCTGGTTAGGTTGCGAGGTGAACACCAGCTCGGCCCTCTCAGCCTCAAGGAGCGCCTCACGGAGAGTTTGAGGCATGGCCAGGCGAACGTGTTGACGTAGTCGCTCTGGAAAAAGTCCTCGCAGAAAAGCATGCAGGCTAAGCTCCTCACGGGCTGCTGCTGGGAACTCCGGGTAGCCATGACGAGCATGCAGCAACACGTCCGCTGCAAAGGTGCCCAGGCTCTCCCCCGGCCGACGGCTCCGGTTGGTCAGCTGCTCTCTGCTCTGATCAGTGGAGTGCCGCTGCCCGAATCGCCTCTCGAGTGCTATGGTGAGGGTCTGGAGCTCATGCTGCTCTGACGGGGCTAGGTCAAGGAGTACCTGCAGTGCATCTCCTTCCAATGCTAGCGCTAAGTGTGTAGCAGCCTCTTCATCGCTCCAGCCATTATGCCTCGCGGCTAGCCGTACTTGTGAGAGGTAGGGCTGTAGCGGGGTTAGCCCGTTGTATTTCGGTACCTTAGCTGGCGTTGCAGGCGTCACTGCCCGCTGTCGGGGGCTCGGTGTGTCGGTCGACAGAGGCAGCCCATGAAGCATTGCCCTAGCGTCTATCGCGACGGGCCGCTGCCGCGGTGCGCTCGCGCCGTCGGGACCCGTCAGGGGACTTACATGGCCGCTCACTTCCTCTCTCCTCGATCGCCAGCTTCCCAAGCAGCGGATGCTCTCCTCGACAGCTTGCTCCAGCCTCCGAATGTCTCTCTCCATTATGGCGAGGGTGAGCAATCCCACTTCTGACACCAATGTGGCGAGCTCAGTCACGGAGGAGACAAAGGTTTCTTTGGGAGCACCCGTTTATTTACAACCGGCCCAGAATACTGCCGCTACCTCCCTCCTCCGCGCGGCAACCCAACATAAACAACAAAAAAAGGCGCTCTCTCATCGGAAAACAGTCGCCGAGAGAGCGCGTCACTCATCACCATGACAACAGTAAACAGAACTATAATAACAAAACCCCCAAAACAGCCCTGACCCGCTACAGTATCATCAGCAAAACATCGCTCTCATGTCTCAGACACTGTTTTTTTCCTTTCTGCGCTTACTGATGACATCACTCGTCTGAACTCTAACCTCTGGTGCTAGTAAACTACAAAAATTAACTAGAAATGTGTCCAAAAACAAAACAATATTAAATAAGAATAGTCTTTAGAGATTTTTCCAATGATTCAGAAAATGCAAGTTCTATAACTACTTTTAGAGCGCAACAAATACACTAACTCTTTTTCCCGTCCAATATAAAGCATGATTATTAAACATGATCACATGTTTGTGTGTCCCTCACCCGCCCTTTTAAGTGACTCTTAAAGATGGGTAGACTTGTACTTTCCCTCACTGACAGTGGAAGACTATTCCAGAAGCTCACTCCCTGATGATGACATGATCTGTAGAGGTTTTAGCTTTGCTTATTTCAGCTTTTCTGATTTTGTCCATTTTTGTTTTTATGCAGAATTGTGACGTCATGTGATAGCTGAGTTCAAATACTGCAGACAAACCGGATAAAGCAATTTAAACATGTTGCAGGACCGAAAAAAGGGAAGAGGAAGCAGGTAGCATTTAAGCTCTGTCACTAATTCAATTAACAAAGCTAAATCACTCCAGAGTTCTGCATGAACTCAGAGTCAGGACAGCATAAACCAACTCAACTGTATGCAATTCACTCTACTGCTGCTGACACGTGCTTTCATCTTTAACCCTTACAAATATTTCTATTTACCTTTCAAATCATTTCTTTTAAATCTGCACAGAGAAATCTGAGTTTATTTTGACTGCTTAATCTTAAATTTACAATCTTTCATGCATGTAGTTAGAAAGTTAACTACTCAATCACTACAGTGAAGACATCGCTGAGCCCTTTAAGGGTTTGTAAACTACTTAAAGTTGAGTGGAAACATCTGCACAACACATGACTTAGATTTGAAGGTCACAATCAGCCGTTTACTGTTTTACATATTGTTAAGTCTAATTGTTGAATGTTGTCATTGTGTTTCATAAATTTGTAAGTCTGAGTTCAATCTATAGGATCAAGACATTCCTTTGATCCTGACCACCTCTCCAACCACTCTGTGCTGGGGGAGGTTTTATTGCAGATACATCTATCTGGAAGATTCTGTTTGTTTGGTAAGCTTCCTGCCCTTTTATATGGCTTCACTGTGTTGTGCATGGTGAACCAATACAGGAATTGAGCCATATATTGGGTGTGGGGGAGATTACCATTTTATGACCGAGGATTTTGTTAGAAACAGTTGTGATCAGGAAGTTACGCATACAGAGAGACACACACACATTCTCACATGCTTACACACACACACACGTTCTTGCACATGCATACAGGTGCTTACACATACACACACACAGTGCCTTGTCTTAGAACCACTGGGGGGTTTTACGGTGGGAGGGGCTTTTGCTTTGATGCGTATTGTGTGAACTGTTTTTGCCAATAAAAGGCAGCGAGCGGAGGCTGGAGTCGGGGTCATTTGTGATAGGATTTGAAGTGCGTTTCTGAGATACCGACGAGTTCTCCCTTGCGCAAGTAAAATCGATCGATCGCTGACTGTCTTGTTTTCCGTTCTTCATGAGGAATAAGTCTCTAAACTAGCGGGGCATGTGGAAACACAGACCCAACACATATTTAAATTTCAAATTAAACAACCATTTCTGCCAGCTTCCACACTTCAAAGGCCAAAAATGATTGCCTAAAGATGTGGAAATTTGGCTTAACTTTCCTTGAAAGAAACTTTATTTATCTGCAAGTTGGAGCATTTAAGTACAGAGACATGAAAGGAACCCCACAGTGCCAAGTATCCAGACTTAGAAAAACAGGAAAGGCAACATGAAACTGAACTTAAAGTCCAGAGGTGGGACCAAGTCATTGTTTTGCAAGTCTCAAGTAAGTCTCAAGTCTTTATCCTCAAGTCACAAGTCAAGTCTCAAGTAAAGTCAAGCAAGTCAGAGTCAAGTCGTAAGTCAAGACAGACAACTTTCAAGTCAAGTCCCAAGTCCGAAACTTTGAATTTCAAGTCCTTTCAAGTCTTTTTTTTAACCCTCTGGGGTCCCGGGTATAATTGGCCGTTCTTGACTACTTTTGATTTTACCTCTATATTTCACCTTTAAAATATGTTTTTCTTGCCTTGTTTGGTATCTTTATTTACAGCACAACCTCAAATATCTGAAATTTGAGTTATTTTTTTCATTTTGGTATACTATATTAGCACAGTTGATCTAAATTCAGACAAAAAATTCAGAATCCGAGTAGAAAAAAGTTATATTTTTTTACATGTTTAACGAATCATTTTCATAACTTGAAATGCAAATAGAAATTGTACATTTCTAAAAATTATGCACAAGTTTTGCAAACAACAAAGTTATATGGTACTATTTACCTAAAAATGCAGCCAAGGCCTCAGGCATTTTTTATATAACCATTTAAATCTATTTACAGAACAATCAGGTGTGCTGCATCAAATAAGAAGGCACACAAATTATTTGTGCCAGTCCAAAACATGTAGTTTGTGTTCAGTATAAGACAGAGGAGAACACCACAGGCCTAAACCCTGCAGGTCTGACAACTGGAGGTGCAACAGTCCAGTTTTCCATGTGGAAACAGCGTTTACACTGGAATCTGCCTTTGACAGCTTTTTTAGATCAAATATGAAATTCAGCAGTCTAACCGACACACAATACAAAACAATAACTACACAACAAACTAACTATAGCCTCCAAACACGCTAAACGTCACTAATGTCTCACATATGAAAACTCGCTCTCTCTTTCTTTCGCTCGCCCGCTTTCCGTGGCGGGTGTCACTCCTAAAAACTTCCCCTTCTCCCTAAACAACCAAATGTCACATGTTGCCTTATCATTTTTTTGATTGGCTGACATGGTAAACTCTAACACCAATAGGGAAGGGGTGTTTTTTCTTTTTCTTTTTTCACTCGCAAGTGGAGAGCGTATGCTAGGCTGTCTGTAGAAAACGCCGTTTTTGTTTAGCATCCCTGTTGAGAATAACCTTTGCAAATAAACAACAGCTAATAACAAGATCAAAATATTTTATTTGATGTATTGACATAAATGACAGAAGAAAAAGGCCATGTATAGCAGGACTACTCAATTACACACTAAGGTGGGCCAGATTTTCTAACCAAAAAAAAAATTCCCAGGCTCAGACATGCAAAAGTTAAACACGACCATACACTAATTGCAAATTGAACACAGTGATTTTGAATTGTGATGTGATGGTAAAATAAATATTTGTCAGTCTAAACTGGGTTAAATCTACTGGGTTAATGATGGGAGGAGACGGAGAGAGACTGAGTACAGCTACAGAACCCACTTTCTGAAACGGACCCTGCTCACCATTCACCGACAATTCTGAGCTAACAAGTTGCATGTTATTCTTGGATGCGCTTGCAGGACCGGATTTAAAATAGCATGACAAACATATCATACCTGTTAAAGCCAAACAGTATCATCAACGTAGCCCGAAGAACATTTGCTAATAAGATGAAGTTAGCTAAGTCAGCTATTTCATCGTAGCAAAAACAAAAAAAAGCACCACTTACCGTTCTTTATGCAACTTCAAATGTCGGACAAAGTTGGAAGTTGTTCCATCTCCGTCTGTGATTCCCTTCTTGCATGTTTTGCATATTGCATTTCGTTTTTTGTTGACTACTTTGTAGTTTATGTACCCGAAAGAAATTACTCTTGGGAGCATTGAGCGTTTTTGTTCTTGTTTTTTTCAAATCTGGTTAATTTGATTGGCTGTGCTACAGCCCACGCTCACATACATACGGAGTGTGGTAAGAATGAATGAATGAATAAAGTGAATTAATGGTCCACACTTTTTATATAATATGTATGTTAAATTTTAGATTTGGGTAAAATATCAAGTCTTTTCAAGTAAACAGGTTCAAGTCCAATTCAAGTCACTGGTGTAAAAGTCCAAGTCAAGTCACAAGTCTTACAACCTTTTTTCAAGTCAAGTCTAAAGTCATAAAATTAATGACTCGAGTCTGACTCGAGTCCAAGTCATGTGACTCGAGTCCACACCTCTGTTAAAGTCTGAGATGGGGTTATAGACCCTGACCGACTCCCACAAGACATGACACTGTAAACCAGCTGTTATTAAACCCTTGTTTAGTGAGTTTAAAGGTTCTGAACCCCTAAAAGCTTATGAAGATTTTAGCTGGTTGCTAATTCATTTTTCTCTTTGGCAACTAAAACCCACTTTTTCACAAGTCCTGTGACATACACCTGTCACACACCTGTCAGGGGTGTATCCCAGCTGTTGCTTGTGACAGCAGGGATAGGACACCCTTTCACAGCTTCAATCCCACATGATGAAAACTCACTCTTTAGTGCATTTAAAAGTGGCCCACTTTAATCTTAGGCAGGCTGAACCAGTGAAACTAATTTTTCTCTTGGTGCAAAGACTTTGATATAGAACATTTAATCTCTGACATATCTTAATATAAGAAAATGAAGTGCAATTTCAACAATACCTCTCAGTTTTCTGCATGACTCATGTGTAAAATAACAGGAAAAAAGTTCTAATACTTATTGCACATAATGTTGTCTATAGTAGAAAACTTGGTAGATATGGTAGATACTAGGAAGAACAGGAACTTTTTTTGTTTTTTAAATGTTTATCTATTATATAACTTTGGTGTAGTATGGATGGTAATGGGGGGCAGGGCGTCTTTATTAACAGAAAAAGCTGTTAAACGACAAAATACAAAAAAAAATAAAAAAAATACAATGCTTTCCAGTGGGCTGCAGTGGAATCTTTGCAGGCCCCGGGCTTTATGTTTGACACTACTTATGAAGATGGAGTAGAACCTAGCTCCATTTAGTGTGCTAACATGCTAACATTAGCAAATTAACACAGAGCATGTTTGGCCGTAAACCAAGTTACTGGAGAAACTCCAAAGCTGACGAGATGACGGCACTACATTAAAAAGCCAGAGGATCACTAAACTGGTTGTGTTTCCTCCTTAGGCAAGCAAGATATCTAAACCCAACAATTCCATTTGTTAAGGAGAAAGAAGTTATTCAAGCCAACCTGCCCTGTGTGAAAAAGTAACTGTCCCCTAAACCTAATAACCTGTGGTGCCACTCTTGGCAGCAGGAACTGGAATCAAGTCTTTGTGATAACTACAACAAGTCTTTTACACCATTGTGGAGGAATTCTGGCCCACTCATCTTTGCAGAATTGCTTTAATTCAGCCATATCGGAGGCTTTTCAGGATGAATGTCCAGACTTTGACTTGGCAACTCCAAAACCTTCGTTTTGTTTGTTTGAGCCAATCAGAGGTGGACTAGCTGCTGTGTTTTAGATCATGCTGCTGCATAATCAGAGTGCTTTTAAACTCCAGGGCATGAACTGACGGTCGGAGATTCCCTTTCAGGGTTTTCTTGTATGGAGCAGAATTCCTGGTTACCATCAGTCACAGCGAGTCATCCTGAAGCAGCAGAGCAACCCAGACCATCACACTACCACCACCGTGTCTGACTCCTGCTGTGATGTTCTCTTTATGAAACGCTGTTGGTTTGATTGTAGATGTAACAGGATTCAAACCTTCCAGAAAGTTCAGCTTTTGTCTCATCGATCCTTGTGGGTTTGATTATCATTCGGGATTAATAGAATCTTAAGTTTTTCACTGATTGAATAATTACTTGCAGACATATCAGTATAAAAGAATTTGCTTGAGGCAGCTGTGGACACGATGACTGGTGCCTGATATCCATCATAGCCACCTCTTAGCTCAGGGCCTGCAAAACAAGCAGCTTGACTCCACCAGTTTTAACCGGTTAGATAGATGCACATTCTCATATAAAGCTCTGTGAACTGCTAGGGAGGCTAAGCTCTTCTGGAAAGTTGGCTGCAGCAAACTGTCTTAATCATTCAATGCTTTGATAAATAATAATCAAAAGAAGAAGTGTTTCACTGGTGATTCCTCAAGGTGGATAAACAAACACTTTATCAGTCAGAATATTTTCCTAGATGTTTGTTGGCAGATATGATATGATATAGTCAGCAGTGGTTTTCTCCTTGAATTGTCCCACGGAGGCTATTTTTGGTCAATCTCTTTCTCATTCTTGAATCATGACCTCTGACCTTCACTGAGCCAAGTGAGGCCTGCAGTTTTTCAGATGTTGTTCTGGTTCTCCTGTGACCACCTGGAGGAGTCGTCCATGTGTTCTGTTGAAGTGATTTCTTGAGAGGTCTGGCAGTGAAACTAAACTTTTTCAAAAAAAATTGTCTTTATTACATTCAATTCATGAATCATGGGGGGATAACTACTTTTTTTTACATGAGGCAGGTAGGTTTCGGATAGCTGTTTTTCCCAAATAAAAGAAATCATGATTTAAAAACTGTGTTTGTTCAGGTTATCTTTGTCTAATGTTAAAAAAAAAGTTTGATGATCTGAAACATCTAAGCGTGATAAATGGCCTGTATTTATATAGCCCTTTACTAGTCCCTAAGGACCCCAAAGCGCTTTACACATCCAGTCATCCACCCATTCACACACTGGTGATGGCAAGCCTCGCACTGACAGAGGCAAGACTGCCGGACACTGGCGCCACCGGGCCCTCTGACCACCACCAGTAGGCAACGGGTGAAGTGTCTTGCCCAAGGACACAACGACCGAGACTGTCCAAGCCGGGGCTCTAACCGGCAACCTTCCGATTACAAGGCGAGCTCCCAACTCTTGAGCCACGATCGCCCACACTCGCAAATATATGCAAGTCCCCACAACCACACCACACCACACTACACAAACACACAAAAAAAATCTCTGTATTTCACTCTGGTCCATTTTGGTAGAAAGACCAAGTGACCAGCTTTCCACCAGCTAACAGCTAAACACTCAACACACACACTCAGTTTTTACCATATGTTTATTATGAAAAGGCAGCGCTGTCCAGCTTAGCAGTGCAATACCTGTCACTACCCAAATGTGCAAAATATTAATACCACTGTGCATCTGACACAGTAGGCAGGTATCTGGCTAATGGTGTGGTGTGGGGGAGTCTGATGGTTCCTCCGGATCTCACAGTTAGCAGAGCTTAGAAAACATCAAACACAAAAAACCTTGTTGGTGCTGATTTCATTTTGAGGCCAAAGTATACAGAAGACGAGAGTTATAACTACACACAAAAGATATTTTACACATTTTCTTCTGACCACAGCACTTTTTTTCATTCGAGGCTGCCAATGATTACTGGATTTGTTTCAACTCTTGGCTGCGTTTTTTACGCTTTTGTCCAAATTTGTTCCTAGATATTACCACACTGACATGGGGCTTCCCTGTTATAAAAAAAATATTAGTCATTAAGGTCAGGATTTTATGAAGAAAGTTTTCCGGTCCTGCATGATTACATCAGGGTGTTATTTTAATCGGTCGTGGTTTCACTGCCTTTGAAAACAGTTTTTAAAAGTTAGATGTTTCCACGGAAACTCCAGAGAAGCACGAGTGAAACCATAAAAACCAGGGAAGCTGTTTGGCCCTCAAGTCCAGCAGCTGAGTTGTACAGCTTGATGCGTCCTTCGACAGAGGGATAAACTTTTTTTCTTTGTGTGATGTATCTTGACACGACTGAAATGTCCAAATCCCCTGGAAGCAAAAGAAACAGGTGTGAAAAGAAGCACCTGAAAAAATTAAAGCAAGCGCAAGACTAACAAAACCCTCACCGCTGTTATGTTTGAGGAACCCGTCTTTAATCATCGAGAATCCATCGCCTCCTGTCACCATGTACGACGGCAGCACCACCTTGTAAACCATCTCATTCTCGACGGGTTCATAGACAGGAACCCGGCATTTGGTGCAAAGGATGCTGAGGCTTTTGACGCGATGCTGCGGCGGTTTGGAGAGGTCAAATTCTACACGAATTCCTGTTGGAGGAAACAGAGACACTATCAATCTGAATCAGATGTACTGTACGGGTAGCTGGAGAGTAAGAACAGAGAACGTTCTCTCCAGCTCCTTATACATGTGGAATATGTATAATGTGGAGAGAGAGTCTTGACACAACAGAGAACTCAGGTTCTCTCTGGTGCTGACTAATTCCTGGGATTGAAACCAACCGGATGATGATATTTCTAAGTTCTTGTCCAGTTTCTAGTACTTGGACGACATTTGAGGCACGCTGTGCTTTTCAACACAGGATTTAAGTAAGGAGGGCACAATCTATCAAATGTAGCTTATGTTCTGTACATCCAAAAGACAAGACTTTGCTTTAAGTTTTCTCAATGGGGCAAATGTTGATGGCACAATCTAAAAACTAAGTAATGACACCATCTACATGTACACTGAGTCCATCTTTCCAGGTCAAACTTTCACAGTTCTCCATCTGAATGAAGAGGAGAGTGTAACTTTAAACCAGAATATCATTGATGCAGTAGCTCATGTGGCTCAGGATCCTTCACAATTCACAAGTTTTTATAAAATAACAAATGTGGCCAGTTTGGGTGAAAAACCCATTTGGTGAACACTGTATGGAAGTTGATTAGATTCTGACCAATAATATAGTAGGGGGTGCCACTGTGAAATTTGGAGAGATAGCCGCCTCGAAATGGCTTAAGCTCATTGTTCCTTTGGCCGGATGAACTAAAAACTGTTCTCATAAGCTGAACACAAGCAGGTATTTTAAAAGGGAGAGCAAATCCAAAGCAGCAGGGATGGGTGGGCTGTAGAAAAGTTATCTATTGTAAATGGTAAATGGCCTGTATTTGTATAGCGCTTTACTTAGCCCTAAGGACCCCAAAGCGCTTTACACTACATTCAGTCATCCACCCATTCACACACACATTCACACACTGGTGATGGCAAGCTACATTGTAGCCACAGCTGCCCTGGGGCGCACTGACAGATGATAATAAAACAGATTGGTTTTATTATCCAAGATTTATTATCCAAAGCAAACCCAATGTTCCCACAAAGATTTCTTTATACTTCAGGGCTTCTCAAAAAGTTCAGGTTAAACAGATTTAGATGCTTTACTGAACTCTTCCCATCCGGTACCATCGTCATATTAAAAATTGAATTTGTCCAAAATGAGATGCAATCGATCAGACCCAGTTCTGGATGTAATGAGTAAAATGCATGCCAAATATAAGTTTAGCTCATCTACTCTTTGTGGAGGTGTACAGAAGTTGTACAGAGATACACAGGAAGATGGTGTTGAAGGGGGACAGTGGCCAAATTTAGAGAATGTATGGTTTTTATATTGACATTGGGTAACCTATTGAATCTTATATTGGACAACCTGAAATTATGAAGTGAAAGCGCTGGAGGGAAAATACATAAGTTTTTGTACCAACAAAATCACAATTGTGCACTTCGAAGCTGCACCAGAGTAAAAGTCAGAGGATCACATGGTTCCACTGGATATCAATTTAAGATTGAGTGCCAAAAAACTGTTGATAATTCTGTCTGAACCAAATAACCAGAGTAGATGTAAACGTGCAGATACCGGACACTTGAAGGAACTCTCCGGTGCTCTGGCCGTATCGTTCCACCGAGTGTTCGAAGGCTTTCCTCAGCGTGGAGCCCTTTAGCTCCACCAGGTCAAATGTTCCGCTAAAGGGTAAGACGGCTATCAGGTCCTCCATTGTGATTGAACCTATAGAAAATCAATCACAGAAAACAGTTTTATAAAATCCTCTTGACACAAATCAGAAACTGCTTTGAAGAAAAATCCCAAGTAGTCAATGACAGGTTGTCCTAACGTTCTGACTCTGCACATGAAATACAGCTCTATGTTTATTTGACTTCACCGTTCCTCGTGCGCTCGTCGATAGATGCCCGAACGCCTCCTCCATTCAAGATGCAGGCGCTGACGTGGTTCCACTGGATATCATTTGAAAAGCTGATGTAGTTGTCAAGCTGAGGAACAGAAACAGGAAGCAGATTTCCTCGGTCATACGTGGGTCTATTGCATGTTGCTACAACTTCTCTGCTTCTGACAGATGTATATGATAGCTGTTGTTATAGTGCTTTTATACTGTTTAGTTCATAGTTCTGGAACTTTGGAACAGATAGCACTGCCTACACTGCTAAACTGGAGTCACTCTGAAGTTTGATTCATGGAGATGATACTAACCGCTAACCCTCAGCTACAAGCCTCTGAGAGCCAGGAGGAGGAACATAATAGTACTCAAGTATTTCTATAAAGGCTCACCATGGCGTCACAGATGAGGTTTCCCAGGTTGCATTCCTTAAAGCGGCAATCGTGAGTCGACCCATTCAGGAAGACCAGAGTCTTTCCCACCACCTGAGCAGAGTAGTTGGCCAGATTCTTCTTCCATTCCTCCACATCAGCCAGCACCTCTGAATCTGTGCAAGACATTATTCCGTTTTAAAAACAGTCAAGCAGTTAACAGTTTTAAAAGCCTGCTTTACTGTTTTGACACCAAGCTCCTACTCTACACATCATTTACATAACCCACTCTGTCTGAGCGACTAAAATCCACTCCACTCCATCCAAGCTCCCTGCTTTTCTTTTACAATCTTCTGATATCAAAAATGATAAACAATCTGATAAAGATACGATGTCTGTTTGTAAAAAGCAGAGCACGACAGCAGCTAATTTTATTTGCAAGCATACACAAGGTCATAAAAATACTTCCAGACAGAATCCTCAGGCTAATAACAAGATCGGGACTTTGAGTGTGGATCCTCAGAGGTGGTTGTGGTTCAGGAGGCTGATCAATCCACCCACTAATTTGAAGGTTGGTGGTGGCCAAAAAGTATGTTTGGGCAAGATACTACTGCCTGTGTTCATCAGACCGTGAGTGTTGGACAGAAAGAACTTAGACACAGAAAAACATTCTGGTATGACTGGGTGAAGCTTCAACAGAAAAGTGCTACATAAGAACCAGCACATTTAATAAGTCCTTGCTCTCCCCATAATCCACAATTTTCAGCATAGCAAGTATAAAAGATGGACGTAGAGACTGGATCTAAACAATGAAGTCAGTATGTAAGTGCCTTTAACCTGGATTCTTTCTAATGATCAGCAGGGGACACCTCTGGTTGCAAAAGAGAAATATAATTGGAAAATGGTCCTTGCCTCCCTTATCTGTGACCTTAAAGACTTTTCTGATGAACTGATGGTATCAAATTGTAGTTTCAAACTGTACTGAATACAAAGGAAGGCTTATTTGATTTCTATGTAAATTATGGCCAACATTACACTAATGGAAGACGGCAGCGAAAGTGAGCGCACTCATCTTTTTTATGCCTTCTGTAGCACAGTAATAGACATGGCATGTTCTTTTAACATCAACGGCTGTGCAGCTCGGAAGGTGTCCCAGGGGCTTTTGTGCAATTCATAAAATTTAAAACCAGAACCATAGCACAAAAATGGCAAAATACATTCAGAGAATTTGAGCTCTGAATGTGACAGCCAACCAGATTTGTCCAATTTGCACCAAGTAGAAGATAAAAGATTCCACAAACTCTCTCAAAGAGCATTCAGATTTCGGCTGCTGAAGCAAAACATCCACAAAAGACACCAGAGATCCCTCATGTGCCCTGTCACCCTGTGACAACTGCAATCAGAAATCCTCCAACAGCACAAAGACGGCACGAAGAACCTGGTAAAAAACAGAAAACGAAGAACAAAGATGGCAGACTCTGCTTCATTACCCTGTTTGATGCTGCTGTTCAGGAGGATGGGGTTTCCAGTTGACTTCACTACATTCCCAGCATCATCAAAAGAGACCTTCAGATAACCCAGATATTTTCCAAAGGCATAGGCCTGCACAACAGGAACCTTTCGCCCGTCCTCTGAGTTCACCATGAAGGGATACGGACCGACTGGGACTTCAGTAGAAGGAGGAGTTCCTGAAAAACAGAGCAGAAAAAACAAAGGATGGAAAGTAAAAAATGATAAGTTTTCTGAATATAAACATCCTCAGCAGATCTTCAGCTCTTTGTGTCAAAGGGCACATTTGAAAAGATTCGCCCTCCATGGGAAGCTTCCAGGAAGGGAGCCTCAAAACTACAGCACAGAACGGGCCTTCTGAAGTCACGTGACCTGGGCAGATGGCTCAAAGAGCTTCTTGTAGTCTGATATCAACTCAGTTTGATCGGGTAGATTAAACTCCTTTGTGACATCACTCAGAGACAAAGATGTGAAATCTGCACTTATAAATATTCATTCGTTCATTCAAAGAAATTCCAAACAGTTCTCTTTTTTTACTCTCCTGTTTTTCAGTAACATCCTTTCACTGCTCTGAAGTCTAATCTGTGCATTCGTGACACTACCAGGGGAATGTTTTCCATCACGAAGAGGTTAAAGACTGAAAAAGAGCAACGCTCAGAATATGCACTAACCAACGCTGATTAATGATGCTTGCCTGTCTAAACACGAGTCCAATGGGCTGTGCAGGATTATCTGCACAACAGGAAGACACCGTCACCCTTCAAGGACTCTCTTCCTTCCTGAACCCCAAACAGTGATGAAGTGCTGCCCAAGCCTCTAAGTGAAGGCAGTTCCACACTGCAGACAAACAACTCTGTGCGGTTAGAAGTCCAAACCTCGTCTTGCCCACGCAACACTCCAGAGTTATTTATAAGAGGCTCACTCACACAGACAGCCTGTTTAGTCCAAAACGAGTCAGAAGGATGAAGACTCAAAGTTTCCTCTCATGAAGAAACAAAGACACGCCTCACAGAGACGGACTGCGGGAGAATGAAATGCATGAAGCAAGATGTAAATGATTTTGCTCATGAAAATGCATGAAAGAGCAAAGCCACAGCCGCAGATCTGAGCTGCTGGATGGATGAAAAATCAGGTCAACATTTTTACCTCCTGACCATTAACAGAGCAAAATCAGCTGAGGTATGAGTAGTATTTTACCCATCTAAGTAAAATCTGTTGTTTCGGATAAAATGCTAATCAGCATTGTAGGGCATAGAACACCGACAGACCACTGAAACAGACTACTTAAAAAAACAGAAACATTAAAAACAAGCAAAATAAACTTTATTTAAATGCATTAAATAACCTGCTGATCAGTTTTAAATCATTAAAAACTGCCTGCACCTTCAGTAATAGTGTGAGCCTCACAGTGTAGGTGACAGATGTGACAGCTGTATCCGCTTTCCTACCTGTATACAGGAACGTGTTGGTGTGTCCGCCGATGACGACGTCGACCCCACGGACCTTCTTGGCGATCTTCTTATCCACAGTGAAGCCAGAGTGACCGAGAGCGATGATCTTATTGATCCCCAGAGTCCGAAGTTTTTCCACCTGTACCTGTAGAGAGGTCACCTCGTCCAGGAACTGCAGGTGAGGTCCTGGGGATAAACATTGGCACCGGTCAGTTTGTCCATGTCAGTCTGCTTTTCTGCCAAATCCAAAAAACAGCACAGGCACTATTTTCATATTTATGTCTGTGATTTATCATAAGTAACAGTTATTTCTGCTGTGACCAACAAACTTCTGTGAAGAGGAAGAAGAATAGAGTATTTCTATGTCCTGTCCTTATTTCAGTGTTCATGCAGGCCTGAAGACCATTTGGTGGCCAACAGATAAGGATGTTTTTACAGCTGTTAGAGAGGTGGAAGAAAGCATGTCGACTTAGATAACAAAGCATATTCATCCCATTGTAAGGAACAATAAATGGTGTATGTTCCAAAACCTGGGACCAGCCATCGCAGCACATTCAGACCCGGAAGTCTTCAGGAGCCCCAAAACATCGCAAGCAGATCTGCAGCCTTCATGTCAAAGGGCACATCTGAACAAATCTGACCTCCACAGGAAGCTTCCTGGGGAAAAAAAGACTCAAGTACGACACAGAATGGGGCTTCTGAAGTCACGTGACCTGTGCAGATGGATGAAAGGTCTTCTTGTCTGGCCACAGCCCCAGCTGACATTTTTGAAACAAAACAGCTTTAAGAAGAACTTCACAGCAACCGTGAAGCATGGCAGTGGAAATGTTCTGCTGTGGGGTTTCTCCACTGCGCCAGGGTGCAGTCATTACCAGAACACACCTAAAATGCATCGTACTTTAGATGTTTTATTTGATGGTTGTTTCCAATCTTGTCCAGTGAAACACTTTGTAACCTTGATTTAAAAGGATCTTAATAAATAAGATGAATGGAGGATTATGGAAAGGCCCAAATCAGAGCTTGGGTTTTAATCCGCATGAAATGCTGTGGCGTTATTTTCAAATTAAAGGTTGATCCCACTTCCTGATACCAGTTACTTCCTTTCACTGGAAAACACTACATCCACTGATGTATTTGTTCATTAATAAACCATTAAACAGTTTCCATGGGGTTTTTTTCACATTACTGTAAATGTGTCAGAAGCTCAGAGGAGCCACTTACCAGGCTTGGAGAGAGCTGGTGTTTCCTGTGAGGTGTACCCCACCACGCCCACCATCTCTTTGCCAATGGTAAATATCTTATAAGGTAAATAAGTGATCCCAAACGTTGCGTTCAGAGTGTGGTCCGGTTTGATGTTAGCACTGAGAACGGGACACTTGATCTGTTCCAGGAACGGTTTCATGAGTCCTTCGACTCCGTTATCGAACTCGTGATTCCCAAAAACCTGAAAAAGAAAACAAAGAATGAAGAGCTCGGACTGATCAGCAGAAGTTGGTTGTTACTCCAAACACCCCACCAACCAAGCTCACGCTGTGTCCTTCAGTTTCTTCTGGTTTCAACCACTATAACTGCCTTCACATCAGCCACGGCCATGAAGCCGTCCACTCACCTCCGACTAAAATCGCGGAACCTTCTCAAACATTGCTTTCATATGAAAAACCTTCTCTTGCTTTTGAACCTGTTCTGGTTATATAGACAGAGTTTCTTCTGAAAACTTAATTATTTTATTGTTTCAGTGTTTGGGGCTAAAATAAAACTCCTGCTGCAGCTGGATAGTGTAGTGGTAAGACCACACACCTTTGGAGCGGAAGCCGCAAGTTTGATTCCCTCCCAGTATACAGTAAGGGTCCTGGCTAGGCCCCCCATGCCAAAAGACCAAACCATGGAATGCCGCGGCTACGTCTGCAGCCTGTCCGCAGCTCGGACACGACACATTTCACTGCATGTTGTACTCTGTATGATTGTGTACGTGGCCAATAAAGCTCCTTTCTTCTTTCTGTGTGCACTTCCTGCACTTCTTTAAACTCACCACAGGCCTCAAACCTTCATACAAAGAAAACTTTAACCTTGTTAAACTGCCCAGGTGACACTTCTGTTTCTGGTGATCAGAGTTGAGGAAACAACTCGGAGACCAAACAGCAGAGTTAGTGGAACAGTCCGCCACATTTAAGCCTGGAGGTGGCTCATCAGCTCACAAGCACTTATTTAGGAGTTTGCCATCATTTGCAGGATTGTACACCTTGAATTCAGCTGCTGATGTGACATTTTGTGCAGAAACGTCTAGTAAAACACTTTGAAGGTGAATGATGACAGGAAATGAGCTGATGGAGGGGGAGGAGTTTCCAGGCCAAACCAAAAACCTTTGACAGGGGCAAAGATGACCTTCAAATTCGGATGGTGGGAGTTAAAGTGGGTGTAGTGTTTCACCAAATTGTTTTGCCTTATGGTAACTTGCTTTGTTGTGTACTCACAGTGAAGTTTTTCATGTTTTCACATAAATTAATTAAATGTAATGTGTTTTTATTTTTCATTCATGAACTTTTATTCACCTGTGGAACATTTAGCTCTCTTGGCCGCTAGAAACAAATCCTTCTTCCTACTTTCACAATTTAAAAGACAAAATGTTTAGACTTGCTGAGCCAATAAAAACGCACTTTTGTTACCCGCCAAAAGTAAATCAAATGGAGACTCTAAACTTGGATCTCTGATTCTGTCTGAGAGTTAAAAAGCAAAGAGAGAAGAAGCTTATCTGTCAATGATTAATTAGAGGAATTAAAATCGAGTCCAGCCTTTAAACCTGAACCAATAAATCAAGCCTTTCACTGAGTGCAGTCCTGCGTGTGCCTCTCCCAATAAAAACCAGAACGATGATTGGACCCCACCATCTCTGCAGAGATGGAAATTGTGTTTGAGATGCTTATATTCCTGCTCTTCATCTTCACGCTAACATTTCCATAAAGCCCCTAAAGACATAGAAGCAATTAGGATTTTGCAGTAATGTATTTGGGTAATTATCAGATCACAGCGTCCGAATGCCCGGGAAGCTTCACGTTACAGAGCCGGGATCCTCCCTCAAGCCTCCAGCTCTTACACTAACTCAGGGACAGCAGCACCACGCACTCGGGCTGGTGCGCTGACCTGGTGCACATGTGTGTGTGCTCTCCAGATGTGAGTAAGCAGCTCTCTCTCTGCCTGTTTTGTGCTTTTTTCTTCAAACTTTGGATTTTATCAGCTCAGAAACATTTTCTAAACTTCCTGCTCAGCGGGGGGGATTTCAGTCCTCCTCTGCACTTCATCAGACCCCCCCCCAAATCCTTGTTTATCTGGCACCAGAAAGCAGGTGAAGGAGGTGGAAGGGGGGGTCACGTCTGTGTGGGACGGGTAATTACGATCACTACCACAGAGAGTAATCTGATTACTCAGCATTACTCAGTTAACCCAGCATCTACAGGACCTGAACAGCGGAGCTGGGCAGCACAGGAGGCGCTCCTACCGTGGCATCGTAGCGCAGCTTGTTCATGAAGTGTGCCGCCTCGGCCCCCTTGTAGAAGTTGAACCACACGGTACCCTGGAACTGGTCCCCGGCGTCCAGGAGCAGGACGTTGTTCTCGGTGCTGCGGATCCTGCTGACCTCCGTGGCTCTCCGGGCCACGCCGGCGAAGCACTGCCCGTTAACGCCGCATTTCCCGGAGTTAACGTCGGTCTCCTCCACACGAGCGTGTACGTCGTTGGTGTGGAGCAGCACCAGGTCCCAGACCGCCGACGAGGACGCGAAGAATCCCAGCAGGAGGAGGAGGAGGAGGGGGAGCAGGCGCACCGCTTCCATCGCTGTGCGCAAAAACAGTGCAGGAGGAGCCCGGAGCACGGCGGCTCCCTCTCCTCCTCCTCCTCCTCCTCCCCCCGCCCTCAGACCCGCTACCTGCTCCCTGTGAGGGGGCTCCGAGGGGGCTAACAGAGCATGAGAACCTGGAGGAAGTTTTTCATCTTTTTGGAGCTTCGCCTTCTTTGTAACTGTGGAGCAGGGCACATGCTCGCTCCCTGCTTTTTTCTAAACTTTCTGACGTTTCACATTCGCCTGATGTTTGCTCTGCAACACTCAGTGTGATGTTCAGTTCACGGACTTTGATAAACATAGAATAGAATAGAATGCCTTTATTGTCACTATACAGTTGTACAATGAGATACAGAGGTGCTGCATTCACTGTTTGAGAACCACCAGCATTTCAGACACAGTGCCCGGTTTTCTTAAAACGAACTGGGCACTCTCACATAACCGCTGTTCAGGATTAAACCTCCTTTGGTCAGTCCTTATTATCCAGTCCCCTGGATAATATTTTTCCTTAATTAATTCCTTAATTCCTTAATTAATAATATTATCCATTATTTTGACAATAAAGTGAAATTGTGGAGATTATTAGACCAGACACAGCTGCTGGACCCTCTGACTCGGTTTTAGTTACAAGCATTAAACGATTTAAACTCATGAACTTGTTGCAGTGATGACACATGTTTTCTCACGCCCCTCCCCGAGCCTGGGTCTGCACTGTAATCCCAAAAGTTATTTGCATTCAAATGGTTTAGCTATAATCACTGATGGTAATTAATTTTCTTTGTAAAACTAAAATCATATAACTGTGTCAGACAGAACTCATTGGTGGAAGCTTTTTGCACTTAACCTATATTGTTTTGCATGTGATGCACTAAAATGAATACATTTAACATGGTCCTTTCTATTTTAAGTTTATTCTAATAAATAGTTTAAGTTCAATTTTTTATAAGAGAATAAGTTTTAAACTCAACACTCAAATAATAAAAGTAAATTTGATGTTTACTGATTATGTTTAGTTGAAAGCACTTTCACTATTTTTAAGTTTTTGTTGCCCCTCCCATATTTTTCCCGGCACTGGAACCGAAGACACGTCTGGACTTGTTTGTCAGAAAAAATTAAGACAAGTCGTTTTTGGTGGTTTTGCCTGGGATTGGACATGTTTGTTTCAGTCTACAGTCGATAGGGAGTACTTTTCCTCAAACCTCCACGCAAACTGGTGAGTTAAATCTTTGTATTTCAACTTTAAGCAAAAATAGTTGCATGTTACATTACGCAAATGTGCACGCTAATTCAATCTACAGTGAACCCTCGTTTACCGCGGGGGTTACGTCCCAAAAACAACCCGCAATAAGTGAAATCCGCAAAGTAGTGAAAAGTATTTATTATAAATGTTTTAAGGCTGTAACCCTCACAGCCTTAACCCCTGCTCATGCGTAATGGTTCTAGCATCTTCCTCGTCCATCCAAACCGCGCGGTTCCATTGTATGATATGAGCACATCCAAACCGTGTTCAGGGTTAGCCCGGGTCCGGACTCCGGCCCCGGTCAGAGGAGGAGGACCAGAGCACGGCCGGGCACCTCCAGCCGTTCACACGGACAAATAAACCTGTCATTATTCTCTGCACAGCCGCGCTCTGACGCTCAGCCCCTCGCTGAGGCTCGAGGGGCTGAACACCGCTCCTCTGCACCTGTACGGCCTCTCGTAAAGTTTACTTTATTAACATGTGCGCCGCTGCAGCGCCATACAGAGCTGAGCAGCGTCTCGTCCTCGGCCCTCGCTGCTCCGTGCGGTACATCGTACTGAACTCTGCAAACGGGACTCGTGTTTCAGAAAAACTCGTGTTTTTTCCTTTCTCTGGACTTAACACTTTACTGAGGTTTGGATGTGACAAATAGCACTTCATTTGACAAACTGAAAGCATTCTGTGCCGTACAGGAGTCACGGTCCTCTCCACCAACAGGTTAACTCACAGTTTTTTCCCCCCCTCTGTAGAATGCTGCTGATGGTGACCTTGAAATCCCAATAGGAATCATCTTCAATGGTGAAAACGGAAGTCCAGAGCAAGAACTGAACCCCTCCCAGCTGGGGATCCTTCTAGAGGGCAATGTGGTAATGGATTCCATCTGCAGTCTTCCTTTGGCAATGTGTCTCCTGTTTGGACTGACTTATGCACTCCACTTGGAGTACCCAAAGTGCATGAAGAATACATTCCTGTTTATCCAGCAGATTATGCTGAATCTGGGACGAAACGATCCTCCTCCAAAACTCCAAAGGCTAAAAAATGAGCTTTCAATGTGTGCATAGATACATTGAATGTTCACTCTTCATTGAGCAGCTTTTTCTCAAGTTCAGGAAGTCATTATTGTGTTTGTAATTGTCTTTTTTGTTTTTAGTGGATGGCAAAACCAGGGCTTAAAGGAGTAGTTCACTGATTTTTACATACTGAGATATGTTCTTACCTTAGCTTTGAAGAGTTGATGCATACCTGTCTTGTCTTTGTGCGAGAGAAAGCCTCTCCCATATATTCCAACTACCTCCATTTTTTTTGCTCCTTTTAGAAGCTACCGAGCTCCTCCACGTTTTCCCTATTTATGTAAAATTACATGAAAAGTTACACTAAGTTTAGTTTCACTAAATTTAACGTATAGATTTTTAAGCCCATAAAAGGGCACTATATTACAAGCGCCGCAGCAGTAACCCTAGTGCACTCTGGAGCATAGACTGAGTTACTGGGGGGATGAAGAAGTGCTCCTACAGTGTTATTACACCTTGTAATATAGTACCCCTTCTTATCGGCTTAGAAAATCCACACGTTAAATTTAGTTAAACTAAACTTGGAGAGTGTCACTTTTCATGTAATTTTACATAAATAGGGAAAACGTGGGGGAGCTCGGTAGCTTCTAAAAGGAGCAAAAGTGGAGGTATTTGGAATATATGGGAGAGGCTTTGCTCCATTTGCATGACTGAGGGCACGCACAAAGACAAGACTGGTACACATCAACTCGTCAAAGCTAAGGTAAGAACATATCTTATTATGTAAAATCAGTGAACTATTCTTTAATTTCATTGTCTCGCTGGGGCCATTCCTTATTCCATAGTTTTTATTTTTCCAAGTTAAAATATTTGTGAAAATAAGTTTTACTGTTACAACTTGTTACCCAGAGTGTCGCACCAAAGTTCTTTACTTGTGATACACAGTTTTATCTGTTTAAAAGGATTGTTTTAAAGAAAATGTTTTATTGGAAGTCCAATTGTGCAAACAAAAACTTACTGTTCAAAAAAACTACCTCAGAGACCACAAATAAATTCTTGTCAAAAAGTGGCTAGGAACAACTGAAATATTGTGTTTGTTTCTGAAAGAAATGTCTTCTTAGAAGCGCCATGTGTAAAAATTGGAATACTGTTCAAAGGAAAACAAAAGTCTTGTTTTGTTATAAATAAAGTAAAAAAAAAAAAAAAAAAAACACTTTAGTGGTCTTTGGTTTTGAGTGTGTTTGCCTTGACATATTAAGTTTTAGTAATAATAATACATTTAACTAAAAGACGCTTTTAATTAAACACTACGCATAAAAGTGAGTTTTGTAATATTAGCACCACTTAAACAATTTAGTTTTTTCTGTTAGTATTAAGTTAACTGTACTTAAACAAATTATTTTTGAAATATTGAATACTTAAACACTTTAGGTAGCGATGACTCAATATAGTAAATTGTGACAATTTTACTTTTAAGTTTACTTGACTAAATCAGTTAATTTTTTGTTTTGGTTTGATTACTCAAATCATTTGAAGGGAATCGGTTTCCTCAAACGATTTAAGTGTATTGAACTTATCCGGGTTTACAGTGTGCCGGAAGAAACTTTTCTTCCTGTTAAAAGGGACTTTTCCCTTCCCACTGGCGCCAAAGTGCTTGCTCATAGAGTGTCATATCTAGTCAGAAGGACAAACAACCAAATGTGGAAGAGTTGATTCGTCCAGAATCAAACATCTGCGGTGGTCGGATGTGAGGTGATTGACGGTTATGGCCTCCTGAAATAAAGACGATGGATGATGTAGCACTTTTTCTTCCACCAAGGCTTTTGGAAAGGGAACAGCAGCCATGGCAGTGAAACAACAATCTAATAATCTCCACATTTATTCTCAAAATGATTTATATCATCGTTTCATCTGTCCAAAGGATTTTCTGAAGATCTGCGCAGCTCTTTAGATGCTTTTTTATGAACTTTGACCTTCCCATTCCTCAGTGTAACCAGCGGTTTGCACCTTGTTGTAAAGTCTGTGTATTTCATGAACGTATTTCTTGAATGTAGACCTGGACAGTGATACTCTGGCTCCTCATCACTTTCATGGGTTAAAAGTTATTTTTTAAGCACAGAAATAATTCTGTCATCATGCACGTTTTCAGGCCTTTTGTTGTTGCCGAGCTGCTCAGTGACATTCAGATTTTAAAATGTTTGCTTTCTCTCTGGTTTATTTTAAATTTTCAGCCTAATGATGGCCTCTATCAATGCACTAACTTTTCTTTGGAGCTTTTATTTTAGAGTTTCATGGAAAGATACTAAACTGTAATTCCTGAACAGAGATCACAGAGAAATGTGTCATTGTTCCAAAACTCATTGCCCTGACTGTATGGTGTCTGAAATGAATGAATGAATGAATGATTAATCCTTGCATTCAGAGCATTAGAGAGCTGCAAAAAGAAAAAAGAAAATGCAAAGAGAGGTGAGAAATTTCACTGTGGTGAGATTTTCCGGTTTACAGACCAAGTGTGGAAACCCTGGTGAACAGAAAAGTTCCTTCTTAAGCAAGAGTGTAATCGGTCCCACAGAGCTCAGTTTGATCTTGTAGCACATTCCTCCATTCATAAAAAACCCCGAGACTTCAAAAAGACACCAAGATTAGTTTTTATTCCACATCTGATTTCATCTTAAAACCCACCATCATATCAGAAACTTCATTTTTACAGCTCTCCCCGCAGCACCCCTACTGCGGGGAGAGCTGTAAAACATGCAATAGTCACACCCATTGCATGTTCCAATGGGTGTGTCCTGCAGAGCTGAAAGATGTGCCAAAAAACTGCAGTTCCTCTAACGTCCACTAGTGTCCTCTAACTTTACAGCAGAAATAAACCTGTTCAATAAAAGTGGCCATCACACCAAGTACATCCATCCATCTTTTGGATCAGCCAATCCGATTTGGAGAAAACCATCTAAAATCTTTACAGGTGTAAAAAGAATCTTCACTTTTATAAGGATCCATTAAAAAAATAAAAAATAAAAGTAAGCAGCTTTTTTTCCAACATCACACACACAGAACCATTTACAGCTCACTGCACAACACACATAACTAAACAGCAGGAATGTTTGACATCTTCACGATTCAGAATTTGTTGATATATAAATATAGTTTTCAAAGATTTTCATTGTGCTCTGTGATGACGAACAAACAGTCGAACCGGCATGGGGACGACAGAGTTGTGAGCGTGACCTTGGCCTCCTTTTGGATGTCAGCATCATTTTCAGGTGATCTGTGAAACAGGATGTGATGAGGCTGCAGGGATATCACTGCACATCCATCAGGCCCGTGACCCTCTCTGCTCTCTAACTTCATTCAGCATGCCTTACATGAGCAGCTCAGTCCTCTGCAGTGACACAACCTTTAAATTTACCCTCCTCTGCTGCTGTAAAACACTTTGACACATGCTGTACAAACACAGCTGTTTTACTGCCCCATACAGGCATGAACTCTCTGTGTACACAGCACGCACACATACACACCTGTGCAGAAACACACATGAAGCTCATCTATCCTCCAGCTCGCTTTACACTCGTTTATTATTTCTAATCGTGCACAAACACTGCAGCGACGCTCAGACTGGAATGAAATGTCCTCACAGCGTTCGCTGATGGATGACTGAACTGAGATGGGGCAGGAAATAAACAGCTGAAGGTGCCGCGGTGTCGACTTACTTTTTTTTTTTATTATGAAACCAAAGAAAAAGATAAAAAAACAACCTGCAGACTGTGCTCAGACATGTTTTGCTCAAAGTTTTAAAAAAATGAAAAGATTTTATTAAAAATGTGACTCAGAGTGGTTTCATGTGGTGTACACCGAGCCTTTTTGAGTTCACACCCGACATCAGGCCGGGAAATAATTGTCAGTTGACAATAAAATCTAATAATGGCCACCCCAACATTTGCATCAGTGGAACGCTCCACAAGCTCCTTCTGGTGTTTCAGGAAGTCTCTCCAGAAAAGATGTGAACTCGCAGGCGAATTTCTGCTCTGTGAACAGACCGACGCAAACGTCAGCTCTCGAAAATTTAATGTTAATCAGAATCCGCAACAGACACGTCTGTAAAATATGATGCTGAGCACAGAAAGAACAGAGAGGTCAGGAAGACGAGAGAAAAGAAAGAGAGAGCTGAAAACACAGCAATGGTGGCGTAAGAATGGAACAGGAATAAATCCTGGAGTTATTTTCATGAGTTCTGTCCTCTCCAAAGTGCATGAATCCCCCCTGTGGTGAGCCTTTAAAGCCTCGTGTAACCCCTTCTGCTCATAAACAGTCTGGTGGATCTTTGTGAGTGTGAGCATATTTGGAAAACCACCATCACCGACAGAAGAAACTTTGAGACATACAAACAGAGCTTTCCCTCACTGTGTCCACGGCTCTGCTGAAATGGACTCTTTGTAAGCCACAATCTGTTCAGTTAGAAGTTTGATATGTGCCGCTGTCCCTTTGAACACCAGCACAGTGTCTACACGTGAACCTGGGACAGTGGCTCAAAGTGAAAAATGTTCCTATATGAGGCTTGAAGCTCAGTCTTTGGGTTCAAGTGGCTCCTTGAAGCATAAACACAGCAAGATATGGACTTTTATTTGAATGGCCCCAATCACACTGAGGAAAGGGCCTCCACCTGCCGTGACTGGAGGCGAGAGGAATGAGACCAAAAGTTGTTCTGTCATCTTGAATCTGCTAAACTTCTCAAACCATCAATATGGGACAAACTCTGCGTCACAATCACGAGTGCACAGTCATCTCGTGGTTTCTCAAAAAGCAGAACAGAAACCTTACTAACGTCTCTGCTGGGGTCGGCTTTATGGTAAATTATGAAGTCTGTAAATGCGTTAGTCCTCCCCTGTGTCTGCAGAAGCGACCACACAGGAAATAAGTTTCAGTTCTGTGTTTGGCTTCAGCTGTTTAGCAGGTGAAGTCAAATTTAACCCAATAATTCACTCAACCTCAGACTTTAATTATAGTGCAGCTCTGACACAAAAACATCTCATTACGCTGAGCTGCTGCTTCTAACCTGAATAACAGATGACTTGAGCGCAGGAGGTTCGTTTATTTTGAGTTTTTTCAGACTTGACAGTCTCAGTATGTTGCACACTTACGCCCACAAATCAAATGGACCCAGTGAATCCTTACTGACGTTCACTATGATAAACGAATAAAAGATGCAGCGTTTTTATCGGGGTGATCTGATAACAGCGTGTTCAGTGGATAGGTCAGCCCTGAAGTTAATGTTGCTGTTTAATGCACAACTCAAGTCTTTCCAAGAGGAAAGAACTGCAGAAGACACAAATTACCACAAGTTTTGACTGCCTGGTTCTATTACAGGTTTCTTCCTGTTTATTAAAGTTCTTCCTTAAACTGTCACCAAGTGATGCTTTTAGCAGCAACACTGGTCAGGTTTACATAAAAAAAAAGAGCAAATATGTGAGAGAAAAATGGGCAAATCGGAAAAAAAAAAAGCAAATTTATGAGGGGAACAAACAATAATCCCTGCACAGCAACGTAAGTGAACAAGTTCTCTCTCAATGGGAGAACGTGACAAGAGAAATAATAAAAGACCTTCTGTTGTTGTTCTCTAACTTTTATTCAAAAATGTTACATGTGAATGTGCCACAGCTCAGTCATCATCTTTACCCGTGTGTCAGTCATGAAATCAGCCTGCAGTCACAGCATGAATCACAGCGTGACTCCTGACCCGAGCCAGTCACACCCACAGACGGCGCTCTCTCTCAGGCCTGGTATCTGCTCAGTGAGGGCCTTTTTTCAACCGTGAACTCGGCTTTTCACTCCACAATAGCAAAACAGTATACAGGCTTAATATTTAATGAGAGAAGCTCTGAGCCGCAGACTGATTAGCGGCGTTAGTGCTGTTGAATGTCGCTGGCTTCAGTTTCAAGCTGTTGGCTTTGGTTTTGGCTCCAAGCACTAAAACACCAAACCTGGAACTTAGTTTTCACTGAAAATGGTGAAAAAGCTTGGAAACATTGTGCTTGTTGGAGTCTCCTTACAGTAAAAACTCTGCTGCAGCAGAAGACTCATAAGCACAAGCTCTTAAAAATAACAAACTCTTACTACAGAGCAGGGCACTACTGCGCCTGCACACTTAGGTAAGAGGACTTCAATCACATTAATGAGGCACGTTTTAGTGAAAATGGACCATACTGCTCTTGGCTCTTGACGGAGGCGGTCGCACTTTTTCCCTCTCCCTCTCCCTTATCTTTCCTGCTTGGCTTCTCATGTCTTTTGTATAGTTTCGCTTATTCTCTAACCCTAAGAGAGTCTCCCAGACTTGTTCTCTAAAAACCTAAAGAAGAATTATGGATTTGATCAACTGGTCCCTTAACGAAACTGACACCCTCCTGGGCTGGGGAGAGCCCTATTGACGTTTGCTGCCGGATACTCGATGGTCAGTTGTGTCCTGTGTCTAGTGACACTCTCGATGGAGGACATTGAACGACATCTACCAATTCGGAACTACGGTAACAGAGTTCTGGCTGATTGGAGCTGGCTCGGACCTGGCTTATCGAAGAACAAGAAGCGGCTACAGCTGTTCAAAATCCCACAAGGCCTGCCAACATGATAGACAATGGGCAGGGCTGTGAGTACTCAGACTGTGTTTTTTTTGAAGAAGAACAACGGGAATTGAGAGACCTGGTGACCAGTGACGGACATTAGACCAACTGTAAAATTGGAAGCAGTTTGTTCGCACTAACCAAAGCAACCATCTTCATCTCACGCCGCCCCCGAGCTGGATGCTCAAGGCAAAAGCTGATGGGAATAACAAAATTCTCCCTTAGATAACAAAACTGTGTTGTGACTCTTCCCCCTCAATCAAGGCCACCCGCGTTGATCGAAGACTGTTGACTTTTGCTTAACCGGGTGGAGGGACACTTTCTCTTGGTTGAACGCAGAACACACACACACACACACACACACACACACACACACACACACACACACACACACACACACACACACACACACACACACACACACACACACACACACACACACACACACACACACACAAACATATGCATGTACACTGACACAGACCTACACTCACCCCCGCACCCCCTCCAAACGCCTTCGAAGCTTATTTCTTCTATGTTGTGAGATGTGATGATTCATGTGCTATGTGCTGAGCACATGATCTCCCTGTTGGAGCCTAGTCTGGAAGGAGTTTTTTTCTCCTCGTCTTTTCTCATGTTGTGCATTTTCCATTGTTATACCTCTCTGACCTGTCTTCCCTGTGATGTTTGTGTAATGTATGTATGGTCGGAAGGGTAGGATGGCGCTGGCAAGGCTGGCAGCCTTAACCCAATTTCCCTCGGGATGAATAAAGTATTATCAATCAGTTAATCAATCAATCAAATAATTGAACCAAAAATGAGGCAGAGCCTCATACAGCCGATCTGCAGCTCCAGCAGGCCCACGTTCAACTGCATTTGTCTCCTGGGTTTGTCCCAACTTCCCTTCCTGCGCCTTTTCATGTCATGTGATTCAGTTTTGCAGTCTGGTATCACTAGAGGGCAGCAGAGGGCAGGGAAAGCATTAATTCAGGTACAAGTCTCACACAGAGCACAACAGGTTTAAATGAAAGAAGCAAAAATTCTAACCTGTCAGCTAAAGTCTGTGAGAATTTCATTATGTTTGGACACCGCCTAAAACATACGAGACCTGCAGCTCATTCCAAACCCTAGATTAACCTCCCAGGGAGTGCCCATTGTTCCCAATTCTACACATCAGCTGCACTTTTCCCTCAGACATCATTTCTGCTAACTGCTTCACTGTGTGATTCATCTGAAGCAAAATAAACCTCTGAAATGATAATCTGCTCGATTAGAGGAGGAAGATCAACCTGCCTCTGAGAGCTTTGACTGTGGATAAATAAGGATGATTTTACAACAGGTGTGTCAAATAAACAGTTTAACCTCCACAGGTTACACATGATTGTATGGATGTAGAGAGCCTGGATATTCTTCCCAATCTTTACACTGCCATTTTTGCATCACATGTTACTCTGGGAGGAAACACGTGTGAATTCAGTTAGTCCAAGAAAAGGAAGGCCTGAAAAAGTGCCAGATGTGTGAATTCAATTTTTCTTTCTGTCTTTTTTAAATTATTTACAATAGAAAGTAAGCGTATCATTATAATTATGTATATTTCACATCTCAGAACACGAGGATGGGACAGGAAACATCGCCCTCTCCTTCGCTGTAACTGCAACCATCCAAGACATTTGATAGAAAACACACTGCAGAAGTGGAGGACATTAAAATAAAGGCAAAGCAGATGAAATCAAAACTCCATAAAAGAAATGATTAAAGTCAGGACTACTTAAAGCTGAAACAACATCTGTAAAACCAGAAAGAAACTCTCCTAAACTGTGCCTTTTTACTACTAGTCCCATTCACTCAAACACACATTCATATACATGCTTTTTCTATACCTAACATGTACACACACTCACACTCCGGAGTTTGTTTCAGCTCAGGCTGACCTCTCTGAGCAGCTCTGTGAGGATCTTCAGGAACAGTTCTTCAGGTTTCTGGAAGGATGTTCAAAGCTCTTCTTTGGATGTTTCTGTCTTTTGTTGTGTTCTCTGTCAGGATGATCTCACACTGCTTCAGTAATGCTGAGGTCAGAGCTCTGATAGAGTTCCCCTGTGTGTTTCTATCCAGGTTTTACTCCACAGCAGTGTGTTTGGATCATTGTCAGGTTGAAACATGAAGCTGCTATAATCAGATGTTTCCAGATGTTACTGGTTGGTGGATCAGACTCTGATGGAACTTTTCTTCCTTCATAATTCATCAGTTCATCAAAGATCTCAACACCACTGACTGACCTGCAGCTGAAACCATGACAGAGTCTCCACCCTGTTTCACTGATGGCTGCAGACTCTCACTGTTGGACCTCCTCCTGACCTCCTCATACATACTGACCATGATGTGGATCCATCTCTCCATCAGACCTGTTCCTCTGATCTTCAGACCTCAGCCTTTCCTTCTTCATTAAGAAGAACGGCTTCCTGTCAGCCGTCCGTCCTCTGAGAAGACCTTTAATGAGGCTTTAGAGAACAGTAGACGATCAGCTGACAGTCCTGAAAATGACTAGAAAATCTGTCTTCTTGGAAACAAAATATAAATAAATCAGGGGTGGCTCAAGACTTTTGCACAGTACTGGATTCGGTAGCTTTCCTTTGGAATTCTCTTCTAGGTCCGAAGAGATGTCAAAGATGTTAACTATGCTGAAAAATCAAATTCAGACTCTACAAACATTCACAATCATTTTTCAGAGTGCGCCAGGTGGAAGTGAGAAGACGAGCCGAGACCTTTTCTCCGTGTCTCATTAATGTTAACTGGACGCGTTGCAGCCTCCTAATTGGATAATTGTGTCTGACTCGATGTGAATAAGTTGTTGTAATGAATCAGGCAGTAAACGGAGTCCCGTGGTGGTAATCAGTGTCTCCCCTAATGAGCACAGCTTTTATTAATCCCCTCTAATTTCAGCAGCGCTGACTTGCATCTGACCTCGGTGTAGATGAGATGAAATCCCCCCACAGAGATCAAACGCACCATGAAGACTCCACACGGGGGGCAGGTCACCATTTGTCTTTCCTTAAAACAGCTGCAAACCCTCCAACAACACATCAGCTCTGATTCAGAGCCGTGAGTAGAGGTTTGGTGGGTCACAGAAGATTTCCTCTCAGAGGTTTGAAATATTGGTGATGTGTTTATTTGTTTTCTGACCTCTGATGGAGTTTTCCTGGTTACTGTCCCGAAGCCTGATGCCAATCAAATACGACATTTAGAACATGTACAGGTTTCATTCATGATCGCAGGTGTAACAGAGCTCATGGCCTGGTTTAGATTTATATCCACTTTTAATTAAGCGGCTAGGTGAGACAATATGCTTCCCCTCCTTTCGTCGACCTCTGTTGGATCCCCGTATTCTGGCCTCCTACCTGTGACACCAACCTGCTGAACCTTTCCTTCTTTTTCCAGCAGAGGGCAGTAGAGTGACAGAGATGAGTCTGTGCCAGCCTCTCAAAGGCAGAAGAGTAACAAGTGAAGCAGAATTAAAGATGATTTTACTCCATGTGTGTCTCTGTGTGTTTGTATGAATTATGGACTGGTGGTGCTGGTCTGTTATCATGAAGGATGTTTGGGTATTTTGACGGGCGCTCTGGGGGAATAAAGGAAATGGATGAGGGTGTGAGGACCAGCAGAGTGACGCAGCCTTTTCCTTTCAGCCTTTCGTACTCTGGCTGATGGATAACAACGGCTCTCCAGAGAGAGGCCGGCCGTATCAGGAGGACAAGAATGCAGCGGGCGTACGGCGAATAATAAAACTCCTCCTTCATGCCTTCATCCTGCTCGTCCTGCATTAATACCGCACGCAGTGACGGCGCGCCCCCACGGATTCATTCCTTTTCTACTCTCTGTTGCACCTGAAACCCATTCAACGGCGAAGGTGATGGAACATCAGCCGCCATCTTTGTGAACTTGTTTCACCTTTTCCCGGAGAAGAGGGAAAAAAGGAATCGAGTCACGAGGTTCTGTATGAGGGATGAGACCCTGTAGATGAAGGTGACTCGTGTCCTGCGCTCACAACTGGCTCATCCGAACCCGAACGAACGCCTGCAGAAGATACCTAGACAGTTTTGGCTACGTTCACTCTGGATTTCATTTAACCGTTAGTTATTATTCATCTCTGCCTCTCTTCCACAGCGTGTCTTTGTCCTGTCCTTTTCCTCTCACCCCAACAGGTTGTGGCAGATGCCCGCCCCTCCGTTCTTCCTGTTAAAATGGAGTTTTCCCTTCCCACTGTCGCCAAGTACTTGCTTATAGAGGGTCATTTGATTGTTGGGGTTTTCTCTGTATTATTGTAGAGTATTTACCCTATAATATAAAGCACCTTGAGGTGATAGTGGTTCTGATTCTGTGCTATATAAAAAACACTGAACTGATTAGGAAGTTTGTGAGTATTTAGGAGTTCATTAGTGAAGAGGCACTTCAGAAGAAGCACGGTTTCTAATGACCAGCAGTGGGTTAATGGTTTCAGTTGTTCATTTCAAGTTTAACTGAATGAAAAATCATGTTTTTCTTTCTTTCTTTTTTTTTTTGTAAATTATGATACTCACCAGAGTGAAACAAGGGCACAATGGGAATCTCTTGTTCGAGCTTTGTTTAAAAAAAAACAACAAAAAACAAGATGGTGACGGCAAAAACAAAAACACTCAGCTCGATGCTTCAAAGCAGTAATCTTAACACCACTGGTTGGCGTCACAGAGGAAATGGCCATCTTTCGTGTGGAGTCAGTGACTCATTGACTGCCTTATAGGGGAGATTTTTCTAATGACTCAAACATTTGGATTTTATCAAGGCTCAAAGTTTCAACGATTAATGATCAATGATTAACTGACAAATTACATTATTTGCTTTGAGGTACTTGACATCCAGTTTTTATTAAGGTCTCAGATCCCAGCAAACACAAAAACACTGTTTCATATGCAACTTCAAAATCTAATAAATTGTGGATGTCACCCACCTGTCATTTAGGACAAACTTTAGCACATCCAGGCCAAACAGCTCATATTCTATTGGAGATTATGTATTGGAATTTCAGGAGCAGGACCACGCCTCCAAACACGCTCCTTCCGGCTGTCATCTATATAGGTTCCCCTAGTTCTGCAAGCTGATCATTCTCGTTTACGTGCCCCACCCTCCCTCCCTTCTTCTTCTCCATTCTTCAACTTCTTCACTTCTGTTTAGTACATGGGGATCTGCCAGGCCCGGGAGCCATCGCCAGTCCTCTTCGAGGCCTTCCCCAAACCGCAGCTCAATTCACGTCAAAGCATTCACTTTTACCTACTAAAACGCTGTCACTTAACTTAAATGAGGACGTGGGCCCAGCTAGTGAATCACATTATTCCTAACTCTCTTCCTGAGTAAATACAATAAGGATAAAAAGGAGGCCCGGGTTTGTTCTTAAGGTCTTGTGCAATGGTCTTCTTGCACTCCTTTTATTTCCGCTGCTGTGCTGCTGGGAACAGTTTTTGGGCTTCAGTTTGGATGCAGTCAGACTTTTGTTTGGCATACTTTTATCTGACACTCATACTGAGTCACGTCACACGCATTTTCTCTTCTGTGCCAAGCAGAAAAATAACTCTAGCCAAAAAGACAAAAATAGTTTCTTAGAATATACTGGCCTTCATCTTCGGCATGATCGTTTCTATCATGTTCAACATAAGCACCATTGCATCGATACAGGGTGGCACAGTGGTGCAGCGGTTGGCACTGCTGTCTCACACTGCTGTCTGGGTCAGCCAGGGCCGTGTGGGTGGAGTTTCCATGTTCCACCAGTGTCCTTATGGGTTCCTGTCTGGGTGCTCCGGCCTCCTCCCACACTGGTGACTTTAAATGGGTCATAGGTGTGAATGGTCTTTCTATGTCACACTCACCAGGTGTGCACTAGCTCACCACGAGCCTGAAGTGGAAGGATGGATTTCATCCATACTTTCATGGTCAGAAGTTTTTTATTTAGTGTTTTGATACAGAGACATCACATTTGCTCCTCCCGTGGTCAAACCCATGCTGTTAACACGACCTCCACACCTCATGTACCGACGTTGCTCCAACACTGCCATCGCCTTTTCTCTCTTTCATGCAGTTTGTGATTTTTCCTGTTTGTTGTTCTTAGAGATTTATTCCTGTTAAAAAGGACTTCTTCCTCTCCACTGTCGCCAGATTCAGCCCATAGAGAATCGTGTGATTGTCGAGGTTCTATTATTATTATTGTAGTGGCTTCACCTTATAGTGTGACGAGTCTAGAGCTGATAATCCCCACACAGGCTGCTTCACCTGAGGTGGAGCAAACAGCGAGTGGTGAACACAGTGATTTACAGAGAAACCCATCTGTCAGCAGAACATAGGAGAGACTACAGGTTAAAGAAGGCTCAACACGCGCCAACGCGCCACCGCCCACCTGTCACGATTTGCGTCACGATCTCCTCTCCGGCCGTCGGCGCACATCAGCTGCCAGCGACGCACCTCCCACGGCGAGCACAGCGTGGAAGAGGTCTGATGATGAGGTGAGATCTGCTGCCCTGTCAGAGCCGCTGAGAGTCAAGACCTCAGTTTCAACTCAATCTGTCAACCCGTCCGTGTTTGAAATCCTTCCAAACAGGCAACGAAGACATCGGAGAGGCCCCGAGGACGGAGAATCAAACTGAGGTGCAAGGGGAACACCGGAAGGGGTTTCTCTCCAAAACAAGATGTCATAAATGATGGAGAGCATGTTCTTCTCCTCATACACTGATGTCATTTTAAGCCTCAGGTGTACCCGTCTACCACCCAATCAATACATGTCAGTAGGTACAAAGAGACATGGCAATCCTCCAGAAAAACCTGGTTTTATTTTTATGTTCACTCACATTCAAAAATAAGCAATGAAGACTTCTGATGCATAAATCAGAACTTAATGTGAATCTGAGGGGACTTAAATTGCAGAAACTGAAATAGCAGAATGACAGATCAAGATCAAACTGACAGAACAAACTTCATGTCTGCCGTTTCCTCTCCACCTGTCTCTGAATCTTCATTAGATTCTAGTGATTTCTGCTACACGAAAATCTTGGATGTTTTCATTCCTCGTTTTCCACCTCTCATCTTAAGAAAAAAACAAAAGGGTTATTATCTGTTTAAAGACAATCATTACCACCACCGGAGCAGCCACGCTTCCGAGGATGAAATCTGCAGTTTGTAAATGCAGTCACGTATCCTGGGAATGACATTTTCTTTTTTTGAAGACCACAGAGATGGAAAACTTAGATTTGCTTCCCTAAACCAGCCTCTGACTCTTCTGCTTTCACCAGCATTTCCCAGAAATACAGACAAATATTCAGGGGCTGCACATCATTTGTCAAACGATGAGGGGATTAATAAAATGTTTGATTAGATATATGAATGGGAAATACTGAGAAAGCAGTTCAATAAAAATAAAACTGCCAACAGCTCACAGATTTTACTGATCATCTGTATTTTATTAGTCATGAAATTGTAATAAATCTGGTAAAAACCCAACATGAGCTCATTAAATGCTTTGCTCTGTTATGTGAGGAGTTTTCATCTTCTCCCTGTGTCCTGGTTTCATAAAGATTTCTTTTCTTAGGGGTCACCAAAGTGGATCATCCTATCCCAGCATCCTTCTCTGTCACTCCAACCCTCTGGACATCCTCCTTCACTACAACCTACAACCTCTGTGGTCTTCCTCTTTTTCTCCTCCCTGGAGGAGCCCCTACATTTAAAGGATTTCATACTGGAGCGCTTCCTGACACCCCCCTACCCCCACTGATCTGAGCTTTGGGCTGAAAATATGAGCAGACTGAACCTGTAAGTTCCACATTAAATCTGAATCTCACCTTATAATATAAAGCACCTTTAGGTGACTGTTGTTGTGATTTGGTGCAATACAAATAAAACTGAATTGAACTGAATATAAAAGGCGGACACAGCAAATGATCACCTGCTGATTGATGGGTGTTCTTTGGAGCCAGAGGTGACCATGTTGTACAACCGAGAGCCTAAAATATGAATAAAGGTACCATAACACACTTGTTGGTTTTCAGCGGTGACTCTGGTGTTCTGCCTGCCGCCATGTCATTTCAGTCTCGGGGCCTGAAGTGACGATACATGGATGGATAGATGGATTTCCTCTGTTTGTGCTTCAACTACAAACTAAACTCTGACAAGTGTCGTCGGGACAGAAAAGCATAAATCATGTTGTCAATCAGTCCCTCACGTGTCAAGCTGCACATTCGCACAAACACGTTGGAGTAAGAGCTCAAAAATCATTACAGCCTTCATCCTCCGAGCAGGAAATGTATCCCCCACTCTTGGGTAAAGGGTGAAAGTAAAATGAGCATCACAAACAAAACATAACAAAACGATGACCTTCGGGGAGCTGGGTGGAGCGGCAGATTGCATTTACAAGTCTAATACAGTCGGCACTCAAACACACTCACCGCTCTCCGGGATTTCCGAGGACGAGGAGGGAGCTATCATCACTGGCTTCATGGTATGGCTCTGACGTAAGCGTGTGCACCCGAGAGCCTGAAAACCAAAACTTAGTTAAACACATCGGAAAAATGGAGCAGTTTAACATTTTGGGAAATAACTCTTTTCAACCTGGCAGAAATATTTTCTACCTGGAGCCAGGAACTTCCCATCCAGATGTCAGACGAACCCAGCTTTCCTTTTGGAGAGACTCAGACTACACCTTAGCACACCCCCCCCACCCACTTCAGTTTAGTAGCACTCCTGAAGTTTTCTATTATCAGGTAAAGTCACAGGAGGATTTTACTGTTAAACAGTGGTGCCAAGGTTAAGGTTACTTTCTCTATATGAGACATTTTTGGTGAATAAATGACTTTATAAAATAAATGATTGGTTTTGTTGTGAACTAGCCCCCTTTTCTTGCAGGCACTGTTTCAGAGATGTTCAAGTATGACCTCAAAGCCAACACTTTCAATCACTTTTCCAAGGTTTTTTAGGTTAGTGTGGTGGTAAAGACGAAGAGTGAAGAAAGCAGCAGGTGATTCTGAAGGAAGGTTATAAGCCACCTACCCAATCAGAAAAAGATACTGAAACTGTGAGTGCTATTTTTCTAAATAAAAAACCCCCCAAAAAATCATCAACCTTGAGGGCTGAGAGACTGAGTGAACATGGAGGTGGCATAAACTGCCGTTCCTCAAATGTCCACTTGAGGCTCTAGGTGAGTTAGTCCCCCCAAAGACTTCCATGTTAAAAAGTCTGCCTTGTTTACAGCCTGATATTTAAAAGTTTTGGCTTCTCTGAACAAATCTGTCTCTTCATAACCAATGTCGGGCTACCTGAAGGGTTTTCTAAAATGACCATCTGCTGTTGTTTTCACCGCTGTGCGAATAGTTTGCAAATGGTAACCATGACAATCCAGTCACGACCAAAGCAATCGCAAGAAGGTGACGTATAGCTCTTTGCAACCAGTCTCTAGTAACTTCCAGCAACCACTCGCCAAACAGAAGAGAAATGTTGTTTTTTTCCCTAGCAGCTGGTGGTTACCAAGGGTCTCACTGACCGGTATCTAGGCCTCCATGACTGAGGCTTAGTCACTGCTCTGGATGCTGTAATTAGGGGTTTGGTCACTTTGATTTTGTGACCATAAAATGCATGACGACACCTTGATATCGCTCCATGTTCTGAGGCGTTAACCTCAGGGTTTTGTCCCAGCCCTGCCCCATAGCGACTGCTGGCCTGCACCAGATGAAGAGCCGATGAAGGTTTAAGGCATGAAACACTTAGAGTTAGTAGAGATTATACATCACCAGTCCAGGATTTCTTGGCTCCTTCAGAGTTCGTGTGAGATGTTTGCAGAGTGTCACAGGCCACAAATCAGTTTGGGGAGAAGATTTAGCGTCCACACAGACATCAAAAATGACTTGGATTAACATTTTGATGAGACGTAGGTGGAGGAGGAGAGGAATATTATTCATTCATTTCCCCACACATATTTTTTCCCAGATGGTCTGGAAGTTGGAGCCAGTGATTTGCTGCTCACACGCCCACTTTTCTAACCTTGAGGCTGGTCTGCAAATGACAGCAGGCAGTTGGAGCAGGAGGAGGATAAGAAATACTTTCTGCTGCAGAAAAAAAGGAGGATCAGGGAAAATGATTGTGCAGATGACAGAATGATGCGACAGAAAAGAGGTAAATATGGCACCTGAGCATGGCCGTCCAAATCAGCGTCGCTTCGTTTCTGATGTGCAGATTTTTCTCTGCAGCATAAAAATTCTTGCAAATGTTTCACAATAGTTTGTTGTGAAGATTAGATTTTCCTTCAACAAAAGCCAGATGGTTAACGGTGTGTGAAGTGCTTTTGAGATGGCTCGATACCAACAGCAGTCTGCCGCTCATAAAAGGAAATCTCTACGAGCATGCTCAGAGACCCGGGGGTGCTTCAACCATGACATGATTAATAACCCTGCACTTAAAATAGGCTTCACAAATAATTATAGGAGATGGATGGGGGAAGTGAAGTTTCTGAATCAGAATCACTTTAATTACAGAGTACAAAGGATGAGGAAGGATTTGTGTTGGTGGGATCACTGCCGAGTCAAAGCAACGATAAAGGCGAGGTCCGCCGGGAGCGAGGTTCTGATACCGCCAGGGATCGCTGGGTCAGAGCGACTCAGCAAAAAAAGGCGAAACGTGCACCAAGCGACGTGGAAAACTCAATTTCACAACATCACATTAATCCATCAACGTCCTCGCTGAGTTTGTTTGATGTTTGGTTGCATCAGTGCCAACTCCTCACAGCAGGTTTCAGACAGAGGTCGGGTTTTAGCTCCAGTTTGATCTTCAGTTTGATCTTCTGAGCTACACGCAGTGAAGTGATGAAAGAGCCGCTGGGTTACAGGCGAAATGACAGGAAAAGGGCCAAAAAGAATGCAAATTACATTGAAAATGATTAACCAAATGACTGATTACATGGTTTTAGTGGGAGCGTCCGCTCATCTGCAGACTTATTAAACATCTGGAGCACACCAAAAACTGAGCCCTGAAAACAACGAACAAGAAGATCCACTCAAAGAGCGCCACCATCTGCCAAGGCAGCGCACAACAGGCAGTATTTACTTTTAAGGGATTAGTATTGTATTTTCTGTATATTCAGTTTTCTTTGTTCCTTTAAGTTTAAGACGTTTGTAGTGCAGCAAAACCAGTGTGAAGCGCAGCTTATTGTGTTGTTTGCCCCACTGAAACTTGTTTTAATCTACCATAAACTTTATGTGGATATAGTACATGTGCAGCACTCACTATTTAGTACATTTTGCTTAGGTGTTTGGTAATAAATACCAAATGAAAAGTTTTTTATCAAGTTTATTTTGTTTTCCACAAAAAAAGGCACCCATGTTCATCTCTGCTTTTCTATTGGCGGATTGGAGGAAGTTGACAGGACATTGGTCTGATCCAGACTCAGGAAGCTGAATCGGGTACGGTGGAAAAAGAGCTGAGGTTTCTGATTTGGGTCGGTGTTGTACTCACACAGCAGACCACCAGCAGCAGCAGAGCTCTAACAGCAGCGACATCATCAGTATCTCTTTGTACGTTTGCATGTTTTTTCTACTTAAACCCAAACTGCTGCCACGGATCGTCGAGATGATGAGAATGTTCTGGGGAAACTTTTATTACACTTAAGGTCACGGTAACATGTTTCCATCAACTCGGTTATTAATATTTACCTCACCTGTCTCTTATCAGCTCGGGACACAGAGTGGAAGCAGAAACAGCAACGAGCTAGTTCAAATAAATGAATTTCCTCAGTCTAATTACTTTTCATTTTATTTATCTTGGGCCTGATGCCGCCTTAAACATAAAAGACACTTGCGTACTAATTTAACACTGAAATCAGATCATGCTTGGCACAGGCAGACACCTAAAGCCAAGGTACTGGTATCAAATCAGAAACAGAGGAAGTTGGATTGGTGCACAGCGTCAGAATAAGATTTATCGAATAACAAACTGTGCAGCTGTAAAACTGTTAGCCTGGATGTTTTCCAGACCACAGACCAACCCGTGATTCTGGTAAACAATAAAAATGTCATCCCTACATCACAGCAGGAAGATAAACCAGAAGAATACTCAACACAGGAAGGCGACAACGGCAAATCGAGAACAAACAATATCCCATAAAAATGCTGTAAAGCGATTTTCACAGTCAGCATCAAACCGGAGCCGCCATCTTGATCCTGTTCCTGGTCGAATGTGGTTTTATTGGCCCTACGTGAATCAGCATCTCGGTAATTCTCTGACATCTTGTCCGTGCATGGCGGTGGAGAGTATTGACGAAAGCTCAGATTGTACTTCGAGTACAAATTCAGTGGCTTTTGGGGCGCAGTGGCTCATCTGGGTATTGACTGTTTGCTGCCATAAAATGGATCTGCTGGCTCCCTCTGAATAAAAGTTAAATAAGTTCAGCTCGTGCAGAATAAACCTCACGTGTCACAGCGCAGTTTTCTTTACATCACCTTCTACATCTGCTCCACAGTTGGAGAGGAATAATATGAGGCTGTGCTCTCCATGCTGCTTCTACCAAACTTGACCTCGATGCCTCCAGAAAGACGAACTGAAGATGATCCACCTGAAAAAGGCTCCACCGAAGAGCTTCTACATACTCGAGAGCTCCCACTTTCTGTGATAGCTGCACTCAAGAAAATGAATACGGCTTGAAATGAGTTTCTTCTGGAAAACGTAATTATCTTTTAACAGAAGGGCCTGAGATGATGGACTTTTTGTCGTTTGCTTTGAGTTAACATCACATTGCTCCGAGGCTGGTGCCTGCAGCGTACCCTATGGGAGTGATAATTCACAAAATAAACACAAATTTGGACTTTACGACTTGAAACACTCTGAACTGACAAGTTTTCGAGAAAGAGACCAGCCATTAGAAAGAGTGCAGGTTTGAGGACCTCTGCATTGGCTTCAAATGAATTCAATTCAATTTTATTTATATAGCTCCAAATCACAACAGTTGCCTCATTGCAATTTATATTGCAAAGTAAAGACCCTACAATAATACAGAGAAACTCCAACAATCAGACGACCACCTTATGAGCAAGCGAGTGGTGACAAAGGGAAGGAAAAACTCCCTTTTAAACAGAAGAAACATCTCTGGAAGAATCAGACTTGGTGAAGGACGGCAATCAGTCAGAAATAAATAATAACTAATGATTTTTTGGCTTTACCCCCAAAATACTGGTAACACTATGCTCAGCAACCACTACCTGACCCTAACCCTAACCCCCTAACCCCTAACCCTCTAACCCTAACCCTACACCAGTACACCTGGTACTGGTAAACCAGTTTAACTAATTGGGGTCAAGATGGATCAAGATGACTTGCTGAAGTTCTGACCTGACCGTCTCAGATCTACCTGATAAAGCTTCACAGGGCAGATTCACTTCCTGAAAGGAATTTCAGGAATTTAAAATCCATTAAACTCATTAAAGCTCAGTCCTTAAAAAATGGTTCAGGGTAAATATCTGGTATTATGAAAGTGGAATATGAGCTCATGGACTGATGGATGCTTGAAGAAAACCTCAGATCTCTGATTCGGAGGTCGTCGGGGCTGATATTTGATTTACAGTTTTTCAAGATAAAAGGCAAAAAAATATTCTTTAAGATCTAAGTCAGGTGAATGTTTTCACTCATTGATGAATGCTCAATCATCCAGGTAAGCAAACCCCCAAAAGTTGATTCTCTTCATCTGGACGTAGAGTTTTCAGTGGGAGAAACGTTTCCTGCAGTCAGACTTGCAGTCAGCTGAGACTGAAGAAGTCACTTGGATGAGTGACGAAACATTTGTCCCACTGAAAACGCTATGTCCAGATGAACAGAATTAACTTTTGGGGGTTTTCACTGATATTACAAATGTATAAAAATCAGCCAACGTCTGTGGTGGCTGTGGAGAGGCAAGTCTGGGCATCTCTACTTGGACTGCTGCCCCCATGATAAGCAGCAGAAGATGGATGGGTGGACTTTAGACATACTTTGGTACGAAGCAGCTCGCTGCTATCATTTTTCTGCTGCTGCTCGTTTCACGCCTCAAATCAGAGTGGTAGGTAACGCAAAGGCTCAAGGTGGCATGATGGCAAAAACCCATCCATCACAGGGAGGCTGGGGCCTATCCCAACTGTTATTGGGTGATAGGTCGGGTACCCTGGACGGGTCACCAGTCTGTCACAGGGAATTCACGTACTGAATTCTATACATGGAAAACCTCAAATACTGAAATGGTGCAAATAATAAGGTGAACAAGCTGTTTAGCTCCATTTACTCTGATTCAGTCAGGACTCCGAACAGAGGCACTCATTGCACTCCCCCCAAGTTATAATCCTCCACATTCGGCAGGTGATTTTAGTGCAGGTTGGGTGAGTCATGTGACTGCAGCATGCTGCAGAAGTGGGTTTGAGTGGCAGCGGCAAGATCAGATAAAATGGGAGAAGCGTGGAGTATCTGTATTCTCTGCTTCCATTAGGACACTGGAGATCTGGTCTGATGCTGCAGAGCTGTGAGCATAACGCCACATCGCCTCACAGGCCACGTGTTTATCTTGTTGCCAAGCAACGTCACTACAGGGGAGGCTCCAACAAAAAGGCTCGAAAGGAAAAGAAAGGGTTTTTAAAGAAATCTCAGTTTAATATCAGAGTGCTGTGAGCATCCCTGACACGTGAAAAATGGCTTCACTGCAGGTGGAATAATTACCTGCGACCTCTTTCAGTAACATCTTTGAACTCACACCTTTAAGTGGCGGGCAGTTTACACGAGTCATCCATAAACATTAAAAACTAAACACAGATATTATTTGCTTTCATTTATGGTTTGTAGTTTTAGATGCACAAAAATACCTTAAAATAAATGAACTGTAACCATTTTAATGATGAGGCAAGTCTTTGAAGTAGTTGAAAATAATCTCTTTATCTTTTGCTAGCCCTTAGTTCAACCACCTCAATTCATCCTCTGTCTGAAACAAGGTGTTTTAGCTCCTCCTCCTTTAAGCCAGATCTCTGATGGAGCAACTCTTCCCTGTGCACAGTCATTGTTGATTGGTGTTGCTTTTTTATGATGGTTTTAATTGCTTGGACAGCTTGAGTACACACAGGAGAGGAGATTTCTTTCCTAACTTACATGAACTTGTGTTTATATTTCCTGCTTTATGCTGTCCTCTCAGTCTTTTGGATTCTGGAAGAGCTTTGTGTGTGAGTCATCGCTGAAGACAGTAAAATTAGTTTAATAAAGATGTTCGAGCTGTCAGGAGAGAGCAGTGGAAACATGCAAACGTGGCTTTTTTTTCATAGGACATTCGGTGAAGTAAACTTTAGTTTTAATTGAATTCCAGATTTGCTTGCACAGATTGTGTTTGTATGTGACAGTCAGTGGCTCCATGGGTGTCTCTGTTTGTTTGCATCCTAATTACACCTTGAACCCAGCAGTCAGCCGGCTGCACGGCTCTCTGAGCCTTACAGCATGCCGTACAATATGCTTGGAAATCATTGCTGAGCTAGCGAGGGGTTACCAGGGAGCTAATTAGCCCCGAGTGTATCTTCAGTCTGTATTTTATCAGGTTTTTTCAGTTTGAATACTGAAGAAACATTTTCAGGCAGTACTTTTGAATCGACAGTCGAGATATTTAGTCTGAGGAGTCAGCTTTAGGATATCTGATATCTATGTTTGAGCACATGAGGGGCTCTGCAGAGGTTCAGGAGGGGTAACACGGCATTGCCTCATCAACTTTTGGCTTTCTCATGATCTGGTTTCAGACCAGATCATGTTTTATAACTTGAGGTGCCAACTTATGTCCAAATTCAGCAAACAGCAAAGTTATATATAAGTATTTACATTAACATGCAGGCAGTGCCTCTGGCATTTCTTCTTCAACTATTTGCAGAAGCAACAGGTGTCACAATAAGATGCAACACAGATTATTCGTCCCATTCTACTTCCTGACCACCACGAGACAGAGGGGCACATCACAGGCCTGACACACAGGTGTATCACTCCTCGTGGGTTTGGTGGCTCTTCGCCAGCACCTGCGACCCTCAGGAGTTGCCTCATGTTTGGATTATACTGCACACAAAATTGGTATGGCCCGGATCTTGCCCACACAATGTGCTTACACATGGCCCACATACCACAAAGAATGACGGCCCTTTGGTGGCCCAGACCTGGTTTGCCAGAGGTGGCCCACACATGGGCCAGCACAAGGCCAGTTGTATACACACTGGTGGTCCTGTGCTGGCCCATGTGTGGGTTACCTCTGGCAAACCTGATCTAGGCCACCAAAGGGCCGTCATTCTTTGCGGTATGTGGGCCATCTGTAAGTGGTGTGGAGCCACAGGCCAGTTGCAGACACACTGCAGGCCCTGTGCTGGCCCAGAACAGTTTCAGCTCTGGCCCCAGATGTCAGCCTAATGTGTACCTTAATCAAGACATGTAATAACAACATGTGCCAGAACATGCAAAACAGTGCAAAAGTAACACAATGAAACTCTGTTCAGACAGGGAATGGACTGATTCTTATATAGTGCTTTTCTAGTCTCCTGGATTACTCAAAGTGCTCTACACATTCACACACTTTCTCTAAGCTGTTTCCTAACTACATTGATACACATTCACACTCTTGACATGCAAACTGGAGGAACCAGGGATTGAACCACTAACCTTTCGATCAGTAGGTGACCTGCTCTACCGCCCGAGCTACAGCCACCCACTGGCAAAGATGACTAAACCGTTACTAGGTTTTGGATAAAGTGTACACTCACAAACCTGTTAAACCTGCATTTGAAACATTGGCTACCATAGCAGTATAGTATTGTAACATGGCATTTGGGTCTTCTAACTAAAATAGGAAAATAGGAACATAAATAGTGCCATCATTGCCAGACCTGGCCCACATCTGGTTGACATACACTCTGCCACGACACCAGTCAGCCAGCAGTGCCGGCTTGATACCAGATCCAGGCCAGACCTCAGCCGGCCGTGCACGTCCTGACTTTTGTAACCACACTTTAATGGCGGGTAGACATGGTTTTGGGTGTGTGATGACATCACTGTCAGTATATGAATCGACCAATCCAGCGGGCATAATGAACCCTGAGTCACAAGTCTTTGCTAGCAATGATCAGCTTAAAGGTCTGGTGCAGAGGTCAGAGGTCAGCCCACATGAATCACGAAGATGAAAAGTGTTGAACTGAACTGTTCAACTGCTGCGTATTTACATGAAGTTGTCCTTCCTGTTTGATAGCAGCAGTTTAAAGAGACAATAAATGTTGAGGAGAAAGTGTGAGCATGGATGTGGGACACGGTCCGGCCTCCTCGAGCCATGTGGCTTAGCCAGCCGGCCCAAGTTTGCAGCTCTGATTACTGCTGTTCACATCCACTTTGCATTTACAGACTCATGGTTGCATAATGAACATGCTTCATACATATTAATGCAAACATTACGATGCAGTGCCACAAGCACACAGCCCAGCTCGTCTACTGCACACAGACCGCCGCAGTCAGCGATCAATAATTAACGCTGGCATTTTTGCTGTTTTCTAACATAACCTGTCAGTGATTTAGTCATATAAAGTGACCAAGGTGATCCAGCTCACTGACCATGATCCACTGCCAGAGGAAGTATCCACGGAGCAGCATGCAGTGCAGTTTGGGCTGGCTAATGCCGGGGTGTCGCTCAGAGCCACAGTATGACAAATGTTTAGCTATAAGCAGTCAACCCTGCTAAGGAGCCAGCTCTGGGACCAATCCCCATCACCAGTTGTGCACACGACACCCACAGTTCACAAAACAACAGAAAGAAACACAACGTTCAACATCAGGGGCAGCTCCCAGAGCCAGCCGCTCACAGTCAGCTCATCAGCAACAGGAAGCCTAAGACTTAGGTTTGACTACATGTCTTTATTTAATGTACTCCTTCGTGACTCTGCACTGCAGAAACGTCAACGTTACCTCCAGGCCTCACTCAGAGAGGTCTGGGTTTCTCCTGGTTTTGGTGGTATGCCTGGATCCAGGCACACAAGCACAGATGGGAACCATACAAACAACAAACCTTTAATCACACTGTCAGGGGCAACCAGCTGGCGTTGGGGAGATGGACAGAACGGCCACTTCCTTCCATTTGCTTTTGAATCTGGTGGGAATTCAGAGGTATGCGAGTGTGTAACGTAGCATCTGATGTGTAGGTGGGGTTTCTGATAAAAGTTTATAAAACAAGGAAGGAAGTGTTGATGCTTGAGGAAAAATCTGAGATGGCTCAATCAGTATCTCTGATTTTGTCTGACAAGAAGTCAGAGAGGTAAAGATGTTGTATAGAGATGAATCTGAGAAAAAGTTCTCATTCAGTAAGCTGTTCAGTATTTTAAGGTTTACATTCATGACAGTCTGGAGGGATTATGCTCATTTTGGATGATTGAGCATGATTTCGGTTAAGTTAAAACATAAGTCTGATTTTCATTGATGGAACAATGCCTGCATCTCCTCTCAACCAACCAAGGACTTTAGCTGCCAAAACGCAAAATGTTTTATTCACTGTTACCTCGATCGATGGGTGAATATGGACAAACTTACAAAAGAAATTCTTTCACATAAATACTGCAATGCCTCTCGAGGTAACAACGTTGATTTGGGGTTTAAAGCAAACCCAGTGTAGCACAGATAAGTGCAGCAGACAGTGAGCTGCACTTTTTCCCTGTGCAAACTGATTTTGAAGTTAAAACCAACTTTCCCCGGAGAATGGCTCCCAGGAAATCACAGGGCAAAGGTTGAGAAGAAGTTTAAGGTGGAAACAGAGCCTCGGCTCCTTCAGTCACACTGTACCTCTCAGCCACAGAGAACCTTTACCCTAATGATTCTCTCCACTTTTCAAAAGCCTAACATGAACTCCAGGAGTCGCTTTTTACTTTCACAGCTGTGTTCCACTCTGCTGCGGGCCAGGGGATGACCTGCAGAGGAGGCCGGAGATTTAGCCCAGATTTCAGAGTTCAGACGCTCATCTGAAGAGCCGGCGCTGCCCTGCTGACCGGCTGCAGACGCTGGCTCCTCAGCCAGAATACTAACAGGCCTCATCTGTGAGTGAAGAGGCTGGAAGTGGAATCTGACGACAACACGTCGGCACAGCGGTGAATTAAACTGAAAAGACTCCCGAGTCTTCAGCGGTGCCGTTAGCCTGATCCAATATCAGTATGCAAAGCAGAATAATTAGATTTCTGTCTGCCGGCAGCATGACTAAAATTAAAATATAGATTCAGACCCAATCACCAGGAATTATTCTAATTATACTTCATAATAAAATTTACTGGAAACAGTCAGTTTTAAACACTGAAACAACCCCAATTTAATTAGATTAAATCGGAGAGCAACACAAATGTTTTTTTAATGAAGGTAAATTTTAAAGCTTTAAAATAATAATATTTTCAATTATGATCAAAGACAGGAATAAATTCTGCAACAAACTGGAACCAAGTCAGTACAACAAGCAGCAGATGATCAGGGGACGGGTGGATGGGTGGGTGGATGGATGTATGAATGATGGATGGTTGGATGGATGGATGATGGATGGATGATGGATGAATGATGGATGGCTGGATGGATGGATGGATGGATGATGGATGGATGAATGATGGATGGTTGGATGATGGATGGATGGATGGATGGATGGATGGATCGCACTTGAGGTGACTTTTGTTGTGATTTGGAGCTATATAAATAAAATTGAATTGAATTGAATTGAATCGCTGGATGGATGGATGGATGGATGGATGGATTTACTGATTAACCCTCGAACTCTGTGGCAGTAACAGAGGCTTGACTGTAAGTCCAGCAGCAACCAGCAGTAAGTAACTTGTAAGATCGACCATGGGCTGAAAAATGAAGCCAAGAATCATCAACTGCAGTTCCACTTATGTCCATTAGGTGCTCTCACAGTGACTCAGTCCCCTTGTTAAAATGCCCAGATTTACAACAGAAAGCCAAACTCTCCTTCATAACACCTGAGCAGGAGTTGCATTTTCATATATCTCACTTATTGTGAGATTAATACTTAAAGTCTGCATTATCTGGTTGGCTTCACTTGTCTATTCATTGTATTTCTTTAGCTGCTCCCTTCAGGGGTCCAATCATCTGCTTGAATCTCACTCTGTTTTTAGCATTTTCTTCTGTCACTCCAACCCCCTGCATGTCCTCCTTCACTACATCCATGAATCTTCTCTAAAGTCTTCTTCTCTTCATCCTGCCTGGCAGGTCCATCTTCATTATGCTTCATCCAGCACGTCCACTCTCCCTCGTCTGCACACGTCCACACCATCTCAGCCTTGCCTCTCTAACCTTTTCTCCGGACTCTTGGTCCTGAGCTGTCTGTCTGATGGACTCATGTCTAATCTTGCTCACTCTCAACAAAGATCTTACCATCTTGAGCTCGGCCTCCTGTCTTTGTGTCAGTGCCACAATTTCCAAACAAAACATAAGAGCAGGTCTCACTACCATCTTATAAACCTTCGCTTTCACTCTCGCTGCTATTCACCTGTCACACATCATCCCTGATACTCGTCTCCACCCACTCCAGCCTGGATGATTCATCCAAGTGCACATTGCTTGCTAGCCAGAACTAGCGTTAGCTCACAACTCTGCAACGTCTTCCCTCTCATCCAAGTATGGTGGCTTCAAAGCAGCAGTCCAGAAACCAAAGAATGGCGAGGTAACTTAAACTTCTGACATCTCACTCTGGAGTCACATTTAATCCTCCTGAGCTAACTCATGGAAATGACAAGAAGACAACAGGGGACAGGAAGTGGACAAGCCCCAAACTAATCATAGCTATACCAAAGGGAAACATCTGGGGTATGTAGGAGACCCCAGAGAGTTGCCCACTGTAGAAGACTATAGAAGACTGCGTAAGACGCTCAGAAGTTCTCCTAAATTACACCAAAACCATTTTTCGATTGGTTAACAGGCTTTTTAATGAGCTGCAAACCCAAATAAAGCCACCAAACAAGCTTTGAAATTAATTAGAAATGAGGCGGAATAATTACAAGTAACCTTTGAGAAAACAGCCTGTTTTGTACTTATTCCCACCCCCCTTCCCCCCGTCCCTTTGAGACTTACCTCCCGTCTGCTTTACTGGCTGCTGACAGCAGGGTGAGTCCTCCAGGAGAAGGTGGCAACACTGTGCAGTCGTGACAATCCTGCGCTCATTAGGATCAGCTCTGAAGCGACGCTCTGACTGACTGCAATTTCCTGACTGCTGGCTGTATCACACTCTCCGCTCTCAGGAGCTCACTGGGTATTTGTGTCAATCAGTCCCAGCTGAAATCATTCCTGCCCGGCCGTTGACAGGCTGTCCAGAATGCTAGGCTGTAACGGACTCAATAAGGGTCTGCAGCACATTGCAGTCCAGATGGATGCGCCACAGGTAAACAAGAAGCTGTCAGACACACCAATAAAACAAAAGCAGAATTACTGACATTAGGGACATGCAGCCTGAACTTTACCAGCAAAGACAGAATAAATCCAAAGTAGAGAAAGTGCCCACCTGGCCTCCTCAAAATCAGCAATAATTTTAGCATATCTAATGAGGACATGCACTTTTCTACCTTCATATGATGAAAATTGAGTTACAGGCCTTCAAAATAAATTTAGGCGGGTTGAAATTTGCTGCCAACTACCATACAAGCCATTTCAATCATGGACATCAGAAATTTGAGTATACATGTATATCTATCCCAGCTTCATCTGACCTGCTGACCTGTTGCACAATGAACCTGCACACACCTGTAACAGCCGCCTTTACTCAAACTCTATTCTCCTCTTAAATGTGAGGCCACACAGGCTGCCGTCTATCGTAAGTAATACACCACACAACCCCACTTCCTGTTACAGGAAATACATTCATCAAGCCAAACACCACCATATTTACAGCAAGAAACAACCTTTCACCCCTCAGGCATCACAAGTGAAGTCCTAACCAATCATCCCACCCGCCTCACTTGGCAGAAAAAAGGAACTGAAGATGTGTTGGCCTTATCCTTTTAAAGATTCTCCAGCCCCCTCAACTGGTGCTAATGTTTCGTCTGTTCTAATCACTTCAGTGTTATTTCTTTGTTTTGGACAATAGTAGCGTACAGTAGCTTTGTATGACTAACAGTTCAAAATAATCCTTCTTTATCCACTACAGCACCTTAGTCCATCATCTCATTCCCTGAGCTAAGACATTTTAGCACCTCTCCCTTTTAATCCAACTTTCTTCTGATTTGCTACCGCTTGTAAACAAAGTGTTTAAATGGAAGATGGGAGGGGCTTCTGTAGCTGAGATGACCATATTAAGGGGTATCCTCTCTCTATGACATCATATAGATCCAGGAGTAAGAAAAAAACAGCCTCAAAGTGAGTGTTTATAGGTCCACTTAAAGTCATCATGTCGGCCTGTGGAGTCATAGAAACTAAAAACCCACTTGTGTCCTCCTGTAGCTGCAGCAGGTAAAATGAAAAAACACAAATCTGTCTAATTCAGACCCAATTCTCCTGCGTTACAATTCCCCCCTCCCTGTTTCCAGACGGGGTAAATCTCATTTTGGATAATTTGTTCCAATTACCAGCGAGTCAATGAACATGATTAAAAAAAACATGATGTAGCTTCGGGGAGCCTTTCATCCAAATCTCTAATTGAAAACTGAGATTTTCCTAAGGGAAATACTACAGTGGCCTTGTTGGCTCTGACACACACACACACACACACACACACACACACACACACACACACACACACACACACACACACACACACACACACACACACACACACACACACACACACACAGAGTTACCTGGGGAATGAAGACACTTTTTCTGTCTCCTGCCTCTGCTATTGAATTGAAAAGGAAACACAGCATTCAGTCACGAGTGATGAAACCGGATGATGAAACCGAGTTTCTCCGAGTGTAACTCATCACCGACTCCACTGCATCCTAATTAAGATGTGTTCACTGTGTTCCTGACAGCTCCTCTGTGATAGAAGTGTAGGTAGTTGTTCAGCACCAAGCATGTTCTCGGACGGGATGTCGCGATTTACTGGAACCGACTGTGGAAGACAGATGGAGTTCAACCACAGTACTGTGCAAAAGTCTGGAGCCACCCTTCACTCCTTTATATCTTTGTTAGTAAAATGCGAAATGTGTGCAAAAACAAAGTTTGTACTATTCTAAAAAACTTGAAAGTGAATATTTGGTACGACTGCCTTTGTTTTTCAGCACAGTCTGAACCAAAAACAAATTATTTTCGTTGTTTGTTTTCAGTGATTCAGTTTGATCATTTGAGAATCTGCTTGTTGAACTTGAATTTGGATCCAATCCAATCCAAGGATTTTATCCCACAGAAGCAGAAAACGGATCCTATCCTATAAGTTCTGCTGATAATATCCTGTATTATGAAACGTGCATGAAATAAAGACTGTTACTCAGAGGTGGGGGGAGTCTGTGAAGCTGCATTCATTTTCTAATATATGCTGATGGAGACTTCTCATACCCAGGAGTATTTTTAAATGTAGGCCCACATTTGTGTTTCCGATGGCCATGGAAGCACCGCTGGGCTGATCTCCTTCCGTCCTTTCAGACCCTCACATGGCTCGCTAATGGCTGCAGATGGTCCTTCACAACACTGAAATCTACTTCAGAGGATCCTGGAGGGGGAAAAGTCCTCCACCTCCAAAGAGCCCTCAGCGGCATTCGCACTTTGTGACCGTGTCGCTTTCCATTTGTGTCCCTCTTTTCTGTCACAAACACACAAACGCCCACACACACCTGTGGCGGAGATGCATGCAGGTCCATATCGAATCAAACTGATTCACAGAGCGCTCGGACTGTGTGTGAGGGCAGGGTTTACTCGAGTTCCCACAGCAGATGTTGATATTTCTCCGGCCAAAAACACAGATGGCTCATCCGTCACACTACATTGACATAGACGAGGCATATTCAATATCAACAGCTCATGTTTGTTAGAGTTTATTCACCATTCTAGCAGTGAATAAACATTTTATGCTTTCACCAGTGTTTGTCAAATTACTTGAAAGTAGTAATTAGTAACTAATCACGGATTATTTCTCCAAGAAAGAAATCCAGTTAGTTTACTGATTACTTATTTTCAAAAGTAATTAGTTACTTTATGACTTAGTTACTTTTTGAAAACATGATACACAACCTGAATATGTAACAAAGCAATAGAACTTTCAGACCAATTCTATTTTTTCTGTATAATCCATCATATGAAATTGAATCAAATGAAAAAATCTCTTTTTAAAACTTGTTTTATTAGTTTTATTCTTTTAACTTTATGCACATTTGCCTCAAGCAAAAACGTAATTATATGCAACAGTCTTTGACTTTAAGAAATGTGTTTAACATTTAAACCTATTTTCTGCATATTCCAGCATATACAATAAAATAATGTTTTGTGTTTACACTCACTCTTTCAAATAGATTCAAGTAAAACACAGAAAAAATAAATAAAATCAAAGATTCAGCGGCACTAAGTCCTGTCGCTCTTAAATCTATAATCACCTGTTTCGCAGGAGTGGAGCAGGCGGAGGTTTGCCTGGTGCTGCAGCGGTCATCTCAGTTTGGGGATCCAGGGGATTCTCCGTGAATTTCACATTCCGGTGGCAGCGTGCTAGGTGCTCGCTCAGATTTGAGGTTAAATTTTTCGCTGTAGAAAGAAGTTTTCCTCCCACACAGAGTGTTGGCGGACGCTAATGTTTTTGTCACTTTTTACGGAATCAAACTCAAAGTAATGTCAGTACTTCCACGCTTTAAATGCTGCATGGTCGTACTCTCTCCCGCACTCCATATTATCCATTGTTGATCTACACACGTCTGTTGCTGCCACGGACGCTGCATGGTCGTACGTCATTGTCATGAGACACGCTCACAAACAAAATCACTGTTTAGTAACGCAGCGTGCTTACAGGAAAGTAACAGTAATCTAATTACTTTTTTGCAATAGTAATCCCTTACTTTACTTGTTACTTGAAAAAAGTAATCGGAACACAGTAACACATTACTGCCCATCTCTGGCTTTCATGTTAAAAATAGTGAAGATTCAGCTGATGTCAGGAGGCTGGATTTGACCTGCGGGCCTGTGTTTGTCTTTCATTTTATCACTTTTAGACATAGTTTTCCTTACATTTCATGCTCAGCAGCTTTTCTTTCTGAAGTTCTTTATTAAACCTGCTGCTGTGTGTATTTATAATTTTAGTTATCAATAACATTATGAATCCCATGACTGATCTGACTCCTCGCCTGCAGATGCCATGTTTGAGAAACTTGGCCAAACATCAAACTGAACTGTTCCCATCGTGGCCCAAGCAGTTATCTCATTTCTCCATGTTTTTATTCACTTTCCTCTGAAATGCATTAAAAGTTTTGACCGCTCGGATTAAATCTCAGCATTTCTGTCAAAAAAGGGAAAAAGCTTCTTTCCCATCCTGATAAAGGAACATCTGCACATGTGCACTCCTGCTCCGTGCTCTCCACTCACCGGCTTTCATCCCTCGCTGTCCGGAGGAGGGTCCGGCCTGGCAGCTTCTTTTCCCCCAGGAGGCGCACACACAGATGACTTTTCCATCCCTCATTATTCATGTTAGTCACATTAAACAGCCCTGCTGTAATGAGCTGAACTGCATGCACGGAGACCACCACCCAGCAGCCGAGACAGCAAACAGTGTGATTCTGATGCCGCACAGAATCCCTCTGCAGGTCCCAGGCTGTGCAGCTTCGATGTAGCATGGCTCCTCTGTTCATGCCCTCGAAGAAAAGCTGCCAATAATAATTCATTGTTCAAGTCCTCTCGGCTAAGACAAGAAAGGAGACACTTCATCATCACAACTGTGGGAAAGATTGATTTAAAAACTGATTTTATTCGATTAAAGCTTCAACCATGTGTCAGTCGGCATTTTGTACAATATTCTTTAACCCCCCCCCAAAAAATGGTTTCAGTTTCTCAAAGGTGAGAATTTGATGCTTTTCCTTCTCTTATATGATCATGTAAACACCATTAATGATGAAGGTTAATAGACACTGGAGATGTGATCGGGAAACAGACTGCTGATCGTATGTATGTTAGCAATTCTACAGAGGAAAAATAGCAACGGCAGCACGTAAAACCAGAGATTTGGTCTTAGTGGGAGAAAATGTGGATGAGAGATGTTTGCAAAAACAAGTACTGCAGCATTTTATGGCAAAGCATCACCAGAGGAAACCAAACCAGAGACAAACGAGTGCCAAATGTCAAAGCTATCTGAGCCTTTAAAGAGGTCTCAGCTTCTGCCCATCCAGACTGGAGAACTAAAACTGCAAGTAAAACACATTACACTACAACCGTTTACTACAGTATATGGCAATATATTGTGTTACTTGATTACATAAATATGAAATGAATGGATAGAAAAGCAAGAAAATCAATGCAAATGAAGTAAACTGACATGTTAATGGCAGTGAAATAATGCAAACTAATTTAAATTGTTTCATAATGCAGTTTTATTCAAATGTACTCACACATTCACTGACCTCATTATGTGAATAATGTAAGCAGAATAGTTCTTCATATTTATGCCCGGAGAATAATAACTGTTGAATTTCCCGTCTAATTTTTGACTCACATGGTGGAAGAGGTTTCCAAATATCAGGCTTTCTGTTGAGTGACAGCATCAAAAGCCTTTCAATTTTGGGGGAGAGAAAAGCTCACAGACACTTAATTTTAAAAACAATCTGAATCTGCCTGCAAACTCAGATTTTCAATTACTGAAGAGAATAAAAAATACTTGATATTTCTTTGAGTAACTGAGGGTGCTCCCAAAAATTAAAAGAGGTAACAGGTGATGATGAGAGCCCCTTAGAAGGCTACTCGCTATCTTTGGTTAGAGCAGACATGAGCTTGGGTCTGCATCGATGTTATAACCAAAACTGTCGGCAAATTCAAATTCAAATTTTATTTGTCACACACACACAACCATACACAGTATGACATAGGGGTGAAATGCTTGTAGCTGTACAATGCCCGACCATTAAATGACAGAAAAAAGTTTTACAGTATTTACAATTTACAGGTTACTACAAAATTTACAAATTAACTTAGAAATTTACAGTAAAAAATGTGCAAATAGCAGAAAGAGATTATAAAGATTATAAATTATAGGAAATGTGTGGTGGTGCATGTGTTAATGTGATGTGTGTGAGAGTCCAGTCCTACACCTGGTTCAGGGCCCGAATAGCCTGGGGGAAGAAGCTCCTCCTCATTCTCTCTGTTTTGGCCTTAAGGGAGCGGAAGCGCTTCCCAGACCTCAACAGTGAGAAAAGTCCATTGTTGGGATGGGAGAGGTCCATCATAATCTTCCTAGCTTTGGACTTGCACCGCTTGGTGTAGATGGACAGCAGGTCAGGGAGCTCTGATTGAATGATGCGTTCGGCCGAGCGCACCACTCTTTGCAGATCTCGTCTGTCCTGCTTGCTGCTTGGCAAAAGTCATTAACTTGCATTTCATGACTGTGTTGTGTGTGTGGTTTCACCCCGACAATCTGCTGTTCCGAAAATCCCTCAGTGCTCCGTAATAACGCCCATGTTGCCATGGTTTTTGTCAGAGATGCTGGATTTATAGAGGGACGGAAAAAATTAAAAGGACTAAACTGTGCTGCTATCACAAACCGTGATTCGACAGGAGAACCTGGAAACACTCCCCAGTATTTTAATGCAACATCTATGAATTATTTTACCCCGTTAGAAGGAAAACTTTAACCCACCCACTGACAATCAGAGGGCTAAATCAAAGGCTGATCGGAGTAATGTGACGGGTATAAGTGGGGTTAAAGTGCAGACTGTTAAAGGCCCTTTTTTTAGACCTTTATGGAAGCAATTTATGACCTATAGTTAACAGTCATATAGGAAAAGGGTGTGAAAAACATGAAGAAAAACAGTATAATATTGCACTAGGGTCACTTTGGGGTTTATTTTTTTAAATTGAAGGTGGCCAGAAAAAATGGGGCCAAATGAATTGATTAATTAAGAAAAAGATGACAAGTTTATTTAAAACCGGAAAATTTTACAAGAAAACCTGAAAACTTTACGACAGAAAATCTGGAAATTTACATGAAATTTAAAATAAGAAAATTGGCAAATTTGTGATAAAACAGAAATTCATCAGAAAAAAATTGTAAATTTATGATTAAAGAATTAGTAAATTAAAAAAAAAAAATACCAAAGCAGCAACATTACATTACAGTTCACTGTAACGGAGCACAGGTAATTGTGCATATATACAGTGATATGCATGCATGCACAGTGTCCATTGGGTATTGTTGGTGTTGTACAGTCATGTCAAAAGAAGTCAAAGATGGCTCGTTTTACTGAAAATGAGATTGTGGTTTGTTGTCGGCTTTAATGGTGTGACTGGAAGAGTGCTCGCTGGCCTTCTGTTAATGTTTCTAATGAGTTATTCAGTTCTTAACCTTGAAAAGTGAAGCGATGTGACTCCTTAACAGAAAAACACTATTTTTACAAGTGTGAAATGTTTGGTGATTCAGTGTAAGTCTGCTTGTTTATGGCAAAAACCATAATCTCCAGTACATTGGTCAGTAAATGTACTCTCTTATTTAATTCACATTTATTGATCTCTTTCCCCATAAACTTTAAATATATTTAAGTAAAAACAATAACTAAATAAGCATGCACCACCCTGGTGAAGCATTTCAAGCTGAGGCCAAAAACATTCAATTCAATTCAATTCAATTCAATTCAGTTCAATTCAGTTCAATTCAATTCAATTCAATTCAATTCAATTCATTTCAATTCTATTTATATAGCGCCAAATCAGAACAGCAGTCGCTTCAAGATGCTTTATATTGTAAGGTAGACCATAGACCAAACATGAACATTTTCCTACTACAGGAACCCCTGAGATTGTCTGTGACAAAAAAACAGTCACATTATTAGTTAGAAACCTACATTAAAAATGCTCCAAAAGGCACAGACTCCACAAACACAGTCCAGAGGTCCAGCTCAGAGTCTCCAACTAGCTGAGGTGAAGCCTGGCAGACAGGTGGAGGAGGATGGAGGTTGGCGCTTTGGGTAACCCTGTATTCAGTATTAATGTACACTGATGGGATCAAGCAATAATAATGCTGATTAACTCCAGGAGTGGAACATGGGGAGGTCTGGGATATATTAGTGGTAGCTGGAGTCAGTACGGTGGATGTGACGGGGGCAAACCGATAATAGCTCGATGGAGGATGGGGTCGAAACCTCTCCATAATCCAAACATTTGTTGGTGCTCGTTCTCAGGCAGCTGCTGGCCGCTGTCAGCAGGTTCTCAAGTGCCACTTTCTTAACAAACAAGAAAACCGGAGTCGGGGAACAACTCTGTGCTTTAAAGGGGAAGTCTGGAGGCGGTGGGCGAGATCCTGACTTTGACTGATGTGTAAATCAATGGAGCCAGACATAGAGACCTGTCAAGACTTCAAAATATCAAAACTGCAATTAGTGCATGTTTTTTTTCTCCTAATGAGACCCAATGAAATGATTTGTGATAAGGCTGGCACATTGGTGGGGATATTTCACAATAAAAGTTTACCATCTTTGTTTGAATTCTCTGAGCCTGATATTTAAAAAAAAATGACATTTTGGACTCCAAATGTACTTTTCCTTATGTTACATCTAAGACAGTGGAAATTGTGTACACTTCCAAAACACGAAAATGATACAGTTATTACCACAAGAAATATGGCGTAAAGGGCTATCCACATGCTAAAAGAAAGAAAAACACAGTAAATCACTTAGTTATAAATCTTCATGTCTGATTCAACAGACGAGCTGCTGTCGCTCAAACTGCTGAAAAAGTTCATGCCGGTTGTCCAAACACACAGAGCAACACAGTTTGTTGTATACGGGGCTGCAGACCTGGAGACCAGTCAGTGAGCTCATGCTGACACCATCCACCACCGAAAGCGCCAACAATGGACACCTGAGCATCAGAACTGGACCACGCAGCAATGGAAGAAGGTGTGCTTGTCTAATCAATCACTGGGTGATTCCCTGGGGAATACCTGGCACCAAGATGCATGGAAGAGGTGGAGATGTTGGCAGAAATGGCGCAATGCTCTGGGCGATGTTCTGCCAGGAAACCTCGGGTCCTGCCATCTTTAGGGATGCAACTTTGACACTTATCACCTACCTAAACATTGTTGCAAGCCATGCACGCCCTTTAATGGAAATGGTACTCCCTGATGGGTGTGGCCTCTTTCAGTAGGGTTAATGCGCCTGCCACAAAGCAATGGTTGAGGAATGGTTTGAGGAGTACAACAACCACTTTTAAGTGTTGGCTTGACCTCTAAATCCCCCAAATCTCAATCCAGTGGATCATCTGTGAGATGTTTTGGACAAACCTTACAACTTGAATAACTTGAAGGATTTGTTGCTCACGTCTTGGCGTCAGATACCACAGCACACCTTCAGGGTTCTGGTGGAGTCAATACCTCAATGGTTTCAGGGCTGTTTTGACAGCAAAAGTGGGGCTGATATAATAATCATCATAATGTCATGCCTGATCTGCGTATGAAAATTGCCATAATATGTCAGCTAATGCCAGCTGGGGTAGGCTCCAGCCCCTAAACAGATCAGAAAATGGATGGACTACCATAATGATTAGTGGTTTGAAGGAAACCTTCCCCACTGACCCTGACAGAGTCTGACAGATGATTCACTTATCATGTTTTTATTCACAGGGAATGAAAACAAACCTGAGATGATTTGTATGGTTCAGACAAACATTGGCAGGCAGTGTTTGTGTGCTAATGGGCCTTCATTCCAGGAGGTGTTGACCAATTCTCAGAGAAGTGCTGTTACACAAACGTCTCAATTAGCTGGCAGCTTGTTCGCCAACAAATGTCAAAGAATGATGGCTTCTGTGGTGAGCCTGAAAATGCCCAAAGACCTGCAGTGAGAGGACAGATTCATCATAACTGAGGAGCTGATCTGAAACACGATCACTGTGGAAAAAGGAAGTGTATCTGTGGCCATGAGGTTTTGGCCACAGAACAGGTGTTAATACTGCCTCTTAAAGGTGGAAATCACTACCAGCTGCCGAAGGGTCCAAACTGATGGAGCAGAACTTGCTCCAGCAGACGGCAAATAAACCACAGTTATATCTCACGTTTTTCATTGAACAGATCCTCAACTACAAAATGCAAATACTAAAGTTTTTTAGAAAAATAAAACTCTTATAGGATCCCAAATGTAAAAAAAATAAAATAAAAAAAATAAAAACATAACTAAATGCGAAGCTGTAACTATAAAGAAAGCTCAGAAATTTTCTTCAGCAGGTGGGTGCAACATGAAGCTCAAACAGGAGCAAGCAGTGAATGTTTAGGGACTGTTTTTAGCAGTGGATGGATCAACATTTGCTGAAGTATACTCAACAGTTCAGTTTCACTTTAGAGTTTTTGAAGGTTTCTGCTGTGTGGGACTAAAACAAAATTATTAAATAGTTTTCCTCCAAAAACAAACGTTTTGAAAAGTTTACCCAAAATATCCAACGGCGTTTTCTGTTTTTCAAAACCAAGTATCTAGGAAAACACACAAAAAGCCTCGGACATAAAAGTATTAATTCTCATCCCAGTGTCTTCACACTTGGCTGTAAGACGCTCCATCCTGAGCTGGAAGTCATTGCTGGAAGAAGCAAACAGAATCACATTGTCAGCAAAAAGGAAAGACGAGACCCCACGACCACCAAACTCACCACCTGCACCTAAAAATTGTAGAATCACTAACAACTGGCACACCCGGTGGAGACCAACACCAATGAGCCTGACTTACTGCAAGCAACATGAACCCAATCAATTACTACAGTTATTTACGGGCAGAATAGCTCTAAAGTTGAATGATGTCTTATTTGACTATCATCTGTCACCCTGGGGGACAAATTCACGCCGCACAGCCCTGTAAATGTTGGAATAAAGATGAGCGTCCTCCTGGTCTGAAGGAAGGATGCCTGATTTGCTGCCTTCAGGCTTGGAAACTGTAGACTTGGTCATCATTGCAAACCCAGCTGTTACCACCAAAATGACTGGTAATACAAAATTATTTTGATATCTGTGGTGAAATCACAAAGCCAACAGTGTAAGTGGTCAGAAAAGGACTAAACATGATGGGGAAGGAAAGGTTTTTATTTTTATGGACTGATCCAAGAGCCTGTAGGTTAGAGTTACAGTGACTGTTACACTATTCAAACAGCACTACCAAATCAGCTAAAAGAAGACACTCTTCACAAAAAGCAGAATTTAAACTCTCAGGGAAACATGTCCAGTCTCTCTGTCTTTAGAAGCACAGAGCTTTTTGGCACAACTTCACTGACTCTTAATCTGCCCAGAGGAGAGGAACACAACCTGAGAAGGTCAGAAACCCATCACATCGATTATGAGTGGGCCTACCAATAAAGTTGTTGTACACTCTACCAAGCAATCCTTGCTGGAGCTTTGACCTTTCCTGTCTCTCTCTCCCAAAGTGATGAAGACTGGTGCTGTGGTTAGGCAGGTAAAGACTGTTAATACCCCACTACAGGACTGTAAGTATAAGTTTTTATGTGCAAAATATACTTCCAACAAGTCCAGACAATGATTGTACCTCCCCTGCATGTTTTCATCACCTAAACATGTCAGAGAAGTCATGAGAGAGTGAGTCTGTGTTATGACTACAGTGACCTTTACAGTACACGCCCAAGAAACCACTCAACAAACCACTTTGTTAACATTACTTTAAAAAGGTTCACATTTGCACCTCCAGAACAAAGGAGCTCAGTACAAACACAATCAGTTATTCACTGTTTACCGCCCGAGTTAATTGCCCTGCAGAACGGGAAGCGGCAGGATGTTAGTCCAGTGACATAACAGCTTGAGGCTAACGATCTGGGACAAACTCAGATTGAACTTCCTGCTGTTTCTCCCTGGTTTATGTGGCGTGTTAGCTTGCTACAGTTGACACCTATCACTCACTGCTACTAAGGTTTTGGAAATGCCAGCAAGTTTGAGGATGTAAATATTTCAGAGCCATAGATTTGTCCTCAACAAAAATGTGAAGAAAAACAGAGGATATGCCATGCCTTCGAAATGAAATGGGTTCTTTTTCGTCAACAAAAAGTGTTTTTGACCCCAAAATAATGGGCATAAATTATTAAAGTACCTGTATGTGTGTTGACTCGGTAGGGACAGTAATGAGAAAAGTTCAGAATAAATATCTGTGACAACTGCAGACAAATATTCTACAGAAGAACGCTGTAATATATTCTAATAAAAGTTCAAATGTCCACAAAAGGTACAAATGTCAGTTAAATCTAATGATTTTCTACAGCTTATTAAGCAACACCAAGACCTCCCTTTATTCAACCCTTCTGTGCGGACAAGGTCTTCCCAAGCAATCCGAGAGACATAATCTGTCCAGTGTGTTCTGGGTCTCCTTCCAGCTGAACGTGAAATGCTTCAGCTTCACTAGGATGCTTCCATTGTGTCCAGACAGGCCAGATGTTTAACCACATCCTCTGAATCCTTCTGAGCAAGAGAATCTGCTCTACTGTGAATCATTTTCCCTACAAAGGATTCATTTCCACTACTTGTTTCCAAAATCTCATGTTTTTTGGTTACTGCCTGCAGCTCAAGGTTGACATGTTAATCCACAGCTTTGCTTTGACGCTCAGCTGTCTCTTCACCACAACAGGCTGGTACAGTGTCTACATCACTGCAGAATCAATCCATTGGCCAATCTCCTGCTCCACTCTTTTCCCACTTATTAACCAGACCCCAGGACACTGTATCTCCAATTAAGGCATTCCTGGTCCATGGTTTTTCCAAAAAAGAGCCATAGCTTAAGACCTGAAGGTGCTAACTCTCATTCCAGCCACTTCAAACTCTGCTGCAAACTATCCTAGTGCAAGCTGGATGTCTTTGCTTGATGAAGCCAATAGAACCACATCATCTGCATAGATTGGAAGGCTGTTGAACCAGACACCCTCCTCATGGCTGTGTCTACAAATTCTGTCAATAAAAGTTACAAACAGAATCAGTGACAAAGGACAGCCATGGCAGAGTCCAAGACACACCAGGAACAGGTCAAACTTATCTGCAGCAATGCAAACGTACAAGGAATTAAATAGCCAACAACAACAGACTCCATACCCCAGACCCCAAACTCTCACACAACTTCAAATATCTTTAAGAGTATAAAGAGATTGGACAGCAGTTTGCCAAAACTGGTTGTCAAAGTATAAAAAATTCATCAAACTGAGGGAAATTAAAATATCTGAAGGTCAGAATTTCCTTGTGGGTCAACAGACATCCTGCTTGTGTGTCCTGTTTATGTCCTAATTTTTGACAGTTCACATTAAAATAACACCTATGTGTAATTAATACATACCTCAGGCTTCCATATAAATGCAAAGTAGGGCTGCATTGGAAGGTTCCTTTGATTAAAATGAAAGTATTTAAACAAACCAATCTGGACTCAGTGTAATTATAAAAGGATATTCCCTGCAGATATTTTGTTAAAATGTGAAAAACAAAATGTAAAAAAATGAAATAAACATTCACAAACCAAATAAATGAGCTTTGGTGCAATTGCCAATCTCGTTGAGTGATTTCGTGATCTCTGACGCCCCCCCCCCCGCCCCCCAGCAGCAACAAGCCCGCTCTGTGTCACAGGGCTCTCAAACACATTCTCGCAGCACTCTCCCAAGCAGCTGTTTTAGCTCTGCAAGTCTAATTTATGTATCTGTGAACACTGTTGTTGCTCCATCAGCCTCCAGGGTCACTGCAGACAATGTTGGGGAATACTAACGCAATGCAAATCCCTTTAATTATACATTGTTTACTCCTCTTTCCCTCAAGGTATAGCTTGACTGCAAAGTCCATGTCTTCCTTCAGACTTCCTTCAGTCTGAGGAGCAACAGGAAAGCAGTGAAGTTAAGCACTAAAGCTTGGGAGTCAGAGAGGACCACTCATGCTGAATTTCTATGGTTTTGAGCTTCATGTGGACAGGTGATGGTTGTAAATGTTAGCAGAAGCTTTTTTTCCATTAAAATCGTGATTAGAGTAAATGTAAAGGTCCATCATATTTCTGAAGCGTAAAAGCTACTTCCTGAATCTTCAGCATGTCACCATGATGTCACCGCTGACAGCATCCAGTTTAAAAATCTGCCAAATCAAACGTGCAGAGCTACCTGCTGTGGTGACCCCTCGTAAATATGGGAGGAAGTGAATGTAGCTGTAGTGATTCTTTTCTAGGTATTGCATTACTGCATGTTTTATGTATTGGGTTATTTTGGACAGTCGTTAGCACAAAGGATGTGCTGAAAACACTACGAAACGAGGCTCTCTGGTTATAGAGGCAAAAGAGATGGTTTGGACATCTCTTGGAAGGATAATGGATATACTTGACAAAGGATGCTGAAGATGGAGCTACCAGGCAGGGGGAAAGGCAAAGACTACAGACGAGGTTACTGGATGTAGTGAAGGGTTGGTATGACAGAGGAGGATGCTGATAACCCCTGAAGAACCAGTGCTAAGTGCTAAACTATGAACCAATGCCGGCCACAAAAGCAGTGGTGGCCTAGTTTCCCAGCTGATTAACGCAGGAAGTCCCTGAATTGAAAAGGTTGTACAAGTCCAAGAAGTTTGTACTCCAGTTTCGATGAGTACGTTTCTGTTATTAAGCACAAATTAGCAGATATCGGTTTCCATGTATTAGAATCTATGGGTGCTATAAGAGCCATTTACTCCCTGTTTTTGCATTATTACATGTTTGAAAACTAGGGGGCGGTTACTTTGTGATATACTGCGTATCAGTAAGTTCCCTAGTGACTTACCAAAAAGCAGGTACGTCACTAGGGACCCATAACCGTTTCTGACCGTGTTCACTGCAGCAGCAATGTCAGCACTAACAATATTAAGTTAGGCTTCATAATTCAAGTCATTAAAAAGAAATGTTCGGATGTAAATAATGTTGCTCCTAGCAGCGGCTACTGGAAATGATGCAGTTTTTGAAGCAAACTAGCTAGAGTTAATTGAAAACTTCAGACTCCATCTCATCCAAACATGGTCTTTTTCATGCTCGAAATTCCCAATGGTGACACAGAGGCTTTGAAATGTGCAGTCTTGTATACACAGTCTATGGCCCAGACAAACATCACAGCATCTTTAATCTAAAGCAGAATCACTGGGTCTATCTCAGTGTCCCACGGAGGACCGGGACTGTATCTGCTGGAGAGATGCTTCGAGGAAAATCGTGCCAGCTCAGCAACATCTCCTCTGTAAAAATAAAGGTCAAACGAGCAGCCAGAGACAAGGTTTCATCCTCTGCTGAGTCAGACTGCGCTGCTGCTGTCCTTGGTCACTGCTGTATGCCTCACCTGAAAATAAAAGATTAAGTTGTTGGTACTCTAAATCAATAGCTACCGGCAGCTTGTATCGACGGTGTGAGGTACTTCTGACAGATATTGTTCTTTACCTTTTCAGAGTTTATTACTTATCGAGCTGCAGCGACAAGATGTGACACTAAAATCTGTGAAATAAAAAAAAGAAGTTGACCTCATGCTGTTAGTGTCCTCCTTTTCCTTATGATGATATGAGGAATACTTGGAGGATCCTGGGATTTTTACCATGCATGACTCGCAAAGCTTCATCTTTTAAAATGTGACTGAAGAAGGTTAAAAAAACAAAACCCTGAAACAAACATTTAAATCTAATAATCTGGATGCTGATCGTGTTGCTACTGACAGATGAATCATAGCGACATGAGGCAGGTATGAACAAGAAGTCTGATCATATTAAGCTCTGCTGCTGCTGCTGCTTACTCACATACAAACCAACATTGTTTATAGCATGACAGAAACGAGCTTCATGCGTTTCATCTGAGTCATTTTTTGTAATTTCAATCTGAAAAGTGGATTCAGCCTGGCAGGGAATTCCTAATTCATTAGTTATCCGCACAGAGTGATTAACTGAGCTTTACAGAAGGCCTCAGCCTCATATTTATTCTCTTTCAGTTTGCAGAACAGAATCGAAGGATGACAATGTGCAGAAGACTAGAAAATTAACTTCTACAGGATCATATTTAGCAGTTACTGCAAACAGACACCTATGTGAAGTATGAATAAAGTCAGCTCTACGTGTAGAGACTCGTTTATTTAATCAGCAGACTTCAGCGTGAGTTTAATAAAAAAAGAATATTTGGTATTAACATCATGAAGCAGCTATCAGAGAAAACTCATATTTCTCTAAAAAATAGATTTTGTGAAAAGAGATTATTTTTGCCACCAATAAAGACACCTTTGTATATATGAAGACACATACACAGTTTAGTTCTGTTTCTTTGTGAAGCCTGCAATAAAGCAGTGATTTTGAGTTCAGCTTTTGTCTCCGTGAGTTTTGCATTTGGGTCCTCATCTGCCTCCACACAGCCAGTTCATGACAGTAAGACAGACTAGGCCCCTCGCTCTCTTGAGGTGTTCCTATGGTACACGAGATGGTTTCTGCAGACCTTTCTGGGTTTTCTCCACAAGACACCAAAGGGAATATCGAACAGTCTCCTTCAATTCTTAGCTGCCATCACCAATTGACAGCTGAAATGAGAAACATGTCAGCAAGTCGAGTTCTTGGATGGTGCGGTGGTTAGCGCCATCGTCCAACAGCAAAAAGTCCTGCGTTTGAATCTGTTGGTCCACTGGGTCCACAGGTGATCAGAGAAAAAAAAAGGTCATTGACATCAGGAGACTATGAGCTACGATTGCAGAACTAATGTACTCGGTGACAGCTGAGATTTTCTCCATAAGAAAAGGGATGGATGTTTTTTATCTGGTGCATGTGAGGACAGGAGAGGTTCTCCACTGGTTAGAAGTTGTAATGTTGTGAAACTGTGCTTGGATAGGATGGAATTTCCCCATTCAAATAGTTTCATGCTTCTGCAAACGACTCGACCAAACCAGGAGAGCTTAAAGTTTGACAAAAACTTTATAGAGACTGAACAGCAGCTCAATACCACAAGAGAAGGGCCTAATGAGTCAGTCAATAACTGAAATGAAAGTGCTTAAATGACATTTGACAGAAATAAAAGTCCCTGTTGTACTCCATTTAAAGCTCTCTGACAGTTTGACATATGATCTTTCAAAATGTCACATGAACTACTTGAGTTACATTTCAATTCAGCTCTCCTGCTGATGGCTGAGGCCAGATGACAACACTTTGCATGATTTACAGCCATTTCACACCTGACAGCCCAAACCAAGGCTTATATTTTATTACAAATGCATAATATTTGGTGCAGTTAGTTTCTGTTCACATATCACGTACACCCAAGGACTAAATTATTCTACACGACTTACCTATATCTACTTCAAAATGACTGGTTTGTAAAGCAGCGTTTGTCTAGCATCAATGTAGTGCTTAGAGTATTATTTGAAGAAATCAATTAACAGATTAATTTTGTAATCACACTGTATTGTGTTTGCACACTGCCGCCGCAGCTTTATTATCTTCTTTATTACCTCCAATACCTTGCCTCATCTTTCTCACCACCTCTGTATTCAATTCTTTTCTGCTTGACTTTCATGCTGCATCACTGTTTTTCTTTGTTTGGTTAGTTAGTCTGACATTCTCCCCATTATCAGTCTGAACTATCCAAAATAATGAACAAAATGTCTCTAGACTGAGACCATCCCATCGTTCTATGGCTGCCCAAACATATTCAAGACAAACGCATAAGAGATATCAGATGCAACGAGAGAGCTAAAGTTTTTCAGTGATACCAACGTCACCTTCTTTTGTACCTCCTTTCGGTGTGCCAGCTAATTTTTATGAAGCTCCACAGAAATCTCATTATGACAACTTAAACTTCTTTCAAAGAGAGAAGATCTCTTCTGTGTCCAACTAACTCGACTTCTATAGAAAGGAGCTTTACTGGTGATGAACTCCTGGGTTTCGGCTGCGACCTTTACAAGATTGAGACTGTCAACGAGAACACCACAGTTTTAGCTCACCACGCATCGACTTGACAGATACGCCTACCTGCACGTTCACCGCCTTTCCCCGACATTATAATTCAAAGTTTACCATTGTGACAAGGTAGCAGAGATTCACTGAGGAATGCAGAGGGACAGGTACGAAAGGGTAGAACTAAACGGAGCTGGTCCGAGGCTCGATAGATGAAGTTTCGAAGATTATCAGCCTTTACACAAACACACACAGAAGGATCTTCAGATAAACTTAATATCTCTCAAATACATAAAAACCAAGACCTTTTCATCGTGTCAATCATATTTCTGACAACTATTTTCTGTCTTTGGAAGTTCCAGAATGACCACCAGTGAGCACATCTTAGAAAGACTCTATCAGTCTAGGCAACCCTGCAGGAATATCAATATTATATGCATGGATGGAAATAAAGCAAGGAACTTACTGAAATTAAAACTTTATTCTACATACGTAACTTGACATCATATTACCTGCTTATTATGAAGTATTCCAGATGATGATCTTGGGGGGGAGGGTTCATTTGCTAAATTTAAACTAGACAAAGTCCCTGAACGCCTTGAAGCCCGTCTGGCATCATCATCATCATCATCTAAATGCTAAAAAATAATAATCCCCAACAAATACTGTTACACCTGTCTGAGCAAAGTTTTAAAGGTTAGAGTAACTGACTATGTTGACAAATGACTGAAATTTGTGTTTTATATATAAAACTGAGCCAGTTATCTTACAGAGGCATGAACTATAAAGGAGCAAAAGTTCAGTATCTTCTTAAAGCACACTTTGACAAAGTTGACTGCTTCCTGTCATAGCCCCAGTTTTTCTAATCTTCTAACACCAGTGGACCCCGGCTCTCACCAGTTTTCACCAATCACTGCCTTCTGCCTCTCTGTTTGGATGCCTGTCAGATGAAAAGCGATCAATGAAGAGTGACAAAAGGTATAAAGAAGGTGATCAATAAAGGATGGCACAAGACAGAAAAAAAAGGGATTGTTTGGAAGGATGCACGCTCAGCTGCACTCTGACAACCGGAGGCAATGCAAAGACACCCAAGCTCCCGCTGCTGCTGGAGTTCAGCTCGCTATTTGTTGAATATTTTAGAGGGCTGCATGGCAAGAGGGAAGTAATGAAAATTTCACTCTCGAGTGAATTAAGAAGACTCTGACAGAAGTCAGATCAAACCGGCCAGTAACACAAGAAAATGAGGGTCCTTCCCGTTGACTTAGCTCTCACGACTTATTAAGTTGTTCCCACAGGGGTCGAAACACACAGCAAAGGCCAAAATTAGCCTAGATAAATTGAAACTGAACTTTAGCAGTACCTGACATGCTTGAAGAAAAAAAATCTAATCATGGTCATTCTGTGGTGAAGTAACTTAGTGACTAATCTGTAGCTGCTAAAAAGTCATTCTGCTTCAAAGGGAAGGCTCTCTAAGAGGTTTGACAGTTCATTTAGGGTCACTTTTAACCTGTAAATGACATCATAAAAAAGAAGAAAATTACTTAAGGTGGATTTTTTGTGTTCAAAATAAAAATAAGACAGATATACTGTTTATTTTATACAGTTTGATTAAGGAAATATATTAGCTTTAAAACGATCTTGCTGCCGTGTAAGAAGGAATGAATAAAAATCAGATTCTGGCATTTATAGATATTTTACTCCACTGCATAATAATCCTCTGCTGCTGCTTCTGCTTACTCACATATGAGCCAACACTGTTTACAAGGAAAAGCAAACACTCTTCTTGTGCTGCAGGAAAGCTACAAGTAATTTCATTCTGCAAAACAGATTCAGTCTGGCAGGATTTTCAAATTCATTTCATCATCCTACCAATCCAGCCGCCCTGCACTGCAAATACACACTGTGTTTGGTGCTTTATTTCTAATTTTAATAGCCTGGATCATTTTGTAGGACATGTCAAAACAAGTACAGAAAAAAAAAGTATAGAAAATGTGAACACCAGTGTTGTTTCTGCACTTCACAGCCATACAGCTACAGTTGCCTACACCAGTATATTATTTTGCGACAGAACTAGATGATCCTGGTATCAAATTTAGGTAAAAAGGACACCTGTCATACGTTCTCACTTGTTCTGAGTAGCCATCTATCCTTCGTGGTGATACAGCCAGAGGGTACCATATGTTACAGACAAGAAACTGGTACAGTTTTCTGACACTGGGGTATAGCCCATGACACCAGTGTGCAAAATCTAGCCCACTGCTAAAGGTCAAAGATTTTTATAGTATCAAACTATAGGTCAAGGGTCATTAAATATATAAAAAAATTGCTGATTCTGAGGGGATCAGATGGGAGCTTTGAATGACTCTATATCGAATGACACATTTATTGTGTCATAATTTAAAAACAATGAGCTGATGATACAGTTAATATTAAAAAGACTGTTTAGGAGAAACGGTATTTAATTCCTTACTGTACAGAAGTGCAAGAGATAACGACAAAGGATTCAGTGTAGTGTAGATTTATAAATAAAAGTATAAACAATATATTCATTGTTGTTGCATTTAATTTCTTTTATAAAGTGTTAATTTCAAGTGAAAAAAAAACCAGCAGCTAATATTCAAGAATCTAAGTGTATCAGCATTTTGTAGAAGGACCTGGGGTCGAGCCCTGAGGAACACCAAATGTTTGCGCAGTTGCACTAAAAACACAAAGTTTCACCTCGTGTTCAATCAACACCTCCTCTGGAGGCGGAGCTTGTCACTCCTGACTTAGATTTTAGTGCCGATATCCAACCTGTGAGTGAAGGTATAAAGGAAGAGAAAACAAAAGAAAACCCCATTTAGGAAGTATAAAGTTCCCACCTGCACGTTATGCCTGGTCTTCTGGCTCCAATGGACTCACAATCAAACAGAACTTTAATCTGCAAAAACATGTACAATTGGACTAGCAACATTGTTGAAGCAAGAAGACAACAGCACAGGTGTTAATCTTGAGAAGTTTTAGCAGGTAAATCACACTGAAAAAAAGAAGTATTTTTGTAGTGGTGAGAACAATGTCCCCTATTCTCCTGAGTGAGATTGACTTTACAAAATCAGTATAGTCCTGGGGTATTCAGGTGGTTCATTTTCACCTGCAGGAGTTTCTGTAGGCTCTCGTAATATGCTTTTTTTCCACGGAGGAAATTAATTAGTGAAAACTGTAAACAGCTTTTTAAACTCTCCACATAAATGTCCTGCAGAAAAGAAGCAGAAAGAAAATCTGTCAAACATCCAAGAATTACGAATGCCGCAGATGACAAACTCAGAGAGAATGATTCAGAGCTTCAACAGCCTGAAAGAGGAGAGTCTGTGCCGCGCAAGAGGTTTTTATCTATGCATTAGCGGGTCGTTATCATTCCGTGGGTTTGAAATACTGTTGTTTTGTCAAAGCTGCTGGAGAGTCTCAGTTACGCACAAGATGTACTTTGGAGGTGGTGCATGACACACAGGACACAGGGTTATGGTATTACTGATATGAGGCTGTCACTCACAACTTCTTGTTTTCCACTGCAAAGGTGGCGTGTTTTTCTCCAGACCACCGGGTTTTTCTAAAATCAGATTTTAGTGAACTCTTAAAGTTGGTACTTCCTCTTTGGCCAAATAAGAAAATTTTGACACACTTTTAGGTGGATGAAGTCCATCATCTCCTGACTGATGACACCTGATGAAGAGAAATGTCTTGGATTAATGGTCCTCAGAAATTTCCCCAAATGTTTCCCCAATGTTCATTATTGTTTTTTTCCCTCTTTTCTGGGAAATCTAAGGTATTTTTTCATCAGGGTGGCCCTTTATTCAGGTAATAGTAAAGATGGGGTTCCAGCAGTCCTAAATACACCACGAAAGTCCCCAGAAATATGAAGCTGAGATCCATTTATTGGGTCTAAATTAGGTTCAGGTGCAGAGTGGAATTAAGATGAATGAAAACAGTGAGCTGGCTTTTCAAATCAATCATCTGCTTGCAGGTCTTACTTGAAAACGTCCGGACTGGAGTTGAGGTCTCCGGGTGGGGGAAGCTTTTTAACCAACATGCACTCAGCCGTAGTGGTGGTGGGACTGGCATCACAAGCAACACTTCCTGCTGACTGTGTTATTGACAGTGTGCATCCATTACTGCTTGTGCTCCTGATAAATGAAAGTCATTAATGAGGAGCAGACAGCACCTGGTACTGATGGTCACAATCAGCCTCTGGAAAGACTGAGAGCTAGCCAGCAGGAAGCCCTGGAGGACAGATGCTGGCTGTCAAATTAGCCTAAATTAAAGATAAAATCATCCATTTACCAGAGAGGATGGATTCAGACGTGTAAATCAGATTCAGAGGCACAAAGCTTCAGCCATGTTCCTTTTTTTTTTTATTCTAACACAGATTTAACACGGAAAAACTCTTCTGTTTTTGTATGTTCATGAACAAATATGATCTGCAATTGTTAACATTTAATCAAAGGACCTCTGTGTAACCTTAGTAAACTGCTGATGCTATAGACACCTCCAGCAGGTTATCATTCTGTTCATGTGAAAGCTAGCATTGGCCAAAACTGTGATAAACCTGTCCTGCTGTGCTTTGTTGTTATTTAAAGCACTTTGGTATTAGCTTTATTTTTAGATAAAAGAAGCTACACACATCCTTTGTACTGGTTATTTACTTACTTTTACTTATGATAACACTGCTAAGGTTAGCTAGTTGGCCCTAATTTAGGCTACTCTGAAAGAATGCGCGAACTTTAGCTTATTGGAAAATTGACATAAGATTTCAGATCATTAGATGAATACCATGTTTTGCTATGTCAGTAGACACGCTGTTAACTAACAATTGGCAGAAGGAAGATTGATGTCCTGCTGTGGAGTTCGTGTTGGTGCTTATGTTAGGCTCTACAATGGAGCTTATGATGAATCGGTGTCTGGAGTCTGACTCGGTGTTTATGCTGTTGGTCATTTGATCACAAGTCTAAGCTAACGTAGTTAATATGGCTGCCTTTTAATCCAGGAGCAGAAGAGAGGCAGTGAGGCTTTCGCTCCACCGAAAGGTTGGAAGCAAGCAAGAGAGCTAGAGAAGATCTCATTTTTTAAATTAAGTTACAATAAACTCACACATTGGTGATAAAATGTTTAATACATGAAAAAAGGTAGCAAAAGGTGAGCCATTTCTAAAATGAGCCGCTGAGATGACAAAACTATGACAGAGAAAATGAGATTTCCTTTCCCAACATGACTCGGTCACATCATGATAAACAAAAGAAATGAGAAATGCGAGCACTTTCCCTGGCTGGTATTTGCTCGACAGTGTGTGCGTTACTCAGAAAAGCTTTATATACTGAGATTGATTGACATCATGTCTTCCCCCTGAGTATTTCCACTGATAAGATGAGACACAAACCGAACGTGACCGGGGTGGAAATTGTGCTGCAATATTCCAATGATGCAAAAACCTGTAAAATTAAGATGAATGAGCAGAGTCATCCTGAATTTACAGCTTGCTAAAGCACATTACATTCATCAGCCTGACTGTGTTCCCACAGAGCAACCATGGGAATAAGAGGAGGCAGTCACTATGTTTGCACTGACTTGACAGCAGGTTATTAGGGGGAAGCAGAAGGCTACAGGGACACTGGCTCTACACGGATACAACTGAACACGTCCGCTGGACTTAAAGACACTTTCTGTTATTACAACCTGCAGAATTTAAAACGTTCACCATCAGGGTGTAGCGGTTTACACATAGTAAGTAGTTGCAGTGAGTAGCTGGTTCCCCAGTGGTTGAACGCTCTGAGCGACTATTTTCGACTCCAAGACACAAAGTAGGAGCCAACCAATCTCTAACCTTTTTTTCGTATTGTGGCCTGCTTTGGACCGACTGCACTCACTCTCTCGATGTTTTTGGATTACTGCTGTTTTTCTGCAATAAGGGATTCGACTCACCTGGACACCACTGGGCTGGAGTCTCCTTATATAAAAGCGAGGTTGCCAAGTTTGCTGTAACACAAAAATTTGTGGACGAATTTCTGAACATCTGTTTCACATCTAGGAAGCTCGGGCTGGATTATGAATCAAAGTGGTTAATAGGAATTTCTGTGCATCTAGACAGCAACACATTTGTGATTGTCACCAACTTCTCACATTTAATTGCCTTTTTTATCACAAATCGATTGCATGTGATTCTAACCTGACTCCAATTGCAAATTTATTACTGTTTTATCAAAGTCTTAACACATCAAAATTGCTCTGAGTGGTTGCACACCTGGTCCCATCTTCAAAGCTGAAATCTCATCAACACAGTGTTAGATTTTAGACAAAAAGTCCCAGCAGCTTTGTCTATTTACATTTTGTTGAATACTGTTTTTTTAATCTTGGGGAGGTTTTTGATGTTTTTTAATACATAAAAATTACATTGGATCAAGTACATTTAATGACTGTATATTCATCTCTAAACTTCGTAGTACTTTGGGATACTGATCTGTATTTTGTGTGAAAATGAAAGAGTACCAATCCAATACCAGTGTTATAAGCTGAGGAAGAATAAGCTGAGGAAGAAACAGGGAAAAGCAACATTATCTTTGACTCAATGTAAATGAATATAAAACAAGGGTAACAAATAAATAATACTTATATATAAAATGTATTGAACTGTACTCTGTTAGTGAAACAATACACAGGGACCAAGATAAATAACCCAAAAAGTATTTACTCAATGTATTTAGATTTCAGCTCAGTGTAAAAGTCTTTACTGCTCTTACTTCCATACACGTTAGTTTCATTTGTCAATGTCAGTGTGCATTCTCAAACAGAGCAGATAAGATTCAGGTGATTTAATGAAAACAAAATGCTATGTTGCAAGAAGGAAAGTAAAAGGTTAAAAAACAAGTGACAAACCTGACAGAACAACAGTGAAAGTTAGTGCAGGTAAGAAGCAGGTGATGAGTTCTAGTCTTTGGAGCTTCCAAATCAGGGGTGTCAAACATAACGGCCGGGGGCCATTACTGTTCCGACAATCTGGCCCTCTGGAGAGTTTTGGAAAATGTGAAGGAGGGCATAGATCTGAGACTAGATCTAGACATAGGTTTTCCTTACTGATAAAGACCCTCCCCATGGGCATTCATGCTACAAAGAAAGTAGATGAGTAATAGATAAACAAATGACAGAAAGTTCCTGTTTTTCCACAACAGAAATGTATGACTCTTGCAGTGGATTCACTGTAGGAAATTTAAATTAAAGTCTCTGAAATTGTGTCAGGTAACACAAATTTTCAGTTCTATAAGTTTTATTTTCAGTTTTATTTCTTATAATTTTACACAATTTACACCCAAATCAGCATTTCTTTATCAGGTAGAAAAATAACACACATTAGAACATGGCAGATAGGCGATGAGTGTGAAATGTTCTCAGTTAAAGTTCATGATGAGAGTCATCGATGGGCAAAGACAAACGGCATCACACGATGGGAAGAAGAAGAACGGACCAAACTTCAGCCAGAAGCTACTTTTCCAAGTCTTCAAATATCTGGTGTCCAGGCCACTGTGTGCCCAATTTTTAATGTTTATAAATCATAAATCAATGTAAGAAAGCAAGCACTTTGTTTTTTACCAGATAAATCACATTTATCTGTCTTCTCACGCAGAGAGAGCCTAACAAGCTTATTTGGCATCCCCTCAGTTCAATAAGCACCTCCCAGCCCAGTTATTAATATCCTTTCGAGGGCCCAATTTGGTGCATCAATTACTCTCTGGTAATAAAATGATTCGCTGCAGTTACAGTTGATTTCTGAATCATCTGTCATATAAAGCCACAGACTGAGCATCTGGAAGTTCAATCAGCTCCCGGATCAGTCAAGGTCACAATAACTCAAGAAGTCATCTTTATCAGTCTAAATGGATCAACCCCCCCCCAGCCCCAGCCCTCATGGATATAAAGAAAAAGTCTTTATACCTCCCATTTGACTCCCTTTAAACCTCCTTTGAATCCAAAATGTGCCGACACGTAAAGGCTTAATCCTCTTCTCTTGCTCAGAGGATTCGGATGCATGTTTCTTTGAATCAGTTCTCTCACAAATTCAATTCTCTCTGTATTTATGGTGATTCTCATGTTAGCCTCCATGCTGCCTTTTCTCTCTTCACTTGTTCTGCTGCTTAACTCCATTTTTGTCATCCTTTCAAATACAGATTTGATGAAGCATGTGCTGAATTGAATAAACCTGTAGAAAGCTCAGAAACCTCCAACTCCACATTTCTGACCTTTACACCACCAGATGGTTTTAAGTATTTTCCTTATCTATAACAGCAGTGACAGAACATATGGAAAATTAGCTTCAGATCAATCAGAGTTGTGTAGATTGAAGAAGTCAGAGCTCATAAATCATCCAGTCCCGATGGGAGAGCGTGGATAAAGCTTAGTGATGCATTATTTACACAACCTGCTCACAGTTTCTGCGGGGCTTTCCACACTAAGCCGCCTCACAGCCTCGCTGATTTATGCTCTCGCAGCTGAACTTCAAGCTCTCCGTGCTTTTCATCATCCCTTCAGTATTTCACGGTCAGCCCGTCCAGCAACTGCCAAAAACTAGATTCATCTCCGTCACAACAACTCGCAAATACATAAGTATAAACACACTTGAGGGTGCAGCTTTTCGACCCAACAAACGCCATGAAATTACCAAAAACTTGCCTCTAATGGTTTTCACTTCTCCACCCCGAAGAGGATACCCCGTACAACTTCAGCAGTGCAAACTTAAATCAAGTGCTAGACCCAAAATCCATTAAATGTAAAAACCTAGCAGGTCAAATCACACAAACAGGCTCGTGAGGCTGCAATGCATCTCTTGGAGTCTTCAATTTAGTAAGTACGTAAAAAAGTAACATTTTATTTATATAGCACATTTCTAGATAAAAGATCACAAAGTGCTTCACAAGGTATAAAACAAAAACAGTCAAAAGTTAACAAAATGCAATTCTAAAAAGATGTGTTTTTAGCTGTTTTTTAAAAGTAATCACTGAGTCTGCAGATCTTAAGTTCTGAGGAAGAGAGTTCCACAGTCTGGCGGCCACAGTGGCAAAAGCTCTATCACCCTTGGTTTTCAGCCTAGTATGCTGAATAACAAGTAGGCCCTGATCACAAGACCTCAGGGACCTACTAGGGACATAGGGCTGTAAAAGTTCAATGATGTAGGCTGGTGCTTGTCCTTGAAGAGCTTTAAATGTCAGAACCAGTATCTTAAAATGGACTCTGAATTCAACGGGGAGCCAGTGCAGCTGTATATGCAATGGTGTTACATGAGAGTATTTAGATTTTTTTGTCTGAAGCCTTGCTGCAGCATTTTGGACAATCTGCAGACGCTCCAGGGAGTTTAGAGTCTTCATTATGGTTATAGGGTTGCACTGCCTCCCCCACCACTGGGTGGAAATCACAGGGTCTAACGTCCCTTATTTTCCCTCAGTACATCACTGTAAATAATAATAATGATGATAATAACAATAACAATAATAATAATAATATTACAGACAGTCAAAGTTGTTGAATTAATGATAAGTGAAAAACAATACATCACTTATATTCCTCAGAGAGGTTTGGTCTGCTGTCTAAAGTACCACTGCTATTTCAGAGGACGTATAAGACACCATTTCTTCTGCCACGCATGAAAACTAAACATATTTACTGCTGTAACCAGACTATATTTCCCACTCACACACTGACTCATGTGATCTTCATGACTCACACGATGGGAGGCGGGAGCATCGTCTCTCAGGATGACATTTGAGGTGGTTAAAAAAAATTGGGAATCCCCATCAGTCTTTTGTTATCCAGGCACCTGTTTATTTGGCATTTTATTCTGCCTCCACAGTCTTCTCCTGAGGTTTTGCAGATATGTGACCACCAACTACGTAACTTTGACCTGTTTGCCATTTTCAGTGTGTGAGAAGCAAGGTAGGCTAGTGTAGGCTCCAGTCACACAGGCCTAGAGACTGATCTGCAACCATCTGGCAACCAGTGGTCATAGGGGGACCAGTGTGTATTTCCCAACCTGTGGGGGCAAAAACCTCCAACTGTTTTGGCAGCATGCCTTCTTGGAAACTGATTTCACCCAGCAAGAGCCAGAAACCTCCAACAACTACTGCCAACCAGAATAAATGTCTCCTCAGCCAGCGTTTGTATCGCATCCAGTATGGCACACAACCCGTAATTCATGTCGTGTGAGAAATCTCAATACACGCAGATGTCATTTTTCAAACACAGGTATCGCCCCCTGGTCACCATTAAATAGAATGCAGATTTCAGGAACTTCAGCGGAGGCAGTGACACTAATGTTTACAGACATTATCCAGTAGAAAGACCAAAGAGAGCCTGGACCAAACAACTCCTCTATGATTCGACTGGCCTGCAAATATAGAGCTTAGATAACGTCAAAGGAAAGAAGATGAAACTAATGTTTGTTCAGTTACTAACTTTGAACCTTTGCTGGAAGCATACAAGAGGAACCACATCACAACAGGGGCAAATTTTCATGTAAAGCTAAAAAGCTACAGTTTGAAGATTTAGAAAGTGCAGACATGTAAAAAGACGAACAAATGATTCAGGCTCTATATGCTACACACAAATAAACCAGGACCAGCCTCTGAACTTCTCATGTTATGAAGTCATTTTCCCATCATCCATCATTGGCAGTGCCTCTCACTGGGGTACTCAGCTGATGACCCAACCTGCCATGCCTGCGCCCATCAAACACCCCCAACAGGAAGAGACGTATCCACCTCTCCACAGAGGCACATTAACCAGCAGCGCACGTATGAGCGACCCAATTTTATTTTTTCCAATGCGAGCCCTATGCCTGCTTTGCTGTTCTCAACAGGATATGAAAGATGAGGAGATCACAGACGGAGAGGGCCAGAAGCCTGCAGCAAACACAATAGGAGCGATGGTATCGATGACGTACCAGGAAGCTTATTTAGCCGCGCTCGTGCCCAAATTATTATTTCACACGCCGAATGAACAGCAGGGGAGAGAGCAGCGCTGCTGATGGAGCCTCTCGGCTTCCCGAGGAGGGAGTTGGAAACCGAACGATGGCAGCCCACATCATTAGGATGCTGACGCAGATACAGCCTCCATTAGAAGAATCCAATACCAGAGACAGTCAGGGAGTCATTTCCACTCCACATAATAGAGCACGTCTCCTCTGACTTTTTAAAACCTTGTTTTAGTCCCTCTACATTTGTCCCTTCCTAAAATTCAAAGAGAGAGATGAGTGGATGTAAAATGTTGAAAAATTTCCATCAGCTGTAACATTTACAATAATTTCACTGTAATAACCAGCAGTGAGTTCTATTTTCATTTATTTTTGACTGCAAATTAAAATAGGAAAAACTAAGCCATTACTCAAGTCCCAAAAAATGCAGTTCCTCTTATGTCTACTAGGGTCTCTAACAGTGCCTGAGTCCCCATAGGCACACATGTTAAGATGTTAAGATGTCCAGTCTTACCATAGAAATAAACTTGTTTACAGCCTGATAAAAAAACCAACATGTTACTAGTTTCTATGTATAGTTTGCCTGTTAATCAGAGGCAGTGATTTTTTTAATAACGCAGCCTTAAACTTTGCATTATTAGGGCCGTGACTGTTACAATCATCAAAGATTGTGCTCCAATTTTAGTGAATAAGAAAACTTAGTTAGCACTAATTATCAGCTACAGCATATGGACACAGTTTGGTAATTTTGATCACTTCTGGCACCAAAACAACTAACATGTTGGATTTAACGCCGAAGCTGACGTTTGTAAGCCATCAAACACATCGATTCCCTTTGGGGATGACGGAGGAAAGGAAAACTTGAAGCTCATAAAAGACTAACCATTATTTGATCATTATCCAATGCATTCTGGGAAATAAGATCCCTCTGTTTTATTATCCAGATGGACTATTAACCTGCAGGAAACAAAAACTGAAGCTTGATTGCAGTTTGAGGTTAACTGGCCAAAATAAAACCAGAAAACAAAACAGCTCCTATTCTCTGCCTACAAATGGTTTGTTTTAAGTGATCGGCCACTTAATGTCTTTGTTTCAGAAAGAAAAACTTTTCTCATTAGTTAAAATGTATTTATTAGATATTCTTTAAGTCTTAAAAACTCAAGTTGGTGCAAACTTCTTTTTAGGTTCATGAAGATATTTTCAGCCAGCACAGAGATATGGTTATACCCGGCTCGCTAAGGACATAAAGCAGATTCCTTTGTTAAGTATTAACTGAGGAAAAGAAGGACAAAAGAAAACTACGTGCTAACCCAGCGGTCCCCAACCCCCGGACCTCGGACCGGTACCGGTCCGTGAGTCGTTTGGTACCGGGCCGCGAGAGTTGAGGCTCAGGTGTGAAATGTATGGTTTTCAGGGTTTTTATCGTTAACTCTTTTTTCCTGGGTCTTTTCACGTGTGTTATGAATAAATCTTCTTTTTTTTCGGTACCGGTACTAGTTTTATTTTGTTGTATTTATCCGCGACACCTTAAAGGCCGGTCCGTGAAAATATTGTCGAGCATAAACCGGTCCGTGGCGCAAAAAAGGTTGGGGACTGCTGTGCTAACCTATAACCAACACGTGACTGAAATTAGAAATAACTACAAACCAAAGCAGAAAGATGAACTAAGTGGGGCACCAGAAAGGCACCAGCTTTCTGGGAGGAGAGAGAGCGAGGGGCTGCCATCTTGGAACGATATCAGCTCATATAGGCTCCCAAACAAGTGAAGTTCTTTTCTCCTAAAGGATGGGAGGGGAAGTTAATGAGGACCCGGACAGAAAGAATCAAAACAAATGGATGGATGGATGCATGAATGCTTCACCTTTCATCTGAAAGGCGATGCATGAATGCTTCACCTTTCATCTGAAAGGCTTCTTTAGTTATCAAAGCTGATGAGGAGTTCGAGAAAATGAACCTCGATTGGGGTTGTCATCTTGAGGTATTGACTATCCTATCAGGGTCACATGGGCCTAATCTAAGGCTGCCATGACCTGGAAGACAGCAAACCCACAGGGACCTGCCATACATGGCATTTAATAATAAATGGTACCATTCATCATGAGTCATTCATAGTCTTTAACCAAACGTTAACAGCGTGGCCTAAACCTGTAGAGGAGTTTAAAGACCTCCAGAACATTTCATCTATTCCATGTCAGCTTTTTAATGGATTCATTTTATACCTGCGTTAAGAAATGCATGAATAAAATGGATGGATCAAATTATCAGATCAAAGTTTAAACACTTAACTTCCAACAGCTAATAAGTTTCACAGACCTGCTCTGACTCTGTTAAACACCAAAAGCTCTGATATCAAAGGTCAAGAGCTCCAGTCATTATTCACAGAAATAAAGCGGGTCTGTGTCGGCTTCACGGGGAAATCAATCCTATTAGCGCTCACCGTGAATCATTTCAATTATGTTTCAGTGTCATTCATCCAAAGACAAACACTTTAAAGTCCAGCGAATCCCCACAGAGCTCATAATGAAATACTGAGACAGTTAATGTTTTTTGTACCACTTAGCAGAAGAAAGATGCTTAAAAAAACGGACTGAAGTAGAAACATTTCACACATTTTTGGTGATTTTATCTAAAGTGATAGAAGGAAAATATATTATCTGCTGACACAGGAGCTAACGCAGATAAATTGATTACAAATACATCCATTTAAGGCTGTAAATAGAGAAAAATACTTGCTATTTGTTTTTAATTTTTTAATACGTCTGTGAGACTTCTGTGTATGGGAGGGTTGGGGTCTTCTACCAATGCCAACTAAAGCCTTTCTTTTTTTACAATAATAGGATGTGCTGTACCTCTGTCTGCTGCACCATTTGACGCCTTTGGTATTTGTGGCAAATAAATGATGTGTTTTGGTTAAGACAGTGTGTGCCCTCTGTGGCACAAAGAAATGAGATATCTGAAAATAAAGCACTTAAAGGGATACATTTATTTTATGTTTGGGGTTTTTTTTGTCAGATTTTTTGCATTAAGAGAAATGAATAGTTTCCAGACGCATCCTATCTGCTCAGAGAGGTGAGGAGACCTCGTATCCCCCACATTCGGATGGAAAATAACGGAAACTCATCCGACAGGAGGAAGACTTGCTGTTCCACATGGCTCAGGAATTCCAACTGTTCTGGGCCCACCTCGACCCTGTGCGCCACCTCGGGGTTCTGCAGGAGCTCCTCCAGGACGGCGAACAGGTAGCATGACTTCTGGTACCGGTCGACGGGAAACGTGTCAAGCACCGAGCCGTCACGCCCCTGTAAAGGAAAATGAGTTTAACCAAGACTCGAATCGATGAAAGATTCCTGTGTGAGGTTTAAGGCCAGAATTCAGCACAAAACAAGGAGAACTTGTTCCAATCACTTCACTCACTGTTACAGCAATACAAATCTCATCAACATGAGGGGAGAAATGCGGCAAAAAGATGAACAAGGACAAGAAGAGGGGCAAGAGGAAAGACGAGACAAAGAACACCAAGATGAAAGACAAGGATGAGAAGACAGATGATAATGATGAAGAGGAAGGAGAAGGAGGGACATGAAGAGCAAGCAGGAGGAGATAATCTTGTATTGTTGATCTTTTTAAGCGGGGGGGTTTCCAAACAGGTCTCATGTGATGAAGGTCTGCGTAAGGCGCTGGCAGGTCTCAGACATGACAACAGTGAGACGAGCTGTCACAACTCATCCTCATTTTTAAGGAGACTTTAAAAAAAAAACAACAACAAAAAAGTAATTTGAAATATTTTAGTGCCAATTAAGGGCTTATTTTCAAACTGAGATCATTGGCTTTGAAGACTTGAAGGATCTGCAGGAGCCCAAATGATTATTGAAAGAACTGGAGCACTGGGGTAATCCCTGAGACGATGGGCTTTTAGATGATGAAACAACAAATACTCGTACCACGAGTTATTTACCTGCAGATGAAAGACGAGAAACACGAGATCCGACTGTTTTCAGAGCACAAACTGAGTGAAAGGAAATACAACACACAACAGCTCAAATCAAAACGTAATTATTCAAACCAGCAGAAGCTGCCGCATCTCATCCCGACTACATCCCAGCGAGAGAGAGTGTGTGTGTTGTTTGCATGTAAAAGTTGGTGTGTGAGGGATGTCACAAAGAAAAACAAGCGCCAGATGGCTGTCAGGTATTCCTCCTGGCAAAAACCTTCAGAGAACCGACAGGATGTGACAACAACACCCTCTTAACCCCACACACAGACACACACACACACACACACACACACACGCCCGGACCCCATCAGCATCAGGTCAGCAGCCATTTTTTAAAATCACGATTCATGTTTTTCTGCCTGAAAGCTCTCCAGCTTCTCCTCTGCTGACACAAAGAGACGAAACACTGAGAGACACACAGATTCACCAAAAGCAAACAAACTGTCAATAAATTATTGAATTATTTCAGAGAAATGTGAAATTGTGAACACTTCGAGTATGTCATGTTCCACTGTAACAACCTCAAAAATCTAAATCAGATTATTGGGATCTCTGGTCCTCCAGCAGCACTGATTCTGTGGAGACTAGGGATCAGGAACACTTCCAGAAATCACTGAACACAGCTGCCATCAAATTTAAAGTGACTTCAACTGTTTCTCAGTGTAAGCATCTGATGCTTTGTGCGTTGAACTGTGAATAAATATTTATATTTTCCAAAGTGTCCCAACATTTTTGGGATCCTGGGTGTATTTTTGCTTCCGCTCACACAGAATACCAGAACTGTGTTTTTGTTGTTGTTCATTACCTGAACTCACTAAATTAAAAATGCCTCTGATAGATCCCTGCCAAAACATTTTTAGTCTGACTGGAGAAAGGAAAAAGCCAATATCACTATCACCAAATAAGACGGCATTTAGTCGTGATGAGTTGCTCAATCACTGCGTCATATTTCTGAGGTCAGAGCTCCAGAAACACCTGCAGGTACATTTAATCGTTCCAGCGCCACATTTAAAGCCAAGCAGCTACAGCACTTTAAAATCTGAAAAACCTTTAACTTGTATATTTATAAAAATGTCAGTAATTCCTGAAGAGTTCATGAAAAATTTTGTTGAACTCCTCGAATTAAAGCCAAAAAAATCTTGACTAATTTAAAATCTACTGTGGTGTTGTACAAAGGCACAGCTACAAAAAATCTGTTAAAATCCAAAAAGAATATATAAATGTATTAGCCCTTTCACGCATAGTGGTCACTACAGTGGACAGCTATTCAAAGACTGTTCTCTTGTATTTGTGTCAGTGTTGATGGTATACCACTACATTGGACACTGATGTGTCACTCCACACCCTGCCACCCACTGGTGGTTTAATGTTACTATAGATGTATGACATGTTTCATGGTATTGAAAAGAGCTCCCCAAAAGCCAGCTGAAGCTGAATTACAACCCATAAGAAACTGTTAAAAAACAGATTCAGGGGACACTCGATCGTCTCCGTACAACACACGGTCAGGGATATCAAACCACTGTTAATCCATCTCTGCTGCTTTCATCCAAATCGACGTGAAAACAGATGAACAGTAGAGGGAACAACAAACCAACCCTCACTTCTGCAGGTGGTGGTCACAGGCTGCTGCTTTTTCTTCACTGATTTTTCTCTATGTCACCTTCAGCCTGTTCAGCTTTCTGTTAGCAAAGCAAGTCCAGCTCATCCATACGTGTCGCCTGAAGAAGGTTTGCCAAGTGTCCCGGCACAATCACGGGGGTGTGAAGGAGACACCAGGAGACACTAGGAGGGCTGTGAGCTCCACCGAGGCCCAGGGTGAGATAAAGGAGGCTTATTATGATTCGTAAATCATGCAAAGCTACTCTAACAGGATCCAAAAGTAACAATACAAAGCTGGAAATGTTTAATTTTTATAGCTCGTTGGAGTGCTCACACATAATGATTATTCAATATTTGCTGTGCTGTTTCCAGACTGCACCACACACATGCAGAGCTCATGCTTATGTAACTGTGCTGTTTATTTAGAGGCATGTCAGTCAGTGTGAGCGTGACAGCAGGTTACAGTCCCGTTAGCTCTGCATCTGAACCGTGAATTTATGGTGTGCACATACTCACAGCATGTGGTTATATTTGGTGGAACATGAAGAGGCCGCAGATATTCACACAATCGGCCGTCAGCGGCTGTCAGCAAGATGGAGACGGTTTCATCTGATGTGGTGAACACAGGCGTGAAGGCAGCAGCGAGACGAGGCTTCGCAGGTCTTTGCTAGAGAGGTGACTCAATCCGCTCCAACTCTTTCCTCTTTCACGTCTTTGTGCTGTCGACCGGCTTTTGGTTAAAACCAACAAACCGACCAAGTGTTGAAGCTGAGACAAGGGAATGAAAGCGGTTCACGCAGAGGGATAAGTGCAGAGAGAATATCATGATTAATTTTTAAAAGAACCTCTTGCTTTATACCAGAAAAACAACCAAAGCTCTGCACTGATCTCAGGAGGGCTGTCAACCAGTGTTTCATAATTTGATTATATAATCAGTTAAAAAAAAATTTAACTGATTATAGACATTCAGCTGTGAAATTAATATTCGATCGTGGGGGAAAAAAGCAGCTCGCACAACTGCTGTCTGTCTCCTGAGCAGCAAAATGGAAAACCTGACAGAAATACATGCAGCTCTCTGTTATTTGTATTCAAACATAAAAAGTTCTGCTCATTACCTGCAGATGAGCTGGCCCTTCGTTGTGTTACATCCCTTGAGTGAGAACGTTTTGTTATTGTTTAATCTAAATGCAGTGTTTGATTAGTGAGAGTGGACCAGCACTGGTAGCTAATCACTGAATGCAAACGTCTGTGTTTGCGGCACACTAACAACACCAGGAGAGTCAGAGCATTAAAGACTATCAGTGCATCAGCTCGGCTGGCTGATTCATCGCCTGAGTGAAATACAGCAGCTGTGGATGAGAGCAGAGCTCAGGCTTACATGCTGCTTGGTTAACTGCTGTTTGATATCGAACACATTCAGTGTCTGATTTCAGATTTTCAGTTCAGTTTTGGGCTACACACATCGGTGCATTTACCCTCAGACATACACTCGGGTCATTTTCTCCAGTTTGCATAAAAATGTTATGATAAAAAGTTTGGACACATATATAACTGTGAATTAATCAGTTAAAATTAGAGTAGTAGAAATCTGTTCTATTCTATTCGGGTTAGACCGTCTACTGATACTTTTGTTTTTGTGGCACAGCTTGTGATATTTGCTCAGTCAAGCATAAAAGTGAAAAAAGCATTTTCTTCATTTTTGTGACAAAGAATTTAATAGTACAAAAAGTATTCTGCTTTATTTTAGTATTATTGTGAAATATAAGTACGTACGATTCAGAAATGATCACTACATAGTTTTTGCACTGTGAATTTTTTTGCTTTCTTTTTAACGCTCAAATAAAGGACTTTGAATGTTTATCATGTTTTAATATGCAAAATATAAATCACACTTCAGGCTTCACATAAAGCTGCTTTCTGTAGTTCTGTTATTACCTTCACTGAGTTTATGTTGATGCGTTTCTGTTATATTGGTTATTAGGGCTGCCACGATTAGTCGACTAGTCACGATTATGTCGACTATCAAAATCGTCGACGACTAATTTAATAGTCGACACGTCGTTTGAAGCTTTGTAAGATCCCAAAAGACGCAGGAATAAGTAGTAGGATTTAAGAGTGCAATAATGGACTGAAACAGAAGATGGCAGCACTGCATGTACAAGGATGCCAGCTGCCGTTAAACCCCGAAGAAGAAGAAGCAGCAGTGTCCCAGAATTCATAGCGCGGCCCTGCTCAGTTTCCAACAATGGCGGCCCCTGGTTAGTTTTAATATTACTTTTATTATTCTTTCTGGGTCACAAGATAAACGTTTAACATATTTTCAGGCGAGAATGTAGCTGTGTAAACCTCAAATATCTGCTCAGTTTATCAAGACACCACATATTTTCAAAAGCGCTCCGACGTTTTCGGAGACGTCTGTTGCCCACCAGCTCGATAGCTAGCGGGGGTTCAAGGCTCATTAAAGCCAGTGAGAGCACCGGACTCCCGGCGTTTTCAAACCCACCGCCGTCTTTCGCTACTCAGGTTAAACACGATATATAAGTCACTTAGATAACTTAAAAATGTTATTGTTTGGCTTTTTTCAGTATTTTATTTGTTCCTGAGTAAATCGGTTTGACTGAGATTAAAGTTATAGGTTTTACACAGCTGAATAAACGTCAAGCAGACAACTGATTATCAGAAGTGTGAGATGCTCGAGAACATACTTCGGTGTCCTGTTATATTTTAGATAGCAAGGAGCAGACGGCTGAATTTATTAAACTTCACCGAAACAATCTGCAAATTTCATTAAAATTTAATAAACTCTCATCTTATCTTTATTTTTAGTTAGCACATACCTTAAACACTTAAAGCTGTAAGCTAATGATAGTTATATAAGAGCAGATGCATGCTGGTGCAATAAGCTGTACGTTTTACGTCCAATGGATGCATGATCTGATTAGTCGACTAATCGCAAAAATAATCGGTGACTAGTCGACTATCAAAATAATCGTTTGTGGCAGCCCTATCGGTTATATAGATATATGACCTATCTTTGTTCACTCTCTTGTAATTAGCACAGGCCTGAAAAACAACCAGTCCTGATCAATGTTGATGATGTACAGTTATTTTCATTACTACCCATCACTGGTTCAACTAACTGACTTGCGGTTTAACTGATAGAAATCTAACATGACAAACAGGCCAGAGGACACACAGACGGGCTGTTAAACTGTTCGCCAGTTGAATCAGTCAACTTATTGAGGAACTGGGGAAACATTTCAGTTCTAATAAGGTCACAAAAAAAACAAAGTCAATAACTTAATGGCTCTTATATTATGACTCATCAATATCAGTGAAACCCATCAGCCTAAGACAAATACTGCAGTTGACACAAAACCAATCAATTCGAACCAACCGACAGGGAATTCGTGGTCTCTGGGTCCTGCTTCAGGAAAGTCACAATCTCATTTGTGGGTTTTGGACTGTTGATAAGAGGAAAACAATAATAGGAAACCCAACTTTTACCTTTGAAATATGCGCAACCTGAATGGTTTATTGTCTGCAGACCTGTGCGTCCACCAGATTTAAACCTCTCTAAAGGAGACTATACCGCGACTTTCATTTGACAACAACAGAGCAGCGTCAAGGAGGTCGAGCAGCTTTATGCCCGTGAGGTTGGCGAGATATTCCATTTTAATCTCCAACCTGTCAAACACTCACATGCCCACGAAATTTATGAAGCTGTGAAGCGGGATTCAATGAACGGCAGAAATCGATAACTGGAACGAGGATCCAGAGGGAGCGGTGATGGAGCATCTGCGAGGAGCATATAGAAACATAACGGGGGCTCGAGCCCCGCTGCAGGAGACAGAAATACTCTCAGAGGACCTGCTGGGCCTCCTCTTATCAAATCTGATTAAGAAAATCAACAACCTCCCAAAGTTTCTACATTTACTCCAATAAAAAGCATTTTTCAGGGAGTTTAATATTTCTTTAGTCACAGCCTGTATTTTACAAAACAACAAAATCAACTTCAGGCTTCATTCAGTGAGCCAAGAAACTCATCAGGAAAGTGTTTGCTGAGGTCACAGAGCAAAAGCACCTAGGGCCGTTTCTGCAACTACAAGAGTCGCCTCCTGCTGGCCATTAAAAATAATACCGGTTTAAAGCACTGAAAGGCTTCATTTTTCAGACTCTGAAGCTGTGTCCAGCTTTCTGCATCCACCCACCGGTTAAAGGAGCCTCAGCATTAGCTTTGCAGCTGCTGCCATGTTCAACACGTTCTCACTCCCAAAGCGTAACATTTTACGCTCGCCATGTTAGTTTCAATTAGAGGTCAGAGAGTTTTTGAGCAACTGTCCACCACGTTTACAAAGACACAAACTGGTGGCAGGAAAGGTGAACAGATGTGAATCTGCTTCTGTGGGACTACAAATACAAAACTTTGGGAATAAAATCAGCTTAACGCCGTGTTTGCTGAGATACTTCCACAGACTGGATTTTCACGATGCCAACAACAGTAAGAAATGGAGGGCAGGTTTCGTCATTGCTGTCAAGTTTTCTTTTGCAATAACAGAAAAACAGAGTGAGGAAGCTTGGAGGAAAGCGAGTAAAATCATGAAACTTCGTGTTAAGTCCTCCCACCCAAGCTGATGGGAGTTTATTTTCAGGCTGTAAATGTGTTTATTTTTGCTATCAAAGACATTTTAACCTCGGCGTTTATGAGGACTGACTCAAAGCCAAAGCCAGCCTCTAGTGGACATTAGAAGAACTGCAGCTTTTGGTGCTTCCACGCTGGCTTCACTTCTTAGTGATCATATATTAGATGTGTGCTAGGGTACCTGGCAGGAAAAGAGCCAAATGATATCTTGTTACAGATCATATACAAGTCTTTGTGCCATATTAAATTAACGGGATGCCAGAAAGTTCCTTATAGGATCACTGTGTGACCAGCTGGGGGTTAAAGACCTGCATTATCATGTTATTGCTATAACACAGTGTTTTTACAGCACCAGTGGACACCGAGTGCATCTATAAGACGCCGCCTGCTTTGAAAACCACACTGACTGCTGCCTGGGAATGATAACAGGCTGGTACTCGCCTTCACAGAAGTGGGAACAGGATTTATAAAGAGCAGGGCCTTATTTGTGACCTAAAAACATGCGATGGACACCCACTGTACTGTAAGCTTCTGTAACATTCAAACACATCTGTGACTTTTCAGCAGACGGCAAATACCTGAACTCTGAAAGAGCGCGATCCAGTCCTCCTCCTCCAATCCAAAACTAGTACAATGGACACCAAACCAATCAAACCATTTTCTCTCCCTCATCTCAGAGTATCTGCACCAAAAAGATGAGGTACAAATCACCACAGACTTTAAATAATCACTCTTCCATTTCCCCCGCTCAACAGCACATCTAACTCCTCCTTTAATGTGCTGCAAAAAAAAGTCAGCGTGAACTCTGCTGTGACTACAGAACTACAGTCCGACCAGAGGGAAAACAAGCTTTCTGAAGAAAAAGTGGTTAAGAGCGTCCGCACACAGAGACGAGCAGCATCTCATCTACTGCACTCTTTCTCAGGTCGTCTCCAAACAAAGGGAAGGAGATGTTAAAGAGACTTTCTAATGAGCTGAGACCCCTCCATCAGTGGGTGCTTCTGATCCTCTCTGTGGGTCTGAGAGATTAAAATCTCCCTCGGGTAATACTTCTCATCTTTTACAATCCACCAGATGATTTTAATGAGTAAACAAAACCAAATAAACCTCCAGTTAAAATTGTGCAACCAGCAAAAGAACAGACAGCAGCTGAAGGGAACGAGAAATTCAGTGGACCAAGCAGAAACAAACTCTTATTTGCAGAGTTTCTCTTTTTGTGTTCATTCAGCAACTTTGACAGAACTACAATAACAATAATAATAATAATAAAAAAAGCTTCTGCTGCATGAAAAATAATAGTTTGTGTTTCTGGCCACACAAGCTTAAGCGAGACGGTCCCTTCCTGAAGAGCGGACCTCCTCTTCCTGCAGTTCTCTTTACAGTGATGAACTGATTGTGTTGATTGGTTAACTTTTTAATTTTCATTTAATGGTGCTTACAGGTCTGAGGGCTGAATGCTGCATTCAGCTAAACTAAACAGCACATATGGCAGCAGATTTGCATTATTTACACCCAGGAGGGAGATGATAGGATCATTTATACTTAACAGGCTGTGTCAAGTCTATTATAGGCTCAAAAGTAGCTTCAGAAGTTGCCAGATCCTGGTTTAGTATAGGCAGGAAGGCAGCAGCAGCAGTCATTATAAACTAATTGTAAATGTGGTTATCCACAGAACCACAGAGCTGGCATACAGGAGAAACCAGGAGACAGCAGAGGGTATCTGAATGTTTCCTGCTGTAAAGGCGAAGCTGGAGACAACATGATGGGCTGAGTGTCGGTCGTTAGCACTCCTCCTCCTCTGCAGGCTGACAGTGAGACGAGCTGATGCCTTTGAATAATCCTGATAAACTGCCCTATCCCTCCACGCCAGGTACAGATTTTTAATCCAGGCCTGGAGCTCACAATGAACCTAAACATTTTCACAGCGACCTGAGTCTGAGGCTGAGGTCCAGGCGAGTGCCAGCTTTGAAGGCCGGCAAAATGGAGTTTGAGGCAATTTTCTGGAGGAGTGCAGGAAGATGAGATGTTACAGAGATGTGTCCTAATAAAAGACCACAATTAGAATCAGTTCATGTTTACTCTGTGCAGCAGGAGCTCAGCACACAGATTTTAGTTCCATTTTAATGTTATTCAGTAACTCCACAGGAAATAATACATTTATAGCATGTGATCAGAGGTGTTGTGTGGTGTTGTGTCATTGTTGTGATTTTAGATTTGAATATGGACTTAACTGTATTACAGCTCCTGACATGTTTAAAAGCCGCAGGTAAGGAGACTTACCTGGAGAAAGGAGGAGAAAGGAGTTTGCACTTCTGATTCTGCAGTTTCCTCTTGATATATTTCAGGTGTTCATGACGGTGAAGTGCAGTTGAGTTATAAAGGCATTAAAAACTTGTGGGCCTTTAAAGAAAACACTTAGAGTACCTGATTAAATTATCAAAACACAAGCAAGTCTATGTTTTTACAGTTCCATAAAAAATATATTCTTTAACCGCGCTAGCAGTCCATCACATCGATCCAGACTAAAATATCTACGTTATGAGTCCATTAGACTGGGACATACATTACTGTGTCCCTCAGGAAAAGTTGTAACAGCTTTGGTGATTTCTAACCCCGTCATCAGCGGGTCGAAATCTCCATCCATTCACCCATTTCCTTCATCATTCATCCATGCGGGGTCACGGCGGGGACATTGGCTAACAGGCTGGGTGGACCTGTTAATTACCACTTCGGGGATTTGGAAATATGTGGGGCAATTTGCACTGAGGTGGATGGGTGGAAGTGGAGGACCTGCACTTGGCAACCCTTTTAGATCTGTATGCAGCGAGGCAGTCTGAAGCACCACGACCCAGATAGCATCAGCTGCCCCGAGATTAAAGCACGGCATCCTGAAAGGTATTTAATCGTCCATTTGATTAGACTCGGAGCTCGTAACACCACAACTGGACCGCAGCAACGCACACCGTTGATGGTGATGGAGGGACGGTCATGCCGAGGTGTTAATCAGAGTTTCTGCAGTAGAAGAAAACAAGAATGGAGGCAGAGAGAGCGAGACTAACAGTACATAATCACAAAAGGAGTCCAGGAGTCGTGACAATGATGTCAAATGTGTTTCCTGGTCTGAATATCAACTAAAAACTTTGAGCTGAACATCTCTGAACACATAGAAAAGACTCTACCACAAATCTTAAAGCAAAAATTTGACAATACAAACACAAATATGTTCACAGCTGCATCTTCGAAAGAAAAATGCTTTTAAGCCTTCTTTCGAAGCATTTTTAAGCATTTAAGCCAAATTCAAGCAGGCATATGTGAAACCATGTGATGTATTCAGCTTCTTTGCTGCTCTGCTGTGGCTCTAAACTCAGGTCAGATTCATCCTGTTTCCTTGAATTTTCCTTAAGACATGTGGAGAACTTGACTGAAGCCCACCGGCAGCAAACTGAATGGATTCCACAGAGTTAACGAAGACTCATTTTGGTCCTGGCGTTTACACCAAACATCAGGACAACAAAACTGAACCCTCTCTGTATGATCAGACCCGAACCCAACCGAGACCGACAATAAAGCATCGAGGATCACACACACCAAAGTTCAGGCCCTTTTAAACTTGAACCGGCTGATTTCTGGACTTCAGTCCTTCAGAGGAGCTTCTTACCATTGCTTTCAAAAAATCTCACATCAAAGTGCTAATTGACGAAACTCCTTTAAAGCAGATAAATGGTGCTAATTAGCTTTCAGCCTTCAGTGACTCATCGCTATACGTCTGTTTGCAATTCTGATGTAGACTCCAGAGTTTACTCAGTTTTTTATATGCTCTTTTCTATAACTATGCAGGTGCAGACACACAGGAAACCACATGGAAAAGCAGAGGGAAGGTGGTTCACAGAAATTGGTCCAGAAAGCCAAACAGAGAGAAAAAGTCTTTAAAAAAAAAAAAAGGAGGAGTGGGAATCAGAGGCAGAGCGGCAGAGGGGGAGGCACATAATGAAGCTGTGCTCGGCTGCGAGCATGAAGGGCAGTAATTTACAGATCAAGGATGGACTCATCTGTCACCCGAGTGCAGGGGAAAGCCCACAGTGAGAGTGAGAAGCTTCAGCCTCTCAGCCCACACTCACAACAACTCTGTCAGTCTGTCAGCCTGCACAGCAGCACCGTACACAGAGCTTCAACCCACCCGCCATCAGCAAGACCCACAACGACGGCCGGCCGAACCCAGTAAAACCATCACATAAGAACTAATTTTCATGATTTCTTTTGGTGTAAACAAGTATATTCTGCTTCTAAAACGCACAAACGAAAGGCACCATTTACCTTACATGAGCAACTTTGGGGCGACCATGGCTCAGGGGGCTGGGAAGCGCATCTGTAACCGGAAGGTTGCCGGTTCAATCCCTTGGCTCTCTGTCCTGGTCATTGTGTCCTTGGGCAAGACACTCTACCCTGCCGCCTACTGGCGTGGGCCAGAGGGGCCGATGGCATGGTATGGCAGCCTCGCTTCTATCAGTCTGCCCCAGGGCAGCTGAATAGTGGAATTGTGAAGTGCTTTGAAAAGCGCTATATAAATGCAATCCTTTATTATTACTTTAATTAAGGTTAACCCTCGTGTCTCACGTCTGTCATTTTCATCACTCATTACATTTATTTCATATGTTAGAAACCACAGAAGACATAAGAGCTTTAGATCTGGAACTAAACTGGGTATTTTACATCCTTGTGACTCAGTTTGTCTTGATCTGAACGTGCTGTCGGCTTTTAATCACTTTTTCATTCCAGAACAGTAAAGCCTGGAAGAACACGAGCTTTCACTGATAAACTAGAGTAATTGATGATAATCACTTCACACCCTCCAGTGGGATGAGTTCTCTCTCTGGGCTCCTGCTCCACTGGGAGTTACAGGTAACTTGGCATGTCACGCGTTAGCTCCAACGACAGTCGATTTTAATTGCTCAGAATTGAGATCAGCTTAACTTCCTGTTGAGTTGAGTTGATAACCGCATCGCTGTCAGTCTCTTCTTGTTACTGCATAAAGTGTTGGTGGAGTGTTTATATCTATGTCAAATTTTAAGATACAATAGTAGATTTTAAAATCTGGTTTCTTTTTCCTTTTAAGGGAACTCTGATTTGAAATTTGGGGTTGCAAGGTTATTCTAGATCACTAAAATAAAAGATAAAAGCTTGACGCTGGAAAACACAACTATGTGAAATGATTTTGTTGACTCTGAAAACTAAATTAAAACTACAACTGAGGAAAAATAGCCTTTGGTTCAGTATTCATTAACTTGGAGAAAACTGGTTATCACAGTTTGCAGATGAGGCTTTGATGGGCCTGTTTATTGAATCTTTCAGAAGATTCTGTGTTTTTATGCTGATTTCCCTCTGGCATTAAACTAACACTAATAAAAACTTAAGCAAAACAATCAAAACTCACTCTGGAAGCTAAATGAGACTAAACTGAATTAATAACAAAAAGTCAAAAACTAAAACTGCAATCATTAGAAAATACTCCAGACGTGTTTGGGTGTGAAGAATTGCTTCCTTTGTTAAAGTGTGATCAGTTTTACATTGTAGCGCTGCTCTTTCAGGCGGACTCACTGCACTTATTAGCTCTTTTTTATACTGTAAATCCAAATGATCAAAGTATTTAAAAATGAAGTACTGTAAAGTTGGTAATGGGCATTTCGAGCAGTGAGTATTCACTGAGAACTATTCGACAGAGTTCAACAGTGGCAGACTTTTTGATCTCTTAATGTCTACATGTGTCAAAAAGCATCTGTTATGCTTTCAGAAATATTATTTCCACATCAATAAAACCATAATAAACTTACATTTTATGCTTTATTGACTCTGTTTACCTGGACCTAAGGTGAAGCACATAGATTATTCCTGTTGGTTCTGCACTGACATGAACACACTCTGCTTTACGCACAAACAGAGGAGGAAACAACTCCCAGAAACTGCCGGCTTCCTTTTTCCTCTATTTGTCCGTTCAGCAGCCTCTCCTACCCGTGTTTTATTTTCCTTCCCCCTCTAACCGTCTGGTTCAGGGCGGTCCACTGACAATCCACTGATTCAACTGACAGAAAGTCGATCCATTCTCATCCTAGTCGGCGTTCTCTCGGCTCATATCTTGACATCTCGGCTGCCCGGGGAGGTGGAAGAACACAGGTTTCTCTCTAACACACACACACACACACAGGGACTGTATCCTCAATTTCTGTGAGTTTCTCATGATCAGAAACCTAAAAAGTTCCACTGGGTTGGGTGATTATTTTCTTTTTGTTAAATGGTCTCATGGGGCGGTCAGAGTTACAGTTCTGTCATATCTGTCGAGTGGAGGTGGCAGATCTGACAGCGGCGTTCCCCCAAAGACCAAACCACAGTATTTACAGTGTTTACCCACTTGGAAAGACTTGATAGAGCAGAAATGCCAGAACTGACAAACAAGCTTTACTCTTTTTTCCTCCTCCTGTTTGCCTCCCTGTCTCTGAAGCCTCTGAAGGTCAGAAATAATCCAGAATATTAATGTTCAGACACATGATGCATCAGCTCAGGTTAAAGGACTGTTGTAAAGTTCGTTTATTACACATTTAACTAAACTGCCTTTGCTGCAGTTACTTGTTCACAGCTCTCCTGTGCAGTGACACATTTTATCGGAGCTCACTTTCAGTTTAACATGCAAATGAAGTGGTTCATAAACCACTGGTTTTAATGTTAACGGCCCAAACTTAACAAACATAGGCCAACAAGGTCAAGAAAGTTCTGTAACGGCACCACTGCCAAAGCTTCAGCACTTCAGTCTTTCCATCTGCAGGTAAACTTTACTTCACAGCCTCGGACTGCGGCTGGTCAGGTTAGATTTGTTTTTGACGAGATCAGGGGAGAGCTGGTGACATCACGCAGAACCTGCAGCAGGTACCGAGCTGCATCGTGTGCCACGACACCACCAACACCAAAACTGAAGAACAGGAACAACACAATCGCTGGCTGCAGGTTAAAATGCTGGTGTTCGCAGAACAGGAGCGCCATTAGAGAAACAGCTGAATGACACAGAGAACCACCATAACAACACCACACCAGGGAAGTTTCAGTCACTACTAACTTACTACGAACCGGGCATGGAGCGCTAAATATTTAGCTAGCAAGCTCAATTGGCAAACTACACCTTTAAACTGTACAGGTACAACACACTACATGGATACTGATACACTGATAAAACAGTTTTATCACCACCTTCTTGGGCGGTCTGCACCACACAGGAGGCCTTTTTGGAAAAAAATTAATTAAAATGCTCCAAATGTCAGCAGCAGCAAACACACAGTCAAAAGTTCCAGTTTAATGACTTGTTATTGGCCACCACACCCCTACCTTTAAACCTTCACTGTAACCAAATGGATGAGTTATTAATAAATGAATCCCCCACAACGCTGTTATGTAGCAATAAATGCCAAACAGTTTTAGTATCAGGCTGTAAATATGTTTACCTCTGCTGTGAAGTTTTAGCATGAGTTTATAGAAGCATTAGAGGAAATGCAGTTTTTGGTGTGCTCAGGACAAAAAACTGAAATTGTGAATGCTTTTTATGAGAAATAATAATCTTAGAAATCCTTAAATTAAGATTCAGGCAGTAATCTTTCCCTTTTTGTAAATGGATGGGCAGAAAAGCCTGTTTTGTATGACCTCCTCATGTTTGTGACTTGGAGCTTGTGAGTTTTAAAGTAACCCCTCAGAGGCTCCCAGGTTTACTTTTCTAAAGTGACTTTGATCAGCTGCTCTGAACGTTCCTCTAATGAGGCCGGTGTGCTGTGAGGACAGAGGACAGCTTTGATCTGCAGCTAACTGTCCGTCAGTTTATTCGCCTCATCCCGTTTAATCTGACCGTTCTTCAGATGTCACACATGCACCGGTGGACGGACAGAGCCCACCTCACCGCACAGAGAGGATGTCCATCATCAGGCTGTTTAGGCGGAAAACCAGCCACCAGTGGTCTCTAACTCTAAACAGATCTCTAAACCTATGCTGAAAGCTGATGAAATATCTGCAGTTTTAGGAGGCCTGTCAACCTCATTTATCTCCGTTATCAGATGAATGATTCAATCTGGTTCTGATTTAGGCCAGAGTTATAAAGGCGTACAGTGAAAATAGCTGGGCTTAACTGCAAATATGCATAGTTCTGCACTGGTAGCACTGGTAGCACGCTATGGACTGCCAAGAAAACCTAAACACGACAAGAAATCAACAGCCAGAAGACTTAATCCCTCCAGAAGAAATGGCGTCTATCAGCCAACGGAATTCACAAACATACTTTTCCAGTCGTTCTTGCCCAAATTTTGAATTTGATGTTACTGCCATCAAATTCAAAATGAGCTAATTTTTTCATGACATAGAAGAAGCTCTCAGTTTAAAAACCCAACATGTTTTTCCTGTTCTATCGTGAGTTAAATATAAGGTTTTGAGATTTGTAAATTGCTGCGTTCTGTTTTTAATTCACATTTTACACAACATCCCAATTTTGGGGGGGACTGGGTTGTATGTGAGAGCATAAGTCCTTCATTGGGTTGTGTTTTTACATAGAAAAGGGGGGCTCTGCAGTAAGAGTTTTTTCTCTCACTGAATATGAACTTGTGTGTAATTTATTGCCTCTCCAATAAAAAAATTGTCCTGATTGCTCTTTTCGTTCGAACGGATCTGCTAAGGCTCCTTTATGAAAGTTTAGCACCACTTTCCAAGAATAAAAAAAACTATTTTACTACCGCTACACCACTGCTAACACCCTTAACACAACCTTGGTTAGTTTTGTCTCTCCTTTGCCTGAATTATGTGCTTCTAAGGTCGCTAAAGTTAGACACATCCGTGGATTTTGGAAATAAACTGGCAGACAGTCTCTCTCTATGTGAGCTCAGTCATAACTTGGATTATAGTCCAGAAAGTTTTGGCGAAAACTGGCTTTTGTCTGCCAAATTTCTGCTCTTTAAATGTACTTGGCAGCACCGGAGATCGGTCTAAATATTGGCTCAATTAATTTTACATTTTCTCCAGCAGTGACAGCCAAAGTTGAGCTGCTATGCAGACAAACCACAGTGTCAGGATGATGTAAGTTGCTTCTCAGCAGATTTGTAGGCCAGTCAGACAGTAGCTCAACTTAAAATGCCAAAGATGTTACGACTGTGAGGAGCTGGTAGCTTTACATGAAAATGCTGCAGCTTGCATTTACGTGGGGAACAATTAACTGACAGTAAGACACTAAATAATGCTTTTGAGCACTAAAAAAAAGAGTCAAAGAAGGGAAAGAGGAGTATCTCCTCTGTCTTTTCTGCTTATATTAACTCATCATGTCACATGAAGGCCACAAGGGCGATGAAACCATATATTTCCCATCCTGTCTTTGCCAATTCATTAGTCAGTGCAGCTCCTCGATGTGGTTATCCATCTCGAGTCGCCTGACGCATGTGATACTAAAGACTAAGCAGAAAAGTGGATCCAATTGATTATTTAAGTGACAGCTGAGACAGGCAGGCACTGTGGGAGGAAGACGACAAATAGAGATAAAGACAACAGACAGCCTGAGAGCCCAAGAATGCTAATTAATTAAGCCGTCGCCACAGATGCCACCAGAGCTTCAAGACAAAGGATGCAAAGGAAAAAGAAAACTCCCCAGAAAAGGAAGAAAAGTATAAAAATGACATTAATTCTTCTGTGTGGCTTCCATCTTTGACATTAAAGAAAATAACAGACCTGCTGCTTACCACACTAGTGTTACACACATCATAATCATCATCATCATTTTCCAGATCCCACTGGTCTTCATTCTGCAATTCAACATCTTCTTCAGTCAGTTTCACACCTCCTCTTGGTGCCTGGCTCCCTATTTCCTCTTAACAAAATGACATGCCAGCAGGAATGAGACATCAATTTCAGATGATGATCGAGATCTTCAGTGGGCTTTTGCAGAGCTGCATGCTAGTGATGTAGCTCCTCCAGGAAACAGGGTGGTATGAAGAATGCAAGAGTAGTGTCCATTCAGTGTCTTGCTCACCTACTTGGTCAGGGCCCCAGATTCAGAGCTTTTTCTGGCACAACTGGCAGTGCTTCTGAGGTGCATGGAGAAGATCAAACCTCTGAGTAGGCTGAAGTTCGAGTAACATCTGAGGTATGAAGAACAACTTTACCTCTGGACCAGCACATTTCAGCCTGTAGCCTTCATCAGGATCATCGAGACATCTTCCAGACATACTTTAAATAGCACAGATGTTTGAGTAGAAACTATTTCTAGTGGACAAAACAACCAACTGTAAATATCCAACATACACATCCACCAATGGAGCACCAGCAGGGATGGGCTGGCCATGTGGTCATTCAGTATAAGGCCAACTGAGCAGTGACCAGTGTAAAACCTGAGTTTTAGTCACAAGAGTGCAACTTTAAGATGGTATTCATCAACAAATGTTGCTGAGGAGACTAAAAGTTCATGCTGGGGGTCCTTGATGGCATCGCTGGGCAAACTCCATCACACAGCAGGAAGAAGGCACCATAAACGGACCAAACGTCAGTCGAAGAACATCTGAGCACCGGGTTAGTCATTAGTATGTAGCTGCGTGGTTTGGGCAACTCGATATAAAAGTGTTCTGATCATGAACTAAACGTCACCGCTAAAATCTGAGTGATTCTTTTCTTGGTGTCTGGGACATCGTGTGGCCATTAGGCCAAATCTTAAAGGTGTGCTGCATGTAAACCATGAAAATAAAAAGCTGGAGAGGCAGAGAAGACAACAAGAGGCAAAGCACTGCAGCACATGACATGACGAGAACCTGATCAGACCGATTCAGCCAACTCATGCATGCTGCTAGATTAATGATGTTGCATCTTCAAGGAAATTATCGTAACAGCTATGGATGACTGTGGGTTAAACCTCCTCCTTCAGCAACTCAATGGAAGTTCACACTGAGGGAACACAAAAAATTGCCTATTTTACATCTACCTGCTTAAAAAAATTCAATGTTTATTGAAAGGAGATGCTTAAAAAACTGCAGTTCCTCTAATGTCCACTGGAGGCGGGCTCCAACAGAGTACATGCCTCAAGTCATGAAGTGGGTAAATTCATGCGTTCTTTCACTGACAAAACCAAAGACTTGGGTGAAGTTTATTGTCTGTGTCAGACAGGAAACTTAATTTAAACTAAAAGTTCATTTCTTATTTTTGATACCAGAAATAAAACGTTTAATGTGGACTCTGCTGATCTGCCCTTTTCAGCCTTGTCAGCACCTGACAGTTCACTGATTGTTACCTGACAATGCCTCCCGTGTCCTCGACCGCTTTTCAATGTACTGCTGACTTGACTCAACATGGCCACATTCACCAACTTTAGCGCCACCTCTAGCATTCATGTCATCATTTGTTTTCCCGTTAAGGTGTTTTATTGGTTTTCTGTCCCCGCGAGGAACAGAGCGGAGCTGGTGAGTGAGGGTAAAAAAAGGAAGCAGAGAAGTCCTGACGAAGCTTGCTGCAGGACCTCCAGCTGAGAGTCAGGCTTTTTATAATTCACTTTTTAATGTTCATCCACGTTTTCAGAGTATAACTGACAGAACTGCCCACTCAAAAGTGCTTCGCTTGTGAGCATAAGATTCATATTTTTCCCTTTGTGTGGAGATGAGATTCAGCATCATGCACAGAAAGGTCCTTTTTGCTTGATTGTTTCTTAACAAACTGACTCTCTCATCACCATCTCAGTGTGATGTTCTTAAACTTCTGTATGAAGACACATTTGTGGGAAAACTTACCCAATCCCTCAATACAGCAGCCCATCACATCGTCTTCAAATGATGGGTTTTAACAGCCGATTTACTAACGATCACTTTTATCAGGACTTAACCGAGTCAAGGATTTCAGTTCTCACCGTCACACCTACAGAGGCTGAACGCTTTTTGGAGATTTCATCAGTTCACCTCTCATCTCTCCTTGAGACTTTCTCCTTCAGAACACCTCTGCCACTCAAACTGAAAGCACAATCCCATTAATGCCACATTTTTCTGAGTCAGAGATCACCAACAAGCATCAGGCTCCTCTGGAGAAAAATGCAGGACTGAGTATTTGAAAGTCCTGATATTTGAAGATTAGATGCGACACACAGCTGAGGCCTAACAGTGCCGGTGACACCGCCTAGGCTTTGGACCCACAGTTTTGGGTTTCTGTGAACAGTTGTGATTCTGTTTTAGTTTTGAGGATCATTTGTTTCTGAGTTTTGCTCCTTTTACATCACAGGATATACCGTTTATGTTTTACCTTTATCTTGTGGAGGTCTCTGTGATGCTTGGGTAAATACTATTGAGTTTATTCCTTTTGTGCTCCTTTCTGTTCTGGTCTGTGTATTTTTGTCCTTCAGGGTCTCCTGTGTCTCATTTCCGCAGTCATTTGTTCTCCTTCTTAGGTTTCTCTGCCTTTGTCTCATAATCCCAGTTAGTGTCAGCTATCCTCCCACCTGTTTCATTACCTGGTGTGTGCATACATATTGTCAGAGTCTCCTTTTGTCCTTTGTCGCATCATCCCTCATGGTTGTGTTTCCTTGCCCTGCATTCCCTGAGAATTTGGTTTTCTCTGTATTTTGAATTACCAGCATTAAATCTGTGTTTTGAGTGGACTCTTGGTTTCCTGAATCTTGAGCTGTGTGTCCCTAACCTGCCAGCCACACAACCATCAGATGTCTGAAAACTTATCTGACCCCCAAATCCAAACTTAGAATCATTTAAAGATGCTGGCGTTAACCAGTTGACTCCAGCTTCCTGTCTTTGATGTTATTTATGTCACAAAGAACTTGGTAAGAAATATTCACATTGGAGAAAGATTGGACGACTTGATGTTATGGTTTGTGTGTTCAAAATCATACAGAAAGCAGGTTTTCCAGCTTCTGCCGAACAGGCAAACGTCTGGAAATCAGTGCATTTTCTCTCTGCTTTAAAATGATGACATTTACTTGAAAGCACCGCTGTGTCAGAGCAGACTACCACAACTTAATGTAAAGCGAAAACAGTCATTTGCTTAGTCACAAACCCACAGAGAACCTCATGTAACGTTGCGTGCTGACCTCTTCCAGCTCACGGTTTGTGTTTGGTGGCAGCAGCGGGCAGCTGTTTTCATCAAACTAGGTGCAGTAAAGTCACCAAACACCACCTGCCCGGCACAAAGCAGCAGACGGACACAGGCAGGAAGTGAAGAAAGGCAGACGTTTAGAATCCAGAGCCAAATATTTGTCTCGGGAGCCTTTAGAAAAAAAGCCTTCGGTTCCTCAGATGTGTCCATTTGTGTTTTTTCTCTCTTCCTCGTCACTTTGTGCTCACTGGCAAACTGTCGTGCTGTTTATTTTCCACCATTTACCGAGTCCAAACAATCATCTTCTCAGGTATGTCTACAGCGTTTTTTTATTTCTGACTTCACTGCAGACCCCAAACTTGTTTCAAACTGACATGAATTTATATTTAAGGATCGTCCTTTAAGAGCTGGCACTGCAGCTGAAGAGTCCGCACTTTCCAAGCCTGGAGGCAGCGCCTTAGGTAACCGGGAGGATTCACCGGATCATGCACCGTGAATCTGTCCCCAGGGTGAGACCGAGAACGTGAGACCTACCATGATGTCCTGAGGCTTGAGGGAGAAGATTCAGAGGCACCGACAGAACTGCGGCAGTGACGTCACATCACGCTGAAAACGCTTTTACCACACCAAAGATTTATTTCCTGCCGTTTCCTCCACGTCCTGGGGATTAAAATTGACCTGAAGGAATATTAAGTACCTTCAAACAAAGGGAGGCCATTTTTATGGGTCTGTTCTCACAACTCTGTCCTTACATCTCATACATAAATAATCTATTCAGAAAGCAGCTTACTTAAAACTGATTTTTAATCATCTAAGACTTTTCCTAAAAGGTTCAGGAAACCAAAAACCTCATCCTGCATTTACTCTGTTAAACTGCTGAATCCCAAAAAAGCACATTTATCACCTTTAGCTTCTGCGTAACGCCACTGCCTGCCTTCAGTAGTCTGGTTTGTAACCTTACCTCAGTTATTTTGTTTTTACCCTGTAATAATTTTTACTGGATTAATGTTGATTGTTCATTGGTTTTAAGTTTTGATTCTTACATTTTTAAAGTTCTACTCTTGATTTTAATCAAGAGTCTTCTGTAATTTTAATAATTGTTTAGCATCCTCTTGTTTCCTTTCTGTTTGTGTTTACCGCTGACTGTTGTTTCTTTTTCTTTTTCTGTTGTTTCTCATTTTTATCTTATTAATTAACTTGCTCACGTCGGTCTGTTGACCGAGTTTTACATCTTCTTGTGTCGTGGGTGCAGTTTCAGTGCTAGTTTATAGTGTTTTGCTTGATTTGGGCCCATTTGCACCCTAAAGACATTTATTTGTTGTCTGGTTTTCAGCTTGTTCAGCAGCTGAGATTTGGTGCTTTTGTCTGTTTTCACCCTCCTAAAAATCCTCTGCACTATCAGTTTAAAAAAAAGAAAAAGAAAAGGATGAAGCATCCACCGACACTTTGCATAAAAGGCAGACGCCGGGACAGCAACCGCTTAGGGTGCATAGTAATGGCGTCAGAGTGGCATTTACACTGCCCAGAGGTTTGGCGGATCTCTGCGTGCTTTGTCCTAAGGGGCTGCCACCGAGCGTCACGGACCTCTGACAGAACAGCGCAGCGTCCAGATGGTGCAGCTTATCTGTATGCTGCGTCGCTCCAAGGACAGCGGCACTGGGCTGGAGCATCTCTGAGGGCGTATGTCAGACAGGAACGCCGGCCTACACCGTGCTGCTGCTCCTCATCCTCACGCCCTCCTCACTACTCACTGAGAACTCGTGTCCTTGAAGCCGTGCATGTGAAAAAAAAAACAAAACTTCAGCCATGACAGCGCTGAATTTCAGTGATGCCCGGTTTATCATCTTGCACCTCAGTGTTATCATATGGAAATTTACATGCTGGTGTCTGCTTTGCTTTACTACAATCATCAAGTCTACCTGCACATTAACACAGAGCCTAATCACAGACTCACACTGCTGATTATCAACATTGTAATTCAGGTTTATGATGAATTCTTGACCTCCAGCGGGTCAGTGTGCATTTTAAAGCTCCTGGTAGGACGTAATGTGCTACAACCATCAGAGGGTGGTGCTAATGCAGCTATAAGCAGGTTGCAAACCTCCACTAAACAAAAACAGAAGAAAAAAAAGGATGACACTGCCAACAGTCTTCAAACAGGCGTTATAGGATCTCTCCTCCAACCAGGATCGGACGGGTAAAAGCGACGTATACAGCAATGAGAAACATGAAATCTTTGGACAAGAGGAAGGGCTGCTAAGTTATCAGAGCTAACTCTGGCTAGGTTAGCAAGTAAGCTGCAAGGCAGCGACACAGATCCCAATTAATAATTTCTGAGTAACTTCCAACTTTAAATCCTAGAATTTCACTCACTAAAACTGGAGCTCAGGTGTCACGGACAGCGTGATGATTAGCTGCACGGTATACGATGGCAGATAAGCCTAGCAGACAGCTACCTCTCTCACCATCCACCTGTCAGTCCAAGAGACCACACCCCTGAGGATTCAAACTTTAAAGCCTTAATAGAGTTTAATGCTCACCAGCTGCCTGGAGGAATACAGAAACTATCCATAGACAGCAAAACAGTGTATTTCTGGACGTTTTAATAATGCAGGCAATGAGAACCGACTCTCTGTTGGAGAACCTAGTGGACAATTGTGGAACTGCACGTTTCGGTGCTCCATTTTCTAACACAAACATTATTATAAGCTTCGGCCTGAAGAAGACAAATGTGTTCCTTATGATTTATCTAACTGTGGGACTAAACAGTTTGTTGGGTCTGTCAGTTAGGCGGCTCGTTCAGTTTATATATTTATAATAGGAAAATATCTCAAACTAATCTGGATCCAGGCATTCATAGTGTGGAAGACATTTCTACCTTTCAGAATGTTTTTAAAGAACATTTTTAAATTAATATATCACAAATAACACATATATATTAAGTTATAAATTTGTATGTGTTTTTGCACCCAGTATTGAATACTGACTTATTAAAACCAGTGTAACTGCTGACATACTGACATAAACTGTAATAATACAGTTCACAATAGTGTCATCAGCACTTGCAGCCACTGAAAAACCAACAAATAACATCCCTGTGCTGGTATCCATTTTATTTCTTGCTTGAATGTGCTTCCAGACTGGCTCATAGTATGAGGTTCAGGTCTCTGACTAGACAGCGCGAATGACAACAAGGAAATAAGGTTGATGATGTGTGAACCTGACACCACGCCCTTCAGCCATCATCGCCTGTCCTCTCCACCTCTGGAAAAAGAAGGCCTGAGTCAGCGGAGAGTCCCCGGACAGATGGGAACAATCTGCTCTCTGAACCACCAGCTGGAGAAAAAGAGGGCCGGCCGTGTGCCGATGACCTGACCGCTTCAATTAATTACTACTTTAACTGTATCCGTACACACACCCAACCAAATAAAGCTTCCTCTTCATTTATTATTTAAAAAATGTTTCCACGTATCAACAGTTACTGGTACAGCGCACTTTAAAGGGCAACTGAGCATAAAACAGTTTCAATTTAAGATATGGAACCAACATGTTATTCCGAACACTTGCTACGTGTTCGTAAACCTGAACAGCAGTGCTCTCTGATTTCTGTCCAGAAGGACAAAATTATGATTAAAAACAACAAACATGAACACAGTGTTTGGCAACACAGTGGCACAGTGGTTAGCACTGTTACCTAAGCATGAAGGTCCTGAGTTCAATTCCACCATCGGGCTGGAGTCTTTCTGTGTGGAGTTTGCATTTTTCTCCCTGTGTACTTCCGGCTTCCTCCCACAGTCCAAAGACATGCAGTTAGTGGGGATAGGTTAATTGGAAACTCTAAATTGCCCATAGATATGAGTGCGAATGGTTGTCTGTGTCTATGTGTTAGCCCTGCGGCGGACTGACAACCTGTCCAGGGTGTAGCCAGTCTCTCGCTAAGACAACTGGGATAGGCTCCAAATGGATGGATGGACAACAAACATGAATTATCTTTTTTATTTTTGATGGTTTTTGTTTAATTTCTGGGTTTTGTCCAATTTTGCGCATTTCTATTAATATTTATTAAAACAAGAATAAAGATGCTGTTTTAAAGATGAATCTACTTAATGACAAAAATTGGGGTCTGAACTTTAAAAGACTTCGAAAAGGGAAAACCTGCCTCTTCAAAAGTAACAATAAAAAATCTAATGAGTTTTAAGTGAGATTTAAAAAATCTTGATGTTTCCTCAGTAAAACTAAATGTCAGGAATCTGTGTTGAGGTTTGCAAAGCAAATGCTTAAAGTCAAGTTTTCGTTCGGGTAGATGAACTGTTTCCTGTCCTGGGGGGGGAGGCGGTCTCCCACAGAGAGGACTGGAAACCCATCTGCTTCTGTTATCAGCGGGAGTGAAGGGTTAAATGAATCTCAATGCCCACATAAATCACTCACTGACAGACACTAAAAATAGAGTGCACAGCACCTGGATGTCTGAGTAACCTGTGGGAACACAGCGTGGGACTCAAATTCTGCCTTTAAGTCTTTTTCTGTAAAGTTACAAAGCATAAGTTTCAGCTCTCGTCTCCCAGAGGAAACGCTCTTAATGCACCACCTGAGCGTCCAGTTCGAGCCTTCAATAACCGCCAACAAGGGCTGGGCCTCAGCAATCCACAGACTTCCAAATGCATTAATATAACTCTAAAAGAGGAACAGAATCAGAAAACATTGTTTATACTGACACAGGCTGAGCCTGTTCAACAATGAATAATTACCGCTCATCAACTCTGGCACTTGAACTGCCACTATGTAGGACACTCTCTCTACATTAAATTAGCTTTTATTAAGTGTATGTGTGCCCCTGCTATTCTTATTTTCCTGTGTCGCCCTGAAGCTGAGTTTGACACTCCCGGTATGGACCATGTTCCCCTAGCAAAAAACAGGAAATAAGTGAAAAAATAGAAAAGTCTTTTAATGAAGATGTATGTATGTATGTAGATAAATGTAACTGACATTTTTATTTTATCGTCACAGCTGTTAACTCGAATAAATAAAAATTCAGTGTTAGAGTGCAGTTTGGATCAGGCAAGTTTCTGGGTTTAACGTCGTTAAACGCCAGCAAGGAAAACTCAGCAGTGGAAAAAATGACGATAAACTGGAGACACCAGCAATCGCAGATCTGCACTTTAGGACATCATGTTAGCAACATTTGCATGCCAGCACAGACAGCATGGAGAAAAAGCATCTTTATCTCCAGAATGGCTCATACGGTGTTCTTTCAGCCTTTGGACCATGTGATATCACTGTGGTTACGCTTATTCGAGGCAGAGTTGGCATGTGGAAGTTTATAGTTTGACTTGTTTATCGTGACTTACGTCTTCAACAGCAACATTTACATCCCTGCCTTTAGCTGAAGGCGGTACATTGGTCTATTACACAAAAATCAATCAGCAAACCTTTGCAATAAATGTTCTGGACGTGACTGAAGCACTGCACAAAAAGGCCAACAATAAAACCACCATTATTAAAGAGAAAGAAAACTGCGACAAATGATTTGTTAAACTTAAAGAAACAACCAAAGAGGAAAAGAAAATCATTAAAACACAAGATGAAAGGTGAAAGGTCTTGAAATAATCTAAAAAGTTTCAGTTTACTGAAGCACAGGACAGCGGCATTCCAAATGTTAAGTTTGTCCGTTCCATGGAGAGAAATTACTAATTAAACAATCAACTGTTCAATTAACCAGCCTATCAGCGTCGTTCTAAAACGATCTGGTAAGTCTGCAGCAACTGAATAAAACTGCGTAAATCCAACATCCTCTTACTCACCGCCTGAGAACCTCAGTTTAGCCCTCAATGACGTATTTCATTTCTAGGGAAATACAGCAGAATGAATGCCAACAGAAAGCTGCTTTTACTTTCTTCATTTTACAAGGCAAAATTACAAACCCAGAGAGAGGCGCGCTCAAACCAAACAAGGTTTCAAACCAAGGTTTCTCATCACTCCAGCTCCCAAAGGTTTCCTGTAAATTTCAATGTGCTGCTCGTATGACTAATGCTTAGCGCTGATTAATGTAATCAGTGTTTTTTATCAAGAGTAGACAGAAATGCATAGCAACTCACTATTTGATGGATAACTCATGACGCACACAGCTCTATGATCGTGTGCTACAGGGCAGCAGCATGTTTGTCAATGTAATCCAGAGTTTAACGTTGTTTATATGTATATTTAGCTTGTCCGGTGTCACAGATCTCCCACAGGAATAAATGATTATGAACATTATTAGATGCCGTTAGACAGAAAATCACCTGAATGACATGACAAATCACAGACACAATAAACAAACTGACCTGCTGATCGGATGAAAAACATGTTATTTTGGCAAACAAGTTATTTACATCGGTCAGGGATTACATGAAGACACAATAAATCTACAGGAGAACTGTGCCAAGTTCTCAGAACGGTTCCAAGACAGAGACTAAAATGTACACCAAAATATATCCAAACCACCAAACCACGTTTAAAGCCAGTCAAAAACTAAATTTAGTCCAAACTCATCTGCCACAAAGTTCAGCCCGTTCTCACTCCCCAGGCGTAACATCCTGACGATTTGTCACGTCCTGCGGCGTTCCTGAGGAACCCGAAAGGTGACCTTCCGCATTCTTATGCTCCGCGTCGGGTTATGGGTAAAATCCAGTAGTATTACGGTCTCGCGGGAAATACACGTTCCAGCCATGTATTCCAGCCCTAGCCCTAACCTGATCCCTAACCTTAACCAGCACTTTAATGACGTTAAATAGTGTTTTCCAAAGTGATTTTAGTAAAATGAACAAACATGTGTAGATTGATTCCAAACGGTTGTCATGTTTTCTCATGTTTCCTCACTTTTCCGATTTTGTCATTTAGGGACGTGTTGGGTGCCCGGAAGCGTAATATGTTGACGATTTGTCACCTAGCGTAAAATATTACGCTTTGGGAGTGAGAATATGTTGCAAAGTTTTAGTCACTTTGAGCTCACGTAGGGCTGAATCTGATCTGAATCACTAGTTTAAAGATGAAGGTTAGCCAAAAAACTGTACTTTTATACTTACATATATGTAATGTGTGTCTTTACTTCACCGTGAGGTGAAATAAAGACACACCACCGGGTGTTTTGTTTTGAAATGAATGTGTCGGTGATAAATTTCTGTCACCCAATGATGTGCTATTATAAAGGAGTGTTCACTTTCTCTGATGGTCCTGTTAATGTTGGCAAGAAAAATCAAAACATTTGAAAATGAAAGGAGACAAAAAATAAATAAATAAAATCCACCCACTCACTTCTGCCACTGTCATGATGGTTCTCCTGTCAAAAGAAATCCTCCATGCTGAGAACTACTTTTCATTCAACACTACTCATGGGGTCTGCTGCTGACAAAGAGCTGAGGCAGGGGTCTGTTCGTGGCGTTGACTCAGCCTGCCGAGAGTGTGAAAGCTCTCGGTTCTGTACGGGGTGAGCTTGTAACTGCAGAGCTCAGTGGTTTTCAAATGAGGAACAAGAAGCTCTCAGAGGGTCTTTGTAGAGTCCCAGCGGGTTGCCGGCAAAGTAATATGTAGTTTAATGTCAATCCAAGTCACACAGTCAGTATTAGTGACATAAACATTCAGGCTGAAATTAGCTGCTATGTGTGGTGCCGTTAAGGAATGTGCCAGAAAGTTTTAGTGATTTTAATGCTGTATAGTGTTCAATTGGTTCATTAGTTGAAAGACGAAAGTTAGTCATTAAAAGAGGAATCTCACAATCTGAGGATTTGAAGCACTTTGGGCTTTTTCTTTGGGCTTTAGAAGCTTGTCTTATCACTTTAAAATGTAGTCAAACTATTTTTTCCTAAAAAATGTAATAAAAATTAAGTAAATGTTAAAGCATTCATTCTAGACCCAAAATCTAAAATTTTAGATTTTTTCTGACAACATAGTATTTTATTCTATTGCATATAGTGTTTTATTCTTTTTATCTTATCCTATTCCACTGTTTTTCTTAATTTTTGCTGTTATAGCTTTGCACTGTCCACGTTCTGCTTTAATGCAACAAATTTCCCACGTGTGGGACTACTAAAGGTTTATCTAATCTATCTAATCTAATCTAAAACTAGTCCAAATCATTTCCCACTCTTAAGTCTAAAACGACTCCAAACCAAAAACAAGATCTAAGCCAAGAGCAAATCCAAAACTTCTGCAGTTCTGAAACCGCTGCATACACTAAATATAAATTCAGTCTAAATCTAGCCCAAACCCAAGGTCAAAACCAAGTCTTAAACCAATCAAATCCCCCAAACTACCCAAAACTAACCACAAAACTAGATCTAAAACCAGTCCAAACCCATAATAGATCTAAACCAGCCCAAACCCAAAACTAAATCTAAAACCAGCCCAAAACAGAAAATAAAGTCTAAAACCAGCCCAAATTCAAAACTAGATATAAAACCAGTCCAACCCCAAAACTAGATATAAAACCAGTCCAAACCCAAAACAAAGTCTTAAACCAACCCAAACCCAAAACAAACCTATCTAAAAAAAAGCCTAGTCCAAAACCAAGTCTCAAACTTGTCTAAACACAAGTTCAAAACCAATCCCAAAGTAAAGAGAAAAACTTACCTAAAACCAGAACTAGATCTAAAACCACTCCAAACCCAAGCCAAAAAGCCAAAGCATAAAACCAGTGCAAACCCAAGAATGTTGACCTTTAGGCTTTGTTATATAAGAGTTTACATAGATCTCTACCTCTGTGTATCGGATTATTTATACACTATATGTATTTTCTGGAAACTAAAGGTGCTGGAGCATTTTAAGAACCTCACAGCTGGGAAATGACCTACATGCACAAATCAGACTAGAGCCTGTGACTGCTTTTCAATCTTCTTATCTATGACGTGAAGTTAATTCCTCACGAATGCTGACAATGAGTGTCATTTACTTTTACTTTGAGTTTTTTCGTGTACTTCACCCATGGGGTGAAGGGCAGGAATTTTTAAAAATCAGTCTGAACTCATATAGACACTAATCCCCGTATTGGACATAGCAGTCTTACATAAAGCACTCCTCACTTTGTCCTGAGGCTTTCCATTTGGTTTTACATTAAATAAGTGGACAACTCAGCAGTTTCCCCTTGTATATAAAACTGTACAGAGTGCAAATAATGGGTTTAAAACACATTTTCCTGATATAAAAAACTGGCCCAATGTTTTCTTTTTTCCCTTTTTCCTTAGGCAAATGTATGCATTTGCTTTTTGTGCAATGGAGCAAAAGTAGGACTTTGCCTATGATTGTGTACGATGTACATTAACAGGCCTGGGATGACCCTGCTCTTCAGACATGTCTGCTCTTCATGTCTGGTCAGGAGAGTAACCAGGACCATGTCCATCTATGACTTAGTCCCTCGGAGTCACAAAGCTGAGTGTTACTGCTTGAACATTTGCCGTAACTAAACACAATATATTTGGGTATTACACTTTTGGCCATAAAGCTATACGGCTGTCATGTTGATAAGATGGAGGAGCATCAGTGAGACACCAAGAAAGCTGAGGCTTCCATATAAACATTTTTGGGCTCCATAATAGGGGTTGTGGTCTTCCACTGAAGGAAAAATCAACAGGAATGTGGTCAAAATTATTTATTCTGAAGTAATGTTTATTCTGCTACAGCTTAAAATCAATGTTTGTTTATTAAAACAAAGGGAAAATGCACAGATGGTGTATGTAAGCAAGGTAATGCAGACTTTCTTTTCTTCATGTGGACCAATCTCACTGAAGGTCCATTTTTGGGCAGAAAAACTACTCCACATTCAAAGACATCCTCTAATCTGAGTCCAGCCAGCGCTACCCCAACAACGAATACATTCGATGTGTTTTTAATAGCATACTTTGTTAGGAGAAGGCATTTAAAACATATTGAGGACTGCAGGCTGAAATAGTTTTCTTCTGAAGGCCGTGATTGAAGAATTGAAGGTTCAACAGAGGCAGCCATCATCATTTACTGTGAAGAAGAGCATGATTGTGTGTTTCGAATGCTGCTCTCCAGTTTTTTACATAATGGGAGCCACACAGCTCTTCCCCCGAGAGGCTGAACCACAGAGAGCTGCAGGCAAATATGAGACCCCCGTCTGCAAATACCAATCTCAATCCCATCTCTCTAGCCTCGAAAGAAATGAAAAAAAAAAAAGGCTCGTGGGGGTGGTGAGGGGTGGTCTCTGAGACATTTCCATGGACACACTGATGGCTGCCCATGTGCTTGGAAATGTCACACCGTCATAGCAACAGGTTTAACATGCTGCTTAATTCAAGTTCGCAATTACAGGACCGATACATGCACACAGGATGATAACAGGGCTGCACTTTTATGAAGGACTACCTCTTCAGAGTCTTGCTTACAGATACCCATTACTGCTAGTTTGCTGAAGACAAAGGCTTCACTGCAGCTCAAGGCTGTTTTGCATTGTCAATATCTCCAGTGAACAGTGTGTTCAGCTGTTTTTCCTCTTTAACTTGGCTCTAAAAAAATGCAGCATGGATAAATTTCTCTTTCTGGCATCGCCTGACTCTCGCGGCTCTCTCGAGAAGAAAAACAGGCACAAGTGAGCGTGACCGACCCTGCTGAGTGGGAGAGAAGCTCAGCAGGAGGGGTGAAGGGGGAAAATTGTCTGTATCCTTTTTTTAAATTTTGATTTTTACACATTTCCATTTCGCAGGACCCCGGAGGCATGACACCTGCCTCTGCCTTTCACAGGAAGCAACACCAGTCACATGCAGCTCTCACCTGGTCAGTGAAACCCACTGAGAAACGCTTGAATACGGCGGACAGGAAACCGGTGGGAAACGGTATTGATTACGGTCTTTCAGAAGCAACCGTGGCAATGAGTCGATAAGGGCAAACTGTTTGGGCCTGAAGCCTCGCACAAAAGGCGACTTTGAGGAGCAAAAAGGTCAAATAAAAAATAGATGTATGAGAGAGAGAGACAGAGGAAGAGAATCTGTGGGGAAGAACAATAAAAACAATAAAAAAAAACAGTGAGCAGGAGTCACAGATTCATGATCTGAACATGTTTTTAAAAAAAAAAAAGCTGCAAAGCTGCAGAGACTGGGAAAATAAACCTGCAGTTTATCAGCGGACAGCGGAGGGAGAAAGAAACAAAAGGGATCAGCATTGTCACCGAGCCAAAAACAAAGACGCAGGAGAAGAGGAGGAGGAGCAGGTGTGGGGAAGGCAGCGGGGGCGTTTACCTGGAAGGCTTGCCAGAGCTGATCGGCCAGGGCGCCGATCTCCGAGAGGATGTGACGAACGAGCAAAGATGCTGACATGCGGCTGCTTCCCAGCGCGATCACGTACTGCATCAGCTTCTCCGCAGGCTCGAGCTGAGTTTGGAAAAACACCACGATAATGCTTCCTTAGAACTTTAGAACTTAATAACACAGAACATAGAATCTGTAAATACACTGATTCCATTTCTCAAGATTCTAAACTAATAATGAACAGAGTTTCTGCAGGATTCACCTCCAACATCAACAGTTCCTGATATCATTAACTTTGTAAAATAAACTAAAATGACTGGACATCATTTAGTGATGCATTGAACATTGATCTCTCTCCACTCACATTTTACAACAGACAAAATAAATAGTTAGTTTATGAAATTAATAAAGCTTTTTCTATTGACACATGAGGATAAGGTAGAACAGTTTTGCATGTTTCCCAGTTCAAAATAAATTTTCTTTATCTGATACTGGGCCTTTGAGCAGCACCTCATATCAGCCTGTGAATGAAATTTGCTTTTTTTTTAACAGATGGTTTGTCACACAGCAGCGGCACGACCAACGAAGCCTCTATAACATATTAATTTCAGCAAACTTTTATGAAAAAACACTGATGTAACAAAACAAAGAAAACCAGAATCAGGATAAATCCTGATCAGCAGGTCACAAAAAATGTAAAAAGTGTGACCCTGTGTGAATAAACCCAGCACTGCCTCTACAGGTGAGTTTGGTTTTTTAAATAATGACATAAAAAACAGAAGAATAACATTGTTATGTTTAATGTAAAAAATATGGTAGGTTGTTTATTTATTTTAGAGCTTAAATTACTGATTATTTTACAGAATTCAGTTATAAATACAAATAATGCTGCTGCTATATTATTACAGATTAAGCTACCTATTAAAATATTTTTGGCATTGAATTGAATTAGTGTTAAACAAATAACACTAAAATGCAAAGACAACTGGTCAGCATAGGTCACGTGTAATGGCTCCAGTTAATGGTTCAACCTGAGCCAGAAGAAACCAGACACTTTCACGATCTGTAATTTGTTTTAAATTTAATATAATTTTTATTTAACCTTTATTTATACAGGTAGTGATATTGAGTCTCATTTAGAAGAGAAACATCTTTCAGACAAACATACCAAAGTATTGAATATTAATGGCTGTAATTGTACTTTAGGTTTATTTTATGTCACATTTATTTACTTATTTAATGTTAGTTAGTTGGTTGGACACAGATTATAGGGCATAACTAACGCACCTCTTCCCTTTTATTTTTCACATTATTTGACTTTGTCTTAGTATTGATGAATGGATTTACTGTATAAGAGATCAGGATCCTACCTATTTCAGATTTTCCTCTTATTTGTATGTGCGCCACAAAGAAACTCCTCCACACACCAACACATCCTCTGTGCTGCTCCACAGCCTCCAGACGCCTCACATTTAGAACAAACAAACACTGCCCGAAGCTCATTAACAAACTTTTTAAATTATTTCAGCTGCTGATTTAACTCCAGTCGGGAAAAAAAATCTAATTTCACTGAAAAGCTCTGCTGAGCTGAAAAAGTGCTCCGACACCCGATGACAGAGGAGCAGCCAAATATTTTTAGTCTTGAGAATATTTTAGAGCATGATTTATAGCAGCGTGCTCAATATCTGACACGGAAATACTCAAGTGGAGCAAAAATTGCTCCATTTTGTAAAATAATGCAGTTTTGTCAATGGAAAGTCCAAAAATGAATACAAAAGAAAAAGTTTTGGCAGAGTCCGACACACACTGACCTCAAGAGTAGTTTAGGACACGACTTCAATGATAAAACACTCAGATCTCGATCCAACCGCAGCAGAGCATCTTTCCTTGTTTTCCTATAACTGGATGCCCCAGGTGTAGAAGCAGTCGACTCAGAAAGGCTATTTTTAAAGTCCAGATTACGCTCAGAGGGCATCCTCTGCCAAGGCTCCAGTTTTGCAAAGATGGATAAACTGAACTCCAAGATTTTTCTTTTCGTTTTTTAAATCAGTCTTGTCAGTTTTCCATTGGTGGAAATCATAAAAACATCTATATATGAAAACCCTGTGGTGTATGTTCTGTATGTGTTACATTTCCACTTTTACTTTTTCATTTTAGTTCCCTTTCTGCCAAATCAAACACGTGGATCTACTCGCTGTGACGACCTCTCATAAATAAATACCAGCAGGAAATAACTTTTGTCTTTAACTTGAGTCTTGTCTGTGAAACCAAAAAGATACGTTTGTGCTTGTGTATCTAATACAGTCACAAAACGTGTATTATTATGCATTATTCTGTTAAAGAAGCTGGGGTACACCTACCTTCATTCGCATGTGTGCGGTTATTTCAATCAATTAACTATTTCAGAGAATGTGATTTTCAACTAACATGCATATTAGAGGAAAATGTCTTTTGTACTGTACTACTGTAGCACTAATTTAATTTTGCAGATTCATCTCATTAACATAAGTTAATAGGTTTTTACAGATTAAGTTACCCGGGAGTGTATAAAGTAATTAACACCGACTCCAATAATTCCATGTATACAGTTCTGCATAATGTGCACTTCCAGTCTGGGAATTTAAATATACTTTGACACAAATACATTTCCAGTAGGATTATTTTTGTTTCATTATTTCAGCTTTTACTTAATGATCTTTCACCTGTCGATTGGAAAAAAGAAAAAAAAATTATGCTGGTGGATCAATTCTGTGGAAAACAGGCGCCTTATATGTGATAATTAAATATTGATTTGGTGAAGATTATGTGATTTTTTGTGGTTAAATACTGTGGTAGTTGGAAAGGTCGCCAAAGCAGGCTGAATGTGCGACTGAATCCATCGAGAGAAATCCGTTTTGTGAGGTTAGCTCCTGTCTGAAAGTTCTTCAGAACCATCGATGATCGTCGTCTCCTTCGCTTTGTGCAGCATGAATATTAAAACAGACTTCAGTCACAGTCTTAAATCCTTCTGAGAATTCGCAACTCTCAAACACACGAGAATCCTGATGGCAACATATCACTCAACACTGATTGAGGCTGGCATTACAAATTAAAATGACCTCTCAACCAAACAGAAGCTGCCCGATTAAAGGTTCACAACAGAAACCAATCAAACAAACTTTGATTAATATTCTCAGGTTGGGTAAAACCAGCAGATCACCAAGTCCTCACTCGGTGACACACCTCCAACACCTCTTTAAAGACAAAGCTTTATCTTTAAAAAAGGGGTCTGTACTTTAACCAGGCAGCTGGGTGATGTTGCACCCATCAAACATACAAAAAGCAGTGCATTTGTTTAGGACTATTTTCAGTGGCGTGTTTGGGGCTTTCATGAGTATTTGTGGCAGCAGGACTCTTCAGGGTAACAGTGCAGCTCACTGACGTGTTTTTAATAGTTTTACTGGAGCTCATAAGAGGCTTTTTGACTAGAATATTAAAAGCAAACTGATCCCAAACACAATGTCAGCTGTTTTACAGCCAACACGTCTAAACTGTCCTCCTATGTAGTGCCGCCTGGCAGCTCCAAAAACAGCAACCGGGGGTGAAATACCCAACTCTCAGACTTCATTAAAACTTCAATTTAGAGCAGGGACCTCGGCCAGTTAACCTACGACTGACCTGGCAGTTTGAAGCTCAGCAGAGAGGTGTAATTTTTTATTTATTTATTTGAGAGAGACAAAAATCCAGCCTGCATCTCCTTTCTGCTGCTGGAAACTATTTTTGCCTTTCAACCAGTATAAAACACTCTTTGTAAAGGTTTGTTATTCTCCACCTGTTCAACTGTGAGACAGACTGAGCATTACTCACAGTCTTTGGTTTGGTCGTTGGAAGTTTTTTTTCCTTTAAATTTACTGCAACATCTTCTTATTTCATGTCTTTCATGCGTTACCTGCACATCCTTTAAAAATGCATTTATTTTGTATGCTTTTGGAAAGAGGATGTTACAGAGTACAAACCTGTGCAAGAGGCCTAATTTTTTTAAGCTTAGATTTGTCTGCATATGTGAAGGCACTGTAAGAGTGAAAGGCAGCAGCGTCAGAAAAATTAATGGTGTGATATGAAGGCAAGTTTAAACACGGCTGGATCCAGGATACGAGAAGGTAATAAAAGTTCACCCAGCAGACAAAAGGATGACATGGGTAAGATGAGGCAGCAGTGGAGTTATACGAAGCCAGACAGACACCAAACTGTTCACCCTCTGAAAGGTTACTGCGTGAAATATGTCTGCAGTTCAGCACAGAGGGAGAGTGACATTTGAACGAAGCTGCTCGGGGATCCGGAGCTGGCAATTTCACCCTGTGAGCTCTTCATCTTGTCCAATATCGTTCGTCTCGGCGCACAACAGCTCGTCCAGGTGTGTCTGAGAAATGCAGGCAGAAATAAGAGCTCTCCGTGAGGACCTGAGCAGCTCTGAAGGCAGGACCTACCACCGAATAAACTGCAGCTGTAAACTGAGGCTGTAAGCAGTTTGCTGAAACTTGCAGAGGACTCTTACTCAGTTGTTTTCACTGTTTGAATACACAGCCAGAGTTTCAGAAAAAGGCCAAACAATGATGGCATAAAACTGTCTAAAGCTGTCACATGGGTCTCCGTTTTCAAATTTAGTAATCCCCAAAACAGTGAAATCTCTTGTTATTCCTTTCTGCACGACTACAAAATGACTGAGCAGCTCAACAAAATGCTGAAATGCATCTAATTAAGACTGTAATTGACAGATGTGATCAAGGTAATGAGCATAAAGGGGGGTAAGAGCTAAAACACAGGCATGCACAACCTGTAGCAACTTGTCCAAGAGGTCTGGAGCATGTGAATGAATTAGAGATTTCAGTAGGTTTGCCAGAAGATCACAACTTTTAGAAAAATGTTAAAATTATAAACGCCCTGTCTCACAGTGATGCTGAAAACCCTTTCCAAAGTCAAAGTCTTGAATAATCAGGCCCCATCATACCTTGAAGACCTCATAGTATCCCAGCAGAGCTCTTTGCTCTCAGACTGCAGGCTTACTTGTTGTTCCTAGAGTATTTAAAAGCAGAATGGGAGGCAGAGCCTTTCAGGCCTCTCTTCTGTGGAACCAGCTACCAGTTGGGATTCAGGAGACAGACATATAAATAAAACTGGACCTCTTGAGTGTTATTGAAGGGTGAACTGGGGAATTTGATCTATTTAAAAACTAGTTCTATAAAGAGCAACAACAACAAAAATAATCTGTGTAAAAAAATGAAGCAAATGACCTGAATATGAGCAGATCTGTAGGTAACACTTCATAACTGCCTGTTTAGCACTTATTATCTGTAACTAAACTTTAGTTAATAGTTTTTATCTAAACTGACATTACTGAGATTCAGCATTGAGCTGTAGTGACTGTGTTTGCTGTGGTTCTGACGCTGACTGTCACTACATAAAAGACATTTAGCTGCTACCTCTAGCACAATTCACTACTCCATATTTCTAGGAATACAAAGTTTTAAAAAAGCAGTGATTAAAGTCAGTTTATGGTGTTTTTAACTTTTTAAAACATATTTCTTATGAGTCACTCAATTCAACATTTCAAGTCATAATAAGAAAAACAAAAGATTAAAGAATAAATCACTCCATGATGGATGACCAGTTGTTTTATAGCTGTCCCCCAACAAAGAACAACTGCTGGAGGACTCGTGTTAAACTGCACCTGAACCTCGCCTTCCATCTCCAAAACCTAATTTCCAGGACCTCTGATTCATGTATACAGACCACCTCTTGTTTTGTGGTGTGGGAAAAAGTCGTCACATAAAGAAGAGTTAGAGCGTCAGTGAATGGACACACTTCCCTCTGCTTTAAAATAATGACTTTCTCTGGATGTCAGAGACTTACTGCTTCTGACTGACAAAACAAACACAAGAAGCTTTTCGATTTAGATAAGACTCGTGCTGGATGGCATGGGTGAATATGTCCACACAGCAAGATGAGAAAAACAAGTTAAATATTACAACATGCACCTGTCACAGCACCAAACACACTGACAGGTGAGGAGAATAACACTGATTATCTTGTTACAGTGGCACTGCCAAAGGGTGGGATACATGAGGGAACAGGGGAACAGTCAGTTCTTGGTGTTGATTTACTGACAGAAAGAAAATAGATCTGGGACTTTAGAAAGTCAGATTGTGATGGTTGAATGACCGAGACAGAGCATCTCGACAACAGCAAGGACCAGTGATGAAGTACCCACCAAAAGTGGTCCAAGGATAATCAGGGAGCCAGCAATACAATCAGCCTGATGCTCACTGATATGTGGAAGGAGTGAACTCTGGACCGAAGCATATTCAAGTGCAGAAACCTTTTTTATTTGTTTTTATTTGATACCATTCACACAAAAGTTGGAGAAAGGGTTAGGATATGGAACCTCGTCTTTCTCGAGGCCTCGAATGTAACGTAACAGTTTGGGCAATTCTTTTCCATTTCTTCGTCAAATAAACATGCAAACAGTCAAGAGTGTGGCTTTCTGTCCAAGTGAAACAGGGATGAGAGCCAAATAACTTAATCTGAAATATAAAAAAATCTTGATGTCTCTACAGGAGAGAACAGCAGTGGTGGCTGATCACAGGATCCTCTCAACCTATCAAGATATCAAAGTCTACCACAGAGAGAAGACTGAAAATATGGAGGTTTCAGTGAAGTTGGACGGGTTTCTCTCAGAAGGTCATCATGTTAGCTTCGTGTCAATCAGCTCTGTTATGACGCTAGACTGCTAACAGGGAGACGGACAGACAAACATAGCTTGAGAGATATAATTTTAAAATTTTGTGTGATGGCAGATACCAATAACCATTGGAGCTGATTTAATTTTAGTGAAAATCAGGTCAAAGTCACAACAAATGTCAAAATCAGTAAAAACTTTATATTAGCCACAATTTTTTATACATCATCTTCAAGCTTCCCAACAACACACCAGGTCTTTGGGGACATAAGTACCTAGGTTCGCTAAGCTGACCTTCACCTTCATTATTAGTGCCCAAAGTTCACCTTGGAAAAAAAAATGTCGAGAAACCACATAGGGTAATACATCATATGAACAGGCACGAAAAGAGCTGTCCAACATACTTTTCATTTTTTCAACTCAACATCACAGTGACACCATAACAGGCTAACATCATCATAAAAACAAAGTGCTAGTACAAGTTTGTATAAGAGTTAGTACGGCCCTTGCCCTTTAGGGGAAGGGCCGTACTAACTCTCTGAATGTTCTTAAAGTGCTGGACTGTTTCATTGGATCCCTTTAAAAACTAAATTTCATGTATAAAATTTCACTTTATAATTTTAGATAAGTCCCTATAAAGTAATGGTCCAATAATTCATTCATTACTTTTTTATGCTGATGTACATTAGAATGATAAAATACCAAGGCCCGCCTTAACTCACACCAAACCTTTCAGGAACAATGGATTAGACCAATAATGACCCAAAATAATCAGCAAAGTCGATCCAGAAATCTTTGAAGGTTGAGATACGAATATTCTCTCATTAATCTGATTTTATCATCATTTCTACCCACAGACAAACAAAGACTAAAAACGGCTATGATAAATCCTGACAACCCATCACAAATGACTGAAGAGTCAGACTGACCTGCATGCAAAAGACTCTCCACAGCATATTACAAATTAGCATTTTAACAATGATTATGACAATTTGTCCAGCTACATGTTAGTCCTCGATAAGAGGAAATTGGGTATAAAAATGTCTGTAAGCACTCGAGTTTTTAAATCTAAAATTAAAGCTGAGAATGCGAATCACACCTAGGTTCTTTAATTTCAGATAAATTATGGTGGGAAAGTGGATCCAAAATTATTCACTGTTGAAATATTTCCCATGCTTTACTGAATGAGCACTTCATAAATATCTATACTTGATTGTGTTGTTTAATATTATTCAAACTGTTAAGCTTAAACAGGCTTTTAGTTGTTCACTTTATATAACCTATAATTTCCACACATTTGGTTTATGTATTTGCAAAACGAAGAAGAATTCCGGGCAAGACAAGGAATAATTTGAGTTTAAAATCCTGAAAGATATAACATTTAAGTCCTTTTCTCTTTTTTAAAGCAACTGCATGAGGTAATAACAAGCAGATGAATCATTTATTTAAATGTAAGTTTTATTACTTTGTGTTCAATTGTGTTTGCAATTAAACAGAAGTTCCTGACAGAAACAGAGTGACTGCTTGTGTATAAAACATCTCGCGATAAACTGGATCAAGACTGATGTTGTTTATTAAATGATTTCAACAGTTTTAATAGGCAGGGAGGTTGCAATAATGCACGATAATGTTCTCCCTCATCTCTGTCAGTTAAAGGGAGACACTGAAATCTACTCAACGCTCCACGAACTTTGCCAGACAATCTCGTCTGCTCACAGATATGAAATTGTTCTTGAACGGCGTGTTTAATAGATTAGTCTGGTGTCAGAAAGCTTTACAGTCGTGTCCCGGCTGCAGATTTTTCCTCCTCGATCATGTCAGGAGCCGTTTCCAGTATTATAATTACCCCTGCCCTTCATCTCTGACCTCCTCTGCCATATACGAACTGTCTTTGACAATCAGTTTGACTGGCAGAGCGATGGCATGTTCGCCCAACGTCAGAAACAGAAAGAGTTCAGTAAATGGCTATCCTCAAAGTCCTTTCCAACGTCCTGACCCAAGAAGTTACAGAGAATGCAAATTTTTAATGGAAGCTGAGAGAAGGCTATCAGCTACACAATGAAAATGCTTAGTGTGCTGGAGAACCCAGAGCCCCGCGGTCAAAGATAGAGCAGTGAACGACCACACTTTGCTTCAGATATAAGCGCTCTTAATTATTTAATAAAACGGTTCATAAGGTGCTCCTCTGCAAACTACTTAATAACAAATACGTAGAATAAGTGGGACTTCTGAGTCTTTAAAAACCTTAAAATAAGTCGACGTTTGGATGGCATAAAACATTTGACACAGCAGGGTTCAGTGTGTTTTCCATTTTAACAAGTCAAAATGCTTCACATGCTCAACAACGAAAGCCATTACATCTGGTTTCTGCAGCCAGGTCCACACTCCTCCTGCCAGGAAAATCAAGCTAAAGGGGTTTTTGTATGCTTGCATTTGATATGACGGAGCAGCTGTGTTTATCAGTGATGAGCTAATGATGAGCCGTATTCCAGTCCGATCGTGCTACAGGTTAATCAGGAGTCGAAGTCGAAGGTCGAAGAGCTCAGACTTCATGAAAACGTCGTGCTGAAAGGTTTCATTACCCTATTTTCTGTTAACACTGACAGACTGCGAACTCTTAACTTGGAAAGCGCAACATTTTACTCATCAGACCAAAGCAAACACTGGAAACAAGAGGAGAGCAGAAAACTACAAAAAAGTAACATGACCATGGGTTAAATTAAAGCAAAAACCTCAACCTGTGCCACTCTCAGTCAAAACAAAGGATGTGCATGACTTTTAAATATTTAAACAGTTATAACATATAACTAGTATATCAGTCATGGATGGGCCTCCCAGAGCCCGGACCTCAGCATTAATGAAGCACTGCGAGATCATCCTGACAGAGAACAGAACAAAACCTAGAAACATCCAAAGAAGAGCTTTGATTGTCCTTCAAGAAACCTGGAGGATGATTCCTGTAGATCCTCATAGAGCTGACAGGGAGCTGCTCAGAGTTTTACTGAATCTCTAAACCCATTTCTCATTTTCCCCAATAAATTTAAAGGGATGGCTCAAGACTTTTGCACAGCACTAATTATTCCAGGAATCATCTGCTGCTGCTGCTTTTTAATGCTTTAATGAGTTAAACACTGTCTAAAATGTTTTTACAGTATTACTGTTAGCAGTGTGCAGTATCTGGGATGTTTCAGTGCCAACAGCTCTGAATTAGCATGCAAAGGCTTCGTCCCAAAGCTGCCGTTTTGTTCTGTAGTTCATCCACCACACGAGAGCGCATCGATAACAGAAGAGGCAGAAAAAACAGTTTCTCCAGGCTCGGCAGCATCAGTGCACCAGAGTGCACCACAGCCTGGAGCTGCTGCATTTTAAGAACGGGCCCAGCTGAGCTCAGTGAACTGCATCACCTACAGAAGAACGATCATATTTTAAAAGCTATTTCTCTGCCTGTGTGCAACCACGTCTGACTCAGAGGAGAAACTTTACACCTTTGTGCTGAGCGTTGCTTCATTGTGCAAAAGAAAATATCAAAAACCCAGACTGAAAGAGGAGCGAGCACATCAGAAACAATGATTGCACATGCATCACTGATTGATCAAATGGAACCATCAAAGAGGATTTTTACTCTGAGTTGGAGTCACACTGGGGAAAATGGTTGGAGGCGAAGTTACTGGAACCGTGTGAAATAAACTTTGAATCTCACCGCCTGTGGAATGGGCACTTCGAAGACGGGGACCACATCGTTTTCAAAGCAACTTTTGCTCCATGAAGATGGTGATAAAACATAAAAATAACAGAATCAGTCAGCTATCAGTTTTTTTGACTGAATGGGGTCAAGCTGGCAACTGCATGCAATCTGGTTCTGCTAGTACGGTCATTAAATGTGATAAATCAGCGAAAAATCACAAATCTGTTGTCTGCATTAGCAAAAATTCACAGCCAGAACCTCACAGATCTGAAAGAGAAGATTCTCCATAAATGGGGTCGCGATCTACCTCACTGGGTTTAACAGGTAGCTATTTACTGTGTCATCCACCAATCTTTCTCCAGCTTTCCTGTTTTCTCCAGACTGTTCTATTTTAATAAAGACTAAAAACACCGAAAACATATAATCTTAGCATAACTTCTTGATGCATTCTCAATCATCCAGGTAAGTAAATCTCCAAAAGTTGATTCTGTTCATCTGGACGTAGCGTTTTGTGGCAGAAACGTTTCGTCACTCATTCAAGTGACTTCTTCAGTCTCAGCTGACTGCAGGTTTCCCCAATCTTGTAAACAGTACATTTGCATAATGACTGAAACCAGCCCACTGAAGGAACAATGGGCTGGGAGGTCAGTTCCTTAATCTTAATTATGCAAATTCTCATGACCATTGATCAACAACCACTGACCAAAACCCACTGATCAATGGCCATGAGTACCATTCACAGAGACTTGGGGAATGGCTGCAATCACAGCATTGTAAGATGGCGAAAGATGTACCCTTAGGCCCCCTCCTCGATTCAGAGATGGTCTTTCCCTTTTCATGTAAATGGCCTCCTTGACTCCGCACTCAAACCAGCGTTCCTCCCTGTCCAAGATGTGTACATCCTCATCCTTGAAAGAGTGTCCACTGGCCTGTAGGTGTAAATAGACTGCAGAGTAGTTGCAGTTTCTTGGCAAACTCTCTACGTTTCTACATCAGACAGCAGTTATTTGCAAACCTTTGCCAATGTCTCAGAGTGATTGCACTCAGTCCAAGTCAAACAGTGATTGTTTGGAGACCGTTTGCCAGGCAAAGGTGTTAAATGTTCAACCTTCGGATGGCCTGTTGGTCGCTGCAACTACTTTCAGTGCAACCACTGATTTTTGATGTTACGTTTTTTTGTGTAGTGGCTACACAGGTTTACATTCATAGATTGTAAAGAATCACTAACAGCAATGATAAATTAAAATTAAAATATTGAGCCTCTTTAGGTTAAATTTGTTTTAATTCAAGTGTCGCTTAAACAGATCAAATGTGCCCATTACATACATTACATACTTTTAAAATGATCGAGCGCTGCTGCTGGTGTCGTAGTTAAACCCCGCTCTTCCGGCTGATGTCGCTCAGTTTCAATTCACTCTGCATTATTGTGATTATCAGTCCTGTAAGGCTGCACAGCAGCGCGTCTCTGCGGGGACATTTAAGTTCTCGTTAAACTGAAATGATTTCACATCCTTTTCACCATGATCATCCTTTAAACCGACAACCACTAAAAAACTCACAGGGAAACTCCAGTTTCTTTGGCGTAATTCCCGACAAGCAGCGAGAAGAAATTGCCTGCAGCCATCTTGGTTGGATAAGCAATTTTTTCCCTGAGCGTTCATAAGGGATAACTTCGTTTTTCTCCGCTCAAGCTCACTTTCATCTCCATTTCCCAGCAGCCAGGACCTGCCATGACGGTGTCATGTGTTAAAAGCAGCGTTCCCCATTATGGACTCGGTCGGCTTTGAAAGAAGGTTCAAAGTAATGATGTCGATGCAGCTGCACAAGGTTACTGTAATGGAAACACATTCAGTGCCAGCTCAAGCTCACACATGATGCTTTCAAAATAAAATGTGCTTCCAGCACGAAGAAATCATCTGAGTTAACTCTACATATATTTATATATGACTGTGTGCTAAAGCCTGGACTGTACTCAGCGCCCTGGCATGAACCTCAGTGAAGGAAAATCCTGGACACTGTATTAACAGTATTAATGCTCAGAGAATCTTGTTAGCAAACAAAACACAAGCTTCTGAGATGTGAAGTTGTAGGCATGCAAATAAAGAGCGCAGAATAAAATTGTAAATGTAAATCATTTACAATCTCGTGACTTCTCTGGATCTTCAGACATGCTGGTTAGATGTGCTGTAATGCTCTCTCTCTCGCTACATCTGTTTGATGTATTAACAGTTTTTATTATTTTCATATTATTGTCCCTTCATTTGCATTTCTTTTAAATGGCTCCAGGAAGCTTAGAGCAAAGATATGGCCGCCATTCCAACCAGGCCGTACTCATTCGGTCTGTTTTGTGAACTTTAACCTCTCAGAGGCTGACTGAGGCCGGTAGAGTCTCAGATGGAGCTCTTGGGTCTTTGCTGTTTTGCACAGTTTGACCTCAGGGTGAATCTGCTGGGATGTCCAATCCAATGTGGCACCTGAATGCTGCAGATCAGCAAACTGCTGTAAGCACATACAGCAGCCGTTTTACAGTATGTGCTCACAGTTACTGATTATAAATCAATCAAGTGCATTTGACTGGCAGCACTTCGGTGTTACTTACACTTTAATTCATAGTTTCTCATCCAAACCAAGTTGAGGATTTCCAGTAATGAAAATACACCTGACCTGTGACCCCCACTAATCCCACACACATGCTTTCAGTCTTCTATTATTAATCTATAAACATCTGCAAATAACTGACCAACTGCAGGTTTCAGTCACCCCTGCAGGCTGCAGGCACCTCTATTACCTCGATTACAAGGTCTTAAATAATCAGGCCCAATTTTATCTTAATGACCTTGTAGTACCATATCACCTTATTAGAGCACTTCGCTCTAATAAGTAGAATGGGAGGCAGAGCCTTCAGTTTTCAGGCCCCTCTTCTGTGGAACCAGCTTCCAGTTTGGATTCGGGAGACAGACACTATCTCTACTTTTAAGATTAGGCTTAAAACTTTCCTTTTTGGTAAAGCATATTGTTAGGGATGGACCAGGTGACCCTGAATCCTCCCTTAGTTATGCTGCAATAGGTGTAGACTGCTGGGGGATTCCCATGATGCATTGAGTTTTTCCTTTCCAGTCACCTTTCTCACTCACTATGTGTTAATAGACCTCTCTGCATTGAATCATACCTGTTATTAATTTCTGTCTCTCTTCCACAGCATGTCTTTTATCCTGTCTTCCTTCTCTCACCCCAACCGGTTGAGCCTGGTTCTGCCGGAGGTTTCTTCCTGTTAAAAGGGAGTTTTTCCTTCCCACTGTTGCCAAAGTGCTTGCTCATAGGGGGTCATATGATTGTTGGGTTTTTCTCTGTATCTATTATTGTACGATCTACTGTGCAATATAAAGCGCCTTGAGGCGACTGTTGTAGTGAATTGGCGCTATATAAATAAAATTGAATTGAATATTAGAAAGAAGAAGGACAGCTGCTGTTGGCCTGCAGCAAAGTTTACAAGAAATATGAGGAATTAAGAAACTGGAGAAATAAAACTTCATCTGCATACAGAGAGCTTTAGCTTTTCACTTATTTTGCTGTATAACACAAACCAGTAGTGGATGGATGTTTCTCTTCACCTTGGTTGGAGGAAATATTATCTTTTTACAAGTGAAGGTTTTGATGTCGACTGTAGTGCATCCAGGTTCAGTGTGTCGTAAACTGGACATTGGGCCACCGGTTAGGCGAACTGCGTACCCTTACGGCAGAGCAACATCGAACAAACCCTGTATAGAGTTCATGTGGAAAAAAGAAAAAGCTCCAGTTTGTTTTCATGAGGATGAAAACAAAGACAGCAACATGCGCACAACTACATCTGCGTTGCTACAGCCACTCGCAGCCTCTCTGAGAGCCTCAGAGTTGCTCCTCTGTTTTATATCTTTGTAACTGAGTCTTTTCTTTCTTTTTTCTGTTTTTTTTTTTTTTTTCTTACAGAGGAATCGATCAAAAGAAAAACTGGAGAGACTGAAAACAGTTGTGCTGTTTGCAGAGCCGGCTTTTAAATCCACCCCAGCGACGCGTCTCTTTCAGCTCTAATCACACTCTGTGGTTTTTGGTGGTTCACTGGACTAATGATCAGTTTTTACATTTGCCTCCGAGCTCTCCGCTGCTGCTGGAGACTACATTCAGCTGAATCAACACATATTTTCACACAAACACCAAAAATATTAAATATAATAATAGCCAGCCTCTTGGAAAGTTGGCTTTTGGGTGATGTTAGTGTAAAACTAAATGACCTGAAGAGAGGTGCAACCCAGAAAAGTAAATGTGCAGAAGAAAAAAAGTCTGCACTGCTTTTATTTTAAAGACAGAAAATGACACAAAAAAGAAGAAGACGATCCCTGTATGAATGAAACCCTAAGCATGAGCCTTTTTGAGCCCACACAAAATACCCAAACAGAAAAGCTCACAAGAGAAAAACTGCAGTGCAAAAACACATCAATGAGACGTGATTACAGTAAGTACATTTTGGGGGCTGTAGTCTTTTCTCCGCGTTGGTGTCCAAACTTTCTCAAAATCTTCACGTACTTTCTTCATGTTGTCATCAAAGCAGTGTGAAGTTTCCTACCTGTGAGGCTGACTTTTGTTTAGGACATCAGTGGTGCCCCTGAACGTCTCCAAACAGAGAAACTGTGTTTTTTTCTGTGACTTCACAGACTTCACCATCATTCATTCATCTGTGCTTCTCTGCCTGCCAATTATTCTGCAGACCTCTGCTGCATGAAACAAAGAAACTCCCCACGATACACACTCACAGCACTGGGCTGAAGCCAAACTACCCATGATTACCGCTGCTGAAAAGAGGAAACGACTGGCTCCAGTCATAACTGACTGGCATACTGAAAGCCAGCAATGGCTCAACACACAACAGTTCAACTGGTCTCCAAACTGGGAGCATTTGTTGTACCACACAGGCTGTCCTGAGGTGGAAACTAAACAGAAAAAGATGAGGACACGTCCATTTTCAGGCAACAAGTTAATGAAAACAAACACACCCAAAAACTAAATCCAGGAAGTTGGGAAAAGTTTGGTGAGACAGCAAAAAAATGTAAAGAAAAAATCTCTTTGAATCTGCAGATCACTGCAGACTAAACAAAAAGAAATACTTTGACTGCTTCAGAAGGAGGACGGTCACACTGAAATCCTGTGTTTTTGTTTATAATTAAACTAAAACTGTAAAATAGCTCAAAGCTTCTGTAAACAAAGCGACTGTGTGAATTATGGAGACTCAAACAGAGCAAACCCTCTCCAGCCCACACTGAGAAGCTTAAACCTGTAACTGTACAGCTCTAACCTCGGGGAAAGTTTTCCAGTACTCACCCCGTCGGGCCAATCACTGTGGAGCAGCATCCCGCTCAGCTCCCTCAGTGGCTCTTCCACACGTCTCACGAGCTCAGCTGACGGCAGCTGCTGGGAGCAGTAGAGGTCCATCGCTTGGGCAGCGATCTGGCAGGCCTTCAGGAGCAGGTTGTGTGATCCCAGCGTGGAAGAATCCCTGCAGGCTGCCGCCACAGAGTCAAGGAGCTGCCACACAGTGTCGGCGAGTACTGACCCCACGTCTCCATCACACCCAAACCACAGAGCCTCCACTCCTCTGCTGTTCCCATCCACTCGGTGCAGGGCACACAGCGACTGCATGAACTGCACATGAGGATGCAGCGCAGCTTCATCACGGTGACTGCAGGGAACCAGCGGTGGAAGGGAAGCGGCGGCAGGCTCTGCTTCATGCAGGAAGAGCTCGGGAGTCTCTGAGTCACAGTCTGGCCGAGGTTCTTCGCTGAACTCCACTCTTCCCGGACCAAACAGATCCTGGGAAGGGTCATCCATCCTGCTGCTGTCTGCAAAAAGAATTAAACAGAAGAATGAATCGAGCGCACAGCATTTTAGTTCCTTGCTGCCTCGAGGGTTTTGTGTGTGTGTGTTTGCGTTAATTTGGTATTTTAACATCTGAATTCTGAGGTTGTCTAGTGATAATGGCCGAAATGCCCGACGAATCCAAGGTCCACTACTGATGATGTGTCCCAAAGTTTAATATGATAATCTAGATCAGATCTCTAATCCCTAAACCTAACCAAGGAAGGTAAAAAAAATGGCAGACTAGCTTGGGTAAAAGACCAAAACACCCTGTGAAGTTGAGGCACACAACAATCTGTCTTGCTGGTAAAGTTTCTGGGCTGCCTGTCCTCATAACAGCCATCCCTCAAGACTTTCTCCATTTGAACCAATGCATTATCAGGGATTGTATCATCTAGGCCTTTTACTGAATCAGTCACACACTGAACACTAAAGTCAAACATCAGCCCCTTCGATCCCTCCGGTAACCCTATCCCTGCTGACATCACGGATAAAGCAGCTAAAAACATGGATGGATGAACACATCGTTTAAAAACATGAACTATAACAGAGATTAGGAGCGTAGACGAATTAAAGCACAATCTCACATCTATGTAAAAGAACACAGCTGATGCATGGATACCATATAGTATCTGTGATGTCACTAATAATTAAGTAAAAAGACATATCACTGCAGTCAAACCCTTGCAAAAACTGTCTCGATGACTTCTACTGAAAACATGATGAGAAAGCTGTTCAGAGGCTTTAAGTTAAAAGGCGAATGAAGGTCAGGAGACCCTCGTCAATAAAGGAGTTTTGGGGCAAGAGGCCATCGCGATCTGTGGGCGGGGCAATACTGGCAGCATATGTATGCTTGGTTTCATATAAATAGTAATAATCATGTAATGATGCCATAAAGAAGATAATCACAGTCACTTATTTCCAATATGATCCCCGTTGTCAGGACAACCTGTGACTGAGCCACCTTCAGCCGAATTTTACTGTCGACCTTGGAAGTTACAACCGTGCCGACGTCTCATAAACTGGAGTTTATGTTTCAGCCTGTGATCCAGCTCTGAAACAGCTCTATGCTCTTCTTAACACTCAAAAACATAGAGACGGAGAGCTCACACCTCTAAACACCTCATTTTTTTAATGAGGGAAACTGTTTTAAATACTTTTAGAACATTATCGTTGCTGGTGTGGCATTTATAGTACCTACTGAAGAAACATTAGGGGCCAGACTGATAGTCTAATTTTGTATAAATATGTATGTACTTAAAGTGTACGTTTAAGAGTTTCTCAGAGGTAAAACTTCATTTTTGACCTTGAGTTGAACCCTGATGCTTTGTTGTTTTAAAGGTCTCTAAAAACAGATCAGTGGGCTTCTGATCTCAGATTTACAGCCGTCTTACCTCGTAACCCTGACAGCAGATGGACCTCGGTAGCCCTAAATGTCTCCCTACAGCCCTTGAGGTTTAGATTTAGGAGGACGAACGTTTTCCTTGAAACAAAAGGTGTCATAAAGGTGGCTCTATTTACAGCTCTGTGTGTGTTTCTATATGCAACAGTCTGTTAAATGAAAAGAGATGGAGCCTCTACTGGGAACCAGGATTCATTCAGGTATGGGAAATGAATGATATCATCATTTAAACCTGTCATGGCGCCTGGCGAGAACCAGCAGGCAGCTACAGGTCTCCCAAATAAAAGAGAAATAATGGGCAGTAAGTGTGGAAAGAAGGAGAGGACATATAAATGTGCCATATAGAGTTTTAGAAGTGGACTCTGCAAATAAGCAGTGTTTCTACAGGATTTAATTCAAATTTAAAACCCATGATTAATTATACTAATAAACCACTCTGACTTCATGAGCTGATGCTGACTCTGGAGGAAGGCCTACCTGCCCCCTGCGTGCTGCTCTTTGAGGCGCACGTCGCTGTGGCGATCAGCGCTTCCTGCCGCAGCCTCAGCACCTCCCGCTGCAGCTCCTCTGCTTTCTTCTTCCAGCCTTCATCCTGACTCCTCAGCCTGCAGCCCAGAGCCTCGGCGTACTGCCTGCCGCTCATACCCGGGGGGCGGTTTCTTATTAAAGCCACCGCCACCGCCACTTTAGCCTGCATGGAAAACCACTCGGCTCGACTCAGTCCTAAAAGACAGGGAAGGATATTTCAGGAAGTCCACATCACAAAAAATGATGGGCTGAATAACTGCATGAATGTAGAATAATCAGAAATTAAATCAAATTAAATTAAAAACCACATTGTGTGTGTTTATTTATGCTGCCATTTCAGCCAGATTTATATTTATACATCAAACTATAGTATGTTTGTAGCAGTGACAGAAACATCAGCAGAAACATACGGTCACACATTAAGGAGAAGTCAATACCATATATCATATTTACTATTTTTATTTATTATGTGTTTTATTAGGTTAGGTATATTTAATGTGGTTTTTTTAATAATAACTATATCTTTAGGTTTAATTCTATTTTCTTTCAGTTTCTTCTTTCAGTGTAAGTTTTACTTTTGTTCTCCTTCCCTTTAATTAATTTTACTTACATTATTTTCATTTTTTGCTTGTTGGATATTTTTTCCTTTTACCTTTAATGCATTTTGGGGGGTTTATCTTTACTTCTTATATTTTATTAAAATTATTTACTGACTGAACTTAATATTAAAGCCAAATTAACAAATATTACACATTTTTCCTGTTTTATTTTTGCTAAGTGTTGATCGCTAGTTTTACTGTTCTTGAAAGTCTAGTTTTTACATTTGTAGGTCTTAATTTATGTAGTTGTTGTAGTTTAAGTTAACTAAACTAAGTTACCTAATCGGCTGAGTGTCTCCTGTCACATTTTAACTGAGTGCTTCTCCAATGAGCCACAGTATAACAGACAGTACACAGTACAATACATAATATATAACACATTTATTCACTGACGCAATTAAATTATGTCCTTCATGCTGCACCTGATGGTGCTGATCGTTTAATCCAATTTTATCCAAATATCTCATGCATCCATTTTCGGACAGGCAGTAAAACATTCAGCGAAGCTAACAGAGTGCTAGAGAGAAATAAACCCATGACTTTATTTTACAGCTCACACAGTCTGAATCCATCCGTTTTTATTTTCTATATTTTCATATATCCTTAGCTGAGAAACTTTGCTTCAGGTGAAGTTAAAACTACAAACTACAAAAAGCTAAAGGGACCTAGCTAGCTCCACAGCCCAGCTAATGTTCCCCATTTTTCTCTGCACTCTTCAACAAACTGATATACAAACTACACAAATAACTATTTACCTGTTAAGCCGCCATCCTCTTTCTCCATTAGCCGCTGCTTGTCCTCCTCACTTTCCGAATAAACTTAACTGAAAGTCCTTCAGTTTCAGAGCCAACTTAGCTTTAGCAGCTAGACAGATGTTACACTAAAAATCTGTTACTGGGAAGATTCAGCTTCTCAGAGGCAGCTATTATAAAAAAGGATATAAGAATATAAGTTATAAGATTTAAATTACTGCATTAAAAATGTTATTTTTAATTTAAATTGTATGGGTTTTTTTAATCTGGTAATTTAAAATATCTATAGCTGTTTTAAAGTGGAAAGTAGAAGCAAACATTTTAAAATAAAAGCATAACCTACTGTTATACCTACCTAATTAGTTTGTTTGGCTAAATGTTGCATATCAGGTTTTATTCTTTCTTTTCAAGACCAGATGTTTAAGGTGTGATGCATCTTTTCCTTACTTAATTTCATAAAGTACTGGTCATTAAAGCAAAACTTAATCAACAGGATATTTTAATGCAACACTGCTCCATAAAACTTTTTTCTATGCGCTAAAATGTGCCATGGTAGTTTTTTTAAAAGTAGTTAAAAGAATAAAACAAATAAATAACCATACTAATTTAATGTGATTTTTTAAAATATATGTTAATATTTATTGTTTGGTCTGCTGAAGATCACGCCCATATATAAGATGTAAAAAATAAAAATATTATAAAAGAAAATTCAAATACATTAGACACATACAATAATTTGCTTTGATTATTTATTATTTAGGTAGCACACAGATAAAACGGGTTGAACTGAAGAGTTCTGTTTTACTTTTTTCCTCATCTCTTCCTCTGGCTTCACCTGTCTTGACCAGTTTTAAGGACTTCTATTCACCTTGTTTTTATACCTTCACATGCAGTGGCAGTTACACACAGTAAAGATTACACTGTAAATGTAGGAATGTTGGAAATATACTTCTTTTTTTTTAAATAAAGAGAAAAAATATAAAAGACTAAAGGGTAACTGGAGACATAGACACAGTCCTAGTTTAAAATGTTCCCATTTTTTTTTAAATATTTTTATTGGACCTTTGAATCCACAGTGTCATGTATACACACATATATTAATATTTATTTAACTTGCAAAGCTGCCACAGTGGTAAAAACTCAAATACACATGTTGGATCTGCATGATATTAAGGATCAGTTACAACCTGCCTTCCTGCGTTCACCATCAAAATCTGCAAACAGTGTTTTCAGCAGGAAAAAAGCAGCTTGTAGTTTTGGTTCAGCTAAGAATTGTCTATTTCACTGGAAAATTACCAACATTTCCATGCAGTGATGGCTAACGTTTTGAAAGTTTGCTGAATGGCATGGTGAAGTGTCTTCAACAGCATATCAGTCAGTTTGAACAAGCATGGCAAAAACACTGTCCTAACATCTGCAGAAACACAGCTGCATCGGTCTCAGATGCAGTCACAGTGTTTTTATTGGTGTGGAAATCATTTCAGACTCCAGCCAGAATTATTTTGACCTTAATGCTAAATGAAAAAAAAAACATTTTATTCACCTACATTCTCCATTTTCTGTCGCTTATCCTGGTTCAAGCAGTCTAAACAGACATGTCCTCCCAAGCCACCACCTCCAGCTCTTCGAGAAGGAGCCCGAGGAGCCAGCTGAGCAACATGTTTATCGCGTGCTCCCGATGGGACACGCCCAAATGCCACATCCTGCAGACATCCTAATCAGATGCCCAAACCACCTCGACTGGAGGCAGAATGACCACAAAGAGATGTAAAATAATCACAAAGTGAAGCCGGCAGATTCACAGTCATGATAACTGACAAATGACCACAAAGAAGAAAAATATTGACGCAAAACAGCTACAAAATGAAGTACAACTCCCACAAAGAGACACACAACAACAACAAGCCCTGTATCTGCCTTCTCTCCTGGACCCAACTGAAGAAAGTGAAATTAGTTTCTTGTCCTTAGAAACATTTTATTGTCTTAGCAGTTTTAGTCGTGTTTGTTTCTCCTGCTCTACGTCCCACAATCGCCTCCACTCTGGATGGAGATGGATGTTTGTTGCTGCTGAAATGAGCCAGCCAGCTCTTCTTCATTGTGGAGAAGCAGCAGCTCGTTACAGAGGTCCTTTTGGTTCACTGAACGCCTCAGTCCCCCGCTGAGACCGAGGCCTTTCCAGAAGAATTCATTTCTGAGTGTCTGCAATGTGCAGGTGTACGGGTGAAGGTCGGCAGGAGTTTGGGTGGAGGAAGGGGAGCATTGCATTGAGACTCAGCTGGCTGAGCTGCACAGTATGGACGCAGCGTGGACAGAAAGAGAGATGAAGTGTGCTGAATGATTTATGCTGAAATTCTCGCTCTGATTGTTCTTGCTGGAAGCTCAGAGCTTAAAAATTGAACATCGTTTGCTGAAGGGAAAGAAGTGTCCACAGGATTCTTCAACTAAACTAAGGCAAAGTTTTACTGATGTTTTTCTAAAGTGGTTTGACGTTATTTAATAACACTGGCTGCTTGACATGTCGACCCTGTTTCCTGTCCGAGCTTTTGCTGAAGATCCTTTGTCCCTTGTTTACCACCAAAAAACTTTGAACTCATCGTTCTCGACCTTTACAGCTTTTTATTAGCAGTATTCACATGCAACACATCTTGAATATCAGTTTTTAAAAACTTACCACGAACACTACAGCCTAAATCCACATTTAAACCTGAAAACATTGTATGAATACGAACATTTATTAAACTGTAAAATAGCCTGTAATTTAAGCTAGAAGACAGTTACTTGGCTCCCAAGCAGACACAGGGAGAACATGCAACCTCCACACAGAAGACCAGGGCCAGATGGTGGATTCGAACCCAAGCAACAGTGCTAACCACCTACCAGGAAGATATGTAAAATAATGATAGAGACACTCAAAATGACCACATATTGACATAAATTATCCACAAATACAATTAGAATAAATACACACAGATGTAAAAATAACAACAACAAAATAAAACACAAAAAAATTAAATAAGCAAGACCATATAAAATCACCATTACACTCAAGATTATGACAAAACTACATAAAGTCGCCATAGATACTCTGAACCACTTTGCGCCACTCTGAGACATGATATTTCTAATTTTAGAGATATTGCACAAATGGAAGAAAGAAGTCCTACATATTTGTTTAATATGTGCATTGAAGGACATGTCCTGGTCAAAAATGACTCCAAGGTTCCTCACAGTGTTACTGGAGGCCAAGGTAATGCCATCCAGAGTTAGAATCTGGTTAGATACCATCTTTCTAACATTTTCCGGGCTGAGTACAATAACCTCAGTTTTATCTGAATTTAGAAACAGAATATTACAGGTAATCCAGGTCTTTATGTCTTTAAGACATTCCTGCAGTTTAACTAATTGGTGTGTGTTATCTGGCTTCATAGATAGATAAAGTTGAGTGTCATTTGCATAGCAGTAAAAATGTATCCTATACCTTCTGATGATACTGCCTAAGGGAAGCATGTATAATGCAAACAGAAATTGTCCTAGCACTGAACCCTGTGGAACTCCATAATTAACCCGAAGAGGACCCTCAATTTACATGAACAAATTGGATAGATTTGATTAGATAGATATGATTCTAACCACTGCAGCTCAGGAGTTAAAAATAAGTTAATTATATTTAAGACTGAAGCATTAATTAATGGTAGGACTTCTTTGAGCAGTCTTGTAGGAATGGGGTCTAAAAGAAATGTTGATGGTTTGAAGGAAGTAATTCCTGAAGTTAACTCAGAAAGATCAATTGAAGGAAAAGAGGCTAAATAAATAACAATGCTACTGAAAGTAGTTGTACATAATGCTATGTCTCTGTGATGGTTACAAGTAATTTTCTTCTGTAATGGTTAAAATTTTATTTGTAAAGAATTTCATAAAGTCATTACTAGTTAATGTTAATAGAATGCTTGACTCAACAGAGCTCTGCCTTTTAGTCAGTCTGGCTACAGTTCTGAAGAGAATCCTAGGCTTGTTCTTATTTCCTTCAACCAGTGATGAATAGTAAGATGTTCTAGCTTTACGGAGGCCTTTTTTTAAATAGACCAATAAACTGACTTTCCATGCTAAATGATGATCTGCTGGCTAAATGAAGAACAGGAAATGATACTCTACCGCAGAGCAAACTAAGTGAGTGTAAAACACCAAACACAAACACCACAAAATTGGCCTGAAATAGCCAGAAAGACACCCAGAATAATCACAAACAGATGTAAAATAACAATAAATTTACTCAAAATGTTCACAAATTAAGAGAAAATGACCACATATTTACATAAAATAGTCAGAAAGGCACTCAGAATAACTGCACACAGATTTAAAGCCACCATAAATATAATTAAAATGAACAAAAACTGTTGTAAAAAATCCACAGAGACACTCAAACTATTCATACATTAGATAAAATGACCACATTTTGACATAAAATAATTAGAAACACACCTTAAAGATCATAAAAATACTCAAATTTACCAAAAACAGATGTTAAATATTCATAGAGATACTCCAAATTCCCAGAACAGGTGTAAACTGGTTATAAAAAACACTCAGAATGACCACAAATTGACATAAAATGACCATGAAGATGAAAATGACTTGTGAAAATGTTTTTTTTTTTTTTTTTTTAAACCACTGAGTTATGTTGAATTAGCTGCACTCATGCATGGGGTTTATATCGTTGATTCTCTGTGGTGAGTATCAGTGTGGCCTGGAAACAGTGTGTTACTCAGACACGGTTGTTATCTGAAGTAAACTGAAGACCTGCCAAGCAAACATTTGCCACGCTGGTTTAGGCTTCTGTGATGAATGAAGCCAGAGAGTCTCTCTATTTTCAGCGTGATCGGACCTGAAGGCTGCAGAGCATCGAAACCGTGTGACCTCCATGACCACAATCCATCACGGCAATGATGCCGAGCAACTGCTGCTGCCGCCTCCAGCCGTCCTGTGTTCAAACTGACATGAAAGGAGAACAGACGAGGAGAGTAACAGCAGACGTCTGCGCTGGCAGCATTTACAGTATGTTTCTTAACAAGGTCACACCGGGATACGAAACAAACAAACATTTGTGTGGAGACATCCAAGAAGACTTCAGATAAAACTGTAGCAGCAAGAAATGCATCAAAATGTCATTAAAGGTGCAGTCAGTCATTTTTTAAAGTTATTTCACAGAAAAAAAATACTGTACTCGAAGGAGATCTTTATAAAATGTCATCCTTTTCTTCCTCAACTCAAGCCTCTCCTGAACTGAAGTCAGGGCTCTAACACACAAACATGTATAAACATGCTCATTTAGTCCCGATACTGTTGCAATTACCTATTGTAAGCAGACACATGATACGGCTAAACAACAACATCATATTATAATTTAACATTCGCCAGCAAATGTTAGGCTTATATGTCCTAAGTCACACTTTCCTTTTAACAGTTTGATTACATTTTCACATCACAGGACAATTTATTCACTAAGCAACAAGTCCAACAATGTAACAGCCACTCAAAGCACAGTTTAACTAACACCAGCTAACAGCAACTAACAGAAGCTAACAAAGCTAAGAGCAGCTAGCAGAGCCTAACAGCACCTAACAAAAGCTAAGAGCAGCTAACAGAGACTAACTGCAATCTACTGACATTTAGAGATGAGATTTGACAAACACTGTAACTTTAAAGCTTTATATTATTGCAGCCTACACTCATTTAGATTAAGATCACCTGAGTTTCCTGGCTGTGGATCCAAAATGTGATCTCTGGATCTCTGGATCCTCTTGGATTGCTGGAAGTGAAGCTCTGAACTGAAGAATTATTATGATGATGATGATGCAGGAACAACAGCAGCAGGGGATCTCAAATACACCAAATCCTAAACTAAAGAAAACCCATCTATGAATACAACACGAAAAGAAGTCTCTAATCAGACAGCCTCTTCAGTGTGGATATATGTATCCATACTGAGATATATTTTCTACAACTCAGACTACAACTAAGTCTGAGTTGTAGAAAATTCAGCTACTCTGCATTTCTTTATGTCTTGATGCATGCTCAATCATCCAAGTAAGTAAATCCCAAAAAGTTGATTCTGTTCATTTGGACATATGAACAGATGAACAGAATCTAATTTTTCTGATCTGCATTTCTTTAGTTTGCTTCCAATGAACCAGATTTTCTTGTAATTTTTTTTTTAAAGTGACCCAACAGTTCTACAACTTTGTGATCTTTCAAAGTTTTCTTTGGACAATGGCTGCTTTTTCGCTCATTTACAAGTAACATACAGATAAACTCAGATAAGGATTCCCCCATTTAAAAACATCAGGAAAGTATTTGATTGGGTAGTAACTGAATCCTCAGTACAGACTTTGTATTATTGCAGGGTGTTAAGTTTATAGCACCTTGAGGCGACTGTTGTTGAACTGAATAGAACCTCCCAAAACTATAAATATGTGATGTTTTAAATGGATTCTCGTGTCTTCATTGCACGCAGACTCTTTGGTTGAGATGTAAAAGAACAGAACATTTTAGGGGGGAAATATTTGCAAGAGTCCTTTAACCATCTGAGATTAAAAAAAAGAAGGGGAGAGAGAGAGAGAGAGAGAGAGAGAGAGAGAGAGTTAGGCGTGCGGTGCGTTGGCAGTATAAAACCTGGAGTCAGACTTGAGCAGCTCTGAACTTGTGAGGAGAGCTGAACGCGGATGAAACTCCCGCTTTCGTGTTTTATACTGAAAAAAAAGAGTCCAATATGAGAGAAAATGACCGGAGAATGATGGAGAGGCCGCCCTCTGAGCCTTCTAATTCTCAGCTGCTGGATATTTAAGTTGATCAGAGAGTTTTTATGTTAAACATGCCGCGGGTGACGCGAACAGGATGAAGAGGAGGAGGCAGAAATGTGTCGGATAAGTGCTGGAGATGGAGACGAGAAACGCGCGCGGTGGATGAATATCTGAGGAGCGGTCTCCTTTGCGCTCAATGCCAGCGGGGTCTGACCGGGGAAGGTGGAGGGATGGAGAATGCCAATCAGCTTAAACCGACGCCTACCATCTACGGAGAGCTGCTGAACATCTCGACCAACGACACCCATGCCAATTTCACGGCGAAAGCGGAGCCCAAGGACAGTAGCGTGGCTCTCCAGGCGGGTCTGGCCGTCACCTTAGCGCTCATAACTTTGGCCACGACGCTTTCAAACGCGTTCGTCATCGCCACCATTTACCAGTCCCGCAAACTGCACACGCCAGCAAACTTTCTGATCGCGTCGCTGGCGGTCACGGACCTACTGGTGTCCATCCTGGTGATGCCCATCAGCGCGCTGTACACGGTGAGCCAGACGTGGACGCTGGGGCAGGTGGTCTGCGACATCTGGCTGTCCTCGGACATCACATGCTGCACCGCGTCCATCCTGCACCTGTGCGTAATCGCGCTGGACCGCTACTGGGCCATCACCGACGCGGTGGAATACTCCAAGAAGCGCACGCCGGCGCGCGCAGCCGGGATGATCGCCACCGCCTGGGTGATCGCCATCTCCATCTCCCTGCCGCCGTTCTTCTGGCGCCAGGTGAAGGCGGAGGAGGTGACGAGCTGCAACGTGAACACCGACCACATTTTTTACACCATCTACTCCACTTTCGGCGCATTCTACATCCCCACGCTGCTGCTCATCGCCCTGTACGGGAGGATATACGTGGAAGCCCGGAAGCGCATCCTGAAGCAGGCGCACAAGCCGGGGAAGAGACTCACCTCTGCGCACCTGATCACCAACTCCCCCGGCTCGGTGGCGTCCACCACGTCCCTTAACTACGGGACCAACGACTCCTCCTCCTGTGACACTACCTCGTCCGCGAACGTGAGCCAAGTCAAAGTCACTGTGTCCGACGCGCTGCTGGAGAAGAAGCGCATCTCGGCCGCCAGGGAGAAGAAGGCGACCAAAACTTTGGGAATAATCCTCGGAGCCTACATCATCTGCTGGCTGCCGTTTTTCATTTACACTCTTTTAGTGCCTCTGTGCGATTCCTGCTTCCACCCGGAGCTATTTGACATTTTCACCTGGCTCGGTTACCTCAACTCCTTAATCAACCCCATCATTTACACCATGTCCAACGAGGACTTCAAGCAGGCTTTCCACAAACTGATACGGTTCAGATGCTTCAGGGCGTGAAGAACGATGCCAGCCATGATTTTACCCCCCCCCCACACACACCACCACCACCACCACCACCTCCTTCAAGCTCACAACTCATCTGTAAAATACCAGGATTGAGTCAAACCCAGCATCGACCCCAACCCCTCCACCCCACCCCCCTACCCCCCCTTCTCCTGAAGGTGCCATCACCCAAAGCCAGATTTCTTTATGGTACAGTGGCTCCAGCAGGAGCGTCTGCCTGATAGGTGGTGCAGGTGGTGGACATGGACCCGCCTCCAGGCCTGTGCTGCTATTGAGGATGTTGGTGCAGATGAGAGGTGTCAGCGAGTGTAAGGTGTGTGACTCGTTTGCAGGTGATTGAGTTGCTATTAAGACTCGGAGAAAGCTCCCCCTTCCCCATGCAGGGGGCCATCCCCCGCCTGTATGTGCTGCACTTGGCTGCAGCATACAGACTCACTTTGCCATAAGAGTTTGACAGCCAGCGTCAGTTGGCTCGTAAGCACAAACAGCTTAAGACTAAGCTACCATGAGCCCGAAGGGCAAAAAATAAGATTTGTGTTTCATTTTCCTGTCAATAAGGGGAAATACCGGTGCCTACAACATGTTTAGTTCAGTTCTTCAGCTGTGCCTGGCCCTAACGGGGACAAAGGCATGATTTTAGTTTGTGGGAAAAGATCCAAATGTGGTTTATTTTTGTGGCCAGTGTGTGTATTTCTGTTTCTTTTTCTTGCTGTGGCTGATGTTTACCTTTAACCATGGCTCAGAACTGAGTGTAATTGTATGAATCTGTATGCATCAGTGTGATTTTTACATTAATTTGTCAAAAAAAAGAGGCTGGATTTTGCTTGGTCATACTGTAAAATAGTGCTAATCTCAGAGAGAGGGAGGAGCCGGTACTGTAAGACCCAACCTGTCTACCAGATCTCTCTAAAGATGCATTCCTAAGTGTTGATGTTCGCTTTGATGTGCCGTCTCATATCAGACTCAAACAATTCAGATCTGACTCTAAAGGCTGCTGATGCAGACTCCCATCTCTTGGCATTTGTGTCTTCCACACCTCAAAAGTTGTGCAAATTTATTTATTTTTAAAAAGCTGGAAAATGTCACGATATTCTGATCAAAATCACATGTTAAATGTCAGGCTGTAGCTGCTGCTGCTGATCCCTTAAAAGAACATTTCAAGGGAAAAAAATCTTTAAAAAAATAAATCTGTTTGCTTGCAGCTTCTAAAAAGATGTAAAAAATCATTTTATGGATGGAAAAAAAAAGCCACACATGCGCAGGACCATAGCAGAGGCAGTGAGGTCATGGGCTTGGTTTTGTTAGGGCTGCTCGACTTTGACTGTGTGGTGTACTAATTATTCACCCAATGTGTGAGAGAACCCCTATTTTAAGGCCGGGAAGAGATACAAACCGTGCCTGATGGTCTCAGGCCTGGATCAAGCAGGAAGGGCATCCAAATCAAGCATGTAGTGACTCATTAGCAAACAAGGGAACAGCTGAAAGGATGGTTCAAATCCTCTGGAATTACAGTGGGTTTTTCACCCTTTAACTTCAAATTCAGCTGAATAAATGAAATAACTACAGTCCAGGGTGACGGCAACTTTGGCTTTTTTGCAGGGTAAGAGTAAAAATTTATTGTGAATCTGAATTATTTTATCTTCATTATATACGTTTCGTAACAGGAAGCTGAACTTGTCCAAGAACTTAAGATCCAACTTAACTGCACAGTCTTAGGTGTCATTTCTTGGAGTTCTGGTTGTACAGTTATACCCAGTTTACATACTAGTTATTTTTTAAAGCTTATTTTGCTCAGTTTGGGCCAACAACATATGACATTCAAGTGATTCACAGTATTTTACCATATTGTAGACAAATTATTTATTATAAATTAGCAAATAGAATTTAAAAATGAAATATATAAAATGTAAAACTTAAAAAAAAGAATGGATTATTATTTACTAAGTTGCATTTGACTCTTAATTTGACTTCAGTGTTTGTAAAATTTCCAGCAATGCCCTGAACATGTCATACTTTGATATATATAATCCCAGAAAGCAGGTTGGAACCACGTCCAGGTAATTTATGGAAAATGCTAAATGGTTATTGGATTTCTGCCATAGCGTTAAAGAAAAAGACGAGTCATCCAAATATTTACACTCATACAATGCTGTCAGATAGTTTTCCCCTCCTATCAGGTCAGGAGCAGCTACAGCATCACTAAAGAGCCTGAAATAACACGTAGAAATAAATAAACAGTTTGGAGAGCAAGGTGAGTTTCTAATATCGTACTAGCCTTGTAAAAATTCACAAATTTCTAAATTTTCACTTAAAATGAAAAATTTCCTCACAAATGTACGGCTTTATAATCTACAATTCTGCCACTTCTGTCTTTGAAAATAAGATTTTCTCTTTTGTAAATTTTTGTCTTACCCTGAATGGTCCCTATGCACCCCTGTAGCTACAGAGATCTAGCAGATCTTTAGACTTTGATGTGAAGTCAGGAGGTGATAACATTAGCTTAGCTTGGCATGAATATTGAAATCAAAGGAGAAACAGCTAGCATCACATCTCTGTTACTCAAATCTAAGGGGAAGCCCAGATTCAAAGTTATGTGTTGTTATATAAAAATAATTATTATATTTCTGTTTGTGTACAAAGTAAAGCAAAGAGTATGCAAGCTTTAGAGGTGAAAGGTCGTGAGCTAGCTGTCTCTCCTTGGTTTATGGTTTTGCGCTAAGCTAAGCTAAGATAGACTAAGCAGGTGCTTAGCCTATCTTAGCCCAGCTGACATACAAAAGTAAGAATGGTATTGATATGTCTCAGATAGAAAGCTATATATTATATATATTAAACATTTCCATCAAAATTAAAAGGCTGAATTTGCTACTCAGCATAAAGGAGACCTATTCTGCTTCTGCCTAACCCCATATTTTTATTTTGAGACTCCACGAGAGAAGTTTTGGATAAATCTTGGTTCAAAATAATCCTTATTAAGCTCATACTGGCCTTTAAATATCCTGTTCCCACCTACCAAAAAAAGGCAGATTAGCTTTCAGAAGCCAGCTGAGGGATTAAAATTGTTGCTTTTGGCCGACAGAGATTATTTTTACTCACTTTTTACTGCATTATTTGGAACTTGGGCACATCTAACAACTACATTCTGAAGATAAGGAAGAGCAGGATCAGTCTCCTTTAACGAGGGAAAATTCACTGAGCTGTTCCTGATGAATATTGAAATTAACGAGTTGGATTCCCCAATAGAAACAGTGAAAGTGTCTATCCACTTTAAAAAATAGAAAATCCTGGTGCAGTTTCTCTCGAAGGGATCCCGCCTCTTCTTGTAACTGAACGGCGGCCACTCTGGGATTCGATCTGGACGTACGATAGCCATTGTGCTCAAATCCAGCTCTGTGACGAGTCGCCTCTCTGTGTACAGTATCGATCAGCTCAGTGTGAAATTCATCTGGTGGCTCCGTCAGTCCAATGGAAGTTGCATTTCATCCAGGTTAGCTTTTTGCTGTACAACGCTTTTGCGCACATTGGCGATGCACTGTAACTGCTCTCTGCTCTGCAGGATGAAATCCAGCCCGGATGGAGCACAAAAAGCACTGCTGCTGTTGTGAAAACTAAAAAAATGAATAAAAAAGGTCTATGGCATCATGAGGTTATGACCGTTTGCTCACTTGTGTTCATTTATTCCGAGTTGAATGATTATGAGGCTTAAAAAGAGGCGTCAAAGAGAGCACTGGCATTTCTTCTATCTGCCAGAATCTGCTGGCGTTTCAGTTTGCTCTGAGAGGATAAAACATTTGACAGATGTGAGCTGATAGAGGTGCTGTATGACGACATTAACAGTTCGTAACTTAATTAATCAGCAGGGGAAAAAAGTGGAAGCTGTGAGGAAAATGTCTGCTGTGACTGCCTAATGAAATGCACGCCCTGCTTCTTTTTTGCCTTTTCCATGCTTCTTATCTGAATCTATGTATCCTCCAACGTGAGTGGGGATTATATGTTAATGCACCCAGCTCAGCATACATACAGCATAATAAGGGCTTTGTCACGCAACAGCAGTTAGGTGGCCGTTGTGTTGCGAGTATGTAGGTTTATTGCTGTTTTTGCATTTTAAGTGATGTGCAGTGTTTTAAAAGTCAGCAGTTATTCTCACAAACACCAAATGTGCACTTTAAAACCACAGAGTGACTAGAAACATATTTAAGTTCGTATTGCAGTAAAAAATGACCCAATAATTCACTGCAAGGTCAAAGTCACACTGTTAGTGTGTGGAGATGATTCTGGTGCGAGTTGCCCATTTTTAGTTACGATATCGGCTGTTCGTGAATACAAGGTGCAGTCAAAAACTTCCAGGAACAAACCAGAAGCCTTTCCTGATTTAAATTTGACTGAACTCCTCTTCAGTGTCATCTTTTTGTGTACCTTTGGATTGTTTCCATGCTGTTGTCATCTTTAGATCCCGCAATGGAAGACCTGTTATGTCACTTTGTACTTTGTGCCTCTGTGATGGACCCTGGATTTCCTCCAGTGTAAAAAAAAGGTGTTCCTTTAATTTGCATTTTGGGGAATTATGCCTTAAGATGCTGACAGCCTCGGTCCAGGGGATGAGTTCGTGGTGCACAACCTGATCTGTGTTAAACAACCATAAACTCCTGGTGTCCGTCCCACCTTCAGCTCCACCTTCAGGCTTAGAAACTGTGTTCTTCGGCTGGACGATGTTCAGTTGGAGCCAAAAACTGGCTCTACTTACTTATGCAGATTCTTCAAATAAAATGTGGGTCAGTTTAAAACAGAAGACAGAGTTTTGTTGGTGGTGAAATCACAGAGTGAGGATTGTAATTGGTCAGAAAGCGACTTCCAAACAGAGGTCTGAATATAGCAGCCGTGTGTAAAGCCGTCCAGTCATACCTGAGAACATGGGCTTGAGTAGGACAATGACCAAATTTAAATCATTTAAAGTTTTTGATTCTGACAGACCTGTTCAAAACATATATTGAAAATTTGTTTTCAGAAAACGTGATCCAACTGCTCAGAAGAAAAATCTTCCTCAAACCTCAATGTGAACAGTTTCACAGAGGAACTATTTTCAAGCCACACCTGGAAAACACAGCTCAAAAGCAAGTTTAGATGTAAACGTAAATCGTGACATCTCAGCTAGCCGTACACTTCTGCCAGGACTGTTTTCAACAGCTACCCAGGAGGCCCGAGCCCCCCCAGCTGGCTCCTTTAGATGCTAAGGCCCATTGTCTCAACTCAGAGCCTCCTCCAACTCTCCAAGATCCCCCCTCGATCACTAAGGTGAAGTGCAGACACCCAATGGAGGAAACTCCTTTTGATTGCTTGTATCTCACTCTTTCACTCACTGCCTGGATCTCATGACCATGGATGAAGGTTGGAATGAAGATTGACTGGTAAATGGAAAGCATCGCTTTGCAACCCATCTGTGTCTTCACCAAACTGGAGGTCCACATAACTGCAAATTCTGCACCAATCTGCTGGTCTATCTCCTACTTCGTCTTCCCATCACTCCTGAAAAAGATCCTGCGATACTCCAGAGTATCCATGACAACCAATAGAGACCAATAGAAGTCAGAGACATTCAGTGACTTCCATAAGTCAATGTTTTCTCAACTTCGAGGAGGGCAGTTGAGCCGACTGTCAGTGATCGCAAAGGACACTGCTGATCGAGATATGAGGATGCTGTAAATACATTAGAGCATTGCCTAAGCAACTGAAGCCTGGAACCAGTGACCAGCAGTCAGCTACACAGCAATGTCCAACATGTGAGGTGCTTCCTCTGCGGGCGCCCTTGGACGGTGCTTCCGTGCTTGTTGACTTGTGCCTCGCTGTGAGGGTGTGGAGTGTGGGTGGGTGTATTTGTTAGTACCATCATCATATCAACAACAATCAATCACTGAGAAAGCGAACTGAGACTCATTCACAAACTTTGTTGATATAGAACAGGCTGACGACTCACCACAATGATCCAATCCTCCTTCCTTTGATGTACAGCGACAGGCTGCACAGGCTGCACAGGCTACCACCTGATCGGCTTTACATGTCTGAGACCCTGATGTCACCTCCTTGGTCAGAGACCATCAGCCAAAAAAACAGCTGGTTAGGTGTTGGTTAGCTCTGAGCATGTTCCAGAACGATGTCGTGAGGTTCAGTCACCCTTTCGCTATTGCTGGGTTTCCTTTTCAAACTATTCCTTATTCAACTGTTGACCAAAGCTACGACAGTCCACAAGAGAGGCGAAGAAGAGAGTGCAGGAAGGACGGAGTAGGTGGAGGCGAGTTTCAGGACTGATTTGTGACAAAAGGATAATAGCAAGGGTGAAAGGAAAGATTTACAAGATGGTAGTGAAAGCTGCTGTGATGTTTTGGTTTGGAGATGGTGGCACTGACAAAAAGTCACTGAGCTGAGGCATGAGCAGCATGGACAGGACCAGAAATGGGTCCAACTGAGGGACGGCTCAGGTTAAGCAGTTTGGACAAGTGCAGAGGAGAGAGAGTGGATGTATTGGGCAAAATGATGATGAATGAGGATGATGAAGATGGAGCTTCCAGGCAGGAGGAGAAGAGGAAGACCACAGAGGAGGTTCATGGATGTGATGACAGAGGAGGATGCTAAAGTCAGATGGCGGCCGTGGCGACTCCTAAAGAGTTTCCCCAACCCATCAGAATAGAAAGCCATCATTTTCATCAGGTATTATTCTTAGAAATACACCCATTGCTAGAAAACAGACACCTAATGTCAACTGCTTGGTCCTCCTGAAATCTACACCTGTTTGTGTGAATCTGAGCTCTGAAGAACATGTCACCCAGAGCAAGTATGCTTCATAATTATCAGTTTTTGGACAACAATTGAGCTCTGTGGCACAAAGAATAGGAGGCTTTGACAGACACACACACAGTACTTGTTAGCAGACACGTTCTCTGTTGTTTTGGCTCCGCACATGCGACAAAATATAAACCGTTGCCACACTTCCTCTTTAAAACACAAATTTAGAAGCTTGTAGTATCTGCCAACAAACCCAGAGCCAATGTCATCCTTTCCTCTTGTCAGAAATTAATATCGCCGGCTCCCTTTGAAATCGATCAGTCCGCCGCGGCCCGCTGAACACTGTTTCCATGGTCTGATGCTCGGCTAAACCATGGCAACACGAGCCCTGCTGGAAGTGTGTCCTGCTGCAGGAGCCAAATAAACACATCGACTGGAATGTAGATGAAGGCATAGAGCTGATGTCACAGCGCCGTACCTGCTTCTCACACTGTCGGAGGGTTTAATTTGGAACTAATTTGTTTGTGCTGACAGAGCCACACATGTGTGATGCTGTAACGTCCATCTTCAGGACAAAGACGATGGTCAGTTTGTGCTTCAGGGTGTGACTGAGCTTTACCCGGCTGTGCTTAGACACAGCCTCTGTGTCTTTATCAGCTCTCACTGCTCACAGCAGCAGATCTTTACCTGGGCCTGAAAGCTGCTCCGACCACACAATCTGTCATCCACAGACACTGAATGTAAGGATCATTTAAACAGATGTTGTTGCATTTTCCTGCAAATTTCTACATTTTTAAGTTGTCTCTGTCTAAAAGTCTCTGCTCTGCAGCTTTTGAATGAATCATAGTTTTATTACTTTGATCAGTTTGTATGGAAGAATGGATTCAGAGTGTTTTCTGGTATTTTAAGGGACATTTTGGCATTTATTACACACAAAACAGCAGAGAGAAGCAGTAGGTCTGTAGGTCAGCTTGTTTCAGTGCACTCTCTCTGCTCACATGAACATTCAGTTTATTTGGTGTTTATTTTATTTTACTTTATTTAATTTTATTGAGCCATTTGTTCTGTTTTATTGTGTTTTGTGACTTTAGTTTTTCTTTGCGCTCTCTTTCTTTCTTGTGAATTCTTTCGTTTTATTGAGCTACATTACTTCTTTCAATATTTTGTCATGATCCATTTTATTGAGCTGGATTTTTACAGTACTCAGCTTCTGTGTTTTACTTTATTTTTTGTGATTTCATTTTGTATTGTTGGCACTGGATGTTCAGAATTTATGGGTTTTACCTACAAAAACAACCCATTAACATAAGAGGGTGAATAGATTATTCTCATCCTGAAGGTGTTTGAATTTTGCATGTCACAAAATGACTTTCCTACTGGAAATATTTTACTGATACTGAGACAACCCAGTGCCCAAACAAACCGAGCATGTCGTGACGCTGGTAATAATATTCATACAGTGAAGCCAAATGCCGACAGAAGACCACAGGTAAAAAACACTAAATGTGGTAAACGAGGGTGGGATCGAACAAGAACAAGAGGAAGACCAGACCAGTGATAAATGCTGAGTGAAGATAATAAGGCACAGGTGAAGTCTGACAGGATAACATAGTGGGAGAATGAACAAAGGCAAGCGTAGCAGATATCAAATGGTAGACTGCGTTGTGACGACAAACAGGGACTGGTTGCAAAACTGGCTTTACAAAAACAACACACAGCAGCAGGTCTCTCTTCATCCCTGTTTAGCACAAGTGAAAAGCACACAAATGGGTGGTATAATGGATAAAAGGCAGTTTCAATTACTATTTTCCTCATTCAAAGTAATCAAAAGCACTTTGGTGACCTTTAGCCCTAAGAACTAATACTTAGTAAAGCAAAATACACTAAATTTAAACTTTTAGTACAGGGAGATGAGCTGCAGAGAATTGCCTTACGTTTGTGGAGTCCATGCAACTCTGGCTAGGAACCCCCACACATGCAACATGTTTACTAGCGGTGTCCCACTGATTAATGCCCCACTACAACAGTGAAATGTGGAACCTTAGTATTACGAAAATTCTATTCAAATAATAAAAAATAAAATATAGACAATGCAGTTTTGAGAAAGTTCACCGCGAGTCACTCAGTACATTATATTTCAGCTATACAAGAAAACAATCGTTAAAATCCCTCATTATTCCACAAGAAGTTCTCAGTTTGGAATAACAATTTCTAAATTCATTTCATAAAGATTAAAATGATCTTTGCGTCACTTTATAGTTTGCTGTATGGATACTGAACTAACTGAAAAATTGAGCGAGGCTCTTGTTGAGAAAGGTCAGTGTTTTCTAAACATGGAATTAAAAACTATGTTTCTGAAGGATAAAGTGGAATTACGCAGGTTAAAGGTTTGACATCCTGTAATAGACACACACTTCCACTTAATGGAGTTTTCCTGTTTACTTAAAAGCTTGATTGCAATCTGAATTTATTTGAGTGGTTCTGTGAAATTCTCCTTGTTCACTCACTCATGTTTTTACCCCTCAGCCATGAAAGGCTGATAAGGGATTGTCGTCACCTTGCTGGATGGTCGGGCGTCAGAGGGCATGGGCCCCCAAGGTTTTGAACATGATAACTTGAGAACGAAGCAACGTGAGATTTTCAAATTGATAGCATAGATGCATCTACTACAAATCTTAGAGGAGTTTGAAGATCAAGGTCAGAGGTCAGGTTTTCTGAAAATCTTGTGAACTCAATAACTTTTAAAAAAAAAGCAACGTAAGAATTTTTAATTTATGCTTTAGCGCATCTATTAAGGCACGACCGCCAGTATTTTTGTGCTGCAGTTACTGCTCATACTCTTGTGTTTGTCCAATGGTAAATTGGTACGTGGCTCACTATTAAAGCTGTTTTAGACTGCATTTAATCACTGTTGCTGCTGCAAGCCGCTTTGCAACTTTCCTCTATCCCAGCTCCTCGTTTCTGTCCATTGTGGGGTTCCTGCTGTTTCTTTTGTGGAACCTGTAGGCCCAAAAAGCCCTCAGATGTTGAGTAAAAAGTGCAGAATTTTCCAGAAGTAAAACAGAATTAGACTGAAGTACCTTAAATTTTTCCTCAAACACAGCATTTTGAGTGGATTTCCACTGTTGGAACCAGCACTGAGTAAACTATTTCTGACACCTTTCCATCAGAAAATGATCTGAAACACTTCTTCCACCTCCGTCTGTCCTCGTTGCTGACGCATCTGAATCTGAAGCCTTCCAGCCGTGCAGAAACCATCTTGCAGCAGCTCGTCAGGATTTCTGTGCAAACACAACCAGAAGAAGGGAGATACTGTACATTCACAGTAAATTATTCATCAGGACAGTGTTTTCACAAGCAGTTCATCACATAACAAAACCAATGCAAGACTGGAGCATATGTCAGCAGACAACTGGAGGAGCTAAATACACACATTAACACGTCTTTCATCCATCCTCAGCGTCTGTGTGTGAATTCACGTCTTTCGTTGTCGTTGGCATGTTTTCGTTGTTTCGTGTCGAGAAGATTCTGTTCAGCTCCTTTCTGTTTGTTTGGCAGTGGGATGCTTCACTGAGCTTTACCTCGCCTACACACATCATCACTTCTTTTTTCTCCTCTTCTTGCAGCGTTTGGGTCATTTAGCTTCAATCCATCTCTCGTTATCAAACATGTTCTCATCTCTGAATGGGTCAGTGCACCTTACAAGAAGCAGCATGCACACCTCGAGTCATCGTGCAGGAATTAGACTCAATTCTTTTTACTGACAGATGCTCCGTGTGAGCGAGTGTCTAATGTAACAGCTCTAAAAATCTATTAAATGAAGGGGGAACCAATTAGAAAAGAGAATCATCATCTAAATCTGCAGCTCCAAGAAGCTTTGTAGTGAGTTCTGTCTCATTTGCCTCTCTGGTCCATAAATTTACTGATTTACTCTTACTGCTCTCGAAGACTGATTTTTGGCTGTTGTGCAGACCAGACTCCAACAGGACGCTCTGAAAATCCATATCACGCTTTGTGCCAGCACCAAACAGCAGCGTCAGAACAAACCGAGGAGCACATTACTGCTTCTCTCAATATTTTTTCTTTACAACAAATAGTCAAAATTTTGCACAGAGGTTTTCCTAACTCAACACCATCAAGAGCTTCCGCAGAGTTTTGTGTATATTTGAAAAAATGGCTAAAGGGTTGAAGAAAATGTCCTAAATCTCATGACAGAATTTGCAACCAAGAGGTGAAGGGTGATTATATCTGTTGTGTCTGAGAGGGCTCAAGGAGAGGATTATGCTCAGCTGCAGACATCATGGATGAGGAGCTCATCTTATACTTGTCTAAAGTCTGCCTGCATTGTTGGGCAAGGTCAAGAATAGCTTGTCAAGGCCCAGTAATGTTACTGGTGGTCAGGTAACTGAAAGGGGACAAAGAGGACTCAGGAGAGCAGCACAGGCCATGGAGGAAGATTCTGAGAGAGGAGACAGTCCAGGTGAGTCAAATCCAAATTATTTACAAGGGTGTGTGTGGGTGGGGTTTCAGAAGTGTTTCAGGGAAGCCTACCAATGGAGCAGACCAGCTAAAAGGAAACTTTCAGCCAGCAGGGAAACTATAGAGTTCACCTGTAAGAGAGCCTGTTTACCACATTTAGGAGGCAGACAACATGCCAGACCCTGAGTGCAGGAACTGGTCCTCTCATTTTGTGGTGATGAGGTTAAGGAGAAGCAGGTGGTCCGGACTACACCCAGAGGGATGGAGAATGCCTGCTCAACCCATTGGAGAGAGCCAGTACCAGAACAAAGGTACATGGACACCCGCATGGAGCCTCATGCTAACCACCTGAAGATGAAATTTACATCACTCACTGCAAAGCGTCTCGTGAACACAGAAACTGTGACGTGTGTCTTCGTGGTAGAGGCATTACAATAGTAGCTCCAGATATTACCTGGTATTACCTGCAACTTAAAGTAAACAGGACTCAATTTATTCTCACTACTTTTCTTCAGCACCAGTTAGATGCTGAAGTATAGCAACAGCAACTTTAAATAAACACTAGGGATGGGTATCGAAACCCGGTTCTTGTTGAGAACCAGTTCCCACTGTTTCAATTCCTTGGAATTGTTTGACATTTTTGCAAACGATTCCCTTATCGATTCCAGTCGCCCCGAATGACGTCACCACGTTGTGGAGTGTCATTTACCTGGCAGGAAACACGGCGCCTAAGCGGCTCAAACGCTCAAAAGTTTGGTTATACTTTACGAGAACGGATGAAAACAGGGCAACTTGCAATACTTGCAAAGTAGATATTTCATTTAAAGGAGGAAACACTATGAATATGCAAAAGCATTTGCTCACAAAACATGCGATAACCTTAAATGAATGTCGTGTTTTTAATTCCGCTCCAGACTCATGAATCTGAACCCAGCAGCAGCGGTAACGTTTGCACGTCCTTTCCCGTTAATGCGGCAGGTAAATAATCAACAAACAGTGTATATTATGTTAGCGCGATCTGCTTTATTACAAAACCTGCCATTACTGTGCGTTGCATTTAGGTGACCATGATGAGAGACACAGACAGAGTCTGGCTGGCTCAGATGCTGGCAGTTCTCGCTGCAGTCTACTTTTAGCATCTCCTTTCAGGCCAGGATAGACGAATGTCACTGAGCAGTGACTAAGTTTGTGGTCAAAGGCTTGCACCCGTTTGCCACAGCAGATGCCCCCGATTTTCGGTAAGTAAATGTGTTTAATTGTAGGCAGGGACATTACTGGATATTCTTGTCTAATTGCTACAAAATAATTTATGTTATACTTTGTTAATGCTAAAGAAGAATATTTATTTTATTATTTTACATTTACAATTTTTTTTCCTGGGGACCCTGTGACACCCCACTGAAGAGCCATAGGCTGTGGATCTCTTAAGAGCTCACTGTTGGGTTTGTAAGGCCATGTTACTCCTAAATTTCTATCTTGTTCAAAGAGAAGATATAAAACAAAGTTCTAAGCTAATCGACCTTAGTGTTCTCCTTTTTTAAAAAGAATCGATAAGAGAATCTTGGCAGCACAGTGGCACGGTGGTTAGCACTGTTGCTGCACAGCAAGAAGGTCCTGAGTTCAATTCCACCATCAGGCCGGGGTCTTTCTGTGTGGAGTTTGCATGTTCTCCCCGTGTTTGCGTGGGTTCGCTCCGGGTACTCCGGCTTCCTCCCACCATCCAAAGACATGCAGCTTGTGGGGATAGGTTAATTGGATCGGAATTGTGAAAATCTTATCAATACCCATCCCTAATGAACACATCACAGCTATGAGAAGGAAAAACTGATTGCAGGTGAAGGTTTGAGGATGTAAGGAGCAGTGTTGGTCAAGTTACTTGAAAAAAGTAATCAGTAACTAATTACTGATTACTTCCCCCAAAAAGTAATCCTGTTACTTTACTGATTACTTATTTTCAAAAGTAATTAGTTACTTAGTTACTTACACAATTTACAACCTGAATAGGTGATAAAGCGATAGATCTTTCAGCCCAATTCTACTTTTTCTGCGTAATCCATCATACAAAATGTAATCAAATGGAAATGTCTCATTTTAAAACTTGTTTTATTAGTTTTAATCTTTTAACTTTATGCATCAAGCAAAAATTAAATTATATGCAACATTCTGTGACTGGAAGAAATTTGTTTAACATTTAAACCTATTTTCTGCACATTCCAGCACATAAAATATAATATTTTTTTGTGTTTACACTCACTCTTTCAAATAGATGCAAGTAAAACACAGCAGAAAATAAATAAAGTCAAAGGCTAGTTGCTCTATTTTCACCTGTAAAGCAGGACCGGGGTAGGCGGAGGTTTACCCTGGTGCAGGTGTGCCGCAGCGGTCAGTTGAAGACTCCGCGAGTTTCTCTGTGAATTTCCCATTACAGTCGTAGCACACTCTGCGCTTGCTTGGAAGTTTAGGGGGGTTTTTTTCGCTGTAAAAAGAAGTTTTCTTCCCACGCACAACGGACACTAATGTTTTTGTCACTTTTTATGGAATCAAACTCAAAATAAGGTCAGTACTTCCACGCTTTAAACGCTGCACGCTCATACTCTCTCCCGTACTTGATATATTATCCATTGTTGATCTGCAGACAGCTGTTGTCACAAACGTTGCACTCGCTTACGTCACTATCATGAGACATTCTCGCAAAAAACTCATGGTTTTAGTAACGCAGTAACGCAGCGTTCCTACGGGAAAGTAACGGTAATCTAATTACCATTTTTGCAATGGTAATCCCTTACATTACTCATTACTTGAAAAAAGTAATCGGATTACAGTAACGCGTTACTTGTAACGCGTTACTTGTAACGCGTTACTGCCCATCTCTGGTAAGGAGGCCTTTGGGATATACATTATTTCCTTATTTTTGAGCAAGTATCTTCATGCTGGAACATCAGGCTGTATGACATGAAAAATCAGCTCACCCTACTGTATGATGCGTTAATCAGCCAATCAAATTGAACTATTCATTAACTGATCATTCCAGCCCACTTTAACCTGGATTTTTCCCTGGCATCTCTCTCTCGTGTCTTGGATCTGAAACTTTTTTTTTTTAGCATGTGGCTAAAATGCAGCCTAACTCTGACCCCAAGTGTTTTACTGGCGACCCGGTGGGTTGAAGATGTTAGTGTAAAACAGCAAGGTCTCATGAGGATCTCAACAGTTAATAAGTATCCAAACAGTCCATTATTCTGGTGTCAGGTGAAGAGTGGGATTATTCCAGCAGACACTGTCGGAAACCAGAAGCAGAGCTGAACGAGGCTAAATGTTGGACTCGCATCGATTAGACAGACACAAACTCACTTCTAAATGAGGAATAATGTAGCTGTTTGTGATAATAAGCAACTATTTTCTGACTTTTACAAACCAGTCTGGAACTTTGTCGGTCGTCGTGCCCCCGCTCAGATTTAAAATTGGCTACTTTGCTGCCATAACGTTCAGCCAAACGACCACTTAATTGTTTGTTTTTGCCTTAGCAGCCTGGATGCTTGTTGGTCATGAAGCATTTCATTCAGACTCCAACAGTTCAGCAAAACATCCATCTCAAGCTGCCTGAAATGTGCTGACAGCTTATCAGAAACTTCCTGCTCCCCAAACTGCAGCCAGGCGGTGCATATTTATCCCTCAGCTAGAGACGTCTCAGGTGCAAAGAGAGGAAGCTGTTGGCTATAAAGGCAGAAGATTTTAGCACCAGTGAGGGCATAATAAATGGCTTTAATAGTTCCTCCCAGTGTAGGTCATTACTTAAGGTGACAGCAGACAGCAGAGCAATGATTAAAATAATAATTCAGATTATGGACGAGAGAGGAAGTCTGTAGTCCCGGTGAGGCCAAGGTATGGAGGTGAGGATGACACTTTGCTGGGAAAAGGTGATGGTTTCACTTTGTGCTGTCTGGAAATCACTACATTCACAGTGTGAGCTCACAGTTTCTCAACATTTAACTCCAGGAAGCTTAAAACTGGCTGCTGCAATTTCCTCATGAGTTTGATTAAAGTTAAATATTCTGAAATTAAAAAAACCTTCAGAGGACAGATTGAAAGAATACTGCATATACACTGAGAAAGATGCCTGGTGAAAGATATTTTATACCACATTAATCGTCTGCAAGTTACACCTTTATTAAAGACATTACTAAAAGAAATTATACCCACGGTTACACTAACACCACCGTCAGATACATGCTGCGTAACTAACTCACAGCTCACTGGCTGATCTATAGAAAATAAATGTAAATTATGTGTGTTTGATTTGGCTGAATAACGTTTGACATCAGAGGTGTAACAACTGTGTTTCAGGCCCCATCACGTCAGAGTGAGCACAGCAGCTCACATTCTCTCTCTCTCTCCACACACAACAACGCTAAGTACAAAATAAGAGCAAGCAGCAGTCGTCAATAATATCAGCACCATGGACAGCAACCACGGTCAGCGTTTAGGACAAACTAAACATTAAAGACAGCTGTGACGTCTGTAAGCATAGAACAAAAGAGAGACAAACGCGAGCACATGACCCACAGGTCAGCCTGTCAAAGACCTCATTAGTTTGTGAATTAAGACTAATTAGCAGGTATCTATGTCTAAGCGCATTTCTGACTGCTGTCTGCTAACCAATCAAATTACACCTTCCATCCAAGTACGGTCACTTCCAGGTCCACAAAAACAAAATGAGTGATGTCACATTGTTATGTCCATCTTTGTATACAGTCTTTATTCATATTCATATTCAGCGATAACGCCACTATACAACAGATGATTTTCTAACTGCTTATTTTTTTTTATTTTTATAAGGCAATAAAAGACATGTTTTCTTGTGACCTGTTAAAGCCGAACATTTACCTGGACAGGTACAAAGTGTAGACTCCGCCCACACAAACCTTGCTGAAACCCAGCTGCTCCTTTCCAGAGCTTCGCACTCACAGCACGTTTATTTTGGTAATCGGCCAAATCGGCAACCATCAGGCCTTCAGCTGACGGTGATTCAGAGACAAACAGACTTGTTTGCATAACGGTCTCTGCTGTATTCGTGGTGGATGAAGGAAGAGGAGCTGAAGAGCGAGGAGAGGAGGAGGCAGTGTGCGAGACAGACCGCTGGCCTGACAGGGCGGCCACCAGCGACGGCCTGCGCAGAGCGAGGCTGCAGAGTGGGTGTAATGATCGCCTCAGCTCAGGAAAACAATTCGGTGCTGCTGGCAAACAGAACTGCAGATGCTGTAAGAGGCAGCATGCGGAGATCGCGTTCAGGACCAGCTGGAAAAGATCTGAGTGGGGAAACAAAAAGAGTTGGAAAGGAGCAATTAAGATGTGAAACACAAAAATGTAATTATTAATATTTATGCTTCCCCTAATTGCCCCTAAAAGATTAAATTATCTCTCTTATACAAACATATTCCTCTTCTTGCCCTGCTTCCAGGCTCCACACTAAGCCGGGTGAACAACATCCCGACTCCAGTTCTGTGCTGAACACAAAGCTGTATTAGACACTGCTCATTTAGTCCAAAACTTACATGAAACAAGCTGTTTTACTTGCCCAACATTAAAGGCTCCCTGTGGAGTTATTGACCTCAAGTGCACTGCAGGTTTAAATGAAATGCATCCAGCTTATTTGTTAGACCTCAAGGATATACTTTGTGTTTTGGCAAGTATCACTGAATGAAAGTTGCTTTTTGGTCTTGAGCTGTTTCTGGTACTGCGCTGCAGAGATTAATGCAGGAGGAAAAGGAGGAAAGTGTGTCACTTTTGTTATGCTTGGGCCAAAAAACGATTAATTAAGCGCCTCGTAAGTAAATGGCAGCCTGAAGGACGTGATGGGGTGGATGATGGGCACATAAAGCCCACCTTTTGTGGTTATTGCTAGCCAATAAAGAAAGAGGAAAAGCTGTTTTCAACTGCTCATGTATTCAGACTACAGCAGCTCCACATGTTTGTTTTGGCATCTTTGCCCTACCTGATGCAATGTCAAAGGGATTCATGTCCCCCGACTCTACAGCAAAAGCATGACATGAATTAAAAACGGGCCATTAAGAATTAAAGAATTAAAGAAACATGATGAAATCAAAGTAAATGTGTAGTAACCTCACTTGATATATATACAAGGTCCAGGCACAAGATTCAGACTCATTAGCACCATCCACCCTATTTTGTTATCACGTGTGTACATTATGTGTACCTGATGGGTCATTTACGAACATTTCAAACCACTCTGACCATGTTTTTCTACAACCAACAAATAGTCACCATCAAAGCAGCCGCATAATGAATTCATGCCAGTAAAATACTTCACTGAGCAATAAATACTTTTAAATTATATTAAAATGTGTATCAAAGGTCCCTTTTTGTCATGGTAATGCATCTTGTTCAGTTAAACCCATTAGCAAAGGTCCTGTGATGCTTACACGAGAAGCAATTAAGCATTAAGCAGTCATTGTGCAGAAAATAAATCTAAAACTGTGACTCCAGGAGAAAACATGAAGCCATCAGATGATCCATAAATTAAAATAAATTCTAGCTGCAGTTCGAGGTTTAGCATGAATATTCTTTCACCTGCTGAATTCAATTTCTGTGACCACATTCAGGTTTACAGAGTCCGTCCGGGGCTTCATTCCATGTTTCCTTCCTCCTTTTATGAATTTGTAAATCTGTCATTCCGGTACGGCTATGAATGCGCCGAGTATGCCTCCGCAGTCTTTTAAGGTGGAAATCATCAGCGGCTGCCGTCAGGCAGCTCTCTGAACCTGGTCAATCTCATGGATCAGTTTGCAGAGGCCGGCAGGTCCCCTCAGCTCCAAACACACCTCATTCCTCACAATTACACAGCTGCTTTAAAGCCTCGTATTGATGTGGAGGTCTGCTGGGAGAGACTCTGTCGAGTGTGAAAGCTTAATCAAGTGTGTTTGTCTGCAGCATTGACAAAAGTCAAACTCGAGCCGTTACAATCAGACAGTTGGAGTTCTTTAAATGCTCGTTCATCACACGGATCACCATGGAGGAGCTTCAGTGGTTAAAGCCATTATTGTGCACATTACCCACAACACACATGCTCGTTCTCACACCAGTGTTTTTGTGTTTTCCTGCATTCTGCTTTACACCCATCCTGTAATTAGTGAAGAACTCAATATGTGCTGAATTATGAAGTCTTAACTGCAGACATTACGATCCATAATGAGGTTGGAAGTGCTAAATTACATTTGTTCTCATTACTGAAGCTGGGCACTTCCTCACACACATCAAAACTTTGAAACTAATAAAGAAAAAAGAAAGAGACAAGAACCGTCTGGGAGAATGAAGCCTCGATCCTTTGTCATCGTTTGTGTGCTGCTTCTCTGAGTTCGCCAGAGGCTTTTGGATCTCTGCCTTGTTTTGCCCCTCAAGCCTCGATCGATGCATCGACTGTGGAGTCACGGCGCTGAAAGCCGGCGAGGTCACGGGTGTGAGGCAGGAAGTGAACTGGGTATGTGCTCAGAGGTGAGCAGCTTCAAAGGGGCTGAAATCAAAGCAGAGATGAGAAATCTCCCAGAGAGGGCACACCTCCACCGAAGTGGCACCCCTCCTCCTCAAATAAATACTCAGAGACGCTTCAGGTGGAACTATGTGTTACTGCGAGGGCTTTACAGAGATGTAGATTTTTAATATACATATAGTAATGAACTTACATGTCTCATTTAGACCTGGACCACCAGCATTAAAGCTCAGTTTGGTGTTATTCTTGTCTCCTGCATTTGGTTGTGCGCATTAATCCACTGCTCACACATCCTTAATATGACAAGGTGAGCCTTTATTGCGGCTGATCAGTCTCAAACTTAAACACAATAGATCCAGAGAAATCCATAATCTAAAGAGCCAGGAGGTGCCAGGAAACAGACATGAGCCATGGCAGGACTGCACACACTGGGGATGCCTTGGTAAAGCTGGGCATACACTGTGCGATTTTTTCAATTGCCTTATTCAGCTCCTGCTCAAACTGTACGGTTGAATCGCAGGGGTTAGAAGTTCGTCGGTCACGATGCAGGGTCTCACACTATACGGCCTGATGCTCTGATGTGACCTGAGTGCTCACACTGTGCGTCCATAACATGAAGTGATAACATGAAAAAAACACAAAATCTGTCTCTCGCTCTCCCTCTCCGTCTTTCACTCACACAGACACACACACCACCACCATCAACTTTGTTAAATTGCTAATGAAAAACATCGACCAGGCAGCTGCAATTGAGCAGCAATGTCTTTTCACGGTTGTTGCAGTTGTGACAATTTTGTGAGGCCACATCAAAAAGGCTGGGATGAGCTTGCCAAAGTTCTGCAAGTTGGCCCTCCATCGTTTGTGTCCAGATCACACGGTGCACTGCCATGCTACTTTGTCTTTTTCATTTCCATTTGTGTTTGTGTGTGTGCAGTGTGAGAGGTTGCGTTAAATTGGTTCGTGGCACTGCTTCAACAGTGCAATACCCTCACGAGGGGCTCGGGCCGCTCCCCAAAACGGTTGCACGACTGAAAAATCGTCTCAAAATGGGCCAAAAATCGCACAGTGTATGCCCAGCTTCAGACAGCAGTTACACATCTGCAGTACACAAACAACAAGAGAATGCAGAGGGACACGAGGACAATGAGAGAGATAAAATCACATCAAAGCAAGTTTATAAAAATGTGCTTGTAAGGAGCTTCACCTCCTCAGGCAAAGCAGAGCCGCCCTGACAGTAAAAGTGGGGTCACCTTTAGATTTATAAGGCTGTGAGACATCTCATATGGAGTCGACATATGTGCTGTAGAGCTTGAGACAGACCACAAAGTGCTTTAAAACTGGTCAGCAAAATCTTAAAATCAGTGAAAACATGGAGGGCTGGACCATGATGTAATGCCATCTGGGATGACCAGTAAGAAACCAAGCTGCTGCATTCTGGACCAGCTGGAGACGGCAGAGTGACCAGAGAGCTGCGGCCTACAGAAAACAAACGCATGCAATTTTAAGAACAGATTTTGGAAGTATTGGTTTAATTTTTGCAGTGCCCAACTTTTCTGATGTGTGGTTTAAAAGTCAGGACTGAGTCCAAATATAGCCCTAAGTTTCAGGAGGTGGGCTTCAAATTGGCATATAAGGGCTTGTGGACACTTTCAGAACATGTGATGTGGACTGGATGAGTGAGAAATAATATTTCTCATTTTGAGATGTTTAACTGAAGAAAATATTGTGCCTTCCAGCTGTTGACATCAATTCCAAAGCCAATGCCTAAAACTACAGATTTGAGGACCCAGATGCAGATGCAAGGAAAACTCAAATACACCTTTCTTGGGGGATGAAAGTCCAGTAATAAGTCCATATACAAGGCATCATAAATCTAGCACCCGGAGACACACAAGGAAACACACTGGAAGTATGCCGTGACAAAGACATAATAGGTCAATGCCCGGGGAGCAAGACACAGATGAAAACAATTAAGACAAGTGAAACTGGACATAGACATGAGAAAATAAACTCAGATCATGGCAGCTAGGCTTTCACGGTATTCAGGGTTCTGGTGACTGAAGCTTTGATCCGTTTACAGCATCCTGCCATGTGATTGCATTTGTCCCTAACCATCGGGAACCCTCACATTAACTTTTATTGAGTGGAAAAAAGCTATGTGTTTATAAACACAGCTATACTGTGTTTATATTATGCTAACTACAGCTGTGTAGCTAGCCACTACGTAGCACATCAATATATACCAGCAGTAAGCACATGGTATATCACCTTTAGATGGAAACTAGTGAGCTAACTCCCTGCTAACTTCTAGCTCTGTTAAATTTCATAAATCCTATTTTCATGGATGCCTGGATTTTAAACTTATTGTTACACCTGGTAAAGCAGCAACGCTGATGATTTTATTAAAGATGAAAGAATTTAGACAGTTTTTAACTCTCAGTGATGCCGCAGTGTTCGTTTGACTTTGGGACCTAAAGCAGAGTTTGGACCGGATAATGACGTCAGACTTAAAGACCGGATAGAAAATACAATAGGGCTCAAATTCAAACCTTACGGTAAGGTTTGAGTTTGAGCTGTAGCTGGTGAATAGTTACATGTGGTGAGTGAGGAGGTTCACTCTTAAAAGGCTAAAAAAAATTCCTCTGATTGCTGTGATTTTAATTAAAATTGGTCCTAAATATTTCTTCCTCAGCTTCCCCGCGATAGTGTCCTTTGGTGGTGACTGATACGCTGTCAGAGGGCGCAATAGACCAGAAAAAAAAGGCTAGAACATTTATGGAAAATCTGAAATCTGCCAGTGCACACGCTGCTACCTGAGATGATTTTTTAGAAGCAAACAGGACATAAAGAAAGCTAATAGGAGCCATCAGGAGCTAAAACGAGCTATCTGATGGTAATGGAAGCAAAATGGAACTTCAAAAAATGTTCACATCAGGAGAAAATAGCAGCTGTAAAAGAAGTTTAAATCCATTTATTTCAGATAATTTCAGGATATGAACGCAGAAATCGTTCTCACTCTAACCTGGCGATTCTGAAGGAAAACTGTACAAGATGTTACAACACTGACTGAATCAAAGTCCAGAGCCAAGCACGAGGCATGACGAATGCACCGCAAACATGCAGATCATATTTTAATGTGTCCGAGATGACCTTCGAACATTCCAGCAAATTAAACTAAAGCTGCAGCTGAGCATCATTTAATTTCCCCCAGAAATGAAGGAACATGCTACTACAAGGGATTTTGAGCTGATGAGTAACTTCACACTCTGCTGAGTTATTGACTTTCTGTCTGCTCCTATCATTTTATACTGACTGTGCTTGTTATTGATCGGATTATGTGCTTTTCTGGCCCTTCGATGGAGAGCCATTGTGCACTCAGTGTTTCCCTGCTTCAGGCCGAGTGACCTCAGGGAAGGACTGAGAAACTCTGAAGAGGAAAACCATGAAATTCACGCCGTAACCTTTTTTTCACAAAATGATTCGCTGTCTGAGTATCAGCAGTTTTGTGGCAAATGTTTTGCATTTGGTGAGACTAAGTGAGCTCTGGGCTAAGGGGAGAAGTTGCCTCTGCAGCAGGGAACTACGATCGTGTTTAAGAATAAAAACAGAAATTGGTTTTGACAGTTCACTTCAGCGGCTGTCTGAAAATCAAAGGTCAGGTCCCACAGCTTGTTTTATTTCACCTCCTACAAAATTCACGATCCCACAGCCCTGTGCTGTCTGGACTGTTCTCTTAACCTTTATTTGTCTGCTGATGTAGGATAAAGTGAGACAATCACTCAGTGCTGTTATGTTTGTCACGATTCATCCTCTAGTCCCTGCGCACAGCATGTGGTGATGCACTGCAACCAAAGGGGAAGCAAACCTTAAAGCACCGCTGCATCACCTCTGTGCCAAGCAGCCACCGCGTCAGCTGATACCAGCACGTGGATAACAGATACACCTGAACTCCACCCACATAGGTGTATCTGTTATTCCCATGCTGGTGTTGTTCCTGTATCGTGATAATTAATATTGGTCCAGGTGATAGTGTTTCCACGATTAGTTCAGGTGGCCCATGTTCCCTCAGAGGGAATGTTCAGCCCCTCTTCAGCATCCTTGCCACATTAGTGCCAACAGAAGGCTAAAGTCCCAGTTTGCTCTGTTCGGTGGTGACTTGTGGTTTGCTCCAGACAAGTCAGTAAATCATTTCACTTGTTGTTATTCTCCTCATTGTCAGTCAGTGATTTGTTCACTTTACTTTTTGTGATCTGGTAGCTTTATGAATGGATTAGGGTTCCAATTTTCATGTATTTATTTTGTGTTATAAATGAGTGCATAAATATAGTAAATGTTTACTTTGTGCAGTCGTATGTTACAAAAAAAAAGTTTAACTGTCCATTTTTCCTGTGGTACACCATTCAGGAGCCACCGCACTAACGGATCTGTTCTAGTCTTTACTAAATCTGGTCCTGCCTGTTAAGCTGGGCTTTGCTATGAAGAAGTTTCAGGGTGGATCTTATGTTGCTCTAACCAAACCGCTCTGGTTTTACCCTCAGGTGGTTAACGCAGGGCTAACTTAGCATATGCTCAGCTGGTACAGCTGGTTTTGCTGTGAAGGGGCGCTTTTTCCGTGTGTCTTGTTGCTTCCTGCCTTTGTTCTTTTTCCTTGTTTGTGTTTGTGCACCCTGCCTTGTTGCCCATTCTGCCCTTGTGCAGCTTTAGGGTGTGAATGAATACTGAGTGTTGTGTTGGAAGGTTCCTGGTGGTCTCTGCACATCTGGCCAAATTCTCCAAACACTCAGGAAAGGAGCTTCAGTGCTTCCTCCGTTACCTGCATTAACAGAGGATATGCTGGACCATCCTTTATGAAACAAAAGGAAATAATGCCAACCCACAATTCTCAGGAGTGGACCATCAGGGTGCTAATGGAAACGATCAGTGTGACCGATTGGTGGCACAGATAATCACATAAGGGGAAATCGATAGCTCTTTTTCTTTATGAATTTTCTTCACACCAGGTAAAATGATTGGGGAGTTAATTTTCTGGACTGCAGCCTGCAGCCATGTGCTTTTCTTTCCCTCCACCAGATCATCTGCGTCCATCACCCGTGTCCCCGCGCTGCTTGTGTAATCATTACCTCCCATCTATTCCTTGAATACATTTTTTCATCATCTGCCTGCTCTCATATTTACACATTCATGTCCATGCACACTAAATTAATATTTTCTACTTCTAAAGGGTGAAAGAGTCCAAGCAGGAAGACTGGAGGGCAGTGAATCGTTTTGCTCCTCACGGAAGAGGTGGAAATGACACGGCACTGATCTCTGTGCTAGATTTATAGTAAAACTACTCAGATTTAGATAAAGATCACAGTTCGATGGTTTCTACTTCTCTTAAAGCCCAGCTTCCTTGGAAATCTCATGTTCACCAAGCTGCTTGTGTCTGTTTTTAATGCTGTGTTCTTTGAATTCAGACATCAGATGTCCAAGCTGGGAGTGACATCACTCCTGAGTCGAGTCCATTCCAGTACTAAACTTGGTAAAGTGAGAGGAAGCACAGGATTTATTTGCCCCTGAGAGGGAGAGCCATTAAGACAGTGTGGTGCTTGATGGTGCTAAATGAACTTGTAAACTCATCGTGTTCAGAGATCAGATATTTTCCATATCTGATCTCTCTGTGCAGCCACAGGTGTGGCCATTAAAAAGAATGCTGGTTTAACTCTTTGACCTATAAAGACGAGCACTCCTGAACCCTTAATGATGAGTTTAACGCCTCAACACACAATAAGGATGTGAAGATCTTGAGCTGATTGCCTTTACCCATCATGAAATGTTTCTTGTGTGATATCGTGGTAATGACACCTTTTTATAGGCATCAGTTGGGACTGAACCAGCTGATATGAATTTGCACTGAGTGGCAGGATTGTTTTATAATCACCGATAGATTTCAGCTGGTGTCCCTTTATTCAAGCGTTCTCATTATTGTACTTAATTTTTTTGCATCTATGGTGTGATGTTTTTATATGTAGATGTGTTGTTGCCAACCTCTGATTAATATTTCAGGTCAATCGCACCTTTAGAAATATATTTATTTGGAAAATTCAGCACTTATTTTACCTCCTGCACATCAATGAAGATTCGGTTTGACGACCATTACAAGAGTTTTCTTTTTTTCCAGAGTAGCTGCATACACAAAAACCACTCTCACTACCTTCTGATGTAAACCCAGTAAGCAGGCCTGAACCCAGTCAGTTCAGCAAAGCTCTTCAACAGTTACTCCTAGTAGTTTTGGAGGGGTAAAGAGTTGAGGCCCTGCCACGCTGGCTTCATCCATCGCTTACAGTTTCTATGAAACATGCTTCAGACATGAAGTAGGCTTACGCTTCCTCGTGAAAGGCATCAATCACAAACATATGTGACATTTTCAAGTCCAGTCTCTTGAAGAGCTTTTCAGGTCTATGTTTCTGCAGTTATGACCAGATGAGCTGATGGGTAGTTGCGTCATAAACAACTTGCAATTACTGCTGCTACCATGGATGGGCAGAGAGTTAAGTTAGCTCTCTTAAATGCAAGATCTTTATCAAATAAAACATATGTGCTTCAGGACTTTTTCAGTACTTGTAAGCTGGACGTCATGTTCCTAACTGAGACATGGCTGCACGCTGGTGAAGTGGCACCTTTGCTGGAACTTTGCCCCCCGGATGCCAGTTTCTTCAGCTCCCCCAGGTTGTCTGGGAGGGGATGCGGAGTAGCCTCTATCATCAAAGACTGTTTAAATCCAAACAGATACAAAGTCCTGGTGTTTTTACCTCATTTGAGTCTCAGCTGTCCTGTGGTTTTAATTATAGTCATCTATCGTCCGCCTAAATATAATGACTTGTTCATTTCGGAATTCTCAGACTTCTTGACATGTTTTATTACTCACTATGAAAGGATTCTTATAGTGGGGGACTTTAATATTCACTTATGTTGTGAGGATAAATCCCCGGTTAAAGATTTCTTGAATATAATTGATTCCCTAAATTAAGACAATTTGTGTCTGAGCCAACACGTAAGGGCCACACCATCGACCTTGTTTTGGGTTATGGACTGAATGTATCGGTGACTGAAACTTGTGGTTTACCTACTTTACACCATTTTGATATTGGTCTTAAGTAGACCAATTTGATATTTTTGATATTTTATTTCCTAAATCTCCAGCTTCTGAGAGGGGAAAACTGCCCCTCATCATCTCGTCACATTAGCCCTGAAGTGTCGCTTAGAGTTAATTTGCATTTACCTGATGTATTGGATCCCATTTTTATCCATGAATTATGTGTGGACACTTTGACTGTGAACTTTAATAAAGCACTTCTTGAACTATTGGAGTATTGTTGCTCCTGTAAAGAAGTTAAAACGTCATAAAAGGAGCCCTATGCCCTGGCTAAATGAGGAACTCATGAATTTGAGAAGAAATGAATAGAAATAGAAATAGAAAAGCAGAGCGTCGCTGACGATGTTCCAGACTAGAAGTATTTCTGCAGGCTTGGAAAGACACTTTGTCTTTTTTTCAATCATCAATGTTTGCAGCAAAAACAGATTATTTCTCAAATCTCATTATGAGTCATAGGCATAACTCAAAATGTTTCTTCAACGTGGTGTCGCAACTTACAGAAAGTAAGTCAACTATCCTAGCTGTTCAAATTTGACAGCTCATGACTTTCTTATGTTTTTGAGAAACAAGGCTGAAACACTTAGAAATGAAATTGTTCCCTCCTTGGGGAGTTTGTCAGACTACTCAGCTGCTTTGCCTGTTGGTGTTGATGAAGCATTCTCTGTCTTCAAGGTTATTTCCCTGTCTGGATTAACTAAGGTTGTAAATGCAGCTCCATGTACAACCTGTTCTTTGGATCCTCTACCAGCCTGGGCTATTAAAGGAACTGTGATGGTGATGGGTGTGAAGCAGAGTCCGGGTTAAACACTGCTGGAGATGCTGCCCTTTGGGCGAGATACTTATCCTCAGTTCACCTAAGTCTCTGGCTCTTACAGACTCTTTGGTTCAGTAATCCGTCCACGGCTGTGCGTGATAAAATGCCCCATCGCAGTTTAAACCGACTGGAGGAAAACACACACAGAGTGCCGCCTCATCTGATTGGATGCTGGCCAGTGTGCCACGTGCACGTTCAGCCCCGGTGTTTGCTCAGTGCTGCTCCTCAGATAGGAACCATTTCTGAGGCTTGGCAGCAGAATATTACATGTCAGATGAGTCCTTAACGCTGCCACATAGCCCTGATTGTGTGTGAGGCTGACACACACGCACACACACACACACACTGAACCTCCACTTTGTCCTCAGAAATCTGCTGCACATTGGCGTCTTTCACCCATCTCTCCTGAAATTGTGCTTCATTTTTTCTTTTTTCCACCTTCAGAGTAATTTCCTCGGCTGTTTGAGCTACAGATATCTCAGGGGAGATTCAGCATGGCCCCACAATGGCAGCGGCCCAGTCCTTCACAGCTTCTTGGCCGGGGATAAAGAGCCGCTCAGGCGCCGCGTCTCTGCCGCCTTATCAGCCCGCCTCCACTCAGGAGCAGCGCTGCCGTGTGATTGCAGATTCTGGACAGTAAATGTCAAGATATTGCAGGGAGGCTCCTTCTGAGAACGCGGCTTGATCGAGCGACTTTTATCTGTTATTTGATGTGCTAAACGGGTGCCCGTGTTGAGTTGGGGCTGAGGAGAAACAGATAAAAAAAAATGCAGGGGAGGGGGCAGAGCAATCCAGATTCTCACGGGTTTGGGTCTTTAAACATTTTTTGACGATCATATGCGCGCTTCACGTATGCGTCTGTCCCGGATGAGGAACGAGGATCGATAGTAACGACCACGACAAGTCAGAAGGTTACCTAAGTCACATGATTAAGACAAACGACACACCCCCAAAGATATTAAAAAAAAAAACACTAAGCCACAGTGAAAACATTCACATCCTTTATTTGCTTGTAAATATTAATGTCTGATTACACACCACTCTGTGCTGTAATAACCTCAGTTTGAATTTTTAGTTAATCACAGTGGAAATAAATTAGGTATTATTCTCCTCTGAAATTGCGTTGTCAAGGTGATAAAAGATGAGCAGTAATTGCACCGCTGAGGAATTTCATGGACCGCGTGAGGCTGACAGTCAAACCGAGGCTGAAACTGGATGAGTCAGCAGCAGAACGAGGCTGGTCTCAGGAAAGGTGTGTTTTTGTTGGGGTTACAGCTGTGACCTCCTCGGGTTATGGAACAATGAACACAGGATGGAGGAGTATCTAACCATATTTGTCACACGTAAATGTTTCAGATCATCAAACAAATTTTAACATTACACAGAGATAACCCGAGTAAATGTGAAATGCAATTTTTAAATGACGCTGTCATTTTTTGGTCCACTCTTTTTTGCACAATTGTTTGAATTCAGTCACGTATGAGGGTTTTCCATCATAAGCAGTTTAGGGTCACACCAGTCCAGACTTTGACTAGGTCACTCCAAAGCCTTGATTTTGTTTTTTTTGAGCCAATCAAAAGTGGACTAGTAGGACATGAATTGACACTTGGACATCCTCCTTCATGGTTTACTGGTAGAGAGCAGAATTCATTGTTCCCTCAGTCACAACGAGTCGTCCCGAAACAGCAGAGCAGCCCAGACCATCACACCACCACCACCGTGTCTGCCTGCTGCTGTGATGTTCTCTTTATGAAACTCTGTGAGTTTGATGGCAGATGGCAGATGTAACGGGACTCAAACATTGCAGAAAGTTCAGCTTTTGTCTCGTCAGTCCACAGGATATTTTCCCAGAAGTCTCTGGGATCACCCAGATGTTGTAGCAATCTTGGTAGGCCGATCACTCCTGGGAAGGTTCAGTTCCAGTTTTTCTCCCTGTGTGGATAATGTGGTCACTGTGGTTCACGTGAATCCCAAAGCCTTAGAAATGTCTCTAACATCTATCAGCTTGGAAAGGCTGATAGATGTTATGACTGTTTCTCAGCTATTTCTTTAGATGGTGGCATGATTTGTGCTGCTTTGAGATCTTTTAGCTTTCTTCAGTTTGTCAGACAGCTTCTGTTTAACTGATTTCTTGGTTTAAACAAGTCTGGCATTAACCAGGCCTGGGTGTGACGCTGAAACTGAACTGGAGTGTTCCAATAAAGGCAGTAAATTACTGTTAATTTATGGTTAAAAAAGGGAGGGACAGTTACTTTTCCCAGTTAGGGCAGTTAGGCTTGGTTTTAATCATCATTTAAAAAACAAATTTTCTGTTTGTGTAATATTAAAATTTATTTGATGATCTGAAACATGTAAATGTGACAAATAAGGACGAAAATACTTCTTAGCGGCATTGTACCTTTAACCCTGAAAAGACGATTAAGTCAAATAAATAAAATAAAATACATCTGAATCAGTTTTTCGAGACAAAGTTCTCAATACATCACTAAATATTCTTATTTGGGGCAATCATGGATGCAAATTGTAACTCGGCTAGTTTGAAGAGCACCCCTTTTGTGACCACTGTGTAAAATAAATTCACTATCCCGGAGTACGAGAGTGTAGACGATCTTTTGATTGACAGTTTAAAGGGTCTCCTTTAGGACGGTGGGTGGTGTAACATCAAGAGGAGCTTTTTATCCAAGAAAGACCAAAAGACAGACTTAAAGAGCTAAAGATGAGATGCTAAAGTCAAAGAAGAAGACGTGTCGTGAATGGTAGGAGGGATGTGGAGCTTTAAAGCTTCATCCGTTTAAAGAAGGAGGAGACGTGACGGATGCTTAAACGCTCGGATCCATCAGAAATTCTCCACATGTCGGATATTCCCGCAGGAAAAAAAAACATCCAATTTCCTGTAACTGAAAGGAAACAACACCTAAAAGCAAAAATAAAAAAGGTGTCTTTAGAAATCAGCGTGGAACCGTTCAAACCTGCCACTCAGTTGCATCATATCGTGAAAAGCATGGTTCTTTTAATGTCTGTGTCAGGAGAGCTGAATATCAGCAGACCTCTGAGGTGCATTTGTTTTTCATAAATGAGAACAAAATCAGAGCCAGGGGACGAGACGGGGCCGCGGCGCTCACTGACAGGAAGCAGAAACGATTCTGACAGCCGCCGTAGGAAGGAGACAGAAAATGTAATTTTCGCTTCGGTATTATTAGATGTGGCGTCGGCTTGTTTTCGTGAAGCGCAGGTTTAAACACAATCTGTCCGTGTGTGAAGGAATATGGATTATGTAATGAAATCATAGCAGTCTTCTACTTTCAGGGGTCTCTGTGTCACATTGAATTTATTTAATATCATGTATACGAGGTGAGATCAGAAAGATCTCAGCACAAGAACCTTCCCGGGAAAATTTGCTCCTTGTCCACCTCTGTTTTTTTTTAATTCAACAATTTATTTAAACTGTAATAAAAACAGCAACACAGCGATGCACTTCAGGCAAACAGAAACACACAAGCAAACTAAAGTGTAAACTTCAAAGCCTTGGAATAAATCATCATTTCAGGACAAACATGGCGTGTAGGTCATTCAGAACGACCTTAAATGGATTCAGTAACTGAGAGGATTTTGCAGATGATGATGATGATTCTGGCAGATTTGAACACTTTCTCTAAATCCTGTGACATTTTATGGACAGATTGAAGGAATAAGTGCTGCATCACTCGCGTGTGTGCCAACTCCTCTGCTTCAGTGTGAGCCTCAGTTGATCTTTTATTTTGAGGCAGTGGACGAAGTGTCAGCTGTGCAGGTGGAGAACGAGGATGTTGAGGGCAAAATCAACATGACGTGAGGTGGCAGATCGCTTCGGCTAAGCGTTCTGCCTCTGGATGGCTCGGTGCATCTCTGCAGTGACATTTACAGGGATGTGAATTTGCAGTTCACAACCCTGTAAATGTTGATAACACTCATCTTGCTCCGCATCGCTGCCTTCGGGATTGGAAAGTGTGAACTGTTTGACTGAAGACTGCAGAGATCCCAACCCTCCTTACCACCGTTGGTTCTTTACACGATATCACAGTCAGTTTGAATCTGAAGTTGATGTTTGCACAAGTTTGAGGAGAACTCGGTGAGTGCACGACACAATCAGTGAGAACAAGCTCAATGTATCTGGGATATCTTCTCATTACTTGGATTCAATTATCCTAACATCTGCAATCGGGACAGGTAGTTTATCAGTCTAGTTGCAGACTGAAAGCATTTCCTTGCTTTAAATTGCTTTGATCAGCATTTACTATGTTAATACAGTTTACCACATTTGAACGATCACAGCTCTGTCATGAAGACACAGGAGAACATCAATTTGAAGTTCTGTTATTGTCAAATATCTTCAGTTTGCTTGTGGTTCCGATTTTCACCGTTCTATCTTTCATAGTATGTCATCGCACCTTATGATTCCTGCTCTGTGGTTCCTCGGTTCTGCCATTGCTTTATAGTCTGTCAGAGTTCAGCATAGCAGCTGTTTTTCTGGGTTGTTCCCATTTCCCTATTTTTAATGCAGTTATCTGACCAATAACGTGATTGCTGTGAGGCTAAATGTACTAACAGAAGACGCCTGGTGAGAGTTTCTATTGGTCTGCACTAATTAGCAAGTATATATTTGTGATATACCCATACAGCGGCTTGCTAAACAAACTTGCTACTATTAACTGATACTTTAGCACTCCACTCCTTTATATGCAGTCTAAGTTGCAGACAAATGCATTCAGTGAGTGTATCCTTAAAGCCAATATCTTTGGACTACAGGGACTTATAGTCACCTCCTTGTGGTGCATTTAGGGGACATCAGTAAAGTGCAGCTACAAAAAAGATAACATCCCTGTCAGAGCAGGGACTGTGCTGTTCCCTAAAACATGAGCAACCAATGCAGTTTAGGCTGCCAGGACTCTGGACTATATCTTTCCTGCAACCGTACTTCACATTTTTTTCCCTGGAGCTTGATAAAAGTTCAGTTTCTGTAAAATCATCCACACGCAGGCTCCGATTCTGACTGTGAAAAACCTTTCCAGTGAAAATGAAATGTTTCTTGTTCTGATTTTATCCACATCGGCAGCAGACGGAAAGCCGAGACAGTTCAGTTATTTCATCTTGACGGTCTAATTTCCATCCCGAGCGTGAGGATTCAACTCTGACTCGAGCATCATGACATGCAATTTGCAGGAATAATGTAAGCGTGATTATCCTGTAACCTCTCCTCTCTTTTTTAGAATTACAGATGCCACATTTGGACTTCGGTGAATACATTTTAAACAAGTAGCGCCGTGGGAACAATAAGCTGTTCTGCTCAAAGAATAAACTGATGATTCGCTGCATGTGAAATGGAAATAGATTAAGAGAAAATGTCAAGCTGGCACCCTCCGCAGCTTTCTACTGTGTGAGATGTCTGTAATTTACATTCATTTAGGTTTCTGTCTCTTAATGTGCGCCGAGGTGGAGGTCGAGACTCCCACTGGAGGTGCTTTTACTTTTAAAGGAGCTGATGTGCAGGAAGTCAAAGATCGCCACAGACTGCTGTCAAAATGCACAACAACGCATTAAAAGTGACCTTTTAGGCAGTTAGCTGACTCACTTATGCAGAGCTCCAGACCCTCCATGTGGGATATTAGAAACAAACAGGGGGTCAGAGGTCAGGAAGCTTCCTGCTGTCTTCAGAGAGAAGGATTCTTGAGGAAAAATTTGAAGTGGAATGGGTTGTCTTGGTAGTTCTGCGCTTCAGGGTGATGATAGATGCAGTTTACTCTGCCGCAGAACAGAAACAGAACCCCTCAGCGACTCCACAAAGACTCAATCATCGTGTTTGTTTGCTTCTGTCCATCTGTAGTTGAGTTTTTCCTTTTAGTCATCCCTGACTCATGCTGTTGTCACAGCGATGCTGCTGCCTGTGTTATTTAAACCATGCTGGATGCTGTGCAGGTATGAGATTTCTGTGAAGGCACTACATTAGGTTCAAACTGTTGGGTGAACCTCACCTAAAGAGGTGAGGTTTTTAGCCACAGATGGCGGGACTAAAAAAAACATACTGAGTCAAAGTTTCGAAAGGTTTATTTTCATACAGGACATGAAAGGGGCAAAAGTCGGACACAGGGTTGGTGGCTGAGTTTAGCCATAGGTGACATTGGAGGTACTGACTGTAGAGCGGCTGAAAGGGTGGATGCTTGGAAGCAAAGGTTGTAGATGCAGGCAGTAGTTCAGCAGGGAAGACTGGAGTGTGCTGACATATTTCTGTCCAACACCTTAACTTTCAGTAAAGATATCTTCTTTTATAAGTTAAAATGCATTTAGACAAGAAACTCAACCTGGAGTCTGGATACCAAACCTTAAAAATATGTTTTTAAGAGGCCTGACCTGACCCCGGTCACAGGTCCGGGGTGATCCACAAGCCTTCCAGACTAAAAGAATAAAACTTTCTTCACTGTGTGCATGACTCAAGTTATGAGGACTAAGGTTCACAGTTTTCTTTGAACTTACTGTCTGCACAATTACAAACTGGGTAATAACAAAGACAAGATCTGTTAATTGAAGGTTATACGAAATGTGCTAATGTTTTAACATCTCCATGACAGGTTCTTCAGTATGAACACACTACAGATCTTGGCTGGTTATATAAAGATTAATTCTGTTCAAAAGGGATGACACTTCTGATTGAGTCAAGCAGTGGCTCAAAAAGCATTTACTGTTGTTGCTTTTTAGAACTGAAGAAGCTTCTCAAATTAGAGGTGAAACAACTTCAAGAAACTCAAAGAAGTCCAGTCACTTTCTTTCCTAGCATCTTAGACTACAGTTTTTTTTGTGTTAAGTTCTTCGGATGAAAAAGCTGTAAATTAAACCTGTAAACCAAGTCAAAAGTTGGGTAAAAGTCAGGCAGAGTGACTAGGTGTTTCATTTGCCACTAGTTTTACATTTGGCTAAGGTCAGTGTCACTGCTGGCTGTGTCTCCTAGCAAAGTCTCAAGAACAAGGAGGAGATTCCAGTAGACTGGTCGTTACTGTAGGAGAGCTAAACGTGGCCGTAGAAGGCCATTAACCCATCAGCAGGACCAGTATTTGCTTATCTGTGCAAGGAGGAACAGAATAAGGGCTGCTAGTATTACAAAATGACCTCCAGCAGGATGCTGGTGTAAGTGCCTCTGACATGAAGGTGGCCTGAAGGCCAAACGTCCTCTAGTGGGCCATGTGCTTACTGCCCTGCACCATGGAGCCTGATTTGGATTTGCCATAGAATGCCAGAATTACCAGGTCCACCACTGGCGCCCTGTGCTCTTCACAGATGAGAGCAGGTTCACCCTGAGCACATGTGACAAATGTGAGATGGTCCAGAGAAGCCATGAAGAATGTTGTGCTACCTGTAACATGGCTCAATATGAATGGTTTGGTGGTGGGTCAGTGATGGTCTGGGGAAGCAAATCCATGAAGGGATGCACAGACATCTACAGGCCAGACAAACTCCTTGAATGCCATTAGGGATAAGGATGACATTGTTGGACCACTGTCAGACTCTACACTGGTGCAGTGGGTCCTGGGTTCCTCCTGGTGCACAACATTGCCTGATTGCATGTGGTGAGACATATGCTGGCAGTTCCTGGAGGATGAAGGAATAGATACCATTGACTGACTCCCATGCTCACCTGACCTAAATCCAACAGAACAGCTCTGGGACATGATGTTTGAGTCTGCCCAACGCTTCCTAGTTGTACCCCAGACTGTCCAGAAGCTCAGTGATACTCTGGTCCAAGCATCCCAGGGAGGATTTCCCTCAGGACACCATCCGTCATCTCATTAGGAGCCCTAGGGTTGTCAGGCACACATGCAAGTGTCGTGGGGGCTAAACAAACCATTTTCTATTTACTATCTGCTTCGATTTTCAGGGTGTCTTTAAAATTTAACACTCTGTAGGTTGATCATTTTAAAATCCATCCAACAATGTGGCATCCTTTCATTTCTAACACATTACCCAGTACATATCATTGTAGATGTCCAGCTTGATTTTTTTATTATTGAGATGATGTTTGCAAAGTGTTTCTTTAGAGGACGACACCATGGATCTGTACTTCTGTATTGTTTTGGTTTTTAATGATTGCTGGGCAAAATTACCATAGATGCAAACATTAAAAGGGTCTCGAGTGACCCAAGGTGAGGTTTTTTTGTTTTGTTTTGTTTGTTTTTTTGAGAGTGTCTAACCATTGTATTTCTGTGGTGGAGCAGGTGGGTGGAGCAGACCATCAGGTTAACTGGAGACACCTGCACCCAGTGCTTCCTATATGAACTCCATCCCTGACACTTCGTCAAAGGAGTGGTGTGTCTACGTCAGCAAACATGTGTTCCACCAGTGGAAACTGAATTGTCTTGGAGGCTTTTTAATAGAAGTAAAATGTTTCTATGATGTGGAATTAGCAGCTGTAAACATGTTTTGATACCATCTCTTCAGGATCAAAGGATTTTACAGAGCCTCCATGTTATTTTCCCGCCGTTTAACAGTCATACAGGGAGAAATCCATCACAAGGGAGGAAACACAGAAACCAATTTCTGCACCCTGAGGGGCAGGAAATCAGGCAAAATGCAATTCAGCAACAAGACAGTTTGAAGAAGAATGCATTCTGGGAAACAGGAAATCACCGCAGCAGATGAGGGGAGCAGAAAAAATGAGCGCACTAGAAAACTACACCGAAAATCACCCAACCAGAGAGAAGCCCAGGTTAATCACAGCATCTATTAGATCAGACTTTTCTCTTTACTCAAACTCCATGAAGCCTTAAAGTGGGAAATGAAAACTTTTAATGTGAAGCTAAAAATATTTAAAGTATATAAAAAAGGTCCCCTCAGCTCTGCAGTCCTTTAATTTAATGCCTGATCGGATGTTCTATCACTACTTTCCACCTAAAAATATGACGTTTCATGTATGGCACTACATTAGAGATGAAACATTTGAGCAAGCACATACATTTTAGCTTTAAACACTCTGAATCAGTATTTAAGAGCACATGATTGATTCATTAGACCACGGCTCAGATTCCAACCTCTGGGTGAATTGGTAAGACGGAAATGATAATGCCTCATGCACATTTCGCTGACCGCTTATAGGCCCAGTGACACCAGCATATATACTCGGCACAGATTTAGAAGCTTTGGGCGGTCAGCCAGACTAGAACAGGTCTATAAATGAATGGATTCCCTGTACTTAAAGTTTCAACACTAGTCTCTGTAAGGTGAAACAGTTACGTGCTGCTCTCACCCTAAAAGTACAATGACGTACTTTGGACAGATTTTGAAGTGAAGCGAAACCAGATTTTTCATGTTCAGTTCAGTTTGGATGACTGGTGCCATCAACCAATAGCAATAGCTGCTCCGTCCACTTTGATTTAACTGTTTTATTTTGTAGTGCTTGGTTCTTGGTGCACTTTATTTCCAGCCTTTGCTCTCTTCCTGCCAGTTTTCTACACCACTGTCTTCAGTAAGCTCATTTTAGTTACAGCATCGATCCAAGTTTGTATTTCTCCTGTTTCCCTGTTTCTGTTCAGATATTCCTCTTTTCAGTTTTTAGCATCAACCTTTTTGCCTGTTCCTACCTGATTTTGAACCTGTTTTTAGACTTTAATCCTCTTTTGGTGACTTGTGTTTGGCTTCTTTTCTTTGTGGTCATTACCTCAGAGCAGATCAAGCTATATGGCATTAATTCATACATTCTAGGATATTTCTCCTTTAGTCACTGCATAATGGGGAGTGGAGACTTAAGACCCTTACCCATGACACTCTCCCACTACACCCTCCCTCTTCCTCTGTATCCAATAGGACGCGCTTTCTGCTGGCTCTCCCAGTTCTCGTATTGCTTCTTCCTCTCGCGCTCACTGTTGGTCCCACTGCTGCCATAGCTTCCAGACATGCAGCATGCAGAGGGTTCCCCACCCAATCTCAACCGGGTGCAACCATGGCTGCCATCCTTTATCCCTGCAGTCCTGTACAAGTGATTTGTAACGCTCGATTTTCCTCTCAAATGTCTCCTCCCACCCCTCTTCCCATGGCACAGTTAGCGACACAAGGACGATCTTCTTTCCTTATGTTTTCTTTTTGTTTATGTTTTCATCTTCTTCCAGTTTGTATTAAAGTGTATTTGTTTTTTCGCCCCAGTGTTTCCTGACCTGTCCTTTTCGGTCAGCTTCTTTATATCAGGTTCAGACGTGTGTCTGTGTTTCCCCGTTTTGTAATGGTTCTCACTTCCTGTTTTGTTTTGATAGTTGTCTATAGTGTCTTGTGTTGAGTTTTACTTTCCCTTCTTCATATTGTTTTTGTTATCACCTGTGTGTTGTTTCCCAGCTGTGTCCACTTTCCCTGACTGCCCTCATGTGTATGTAGAGGCGTCTTGCCCTGAGTCTTTGTCTCAGTGTCTGTCATCATCTCTGTTTAACATTCTTTCATGTTTCTTTGCCAGTTTTTGGATTTAGTTCTCATCTTTATTTCATGGACTTTATTTAGGCCACTGTCCAAACAAAGGTTTGTTTTTGGTTACTTCAGCTTGTCTGACAGTGCGCATTTGGGGCCTTGATTTGCAGATGATGACAGCATTATTTAGACTTTTTGTGTGTGTTTGTGTTTTTACCTTTATCACAACTCACTCACCAGGTAAATCAAAGGTGGCTTCAGCTTTGTGTTAATGTAATAAGTCATGAGTCAGTGCTTTTGTATTAAGTCATGACAAGGAAGCAGTTTATTATCTGGAGGTAACCATAAGATAATTGGGCCTTGATCTTGAGATGACAAGCCTATGAAATGCATTAGCGACCGTGACCCCTTCCATCTGCGGGACAGAATGAGGCTGGGAGCAGGCTGAATTTTAGGAGAGATTTAATTTTCATACCACACCATCAGTATTTCCTCCATCTGATTAGCTGATTTGAATATTACCGCATTGTGATTTACAATCATTAAGATTTTAGTCCTGATGACCGTGACGTCCTATGCGGTAACATCACAGTTCCTGGTTAATTGCATTGTTGTGTCTCTCAAATCTTTCCTTCGTTATAAAAAAGATGTTCGTCAGATCTGTGAGACAGGAAATTAGGTAAACCTGCAGAAAAAAATCTTTTCTTTTACTTTTGTCTGATAAAGGCAGCATAGATGCATCAGACTTTAGAGCTCAGTGGTAACTATTAGATTAGATTAGACAGCCTTTATTAGAATAATTATGAAATTCACAATATTACAGAAGGAAACTGAACAGTTCAGAATAAATAAAAGCAGGATAACTTATAACAATAAAAAAACAAGGAGACACCATACAAAATGGAAGAAATAGGATTTAAAAATAAGAATAGATATGTGTGAGTGTGTGCGCGTGAGTGACACAATCTGGAGTCTTTATATGCCAAGTAACAGCAAAACAGGATGTTTAATATTGCACAGTTGGATGTTAATGGCTGCAGAGATGGAGTGTTGAGCATTGCACAATGGGATTTATCAGCCCCCAGTGTGTGCACATGGACCTCCACCACACCCCGTGAGTCCAAAAGCCTGTCTCTGACGGAGCTGCATGGGGTAGGAGGTGTTCTCTAACAGCCACCATCCTTCTGTCACTTCCTCCACTGGATAGAGAGGACATCCGAGAGCAGAGCTGGCCTCCTTGATCACCCCATTCAGTTCCTTTCTGTCCCCAGCAGACCACACCATGAAAGATGGCCGATGCCACCAGAGACTCATAAAAGGTCTTTATGTACGTGCAGGATGTTTGTGCCTGTGAAAGTCCAGCACCAGCTCCTTGGTTGTTCCAGAGTTGACTGAGTCCTCAGCCATCTGCTTTGGCCTGAGGAAGGTCAACCCACCAAAGAATCGCCACCATAATACACTGGAGGGGTCTTACAGCTTACAGCCGTATTAGCTGGACCAACACTCCCTACCAGGTTCTCCCAAGGTAAATGCATCCCAGGGGAAAGGTCAGATTATCTAGTCCTACAGCTGTCAGTGTTAATATGAAATGTGCCCAGATTTGATGTGATTTCTAAAAGTCAAAAGGCTCAAAAAAAAAAACAAAAAAAAAAAAAACCCCTAAAACTCTTGCTTTTCTGTTTTTTTTGGGGGGGGGGGGGAGTTCTACTCTTGGCTCTGTTTGAAGTCATGAAGATTAGACACAGAAGTCCCGCCCACCAGCTGTGGAAACCTTCTGCTTATGAGGAGCAACCAATCAGAAAAAGGCTGGGACCCAAAACAGCTTGTTCCAGACAGAGCATGAAGTGAGGGGCTCAGCCGAAGCATAGTGTAGGATAAATAAGGATTATTCTGAGCCATGAATCATCCAAAGCTACTGAACCAGCCTCCAATAATACAAATATGGAGCAGTAAGGAGTGATTAAGTGTGTTTGAATCATGAAGCTTTGCTTCCAGATGATATGATTTGTTAGTGTATTTTCAATTAAGTTTCATGATGCAGCAGAAGAGAAGATCAGAAGCTAACAGTAAACATTAAGATGCTGAAGGCTTGTAATGAATAGCGACAGCTGAGCGTGGATGGGAGGAACCAGTGTCTAATTTAGATGAAAATGATGCCACTGTGATAACCTTTATGGTACATGCTCTTAATTTGCAGGAACAGATGGGTATGGGAGATGAGGTAGCAACACTGAAAATTCAGAAAAGCAAGTTGAAGCTTCTAAATTTAGCCATGTTGGATGAAGACAAAGATGGCAGTCGCCTCTGTCTCAGATGGTTTTGTTGACAGAGGCTAGATTGTCTGCGTGAATGAAACTGGATCTCTTGATGATTAATGCCTCAAGAGATGAGCAGCACAGTTACTACAGAATAGATTTGAGAACCGAGAGTTTAGAAACACTGACGTAGATGTAGGCCAAATTCTGCCATAAAACCACCAAAGTCAACGAAAAGAGTGGTATATGTGTTGAGTTGAAGGGTTGTTATTGGAAAGTGGAGTGAAAGTAAATGAAGAGGCATGCTAAACTGTTAACTCATCCCTAAATGAAGGATGCCAACATGTAAAGACAGAATCCTCACTTAGTTATGCTGCAATAGGCATAGGCTGCTGGGGGATTCCCACGATGCAGCGAGTATTTCTTCTTCAGTCACCTTTCTCACTCCCTGAGTTAATAGACCTCTCTGCACTGAATCATTACTTGTTATTAATCTCTGACTCTCTTCCACAGCCTGTCTTTTATCCTGTCTACCTTCTCTCTCCCCAACCCGTCACACCAGATGGCCGGCCCTCCCTGAGCCTGGTTCTGCTGGAGGTTTCTTCATGTTAAAAGGGAGTTTTCCTTCGCACTGCTGCCAAAGTGCTTGCTCGTAAGGGTCATATGATTGTCATGTTTTTGTTATGTTTGTTGGGATATATGTTGCTTCATATGCAAGAAAAGCCACTGTGCTTCCATTAAATGATGGGTCTATAATTTCATCCTGACCACACAATAAATATCTTGTTTATTAATCAGTAAATGATCACAAAGCACTTTGGGCTCTTTAGTTATTCCATCGCTGAAGTTTGAGATGAGAAGTTACATTTTCAGTTAGCAGCAGCTCATTGGATCACTGTGGGGCTGTTTTAAACCTCTAATAACAGGCTTGGTGTCGCCACTGCAGCTCCAGCCATTTGTCTCCAGACTAATGGTGTTTACAAGCCCCTGATGCACACTTAAATTGTTTTTTAAATCATGTTTAACTGGCCCGTTCCTCGTCTTTAGCCATTTTGTTCCTTATCGTGCATTCTCCATCTCACCATCACATCAGCACTCCTCTGGGACTCACTGTATTGCGAAATTTCTTCCAAATCACAGCAGAGCTCTGCCATTATTAAAGTGCCTGTCTGAGGTCCAGCTGTCTGTCTCTGAGTCTGCACACACATCATATGATAATGTGTTTTTAGGCTGTGGCTCTGTCATTTGCCGCAGAGCCCACTGATGTCGGGTGAAATGCATCTCTATCAGGTGTCCTCAGCAAACCCCTGTGTCCTTATCGACGCTTCATCTCTGTGATGTTAACGGAGCCACTTATCACCTGATCTTATTAATCTGAGAGCAACACCAGCCTGCTCTCTCACGTTATCAGTGTGATTTATCTCTCAGGAGAAGCAGGTCTAATCTGATAGATATTACACTTGAATTAACCCTTCAGGAGCTACTTCAGTGATCGATACAAGCCTTTGCTATTAAATAAAAAGCTGAGAACAAACATCTGCTGCCATCGAGTGGTTTGTATGAATCGGATTTAGATTAATTTGTTACTGTAACTGTTTACAAACAGAATCTCAGTTTCAGTATATGAAATGGTAATGAATAATGTCTTTCTATTGGAGTCCTAAATGATTTTGATTAACAGCTGTCGACAGGGTGACCACATACCAGCAAAGTAAATGTGGAACAAATTAAGTGGGTCACGTCAACAATGCTGAGTGGTAGTCTGAATTTTATTCCTGGCTCTTCTGTCTGGTAACAGGTTTTAGGTTTCAGGTTGGATTGAGCCATAGACTGGCATATCTTTGAGCCATTTTTATCCAGTTATGAGCCCTCGACCTGGTATTTTGAGTTTGTTCTGGACTTAAGAGATCATTTATGTTCAAGTTACTGAGTATGTTATTTCTTAGTGCATCTGAGTTTATCTATAGTTCTTGGGTTTTGTCTGTTCAGGTTCATGTCCAGTATGTCTTAGTTTCATCTCTGTGTCTTGTCCTCATTGTTTCCTGTGGAAATCAGTCTCGTCTCCATGGTGATTTTTCCTTTTATCAAGTTTGTCAATTTTGTGTGTTTCAGTCCCTGTCTCAGTATTAGTTTCCTGTTTTATTGTGATAGTCCCTTGTCTTGTGTGCGTATGTTCAGTTTTGCTTTCTTTGTCTCGTTAGTTAGATTTTGTTCAACTGTGATCCTCCGGTGTGTCCCAATTCCCTCCTGTTAGTATGTTAGTTTGTCTGAGCCTCCCTCTGTTCTTTGTCATATTGTTGTCTGATCTCCTCACATGCTGTGTGTCTTCCCTGCATTTTCCTGGGTTATTGTGTTATTGTTGTATGTTGGCAATAGTTCAGCAGCAAAGCTGCCTTTTGAATTCATAATTTCTCTCCGTAGCCCTTTGTTTAGGTCCACTGTCCACCTACCACACGTTATTTTTATTATATTATGCATACATGTTGTTGAGATAAAATTATTTTAAGTGCCTCAGTTCTATGCTTTATATTAACTAAAATGTCATATAACCATATAGTGTAGTATTAAGTGCACACGGCCCTGAAAATAAAGGCATTAGACTACGTGTCCTTGGGGGTAGAATATTGTAGACTCTCGCTCACACTTGCCTGGGAGAAATTAGGTAACAGGAGACAGTGGAAAGTTACTGAAACACTGTTGTTTAGACTAGAGAGGGACCAGCAGATTGATTGTTTACTCTGAGAAAAAACAGGGATGAGATGATACACTGTTTTATGATGCATTATACTGCTGATTTATAAGAAATACTGTTTCCAGAGAATCATGGCCTTATTTGTCTGATTAGAAAGAACAAAACATACTGCACAGGAAGCCAAGGTTGTAACTTAGGCTCACTGAGAGATAGAAAGAATGTGAATGCTTAGTTTGGAGGGGGGCCGAAGCTGTAAGAATGTGAGAAACGGTCAGACACTTCGAGATCTGGCGGACACCCTCCCCTCCGCATCTCCCGTCAGGACGTTTGTAATGCTCAAAGTGTTGTATGGAATAAAGAGAATTGTATTGATTAAAGAGATTGTTGATTACGCATTAAACACCGAGTGTTGTTCTTCCTTCAGCCCAAAGATCAAAGAATTGGGGAATTTGACAATGTATTCACCTAGTTGTAAAATTTAACCCAGTGAGAGAATATACAGGTGGCTAAACTAGCTTGCTAAATGTGAGATAGGTAGCAAACCTCAGCATGATCAGGATCCAGCCATGGACGTCTGAACAAAACCACTTTTGTCATTTTGAAAAGGCACAAAAAATAATGTTTTTCATTATGACAATCAAAGCTGTCTGTGTGGTTACTTTCTCAGGTTTATTTTCATTTCTCTTAACCTCACCTCCGAGACTGTTTTTTAAAGGTGCTTCAGTAAATTCTAATCTAACAAGACGTTCAGCAGTGCACGCCTAAATAGGAACTCCTTTATCAAGCATTAAATGAATCCTCAGTCTGAGATGAAGCAGAATTGCATAAGGTGGAGCTCACTTCTGATTCTGTGTGATCTCCATCCATATAAAAAAAGACTGAATTTCAAAAACTGTTTGACTGAAACTGGTACCACAGCTGTCTCAGATGATTCAGTCTGACAGAGAAATTGAGAGCCTCACTTAAAGCTCTTTTGTTGTTGCGGCCAAAATTATGTTTCTGTTTCATCTACAAGTTATTTTGATTGTTAATTTTAATTACAATTAATAACCTCATAAGTTGCACTAGCTGATTTCTAGACTTTTTTCCATTACATAAAGTTTTGCAGATTGCTGGAGTCACTTGACAAACTGAAAACAGCCTCAATTTATTTGTTTCCCGCAGATTCAGAGACAACACATATTTTCAAACTGCAGTCTTCGTTTGCTGTAATAAGCAATTATGGAAACCGAAATTACAGATGCAGTCATTTAACTGTGCAGAATATCAAACCAAAGTCATTTGTAATAAAAACTCCCAATTTTCAAAGTAAATATTAAAATGTGATTTATTTCTCAGCATGTTCTGAATAAAAAGAACTAAATAATAAAGGAAACTTCATTAAAAGTTATTTAGTGAGTAAATTACAGAAATGTTTTTGCCTGACATTTATAGACAATCTGGCAGTGACACAAGAAAGTTTTCATCCACTCACTAAGTATCAAACACTGGTGAAATGTGACAGATTGCTTTTTCTTTCTTCCCTTATCTGTAAAATCAATCCATGAATAAAGTCAGTGATTACACCAAATATTTTTTTTTTATTTTCAAATACACAACATCTCTGAGAGAGTCAGGTTTTGATTGTGAGTTTATTTTGTATTTTTGATTTCTTAGGTTTTATTTGAATACGTTAAGTTCTTGTGTTATTTTTTAGTTAAGGTTTAGTCTAGGCCAGTGGTTCTCAAACTTTTCACACTGAGTACCACCTCATAAAATATATGGCTCATGAAGTACCACCCTTATGACCGACATTAAAGTACAGTAGTATAGGTCTATTTAACACCACATACAGTTTACACAAGACCATAGCTGGACTGGCCATCGGTGCACCGGGATAGTGATTTTTCGTTTTTATGGGCCGATGGTTTTTTTTGTTTGTTTGTTTGTTTGGGGTTTTTTGGGGGGGTTTTTTGTAATGGTATAAACAGTGAAAGGTGGTGGATTGGCCAAATGCTGGCGTAAAAATAACTCAGTTGTTTGGTGGTGGCTATGGCGGAGCTACCATAAAGGCCAGCAGGTGGATGAGGGAAAGGGGAGGCAGGAGGAGGAGAGACCCGAGGCGGCCGCTGGTCCGAGTGTCAGGTGAACTGAACTTCAGGTAAGAAGTTATGACCTGCAGTCTATCTGGGTCAGATATAAACCAAGTTTAGGCGTAGTTTATTTTCATTATGCTGACTTTTTACAGTCAGTTACTATAACTCATACTGCGTACTAGCTAGCATGATGGAGTTTCTATACAGCTGGGTCAGCTGCCTCTTCTTCTCTCATTCTCTCCCCCTCCTGTTGTTACTTCAATCATGAAACTGATCAATGATCAGCTGATCGGCTTTTCTGTCGCAAGTCCCGTCTCTCTTGTTTCTTTATCGCCCACTTTGCGCCAGAAAGAAGAACCCAGCTGAGGTCGCATTAAACAACAGCAGCACGTTTAAGCTTGATCAGCTGTTGTTAGAATTTATTTAATATTAATTTCTAGTATCAGCTGATGTTTGCTGGAGCCACAGCTGTAAAAGCTGCTGGTCATGATATCGGTTTGGATATCTGATGAGAGGGAAACATGAAGCTGAAACCAGGAGATGTCCTTACTGAAACATCAGAGCTGAACAGGTGATGGAGATTTTTGGCTTCACGACCGTCCTTCATGGTTCGTGCACGTCGAAACTCAGTTTGCTCTTTGCAGCGTTTCGGCCGACGACACGAAATACCATCATTTGGTGGCCCTGCTGGATCCGCTGTCCACCTGCCGTGTGATGACCCTCTCCGATGCAGAGCAGCCGAGAAACTCCTCTCTCTGGCGGTAAGGAAAGGCTACTTTTTATAGAGGACTCACGCTCGGGGACACGTTTTCTGGTTGAGCGTTGGGAACTCTCGTGTCATCTTTGCATACCTCCACAATGGTATATTATTTAATCTTAAAAAAAACATTGGAGATTTTCTGCATACCACCAGAAAGAGCCTGCATACCACTACTCTTTGAGAAAGACTGGTCTAGTCTATGTTATCATCAAGGTCCCTTTAGTTTTGAGTCTTCGTCTGATCTCTGTATAGTCTGTGTTGTCCTCTTAGTTATGCTCGTGCCCTTGTCTCCCTTATCTGTTCTCATGTGTCTTTCCTTGTGTTCCGTGTCTCCCCAGTCTGTCATGTGTTCCACGTTCTCAAGATCATGTTGTCATGTCTACGTCCCATTATGTTTCCTATGTTATTTTGAAGAGTCTCGTGTTCCATGTTCAGTGTGTTTAGTTTTGCTTCCCCTGTGGCCTCATGTTCATTTGTGTCAGTCGTGTTATCCCATGTGTTTCTACTTCCCTCATTACCCTCTTTGTATTTAAGTCCTCTGTCTCCCTCTGTTCATTGTCAGGTCGTCTATTTAGCTCACCTCATGTTCCTGGAATGTAATGTCATCTCAAGTCCGTTTTTCTCAGGTTCATGCTCATGTTCGTTTTACTTTTGTATGTAGAGTTTTCTATGTCCAGCTATAGCTTTCCCAGTTTAGGTTTTAATTTCGTTTTTGCCATTACTATTTTGTTTCTACATTTTTCTAACAGCCAGAATAAAAGGCTCGCTTTTTGTTTAACTTCAGTTCTGTCCCCCATGTTTCCTGCGTTTACGTCCGCTCCTCAAACACACCGGCCATCCTGGCTGTGACAGAAAGTGTAAACAACAAAGTAGGCCGTAAAAACAAATTCTCACCTGGCAGTTGGCTGACAGGCATTTTAAAAGGCTTTAGATTTCAGAAGAAGACCGAAAGCAGTTAAAAGCTCTCTCTAGCTGGTGGCACACTCTTTTGTTCAAACATTTGTTTGCAGTAGAAAAGAAATTTCAGACAAAAGAAGCTTTTTAATTTACATGTCATCCACTTCTAAAGCCAGCAGAACAGCATTACGTGGTGTTTACTAAAACTACTAGATGAACAGACAGTTGAGATATACAGCCTTTAATTTATGCTCTTTAAGGCTGATTATGACACCTGGCTCATATATTATGCTTCATACTGGGCAAAAGTGCACCTACATTTAGCACCTCCATTTGTTGCACCTGTACGGACCAGATGATGTAGGCGAACCTGCGAAACTGAGTGTAACAGACCTAAAAGACTGTTGGTATCAGGTTTCGCCTCACAATATTCCCGAAGCTAACCAAGTGTATTTGGTGCCTTAACAGCGACTGTCCTGTTTCACACAAGAAAAAACCACAATCTCTGTGATGAACATCATCTGGCTTACCTGTTGAGTTATTTTTCCAATCTTGGCAAATAAAAAACTATGTGTATTTTGTAGGTTATGGTCCCAACTGAAGTAAAAGAAGGAAAGAAGAAAAATTTAAGTTAGGGTATCTCTTAAGGCAGGCGTACGTTCCCAGTGACAGGACATTATCATATGAGTGTCCACTCTATCTTGGTCAGATCCACCCTGTGCTCAAACAGTAATGACTTTCATTTCCCAGTGGAGGAACATAGCCCACACAACAAAAAAAGTAGAAATAATAAGCTAAACTGCCATTGTGAAATATGGTGGAAAAATAATTATAAATTGATCAGAATCGCTACGTTATTGGGGTGGAGGGGTTTGTGTGTCCCAGCGATCCCAGGAGCTATGTTGTCAGGTTGCTTTTTGCCCCCGGTAGGGTCTCCCATGGCAAATTGGTCCTGGGTGAGAGACCAGACAAAGAGCCATTTAAAAATCCCTATGAGTAAGCGCATGGGGATGTAAACCCTGGCTGTTCCCCGGCTACTGATAATAATGTATACTTTATTGATCCCCGTGGGGAAATTCTTCTCTGCATTTAACCCATTCACTCGAAGCAGTGGGCAGCCACCAGTGCGGCACCCGGGGAGCAGTGTGTGGGGACGGTACCTTGCTCAGGGGTACCTCAGGGTAGCCGTTCAGGGGATTCGAACCCCTGACCTTCCAATCATGGGGCAACCGCTTTACCTACCACTTTACCTACTGAGCTATCCTTGCCCCTATTGATAATAGCAATAGGGGCATGGAACGTCACCTTTCTGGTGGATAAGGACCCTGAGCTATGCCTGAGGTTGAGAGCTACTGACTAGATATAGTCTTGCGTAAGTCCAGACAAGAAGGCTCATCATGCAACACATGATACAGAATTTACACACTGGTGCATGTATATAACATAAGCGTGTTTTGTTTTTTTAAACTGGAATCCAGTAATATCAGTCTGTGTTCATGAAGTTGACTTGTGCCTGTTGGATCACATCAAGCTCTGGTAATCCCAATGATGTCAACATCTGTCCAACTCGAGGCTTAAAGATGGGACTTATCAAGCTAATGGATAATGTTAGTTTGTTATGGTTGACTCTGAGGAAACACTGGACACAGATTAAATGTTTTAAAGGCTTTAATGAAGGTTTCAGAAATCAACGGGTGACACTTAAGTTCTGTTTTCCACAGAACCAGGCTTTTTTTCCCCTTCCAAACTAGGGTTTCACAAGGGACACGAACAACTGGACAGCAGGTAGGTTTAGCCTGAGTTATATTATCATGTGAGAGCTGTGTTTAAATGCTGCTGGTAATATCAGAAAAAGGTGTGCCTCCATGAGTCTTCCATGGACTACACCCACTGCTGAAAAAGAGGGGTTCAGTTTAATTTATATGGCACCAAATCACAAATGTCAAGACATGACATCCACAAAAGATATAAGGCAGGTCGACATCTGGGCGACAAGAGCGACTGTGACGTGTTCGGTTCATATCTTCTACACAAACTGCAGTTCTGTTCTGTTTTAACATGCTAGACTTGAATTTCTGCCAGCTCCACTCCACTGAGAACAGAGCGGTTTGTATGAGTGAATCTCCTCTGTCAGCTTTATGAGAACATGAGCCTGAGAGTCTCTTGCAGATGTGCCTGTCGAGCACTATTTATTCAGGTATTGGATGTGTTTTGGATGTTTCCCGCTGCTTCAAGGTTCTCTGAGACAAAAGAAGTTTGTAGCCAGAGGTGACAGATTTTCAACAAAAGCTGAGCCTCAAATCACGTAACTGCCTGAATGTTTCCCACAGTGGGAGACAAAACTCTATGAAAATATACACAAAGGAGGTTACAAGGGATTTCATGTCTGGATTCAGTCGGGTGATATTCTATTTTCTTTCTTTTTGTCAAGAAATCCCATCAGGAAAAGAAAATCAACAATGAACTCCTACCAACAAGTCAGCCTTTATTGTGAACAACCAACGTCTGATATTTCTCATTATTCGTTATTCCTTTGTATCGCAGAGCTCCGTTGTTGTGCGAAAATGATTAAAAAACATTAGAGCAATCACAGCTTCCTTTTAATGATCACTGAGAAATGTAAAAATTATGATTTTTGTGGAGCAGCACCAGAAAACACTTTAAAATGTTCAATCAAGATGTTTTGACTTTGATGTTGTTCCAAAATCAGTTGTACCAACATCGAGATGAATTTCTCCAAGACCTTTGGAGCAACGAAGCCAACCATGACACAAGCCTGGAAATAATTTAGATTCCCTTTGTCTCCGAAGTGTACTGACTGCTATATCCTTCTTATCCACTGCGGAAAATGGTCTCTGATCATTTTGACTCATTTTGTTACCAAGACTCATTTTTAAAAAATTTATTTAGTTTATTCTTTTATTTTGAGATCCATTTCCAAATTCAAACTGAATTATAAATTATTTTTTTCTGGGGTTAGTCTTAACCATTCTAAGTTTGTACCTAGCACAAGACCATTTCTTTTTGTAGAGTGGGTAACCTTAAACAACTAATATCCATGTTCTTGTGTTAAAATATTAATTAGCACGATAGGCTGACACATGATTCTCCTTTCCAGGAAGCTTGAGATGTTACATGTAGCACGAAAGACACGTTTTAGTGTCATTGGTGGATCCAGTACAATAGCTGAGCATACCTCTGAATATTTTTGTATATTATTTTTATTTAATGTTCTAATACAGTGAAATACTGCGCTCATTTGTCTTATCGTTCACTGTGTAAATAGACAGCTGCACTAATGTTCCACCTGGTTTTGTTTATACTGTAATTTTTTGTGTGTTTTTCTGTGCTTATTATTTTATTCAGTAATTCATTTGTGATGTACTCACTGACAAGAAAGGAATCCGAATCTCATGTTTAGCTAGCGGTTATTTGTAGACAACTTGCCATCGTCCATGAAATCATAGCAACCTGCTGTGATCAAAGCAATCGCAAGGAGATTTCTGGCTCAGCATCCTACACCTCTGTGCGACCGATTTCACCTAGCAACTGCCAGCAACCTCCACCAACCTGTGCCAGGTTTTATTTATTGATTTGTTGATTGAAAACTGAAATAAATATTTTTTAACAAAAACAATAACTTGCATCTTCTGTGGGAACAATTAGTATGTGATGCAGATGTTGTGATAGTCCATGGATTTTCAAACATCCAATAAATAACTTGCTTTTCTTCTGACATTACGCCCTCCTCTGCTCACTCCACCATGACACGTGTGCGCTATGAAAGTTATTTTTGTTGTTCACAATCAGGAAAAACATATGAGGGGGAAGAAAAGTCATGTTCTTGATATTTTTTCTTTGGCTACTTCAAAAATAAAAGCCTAGAAGGAATTTAACATTTAACAGCAAGAAGTGGAAATAATAAAAAGATGAAAAATAGGAGTTTATATTATACAATAGAAACTGAGGCCAGCAGAGCGGCAAGTCCATCCGACACATCTCACGTAATGAACTAATTCTAAAAGAACACATCACCGAGCTTATTAAAGCAACAGGGACAGCAGCCTCTTCGATTTGTGCTGGAGATCGATTCTCATGCGCGTGTAATATCATCTGCTTTAATACAACAGAAAAAAGGCTGTTTTTGCTTTTTGCAGTTAATTAAATCATAGTGCTGCACATGAGAGCACAATAGTTCAATCAACAGCTATTTCAAAGTGAGAAATACCAGCTGAAAAGAACCCGGATTGTTTCAAACAACAGCCTGATGGGGGAAAAAAGACTACCTTTATTTTAAACCTGCTTACTTCAGCACTTTCAGTGGTCATACAAATAAAGAGAAACTAACCTTCTTCCATCCTGAATGGAAAACACACAATATGTGTTTTCTACTCGATAAAAGCAAATCAGAGTCCTTGAAATGCCATCATGCAGTCCACCTGTGAGATTATGCATTGTGGGTTCGTGCCTGAGCTGTCGAGCTGTCTCATGGGAGGTAATCAGAGGTCTTCTCTATCATCGGTAGTCTGGTTGAGTTTCTCTGCTGCAGATTTGTCATCAGGCTGGACTCACTTTGACCTTGGTCATAGAAAAACAGCAAAGTAAAAAAACACACAGTGCTTTGCTCCTGAATTCTGAATGCACAGATAAAGAGAAACGTTTACTCCCCTATGCCCAGAGAACAACCTGACCTCACCTACCAAAAAAAAAAAAAAGTCCTGTAAGCTGATATTTTTTACTTGACTGCAGGTTTCCCCAATCTTATCTTGTCAACATTGATCGTGGGATTATAGACTAATGAAAAATGTTCGTGGTTAAACTTCTCAGAGATTCTAAGCTTAAAGTGTTCAAAGCTTTCATTACTACATTTGCTAAACCAGAAAAAACTCGTCTGTTATGATGATAGATTGCTCATGTACTTGCTAATGCTAGCTCTGAAAGCACAGTTGGTAACTTATCTCAGAGCAGCGAAAGTAGAGCAATGTGGTAATTTCCCATCAGTCTCAAAGAGCAGAGGTTTATTACAGCATTCAGAAAAAACAAACACAGAGATGACCATCGATCGCTGGGATCTGATCCCCTATTCAGATTCCAGGGGTTCCACAATCAAGCGGAATTAATCCTGCTTTCAGAGACCGGGTTAGACAAACAACTGTGGCCACAAGATGGCAGTAATGTAACGGATGAATGGGGGCAAACAGGTAAGAAAAAGGATTCATGACAGCATTCTGTTTGAGATCAAAGGAGAGAGGTAACTTTAATTTGGCACATGTTAACTTAGATTGCCCTGATGGAGAGCTACGGATATACAAATTCAAAAGTCTGTGCCAAATCGTTTTGGAACAGCTCTTTACTACCTTGAGGATATTTGGTGGTGCGTGGGAATTTGCCTCATCAGTCTGCATCCTTCTGGGTGTCCTTTGGGGAATGTCCCAGTAGTATGTGGTACCAGAGTTGTGATTCCAGGATAATTGTTCCAAAACTGTAGTGAGCTTGGTTTGCATTATTGGTTAGTGTTCACTGGGGCTACCCTTTGTCACTGACTCTTTTTGTAGTTTTATAGCACAGCTGAAGGATGGAGAGATGGAGAGTATTCAGTTTGGTGTTCTCAGGAGTTTTTTTTGGGGGGGGGGGGGGATGATGTGGTGACATGCAGCACATTGGAGTGCCCACTTCAGGTTGGTAATGAGTTGCTGGTTGAGTTTAAGTATCTCAGGATTTCCTTCATGTTTAAGGAAAGGAAGGACGGGGTGGTGACCGATGCAGCTGATGCACTGATATGGAATGTACTAGTCTGTTGTGGTGAAGAAGACCAGTCAGTCTACATTCATACCCTCACCTATGACCTCAAAGTGTCGATAGGAAGTCAAAGAATCAGATCAAAGACACAAGCTTCGTTTTTTTCCTCCTAGTTTTGTTGCATATGAAATGTGTAATGCCTACAGTAATAACACTCAAGTAATAAAACATGATGATGGAAAACATAAAAATTATATAGGCACTTTAATCTGAAAAGGCAACAAGGCCGATTTTCCCTTTCTGAAGCTTTGTGTCTGTTTGCATTTGAAGCAAACAGGAGCAGCACAACAGAAGCAGAACATGAGGATAATTGTTTCCTTTGAAAGGTCTGGATTATGTGATATGCATGTAAACTGTCTGAAATCCACTGCGTGCCTATAAATAAACAGCCACACTTGACACACTGCATTACAGTATTTAACGGTGTTTTCTGGCTTCATTAGCGATCAGTTTGGTAATTGCACATCAGCCCGAGCTTAATGTTCTGTCTGTCAGAAGATCGACTGTGAGGACGTCAGTAGGAATAATTAATGTGTCAGCCGATAATGCGTGTGTACTAATTGTTTGGCCGGCTCTCTGCAGAGAAAAGGTCGGCTGTTGCCCGCAAGGTTTACACCGTCTCTGCTGTGGGTGGTCAGGCTGAAGGTGAATCATGCAGCGTTTGTAACTCAGATAAAGTCTGACTGAACCAATCATCAGGGTTATGCTCCTGTTTTCTATTCAGAACATAGAGTGACTTTGTGGTTTTGTAGCGTTAGCATTTCATGACTCACTGGGATGGTAAAGGCAAGCATATCACCTCCTCATAGCTGTGTCTCTGTTTTTAGGATGTTACTCACCCATGTGAATTTGCAGGGATTCTGATGGTGCTCACTCAATAAGAGATTATCCAAATATTATTGTTAATGCAGTATAAAAAGAGGGTGAGCATCCTGCCGAGAGATCAAAACAAACAACATGGCTCTGGTCTTTAACGCTGCACCATAAAATAAGAGATGCCCACTCTAAAGTCATCCAGTGGTTTGTTTCCTGTTTGAAGCAGCCAAGCCTCGGACTTAATACATTTTATATTCATGAGCTTAAAAACATATTTAACGTATTTCTGCTGTAAGTTGGACATTTTAAGCAAAAGTAATTCCATTGTGCAGAAAAAATGGCCACTTTGAACTATATCGAGACACCCTTCTTTATACTTTGCTGAAAAATGACAAAACAGGTCAGTGATTTATCGAAACATGTGAAAACACATTTATAACAGATTTTTAACGACACACTGAAAAATTATGCTGAGATATTCCAGGTTTTCAGCTAACAGTTCTTTGGCAACTTTGACAGGTTTAGGACCCAAATGCAGGACTCCAAAAGCACAAAGTAAAACTAAACTAAACACGACACACACGAGACAAGACGAGTGACTATCAAAATAAAACAGGAAGTATCACACACTAAGACTCAGACGTTTGACAGTAAGATTGTCAAGACTGGGGAGACAGGACACAGAAAGGAACTGACATCATGAGGAACCAAGGATATAAGCACAGTTTAATATTATACTCAGTACAGACTTTAACAGTAATCCTCTCCAAAATCCAAATGAAAGAATCATGAGTGCAAAACAAAACCGTGGGTCCATGACACCACACTGGTTTGAGTCCTACTTTGAGTCAACGGTCTTTCTATGTTTGAATGATAAGTGAGTGTTAATGGGCTAAATAAACAAAACATTTCTACGGGGAAAGAGTTAAAATACAGAGACTGGGTTAAAATGTCATATTTCAGTAGGCGCAGGACCTCCAAAACCAACTCTACAGGCAGGCTTAAACATAAAATGCATTCTTTAATGCTACACAGCAACTAGCAAAAATCCAGAAACCCAGAGAAAATTAAAAGTCCAACTGGCACAAACACAGGATAATACAAGAGATGTTTTACAGACCAGTAGACACAGCAGGCGAAAACACAGGAGCAAATAATCAAGGTAAAGAAATGAGGGGAAGTAAAACACAACCAACAAGGAACTACCAAAATAAAACAGGAAGTGAGACCCATTACTGAAGTAGAACTAAACTCTCAAGAGTGAAAATACACAAAACTCAAAGCGTTGGGTTAAAGCCTGACAGCCACGCCTGAAAATGAGTGAAAAAACAGCAGACATCTAAAGAAAAGCTTTGAAAGGCCTTCAGAAATCCTGGAGAACGTCTGCTCAAGTCAGGCTCCCTGCAAGCAAAATATGAAGAAATATTTCATTAACATCAACACAAAGGCCGAGGGGGTTGGAAGCAGTTATTTTCCACTCGTGGATTCTCCTTTAAGGTTTCAAATTCCTTACAGCCTTTTTAACCAATGTCAACCAAACTGGTGAAACTCGTTCACGTCCCCGTTAGCCCGTCACAACATTGGTCACGCTAACTTTTACATAATTGCCTGTCGTCTGGCTGTAAAATGGTACCAGATGATAACTTTGAAATGGAAACATCACTGTGTTCCCTGCTGTACGCTGCATGTGTAATTCAGGAGACTTCACATCACAGTACGGCCACCCTCCCCCACGCTTTAATATTTGCTCATGCAAACACTCAGTGGTTCCATCTCATCCATGTCTAAGTGCGTAATTTGAATCTCCAGTGAAAATTTAAAAATTTCTCTGCCACAAACTCACCAAGACGGATTTAAATAGAAATTCCAGGCTACTGTCCTGCTGACGAAATCTTTTCAGGACCAACTCTAAAATCCAAGCTGACATTTTAATGTGTTGCATTGAACATAATCAGGTTGGACCTATTAGATATCTGGTGTAAACTGACCCTGTGGTGACCTGCAGAGATTAAAACTGCACAAAAACAGAGCACTGGTCCGCCTTTTTGAATTTGGAAAGCGTCATTGTCATGCATCACATTGCTCCCCAGACCACCCGTTGCCTAGGGGATATATGCTGCATGTATAACTCAGAGAAAAGCCTTTTTTCCCACATCAGCCGCTTGCCTTTCATCTCGACTTTTACAATCTCTGCAAACTAAAATCTGCTCTGTAAATCTTTCCTCATGAACATAATTAATTCTTGTACATTTCTCTGCAGCCCTGCAGGCTCCTGGATGCTTTTGTAATGCGCAGATTCCACAGAGACCTTTTCCACTGATGCATTATTCACCTGCACATGAAACACTCTGTACCTATGCATACCGTAGAGCCAGGCAGCATTCTGAAGCCCGGTCACATGCTGCAGCCCTTTGTACAAGTGCTCACAGATACATTCACTCTCAGGGAGAATAAAAGGCTTTCAGCTCGGCAGATAAATCTGATCAGATGGACGTCGGCTCTGCCTGTGACGGATTTTTCTCCAGAGCTTGAATCCTTGAAAACAGAAAGGAGGAGCAGCAGGGTTAAGGGATGCTTTTCTTTTCTTTTTGCTGTGCAAACAGAAAAAAGACATGAACAGATCACCATGACCCAGGGCAGTAGCACCACTGAGGACACAGGGGTCACATCCACTGGGATGGAGGTGAATAACATGAATAATATCTAACCAGCTTCTTTGTTTTCCAGTGACTCGTTAAATTATCAGGATAAATAATATATATTCTTTTTTTCTTTCAGATAAAAACCCAAAGTAAAAGATACTCTAGTTCAAACTGTAAAAATTTCAGGGTTAAAAGAAAAAATCACAACTTTATAAGAGGAAAAGTAAAAAAAAAAAAAAAAGGTTTCAAAATACAATTATAGGGTAAGAATTAATCAATTTTTTAAAAAAAGAATTAAGAGGAAAAATTACAAAATAAAATGCAAATTTATGAAACAAACAAACAAATAGAAAAATATTAATTAAAATTAAAATTATTAAAAAATAAATAGGGAAAAAATGCAAGTTGATGAAGAAAAAAATCAACAATATACATGAATAAATCTCAAATGTATAATATAAAACTTCACAAATTTCCAAAATAAAACCAAAAAAGAAATTCCAATAAGCAAACACAAATAAACCCATAAAGCATCTCAAAAACAAGGTAAAAACTACAAATTTACCACAAAAAACATTCACACATTTGATGAAAAAAAGTCTCAAAATATATTAAAAACTAAAAAGTCTCCCAAATCCCCCCCAACACACCATTGTTGTTAAATGGTAAATAGCACTTTACTTAGTCCCTGAGGACCCCAAAGCGCTTTACACTACATTCAGTCATTCACCCATTCACACACTGGTGATGGCAAGCTACATTGTAGCCACAGCTGCCCACTGACAGAGGCGAGGCTGCCGGACACTGGTGCCACCGGGCCCTCTGACCATCACCAGTTGGTAACGGGTGAAGTGTCTTGCCCAAGGACACAACGACCGAGACTGTCCGAGCCAGGGCTCGAACCGGTAACCTTCCAATTACAAGACCAACTGCCAATTCTTGAGCCACGATCGCCCACCATCAATCTTAAATTTGAAGACATGGGATGTAATAAAATTGGCTGTTGGTAACTTTGATAGTATAATTAAGAATAAATAATAAGAAATAACTGGCACATAATGACAAAACTGAGGGTTTTCATATTGTTGTTGACAATAAAAAATGAAGTTTATGATCAAAAAAACCTCAATTTGTGATTTTTTTCTCTTTTTACAAAAAAAGTCACAGAAGATAAAATCTCTCAAATTTAAGCATAAAAATTCATCTTCAGCTTCAAAATGTGACCTGACCAACCCAAAGGTCACCTCCATCTCTAATACAATCTCTACATACAGTAAAGTCACGAGTACGATCAACTTTATGATGCTTTTCAGGAAAAATAAATTAATTATAAATCCTCATTAATAATTTAAATTAATACATTATAAATTACTAAAGTGATTCAATCAGATCTCCATTAGGATATGATTATTACAGCAGCATTTAGATAACACTTTAATTACCTCTGAATGAGAGGAATTTAAAATAAGCTGTGGCTTTGAGTGAAGCTGGGGAGGATTAATACCCAGACTTTCTGCTGCGTCTCTGAAACAGTAATAACACAACACAAAACCAAACTGTGGGTCGGCGGCAGCAGGTTGCAGCCGCGTGTTTGTACACAGCCCTGAGTAGTGGATTTGTGTGTCTTTGTGAGAGTGAGTGGGCGCACAAGTGACTGTGATTGGCTGTGGAGGAGAGCCATTAACGGCCACTACAGCTCCTGCTTACCAATGATACTACAAAGACTCGGCAGTTATCTCGTAATAGGATTTATTCAAATTGCCAACGATTGCTCTGGGAATTTTTCTGGGCTGCATTTGAGTTTTTAAATGCTGTTCACTTTAATAATTCAATTATAAAAACAGACAGGGGGCCAGGGAGAGCTCGCTGGAGCTCTAGGGATGTTGCCCAAATCTATTTTTGCAGCTTCATAGCTGCTTTATTAGATTGTAGAGAAGGCAATAGAGAGAGCGAGAGCGAGAGGAAATTACAGGAGAAGACGGACAAAGAGGTCGGGGGACACGCTTTGGAGGTGTGACATTAAAAATAACTGTTGGCAAACCGGAAAACAACCAGGCTTTCTTTCACTACCATGTTACTCCTTGAAATATAGTTTTTTTTTAATATACTTTTTAGCTGCTAGAGTAAAATTATTGTTTATAAACATTCATGTTTTGCAGCTCATAATGTTGATAAAATGTCCTCATAAAAAAAAATGCTTCGAAATGCATTAAAGAATCCAAGCTTGGGTTGGTTTGCACAAAGATCCATATGCAGGACACCAAGCAGGCAAATCATGAAGAGCAAACATTTTATTGGGTCAGTAGAAAAATCCAATTAAGTCAAAAACAAACAGAAACCCAAGAAAACTGCAGCAAGCCAGAGGAAACAGCTGATGCCTATCGGAGGCCGGTAGGATTTCAACTTATCCAGATAACTTCAGGTTTAACTGTGGATTTTCTGTACTGTGACACTGGTTCATGCTGACTTATACTGCAAACCTGCTCCAGGGCAAGCCACATTGCAAATTAAACATCAGCAGGTGTAAAGTCATCTCCTACTGACCAATCAACTCTCTGAAAAATAGCATCATCACTCCTGGAAGATCCCTCAGACTTCTGTGCAGATAGTAGGAGGGTCGGAATTTTTTTAACGTCTTCTTATTTTTATTGTACTAGTTTTAAGCTCTCTGTAAAATTATCCACTCTCCTGCCAGCACATCCATGTTTCTGATTGGTCACATGCTGTTGACACACTCGCAGATTTATTGAACAGTGAGTTAACTCACTGAGCTACTAACCAGCTTTATGCAGCCTGACTGCCAGTGTTAGGTTAAGTAAAGGTGGATAATGCAAAGATATCATGTTGAACGGCTTTGCAGAGGTGGGGGTTGTGTACAGTATGTACCCAGGACTGAAACAAAGGGAGGGAAGGAGAGCTGGGAAAAAGCAATTAAACACAGGTGAAGACAGGAGGTCACAACCAAAACTAGACTGAAGTAAAACAGGAAACACCAGACTGCTTAGAGACCAAACAGAGACCGTTAACAGGCTTGTTGCCATTATGTGCTTTACACTGAGGTCAAAGTCAGTACACTCAGAGGTCAAGATAAAATCAAGTCAAGATAAGTCACCGCAAAGGTGTTCTACTTTTCTCAGTAAACCTGTAATACAGCAGATTATAATATTTAAATAATCTTCAGTATTGTAAGAGTAAGAGTTGTAAGAGCACATCTTTAAAGTTGGTGCAAACTTGAAAAACCAAATCTGAACTTAAGATATTTCAGCGGTGCCAAAGGCTCTGATGATGAAGGGGAAAATGTTTCCTGGCTGCTTTTCTGGTCATTATCTCCTCTGTAGGGTGCACTCTCTTATATACACCGAAATAGCACATTAGGCCACTCCTGGGCATTGTGAAGGCAGTTTTGTGCAGTAACGGGAAGCTGCTAACCACCCATTGAATTCCCTCCTCCAGGTGTTTGCGCTGGCCGCCTTCCCTGATGCAGCATGAAGAAGTTGCTAAACTGGAAAAAGTTGATGAGTTGTCCACGGCGCTGGGAAAGTGGGCTGAAACAGGGCCGAAGGTTACTTCTACATTTACCTCCTGTTTCTCACCCCGAGGAGATGCAATTTGTCTCTTTGACAGGTTCAGAGTGTAAGGGATGAACACGAGGCGCTCAGCTTATCCCCACAGTTCAGGAGGAAGAGGCTCATTAAGGGCCGGATTTAAAACACAAAGTACACAAACAGGAGAGCTGCCTGCTCAACACAAGTATTAATGATCGCTCTGAAAATATTTGAGCGACACAAGTGTATAAAGAAGGTTTTATCTCTACCTGCTAAAGCAAATGCCTTAACAGGTCATATTCAAATGTGGTAGAGCCATCTAGTGGCCAGAGAAAGTGTGACTGTTTTGTCACACTTTCTCTTTAAGGCAAAAGGAGGGAGGAGGCCAGGGTGGATGGATGGGTTCTGGATTTTCAACGCTTTTAGTTTTTAATGTTTTTTTTTTTAAAACAGCGATTGTGTTCACTCAAAAAATATTTAAAATAACATAAAATAATAATTATTATTAATCATTATCTTGCAGGATTTTTTAATTATTTTGTTGTAGTTTTCACAGTCGTCCAGAGTCTTGTGTTCATGTTTCTGTTTTATTCATTTTCTCTTTTATTTTGTTAGGCACTTTATTTGTGTGATTCTGTCAGATAAACTTTCTGTCTTTATTTCCTTCCCAAGACACTTTGTAACCCCCTTCTAACCGAACTCCTCCTTTTAAGGCTTGGTCTAATTGATCTTACTGAATTTTATCCTTTCTTCCTTCTTTTAGGCTCAGGGAGGGGCGGCCATCTGAGCGCCATCTGAGGGCCCCTCCCTGCCCTCAGATGGCCTGAGGGCAGATGGCCTGGTTCCGCTGGAGGTTTCTTCCTGTTAAAAGGGAGATTTTCCTTCCTACTGTCGCCAAAGTGCTAGATCATGTGGAGTCATATGATTGTTGGGTTTTTCGCTGTATGTATTATTGTAGGGTCTACCTTACAATATAAAGCACCTTGAGGTGACTGTTGCTGTGAGTTTGGAGCTGTATAAATCAAATTCAATTGAAAATTGAATTGAATTGAATTGAATTGAATGATATCATGTCATATTAACATGGAAAGCCAGGAAAGTCCCAAATGCTACCACTGGCTTGTAGCAGCAAACCCAGTATCGGGTTCCCTTGACTCCTGTCCTTGTCAGCCTAAGACTCATTAAATATGTCCTGGTGATCTTTTACCTTGACTCATTACCTGGCCACTAGTGTTGCTTGGTTCATGATTAATGTGCTTGTGTATGGTGTCATGTTTCTCACAGTATTGATACTAGGAAATAGTTCATCATAGTGTTATCTAAGTTCATAGTTTGCTCTATAGTTCTCTCATTCATATTTCATAGTTAAAACGTGCTTAATGTTTTATGGATTTAGTTCTCATTCTGTCGCTGACTTTATTCTTTGTAAATAAAGTCTGGTTTGCACTCATCCCTCATGCCTCCGCGTGTTTTCTGCTCCTGAGTCCGTTCACCTGTGTTGGCCGCCCAGCCGTGACATAAGGATCACTGATGCTGTTCTGGAGGCCTATTGTGGGAAAATCCACACGTGGACTTCATGAACATGTACAGAAGTATCCCAATAAACAGAAACTTAACATTCTCATTTAAAATACAATAATCCAGGTCAGACACAGAGACCCAGCCATCAACCTGCTTTATTTTTGTAACTATATTTTATATAGTTTTGCTTTTGCGTAGGTTTTGTTTGACTCTTGTGGAGGACATCATGTGTATACACAAAGTCCAGTGAATGGAGGATACAGAGGATCAGAGTCATTCTGTCTACAGAGATCTTCTCTAAGCTTAAATGAAAGACCTTGCAAAGTTAGCAGCTTTCTCTCTTGCCACAGACATAATGACTTGTATTCAAAGACTGATGTTAGAGAGGAAGGTCTATTACATGTGAATGTCTTTTTGTATAAATGGACTTTGTGATTCTGATGGCTTTAGATGTGTCAGCCTGTCTCACTGCATTACTGTTTAATCTGAATACTGCAGAAGGTCAGAGAAGAAATGAGCTGTTACTGATAAATAACCTGTACGGAGTAGCAGGCAGTATATTATGCACATCAGCAATGCTGCTGGAGTTTGGGACTCTTAAAACTAATCTGTCTGCCTAATTCTGAACAAATGAGAGAAATGATTTAATGACATTTTTCATAAGTAATGGAGTGACAAAGAACATTTCCTGCTAATAAAAGCTGCACTCTCTCATTTTCCTGGTGATGAAGTTAATGTTTAGCATTAATTGCTGGAGTAGTCAAATGATCAAGAAGTTTTAAAATGCCATTTTTATTTTTCATACTTTTCCACTAATTCAGCTCATTATACTGGATGTGTGCGGTGCTGGTGTCTGTGGGAGCATTGACTGGGATTATCTGACTAATGACACGGCTCGCTGTGTGGTACACACTCTGAGTGAAATTCTGATAGTTTAATAATCTGTTACTTAGCACTAATTACCAGGTATATGTGTCTATGCGTTGCACCCGTGCAGTTAAAGGTGATAAAGCTGATGAGCCTTCCACCCTCTCGTCCAGATATGAGCACTTCACATGTTGGTGGCCAAAATGCTGAAGCCACTGTGTGACATCACAGTGGTTACATCTGGTCTGCAAAGGTCTACTTTGATCCAGCTGGTCGAAATGTTGTCATCAGATGATGAGCACTAGATCTCATTGGATGTGCAGATCCCTGTGACCATTGTGATTGTGTGGATTCTCCTGCTACACCCCAATGCACCAACTAACCATCCACCCATCAGGCAACCTTCATGAATATCTAACTTTAAAAGATGATGATGTCTGCAGCTGTCCCTTATCAAGACTATGCTGGTTCCAGTACTTTCCTTAATGGGTTCTCCCTACTGCCTTCGCTTACTGGTTGCAGTCCTTGAAATCAGTTAGCTTCCACCTCTAACTCCACCATCTTGGACTGCAGCAGGTGACAGCAGTCTTTGCTCTGCTCTGGAGATCACCTGTAAACTTATGGGTCACTCTAACCGCAACCTGCAGCAGGTAGAAATGGCTTCATGTGAGGGTACACTGAGCTCACCAAGGCTGCAGAGTAAAGCAAGGACTACCAGCTGCAGTCCACGGTGGAGGATGAAGTTCATCCAGCAGGACAGAAACTGGTTAATTGGTTTTGGCTGGGCCCCCTGGGTGAGTGTGTATTCAAAGACAGCAGAAAACATGGCTGATTGGGGTTTCCAAGTGAATCAGGATGATGTAAGTTATAAGACTGCAATATTGAGGTGAGCAGGAGTGTTTAGCATATATATTGCCTGAAAACTTTGCATTTTGAGGCAATTTTCTAGCCATTAGCAGAATCGTTCCTTTTTCTGATGTTAAAATCTGCCATCATGCAGATGTAGTGAAGAGACATGCGGGATAAAAACTAAAGTTGCTTAAATAAAAGCTAAAAGATCACCAGGACATATTTAATGCACTAAAATAAGAGCTGATACACCAGAACAACTCAACTTAACACTCACCTCCTCCTCCTCCTCCTATCATATCACATTTAATATAAAGCTATGCAGTGTGTGCACTATATAGCAAGCTAACCCAGTTTGCAGTGGCATCAGTCATGAGTGGACAGAGGAAGGCTCTGAGCCACACAGGACCCAGCCCAGAGACAGAGCTGCCAATGACAACATGACCCAGTTCAAAACTCCACTGACTTAAAAACAGACTTTCTCTCAAAGACAGGAGTCTTTGAGAGAAAGTCTGTTCACAAGTTTCCTTCATCTCTTTTTATAGGCACACTTGTTTGAAGAAGAAGAAGAAGAGTTTATTCCCAAAGTGGAGTCTGGAACGTCCTTCCTCCCCAGGGGTCCTCAATGGGGTCCTTTGGGGTTTGTTAGCATAATTTGGAGAGGTTTCCTGTCAACATTCGCTCATTCAGGAGGAAATTATGTGAGGAATGATATGTTTCTTTCTTTTTTGCACTTCCTGGAGAGTTATTTCTGCTTCACATGATCATCAAGAGTCTGAATGCTGTGCACTTGGGTCGTTTTTGTACTGATGTAAGCTAGTGGTGTCAAATTGGCTGTACCTCCTGAAAGGAAGGAGGAGGTGGAAGTGATCACATGACCAGAGGTTTCTGACACTGTGGCACTTTTTCTTGAAGAGATGAGAACACAAGTGTATTTCCTGAGGTTTTGCAGACACCTAAACACCTGAACATGGACCACGTTACGGTAACTTGTTCTGTATTTTGGACATGTGATAATGTAGGACAACGTGACAAGTCATGGAACTAGAGACTCATTTGCAACCATCTGGCAAGCTAAAGTTGTGAGGGAAAAATGAGTAGTTCACGAGTGGTTGTGCGTGGTTTATGGAACTTGGCTTGAGTCACTTGGAAAATGATTCCTGAAGTCCCTGTACCGCAGGTGCAAACACCTGTCGCCAGGAAAAACTGTATTCCCCAACTGGTTGGCAGAAGCTGGCTTCTGATTGGTTTGATTGTTAGCATATTTCTGCAGTCAGAGTTTGCATGGTCCAGTGCTGGACTTGTGTACAAACACCGTTTATCTACTCTCCCTTAGCAGTGATGAAAGTGTGAAATATGCAGCACAAACTGGAAATGAAGATGGTTCGCCTTCAAAGTAAATGTTGTTGCCTTTCTAGCACTGAGAAGTAACTTTTTGCTGGACTGGTAGCGAGTACAGCTGACACACATGAAAAACTAAATGCAATCTGCGAGCAACCACAGCAAGCACTAAGAGATTTTTGATGCAGAGCTGTCTTTGCCACTGATTTCATCCAATGACTGCCAGAAACTTCCAAGAATCACTACCAACCAGTCAGCAAACAGACAGTCGGCTGTATCACGTCTAATATGGCGCATAGCTCTTGAGCAATGTATACATGGCATCATGTGAGAAATCTCAGTGCTAGTTGCTCTGTTGATGGCATCATCGTTCTGACAGTCTGGTTGTAGTATTGCGTGACTGACCTGTTTTCTTTCTTTCTGTGATCTACCTGTGGTGTGAATGAGTATGTGATCGGACTGCGTAAGTAGAACACGGACTTCATGTAGACATAGTGATTGTGATTTCACTCATTGGTTTTGGACTCACTAGAAGATCTTGAAGCCTCAGTGCTACCATGTTGGTGTGGTGTCCATATTTGGATGAGAAGGCGAAGGGTGGAGTGCTAAAAGTTGGTGCTCAATATAAAGCACGGGTGACAAAAGACTATCAAAATAAAGCAGGAAAGAACTAGAAAGCGATGTGTAGAAGGCAGATAGGATAAAATTCAGTAAGATCAGTTTGACCAAGCATTAAAAGGAGGAGTTTGGTTGGAAGGGGGTTACAAGTGTCTCGGGAAGGAAATAAAGACAGGTTTATCTGACAGTCTAAGAAAATTCCAACAGACTAAACAAAATAAACCTAAACGCAGAATATAACCACAAACTGAAAAAAATAACTGAAACTTAATGTACTTAAAAATGTGGCAAACGTAAATAAACAATAACAATCAGACTGAGAACCAAGAAAATGTTAAATAATTACCAAAAGTCAGGACCGTGACACACGGTCCAACTCAGTGACTATTATCACTGAAGGTGAAACCTAGCAGATGGCTAGCAGCTAACTTTAAGCCTTACAAAGTGGCGTATTCTCCTTTTTTTTCACCTGTTTCCTGTCCACGCCAGATGAGCTGTGGATTAGAGGCATGGCTGGCCTGGCTTGTGGAGAACCACCACATCTTGTTCAACCTTATCACATACACCTGGTTGCATTGTACACACATTTTAACTAGATTTGTTTTTCAGAAATTTAAATAAAACTCATCAGCTAATGCCATTTTAAGCTTAGAAGTCTGGTTGTAACAGATATGGCTATGATTCAGATCCTTGTCCAGTTATGGGGAACTCCATGCATGCTGAAGCAGCACATGCAGCACAGAGAGCAGTACTTCACAAAGACTTCACTCCTCAGCGCTCGAGGAGATCTTTGGATTATTTTAGGTTTGTCTTGGGTCAGCTACAGCTTCACCAACACCTGAAGGTGACACAAATAACACATCTGTACCTGCAGCAGATTTTTTTAAGAAGGACACACAATAGAGAAGAGCTAATAGCAACCATCATTAGCGTCACCTGCATATTAAACAGACCCGCTGTCAGAGAGGTCGTTATTATTCACCGACGCGACGGCTTAAAAACCCGAGCTGATGTTTTCTTTTAGTTCTCTCCCCAGTCTAATGCATATTTACACATGAATCCGAGTTCTGCAGCAGTAATTAAGAATAACAGCCAATTTACCCGGCGAGAAATTCAAACCTGAGAAATGTAATTCCTTCATGGCTCGCTGCATTTAATCCAAATTTGACACACTAGGTAAATGGAACCTAAATACTGTGCTTTTCAGCCTCTCCCTCACTCATTCACCATTACTTACATAATAAAGCAGTATAAAAGTAGTACTTCGAGGTACTTTACTTTCTTTTTCACGCCACTTTATCCCTCCACTCTGCTGCATTTCACTGACAAATACTGAATTTCATTTCACAGCTCCCCTTACCTGTTATTTTTCAGACCATGATATTACATAAAAACCATGAGACCGTGGGAGACATACAATCCATTATTAGAGGTTAAGCCTGACTCTGTTTTGTTTTATCAGTGTTTCCTGCTCCAGGTGGCGGGAGTTCTGCCTTCTGATGGCGTGAAGGCTGTACCGGTTTCTCTGTTTGACAGCCGTCTTTTAATCGATTCATTTGAGAGAGAAAAAAAGGTCTTTCAGAGGCAAACATTTATTGCGAGGCTGAGTGCACCCATCATTCCTGCCCTTCTACACGGCTAATTTCAGCTAACAGCGTTCAGCTGATGTTCCAGGTGTGAATCAGCTGGTGATAGGCTCAGAGAGGAGCTGCAGCACGTATTTAACAGCCTCCTCTTTGCTTCATTCGAGTCCTGATGTGTTATGTAACAGCAGGGTGGCACCTGAATGAAAGTGACCAGATTTCTGATGCCAGCAAGCCACGGGCGAACATCTCTCCGGCTGCAGCGGCATCCCTGCACGGCATGTCGTTATATCGTGAAGCATCGTGTCATATACGGCTCTTTCTAAATTATGTAGCATTGTTCTTTTGCAAATTTAAACAGCTGTTGGAAGCAGTAAGAGAAAATCCAATAAAGCCACGGCTGCTGAAGCAGGCGAGGTTCAGACTCGGAGCCCTTTTGGCCTGCTGGAGCAGCATCGATTCCATCTGCGCTTCAGCAGAGCACTTTTAATATGAATTCACTGAACCAGGGAGAGGCATTATATTCACCTTTATCCCCGTTTAACTCCTCACTTCAGCACAGGCCGGAGCGTCAAAGGTAAAGGAACAATTATAGAGAACGGAGTTGAAAAATACCAACGAATAAATAATTCAGGCCACATGACGACATAATGGCCGTGTTTGCCCATTCCCACTTGGAAAAATCCGATGCATTTTAATGTGTTACTTTGGTCACAAAAGGAGACTGATTTAATTTGTCCTCCTTGTTTTTAGGTCAGAGTGAGTTTTAAAGCTCATCAAGGTGGAAATGCTGCTAATGGGAGTTTCACCCTCATGTCTTTGAGTGTAATTTGCCAACTAGTCATTTGAAGTTATTGGTTTCCCGATTTTATCGTGATTAAAACCCATTTTTCCCCTCCGGCAACAGCACAACCTCGTGACACTGGTGGTCAGACTGTTTACCTGTCTACTCCAGAATTATAGATCCTGTCATCTGCTGGAAGTGAAGTTTATTATGTATATTCATGATGGCCGGGTTAACCTCCTGAGGGCATGAAGGCAAAAACATTGTCCTGCCTCACTTCATCTATTACAGTATCATTATTTTCTCAGACAGCCTGAAGCCAGACATTGGAGATTAATGGATTAGATGACTGACAGAAAAATAATTGCCACCAATGTTGGTAACGTATGTTTGGTTTAACCCCATAATCCTGCTTTTATTTATTTATTTGTTGACTGTGACCAGAAACAATGCCCTCACAGTCGAGTCGGCTTCACACCTCTGTTAGAGTTGTGTTCGGAAGTATACATCCACTCATCGTGAGGATGAATGTCATCATGGGGCTCTTAATGATTTCTTTGACCTGTTCTTTTCCCAGGTGGAATGATTATACATCTTTAATGACTTTAAAAAAGAAGAATTGGGTGCAGATGGGATGTGCTGTCACAGTTTATGGTTTCTTGGAGCCCAGAAAAAGCTGCTGTGGCAAGAAGTTCATATCCACTCATCACGGGCATGAACGTCAGGGTCATTGGGGGTTTTAATGATTTCTTTCACTTGTTCTTTTTCCAGATTATACATCAAACAAAACTCCAAAATTGAACCTGAATGAAATTTGCAGCGGCCGGTCAACATGGACCAGCCAAATGTCTTCTGGAGAAAAGCTTGATGGTCAAAGAAACAAAATAGCTATTTGGCCACAATGACAAGAGGTATGTTTGGAGGAGTAAAAGTGAGGCTTTGAAACTTAAGAAAACTGTACCAACTGCCAAGCATGGTGGTGGCAGTTATGTTGGCCACTGAGAGATAATGGTCCCTTTTTAGAGACATGCAAAAGCTTCTTCAGGAGCATCATTTACAGCCAGGAGATGCTGCTTGGAGTCCTGTTGCACTTCATTTGTGTTTTCACCTTGCCTTTAACCTTTACCTGCATTCACTTCTTAGGTTTAGGTTAAAACACACCCTTTCACAACTGTAACCCAGCTCGCTGACAAATTGTTGAACTGGGAATTATGGACCACTCTCACTAATGCCTTAAAGTGTCAGGACACAGATACCAAAAGACACTTTGTGGTTAAATGAGCCCTTTCTGCCCTTCCTAATTCATGGCCCTTTTTGAAGTGTGAATCATTGTGCCAAAATTAAATAACAAAAAGCTGAGTTGCAGACTCTAGGATGCAAGCTTACGAGGTAAACTCTCTGTCACCACTGGTTTTGTGAGGTGTAGGAGGCCTTAAAGTAAGAGAGGGCAAGTCAGGTTTACTTTGTTAATATGTTAGTATGAAGTGTTAGTATGATTTATCCATAAGTTGCGCATAAAAGCTGGAAGCAGCCTATAGCTCCTTCTATGCAGATGTTGATAGAATGAGGTGTCCTTGAAGAAAGCCTGGCAATGTTAAAGAAATTCTAAAAAGGGGACAAGGTGACAGGGACGACGGTGCTGCTCCCATCCTAAAAATAGTTTGCTGCTCATCTGTGCTCTTGTTTTGTGTCTATATGCTGTGAGCAGCTAAGTGTGCAAAAAACAGTTTAAAGTAGGGAAGTCTGCCACAGGGAGTATCATGATTGGGTAAAAATGTTAGAAAACGACACATTTCCTGTTTCTAAAGGGCATCCTTCTGCGACCATTATTACAACGTGCTCACACAGCCCATTATTCTCAATAAACACAACCAACTTTGGATTTTTTTCTCACCTAATCCAAGTTTCAAGCTTCTTTTAAACTCCAGCAGCACTGAATAAATTACAGCACAACTTGGTGATGATGAAAGTGACAGCGAATAATAATGCGGGTGACACTTTTACCAAATTGTTGTGTGACTTCTGACAGCAGGAGGGAAAAAAAGCCTTTTTCGTGATTCGTGTGGCAATTTTTTTTTCACTTCAAACCCAAAGCCTTTTGTTCGTTTGATCCTAATCAGCATAACAATACTTCCCCTGCAAAGATAATCTGACAGAGCCTCATTTTAAGAATTATTTTCACGTCCATCTTTGGCCTCTTTCTTTGTGCGCTGCGCTTGACTCTCACTCTACTTCTGTGAGGCTTTTGTTGCACATAAGGTCTTATTAAATTTCCTTCCTGCAGCTTGACTTATAATTACTGTGGGCAGGCTGTACATTGACCTAAATTGCAGCGCTCCTTCTGAGCAGGACACTCATCTTCCTCTGCTCGGTAATTCTCCCGCCTTGTGGCTCCCCTGGTGGCTGGAAAGGCTGATTAGTTTTACATCGTGTTTCCCAGGTATCCTGTTTCCTGATCACTAACATCAAGCATAGAAAAATAGACCAGTTTTTTTATCTGAATGAACTCTGCAATGTGTAACATGTCATTTTCAAAGGGGGTCCTAACCAGTGATGGGAATAACAGCGTTATAAGTAACGGCGTTACTGACGGCATTACTTTTTTCAGTAACGAGTAATCTAACTAATTACTATTTCTATCGTTACAACACTGTTACTGTTACTAACAAGAAAATGCGGTGCGGTCGCTTTACTATTTTTCAACAAACAGACGGTTAAAGCTGTGTTCAGCTTACCGCACCTTATATCAGTTGCACAGTTGAAGTAGCTGTCTACGTAAGTAGTCTGGGCACTACAGCTTTAAGCAGCTGCGCGCGCTCCCGCGGACGGCAATCACTTTCTGGCAGACGATCACTTTTTGCCACAACACCTGTAGCTAAGGGGGCAAAACAATCGATTGAGTGCTGCTGTTTGACTGAGGAAGAATAAAGTAGTCGTGGTAAGCCAATCACACGACCACTTCAAGATGACAAAGCAACAAGGTGATATATACCAGTTTTTAAATTGTGTTGAGAGGCCACGTAAAACCAGAGTCATGATAAACAATATCTACGCGTGTTTTTCCCTGAATAGTTTCATCACGTTTACTGTCTAAGGACAGCGCCAGCAAGCACTCTCTGCTTATGACCAAAAAAAACCGGCCAATTATACCCTGGACCCCAGAGGGTTAAACTTTTTTTTTTCAAAGTAATGCAATAGTTACTTTTCCTAGTAATTAATTACTTTTAGAATCTTGTAACTCAGTTACTAACTCAGTTACTTTTTTGAAGATGTAATTAGTAACTATAATTAATTACTTTTTCAAAGTAACTTGCCCAACACTGATCCTACACTGTTCCAAAAAATAGTCATGTCAAAGTATCTTACTGTATATTTTACAGCTTTGTACTGTTTTTCTAGAATATCATTAAATTTACACAAGTAGACTGTGATGTTACATGTCAAATGTAAAATAACATGACATCACTGTAAATATAGTAAAACACAATTTACTTGTTTTTTAAATATATTTTTTTGTACATATGCATATTTAGATTGTAAAAATACATTCAGAAATGTATCATGATTTCACAAATATTGTCTGTTATTTGAGAGAATGATCTGTTAAATTCAAATGTAATACTATGGAAAAATATATAAAATGATCGAAAATGAATGAGAATAATCAATAATTAAAGGAGTATTTGAATTATAATTTTGCTGAAAATTTCATGTCATCTAGGTCTGATTCAATAATTCAGAGGCAACAAGTGAAAATATAATTAATAGGAATAAAAACTTAAAAAAAACATATAAAACATTGCACGGCCACGCTGTGCTAATTATATATTTCAAAAAATAAATGTAGAGGTAGGAATTGCAATTAATATAAATCTCAAAGTATTCACAACATTCCTGAACAGAAACAGGCCTCTGCACCTGGGGTGAGGGTGTGGCCATGAAAACAATGTGACATGCCATTGGATGTTGGGACACATAATAACATGACGCTAAGCATCAGCCAATGAATGTGAACTAACAACCACAAGGTCGCGGGTATGGCTGCACTAAAAAAAAAATCCTAATATAAAAGTATTTTACTGTGCATTTTACAGTTTTGTTCTGTTCTTCTAGAATATCATTAAAGTTACGTAAATAGACTGTGACTTCACATTTCAAATGTAAATTAACATTAAATCACTGTAATGTAATAAAACATAATTTTCATATTTATTAAATGTATTTGTCTGGTCTGAGGGACCAGACAAAGAGCGATTCAGAAGACCCGTATGAAAAGAACATCGAGGGAACAGTTTACCCTGCCCGGGATAGGGTTACCGGGGCCCCGCCCTGGAGCCAGGCCCGGGAGGGTGCCCGAGGGCGGCGTCTGGTGGCCGGGCCTTAGTCCATGGGGCCCGGCCGGGCACAGCCCGAAGAGGAGACATGGGCCCATCCTCCCGCAGGCCCACCACCCGCAGGGAGGCGCCATAGGGGTCGGGTGCAATGTGTCGGGCGGCGGCCAGGAGCGGAGGCCCTGGCGGACCGATCCCGGCTGCCAAGACTGGCAATAGGGACATGGAATGTCACCTCTCTGGTGGGGAAGGAGCCTGAGTTAGTGCGTGAGGTTGAGAAGTACCGGCTAGATATAGTCGGGCTCACCTCACGCATGGCTTGGGCTCTGGAACTAGTCTCCTGGAGAGGGGCTGGACTCTGTCTCAGTCTGGAGTTGCCCCTGGTGAGGCGGCGGGCTGGGGTGGGTATTCTAATATCCCCGGCTTGCTGCCGGTACGTTGGGGTTTTTCCCAGTGGATGAGAGGGTTTGTTCCCTGCGCCTCAGGGTCGGGGAACGGGTCCTGACTGTCATCTGCGCTTATGCGCCCGAGTAGCAGTTCAGAGTACCCAGCCTTCTTAGAGTCCCTGGGGGTGCTGGAAGGTGCCCCACCTGGAGACTCTGTTGTCCTACTGGGAGACTTCAATGCTCACGTGGGTAACGACAGCGAGACCTGAGGGGCGTGATTGGGAGGAACGGCCTCCCTGATCTGAACCCAGTGGTGTTTTGTTATTGGACTTCTGTGCAAATCACAGTTTGGCCATAACGAACACCTTGTTCGAACATAAGAGTGTCCATAAGTGCACGTGGCACCAGGATGCTCTAGGCCGCAGGTCGATGATCGATTTTGTAATCGTATCACCAGACTTGCGACCATATGTTCTGGACACTCGGGTAAAGAGAGGGGCTGAGCTGTCAACTGATCACCACCTGGTGGTGAGTTGGATCAGGTGGCGGGGAGGACGCTGGACAGACCCGGTGCACCTAAACGCGTGAGTGAGGGTGTGCTGGGGCGTCTAGCAGAGGCCCCAGTCCGCGAGATCTTCAACGCACACCTCCGGCAGAGCTTCAACAACATTCCGAGGGAGCGGGGACATTGAGTCCGAATGGACCATGTTCAGCGTCTCCATTGCCAACTGCTGCATTGAGCTGCGGCCGCAAGGTGGTTGGTGCCTGCCGTGGTGGTAATCCCGAACCAAATGGTGGACACCAGAGGTGAAGGGAGCCACCAGGCTGAAGAAGGAGTCCTATCGGGCTTGGTTAGCCTGTGGGACTCCAGAGGCAGCTGACAGGTATCGACAGGCCAAGCGGAATGCGGCTCGGGCAGTGGCTGAAGCAAAAACTCGGGTGTGGGAGGAGTTCGAGAGGCCATGGAAAAAGACTTTCGGACTGCCTCGAAGAGATTCTGGCAAACCGTCAGGCGTCTCAGGAGGGGAAAGCGGTGCTCTACCTGCACTGTGTATAGTGCTGGCGGTGCGCTGCTGGCGTCGACTGAGAAAATTGTCAGGCGGTGGAAGGAATACTGAGGACCTCCTTAATCCCACTGACACGTCTTCCGAGGAGGAAGCAGAGTCTGGGGATGAGGGAATGACCCGCCAATTTCTGGGGTCGAGGTCACTGAGGCAGTTAAACAACTCCTCGGTGGCAGAGCCCTGGTGTTGATGAGGTCCGCCCGAGTTCCTGAAGGCTCTGGACGTTGTAGGGCTGTCCTGGTTGACACGCCTCTACAATGTTGCGTGGAGATCAGGGGCAGTACCCTGGACTGGCAGACCGGGTGGTGGTCCCCATCTTTAAGAGGGGAGACCGGAGGGTGTGTTCCAACTACAGGGGATCACACTCCTCAGCCTCCCTGGGAAAGTCTATGCCAGGGTGCTGGAAAGGAGAGTTCGTCCGTTAGTCGAACCTCGGATACAGGAGGAACAATGCGGTTTTCGTCCTGGTCGCGGAACACTGGACCAGCTCTTTATCCTCTCGAGGATACTTGAGGGTGCATGGGAGTTTGCCCAACCAGTCTACATGTGTTTTGTGGACTTGGAGAAGGCATTCGACCGTGTCCCTCGGGGTGTCCTGTGGGAGGTGTTGCGGGAGTATGGGGTGTCTGGCCCACTGCTACGGGCCATTCGATCCCTATACAACCGTTGTAAGAGTTTGGTTCGCATTGCCGGCAATAAGTCGGACTTGTTTCCGGTGAGTGATGGGCTCCGCCAGGGCTGCCCTTTATCACCGATTCTGTTCATAATTTTATGGACAGGATTTCTAGGCGCAGCCAAGTGGCGGAGGGCTTCCACTTCGGTGGCCTCAGAATCTCATCTCTGCTTTTTGCGGATGATGTGGTTCTGATGGCTTCATCGGTGGGGGCCTCCAGCTCGCACTGGAACGGTTCGCAGCCGAGTGTGAAGCAGCAGGAATGAGGATCAGCACCTCCAAATCTGAGGCCATGGTTCTCAGCCGGAAAAGGGTGGAGTGCCCACTCCCGGGTCGGGATGAGTTCCTGCCCCAAGTGGAGGAGTTCAAGTATCTCGGGGTCTTGTTCGCGAGTGATGGGAGAAGGGAGCCGGAGATCGACAGGCGGATTGGTGCTGCGGCTGCAGTGATGCGGACGCTGCACCGGTCCGTCGTGGTGAAGAGGGAGCTGAGTGTAAAAGCGAAGCTCTCAATTTACCGGTCGATCTACGTCCCGACCCTCACCTATGGCCACGAGCTGTGGGTAGTGACCGAAAGAACGAGATCGCGGATACAAGCGGCAGAAATGAGCTTCCTCCGAAGGGTGGCTGGCCTCTCCCTTAGAGATAGGGTGAGAAGTTCGGCCATCCGGGAGGGGCTCAGAGTAGAGCCGCTGCTCCTCCACATCGAAAGGAGCCAGTTGAGGTGGTTCGGGCATCTGACAAGGATGCCCCCTGGGCGCCTCCTGGGTGAGGTGTTCCGGGCATGTCCCACCGGGAGGAGGCCCCGGGCAGACCCAGGGACGCGCTGGAGAGATTATATCTCTCGGCTGGCCTGGGAACGCCTTGGTGTTCCCCCGGATGAGCTGGAGGAGGTGGCTGGGGAGAGGGAGGTCTGGGCTTCTCTGCTTAGGCTGCTGCCCCCGCGACCCGACTTCGGATAAAGCGGATGAGGATGGATGGATAAATGTATCTGTCTGTGCATATGCATATTTAGATTGTAAAAATACATTCACAAATGTATCATGATTTCACAAATATCTGTCCGTTATTTGAAAGATTGAACTGTTAAATTCAAATGTAATGCTATGGAAAAGTATATAACATGATATAAGCTTGTGTTACATCACATAAGTATTATTATCATTGCTGTTTAGGACGATCGTGGCTCAAGAGTTGGCAGTTCGCCTTATGATCAAAAGGTTGCCGGTTCGAGCCCCGGCTCGGACACTCTCGGTCGTTGTGTCCTTGATCAAGACACTTCACCTACTGGTGATGACCAGAGGGTGTGATATAGCAGTCTCGCCTCTATCAGTCTGTCCCAGGGCATGCAATCCATTATTATTTAAACCAACTGTTAACTGTATATTTCTGTACATTTAAATGGTAAATGGTAAATGGCCTGTATTTATATAGCGCTTTTAAATATAGCACATTTAAGTATTATTATTCATATTGCCACATTCATTGACCTTGTTTATAGGTAATTTCATTGTTTAATCACGTTAAAATGTTCCTAATTTAATGTCTAAAAGCACTTGGAAAGGGCAGAATCCCATGTAAAATTAGCGCAACAAACTCTATTTTCATTGCTGAAAATAACTGTATTTTTATGAGAAAGTTATTTTCTGTTATTTTACGGTAGCATTTTGGCGCCCCAGCTGCTGGAATATTACCGTTTTTTTAAGATGTTTTTTTTTAACAGTGTAACATACATTTTTACAAACATAACTTTATTATAACAGAGCTAAGACAAAACAAATGACAATAAACTGACTTTACAAGACCTACAAAATAAAAGAACACCAAAGCAAAGGTTTTGTTATATAGTCATTTAAAAAAATAATGAATGAAAACACTAATATGAGCTGCCACTCAGTGTTACACCAGAAAAAAATAAATAAACCACCTGGTAAATTTAACTCATCTCAATCAGAGAGAAACATAAAAGCCTGCCTCAAGTGGACATTAGAGGAACTGTAGCTCAGAGAGTCAGAGGCCACTGGTGTTTACCATGTAAAACAGCAGCAGGTCTGTGACAAAGTAAGATGTTAGCCTCACAATTATAATAAATTTAACCAAAAAAGCCATATTGAATATTTTTTTCTGACAAATAATTAACATTAAAATAGTTCATAGAAGCAAGAGAGCCTGTAACTGCAGAAGGCAAACAAAAATACCAATTACACTTATTTATTATGATCTCACATGTGTATTATTAGCATAAAAATCAAGGTTTTGTATTTTAAGTTCAGAGTTTACGTCTCTCGTTTCAGATTCAGGTGATGCTGGAGGGAAACGTGTTTCTGATCATTTAGAAATCCTCTAACAGACGCTCTCACTTCCCTCCGGACAAACTAGAAAACCAAGCTGACCTCTAAGTTCTCCGCGGCCTTCAGTGTTTTTGTTCTGAGATTTCACCTCTGTGCATTTGTTCTTCTTAGTCCCTGCTTCATTAAATTACCCAGACACTACCATTTATTCTGCCAGATTACTTTTAAATTTGTAATTTCACCTCTTTCCAATTAATAATGATGAGGTGGCTTCTGCACAGCAGCCAAAGACTCGTGTTGATCTGAAATTGAGCACTGCGTTATAATGATGTTTCATGCAGGTGAAGCAGGACACAAAAAAACAAGCTTTCATTAATCTCTCTTTATCTGTGCTGAGAAATTAAACAGCTATCTTATTTGTATTCTTCTCTGTTCTTTTTCTCTCTTTGTTCCTTTCCGCTTTATTTATTTTTTTAACATTTTGCCATAAAGACACGAACACTGATGAGCCTGTAAAAAGGTGAAATCTCTTTGGCTTGGGCCTAAAAATGAAACATCCAGCAGCTCATCTCAGTGTTCAAGGACTCACAATGTGAGAAATAAAGCAGCAGCATTTCTTTATGCTGCAGTATTCAGTCAGGAAGAGGAAGAGGGTATCTGATGGGCCCTAAAAGGTTTAGGAACTGAATCCAAATTAAAACCCCCTAAAAGCCTCATTGAAAAGACCCAATTTTTTTTTCATCCAGGGACTGAATTAAGGAAGAAAGTAAATGCCATGAGGCCACAAGCTGTTATATTCCTCATTTTTCTCCTGCAGCAGTCTTACAATCATTTTCACCCATCATTACAGGTGTATAATACGCTTTGGGCTCTTGTTCACTATGTAGTGGACAGTTTGTACTTGCAGCAGTGATGCTGTTCTGGAAAAAATCCTCTAAATTAGGATTTTTCTAAATTCGAAGTTATTCCTCTTGTAATTTCACCAGTGAAGATGCTGTGTTCTCATCCTGGCTCAGAGTTTCTATGAATGCATCAGGAAGACAGTATTGGTAGCATGAGACCTTGCAGAGGTTACACAGGTAGTCCAAGTCCTCCAGGATGGCACATGTGTGTCTCCCAGTTTTAAAAGCAAGAAGGATATTACAGGAGACATGCAGTTATTCTAGGAGAGCTACAGAGGGCCATAGAAGGCTCTTAACCCATCAACGGGACCAACACCTGCTCCTCTGTTCAAGGAGGAACAGGATGAGCACTGCCAGAGCTTTGAAATGACCTCCAGGAGGCCACTGGTGTGAATGCCTCTTACCAAACAATTAGAAACAGACTACATGAAGATGGCCTGAGAGCATGACGTCCTCTAGTGCAGCGGTCCCCAACCTTTTTTGCGCCATGGACCGGTTTGTGCCCGACAATATTTTCACGGACCGGCCTTTAAGGTGTCGCGGATAAATACAACAAAATAAAACTACTACCGGTACCGAAAAAAAGAAGATTTATTCATAACACACGTGAAAAGACCCAGGAAAACCAAGTTAACGATAAAAACGATAACAGAATAACGTTAAAAATTTATAAAAAACCCTGAAAACCATACATTTCACGCTTGAGCCTCAACTCTCGCGGCCCGGTACCGGTCCGAGGCCCGGGGGTTGGGGACCGCTGCTCCAGTGGGCTCTGTGCCATCTCCCCACCGGTTCACCCTGAACACTTGTGACAGACGTGAAATATTTTGGAGAAGGTGTGGAGAACCTCATTATGCCTGTAACGTTCTTTAGCACCACCAGTTTCAGAATCAGAATCAGAATCACAAGACTTTATTTATCCCCAAGGGGCACTTAACAAACAACCGAGCAGCATACGTTGAGGATAAGGACAATGTAGGTTTCCTGCGAATGGAGCCTTAGCTTGACGCTCCGCTTAGTCCCTCTTTCCATATCCAAAAAAAAAAACAACAACAGTCCTTGATAGTTTCTCAATATTTACTTCAAAAGTCCAAACAGGTACACAGCAACAGAATTCCAAATTATGAAAACTTACAAAGCTCAATTCAAAATGGATGAAGAGAGATTGCGAGGTCAAAAAACCATGTGGCTCCACTGTCCTCTCGCCCAACTTCCTGTTTTTTCTGCACTATCAAAATAAAAGCATGCATTTCAAATTAAACTGCATGTAGGCTCCTACATTACCGGCCCCTAATTGTTATCAATGTCTTTGAAACAATTACTCCAAAATCTTTAACTTAAATTAAAAGGTCTATGGCTACATTACTTAATTGAACTTCAACTATCTTAAAGAAATCTTCTTTCACTTTCCTCCACTCAGAGGAAACTAGTTCTTGACTTTCGAAGAGTGCATCAATTATCTTCGGCTTCTTGCAAAAGGCACAGCTTTGTAACTGGTCGACAAAGCTCATTGGTCTTGGTCTTTACTTTCACCTGACGCACCAGACCTTTCTGGTCAGGAAAGATCTCTACGATTCTTCCTAGTGGCCATGAATTTCTGGGTGCTGTGTCATCTACGATCAGCACAACATCACCAACATGGAAATTTCTCTTAGGTGTAGTCCATCGTTGACGCTCTTGGAGCTGCATGAGGTATTCCTTGCACCAGCGTTTCCAAAAAATGTCTGCAAGATATTGGATTTGTCTCCACCTGCGATTTACATATTGGGCATCCTTGCTGAAGATTCCTGGGGGTAATTCTGGTTTAACCTTCAATAACAGGAGATGGTTGGGTGTTAAAGCCTCCAGGTCATTGGGATCAGAAGATTCCTTTGTAATAGGCCTGCTGTTTATAATAGCCTCAGCTTCACACAGCAAGGTGTGGAGACCTTCTTCATCCAACAGTTGTTCTTTTACTGTGACGTTTAGAATTTTTCTCACTGAGCGGATGAGTCTTTCCCAGCTTCCTCCATGGTGAGATCCCGCTGGTGGAGTGAAATGCCATTGGATCCCCCTTTGCTGCAATGATTTTACGATCATACTGGAGTTCCATTCTTTAATTGCTTTCTTTAACTCACTGTTAGCTGATCGGAAGTTGGTTCCATTATCCGAGTACATCTCTTTAACTTGTCCTCTTCTGGCAAGGAATCTTCTGATGGCGTTGAGACACGCATCAGTGTCAAGCGAAGATGCAACCTCCAGATGTACAGCTCTTGTGGTAAGACATGTGAAAATGACACCATATCTCTTTACTTGACTTCTTCCCCTTTTTACCAGGAATGGACCAAAGTAGTCAACACCTACTTTGGTGAACGGCGGGTCATCAGGCAGGATCCTGCATTTTGGTAAATCTGCCATTATTTGTTTGCCAGTACTTCCGTGTAGCCTTTTACAGGTGACACATTTTGACAAGAACCTTCTAATGGCTCCATTTGCTCCAGGGATCCAGAATTTTTGACGCAGATGAGCCAACATGTGATTCCGTCCAGCGTGAGCTGTAACATCATGGATATGTCTCAACACAAGCTGTGTGATATGTGACTCTTTTGGCAAGATGACTTGCTGCTTAGCATCATCTGGCATCGCTGCTCGACTCAACCTTCCTCCAACTCTTATGACTCCATCTTGCAGTACTGGAGTCAACTTGTAGAGAGAGCTACTTTTCTTCACCCTTTCATGTTCTTTCAGCATTGCCAAGTCCTGTTCAAAACTTTGCTTCTGACAGTACTTTACAATTTCCATTTCTGCTTCAGCCAAATCATCACAGGTTAGATTTTTTCCCTTGAAAGTTTTCTTGAATTGGCTCATCCTGATTTCCTCACTCATTGTGCTTGCTTCTTTTCTCTTTGCTATTAATTCCTTAAGCAAACTCTTCAGTTTCATGAACCAGGCTACAGCACGCTTTAGCTTTGTCCAGGATGAGTAGTGATTCATAAGCTGGTCTACTGAGCCTTTGAGCCTTTGCATCTGAATGACATGTGTCTGAGCTTCTCTTTTGACCTCTAAGTCATCAAAATCCAGCATTCTGGGATCTGGATTTTTGGGCCACTGATCTTCTGAGCAGAATAGGAAACTTGGTCCCGAAAGCCAATTGCCACATTTTAAGAATGCTGCAACAGTCTGTCCTCTAGAGACATGATCTGCTGGGTTCAAAGTGGTATTGACATATCTCCACTGCCGAATGTGAGAATGGCTCAAGATTACTGAGATCCTGTTAGAAACAAAGGTCTTGAATCTTGTGCCTTCACTATTCAAGTACTTTAGCACAGCCGTGCTATCTGTCCAAAAAACAGATTCATGCAGTTCTACTTCTAGTTCCTTCTTTAGAAGTTTATCCATCTTCACTGCAACTGTTGCGGCAATCAATTCCATTCGTGGGATGGTTGGACACTTTAAAGGTGCAACCCTTGCCTTTGCCATTACCAAGGTGGACTGAGTCTCGCCACTTGCATTGCGCAGCAACAGGTAGCTTGCTGTTCCATAAGCGTCTTCGCTTGCGTCAGCAAAATGATGCAGCTGCGCAAAGACTGGTGCACCGAAATGCTTTGACTTAATGCTCCTGTCAACTCCAAAGTCGTCAAGCCTTTGCAAATCTGCAACCCACTTATTCCAGCTCTTAATGACATCCTCTGGTAGGGGTTCATCCCAGCCGTATTTCCTCCGACATAAATCGTGCAAGATTTTTTTTGCACACAGAATCACCGGAGCAACGAATCCCAGTGGATCAAAGATGGAGCTGAGAAGGGAAAGCAGTCCTCTTCTAGTGTTCGGTCTGTCTTTAAGGTTGATCTTGAATTTGAACTGATCCGATTCAGCACACCACTGGATTCCCAATGCTCTTTCCATCGGCAAATTACTCTCGTCCAGATTCAGAACTTTAAATCCTTGTGCTCTTTCTTCATCAGGAATTGAGTTGAGCAACTTTCTGCTGTTGCTTGACCATTTTGTTAGTCGAAATCCGCCTTTTGCCAACATGTTCCTCAAGTCAGAACACAAGTTGATTGCTGCATCTTCCTCTGCAATTGACTTAAGACAGTCGTCCACATAAAAATTTTTCTTGACTGTCCTTGCAGCTTCTTGACCAAATTCCCTTTCGAAATCAGTAGCGCATTTCTGAAGTGCAAAAGATGCAACACTTGGCGAAGAGGTGGCACCAAAGATGTGGACCAACATTTTGTGTTCTGCAAGCTTCTCTTTGTAATTCCCATCAGGCCACCAAAGAAACCTGAGGAGATCCGTATCTTCTTTGCTGACTCTGACCTGGTGGAACATGGCCTCCACGTCAGCCATTACTGCCACAGTATCCTGTCGAAACCTCAGGAGGACTCCCACCAGTGAGCTTGTCAAATCCGGTCCCTGCAAGAGATGCTGGTTCAGCGATGTTCCTTGAAAGCTTGCCCCACAGTCGAAGACAACACGTAACTTTTGCTTGACTGGATGTCTGACTCCATGATGAGGCAAATACCATGTTCGTCCCTCCATTGACTTACATTCAGCATTGTTCATTTTGATCGCATAACCCCTTTTTAGGATATCATCCATATATGCAACATATTCCTCGTAAAACTTGACATCTCTGGTGAATCTTTTCTGTAAGTTCAGCGCACGTTGCATTGCAACTTCTCTGTTGTTTGGCAAGCACAGTGTCTTGTTTCTCACTGGAAGACAAATACTATAATGGCCATCCTCCAGTTTTGCAGACTGAGACACCATGTTCAGAAACTGGCGATCTTCCTTGGACATTTCAAGACTTTCATCTCGTCCCGCATCAGGAAAGTCCTGCTTAAACTGTAGCTGCCAGAGCTCTTCCAACCTGGCTACTGATATCCTATTCACAGTCACTTGTGCCAATCTGTTTCTCCCACTCACGTCGCCTCCACTCGTAAGTGGTCCATTTACTGTCCAACCTAATATTGTTCTCACTGCGTAGGGTCCATTGTCCACGCTGTTTACCACCTTAAGCGGTTCCATGGCTTTGGGAACATTCACTCCTATGAGTAATCCAACATCCGCTTGGATAGTGGGAAGTTTCACTTCCGTCAGGTGAGACCACCTGTCAACATCCTCCTGGCATGGGATATTGTTTTTACTTACAGGAATGTGGTTTTGTGCATACACCTCTGAAAGTTTAATAAACTGGCTACCATCCAGACTACTGACTTCCAGTCCAGTCACAATGCAGGTGTTCACAACGGATTCATTTCCCATCGTTCGGAGTGAGATTTTCGTAGTTCGTCCGTTCAGGTTCAGTTGTTTTATCAGTGACTCTGTCACAAAGGTGGCTGAGCTGCCTTGATCTAAGAATGCATATGTTGTTACTGTCTTGGTTCCTTTCTGGGCCTTGACACGTACTGGAACGATTGGAAGAATACAATCTTCCTTACCGGCCCCAGTCATGCTGAAAGTTGCTGTTGTTTGTACAAGAGCACTTGATACAAACTGTTGAGCAGTCTCCCTTGTTGTTTCTTCTTGTGAGTCCCTATTGGTGATGTGCAGCAGGGTAGGATGCAGTCGAGAGCATTCTTGACAATGGAGCTTGTCTTTGCAGCTGCTACTCATGTGACCATGTTTCAAACAGGCGAAACACAGTCCTATGCTTCTCAAAAACTCAATCTTGTCCTTATGAGGCTTGTCCTTGAGCTTTCTGCAGATTTGTAGGTTGTGTTGCTCGCCCTTGCAATAAACACAAGGTTTGCTGCTTGAATCCACTGGGACAGTCCGTGTTTTTGATGTCACTTGTTTGGCACTTTCTGTCTTGTTTTCCATTTGAGGGTCAGTGATGGCTGTTGTAAACACTTTCTTTGGTTTGAATGTCTCTGGGTATTGTGGCTTTGCTCTTTGTCTGAATGAGTCCTTCATACCTGTAGTAGCTTCCCTTATATTTCCATAAAGTGGGTGTAGCACGTACCTAACTTGCTGATTGATAAAGTTGACAAAATCCTTGAACATAACTCTTTTCTTCCTTTTGTCTTGCAGGTCACAAGCATACTTTCGCCACGATTCTTTAAGTTTGTAAGGAAGCTTGTTAGCTAATGCCCTTAGGTTAGACGTATTATCCAAGTCTTCCATGTAGTTAACATCTGTCATTGCATTGTAGCAGCCAGTGAGAAACAATGCAAAGGACTGTAGTGCAGTGCCATCTTCTGGCTTAATTGTCTGCCAATCTAAGGCCTCTTTTATGTAGGCTTCAGCAATCTTAAAGTCATCTCCAAAAAACTCTTTGAGCATTTGTTTCGCCTTTGTATAACCCACTGAAGGTTCCATGTGGATGCAACTTTTAACCAACTCATGGGGTTGTCCACTCGTGTACTGCAGCAAATACTGTAGACGATCACGATTATTATCAGTACGGCTTTCAATTCCATGTTCAATGGAACCGATAAAAGAGTTGTATTCAAGTGGATCTCCGTTGAAAGTTGGAATGGAAATGTCAGGTAATAGAGATGCCTTGTGATTCTTTACCAGGTACTCAGTGACGTTAACTTGCTGAGAAATGGCTTGACACAAACTATCGAGCCCAGGTTCACCAGCCCTTTGAGTGTTTGGCGCAGGCACTGTCCTTTCCTGCATTGGTGTCTGCACGTCGTCGTCGTTGTAGGGTGCAGATGAGACATAATGCAAAGTTGGGTGGAATGTGGTTTTAATCTCAGTTTTGCCATTCTGATCATCATCTGCAAAAATGCTCATGTCTGGCTGTGTATCTTCATATTTTTGCAAAACTTCCAGTTTTGCATCTGACTCAGCAAGGGCAGTCTGCATTGCATGCATTTCCTTTTTAGCCTTTATTGCAGCCTCTCTTTGTTTTTCTTCTGCCTGCAATTGAGCCTCCTTTCCTTTCATTTCTGCATACCAATCTGCTTCTTCCTTTTCTATTGCCAAACTCTTCTCCAGAGCTGCAGCCTTTGCCTTTAATGCAGCACGCTCCATTTCTACCTTTAATCTAATAGAGGAAGATGTAGAGGAAAGGCTTCCACGTTGTGATCCAGATCTACTGGAGTGTTTGCTTGCCGACTTTGATAATATGGACCTATTATCTGCTTGCTTTCCTATGTCATCCTCTCTGTTCTGTTCAGAGCGTTTCATGACTTCATTCATCCACCCTTCACATTTCCAAAAGAAATCATTCAGGGACTTGTTCTTTGGATCAAACCAACTATTTTGATCTTCCAAAAACTCATCTTCACTCATAAGTTGTTGCAGTTCAGAATTTAGGCTAGTAAAGTCTTGCTGCAAAGAGCTAAAATCAACTCGTAATTTATTTTTAACGAGGTCAACATTTGCATCATCTTCCATTAGTTGCTCAATTTCTTTTTTCATGCCTGTTAATTGGGAGAGCTTATGTTTACGTGCATTGACATTTCTAGTCTTGCAGTCTTCCACAGCCTTCTCAGTCATTTTTACAATCCTTTTTCCACTGTTTTGTTCATCCATGGCAGCAAAATTCCAAACTCAATCAATACACATGCACCTCAGCAAATTGAAAAAAGGGCAAGGCAATTTAAAACTTACTGTTTTCCATCTTCAGTTTTTCCTCAGTTCGGTATTTCCTGCCTTCTTTGTAGTCAGGCGTTTTCAAACTCCATTAATCCGTGAAGAGCTGGTTTTTTGACTAATGTAGGTTTCCTGCGAATGGAGCCTTAGCTTGACGCTCCGCTTAGTCCCTCTTTCCATATCCAAAAAAAAAACCAACAACAGTCCTTGATAGTTTCTCAATATTTACTTCAAAAGTCCAAACAGGTACACAGCAACAGAATTCCAAATTATGAAAACTTACAAAGCTCAATTCAAAATGGATGAAGAGAGATTGCGAGGTCAAAAAACCATGTGGCTCCACTGTCCTCTCGCCCAACTTCCTGTTTTTTCTGCACTATCAAAATAAAAGCATGCATTTCAAATTAAACTGCATGTAGGCTCCTACAGACAATAAGAACAGGCAATAGGAGTGAAATAATAAATACACCGAATATACAATAGTTTGGTAGTGGGTCAGTGATGGTCTGGGGAGGAATATCGATGGAGGGATGCACAGACTTCTAAAAGCTACAATCTCAATGCAGACTTTGACTTTTCCCACAGAACACCAGTTAGGAACCACTGCCTTCAAATATACCCTGGTTTATCATCCTTCTGGCTCTAATGGGACCACGATTTCCTAAAAGAACATCATATTTTATGTAATAAAACTTGAAACTGGTGACCGAGACCATACAATCCTCAAGAAAGTGTTTGTTGAGGCCACGGATTAAGTGAGCAATAAGGTCATCAGACTTAATGTTGTATCCAGAGGACTCAGTCTGAATGTGGGTTTAGGGTGCTGATAGCGTCTGTGTAAGCAACATGTGGTTCGTGCTACACTGTCAGATACTTTGGGTTTGGGTTTCAGGATTGGAATAAGGGGTTGAAAGGACCACTCAAGCAAAAATGAACTTCAGCTGTGCGTAAAACCATCTGAGTCAGAGCAGAAAAAGGCCCAGTCCAAACTAGAGGCTGAGCTAAAAGAGAAAGCAGCTAATGTGAAGCAAAACATAGATGAAGCACAAAGAGTATTCTGTAGAGCGGAGGATGATTGACTGGGTGGCGTTTTTATGATTTTAGCTTTTGTTATTAAGCCACTTGCTTCACGCAATAAACTGTTGACATGTAAATTAAATTTTTTATTGATTTATTTTTACTGTGTGTACACTCACAGACTCTAAACCTAATCAGAACTGTGTGATTGACATTTTGGGCGAAGCACCACCAAAGAAACAACCACTGGCCGTCCAAACTGATCCCTGAAATGAAAGCCCATATCTGAGTGCTGAAAGCAGACCGAAATCAATCTTCAGCTGCTGTCACTAACCCACACAACCTTTTGGCTTCATGAAATCAAACAGAATGGAGGATTCCCAACCTCATTACAACTGCTCTGGTCTCCTCTCAGCCAGAGCCCTCTGCACAGAGATGAAGCCACACTGACGAGGGAATCCAGAATCCCCAGCCATGCCGAGAAGGGCGAAAGCAGCACATTTAGCCTCTCTGCATCCACCAGTTTGTCTCTGTAAGGAATAAGTATAGATATACACATCCTCTCTGTAAACAAATAAACTCACATGAAAGAAAAAAAAAAAAAGAACAAACCAAAACGCACTTCTGAGGCCACATCTCAACCTCACGTCTCAAACGTTAGCTTAGCTGTTTAACCTTAGCTTACGGTGCCATCTTTGTTTCCATTTGGAAAAAAAACAGCAAAAACTGACTTCAAAGTATTTTAGCAGTTCTCTTACTTTACCTTGGGAAAATATCAGACTGGGATTCAAGCTAACGTTAGCTTAAATCCACAGCTTGCTAATGTACAGACGTGCAGATTTTAACTTTATTTGTAACAGTTTTTACTTCAAACCGTGCGCTGGGATCTGATTCTGAACATTTTCAGTATCAATAAAACCGATGATAAATTTCTCTGGTATCTGAAAGCCTTTTTTTCCATCACTGAAATGTCAAAAAAATAGCCAATAATGTCAGATGAAAATGTCACCTCTTGTACTGTTGGCAAATATCCTGTGAGTTCAAAAATATTCAACTTCATTTGTTATTTATGAGAAAGAAAAGCATAAAATCCTCCAATCTGAGCAGCTGGCGCCTCTCAAAGTAAAGCTGAGCCTTAAAACGGTGTCAGTAATCTCCTCTGTTGTCAGGGGTCGTGTGCGGAGGCGAGGGAGAGATGACCCACACGCAGGACTCTTGGTGCAGAATGAGGAGGTTTATTGGAAACGGAGACCAAAGATGACAGGATGGCTGGCTGAACTTAATGGACTGGTAGACTAGCTGGCTTACTGAACTGAACACGCGACAGGAACAACATTACAGGAACATCAATGACACGACACTGGACTGGTTGAACTGAGGAACATAAATACACAGGCTGAGTGAGGAGTGATTAGAAACTGGTGAGTACACAGCTGAACATAATAAACTAATGATAAATGGGAGGAGGACTGAACATAATGCACATGGACCAAGGTTAACACAACAAAACAGGAAGTGAAACAGACAGAATATAAACAGTGAACATGAACTAAGAATACCGGGTCAACGACCCAGAAACCCTGACAGTACCCCCCCCTTCAAAGGCCGGCACCCGACGGCCAAAAGAACGAAAAACCAGAACAGGGAGGGCGGAGGGGGCCCAGGACGGAGGGACGGAGTCCAAAACAAAAACAGTTCAGGCGGGCGGCCGCGAGGAAGACGGCGGCGGCCGCTGAGCAGGTCCGGTGGGCAGCCGTGAGGAAGACGGCGGCGGCCGCTGAGCAGGTCCGGTGGGCGGCCGCGAGGAAGACGGCGGCGGCCGCTGAGCAGGTCCGGTGGGCGGCCACGCCGGCGTTGACGTCCAGAACGTGGCTTGGGCGACGGCGTGGCAGCCGCAGGGCCAGGCGAGGCAGAGGGTGAGGCCGAGGCCGGGCCAGGCGAGGCAGAGGGTGAGGCCGAGGCCGGGCCAGGCGAGGCAGAGGGTGAGGCCGAGGCCGGGCCAGGCGAGGCGCGGAGGCCCCTGGCTGAGGAACGGCCGGGCCAGCGGGCGCGGAGGCCCCTGGCTGAGGAACGGCCGGGCCAGCAGGCGCGGAGGCCCCTGGCTGAGGAACGGCCGGGCCAGCGGGCGCGGAGGCCCCTGGCTGCAGACCAGGAGAGCTCACAGCTGGCTCTGGGTGCTGTGGCTGCAGGTCCGGGAACTGGAGTGGGTAGTGAATGAGTGACTGGACTACAGAAGGTTGGGCGACAGAAGGCTGGACGACAGACTGAACTGACTGGAGGACAGGAGCAGGTGACTGAGCTACAGGGGACTGGAGAACGAGAGCAGGTGACTGAGCTACAGGGGACTGGAGGACGAGAGCAGGTGACTGAGCTACAGGGGACTGGAGGACGAGAGCAGGTGACTGAGCTACAGGGGACTGGAGGACGAGAGCAGGTGACTGAGCTACAGGGGACTGGAGGACGAGAGCAGGTGACTGAGCTACAGGGGACTGGAGGACGAGAGCAGGTGACTGAGCTACAGGGGACTGGAGGACGAGAGCAGGTGACTGAGCTACAGGGGACTGGACGACGAGAGCAGGTGACTGAACAGCAGGGGACTGGACGACGAGGGCTGGAGGCTGAACAGCAGGAGAGGGAGCTGACTGGGCTGGAGGCTGAACAGCAGGAGAGGGAGCTGACTGGGCTGGAGGCTGAACAGCAGGAGAGGGAGCTGACTGGGCTGGAGGCTGAACAGCAGGAGAGGGAGCTGACTGGGCTGGAGGCTGAACAGCAGGAGAGGGAGCTGACTGGGCTGGAGGCTGAACAGCAGGAGAGGGAGCTGACTGGGCTGGAGGCTGAACAGCAGGAGAGGGAGCTGACTGGGCTGGAGGCTGAACAGCAGGAGAGGGAGCTGACTGGGCTGGAGGCTGAACAGCAGGAGAGGGAGCTGACTGGGCTGGAGGCTGAACAGCAGGTGAGTGAACTGACTGGGCTGGAAGCTGAACAGCAGGTGAGTGAACTGACTGGGCTGGAAGCTGAACAGCAGGTGAGTGAACTGACTGGGCTGGAAGCTGAACAGCAGGTGAGTGAACTGACTGGAGTGGGGATGCTAAGGGATGAATAGAGGTGGGTGAGGCTGACGACGGAGCTGTGGTTGATGTGGCTGGTGGTTGAGCTATAGACTGTGCTAGTGAGGGAGATAAAGCTATAGCCTGGGCTAGTAAAGCTGGTGCCTGAGCAGGAGAAACCTCAGCTAGCTTAACCAGTGATAATGCGAGGGCGTGAAAGGCTGGATCAGGAGGTGGATGAGGAGGTGAAGTAGCAGATGGAGAGGCTAGCTCTTCCGAGACTCTAGGGAGGTCAGGCTGGGTTCTAGCTGCCTTCAGCCTAGGCGCTGGGACAGGCACGGGAGGTGGCTGGACACCAGTCACCCCCACCCGAGAAACAGGAGCGGGTGTGGAGGTAGACTGGGTCGCAGCTGCCCTCCTCCTGGGAGCTGGCACAGGTGTGGGTGTAGGCTGGCTGATAGGAGTGGAAATAACAACTGGGTGAGTGACACTGAGAGGTCTAACAGGTTTTAGTCTGGTCTCTCTGCCATCACTATTTACAGTCTTTGGGGGAGCAGAACAGAAAAAATCTTCCCAGTCCACAGAATCCTCCAGGAGGGAAACATCCCATGAATCAGAGATGGGTTCATCGGTGGTTTTAAATGAGGAATCGAATGAGGGTGGAAAACAGTCACTGGAACTCACCACCGGGAATTGCTGGAAATAGTCCATTTTATGGCGGCGTGTGCGCCGCTTTCTCCGGAAGAGGAAGCGGGCGGGTACACATCCGAGCCTCTGGCGCGGGAGCCTCTGTTGAGCCGAGGTGGGAGGCGGAGCCGCTGTGCCGTGGCGAGGTTGAAGGTCCGGTGAATGAGGCAGATGGCGTGTGAGCGAGGAGCGGACCCGCGAGAGGGAACGCCGCAGCGCTGGCGTGAAACGTCCACTCTCGCGCGCGAATGCTCCGGTGCAGGTGAGGCAGCAGGTGGGGAACGTGGCGCCTCCGAGGCCCGCCCAGAGCCAGGCGAGTTCCTCGAAGATGTGCTCTTGCTCGCCAAGAGCCGCTGTTTCTTGAGCTTCTCCATCCAAATGGAGAGCGCTGCCTCCTGCCGCTCAAAAAGATCCGAGTCCGCTGGGTCAAAAGCGGGTCGTGTCATTCTGTCAGGGGTCGTGTGCGGAGGCGAGGGAGAGATGACCCACACGCAGGACTCTTGGTGCAGAATGAGGAGGTTTATTGGAAACGGAGACCAAAGATGACAGGATGGCTGGCTGAACTTAATGGACTGGTAGACTAGCTGGCTTACTGAACTGAACACGCGACAGGAACAACATTACAGGAACATCAATGACACGACACTGGACTGGTTGAACTGAGGAACATAAATACACAGGCTGAGTGAGGAGTGATTAGAAACTGGTGAGTACACAGCTGAACATAATAAACTAATGATAAATGGGAGGAGGACTGAACATAATGCACATGGACCAAGGTTAACACAATAAAACAGGAAGTGAAACAGACAGAATATAAACAGTGAACATGAACTAAGAATACCGGGTCAACGACCCAGAAACCCTGACATCCGTCATGTCTGATCGGTGGTGGTAACAGGCAGGTGGGTGGATGGGTTTCAACAAAGCTGAGTACACCCCAATTTCAAAAAAGTTGTTACGCTGTGCAAAAGTGAATAAATCAGAATGACTAGTAAATTTCATAAACCCAGATTTTATTAAGATTAGAACATAGAAAACATAGAAAATGTTTAAACAGAGAAAATGTGCATGTTCCCACTGCACAGCATCCCGTCTTCTTCTATATTAGTCAGTAAACATTTGTGAGCTGAGGAGAGCAGCTGCTGGACTTTAACAGAGGAACGTTGTCCCGTTCTGGTCTGATGGACTGGTCAGCAGTCCTGCCTCTGCTTTGTCTGTTGTGGTTCCCTTTCAGTCGATTCACTCGGTACAACACATAAGTATGGGATATCACGCCCTCGCGTGTCCTGGCTGAAGAAACCTTTATTCACGCCTTTAAGGCAGATGACGTGTGATGACACGCGCACGGCCCCGCCTGCACATATAGCCGCTGTCATCACGGTCATCCCTCAGTTCTTACGCTCTTCACCTCGCTGAGAACACCTCTGCTGAGTTGGGCTAGCTAGCTGCTGCTAGTTAGCTCCGTTGTCTGCCGACTTGAACTTAGCTTAACTGCCCCTGTTGGTGTTAGCCTCCACCGCCCAGTTGGTGTGTAGGCTGCCCGCATGGAGCGCTAATTTCAAGTTTTTTCCTGTGCAGCGTTTTCGCTTATGCGTTTTGGAATGGACTCCAAACCAAGCGAGCAAAGCAGAAATCTTCTGTTCGCCCCTGTCCTCAGGGATGCGGTTTCTGTTTGCACGACAGCGACCAGCACGATGCCTGCCCTGTCTGCCTGGGGATCGTCCACGCTAGGAGAGCGTTGACGGAGCCCGAAGCCTGTGCGTTTTGTCGCCAGCTCCGCGCTCGACCCTGGAAAGACGGGTGACGTTTGTGGAAAAAGTGCTGGGGACGCCGGCTGTCGCACGGCATGACCCTTTCCTTTCGAGTCTGGAGCCCGGCCGTCCGAGTCCGAAGACGAGGATTTCCCGGTCGATGTCCCCGCAATTAGCTGGGCTGACCACATGGAATATGTTGACGGGTTAGCCGATGACGAGCCGGAACCATGCAGGAGTGCTGACGGGCTTCAGCTTGGGTTGAAGCCCGCCAGCGCTCCCCAGGAAGACGATGACGTGCTGGACATCGGCCTGGACATCCATGGTTTGTCGGAGGATGAGCAGGAGAGCTCATTGTCGGCCCAATGTGCCGCCACTGCTGCCGCGCCCGGTCGGCCACGATGACACCTCTCTTTTCTCCCTGTTTCGCCGTGCTGCTGAGAAGCTGCAGGTGGACTGGCCCTCTCCTCCGCCAGCTCAGAAGCCGTCGCGGTTCGCGGGTTTTTCCTCCCACCGGAGCCCGCAACGGCCAAAACTGCCTTCCCATGTTCCCAGACTTTCTCTGCGAGCTAACAGCATCATGGGACAAACCTCTGTCTACCCGCGTCACTGTGCCCGGCTATGGACAGTACATGGAGTTGGACGGCGCCGAGGGGGCTGGCTTAGCTAACCCACCCCCTATGGAGCCGTCTCTGGCTGCTTATCTGGCCCGTCCCATAACCATGGTGTCGGCGGCCCCGCAACTCTGCCGTCCAAGCACTGCAGATTCTCTGCTTCGCAGCTGGAGAAGATTTATCGGGCTCAGGCCGGCACTGCTCGCGCCATGAGCTCCGTCACCATGCTCCAGACGTACCAGGCAATGTGCCTGGCGGAGCTCGGATCGCTGGTTCCTGATGACAGCCCGCTGGCACCTCTTCTTAACGAGGCCAGAGTCGCCACAGATTACATCCTCCGTGCGTCTCGCTGTGCAGCGCTCTCCCTGGGCAGAGGGATGGCTTCGACAGTAGTGGCACAGAGGCACCTGTGGCTGACCCTCTCTGACGTCCCGGATAGGGACAGAGCTGTATATCTGGACGCACCAGTGTCTGCGGCTGGGTTATTCGGACATTCACTTGAAGCCATTCAGGCTAGATTCGATCTGAGGAAGAAGCAGACGGAAGCTCTGCGCGACATCATCCCCAGACGTCAGCCCAAGCCCAAGCCCGCAGCTAGCTCTCACAGGCCCACTGCTCCTCTGCCGACTGGCAAGAGACCGGCGCCCACTGCTGAAGTGGGTGCGCCGCCAGCGAGAGCACATCCTCCGGCCAGAGCTCCACACCAGTCGGCCTGGAGCAGAGGCCCACCCTCGGGCCCCCGGCGGGACCCGACGCCCAGGAGGAAGAAGCCTCAGCCCTCCTAGCTGTGGTTTCGAGTGGAGAAGGGTCCAGCAGCAGGAGAGACGCTGCTTTTACCCTCTGTTGCCGCCCAAGAGGTGCCGCTTAAGTTCTGTTCAGGTTGTCAGCCCCAGAAGGCGCTGCACTTTCCTAACACAGTCTCCCAAGCACAAAACCCCTGCACACAAAATGCCTCAGGTAACTCCCTGTTCAGGTGTGTTAAATGTTCAGGTGACCACATCAAGTGTTCCCGCTGTTTTTCTTTGTTGTGCCCCAGAAAAGGTGCCTCCAACAAAATGTATGAATGTACATGTTCCCATGTTACAATCAATAAAGAGTGTTGTTTATTCTCAAACAATCACAAATGCTCAGCCTGCGGGCAGAATGAGCCAGGTCAGGCAGGTGATGCAGTCCCCTGCAGACACACTGGGGGGCGACAACGCCCCGCCGACGGTGCTGCAGGTCAGCGGGCTGGCTGCTCGCTTCCCTCAGTGGCGCGCTTGCGCCCCCTCTCCGTGGGTGCTGCGAACCGTTGCCATGGGTTACCGGTTGCAGTTCGGGTCAAGCCGCCTCGTTTCCAGGAGTCGTAAACACGACTGTCAACACCGAGGCGGCCATGATACTCAGAGAGGAAATAAAGGCGCTATTGCGCGGAAAAGAGCAATACGAGTGGTCCCCGCTCGGAGACAGACAAAGGTTGGTACAGCCGCTATTTTGTTGTTCGAAAAGAGGGGAGGGCTTCGTCCCATCCTCGACCTGCGAGTCTTGAACACGATTCACGCACGTACAGGTTCAAGATGCTAACACTCAGACAGCACTTGAATGCAGTCGGCCCGGAGATTGGTTTGCGACAATCGATCTAACAGATGCTTATTTTCATGTGGCTATACACCCGAAACACAGGCAGTTTCTGAGGTTTGCATTCGAGGGCGTAGCCTACGAATACCTAGTGCTGCCGTTCGGGCTGTCGCTCGCTCCTCGCACCTTTACGAAATGTGCCGAAGCAGCGCTAGCGCCCCTCAGAGAGAGAGGCATCCGCATCTTAGCCTACCTAGACGACTGGGCTCTCGTAGCTTGCTCCAGAGAGCAGGCGGAGACACAGCTGTCACTGGTTCTGTCACACACCAGACACTGGGGTTCTCTGTGAACTTTCAAAAGAGCTCGCTAATCCCGAGTCAGCAGATTTCTTTCCTCGGTTTGGAAATATGCTCGCTTTCCAGCCGCCAAGACGTTTGTCGGAGCACAGAGTGGCCGCATTTCATCGCTGCCTCGCTCAGTTTCAGCTGGGACGCAGACTGCGTTTCCAGACGATATTACACTTGTTGGGCATGATGGCATCTATGATCGCCATAGTGCCACTTGGACTGTTAAAAATGAGAGCGTTTCAACGCTGGACTCTCTCTCACCGCCTGTGTGCATTGCGTCACCTCCGGAGGAGGCTGCCGGTAACCGTGTCTTGCATGCTAGCTCTCCGTCCTTGGAGGGAGCCCAGGCTGCTGCATCAGGGCTCTCGGATTGGGAGGGTGTTGTTTCGCAAGGTGGTGTCCACAGATGCTTCCCTAAGAGGGTGGGGAGCGCTGTGCGAGGGTGCATCAGTGAGAGGGATCTGGTCCGCAGCTCAGCGCCAGCTGCACATCAACCACTTAGAGCTGTTAGCAGTGTTCTTAGCTCTAAAGCATTTCCGTCCAGTCCTGGAGGGCCAGCATGTCTTAGTCAGGACGGACAATTCAACAGTGGTGTCTTACATAAACAGGCAGGAGGAACACGCTCTCTTCCCCTGTTGAAGCTGTCTCGCTCTCTGCTGTTATGGTGCAGTGTTCATTTTCTGTCTCTGAGAGCCACCCATGTCCCGGGCCACCTGAACCTGGGGCCGGACCTTCTCCAGGGGGGCCCTCTGGTGAGAGAATGGAGGTTACACCCTTTAATAGTGGCTCAGATTTGGGATCTATTTGGCAAGGCGCAAATAGATCTTTTTGCTTCCAGGGTAAATACTCACTGCCCCTGTTCTTCTCCATAATCGACCACGATGCACCCTTGGCTTGGACGCGCTAGCGCACCAATGGCCAGACGTGCTCCTGTATGCATTTCCCCAGTGGAAATGATATCTCCAGTTCTAGAGAGAGTGCGTCGGCATTCCTCTCTCTGATTCTAGTGGCCCCTTGGTGGCCCACAAGGTCGTGGTATGCAGAGATAATCAGCCTGCTAGCAGCGAGTCCTTGGCAGCTTCCTCTCCGCAGGGACCTCCTCTCTCAGGCGGGAGGAGAAGTGTTTCATCCGCGCCCAGATCTGTGGCGCCTTCATGCTTACCTGCTGAGAGGCTAAACTTGATTGCTAAGGGTTTGCCACCCAGTGTGATAGCGACAATCCAGAGCGCTAGGGCCTCATCTACTAGAGGCTTGTACGCTTACAAATGGCGAGCCTTCGAGCAATGGTGCCAGGACCGCCACACTCTCCCATTTCAGTGCTCTATTGTGGATGTTTTGACATTCCTGCAGGAGCTGCTGGATAAGGGCCTTTCATTTTCGACAATTAAGGTTTATTTAGCAGCTATATCTGCTTGTCATATTGGCTTTGACGGGTGACACCAGGTGCACATCCCTCGCCATACGTTTTCTGAAAGGGGTTCGCCGGCTGAGACCCGTGCTTAAGTCCAGTGTCCCTGCTTGGGACTTGTCTTTGGTGCTGGAGGCCCTTTGTAGCCCCCGTTTGAACCCATCGAGTCTGTGGATATGAAATTTCTTTCATATAAGACTCATTACTCGCTTTGGCTTCGGCAAAGCGAGTGGGTGACCTTCATGCGCTGTCCGTGCATCCCGCCTGCACACAGTTTTCTCCTGATGGCCACAAGGTCGTATTGCGCCCAAATGCTGCCTATTTTCCCAAGGTCATGCCTGCATCTTATAGCTCAATGGAGTTTGAGTTGCTGAGCTTTTGCTACCCTCCTTTTGCATCTGAGGAGCAGAGGAGGATGCATTCTCTTTGTCCAGTGCGTGTGCTACGCACCTACATTGAGCGCACTCAGAATGTGCGTTTATGTGACCAGCTGTTTGTCTGCTTCGCCAATCCAAATAGAGGTAGAGCTCTGTCCAAACAGAGGCTGTCCCACTGGATTATAGAAGCTATCTCACTGGCATACGGCACCAGAGGTCTTGCTTTGCCCCACGGGGTGAGAGCTCATTCCACCAGGGGATGGCAACCTCATGGGCTCTTTTAAAGGGGTGCCTGTAGCTGATATTTGTCAGCGGCAGCTAGTTGGGCATCACCGCACACTTTTGTGCAGTTTTATCGGTTGGACGTTACAGCCCCTTCGGTGGCTCATACTGTCCTTTCTGCTGGGTCTACCACTCACTAAGGAAGTGGTGGCCCGATTCCGGTTCGGTGGCTGCTCTGTGGGGCGTGTATATATGTCCCATACTTATGTGTTGTACCGAGTGAATCGACTGAAAGGGAACGAATAGTTATGTCTATAACTTCTGTTCCCTGAAGGAGAGGAACGAGGTACAACACAAGGTGGCCCCACTGAGCAGTTTGGCTCGGTGAAGAGCGGCTATCGAACTGAGGGATGACCGTGATGACAGCGGCTATAGGGCTTTGGAGCGTGATGTCACAGGGGTGGGCGTGGAAAGGATTTTGGCCCGATCCGCCATTTTCGGGGTCTAGCAAGTGAAAAGGGAGCGAAGGCACACACAACAGCCATGGTTCGTATTTGCTGTGTGGTCGGCTGCAATGTTCGATCGCATGACCGGCAAGAGAATAAGCTTGAAAAGGGTTTATCTTTTCATTCTTTCCCAACCTGGAAGCAACATGAAGCAGCTCGTGTATCGATGTTACCAAACAAAGGCGTCTAGCCTGGATAGCAGCTGTGAGACGAGCTGATATCCAGCTCTCTTCCATCTCCAAATATCTGTTGGTGCTCCAGACATTTTCATTCCGGTAAGTTCTAAATATGTTCATATCACTCTTTATAGCCTATTAGTTTTATTTTAGATGCGCTTTGAGGTCATAGCAAATTAGTACAAACATCCTACTGAGTGATTTTGCAGAACTACCTTCTATTTATAGAGTTGCTAATTATTTGGCATTATTGCAACAAACCAGCCTATGAAATGGATGAAACACATCGTGACTGGGTTCCAGCGCTACATAACGGACCTGCTTCAAACATACCACCATGCCAATCAGATCACTTCTTCCATGTGAGGGTGAAGAGGTGACCCTTCTGGATAAGATGGTGAAGGTTTGCTGCGTTTGTTGAACAGTGTTGTAGTAAAACCAGGGAAAATGAAACTTGCTCCTGTTAAATATTCTTAAGTCTTTTGCTGTATAAATAGTGGGTTTTTTTTTTTTCAAAAGATACAGTAAATAATGTTAGTAGTGGGTGATATCATGTAAACACTGTCATGATTTTATGTAAACATTTTGTCTTTTATAAACTATAAATGACATGGATTCTACATTGTAACTGATGTTCTATAAAGTGGTTTTAATAATAAAAAAGAGGCAAAAATTAGTTTGTTTCTTTATTCAATTTTTGAACAGTGGTACTCAGTCAGTACATATTCAGTAAATGCAAATTATTTACATGGCAGTGCACTTCAGGCATAAATCTAGACCCCTAGACAAAACATTATGGCATTATAGCAGTGACAACTCCTCCACAGTAGCAGGTGGGATTTTTCTTTTTTGAGGACGGCTCCTTTTACCTTTCACTACGGATGGTCTGTTTATGTTTTGATCAAGAGCTTTTTTTTTGGGCAGCTGAAGAGGAGAAGTCTATCTTATGGCCAACCTCTGACTGTATCTTGGTCACATAACCCAGCAAAACCCAGTATGCAGGTTCATCTGTAACAGGCCTTGTGCCACGGATCAACACTGTTGCTTCTAGATTAAACAGAAGAGCAGCGACATGGGTGCAGATCTCCACGACTCCGGCCGTGCAGGTGCAGTGGGCGGCTTCAACCTTCCCTGTGATGCTCACAGTGACCCATGGCTGCAATGCTGTTCATTCAGTCTTTGAGAGTGCAGGACCTGAAACACACACAGACAAAGTTCAATTAAAGACAAGAACTATGAGCCAAGGCCGACATAAATGTGTTTTATCTACTTTATCATAAATGTAACAAAGTGTTTAGAAAGTTAGCACATACATGTAATTTTTCATTTCTTTATGTGTCCATCTATAGAACGCTGCATTTTATAGGGTAAATCTGCCTGTTCTCTGTCAGAAACCTGCCTGCAGAAAATGAACCTAAAGTATGTAATGCAAGGATGTAATCACTTTAGAGATGGAGAAAGCATAAAGTGACAATTATGAATCACTTAATATGATAAGGAGATTCTGCAGGTTATTAATCAATGTATAAAACTAAAATAAAATGTATTTTTAGTGACACAAGATACAAATATTGAAGCAAGATCTATAATTAGAATTATTTATAATAAATATGAATAAATCAGTGCAATTTCTTTAACCATAAAGAATAACTAAGTCCTTCAGGACAATGTCACATCAATGCACTGAACTCACTATGTTATCCACCTAACAGCCTCCACATGTTCTCACTGTAATTTCCCCTCATGAATGAATTTATGCTGCACTAATCTGAATGTTTGCAGGGAAATCAAACGCATTTCACACGCAGTACTTGAGCTGACTTACCTTTGTTTGAATGACAACTTGTACGCGCTGACTCCACAGATAAGGTACGAAAATATGTCAGGCTATAGCGGTTGCTCTTCAGGGTTTCTACTCCACGGCAGTGTTTCATACGGGTCCACATTTCCAATGCACGCAATTTTCTGCAAGTACCGCTGCTTCGCCTCTGGACGCAATCGGTCTCTATACCGTCCGTTTTCTTTGGAGCTGCTTTTAAGCATGATTCTTGTCGTCGACGTCGTTCCAACACTGTGTCTCTTTTGATTCGTAGACCCCGAAAATGGCGCCGCGCTCCGCGGCGTGACGTCAACTCCAAAGCCCTATATGTGCAGGCGGGGCCGTGCGCGTGTCATCACACGTCATCTGCCTTAAAGGCGTGAATAAAGGTTTCTTCAGCCAGGACACGCGAGGGCGTGATATCCCATACTTATGTGTTGTACCTCGTTCCTCTCCTTCAGGGAACAGAAGTTATAGACATAACTATTCGGTTTCATGATGCTCCAGATGTTCTCAGCTAGTCAAAGGTCTGGACTGCAGGCAGCCCAGCTAAGCACCTGGACTCTTCTCTTACAAAGCTGTGCTGCTGGAATAGATGCAGTCTGTGGTTTAGCATCGTCCTGCTGAAATATGAAGGCCTTCCATGAAATAGACTTGTATAGTACATTTTCTCAGTTTAAATATTTTACATATTTCCTGTGATCTACTGTGAATAAAATATGGGGTTATAGGATTTGTACTCTGCTTTTACTTACATTTTACACTGCGTCCCAACTTTTACTGAGGTTGTATTTTAACATGGACAAACATGGATTTGCTTCATTGCATAGACTTTGCTTTTTGTTTGGTAAAGGTAAAGCTGCAGTGGTGAATAGCAATCACATCAAGGGCCAGACTTAAATTTATTGACATGTTTCATTTAATTGAAAATGTATACTTGTACACTTTGGGCCACATACAGCACTCAGTCAATCTGAAAACAGTCAGTCAGTTAGCCTTTATAACATTTACTCAAGCAAATAAATGCACGAAAGTTCACAAGCCTAGTTATGACAGCTGTACTGAAAATATCTCTCATTTAATAACAAAATCACCCTGATGTGACGGCAAATTGTTCATTTTGTTCTTGAACTTTGTCTACTGGTGTGACTTCACAGGCCCTTATATAGTGCTAAGTCACATCAATAGTTGCCTCAAGGTGCTATATCTGTTAATATAATATAAAAAGTTGATAGCTGTGTTTCATTAAGAAGAAGACAAGTAGAATACATCGTGGAAGAAATCTTGGATGATGTGGTTTACCTGTAACATACAGCTGAGCCCTGAACATAAAAATCACCTTGAGATTTGATCAAATGTAGCTATAACCCTTTGCTCTCAGGCTTGGTACTTAGTGGAGATAATTAAAAAAATATCTTTCTATGTAGCACTGGTCAAAACTACTTTCACTTGTTCAGGGTGGGAATTTTCTTAGCAAGTATTCCAGACACCCTTCTCCTCAGCAACCTTTTCTAGTTTCTTGTGAGGGATGTGTTATAAGATGGGGTATGCCATGGCGTCTCAGTTGGGCATGCCTGGAATCGTCCAGGAGGCAACCTAACCAGATACGTGAACCACCTCATCTGGCTCCTTTCAACATGACTCTACTTTGATCTCTTTCTGTTGTCTGAGCTCCTCCTCTGTAAGGCTGAACTGAGCCATCCTATAGAGCAGTGGTTCCCAAACTTTTTTTACTGGGCCCCCCTTGTTTAACAAGAAAAATGTTTGCGCCCCCCCACCCCCGCGCGTGCACGCGCGCACGCACACGCACAAACACATCCTTCAACCACACCACCCATATTTTGCTCCATTGCGGTTTATTTCACACCTCAAACATTTATTAAACAATTAAGCAAATACAAATAATCTGCAATAAATTACAGGTAGTAAGAAAATAAACTACCAACTCTTTTACGCTCAGTCCGCACCTACACGGGTATTTTTGAACGCGCAGCTGTTTCGGGCACATGTAAACGGCGTATCGAATCACCGAGAACGGAGATTTTTTAAAACTCCTTTTTTTTGCGTTTACGTGTGGACAAGGAATACAGAGTTCGTCACGCAATATCAAAGGTATGTGCCTTTTTCACGTCACACTGTGCGCCACGTTATTGTTTACATGAGATGAATTGCAGAATGGCAGATAGAGACAAAATACTGTTACTGTTAATCTGACTATCTTCAGGTTTTACAGGCTTACATATACAGGCCATTACTGTCCCTGCATTTAGAAAGGCAGAGGCATCACGGTGTAATTATTTTACATGTAGTTGTTTTTTTTCCTGTGTAATAATGTTCAACGTTGCTATCAATACATTTTTCAAAAAAACCCTCTACAAAATAGGTTCAAAAACATAAACAACTGTGGGATACTGTTTGTCCGTGATTTGAACAGCCCAGCGCTGCTCCCGATGCAGGGAAAACTAATTCTGCAGGAGACCTACCTCAGCACTTTGGCAGGTGAAGCCAAAGGAAGATATGCTTCACCATATTTTCTAGTCTTTGGCTTAGAATGAAGTTGGTTTGGAAACATATTCAGCGATGCTTCATCTCCTGCTTTGCGTTTGTGTGGGCGCCCCGTGCTAGCAGTGTCCAAGCGTTGTTTTTGTTTTTGTTTTTTTTTCCCTTTTCATGCCGCGCCCCCCCTGCAATAGCTCTGCGCCCCCCCTAGGGGGCGGGCCCCACACTTTGGGAACCACTGCTATAGAGGAAACTGATTGATGAGGAAACTCATCACCCAGATCTCATGACCACAGGCGGAGGTTAGGAGGTAGATGGTCAAGTACAACACTGACACTGCCAACCAAACCACATCCTCTGCAAAAAGCAGGGATACTAATCTCAGGATCGAAGACAGGGATCAAGCCAGGGAAAGCCCAGCACCCTCCTCTTTGTCTTCTTTAAACGTGAAGAGAGAAAACCGTCTTGTAAAAGTCAAAAACTGTGAGGTCAGTGATATTCACTGAGGCAACAAATCTCATTCCATATAAATTAATTCATATCAAAGGGGCAGATTTTTCTTTCACATTTACCACAATTTTTTTACATTTCAGCTTCTTCATTATAAAGCCTTTTCCTTCTCTGCTGGGCTTTAAAAATACTTTTCACATCCAGTAATTTAGAGCTTCCCTCGACTCAGGCTGCCGGATGTGGAAACATTTTTCTGCTCTGACGAATGACTTTCCTCTCAAATGTCAACTTTTCAGGAGCCGAGACGAACATCTTCACACACCGACCGACACAAAGCAGTTTAAAGCTCGCTCACTGACTTTCATATCAGAAACAAAAATTACAACAAAAGATTTCCAGAGCGTGACAGTGACAGAGGTGTTTCATCAACCTCCGAAAACTTAAAGTGAATAAAAATCTCCCAAAGAAAGCAGGAAGACAGTGAGAGTATGTCCTTACTTCATTACACCAGCAGCCACTAAAGGTTTGTGTCCATTAATCAGACTTAAACTAATAAAATGGCTCATAATAGCAGGTCATCCAGGTCAGGCTTTGCTTTAATTGCCCTCATTGATAAACTGGCAGAGAGCAGAAGTTAAACTGTGCTTCATTTTGGATAGGGTTTGCATATCAATGGACTGTTTTCTGGAGGGTATTGATTGCGTTTTCTTAATCAGACACCAGTATCTGTTAAGCATTTCGGATTCACTGCTTTGTTTTTCCCAAAACAGTATGTAAGAGGCCAGTGTTTCCTCCAGAATTAGACTGCATTTATGGTAGGGCCTTTGTGCACATACATATACGTATGTGCACAAAGGACACTTAAATACACTTATAAATAATACACGCATGCTTTTTGACAATAAACTATGGGTCAACAGGACTTCAGGCCATGTACATACTTTTGTCTATATTGTATTTTTTCATATAAGCTGTATAATTTGGATGCAGCCATATTTATTGGGACTTCCTTTGGGATAACTCCAGATTACTCACATGTAAAAAGGCAAACTTGTATGTCAGTATCCAAAAGAATGTCATCTCGGACATCCCACTGAAAAAACAACCCAACTTGAGCTACAGGAATGGCTGGTACTTTGTGAGCTCGATGTGGTTGTCAGCCCTCCACCTGCCCTCTGCCACATTCCAGAGCTTCAACTGGATGAGGAGGGTGAAGCAGCAAAATTAAAATATGGTGTGTTGTCTCTGATCTGAATGCTGTGCTGGTCTGCTGTGTTGAAGAGAGAACTGAGCATGAAGGCAAAGCTGTTGATTTGCATTCCCACTTTCACCTGTGACCTCGCTTCTGTCAGTGCGCCCCAGGGCAGCTGTGGCTACAATGTAGCTTGCTATCACCAGTGTGTGAATGTGTGTGTGAATGGGTGAATGACTGAATGTAGTGTAAAGCGCTTTGGGGTCCTTAGGGACTAAGTAAAGTGCTATACAAATGCTTAAGTGACCTTAAGAAAATGATACAAGCTTCTGAAGGATATTTGGTTCAGCCCTAAAGATGGATGAGAAGGTCATGCAGGAAAGACGCAGAGTAAAGCGGTTGTTCCTTCACACTGAGAGGAGTCAGCTGAGGATGTGCAGGCATCTGATCAGGGTGCCTAAACCCCTCAAGCTTGAGAGGTCAGTTTCTCAGCTTGCTTGGAAAGGCATAGTGTTCATCCCGGAAGAGGTGGTTGAAGAGAGGGAGGTCTTCCCTTCTCTGGCTGCTGCCCCCACAACCCAAAGTTTAAAAATTTAAAAGAGAAATGGAAGGGACGGTGTTGAAAGATTTTATTATGTTTATGTTTAGAAGTACATTTCATTTAAGGTTTTCTAGATGTGTTTGCTCTTTTTTACTAGAGAAGTTACGTTGTGCAAGCTCAACAGGAAGTTACGTTGTGCAAGCTCAGCAGGAAGCCTGCACGCTGTGCAAGCTCTGCAGGAAGCCTGCACAGTTGTATGTTATCTCTTCCTGCATGTTTCTGAGACGCAAACATGCTTGAGTATAAATAAAGGCTGACCACTGCTCCAGGGTGTGTGAGTCTCCTTCGAGCTCTCACCCGTGTGCACGTTAATTTGTAAAACCTGTCTGAGTGTCATTTATTCCAATCTGAGTTGCATTACAGGAAAACTCCTCACATTTCTTGGTCCTCCGAGCCGGATTAGACATAACACTTTTGTGTGATCCCACGGGAAAACCTCATCGAGTCCTGACGTCGTGAGAAGCCCGCGCTGAAGTCTGTCGACAGCTCCTGTCTAGGTACAGGATAAAAAGTCCAGAGATGTTGAAATTCGGGTTCTGGCCAGCGTTTTTAGAAGTGGTCCACGACGGTGGGGGTCGATGAGGAGGACCTGACAACCCGGCAATAACTCAACAAGAAGGTGAATATTGACACTCTGAGACACGTTGCGTAAAACCGTGTAAGCTCGCCCAGAGGGGCTGGTAGCATGTAAAAGCTCGCCTGAAGAAGGCTGGTAGCATTTTAAAATAAAATAGAGCTCGTCTGGGACTGGTAGCTCCCCCATAGTGGGTAAAGGTAGCGCGCGTATAAAGGTATTGTTTTGTTTTTGTATTGTTTTATTTTTGTGTTGATGGAATAAGTTGATTTTACAGCACAATAAGGAGGCTGAACTATTCCACTAATTTGTTTACTGTTGGCCACCCAAGTACTGGTGAAGAGAGAAAAAGGTCGTGTTTTATCACGTAAAGCTGACACCGCTTTCAAGAATAGCTTGAAAGTAGAAGGCCGTGTCAACTACCTCTCTCAATTCTCGTGCCAGAGAAGGTGCCACAGTTGTGTAGTTGTAAAGGATTAAAATGGGTAACGAAGCTTCAAAACTCACTGCTGACGAGCAGTGGTTAGAGAAAAAATGTCCAGGCGCCGGACAAATTAGTGCATGTAGATGGAGAAATCCAAAAAAAACCCTAAATGTCCCACATGGGAGGGAAAATGTAGCCCCTCCGCATTGACTAAATTAAAAGAAACCCTCTAAGCAGAAATAAATACTGAAAAGAATCCTAAAAAGAAAACAAAGCGTATTCAAGAGTTGTAATATTTTAAAGCATGAAAAGAGGAATGAAGTGGAATAAACAAAAGGTTAAATTAAAATAGAGTTTATCTAATGTATTCACACTAATAATAGGAAGGAAAACAACCTGTAAACTGGTATTAACAATGAAACATAGTTGGCATGACGACCGTGCCTAGAATGAATAGAATGCATGAAACCAGATAATTCACACGAAAATATATTAAACAATTAAAGAGATGCATAAGGTATATTATGGCTGTGTTATTGTTCAGCCAAGGAAAATGTCTCCAGCTTGGGAAGGTGTGAAGCTGCAGATTCACACAGACCCGTGATGGATACATAATAAAATATAAACTAATATACTATTGTATATTAGTAGTAAAGTAGTGTATTGTAATATACTATTGCTGTTATAAAAAAGGAAAAACAATACAATGATAACATTAATAATGACATACTATTAATAAGAAGAGGCACCTCAGTCAGTTATGATGTGAGGTGGATGATTGTTAAAAGTAGTCTGATTCAAGCTTAAGGTTTGCTCAAACTCAGTACAATGATATATGAGATGAAGAAAATAAAGAAAATACCAAATCTAATCAGGTGTATAGAGACACTTGACCTGCTTGTAAACCTGTCATCCTAGATGAGATTTTGTTAAGATGAAGAGCAAACCTATACTAACAACTAATGAGCCAAACCCTGTATACAACAGCTAAAGCTACAAGACTGAGAAGTTGAATTAAATATGTGGACACTACCAAGCTAATGAGCAAGTTACACACTCTTTATTTTGTATTAATTTTTTTTGTTTTTCAGAGCAGAAGCTGCATGATATTAAAAGCTCACACATGCAGCAGTCTGTGAGCTCAGTTTTTCCTCACACTCTTCTTTCACCCCAACCGGTCGCAGCAGATGGCCGCCCCTCCCTGAGCCTGGTTCTGCCGGAGGTTTCTTCCTGTTAAAAGGGAGTTTTTCCTTCCCACTGTCGCCAAAGTGCTTGCTCATAGGGGGTCATATGATTGTTGGGTTTTTCTCTGTATTTATTATTGTGCTATCTACTGTACAATATAAAGCGCCTTGAGGCGACTTTTGTTGTGATTTGGCGCTATATAAATAAAATTGAATTGAATTGAATTGAATTGAACTTCTGCTTTGTTTCTGACAGCAGTTCTTTTTCTTTTTGTGTCCCAACTCATGTGTGTAAAGCGTTCATGCTATCAGCAACTTGTTTTTGTTTTTGTTTGTTTGTTTTGTTGGTTTGAAAAACAAATTTGTGATCATACTTGTGGATCACAGTGACACGAAATGATTAGGCACATGATTTACTGATGCCCAGTTTTAGAGCTGTGGGCTATGAGCTGGGAGCTATGAGCTGTAAGCAATGCAAAGTTTTCCCAATTTAGAAGTTTGACATATGTAACATGTGCGAGATATATGAATTATTTTAAAATGAAATAGAAATTGTCCAAAATGCCTTAAGAAAATATGTAGTGCTGTATCTACAGAGGAAAAAAAAAAGAAGAAGCATTCAGTAACTTGGAAATAGCCTTTCTACTTACATGTAGATGGAAGTGCAGGTTACGTGAAAGCTGTTTTAACACAGGCATTTGGAGAAAAACAACGTCTGCTTGCATTTTACTTCTGTAAATTAGACTCTGTTGCGTCAGGCCTGCCCACATGTGTGCCAACCGGTGTAGCCGCAGCGGAGGCAGTAAAAAGTCAGCTGACATTGTTTTAGGACACACTTTAATCATCAAAGTGCCCCATGCAGTGACTTCAATTTTAAATCTAAGCCAATTTGTCTTACCTGACACATGTGAGACAACTCTCAAATGTTGGACACTTATTGTTGCTATATGGAAAGTTCAACAAAGAGTTTGGTTAGTCTGGAGAAACAGGAAATATGTGTGCCTGTGGTATGTGTGTAACAGGAACTACATGCCCATAAAAGGAGCTGACTGTGTCAAGGACGCAGACAGACAGAGAGACACACAGACAGTTAGTATGTTTTTTCAGCAGTACATCATTTTGCAAAAATTTGGCAGAATAGAGGTATGATTACTTCTACTGGCAATCCAGTGCAACATGGAAATCTTTTAAAGGCACTGTTGGAAGTGATAACATTGCCAAAACAGTTAGCATTATGTAAATGTGCTGCACACCAGAAAGACAACTCAGAGGTCACTAAAGGCAATAACTTCGCAGATCAAGCCGCAAAAGCAGCAGCACAACAAACTATAGACACATTAATGTCTGAATCCTCAATGCAAATACCACTTGATGTGCTTAAAAACGAACAAACAGCCGCACCAACTACAGAACAAAAGAAATGGTTAAAATGTGGTGCACAGCTAGAAAATGATTTGATGACTTGTAATGGCAAACTAATACTACCAAAATCCCTACACAAAACAGCAGCATTAGTGACACACGGTTTCACTCATGTGTCAACGGGAGGAATGGTTGATATACTTTCTAAACATTTCTTTACTCAAAATTTCGAAAATTCAGCAAAAGAATTTGTTAGAACATGCATGATTTGCCAAAAACATAATGCACAGGGAAACCTCAGACCAAGAAGAGGTAACTTTCCCACACCACCTCATACTTTTCATACCATTCACATGGATTTTATTGAGCTAAATGAAGCCAAGGTTCAAAAATATGCTCTAGTGATTATAGACGTGTTCTTGTGGTGGATCATAATTTGGTGGATCATAAATTTGATTAGTTTTGGAGTTGTACATCTCTGTTCCTTACATTTCATGTCATGTCTTTATTAATGTTTTATTTGTTGCTTTGACTGTTTTCGAATAGAATATACAGTGGGAATATAGAGGGAGATAAGTAGTGAAAGTTCTGTCTGGGTTGATTGTGCGTCGATCCATTGGTAATGCCTCAGGGCTCCAGTAGGTGGGTTCGCGCCTCCTTCACTCAATACAGACGAGTGAGAGTGAGAGCTGCGTGTCTGTGCCGTTCTTTTCACCTCTCCTCACTATTTCCCCTGTTTAAGGTAACTGCCATGCACAGAACTGTATAAATGTGTGTTACTGTTGATTATGTTGTTATCATTGTTCATTGTAGCGGAAGATGTGAATTGCGGACTATTTTGCTGAGAAGTTCAAGTTAAACGCTGTTGCTGTCTATGCTAGTTTTCGCTAGTACTCCGCCATATTGTGTGAAGATTTTTCTGTTCCTGTCTATATGGGTTTTTGTCTAATGTTACGGTTAATGTTGTCTAAAGTATTTTCATAAACTCAATACAGACGAGTGAGAGTGAGAGCTGCGTGTCTGTGCCGTTCTTTCACCTCTCCTCACTATTTCCCCTGTTTAAGGGCACAACATTTGGAGGCACCGCTGGGATGATTGATTTGAGGACCATCCCTGACCTGTAAGAGAAATCCTCTCGTTGATCATCCCCCCCAGACGACCCAGGTACCAGAAAGGAGCATAGCGAAGCAGCAGAGGCATTGCTAGACCTACGTTGGTGTCTGTATCCTGAAGTGAAAAAGTGACCACTAGGGGGCAGTAAAAGCCAACTAAGTCTGATCATTTCTCAGCTGACTGCTTGTGCTAACTCTTCTGACAACATGGAGTCTGAATTAGAAAAGCTAGAGCTGGAGATTAAAGGAACACTGTATCAACTGACCTTAGAGCAGCTGATTAAATTATGTGATGTACTTCAAATCTCCGGACCAGGAAAAGAGTTTGTGATTAATAAAACGCGCAGTCAGCTAGTCTCACATTTGGTTAAGCACCTTGAACGAACAGAGCTGGCTACCCGAGAGGACGAAGGTATGTCAGAACTTCTTCATGTCCAGGACATTCTAAGTGATATACAAATGGATAAAAAACAAAGTGTGAATGAAACAGTGGACCCAGCTGTTCAGGACCAAGAAAGTAGCCAGGAGGAGATAGAGACATTAAGACTGCTCTTAGAACAAAAAGAGGGTGAAATGCATGACTTGATGAGGAATAGCATGAATCCTGCCTTAAGTCCTCGCACCCCAGTGAGAAACATTGTTCCAACAGCACCAAACAGTTCCATGTGGCGCAAAGATTTTAAGATATCAGGCCAAATAGGAGAGCCGGGGCAAAAAGACAGGCTGACATTTTCCAGTCTGGCCAGACAAATTGAAAGCGGGATCAATAGAGGCTACCCAGAATCAGAAATCACCGATGCTGTAATTCGTGCTATCACGCCAGGCTTGCAGCTAAGGAGTTATCTTGAAGGAAAAGAAAACCTCACATTACCTGCTCTTAGGAGAATCCTCAGGTCTCATTACCAGGAGAAAGGTGCCACAGAGTTATACAAACAACTTACCTCTGAGGTTCAGAGTAGTAAAGAGACACCCCAAAATTTCTTGATCAGGACAATGGACTTGAGACAGAAAATCCTGTTTGCTTCTCAGGAGGTTGAGTCCAGTCTAAAGTATGACCCAGCACTAGTCCAGAGCCTTTTCATGCATACTGTCCTGACTGGTCTTCAGAATGACAATATTAAAAGTGACCTGCAACCTTACCTCCTGCAAACAAATACTTCAGATGAGTTATTGCTCGAGAAGGTAAATATCGCAGTCGCAAATGAAAAGGAAAGACAGGACAAAAAGAAACACGCCGCTCCGTCACGAGTAACAGCTGTAAATACTGTCCAGTCTAATGATTCCCCAGTGGGAAAGAGAAGCACAGCCCAAGAGAAACCAGCTCCTCTACCCCCTGATCTTCTAACAGAAATAAAAGAAATGCGTGCTGACATGGTACTGCTGAAAGACTTGAGGGCTGAAGTTTCCCAAATCAGAGAAACCATTCAAAAGACAACCCCAGCACCTCAGCAACCCTTCCCCATTAAGGCTGAACAAAACTGCATGCCATTTTACCACCAGCACCCTCCTGCAGCAGCACAGGAATACCACTCAGCACATGGACCTGGGCATGTGCATGGGACAGCACAGTTTCAACAAAGATTTGCACCACAGCGATATTATCCCTCACCACGTCACCGTCCCAGATGTTTTGCATGTGTGCAAGCAGGTGAGGAATATTGTCAGCATTGCTTTAGGTGTGGGAGTAGTGAGCATTTCCGTGCAGGTTGTAAAGCACCTAGACTGACCAAATCAGATAAAGGGAGCCCTTTAAACTAAGGGAGGTTGCTCCCACGGGACATGGGGCAACCGACAGCATTGAAAAGTCCCAATATTGTGCTAACTGTGAGGGAAAGGAAGAGCGTATGAAGTTAAAGTGTTGTTCTGTTTGTAAAATAACATTGTACTGCTCAAAAGACTGTCAAGAGACACACTGGTCTGTGCACAAAAGATACTGTAAGCCATATACATGTTCATCTATTAAGAAACAGGAAACACAGTCAAGTTGCAAACCAAAGTGTAGGAAAAGAAGTAATTCAGTGAAGACGCCTACTGTAAAAGAGCTTGTAGGAGAGAAATGTCTCATTCAGTGCTTTCTGCACAACCAAAGAATCCAGGCACTTTGGGACACAGGTTCACAAATTTGTGCTGTAGATGCGGCCTGGAAACAGACCCATTTGCCTGATGTCCAACTAAGAGATATAGCAGAACTAGTAGACCCACTTGAACCACTGCAACTTGAAGCAGCCAATGGGACGGAAATACCATATATTGGTTGGCTCGAGGTAAGCTTCAGACTTACTGCTAATGATGAAGATCTGCTAATACCTGTGTTAGTATTAAAAGGCAACCAACAGTCATGCCCCATAATTGGCTTTAATGTGATTTCACACCTAGTCGCAAACAGAGTACAGGATCAGACAAACAATAAGAATAAAGAGAAACTCATGAAAACAGTAAAAGTAGCTTTTCCTCACCTCAGAAAGAGTAGGGCAAGAGCTTTTGTTAATGCAGTGACAGTGGGACAGCCATGTGAGCACAGTGTAAGAACAACAAATGAGAGAGTTGAAGTGCCTAAACACAGCTCCATCCAAATAGAGTGTCGAGTGCAAGCCCCACCTTTCAAAGAAGATAGAACCCTGATCTTCGAGCCTCATGAGAACCCACAGTGGCCTGAAGGACTCGAGTTCTGTGATACCCTTGTTTTAGTAAAGACTGGTATGGCACCAAAATTGTCATTAGTGTACAAAATCCCACTAGCCATGACATCACACTGCCAAGTAGGACTGTTATTGGAACTGTGCAGTCTGTTGCGTCAATATATCCTGCTAATGTATTCAAAACTGACTGCCTTCCTACTGCATCAGTCTGTCCCATCCAGGCTAAGAGCTCAGGTGAGAACACACCTAAAAGTGCACAATGGGACCCACCTGTCGATTTGACTCACCTGAATGACCACCAGAGACAAGCTGTTAGTCAGATGTTAAGAGAAGAATCAGAGTCATTCTCTAAATCTGATGATGACATAGGCTGTGTTGAAAACTTGCAAATGAACATTTCATTGAAAGATAATGAGCCAGTCACACGGACTTATCTCTCTGTACCAAAACCCTTGTATCAGGAAATGAAAAACTACCTACAGGACCTAATAGCTCAGGGGTGGGTGGAAAAATCTAACTCATCTTACTCCTCTCCGGTAGTCTGTGTGAGAAAAAAAGACGGTACACTGCGCTTGTGTATTGACTACCGAGAGCTGAATAGGAAGACTCACCCAGACCGCCACCCCATTCCCAGAGTACAGGACATCATGGACAACTTAGGTGGCAACACTCTCTTTTCTCTACTGGACCAGGGTAAAGCATACCACCAGGGGTTCATGGGCAAAGACAGTAAACACCTAACAGCTTTTGTGACCCCTGGGGCCTGTATGAGTGGGTCAGAATCCCATTTGGACTGATGAATGCTCCAGCAGCATTTCAACGCTGCATGGAGGAGTGCTTAGAAGGGTTAAGGGATGAAATATGTGTGCCTTACCTCGATGATGTCCTTGTCTTTAGCAGAACGTTTGAGGATCATGTTGAGGATGTCAGGAAAGTGCTGCGCCGACTCAGGGAGTACGGAATCAAACTCAAACCAAGGAAGTGCGACCTGTTCAAGACAGAAGTGAGGTACCTTGGCAGGATTGTGTCAGCAGAGGGAAGCAGGATAGACCCCGCAGACACCGCTGCTGTGACAGCTTTGAAAACAAACGGCCAGGTACTGTTGGTGAACTAAGAGCAATGTTGGGCCTATTAAGTTATTACAGACAATACATCAAGGATTTTGCCAGAATTGCAAATCCTCTGTATGACTTGCTCAAGGGACCTGCAGATGCTGAGACCCAGCGAAACACAAGACTAAAGTGGCAAACAAAGCGAAACAGGTGTAGTGTCCCTTCGAGCACACCTATTGAGTGGACCGACATGCACCAATTAGCACTGGAACAGCTGATAGACTGTCTAACTCAGCCCCCTGTTCTAGGCTTTCCAGAATTTTCACAGCCGTTCACCCTCCACACTGATGCGTCAAACCAGGGATTAGGTGCCGTGTTGTACCAAAAGCAGAATGGAACGCTCGCGTGTGATTGCTTATGGTTCCCGCACTTTAACTGCAGCTGAGAAGAATTACCATCTGCATTCAGGCAAGTTAGAGTTTCTTGCTCTCAAGTGGGCTGTCACAGAAAAATTCGTGATTACCTATATTATGCACCATTCTTCACCGTGTACACCGACAATAATCCACTTACCTATGTACTGTCCACTGCCAAATTGAATGCAACAGGGTGTCGATGGGTAGCAGAACTGGCAGATTTCCACTTCACAATTAAATATCGCCCTGGTAAAGAAAATGTGGATGCAGACAGCCTCTCAAGGATGCCAGTAGACATGGAAACGTTTATGAATGAATGCACAGAGGAAATGGCATATGATGTAATTGGAGCAACCACACAGGCAGTGGAAAGGCAGGATGACTCCAATGTGTCATGGTCCATGGGTGTCTCAGTCAGGTGTTCAGCCATGGCCACAGATGTTTCCATCATTCCACTGACAAAAGGCCAGATCAAACAGGACCAGAGAAGTGATCCGACTATTGGACCTGTAATTCAGTGCAAACTAGCACAGGAAAAACCATCACGTTCAGAACTAAGAAAACTCAGCCCACAGATCATATGTCTCCTGAGGGAGTGGGACAAATTGGAGATGGATGAGAATGGGATCTTGCACAGAAAAACAGTAAACAGAAAACAGTTGGTCCTACCAGAAATACACAAAAGTACTGTACTAAAGGAGCTACATGATGAAATGGGCCATCAAGGTGTAGAGAGAACATTGTCACTGATACGGGACCGGTTTTACTGGCCCTATATGCAACGGGAAGTAGAGGATTATGTGACCAGAAGGTGTGTTTGTATAAAACAGAAGAAGCCGTGTCATGAGAGCAGAGCACCACTGACTAATATTGTCACTACTCAACCATTTGAACTTATCTCAATTGATTTCCTGCACCTTGACAAGTGCAAAGGGGGTTATGAATACATCCTTGTAGTCATTGACCATTTCACACGCTTCGCCCAAGCGTATGCCACAACTTCCAAATCAGGTAAAACGGCTGCAGACAAAATCTTTAATGACTATGCTTTAAGATTTGGCTTTCCAGCACGAATACATCATGATCAAGGTGCTGAATTTGAAAATCATCTGTTTGCACAACTGAAAACTACTGTGGAGTTGCTGGGTCCAGGACTACTCCCTACCATCCCCAAGGGAACGGACAGGTGGAGCGGTTTAATAGGACACTACTCCAGATGCTGAAAACACTCTCAGAGAGTCAGAAAACTAACTGGAAGGACTCGCTTAACAAACTGATTTATGCCTACAATTGTACCCGCAGCGAGGTAACTGGATTTTCCCCTTTTTACTTGTTATACGGACGCTCCCCACGATTGCCAATCGACATGCTGTTCAGCTTGACCTCAGAACAAGGAGATGGCAATCATCATGACTACATGGTAAAATGGAAACAAGGCATGGAAGAAGCATATGAGATCGCCAGAGAAAACGCTCATAAAGCAGCTGTAAGAAGTAAAAGACATTATGATAGCAAGGTGAAGAGCTCAGTATTACAGCCAGGTGATCGTGTTTTAATAAGGAACATGACACCTCGAGGAGGTCCAGGCAAGCTGAGGAACCACTGGGAGGATGTGGTTCACACAGTCGTTCGTCAGGTCAGCAGAGATATCCCAGTTTATGAACTCAGACCTGAGAAAGCAAAGGGAGATCAAGAATATTGCATCGCAATCTTCTTCTGCCATGTGACCATCTGCCTGTTGAAACTGAAGTGCGACCACGAACAAGAAAAAGAGCTGTGGAGACAAGTGAGGAAGTGGAACAAGCTGAGGAAGAGGATGACGATGATGAGTACTATCCAGTGTCATCTCAGCAGCCATTTGAGCCACTTTACCCTCCGACACTGAATCCTATGAGCACTGATGAACCAGCCAAACACCTTCAAACAGTGGAAAACATGTCATCTGAGCCAGAGAATGAACATGAAGTACTGAACCAATGTGAACAACCACCTGACCAAGAGGAAAATTATGTTGAGGAACCATCAGTGGAGGAACCTGTTCCTGTACCTGTTCCAGACAAACACAGCAGGACCAGTGAGCAAGAGCGTCAGCGACCGAGTAGAGAGCGCAAGCCACCAAAGATCTTCACATATGATCGGCTTGGTTCACCAGCTTGTTATAACCTGAGAACACCATCACATCATAAACACTTCATGGTTCCACGGACTGTTCAGGCATACTGCCACTGATAACTGTATGGACTTGAGTGAAAAGAAACATTGTGATCACACACGAAACACATTACTGAACAGAGACAATGTACTTACACTCCACACCAACCACAAGTAAATGGACTGTTTAACACAGAATTCATATTCAAAGTGACTTTTGGACATTGAACTGATTCATATTGTGCTTGCAGCTTAACACACACATCCAAAGCACACCACATGGCTACGGCCACTTGCATCACTTTCATGGACATTTGTCAAAAGAGAGAGTGACTGCTTTGACGAGCTGCACTAAAAGGACTTTGTTTACAAGCCAGCAGCAGACTGTGTTAATGTAACTGCATGGACACTGTAATTCATACAGACTGTATGAGAACACTGAAAGACTTTGGGCAATAACCCACACTAAAGAATGTATGAAAAGAGTTCCAGCTTGTGAAACTATTTTTGTAGAGTACATATGAGGTATAAGAAACAGTTATAGTATGCAATGGTTTATTGTATGTGGTTTTGGTGATATTAATGGTCATAACTCCATGTTTGTGCTAAATGTTAAACATTTGGATGTTGAGGACAACATCTATTCTGAGGGGGAGTATGTGGTGGATCATAATTTGGTGGATCATAAATTTGATTAGTTTTGGAGTTGTACATCTCTGTTCCTTACATTTCATGTCATGTCTTTATTAATGTTTTATTTGTTGCTTTGACTGTTTTCGAATAGAATATACAGTGGGAATATAGAGGAGATAAGTAGTGAAAGTTCTGTCTGGGTTGATTGTGCGTCGATCCATTGGTAATGCCTCAGGGCTCCAGTAGGTGGGTTCAAGGCGCCTCCTTCACTCAATACAGACGAGTGAGAGTGAGAGCTGCGTGTCTGTGCCGTTCTTTCACCTCTCCTCACTATTTCCCCTGTTTAAGGTAACTGCCATGCACAGAACTGTATAAATGTGTGTTACTGTTGATTATGTTGTTATCATTGTTCATTGTAGCGGAAGATGTGAATTGCGGACTATTTTGCTGAGAAGTTCAAGTTAAACGCTGTTGCTGTCTATGCTAGTTTTCGCTAGTACTCCGCCATATTGTGTGAAGATTTTTCTGTTCCTGTCTATATGGGTTTTTGTCTAATGTTACGGTTAATGTTGTCTAAAGTATTTTCATAAACTCAATACAGACGAGTGAGAGTGAGAGCTGCGTGTCTGTGCCGTTCTTTCACCTCTCCTCACTATTTCCCCTGTTTAAGGGCACAACATTCTCAAAATGGCCAGAAATTTATCCTGTGAAAAAGGCAGATGCAATCTCTGTAGCAAAATGCCTATGCAACCATTTTGTTCCAACATATGGCATACCGTCCCTAATAAGATGAGACAATGGAACACATTTTGTAAACGATGTAATTAGCAAGGTCTCCGAAGCGTTGGGATTTAGTATAAAAAATCACTGTGCCTACCACCCACAAAGTGCAGGGCTAATGGAAAGAACAAATAGCACTATCAAGCAAAGATTGAGAAAGTGCATGGAAGAGACAGGGAGACCATGGCCTGAATGTAGAGGTCTAGTGAAAATGTGGATGAGATTAACACAAGGCAGGCTCACAAAAATTGACGCCATTTGAAATAATTCATGGAAGACCTTTTCCCACTACTAATACTGAGTGAACCAGTAAACAAATCAGCTAGAGAGACTACTCTAGCAGAGTGGATGGCAAAGTTGCTAGAAAATACAGAAACTGTGTTGAACAACAAACTGCTGTGTGACTCTTCTCCAGTATCTTGCAGGTTGAAGGCAGGTGATTGGATCCTGATAAGGGTGCTCCAGAGGAAAAATTGGAGCTCACCCCGTTGGGAAGGACCCTACCAAGCACTCCTGACCACACCAACAGCCTTGCAAAATAGCAGAAAGACCGTCCTGGATCCATCAAAGCCACTGTAAAAGAGTGAGCGAGAGCATAGACTAACCGGACACTGACTTCCTTACCCTCGGGTGATTCGTCAGGTGAAGGAAGTGCCGATTGGGTATATCCTGCACTTTTTCTTCTTGCCTAGGTCCCCTGAGACGTGAGGTAAGCCAGGTAAACATGAAGTCGCTCTTAATCTCACTAACCCTGACAGTCCTAGTGGCAGGATGTCTCATCCTACTGAAGATAGATCCGAGGGAACGGACAAAGAAAGCTTGGACACATGACAACTCACACCTGGACAAGATGACGCAGGACCACAATCATCCCTGGATGAACAACGCGTGGTACAGATATGTATACAACCGCACGACAGAAAAGAACTGCTTTGTTTGCTCACACATGCCTGCAACTTCTGTCCATGCAACTATTTATGGGAAGGTTCCATCACTTGAAACGAGCATGTGCATTCACATGAAAGTCATAAATGGAACTTGTTCACATAGAGACATGTTTATAGTGAGAGCCCTAGCGTTTTCACTGCTGACCTACGACGTGAATAACCTAACAGCAACAAACTGGACGTGTGACGAAGCGCACGTGTCAAACAAAAGAATAATGACATTTCCAGCTTTCTTGCAGAGTGAAGAACATCACCCGATATGTTTCGACTTCTCATACGGAAGGACAAAACTTGGTCGAACCAAGAACTGCAGTATAGTCTGGAAGGACAATGCCGATGCAGCTATGACTTTTAAGCGTGGCACATACTGGGTCCAGGGGACAGCTTGGGTGTGTGGACCAAAAACGTACTACATGCTGCCCCCCAACGCAACAGACGACGGCGTTCAACTGACACCGGTCCAGAACCACACGATCGAATATGGGGCTCCGATGTCCCACAGGAATTCAAACTCTGGACCACTGGACAGAAAGTGGTACATGCCCTGTTCCCATGGGTCGGAGTTGGGAAACATGCCCCTGCGATCGAGACGTTGGACTACCGTTTGGACTTTTTCTGAACGCTTCATGTAAAATCAACGACAAACAGAATCAAGAAATTGACGTTCTGCGCATTGCAGTAATGCAACACAGGGTAGCATTAGACATGATTCTCGCCGAGAAAGGAGGACTATGTGTCCTCTTTAACAACACATGCTGCACATACATTCCAGATAATGTACACTCGTCCAACATGACTGATGCTCTGAACACACTTAGACAACTCAGGGATGCACAACAACAAGACTATGTTACAAACACAGAAGACTGGCTCACGTGGTTTTTAAGTGGCTCTTGGAAGTCCCTGCTGATTAAAGGACTTGTTTTCGTTGGTGTTCTACTATTGTTATTGTGTCTTTCCACTTCATGTGTCATACCTTGTTTGAAAAACATGGTGTCAAAAATGGTAACTGCTTCAATTAATGCTTACATCACCCTACCACAGAATGAAGAAGATGATAATGAGATAGACATTTGGATATAACATATTAACAAAACCCACTAATTAATGATGTCCTGGCTAAAAATGTTTTACAAGTAGCCATAGACTGATACAGTGTTAGTGAGTTGCTATGTATATATATAGGAGAAAAGATCAAACAACAGGAGGGAATGTTGAAAGATTTTATTATGTTTATGTTTAGAAGTACATTTCATTTAAGGTTTTCTAGATGTGTTTGCTCTTTTTTACTAGAGAAGTTACGTTGTGCAAGCTCAACAGGAAGTTACGTTGTGCAAGCTCAGCAGGAAGCCTGCACGCTGTGCAAGCTCTGCAGGAAGCCTGCACAGTTGTATGTTATCTCTTCCTGCATGTTTCTGAGACGCAAACATGCTTGAGTATAAATAAAGGCTGACCACTGCTCCAGGGTGTGTGAGTCTCCTTCGAGCTCTCACCCGTGTGCACGTTAATTTGTAAAACCTGTCTGAGTGTCATTTATTCCAATCTGAGTTGCATTACAGGAAAACTCCTCACAGACGGGCACTACTGTAGCCACCTGCAGCTGGAATTGAGATCCTGCCTAACTGTGGGATGAGACTATCTAGACACCAGCTGAATGATATGTACCGTATTTTCCGCACTATAAGGCACACTTAAAATCTTTAAATTTTCTCAAAAATCGACAGTGCGCCATATAATCTGGTGCGCCTTATGTATGAATTCTGGTTGTCCTTACTGACCTCGAACTGATTTTATGTGGTACACAGCGCTCAAACATCTGTCAAAAATGTTTTAGTACAACTTTGGTAAGCTACAAAGCCGCACCGCTTGATGGATTATCGGAGCATCACGGCTGCCGTAGTCAGGAGCCTCGTGCACTTGGAGTACTCTGGGTCCAAAACTTCATCCGCTTCAGGTCCCAAAGTCAAACGAACACCTCGGCATCACTGAGAGTTAAAAACTGTCTAAATTCTTTCACCTTTGAAAAAATGGTCAGCATTGCTGCTTTACCAGGTGTAACAATTAAGTTTAACATCCAGGCATCCATGAAAACAGAATTTATTAAATTTAACGGTGTTAGTAGTTAGCAGGAAGTTAGCTTGCTAGTTTCCACCTGAACATGATACAGTGGCTTGCAAAAGTATTCGGCCCCCTTGAACTTTTCCACATTTTGTCACATTACAGCCACAAACACAAATCAATTTGATTGGAATTCCACGTGAAAGACCAATACAAAGTGGTGTACACGTGAGAAGTGGAACAAAAATTATACATGATTCCAAACATTTTTTACAAATAAATAACTGAAAAGTGGGGTGTGCGTAATTATTCAGCCCCCTTTGGTCTGAGTGCAGTCAGTTGCCCATAGACATTGGCTGATGAGTGCTAATGACTAAATAGAGTGCACCTGTGTGTAATCTAATGTCAGTACAAATACAGCTGGTCTGTGACGGCCTCAGAGGTTGTCTAAGAGAATACTGGGAGCAACAACACCATGAAGTCCAAAGAACACACCAGACAGGTCAGGGATAAAGTTATTGAGAAATTTAAAGCAGGCTTAGACTACAAAAAGATTCCCCAAGCCTTGAACATCCCACGGAGCACTGTTCAAGTTATCATTCAGAAATGGAAGGAGTATGGCACAACTGTGAACCTACCAAGACAAGGCCGTCCACCTAAACTCACAGGCCGAACAAGGAGAGTGCTGATCAGAAATGCAGCCAAGAGGCCCATGGTGACTCTGGACGAGCTGCAGAGATCTACAGCTCAGGTGGGGGAATCTGTCCATAGGACAACTATTAGTCGTGCACTGCACAAAGTTGGCCTTTATGGAAGAGTGGCAAGAAGAAAGCCATTGTTAGCAGAAAACCATAAGAAGTCCCGTTTGCAGTTTGCCACAAGCCATGTGGGGGACACAGCAAACATGTGGAAGAAGGTGCTCTGGTCAGATGAGACCAAAATGGAACTTTTTGGCCAAAATGCAAAACGCTATGTGTGGTGGAAAAACTAACACTGCACATCACTCTGAACACACCATCCCCACTGTCAAATATGGTGGTGGCAGCATCATGCTCTGGGGGTGCTTCTCTTCAGCAGGGACAGGGAAGCTGGTCAGAGTTGATGGGAAGATGGATGGAGCCAAACACAGGAAGAAAACCTCTTGGAGTCTGCAAAAGACTTGAGACTGGGGCGGAGGTTCACCTTCCAGCAGGACAACGACCCTAAACATAAAGCCAGGGCAACAATGGAATGGTTTAAAACAAAACATATCCATGTGTTAGAATGGCCCAGTCAAAGTCCAGATCTAAATCCAATCGAGAATCTGTGGCAAGATCTGAAAACTGCTGTTCACAAACGCTGTCCATCTAATCTGACTGAGCTGGAGCTGTTTTGCAAAGAAGAATGGGCAAGGATTTCAGTCTCTAGATGTGCAAAGCTGGTAGAGACATACCCTAAAAGACTGGCAGCTGTAATTGCAGCAAAAGGTGGTTCTACAAAGGATTGACTCAGGGGGCTGAATAATTACGCACACCCCACTTTTCAGTTATTTATTTGTAAAAAAATGTTTGGAATCATGTATGATTTTCGTTATATACCATGTTCTGACTAAGACATTTCTGAAAAAAATAAAATGTACAGTTCTGCAATCACTTCCAACATAAATGAAGACAGAAAACTAAATAGCAGTGACATTTGTAGGGTTATTGAAGTTGGGCTATGTGATCTCTAGCAACACAGCTATGTTAGCATAACATAAACACAGTGAAGCTGGAGGATGAACGCTAACTTTTTTTCCATTCGATAAAGTTTAACGTGAGGGTTCCCCAATAGTTATAGGCAAATGCAGTCGCATGGAATTATAGAAGTATGGAAGTGGAGGAAGCAAGAAGAATGAGTTGAGTGAAGTTTCACTTATCTGAGTGTTTTGTTTAGCTTAATGCGCTTTATAATCCGTATGCCTTATGGTCCGAAAAATACGGTAGATGTTATGATACGAGTTGAATGTTGACCCAAATGCAGACTCAAAGAATGATTAAAATTAGCAAATCTTCATTTAGGTGAAAATTCACCTAAAGAAAACATTCAGGCAGGCAAATAAAATAAACAACAAGGACCTTAAAGCAACCAAATCAGGACATGAACAGAAACTAGATCGCAAAACTAACTGAACTCAAAATGCATGAAGAACATAACCAGCAAAAATAATAAAACAAAAATTCATGAATAATACATGAAAATAATACATGAAAACTGTGACTCAACAGAAAATAATAAATAAAACTAAAAAGATCACAACTCAAAAACACTGGTTTAAAACACCCAGGACCAGAAACACCAGCCAGTAGGGAAACAGCACAGAAAGAATTGGGACTACATGCTTGGGTGTAACGGAGCGAGGGGATGTTTCATAGAAAGAAATCCTATAAAACAAAACAAACAAACAAAATAAAAAATACAAACTTTACAAACCTGACTCATGCAGCTAAGTGGAAAATACTGAAGGAGCGAGCCAAACAGATGTTGTGATATTAGCTTCCTGGTGAATTTATTGAACTTTATAAAGAGACAGATGGCATTACTGAGATATAAAATCTTCTTATATTATTACCAATATTGATCGCAATTGATGACCCAAAGGAAGATTGTAATAAAAATATTTTATTATCAGAAAGCAACTGGAAAATCAGAGACTTCACTAAAGTATGAAAACGTACACTCAGTACTTTAACTATGTGGGAGCACTTGTGCTTACAGGTGTAGCCAGCCCTACAAAGGCTGATTTTTGAGCCAGAAAAAACCTGCTGAGATGCATTCATTTTCTATTATCAGCCCTTACTATCTTAATATAGTCTATGAAACATGAAAAGTTGTCATGCAAACTTCCTGCAGTCTGAGGAGACATTTTTATTTGGTTTAATATTCAGTTCAGTTCAATTTGATGTGCATAGCACCAAATCACAACAGCAGTCCTACAGACCCTACAGTAATACAATACGTCTCTCCAGAACTCTCATATTTCATAGGCTACAGTTGTTTCAGAATGTATTCAGACCCCATCAGGTTCTGCACTGTTTCTAAGCATGTACTTTTAATTTCACATGAAAAATAGCATTTTTCCCAAGCATTCCAAGTTTAATAACCCACAGAGGTGTTTTATAGACCCTTTGCTGTTTGGTGAGATGCGTCCCATTTGCTTTGTTTATCGCTGATATGCAGAACCTGACTGCAGACTCGCTGTGACACACTTAAGGGGCTGGAGACACTCTGTGTATCAAAGGGTTCACATTTTGGACTGCATTAAAGCGAAAACACTCTCTGCAGACCTCCACAATAAAACTGTGGTGAGTCATAGATCAGGTTAAGGGTCTGAAACCATTTCCAAGGCTCAGTGTTCCCAGCAGCGCAGTGACCTCAATAACAGTGAGATGGAAGAAGTTTAAAACTCTCAGCCACGAGAGGTGACCAAAAAGCCAAATGGATAGAGCTCCAGAGCCTCTACCAGCTTTCTAAAAACACATTTCACTTTGTCTTTATTGGTTACTGAGTTGAGGTTAGTGAGTAAAAATATCTGTTTAAGTCATTTTAAAGCTGTTCTTTGAAGTCGACCTTTCTCACACGCAGCAGTGTCAGATATGCTGTCATTACCGGAAATACTCTGTGTTGTTCAAACAGCAAAATAAAAGAGGAAAACAGAGACATGAAGACAGACAGGCACACAAACACAGACAGGTGAACACCAGAGGTCCTGGCAGAGAGTAAAGACTCAAAGGAAGAAAAACCCAAAATAACAGAAATAACTTAAAAAACATAACTTTATTTATAAGTTGTAAAATATTTTATTTTAAATACCGTGTACACTTACACACACACACACTGATTTCTGGACTATCTGCCGAGTAAACAGTCCCCACTCTCCGTATTTACCCTCTCTGCACAGCGAGTTTTCATCTGACTACTGATCTGTCGGGTTAATGGAGTCTGTGCTTCTGGCCCACGCCAAGCGTGCAGATAAGACCCAGAGGGCAATTTATTGTCAAGTTAATCACTTTAAACCGTAAATATGCAGTGTATAAATGGCAAATTATGTGCTAATGATGGCGCGCGCCGACTCAATTACATCTTAATTGGGTTGATGTGACAACTCTCAGCATTTTCCAGTATTAGGTATTCATCAACAACTTAGTGCAGCCGCCAAGTGATATTTACTGTGCATCTCTCAGTTTGGATCAGATGTCAAGTGTTCATATGGAAGCTGTCGAGATGAACGTCTGGTGGTTATTATGCACATTTTTCATACCAAGCAGATTTGATTCCACAATTTGCTAATTTTTTTGGGGGGGGGGGATTTTTTGGATTTTTTTTATATTGAATAAATTATTTTTCTTGGACAAAGTAAATTTAAAAAGTTTGTAGATGATATCACCTATGACATCAGTATTGGTGTGTTAGCCTCTGCCAGTTCGTTTTGGCTGGAGCCTGAAGTTGCTTTTTATAGATTGGTTATCACTGTGAATTGTACAAGTGCACTGCACAGACATGGCTAATTAATGCTCAGTAATGGATTAATTGAATCCAAGACTAAAGCACTAAGTTGTTGGACAGTGTGTTCTTCACTGCATTTTATGAGCCAGAAAGAGTTTTCTTTCACTTTTCACTGTTTTTAAGAAACAGTGAAAAGGTCCAGTTTATTCACCTGAAACGGGGCTGGGTCAGCAGCAGCCTAACCAAAGAAGCTCAGACCTACTTCTCCCTGGGCACCTCCTCCAACTTGTCTTGGGGAACACCAAGGCGTCCCCAAGCCAGCCGAGAGATACAAGCTCTCCAGCATGTCCTGGGTCTGCCTCGGGGCCTCCTTCCGGTGGGACATGCCTGGAACACCTCACCAAGGAGGCACCCAGGAGGCATCCTTGTCAGATGCTGGAACCACCTCAGCTGGCTCCTTTTGATGTGGAGGAGTATCACCTCTACTCTGAGCCCCTCCTGGATGGCTGAACTCCTCACCCTATCTCTAAGGGAGAGGCCAGCCACCCTTCAGAGGAAGCTCATTTTCGCCGCTTGTATCCACGATCTTGTTCTTTCAGTCACTACCCACAGCTCGTGACCATAGGTGAGGGTAACGACGTAGATCGATCAGTAAATTGAGAGCTTCACTTTTACGCTCACCTCTCTCTCTCAATCTGTCTGCTGATCTCTCACTCCCCTCTCGCTTCACTTCTGAACAAGACCCAGAGATACTTAAGCTCCTCCACTTGGGGCAGTAACTCGTCCCTGACCCAGAGTGGGCACTCCAGCTTTTTCCAGCTGAGGATCATTGCCTCAGATTTGGAGGTGCTGAACTTCATTCCCACCCCTTCACACTCTCCTCAAAACTGTTTCAACAACACGGAGTCCAGCACCCGCCGGGAACAAGTCCAGCTTATTACCAGCTATAACGCCCATACACCCTAAAGTATCCTTGAGAGGGTAAAGAGCTGGTCCAGTCTCCTGCAACTGGGATGAAAACCATATTGTTCCTCCTGTATCTGAGGTTCGACAAAGGGACGGACACTGGCATAGACTTTATTCATGTTTTACATAAATTTTAGATGCTTTACATTTCAGACTGGTTGTAAAAGTTCTCCAGCAGCTTGCAGGGAGACATGAACCAGTAATAAATAATAAACCCCCAAGGAAATCATTCTTTTCAAAGCCACTACACTACACTGTCATTTTTACCTTTGAGATGCACATATCCAATAATTTACACATATTTGAATTTTGGTGCTGCTTTATGTTTTTGTCTTTCTATGTTTGCAAATGTTTCTAAACAAAACACTCCAAAAAAGCCTCTCATTCACGCTCGCTCTCAGTCTCCCGCCTGGTGTTAAACCTGTTGAAATGTCTTTTTTGCACTTGTGTTGTTGTCACATCAATTTATGTTATTTTCTGTCTCCTATTGCTTTCTGCTCCACTTCGTGTGTGAGGAGGTGAACTCACAGTGAGACTGTGAAGACTCTCACACTGAGCTGAAATTAATTTTTATTTTCTTTTTCTTGATCCTTTTTTCTTTCAGTATCTCACCGAAACTTTATATTGTTGTGTATTTATTGGTTATATTATATTTTAGTAAGGTTTTTAAATCACTTTTGATGTTGTTTGACACATTTAAAGGATTCCCACTCTCTTCCTCACAGTGAGGAATACAGCTGGTCTCAGATCAGTGCTTACTATCAGCAGGTAACCTGTTGTATTGGAGCTGGAATAAGTTGGATTCTTGCATCTATGCTCTAAATTCCACTTGACCTGCTCATGTTCAAATCTTAGCAGCTTTAACGTAAATGACACACATTTGTGTGGTATCATGGGAAAGAGCCAGTCTCAGCAGAGGAAACGTGAGCCACTGCTGTAACAGCTGAGCTCATGGAAGTCCTCTTCACTTCTTCTAAAAACTCAGAGGTGTTGTAGCAGCAGGCTTCGCTAACACGAGTTTAACTCCTGGGAAAAAGTAACAATGCTGATTCTCCTTCCCCTCCAAAGTCACAGAGAGACATGAGTCATCAAACAGCTTAATCTTCTGCATCTGATGAAGGTTGTTTTAATTGGGTTTGTTGGCGATACAAAGTTCAGTGACTCACAAAGTGCAGTGACAGCAGGACTCAATGCTTCAAACTGTATACAAATGAGTCTGTCTTTCCAGCCGTCTGTCAGAGCTGTGTTTGATCATGCTTTATGAAATCATGCAACATCACAGGATGTGAGCTGGATAGCAGACAGTTGTATGCAAACGAAATCCAGTAATAAGTAGAGAGAGAGAGAGAGAGAGAGAGAGACGCTGTTTCCTGAATCTTTTGTTCTTCTCTTTGTGTGTGACTCTCAGAGATGTTTTTATGGGCTCGGCCTCTTTGCCTGCTCTCTTTTTGGGTTGGTTGCCTCACTGCCAGCCTCTGATTAAAGACTTGGATTTTGAACTTGTACTCGGCCTCCAAATGGCCTGCATTTGGGTCCTTTACTCTGCATTCTTTACAGAGCTACTTAGAAAGCAGGACGGTGACAGGAAATAGATGCTGTGTGTGCAGAGGAGCAACAGATTAGCTTCCAGGTGTTGCTGAACAGATGGGGGGCTTAGTTTGGTGATCTCCTTACCACCACCTCTAGGATTTCTTTGTTGGAGGTGTTTTAAAGTAGAGTCTGAACCCTGAAGAAGAACTCTATAGTACCAGAACAGAGGAAAGTAAGAAGTACTGCCATCATACACATATCAGGTTCCCACTCATAGACTTTACTGACACAAGGCACTCCGGTGTATCTGCTGACTGTAAATGGAAAATATGTTGGTAAACAGTTTTTGTGCAGCAGATAAAATACTAAGTACCAAAATTGTGACATTTACTCTTTTGTGGTTACACAGAAACTTGACGTGGCCACATCAACAATCAGATCCATTGATAAAAAGCATCGATGCGCCAAAAGACCACAGAAGGCAACTAACGTCGACAGAATTATTTCCATGATGAAGAAAAACAACTTCACACCATCTAGACAAGTCAAGAAGACCTTTGATGAGGCAGGAGTATTACTTTCAAAGTCTACAATCAAGAGACCCTTGTCATGGGCTGGGTGAGTGGCTGGGTTTCTCAGCCTACGGGTGGAGCCTCGGCAGCATCTCAACACACCTGTCACTAATTCCGTAGTTGTATTTAAGTCCAACATTCTCAATGAATCATCGCCAGATTATCTGCTAACACGTGTTAGAGCCAAGCCACCAAGTTCAAGTTCTTGTAAAGTTATAAGATTCTAGTGAATTAATTGTTATCTCCTGTGCTTCAGCTTAACCTCGGATCAGCCTTCCATGTCTAACTGTTGGTAACACTCACCTGGACACTGGACTCACAATCCACCACAGCCACCATCCTTGCAATTGTGGTTCACTATTTCACCTGCCTGCCTCAATCTCTCAGATCCACCAGACTCTCAGGATTAACGAGTACTCACCAGGACCTTGCCATCAGCTTCTCCCCCCACACCACGACCGGACTGTGGACAAGTAAGGCAAAATAATACTCTCACTCATATATTCGACCTCTCACCAGTAAACCACCTGACTCCTCTTTCCCTCTGTTTCTATGACTCTGTTCACCAGCCCAGAACCATGACCCATTGCCTGTTTACCTGTTCTTAGTTACAAGCACCAGATTCCAGTCATAGTTTGCTCGTCACATTTAGCATCCCTAAGTATTGAGTTTTTGAGTAATAAAGTTTTCACGTCCAAGCCACGTTAGCTGCGTCCGTCTGAGTCTGCTATTTGGGTCCACTCTCTCGCGCCGGCCTCTCCCCCATTACATGCTTCTAAAATGGAAATACAGGCTTTACAAGAAGATGCAAATACTTGTTTACACTCAGGAAAGTCTGGTTCATCAGAAAACATGTAAAGAGCTGCACAGGTCTGGAGAAAATTCTTTGGACAGATAAAACCAAGATGAGCTTGTACCAGAATGATAGGAAGGCAAAGGTCTGGAGAAACAGTGAACCAACTCATTATGTGAAGAATATCACATCATCTTTCAAACATGGTGGAGGTAATGTTATAACATGGGCATGAAGTGGAACCAGATCACTGGAGTTTAAAGATAGAAGCTGACAGAAGCAGCGGAATATGCTGTGAAGTGTTCAGGGCTGTACTCTCTGCTCAGATTCAGCCAAATACTGCAAAACTGATCGGACAGAGCTTCACAGAACGGATGAATAATGACCCAAACAAACATTGATCTGAGGCCCAGTAGGCATCCTTGTCAGATACCGGAACCACCTCAACTGGCTCCTTTTGATGTGGAGGATGGCTGAACTCCTCACCCTTTCTCTAAGGGAGAGGCCAGCCACCCTTTGGAGGAAGCTCATTTCCGGCACTTGTATCCACCATCTTGTTCTTTCGGTCACTACCCACAGCTCGTGACCATAGGTGATGGTAGGGATGTAGATTGAGTGGTAAAGAGCTTCACTTTTACACTCAGCTCTCTCTTCACCACAACAGACTTGTACTAAGGAACCCAAGAGTTTCTCAAAGGGAAGAAATGGACAAGTCACTCTCCTGATCTCAACCAACAGAGCAAAGTATTCAGGTACTGAATGGAAAACTGAAAACAGAAACACCCACAAACAAGCAACAACCAGTGGTGGCTGCAGCGAATAGCATCTGAAGTCCATGGGATCTAGACTTCAGACAGACACTGAACACAAAGGATTTCAACCAAGTATATAACAAACACTTCTTACATTTAAAATTATGTTAGTTTAGCCATTTCTTTTTGAGAAAATGGGGGATTGTCTGTAAATCCTAGACATATCATGGCATACTCTTGTCAATTAAAGCTAAAAGTCTGCATTTCAGTCACATCTTGAATGCTTGATTTAAAATTTTCTGTGTTGGTTTACAGAGGCAAATGTAGAAAAAAAAGTGTTGCTGTCTAAAAGCTTATGGAGCAGACTGTAGCTGAAGATGCTGTCTGGATGAATAATTATTGACTGACTGGCTGCAGAGACACAAACATGCACTGAAACAGTTTTAAATATGGGCTCTTTACAGTTATCTGTTCCTAATGAGAAACGGTGTCCAGGTCACCAGTTTGACACTGAGGTGTGTTGCAGTCTTGTGTGATTGATGGTTACGTAGTCTGTGAGCTTCAACTGTGCGTCAGGCGACTGTTATGAACTCTTAATTCTACCGATGTGTCTCAAAGTAAACGCGATTTAGAGTTATTTAGTAAAACAGATCCAGGGCGGGTTTGGGTCAGAAACAGAAGATCGCCCTGTGACCCGCGGCAGCATTGTTGTTGTTGTTTGTGTGATGAGCCTGCGGGGGAGTCTCGGGTGTTATTTTTAGCGGTGAAAGGTTAAACAGAGAAGCTCGACAGACTGAACTAACCGGATTATCTGCCATTCTTGTCTGGATTTCATCATAGTAGGATTCAGTGGGAGACGGGCCATCTGAGACGATTCACCCAGTGACGCCGCAGTAATCTGGAAACCAGCATCCACACATTTCTCCTCAGATTAAAATCAGCCCAAATCACAAGGAACTCCCATTTGAATACCAAATAATTTCACCTATTTTCTTAAAGTGCCTGAGACCTGACAGAGACTCCTGCTTATCTCTCCCTTTCATTTTCATTTTGCTGCCATGAATACAGAGCAGAGTATCAGCTGTGAATATTTCAGTATTTAATCAAATGTCAGAGTGTATTTAGTCTGAGCCCCGAGAGGAGGGTTTTTCTTTAAATGTAATGCGGTGATAAGCGGAGCTGGATTTTAATGTGCAAAGTGAAACTTTTATTAGCGGCTTCCTGAGAGCTCCTCGGCTTTATTAGATAAAACAGCTGAGGGGGATGGAGGAGAGATTGGCAGACAATGCTACAAGTGAAGTGTTATCACGTAGAGCAGAAAGGCTTTAATGGACTCTGAGCTACTGCTGGACTCACTTTAAATGAACTACATCAAAGTCAAGCACAAAGCAAAGTACAGGAAGTAAAACACATGTGCTACAAAAGCCTCAGAGTCCAGGTCAAATCACAACACGTCAAATAATCAACAAGAGTACCAGAAGTTGTGCCTCAGAGGACCGGAACGTGGAGTCAATCACTTTGTTTTGTTGCAGACCTGCAGCTTTATAATGAGGAGAGGATGGACTGAGTTTGAGTCATCGCTGCAGCCGCTGTGATGTCAGCTATTTTGAAGCCTCAGACGAAGTGTTTTTGCTGAGCTTTTTGAAAGCAGGTGCCACGAGTCCAGAGTGAACGTGATGCTGCATGGTTTCCTCGTCCGTCAGCTGACCGATCAGGACTTTGATCTACAAACTGAGGAATGACAGCAGGCTGGCTAGTCGTACAACTCAAATATGCAGCCTAGCATAACAGAAACTAGTCCTTGTGTTTGACCTCAATGCCGTCGTGTTCAGTTTCATATGTACTAACTTTGTTTTTACTCATTCATCTAATTCAGTCTGCACAGACTCTGTGAATCAGAGAGCAGAGGAGAGATTAGGTAAATAACATGAACAAATATTTTGCTTTTTATTTTTTCTTTAGTATTTTTTTTATATTTCCCTTTTCTGTGTGGGTGGGTGTGTGTGGGTGGGGGGGGGGTTACAGCTGCTAATCCCAGTACTTCAATCTGGCAGCAGTGAAACACACAGGCTGTGTTGGACAGTAAAACAGGCACCGGATTACAGATTAAAAGCAATTTCTAATCTTCTTTTGCGCGGCTCTTCAGATATGGCCCAACTTGGCGATGTCTGAGCTCCAGCTGACCTACAATAAGCTAAGACCTTCAACTTTCCCCCATCTCTGCTCGTCACAGAGGTCACCAGAAAACATCAGAAGCCTTGCGTATGAAAGTGCACAGGCTGTAGGTCTTCCTCAAAGCCAGAAGTTGTATTTTTACTCCAAATCCTCAAAGAGACACAATCCCTCACCCCCTCGCTCCCCCCAGCCGTTAGCCTCACTCCACCTTTCATCAGTCGGGTTCACCTGAGAGAAAAAAGAGGTTTGAAGTTCACAGCCATTCGAAAGAGTGTGAAGTTTTTAGGTTTGGTTTCATGTGTTAAAGTCGCACAAAGTTTGGTTTAGTGCTGCAGTGTTTGGATAGAGCAAAGTAAAGGCAGCAGTTCAGGAAAATAAAAATGCAAACAGGTCACTGAACAAAGATTTGGTAGTTAATTTTTCTCTCTTTTTAAGCAAGACAGTCTAAAATAATCTGGTTCCAGCTTCCTCAGAGTGATTTTATTTTTTTTCTTTTTGGTTGCTGGATGGAAAAAAGGGGAGATTATGATCTGTCAGCATGTCCTTTGGGAAAGTTTCATCTAATTATTCACTCATTAAATATTAAACTATTGTGGGAGAACTAAAAGAATTAGATTTGTTTAAGCCTTTTATCTGAGTAACATGATGACATACCTGACAGTGTTTGCCTGCAGCTTCTCCAGTACGACTGTATTTTGTTGGTTTTATATTGTTTTTATAAGATGGACATAAAAGTATTTTTTTATATACTGTATGTATACGTGTTTGGGTTTTGACACTTTTGTGACAGTCTGTTCGAGAGCAGAAATTTGGATGTGATCACGGTTTGTGTCTTTCTAAAGTGAATATTAACCAAATGAAACAAAGTAAAAGTCGGCTAATTAAGAGGAAAAGTTTTGAAATGAAAACTGAAAATTGCAAAATATGTGTACACATAATTTATTCATTAATCGGCTTAGAAAATTTAAAAAGCAGTAAAAAAAAGATTTTTGTTTTAAAGTGGGTTTATTTTTCATATTTGTTGTGAACACAGGGATTTTTAATTGTTGTGTTAGTGATAACAGACAACTTTTACATCAGATATTTGAGAAGTTTAATATTAAACTGATCCATATTCTAAATGAACTCTATTAATTAATTAAGCAGAATATCAAAGTAAAAGTGCTACAGATGAGACGGCAAGAAGGAATTTAAATGTTTTAAATTAGTTTTATTTTGTAGGCAGAAACATCATAGTTTCAAAGTAAAAGAGCAGAGTTATTAATATGTTAATATTTTTTACTGTGTTCAAGTAAAATGATTGATTGTATTTCTTCTTTTCATCCCGAGCCTCTGCGCGCTGTGCAGTTTCAGCTCTCTGATCTAAAATCATTTATTTTCATGTGTCGGAGTCAGATTTCCTTTTAAAGGACTTCTGCACTTGTGGAACAAACATCATTTGTCTGGAGCTTCCTGGGACTTTAACCCTGAGATGGCATAACCTTCTGGACTTATTGGATTTGTAACAAAGGCATGAAAGTACATTGAGCGGAGGATTTAAGTATTCATTTATTCCTCCGAGCCCGACGGTTGTCACAGTTTTGTGCAGCGATCGTGTTTTTGAATTGAAACAATGAAGTCCAGAGACAGAAACGTGCAGGAAACAGCCAAATGAAACAGAAAAACATCAGCAAAGATTCAAAGGTCCAGCAACCTGAGTCTGTGCAGACATGTGATGTGCTCATGAGGACCGCTCGGAGCGGTGAGGCCTGCAGGATGCCTTGATTGAAAGCAGCCAGGGAACCATGGCGCGGCGTGTCCGGCTGGGCCAGGAGGGGGTGCGTCGAGCAAACTGGTCATCGTGGTTGACAGATGCCCCCAGAAAGCCACTAACAGGATGACGCCTGCGCTGCGAGGGCTGCGGGGTAAAGACGGATTATGTCTGAGCAGTAGATAAACAGATTATTCCAGAAACAGTGCCTACTTTTTTAACCTCGTCACTCTTGCCACACTTTGCAGCAGGTCTTGTTCTGGATTGGTTTACGCTTCCACACGCATCCTGGAATTCATCAGGAGTGTTTCAGCAGCCGCTCAGGGTCCCCCGAATGACACAAGGTCGACCCGCGCCCATGATCTCCACCTGAGCCAGAGGAGCCCCCTCCTCTCCGCTGCCACCTTCCCTTGTGCTGCTGGATTTACTTTGACGTTCACACTTCAGGAGACCGTCCTTCATGATGCTTTGGGCGTTTGGACTCGCTCTGCTGCTCGCCGTCGCTCCGCAGGCTGCCGTGATTAAAGGTGAGCCTCGTTGGTTCGCTTTTTATTCTTTGCAAACAGAGAGGTTAGATATGAGGGTTTAAAGAGTAAGGCTATCTATACTCGTACTAAACTTGGTCACAATGTGAAGCAAAGCCTATTACGATTGCGTAAGTACTTGGCTGTGAAGTCATCATGGAGTTGGACTGTCACTTTTCCCCCAAGGATACCAAAAAGGCAGTTTAAATGCATGACGACACCGCAAGAAGTTTGCCTTCCTCCATTTATGTGTGTGCAAACATGTCCTCAATGCAAATGGAAATGCAGAAACAGATAATGGCAGTTCAGTAGATTCATGGCTGGCGTGCTGACAGCTTGACAATTTGAATTACAGCTTTCTCTCCTCACTTATTCAGGAAAGAAAGAAAGCTAAAAATCTGACAAAAGAGGGGCTGATAATCAAAGTTATAAAACAAAGTTCACCTTCACTTCAAAACATTTCTCAGGCTGTTTATTTCTCCCAAAAGCAGCTCGATGAATTACAACCCTCACTTTGACTCATGCTGTCCTAAATTTATCTACAACAAACCTCTTGTTTAGGAGCGTCCTTCTGGTACACCGAGTGCTTCCAGTTTTAGTGTGTGTGGGCGCCTGAAGGAGAGAGTCGACCCTGAGCAATGACTGTAAGGCAAACGCTGAACTCGGCTCTGCTCCGTGCAGCAGATAAACAAAAAACAGAGAAACGCTGAAGGACTCACACAGATTAATGTACCCAAAGTGAATGTGAGGGATAGGTGGAGGTTTAGAAACAAGAACATAGAGAGAATCAGAAGAAAAGGTCAAAAACATGGAGTTACATGCAGCACCAGACAGCTTTATGAAATATTCAACACAAAAAGGTTTTATTGGTGTAATTTGGTGGTGGTAACTTTCTCAGTTCAGTCATTAGAAACCTTTAGAAACATTTCTGCATCACTCACAGGTTTAATATCTTTAATTCATCAGTTTCTGTTTTTCCTGATGTCCCCTTGTTTTTTAAAAACACACTGCATCATTTACAGGTATTACTGCTCCTTCAAACTGAAGCGCAGAATTAATGTCCGCACTGACACGGAAGGATTTAGTCACATCAATGCTGCATAAAAAAGCACATCATCAAAATTAACCTGGACATTTTCAACATTGCAGCTTCTTTGGATAGAAAACGATATCTAATGAGAGCAAACTCAGAAGTGAAGTATTTAAATACTTTTACATCCTACATTCACCGTCAGGGCAGACAGTAAAAGCGTCGGTGTTCAGAAGATGTCAGGATTCATAAATTGTAACGATTATGACGTTTACATTTAGAAAACTAGAAAAAAAATTGCATAATTTACAGTTATAAAATCCTCTGATTCAAGCTGACTTTAATGTCCACAATCCATCAGGTTCTGTAGGATGCTGAGGATTTAGTCACATTAATGCTTCATAACATATCTTGGAGACTTTCTTCTGCATTCAGCTGTAACGCTGCAGCTTCTTTATGATTTATTTTCTTTGCAAAAAATGTCACTCATGTAAATGTGTTATTGTCATCTATGTATGTTGAACTAAAATAAACTTAAAGGTCTGTCAGAAAGAAAAAAAAAACGGGATAAGTGTTGTTTAGCAGCGGGTTAGGAGGTCACAGAAAGTCAGCATCTCTAGAAAGATCATTTCATACCAGCCTTCAAACCGCTGACACTTCAACAGACACTGATAACCTAAAACCTTTCAGGGACTCGCCTGTGAGAACACAAATCTCAGTCACAAATCTTGATGCTTACGTTGTTGTGCTCTGCAGTCGTGTCCATGACATTTTAATTTAAAGATTTGTTGCGTGATTATTGTGTAACTAACCGAGACAGCCAGAGGGGAGGATGTAAAAATTAGCTGTGATGATAAACAAGTCAAACTAAGACCTTACAGAGCTTTCACCCTCTGAATGAGACCACTGAGGGAACAAAGTGTGGATCCATTCTCCTCAGATCTGGGCAGTGATGTTAGAGTTTGCATCTGTGTCTGCTTACACGCGACTAACACACTGTTAACACGCTGCTAACATGTTGTTAACACACTGCTAACACGCTGCTAACACACTACTAACACGCTGGTAACATGCTGGTAATATACTGCTAACACGCTGTTAACAAACTGGTAACATGCTGGTGTGGTGTCTGAAAGTTCAGGATTATCTTATGGGCTAAAACACAAAAACTGTAAATCTGCCGGATATAAAATACTCTCTGACTCTGTTTACCAGCTCGTAGCCATGAAGCTGTGCGTTTGCTTTCAGAGCACGTCTTTGGTGATGAATCCTGTAGAAGTGACAACCTTTTTTTTTTTTTAATTCATCTTATGATGTCACTGCTTTTCTTTCACTCCTTTCTCATTTTTCTGCAAACAGCTGCTGTCATGTGAGGAGATATTTATTAAAAATCATTTTTTGTTTTTCTCACTATATATAATATATATATATATATATATATAAAAATATCCCAGGTCGGGATGTTTTTCGCTGCTGATGTCCAACAGCATGAAATTCTTCTTCATCATGTTCTTCTTGGGAAACATGGTGGTTGCCATCTGTAAGACGTTTGTTGTTGTGCTATTTGAAGACGACTCTGGTAATAAATGTGATGTAGAATATTGGATATGATTCTTGTATATGAGTTTGCTGGTCCTGACTTCATACAGAAACATTAACCTACGTTACACTGGACATCTGTACATTAGGATGAGCCAGGGCTGCCCTCCGTCATCGAGTCTCTTCATCACTTTTATGTACAGAAGTTATGAGCACACCTGGAGAGCAGAACTTGTCAGGTTGGTTGGTCAGTTTGCAGCCGAGTGTGAAGCGACTGGCACCTCCAAGTGTCCACTCCAGGTTGGGAAGGCGTTTCTGCCTCAAGTGGAGGAGGTAAAGTATCTTGAGGTCTTTGCTTATGAGTGAGGGAATAAGGAGGGAGCAGACTGGTGATCTGCACTAATGTGGTGAAGAAAGCATCTATGTGTGTTTGGCACAACAAAGCATTCAGACCACGACTCTGTTTGCTATAACTGTCTGATTCTGGTTTAAACGATAGTGATAGAAATGAGCTTCCTGCAAATTTAATACAATCTTATTTCTATATCTCCAAAATATTAAGTGCCTTGAGGCACTTAATATTTTAAGCTAATGATCCTACAAAACACAGAGAAATCCCCAACAATCAAACAACCCCCCTTTTGAGCAAGCAAAGGAAAAAACTTCCTTTTAAGCGGAAGAAACCAACCATCACGTCACTCAGGGAGAGCCAGAGATTAAGAAGAACTAATGATTAAATGCAGAAGGGTGGATACACATGGTGACTGAAGAAGAAACACCCAGTGCATCATGGGAACCCCCCAGCAGCCTACACCTATTGCAACATAACTAAGGGAGGATTCAGGTTCACCTGATCCAGCCCTAACTATATGCTTTATTTTTCAAAGACACTGAAGGCTGTCTGGGCTCTCATCTGAGGTGTTTCAGCCATGTCCTACTGGGAGCAGACCCAGATTTTCCCTTTGGTAAAGTCTCTGTGCCCCCCTGTTCTGGACATATCAGACTTGGATAAGTAGTTTTTGTTTCTGAAATGACCAGAACTACTTTCTTTGTCTCTTAAAGAGTTTTTTTTGCATATTAAATGTCAGAAACTAGTCATCCAAAGGCTCAGACTATTCAGTTTCTAAAGGTTGGAGACAGAAAATATCAAATTTAATGTGGATCTGTCTAATTACTGAAATGCTTTTTGGTTTATGGACGTCTTTTCTACCTCTGACTCTTTGCAAAGTAAATCAGACCGGCGGTGGTGTCACTGTGGTCCTGACGCTGCTCCATCAGTCTGCGTTTGACTCGTCACGATGTGTGTTTGTCTCTGAAATATCTGGCATCTGTTTATTTACCACAGCAACGTAGCAGCAGCTGGTGTTTTATCTGCTCTTCACTGCGTTCGGCTCTGATTCCTCTCCTGCAGCTCCACGCTTCTTCTCCTGTTTGTTTTAAGCCTCTTGTAGTACCAGACGGATGGGGTTTAAATCAGGCAGCGTCGTTTGTGTCGCCAGTGGCAGAAAATGACTCTAAATCCGATTTCAACTGTTTTCAAATGTTGTTTAAATCTGGTGACATGAGCTGCGCTGCCCTTTGTAGTAAACACCACCCATCTGTTGCTCTAAACAAATGCCAGGGATTTGGATCTGACTGCGATCTGCTCTGCACTGACTGCGTTTTGACCCTGAAGTTATTTTTTACCTTCTCTCTTTGTCTGGTTTAGAGGGCGACAGAAGGATGGACTCTGCTGGAGTGAAGATGGAGGCCATTGGCCCGGCGGGACTGGCACAGCTGCTCAAGATGCCCACCCTCACCAAAAGCTCAGGTTTTGAACCAGAGCTACGGCGATCCAAGAGGTCAGTGTTTTTACACTCCGGAGTGAGAATCTGCCCCCAGGAGACCATCAGTGAGGTGATCGCCAGCCACCAGGCGTACTACCAGCTCAGAGGTACAATTTGTATTACTCTGGAGACAATAATACCCCCTAATCGCTGTTGTCAGCAGTATTCCTCTGATAAATTGCAGGTATACTACAATTGAATTCAAGTTTTATATATAGAGCACCAAATCACAACAACAGTCGCTTCAAGGTGCTTCACGTTGTAAGGTAAAGCCCCTGCAATAATAGAGGGCAACCCCAACAATCAGACGACTCCCGATGAGACAGTGGCAAGAAAAAAACCCTTTTAACAGGAAGAACCAGTCTCAGCAGGGCTTCTTATCTGACCTTTCCTAAATCATTTGATGGTTTTCTGCCTATAAATCTGCAAACAACTCTGAAATATTGGACAAATATTGATATCGTTTAAATTCCTACAAACACGCACTTTCGGGGCTTTTATTTTGAAGCTCCAGTGTAAAGAATGTGTCACTGGTCACCAGGATGTAAAAATCATGCATGAAACCACCAGACAAATATTGAGTTTGGTAAATCTGCTCCAAATTTAAGAGTTAAGTTAAGTTTAGAAAGATTTTTTTTCCCCAGTGGATTATAGGTTTGATGCACACGTGCAAAGTTACACGACACCGATATAAACGGTGAAAAATATTTTACTATCTACTTATTTTCTTTGCAGAAGTGAAAAAAATGTTTTCTGATGCTTTGGTAAGAATTGTGTATGTGGGTGGATGCAGGAGGCAGTAAACAGCTGAAACAGTCGTGAACCTCCACCCTGTTACAGACTGCACCCATACGCTTCTGTTCGTGACACGGCGTGCTTTGAGCGCCACGTCTCCTCTTTATTCTGGCTGTTTATGAGCCTCACTGACTGACATCAGAATGAATTTACATCAGTTTGTTCAGAAATGTTCAGAAATCATTTGATGAGGGAATAAATATCAAAGAACATCTGGACTGGATCGGATGACAGCGCTGAATGCACTCCTTGTTATTACCTCTTCCTTAAGATGCGGTCCTTACATTTAGCAGTACGATAGAGTGTTGGAACCACAGATGGTGTAAAAAAAAGAAATGGTGAGGTGTGGGGGTGTAGGGGGTAGTTAAAACTTAAAAAGTTCAAAGAATAGGCTGATGTTGGTGTTCCAGCATGGGGATTTCAGTTCAGTTTCAGAAAGGGAAGCAATGCTTTTCCTAAAAACGTGCACATTTGGAAAGGTAATCTCCAAATTTTTAGCTTTTCTTCAACTTTAACTCACACTGCCCTCACCACTGTGCTGCTTTTTGTTGTGAGAAAATTTAATTTGTGGCTCCACAATTTTTTTTAAATGTGGAGGACAAAGCAATTAAACATGATGCTGTGAATATAATTTCACTGGTTTTAAGTGTTTGCATGCTTTCAAGTATTAAATTTAATCAGAGTGAACTTCAAGAGGAGCTTTAAAAGCCTTAAATTTAGCAGATTTTACCTGCAGACGTCCGCACACAGAAAAGACAAAGCTGAAGTGCAGAAGTGTCGGTTTCTTCACACAGTTTCCAGCAGGGAGTTTCACTGTGGAGGAGGGGGGGAGTGGAGGAAAGCACAGGTACATGATCCCACACTCGAGCCAGCTGACCCGTCACAGCGCCACTGAGGAGCGATGAAGTGAGTCACAGATGTGAGTCACTCCCCTCCTCCGCACAGAAAAGTGCCGAGCTGTGCTGCTTGTTCAGCACAGGAACAGAAGCACGGGGATCGTACCTGTAAAACCAAACGGCCTCCGCACAAATCTTCTGAGCAACATATGCAGGACAGTGTGAGGAGTCCCGTGTCTGCAGGTGGTCCAAAAGGTGACAGCCCCCCACCCCCAGTGACGTTTTATAATCACTTTTTCTTTACCTTTATACAAAACACCATGATCTTAAGGAAAGGTGTGAAGGAGAGCTGAGGCCAGGAAGATCAGACTGCTGGACTAGAAACTCCTCATCCCAGATACTTCTTTCACACGTGTGGTTTTTGCATGCAGGCTGTATAAATGTGGACATCCAGGTGAAAAACATTGCAGACTGAGTCTCATATCTTCTCTTGCTGCTAAAGGAAACTCGTGGATTTAATGAGGCTTTCTGATGATGATAAAATCTGTCAGTGCAGGATGCCCAGAAAGAGGACAAAACCAAATCAACCTCCACTTCACTCCATTTTCACAAAGCTCATTATCGTCATTCACAGAGGTCAGCTCTGAAGCTTCTAAGAAGAAGCTTTATAACAAGCACATCTTAATACAGCAGCAGTTCAGCTGTAGATTTAAAAGCCTGTTGTTGAAGCTTTAAAGCACGTCAGCAGGTTACGGCGTGAGTGGAAAACCTCACCGTCCTTCAGTCTGGTTGTGCACAAGTCGTGGGACGCCATCTCCTTTTGATAGTAATGCCATGAAAACAGAGTTCAGCATTACCCCTAATCTTCAGCAGCAAGCGCCCATGTGCGTAAAAACATGGGGTTATATATATAAAAGTTATAGTTGGTCAGTCGCGGCATCCACCTCGAGCATTTCGCTGCCGTCATTTTTAAACTCCTCCTTCCTCCGCCGCTCCCGGCTGTGGCTTCAGATCGATGGCGTCCTCCTCCATCTTCGTTTTCCTTCTGAGCTCCCGCTGCACTTCACATTGATCCACATCAGCCTTCACCTCCCTCCCCACACCGTCAGCGTCTAGACCCCTGCGGGGGGCATAGCTGTGCACCACGCGCCCCGAGCACCCCCTAAAAATAATTAAATGGCATCTAAAGGCCAAAGAGTCCTCACATAATTCAGCTTTTTCTTCGTTGTGCTCATAGCTGGTCTAATAAATCTCTTTCTTTTTAAGCCTCGATCTCATCTGAGTCGCCCCTGACAGAGCAGCTCTGAGATGACGGATGAAAACTGTTTGTGACATCAGTTTTAAATGCAGCTCACTTCGGGCTGTATGCGTGTTTAGCCGGATACTACCAAAGAAAAACGGGCCAGAGTAGCTTTGGATAAAACGTGAATTTCATAAACAAGACGCGTGAATCTCTTCAGATACGTTTTTCCCTCAGTTAAAATTCACTCTTTTATGACTATTTATTGTTATTACCGGCACCCAGGAGCTCGTACTTGCAAGAAGCCAAATTAAAGGTGTTTTAATGTTTACCCATGTATGCGCAGCGTCTGCAGCCTGCAGAGCTGCGTGCTGTGTTCATGTTCCTTTATCCTGTGCTGTAAATGTCAGGAAGATCCCGTCTGCGGGATGAAACTCACTCTGACGGCTTAATTCTGTTTTCACACGTTCACGCTTCATCTCTGCTGATTTGCGTGTCATGCACATAATCTTTTCATCTTTCTCATCTTATCTCTGCTCGCGCTCCTGTTTGATCTTTTATCCTCGTCTAACATGGACTTTATTGTCCGATTGATTCAGAGCAGATTGGCTCAAAGTCTCGTGTGTGTTCTGTAAATTTGGAAATACCGAAGGCTTCAGTGTGTTGTTTAAAAAGTGAAAATCATACAGCTTTGCTCACAGATCCCACCGATGGACCTTCTTTAGTTATTCCCAGTGAAACCAGACAGAAGCCGACGTTTCCACAGATGGTGGTGGTTCATTCAGACAAAGCAAGAAATACTGGTCTGATTACTGCAGTAATAATAAGTATTGCATCTTTGCTACCTAAATAAAACCACGATCACGTCTGTGGTGCAGCATTCTCATGTGAACGTTTTCTTGGGGGTCAGTCGATGAAATCATTGATCGTGAATTTCTTTCATCCTGTCTTCCTCCACTCACCTCTAAGCATTGACAGCAGACGGCTTTCTCTGTTTTCTCAGTATTATTGTGGGGCCTTACCATACAAAGCTACTTGAGGCAACTCTTAAAGAACTGAATTGAATTGAATGACCCTGGGTGTGACTGTTCTGTGTGTGACAGTGTTTCCTGTCTGATCTTTTTGTTAAGTTAATTCACGTGTCACTTCCTGTTTTATTTTGGTAGTTTGTCTTGTGTTTAGCCTTATTTCTTTGATTTTTCCCTCCTGTGTCTTGTTACCCTGCTGTTTCTGCTTTACTTACCCTCGTGTATAAACAGCACCGTCTTCCCCTCAGTCTTTGTCTCAGTGTCTGTTAACCTCCCATATGTGTGTCCAGCTTTGGGGTTCTTTTTTTTACTTTTCTGATGCACTTAGTAAAGAGCCCATAAAAGAAAGGCTCACCTTGGTTTAGTTTGCCTTTCTCCACGTGTCTGCAATTCATTACATTTTGTCTGTTTTGGAAGACATAAACTGCACGCCTGTTAGACTTCAGCAGAAGAAGATGGATGGACGACTAAACCAATCTTACTGTGCCATCAATTTTTGTTTTTTAATCCTCCTCAGTTAATTCATCCATCACAGACACTGCTGCAGAGTTAAAAACGTCCTCTGGAGGTTGGAGAGCTGAAACTGTCCGATTCATTTAAAATTACCTTGCAACAAAACTGTATTTGCATATAGATAAACATGTACATGTTTATCCATGTAAACATGCATAAATGGATAAAATGTTGTTTATATTAAAAAGAATGAGGCTACTGTGAGGATATTGTGGATATTGTGTGGCGGCCTAATCACGACCATGTGACCAAATTAGTTATTAATCAAATATCACTATATTAAAAACACACACACATCTTCTTTATTTCAGTGATGTGGCACAACATCAACATCCACCTGTGCAGTTTTTCTGTCATCAGACGAGGTCGAAGGTTTAAACCTAATCTAAGGTTTAGGATAATTTTGATGTTTGCTGGTTAACTTTTGGAGTCAATCTGGATTTAAATAAATCTTCATCTCTGTGAGATGTGACAACACTGGACACTTGGAATAATTTTGTACACGTTTAAAAGTGCACATCAGATTAGAAAACGATGTTGTGATGTTATAAAGAAACATCTGGATCCAGCAGCAAGGTGTTCAATGCTGAACATGGTGTGTGTGTGCGCGTGTGTGCGTGCGTGCGTGCGCGTGGTCAGTTTGTCAGGAGGCGGTGTGGGAGGCGTTCAGGATCTTCTTCGACAGGATTCCGGGGACGGCCGAGTACCAGCGATGGGTTCACACGTGTCAGCACGAGTCGCTCTGCATCTCTGACCTCGCCAAAAACTTCAGCGGCTCGGAGGAGCACATGAGCATGATTCAGCGGGTACGAACGAGATTCTTCACATCTGCCTGCAAACCATGTTTCATGTTTATCTCAACTAACCTGTCATTGTTTTCATCGTTATGTTGAAGGCGTGAGTTACATCTTGGATGCTTTTAAATAAATGAAGCGGAGTGAGCTTCGCTGTCAGTCAGAGGCACACAGTGAACTGGAGTAAATATATAGTGCTCCTCGTCATCTCTATTTAATCGAGAACCTGATGTTAATCCAATCACAGTGACACTGAATGGAGACAGTTTTTACTTTATACTATTTACAGTTTTCTGAAGGTCCTTCACTTTCTTTGGTTTCTTTTTTTTTGTACCTGAGCCTCAACTCAACCAGTTTTTTTGCTTATTTTAGTTTATTTGTATTGTTTTTCATGTGCAGGAAAGCCTGCCGATGCCATAGACACTTCAGCTACAGACACTTCCAGTATATTTTAATGTTTTGCTGTCAGTGTTGTTTGTTTGCGTCCTTACAGACATTTCTGCTGTTTTTTCCTAAAGTCTACTTTTTTTTATTCATGTCCATTTAATGTTTTGATCACAATGAGCTAATTAGTTTTCTTAATTTATGATATTTTTTGCTTTTTTTTTACAACAAATAAGCTGATTTTGGAGGTTCTTGTGACTCTCCCAGCATGAATCAGTCCCTCTAAATCCTTCAGGCGCCTCACTGCAGGAGGGTGGTTGGAGTTTGTTGGCCGGCAGCCGCGTTGTAAATCCATCAGCAAACATGCAAACATTCGTCACCGCAGCATCTGTCCTGTCTGTAAAGTCTCAACATTAACGGCACGAATATTAAAAACTGCGGAGATTTATATTGAATCAGTCCAGTTAACCTGCAGAGGAGAAAAGAGCTGCTTTAATATCATTTAGCTGCTCAAAACTGCTGGGAATATGAGCGAGCTGGACATTTAAAATGTTCATTAACATTCAGAGTCGTTTTAAAAAAATGATACTGTGGAGATTTAATAATTTTAATGGCCAGAAGGTTTGTAAAACTTCAGGGACAGCTGCAGCCAAATGAAGGTTTAAACCACATGAGGCACTTTTTAAATGAAGCCTGGTGTAAAAGTAAATCAAATAATCAGTTAAAGTAAAACCAAACAGCTGCACACGAGCTGAAATAATGTGTGGTGAAAGTAAACGATTGTTCTGGTTTCTGATTGGTTTACAGAGGATGGACCGGCTGAGAGACAGGAGGCCTTCATCACGGTAAGAGCTGACAGATGATTCATGTTCATTAAGCTCTCACTGTGCTTCTCTGACTGCATGCACACTGATAATGTGAATATGATGCAAACAAGGCCATTAAACAGTGTGTGTGAGGGTGTGAACCCGCAGGAGTCCAGAAATGTCATTTAAACAAATGATTTGAGTGTCAGAGCGAAAATCAGCTTTACATTAAAAACTTTACGGTGTGTTTGGTGATTTCTTTAAAAAAAAAAACAGCCTGGACTTTTTTTTTAGTACAAAACTGTGAGACTGTAGTTTGGAACCAGCTTCAAATAAAAACTGACCCAATTGTCTAAAGCAGAGGTATCAAACATAAGGCCCGAGGACCAGAATAATGCAGTCCCATTAAACAGTATTGAAAAAAGTGATAGAAGGTGTAAATTTTGGACTTTTAGCTGTAGCTCAGAAGTTTTACAGCTTTATTTACTGACAGAGACTTCCCACATGGTCATTCATGCTACAACAAAGTTACTGGGTAAAAAATTTAAATAAAACACTGTTCCTGTTTTTCACTGTCTACTATAGAAATTTCATTTTGTCTTTATGCAGTATATCCTGTGTATCCACTGAAAACTATACATTGTACACATGGATACACGTTTGTGTAGTTTTACACGTTTACAGTCTAAAGATCTGATGTTCTAATCTGGTTAAAAGGATTGTGGTTCTGATTGAACCCTCACTCCCTGAGGCGTGTTTCAGAGGTTTTATGCAGACCAACACGATTTTAGTGTCTGTCCACGTGCTGAACTTTGCATAGCTGTTAGAAATATTCATTAGTTAAACTTAACAATGAGCACTGAACCCCTGAGCATGGTTCTGCTAGAAGTTTCTTCCTGTTAAAAGGGAGGTTTTCCTTCCCACTGTTGCCAAAGTGCTGGCTCATAAGGGGTCATATAGTTGTTGGGTTTTTCTCTGTATGTACTATTGCAGGGTCTACATTAGACTATAAAGCACCTTGAGGCAACTGTTGTTGTGATTTGGTGCTGTATAAATAAAATTGAATTGAACTGAATGAAGAAGCAGATTTTCAGCACCGTCATTGCCCGCAAAATTAATCAATTCCAGGCAGTTATTGGCCATTTACAGAATGGGAAGTTTGCAGGTGCCAGAAACCGAGTAAAATGAACCACTTATAGGTTTTTTATATTTAAAATTTACAGACATGTTTCCAAGACTGACGTCAATGACAGCTTGGGCAAAAACAACATTAGATGAGCTTCTGGTGGTCGTTATGTTCTTTTCTGTTGTTGTCTACACATTTCTGCCACTTTAATCTAAAGATTCCTTGAAAATATGTATTCATGCATCAGAAACATCTTACCATACATAACGTGTGCAGAAGGGAGAGGAGCATGAAAAATAAATAACTTCCTTTAACAAATAGCAGATTTGAGGGGTAATTAAACACATGCAATCACAAGGTTCCTCATGTGATCTTTACTAAGGACTGAAGTGCTACAATAAAGGATTTTCTAATGTATGTTTTCATTTGTAAATTTTAAGTGTTTATTGATTTGCAGCAAAGCATCACTTTCATAGGTTCAGCTGAGCAGTCTATCAGTGAGTCATGTTTCAGGGAGAAACGTCACATCGGTGCAGATGTTGCTTTAATGTCACGAACACGGTGGAGAGAGTGCCGTTTGGAGCTGACAGGTGTGTTTTTGTGCGTTTGTAATCATTCGTGGATGACACAGCACCGTCATTATTTCTGATCTTTGTGTCTCTTCCATAAAGGAATAAATACAAAGTAATGTGTGTGCATGCGAGTTGTTAGGAGAGTGAAGTTTATTACTTTAATTCATCATTTTCACTCATTGATCTGAGCGTCGGTGTTTCAGCTCGTTCTGCTGCTCTCTTCATGAAAGATGGATGAAGCTATGATGAGTCGAGTGTGGCTCTTATTAGAAGTACAAGGCAGGTTATGCAAGATTCATTCAACGTGATTAAAAAACATGCAGACCTTTTCTTTTCTTTTTTTTACTTGAAGGGTTTTAATATTTCATCTGCACTAAATGTTCTCTGTAAAACATTTTGAGACTTTGGAAGAAGCCATTCTTCCCTCTTAAAAGCAAAATCCTTTGTGTTTGTGGTGGCATTTGGATGGGACAGGCTTAAGCCCAAAAACACTCTGCTTTATATGGGATTAGTATTACCTTTAACACACACCATGTTTTATTAAGTAACTCAGATGCATATCAGCATGTAACCCTCATCATGAAGCAAAACCGATTTTGTTCAAACGTCGGCCGTTTTCTACCGGTGCTCACACCAAACATAGAGCAAAGTTTTGAGCTGCGTTACTCGACCAAAAACAGGACAGACACAACAGCAGCTGCTTCAAAGTGCTTTATAGTGTGAGGTAAAGAAAGAAACCCCACCAAACAACAAGCATTTGGCAAAAGTGGCAATAGTGGCAAGGAAAAACTCCCTTTTAACAGGAAGAAACTTCTGGCAGAACCAAACAGAGGTCTAAAAATGTGATGGATATAAAAAAAAGTCTTTAATTTCAGATCAGTGCATCTGTAGAACATAGTTTTAGAAGTCTTACAGTTGTGCTCATTACTAATACTAGAACAGCTTTGCATGATTCACAGTTCAACATATAAACCTTTATATCACGCTGAGCCTTGCTGCTGTCCCCTCAGTTAATCCTGTGTGAAACAAGCTGTTTTAGCTCCTCCTACTTTAAGCCATCTTCATTCTGACAGAAGGTCTGAACAGAAGGTGGGTGGAGCTTCTGTTTCAGATTACCATATTAGGGATATCCTCTCTCTGTGATGTCATTAAGAACCACGAGTAGAAAAAACTGCCTGAAGCTGAGTGTATGTTCTGACTCGTACATACACCAACCTGGAGCAGGAGAGATGTGACAGGAAATCAATCAATCAATCAATCAATCAATCAATCAATCAATCAATCAATCAATCAATCAACCAATCAATCAATCAATCAATCAATCAATCAATCAATCAATCAATCAATCAATCAATCAATCAAATCTTTATCTCAAACATGTAAGTAATAAATGTTAATACACATAAAAGACAAACATGAAATCACTCAAAGTGACCATATTAGGGGGAGAAAGCAAACGCTTATCAAATCCTACACTTATCTAGATCATCCTCTGTTTTCATTATACAATCTAAAATATACCTATGTGCCACGAATAAATATGTCTGTGTAATATGTATTCCTGTAGCTATTTTCATTGTTTGTAAATGTTTGAAAAGATGACTCAAAGATGTGCGTTGGTAGTTTTCAAATTCTTCAATAACTCCAAATCAGGGATGTCAAAGAAATTTAATTTCACATTTAATCCCTGAGATATTCTAGTATAAGAAAAAGAAGTGCAATGTTCAACACGTCTCATTTTTTTCTACACGATAAAGAAATTCTGCTGAAGTGAATGAAAGAAAGCACTCTCAAACTGTAAAAATCAACGTGTGAAATTACAGAAAAATAGCATCAATGTGAAAACAGGAACTTCTATAGCACATACAGTGAATAAAAAGGAACCTTTTAAAATGTACTTTCTAATTACTTGTAGCATGAATGGGCATGTGGGAGGTCTTTGTCAGTAATGATAAAGCTGTAAAACGTAATCATTTACAAATTGCTTCACATTTTTCAGTGCTGTTAAGTGGGGCAGGACTGGAGTCTCTGCTGGGCTGACTCCAGGCCCCGGGCCTTACGTTTGACACCCCTGCTCACTTTCAGAATGTGAAATTTTTGTGTCATGCTGTGTTCGTCTTTGTGCAGGGGAGCGACGACTCCGGCACCGACGCAGAAGCTCCCGGAGATCACAGGTAGGACATCTTCAGCTGAATGCATATCATCTGTTTATACACTGATAGTTTTTTACTGTTTTCATTGTATATTGTCGTATACACAAATATATTATACAAGTAGATTGTAGTTGGTTTATTCTGAGATTAACGTTGCTCTTGTCTCTCTTCAGGTCCTGAGGCTCAGACCAACGCCCCGTCAGCGCCCCCAGTGCTCGTCACCGGCACCGCCGTCCTCTTCAGTTCTACGAGTGTCTCTTCAAGCCCCGCCCCTGACACGACCCGCCCTGCCAAGGAGCTCGAAGAGGTACAGAGGAGCACTTACATTTACATTTGAGGTATCAATCTGGCGCTCTTATCTGCCGCAGGAAGCTGAAGGAGGAAGGAGCTCAAGTGTCTGACAGGCTGAAAATGTCACGCTGGAGTACTCGTGAAATTATACATCAGTTAATTTGAGTGAAAGGCATCACTTCTGTCCCTCTGTCCTATTTTTTTAACCTGTAATCACCTGTAAGTAACCCATTAAGAGCTGCTTACTAGCTGCTCCGTACTTGAGAGCTCAAAGGTTTATCCTTCAACCAGTCCTGTGAAAAAACTAATTTTCTCTGATGATGGAGTAGAACCACTTTTACCAGCAATAAGCTGAAGTAATCATTTTCTGTGTGATTTATCAGCCTCTCACGTCACTGTGCAGGGATTCCAGCCCACTCTTCTTCACAGTGTTGCATAAGTTCATTGAGGTTTGCAGTATTTGTCTGTGCACAGCTCTCTGAGCACAGCATGTCAGTCAGGCTGAGGTCTGGACCATCGCAGCACCTCGATTCTTTTCTCTCTCAGCCGTTCTGAGATCTGCTGTTGCTTGGGATCATTGTCCCGCTGCAAATATCAAGCAAGGAGTTTCTTTTTTAACGCTACATTAATAAATATGACAAGCACAAAGATCAGCAGTGACCTTCAGCAGGTATTGGAGAGGCTTGCTCAGAGTAACACTGCAGTGGATAAGATCTGCACACCCAGATTATATCGCCTCTGACCTGGGAATGCCTCGGGGTCCACCAGGAAAAGCAGGAGGAAGTAGCTCAGGATTCCCTTTGTGGGAAAAGAATTTATTGTCTCGGACAAACAAGGGAGCACATGGCCTAAAATAAACATGACATCAGATCCACACACAGCCCAGCTTTGCAGCCCTGTTGATCAGATTTTGAGTTTGTGATCTGAGCTCAACAGACAGGTTACCAAATGTGTAGTAATACCAAAACAGATAATAGATTCAATAGGTCCCTTATAAAATAATAACAGCGCGCTCAGACCCATCTACACATAGATCAGATGCTCTGCTTCACTCCACAGCATCTCTACCAGAATACAAACAAAAGCATCACGGTTACGTTAGAGCTACAGGTCTCATTATTTTCTGTGAGATAGCGGTTATTTGGAACAGGAGTTTATTTTAGGGATGAAGCTTGAGTCAGCTGAGAGCCGAAACAACAGACTCCAAGCTGGAGTCACAACATCAGACACAGTTTTTAGGAGAAAGTCCCATCACATCCACGGGCACAAACTTCATTCACACTTCACTTTACACCTCAGCCAGTTTTCAGCCAGTGAAGTTTTTTGCACTTATTTTTAGTCACATCATTTTCTTTTCAGCTCATTTCAGTGAAACAGTTGCTAATAAAAGAAAAAGCCAGCTTTGCAAAAACCTGAAAAATGTGCACGTTTGCAGGTGTGTTTCTTAGAGAAGGATCACATGACCTTCAGTCTGCAGACGGCGGGTTTACCTGCTGCACAGGTGGAGCTGCTAAGCGCCTCACGCCTCCCCCTCAGATAATTACTGCTTTCTCACGCCGCTGACTGATCTGCGGTTACGGTGAGAGGAGGAGGAGAAAAAGCCCGGGCTGACATTTGACATCAAACTCCTTTAAAGCCGCCCAGGGAACATGGCGTCATTTCGCTGCTGCTGACCGTTCTCTGAAATGACCTCAGCAGTGAGGTCGTTGCTCTTTCACGGCCTACGTTGAACATACAGGGACGAGCCTATTTCATGTTTGCAGCCATTTTTTTTCTCGTACTTTCATTATGGGATATCTTTGCTTTAGTTTCAGACAGAAACAAAGACATACGCTATTTCCTGTTACGCTTGGATGTATGAAAACTTCCTTTTGACCCTTATGATTGTCAAAATATGAATCATAAAAAGAGCTTTCAGCCTGAAGTTCCCGCTCTAGCTTTTCTTTTTTCTCGTCTGCACTTGTGGTTCTATTCACACAAGCATATTTGTTATTTTCTTCGATACCAGTCAGTTTCATGTATTTGGAAATGCAAATTAAAATGTTAAAGAGAGACGCACGTAAGCCGTCCCTTTTTAGCGCCTCTCGTTTGTCTCGTTTGCTGTCCTGAAGGACTCAGAGCTTCCAAACGTCGTCCCAGAGAGTCTGGTGGAGCAGATCGTGGAGTTCAGTATCGACCTGGTGGATCCGGGTTACAGAGAGCTGCTGGATGACCCGGATTCCCCTCAGTACATCGACCTGGCACAACACCTGCAGGACCAGGTGAGACCTCCTGATTCCTTTTTTTCCAACCTCTGCTGATGAGAATAAAAAAACCTACCTCTCTAAATAGAGAGAAGTGGGAAAATAAACCTCAACTCCCTAAACTGCAAAAGACAAAGTGATTATGACCCAGCATTTTGAGGTTGTAGTTTTTTTGTGAATTCTTTGTGTTTGGAATGTGTTAGTTTTTCTTAGCATTTGCTGTATGTTTAGCTTCATTTGTCTGGTCCAGTTTTCTCATCAACCCTTCTTGTTTACATGTGTCCTCCCTGTGCTCTGTACCATGTCTCCCCTGTCTGTCATGTGTATCCATGTATGTTTCTCTCAGCCAGTCATGTCTCACTCCCTCTCTCTGTCTCTCATCTCAAGCTCCCGGTTTACGTCTCGTTCCCCTCGTCACCCTCGTCACCCTCGTGTATATTTATATAGTCTGTTGTTATTCATTCTTTGTCAGATCATTTGTCATGTTCATGCCATGTTTCCAAGGTTTCGTGCTTCCAGGTATTTACGTATTCTCCCCAGGTTTCCGTGTTCAGGTGTTTTTTATGTTTACTTTCTAGTTTTCTCAGTTTAGGCTTTTGTTTAGGGTCAAATTGATTTTGCCTAGCCGTTTGGTGTGTACTTCTTATCAGCCACAATAAACGGCTCACTTTCTGTTAAAAGTTTCATTTCGCGTGTCTGCATTTGGGTCCTCCACCATGTGGAAAGTTCACTTTTTCTGCAGTTTTCCTCAGAAAATTATCAGAAAACATCAAACATCCAGGGTACCAGCGCTCTTTTCAGTTCCTCTGTGTTAAACTGGTGCAGTTTATTTGAACTATGATACATCCCATGACAGTGATGCACAGAGCTGGTTACTGGATATTATTCACAAGTGTTTTAAATGTGTTTTTCCACACTGACACTTTCATGTGGATATCTGCCAAACACTCAGAAACGCTGGAAAAATAATGACAACTCACCAGTGAAGGGAACATGTGGGCTGAAGTTCCTGTAAAAAATCAGCTGATTCTGAGGGGGTCAGATGGGAGGCACTGATTGGTTCTTCATGTAATGACCTTACTTTTCCTGGGTCTCACTTTTTGGACCGGCTGGAACGGAACAATTAAATAAATTAAATAACTGATTGGTTAATTCTGCATTGCTGCATCAGCCTCAATCTGCACTTTTAATCAAAGAACTAAATCTTTATTTCTCAGTTTCTGAACCAGCTCGCTTGTGACAGTCTGATCTCCTGCCCTTCCTCCTCCTCCTCCTCCTCCTCTATCAGCGTCCGTCGGCCCGTCTGTGCCGATGCTGCTGGTCCAGGCTGATAGTAAAGAAGCTTACGCCACAGGGCAGCGAGGTCAGGGTTCGTAGAAAGGGAGAAGATTACCCCCAACCCGCTCTCCCTACGAGTGTTTTCCTTTTTTCCAGCTCCTTGCTGCGAGTCATGTCAAGTCCCATGCTGAGAAATCGAGTCCTTCAAAGTTATTTTCTCTTTTTCGGACGCTAGAGAAAGGCAGCTGGGTCCTTTAAAGTCACGCCAGGTGCAGCGGGATGCTGCCTGATGGAGCTCTTAAAGACGATTATGTCATAAGTGTCCAGGTGCTTAACTCGCCCAAAGATAGACATCAATGGGGGTTTCCCATTCATGCGGTGTTTCTGCGTGCTCACACACTGGCAGCTTATTCGCCAGCTCTTGTTTGGTGGCCCAGAACTGATTACGTTGGAGCGGGAAGGGGTGACGACGGTATAAAGAAGTTTGTTTCTTTCCTTTACAGATGCAGCATGTCTTTGACAAACTTCCTGGATTTAGATCCATCCATGTGCTGGGTATCAGGTGAGTTCGAACCGTGAAGCATACATCTGACTAATCAAATCTCTCCAGTGTGGCGGCGGTGGCAATGAGGTGTTCCAGCGAGGCTCGATAATTTCATCACATCTAAAACGAGCAGATCAGTCGGCGTGGGCGGCCAGTGAATAGATAAGAGGCCGGTTGTGAGCCGGATTGTTTCAGACACCGCTGCAGGCGAATGTTTCGTGCCACTACTAACAAGACTGAATGGAAAGATTATTTATCTCTGCTGGATGCATTTCCTGTTTATAAGCAGTGACAGCGGGCCAGCATCGAAACCTGACGGGGAAGAAAATATTATTATTGCTTTTCCTCAAAAACAAACTCATTTTTAACCGTTTAGAAAAAAAAAACTTGGTTTTTCCCCACAGAAGAAATCTGAGGGTGAAATCAGTCAAACAGGAATGAATTTAGCGTCCAGCTGCAAACATTCAACCGTTCGTCACAGAGTGCTTTGTTTTACATGGTTCTCTAATCTAAGCGTGTCGAATTCAGTTTCACCGAGCGCACCAAGGCTCAATCGCAAATATATGCCTGATATGGTCTTTTCACGTCCACATAAAGCCCCTGACCAAGGCGCCAAATACGATTATGAGCTTTTCTAACATTTAGCAAAGCAAAATTATTCAAGACCCCTCCCGTACAGCCACCTCGCAGCAGCACGGGGCTTTTATTCTAACCACAATACGACCTGATGTAAGAGTAATCGGTTAATGCTGTTCCTTCACACACAGATGTCTGCGCATCCTGCCTGTTTTAGCTTCCTTAAAAACCAAAGAGTGAAATTATCTCAGATAACGTAGTTCACCTGGATGAACCCATCATCAAACTGGCTGCACATAAAAGCAACACTTGCTCATTTTCTGACTCAGATGATCAGACAGGACACGCCTGAAACACGCGGCACTTTGCTCTGTTTGTGACTTTGTTATTGCGGGCCAGCGTTCCCACGCCTGTGCAGACGTCTGTGGTTATAAATCTTATATCCACCTTTCATCCTCACGTGCACCTCTAGACCAGCTTCACCACCGCGTACCTCAGCTTCAACCCCAAAACTCTGAGAATGTCACCGTAGACACCACTGGTAATCCTGCACGTTTCACTGCTGCTCGGTGAGTCTGCAAGTGTTTGCAGACAGGTCGGCATCTTTGTGACAACCTGCTCGCAACCAAAGCAACTATGAGGATTTTAGTGCTTCACTGTACTGTTTGAGGTCAATTGCACCAACTGTTCACCAACCAGGGGACACCGTTGTGTCTCTAAGCATGTGTGACTGTGAAGAGGAATTCTTGAAGACTGTCTCATTAAACGCTTTCACATGCAGCGAATGTTCCCACTTTTCCAACTTCGATGTAAAACGCTGCTACAGAAATCACTGCAGGAGTCAGAGCCACTCGGTCCTGATGCAGCAGGTTATTTAAGCTGTTCATTGTTAAAGTCTGTATTTTATTCTGAGCATGTTTTTTTGCCAGCTTTAACATTGATTGTTGTTCTTTTGTCTACAGTGTTTCCCCCAGAGAAACAGGGTTTTTCAGACTCGAACATAATGCGCATCATTTCATGCCGAATTTAAAGTGACACTCGAATGGCTCGTTTCTTGTGGCTCTTGTCATCCCGGTGGTGTCTTTCTCTCTGTTACACTTTCATTTCCAGCTCTAATGCCTTCTTTTCTTCTCCCCAATGCAAGCGAGACCCAGGACGCTGACGGGTAAATGGCACAGAGAGGATGAAACATCCCCTGTAGTATCCGCCTCCTGTTGTGTGTTTGTGTTCAGGTTCCTGCCAATGTGCGGCTCAGCTTTTATTTGTGTCCGAGTCAGACTCACAGAGGGGGGATTATTTCCCCCCAAACTGTTCACACAGCTCAGTGCAAAGATCTGCACGGGGACCAAATAACTGTTCAGACAGGCGGACGGCTTCCTGTGAATCACAATCGCGTTACAGGTGAACACAAGGAGCGCAGATGCTTTTTCATGAAGTTTGTCACAGTGTCGGAGAAGACAGGTGAGCAGGGAAACAGGAAGACCTGTGGATACTGTAATTGTCAGGCTGCTCCCCCGATTAATTTGCCTTCCCCTGTGGCGTCTGGGGCTGTCACGGCCAATAACACGGAGGTGAGGCCTCAGCGGGAGCTTGTCCTCTAATCTCGGGAAGGATTCGCAGCTCCTCCTTCGTCTGTCTGCCAGACTGCAACAAAGCAAAAAGTGACTTTTCTCAGTGTTTGAATTATGACAATGAGCAAGAATATTTTCACATGTCTGTACCCTTTTTCTTACTTCTTAATAAGCAGCAAGAGCTGGACTCATGTCAGTAAAAATAAAATCAAACACCAACACGTAACGAAGACTTGACAAAACTACGACTTACTGACCGCTTTCGCTCGAGATTATAACCTCTAATTTTCTACAAAACAAAGGAGTGAAAAGAGTATTCAGTCTCTTATTTAAGGAAAAATCATAAAAATATGTTTAGTACCTAAAATAAAAGTACAGATTATGTAGAATCATACATGTGATTGAGCTTTAGAGCGATATGTCACCATGCATGAGTACATTTGTTTATAAATCTGTAGTAAACAAATAAATGGAGTACAAATTAGAGTGTTTACATCCACAATACAGTGGAGTAGAGAAAGAGAGTAGAAATACTCGAACAAAGTATTAGTAAAGTTTATTTTAGTGAAGTACTCAAATGGACCATGTGACTGGCGTTGGTAGGGGGAAGCATGCAGGTCAGTCATTGTTTGTGGGGACCCTGGACTCTGAGTCTGTGTCACTAGGTTGTTTGAATATAAGAAGTTTATTATTGTAATTATTGGATTCAACAAGACAAATAAGGTGGAAGATGTGTTAGGCCAGAGATCACTACGCCTTTCTTTTATATACAGTCTGTGGAGGAGACAACGAACAGAGATATAAGGGGAGTAGGTGTAAAACCAACCTGGAGATTTACCTCCATGAACTGAAATGCAGGTGTTGTGTTCTTATAGTCTTCGTCAAACGTGGCGTCTGGTTTAACTGAATCGGACAGGCAGTGTGCTGTAAAAGCAAAACTGACCTTAACAAGCCATTTGACCAATAGCTGTGAGGTCAGCATCATTTCAGAAAAAAGAGGTTAAAAATTGAGCAAAGAACCAGGAAAAAAGTCCTCTGGCATCTTTGAAATGACATGAAAAAACAAAAGGGAACAAATGAAGGTGTTTTGCTCGTCCTCGCAAGCAGAAGCTGCATTTCATTTAACGTGCAAGCTGCAGCCACGTGCCTACACCAATTTCAGAGCAAAAGAAGAAGAAAGAAAATGCTCGACTCAGATGGAGTAGATGGCAGGTGATGACATGACTGGTAACAGGTGCAGTGTTTTCAGCAGCAGGATGTGAGCGTAGGCACGACCTGCCAGTCTTTAAAATTACTTCCAGGAGGCAAGGAGACACAGCAGCAGCTGTGGAAGCCATCAGGAAAAAAGCAGGACACCGTCGTCCAGAATCAGATCCTCGCCAAATGCGGAGCTGTCTGAGGAATAAAGGGGCGTGGGACAGGCTCCGGATGGAGAACCGGCTCGCGGCCTAATGAAGAAATGCTTTCACTTCGTCAGTTCACTCAAAACAAAGAAATTCACATCATCGGTATTCTAATCAGTCCCATCTAACAAATCAGCTTATTCTCTGCTGATGATGAAAGCTATGCAGAATATTGATGCAGGTCTTCTTCTCTTCTCTTTTTTGAAGTGTAGCTTCAGATATTCATGCCTGGCATTTTAAAAGTAGTGTTTCTCAGTGCAACCTTTTAACTCTATCAAACTCTGTCATTTTTCAACCTGAAGGTTTACTGTGACCCGAATTATTCTAAACCTGAGTAGTTTTTATTGCCTAAATCCAATATGAGAGTGAAAAGATAAACAGACCAGGCATTTAAAACTTAGTGCAATTAAGATTTTTGCCACCTGTGCATCCTCTTAACGCAGCATTTGGAAGCCTTATAGTTGTAATTAAGTGCAGCATCTGTGCAAATACAGAGCTGATGGAGCTGCCCAGCTACTCAAAAATACTTCCAATTTGCTAAGAAACTTGATCAGCTGAGATTCAACCTCAGGCTGGATTCTCCCGACAACACCTACAGAAAGAAAGGACAAATTTACTCTGTCCGTTTTAAAATTAATCAAAAAAATCTAGATTAATCCTGCTTGGCCTCCCATTGGCTGTTGCAGACACACTCCAGCAACTGTGTGCAGGTGATTTACGTCAGGTGAAACTTTAGGTGTGAGCAGCTTTAAAGACAGCGGATATTTCTGCCAAAGGACACTTGGTACCAGAGATCACGATGAAATCTGCAGCATTATGTTAAAACATGATATCACAGGACTGAAGAAACAAAAGCTGAGAAGCACAAAATCCCCATAACAGTCGACCTGTATCTGCAGAGTTCAGACACTTATTGATCAGCTCGGTTAGTGAGAAGATTCAGAGGCAGTATCTCCTGACACTAACACAGCTCACCCTGTAGAGTTTCTGCCCCACCTACCCAAGAAACTGAATGTCATCCCTCGTCTGCTCCCCATATTCATGTCTGTTTTGCCATCTTTAAAAAATAAAAAGGATAATATTTCCTCTTTCAGGCCTGGAGGAATCTCGGTGCACTACTCTCTGGTCTTTGAGGTCAGTTCGCCTCAAATCACCTCTGAGATTTCAGAGAATGCGACTGACAGGCCCAAGTCTTCCTCAGCCAACTCTGCACTCAGGGAAATGGTGACCAAGGCTCTGCGTGAGGAGGCGTCCCTTCCAGTCGACCTGGATTCAATTAACTTTGAACCAGGTAATATCTCTCCACAGAGGTCACTCATTTATATGGTCACCACACAAGTCGAGTGTAAAGATTCATGAACAGCTCTGCTTGCATTTTTTTGACAGCATGGGCAACATCCAGCTGCTGTGACACAGCTGTCTCAGATCGTCCTCTGTGGTCCAAGCCCTTCAAAAGCTAAAAAACTTCTTCAGGACCTAAAGTTGTTTCACCCAAATGATTATTTAGAACCTGTGAACACCGGCGTTGTTCAGTCTTCAATGAGAACGATGTTAGAACATTATTTCAATACAGAAGGATTCAGTCTGTAACTAAAAAATACCTTTCATGAAGACTTCTCCAGTGAATTCTGAGAAAACAGTCGAAAACTTCTAAGCCCATCTGACACTTTCTTTTAAATAAGCCTCGTTTATTTGAATTAAAAATGAGGAACTGAATTAAAGTAGCTTCACTTTAATTCAGTTTTATTGTACTGGCCAATCGTAAACATAGAAAAGCTTACATAATCAGGCTCCCAGGAGCTCTGTGACGTTGTGGTTCCACTGAGAGTTTTGGGCTCAGTGACACCTGGAGCATCCAGTGGAAACATTAACGCGCTTTTACGTAACTCCTAATTTGGACAATCAGCTATTTCTATCTAGTTAAAGTGAAACAGCATTTAAGGCGGGATCGTTCATGAGTAATGTAAGTAATCAGCATCTCGACTAGTGATGCATTATTGTCCAACAGTTTGCCTTTTTTGTGCTTTGACTGCATAGATTCATGGATTTAATGTCAAGTCTTGATATGGCGTCAGAAGCAATAAGAACAATAATCTTAACTAATATTAATACTCTATATACTGACAATGTCTTTTAAATACCTTGGTGTATAATTCCACTACAAAATGTTGAAAAGTATGAGTAATTGAGTGGTTTTGTCTGATTTCATAGAAAAGATCCTCCTACCAGCATTGAGAGCCACTGCTTCAGTTGGAGTAATGAATCAGGTAAGACCATTTTAATGGTTAATGAAACTGTAGTTGGCTTATTTTAAAGAGAGACCACCCCAGATGAAACCCCATAGAGCCTGCAGTGCTCTCTATCCATCACGTTCTATTAAATTGAAGACAATTGATCCCCAGAACTGTGCAGGTCACACTAGAACAGTCTTTGTTTGTGCTGTCTTGTACAGCTTTCAGTGTGATTGGTAACATATTTAAATAAAATCCTTAAGACTTAAATATTGTAAATTAAAGTCTTCTAATAGTTGGGGTTTTTTTTCATTTTTGCCAACATGTCCTCCACAGTCCAGCGAGCCTGATTCACACAACGAGTTGGAAATTTCCACTGTGGAGCCAGAGGTTGACAAACCCTGGCCGGCAGTTTCCCTCACCCCCATGGAGAAGGAAAATGCCCTGGTGATCCTGCTTGACCCGACAGCAGACCCAGATGGTGAAGTGACAGCGGTGACCGGTGGGGTGGCAGAGGGCAGCGATCATCTCCCGAGCTTGGAGGACGTTACTGATGAGTCGATTTATGTGAGTGAACCCGGGCCATCAAAGAAAGAGGGGAAGGGAGAAGAATTGCTGATCATTACACATGAGATTGAAACCATTCATCATGATGAAACCGGTGAACTTGTGCGAGACTACATTCCCACCCCTCCTGCACTTCTTGAGCTGGAGACAGATGCTCCCTACGTCAGTTTGTCTCCTAACCTGATACCAGAGGGAGACCTGAGTCCTGTTGGTGAAGACAGAGAAGGTCCTAGATTGGACACTGTTCAGATTACCCCCACCGCTAATATTAAATTCACTACAATTCCTGCTGCAAAAGAGGCGCCTGATGTTAGACTCTTCATCACAACACTCTACGCCATCACAGCCCAGCCACCCACAAAGCCAACAGTGATACTTCATGAAGACGAAGAAGAAAATGCTCTTCCAGAGGACAAAGAGGAGGTACATTTGGGTGTCTCTAAAACCCACGATGCTGGTGATATTTCAGAAACAAAGGATGTTTCAGAGTTGGAAAATAAAGAGGGCCTGCTCGAACCAGAAAGAGGGTTGGCAGTTGAACCTGATGAAGAATCGCTCACGGTTTTGCAGCCAACTGTTGAAGTTTCAGAAACAGTCAAAGAAGTATCGGAAGTTTCAGGGACAGTCAAAGAATCAGCTGAAGTTTCAGAGACAGTCAAAGAAGTATCTGAAGTTTCAAAGACAGTCAAAGAAGTATCTGAAGTTTCAGAGACAGTCAAAGAATCAGCTGAAGTTTCAGAGACAGTCAAAGAAGTATCTGAAGTTTCAGAGACAGTCAAAGAATCAGCTGAAGTTTCAGAGACAGTCAAAGAAGTATCTGAAGTTTCAGAGACAGTCAAAGAATCAGCTGAAGTTTCAGAGACAGTCAAAGAAGTATCTGAAGTTTCAGAGACAGTCGAAGAATCAGCTGAAGTTTCAGGGACAGTCGAAGAATCAGCTGATGTGTTTAAACTAAAAGAAGTAGTAGCTGAAATTTCCAAGGTAGATGAACTTCAAGAACCTGAAAAAGAAGGAGCAACTGTTTCAGACCCTGATGAAAAAGTAGCTGAAGTATCAGTTGAAAAAGAAGTACATGGGGTTTCTGAACTAGAAAAAGAAGTGCCTGAAGTTTTAGAGCCAGACCAGGAAGTATCTGAAGTTTCAGAACCAGTCAAAGAAGTAGCTGAGGTTTTCAAACCAGACAGAGAAGTGCCTGAAGTTTCAAAGCTAGAAAAAGAAGTATATGAGGTTTTTGACATGGATAATGAAGTGCCTGAAGTTTCCGAGCCAGTAAAAGAGGTAGCTGTAGCCTCAGAGCCAGGTCATAAAGTAGCTGAGGCCTCAAAACCAGATCAAGAAGTATCTGGGCCTTTGGAGCCAGATCAAGAAATACCTGCGCCTTCGGAGCCAGGTCAAGAATTATCTGCGCCTTCGGAGCCAGGTCAAGAAATACCTGCGCCTTCAGAGCCAGGTCAAGAAGTATCTGCGCCTTCGGAGCCAGGTCAAGAAGTATCTGGGCCTTTGGAGCCAGATCAAGAAGTACCTGCGCCTTCTGAGCCAGGTCAAGAAGTATCTGCGCCTTCAGAGCCAGGTCAAGAAATACCTGCGCCTTCAGAGCCAGGTCAAGAAGTACCTGTGCCTTCTGAGCCGGGTCAAGAAATACCTGCACCTTCAGAGCCAGGTCAAGAAGTACCTGCCCCTTCGGAGCCAGGTCAAAAAGTACCTGCGCCTTCTGAGCCAGGTCAAGAAGTACCTGCGCATTCAGAACCAGGTCAAGAAATACCTGCGCCTTCAGAGCCAGGTCAAAAAGTACCAGGGCCTTCGGAGCCAGGTCAAGAAGTACCTGCCCCTTTGGAGCCAGGTCAAAAAGTACCAGGGCCTTCGGAGCCAGGTCAAGAAGTACCTGCGCATTCAGAGCCAGGTCAAGAAATACCTGCGCCTTCAGAGCCAGGTCAAGAAGTACCTGCCCCTTCGGAGCCAGGTCAAAAAGTACCTGCGCCTTCGGAGCCAGGTCAAGAAGTACCTGCGCCTTCGGAGCCAGGTCAAGAAGTACCTGAAGTTTCTGAAGTAGACAATGAAGTGCCTGAAGTTTCAGAGCCAGTCAAAGAGGTAGCTGAAACCTCAGAGCCAGGTCACAAAGTAGCTGAAAATGCAAAACCAGACACAAAAGTGCCTGAAGGCTCAGAGCCAGGTCAAAAAGTACCTGTAGACTCAGAGCCAGGGGAAGAGTTTGTAGTAGAATCTCAAGAAGGTACCGTTTCAGAGCCAGATGAAGTAATTACAGAAGTAATTACTACTCTAGGTATTGAAGAGAAGGACCTTGAAGTTTCAGAGCCCAAGGCAGAAGCAGAAGATAGCACCGTCAAAGATCTGACAGAAGAAGCACTGCATGAACAAACCAGTGTTTTACAACCAGAAGAGAAAAAAGCAAAAATTACAGAAGAGGTTAAAAAAATAGATGAAAATTTAATTCCAACTTTGCAGCCTGAGCCCAGTGTGGGGGATGTTAAAGGACCAGAGGAAGAGTCACAACTCACAGGTGTAGAAGATGTTTCAGAACCAAAAGGAGAGGTGGTTGATGCCGCAGGATCAGAAAAACTAGTGCCAGAGGCCTCTGAACCTGAAGCAAAAGTAATTGAGGAAGAGCTAGCTGATGTGAAACCAGCAGAAGAAGAGGTTCCAGCACGAGATGATAAAGATGTCGAAAGAAAGGAGGAAGAGGTTTTGCGGGTAGAACAAGTTAAACCTCCAGCAGAAACAACTGCAGAACCAGAAACTGCACCGACAAGGGAAAGCCAAGTACCCAAAGTAACAGAAATGGCACCTGTGGAAGTTTGGACTGCAGAATCAGAAAAGGAGCAAGAAGAAGTACCAGAACTGACTGAGTCGGTGGTAGAGATGAAAAAGGTACCAAACGAACCAGGACCTGGGAAAGATTTAGAAGTACTGGATGTAACTGAGGTCCCATTACCACAATCTGAAGAAGTCGTGGAACAAGTGAAGGTTGCTGAAAGCCCAAAACCAAAAGAAGCTTCTCAACTTGTCAAAGGCACAGCTGACAGTTTACCACCAGAGGAAAAGCTACCAGAAGCCTCAGAGCCAGAATCTAAAGAAGAGGTAATAGAGGAAGTCCAACAATCAGAAGGGGAGCATCTTCATGGCCTAGAATCGGATCCAGGTGAGGGGATAGTAGAGATGTTAGAACCAGAACCTAAAAAAGATGCTACTGAGCCACCAGCTGAATCAATTAAAATCCTGCACCCCTTGGATGGTGTGGACAACCTTCCTTTTGGAGAGGATGCTGTTCAGGTCATTGAAGATAAAAACCTCCTGCATCCTGTCAGACCTGATTATCATCACCCAGCAGAGGAGCATAATTTACCCGTCATACCAGTCCAGCCTTCCAGCGAAGATGTAGTCAAACCTGACCATGACTATCCCATCATTGATCATTTTTACAATGAGGAGGATGTAGAGAGTGTAGACGCTCAGGTGGAGCATGAAACCGATTCCGCCACAATGACAGAAACGACAAAAGGCGATTCACACTTGGAGACAATCTCTGATATCACAGGTGAGCAGGTGTGAAGAGCAGTGTTGGGGTTATTATTACACATAATTTTTTACTTTCTTTAAAAGTAATGCAGTATATTACATAAGTACTTGCCAGAGAAAGCAGTTTGCTTCCCTACACTACACTACTTGTTACATTACTTTAGTGTTCCTTTTGTAAATCCTGTAAAGAGTATAAAATATGGTAGAATTACAGTAATTATAAGTGAGATGAAATTACCAACAGATAATTACATGTTTTCTGATGGATTGATGATCTAATTTTAGAGCCGTGTGCAAACCAAAATGTGATCTCCCTACATTTCAGTGCAGACTGTGCAATGTGTCTGTGCTGCATGAAAAGTTGTGGGTTATTTTTTGATTATTAAAGAGGCCATCAGATGAATCTTTTCTGTAAGATTTTATCTTAGTGCAGAAGTGAGGATTCTGCATTAGCTGTATGAATTTATTATGTATTCTTCACTGTGCAGGCACATTTTAGTAATTTGTAGAAATCCTTTGTGAGCACTCATGACTTAATTAATCCTTTTTGCCTGAAATTTCAAAGAAGTGACAGCTGCAGACACGACAGGCACATCAGAGGGCACAGAAGCCACTGAAGAGTTGCCAGAGGAGACACAAAAAAGTGATTTATCCCCAGAAACAGACATCAGTGTGACAGCACCACCCGCTTCATACTCATTGCCTACACCTCCAGCAACTTCTGTCGATGTTTCTGAAGTGTTTTTACCCATCCCGGCAATTGACTCTGGACTCTTTGAGGTAGCAGAGGAATCTGAAGTCCCCATTGTTACTGAGTCTCCTGAGGGTGATAGCGCTGAGTCGGAGGTCGAGTCAGAGCAAAGCGAGCCAGCTGTCGTCATTATCGATGAAGACTTGGGAGGCTACGTAAAAAAAGAAGGCGGAAGCCCCACCACCCCGCCGGATGCTACCGAAGACATGGTGGAAGAAGCTGTGCAGGACCTGGCTGTGGAGCTGGATCAAACCAGCGTGGTGGCCACAGAACCAAATGAGCTCCTGGAAAAGGGTGAAGAGGGGAGTGGCTTCCTGTCTGTGCAGGAGGAACACAGGACCATCGTCACCACGGCCACACCTCCACTGAGATACCTAACCACTCCCACCATGACCACGGCCAGCCACGGCCGGGAGCTGGTGGTGTTCTTCAGCCTGCGCGTCACCAACATGGACTTCTCTGAGGACCTCTTCAACAAGACTTCGCCTGAGTACAGGTCCCTGGAGAACACCTTCTTAGATGTGGTGAGTTGGAATACAACCTGCATCCTTCTTCAGCGTTCTTTATTCTGCTGGTTTGTCTGGTTTAAAGGGTCATTACATGTTGTTTGTCACACCTATGTGAATATATCAGCAATCACCAGTTAGTGTATTACAGCTGTTTAACTAAAAATATATTTCAAGCTTTATTTACTGGAGCTTTTCCCAAACTGTGGGACATGAGCCACTGCAGGTGGGGCATGGATAACCAGCTGAAAAATACTAATGGACGGAAAATTAATAAAACTGTGGGTAAACCTGAGGGTACTGCTAACCTTGGGCCTTTGTTGTTGTTAATGACTGATAAAACATGTTCAATGTGCTGTGTAAACTTGGATGAACTAGCTATGATGATGCAGAGCTGACAGCAGCTAGCCCTGTCTGCACCAGCCTGACTGTGAAAGTGGCCACGCCAATATTAATGCATAACTTTAAACCTTGATGTAGCTCAAACAGGAGAGTTGAATAAAAGGTTTTCTCCACTACGGTGTTTCTGAAGGAGGAAACCATCTATAGAGGCCAAAACAGTTTCTTGTATTAGACTCTGAAGGTTTTTATCTCAGCTGTAAAGTTGGACATTTTAACATATTAACATATTTTAACATATTATCCATCAGTCTATGGAGACTGATTCACTTTTGGAGCCTCATGTGGAAACTAGAGGTACTGCAGGTTTTGGCACTAATGCATTCATTTGCATGTCATGTCTGCAGGTTTTTTTAATGTGTGATTTTAGAGTGTTAAACGCCACAGACTCTAAACTTCAAGGTTTTATGTGACATTAATGTTCTGGAGTGTGATAGATTCTGATTTAGCTGCTTTACCTGACATATCCATTTACTCTGGTTTTGTCCTCGTTAAATGTGGGTCCATAGATATTTTCTTCTCTTTGGCAGAGCAGATATATTTGGTTTATATCACCACATTGAAAAAAGAAGAAGCAATTATCCAATTCTAAAATCGAAAACTGAGCACCTGCTGAATGCAGAAAAATTCAAACTCTTGAATATTTGGTGCAGCCATAAACAGGAGATAGTATCACAGCATGAAGCTGTAGCCTGAGAGCTGAAGGGAGCTACAGACTCGGATCATAATCATGTGTGGCTCCATCAGCACCAGAGACTCCTTTCATGTCATTTCATACATTATTATAAGAGGCGAGGAGAACATATTCCCCAAACTGAGACCTAATTGGAGCTGGTTTCATCCCGCTTTGATGCCAATGAGCTATTTTTCCTTCTTTGATTAAAATATTCATATTAATAGGGATATTTAGAGCGTATCCACACAGTGCCTGGTGAGTGCGATACCTCATACTTCTATGACTTGATGGGTAAAACAGAAAGCCAGACACAATTAATAACACAAGCTCCGTTTTCATTTCGAGTTCTCCTGGAGCCCTCAGCATCGGAGCTGCAGGTTGTTGCGCGGTGAATGGATATGTTTTGATGTTTTGGATGAAGCGAGAGAATAATTTCAAGCTCAGGCAGGTACAATACAGCCCTTATTTCTCTCTGAACAATGACTCTGCTGGATTAATGAGGCAGGAAGAACACGCCGGGGGAATATAATGGTAAATGGATGATACTGGTGCGAGTCCTCTGCCTGAAATACTAATCTAGAGATGAAATGTGCCTCCTCCTTACTTCAGTTTTATTTGCAGATTATCGCCTGCCGTCAGTGTCCTTCAGCTGAGATTTCAGATCAAATAATGTCTGAAGAAGTGGGAGCTCTATCTGGATTTCTTAGTATTCAGACAGTTTTATCAACCTTAACTCTCTGCAGGGCGCTCCCATCTTTCTTTACCTTTCATATTTTTCTCGTTTGGATCCATCAGTGATTAACACTCTACCCTAAACTAATTCCTGCTGCAAATGCACATTTTGGTGACCCTTACGTACCGACGTATCAAAGTATCGAGTTCAAGCCTGGAGATATCTACATACTAATATGGAGCTGCAGCAAGTGATGTTTGTGCAGCAGCCAATTAGAATCCAGAGCTATAAACGGCTCAGCGTAACCAAAGGAGCAAATATTTCACTTAAGTTTGAGTGACTATTCAAATATTCAGCAGTCACAGACATACCTTTCAGAGATGAGTAAGCACTTCCTGCAGATTTTTCACATTAAAAGCCTTACAGGAAGAGCAGCCTGCAAGCTGAGGCTTTTAATGACTTTCAGTGACGGTCATTTACAATGTTTGAAAGAGTGGCAAAGGTGAATAGACTGGAGTTAAAGTTCTTTTTTGTTTAATTGGGAAACTTGGCAGGAGACCAGTGAGTCTGCAGAAATGCTGAGTTTGCATTATCAGCAATATCGGCTAATTAAAAGAGGGGCAGGCAGGAAAATGGAGACATCTGGGTAATATATGAGTTAAAAAACACAGAAAAGCTTTTTATTTGTGTTTAACTCGAGGAATTGAACCAGCAGCCTTTAAGTCGTCTCCTCTGTGTCCTCGCTCTGCTGCTGGCGGTGAAAAATTAATTCAAGCCCTGCAAGACGCAGTAATTATCACATGAATAGAAATACAGACTCAGGCCTACAGATACTGCCTGGTAAAGAAAGCGCTTTAAATCCTTTTGGGGACCCACGTTTTCTGAATAGATTTTACTCTTCATCTGCTGAACAGTTTAAACCGCATCAATAGAGGTAATTATGTCCGGTCAATGCAAATTAGAGAAACAAAACTGTTGAGTGTTTCTATTTTTTCTCTTTTAGTTTGACTCTGCAGACCGTGTGTGTGTGTGTGTGTGTGTATGTGTGTGTGTGTGTGTGTGTGTGTGTGAGTTGAACTTCATTTTCAGAGATACTAATTTGTCGACACAGTGTCTCATTTAAGGTGAGGATGCTCTTAAAAAAACACTCGATGACAGGAGGGATAAATGAAGAGGAGTGATGACTGAAACGAAGTGTGCTGCTTTACTGCATCTCCTCTGTAAACAGCATAATCACATCAGTGGCACTCCCTGCCAGCGGCACTTATAAATGTACTTATCATTTCCGGACACATTTTACACACACATGCAAAAAGGACCATAAATATTTGTGTAATGAAGGAAGAAACAAGCATGTTCGGTAAACTGGACTTAAGGGGATTTAACCCGACTTTAAAGAGTAAAACCTCATGTTTTTTTTTCTACCAGTGATATATCACTGTCTCTCTCTAATGGGTTTAATTTAAGGTTCAAAAATATTTGTTTTAAACTGAAATTCATGATATAATAATAATGATGATAAAAATACATTTTAAAAATTAGTAAAAAAGTTTAAATTGATGAATGAGGAAAAATACTTAAAATCACTGATAGAGATTAAAGTAAACGTTGTAAACTCATCGCATAGATAATCACTTCAGTTCGATTATATAACACCAAATCACTGGTGACAGTGGGAAGGAAAAACTCCCTTTTAACAGGAAGAATCTTCGGCTATCTGCCGCAACTGTGTGAGGGGAGGAAGACAGGACAAAGACACCATGTGGAAGAGAGCCAGAGATAAATAATAAGTAATGATTACATGTAGAGAAGTGTATAAACACGAGTGAAGAAGAAACGCTCAATACATCATGGGAATCCCCCAGCAGCCTACACCTATTGCAGCATAACTAAGGGAGGATTCAGGGTCATCTGATCCAGCCCTAACTATATGCTTTAGCAAAAAGGAAAGTTTGAAGGCTAATCTTAAAAGTAGAGATAGTGTCTGTCTAATGAATCCAAACTGGAAGCTGGTTCCACAGAAGAGGGGCCTGAAAACTGAAAGCTCTCCCTCCCATTCTACTTTTAAAAACTCTAGGAACAACAAGTAAGCCTGCAGTGTGACAGTGAAGTGCTGTAATAAGCTGATATGGTACTACAAGGTCATTAAGATAAGATGGGGCCTGATTATTCAAGACCTTGTATGTGAGGAGCAGGATTTTGAATTCTGGATTTAACAGGGAGCCAATGAAGTATGCTCTCTCTTTCTAGTCCCTGTTTACTGTTTTTATTTAGATTGAAGGAGCTGCTTTGTACTGCTAATCAAACTGATTAACTGATCATCAGTAAGTGTGAGCGCCTCTATGAAAGCAGACGTTTTGGCAGTTTGCAGGTCTGAAACATTCAAACCAAGGAGGAAAGTCATGAGCGATGATCTAAAAAAAGTAAGTCTTGCTGCCCATCAATCACAGAAAGCTTATGAGGCCATTTCCCTCCATCTGAGACTCTATGGGTCTCAGTTAGCATGGTGAAGGTTAACTGTGTCCATGACTGTACAGTTGGTAACAGACTGAACGAGTTTGTTGTGTGTGCAAAGATCACGGCAGCACAGTTTAGGTTTGCAAAGCTACATCTGAACAAAGCACAAGACTTCTGGAACAGACGTCTTCCACAGTTTTCTTCACATTTCACGAATTTCCAGAAAGTCAGCACAGGGAAGACAGAACAGGCTGTTCCTTTCTTTGAGGCAACGCGATCAACACCAAACAGAAGACACTTAGGTCACTGCATTTCTAAAGGTTCCCAGAAACGGTGAGATGTGAACAAATAAAATAGTCAGCTTCAAGTATATGCCTCCCTTCAACACCGATGCTGTTAGCAGTACTATAAATAATAGAAGCGATCGCTGTCTGGTTGATGACAGATGGAAAGCAGCTCGTCAGGCTAAATGCGGTGAAAGCCCTTCTTCTCTTTTTATGAGGTGGATGCTTTTTTTGAGGATCTTTTACAAATAAATGCACGACAGGAAACAGCTTCTAGTACAGATGTTCATACTAATGCAAAGTTATTGAATAAACCATGTTACATATAAAAATAATCCATCATTTCTATAATTAATTGCACCAAAGGATCGACTTTAAAGTGAACTGAAGATAAATGGGATTGAAGAAGCACTGACTTAAACTGAAGGCAGAAAAGAACAGGGCTGTAATCCTATTAAGAATAAGCCAATCAATTTGGGGTACAAAAACTGGGATTTAACTCAAAAAAACCTGGATAAATCCTCTGATTACTTTCTGGTTTAAAGACACAGTTCATCCATATCACATTAAAGTTTAAATTATGACTTTAATCTCTCTTTTCTGTGTCTGCTGACAGCGGATTGACTCAAACAGTGGGATGGTTTCTTCCTCAGAGAGATGTTTGTGTGATTTAAAAGGCGTTCTGTAGTCTTTGCAGCTTCTGAATTACAATATAAATCTTCAGTGTGAGTTCAGGCATTGCAAGAATCGCTCGAGCAGGAGGAGGAAACGTAGATGAATGTATTGATTTGTAGAAAGAAATTCCAGACATTCACACACAACTCTGGATAAAATCAGACTGGGTGCATCAATTCAGCCAAGGCTTTGGCTTCATGGGCATAAAAGATGTGAGCAGAGAGGCATCAAGTTATTTATGAACTCACTCAGTTTAGACAGAATTCATGACGAGACAGTTTAATCGGCCCAAACTACATTTACATCTATTTTCTTTTGTTTTTCCTTCAGTTTTGTTTTGTGAAGATTCTCCAAAGAGCTCAGAGAAAATGTGTAATTTTCCCTTTGTGTGTGTGTGTGTGTGTGCAGCTTCTCTTGTACAACAGATCAGTCATTTCGATGAATAAAACTCAGCACTTGGTTGTTAATATCAAATTATATCAAACAGTCAGACTCCCCTATGGCCTCTCAGGCCGCGTCACTCTCTGCTTCTTCTTCTTCTGCAGCTGCTGCCGTTCCTGCAGGCCAACCTGACGGGCTTCAAAAAACTGGAGATCCTCAACTTCAGGAAGGGCAGCGTGGTCGTCAACAGCAAGATGAAGTTCGCCAAGTCGGTGCCGTACAACATCACCGAGGCGGTCCACTGCATCCTGGAGGAGTTTTGCACCGCTGCCGCCAAGAAGCTGCACATCCAGATTGACACCCACTCTCTGGACATCGAACCAGGTACGCGAAACCCTACTGGGTTTGCAGGTATGCTGAGCTTTCTCTGCCCTGAACCGAAGTGCTTTCTGATCAGAGTCTGAATGTGAACTCCGGTCTGCTGCTCATTTACACCAGCCGGGCCTAAAATTATGAGCAGTGACAGGTGAGGTGAATAACAGTGATTATCTCTTCACCTGTTAGCGGGCGGGAGCAAGTCAACATTTTGTCCTCAAAGTTGATTTGTTAGAAGCAGGTAAAATGAGCGAGTGTAAGGATTGCCATTACAGTTTGACAAGGGCCAAGCTGTTCAGAGCATCTCTACACCTGCAACTCTCATTGGGTGCTCCCGGTCTGCAGGGGTCAGTATCTATCAAAGTGGTCCAAGGAACAAACAGTGGTCATGGGCGGCTGAGGCTCACAGATGCATGTGGGGAACGAAGCCCGGCCCGTGTGGCTATTTTAGCTCAAATTGCCAAAAAAAAATGGTTCTGATAGAAAGATGTCAGAATACACAGAACATCTGGCACTGCAGGCAGTCAGGGTGCCCACACTGACCCCATCCACCATGTTCTGCTGGGAAACCTTTGGTCCTGCCATCCACATGGACGTCACTTTGACATCTACCTTCGCGGTGTTGCAGACCATGTACACCCTTTCATGGAAACAGTACTCCCTGATGGCTGTGTCTTTCATCAGGATAATGCACCCTGCCACAAACCAGAAATAGTTCAGGAACGGTTTGAGGTGTTGACTTGGCTCCCAGATTTCTCAGATCTCAGTCCAATCGAGCATCTGTGGGATGTTCTGGACAAACAAGTCCAATCCATGGAGGCTCCACCTCGCAGCTTAGAGGACTTAAAGGATCTGTCGCTTACATCTGGGTGTAGTTCCCACAGTGCACCTTCAGGAGTAGAGTGGAGTGCATGCCTCAACGGGTCCGTAGCAGTTTATAAAATAGAGCAATATAACACAGCAAGACAGTTTGTTTTGGCCGATGTTAGCAGTGATTAAAGCAAGCTCTGGTTCAGTGCTGATTCTACTGTTGTTCATATCTAAGAGTCCTTTTTGCATGCGATGGTGTTTTGATTCCTTAACATGAAAGATTAAAACGCCAGCATGCCGTTTCTTTTGTTAGCTGCAGTGCGGTGGTGTTTTATGATGTCAGGATTTCTTTTTATGTATGAGATATAAACAGGCATCTTAGAATAATTCACATTTGTTGTATCAGCAGCACTCCTCTGTATGCAGTTCACACTCTAAAAGCTTTGTGCTGTAATATTCTCCACAGATGAGTCTGAGGCAGGGAGCAGAGATCACAAACATTCAAACAGACTCAGTAATTAGGTCTATATGTCAAATCCAACGGCACACGGTGGGATCGTCGAGAACATTATAGGGCCCGAATAATAGTGATGAAGATGAGAAGTGAGCTGCAGAGAGGAGAAGTGCTGCTGCAACATCTTCTGTCTCGAGGCGCGCGTGTGTGTGTTTGTTGTGAACAAAGCTGCAGAAGCTGTGTGATTTTTATCACATCAGTACGGACCAACATCTCTGAGGAGTGTTCCCCAGCAAGGGGTACCTAATAAAGTGGCTAGCAAGACTAGATTTTGAACTAAAAGAGGCTATAAAGCACTACATACACTGTAAAAACATAGGTAAATGCAGATTTATAAAACCTTAAATTCTCTTGTAGTTGATTTGAGGGTTACAATCAATCTCCCAAAAACTGTGCAGTGATATGTTTGATAGATTCCTCAAATCTGCAAGTTACACAGTCTAAGAAAAGTAGTAAGAGGGACATTTCACATACACAAATTAAATATGGCTATTTATTCCAAGTCATGATGTAAAAGCAGCTGTTTCTGTTCCAGCTGGCATACACTGATAAATATACAGTATAAATAAACAGGAACTCTCCAGGACACGAAGGCTGTAGACCCCCAGCAGAAGCCCTGATTCAAACACACATACTTGCTGATGTATGTTTGGATTACAGATACTGACCACGTGCTGTGGCTTCACAACATGACGTACTTCTCGTCCGTGACACCCTGCACACATGCTAATTTCCCCGGAGCGAATCTGACGTTTAGTCTCGGAAGTCGTCCACGCCTCGGGCTAAACCTTACATTTCATTGCAGAGCAGGAGGAGAGGATCTCATTAAAATCAAACACTCCTCAGCACCTCCCGGAGAGAGGAGGGTGGTTAGAGGAAGGCGCAGGAAACTCCTCCTGAATACTAATATGTGTCCACGTTTTTCTGCCTTCCTCTCCTTGCAGCTGATCAGGCCGATCCCTGCAAGTTCCAAGCCTGCGGTGAGTTTTCTCGCTGCGTGGTGAACGCCTGGACGAAGGAGGCGGAGTGTCAGTGTCAGTTGGGCTTCGTGTCAGTGGACGGCCTGCCCTGCCAGAGCCTGTGTGTCCTCCAGCCGAACTACTGCCAAGGAGGGGAGTGCCGCATAGTTCCCGGATACGGAGCCGTGTGCAGGTAAATGACGATGTATGCAGACTGTGTATCAGCAAGTCCACAGTTTGGTCTATAAAGTGTTACAAAGAACACAGAGCAGGAATCACAAAATTTATTATTTCTATAATTTTACAGTAAACACAATCACATCATCAGCATATAATGACAGTCTCAGTCTGTCCCACCATATTACTTATTACGCTGTGAATCAAGGAGATTTAGGACCTTATATGCAGAACTCAAAAAGCACATGAGATGAGGGACTTTCAAAATAAGACAGGAAGTAACAGAACTCAGGAACAGAAACAGCGTCCCAAACATTTTAGGGCTAGGGTTGTTTAAAGAAAAAACAAGTTAAGCAAAACTGAAGTAAACAAATAAGTGAATGAAATCAAATAAAACCTTAGGTTAAAGCTAATAATAGGTTTTAATACAAAAAAAGACTGCAAATAAAAACAACCAACTGAAAAAACAGGAAGAAACATTCACAGTGGACAAGACATGTCAGACTCAGCGAATGAAAACAGGATGAGCGTTAAATAGCATTTCTAGGTTGGCAGATTATTTGAGAGGGTGTGGAGTTGATTCACGGAAGGCAAATTTCATTGATAGCCAGAGCATTGACCACTGCGTGATGTGTAGGAGCTGAATTGTGATTTCTGAGTGGATTTGGACAAACTGAACATAAAAGGGTCACCGCAGTTCAGCTGAGAAGTCATTGAAGGGCCGTTAAAGTTAAAACCAGCTCCAGTTTTGTAAAAGCTGACCTTCACGACTGATTTGACTGTTAAAAATACGATTTTTACGACATTCAGCTGAACAACAGAGCAGGAACACAGACCATGGGCAGCACGTGTTTCAGTTTTGGAGTGATGGTGAGGCAGAATTTAAATTTCGGGACCCGGGTTTGCAAACAGGTACAGCGGGCAAAGTCAGCGTTCAGTCATTTCAAAGTCCCGGCTGCAGGAATGTGGGAATAATCATTTCAGAGTGATTATGTGTGCCTGTCTTATCCTCACTCAGACTGAGCTGCCATTCTTTGAGCCGCTGGATTCAAACCAAGAGTCATAATTTTCATTACAGATGTATAATTTTTATCAGAGGGAGCTGGAGCCTGCCGGTGTATAATGTGATTTTCTGCTTTCTTTTTTTAAGTGGAATCGTTCTTTTTGTAAAGGGTCGTGATGCCTCGAGTTTAAGCTGTTCTCTGCAGCCTTCTTTAACTTTTTCTGTTAAAAGTAGAAAGTTATTCAGGCACTTTTTAACAACCTCAGCTTGGGGTTAACACAGGGTAACCTTAAGCATGCAAAACAGAGGACTGAAGCCAACCTATACCCAATAAAATATGAGACAGGAATTAAACATACACAACAGTGTTAGCAATCACCTCAGTTGTAAACTGTGTCACTGAAATAAATAATAAATATGAGATCTGATTAGTAAACATCCATTGTTTAACCATTTATAGTCTGTCACAGCTGTCACAGGGAGAAGGGAGAGTGTTGGGAAATCAGTTTTACCCCGGTTCTTTTTTATTCCTCGGGCCTCCAGAGATGCACCGGACCCAGTAGTCATTTTTACAAAATCTTTATTTATCTTTATTCATCTTCATTTAAGCATGCACTTCTAGAAGGGAAGACGAGGCCGGTGTCCCTCTGCAACAATCTTCACCTCTTTGTTAGTTACACCCAGCTTTATAGAAGCGACCCCATCATAAAACCCCCACGGTGTGCTGCAAACTCTGTGTCTGTGTCTATGTGCACGAGCACGTGAGTGCCTGTGTGTGCGCGTACCCGTGTGTATGTGTGAGTGCACGTGAGTGAGTGTGCATATAGGTGTGGGAGTATATCAGTTAAAACACTGTGGGTATGTGTCTCTTCCTAGGGGCCATAAAAAACCATCTCCCTTCCAGACCACAGTTATCAAGTTACATATGTTGAGACCCCCACCTAGGTATGCCCTGAGGAATTTCCACTTAACATTAACTCCTTTCTGTCTTAGTTTCACAGTTCAAACTGGGGGGGGGGTGTCTCCTAAGATCTACTCCTAAGTTCATGACACAGTCAGGCCTTTATTTATATCCAGGGCAGTGTCAGTGTCTCTACAATAATTCTACATTCTATCTAACACATTTCTAAACTCTAAAATAAGCTAAACATTCCTACAAATCCCCCTTTTTATCTGCCCTAAGGCAGATAAAACTACACTAAATCTTTCACCATAATGTTTTCATACTGTGACTCCCCATTTCCCAAAAGTGCACCTAAACGTACCATAGCACAGAGACCAGAAGTCCCACTAGGAAGTCTAACATACAATCTGTACCCACCACAATAATAATACGAACCAGCACGTGCCCACAGGCCTATTTCAGTGCCGGTGTCTCTTGATAGCTTTCCTCTGGCCAGGTACGTCACAGTGCACCAATCGGCGTTAATCTCCCCGGCCTCATGCTCATGTCTGTCAGGGAAAAACACAGTAAAGTTAAAACATGTGTAGTTGGCTCTTCCCAATGTGAAAGGACCAAGTACAGTGTCATTACCTATTGGTGGAAACAAACTAGCCAACGTAGTACAATTACCTTCAGAAACCCCTTCTCTGGTGAGTCTTAGCATGCACTCAAATCCCCACTGGTCTTCGGGATATAGAGGAGCTGGTTCTGTGAAAAGATGTTGGCGGGCAGCTGCGCATGCCACACAATCTGAAACATTTTGTTCTCTAGCATTTTGGATGAGCCAGTCTGGCCAAAGATTGCTTTCACGATAGCCAGTGGCCATTGAAATGAGCTGTTTAGGTTTGAGTCTTGTATAATCTACCTCAATTATTTGTGGGCCCGATTCTGAAAGTGACAATGGTGGGGGAGGTGTTGATACAATTATTTCAGCCCCATCGGGTGCAGAATCTCTAAAATTAATTTTAACCAAACCGTATGGATCCTTCCCTGAGACGTCTACTCCTATAAACAAATACACCACAGATCGGGCGGGCCACATGGTATCATACCAACGATTCAGTGACAGGGTCAACGGGTTCTGCCCGGCTGAGAAGTCCCGCTGAAACCCAAGCTTCTGCCACGTGGTGTCCTTGTAGGGGCGCCACGTGCCAGAATACTCCACTATGGTAGACCAGTACTCACACGGGCCCTTCCAATAAGTGGGATAGGGGTAGCCAAGCTTCTGATTATTACCCTCTATATCTACTATTGGATTGTAACCTACCCAGACATCATATCCCCGCCATGAACTTTTTAAACCTTTACATTTAATGACAGCACGAAAATCAAATGTATACGAGACTGTAGACCCTTTAACGTGGTCCAACTCTATACCGCCATAATAATCAAAACACTCATCTGATTTACCTGTTTCACTACGTTTGGTTCGCTTCGCCGCGGCCTGTGATGGTGGAGTCGCCGGAGTGGGTTCAGGTCTGTCTCTGGGCAATTCACTTAGAAGAAAAATCACAGTTACAATAACAACAGTTATCACACCTAATACTACCGTTTCTCTCCAATTTCCCCCTCAACCAGCCTAGAGAAGTTGACCTGATGTAAATGTAGATGAAAGGCTTGTCTGTTTACATCTTCTCCCACGCAGAAAGCTTCTCTGCAGAGCATCAAATCATTTGTGCTGTTCACAGAATCACAATTCCATCGCTGGACTTCCTCTGCACTGTCACTTTTGGAGCTTGGCACGCTCTCTCCATCCCTCGATTCTCACGTTCCAACGCTGCTGAAGATTTTAAGGCAGAGCACGTCGTACACCTTAGCTGTCTTCCTCAACGTCAACGCCAACACTCTTTCATTTTATTTAAGATTTTGCTGTGCAGAGTCTCCTCATGACGATCTCCTGCGCGATGTCTGCTGTGCTGAAGGTGATCTCTCATCCTCCTCACGACTCTCTCCTGGCCTCAGCTCCCATCTTGTGGACGATCTCCTCAGTCACTCCTTCTCGTCATGGCACCTCACAACATCTACAAATTAAAATAACACTCCTCTCCCCACATGGCTTCTGCCATGTGTCAACTCCCCAATGAGACATGTACAAGAATGTTGCACAGTCTCCTTAAAACAATCTCCAGGGTCTGTCCCTTGGAGCAGCCATACTCCAACCTGTAACCCTGTGTAAAAACATCAGTCAGCAATTAAATGTTTAGCCTATTTAACTCCCAGCTCCACCTGGAGCCTGTATCCTGGAAGACAACGTCTGTTAAATCAAACTTCACATTTTCAACCAACTATAGATCATAAGAGTAATAAAATATTCAGCATAAAAGACAAGTATCATGTGCAGATTTTCTCAAATCATCAAATCACTATTATTATCATAATTTGTCCCAAATCATGAATCATCCCAATTTATTCCACAATTTAATCGGTGACTTTCCTTAAGCAATGTCACTCCACTCATTTTATCACTATGAGCTCAAAAGTGGCCAGCTAATGAGCCCATATTAAACTATTCCATAAACACTGCATCTCTTATTGTTTTCTCATGTCACTTGTCTGTTTTCTGCTGAATCCTCTACATGCACTCTTAGACAAAACAAACATTAGCAACACACATGGACAATCCTGGTGGTCAGGCGCCGGTCAAACGGTTCCAGAGGTGCTGTAAAAGGTCATAAAGTTAAGCCTGCTGTAAAAGGAATGACACTGATTTCAACACAGGATGTGTTTCACACTATTTTCACTTCTCCCCTGTAATATTCAACATTTTCCCAACAACACAGTGTAATAGCATAATCAACATATAGCCTGTAAACACAGTTCCCTTCACTCATAAACCCAGTAATCCTGTAGTAGAAAGAACATTAACCATTAGTGTGTCCTGCTGTAACTCACATAATCAAACACATGATTAACTCTCTGCTGTAGAAAAGAAATGTAAATGTTAACGCTGCGCACAAGCCCATGAATAACACACCCCTGATAGATTCACAAACACAGAAAGTGGCATTTAAAAGGTTAAATCGTCACACAACCTAGGATGCTGCTGTCATCTTCCTGCTCCTGTAGAAAGAAACACACATAAATTCATCCACCCTTTTGTCCTGTCTAGGTGGAGGTTAACCTTGAGTAGTGGTCAAGTCTTGTCAGCTTTTGTCAGCTTTTACCAGTCAGTCAGTTTTTTCTCTTTCACTCATTCATTCATTCATTCATTCATTCTTTCTTTCTTTGCTGGTAGTGGAAACTATCGTCGCATTTTCATTTCCACCCACAGCAAAATGACGTCATTTCAAAAAAGAAAAATAAGAACTTTAGATCGGATTACCTCGCTGAATCCTTTTTGGGCAGGGACTCTCATTTTCTAATTGTCCCAAATAAGCGACTTTCTCCAGAGCCCATTGTAATTTTGGAGAAACTCACTTGCAACGGTTTTCTCAAAATGTTGTATAGTGCTTTTAATTCCCGTCGTGCAGATCTGCTTAAAGAAAAGAAATTCACAAACCGAAATCAGTGCACTGTTCAAAACAAAAAATAAAATGAAAAATAACAGATAAAACTGAAAAACAAAAGTAAATAAAAATACAGAAGCCCGGTCTTAGGACTTGTCCCAGAATATTCTTTTCTAATGGGTGAAAACACACCAAATCTAAAACTTGGTGCCATGGTACAACCTTCCCCATACATCAGAAACAAAAAACAAAACAAAACAAAAAAATCTGCTAGTTTTATTCATTTAAACTCTGGCTGCAGGATTCTGTTCACCCCTGTTATCATGTTCCCCAAAATAATACTAATTCAGTTGTCTATGTATCACTTCTCAACCCACTCAATAAACCAGACAGGATGATGGTAACAGTATTGCCTACTTAAAATTGTGTTTGATCCTAATGAGCTTCATTGCGTGTGTGTGTGTGTTAGTCGGGTTAATACTTTTCTATTTGGACACAGAAATTTTCTATTTCTGTGTCCATTTATGTACCTTTCCCCTTTTTTCTGAAACAAAACTGCATTCACTCCAAGTTTTGTTTCAGAAACATCTAAATGAAAAACTCTGTCATAGTCAGGCACAGCTAAACCCCAAATGCTTGCAGGTTACCATCGGCAACCATGCTGTGTGTCGTTAACCACTTCTACAAATACCCTCTTTGGATGTGTGACACTTTATGTATGATTTTGTATTCTCTGGAGTGCATATCATGTGCATGTGTGGTGTTGTCTTCCCATTTTTCTCTAACAGTACTCTTGCATACCTCAGTGCTTGTCTGCCTCCCCCTTTTGTGGTGGTCTGGACACTTTGTCAATCCTCCACTTCAAGGCAGTCGCTTGTCTCCCTGGATTCCTTAACCCAATTTGATTCCCCACACTAAAACAGCATTCATCTGTCCTCACCTGCTCCTTTCTCTCCATTCTCCTCTCCCACCTTGCAGTCCAATGGCAGTCAGTTCTCTTCAGCTTTGTCCCATGTATGCTCCCACTGTCTCTTTCATTGCCATCTTGCTCCAAACACAGCAAGTGTCAAACTCCAACAATCTCCTCAAAGGTCCTTCACACACAGTGAAGTTGCAGCTTGCTGGAAACGCATCTCCATTCATCCAATCAAGATGATGGATCTTCTCTTTCTGATGCCGTTTGCCCATAGTGCTGCTGGACCACTCTGCTCAGGACTCTGATATTGTCTCTTGGATGGCTGTCCACTGTTGATGTTCATGCTTGTGCTTCTGGACCTGCACTCTGTGTCTTCAGGGAGAGATTAGCTTCTTTGGAGCTTGCTTTTTCAGGATGAGGACGGGAAGCTGCAAAACAATTCAGCCAAAAATGCTGGCTGGGTGTTTCTATTTTTTTTATTTCTAATGATCTTAACCTATAATTTTCTTCCGACTGCTGCCCGTGGAGAATTGATCCAGGTCCGTTCCCCACCTGTAATCGACAGACTGAGAGACTTTCATTATTCACTGTGACTGCATATGTTGTCATCACTCCTAAAGCAACACATCTCAGCTTATTTTGTTTTGAACTCTATTGACTTTAAACCCCGAAAATAAAATTTTATTTATTCTTAACCGCAAACACAAAAAATCTTCTTGATGTTGTTATTAATTATTTTCACCCACAATACTCCAAATTATGTTTTCTTTTGTGTCCAGCAGGGGAAGAAGGTGACCTGTAGTGTCACTGCTTTCCCCAGTTGGAGACAATTTCCCACTCACACTTACACACTTTTTATTTTCTTTGTTTTTCATTATTTTCTTTCTCTCTTTTTTTTAACACCCACACATCAACCTGTAAACTCACTCCTCCAAGCTCATTTTCCTTTTACCCCAACAGCTCTCATACAGTCAGCAAACAAATTCTCCATTCATCCTTGAGTACTTGGTCACCTTTAAATGTCACTATTAATTTTATCAATTTATTTATCATTAACTTAATACTAATCCACTGTTTAGTTTTTCTTTAGTTACTTTAGTTCATTTTCTCCTATTTGATCACTTTGATTTCTTAATTATTATTATTTCACAGGAAATCAACTAATGTACTTTTTCTCCCTTTTTGTCATCAATTCACACACACTCACAGGCTGGTCACTCGCCCCCACCTTTCTTTCTCTCTCTCTCACACACACACACATTTTACTCCTCCTTTGTTCCACCTGTGAACCCGCCCCTCGAGGCTGGCTCACACACACCTCATGCTTCTCACAGTCCCATTCAAACTTTCTGTGAGACACTTCTCTGCTGTGATTCAGGACAACGCCCTGATCAGCACAAAGAGTGGATATGGTCCGCTTTTTAGAACTCAACAAAAACAAAATTATAAACTCACGATCTTCAGATCGCAGCTGTTAACCGCGATTTCTCTTTTGTCTCAAAACACAGTCAGATTCAATCCCCAATAAACTCAGAATACACAACAATCAGTGGCACGGCCTCCCGTCCACATTCAGCACAGAAAACACAATCTTAAACTCAAATCTCTTAGTTCCTACACACACTCACACATTTCCCCAAACACACACTTACTTACCATACTTCAAACGAGACGCCGACTCTAACGGCGCTTTCAAACACACTACACAGCCCTCCTTCTGCATCAGGCACTGGTTCAACTCAGCTCGGAATCTAACCAGCGAAAGCAACCGATCCTGGTTTTATGCATACTTCAGACTGTGACAGGGACATCTCCCCGACTTAGTTATTTAAGGAGCCACGACCCCCCAGGTGACCATCCTGGACCTCCTGCCCTTACAGGTCTTCCCGACGCGTCCGACGGAAAGTGGGGCTGCCAAGCCCGTGACACGAGGCCTTTCAGCCCCGCTTTCTAACTAATAGTAACACACGTTTCCTGCTTTAACGCACGGAGGACGGATCACAACACCACCACTTTTTCCTAATAACTAAAACGGATGAAACACCGATTCTACTAATCCGTAACAAGCGTCTCCTGCTTTAACACACTGAGATTTTCTTACGGGGCGCTAAACATCAACCTGAAGTTCTTAACAAAAGTCTCTTGCTTTAGTCGCTCTCATCAGTACGCTAAACATCAACCTGAAGTTCTTAACAAAAGTCTCTTGCTTTAGTCGTGCCGGGACGGACCTAGCCGCCCCTTTATGCTACTGAGTGAATTTACACTGAGATACGCTCAACTTAGCGAACAGATAATTTAGGCTTTAAACAATATGCACGGTTCGAAAATTAACAGGTCGTGCTTACCTTTTAATCATGTGAGCTAGCTCTCTGTTCGCCTCGTTTCACGATCTCAGCTCTGCCAATTCCTCCCTGGGCCTCGAGCGAATCCCGGGTTTTGGCACCAAAACTGTTGGGAAATCAGTTTTACCCCGGTTCTTTTTTATTCCTCGGGCCTCCAGAGATGCACCGGACCCAATAGTCATTTTTGCAAAATCTTTATTCATCGTTATTCATCTTTATTCATCTTCATTTAAGCATGCACTTCTAGAAGGGAAGACGAGGCCGGTGTCCCTCTGCAACAATCTTCACCTCTTTGTTAGTTACACCCAGCTTTATAGAAGCGACCCCATCATAAAACCCCCACGGTGTGCTGCAAACTCTGTGTCTGTGTCTATGTGCACGAGCACGTGAGTGCCTGTGTGTGCGCGTACCCGTGTGTATGTGTGAGTGCACGTGAGTGAGTGTGCATATAGGTGTGGGAGTATATCAGTTTAAAACACTGTGGGTATGTGTCTCTTCCTAGGGGCCATAAAAAACCATCTCCCTTCCAGACCACAGTTATCAAGTTACATATGTTGAGACCCCCACCTAGGTATGCCCTGAGGAATTTCCACTTAACATTAACTCCTTTCTGTCTTAGTTTCACAGTTCAAACTGGGGGCGGTGTCTCCTAAGATCTACTCCTAAGTTCATGACACAGTCAGGCCTTTATTTATATCCAGGGCAGTGATATAAATCTTCTTCTGTCACTGTGTGGTGTAACAGCCACTTTGCTTTCACTCTTCTGTCCAGTTCATCCCAAACCAGCTTGATGGGGATAAAGCCTGGAGACTGTGGCCACTTCATGTTTTCAAGCTCTTTTTTCCTGAGGTAGTTCTGGCATAGCTTGGACTTATGTTTTGGGTCATTATCTTGCTGTAGGATGAACCCTTGACCAACTACATGCATACCAGAGGGTACTCCATGGTGCTGCAGAATGCTGTGGGAGCCGTTTTGGTTCATGACCATTACACTTCCATGTTTGCCAGTTAATGGCACACACTAAGTCTTAAATCCTTTCACCTACTTGACGGCGTACAAAGATCCTGCGTGATAAACCAAAGATTTCAAATTTTGATTCCTCCTTCCAGTCTTCAGTCAATGGCAGCATTTCATGACCCAGCCAAGCCTCTTTGTCATATTCTGTTGTCTTAGCGATGGCTTTCTTGCTGCAACTCGTCCTGTCAAACCTGCAGCAAGTCTTCTCTTCACAGTTGAAACTGAGACTTGCTACGACCACTATTAACCTGTGCTTGAAGCTGCTATCCTGTGAGCCGCCTATCACGCAAGCTGTTAACTCTCAGAAAACTTGCCCCATGATTCAGTTGTGGCTTTGGGTCTGCCAGACCTCTTCCTGTCAGAGTTTTCCCCAGTTTCTGAGTGCCTTTTGATGGTGAAGAAAACTGTACTCACTGTCACCTTTACTTTCTCTGCAATTTCTCTGTAGGAAATAGAAAGTGGTACGTACATTTCATTGAAACTTGTGGTGCGTGGTTGAACTTAGAACATCTGAAGCATAACCGCCAGCTGTTAGCTGCTGTGATACGTTTTCAATCGTGGCAGGATGATGTCGGCTGTCCACAGACGCCTTTGAAGAACAGTGGCCCATTCCTCAAGCACTTAAAAGCTTCATTAATATCATGTTTCATTAACTGTCAGCTCACATGCAGATTTTTTATTACATTATGAACGTTTAACTGAATTAAAAGTTATCCTCGGGCCTCTTAATAAACTGCACTGCTGGGAGCAGCGGCGGTTTTAAATCTGAGACATTTAAAGACGGACAGGGTGAGATAATGGCTGGAAAGACTTTTTTTTTCAACTCTTATGGAAACTTTGAAGGAAATCTGCGACACTCTGCTTGTGTTTTTTTGTTTGTTTGTTTTTTTATTGTATTTAATCCCATAACACCAAACATCTGTCTGCTGAAACAAACAGACTCAGTAACAGCAGCTGCTCTCTGCGCTTTTATCAACATTTGTTCAGGACTATTTTTACTGCTGTTTAATCCACGTTTAGTGTGTGTGTGTGTGTGTGTGTGTGTGTGTGTGTGTGTGTGTGTGTCCAGATTAACTTTGGCAGTCGAGATGTAACGTAGTGCCGTACTCATCCTAAAGATTAACTCTGTCTGATGCTTTGGTTTATAGCAAAATGTTGCTTAACACTGTGATAGTGATTTTGGTAACCGTTAGAGAAAAAAGAAAAATCTTTGCACATGTGGTTCATCAAACAGATGGATACGAGATGGATAAACAGATCCAACGCTGCAAAGAAAATTGATTTAATGTTTTGGTTTATTTTTGTGGGTTTTGTCACTTTGTGACTGAGGGATATATTGTGCGATTGATATTTTTCAGTTTGTTGTCACTTTAATGGTCAAATGATGGAAAAATTGCCCCAAATAGCTTTAATGTGCCTGTGAATTCAGACTGGTCATGCTTGTATTAAATAATATCTTTGTGCACAGCCTTTCGCAGTCTTCTGCTCTGCTGTGGCGTTTACCCTCCTTTTCTCTGTCTGATCCGTCCCTCCATCCTCCAGCCCCTCACCACTGTAAATCAATGCTAAGTTGATTTTTAACGGAGACAAAGCTTTTTTTCTTTTATTAACTACCTGCGGAGAGTCGCTGCCGCTCAACGGCCAGAAAAATCTCATTTCAGCACCGTTACATGCCAGCACCTCGCCTCCTGACACACAGCACCTCAGAGATTCTCGCGCTCAAACGTCAATTTTCCATCAGCTCAACCTTTGCACAGATAGTTTTGGGTCTGCATTGTTTCACCTGTCAGACAGCACAAACTTCATTTTCTGGATCTGCAGTGGTGAGACATTAGAGAAACCACGAAACCGTAAAACACTCATTAAAACGTCATCGTTACAGCTTCTGTGTCCACAGATTAACAGGCAGGAGATCCACAGCTCTGAGCTTCTAGACTGAAGACTTCTTTTATTGTTCGTTGGAGGAAAATACGAGAAAACTAAGAAGAAATGTGGTGTATTAGAGGCTAATCCTTTGTGATCTCCTTTGAATTCATCTTGTTAAGCGTTGTTGTAAAATCCTGACCTACACGAAGCCCAGTTGTTAAAACCTACAGCAGGAAAATAAGGGACAGCACAGCAGCTAATTTGAATATCATAATTGGAGGTTCAGACTAAAAACGGAAGAGTGTCGTTACGGAAATCTTGTAGTTTCTTGTTTCTCAAAATACCAAATAAAAAGTAAATATGGTGCTTTTGGATAAACTTGAAGTTATAATTCCTGAAACTGTGGTAAATTTGGAGGATATGGTTAACAGCTCTCTTGCTTCAACCTTGAATGGCTCAAGACTTTTGCACAGCACTCTAAACAAGTGACAACATTTTTCCACATTCTTTCTTTTTCTTATTTCTGTATTCACTCTTTGACCTTCCTGACCACGGCGTGATCACCACACGTGAGGGAGGGTTAGGATTAGCAGCACAAACACAGCAACACAGCACAGATGCAAAACAAATTCCCGTTTTCTTTATGATTCCATCAGAAACAGGAAAAGCGTGCGGACAGCTGCACCTACGGTACTCGTAGCGACAGCCCACGTACCTCTGCAGGGGAGGAGGGCTATGTTTACCAAGTAACTGGATATAAATAATGAAAAATTTCATCAAAAAGAGCATTTTTAGGGGCACAGGAATTTATATTTGGATGGTGCTTGGAAACTATTTTGATTTCCTTTATTATCTTGGGGGATTTCTTGTCTCTTTGTAGGCCGCGGACAGCAGAGAGATTAGAGGAAATGTGAGGAGGAGGGGGAGAGATGGTTTCCAGGGACACACAAATACACGGTCAGCATCTTAGCCCAGTGATCCACAACCAGGGGTATTTGTTCTGTAATTGCCAACGGCTTCTAGGAAAGAGTGAAGCAGCAGTAGTAATTGGATAAATGTGATATTTCTGCATTTTATAAATAAGTAAACACAGTAAACGCAGTTCAGGCTTGAATGCTCGTGGCCACAAATGACAGGTGAAGTGCAGAAAGATGTGCACCTGAAGCAAAGTCTGACATCTGATTTTCTGACATTTAGTCGATAACCCGAATGTCGTCATTTGCATTCAGAGCTGAGGACACGGACGTGATTTTTCCCTGAACCGGAGCTGCGGTTTGTGGTTTTGTTTAACATGAATATTTGATCGGCCCGACTCGCAGGAGCAGCAGAAAGAAACCGCTGCCGGTTTCTTCCTGAAACGCTCTTCTGTCTTGATGGATTGAGGGGGTTGCAGTCGACTTAGATTTGCCACATTTCATTAACACTGAACCCTGTTAGGTCTAATCCAGCGTCCAGACCGGCCGAGAGAGGACAAAGAAACCAAAAACAGCCGTAAACACCGAACACCACCCGGCAGGTTAATACCGCGGCGCTGCACATTCCTTTTAATCTCGTTTGGCTGCCTGACAGCACAGCGAGCTGGCAGCAGTGAAATCGTTTTGTGTAAGTTAAACGCTTTCTAATGAAAAGACTCCCCGAAAAGGCACACGGGAACGATTCCGAGGAGTCCCATTTCTTTTTCCTACAAAGATGTGCAGGTTTTCTTTGGCACCTTGCTCTCCATATGGCCCTGATACTCCAGGTCACGTTTCTTTAATCCTGCTCGCTGGCTGGCTCAGACTTGTTTTAGTTGGGTGTTTGCCCGGGTGAGTGCAGGTGTAACAGACTGGTTTTAGTGTCTAGGCATAAAACCATGTGTGGTTTTCTAATATGTGGTTTAAAGGGTGAAGCTGAGGAAGGTGGAGGTTTTAGTTACATGCAGGGTGAATCTTCAGTTGATATTTCAAAAATGTTTTTCCTCAGTAATGTGTTTTTGTCTGCTGCAAACTCCCACTGGGTGACTTTACCTACCAACCTGGCACAAATAAATGCTAATGTAGTGTTTTAAAGCAGGTATTGTGAAGTTATTTGAATTGCACAGTTTAAAAAAGAATGACTTTGGAGCATTAAAAATAAGACATTTAGTTTGTGTTGCAGAATATTAGTCTGTGTGTAATTTCTGTAGTTACAATAGATAATTATGCACAGAGGCCCAAACCGTTTTTCGTAGCAGGCTGTAAATGCATTCATTTCTGCTCTAACATTAGACATTTTAACATCAAAGTCTACGGGGACCGACTCCTTTCTGGAGTAAGCCTTAAATGTACATTAGAGGAAGTAATGGAGCAGAGGAGAGCTGTCGCCTCATAGTAAGAAAGATCTCACTTTAAATCCTGCCGGTTGCCTTTCTTTGTGGTTCCTGTGTTGGTTTACTGTCCACTAACTAGACCACTATTCACGTGACTTTAACAAAGGTCCAGCCACACAAGCCTAGAGACCAGTAAACCCGCTAAAATGTATTATTCCCTGACTGGTTGGCAAATAGTTGCTCGCAGTTGTAAGGTGAAATTAGTTGCTAAGATACGGTGCTGCATCAGAAACTACTTTGTGATTGGTTTGATCGCTCGCAGATTACCACAGTTGTCCACAGTTTCCATGGAAGACGCTGACTTCTGCAAACACTCACCAAGTTGCAAAGACAGAAATATTTCCCGTGTTTTAGACCAAATGCACATAAGATGGTAAAGCTTTGCAAGACATTAATATGCCACCCTGATTTATTGATGGATGTATTTCTTTATGTATTTTATGTATTTTCCCTTTTACTGCAAGAGGGCTCTAATGCAAACGAATAATGTAAAGTAGTAAACTGTGAAAACTGGAAATGGGGAACATTTGCCTTCAAAATAAAAGTTGTGCCTCACCACTACCGCCAATGCATTCCAAAGTTTCACTTTGAAGGAGAGCATTTTCTGTTTCATCTTTGTTTCTTAATTTTCCAAGTGTTACTTACACTCTGAGAGCAGTTAGTCAGTGTTTGCAGACAAGTCTGTGTTTTCCATGCAAACTACAAGTGACCACAGCCATCTACTGCCCACCCAAGCAGTCACAGAGAGGTTTTTGGTGCAGCACAGTATGTCTCTTTACAACCAGCCTCCTACAACTACTGGGCCGGTCTCTAGGACTTTGTGCCTGAGGCCTAATCTACCACTTGAGTCTGGTGTCATTAACCGTTTCCAGGTCCAAACCGGAATACACCGTGTTCTGACTGAGGGATTAAAACGTGTTAAGATTAAATATAACAAAATATTAAACATTAAAATGCGTTATAAAGACAACAGCCTTAATGAACGGAGTAGGAGTTTGGACCGGAAGCAGGGTTTATACGTCATCAGTTAACAACAAGATTCAATGGACTCCACAGCATCAACTTAATATTTCAGATGGAAATGTTTAATTTGCACAGCATAGCTGATACACACTTAAATGTGTATCAAATGGCTGTATGCTGCCCTTGGATGATGCTCCCTAAATGAAGTAAAAGAGAAGCGAGAGTTTTTATTTCAAATCAAGCTTCATGTTTGATCTGAGTAGCTATAAAACCAAATCACACTCCAGAGAGAGACATGCTCAGTTTGATTAACACCTGAGCTGGTCATTAAATAAAGCACATGTTCTGCGGTTGAAAATAAAAACACTGCATGTGTCTGAAGCTTTGTACTCGCAGGAGCTGAGCATCTGCTCATTTGCGCCTCGGCTGTGAAGGAGGGACTGTTTGATTCCGTGCAGATAAACCGAAGTGGAAAGTTGTAAATCAGTCAGGTTCAGGCTCGAGGTGCTTCTCACAGGAGTTAAATGAACAGTCGGTTTGGTGTAATCTGCTGACAGTCCAGGTGATTTTTTTTCTCTTTTCTCCGCAGGTCTTTTGAACATTTGCAGTATTTGCAGATCTTCTCTGATATCTGTGGCTTCAGGACAGAGGCTGATTTTGGTGCAGAGTTGCTGTAGCTGCAGTTTCATACCTGCCCACCTCATTTTTCTCTGCTTTTTCTTTTCTCTGCAGACACAAAGACGGCTATTCCCTCCCAGGCCTTTCCAGTTAAGAGAATATAAAGGATCGGACGGCACCTGAGAACACCACCACAGGTGAGAGGGGGCTGGAGAGAACATGATGCACGCTCAGCAGGGCTTCATTGTGTAAAATGGAGCTGATTAAGAAGTGGTAGTGTTATCAGATGATGCAGATAGCTCCCTCCTCCTTCTCCCAGTGTGAGATTAGCTCTAAACCCAAACACGAACACCTGTGTACGCCTTTACAGCACGATAAAATAATCACAGTAAGATAATCTGTCCTGCTAGTCTGAACCCCCGATTGGTTTAAAGCTGCTGTGTGTTTAGGCAGATGACCAGTGAGCAATTAAACCTCCCAAAGGAGGACGACTAAACCCTGACCTAACGCTGCTGTTTAGTACAAACTGTCCTGAGCCCACCTCTCACCTCCACTCTGATCCTCTTTCGGGGTCTGAGCCGCCACAAAGCTGCGAGGTAATTTCAGAGCATCTCCCCCCAACAAGAAAAACCCTGCAAACCGCATCTCTGAAAGGCTTTCAGAGAAAGATAAACCACGACAGCGGCTTGCAGCCTCCACCACGGTCACGCGCCTTAAAGTCTTTGTTCTGCTGTGCCGGCTCCTGCATCACTCCGTGTACGTTTAGAAAGAGATCCCGAACCCTTGAAAAGGCTGAGGAGTTTACTGCTGAGATTAACTGCAACACCGGAGAAGTTTAAGGGCAGAAAGCAGCATTTTGGATCCACAGTTACTAAACTAATATTTATTTTACAGGCCTCTGGAAGTGGATGCACTTAACTCCTAATTAACTTAATTAACTGCTAGTCTTAAATACTTTTGTAATCTATTGATTTCAGTTTTTTATATGAAATCGTAAAATAAATAAAAAAGCCTGGTAGTGTAATGTAGCTCCAGTTTTTCTCCCCTGACACTTAAACTTAACACTGCTGTTTATTTCATATAAATAATGAAAGTACTAATTTTCTGTAATCTTAGCGAAGGAGAAACCACAACTGAATGACCAGAAAACTCAACGCTGAGACTTGGCTTTGAGTTCCATGAATATCGAAAACAAAACCTGCACTGAATGCATCTTGGTGTTTGGAGCTCTCCCAAACCCACATGAATAATTACAGGGGACATTAAGCTACAGCGATGATAGGAACAGCTAATAAATCTCCCTTCTTTGACCATGTAAGTTTGTGGATTTTGTAAACACTGGACCACAAGTCGAGAGAGTTTATTGATATGTCACATCGACCAAAGTGCTTCAAAAATATTAAAACAAATGAAGCCATTAAGAAGCAATTAAAACCATCGGGTAAACAAATCAAGCCATTAAAGGCAATTAAGAAAGCCCATCGTCTGGGAATCTACAGGGCTCGTTAACAGTGTAGGGTAAAACTGGTCCTAATCTGGGAAAGTTTGAGGGAGATGTCCTGATCTGGAAAGAAAAACTGTTTCAAGATTTACAACAATAAAAAGTAATCAGTAATTTGTTATGTAAAGCATAAATTTACCTATTTATTGTTATACATTTTTTCTGGCTGTGGTGCCAAAGCTTTAATTCCCCAAAGGCTGCTCAATGACTGACATGTAAAACACCGATCGTGTTTCTTGTCTCTTTGAAACAGGAACTCGGACTCATCGCGGCCTCATTCAGTCACTTGGTTTAAATTCAAGTTGATGCAGAGCTGAGGAGGTTCAGGACAAACCACTGGCTTCTACACTCCCCAGCGCTCTGAGCTTCATACCAGAGGACAATCAGCCATCGGGGAAAACAAACGTTTAGGCCATTTTAAAAATGTCAGACAGCTGTCGTCTGCGGCTGACAATGAAGAGGAGCTCAGGGGACAACCACAGCATCGATCGGGTCGATATCGATTGACCCTGGACTGCTTTTATATACGTCTGCTGACTCTGTATGTCTGTAGGCTGTGTGTCACATGATTAGGAAGTAATCTGATGGTTCCCCCAGATATTAATGCAATTTAAAAACAACAAAAAAAGGTCTCAAGTGGTAGGTAGCAATTTGTTTCATACCAGCATAATTTTATGATGTTCAGATAATATTTTCTAGATAAATAATAGAGATGTTCTTTAACTTCCTATTGTACACCTGAACCTTATATGTATATGGAGTGAAGATGCAGTAGTGGTAAAAAAGCTATTACTTTTCTATCAAGTTTGATTTGAAGGACATTTGGATGCTTAATGAGGTTCAAATATCCAGTATTTATTATTTCTCTCATCTTTTATTAGATTTATTATGCCCCATACTTTATTTTTTTTTATGTTTTGTGGTCTTGTCTTAATCCCAAGGTTGGGAATCTAGAGCTTTAAACTATGGCTAGCTATGGTGCAGTGCTGAGCTAATACTGATTGCTCAAGACCCCGCATTAGTAAAACATTTATGCATTGGCCAACCTTGATGTTAACACCTGGATCCTTTAAGATTTATCCACAGAATTTTTCTTGGATGTTACTGCAGAAATTAAGCTGTAGCAAGATGATTTACACTTTAACGAAACACTAACAAACTGTTGACGAACTACACCACTGTTGTAGAATTACGGAGTTCCTATGTTCGCCGTGAATATGTTGAGCATTACCATCACACCTTCTCTAGCACATGTAGTGGCTTCAAAATTCAGGAGTCGGATTATTACAGAATAATTGTATCTATTTTATGATGTAGAACAAAACATGAAATCAGGTGACCCATCAATAAAAACCCACCCACTTCCTTGACCTAACCCGAACCCTTCCATAACAAAACCAGTTAACCAAAGACATTTTTTCAGGCGTCTTAAAAAAAAATCTTTAACAAGACCCACAGAGTTTTTCATGTAGCACTATGTATGTGATTGTGTTTTTGGCATGGTAGTCATAAATCAAACACAGCACTTAGTGTTTGTTTCTTGTTTGCAGTTTTTGGTTGTGACTGTCCTCCTCCTTTCCTCGAATTTGAAGGATGGGTCGGGTGTGTCCTTCGTGGCCCACCATATCCCAGATTTAGCTGCTAACATGGGTCACAAAAAAACTTTTAACTAACGAGAAACACATTTAATAGTGAAACAATTCAACACACCTAAACATAAAACAATACCACAAGCCATTTAGCATAAAGGCCTGATAAAAATATGCTGCTTTTAGCTAGTTAACTTTGGCATGAGTTTGTGGTTCCTTCTTTTATGCTACCTAGCTAACATGCCGACTACTAAAAAGTATTGAGCATTCTCAACTTTTGGACTGATTAATTTCACTATCCCTATTATGATAGTGACAACTACCGTAACTATGGTCACTGACAACAATTTGACAGCAAAAGTGTAAAGTACACAATTTGAGATGCAGTGCAGTTGTCTATGGCTACAATAGCTGTTCAAAGGTGGCACCATTAGTGGGTGGCTGAATGCTAACATACCTGGAATGCCAGCTTTATTGAATACGTTTCTAACATTTGCATGCTAACATACTAGCATTTTACAGCAGAGCTGGGAGAGAATTAATTTGATCAGGTGGTGGCGCTAGAGGAACTGTCAGAGGATAACCAACGTTTTTATTGTTCACCCATGGTAGTATATATTTCTCTCAAAGTTCTAAATATACGCAACATAGATTCACGGATTTATCCTTTGCGTACACGCATTAACTATCTTCAATGTAATATTAGCTCTTACATGCCTTGACAGACAGCGTGAACTAGAAACGTTTAACGTATAACTCTTGGTGTTATCTAATTGTTCCCTACATTGTTTGTGATATTTCTGTAGCACGTAATTTTTATTTACATTCTGCTGCTATTACACAGGAAGTCAAGCAATACCCAACCTCCCCCTAAAGTCCATTGAGGGGATTAATTTGAACTCAAGTACCGCATACCGTCAAAGGTGCAACTTGCACACCTGTGAAATGTACATTTGAGTCAGTTTAGAGTTTATAGTTTTACCATAAACTTAAACTGCACTGCAAAGAGTTAGTAAATTGAGCTAGCTGAAAACCATGTTGCAGCAACAAAGCTAGTAATATATCCTTTGGATTAGGATCATTTGTTGTTGTTAGAAAGTATGGATGAACTTTTAGGTATTAGACAGTTAAACAGGATGCCAGTTATAAACTTTCTCTTTACTAATTTTATAACACGTCCCAGTTCCACTGATTTGTTAAAACAAAACGTTTTGCGTGATGCATTTACATATGTGAGTCTATATTATGGTGCAAATTTGCACCAACATGAACTGGTCATGGTCAGTTTACATGAGTTAAACTGTCAATTCTGATGTTGTTTCAGGGCAGCTGGAGCTATACAGTTCACTTTTACACAGAGACGAGAAAAAAAAGTTAAGAGCTCGGAGTAAATGAAGTTGTCGTAGACTTGCCTTTGCAAAAAAAGTGAATAGTCAACCATGTTAATGTTTGTCTAAAAACAAGTAAACCCTAGGACCCAGCAATTTGTCCATGCTAGCAGCTAAGCTAATGTTATGTAGAAAAAAAAAAAACGGGATTCTGATTGACATCAACACAAAATGTATATAATTTATATATAAGTGCTTATTACACTAGGAACAGGAAAACAAATATTTTGGAAATGTGTTAGAAATATTTGCTTAAAACTAAAAATTATATTATTTATTAGTCAAATTGCAAACTGACGTGATTTTGCCCAAATGTAAGCTGCCATGCTGTTCTTCTCTGAAAAGTCAGAAATGCATCAAACAGAACATTCAGTTCGTCATTCTGCTCAGCATTTGGCATTTTAAGGAAAAAATAATTTGCATTTTTTGATTAAAAAAAAAATGCATGGATAACAATAATTAACAATAAGCATTCCAATGCAATGGTATTTATGTTTGATGTGAACACACCATAAAACTGATGAGCGGGCCCTGTAAATCCCTTCCTGCTGAGAGGCTCGGGACACATTTTTCATTGTGTTTGAAACAGAAAAAAGCAGAACAAAAGAAGCTTTTTGTGTTTAGTTTTATTTATATTGCGTTATACTTGTAAATGAATTCTGTCGAGTCAAATGATCTTCTATTAAAGATGTAGGTAGTAAGACCAAATCTTACCTTTCTCAGGGTTAATCTTACTCACATGGATCATGTCACAGATCAAACCAATGCTTAAACTTCCCAAATGCTGTCGTCTTATTAATGTAAATACTGTTCGCTGTTTTTGTCTCGAATCAACGCATCTACTGATGTTTATTGCTGCTTGTGTGGGGAGGGAAGCCTCCCCCAAGGACTGTAATGTGGACTTTTCTTATTTAAAGTCTTAAAATATTATGTATATGTTGAGTTTCACAATCAGTAGTTGAAAATACAAAACTGTGTCGAATAAAGCTTCATCTTCTTCATTTTGAAAGCATTTTCTCTGAGGTGGAAAGGAGGAGGCGAGAGGTGAGTGAAACAGGGAATGCTTTTATTCGTCCGTTAGAGATCAGCGTTAGAAAAATGACAGTGGACAAAGGCAGTGCTTCCCCAGGAATGATTGCAATGTGTGGCGAGAAACAGATCGCAGCAAATCCACAACACTTTCTTTGCACGTTTTGGAGGGAAATATCTCGAGGTCATCACTCTGGCGGTTAAAACAAACACTGAGGTCTTAATGACGGCAAAGCTCAGAGCGCGTCCCCTTTACACTCAGCATTAACCCGTGTACTGGCACGTTATACACATGCCAAGCTTGGTGAAGTTGATCTTTGTGTTTGGTACGGATTTTACTGAAGGAATTTAATGTTTTCTGACCTGCTTCAAACACGGCTGGAATCCTTACAAATGAAAATGCCTGGACCAGTCTGATTTTCCATGTTGATGTTTTTTAAAGCTATTATTTGGCAAAATGAATCATGAAGATTTTAAGGTCTCCAAGATAGACCTGCTGCAGCCCCCCAAACTGATGGGCCTTTTCCCCAGTAGACATTTTGTGTCTATCAACAATGGCCGCAGTCCACTCGGCTCCTGGTTCAGTGCAATGGCTTACTAAATGGAACCGAGCCAGGTCAACATGTCTGCTGTGGAAGAGGCCCACACACCAAGCTCGAAGCCCAGTGGGTCCAAAATTGTAATCTGACCCTCTGGAGTTTTGTTGACATTTCTAGTCTTTCTGTGGCTCCAGTAGGCAGGACTGTATGCAGCTTTTAACTGGAAATGTCCCAAAAGGACTCACTTGACTATTGATAGCAGTAGTTCTAACCTAATTAGTACCCAAATGGTATAATTTCATCAGTTGTTGATGTTGACGTGTGATATATGGTTTTTGATGTCATGACCTTATATTGTTGCATGTCTCAGATACAAATTGAGCCTCGTTTGTTTACGATGTGGGAATTAAATTCCCCTTTTCTGTGAGCGTGCTCAGAGCCCAAAGCCAAAAACCTGAGTCAGCCTCTATCGTGATAATTCAGGTTTTGTATAGCCAGCTAAAGCAGCTAAAACAAAAGCCTGGCTATGCCGAGCGTGCTTTATATTAAACCTCTCTGCAACATGCAGTTGTTTCTCTGAGATTAATAAAGTCATGTTTAAATCAAGATTTGGGTTCTTTTTAAACAAATTTAGCTGGTGGTAAGTGAGCCGTCTTCATCAACTATCAGATCCATCCCGGCTGTGCTGTTATCGCTGTCTGTAAAGGGGTTCGGCTACTTTGCAACAAGACAGATGTTCATGCTTTCAGACAATCTCAGCCACATTTTTCTTGTGCAGAGCATCAAAGGGGGAACAGAAAGCTCGGGAACAAACAGGCTCAGGGGAATAACGCAGTGCGACGTCACCACAGATTGTCCGTCATTGTTTTGTTTTTTTTTCATCTAAGTAATGACAAAAGAGGCCTGTTTTTTCCTTCTTAGCTGAGTTTGTGTGATTTATTGCTTGACGATCTCATGTGCCCAAGCCGATGAAGTAGAAACTGTTCTTTGAAAAATAAACTTTTACATTCCAGTAGGAATAACACTGCTGTCTGCACATACCGCCCTATAGAAAATATTCAGTGTTATATGAATGTTCCAGTTCGAGGCCAAGTACCAGTGCATCGTACAGAGTTCGTGCTCGAAAGCTTCTCACAGAGCAGGGAAATGTCCAGTCTGACAGAACATCTTAACAACTGATTCCAAACCATATCGTTTTGTGCTACCTTGGGATTCGCCACACTGGCAAATTACTAAACAAATCAAATTCAAAGTGTTAAAGCGTGGCTGGGTTGTTCGGGGTCTCTTTTTTTTTTTGCGGCGCTGATCTGCTCTGAAAAACACCACGAACACGTGGAGTCGTGTCTCAGCAGTTGCATAATTAATTCACATTTTCTGCTCAGCTCCTTAAAACAGAAATTAATCATGGATGGGGCTCCATTAATGAGGGAAAAAAAAACAAACAAGGTTTCACGTCCGGAGACACGTTTGGTCTCCAAAGGTTTTTGGACCCTTTACTAATTTAAATCACACACGATGAGAAGAAACAAAAGAATCACGACATGAAAAAATCAACAAGGTCTCAAGTTACATTCAGCTGGAAAAACAAGAGGTAATTGGAAAAAAAAAAGTATCTGTAAATATTGGATTTAATTCAGTGGAATAATCGGACACCCATGCATGCAGCCTCGTGGTGAGAGCTTGCAGCTCCTTGTGCGAGTTTTTCTTTTTCGCCCTGCAATAATGGCATGAAGACGACGTAAACAGCAGCTTTTAAGTCGGAGCAGGATCACCAGCTAGCTGTTAAGACGGAAGCGACACACCTGTGAGATTTCAGTGTAATCATCAGGATCATCAGGAATGCATAATTACAGAGGAATTAAACTTGTTCTGGGGAGGCAGCTTTGAACGAACAAACAAAGTCCTACCTTTCGGCATTTAAACCCTGTTAAAGTAGTATTAAGGCCTCATAGTTAGACTTGCACACATGTTACAGAAATGTTGGAAAAGAACCGGATGTGATCATTTAGCATGATTTTTCGTTTCTGCATAGGGTTCAATGCAAAACTTCCCCGCCCCGCCCCCACTGAGGAACCAAAAGCCAGCGAGAACGAAAACTCATCAAATGGAGGAAAAACAAAAGGACAGTTGAGGAGAAAAACAAAACGCCGTTCACGTCGAACGCCCTGCAGTCAGAACCTGTGCAGCGCGCCCACACTCCATCTGTGTCAGGTAGCTGGTGCATTCGTCCCTTTGTTTGCAGCGCGAAGCCCCGCCTCCGGGCCCCGTCACTTGAACATGCTCTGCAGCATGGCTGTGGCGTAGGTGGGCCGCGCCTGCCGGCTCTCGATGGCACTGCGGAGGTACTGGATCCCGCCGCAGCGTTCCCAGATCTCCTCGAACTGCCGGGGGAGGATCTCGGCGCCCCGCTTCCTCGAGAGGCCCGTCTCCTCCAGGCTCAGCTCACACATCTCCATGTCGTCCTTTCCTGTGAGAAGAAACGAGTCAGAAAAGCAAAAAAGACGTGAAACGCAGTGATGAGGAACTCAAACAAGCCCAATTGCACTGCACTTGCAGAATAATTTCATGCTGGAAAACCACCACGAGTCTGTGGCAATAGTTCACATCTCTCATTTTGAAGTTTTACTAAACAGAGAACCAAGGGCAGACGCCTGTTGTATAAAGAAGTATTTCTCTCTGGATAGCAAAGTTTTTTCAGCCGTTTTTCATCTTTCAATGCATTCATTTAATTATTTACTATTTTAGATCCTCTCCAATTCCAAGTTTGCTCAAAGTTTAATACAAAGTTAAAGAATAAATTAGTTAAAGTGTAAAGCTGCTATTCGTCTCAAATAGAAGAACAATAGGAGAGATGGCTATAAGAGTAATAAACCCTTTAAAGTATTTAAATAAAAATGTAAAAGTTGTGTTAATAATAAATGCCACAAAATAAATGTAAAGCTAAATATGACTGCATATTTACAAAAATCAGTTTTATATTTAACATAAATATCAAACTTAAATAAAATGTTGAATGCTAACATCTTGCACATATTTCTTTGTTGTGCATATTGTTATATAATGCTAAACTAGCGTTCGTAGGTTAGCATATTAACAGTCTTTGTTTAAAAACTTCCTTTAAGAATTTTTAACTTCCTCTGAAATATTTTGTTATTACACGAGAATAACGTTGATAATAATGTGCTGATACAGTACATTTTTTACCATGTTAATAGCTCAAATGTATGTACTTAGCATGTTAGCATGCTAAAATACTAAATGTAAAAATGTTGGTAACTACACCATAAACTAAAAAAGTTTTTTATCTCTAACATGGGGAGAAATTATCGTGGTAAAATTAGGCATTATTGTGCAACATGTTGACAATTGACCAAAAATCTAAAATGTTAGCTAAAAATAGCGTCATCTTAGCTAGAGATTATGTAAATAGGGTTTAAATGTGAATAAAAGGAAAAAACACAATAGAAAGTTTTTCTAAATATTTCAATAATGTTTTTTAAGATAGACACTTTTACATCAGAGGGTTAAACACAGCCAAAGTTTCAAATAATGAGTTAAAAATGGTAAATGGCCTTTATTTGTATAGCGCTTTACTAGTCCCTAAGGATCCCAAAGCGCTTTACACAACCAGTTATCCACCCATTCACACACTGGTGAAAGTATCTAAACGTAATTTTGCTTCATTTTCAACAGGAACAGCAGACAAACATCGTGACTGCCGCAAAGTTTGAGCAGTACAACTAACAAACTCCAGGTGCTGCCGGCAGGCTTCCAGAAGCTGGCCAATTAGATGTTGGGGGAGCTAAAGTTGGGCTGACACGATTAGTCAACTAGTCACGATTACGTCGACTATTAAAATCGATGACAACTAATTTAATAGTCGACACGTCGTTTCAAGCTTTGTAAGATCCCAAAAGACGCAGGAATAAGTAGTAGGATTTAAGAGTGTACAGGGTTCGTACGGGTGCTTGCAATCCTTGAAAATGCTTGAATTCTAATGTCGTCTTTTCAAGGTTTGAAAAGTGCTTGAATTTCAGATGTGGTGCTTAAAAGTGCTTGAAAATGTAACTGTATTTCATTCACAATAAATAGCTATCTGATTGAATTGTTTTCTTATCAGATAGAGAAATAAAATGAGACGCAAAAGCAAAATTTCCCTGCCTGGGCAGCTTTGCGTCTGTTTCAATATGTGACCCCGCCCCTCCATCGGACAGTCGGGGATGAGTGCTCTAACATACCTGTAGGTTGCTGTTTTAATGAGTGTTTGATGGAAAACAACAATGGCGGAGTTTGCGTTCTCCAGTCGCATGATAGGTGAGTCCTAGTAAATAATTTTCCAGTATGCATACGTTACAAATGCTATTTTTTTAAAATTATGGTTATTATTTTGCTAGCTATCAAACTCGCTGGAGAAATGATTGAAATGCACTGAGTGTGATGCAGTATGGCAGCGCTATTACGAGTTAATTTACTCAAGTGAAAACTAGGTAACTTAAGGCTTTCTGATTAACCCTCTGGGGTCGACGGACCCAGAGTCTCCATTTCAACTTGGGTCGAACATGCGGACTTCAAGCTATATACCAGTTTTTAAATTGTGTTGATAGGTCACGTAAAACCGATGTTTTTGGTTTTTTTTTTTTTTTAATAAAACAGTGGCGTTTACTCTGGGAAGAAACGGTAAAAACGGCGTTTTTTTTATGGAGAGCGCTAGCAAACACGCTTTGCTTGTGAGTGAAAAAAGAAAAAACACTCCTTCCCTATTGGTGGAAAAATGTACCATGTCGACCAATCAAAAAATGATACAGCAACATGTGGTATTTGGTTGTTGGGAAGAGAGAGAGAGCGAGTGAGCGAAAAAGAGAGTTTTGATAGTGAGAGATTTGTGATGTTTATCATGTTTGGAGTCTCAAGTTAGTGTGTTTTCTTGTGTAGTTAGTGTGTAGTGTAGTCGTTTTGTTTTGTGTGTCAGTTCTACTAGTGAACGTCACAGTTGCTGCAACTGTGTGCTGGAAAAGCTTAAAAGGGGACCTTGAAAGTGCTTAAAAAGTGCTTGAATTTGACCCTGAAAAAAGCGTACGAACCCTGAGTGTAATGACAGACTGAAACAGAAGATGGCAGCACTGCATGTACAAGGATGCCAGCTGCCGTTAAACCCCGAAGAAGAAGAAGGAGCTGTGTCCCAGAATTCATAGTGCGGCCCTGCTCAGTTTTCAACAACGGAGGCAGCTAGTTAGTTTTAATATCGGAGACTTCTGTTACCCACCAACTCGATAGCTAGCCGGGGTTGAAGGCTCACTAGAGCCGGTGAGAACACCGGACTCCCGGCAAATCGTTTTCAAACCCACCGCCGTCTTTCGCTACTCAGGTTAAACATGATATATAAGTCACTTTAGATAACTTAAAAATTATATTGTTTGGCTTTTTTTAGTATTTTATTTGTTCCTGAGTAAATCGGTTTGGCTGAGATTAAAGTTATAGTTTTTACACAGCTGAAGGAGCAGACGGCTGAGTTTATTAAACTCCACCGAAACAATCTGCAAATGTCATTAAAATTTAATAAACTATCATCTTGTCTTTATTTTTAGTTAGCACATACCTTAAACACTTAAAGCTGTAAGCTAATGATAGTTATATAAGAGCAGATGCATGCTGATGAAATAAGCTGTACGTTTTACGTCCAATGGATGCATGATCTGATTCCATGACCAAGATGGCGGCGCGTGAACAACGCGAGGCTCAGTGTCTCTCCAGAATCTGCTATTTAGCGGTTTTTTATCTACTTTTAACCGGATTATTCATCCAGAATTGCTGTGCGTTGCTGACGTACAGCAGACAAGAGATTCTGGACATCTGGACTCATAACTCCAACAGTTTTATCGCATATCACAACAGGAGGTTTGTGCATTTATATTAACAATGCTTGGTGCATGAACTCCACTACTACTGAGAGTCACTGCTCACCTAATGCGGAGTTTTTAATGGTCAAATGCAGACCTTACTATCTCCCCAGAGAGCTCACTTCGATCATACTCACTGCAGTATATATCCCCCCCGACGCTAATGCTAGGTTGGCCATGAAAGAACTTTCTGCAGCCATTAACAAACACCAGAATAAACACCCCGAGGCTGCTTTTATTGTTGCTGGCGACTTCAACCACACCAACTTAAAGACAGTCCTCCCCAGATTCCACCAACATGTCTCCTGCCACACCAGAGGAGACAAGACTTTAGACCATGTTTATTCCAACTTGGCTGGAGCCTACAAAGCAACACCCCTCCCCCACATTGGACAATTGGACCATCTCTCCCTGTTCCTCACACCTAGGTATAGAGATTGACAGACCACGTGACTTTCGCGCACTGCATGCCGGGAACTGGTGGAAAAACATTCAAATTACCGCATTAAATGCAAGCATTTGCAGCACCGCAAAACGTATATTCTCCGGTTCCAGTACCTTCTTGGTTTTTCTTTCCTCACCAAAAAAGCAATGCACAAAACGAAGGAGAACAAAGACAGACTCACGAAAAGGCAAAAAGGTACTTGGAAAAAAAATCAAAGGAGTGAAAGGGTCAGACCCTTACGAGCACACAGAGTGGACAAAAGACGTTAGCGTGCTGCCCAACTTTCACCACGCTCATATTTATAATTATACGGTTCTTGGAGTGAGTGCATACACTCATGAAGTTTTTAGTAACTTCAGGTCACTGCAACAAGCCCAGGTACAGTTTACCGACGGATGCGTACAGGACCTTGAAATGCACCGTGTAAAACACAAGACCATCGTCATGCGAACAAAGGTAAGTTTACCAGTCTCACAAATGGTCTTCATAAATACACATTCGTTAACCGTTTATTAATAGGACCTTTGAGCTCACGGTAATTAATTTGTAGTGAAAAGAATATCTGGTACGCATTACAGAAATGTAGCAGTGACAATAATATTGTATGCTGTAATCGTACTGGGCAATTAGTGATACAAAATCTATATCCTGTGAATAAAAGTATATGTTTTCAGCGCATATATAAGACGTATTAACTACTACAAAACACTTACCTTTGTGGAAATGCTTGGAGCAGACTAACGTGAGCTGGAGTGTATTCGAACGTTATATTAGGTCTTCTGATAGCGGCAATCCAGGCCATCCGTCGCCTCTTCGTGACTTCGGAGACATGGCTTGGACAATTTCTTTTCCACGCGGAACCGATAAAACCAATCGCATTTCCGTCGGCTTCACGCGCGGCTGTCGTTCGTCCGGCTTGTGCAGTTAATAATACAACAGTTTCTTGCCATTTTTGTGTCTTTTATCGCTGTGTAACTGATTTCAATTGAAAGCCTGTGCCCGCTAGTACCTCTTGCCACGAGTTCCCAGAATCCTTTGCGGTTTTACCCCTGAATGACGTCACATTTTCAATCTCTATTCACCACTCATCCAACGTGTGAAACCTGCTGTGAGGACAATTAAAGTGTGGCCAGAGGGGACAGACGCGGTGCTCCAGGACAGATTTAAAAACACAGACTGGAATATGTTCACCCACACAGACCTGGACCAGTACGCCTCATCTGTACTGGATTACATCTCCGAAACCACAGACAGTGTCACCACCCAGAAACGGATCACCATGTACCCCAACCAGAAGCCTTGGATGAACCGGGATGTTCGTCTCCTCCTGAAGGCCCGCAACAACGCCTTTAGGTCTGGAGATGCACACGCCTAACAGTACAGCCAGGGCTAATCTAAAGAAGGGCATCAAAAAAGCCAAACACCATTACAAAAAGAAGGTAGAAGAACACTTCTCCAACTCCAACCCCCGACGCATGTGGCAAGGACTCCAGACCATTACAGACTACAGGACCACCAAACCCTCCCCCACATCCTCTGATGCCTCCTTCCTCAACGAGCTCAACAACTTTTATGCTCGTTTTGAGCGAGGGAACCCCACAACCACAACCATAACAGACATGACGCCAGACCACCAACCTCTGACTCTCTCCCCCACCGATGTAGGAGCGGTGCTGAGCAGGATCAATGTCCACAAGGCTGCAGGTCCTGATGGTATCCCAGGCGTGTTCTCAGAGCGTGTTCTGGGGAGCTTGCAGGAGTGCTCACAGACATATTCAACCTGTCCTGGCCCACGCTGTGGTACCGGCCTGCTTCAAATCCACCTCCATCGTCCCGATACCCAAAAACTCCAACCCATCTAGCCTCAATGACTACCGCCCAGTAGCCCTCACCCCCATCATCACTAAGTGCTTAGAGCAGCTGGTCTTAGCACACTTCAAATCCTGTCTCCCCCACCCTGGACCCCCACCAATTTGCATACCGCCAGAACAGGAGCACAGAGGATGCAGTCTCCATCGCACTGCACTCTGTCCTCTCACACCTGGACAACAACAACACCTACGCCAGAATGCTGTTTATAGACTTCAGTTCAGCATTCAACACAATCCACCCTCACAACTCATCAGGAAACTGACAGACCTGGGCATCAGTTCCCTCATCTGCAAATGGTTACTGGACTTCCTGACCAACCGCCCCCAACATGTCCGACTGGATAACCGCTGCTCATCAACAATCACAATGAACACCGGTGTACCACAGGGCTGTGTGATGAGCCCTTTCCTCTACTCCCTCTTCACCCACGACTGCAGACCTGCTGATGGTTCCAACACCATCATTAAGTTTGCAGATGACACCACGGTGATTGGCCTCATCAGTGACAACGATGAGGCCGCTACAGGAGGAGGTGGATCGTCTGGCTGAGTGGTGCGACACAAACAACCTGCTGCTTAACACCGAGAAGACTAAGGAGCTCATCGTGGACTACAGGAGGAATGCTGACCCACATCCACCCATCCACATTAAGGGGATGGCTGTGGAGCGTGTGAGCAGCTTCAAGTTCCTGGGAGTCCACATCTCCGAGGATCTCATCTGGACGACCAACTGCTCCAAGCTGGTCAAGAAGGCTCACCGGCGCCTCTTCTTCTTGAGGACTCTGAGGAAGAACCACCTGTCCTCAGACATCCTGGTGAACTTCTATCGCTGCACCATCGAGAGCATCCTGACCAACTGTATAACAGTCTGGTACGGGAACTGCTCTGCCTCGGACCGGAAGGCGTTGCAGAGGGTCGTGAAAACTGCCCAGCGCATCGCCGGAGCACCACTTCCTGCCATAAAGGACATCTACAGGAAGCGGTGTCTGAAAAGGGCTGGGAAAATCATCAGAGACCCCAGTCACCCATCACATAGACTCTTCACCCTCCTGCCCTCTGGGAGGCGCTAGAGGAGCCTCCGGACTAAGACCACCAGGTACCGGAACAGCTTCTTCCCCACAGCTGTCAGACTCCTGAACTCTGCCTCCTGACATCTGATCCACGTTAAACTCATGGACTGAACATACACACACCCACAACCACTAGCACTTTACCACTACTGTATAGTTCTGTGTAGATAATCATTCTGTACATACGATAATTTTTAATCCCACAACTGTTTATAACTTACATAGTTCACATTCTGTATAACTGTATATCTCAGATCTCTGTATAGTTTTTATTTCATATTTATATCCTGTTCATAGCCTGTACATAGCTTGTACTCACTACAGCCTGTACATACTTATAGTTATAGAATATTCATAACATACTTCACACTGTGTACATTATAACATACCATAATAGACCCATTTCTGTAATATACTTACACATCTCTATTATTGCTAATTTATATTGTAATATATCTATATCACGACTAAAGCACTTTCTGGATGGATGCAAACTGCATTTCGTTGCCCTGTACCTGTGACATGTGCAATGACAATAAAGTTGAATTCTATTCTATTCTATTCTATTAGTCGACTAATCGCAAAAATAATCGGTGACTAGTCGACTATCAAAATAATCGTTTGTGGCAGCCCTAGTCTAAAGGAAGGGCCCCTCAAGGAGACAAATGCTAATACAGAGCATATTTATACTCAATTTCAGCTCTTTTAGCAGACCAAACATTCCCAATTATTACAAATACACCTCTGTAATACTAAAACACTATACAGCAGTACAACACTGAAAATTAAAAACCAACAACCACCATTTTATGGGCAGAAACATTGAAAACATAAATTACGTGTTTAGGCTAACTAAACCCTCTTCAGGTATACTGAAGAGCACCCTAAAAGGCCAATATTTGATCATTCAAGAGTCTTTTGACCTGTCAGTCATGCAAAGCTGTTCTACAAGAGTATCAGAATGAAAATGGCCCTGAATGAGCATAATACTGCCTCTTAATATCTGAAATCACAGTGTTCACAGGCCCACTTTAACAGTCTGAATTAAATCTGTGGCCCTAGAAGCATACAATGCATTTATTCCACCAAACATATTCAATGCTTGCAATTTACATTCAGTGTGTATCTGCAGCTGTTAAGGCAATAACAAGTTGCAGCAGTGTGCTATCTGAGTGTCATATGAGGCAGTTACTCACCCACATACTGACGCCGTCTGAACACAGCAGCTGTAAAACACCAGCTATTTCCCTACGATATGACCTTTCTGAGACTGACGACCTCACAGTGTTCAAATCACACATCGTGCACAGCCGTGACTCGCTTTCATAAAACCTCAAACCCACAGACGAGTGCAGTCCTCAGAGCCAAATTAAAGTTGAGAAAAATGCTGCTAGGAGTTGTGATGTTTGAACTCATCAGCACACATATGCTCAGACAGGTGGGTGAACAAAACAAACGCTTCGTTTTTTCCTTCTTTACTGTTGTTGTACTCGTCATTTGGTACAATCTGCGATTTTACAGCTTGTTCTGACACAAACACTCACTCAGGCGCTTTCATTTAATTTGGCAAATTGTGGGAGGATGCAGCAGCATTTGTGGATATCTGTTATAATCAATAGAATACAAATATTACACTTTGCTCTGACAAATGCTGGAGTTTCAAACCTTTTTTCTTTAATGTAACTGGAAAAAGATTCCAGATTGTTTTTCTTTGAAGTGCTCTGTATGGAGGACAATTAAAGAGATCCCAGGCACACTTTTAACAATTCAAATGCCCTTTATCCTCAGTTAAACATTTACTTTCATAAAATCCCAGATGAGGGTTTTTTTGTTCTCTTTTAGACACGGGAATTAAAGAGCAGCATATCAGGCCAATCAAAGGATTAAAAAGAAAAATGTAAGTAAAAACTGAATATTATCGACAAGAGAAACTGTTTCTGAGGAAAAAATTTACTCGGCAAAAAATACAGGACATTTATGAAAGGCACATATTCAGGAGGCTTGCAGCTGGATAGCATAGTGGTAAGACTACACGGCTTTGGAAAGGGATTCGCAAGTTCGATTCCCACCTGGGGGCGCCTGTATCCAGTAAGGGTCCTAGGCTAGACCCTCTCTACAGACTAATATGAAATATGCTAAATATGAAGTGAAGTGTTGAGGAACATTGACGGCGAAACAAGTAGTGTTCCAACATTTGGAGTATCCAGAATTCAAAATCCTGCTCCTCACATACAAGGTCTTGAATAATCAGGCCCCATCTTATCTTAATGACCTTGTAGTACCATATCAGCACTTCACTCTCACACTGCAGGCTTACTTGTTGTTCCTAGAGTATTTAAAAGTAGAATGGGAGGCAGAGCCTTCAGTTTTCAGGCCCCTCTTCTGTGGAACCAGCTTCCAGTTTGGATTCATTAGACAGACACTATCTCTACTTTTAAGATTAGCCTTCAAACTTTCCTTTTTGCTAAAGCATATAGTTAGGGCTGGATCAGCTGACCCTGAATCCTCCCTTAGTAACTCTGGATAGGTGTAGGCTGCTGGGGGATTCCCATGATGCACTGGGTGTTTCTTCTTCACTCCCTATGTGTTAATAGACTTCTCTGCATTAAATCATTCTTGTTATTAATCTCTTAATCCTGTTAAAAGGGAGTTTTTCCTTCCCACTGTCACCAAAGTGCTTGCTTATAGGGGGTCATATGATTGTTGGGTTTTTCTCTGTATGTGTTATTGTAGGGTCTACCTTATAATATAAAGTGCCTTGAGAGGACTGTTGTTGTGATTTGGCGCTGTATAAATTAAATTAAATTGAATTGAACTGAATAAAGTCATGTAGAATGAAAACTGCAGCACATTGCTCTAATGTTCTGATAAAAGCTGACGTGATATTTCTGGCATTCTCGAAGAAGAGTTCGTCAAATCGCGGTCGATGATTCATCGCACGGGACTCCTAAAAATAAAAGCCTCCGCGTCTCTACGGAGAACGACCTGACGGTGCATTATGACTCGAATATAATCAATCGGCTGCACTCGCACAAAGTCAAAGTCTTGAACATTGATTAAGCTCAAACAGCGAAGTGCTTCTTCTGATTTCATTTCTTTCTGTGGCTGTCACAGAATCAACTCATCGATTTTCCTCTCCACATCCATCCTTTCTTGTTTTTTCTTCTACTCTTTAACTGCTTGTTTCCTTATGCCTGTCACTCACTCTGTCATACTGTGATGCAGCCCAATGGGTGGTGTAACTGTGTTTAACTTGGTGTATATATTGTATGTTGTTTCATTTAGTCTGTAGATGGATAGACTCTCAAAGAACAGACCAACCCGGCCACAACATATGTGCGTAGAAATGTTTCCATCACAGGTGAACGTATCACGTAAGGTAAAAACAGAGATTTATTTCCATGCTCATGCTCAGTCTTTGCCTCCCTCAGATATCTGTGTTGTACTGACCTGCCACCAGCAGGATCGGGTGTTTATCGGGATGTAGCTCCATCTGCCTGGCGATCCAGGGTCCGTCGAAGTGCGCATACCACCAGCCCTTCTTCTTGTTCTGGGGGTCCTTGTACTGGTCGCTCGGCCGGATGAACGGGATGCGGAAGTAGCGCTGCTGCCGGTTCATCGCCACCTCGTACTGCCGGGCCGGTATAGGTGGGGCTGGGTTCTGCTGGGCTGTTGATTGGACGCAGAGGGGGAAAAAAAAAGTTAGGAGTCTTTCATAAATCAGAGACCATGTTTACATGCAGCAGCCTGGGAAGCGGTTATGGGAAATGTAGTTTATATGTCCTGTTTCCTGTTTATCAACCTGTGCATTAACTTATGAAGAAGAGTGAAGACAGAGTTCTTTGCAGACTAAAGACAGACAAAAACATGTTTTTTTTTTAATAGTTTTCTACTTGGAGACGAGGGTAAGAATTTCAACAAACCACACTAAGGCTCAGAGGATGTTTAAAACTTTAGTTTTTTGCTTAATGACATGAAAGAAAAGGCTCAGCTCGTCCTTTATCGCAGCAGGGTTTGTTTTTATCTGAACTTACTAATTCTACAAAATGTTTACAGCTCGTTTCAGTGTTTTAGCTAAAAGCTGCTCAGCCTCGTTAATTATGTAAGAGAAACAATAGTGAGTTGCAGTGAGCATACAGACATTAACAACAGCTGCCTGAGCACAAATTACATCTGACATTAATCCCAAACTGGACAGTTTAAAGGAATATTCTTGCATTTTTTTCAGTAGCACCCCAAACAGCAGCGACCGCTTAGTTTAGAAAAACTGGAAAAGAGAGGCTGATTCTGGTAAATCATATCTACCTTCAACCTCCTGTGAATGCCAGTAAATACAGTTTTACATACATTTAATCTGACTATAATTTAAGGTGTTTTAAAGGCACATCTAATTAAAGCTGTAGGGGTGTCATTGGTAGATCGTAACCTTTAACTTTGTGCTTTTTTCTACAAGAAGATCTGGTTACAGGATGCAGCTTCGTGTTTACCAGCTGACATGAAAGTCTTTAAAGTTAAACTTACATATACCAAATCTGCAATTACAATGCGAGTGAATAAAAAAGGCTTGACATGTGTTGAGTTTAACTGATCTTGTTCTTGACATCAACACAGCCCTGTAAGGCAGAGGCTGCTTGACCTCCGTCAGTCGTCTCCTAAACGATGGGAATCTCAACACAGGAAGTTCAGACAAAAAGTAAAATCTCTTTTTCCAGCAGTCATCTCCATCAGTGCACTGAGTCGTCATTGAAATGCATGTAGAGTCTGACAGGCCTGCACACTTTTTGGATGAAACAAATCCAAAAGGTTTGTCTGCTGTTTGTGAGGACAGCGACCAGCATAAACTCAGGACGGGCTCATATCTGATTGTTGCTTTTGGCTCTCATGCTTAAATTTTACACTGCGCTTGTCTACGAGTCACATCGATGCACGCTGCTGAGCCTGCTAAACCTGCTGTTGGACACAAACGCCTTCAGTGCAGAGAAGTATTTTACTGCTATAATCACAAACATGACTGTAAAGAGTAATGCTCGTTTACCCCTTTGAAACAGCCCATTAGGATGTCTCCGTTTTGTTTAATTTGTTCAAATATATGTTCGGTTCCATCGTTGTAATCTTTAAATAATAGCTCCAACACTCGTCTGTCATTGATGATTTAAGTGACATTTAACTGCCAGCAGGCATTACTTGTCTCTGCAGCATTAATCTGGGTGGTCTTTATGCAGTTTTTAAGCTTTTTTTTTCACTTCCAAAGGAAACAAACAGAATTCAGGTTGTGTTGCTCAAAGCATTAAAAAACAAACAAACAACCAAAACAAAATAAAAAGACCTTAAACTTCTGACCATGAACCTTCTACAGAAATGCTGCTTTATATCTACAGCTGTTAATACACAGGTCAAGGCTCAGGAACATGACTAAACACAGAATCTCAATCAGCACAACCTGGTCAAATGTTTGATCTCCTTTTCATATTTCCCATTAACCCACAGCATGTAAACATGAAACCCCATCTGCTGAACTCCCATCAGGTGTGAACAAAGAGCCCATTCCCTGGTCTCCATGTTTAAGTGCAGTCAGTGAGTCCTGCTGTTAGAGCTGAGGAGGAGGAGGAGGGTTAGAGATCACAGCAGTGCTGGTGGAAGAGCGGGAAAATCAGCGAGACGTGAAGCAGATGCCAGATGTTTACGAAGGGGTTTGCACACTTGTGAGAAACATTTAAAAAACAATTTGCATCTTTCTAAAAAGTGGAGTGTAAAGTAATACTCTACAGAGATTGAAGAAGCTTCTCTACGTGATAAAGGACGTTTAATCTGCAGAAAATCACATTTCAGAAAGAAACTCACAAAATAAAATCTAGTTTTCGATTCACGTCAGCTCGTGTTGATATAAATTGCCTTTTTGTTCCATTTCTCAAGCTGACAAATGGAAGAAAAAGGCAGCGTGTTATTTTAAAACTGGTTTCAGGACTTAAACATGTTTAGGCCTGTTTGGTTTTGTTTTTTTGCAGCGTTTCAAAAAAAAGTGAGAAAACCATCTTCTACAAAGCAACACTTTGTTTAGCCGTCACCTACAAACCACCTCAGAAACCAAGAAAACAAACTTCACCTCCAGGCATCAGCAAACTTCAAAAGAAAAACGCCAAAAAAGAGGAGGAAAAAAAATCAGCTTTCTTTGTTTAGAAGAAGCAGCAGAAATGGAGGTTTATCCTTCAGAGAGGTACTTGTGCTGAACTCCCTGCTGCATTCACTCGGCCTGTTGATTACTGTTTGTCGTATTTTAGTACCCGAGGTGACTCAACGAGGGGTTGAGAGGAGGGTTCAGGTTTCAAGGCTGACGAATGCACAGGATAGCACTGACAAAGAGCGGCTACTGGTTTCTGTGGATGAATTTCTGCACGCCGCCGTGTACCACGTATGAATGAACAAACTGATGAGTGACCCGAGTCTCCATCTGCCTTTGGAATCATCAGAGTACGGTAGCTGATGTGTTCCTCCAGATGTCTTCACTGGGAGCAGCTCTGGAACGTTACAGTGAGAATGAGTCCTCATCATCCCTGGACGACATTGTTGATCTGCCTCCATCTGGGCCTAACCCGGCTTACCCACATCAGATCCATCTCCTTCAGATTGCCATCACAGCTCCATGATGTTTTGGGCCGACATTCGTTTGTGTTTTCCAGGTGGTGTCCAATTTATGGTGGTAAGCGCACCACGCTCTGGCACTTTGTGATGTTGTAGGGATTGATGTTGTGGTTATGTATTATAACCTCTGTTCTCAGGTTGCACTGCATTGACTTCTAGATGGGTTGGAGTCTCTGAAATGAGCCTGTAATTGTCTAGTTTGGCGCTGTACTGTTCTAGCTGATGAGCCATGATAAGTGACGCTCTTCACTTGGTCAGTGGGCCATCGGTAACTGCAAAGTCCATCTGTGTTGGTTCACTTTGGTTTTGGAGGAGCTGATGTTTGCTGCTGCAGATTTAAACTCTAAGGGCAAAATTCAGCCTGAAAATCCAGATACTTGTTTCAAGACTTTCCACATTTTCTCCTAGTTTATAGAACATACAGTCCAGACGTCAACAGCTTCACTTGGCCAGCTTTAATATTGCTGAAGAGCTTCTTAAATGAGAGAGAAAAAAAAAAAAAACTCAGCAGGAACAAGCAATAAAACATGTTTTGGTTTCCTCTGGCTGACCTGACCTTTTTTTTCCAGTGTTTTTGAGTTCAAGTCTTGATGACTTGATCTACCTGATCTTTAGGGACAATTTCGAATGTACACCCATTAAAATAAACCTCTTTGGCCACTCAGAGTTCAAGCTCTCTGTTGTGCCTTGCTCAGCTGAACAGGCTGTCGTGTATCTAAACTCTTCATTAAGTCTGGAGTGAGGGGAGTGAGCCATCTGCTTCACTGATGACTTCTTTTACTATGTTTCTCTTCCGATCAGCCGGCGTGGCGGCCTTTTCCTCCCGTCACAGCGCAGTAAACAGGATGCTATCATCCCTCGCCAAACAGAAGCCAACTACCCTGAAAACCCAGAAAGCCTTCTGTCCTCCTCTCCCTCCCCTCTTCCTTGAGAAGTCCTTTCTGTAGGAGTATCAATAACAGCAGCCTAAAGAGCTCGCAGGAATGTCCTCCACTCTTTATCAAATCGTTATGGCTGTCGGGCAGGCGAGAGCTGGCACCAGCACGCTGCTCGTAAAGACAAAATGGTGCTTTAAAAAAAAAAAAAGAAGAAGCCCAAATAATGTCTCAATACAGGCAGCAGTTGCTACGGAAACCCATCCACCATCTTTTTCCTACTCCTACTACAGAAAAAAGTAAGTTTACTAGCGAAAGCACAAGCCTGAGGCCAGCAGTGATCCCAGGGCTGAGCAGGTGGGGAGGAAGGGGTCAGTAATGGCAGCGGGGGGTTAAGTAGCATTACACACTAGAGGACCACTTACATGCTGGTTTCACAGGTGGTGCATGATCTGAAAGTAAACATGCCAGGTTACACGTACACACACACACACACACAGGAAGTGATGCAACACTGACACTTTATGATATGAGTGATGAATGAGAACATGAGAATGAAGACATGAACACTGGCGGTATCAGACGGCAGCGCGCTTCGACATCATGTCTCAGTCAGGTGTTAGTGAGGCGTGTTCAGCAGCGGCAACGAGAAAAAAGGGCGACACGGTGGAACGGAGAGTCTGAGACACGTAACTAAACATAAATATGCGACTCATCAAATCTAAAACCTTTGGGGGCTTTAAATCAGTGTCTGCATTGCATCTGCTCCGTAACCTGTTGCACATCACATCGATGCAGAGCACGAGAAGATGTACTGGCACATTTGTCCTGCCGTTTACTCCGGTTTTAGAATGAACCAGCAGAGAGTACCAACATGATAGAAACCCCATCGCCTGGCGACAGGCAGCAGGCTTTTATACAGAATATATCTGAAGCTCTACGCAAGCATAAATCATCACGATGGTTCTGTCGACACTCTGGTGCAACACAGTGGTGCAGGACCGTCTCTTGTTCAGTGACGTGGTTGATGAAAGCTGACACATGTGGTGCTAATAAGTGTGGATGTTAGACAGAAAACCAGAGAGGGGGTCGCTCACGGCAAAGACCCTGGGAGTGATTTGGGGATTGGACATTATAAATACATGTCATCACCTTCACACATGGAGCCACAGCCACCGTTAAAGCCGGATCTTCTGACGGCTGCGCATGTCACACGTCTGGAATCGAAGCAGCAGCAGGACAAAAGCTGCGACTCTCACATGGAGGATGAGGGATAAAAGAGAGTGTGTGTGTGGGGGGGCTCGTGGACCAATCTGTAGTCTGAGCAGAGCACACAATAGACAGCTCTGAATAAGAGCTCTTTGTCGTCATGACAACTCAACGTGTGGCACAAGGAAATGAGGCGATGGCGGCGGAGAGGTGAGAGACGGAGTCCATTTGCTCGCCGTGTCGCTGACTGACGATCACGGCGAGCCGTCAGCGACCCCGACAGACCGAAGTGCTCGTCTTTATAAAGTCTGGCATTCAAATGAAGGCATTGATTAGTCAGAGTCGGGCACGGTGAATCAGTTTCAGATTTTGGAGACTTCAGAGGTTTAAAATCAGAGGACCTCATTTATACATGTGCACAAACCAAATCCGTCTCACCGTTCTGCACAAATCTGAGACTCCTTCACATCCAAACAAAAGTCGACCTGCTACAGACCGTGACACCGAGAGCGTGACATGGTGACGGCCGGCTGCTGACAAATGTTATTAGTGGTAAACACTGAAAAGACATTTTTAATATAAATAAAAAAGAACATTTGAATCATTTTTGGAGCCTTTTATCAAACCGTCGTCACACCTAACTTCCACCCTGTACATAAATTCAATTCAATTCAATTTTATTTATACAGCACCAAATCAGAACAACAGTTGCCTCAAGGTGCTTTATATTGTAAGGTAGACCCTACAATAATACATACAGAGGACAAATCCAACAATCATATGACCCCCTATGAGCAAGCACTTTGGCAACAATGGGAAGGAAAAACTCCCTTTTAAGAGGAAGAAACCTCGAGCAGAACCAGGCTCAGGGACAGAAGGGCGGTTACTGTAGAGCATCTTCACTGCTGACACAGTTTGAGGTAAACGTGTTTCTTTGTGTGAAATGGCACTGTAGACTTTAACAGCGAGCACATGCCTGTTGATTTAGAAAGACTCCCTTCCACACACACAGCAGTAATAATAATACTGCGCAGTGCACGTTTTAATGGCTCCTGAGGTAACGTCGTGTGCTCGGGTCTAAGAACGATCCATGAATGAGGCCTGATGTGTCTCAGCCAGCTTTAAACGAGAAGGGTGAAAAGGGAAATAAAAATCTACACACCAACACTGAGACCAGCACGTATGTGACCTCTGACCTGCAGGCTGTTCAAGGCTCAGTGTGTTTCTCTTGTTCTGTAAAGCTTCGGGTTGTTTCCTTTTTTCAAGTGTAAGTTTAAACATAAGAGAGAAAGATTAAATGGATGAGAGACCTTTGTGGCCCCAAGGTTATACAAAAGGAGTTACAAGTGTTCAAAAAACGTTTTTGAGGTACTCTTGAGCAAAACATTCAATGTCAAACTGCAAACGAGAGAGCTGTTTTTGTACCGAGTGCATGAAAAATGCAGAAAGAGTTTCACTCGCTGTGGGAAAAACACACAAAGAGAGACATCTCCAGAGGAATAAACGCTGCGGCGCACGTCATACCGTAGTCGGTGACAGATTTCGGTGCTCGCTGCTGTGTCTCGGTGTTCCTCTTCTTGTTCTTTGACTTCCAGGCGTGGTAAACTTTAAGCCGGCGGTGGAACTCCTCTCTGCAGGCGGCCAGCAGCTCGATGTCTGGAAGAGACAGGATCAGAAAATCAGGCAGAAGAAATACTGACAGCGTTACTGCAACTGAATTTCAGAGACGTATATCGATTTCAAAACTGGAGAACCTGAAAGAACCGAGAACGTGGACGAATCTGTGTAAAAGTCATATTCAAACACAGAACGACCCCGTCGTTGTGGGAAAAGCAGTGCTGTCCTTCCGATTTCATCAACTCCACCATTATATTTAATAATAGTTAATAATAACATGCACTGAAAGCTCTGGTGATAATTACATATTGAAAGTGGGCTGGTTCTTGTGCACCACTTTTCTACTCTGAGCACTCAAACTTTACACAACTAACCTCACTCACGGTTTCACACAAGCACTTTTTTCGCTGCTCTTTTTATTTAGGTGCTTTCTAGCTGACATTCAAACACATTCATACTCTGATGCATCGGAGACCAATTTGGGGTTGGTATCTTGTCCAGGGATGTTTGGCATGCAGACTGGAGCAGACAGGGATTGAATCAACAACCTTCTGATTAGTGCTGGCTGCACATCTTCCTCCAATCAGCCACTGAGTCATCAGGTTTGAGTTCAAGTTGGCGTTAAAATCCGAGCTCTGTGCTTACCTAAGTGGGGAAACCATTTCTTCACTGAGCTGGCTTTCACTGTTTCTCTCATGTTGAAACACCAAAGAGGGCGAACAGAAACTGAAGCAGCACACGGCTGACCGATTCACTGGTTCAGACCTTTTCTGTGGATGTCAGACATCCCATCAACCGGGCTTAACTTCTTACTGCATAAACACAGAGGCTGCAGTGGACCAGGTGCTGGGAATCCATATTAAACAGAGGTTACCTGACATTAAACTCCCTCATTCATGTTTTCTTGAGGCAGCAGACGGTGTTTACCTAGAGGCTGTATCAAATAAAGGGATTACAGCCTTTTAACAGGCAGACACAAGGAAAAGGACGAGTAGCAGTGACCATAAGACGTGGAAGGTCACTGAAATCCGGGCCTTGGATGGCAGACGTGACAGGCCCAGCGACAAGATCGCCCTCAGTGACTCCCCCGCTTGTTTCCTAAGCATTTAGGATGGGAAATTCTCCACAGGGTTAAAGGGCAATCAGGGCCATGCCACTAGTCACCAGCTGTCAGAGAGAAAGCATTGGGTGAAGGTTGGTTTGCTTTATCTGTGGCTGTAGATTTAAATTCTCCAGCCGGGTTTAGGTTACCTGATTGCTAACATTTTGTAAAAACAAATATCCCCTCTCTGTGGGTTTTTATTTACATATATGTTATTTATGAAGTTTTTAGGGTACAATTATACAGCTCTCTATGTCCACAAACCTTTGGCTATAAAATATACAGTTTGTTGACAAAAAAAATCCACATTATTGAACCGTAAAACCTCACATAATTAATACTGGCAGATGTAACAACTTCTGTTGATTCCCCCACACACGGCGCTGATGTTCGTCTCAACATAATCAATGCAGTGCACACGCCCCGAGAGAAGACAGGCGGCAGCATTAAGAACACATTTCATCTGGACGATTCAGATAAATGACTTCAGTAATAAATAAATAAATAAAGGAAATAAAGAAAGAAAAACACACACATTCAATTTATCATCCAGAGTGCGAAGGCTAACAGCGAGCAATGAGATGCATAATGCACACTAAGTGCTTAGGTAACGCCAGCCGAACAAAATACGCTTTGGAGACAGACGAACAAAAAACATCCTCCATTTGTTGAGGCGAGCGGAAACCTATGCAGAATACGCCGAGTGTCAACAGGCCCTCGACGCTGGACATTTTTTATTCTGCTGCTCGTGATGATCCGCAGCTGCGGACGTGATCGCATCAGTATGCGATCCCCTCCTCTGTCTGGGGAGGTGAGCGGCCTGTTAAACGCTGACCGAGTCATTCTATGTGTTTATATGCGGCCGCCCGCAGGCACCAACTCTCAGCACATTCATTTCAGAGAAGCCGGCGGGTGTCGACCCTCCTTGTCCCCGTCCTCCACGCTTCCTGCTGCGTGGATAAGGACAGGTGATCTCTGAGGTTAAACTGAGAAAGAAAGAGAGGAAACAGGTGGATATTCTCCTCTTGGCTGTTTTCTTTAAGTTTAACTTTCTTTTATAAGTGAATCAAAATCAAACCAAGGATGAAAGTTTGTTCAACCACTATCAGAGTCCCCTGATTGGATATTCCACCTCCTGTACGTTGAGATAACAGCTCCAGGGATGAAAGACGTGGTTAGATCTTAGATAAAGCAGGAACTGCTTTATGTATGTATTGATGACAAAAGCTAAAATTTTACAGCCGTCCAACTTAGCAGTAACACCTCAAACAGGGTTCTGAGGCTTATTAGACCACTTTCTTCCTATTGTCCAGCTTCTGGTAGCCTGCTGAAGGGCAAAGCCCAGCACCTATGGCCTCTTTACCCACCAGTTGGTATGGAAGTTGAAGAAAAACTGGAAGCCTATTAAGTCAAATAATTTCTGAATGGGAATGACCGCTTCCAACTAATCCATAAAACGGTATTAAAGATGGGCGTGGCCAAAGTTACATCATCCTCATACTCAGTGGCTAACAACTGATAAATCAGGGATGGGATGTTTTATTCAATATGACCTGAAATCAGTGACTGAGCTCATTAACTCATCAGGAAAGTGGTTACAGGTCGAGTCCAGGGTCAGTTTTCCTATAGACTTCTGGAACAACGTGTTTTGGACGATAAGACCAAATTCACATATTTGCCCAAACACCTGAGACCAGCTGTCAGCACCGTGGTGGAGGGATGATAGTTTGGCCACCTTCGAGTCACTGAGTGGACCATGAACTGTGTATCAAAGTACTCTATAGACACATGAGGCCATCTGTGCCACAGATAAAGCTTGGACCAAACTGGGTCACAGAGAAGGACAATGATCGCAAGCACAGCAGCAAATCTCCAGCAGAACGGCTGAAAAAGCAAAGAATCAAGGTGCCCCAACAGTCCGAAGTCCAGACCTCAACCTGATTGAAACGCTGGTGCAGGACCCTGACAGAACTGGACATAAACAAATCCCTGCAGACCTCAAAGTTCCTCCACAAAGATGTGATAGTATGACTTTTATCCCCACAACATTAAAGGATACAAATTTGGCCTTTTATGGTAGAAGAACTTAAGAAAATTGGTCACATTCCTGCTCTTGTCCTTACAGCTAAACCAGCAAATCAGCCAGAGCAGCAGTTAAAACCAGCAGTTTCGCTGCTATCATTACGTAGTAACTGAAAATATTGCTTTAAAAAAGACCAATATAGACATACTATATCTGTACTTGTTGCCTTTGGGTCTCTTTCCTGTTGCAGTCTGTGCAGGTCCAAACATGAGATCACACTTTTTTTTCCTCTAACATTTTAAAATTATATAACAACAATTCAATAACAGTCAAAATGGCACAAGTAACACATTCTACATATCCTGGATAGGATCATCAGCCGCTTTTTAAATGTCAGTGTAAAGGTTGAGTAGGTTCGACACTCTGATATGTTACAGTGATATCACCTCGTACTGAAATTCTTCTGTCTGACAAAGCAGATGTACCTGCTACAGCTGTGGTATCATCACAATGAGTTTGGCTAAAAGAGTTGTCCTCTGTTCTGCTCGACCGGCAGTTCACTCCCACACAAGAGAAGTGGTCATAAAATGAAGCGGCGTTTACAAAAATAAAATTAAGTGGTGTGGAAAGCGAGCGGTGGCAAACAATTCTGTCAAAGCTGCCCATTTGCTGGAAACAAGAGGAGTGAACTCTTCACTCAGAACAAACAGCCTTTACGACCATTTAGCTATTCTCAGAGCGAGGGTAAAGGAAAGACCATGGGGTTGATAAAAATAACACTGGTTTGTCTTCTTAGGGAGTGTGAATACGATCAGCAATTCCCATCAGTGTGCCTATCATCGCGCCTTTAAAGATCAGATTTCTATCTGAGCCCGCTGATAACGGAAAAAAGTTTAAAAATAAAAACTCAAAGAGCTCATCCTCTGAGGAGTATGAACATTCTGAGAAAATTAGGATTTTTCAAGTCTGTCAGTCAAATTGAGACATTTTAAATATATTTCGCCTCACAGCAGTGCTGGAGAAATGTCTACCAGATCCATTATTAATCCTCTGAGGACCAAGAACAGTGACTTTAAAAAATTTAAGGAGAGTCTGCTCAGTTTCCAGAAGAAGTCAATCACGAAAGTAGCTTTAAAGTACCAATGAGAACAGAGGGACAGAGAACATCAAATTTAAGCAAAATGTGGACATAAAGGTCAGAGTTTAAGATAAAGTTTAGGAATTATAGAAGACATAACAATGGACATTACAGGTTCATTAAAATCTAAAAGGTTCAACCTCTGGGAATATGAATATAAAAAAATATGTAAATATGTCCATTTCAAGGCAAGGTAAAAAAAAATGCTTATTTATATCGTTCAAAATCTTAATCTCTAATCTGACAGGCTGAAAAGCTGGAGATCATGAAAATCACAGATTTCTTGTGACAACGTATTAAAGAGATGTTATTTCGAAAAACACTTCTTAAAAGGCAAAGTCTGGACTTGATTCTCCCACCAGAGCAAAATGCACAAGGTCAATGCATGAAACTAATTCAGCTGGAATGCGGCACCAGAGTGAAGCTCCCACTGTGTCCAAAATGGGAAAGGTTCATCCACGTTAAGGTACTCAATAAATGTACTGTCAGTTATCTGAACAATTTCCCTGCAGTTGTCAAGCATCAACTGCTGGTAAGTGGTTCATCCTCTGAGAAGCTTGACTATGCACTAAAAAAATATTAATGAGTGAAAATTTGTCTTTGTAACCCACAATGGCACGTAGAAAGTCTAGTTTATGCTTGGGGAAGCGTGGATAGCCATTAAATAATGTCATACACAGTGTTGGGCAAATTACTTTGAAAAAGTAATTAATTACAGTTACTAGTTACTTCTTCAAAAAAGTAACTGAGTTAGTAACTGAGTTACAATATTCTAAAAGTAATTAATTACTTGAAAAGTACCTATTGCGTTACTTTAAAAAAAAAAAAAACTCTGGGGTCCAGGGTATAATTGCCCATTTTTATTTTCTTTTGATGTTTCCTCCACATTTCACCTTTAAAAACTGTTTACTTTGCCTTGTTTGGTATCATTCTTTTCAGCACAACCTCACGTGCCTGAATTTACAGTTATGTTTTCATTTTGACATAATGCGTTAACACAATTGATCTAAAATCAGACAAAAACCATAAAATCCGAGCAGAAAAAGTTATATTTTTTACTGTAACAACCACAAACATGTTTAATGAATCATATTTCATAACTTTAAATGCAAATATAAATTGTCAATTTTAAAATCATATGCACAAGTTTTGCAAACAACAAAGTTATTTGCAGCCATTTACCTTTTACCCCTTTTTTAAATAACCATTTCAAACTATTTACAGAACAATCAGGTGTTCTGCATTCAATAAGATGCCACACAAATTATTTGTGCCGCTCCAAATATTTCTGTCCACTATGAAGGAGAACATCACAGCCTGATACCTGCAGGTCTGACAGCAGCAGGTGTATCACTGCTCCTGGTTTCATTCAGCAGTCACCTCATTGTTCTGACACACAACACAAAACTATCCACAACACTACACACTAACTACACAAGACAACACATTAACTACACACTCCAAACATGCTAAACGTCACAAATCTCTCACATCTCAAAACTCGCTCTCTCTCTTTTTCTACTGTCTCTCTCTCTGTCTCTCTCTCTCTCTCTCTCTCCCTAAAACGTCCCCCTCTTCCTAAACAACCATGTCATGTTACCATATCATTTTTGATTGGTCGGCATGGTGCATTTTTGCACCAAGACAAAAGGGCAGGGCCAGGGGTCATAAGCAGAGAGTGCTTGCTGGCGCTGTCCTTAGACGTTAAAAGTGACAAAACTATTCAGGAAAAACACCAGGTATATATTGTTTATCATGACTCTGGTTTTACGTGGCCTCTCAACACAATTTAAAAACTGGTATATATCACCTTGTTGCTTTGTCATCTTGAAGTGGTTATGTGATTGGCTTACCACGACTACTTTATTCTTCCTCAGTCAAACAGCAGCACTCATGCGATTGTTTTGCCCCCTTAGCTACAGGTGTTGTGCCAAAAAGTGATCGTCGGGCAGAAAGTGATTGCCGTGCGTGGGAGCGCGCGCAGCTGCTTAAAGCTGTAGCGCCCAGATTACTTAGTTAGTCAGCTACTTCCGTACAACTGATATAAGATGCGGTAAGCTGAAAACAGCTTCAACCGTCTGTTTGCTGAAAAATAGTAACGCGACCGCACCGCATTTTCTTGTTAGTAACGGTAACAGCGTTCTAACGATAGAAATAGTAATTAGTTAGATTACTCGTTACTGAAAAAAGTAATACCGTTACTTGTAACGCCGTTATTCCCATCACTGGTCATACAATTATCTTTATTGGAAAACTATCAGCGCAACAGTAAATAAGAAAACACTCACCACATGAGGTATTGATGGCGTCACGCAGCTCAGCATACTTCCACTTGCTCAGCTCGTACTTCTTGGTGCCGGCAGCCGCCTTGGAGGCCTGGACCTGTGGACCTCTAATACAGGAAACAGAAGAAGGACGCAGGAAGTCAGCGACAAAGACCCACAGCCGGGAACTGTGGGAGACCCTCAGCAGGTGATCATTTCCACTGACACCACACCGGTGAGTTTACTGAGGGGGTCGCTGTTAGGGTCATTAAAGGACTGTGCCATGCACCCAGTTGGATTCTTCATAGGTTTTCCATCCATCCATGATATAAAAGTCACAAATTTATTAGGGAAGAAACATTTACGAGTTGTTCTTATTGTGTGTATTAGTCAATTATTTATTTATTTATTTATTTATTTAGTGGCCTACATGGATACCTGCCTACAATCTACACTGGCCCCTTTACATTGATTGAGTATCTGACCGGGCACCGGGTTGGTTTCTGTTATACGGCTCTTAAACTTCAATCTAGTGTTTCCCAGAAGTCTCTAAGAATTTGAAACGTGATAGCCGTCTATAGATGTTAATAGTTTTGTTTTCAGCAACCCAGTGAAGAAATCAAATTATCAAGTCTTTGTTCAACGTACAGGATGGGATCATTTATCTCAATCTTAAAATACTGAGACAAACTTCAGTAATGTTTCAGATTTTAAAAGTCCTGAAAAAAAGCTCTTTGTGAGGAATTCTGGATCAGGCCCATTGAACTGAGGTTATTAGGTTTCTCTAGCTTGTGCAGATATTAGATTAGTTAAAGTGGTGGTTTCAGAGGCAAAGGATGACACAAGACCTGCAGAAAATTCATTTATAAAGACCTGAAATTCTGTAATTAATGGTTTTATTATTATCTGGAACTGATGTGTTAATGCTTCATAGTGTAATCTGTAACTAAGAATGACTTAAGTTGCCAGGCTGTGGAAAAAAAACCCCTCATCCAGCATTAAAGTTTGATTTCCGTTTTAGCTCTTGAAAGCCTCCGACGGGCCTGTTTGACCATTAATCTTCAGTAAAGGAGCTGCAGGATATCTGGACCTAAATCCCATTTATAACTGCACACTTGATGGATTATTGCGAGGATCAGATTTTAATGATTTCTTATTAACATTTATAATTTTGGGTCCTGGAGATAAATGATCACACAGCCCAACAGTTGCATCTCAGAAAAGAAAAATAACACGGGGGAAGGTTTTCTACATTCAGGCAACTCAAATGTTTTCTTCTTTTTTCTGATGTGTGAAGCATAAGTGGGACAGTTATTGATCATTAATGAAGTTATGGTGTACAGCAGTTTGGTTCATATTTCAGCCGTTTGCAGTGAAACATGGCTCACAGGCGCTGGAGCCCGGAGGCGGATATGTTTGCCCAAAGCAATGATGAAAAAACAGCTGAACCGATGGAGATGAACGGCCTTAACTTTTGCACAGAAGTGATGGAAAACCACGATTTGTTGGGCGGATGTGTTCTGTAATGCCTGATTGTGATTTGAATTGTTCATTAGGGTGCATGTAAACACAGTCAGTAACGCACCCCACACAGTAAACTCCACCCAGGTGAAAGTCACCAGGTGAGACAGGAACCAGTTTTCCATGAGGAACAGAAGCAGCGCCGTGTTCTTTAAACAGCTGCTGGTTCATTATGAACGTCAGGGTGAGGGTGAGGAGGACTGAGGGTGTCAGACAGCAGCGTTATAAAGAAGGAGAGGACCAGAAGAAGAACAGAAGGTGTGAGTACATCATTAAAATGCATGCTGTTTCAGTCTCCAGGAAGCCACACAGCACCTCCATTGTGCCGGCGTGTGGCCGCCACGGCGTGACGGCTCGCGCTGTTAAATTATGAATGACCGTTTGACAGCAGAGAGCAGCGGCTCCCCTCCAGCTGCTCACTCCTCTGCGGCGCTGCTGACAGGCCTGATTAATCCGTGACCGGGATTTGCCCTTTTTAGAACGCCGGGAAGTTGGAGGCGGGACCCCGCTGCTCCTCTAAACCTATTGGATCTCATGTTTAGCCCGAGCTGGGCCTCGGACCCGGGGTGGCTGTAGCGTGTTTTCACAAGCATGTGGTGACTTTGGCGTGCTAAGTGGCCAAGTGCTGCAGTCACCTTCTGCCCCCGCTTCCTGTCGACAATTAACCGCAGACAGGCGAACACGGGAAGCAGGGACTGGCACAGCTTAGGCTGACATCACTCATTCACAGCAGCGGGGATGTTGACAGGAACGCGGGCAGAAAACAGCGTATGCTCGCAGTAATCTGACGGGACCGGCAGTTTAACCTGCTATAGGTTAAAGGTAAAAAAACTCTCTGTGGTGGAGTTTCAGGAGGAAGAATTTGAACTCTAAATCTCTATTAAATTCATGGCTTTACAGTTTTGGGCAGTAATTCACGGGGAACACGACATGCTCTTTCAAAACTTGGAGGAACGACAAATTATGTTTCATCTGCAGAGGTAATTACAGAAAAAAGCTGTTTGTGTGGCTCAAGACAAAGATCTGGAACTATGTACTGCATGCTTTCCAGCATTAGGATCAAGAGGTGGACCACCTGAGCAGCACCTGCCGGAGCGAATGCACTGTATCCTTATCTCATAGGTCCAGGTTTGACTGTGCTCTTGGCTGTTTGCTACGCATCACCCTAATGTTAACATCCAGTCAAAGACCAAAGAGAAAAAACCTTGAAGAGGATTTATTTGGCTCATTCCCAGCTCCATGTTTTTATTCCTGGACTCCAACAGAGCAGCCCTTTGGTTCATCCTCTGTCTGTAACATTTTAGCTTCTCCCACTTTGAGCCAACATTCTTCTGACTGGCTGCCCCTCGTTAGAGAGTAAGTGGGTGGGTTTTCTAACCATATTAGACATATCGCCTCTATAACATCTTGAAGAGGCAATAGAAGAAAAAAAGCAGAAAAAAAGTATTTGGATTCTGTTTTAAAACAGCGCTTTGAGAGAAAACAAACTACTTTTTTATGCTTCCAAAAATCCAAAACATCGAAAAAGGTTTTCTTCGTAAATATATAAAAAAAAACTAGAAAAATATTTAAATTTCCTAATAAATATTATTATCATTAACATATCAGGCAGAAATTTAGATCAAACCCATTTTGTCTTTGAAATGATGAAGTGAACGTTTAAATGTTTAAAGCTGAGCTGGACTTGTAATAAGCAGCAGCATGAAATCCTCCATTAACTTTGCATTGTTCTGAAAGTTACAGCTTTTATCTGTAAAATGTTAAAAACAGGAGCAGCTGGAGCTTCTGCGGCGGCCGGGCGATGGGGGCGGGAAATAACAGCTGGGTGACATTTAACAGGCCGCGGCGTCCCCGTGTGCACGGCCGACTTTCAAAATCACAAAAGAAAAATAAATCATCTTCTTTACAGTGGAGGCTAAATAGTTATTAATGAACCCTCTAATCAACACTGTTCAATTTACTTTTGATCATCAACAATCAAAAAATGATTCAGTTTCAGTTTTTGTTCAATTCTCACTAAAATTTTCTATTAACTTTGATCAATGAGTGAGTTGATTGGTCATTGAGGTGTGATCCACACAGACAGTTTCTACCCACCGAGCCAGAAGTTCGGACATTTCCCTCGCCATTTCCTCCCTAAAAAGCACAATGTTAGGATAAACTGTTAGTACGCTGCCGGCGGAGACATTTACTACAAAATACTTCATCACCATCTTTTTCACTAAACAGGGACAGCAGGTAAGTGAAAGGAAAAAAAAGGGAGGGTTAAAAACGAAGAAGAAGAAGGAGGAAAACAGAAGTTGGTGTTCATGTACTTTGATTTTCAAACAGCTGAAACTATAACACGAAAACACTCGTTCACACTTCTCGTAACGTCACAGATTATCAGAAACGGAGAAGCTCATGCTACAGTCACACTGTGTGCAGTGATCATGTGATCTCGATGCCTTTAAAGACCGGGAGCAGGCCTGCAACCACTCAACAGTCAGTCTGCTATCAGTCTGCAACTGAATGTGGTCATGTGATCATAATAACTGGGATAAATCTGGGAATATCGCAAGTCTGTCGCTGTTTGCATACACAGAAATTCAATTCTGCTGCTTTCACACAGGAACATAACCATCCGAGTCGAGTCCTTTGTTGCTGCACACAGCAACCATCTAAAACCCTTCTTCAACTGGTCTGAGAGTGATAAACCGGTATCGGTCGGAGACATCACTGGCTACAAGCGAAAGATCCCGTGAGAAGACGGGAGGAGCATGTGATGTAAAAACTAGCAGATCGAACATGCAGAGCTACCTGCTGGACGATGCCGCTGAATGAAGCAGCAGCTAAAAGTAGCTGTTTGGAGTCAGGTCGACTCCCTTTAGGCTGAGACATCACCTTCGACCAATTCTTTGTGGTATTTTCACTCTAGTGTGACGGAGACGTTACTTTTCCTGTTTGTTACATTTAAACTTTGTTTTTAAGTAGAGGCAAAACGAACAAATCGCTAGAGCGTTCCTGGAAACCCGAGATAGCTGACAGCTGATATTCAGCTACCAGAGCAGGAAGTCACCAATAAGCTCCTCCCCCATTTTTCACCGTCTGAAATATGGTGAGGTCATTTTGCTTTGACTTGTTTCTTTTTGTCCTTGTTATAAAAGACCAGGGTGGTCCCTACGGTGCCGCCTACAGCTTGGCTTTCTGACTGCAGAAGCTCTAAAACCTGTGAGCCTGCAAACCTCCACCTTCATCTGATAATTCTCCTCATTACCAACATGATCAGCCTGTGCACAGAGGACCTCGTTCATTTCAGAAACACGTATTCATTATGCCGTCTCTGGCCACACGTTTAATGGTCCGAGCGTCCTCCTGGGTGCGAGCCATTAACGACGCTCCTGTGATGTTTACATGAGTCCTTATTAAGCATTAAACGGAGGAAGGTGAAATCAGGCAGGAAGCAGCTGCTGCAGTTAAAAGAAAGCAGAAAAGGCGCAGCGGCCGCTGAGCCATTAACTGAATGTACGCTCTCACTCCATGCTGAGTCCAGAGGTTCAACTGGCAACAAATCAGAGGCCACGACAGTGACGCCTGCACTTCCTTCCTACTCAGGTGCCCTGGAGCCATGAGAAGATGAGTTTAGCTTAGAAAATAAATGACTTAACTTCACAGTTATTGAGCATGAAACGTGATGTGGACACCCTGTACAGCTGCTCTGAATCAAAACGCACTCAGCCGACGCATTTAAGAGAATTTAAACTTCCAGAAGACAAAAGGAGAGAAACAGGAAGTCAGGTGAGAGGAATGGGAGGAAGAAGGCAAGGATGCCAAAAGAAAGGAGGTGAGGGAAAGGAAAGACTACATGTTTTAGTTCATAACTGACACTTTCATGTCTTTCATTTGGATCTATGAGCTCTGACACAGACTGATGTGTAGAAACAATCACATACAGGGTCTTTAACTCACTCGCTCTTCTCCAGACATCTCAGGCTGTAAATCAGCTGTTTTCTCACACCGTGAGGTCAGGCGTGTTTACGTCCTCACGCTCTACTGACATCCCAACTCGGTGCTTCATGCACGTCAAGCTTGTTTTTAAAATCTTGTGTTTTTAAGGGCGGTTCAGCTTTTAGTAGCTGAGATCCACTGCTGAATGAGTCGGATTTATTCGCTGCTTTAACTCCCTGCACACATTCAATTTTGTGTAGTTTCATTTTTTTCATGACTGCAGAGGATTCAAAATGAAGCAGCTAAGCTTCTAATAAGGTGCGAGTCACATTCACAAAAGGCTCGGTGACCAAAGAATACAGGAAGTCACCAGGTGAAACAAACGTTTACAGATGAAGTTAGCGGGTTACCTCGGCAAATGGAGCCAGGAACGTCTACAAACTGCTTCCTGGACATGAAACGGAGACCTGATTTTAAACCTGAGGCATCTATGGATCAGCTCCACAGCTGATCGTGGCGCTTTAAACTCCATATTTGCCTCCAGGTCGCTCTGATCATCTCACAGCTACTTCTCTCCTTTGCTGTTTTTGCCCCCGGGCTTTGGAAGAGTCTGCCTCTTGAACACTTACACTTAAAGAAAGACATCCTCCAAGTTTTATTCTTTTAAAGTCATATTTTTATGCCCAGATCTGAGATCAAACTGATCATGGCAGCCCTGCTCAGAGGTTTGAATGTCTGCCTTTGATTCTTTTGTCTGCATGTCCGTGATGACTCTTTTGGTCAAATCTACATCTTTAACACTGATGATGCATGTGCAGGTTTTACTCGGAGAACAGAACCCGAACAGAGAGGGCGGGTCTGCGAGGCGGATCCACCCACAGTGCAAAGCGCTATGACGCAGCACTCTCGCGAGGTCAAACGCCGAGTCACGGCGTGAGGCATCAATTTCAACTTTCAGAGAGACTCGGTACGCGCGTCGCTTCAGGCTAAGTGAGAAGAGCGATCGAGGCCAAGGCCACACCGAGTGCTTTATGTCTGGATTCGCACGGTGCCCTGAAGGTGTCTGAGGCGTGTGGTGTGACAGGAAACCTACATGGTCAAGCTCTTGAGCTTTGGGGTGGCAGCAGCAGTAGCGGCAGCACTGTAAACAGAGGATTACAGGATTATAACGGAGCAGCAGAGCACAACATAACAAAGCAATCAGGGAGGCGAAGGTGATTCCTTCCCCCGAGGCTCATCAGGAAATCATTCTCCTTCCAAATTGTGATCTGAGGACAGGCCTCGGATTTATCAAACTCCTGAAAGTCACACCTGAAGGAAAACTAATCTGGACTAAAGCCTGCTTTCAGATGCATCTTGATGGTCTGGAGGTGAAGTAGAGGTGGGGCTAGAGAGCAGAGATTTTTGGACATTTAAGTTTTCGGTTCTTTTTTTTATACAGAAGATTAAAATCACCTGAATTATCTCCAGATGTTTTATTTCATCTATGCTGCAATAACGAGCAGACTGACCTCAGCTGGCCGTGAAAGCCACTTCCAAATCAATTCTCCAGTTAACCTTTGACCTCTGATCCGTGTATGAAGTGTGACTAATTCCTGAAAAAAAAAATCATCTGAAGCTTGTGTTTTTTTTTCCTTTGTTAATTATTCAAGTTTCTTTATCACTATTATTTCATAATTAATGAAAAAATATTTATAACTGTCTAACATCAAATATCAATATCCGTATATATCAATGAAAATACACCATTTGAATTATTTAATTGCAGAGTATAGATCTGAATTATTATTATATTTATCTGTCTGATTGTGTTACCTGTAGGTGTCTGCATGTCTGGTACACCAGTAGGAGTGCATGTTTGGAGTATTTTACTTCTACTTTGTCTCTTTCTATGGCTGTAAGGTCGTAACCCTCAGAAGTCTGATAAACCTGAGCCTGGATCGAGTTTCCGGTGGGTGAGAATCAAACCTGGTGCTCATATCTGGATTTAAATGTAAGTTAATAAAAGTCACTGTGTTCAAACTGATGCCTCCGTTAGCTGGAATCAGAGGGCAGAGCCAGGCTGGCAGATTGTTACAGCATGCAGAGGGTTTGTTATGGCTTGAAAGGTCAAAGGTCAGGTGTGTGGGAGTGAGGGGGTTAAATTAAAGGGTTAAGAATCGACGGGTCTTACGCTGATCGCTCTGGGGACGATGGAACTGAGGAGCCGTTACTGAGAGGAAAAAATAAACAAAAAGAAAACAAAGAAGAAGAAAATGATTAAACTCAGGATCAGAGGGAGACGATGGTTTCTCCAGGACGAGTCCGAGCGGCATTCAAAGATGTTTCCGTCCCGTGAAGACGCGTCGCAGAGGGTCTCCTTAAACTCAGGCTTACCTGCGCAGGCCCGAGTCGTAGGCCACCTCCTCGGGGATGAGCTCAGCCTCGCTCTGGGCAATCCTCAGCGCCAGCTCCCTGTCCCTCCTCTCCTGTTCCAGAACAGCCTGCCGAGCGGCCTCCTCCTCACGCTCCGCCTGCAGCTGCAGCTCCATCTCCATCTGCACACACACCGAACACACACACACACACACGCTCTCGTTCAGTCGCAGCACACCTGGCGCATCTCCGCCGCAGTTAACATATGTTCACGAGTGGAAGTGCTGCTGCAGCCAGCTTCCAGTTCACTTTCTGAACGCTCCCACTTTGTCAACCATCTGCTGGTACAAACATGTCTGCCAGCTTCGTTGCGGCACGGCTGGCGTGTGATGCTGCATCAGCGCAGGAAGGTTCAGCTGCTCACGCACGCAGACGCTTTCAGCTGTAAAACATCAGAAAAACTGCAGCAGCAGAAGAAACGACTAATTGCTACGTTCACCTGGTGAGGAGACTAACAGATCTCATCTTCAGCACTTTATTTCGCTCGTGTCAGCGAACACGCCGACCTTTCATCAGAGACTTCTCTGATGAACCAGAATCCTCTGGTTGATTTTCATGGTTTCACTGCAGCTTGGAGACTAGTTTGAGAGTGTTTGCAGTCCAGGTCCATACAAACTACAGGTGATTCTGCAACCTGCTGGTTTTTGCAACTGATTTCACTGAGCAACCTCCAGCCACTTGCCACTGGCATTGCTGATCAACATCAACAAGCAGGATGCGAATTTCAGAGTCGTGTCATTACGAAGCTGAATAATAATGAAAAAAGTAGCATCGACAAAAACCTACAGGAAGCCACTTCCTGCTCACACCAACAAACATGCTAACATTTAGGCCTTCTGGCCTTCATCACAGCTCCTCTGAAGCATCTCGGACAAATTCAGTTTCAGGTCTTCTCATCCAACATTCCCATTATTCCAGGGTTTTTCTGTGCATCTCCTGGTTTTGCAGTTTCTCCCAGATATCCTCCATCTGCATGAGCCTGAAACTTGCTGGAAAACGTGCCTCAGTGAGTTTTGTCTACACAGAACGCGTGCAGCCAGTCTCTGCACAGACACGCTGAGACGCTGCATTCATTCAGCTGTGTGCTGTCAAAACACAGAACGAGGCAGACAAACAAGAATCAAGCTGTGTGTGCTGCTCTGTGGGTGCGTCAAACATGGGTTTTCTTTTTTTGTGTTCAGTTAATAACAATAACAATAATTAGTTCAAGCTTCCAGAATTAATAACTCATAATCGAAAAGTTGTGAAAAAGAAAAAACCTACAAACAACGCCTGTTTCTAATCACAGACGATTTTCATCAAACCTATCCGAGCCCGTCCATCAGGACGTTCTGAGCCCGTCTGCAGGGAAACAGGATTTAGACGGCGCAGCATCACCAAAATGATTTCACACATCGCCAGCCTCCTGCTGGTTATCACAGGATTGTAATTTTATTGAAAAATTATGGAAAACTATGGAAAAATATTTAAATCATTAAAATAATGACTGCTTTTCGTCTTTTTGCTGCAACATCAAACCAAAGCCAATTATTTTGACCTTTACTGAGTTTATTTTGATTCCTCAGTGCATGTTCATCTTTTTTAGCTCCTTTGACTTATAATAATCTAAATAAATTTTTTTTGTCATCTTCGATTCACTGAAGCCGTTCTGACATATGTGTGGGCAAACCTTCCCAATCTTTGGAAAAAAGAAAGATGATGTCAACTTCTCCTGATTGGACGATCATTATGAAGCTTTGATTAATCGGGCAGCCGTTCATATCACTGCTCAATGATAACAGTCCAATAATCACCGACTGAGCTGCTCATTAAAGCAGGAACAAGGGGTGGCGAACGAGGGGCGGGGCTAAACTGGATGATTAATGCTCTGGCTTCCATTTTCCATCATGAATGAAGGGAAACGGCTCCTTGACTGGCTCAGGAAGGTCGCAGTGATCTGAAGGCCATCACTTCATTAACTGAAGTTTGTCCACATGAGAAGACTCCGGGAATATTCTGAATGTTCTGAGTTTAGTAGCTGCAGATTTATCCGCAATATTCATTTTAATTTATTACACAGCTGCCTTTTGTTTATGTTCCCGCTTCATGGTGAAACGTTTGAAGGTTTGGAGCCAACAGACCATAGCTGGGTTTTTAAATGCGAATTCAGTCGTCAGCTGCTTCTGGGACATGTTGGATTTAAGAGTACTCCACATGCTGTTTTTTTAAAAATTGTTTCAGGTTTTTTCAGTCTGTTTGTTTTGGACCGATTAAAGTGCACACCTGGAGAAAAACCTGAGGAACTGCATAGGAGAGGCCGATGTCGCTGTTGCTGAAAAATGAAGCCAACACTGAAGCACCAAAAGGTGCAGTTTCTCTAATGTCCACTTGAGGCTCCAGCAGAGAGCCCCACATTAGCATGTCCAGCATTACAGCAGAAATAAAAAAGTTCACAGCCTGCTGTAAAAATCTGCTTCAGCCTCTGTGGATCGTTTCCTCATTTCTCACCTGATTTTATTAATCACCTATTTAAACCACACACATCATCAGTGCTCGGCTCATATTGAATATAAGCAACAACAAAGACAGACGAAAAGTCTGTGACTTACTTCTGATTGGCTGCCCCTCATAAAAACAAGGTTTGAACAGCAGGTGGGTGGAGTTTCAAGGTCACTGCCTGTACAATGACATACCTGATTTGATCCACTGGGGATCCACTGCATCCAAGTTTGACCAAATTCTGACCAACAGCGGAGGACCAGCAGTGATCCCTGTGGACTGTGGACGGACGCCTCGCTGTGTCGAGCTCATTGATCCTTTGACCAGCTGAGCTAAGAACAGTGACACAATGGTTGAATGAGGAGCAGAATGTGCTGCAGTAAGACCCCTTTGATTTGACTCTGATGGGTCATGTGGTCTCAGCATGTCACTTCTAAACGCTTCACATTCACATTGACGACCCAAACTTCACAGCGTAGAGGATCCTGAGGCCTGATAAATTTGGCAGCGCGACTCATGAAAATTCTGAGCATTGTGAAAGTGCTGAGAAGCTCTAAGTTGATGGAAGTGCAGCAGATTTGTGGGTAACCCAGCCCAGGGGCTCTGGGCTGCCGGCCAACAGCTTTGATCTGAACAGACAGAAATCTGCACTTGATCCGGGCCAGGTCGACGCCCCGGGGACCCGAAAGGCACCAGCCGCCACGGCAACAGATGGGCCAGCCGGAGATGTGCTAAATGATAAACATAAAACCCTGTGACCATATAACCCGCTATCACTCTCTATCTCTCTCACACACACACAGCATCTGCAGAGAGCGCGAGTATCAAAGAGCAGATTTTGAAACCTGCACAGTCTGAAAACACATGACGCACATGTTTGAGGCGTCACAGCCGCCTTTAAAAGCACGTCTGACCCACCTGCTGCCTCGCTGACACCGCCACACCAACAGTTTCGATCACAGAGAATAAAAGTGATGTCAGCCATTGCTTTGGACATTTTTAAAGCTTCAACATTAGCTTAAAGAGGTCAAATTCAGGGATTTCAGTTACCTGTCAGTCAAAGAGGCCACGCCCCTAGCATGTATATTTCTGCAGTAAATCTGGTACCTGCTAGGATTAAATCATGATTTCTCCCGCTGGTCCCCTGTAACTTCCTGTCTGCTCCACCAGTTCGTAACCCACTTTATTCTCATTCATATTCAAAACCAAAAGAACGACAGAGACAACATCTGCTGCTTTTTATCCTTTATGTTTTAGTGCTTCTTCTCTTCATTCTGTATGCTGCATGGAGGGTTTTGTAAAGCGTTGTGGGACGTGTGCGTGTTAGCAGTGTTACATAAACACATTCTGGTTTCTTGCTCTCCTTCGGAACATCAAATCTTTACGATTTCAACAAAGCTACACCCTGATAAATGTTTTAATCTACAAAAGACTATACAGCTTGGTACAAGCGTGGCTCTTCAAGCAGTATTGCCTCATTCTGCTGCTGTTTGCTCACACAGAGCGACTTCAGCTCCTCTGCTAACTCGACAAAAGCCACAGCTGTTAAGTAGAAACGCAGGTTAGGTGTTTCCTGTCAGTTCATCCAATAATTAATGCTGCAGTTCATTTAGTGGCCACACGGGGCTCCAGAAGTGACTCTGATGTACTAATAAACCATCCAGGAAGTCTGCACTTGAAGATATTATCTTTTACTGATCAGCAGATATGTCTGCGACGCAGTGTGTCCACCAAGCTAACCAGCCTTAGCTGATAACTTGATAACTCCACCCTCTCACCCAAACATGGTCACTAATGGTTTCATATGTCAACGGCCTTTCAGAGTCTGTGCTTTTGTGACAGACTGCTGGTGAAAAGAGCCAAAGATAAAAATCCACTATTTGCAGACAACCAGGTTCATCACTTGCTTTTTTGATGCTTTAATAATTAATACGTCAGCCTCAATCACACCTAAAGAGGGACTAAACTAGCTCGAAACCTCTACAACTCCTAAACCACGCTGAGCTGATCTCAGTGAACATCCTCTCTGTGACACAGAAAGACAGAGAGGACCATTAGAGAGTGTGAGAGGGATGAAGAGCGGCCGGGTTCCTGCCAGAACAGCCAGAAATGGATTAGAGCAAAAACAGAGCTCCACAGGAGGGATTTCAGGGCTGTAACTCAGCCGTCCTGCAAAGACAAATCTGTCAGGATGGAGACACAAAAGCTCAGAGCGCACAAAACTGCTTCACATCAAGCCCGGCTGCTAGCCTTCATTTAAACCAGAGGAACATTATCTGCAGACGTTTGGTGAGTACGCCGTGAATATGCAGACAACAGGCTTAAACATAACCTTGTTTCTCTCTCACAGAGAGTAACTGCTAACGAGTTTGAGATCAGGTGGGATTCGAAATGATCGTGGTGGTAGCGTGACTTCAGTTCATTTCGTGTCATCGTCTAATTATGGGGAGGGTTCGGTTACACTCTACAGAGCAGCTTTGCATTACAGCAAGAGCTGTTTTAGCCCCTCCCACTTTAACTCACTTTCTTTTGATTAGCTGCCCCTCTTAAAACAGGAGCTGGGCCGGCCCTCTGGGCAGACGATCAATATGTTAGGGATATGCCCTCTGTATGACATCACACAGGGGCAAGAGTAGAAAAAAACAGAGTGAACCTGAGCATTCAGCTCTCACACATTATTTGTACACCCACTGACCATTACTTAGACTCTGGGCATGTTTATCACAAGTACAGTTCTAATTGTTAAAAAAAAACAAAAAAAAACATCCACCAAAAAAGGGGGGAAAAAAAGTACATGCAGTACTCGGTGACAGTGGGGAGGAAAAACATAACAGGAAGAGCCCCCAAGAGAGCCAGGATCAGGGAGGGGCAGCCAGTCTGCTGGTGGGGCTCCACCAGAAGAGGATGACATAGAAAAACTGGTCCTTTTATTTTTATAAGAAATATAACATTTGCTGATTTTCTTTCATCACAACAAAATCTGAACAACATTTTCCTTTTGAAGTCTGAATGTGTTTTTGTAACCATAGAAACAATAGCAGTTTCACATGCCCGCAGGTTGAACTGAAATGATGTGTTTAGAAAGCACGGTCGGCACCGCTGCCTCACAGCTCAAGGGCCGTGGGTTCAAACCTGGGAAGGGCCCCTCTGTGGGGGGACTTTCTACAAGATTTTCATATAAAAAAAGATTTAATTTTTTAAAAAAAGGTAGTTTAATTGCTTTTTGTAACACAGAAATGCCCGAGGTGGAACTGAGCACTGATTTAGGAACGTATTTATGTGAAGATATCTGCACATGTTGCACTTTGTTATGTTTGGTGTTGTTTTATACGAATGAATAAAAGTTAAAAACACAAGTTTAATTGTGGCTTTCTGGATTAAGGACACATTTTGTAAATAGAAACAAACTGAATTGTCATCCTCTTGTTGTACCAAAATGCAGAGTGTTACTCATCACGGTGTCACACTCTGGATTTTATTTAAAATAGAAGACCTAAACTCAAACAGCCCCTTTTATAGACGCTGGACTGTTAATCCACAGGATCCGTCCTGTAAATCATCTGCAAACAGCTTCCAGGGTTAAAAACAACAAAGTCCAACAGAGCGCTGCTGTCTGCAGGCCGCCTGCAGCGACACACACCCACCTGAATCCGCCTCTCCTCCTCCTCCCTCTTCTTCCTTTCCTCCTCTTCCTGCTTCCTCTTCAGCTCCATCTCTGCTTTCCTGCAGAGACGAAACACAAAAGCAGAGATGAGGGCAGAAAAGCGGAAAGAAGGCAAAACACATTCGGAGGAAGAGTAAAACATCAGAGAAAAGGAGACAGAGGGGGACTGAAAGTGCAGCGCTTCTCTGTGTGTTCACCGTTATGTTGAGCGCTCTCAGACGATGATGAATCACTCATAAATACTCAGATCTGATGTAATCAGTGAAATATTTGCGGTGTGACACCAACTGCCTCTTGTTCTGTTTGTCTCCAGAAGAATCAGACCTGCTTTCCTAGCTTTCATTCTGACGCTTTAGTAACAGGAGTAAAAACAGCTTGGAGGGGGATTACGTGAACACAACCAACACGTTTTCAGCAGCGTCGACTCGGCCCAGTAAAGACAGCTATTAACAGCTGAAACCTTTTACCAGAGGCAGAAAAAATATTTGGCTTTAAAAGGCTTTTTGAAAAGTTTGTTGCAGGTTACTGATCTGTAAAAACATCTGGCTTTGTAGCTAATGTGCTTTTAGCTCCATTTTTGGTCTCCACCAACCACTTGTTATCACCTTTAAAAAGTTTAAAAGCAAAAAGAAAGCTGCATCATTTCAAACCCTACTTTCATTTAAACTCAGCTACACGTCAAAAACGCACTCTGTACGAAAATCAGATTTAAAGTGGAAGAACTGAAACAGACCTGTTGGGTTCTCTTCATTTCCTGTCACACATTTTTATTAAACAAGGTTTCGATGATAAGTGCACATAAATCCTGAGAGCCAGACACTCAGAGTAACGCTCCTGCACAGAAGCCCCACCCACCTCCTTCTTTATGAGGGGCAGCCAATCAGAAGAAAGTTTTCTTGACAAACGGAGGAGCAACAATGGCTTGTTTCATATAATTTTCAGTAAAAGTTAAAGGAGGCTTATTCTAAGCTGTGAATCATGCAAAGCTACTCCAGCAGAGTCATTAAAAAACAAGGAGCTGGAAATGAGCAGACTAATCCCACAAAACTAATTTCATTTTGGGGTTTAAGTTGACATAAAATGTTTGATCTTTGTAAAATGATAAAAGAGTGATGCTGCCTTACTGGACGAGACATCAGCTCGTTAGACTTCCTGTGAGAGCTCACTTGGTTGAGGTGGCTGTAAGGCTACTGCAAACCTCTCTACTCTCCTCTCTCATTAAAAGCCAAAGAATCCCAGTGTAAGACTTTATAATTACTTAAACAAGACACAGAGTCAAGAATATATTTTAAAAACCTCATTTACGAAGGTGGAATGTAGAAAATTTAGTAATCTGCTGACTGATGGATTCCTCCTGCCGTCTCCCAGACGTTTTATTTCTGTTGTGCACTCACTGGAAAACTATCAGACCACCGAAGCTCTGACTTTTGGCCTCTTTACTACCTCCAGCTTGTCCTCGCCGGTCATGCAGGACCTGAAGGTTATTGTGCTGCTGCACAGGCTGCGGGCCACCGTAAATAGAAACGCCATCGTTGTGTGGAAAAAGATGACAGAACACGGGCCTCCGAGTCATCGTCGGGAGAGAAGTTTCTGGTTTCTCATTAGCTGGCAGGCTTTAGCGCGTTCTTACAGATAATACAAGGATTAAGGCTTCACGAGATCTGCTCTCATGACCTTCAGTCTGCGACCTTCAGGTGAATCCTGGGGGTTCATAACTCGCCAGAGGAGGAGAATAAAGTGAAGGGAAGAGGGCCATAAAATTCAGGCTGTCGTCTCTAATGTCTTATATTAGCAGCTAGTGGTTTGTGACGAACACAATGGCCCCCATCAGTCCTCCTAAAAGACCTTCCATCCCGCTGCAAGCAGCAATGTGGGGGGACAAACCCGTGTGAGGAATACGAATGCCACAATCTGGGCGGGAAATGAAATTTTCCGTGTAAGCGATTGCAGCGTGTGATGGATTCAAATCCTCAGCAGTCTCTTAAACATCAAAAAGACCTGAGGAAAAGGATAAAGAGTGAAAGCGGGAGGCGGCGCGTCGTCACTCCTGGATAGTTTTCTCAGCCTTACAAATATGACGCTCTGAGGAGGGCTGTAACAGCTCTGATTGGACAGCAGTCTGAGGTTACCTGCACAGCCAGAGCCCCTGAAGGCAGGTTTAGTGCTGACGCTATGCTGTTGAACTTTGAATGAACTTTTTAAGGAGTATTTGTGCACGTTAAGCAGATAAAACAGAGCTTGTAGTTTCTTTTCTAAAGGACGTGTGATATTCACGTGGAGCTGTTAAAGCCTGGCTGATGTTTAAAGATAACTGTATAATATGAAGTTCATTTTTTGTATTCCTCCCATGTAATGTGAAGTTTTAGCCGCCATGTCTGAGCTTTATCTTTAAAGACCGTGCAAATACAGCAGAACTTTGAAAGAGTTCACTCCAAATTTATGCCCTTTTCCTTTTGGTTCAAGTTTTGGAGATTTCAGAGGTAGACGTGTCTGCCTTCACTTCAGTATAATAGAAGCAGCCGGCCCTCGCCTTGTGATCTGGTCCAAAGTGCTCGAGCTGAAAGAAAACTGGAGCTTTCAGAGCTGAAGAAGGCTCTCGGATGAGAGGTGAAACATCTTCAGAATGCTAAAAGAAGTCCATCTGCCTTCGACCTGGATCACTGAGACGCTGCACGGAAACACCTCCGATTTATTAACTACTCGTATTCACTCATATTTATACTGATTTTATTTCTTAATTTCAATTTTACGCTCTGTGCTTCAAGCTAAGGTGTGCTTGTGTGTGTGGTGTGCTTTTATATTGTGGATGAAAGAGACTGGTGCACGAGCCGAGGTCGGCATGGAAACCACCGTGACATGTGACTGATGTTTGTAACCACAGTGAATCTGGGAAACTCCGGCACAGAGGAACTTACGTTAGACATCTCTGAGTTTGCACAGTGATGTTTGTGCAGGAAACATGTCAGAATCAAAGAGTCTGAAAACATGCTTATTCACATTTTGTGCTTCTGTGACATTAAATGAGCTTTTAGAGGTACGTATAAAGACAGTGCTGCTGAGCTGTTTCAAAGCTCACCAAGAAAAAAAAAAGGTGACTTCCTTATAAATAAGGAGCTAGATGTAATTTCCAGCTGTTAGTGAGAGAGACTGTGTGTGTGTGAAGATGGCGTGCAACACGGCACAGACCGTGGTAAGCTGTGAAGACTGAGAATAAAACAGGACCCAGAAATCCTCTGTTGAAAAACATTAAATGAAGGAACTATTTTCTTTCTCTTGTCTGCATCCTCCAACAAGGATGCAGACAAGAGATGTTGCTGAATCTAAACAGATCTTCTAAAGCCCCACCCACCAGGCGCATCACACACAGGAAGAGTGAATCTTACTTCCTGTGTGGACTTTCCCCACTTATTGTCAAATGATGCCAAAACCACTTTTTTTTTTTTAGCAGTTATTGATGACCTCACAGAAGGCTGTCAGCGCTGCGCTTTGAAATGTTGTTGGACAAGTGCACGTGTATTCTACAGGATTGCTAGGTCTGTGTTTTAGTGCGTTGTTAGGTGGTTGCTAGGCAGCATTAATAACCTGTGTGTGTGTTTGTGAGACCATGGTTTTCAGGAGATGCACAAACTCTACAAGTGGGTCACTTTAGCACATTGCTTGGTGGTTGCTAAGCAATCTGATGACATGATAACAACTGATACAGGGGCCCGAGATGCACCTGTGTGCCAGTGTTGTTTGATGGTGTAGGAGGAGTTGGCGTGTTTTACAGTGGGAGGCATTTTATAAGACAGGCTCTCAGAAACCTGAGGCTAATTCTGCAGAGCTGTGGTGTTGAAGTGAAGCTAAGAAATCCGACATCGTTCACAAAAGGTGGTGGAGAACAAAAACGGAGCTAAAAAAGAGACTCGGACACAGCAGGAAACTAAAACAACTCCAGCTGGACACAAAAGGCTCCTGAAACTTGAAACCAACATGAAGCAAATCGATATAAACATGTAAATTTAGCTTTTGCCATTTTTAAATCCTCAGGTATTAAAGGTTACATGGCAACGCACCCTGGTAACAGTAGAAACTTCCAACAAACACTTCATCCTGAAGGCATCATCTCTTAAATCCTTTTAATGACCTGCTGTATTTATGGATGTGACAGGTAGGGCTGCCACAAACGATTATTTTGATAGTCGACTAGTCACCGATTATTTTTGCGATTAGTCGACTAATCAGATCATGCATCGATTGGACGTAAAACTTACAGCTTGAAAATATGTTAAACGTTTATTTTGTGACCCAGAAAGAATAATAATAGTAATATTAAAACTAACTAGCTGCCGCCATTGTTGACAACTGCGCTGGGCCGCACTATGAATTCTGGGACACAGCTTCTTCTTCTTCGGGGTTTAACGGCAGCTGGCATCCTTTACATGCACTGCTGCCATCTTCTGTTTCAGTCCGTTATTACACTTTTAAATCCTACTACTTATTCCTGCATCTTTTGTGATCTTACAAAGCTTCAAACGACGCGTCGACTATTAAATCAGTCGTCGACGATTTTGATAGTCGACGTAATCGTGACTAGTCGACTAATCGTGGCAGCTCTAGTGACAGGAATAACACACACTCACACATATACATACACACGCATGCACACACACAGATACATGCACACACACACACACACACACACTGCTGTGGTAAACGCTGCTGTAAATCTGTGCTGAGCCGCCTGAGTGTGTTTGTCTCAAAAACATGACAGAAAAAAAACAAACCACTTCTACGAGTGCCTCTCCATTTTTGGCTGTGACAACAAAACAAAAGTATTTCAGTGAAGGAATGCCGGAAACATTCGAGTACTTCAACCTTAACCCCCCCCCCCACATCCTACTTACAGCCGCCTATCCTCCTCCTCCTGCTTGCGGCGCTGCTCCTCCTCCTCCCTTCGCTTCCGCTCTCTCTCCATCTCCTCCTGGATGCGTCGCAGCCGTTCGCGCTCCTCCTCCTCCTTCTTCTTCTTCTGCATCTCGGTCAGCAGCTTCTCCGACCGGGTCACTAGGCCCCTGTACTCATGGTCGATGTCGATGCGGCCCATCATGGTGGTCTGCAAGGCACAAAAACAAGGTTGCACTTACAGTCAGGTCTCACAAAAGGAAGCACCGATCCTGATATCCGGACCGTGCGGATTCAAAGCGCTGGTTGGGGAATATGTGCAGGCTGATCTGTTTCACTGCATCACGAATGTGAAATGCGAGAAAGCGGTTATGATCCAACCTCCACCCTCACCTCCAGCCACGAGATACGAATAGTGACCGAGCTTCCTCCGAAGGAAGCCTGAGAGACAGGGCAAGGAGCTCGGTTGATGCCTCCTGGACGTTTCATGTATATCCAGGCCCGGGCAGATCAGGATCCGCTCAGTAGGTGGGCTAGACCCCTGGCCCTGCGTCCTGGAGCTACAACAGCATGAATAATTAAAACCTATATTCTTAATGGAGTCTTTGATAGCTAATAATGAGCAGCCCAGGAAGGACAAACCAAACTCCACAGGTGTCCTGGTGTCAGTCCTGCTAAATACTACACTGGAGTCTGTTTATACATTTCTTTTCCTGATCTTCTGACTTAATGCTTATTATTATTTTATCACTCACTTGAATGAGAAACATTTTTCTCATTTAATTTTCCAGTATTTTCTCATAAATATCCAGATTTTTCACTCAATTTGCCACTTTTATTTTTTTTGTAACTTTTCCATCTTCTTATTGTAAGTATCTATTTTTTTGTGTAAACATACGACATTAAACTCCCGAACTTACATTTTTTTCCACTGAATTTTACCCCAACTCATCCAGCCCAGTATTACAAGTATCCTAAATACTGTTATTGAGTTGTAGCTAAGCTACAGCATGTCACACACGTTTATGTTTCTGTGCTGAGGCGGTGGTCATGCAGGCCATAATCTGATATCTGTGATCACAGAGTGAAGAAGCCTGCCTTTAAGTCTCTGCCAGGGCTACAAAAACTCCCTCGGGAGCGTCGGCATTCTCACGGTTCACCGTCACAGCGTGTTCAGTTGTCATCGGGGCACGATCTGACATTTGAGAGACAAACACAGGGTGGGGCGGTGGTGTAAACCAGAGGGGGGAAACGCGTTGGAGTCTCAGGATGATGAATATTCATGTGCATCTGCTGTCACCGCGCCCCTTTTTCCTCCAACTGGCAGTCACTCTACAACAAAGCCGCGGGGCGGAGTCTGACGTGACGGGAGCCTTTCAGTCAGACTTCCTTCGCCGGTGTTTGTCCCTCTTATCCCGACACGTACCGCGGTGAACACCTGTCAGCCTCGCACCTGTCAGCCTCACGCCTCCACCACTTCCCTCCAGGAAGAAAAGTGACAGGGAAGCTACGGTGTGCTAAATTATGGAAATTAAACAACAAAAAAAAATCCACACCGGCACGTTCAGGATTTATGACATCGTTACAGTCAGGAAATACCATTATGACAGTGAGAGGGTCGCTTTAGAGCCTGAGTGTCTGTCAATCAACGAGATAATCAGACAAAATTCCTCAAATCACATTCAATCATTCAATAAAAGACTTTTTTTTTTAAAATTTGCGAGCATTTATCTAAAAAATATATAAATTTTTTTCATAAATTTCCATTATTTTTGTTCCAAATTTGCAAACTTTTTTCTCACAAATGTTGTATACATCTCATTTCATTTCTCATAAACATGGCACTTTTTCAGTGCGCGGTCAAACTATGCACCACACCCACCTTGATTTTGACTATCAGGGTGTCGATGGCGGCGTCCAGCTCCCGGACCTGTTTGCTCATCTCCTGCTTGCCCTCTTTGAGCCCGCCCACCACCTCGTTGAAGCGGTCCATCCTCTTCTTCAGGTTACGCACTTTGACTAACCCGTCGATCCTGCGACACAGACACAAGGCCTCAGTAATGAAAAGCATCAGAGGGAGAGAGCACCGACGAGGGGCTCGTTAACAGCGGGCAGCCGTTAAATGCCGGTAATCTCGTCACCTGGCAGTCAGAGAAGCGCCGTCAGCTCTGCTGCAGAGCTCGCTAATTACTCGCAGAATAATCTCAATCACAGTTTGGGCTTCAACACTTGATTAGTTTCTCTGATGACGCGCTGTTTAACGCTCACACTCGCCTGCATCTGATCAGCTCTTCATTTTAATCACACTTAAACTGCATCTTTTTACTCAAGAGAGGTTTTTGGTTGAAAATCACGTGTCACCACTTTACTCGATATTTTAATCAGGTGTGTGCAGCATGATTCGTGGATGCAGGTGTGTAAAGTCTTGTTCAGGACTTGGATGCCCGGGCTTCAAGTGCGTGACCGAAACCATATTTATGACGTGCCAAACGTGGACTTTGTGCCACCTCTGCTTTGACGATGCTCATTTCATGCTTGTCACCTTGTCATGTTGCTTCACTCAATCTCAATTTGTGCCCAAACTCTTCCCGCCGGTCATCAGCGCACCCCCACCCGGCCTCTGTAATCACACACTCCAGCACATCCTGCAGCGAGGGACGCAGCGTGGAGCGGCAGGTTGTTTATCGGCGAGAGATTGGTGGTAATAAGCAGAGCTGAAGCATCACAGAGCGCCCGTCTCCGAGGGAAACGCGACACCGTGGACGTGAAAGAGGCCGATAGTGAAGAGAAAGCATGAGGAGCAACAGGTGAGCATGAGGGGTGGGTGAGCGTAAAGAGGAAGAGGGAGATGAAGAAAACAAGGGAAGAGGTAGAGATGGAGAAGAAAAGGGGGAGGGGTAAACTTCATGAGCAGGAAAGAGAGGAGCCGAGGGATTAAAAGAGCAAAAGAAGAATAAATGGATTAAAATGAGAGGAGAGAGAAGGACGAAGACAAGGAAAGAAAAGAAGGAATGAGGAACGAAGGAGAGAAAGAAGGAAACCCACCGTGGTTTGTGTTTCTTCCTGCAGAGCCACATCCGGACCGTCTTCTGCATCTGGACGCAGGCGCTGGTTCGATACAGGATCTTGTTCTTCACTGTGACAAACAGAAGAAAAGAAGCAGAACGAGACGGGAACTTTAACCTCAGAGCTGAAAGCAGCGAGGTCACAGTCTGCACCACGAGACCAAAACAACCCGACTTCAGTGTCCTGTAGGAAACCAGGGTTCCATGTTTGAGACAGAAAAGACCTCAACGCAGCAGACCCACAGTTTCCATTCAGAATCCCAACGTGCGGTTGGTTTACCAGTCATTACCTCATTGGCTAACGACCTATCAATCACGACTTCACAACACTGGACTCATAAACAGTGATTTAGGAGCTTTGTGCTCTTATTCCCAAGAAGTATCACAGCAGGTATCTACTCATGTTTGATCTGGCAGATTTTTGCACCGGACGATGAAACTCTGAAGTGATTTGCGTTTCCTCCTGTTAGAAAAATGTGCAAACCTCTACACTACAAGAGTCTAAGTTCGACCATAATTTAAAAAATGAACTTCCTGTTTTATTCATTAAACATTAATAAACATTAAACTACAGAAGGCGAAATAACTTGACTTATTTCTGCAAGCCAGAGTCGTCGCCCCCTGCTGGCCATCAAGGTCTTAAATAATCAGGCTCCATCTCAAAGAGCTCATAGCCCCGCTCACCCAGAGAGAGCACTTTGCTCTCAGACTGCTGGTTTACTCCTTACTAGGATAGCTGACAGTCTTTTGCAGAACCACCCTGAGCCCGGGTCTGTTTGAGGTTTCTTCCTGTGAAAAGGAAGTTTTTCTTTGCCACTGTCACCAAGTGCTTGCTCACAGGGACTGATTCTTGAGGTTTTCTCTGTATTATTGTCTTGACCTGACACTATAAAGCACCTTCCTGTAATTTAGGGCTATATAAATAACACTGAACTGAATCTATTGTAGTAAAGTTATCTATTTGGGTATAAAACATCAGATTTTTTTATCCAAAAGACCTGAAATGTGAGACCGAGGCCTCAGATCAGCAGAGCTGAGGGTCATCTTCCTGGAGACGTAGATCCAGAAGCTAGGTCCAGACTATGCGAGGTACAGGTCTGGTCAAAGCCAGCAGGAAGCTTTCTTTTCTGTCTCATAGTTCAGGAGTAAATAATAGAAAACTCATAATAAGTTTACAGACTTTGTCCTGATAAGAAACGTTGTTCCGCTGAATTCCTACAAAGTGATTTAATTTGAGGCAAGCTGCGAGCTCTGATGCAGTTTACCTTCTGTTGTTTGCAGAAATTCACGATTTCTTCACAGAGCAACATCATTTGTGATTCAGACCCACCCGTCTCCAAGTCTGTGACAGCACCGGCGCTTTTCTCCGTCCTCCCAATGAAGGTTTGGATTGAATTGAAGTGAGAAAATTAAAGCGAGAGAGAGCGAGAGGAGGGGTTACGAGGGAGGCCCGAGGAGATGAAGTGTGAAAGATAAATAGAGACAGAGATCGATAAGATCTCTGCTCGCTGCCAAATTCATTTCATCTTGTTATGACCTCAGAATATGTAACTTCTACACCGTCAATAACAGGATGATGAATTAATGACTTTGCATTTAGAGAGCAGAGGACACCGGGCGCTGCTGCAGCGCACGAACTTGGAGTCAAAGTATTGTCTAACAGTTACGGCTGAAACATCCTCACGCCTCCTGGATCCATTTTTAATGGGACGGGTGATGTGCTTGGGTAGTTTTTGCAAATAAAGCTCGATCGATACAGAGAAGAAGAGAGAGAGAAACCCAAAAACAGAGAAGAGCGGGATAAATGGAGGCGGACACAGACAGAGAGGCAGTGACCAACGCTGCAGTGATAAAAACTAGCAGACAGACGGACCGCTCCTCCAGGAGCTCAACCCCACATTATCACAGCAGCCTCTGCTGCACATAAACAGCCAGTAGCTTGTTTTCCGTGCTCTGTGCACCTCCTGTTTGCGTGACGGGGCTCCAAACATATCTGCCTGTACTACACTGCGAGCTAAATGAGCAAGATTTATTGTGATTGTGCAAATCTGCACAAACCTGACCTGCTGCTGCTGTCCCTGAAGGTCTCCTAAACGGCTTTAAGCAACAAAAATCGATCTTTTTACTCAATGAAAAAAAAAACCTGAAGGATTTTGATGACAGATCAACAGGTGCCTCTACTGCAGATAAGTATTCTGCATACACTCACAGAGGTGGTCAATGCGAGTGCTTAGCGAACAAGATGACAACGTCCCAAATCCAGACCGGAAGCTTTAAAATGGGACTTCATGAAGCATTGGGTGATGGTGGCCACCTTCGTTCTGGGGTTTGGCATGACTGGACTCACGACTCATGAAGTTCTGAGTTACATCACTGTGTCGATTTGTCACGTGACGCCATGCTCAAGAGTTTCCCGCCACACTGAAGGTGAAAACAACCCCGATTGGCTGGAGGTGGTTCCTGGAGGTTTCTCTCTCTCATCTGGTGCAATCGGTTGCAAAGAAGGTGCTTTCTTTGGTTTCTACCACGTTGCCATGGTTACCTGTAGTTTTTCCTGTCTGTCTGCAAATACTCGCCAACTACTGGAAGTTTCAACTTCCACATGTTGGCTTCAGCAGGCACAACCTTTACTTTGAAGGGGAATCTTCTCCACTTCCAGCTGCACTACAGCTTGGAGAACAGCTGCAGGGTGTTTGAAGTCCATTGACATTCAGACTACATCTGCCTGTTCTTCCTAGCGACAGGTGGTTGCCGACGGTTGCAGACTTGTCTGTAGGAGTGTGTGACTGGGTCCTACATTATCACCATGACTGTTAAGTCAATGTCACGTGGGCAGTGTTTACGTGCAAAAACATGCAAAACCTTAATATGAAATTCAGCAGTGCAGTGTTCTATGCCTCAGCAAGACAAAGGTCTCTGGTTTGATTCCGGGAGGAGGAACGTTGCATCAGGAGGGCACCCGATGTAAAAACCTAACAAATCAAACGAGCAAAGCTACCTGCTGTGAACAAAGGAGCTTCTATGTATAGTTAGAAAATCACAGGTGATTTTGTGGTGGTTACAATAGAACCTCAGTGAGCCTATTTATTCATTTCCATCAGCTACAGTCTGACCACTGAGAGAACATAAAGTCAGTTATTCATACTGAGGATGCTTTTCTAACATTTCAAAATCTTAAATGGCCGCACATTTTCAAACACTGTTAGATCATCATCATGTTAAAGCTCAGGATCGTGATATAAGAGCAGACGTTGCGTACGTTTGATAACGGACAGAGCGCACCACTGGACCTTCTTCCAGCGGCTGTGGATGAGCCACTTGTTGACCTTCTTCACCAGCTCGGCCAGATGGTCTGGGTCCGACTTCATGATCTGGTCAAACTCTGCAAACTGGACAGAGATGAGAAACACGTGATCAGACCAGTGATTGTCTTTGATTTTTACCTGGATAAACCTCGTTTGTCCTTTTAGCCATTTTACTGGGCAGTGTGCCTCTTCTTTATCAAATACTAGGCTTATTCCTCCGCTGAAAATAATCCCAAACAAATAACACATCATCATCATCATCGCCTTGAATCCTTGTCCTTCAGTCTTAAAAGCAGGTTTATTTTTCTGTTAAGTGTGTTTCGTATCTTACTAAAAAGCAGCCAGAAGACCGGAGGTGTACGGTTATTCTAGCTCGAGTTTTCTCTACTCCATTCATAAATGTTTTAGAAGTCAAGGATATCTCCCACGCTTTAATGCTCTCTAACCTTAACTGCTCTGGATTTATAAGGCTTCGGAGCTCATCTTTACGACTGTGCAGCTGACGTTTGTTGTGATCGTGTCCTCCAAACGCCTCTGAACGATGAAAGAAACTGCTGAATTTCCTGCATTATCTGCTCAACATCTGTGTGTCCTTATTGTTTGTTTTCTAAATCTTGATTTCTAACAGCAGTGACACGCAGCCCTGCCAAACCCCCGCCCGCCTCCGGGTTTCAGACGTCTGAAGCTTCACACCATCACATTAGGAGCTACACTGCCTCTGAGATGTGCAAAGTTTACCAAGGCTGTGCTTCAAGCTTTGACACATAAAACTTACTTTTCTGCCACCTAACATTTGCTAAAACTGGAAGCCACAATTGTCGGTGGCTGCTCGCAGGTGCAAACAGTTATTCACGGGGACCATGTGATGTTGTGTCTACACTGGAGAGTGGTGTCGTCTTCAGAAAGCAGCCAGCGAGGACTTAAGTATTTATGTATCCCCCTGTGCTGCAGCTATACTGTCAGGCTAATAGTTTGTCCGGCATGTAGCGCTTCAAGGCTCTCTGCTGCAAATGTGTGCACTTTCATAAGTCCCTCCTGGAAGCCACGCGTCTGACCCAAATGTGATGAATTATTCATCTGGTGGAGAAATAAAAAACCACATCTGCTGGCTCTGACACTTCTTTAGAAAACCTCATCTCATCTCACCTTGGCAGGAAAAAACAACTAATGCTCCTTTCCTTTGGATCTATTGTCTTTCTTTAGGAGAACAAAACCTATATTAGCCAGAGCGAGCAGGGAATAGAGCCTCACCTTCCCAGGCCGGAAGAACACTCTGGTCAGGCCGAACTTGTAGTCATTCTCATTCAACCCCAGAGCTTTGAACAAAGCCTGCAACACAGATATGCAGGGCAGGGATAAACATGGAGATATAACTCTGTTAAAATGATAACCTCAAGAGCTCAGGGCCAAACCCAAGGGGTGGAGGGCTGACCTTGCAGAAGAGCCGCGGGTCGAGGCGGGTGAGCTTGGGAGGCATGTACTTCTGGTACATCTTGTAGAGCTCGTGGAACGGAGCTCGGGAGGGGAAACCGCCCTGCATCAGGTCCAGCACCGAGACCATACCTACAGAAAAAAAGAAGAAGAGAAAAATATGATTTTACCAGACAAAAAAGTTAGAGATCCACTGACCGCACAGCCAAGAAAGGCAATAAAAAAAAATCCCTCAGAGTTAGCTCATGAGCTTAAAGCATTTTACTCCAAACCAGTAAATCATAAACCAAATATCTCAGTGGACGTCTGAAAAGACATTTCTGCTGTTGGAACACGAAAAGACTCGACACGAGGTTTCCACTTGTACACATATAAGATAAATTAATTACACAAATACTTGATACCAAGGAGAAAAGGCATGAGCGCACAGTGTGAGCTGCCCAGTTCTGCAGTTTTTATGCCTCCTGCTTTCACATCAAACAGCTCTGAGGACTACCTGCAGATAGAAACCCACCGGGGAGCCCCTGCTGGGAGCTTCCTGTTTACACTAGCACCTCTAACAGCAGCTCTGAAGTGATGAAGAGCCAGTATCTGTAATCCCATTGCAGCCTCTTCACTCTCTTTGCTGTGTGGTGGATGGTGCGGAGCAGGTTGAAGTTTACTAGCAGAGAGTTTTATATTTCCTTCTGACATCGTGAAATCTTTTATTTCCTCCATCACATACAGGCTCAGTAAAGTCTGGACTTCACTTGCATCCATGTAGAGCTGATCTCTAATTCCCCCAAAGTCTTGTTTATACATTTTTGTTGTTTGCTGCTTTCATTTTTGTTTCTGCATTCATGGACTTAACTGATTAATGTCACTCAATTATTCTCTTATGCAGGTCCCAACTCTGGAGCTGCAGCTAAAAAAAATATAGAAAGTTACTGGAACACAGAGGAAGTTCCAACGATACAAAAACACAATATTTTTACTTCTTTATGCACACACAGGAGCACAGCGAGGACCAAGACCATCTTCCAAATTAGATAAATGACACCAGGAAGCCTGACTGACCTCGAGGCTTGATGCAAATAGAAGTGACAGAGGGGAGGTCCTCGAGTTCATAGACGAGCTGCATCATCGCAGGGCTCGAATGAGGATGACCTCTGATGATCTGACCATATTAAAAAGTGACCTACTCTCAAAAAAGCATCAGCTATGAATAAAATTTAATCTGTGACCAGTGTGGACATCTTTTCACTGAATTTGACTAATAATAGATTTATATCATCTAACATTAGGATTCATTATGAATCCATCTAGCAGTCGAAATAATCTCTTCTTTCTTCTAAAGAACCGATTATAAACATGAGTCTCTTACTTAAAACCGCCGTTTTAAACCAGCAACACAGCTTCCTCTACACCCCTCCCCAGCACCATTGGACTCCTCAAATCTGAACACACTGAAGAGGAAACAACATGATGACTGATGCTTATTAAAAACTGAATTTTTTATCACCAAACTTTTGTTTTGTTTTAGGACTCAGTGTTCCTGATTGTTAATGAGGACTTAGGTTTCCAGGGTTAAAACTATTATAGGCTAATAAGTAGGCATATGAATTGATGCCAACTAACCTGTGTAAAATGAGAAAACACCCATTACAGGTTTGATTTGTTTCCCTCTTCACCTTATTTTCCTCCTCTTGTTTTGCTGGATAGTTTTTAAATTAACACCATTTCAGCTACCTGGGGTAAGTAGGTAATACAGACAGCTCTATAAGCTCTTGGACAATAACACAGTTTTTTCATTATTTCAAGACAAGTTGAGCGGATAAAGTGATCTCGAGTTCATTCAAAGTCTTGAACTTGTAGACTGAAATGAAAAGAAGGCAGCCATAATAAAGATGAAAAACCAAAAAAAAAAACACAAAATCATAGAGAGCAAAAACTTTATGAGTAACCAAATCAACCATCTGATGCATTTTTTAAAAAAATGAATGCTCTGAGCAGCTCAGCAACAACTAAAGACCAGAAAGATCACAAATGACAGCTAAAGCACATGATCGCAGAATTATTTCCATGGGTAAGAGACAAGAGGTTAGAGAAAAACTCGGAAATTCAAGAGACTCTTGATTAGAAAGGAGTATCACTTTCAAGAGCTTACAACGACTGACTGCAGCAGGATGAGCTGTGAAGTGTTCAGGATCAGACAGAGCTTCACAGAACAGATGAATAATGACCCCAAAAAACTGCAAAAGCAACCCAAGTCTGAACCCAGCAGAGCAGCTTTGCAAGTGTTAAACAGAAAATAGAGACAGGCCTGCAGAGGATCTCCAGATGTCTACGGGTTCTAGACCTCAGGAAATCACTGACTGCAATAGATTTTCATCCAAGTATTAAAAGCATAGACTAGCCAGTTAGTTAAAATGTAGTACTGTGTATAAAAACTTGTGTAATTCCTAAAAAAAATGATGCAGTACGTTTGTTAAGCACCTTGAATTACAGCTGCAGAAAGTTTGCACTTCAGTCACATCTTGAATGTTTGATTTGAAATCCTCTGTGGTGGTGTACAGAGGCAAAACTACAAAAGATCTGTCATCAAGTACTTACGGACCTGACGGCAGCTGTCAGGAAAAACAGGAACGATATAATTTCCCAGAAAAACAAAACTTGGAAACAGATGGCATTGTTATTTTTTTAGACGTATGGGTAAAAATCAAAATACTCTCAGGTATACTGGCACAAAAATGGAAGTGAGCGTCGGCTGAACCCATTAATAGAACTTCCAAATAGAAAAAATTCAAAGCAGCTAAAGGCTGCTTAAAGAGCTTGGTCCAAACAGTCTGTGCATGCCAATTAGCATCCTTTATCAGACACTGCATATTCAGCTTTGTGACCCTTTCTGTCTGCTGCTTTTGCTGCCACGACTTCCCTCTGACACATTACATTAATCTGTTTATTTAGACCGCCTGTAAACGGAGATCATTTGCCTTCTTTGAAGCATTGTTAGTCATCTCATTTTGCTCTGGAAGCTTCTATCAAAGGGCTCATTTTCAGGTCTCTTTCATGTCAAACAGATGCTGCTAATTGGCATTCATTCATCCTCTCTGCAGTATTTGTTAGTGTCTTTAAGTTGCTTTGGAGCTCATGACCTCCATCGAGTGTTTTCCACTGATTTTGTCAACCTCCTCCTCAGCATAAAGTACTCTCACCGCCACGTGAAATGAGTTAACAGTTTAAATCACAGGACGGCACAAACACAGAATATACGGCTAAAAGATAAAATAAAGAAATAAAATGACAACAGAGTGTTCAAACTGCATAAGACTGAAGCATGCACCAGAGGACTTGGTTGTATTTGCTATGACACACTGAACATAAAACACATTCAGAGCCACCGCGATGTTGCTCTCTGGTTCGTGGACTTGGGCTGTACAAGATGTTAGCCAATGAGCACAGACTAGCTATTCCCCCTTCTGACTCTAATAATGATCATAATGATAATAATAATTTACAAAATTATCTTGATGCTTTGTTCAAACTAGAACTGAGACCATAAACTCGTCAGAAAAGTGTTTTCTGAGCTCAGAACAAGAAAGCTGTGAAGTGCTGGAAGTCAGAGGTTGACAGGTTGGTGGAGCTCAGCCATTTCAAGCTGAACATCACCAAGAAGACTTAGAGTTTATACAGACTTTAGGAAGCAGGCTGCTTCGTTCTGCCCTGCCATCCTCAGGGGAACAGATGTTTGAGGTGGATGACGAACACTGTGGCTCAGGCAGTTCAGATATATGAACCTACTAATTGGAAGGTTGGTAGACCGATCTCTGACACGTAAGAACCGTTCGGTTTACGTTTCACACAGAAAGCACACTGGACCGTGCAGAATGACAGACGTCTGTAGGAGCCGCTGTCTATGTTCTATCACCCTGTGGTGTGGTCTTTATGTGGAGTTGTGCTTGAGCAGTAGGGCGAAAACAGCTGATGCCAAGAAAATGATCAGGAAAGCTGGTGTCAGTTCTGGAAGAGGAACTGGTGGAGATGTCTAAGAGGAGGTCACTGAAGACACTCCTCAGCATCATGGATGATCCAGGCCGTGTGCGCCTCACCTATTGGGCACTGCAGCAGTGAAAGGCTCAGTGCTGCAGGACTGAGGACGGCAGGAGATCCTTTCCAGCTGTGGCTGTTAGACTGTATGACTCCTCTCTGTTCAACCAGTTAAAACACTTTAAAAATCTGCACATGCACATCAGCACTCTGATATCATACTCCATCCATCTGTTCTTTACCAGATGGGAAGATTAGCACTATGCTATCCTCTATAATTTATTCCCTGTTATTGTGTTTGCCAACAGCATTGATGTTAGAATTACCACTGTGCCACTTTGTGTCTGTTTGCACTATTGTACATACTGATATTTATATTTCTCCAACCACAGGAGTCGCCCTCTGCTGGTTATGCAGGTTTAAGGCACTTCTGAAATGGCTACGCCCATCTGTTCAAACCCACAGACGCCACTGTTAAAAAAACCCCGACTCTCCAGCATTAAATATCACGTTTCCATCCCGTTAAAGAAACAGTTTTGGTTTCTACAGACTGGATTGTACAGTCCAACCATGCAAAAAGTCTGTGCTTCAGTTTCTGTAGGTGTAATGTCAGTATTTTATTAATCTCAGCATCCAACAGAAAAATGTCGGGAGCCAAACTGCTGATGCCGCAGCTTCAATACTGCTTTATTGGATGTGTCCATCTTTTGTTTACAGTCTATGGTTTTGCTTACATTACTTCATCCCAAAATAAAGAAAAAACATGCGTGAGGACATTTGCACAGCAGCGACCATATCCAGCTTTGATACTGATATAGTTTCAAAATAAGACATTTTAGGATTATTTTAATTTGAACCCTGGAGGTGCATCACTAGCTGAGAGCAACAGAAACACTGCCCAGGTTCCTACTGTGTTTAGCCTACACGCACGTCTATGCTGTTTCATTAGTTTTCATTGATTAATAAAGCTGTGGTGATGAGTGACCATCAGCAGCACAAGACACCGTCTGGAGCCCGAGGATCAAATTCAAATCTTCCCCATCATTACCTTCAGCCCATCGACCGCGAAGCACTTTCTTCCGCTGAATGACTTCCTCCGCCCGCTGCCCCGTGATAAGAGAAGTTCCCTCTTGTGTATTCAGATAAAGCTGAAAGTTGTCGAGTGCTGGCCCCCGAGCTGAACACAACTCATATCGGGCTTTCAGCTGTAATTGCTGCACGGCTTCCTGTTCGGGGATTTGATATCATCTTTAATTGAAACATAACCCTTCACAGCTACATGGAGGCAATTTTCAGAAGTGTGGGCTTTCACCTTGGAGCGCTTTTGGGGGGCATGAAGGTATTAAAAGCTGATCCGCGCTTTTGTTTGAAGAAGAAAAGAAACCCTGAATCTGTGAGTCTCCCCTCCAGCAGCTGTAACACCACACGTGGTTATCAAATCCTGCGTCTAACTCGCGAGGTGTTTCACAACTTCAACATGGCACTGATTTACTTAAGCCCTCTAAGTCTATCTGTACTTTCTGCTCAAGGCAGCTTGGGTCAGACAACCCTGCCCCGTCTCAGGCTCAGATTAAATCTACATCTTGTTTTCGGAGGTTTTTTGCCCCGGCTGTTGCTGAACTTCCCATTTTGGGCCCTGACTGTGTCGAGCTGGTACACAGAGGTCTCTCACGTCTACTCCAGACCAACAACACTTCAATTCTCAGCACAATAAAACTGATAAAGAGCTCGGCAGGGCGCGGTATCTGAGCTCTGCGAGCATGAACCGAATCTCTGAGGATATTAAATCTGAACTCATCACCTTCTTTACCTAAAGCCGAGGAGAGGGAAGAGATCGGAGTGAATCTCACAGAGGGAAAAAGAAAATGTTTAAGAATAAGGCCACAGTCACAAGCAGGACCACAGGAAATACAGGCCATCTTGGTATGCTTAAAATACTGACTGGTTAGAATTTACATTTACTTAAAAAAAAGGCAAGAAAAAGTAATTAAAAGAATCAATTTAAAATCAACTTTTGTTCTCGTGCTTTAGTAAATCCTGTTATTTGCACTTTTCATGAGTTATCAAATCAAAGCTGCATCAAAAACCTGAAATCCTTTTTAACACCTTTTTTAAAAATATAAATCTTTTAACGAAACACATCTGTCGCAATTTCTCTTCTCGCAGTGCCGCCGTGGAGGCTGATTTACTGTGTGGCTTCAAATGGGTGTCGGGCAATTAATCACAGTTTAATTTGAACTACGAGCGATGAGCTCTAACAATTAGGAAAACAAGATCATTGGCATAAACAAGCACTTTGTTGCACTCGTTTTCATTTGGAAGCTCTCATTTTTTTGTGTGTGTTATTAATGAAGCCAGTTCCTTTACAGATGTCCAATAAAAAACCAGCATCACTCACAGAAAACACATCACACTTTTTTTTTTAAACGACCATCTTCAGGAAAAATTGCATCATTTTTTAATTTGACAGCAGCGAGATATCTCCTCGTTTTTTACTAACAGCCTATAAACATCTGCACCCCCCAAACGACCAGAGATGCAGATTTTGAACTAAGTGTCGATAATAAGCTAATAAGCACAAGACAGTGCGAAAGCTTCATTGTGGAGATAAAGACAGAAAGCTCACCTTCAGCTGTTTTGTCACTTTTTAAACTCACTTTGTTTTCCTTCTGTCCAACTTTTAAACTCATTTTTTAAATAATTCACAAACCTTGCTCTCACACCGTTGAACCCTTGTTATTTTCCCGCAGGCTCGTCTGAAAAACAGCCTTGTTTGTTGTAAATGACGATGAGTCACTGCCTCCTTTTTGTCTCGCCCTCTCTCTCTGGTTACATTTTTCCGTGTTTTTCGGAGATTTCGTGACATTTTGTTCTTATTTGCAGTCTCGGTGTCTCCTGTAAAGGCACTGCATGTTTTTTGTCATTTAAATAGGACAAAAAGGATGTACTGATAACAGATGTGTGAAACGCGCTGAAGGGGAGATTGTAAAATAGTCACACAGAAGTTTGTTCTTATCAACAGCTGTGGACAGAAAATAAGGACAGATTTTTTTTTAATAAGTAAACAATCAGCCGTCTTTGGATGTCAGACCTACGCACTGCTGTTTGAGGCACAGTTTATGTGCACAAACAGTGCCAGAACATCAACAACTTTTACTAACAGAGAGCTAATGTGACACTTGTACTGTGAGGTTTTTGTTGGTGAAGAAAGAAAACTGTCCAAAAACCATAACCATTGTAATAATGTGCTGCCATTTATGAACTGCACAGTTTTCAGGCCCCTGTTCTGTGGAACCAGGCTCCAGTTTTGATTCAGGAGACAGACACTATCTCTACTTTTGAGGTTAGGCTTAAAAACTAAAACATATAGTTTGGGCTGGATCAGGTGACCCTGAATCCTCCCTTAGTTAAGCTTCATTAGCTATTATTCATCTCTGTCTCTCATCCACAGCATGTCTTTGTCACATCTTCCTCCCTCACTGCAGATGGCCACCCTCCACGAGCCTGGATCTGTCGGAGGTTTCTTCCTGTTAAAAGGGAGTTTTTCCTCCCCACTGTTGCCAAGTGCTTGTTCATAGCGGGTCATCTGATTCTTGGGGTTTCCTTTCTATTATTGTAGAGTCTTACCTTACAATACAAAGTGTCTTGAGGAGACTGTTAAATCCATTAAAAGTGTTCATATGCCAGAACCACGAGGCCCTGACATGTTTTGCTTTTTCAAAAAGACAGAATAGACAGGAAGTGATGTTAGAAGTGAAATGACCTCACTTCCTTCCAGGTGCAAACATTAAAATCAGAGTGTGCAGGAAACACTGACCAGAGCACTGCAGCTGGGAGAGGATCTGAGCTCCTTCAAACTGGTGACTGACCATCTTCAGGTTCGGCTTAATGCAGCGAATAAAACTGGAGCCCTGGAGGAGGAGGAGGAGGAGGGGGGTAAAGAAACCAGAGCGGAGAAGATGAAACAAGTTATTACACCAACAGCATGATCCACAACCTGCATCACAAATTCATGACATTCATCATATCGGGCTCAGGACGTGATGCACGGCGCGAGGGGGAGGGGAGGTGGGGGCTGCGAGATGTACGGACAGGCGCAACATCAATCATGAAAACAAAAGAGGAGCAAACACTGACCGTGCTGCGGAGCTTGTCCAGGAGAATATTCAGCTGGGTCTGCGGGAGACAGAGGGAAACACATCATCACTTTTATTCAAACAAACTGAAAAAACCTCAAGAGACAGGCAGACACACAATCACCTGACATCCATCATGTGACTGCAAAACCGGGTACGGGTTATTCCACATCACATCCCAATATTTTCCCAGTCACAGGTCGTAAGAATGCATGAGGAGTCGGTTCAAAATTGCTCCTTTTAAATCATTTTTCCAGCATTTCTGAGCCCTCAAAGCTTCACAAGGACAGGATGTCCACGTTACACGTTCAGGGATAAAAACAAACTTCAAACTTCATTGTTAAAGCCAAAGTCTGTTTTTCTCCAGTGAACATCACTATCATGTGATGTATCACACTGCTACTCTGGATGTTGATCTGCTTTCTGATAAGTGACTAAAGAAAGCATCACAAAGTGCTTTTACTTCAAATTTCAGGGGTTACATGACCATGTGGGATAGGAGGTTGCACAGTTTTAGCGTGAGGGTCACATCAGACCTTCAGTCCATAATTGGCTGGTTTAGGTGGGATGTACCGCCTGAACCTGCACCTTCCTCTGAAAGCTAGCAGCTGTGCATCCGCACAGAGACGAGTGCTGAGGAGATCAGATTTGGTAACTGGGCTGCAAACATCCAAAAATCCCTGAAAGCAGCACATTTGTCCATCTGCAGACTGCTGCTGGGATAAAATGATTAACTAAAGTTGTTTTTTATGATTTTTACACATTGCTGTGTGCGTTAAAGAGTTGGCAATCCGTGTAATGAAGGTCAGAAGCTTCATTCAGCGCTATGACTGAATTGAATTATCGCGACTGACATGTAGAAGTTCTGAGGGTTTTGCAAAACATGCTTACACATCATACTGGTTAAAAGTCAGGAGCATATTTTCCCGGCCCTACGGAGTCCGAACAGAATGTCCCAAACTTAGATAATAAGTAGAATTGGTAGAATGACATTAACAGTCAAAGCTAGGCAGGGAGGCATCTTTCCTCTGTTTATCCAGGAAGAGGAGCAGATACAAGGTGAAGTCGTGATTGGAGAGAGGAGAAGATTCGCAGGGAGACGGCAGGACCGCCCTGTCTGCAGACAGCGCGTCTGATACCAAAACTTTTGTAAATCTACATTATCAGCATATTTGTATAAGTAAGCTGCTGGGTGCAGTTTCTGATCAGGTCTCTTCCTTTTCTTTAAAAAATGTTTGTTCCAAACAACAGAGTTGCAAACCAGCACAGAAATGGATTCAGAGAGGGGAAACGTCTCACTAACGCTTGCATTATTAAAGCTTCTTGTAGCTTTTCTTGACGTGACTGTGGACACGAGGAGCATCTGTGAATGTAAACATATGCAAATGTAAATGATGTATACTGATTAGGGGGTATAATGGAAGACAGATGAGTGCACAGTGAAGCCAAGCAAACAGTGACAGATTGTAAAGGATGGCCCGCTAACGGCAATTAACACCACAACAACGTCCTTGTTTGTCCACTAATGTGTTTGGCGGACACACAACAGCCAATCCAGGCTCGGAATGACGCCCTCGGCCGATGTGGCAAACACGGTCATATACGAGCAGGAAGCTGGCCCGAAAACTGATTTTTTTTCTCACGCTTTCACAAAATGAGCACCACAATAACTACAGAAGAAGAAGCTCTGCAGGCTGTTGAGCCTGACCAGAGAAGCAGTGCAGGGCTAAGGAAGAGCGCTAGATATTTATTTTTATTTTTAAGCATTTTTAAGGTCGTGATGCGGATCAGGACACATGACGAGGACAGGTAGGGTCAGAGTTTAGTGAAAGAATGGACCCATCTAGTAGTTTCTTGACCCTTCATCATTTAAAACCCAACGCCTAACCGAGTACTCTTACTGACTGTGCTCATGTTTTAGCTGAAGCTCATTGGTAGACAGTGAAGGTGTACCTAATGAAGTGGCTGATGAAAGTACTGGGTTTTTTTTGTCTTGTTTGTTGAATTGGGTTCACTTTGTTCACATTTATAACTTTTCATTTATAACTTTTTCTGAGACCCTGCTGGTTAAGTTTCAGGAGCGTTTTATTAAAGATGCTTATAAAATGATTTCGTCAAACTTCTGTTTAAGGCTGATGGGAAAATCATCAGTTCTGCAGGTTTTGCTAATAAACTGCAGTGATGGAAAAACTAACTCACCATGTCTCTCTTAAAGCCACGGCACAGGTAAGGCTAAAGAAAGCACGACAGCTTGAAAGCCTTTCCATCCATCTGCTTACTGTAATTGCTTGTGGAATTAACACAGTAATATACTTGAAGATGCTCTAATAAAATGATGGACTTGGCCTTCGCCTCATCCATTTGTGAGGACATATGCGAGTGTGTTACGGCTTACATAACTCCCTTTTATCTGCAGCAGCCTACATGTGCTGATGAAAAGCAGCTGCGCGGAACAAAAAGCAGAAGAATGCACGGCCGGCCGGCCTCCGCTCCATTTAAAGGTTTAAATATCTGTAAAGCGTTTATGATGTTATTTACATCTGCTCTCTCAGTCCTGCTCATACGAGGCGACAAACAGCCGCTAATGCAGTCGGTGCGTAAATCTGACCCAGTCAGGTCTGCTGCTGCACGATGACTTTGTAATTCATAACAGAGGAGCATGCAGATGATTCGGAAGCAGGCAGGTGAATTATCAGCCATGTCTGGATGAGCCTTTGGAGCAGGACACCTTTGTTATGATGTATTCGGTCACTGAAGTGGGGCAAAGCCACGGTGTCTGGTTATAATGAAAACCTGCGCGGATCACAATCTCCCCTCATCGCTGGAGCTCCAGGAAGCAGCGTCTCCATCACCTCCACCGTCTCGGATTTATCACTGCTCATTTTCCCCACCCCGCTCGCCTCTGCGCCCACGGCTCGCCTCCCGTCTGGGTCCTCCGGTACACCTTTTGAACCGTAATCATACCTCGAATAGAGAGAGAGGGCTCAGGAAGGGGAGGAAGAGGAGAAGCGCCGGGATGAGGAAAACATAGAACACACTAACACAGGTAATAACGACTAAATCCAGTCTGCACGGAGTCGAGTTAAACCCTCTCGAACGACCGCGGGATATTTTCGCTGGTGCAGCGGCGGACAAACATGATTTGTTCTTTGTTTTCCTGAAAGCATCAGTTTAGTTGATCTTCCACGCTGGACATTCACGGTTTTCAAACATTCTCCACGTGCGTCACAGAAACAGTGCGGCCTGAGGCACATCCCCAAATCCAAAAGCAATAAACCCACAGGAAACACTGACCTTCATCAGACAGTTTCAGCTGGTCAACTGACCTCACCTGGCTGAGAATATAATCCATGTGCACCAACGAGTTTGATAAAAATGGCGCTACATTAGAAAAATGTCTGCTTCGTGTAAATACCTTATCACATCTAAATTTGAAGTGTATATTTATCCTCACATACTTTTAAATTTGCTGCTGTTCTGTGACTCATTGTTGTGGGAACTTTTCACATTTCACATCATGATGGAGACCCACTTTTCCTAAAAAGTACTCGGCTGGACAGAAAACCAATGGACCAATCCTGAAGAGTACTGGCCCAATTCAGTCAGCAGACTATGATTAAAAACACTTACTGTGACGATGACTACAAATAAGCAGAGACGCCTTCAGTTAACTGTGACAGAGCCTACCAGGAATAACCCCTGAAGCCGTTTTCTGACATATTTCAGGCCTACTTATAAAACATAATGACTGGATGTGCAGCAGATATCAGTGATTCGGTTTCTGTCTATGCAGCTACCCTTAGAAAAACCTGGAAACTGTTCTAATGGTTGTCAAACCACGTCTATGCTGATATACACTGAGATGTTAAAAATCGGCATTAAGGGTCTGGGGAAGGTCTTCAAACATCGTCTCCATGGAGGAAAGCATTAATATTGTAAGAAAAAAAAAAAGGGTCTACTTCATCCCAAACTATGATTGTTTTCTAAACTTGAACAAACAGGAAGTGGAAATCAAACTTAAGATCAGTCCCATGCAAGACTCCTTACTCCTCCATACAAGGCTCATTGTAATGGCCGGCAGATTCTTTGGTACCGACTGTAGTTCATAATAATCCTTCATCACCTGCATCGGCACCACTTTTGGATAACTTATTAAGAATTTAGACAAACAGCTGCTAGGCTCAAATCCAAAGTATCCAGCCGACTCCACAGCTCCCATCTTATTGGTTTGTCATTAAACAACAAGAAAACCGTCCACAGTGAACTCGTCCCTGTGCTCTTCAAAGCTAGATCACTAAAATTCACTGATCATAACATTTTATTACAGAAATTAGAAGCTGTTAGTTAGAAGTTAGTCTTGGAGTTCCACAGGGCTCTTAACTAGGCCCTATTCTTCTCTCATTATACATACATTCTTTGGTATGCAGATGACACCCAGTTTTACTAATCGGTGAAGAAGGATGACACAAATCATTGAAATAAACTACAGACATAAAGGCCTCAATTCGCTGTAATTTTCTACTTCTAAATTCAGAAAACAAATAATGTTTATTCTGCTTGGCCCTAAAAATGGCATTACGCTGACCTCCAGCAACACCGGATGTGATTTCAGACAAGGACATGTTCATTAGCTTACAGATTAAACAAATAACTAAGAACACCTTATTCAGCTAATGCTGAAAAACTATTTTATGCATTTATTACTTCGAGGCTGAACTATTGCATTTCATTATCAGGCTATTCTGAAAGCTGCCAAATGTAAATTAAACAGTGCAAACGACTCCAGACCTTCTTTCTCCTTAATTTGTCAGGAAATGGAAAGAAACGAGGCCCCTCGTGGAAATGAAACTCTTATCAGTCAATTGTCCAATTAATTTTAAGCCTGGAAAAAATGCAGGGCTAGGTTAAAAATGGCCTCCAGTAAACACTTTTTCCCTCTTGTTGTTGTTTCAGACTTTTGCAACATAAGACTGTTATGAATGTTGGAGGACCTGTTGATATAAATCATGTCACTGTACACATGAAAATTAATTTATTGCGTTCCCGCGTCTTTAATTAAAACAAAGAAAAAAAAATCCCTTAACTGTTTGTACTGGACACCTCGCTGCTCTCTGGCTTTGACCCTGTTAAATACACCTGGCCATTATTACCTCAGGTTATTATTTTTTTCTCCATTAAATATATATATTTATATATTTTAGGAGAGATGATTGAGTGGAGCCAGGCGCTGTGGTTTTTGGCTCACCTTGCCTTTGGTTAGGTGACACATTAGAGCGCACATCAAGGTGAGAGGCTGAGCTGGATGAGTCACGATGGAGGAGAATAAAAATCCTCCGTTTATAACTCCAGCTGACAGCAAAGACGCTGCTATCTCTGTGCTCAGGGTGACAGAGACGCGTCTTTATATTCCCACAAGGCCAACACACACTTGAACATCTCATCTGACTGTTTTTAGGTGAAAAATTATGTTCTTGATGAAGATTTCATACATTTAGTTTGACTCTTTGTACCTACGGGACCTCAGAGGTGAGCCTGGGCGCTGTCGGTTTTATTATTGACTCTGTGGAACAATCAGTCATTTAGGAACTATTCTGCTTACTGGACTAGAGTAGAGTAGCTCTGTATGATTCACAGTTATCATCATCGTTATTTATGTTAAACTAGGCCTCTGCGCAGTCCCTCAGATTATCCTCTCTCTAAAAAAAAAAAAAAGAAAGCTTTTTGAGCCAGACGACGATTTTAAAGCATTAAATTACCTTAAATTTTAAAATGACATTTTAAGACTTTTTAAGGATGAGTGGGAACCCTTGAATGAGCCTGCTGGCCTTTGGATTTGTGTATATCTCATCATCGCTTCATCTAGCGATGATGAGAATTAGCAGCTCAAACTCTGAAGCTCACGCTGTGCTCACTTAAGGTTGGGGATGAGTTCAGTGAGTAAGGAATAAGGGGAGCATTGTAGGATGAAAGTGGAGGGCGAGGAGCTCAGCCGAGGTGAAAAGAGTGATTTCACATGGTTTGGGCATCTGACCAGAAACACCTCCTAGGTGAGGTGAGGTGCTTTGGGCATATCCACCTGGGAGAAGTCCACGGGGCAGGTCCAGGAGGTGCTGGAGAGAACACACTGAGGGTATTCTGTCAGCCCTAAAGGGCTTATTTGAGCGATCTGTACTCTCACACCAAAATCTGAAAGGTCTTCAAATTAGACCCGAGTTTTCCCAGCTCAACCAGTTAGGAGCTCCATTTAGCCTCGGGGTGTTTTGTGAAAGCTACCAGAGGCCTGCATTTTTGATAGCTACATAACAAGTTTGCAACATTGCTTGTATCAAATCATCCTAAACTAAACATGCAGAAGCATTTAGTAAAGAAGAAGTGTGAGTATGAACTGACCGGCGCCCAAAGCACCGCCTGAGCAGACTGGACAATGAGCCGGGATCTGAGGGGATGAAGTCTGGAGCACATCTTTAATTCAAGCCATTAATGAGGTGCAGCAGCTCTTTTTTTTTTTTTTGACAGACAGGACGTCTTCATCAGAGTCAGACGAGCCAGTGGTGGCAAAGACTTTTAATTAGCCTGAGCCTGTTTAATAGCTACATCTCCACAGAGCAGTACCCGTCCTGGTGGTCATAAATATCTACAAGTATTTGTATCACACATCACATCTTGGATTGGATCATTTTAGAGGTTTGAAAAGTTTAGTTTAGGATTAAGCATCTGCTGATTTATATTACACCTGGAAAAACTGCAGGAACTTTTTATGCTTTGATCCTAAATTTATTCCTGATTAATAACATCTAAACATCCATGCACAGATCACACACATCTGATCTCAAGCCAAAGTTCTACTCTACGTTTTTTGCTGCTCACCTTAAACTTGTTGCCGACGCTGATGAAGCTGAGTTTTCCGGCCTTCTGCTTCACGTCTTTGCTGTTGTTGGAGTTCTCGAACAGCTCGCGGACGAAGCGATCCTTGGACTCACTGATGAGACACTCCAGAGACATGTGCAGGGCGTCGTTGTTCTTCTCCACAAACTTGGTCTGAAGGAGAAACATTTCAGCGTTAACGGTGCGCTCGGTTCGAGTCTCTTCTTTTTGTTCCCATTTCTGATACGCCTGCTTAACCGCAGAAGGAAAAATCTCTACACGATTTTATGACTTGAATCTCACCGCAGCTACGCTCGGTATGTTTTTAACACTCTCATCTCAATGACAGCACGCTTTCATGTTAAAAGTTTAGTTTTCTGGAGTCGAGTGAACAGAAAAAAGAAATTATTCATTTTGAAGATGCTGCAGTGTGTTCTGGTGACGCACCGTCTCGTAGCACACGGCTCCTGCAAAGTGCCTGATGATAAATCCTTCATCGTCCCTCACGTTCCTGTGGACGGTCAGCTTAGACTTCCTGGGTACCTGCAGGACACACACACATGCACCTGATCACGGTTGGAAACACACACACACACACACACACACACACTAAAACTCTGCAGACTCAGCAGAGTTCATGCATGCTTCCCATTTACGATGGAAAACTAATTCCCAGTCCTGCCAATCACACGCTGCTGGGAAGATTAAGATTTGATGCCAGTAATTTAACCGTCAGTGAGACCACGTCACTCTGAGGCTCCATGTCACTCCACTGAAACTCAAAACTTCAAGTCATATCAAAAGTTCCCATTTTTTGTGTTTATCAATATCATCAATATTATCCATATTATCAATAAAAGCTTTAAAATTAAGGAGCCATGGTAGAAGGTGAAGCTCCTTGTTGATAAGTTATTGTTTAATACTGCAGATAAATGCAGTTGGTGATATCAGCTGTTCTGCTCTGCAGCATCACTGAACCGTGCGTGCAGGCACAGCTAACAGATTTTCACCTGCTGCAGGTCCTCAGACCCAGGCGGAAGGTCTAAACATTTACTCATCCAAACATGTCAATGTGAGAACGAGCAGCTAGTCTTTGTCTTATAAAGTTTTTTTGGCTGCTATTTGGACAGAAGCAACAATTTCAGGAGTCAGTTTGGGGACAGCCATTTTCACATTTACATATAAAGAATTAATTGTTGGGACACAAAATGAGGTGAACCACTTGGGATTTCTATTAATTTTATCAGTTTTTTTTAGCAGCTGGTACATTTACAAAGCTGAAAATGAAACTAGAACTTCCTTTGCCGAGAGATAGAGGGAGGAAAAAAAGCACTTTTTCAGCTCTGCATGTAATCTGTAGTCTCTCAGGTTTAATATCAGCCCACCCTGAATGCTGCCCAAGAGGCCAAAACAGGGAAAATGAGGTCTACATAGGACTTGCAGCAGATTATTTGGAGGAATGGGGTAAAACAAGGAGACTCAGACAAACATGTCAGCATATAAATCAGCTCCTCTCATAAGTTTTCTTCTGAGTCTAAAGATTAAGCTGAAATGATTCAGAGAGAATCTCCTGAGTATATCAAACATTCCCTGAGTCCCATAAAAGCCTCGCGGTAAAAGTGGCACGCTTCCCTGACTTTCCTTCCTTTGTGTGGTCACTTACAGTCAGGCGGAAGTGGTTCTTGTGTTTGTTGTGAACGGTGTCGGTAAAGTGCTGGTCGCTGGGTTGAGGTAGACGGTTCTCTTCGTCCAGGATGTCCAGGATGCCGACCACCTTCGCCTCCACCAGGTCTGCGGGGAAAACCGTGACAAGCATGAGAAAAATAAATGCTGCGCGTCCTCTTAATGAAGCTGCGGCGGATCACCCCGAGGCTGACGGGCTACGCGACCGATTGAATCACGGAGGGTGCGATGTAGGCGATTACAAATTCAAATTAAAGTTTAATCGAATGGGAAGAGCCGTGGAGATTGTAACAGTTTCTCCTTGACCTGATCTGACTTGAAAGGTGATGGGGACCTAATTTACCAAATCATAATTATTATTATTATCATTGCATTAGTGCAGTTTAGTTCTCTCGGATGGTGCAGAAGTGATTTTCATTTTATTAGTTTAACATCAAATCCTCCTCACTATTAAAAGTCATCGACCCATTTTAAAGAGAAGAGCCGCGGCTCAATTTAAGGACGTAATGAGCTTCAAGCTCCTGATGACGGAGACTGGGACACCCAAGGACTCACTGCTTACTTCCTGTTTTGTGCTGTGCACCAACTTTTGCTCCTTTCTCCTAAAGTATCAAAATCTAACGTGATGGAAGCTTGATGCATTTTTATTTCTGCAAGGTCCTGACATGGAAATGTTAAGTAAAAACCAGTTTCTCTGCATATTTAAGTAAAAAACAGTTGTCAGTATAAAAACAAATGATGAAGTCTCGTCGTTGGCGAAGCCCTCAGTGTGACTTTGAGAGATCAAAGCTGTGAGTTTTGCAAAGACGGATTCTTTTTTTGAACCATCCTGGGTTGTGAGCATATCTGATCACACCAGGAGAGACGTGAATGGTTATTTAAACAATCAGAGGTAGCATAAAGATAAATGGAAGCTTCCCGTTACTATACAGTATATTACACAGCTGAACCTGGTGTTGTGGTATTGTTTTATTTCTGTGTACTGAGCTTAAAGTGGACGTTTTCTTATTGTTCTGGTTCCAATGTGAGGTGTTCATATTAAAAGTGGGCAAAGTTTCAAATAAAGAGATCACCAAAGCTCAGTTTCAAAGAATCTTTTCTATTCTTGTATCTGTATGATGTCAGAGTGGGTCATGTCAGGCACAGAAGCCCCCCCACCCCACCCCACTAGTTGTTCACACTGAGGGGCAGCCTATCAGCTTAAAGAGAGCCTACTCTGCTCACTTAAAGATGACAAGCTGTCAAGTTCAAGAGTGGACTTCAACACTCAGCTCTCTTCTTTAGGGTGTGAAAAATGAATTTAAGTAATCCACCTGAAGAATATCAATCTTTGTAAGGACATCTGTGAAGGTTCTCGGTCATCCTGGTCATGGTCGTCTCAGGTGCTTGATCTGAAGGCAGCTGTTCTTGAAGATGTTTCATCGCTAATCCAAGAGACTTATGGAGGTCCCAGGTATGTAAGGAGGTGGTCCTTAGAGTTTTTACGGCTCTCTATCATCACGTGAACTGTTGGGGTCACGTGATGGCTCATGGTGTGAGCAGGGGTTGAATCTCTTGTGATGGGTTCTCAAGACTGTATTATAGGAGGCTGACAGGTGGTGTCATAGGCCACCACTTTTGTTCAGTGATGGACACAGATGGATTCCTTTACTCAAGAAGCTGAAATGTCTACAAGAACCTAAAAAACAACTATTTAGGAAGCTCATTTTTAACTTTTAACAGCTCCTCTAGTTGAGACAAAGAAAAAAAAGAAGCTGGAGAAAGCAGCTTCCCTTTAAATGTTCTGAATTTGCTACAGATCCTACTTTCAAAATGTTATTTTAAAGATTATTTTAACAGAAAGAAGAAAATAAAGGAAGAAGGTGAGGTCTGCAGTGACCTGACAACATGCCTGTGAAGGAAAAGCTGTCAGCGCTGAACAAACAGCCAGCAAACTGACAGAAAACTGAGGCGCAGGGGAGGAAGTTTACGTGGGATGACTGACTGATTCAGAGGATGACGTGGGGGATTGTTTAGAAGATATGATTACCTACCTACGTGAGCTTTAGCAGTCTTTTTCAGTAATGTTTCCTGACAGGAACTGACATGCTGCACAGTAGAGGCTCTTTGATAGAGACTCCTACTCACAAACTATTCAGCAAATGAAGGTCAGCGGAGCTCCGAGCAGCAAAAACCTCCGGAGGCATCCCGTCATCTGCCCCTCCATTGCTCAATCCGTCCACCTTCTCTCCATCACAGGAGACAACCAGCAACAAACGAAAGGGCACACGGCTGCACGAGTTAATAAAACCTGAATGAAGTGAAAGTAACGCTTCGAACAAACTTCTGTGACGTTAAAGAACTTTTTAATAGTTCCCACTCCTCTTCCTCCTGTTTGTTTCCATCTCCGCCTTGTTCTGTGTGCAGTCACGTGGCCGCTGCTTGTACAAATGTAATTTTCTGCTACATCAACTGTGATTTTTACATCCTCTGAACAAAGAGGAGCTTCTCCTTTTATAACACACAACGGGAATCCAAACCAGCAAACAAACAACCGCGTTTCGGTAATCTACGAGCCAGCGAGCACAGCCAGCCTCCCGCCTCCCTGCAGCTCGCTCTGCTGTAGTTAAACATCTCATACTGAAAGCACAGAAAGCATCATTAACCTCCTTCCCCTTAGATTGCTGCGTCACATCAGTCTCCCTCCATGTTTATGAACTATTAAGGCACATTTCAGTCAGGACAGGAGCTCGCAGGCTCGGGGGCTTCGTCGTTCGTCCTCTTTGCGGTCTGTGAAGCTGCGCCGAGGCTCAGAGGTCAAAGTGAAGAGAGGCAGCTCTCCTAAAGCTGAGGGTGATAATGAGCAGCTTTTACAGGACACTCTTACATATGGGGCCGACATATAAATACAAAACCAAGGAACCTGGAAACTGGTAGAATAGAAAGTTTGTTTGTTTTTTACTTAAAATTAAGTGAAGCTCTTTTTCTTTTCTATACAATAAAAATAAATTGAGGCCTAGCTCTCCTTTAATACGGCACACTGCAAATAAACAAGGAGAACGTTTCATTTTTAGGCGACACCTTAGTGTTTGAACTACAGCCGTCTTCAGTCTGATGTACCCAGTAAACATCAACACATCCCCATAGACTGTATAATAACGACGGGCACAGCCATCTTTGAAGCAGTGCTACTTTTGCATGGCAGTTAGCTGACCTCCCTCAATTAATCAGAACCTAATTAGTTCTGATTGGATCTCGTCTCCCCGAAAGGTTTTCATCTCATTTTTATTCATTGACAGAAGTTTCAGTATGTCATGGTTTTTGTCCTCGTGCATTAGATTTTATTTAGCTATTGTGTTTTTGCCTGAAAGAAATTATTGTTGATGAAACCGATGATGAAAACCAATGAAATGAACACTGTCTGGAAGTCAGCTATTTATTTTGGACTGCAGATTCTGAACTCTAAGGATTTTAGGCAATGACGTGTTGGCTCCTGAAGTGACCACATTTAAATCAGAGGGCGGAGTGAGAGGTTAGCGAGCGGCATTCATAAATTGTATTGGACGCAGCACACAAAGATTCCCCCAATATCCACAGAGACTGTAAACATGCTTATTTCAGCCTTATATAGTTGGACATTTCAACATTAGAGTCTAATGGGGATTCATTCACTTCAGCCTCGAGGTTGCTTCTCGCAAGAAAGTGCTGCACAAAGTGTTAAAAACTCAGCCAGCATTCTGTCTCAGAGCACTTACTCTCAGGAAGAGATTTTAACAGGTTTATTACTCTTTATTTGTGTGAGAATGAAATTTTATAGTAACAGCTCGAGAGGCGAAAAAAGCTGGATGAGTTTGTGTTTCTTTAGGAATATTAAAAAAATATAGCTCTAAATATTAATATAATAAACCACACAAAAGATGAGATGTAGCACTGATCAGAGGATCAGAAGGAAATCTTTCTTTGTGAACTAAAGCACCAAACTCTCCACATTAACGCAAAAACCTTTGTGTGAAAGCCGCAGGCGGGATTTTTAAAGACGCATTACTCTGCGTGTGTTGAAGATTTAGTATCAAACCAGAGGGATTTACTTCCTCATCAGCTCTTTAAACTCTTGCACTGGTTGTTCCAGAGCAGAAACGGGGGGAAGCTGATCAAATCCCCTCCACACATTCATGCACCATCCGGATATTTAAAGAGGAATTTGAACTGCTTTTTGCACCTTTGATCGGTATCTGAGGTGCACAGTTGGAGTAGGGAATTGTAAAGTTAGCACCCTGTTCACATTATGCTCTATGCACTAATAAAAGGAGTGGTGTAAAAGAGAACAAATATCAAACCCCTCTGCAGAGAATTTCATCGGCACAGAGGAGTGACTGCAGCTGCTATGAATGCACAATCACGCAGGCTGAGCGAGGAGTGGCGTCTTCATACCTATGCAGTCCTGATTGTCGACGTAGTGAACCTCGTTGACTCCCAGCCCCTCCCGCTGGTACAGCTCTTGCTCCTGGAATGCAACAGAGAAATTTCTAATGAGAAATCATAACGGTATTCACGGCATGCCCGGCATTCGTCTAATGAGGACGGGGACGGCTCGAAGGTTCTGCCTGGAGGGCATTCAAGCTCTCTAACAAGTGGCGCTTAGGCCGGGCTTTCTGCTATTAGACTTTCGTGCAAAAATGAGCATCTAAAGGTGATGGGGCCTTTCATGCTGCAGACAGATGTTTGGGCAAACGAGGAGTTTTAAAGGTAAGAAACAGACAGCCGCTGTTAGAAGACAATCGAGGGAAAGTCAAACACAATCCAGTGTTTAATGTGGCCCTTCTCTGAGGTCTGCGGTTTACAGACAGAGCAGATGATTCAATTACGGCACTGATCCAAAACTCTGGATTCTGCGAGTGAACTATGATTACACAACAGTCTGAGAGAGGGACCTCAGGGTCATCAACTAAACAGCATTTCTTTTGCTGGAAACAGCTCCCGACGACAATAAACCCATTAAGGAGGCTGTGGCTTTCCAAGGTCAGCAAACGCTGTGTGTTGGCGGAGGTCTGAGCGCTTGAGTTCCTTCTCCTTTATTATAAGAAGACCTTCAAAGAGAGCGTCGTTATTTTCCCAAACAGAAACGCAGCGTTTCACAGATTTGGACGCCGTCAGTCTCCGTGCCACCTGTTGCTAATGATTGTTTGGGTGCTGATGGAGGTGGCAAGTGAAGAGTTTCATCTGAACTTGAGAGGATGTCAAGTTAAAGAAAAGAAACAACTTCTGTTCCAAGAAGAAGTTTACTGAAATCAGCAGGAAACTTCCCACCTTTCAAGTCTGAGCTTTGTTAGTAGCGCAGACAACACACCGGTCTGCTGTGGCGAGACGAGCCTAAAGGCCGGTCCTTTACGAAGTGTGTTCACAAAAGTTCAGGACTTTTCTCGATGACTCAAAAATGACAATCAACTTTAAGGATCTCCCAACTTTCAAGGAGAGCTGTCAAAGCTGTCATAGCGGCCGTGCTGATAATGGGCCAGAAAAACCATCAAAAGATGGTCTTAAACGTTGACCACCAGTCCTCTTCAGCAGATCGTCTTCCCTTAAATGTCCTTCACTTCCTGTGGAGTCTAAAGAGCGCCATTTAGACATTGGACGAGGTCCTGAACGCTCTGCAGTGGAACAGGTACAAAGGGAAATAAAAGGACACAGAAAACGGTCCAGCGATGCACAAGAAGATGATCCTGAAGGGATCATCAGCCAGATTTATATCTTAGTAAGGTTTCTCACTTTTACAGATTTTTATTTCTGAAGCTTAGAAAAAGCAACAGATATACTTTTCCACCTTAAATGCGAGTCTAGCTCACATTTAAGGTGTTAACATCTCTACGCTGAGAGAACAGTGGAGGTAAAAGTACGGCCATGTGTTCTGCCTGTGCACACTCACACAGATCCTTTGGAGTATTTGAGAAGTGCAAAAGTGTCGGAGGTAAACTCCTGCAGGATGCTACATGCTTCAGAAAAGCTTCAGAGAACGCTCCAACGGGAGTCTCTCCAGAGATCATGTGAGGATCTGATGCAAACAGTGTGAAAGGCTCAGCCATGGAGCCAGGTTGAGGGTATTTGGGCATCTGTCTGCTTAAAGTGCAAATAAAAGGTAGAACTTAGTTGAACGGATGGAAAAGTTTTCTGACATAAACAGCAATAAACCTGAAGCACACTTTCATATTAAAATAAAACCTATTATAGTAAAATTCATGTTTTGCAGAGAAAGTCATGAAAATTTAAACTTTATGTTCAGACGTTTGGAAAATGAAAACTGCAATTTGAAAATGTGACATCTAGTCTCTGAAAAGAATTGCCTGCAACAAGAAAAACACTTAAAGTTTAAATGGAGAGTCCTCCACAGACGTCTGCTTTGATTTGACGGTGTTCACTGATGGAGGTGAGATGGTGCAGGGTTTTACTTTCAAACAGCTCTCACCTCTTTCAGGATGCGCTCGTTGAAGAACTGCTGCAGCTTCTCGTTACAGTAGTTGATGCAGAATTGCTCAAAGCTGTTGTGCTCAAAGTACTCTGCAAATATATTAGTTACACAATGTGTGTCAGAGCAAAGTGGACTATTACAGGATCATTTCTGAGATGATGTGAGCTTTCAAAATGTGCATTACTCCTTTTTTGCCCCCTTAGAAAAAACAAGTTATCAAACCAACCAACAGTTTTTTTCTCTCCTTAAAACCATCAAACAGAAACATTTCTCTTAGTTTTAAAGACACGTTCTCTATAAAAACCTTGAAATTCTGATGTTTTGTTGTTGTTATTATTGTGATACTGACCAAAGCCAGCGATGTCCAGGACGCCGATGAAGTTGGCGGAGGAGTCGAAGGGGAAGCACTGGTTGACTCTGGTCACCACGTGGTCAAACAGACGGCTGTACACGGCCTTTGCCAAGGCGTCCCGGGCATTGTTGGCCTGCTCGACTTTGAGCGGCACTCTGGAGAAAACACAAAGATATTAGGTTTAAATAAATCAGAGATTTAAGGTTTTATTTTCACTTACAGATGGTCAAATAGGGAGAAAGTGTAAAAGCTAAACCATGTGCTCAGGCTTCCACTTTCAAAAGCAAACCCAATGCTGCAAAGCTGGCTGGTTTTCACTTTTCCAAAGTTATTCTTGTTCCACAGAAAGATCCCAGCAGGGACTGTCGGACACAGCAACCTCTTCTCTCTCCCAGGTCATCATATAATGCTCGGGCAGCTATAAATGCTCGATACCCAGTGCTGCTGGCTTTAACCTCCCCTTTTACTGGTTTTCTGCCTCAGGCTCCAGGATTTAAAAACACTGAGCTTACAGCCCAAAACAACAAATCTGCCACGTCTAGATAAAGCGTAAAGTCTGCTTACACACCTGCAGATAAATGCTGGGTTTAAATGAACCGGGCTAGCGGGACCTTCCAAGCAGGTAATTGTGTTATTGACAGCTGCAAAGAAAGAGGGATTGGGCGGGAAGCAGTGGCCATAAAATGGCGACAGAAACCATAACTGGCAGCGAGCTCTGTGGAGGTACATTGTAATTGCTTCAGACTGAGTGCAGACAAAAGGAGTGACCTGACGGCAGAGGCTGGACAAAATATACAGCATTAATCTGCTGCTGGGCCCGAGTTTGTGAGCCGGCTTTACTTCTGGACTTTACTTCAGCACGACTGCAGTGCACTCAAGGACACGCTGGGAAATAACTCCACACGAGTGGCACTCAGACGACCAAAGCTCCCAATAACGACTTCCAAAGTCCTCCTCCCTCCCTCAGCGACAAATTATCTCCTCTGCACATACCTCTATAAGCCACACATGATATCAGGGGAGTTGTGATCCCTGCAGGTGGCTCGGTTGGTATTTTTCTAATATATTATGCTGCAGGACGACCTCCTGAGCCAAGGGCAGACCTAATAAAGCTGCAATTTCCAGTCTATTTGCATACATAAAAACATACATTGAACCGCTACACATTTAGATTTTAGGCATCATGAATTTATTCTGCAGCACGTGCATAAACATACATCTTTGCTCATATAGATTTCTCTTACCGATTAAAGCAGTTATTTTCACCAACTGAGATTAACTTCAGCTACGTTCTCACACTTATAATTCATTAAAACTTTATTGTTGTTATTATTTATAATAAATTACTGCTTTAAGGGAGTGGTAGGCACTACCGTCTATATAAACAGGAGCTGCAGCTTCTCTCTGGAGTCATTTTAAAAGTGATGTAGCCCATTAAGAGGAGCCGTTTGCTCAGTCATTACCATTTCAGTTAGAACAAGGAGTCCTGCAGCAGATGGTCAGACCGCCCCCACAGAGATCGATCAGCTATAGACGGTTACCCAAGATGGTTCAAACCACCAATCTGCTAAGTTTCTTATAATTTAATGGTACAGAAGACGTCCTTATTTTAAAGCTTTTCCCTCTTTACTGCGCTTTGAGTAAAAAGCAGATGTTTTTTGTTTTGAAGCCACATCTCAGGTGTCCTTTGGAGGCGTCAGGTTAATAAAACAAGACAAACATTACGAACTCTGCGATTTTTAACCTCGGTGTTGTGAAGCAGTGTATTTTAACCCAAACTGTGACCGTTTTCTTAACCCTAACCACACAGTTTACCAGGGAGTGGAAGTGAAAGTAAACACGGATCCATTCTGGGGCCTTTATCGTTTCTGTTATATCTGCTCCCTCTTCACCACACTTTGAGCACTTCTAAGGACATTTCTGTTCACCGCTATGCAGACGACATTCAGTTATATATCTCTAGCTCTAACTATCTCTAACTTTTTCCAATTTAATGAAGAGAAAACGGTCCTTGTTTGTGCCCCTTGCTATATTTACTAAAACGTCTATCAGGAAAGTGACTCAGCTTTCACTTTAGATAATCACATTAAATCTCTGGTTTGCTTTTTCTTTTTTTACTTATGTATTGCATGTATAGAAATTGTTATTCATGCCTTTATTTCATCCGGTCAGGATTATTCTAATTCCTTTTTCACTTTTCTCACCCTTTTCAGAACAACCTAAGCTGGCTCTGTGCTGCAGATACAAGATTAAAAAAAAAACAGAAGCTCCTGTGACTCAAAATTAAGAATCGGAAAGATAAAAATGATATGCTTTCCATTATATCTGACAGCTTAGCCCTCACAGAGTTAAAACGCTTTTAACAAGTGAGGTTCAAAATTAAATGTAAATATAACCCGAGTTGCACTTCAGAGTGTAACGCAAAGTGTTTTAGCACTTAGCCAAAGTTACAACCACAGAGGGGACCTTAAAATCGGACTCGTCGCCTATAACCCGTCCTGGAGCTCCTCTCCTTCACCCCTGCCCTCTCTCCACTACCTTGCCATGTTTAATTCATGGCGCCGGGGCAGAGGTTCTAATACTGCAGAGAGCCCTGCTCATTTCAAAACCAAGAGGTCTAAATGCCAGGGCAGCATAATGTCAGAACACTAATCGTACAAGGAGCCTAATATGTATTCCCTGTGAGCCTCGGTGCTGAGAATGTGTTTCTTCCTCTTCTCTCTCGGTGTAATTACTGATGTCGCCTTGTGTAGAAACTGTGCTCTGAAGACGCCTGCTGGCCTGCAGCTGCTCCTCGGCCCCGTCCTCAAAGACACCACACGGGCAAGAAGACTGCTTTTAAATCAGACTTCTGAGCCAAAAAAAGCAGCGCTCACATATAAGAGGGCACTACACCGCCACTCATTTAGACACACTCACACCGAGCATCCACCAGCTAAACTGGAAAACCCAGTTTTTCCTCAGTTTTACTGCCCCTCAGGCACACTGACATACAAATCAGAACTTTTCTGACAGTCATAACCACAACTTTTATGACACCCAAAGAAAAAGACTCGTTCTTAGCATGATTTACAACACAGCACTGAATGCCCATCGCAGCAGGTGGCTAGCTTGTTTGCATTTATATACTTATGTGCAGACGGGGCTCTCACAGCTGTCGAGTACATATACGAGTGTCATTTGCATTCATCATACAGGTGCGATGGATGGAGGGAAAGATTGCATATTTTGCTTGTAAGAAGTCCACTTTGGGCGAGTGGATAAACACGTTTTCTTGTCTGAAAATAAGTTTTAATTAACAGACACCACATGGGTAAAGCTTAGGTTTGGGCACAATTTACACAAGCACAGATTTAAGATGTAAGACTTTAAGATTGAAGTTTTACTTTAAGTTTGGCTTTAGCAACAACAAAAAATGATATACTGGCAGAGGAATCAACCACAAAGGTCCAACGAGGTACATGATGACATCTGGGAATAGTACGAACCAAACTTTCTGGTAGAGAATGATCAAGAGTACTGGGAGACATTTACATGTGCAGGATCTTCTGTGAGGTCACTGAACAAGCCTCCAACAGCCATTAACTGTTGACCTCAGCCGGCACGAGCGCTCAGATTGGCATCTTCCATTTTCTCTTTGCCCTCCCACTCATTACCCCTCCAATCACGCACTCTGTTTGAAATTACACTCACATTAAAGGCTCCCTGTAAAGCTTCAGGTGTCGTACGACTCTGCCCGCCTGGGTTTCAGTTCTTTCCGCCGCCCGTCGCTCTTTTACCACCGCTTACTTTATCTGATGCTCAGTCCATTGTCTGTCTCTTTCATGCCCCCCGACTCGATTTTCTCTCCACTTTTACTTTGTCACATAAAAACACTTGATTCCTCTTCAATTTAAAGTAACTCCATTTTCCTGGTTTCTGTTTTTTCATTTCGCCTCACTCATTATTTCCACCGAATTAAAAAAAATGGACCCTTTATGACTGCAGCACTCCAGAGTGACAAAATTAAGTGGTTTCTGATCTGACACGAGATTCACATTCCCACTGTGCCATCACTTCAGCAGGTTTATGCTTGGGCTATTCCGGGCTATGAAAACCAAGTTGTTAACACAATATTTACATTCAGTTATGGAGCAACATGATCTTTGATTTCAAAGCTGAGATCTACCCAGTTTTTCTTTTTGCTCTCTACCAACTCCTGTTGTAATTTAACTCTTTAGCTGTGAAATACTCCATTTTGCTCACAAATAATCAATTAGTCATTACAATATAAAAAGAAAACAAACAATCTTTTATAGAACTGCAATGGACTGGCGACCTGTTCAGGGTCTAGTCCATTTATCCATCCATGTGCTGTTCTCCCTACAACAAGAAAAACTGAAGATGGATGACACCAACGCCATCACCAATATCAGGCGTTGCGCTCTTAATACATGCGTGGCGAGATTCGACAATAGCATACAAACAAAGGAAGGCTACGGCTGTCCCAAAGTCTGGATGCTAGAACATCACTATCTGCCCCAGTGATCCACACTGATGTCCTGGTGAGCAGTCTGAGGTGGAAGAGAATAGGTCCCAACAACTACCAAATGCTGTTTTTTCTGCCCATTCCCACCTTCTGATTGAGTCAGTCAGCTGTTTGGCACATGGCAGGGAGTGTTTTCAGAGGTTATTCACAGAAAAATATCGCTTTCTGTTTCACAAAATGTTCTATAACCTATGTATGTATTATTGTAGGGTCTACCTTACAATATAAAGCGCCTTGAGGCGACTGTTGTTGTGATTTGGTGCTGTAGAAATGAAATTGAATTCAATTCAATTGAATTGTTATGCAAGCAATGAGAACAAACCAAGGCACTACAGCTTTAGTTAAACAGCAACGAACATTTCACCATGCATCAGCTGGTATCCTCACTACTGGAAGCCACTTTGCAACCCGCCTCCACCCATGTTGGTCGTCACTGACCTGTACTCTGCTTTGTACTGTTAGCATACTTGTTATTAATCTCCGGCTCTTTTCCACAGCATGTCTTTTATCCTGTCTTCCTTCTCTCACCCCAAACGGTCACAGCAGATGGCCGCCCCTCCCTGAGCCTGGTTCTGCCAGAGGTTTCTCCTGTTAAAAGGGAGTTTTTCCTTCCCACTGTCGCCAAAGTGCTTGCTCATAGGGGGTCATATGATTGTTGGGTTTTTCTCTGTATCTATTATTGTAGGGTCTACCTTACAATATAAAGCACCGTGAGGTGACTGTTGTTCTGATTTGGCGCTGTATAAATAAAACTGAATTGAATTGAAATTGAAAAGACAGAATTACTGCAGGTAGAAATCTTCTCTCGACTAACATGGTTCTGACTGAACTGCTTTAGAAATGTTTTGGAGAGATGAGCCTCGACATATAAAGCTCCCACAATTATCAGCTTCTGTATTCAAACAAACACGAGGAGACGGAGAACGGTCTGCAGAGAAAAAAAAACACTGTTCACACAGAAAAAAGGATCTTTTCATAGTGCCAATGTTATTCATAAAAAACCCTTTTTATCGATGGAAATTCTCAGAATCGCCAATGGTGAGGTTACTGTCACCCACTATTATAGAAGGACACGCTGCACATTAAGCATGTGAGTAAATATGAAAACTTTAAGACTATGTAATCAGTTTAAGTATTGCTCTACAGAAGGGCAGCGAGCAGCAACCGGATTAGAAAGGAAAAGCAGTGCATCATTGAGTTTCTGGTTAATAAAAGCAAACCGGCTCCATGAAAACCACCAGCTCAGGCACCGCTGCAACAAGTTGGCCAATGATTGCGCTTGTGTGTGCGTGAATGTGACTGTCTGTTTTGATGGCCGTCATATGCCGATTTAGACGACACACTGCATGGTTTTATCTGCCGTACATCAGCATTAAATTGATCAGATTGCTCTTTATTTATAACTGCCGCAGCAATTCCAAGCATGCAAGCCCACAGATTCTCCACGAGTCTAAGCTGCCATTAAACGTTCACTTCCAGGGACGCAGCCACGAAACAACAGCACAAGTGCACGCAAGTCTTTTGTTACAGAGTGCCTGAGTACAAACTGTGCAACCTTGTACGCATTTGGCTGCCACAGAGGAATATAAATTATGCTGTTAACGAGACTGAAACGTCTTCTGACTTCTTCACGGCCGAAACAGAGCGAGTCTCATTCAGCCTTAAAAGCATCAAAGGTTCCCGACAGCGCTGGTGGCGCGATGAGTCAGTTTGTTGACTTGTAATTAGGCGGCTCCTGTCAGAGAACCTCTACGAGTTCATTATGCATCCAGCGTGCCATTTGTTTGAATCGCTCTGAACTGCATCTTCATGCAATTATATTCTTTCAGCCAGAGTCATGGTGACCTGACATTGACTGTTTGACTGAGCAACGAGACGCCTTCCAGAAAGTTTCTGAGTAGTTTGTGTGTGTGTGTTTACGAGTGTGAGATCAGCAGCAGGTGAAAAGCTGTTCAATTGCAGACGTTAAAGGACTAAAAACTCTATGACCATGTTAATCTGTTATTTCTGCAAAGAACATGGTTTGTACTTATGGCAGCAGTGAGGGCGTGGGACATGCAAGAAAGAAGGTGCTTTTTAAATGAATAGACGACATTATTATTCACTTTGTGATGCAAGAATCAATCCCCCCTCTGGTGTAGCCTCTGAGTAAACTCTAAATACAAACTTGGACTGCAGAGTGTAGCATCTGATCTGCTCTGGAGCCTCAGCACGCTCAGAGTAAGGACAAAGGTTTCCACCTGCTGCAGGTTCTGGTTGGAGCGGCACTCCAGCTCAGACCAGAACAAACACCAGTCCAAGGTGGAGCTCAAAGTCTGTCCAAATGTGAATGACATCAACGATCAATCTCCTACATCATCTGATCATGGCGACGATGCTAAAAGTCATTAAGCGACAGCAGTGAGAGCAAACGACCTCGTTAGGGTTTATGTAACAGACAACCTGACCTAACAACTCCTGGCTGATTTTGGGCTCTTGCAGCAGATGGCCGTCCCTCCCTGATCCTGCTGGAGGTTTCTTCCTCTTAAAAGGGAGTTATTCCTTCCCACTCTTTTCTTTGTATTACTGGAGGATGTTGCTGTTGCTATTCTGCATTTTATGAACTGAACTGAACTGAACTGAACTGGATTTTTAAAGAGTTTAAAACTGTTGATGTCACTTTAGTTGCTCAGCGCTATTCGAAAGGGTGAGAATGGTGATCATAAACGAGCCTTTGAAACCAGGCGAACTCTAGTTTGCCTGCAGACAGGACAACTTTAACACTCTCAGTCTATTCATGCATGCCACAGTGGTTGAAAACCCCAGTTTTTCCAAGACTTCATCCCAGAGAAACAAATGAATGTCGACACAGTCAAATATTCTGCTCAACGTTAGGGGCTAGAAGTCGATTTACACAATGTTCCTGGATTGCTGGATTGTAGGTATAGACTCGAAGACAACAGCCGGTTACTTGCTTCAGTTTGAATCCCCATCATATTTGTTTTCTCAGTAATTTGTAGTTATTGTCGATGATGTCATTACTGCACTGCACAAGACTGCTCCACTGTAATCACAGCATGGGACTGTGAGGATTAAAGTGCTTGTAGAGGAGATGTCTTTAAAACTCTGGCTTTTCTCATCGCGCTTGAAGAGTCATCTTTACTTGGAGCGACCTCCAAGGGCCTCAGAAACAAAGCAGGAGGTGCTGATGTGCACTGATAGTATACACAGCACGTATGAGGCTCTGCAGTGCATCTTCTACATGTGGGAAACGTGTCAGCGGAAGGAAAAAAGAAAAAGCAGTAATGTGGTTTCCTCAGGGTCACGTCTGTGCTGCTGCTGTCCTTTAGCTTAGCTCAGAAATAAGAAAGGATGGAGCGCTTCTTTGTCCGCTCTGATGATCTCATGTTGTTTATTGTGCTCCAACTTTAAACCAGTTAAACCCCCGCGGAGGGTTCACATCACCGCGGTGTGTGCTGCTCTGCATTGCCTCGATCCTCCGCTTTGCAAAGACAAACACCTGGACACCGTCACAGGTCCACGAACCTTGTTTAAGGCACAGCAGCCGAAGTCGAAGCATTAAAGAATTTAATTTTCAGAGTTTGAACTCTGGCTGAACTCGGCTTTATCTGGTTATCTTTGTCACTTTGCTAAAAAGCCATAGAGACATGACTGTAAAACGACTAAATTTACTGTGAGATCTCAGCTTTTGTCCATAACACTGAAAAAGGGTCAATTATGCAGTTGCTGAAATAACAGTTTTTAAAATCAAAAGCTGAAGTTAGAAGCATTTTGCAGGAAATATTCCAGTAAATGTGAGCAGGAAAGTGCACTTACTTGTCTTCACCCTGAACTGGAATATGTGAAAAATGTCTACAGTGCAGAAAGTGAGTATTATGGTGAACATGAAAGGCTCATTTTCAGTCTGCAGAAATAAAAATAATGAAATCCAAATGATTGACCGGGCTGTTAGTTCAATTATCTTAATGATTGTTTTCTTTCTTTAATTTGCTTTGAGGAGTGTGTCTGCATGCACATGATGAAAGCTTGAAGAAATCAGGTCACACAGGAAGCAGCAGCAGCACACACACACACACACACACACACACACACACACACACACACACACACACACACACACACACACTCCCATGTAAACACACCGAAATGTCTCTCCTGAAATTAGACAAATAAAGAACTAAAAGAGAAATATCTGATTTTAATTCAGACTCTCTGAATCCCATGTGCCTCCCACGCCTCTCCTCTCTTTATTCCCCCACTCTTTCGGACGGTCTCTCGCCCTCACACACGCTGCCGTCTGCACTTCCTCCTTCATGAACCACACGCACAAATAGCCGGCTGACGTGATGCATTCAGCTGGCGGCAGTCCAGCCGGCTGCCTCGCCGGAGTTCACCCGCTTTATCCGCTTTTTGCCAACAGCGAAATTACAGCAATAATGTGTGAAATTTTCATATAAATGAGCAACATACAGAGCCGACCGTGTCGCCGCAACGCTGCGACACCATTTTCAGAACGCCTTCAGAGCTCTGAATAGTTACAGCCACTATGTGGGAGAAACACAAAGTTAAAGTCTGAGTTTGAGACTTTTTGTCTGTTTGGATTAAAAAAAAAAAAAAAAAAAAAAAAAAAAAAAAAGGATGTAAGTAAACAGCGACAGGTAAAGCCATCGATCTGTGCAGAACTCCCAGTCCTCGCTCTACCCCAGGCCTCCTCCTCTTCCTCCTCCTCCAAACAATATCTCCTAATAAGGTGTCAACAACCCAGCAACGCTGTGAATTTCACCACTGAACTCTGATTGGATCACAGGCATCTGTTACTGCGCGCTGAGAGAGAAAGCAAGAGAATGACACACACGCAGATGAAAGTCACCCGCTGCCTTTAAGGGTCGCCAATCATCTGCCTCCATCTCCTCACAGCATCCCAGCGTCCTCCTCTGTCACACCAATTCTCTGCATGTCCTCCTTCACTATAACCATGGAACTTCTCTGAGGTCTTCCCCTTTTCCTCCTGTCTGGCAGCTCCATCTTCATCATCCTTGGTCCAACATGTCCACTGTCCCTCCTCTGCACATGCTCAGACCATCTCAGCCTCGCCTCCATCCTGCTCACTGCCAATTAAATCTTAACATCAACCTCATTTCTGTTTTTCAGAGCCACTGTCGCCATTATACATCCCGTGTCGCCATTCTTACTACAACAAAAAAAAACCCCTTTGCTTTCATCATCAGTAGATTACCGTGGTCGCCTGCAGTTTACGACTAGTCTGCAAACACAGTCGAGCAGCAGAAACACAAACCACTCGAAGAAAAACAAGAGTAAGAGGAGGATTAGTTAGTGGTAAATTATTAGATTAAATTCATTAAAAACATGGCCAACATCTAAGTTACTGAAGTCTGTTTAAAATAAGGAGCAACCTCTGTGGCTCAAAATGAAACGTGTACAGAAGCGCCAAAAGCTGCAGTTCCTCTAATGTCCACTTGAGGCGTTGTTACCGTGACATCACCCGCTGGTTGCTGGAGTCTTGTTTCGAAGCTTTGAGTGGAGTGCTTACAGCAGGTGTGACAAGGCGGGGCGGGACTTTGTTAATAACTTGTGATTGACACTCGGCAGCCAATGAGTGTGCGGTTTTATAATTTCCCAAATAACCCTCAGAATGACAGAGATTTTATTTTTATTCATTATGACCCAAAATGAGCGACTGAGCCCGTAAACTGAGACTTCCAGAGGACTGAAAGTCTTAGTGCATCTACAGCCGTCATCATCTGGTGGCCAGTTTCTGACCTGGAAGATACATCCAACCTTTTTACTGATTTTTTGTTTTAAATAAACAGATAAAATAATCTTTTTTTTCCCATATTGTGATCACTACATGCTGATCATGCCACAGGTCACATGACGTTTTATTTATTTATCAGCAATATGTTTTTAAATCAGCAGTTGTATCTGTGCTCCTTTGAAACACTTAAATGAATCATCGGGCGTGCAGGGTATTAACACCTCATATTACTAATGTTGCGTCTGATAAATTAAGACTTCATTTCCTTCTAAACTAATTGTATAATAGTGCAGCTTCCCAGCAAATCTACTCGTCCCCGAAGGGGAGGAACATGCTGGAAAGCGTTTTCTCCATCCCCTCCAACCATCTGCCTCCATCGGTGCGTCTGCCGCCTCCTCGTGCAAAGAGGATCTTTTGCTTTCTCAGTCACAGGGTTTTTCTTTCTGGCTTTAACAGAGAGAATAAACATGTTGGATGGGATTTTTCCCATCAGCTTTTCATTCCTTCCACCATCTGCCACAAAACTGCAACCATGCAGTCCACACACACACACGCACACGCACATACACACACACACACACACACACACACACACTTTCTTTTCAAACTAACGGTTTTGTATTATGGTGCTGTGTGCATTCATTTATATTCATCGGTTCTCTCTTGCTCTCTTCCACGTCACCTGACCTTATTAGGGATCATAATTTTTGGACCCGACCCGGTCATCAGAGCATTTAGGATTCAGTCCTTCCATCAGCAGGACTGAATCCTGTTCTCTTTAATGTAACCTGAGAGTTTTTAACGTGCCAGTCAGAAAACCGTAAACCCATCCAGCTCTCGGTCCAGGCATTTGCCCAGAGGTCCACACAAGATACCCAAAAAAATGAACAAGCAAAATGTACAAGAGTCCAAAATATCAACAGACCGCACTTCTCCCTCTCATTCCCCCAGACTCAGTCGCTCACACAAGACAACAGTCCCCAGTGTGACAGCACTGCAGCATCAACTTCAGCCAGTTTTGGTTCTTCTAATTTACTCTGAACTGTTGCTAGGAAAAGCTCTTTGGAAGGTAAACTCCAAACATTTCCAAAGGAGACAGAGTAGACACCTACCAGGACGAACAGCTGGACCGATGGACTCTGGGTTTCTGCATCAGAGGATCAGGAGCCAGCAGCAGGTAATAAATGAAGGCCCCTCCTCGTGTGTGTTTGTGATTTGGGACATGTGCGTTGCAAATTTTGTGTCAAATATACTTTTTAAAATTCTAAAACATCAAACACCTCCTCTGCCTGTCTGATTATTTGGCTACAGGGCATCAGCCAGTTAAACATCTTCACATGACTGCCCAGAGAAGCGTGCAGGAAAAGCTGATGCCCATTAGTCCAAATCCATCCACTCCTCCGTCGCTCCTGAGATCCATTCAGGGACCACAAATAGTCGAACAAGTGCTCAGCACTGACACCACATATACAGATAGACAGACGTCAGTAATGACAACATCCAGGCTTTACTGCCATCAGCACCAAATTCTGCAGTTTCTCTGTTCTTAATAAAAGGCATTTCTTCTTTTGCCTAAATAGTGATGAAACAACAGAAATGTTGACCCTGCGATGACCTGTATCCAGTGACATTCATGCCACTTACTGGGCTTCAAATGAATTTCCATCCTAACATTACTGAGAGGAGAAACATGGAATCTAAAGACTTGATCTGAAATTCAGTGAAATATCAGTGATGTGAGGGAGGCGGGTTCCCAGTTAAACCTCTATTAACTTCAAGTTGAGGTTTAACTACCACTGAGGTAGGGAAGGATACGACTAACTGACATACGAGGAGTGTTACTGGCATCACCAAAGCCGAGCGTATCCAGCAGCAACCAAGCGCCAGTCGCAGAGTTTTGTGTGCTGAGACTTTAAAGGTGATAAGTGTCACTCTTATTTATTTGGGGTATTTTTGGTTTAATGCTCCTCTCAGAGTTTGTTTTCCTGAACCAGCCCAAAGCCCCACACCGATGTCACAGTGACGAACAGATTGCAGAACATCTCATCTGGTACCAGAACTTGAAGAACAGCAGAAGATTACGGGCATTGTTTGGTGGGTTGATAACCGACAGGCAGACAGATAGAGGCAGGAAGTGGCTTTTAATGCACCTACACCTACTGTCTCCACACACGAAAGATGGGAAACAAACGTTAGCGTGGGAGGTTTGGAGCCGAGGCGAGCGGCTTGCCGTTCAGATGGCGCGCTCGGGCCGAGCTGCCAGCAAAACAATCAGAGGCCTCAGAGAACGAGTTCAGGCTAAACGCAGGCAGCAGCTCAGCCGGTGGGCTTCTCACCGTCTGCTGCGTCATTGAACACTTTATACTGCCGCCGATGCTTTCGTCTACAAAAGCAAAGGCATTTTCATTCCTGCTGCACATCAGAAACTTAAATAAAGACAAACTCTGTCTATGCAACATGCACAATGAAGAGCATAAATGAGAGAGGCTGGGAGCTAACGCCTCCACTGACCTCCTCGGACGGTCGCGTAAACGGCTCTCGAGGTAAACGTGCTAGGCGGTTTCTGTTATGAGTGTCGTATTATTTTCTCATCACCGCCGACCGGTGCGCGGCTGTGTCCCTGCCCTCCCATCTCCTCTTCTTCATCACTCTGAGGATTACGTTATTAGCTGCCTTGAACTCCTTCATGGTGGAGCAGCACTGGGTGATGGGGGAGGTTTGTTTAGGTGCATTCGCTCCTCTCTGAGCCCGAGGGAGAATCTAATGCATGAAGCTGTCTCCCTGCGGCGAGCGCCGAGCCATAAAAATGGCATAACACTCATCTGAACTCCTCCTCCTGAACGCTTCATGGCTTCGCATTTATCTCGTTAAGCCGCAGCCAGCTGGTAAAGCTGTGAAAGGTCCGGGCCATCTCTCCCAGTGAAGATGCGTCAACGCCACTCAAGTCTTCATCCGTCACCGAGTCACGCTGGTGTCCACCTGGACTCCAGTTAATCCCGTCAGAAAGTCACTGCTGCAACTTTCACACAAACGACAGACCAAAGTACACACTCCAAAATAAAGTTTAAAGGTTGAGTTCGTTTTTAGGACCGTTAGTTTGCATCAGGATTTACCATAAATATGAACTCTGCAAAGACAATAAAATCGAAAATAAATGTCTGCAAGTTATTTTATAGAGTTTTTCACTTATTTGAACTAATTTTGTAATAAAAAAATTACAAAATTAGAAAACTGATGGGTTTTGATGTAGTGTTTGAACTTTAACCTTTTGAGTTAAATTCAAGATCACTGTTATATCACAGGGGCAAAGCTGTCCATTAACTGGCCGAGCTAAACGGGTAACCCTGCATTCTTTTTAATGATCAGCAGGGGGCGACACCAGTAGCTGCAAAAAGACTTTGGTCCTGTAAAAGTCCATGGGAATAACGCTTGCTTCGCTGACCTCAGTTATCAGATGAGTTTATGGCAACTTGTGTTTGACAAGTCGTTAGCCAATGAGCTAATGGTTTTACAGTCAGATCCACTCCTCAGTCGTCACATCTGGTTTCAAAACACAACGAAGCTCACCCATATAACGGGATGAGACCGAGTTAGTAGCCCATTAGGGGCTCAAAGTAAAGCCACTGCTACTGAATCATGAACTGCGAGCTCAGCTGGTCGAACTGGGAGAAGACCCTGGACATCCTTGAGGACCAACTGGACCTCGAAAGCATCCATGTGTGACCATTTCCAGCGCTCATCTTTGTGTCCCTAAACATGACTTTTCACACGTACGAAAATTAACATTTTCCACTTTTAAAGAACTGCAACGAAGAACAGAAGAAAGGATGGGCGGAGTGAAGAACCTGAACCTGCACGAGGAGCCGTGTCTGCTGTTTGGAGGCTTCTTTGTTTTCCCAGTTTAGCTAGTCTTCAGTGAAGCAGGTAAAATGAAGAGGATTTATTCAGAGCCTCCTACACCACCTCTCAAAAAGTTGGATATTTAGTGCTACCTTTGCCCCAGTTCAGCCCATTTTATTGGGTTGATTTTGTGTTTCTACGTATTTTATGACAGCATAAAAATAAAATAATTTTAGAGAAATATTTAATTTTTTTTTTAAATATAAAAAAGGTACTCCTGAGAGTTGGACAGGCCAAAATAAATGAATAAATACATACATGGACTAAAAAAAAAAAAAAAAAAAAAACCACACAAACACCAGATTCTTTTAAAATATTCAGTGGCAGTGGTTTTTAGTCCTCACTAACTAAAGTCCCTTCTGTTTACATTTGGACCTTTCAGCATTTCCAGTTTGGCTTTTTATGCACAAATTTTAAAAAAAGTGCATAAATTGAGCTGGATGGAAACACCTTCACCTGCCTGTAGGTGATGCACGCTACACTGAAGCTGCTGCAGCAGGTAAATTACCAGCAATTTAAAACACATTAAGCACAGAGAACAGAATCCAGAAACAAACAGGACATTATGTAAAGAACGTTAAATATGTCTGTGAACAAAACCAAAGCCTGGAAAATTAAAGTTGCACGCCGTCCTTCTCACACACACACACACACACACTGTGTTTTCCTGCAGCAGAAGGGGAGCGCCATATGTGCTCCGACAAGCCAATTGTCACATTTAACTTAAATTAGGCTTCCCACAGTTTAGCATGTGGATGGAGGAGACGAAGAGAATTTCAATGTGCACATTTATATAAAGGTCTGAGGAAAACACACTGGCCTGAGCAGTAAAGAGGCCTAGAAGCCCTGTTTGCATGATGTTTACAGGACTCTGTCGCCTTTATTGGACCCCTTGCTGATGGTGTCCGTTTGTCGTGTGCTGGTATTTCACACCTTTAAAAGGTAAAATTGTACCTGCTGCTTTAAGCAAGCTTTCTTCTCATTGGCCGCTGCTGTTTGAACAGCTTCTATGACACCACAGAGTGCCCAGAGAAGAAAAAACTACACAAAACTGGCTGTTTGCAGAACTTCCACGTCTACTATGAGCATCCAGCACAGAAAACCATCAGTGGACATTTGGTCCAGAAGCAGGATGGTAAAAAGTCGGACACATAGACAGTCAACATCTTATATAACCTTAGATTCACATAATTAAAGCAGCCGCCCAAAGACAAACTGTTTACCTCCACCCTGAGCGTCTGCCTTTATTCCTCTCGCCTTTCTTTCTAAATAAGAGCCATTAATAATATTAACGGATGATGTTTTCTATAAGCATAATCTGTGATCCCTTTCAGGCTGCAGTAAACTGTAAAGGTCACCCTGATTTAAAGTGCCTAAGACCAGGAACTCCCTCACTCTGAGCACACTGGTGCATGCTGCTCCCTCTTGGTGTTACAAGTTTCTGCATCACATTGTTGACGGGACAAAGTGTGAAGTTTAAGATAAATCAGAGCGTGCATGTAGTAAAGCATGTTCTGACCCCAGATACATTTGAAAGTAGTTTGAAATAATGAGGATTGTTTTATTCCCATTTGGGATTACGTGTTTATGCCCAGGAATAAAAATCCAAATTAAAGTGTCGTAATATTTAAATCCATCTGGATTTTAAGGAAACTAGATGGAAATACATCAGGATGGGGTTTTTCTAACACCCCTGTTTCTTTCCAGTATTTTTGAGCTTCCTTCATAATGAGAGCTGAAATTTTCCGGCCTGAAAAACACTTTCCAGAAGCTGTAAGCAGAAGAGTTTTACAGCCACCCCAAGTGTCACAACACGAATAAATAATAAAACAGTTAAAGTCACTTTCAATTAAATTCAGCCTTTATCTTTTTATGCCTGGCTCATAAAAACTGGACTTGCCATCACGACGCTCTCTGCATCGGGTTCAAATCCAGCGACCTTCAGATGTTCGGTTTCCAAGTACTGCTTTAGCTTTCTTGGCACCACCCAACCCTTCTGTGCAGCAAAGAGCAAAATGTTCCCGTCATACTGTGACTAGAGACCCATGAGGGCACTGGGGTGGACTGAGACTTGGTACCATATATCAGCATTTCGAGCCCTTGTGTCATCGTCTAAAGCAGGGGTAGGGAACTCTAGGCCTCAAGGGCCGGTGTCCTGCAGTTTTTAGATATCACCCTGGGATTAAAACACATGAATCGAATGATCAGTTCATTACCAGCCTCTGGAGAACTCCAAGACATGTTCAGGAGGAAAACCTGCAGGACACCGGCCCTTGAGGCCAGGAGTTCCCCCACCCCTGATCTAAAGCTAAAAACTGACTCGTTCTGGTTGATTCTTTTGTAGATGTTTGGTCTTCTTTTCCTGATTATTCACTGGAGAAAACATCAAAGAGTTTGAAGGGATTGTGGATTATCTCCTCTTAGAGATACCTACAGCTTCGATTTACTGCAAGTTGCTCTTTACAAACCAAAGAAGGTGGTACACCAGGTTTTCTACTGGACAGATCCCATTTCCAGGGACACCGATGGGTTGAAACCATGTGACCATGTGGTTGTTAGTCCATGATCAGCTGATATGGATTCTGGGCGTATGTGGTTGGTTGTTTTGTATTTTTCTTGCGTTTCTGAAGGAAAATATGAAAAATACGATGGAACAACCCTCCTGCAACATTCAGCCACCACTCTGACCTTTTCAAATCAACCTCATTTGAGCATCCCGGCACTTCAATCAGAGTCCAGATGGCCCTCCACTTTATTCATAATAAGTTTTGGCAAAAACACTCAGATTCAATCGGGTGTTTATCGGGACAACGAGACGAGGCGGAGAGTCGGCCGGCTCTTTGCGAGGCGTTACGCGGATCCTCGGAGCCTCGTTTCACTTCACTGTATATTCTAATGTCAGCTGCAGCGAAGTGTTCGCTCGTCTCTGGGCAGCGATTACGAAACGAGCAATACATCAGCCATCTGCGCCGACGACACTGTGGGAGTCAGCGTACTCGTGCCTGTGTGCATCCCCATGGACCGGACCTGCAAAGCTTTGAAGTTTTTATAAGTTGTTGTGTTTGTGTGCATTTATATACTGAAGATGTTCCCAAGCTGAGGGTTGAGACACCCTACAAAGGATGCAGTAGGAGAAGGAAGGTTAAAAAAAGTTAAAATAAAATTAGGATCATTTTTTTTCCAACTTTACTCAACTTTTATCTAAGTCTCAGAGTACAAACTCCACTCGGCAGCTGTTCTGAAGCTTTCAGTCAAGCTTCAAATTGTCTATTTTTTTTGCAGGTACAGTAGATTTTTTTAAAACAATAACAATGTGAGAAGCTGTATGGTGAGAGCTGTCAGACAGGAAAATGTGTTTCAGTTCACCAAAAACTCAAAGTGAACACGTGGAGGTTCCACTCGGCAGCCGGCAGACACAGACTTTAACTGGAGAACACAGCCATGCAGATACTTCACATGCAGACTGGTGGAGACCATAAACAGAGCTTAAAGACAGCAAATATACACCACGGACAGGTTTGAAGGGCACTGAATGCCCAGTGTTATGCTCCCAGCCAAACCTATAATCACATCTCATCAAGAATTTCAATGGATTGTTTTGATCTAGTGATTCTCTTGTTGAACTTTTATAGCTTGTCTCTCCAAACTAACGTCTTCCCTCCTAATGATGGGATATGAGATGAGCTCAGGATCATAAAGACTTCACAAGAGGAAAAATTACAGTAAGTAACTGATATTTAAATCCTATGACTTTATTCATTAGTTCAGTTTCTTTTTAAAGTGTAAATATTTCACAGAAATTGCCTGGAGTACCTTCACAACCCACTAGGGGACCATGTTCCACACTTTGGGATGTGGCTACTTCATAATTGAAGGTCTATCATTTCCACTTTGAAAACACCAGCACGGCAGAAATGTTGCAATCGAGGCTTCAGGACAATATCTATTAAGCCAATGACTATGTACATCTTTTACATACAGTCTATGCACCATACTTGTTCATACCACACTTGGGCGTCCGTTGTTTTCGGCAAACAGTAACACAGTTTGCCCCACCGGAGGCGGTCCTTAACCCGAGCCCTGACCGAGCCAGTATGGAAATCTAATTTTTCATGATCCACTTGGTTGATCTGGCCAAGACTTTACAGCAGGTGCCTTCCTGACTGGCACTAGGAGTATACATTGCTCTGTAGTTAAACTGAGCCGTGAGAAGCCCTGCTTTACAAATCTACGTGATCAAGAGGAGAATGTCAGTGCTTCCTCCCACTGTGCAAAAATGATGCTTTTGGGGAGCTGCCATGTTATCCAGCAAATAGTTACAACTAATGTTTTCTGACAGTTAAAAGCAGTTAAAAAAAATCCAAAATCCAGGAATGAAAGAGATGAAATGACACAGACAAAGATAAAAGTCAAAGATGTGCTTCCTTTGTTGTCCTTGATGTAAAGACGGAGCTCCGGGTGGTGCCAAACTACAGCCTAAAACCTTTATCATCATCATCAGTAAAATCCCTCTGAGACAAGCACGCTCTCTTATGCTCCTCTACGCTCTTCCTAAAGGCACAGCTGGTGGTTTTTATGTGTGAGAGCATCTCATTTTAAACTGGTCGACACCACAGAGCTCAAAGGAACAAACTGGTTGGCATAAAGTCAGCAAAACATCTGTAGTCCCTCTCAGCATGAGGCCCCACCCAACAGCAGCAAGGCGGTCTCTGAGATCCTCAAAATGTCAGTGTGTGTGTGTGTGTGTGTGTGTGTGTGTGTGTGTGTGTGTGTGAGACACATGTCTGTGTGTTCTGGTGGTGACCTGACCTCCTCTGGTCCCTGTGACATCATCAGTGTAATAAACTGTTGGTTAGTGTTAGTAATGCAGTGATCATGGGTAGTTCAAGCCTCCAGGAAGAGCATAAATCAGTGAAATGTCCTCTGATGTGAACACAGCTGTCTGTCTGTGTGTGTTGGTGTGTGTGTGTGAGCGACAGAAGCTTCTTACTTGATCACTGTTCCTTTGGCGCCCCCTGCTGTTGTAAGCATGACTCTGCTGGTGAGACTGACCCGCAGGTCCTCCTCCTCCAGGCCCAGCAGCTCAGCGCAGTGCTCCAGCGTCTGACTCGACTGGTTCTTGATGGCACAGCCGCCTGCAAGACAAGGAAAAGGGCAAAACTTATACTGAATATACATATACACACACACACACACACACACACACACACACATACTTATCTAATATTCACACACACTCCCATGAGCACGTCAGGAGCAACTCGCGTTTTAGTATCTTGCCTGAGCAGCCAGGAATGTAGGGCTCTTTTCTGATAGACTTTTATTGAATCCAACCAGAAGAGTCACGTCCCCTGCAGGCCATTAAGAAGGAATGCATTGTACAATAGCTACACATTCCTGACCCGGAAACCCAGAAATCAAAGTGGCGCTTCAAGAAATGTTTGTTGCTTTGTTTGACAGCAATGTAAGTTTTGAGTGCTCTTAAGAGAAACGTCTTGTGGTTGGCTTTTACAGCCTGGAGCATGATTACTACTGCGGACCACACGGAGTTCCAACCTGGTGTCTTTTCAGAACCAACCCACATTTTCACAGGTTTTAAAACCAAAACTCTTGGTCTGATTTATGGTCAGCGCATTGGTCACTGCATGCCAACTGTGACGTCACCATGCCTTGCTGACTTGCTGCAGTGTAGTCGATGTCACCACTTTACATCTTCCTCCGTGTAATCAGAGAATCTCCGATCTCCTGTACTCATACATCACTGATAAAGCAGTAAACAATCACACGCGTGCTTCTTAAACTCGACCACGTGCCGCTTTACAAAAACCGTGAGATGCGCAACAAGCGAAACACCACCAGAGAGACGCGTGTGACGTCAGATGTGAGGTCACAGATCAGCGGTTACAGAAAATGGGAAAAATGCTGGGGGGGGGAAATCTTGCTATATGCATCTGCAAGTCTTGGTGAACATGTTCCTCATTTCCTTTCACTTTGATATTTTAACACCTAGCAAGACTTCCTTTAGACTTTAATAGCCCCACTATGAAGCCATGCCACACTTCTTCCCTCGCTTTGATGGGTCTCTGGTGTGAGAGGGAGAAAAAGGAGAAAAGCTGAAGCGCTGTCTAAAGTTTCTATACCACTCTGTGCCGGTGGCGGCAGCAGCTGATCCGACCCACCAAAGGATTACGTGGATGTAAAATATGAATGTAGCAACCTGCTAAATCCCCCACATTTACCCGACAGCGAGCACTCGCGCAACAAGTGAATCCAACTATAAGATGAAGGCCGTATATGACGCAGGCTTTTACGTATGAACGCCGGAGGCCTCGGCGTGTGAACAGACCACAGGAAGTGACACGATGGTTTCTCACATGAAAGGCGGTTCGATGGTGTTCAGAGCTGCAGCTGCTGACGGAGGCCGTTCACATCAAAGATTGGATTAGAGCGGCCGTGAACCCCGGTGACACGGCTTCACATCATTATAAGCTGCTTCTCAGATCAATGCCAGGAATCGATAGTCCCTGAAAGCTAAGCTAATACCGAATCGATACCTGGAGGGTGAACGGAGGCCCCGCCAAGGCGGGTGCTCAAACCATGAATGAGAACAGAAGACGAGCACTTGGACATGATTCCCAGTTAATTAAGGACCATTATTTCGTGCCTCTCTGGATAGATTTCTCAGTTTACTCTGAAATGAATCGAGTCCAGAGAAGAAACGAGTGTTGACACCAGCGCCAAAGAAGATTCATGGGAAGACTTTAACAATGAGCTTAAATGAGAACATTCAGAGGAGTTTGACCTTTTGAAGAGACTCCATCCTGCCATTCAGAGCACCGTCCTCTAAGTGGACTTAAATTTTATTACAGCCAAACAGCAGAAATTAATCCGCTAATTAATCCATTGGCTAAAGGTTGGACCTCGTTAGAACGTCCCCGCTCTACGACACTCATCTTTGGTGGAAACGTTTTAATGAGTCCGCCCTCTCGCTCTCTTTTGTCATGTGATCAAAGAACCTGAAAACCACAAACAGGCTGAGAGATGCAGTCGAAGTTATTTGACTGTTTCCATATCATCGTATATTCAGTGCTGATGCGTGCTTTCAGCTACGAGCGCACATTGCCAAATGCTGTGGTCCGATTGGTCAGATCACATCTGAAAACTCATAAATGAAATCCTCCTGTGTGAACGGCGGCATTAGGAATAGCTGAGTCGTCAAATACTCGCTTTGAGGACTTAAAGGAGCTGGATGTTTAAATGAACTTGACTTCTACATGCTTTCTGGGTCTAAGAAAAGTAAATATTCTTTAAAAGCTCCCCAAGGGACCTCTCTGCAACTGCAAGCCAAGCCCGTCTCAATAGTCCAGCCTGATTGGCTCCTCGGCCTGAACGCTCTGTCCTTGCTTACTGTAAAACATGCACCAAGTGAGCCCCCTGCTGTGAAAACCAGTCTGTTTAATAGGCTCCCTGCTGCGCTTCCTCTTCTTTCCGGCGCAGAGAGAAAACGACGGGGAGGAACTGAGAGATGAGGAACTTCAACACCGAGTTGAAGTTCAAAGGATCAGCTGATTTTCATGGAAACTGAGCCTCCCCGAGGGTTCGGGTGTGAACCGCTGTGGAACAACGAGGCACCGCGAAATGCCTCTGCGAGTGCAGAGAGCATAATCCCTGAAATATTCACTGGAATAATTACAGAATTAGTTTGTTGGCTGTGTAATTAATGAATTTCCCCTCAGCCAGAGAAAAATAACTCGAGATTAGTCATTAGTGTTCTGAGTGTTTTTCATCTGCGAAGAAAAACAAAGTGCAACAAGAAGAAAACGTCCTTCTATGACTCCGCTGTCAGACCTGCGACATCTATCAGCCATCGCAACGAGGCTGAAGTGAGACGGAGGGAGATCGAGGCTGAATATTACAGCAATCAATCACAGCGCAGAGCTTTGAGGGATGAGATCAAAGAGGCATCTGCGTCTCAGGAGCCAAACTGGTGCCGTTTAGGAGCCGGGAAGCCCGAGAGATGGATGACTTCTGATACAGAGCAAATGCAATCACTGAGCGCTGCAGGGCTCCGCTCAGAGAACGCCTGCCTCATCAGTTAGAGCTACCGGCCACGTCGCACTCTGTCAAGTTACAGCGCTTCACGTCCTGATCCGTCCTGATCTGCTGGGATCAATCTTTCTGGTGTAGTTTTAATTACTTATTATTCAGTTAGCAGACTTAATAGCTAGCTGGTTAATAAACCAACAGCAGAGCCGCACAAAAGGTTTGTGGATTATGGATTACGCCACTCTCTTCTCCTTTCTGAGGCATCAATCGGCACAGCTTCATCAAAGCTGGGATCGTGGCTGCCTTATGACTGCGGAGAGCGATCGAGAAGGGTTCTTAAAGTAGTCTTTAGTGCTGAAACGTAATCAGTGAGTGGAAGTGAAGGTGCAAACAGGAAGGTCCAAACTCTGGAAAATGTGCACAATCAATCGCTCCATCGGTGCTCTCTGTCAGACAGACTGATGGGCAGGGTTGGATATGTAAACCACAAGCACAGGAAGTTTCATTAAATAACATTTCGGTGCAGAACTTTATTCATATTAGCTAAATTTCAGGTCACATGGTGGTACAGGCTGCAGCAGCAGCAACACACACAGAAGCACTTTTTTAAATGCCTTCCTGCTCAGGACTGTGATTTTAATGCAGCGGGATCATGCAGGTAAATCTGACCTCCATCCCCACATCAATTACAGCTGCGCTTCCCTCCCGTCTTTCAGTGAATGCTTCGACGTGCCGTCTTTGCATTTTTAAAGTCGTAGAGAACGACCTGTTTGGCCTTCTGCTATTTTTGTTGGATTGGAGTCAGCTCAGTGTGAAATCTGACATTTGAATGACAAATTGAGGAAGTCAAAATGGCAGCGACACATCCGCCAACCTGGGACGCAGAAAAAAAAAGTTTGATAGAGGTTCTGAGAAAGTTTAAGGGTTTATTATCTTCACAACGCTGTTCATGAATTTCACGTTTTTCCAGTTTTAAATCTTCAGTGTGGAATTTTTCTGATCCATCCATCACACTTAGCCGGGTGGCAGGGGCAACAGCCCATTAAACTCTCCAACAAGTTGTTTTGCCTCAGGGTCCCCTCCCAGTGGGACATGCCCATAACACCTCAGCTAGGAGGCGTCCTAATCAGACACCTAAAGCATCTGAACCAGCTCCTTTTTGTTGTTGAGGAGCAGTGGCTCTGCTCCGAGCTTGTCCTGGATGGCCGATCTCCAGACTCCATCTCTGAGGGACAGCCCACTCACACTCTTCCCTCCACAATCTCATTCTTTCAGTCAGTACCGACAGCTCGTGGCTGAAGGTGATGGTGGGAATGTAGATCAACAGCCTTGCTGTCACACCCAGCTCTCTCTTCGTCACAGCATCTGCATTAGTTATCCTCCTGCTCCTTCTTCACTCACTGCTGAGCACGAGTCGTGACACCAAACTCCTCCACTCGGAGCAGCGACTCATTGCCAGCCCAGAATAGGACACAGACTCGAACTTAGAGGTGCCAATTCACAACCCGGTGACTTCGCTCTGGGCACCAAACTGCAGGTTGTCAACAGAATCACATCATCTCCAAGAAGCTTCAGGACCGAGCAGTCATCTACCAATCAGCAGATTCAATCCCTCCTCAGTCTGCAAAATAATGAACCAAGTTTCCCCCAATACAAGTACATGATAGACACACTCTGAGTGAGTCTGACCAAAACTCTGTCTGAGGTTGTAAATGGACCGAACAGCCCGCAACAACAGGTGCGATGCCCCACAAACCCAAAGAACACAAAGGACGTTAAATGTTTTCTCCAAATCCAAAAACAGGTTCACATGTGTGACTTTTTGGGCTCACCTGATGTGCTTCCAGCCTCCTCGAAGTCGATGTTTCCGAGGTGCAGCACGCCGGCCACAACCCTGAACAGATCCAGCTTCTCTGTGTCGTCCAGGCCGATCTTCTTCATGGCTACGCACATCCTGGCGAAGTCGCCGTGGTCGTCCAGCAGCGGGTCCTTCAACGGGCCCGACTTTGTGTGCTGAGGAACCAGGAGAGAAAACGTCAAATCTCTGCTCATCTCCATCTCCTTCATATTTTTATTCTCGTGTCCTTTCTTACACAACTCACTTCTAACTTCATTTCTTTACCGCTTTTCATTTTTACCTTTCTGCCTACCTGCTCGCTTCTCTTCCTTCACTTTGGAGAATCTCCAAATCATTCTAACCTAATTTCGACTTCACTCTGCAGTGTCTCTGCGCAGTGCAGCAATCACCCTGTTTATCACTGATCGTGTTGCACAAAGCAGAGCAGGCAGTGAAAGAAGAAGCACAATCTTCAGCAGAGAGAAGTAGGAAGAAAAACACACAAACACACCTGAAAAACCCACCCAGGAATGCCGCAGTGTGACGATAACCACGGGCTAAACTATAGACACCAGCGCCCGCGTGTCCCTTGTGATAGCGGATTAAGTGGAAAACGAATTCTTTTGCTTAGCCGGTTCTTCCATTTAATCAGGTTCTCTCCGGATTTTTCTCTACCTTTTTCCCCCCACTAAAGCTCAAGCAGTCGAATCAACAGCCAGAAGGGAGCATTTCTGCAAACATCAGTCAGTTTAACCGGTATTTATTTACACATTAGAAGCATTAGGAGCATTAGGAGCACTCACTCCCTCACTGGTTTTGGTTATGAGACAAAAATGTGATTAAATTTCACTCAGACGCCTGAAAATCATCTGAAGAAAAACTTTAGCAACACGGAAGCTGAAACCTGCACGAAGCCACAGCCCAACAGCCTCCCAGCAAACACTAATGGGCTGGGTGCTCACATAGGACAGGTTATGGAAGGTAACTGAGTACTTGCTTCTACTCCACTGCATTTAGGATGAAAACACTACACTCTGTGCTCTATTTAAAATGTGCATTTATGAATATACGGTCCTGTTTTGAAACAGCCTGACTAAAATCATCTGCAGCTACAACAGTATGTGTTATAATGTAAAAAATTATTATTAATAAATTAATGTTCTGGTATTTATTACAGGAGTAATTCACTGCAATGAAGAAAACACGGCACTTATGGTTTGGTGTCAGCCATCATTGCGCTTATTTCAGTGCAGAGTCAGATCCATACTTAACTTTATTTTGATTTAAGTGTTAGTTAATATTGCAGTTTTGGGTGGAAGTGACATAAATATTGTCATATCTAGAATAAACTCCACAATGGAGTCAAATCTAGGCACAGGACAGCTTCAGGCAGCGGTCAAGCTAAGATAAGTGCTTCCTTTAGACGGCCACATATGGATCTTGGATCTTTGATGTGTCCGGACACAGCTGATTTGAATGGATAAATTACCTCTCCATTTCTGAGACAGGCCAGGTACTGAACTAATCATGTGACATTCCCAGATGTACAAAAGCAGACACGGGTTGACTGAAAGGCTTGATTATTTTCTACAAAGCAGGAAGGAGCAGAAAGCACTGCAGAGCTGAAAGCATGCTCGGAAAGTCAGAGAAGCGAGAGGAGAAACAGCCAATCACCTGGTCGTCCTGCGTGACACGAGCCGGAGCAGTGAGGAGACATACAGCACATCATTTATCAGAGATTACTGCAGCTGCACTCGAGCTAATCTGGGACTGATCCCGCTCACCATTTGTTTTCATGAACCCGAAGCACCAGGTGGGAGGAGCGAAGCTCGAGTTTCCCTAACATTTGATCTCCGAGGCCGCCTCAGAGTTAATGCGGGATATTCCTCTGTGATCCGGGATTTTATCAGATATTACCTGAGCTGCCCTGCCGCACGCCCTCCCTCCCAGAGCTCAAGTTAAGGCACAAAAGCTGGAGATTGTCTGCAAATACTTCTTTACTCGGGTCTCTGAGGAAGTCATGAAATAAAGCAAGAGGACACGCAAAAAACAAACTTTTCGAAGATCATTTCCCAGGACAACTTTCTTCCTTTGTGTGCCTCCTTTCTACTAAACAAGCCTCCCACTCCGATGCTGCCAGATAATTGTGTTTCCCGGGCTACAACAAAAGGACCTGAAATAAATATGTCGCTGTTGTCCAACAATCTGTCTTTTTTTATTCTGCCAAAACGTTTTAATTCTGCGATTTTTTTTTAAGGAGTCCACAGTTTGACACCTGATCTATTTCACCCTCGCGCTGAATTAAAGGACGAGGAGAGCAGATCTGTCGAAAAATCTGACAGCTTCTTTCTCCTTCTGCATGTTTTTATTCTGAAGAGAAACCCTGATGTCACTGGAATTTAATATTAGAGTTGTTTTTTGTGTTTATTGTTGTTTTATTGGTTTTACTGGATTGCTGTTTGGGGTTTTGGACACTAAGAACGTGCTGTATGATGACACTGCTTTGGGACTTCCCATGATGCACGGCATCTATAAACTTTCTTTTCTCAGTCACAGATGGCTTCCCGTCCCCGAGTCTGGTTCTGCAGAAGGTTTCTTCCTGTTAAAAGTGAGTTATTCCTCCCCACAGTCGCCAAATGCTGCTCACACAGAATCATCTGATTCTTGGGGTTCTATAAAACATCTACAAAGCATTTTGAGACGACTGTGACTCTGAACTGATGCTACACTGTGCTTTTCCCCCCCATTTTGAGCCAAGTAAAGGTCTGTTATGTGAATAAAACTGAAGGTAGACTGAATGTGCATATAACCAGATTTAAAAGCAGCACCAGGACCTCCAACCCAGTCCACAAAGGATCAAACTCCTACAACGCCACCTCCAGAGCCTCCAGTTGAGGCTTTTCGGGGAAGTCCAGGACTTGCTGGAGAGATTATATTTCTCTGGAACAATAGGGGGGCAAGTTGCTGGAACAGGTGGCCGGGGTGAGGGAGGTCTTAGACTGTTGCATGATGGATGGATGGCTGTGCATATATCATCATAGAGGACAGTGTTGGTAGACTTGTTTTAAAGACTGTACCGGATCCAATTGTAGGAGTACCTCACATAAAGACCTTATATAAACTGTTCTGTAAGACCTTGAACTAATCTTGCTCTTCACCCAGAGACTTCTACAGTTTAAATCTTCAGTAAGATGCAGATGAAAGACTAAAACGACAATGGTCTTAACCACCTGTCATGGATGGATGCGACTGGATTCTTCCTCTTTCCATCCCCCATCTTCAGCAGCGCTCCGATGTACTGTCCGTGCTCCTGTTAATGGCTGCAATAATTAATACCGACGCACTGCAGGGGAAGCCGTGTACAGACGCGTAATAGAGCACTTGTGCATAATTAATCAAAAGCCATAGGCAAAGAAAGGAGCTCATTTCACATGATGAGCTTTTCTTATTAATGCACAGTGTTAAATGTCCCGCGCTGTGCCGAGGCTCTCGGTCTGGCTGCTAATTAAAATGTTTGCTGTTTATATATGAAGCATCTGAAAACGAGGAGATTATATAAGCAGAGCCGGTTTGCAGCGAGCAATTTCAGGCCAGAACATTACACAACAGCACTAATGAATTATCACAGGGTGGCTGCTGTTAGGATTATCTGCTGCCTCGTAACGAAATGCATATAATCAAAGCTGCGTTTCCTGGTTTAATGTCAGTTTATTTCCATCTCTGAGGCTTTAGGTAGCACGAATGGACCAGCATGTTAACGAACGACCTCAGATTCAAACTTTCAATTAGTTCTAAGATTCACAATGTCGTACTTATCGCCTTTATGGGCCTGTTATTTAACCGTATACACTTGCAGGCCAGTTTATTAGACACACCTGCTCATTAAATATACATCTAATAAGTTGATGAGATTGGATTGAGGCTGGTCCGAGTGTTTCAGAAGCTGCTGATCTGCTGGGAGTTTCCCACACAAGGGCTAAAATATTCAGTTACAGGTTAGAGGAGAATGATGGCCAGACTGCTTTGGGCTGACAGGGAGGCCACAGTAGCTCAAATACTCTCTCATTTCAGTGAAGGTATGCAGAAGAGCATCTCTGAATGGGCTACAGCAGCAGAAGACCACACCAGGTGCCAGTCTTGCCAGCCAAAAAGCAGGAAAGTGATACTAAAGTTCACACAGACTCAACAGAATTTGGATCCATGCTGCCTTGTACCATCCGAGCACCATCTAAACCACACAGCCTGCCTGAGTCCACAGTTAAATCTAACAGAGCGCCTCTGATTCTCATCACAGATGTTCTGTGCAGTCTGTGAAGCTGTCTCGTCAGCATGGACCATAATTTCTGAACCAGATAAAGGTCTGAGGAATGCTCCCATCAGCTTACAGAGTCCATTTTTGTGCTGGTTTGATTGTTTGATGTGTGACACGTGATTTTTTTTCTCCTTGTTGATTTAGAAAGGTTTCTAGATTTTTAACACAGATATATGTTTTTGAAGAAAATCTCAGAAGCTGGTCAAATTTCCAAAACCCAGATTTTTGTAAATCTCCTTCTTTTAAAAATTTTTTTTGAACTGCAAGTTTTTTTCCAGCTACAGCTGTTACAGCGATGAAGTGAAACAGCTGCTTCCAGATGTTTGCTGTCATGATGGTGAAGCTGTACTCATGTACTTCATGATTTCTTATTTTTGTGCATATTTGTAACAAAAAAATGTTTCCGATCATCAAAAATGTTTTAGAAAAAGATCATTTAAATGAAATAATTTAACAGATATAAAAACCGAAGCTGGGCATGTAAAAGCATCGTGCAGCAGATCGAGTGGCTGAATCAGAATTTGGATTTTTATTCGTGTGCAGGATAATCTTTTTCATTTTTCAGTCTTTCACATGTTGGTTTTCTGTGCAGATGAAAAACATCACACACGTTTCTCATGAAAAGTCTGTAATTATCAGTGAAGACACGCACGCGCTTCACAGGCAGGTTTCTTCTTCTTCTTTTCCCCCATAAAAAAAACGACTTTTTCCACAAACTGACAAATACGTTAAAGCCAAGTTCTTAGTTCTTTTATTCTTTCTGAAAAGCTCCCACTGGACAAACAGACAGAATGATTGGAGAGATAAGAGAGGCTCACTCACACAACGACTGGAGCTGGAGGGCGTAACGACGTGAACGAACCTGCTGAGTCAGGTTTAACGAGGAGCTAATGGAGTTTGCAAAGCGACCGTTTCCTTTTTTCCAGCCCACGGGGGGATGAGTCGACGTTTTTCTTCTTAGTTTTTAGAGTTTCCTTTCTAAGATTGGGAATCAAACTCGGGGGACACAAATTTACTGCAGCTACAAGAGGACAAAAAGTCCTCTCTGCTGTTTACAGAAAAGAAAAAGGGGGAAATTTGCAGCTCAAAAACTCAATTTAGCAACTAAACTTGTTTGTGGAAACTAAATTACCTCATCAGATCTATATCTGATCTATCTAAACTCTCAGTTTTTTCCTACTCTCTATGACATCACAGAGTGTAGATATCCCAGATATGATCACCTCGGGCAAGAATCCCCACCCACCTGCTTTCCAAACCCCGTGTTTATGAGCGTCTGCCAATCAAAATAAAGTTTACTTAAAAGGGGAGGGGCTAAAACACCTCTTTTCACATACAGGATGATTTGAGAAGCTGCAGAAGTCCCAGGATCATAAATATATAAGGATTATTCTGAACTCTGAATCATGCAAAGCTGCTCTAACAGAGTTCAACAATAAAATATATAGCTGGATTGATCAGTATGTTGCTTTAATGCTGTAATATCAGCCTCACATTTTAGTGAAACTGTGTTTTTCTGCTTATTCTGTGGTCCAGGTTTCGTGAACTGGTTGAACTCAGAGACTTTTCTGCGTACTGTACCTCTGGGCTCTTGCGATTCTGCATGATGTGCTTGTCTGTGTCTTTGGTAGCGAAGAACCGTGTGCATCCTCTGTTCAGGTACTGCAAAGCAACGAGACACAAGAGAGAGGACAGATGAGCAAAACCAAAGTTTCAAAGGCAGATTAAAAAGAAAGAGCACATCAGAAATCACCCGACATCATACGAGCCAGTGCGGTTAACCTCGTGAGCATTACTTGGGCAAGGCTGCCATTTAAAAAAAAAAGAAAAAAAAAAAAAGACTCAAAACATTAAACCACTGTGATTTCGTTCCAGCAGAAATGCCCTGAACTTCTTCCTCAGACCACCATGGGGGAAAGATCTGCTAAATTGGGTCTTTTAGCTTCTTCGACTGTTCGGGTCTCGACTTCATAAATGTAACTGTCACGCAGTTTGTCAGCTTCAAAGAACAAAAAAGGTTTTTGAATCGCACTCGGCAGACAGAGGTGGTCTTTGGAGTCCAGAGTCCTGAAAACTACAAATAAAAGATAAAGATCCAAAACTCTGAGGATCAAAGACCATCAGACATTAAAGGCTGTTTATCCTCAGACTCCCAGACTGACAGCAGCTTTGATTTTTATCTCTGGTTTGCTGTTTTAAAGTTAGTATTTAGTTTGTTGTCTTAGCTTTTATAAATCCTGGTGAAGAAAAACTAACTAATTTTGATTATTTATCCATTTTTTTTTAATGTATGTATTTTTATTGGCACTCCCTGCTCTGGAAAGCACTTTGTGCAACTTGCATGAAAAGTACAACTGAAATAAAATTATCACCACTGTTTTAAAATCAGAGCCATACAAATACATTTTAATAACTGTGATTACATTAAGGGGGACTCCACAAGCCTCTGACTATTATAACTAAGGCAAAAATAATAACATTTTCAATAGAAAATTTTATTTTCTATAGTCTAATATGAGTCACTTACTACTGTCAGCATTTTTCTCAAACAACTTTCGTATATTTATCTTCGAGTGGTGTTTTGGCTCGTCCTGTAAAGTTGTATATCTAAAATACTTCAAGATGCAGTTTCAAAAGGTAAAAAATGAGCAGAAATGAAACAAATCCAACTAAATGTGCTGTTGTCAAAGTTAAAACATAGCAACAATAACTAGAAATGAAGCAAAAAACTTGGTGTTTTTGCACTAATGTCATTTTCAGATTCGAGTCTTTGACAGGCGGCCTCGCGCGCCTCCATGTATGGATGCAGGTCCAGGAAGCGCTTTGTTTTACGGCTTAAATCATCAGTCAAATGGGAACACTGTGCTCTCAGAGTTTGTGTGCAGGAGATGATCTTGAGTAGTTTCCACGCATGGACTCAACAAAGAGCAGGAAACGGTTTGCTTCAGAGACGGTCAGAGTTCACCTGGATAATTGCATTTGCATTAAAAGCAGCTTCACTCTGCTGATATCCTCCTCCTCCTCTCTGCACAGACACGAGATGACAGTGGCTCTGGCGCTCACCTCCCAGGTGTCTCGGGGAGAGGGGGAGGCTTGATTTGAGCAGGGCTTATCTTGTTTGGAGAGGCGAGCCTTTTTCTAGCCGAGAAGATGAACATAAACAAAAACTTTCATTAGAGCCGAAGCCACCGAGAGGACCGAGTGTCCTCCGTCTCCCCGGCAGACTGCCGATGGGAGCGTCTCGTTTTCCTCCTGAACAACCTCAGAGTCACCCCGAGGAGGTGAAACGCACCTCAGCCTGTTTACTGCAGTAAATACTCGAGTACTTTTTCTCAAGATTTCTGGGACTTCATTTAGCCTCCATTGCATTCTTCTGCCCTTCTTTTTTCCCACGTATTCCTTTCTTTCCTGGCTTCTATCCTCCTTCTGACGCTTCCTCAGTTACTTCCACCCTCTCTTCCTCCTGTCCTGTATGTCTTCTTTTCACACATCTTTTCTTCTTTATTCTCTTCCTCATGTCCTTTCATCTATCCTTCTTTACTTCTTCTGTTTCTTTTGTCACCTTCCTTCAGTCCTAACTACTCCTACCTTTTTTTTTTTCCTGTTTCCTTACTTTTTTCCTCCATTTGTCCATTTACTTACTTGACTATTGACTTATTTCCTTTATTACCTCCTCCTTTCTTTTTCTCTTGTATTCATGTGGTTCCTTATGTCCTTTCTTTTCACCTTTCCTTCCCTCCTTCAGCCTTTTGTTGTCTGCTTCCTTAATTTCCCTTTTCTGTCTTTCCCTCTTTCTTCTTCTGACTCCTTATTTCCTTAATCTAGCCTCGTTCGTTACCCATTTCCATTTCCTTCTTTCGACCCTTGCATTTGTTTGCAACTTGCTTCCTTCATCTTCCTTGTTTCCTTCTGTCCTTCCTTATAGCTTTCTTCCCATTTCTTTCCTTCCTTATTATCTTTCCTCAACCTCTATCCCTTCTTCCACCTCTTCTGAAAAAAGGAAATCCTTCAGTGTTTTTAACTTTCCTCCTTAGTATCATAGTTTCCTGTTTCCTTCCCTCCTGAAGCAGCATCTTCCCATATTGCTTCCTTCTTTATTCACCGTTTTTGTTCCTTTACCTTTTTGCTTCATGTTCTCTTCCCTCCTTAGATCAAATGCACTTCATGTTCTCTTCAGTATTTAATGATGAAAACACCTTCTCTTTGCTCTCTTTGGAGTCATCGGCACTTTGACCCTTTAAACAAGCCTTCGTGGACCTGAACACACCTCAGCTCCTCCTGTGATGCACAAAAGCTGAACTTCAGGAGTTTGTCACGGCTCAGACCGTGTGAGCATTTTTCTCCCTCCGCATCATTGGGGGAAAGTGCAGATGCATGAACCATCAGAAGCTGCAGGAGGTGTAATAAGTTGCAGGGGGACAGGGGCGGGCGCCGTAGAGCAAACGTCGGCACTTTGAGGCCCAAGAGTGACGGAGGTGAGAGTAGATGACTGAATTTAGAAGCTGCCAATAAAAGAAATGACCCTGAACAAAGAAAGTGACCTCAGGTTTTCTTCTTCTCCAGAAGACTTGAAGATGAGGATGAGTCAGGTCCTCTCAGGTGAACCAAAAGAAAGCAAAACCATCATCTCTCAGTCTGTTTGCTTTTTAACTTTAGTTTGCTGTCATGATTCTTCTGTATCAGTGATGTTGTTGTTTTCCCTAAAGTCCGGTTGCTAGGCACTCTGAAGTCCCATGTTCCTGTCTGTCACAGATTACATGTTAGAGTGCTGACGGCACAGAAATCAGCACGATTTTTGACACTAGTCGTGTAACAGCCATCACGGCTGCTTTCGCCTCCGTTGCACCTCGGGACTGTGGACGTCTGCGTTTGTTGCTGCAGGTGGCAAACCTGATGGCAAACACGACCACCTACCACCCCCCTCCCCCTCCCCGCCCTCGATCCCCGCTGACAGCTGATAAACAGAGCATGTGCAGCAGGTGGGCTTTACTGAGGATGAGCTGCCCCCTGCTGTTCAAACAGGGGAACAGCAGGCTGAATTTTTCTTGGATTTTGAAACCATTATTTGGATCTTTTGGATTCCTCCTAACAGAGCGTCGACCCAGGAGTCACACCCACACCAGGCTCTGCAGACTTTGAAGCCACAGCTGTGAAATTACGCACAGCCGACGCTTCACATGAGGTCAGTGTATGCACACGTGTGAACCACAAGCGGAGCCTTCAAACTGCTTCAAACACTCAGTTCCACACAGTTTTTCAACCCTTGGATCTGTATGACATCACGAGGGATCATTTTCTCCTTGTGAAGAGCAGCCAGTCAGAAGAGAGCTGGCTTAAAGGGGGAGGAGCTAAATTGGCTTGTTTCAGACAGAGGACAAATACGAAGAGCACAAGAGCACAAACATGGAGTTGGAGGGCTTTTAGGCTTCAGACAGAATTATGTAATAACAAAAAAATTCTACTGTTACCTATTTTTGATTCAAACCTAACAACTGCAGGCAGAGGCACTTCAATCTCAGCTGCAATAACTCTGTCCAGAAATTCTGATCTGGTTCATGAAAAAGAACCATTTTCTTTCAACTGAACTACAAACACGAACCAAATCACCATGCAAGAGCAACACCGAGAGGCTCGAGTGGTCCTGGCAGGACGTAAACAGTAATGGTGTGCGATGCAGGAAGCAGAAAGAAAGTAGTTCTCCTGGAGTTTTTTGTATAACTAAACCCATTTAAATTGCATTTTTAATGCAACTACCTGACCAATAATGGTACTGCATAATAATACTGCTATGCAGTTAACTGTACTGCTGCACCGGCTGAGAGTTCTGAGCTCCAGTTTGACTAAGTAAAAAAACAGAAATAAAGCGTTAAAACAACACAGCAGCATCCAGAAGGTGAACCATTCTGGAAGTCATGCCGGCTTCATCCATCTCTTCTTTATTTTGATTATTTTGGCAGCCAACATGACTTAAAGATGAGTAGACTGTGATGTTTTGAGGACTATTTTCAGTGGCAGATTAAGGTTTTGGGCAGCTCATGGTGATGAAGGACTTTTGTTTGTTTTAGGCTTTGATGAAGAAGAAGACACTCAGTGCTGGTTTGACAGAAACAAGAAAAATACAGAGTCCTTCCATCAAGTCTGCGATCAGCCCCCCACCCATCATCTGCACCTCCTCCATTCATTCATCAGCCCCCACCCATCATCTGCACCTCCTCCATTCATTCATCAGCCATCAGCCCCCACCCATCAGATCGGGTTTATCGAGTGTCAGGATGATAAAAATCTTAATATCCGCACCCGGAACGTGTCCGGAGAGCTGAGGTGAAACTTCTGCCGGATGTCTTCGGGCGCTCCGGCACACAGCCGGTAGAAGATGTGGTAGTTCCTCTCCTCTGGGCTCTGCCGACAGATCCTCGACTTCTCCAGCAGGTAGTGTGACACGAAGCCACCCACGACGGCGTTCTGAGGAGGAAGAGCAGGAAAAAAAAACAAAACAACTCATTTATGACATCTATCAGCGCGTTTCATCTTCATATCCTGCCACTTTGTTATTATAATAAATTACATGGTGAATTAAATGGAAATTAAATATTAAATATGAAGAATTTATCTCATATTAAAGTTTAAAGAAGAAAAATGCAGATAATAAAGCTGGAAATCACAAAAAAGAGTCCGCCTTTGGGAAACGTGGAAATGCGGTGATTTATGGGACACATAAACAAGAGCGAGACGAAAGAGATAAATGATCATAAGTGAGGCCTCATTACTAAGTTTATGCTGCGTAAGCGTCTGAGACGGCGCAGGGCAAATCACGTCTCTTCACAAAAGCAGAAAGATCAACGTAAACAGATCGTGCTGAATAAGTGCCGCCATTAGGCTTCATTTGTAATTTATAACTTTTATCCGCAGACGTTAAAGCTCGTGATCGACTGAGCGAGAACGGCCCTGAGCACCTTCTCGTTGAAGTGGATCTCCACGAACTTCCCGAAGCGACTGCTGTTGTTGTTCCGGACAGTTTTGGCATTCCCGAAGGCCTCGAGCAGAGGGTTCGCTGCAAGGGAGAAAAAAAGTCTAGTTTAAACTCAAACCTCAACAGGAAGTTGATGAGAGAAGCAGACGCGACCTCACCTTCGACTATTCTCTCGTCGATGTCCTGACCCGTTCCGTACGAGGTCGTCAGGTATCTGCAAGCATAGCACATCATCAACACCTGAGAACACGTGATTCGTCTGTCATTTTAAAGCAGAGGTTCTCACAGGTTTACAGCCTTTAAGGTGTTTTAAAGCAAGTAAACATCAAAGTTTGTTCAATAAAAACTGTTTTTGTTGGACCATATTTCATTTTTAATACTGTTGAAAGTGCTGTAAGAAGGAGGAAGAAGTCAGTTTCTGATATTCAACAAAACAAATCCAGTAGGTTTGTTGTAGATCAGAAAGGCAGAAACTCTGGGTTTACCAGAGGGTCACTGCACGGGTTTAAGGCTTTAATGAACCACCCCCTGCTGCTGCAGTGATCCTGGTAAACAACTCTTATATCGAGCTTTTCCACTGGAGCACTAAAAGCACTTTATACATCATGCCTCGCTCCCCCATTCACACGCATTCATGCTCTGATTAACACATTGTTCCCTGCCCGAGGACACTTTTGTCTTCCAATTAGTAGGTGACCTTCTCCACCTCCTAAGCTACAGTACAGTTTCCTGTAACCTTCACAGAAACACTTCCTTTCTGCGAAAAACAAAGCCCAAACCTGCAGTTCCTCAGACGTCCACTAGATGCTGGCTTCATCGTGAGACTGCTGCAGGTGAATATTTTAACACCTCACTGTTTGAACCTCGTGTCTGCTAAGTGAAGTCACCGAACTGGAGCATTTTTATTGCGGTTATCTGAGCGATGACATCACTTCCTGTGCTGTACCAACCATCTAACAAGTCTACGGAGAGGACCTTTAATAGTTTGGTACTCAGAGGATCTCTCTGCTAACCCTTTCATCCAAATAGGCTCATTTCTGGCTTCAATCACCCACCGTGGATAACACCGTGACATCACACTGACACTTACTGAACAGCTGCTTCAGAGGAGAGCATTATTAGAATCACCGTCTCTCACCTTCCTGTAAACATTTGTGTTCGCATCGTCTGAACACTGTAACGTCACAGCTTTTACAACGTGCCTTAAAAGTCCAGATTTTGTGTGACCATTTATCAAATACCACTTTTAATAATCAAATAAGTAATTTCTTAAGAAAAACTGCAAAATATTTTCAACTCCGAGTTATCAGAATAACTTGGGAGTTGAAAATATTTGGGGTCAGTGAGTCGAATGAAACTGGACATTTAAATGAACTAAAACAGGCCTTTTAACCATTTTCCGACCTTTTCTGGACAAAACAATCAATTAATTATGAAAACAAGCTGATAATTAAAATCACAAACGAGGTCAATTGAAAATCGATGATATCAAAACTGATTGTGTATAATAAGCTCCGGTACAGGTCACATTAAAATAATCACACAAACATGAAAACGTGGATGGTATTCGCTGCGTTCACTGAAAGACGAGATCCTCGCCTCCCTCACCTGAGAACAAACTTGGTGTTTTCAGTCTTGCCGGCTCCAGACTCCCCGGAGACGATGATGGACTGGCTCATCTTCAGGACCTTCATGTCCCTGTACGCCTTATCAGCTGCAGACAGAGGCGGCGGTTAGATCAGACGCCACGCTGACCCCAATAATCAAACAGATATTAAACCCCTGCGGTTTCAATAAGTCAGTCTGGAACCATGATGGTCAGGGGACTCTGGGAAATCTGAGTGCTGGCTGCCCCATAGTGGACAAATTGAGAACTACAACAGGAGGTGCATTAACTTTCACCCTAAAACAACTGCTTTTGGTATTAAATTATTAGAGGACGATTAAACTGATAATTTCTTAATGACTTTAATGATCTTGTTCCATTTGTGAAACATTAAAATAAGTCTTATAAAAATGACAGCGATTAGGACATTTTAAATCTCCACACTTATCTGGTCTCCAGCTGCCAGAGTGAATAAAGGCATGCATGTCCAAAAACTGCTTAAAAAGTCTAAAATAAAGATACTGACCTCAAAACCATCTCAGGAGTCTTTAACTTTCTGAATATGTAAACAAACTTTGCTCAGCTCAGCAGGTTAAATGAGCTCTGTAGAGATGACTCATGCCTTGTTCCCTCGACTTAGTAAGTTCCACTAACTAAAAGAATATTTCTTGTCTCTTCTTTAATGTGAGGCTTTCTGGTTACGATTTGTTTGTGTTTTTAAATCACGGCAAACGAAAGGTTTCCCTCTGCACCGTGAAAACTTTCTATAAACACACCAAAAATGATCAAACTGAGCTTTAGTCACGAGCAGAGAACAAAAATGTGTGACAAGTTCCTGGAAATGCTGTCCAGCATGTAAAAGTCGTGATAAACTGAGCTGCTCACCAATGGCGTAAACGTGCGGCGGCAGAGTGCCCAGCGACCGGCCCCGGTACTTCTTGATGGTCTCCTGCGAGTAAAGCTTCGGGATGTCATAGTACGGGTTGACGGCAATCAGGATGTTGGCTACAAATGTCTGAAAGAAGAAGAAGAAAAAAAATCACTTATAAAAATCACTTATTTGGCTCATAAAACCAACAAAGTCTCTCATTTCTTTGCCTCCTCCTAAAGGAGCAGCAAACTTTTTCTTTCAGCACTTTTAAAAAGTGAGAGACCCCAAAATCTGTCAGAGTTTAACAGAATCAGGATAAAAAAACTCTGCATTTCTGTACTGATCCAAACTCCATATCAGCCAGTAATACGAGCATTCAGCCACATCTCAAGAATTTAAAGAATTCATAAAACTCCTGAGCATCACATTGTGATCGAGGATTGGGTTTCCAGTCTTCATGGAGGTTACGATGATTACATTCAGTTTGGGAGAGGTTTAGATTTACATTTATAATCGCTGCAGAGATTTCTAAAGCTTTACAATATCCTCATTTATCAATAAAACCTGATTTATATTAGAAATGCCCTCTGTGAGCTTCACAATGCAGTTCCCTCCTCAGTCACTAGATGTCAGTGTGCACCAAGTCTGACTCCAGCTGACATCAGCTGGAAGGCTTCACAGGAAAATGGAGCTAAATAGCAAAGGCAGCAGAGGCCACACGAGCCCCTGCTGGCTGTTCAAGGTGTGAGGCCGGCCCGAAAAGCCCCCCGCGGTGAAGAGACACCCAGTGTACTCCCGCTGCTCCTATCAGAGCAGGAGGAATAATCATCAGCTGAGGGTTTGCTAGTAAGCTGAAGACTCTGTTTAGCCCATATCTGTTTCATCTTAAAGAACTTCAGCAAAATTATAATTATTTAAATAATAGCAAACACAGGACAGCTGTCCTCTTCATCTGGATGGACATGAATAATTACTGAAGGCATTTTGAAGTGACAAGAGCCGATATCATTCATGAACCCAGTGAAGTAAAGACATCCATATAAAATAAATAAAAAATTATTCAATCAGTGCAAAAGTGAATTAACAAGAGCAACACAGAATGCAATGCAATGAAAAATAACTAACAAAAATTGATTTTTAGTTTGTAAATCTGACTTAGAATGAAAGAATAAAGAACACAGAAAAAGGAAAATGTAGAAATAACTGCAACAATTAAAATAAAGCAAATAAAAAACCTTTAAACTGATTAAATAAATAAATACATATATAAATAAAGTTATTTAAAAATAAATTTAGTAAGGAAATCAACAGGAACTAGAAAAAATATCAGAAATAAAAAATGTTAAAAAACGTTCAGTTAAAAACAAAAATAAAATGTAAAATCAAAAAAGTAAAATTAAGGGGAAATAGGTGAAAAAATAGAAGCGCAACAAGAAAAAATAAATACTACAAATTAATCAGAAATATTAATTTATGTCACATGTAGATGTAAAAAAAAAAAAAAATGCATCTAATAAAGTTTTGATCTGATTTATTTAATGTTTAATTTTGGCAGCTTCAGTCCTCCGTACATTACATGTATATTTACACAGTAACCTGCACACATGTTATTTTTTATGAACTGGGAGTACACTCGTTTGTCCAGTAAGAAAATGTGATGCTTTTGTTTCAGGCGAGGGTGGAGTAGATCTCCGCTTCAGTGAAGTGTGGAAACATGACTGAGCGTGCGCTCCGCCCACAGGTAGTGCGGGCAGGTCACGACACACGGCAGCTGATTTTCTTCATCGGGTGATGATAACGTGTGACGTCATGTGACGTCCGAGCTCTGAATAATTTGGGTTCTGTTTAAAATTTTGACTTTTTATGATCAGAGGAATCGAACCTTTATGAGTTTTTCTTTTTGATTTTGTGACCTTTTGGTGTTTATGCTTTCATTTTCAGCGCCAGAAGTTCACCTGAAGGCTGAACTTCAGGTGTGTTTAACACACCATTGAGTCCAGGAGTAATAAAAGCATGGTGAGGGTGAGGACGACCTCACAAAGGTTTCTATTTCACAGTATTTCACCGACCGGCCGCTCCTCCTCATGTCTGTACTTACATAAATTTTGTCTTTGCTGTATCTCACTCGGATGTTGTTGAGCAGCGTGGCTTCATTCAGGTACATCAAAGAGCCTGAGAGACACAAGCAGGACAAAATGTTACTAAACTCAGCAGAGCAGCGGATCCACGCTTCACATCGCATCATCCATCGGGCATGTTCACATGTAAGGTGATGGAGTCAGCAGCATGTGACCAATCAGAAACAAGGATAGGTTTACTCAAAGCAGCTGAATTTACAGAAAGGAAAAAAAACAAAAAACAGTTACACTCAAGAAAAGTGAGGATGCTATAGAACCAACAACAACAACAACAACACAGCTGTCGGCAAACCAGAGAAGAAAAGAGCAGTGTGCACGGCAGTGTGCAGGGTTTTATCAGTCAGGGGCACATAGGGAACCCAGACAGCACAACATGAAAATAATGCAAGAAAGTGATTAAAACTGCACTTCAGCAAAGTAATTAAATGAGTGTAGATATTAATAAACAGCAGGGTCTTCAGGGAGGGCCAATGCCACCCCATCCCCTCCCTGTAGATGCACACCTGGCTGCATAAAAAAAAAAAGCTGCATTTTAATGTACGAATAGCTTTCAATACCGAGTACTCACACCTAACCTTCTGCAACACCAGGAGAAAAGTGTTTAGCCCACAAGAGGTTCTTTTGTTTTAAAAATCAACCTGATTTGCTGCCCTCTGCAGCTCTTTAAAACAAGCAAAAAAGCTCATTATTTAAGCGAGGAGAAGCATAGTGACACAGTAGGAGGCTGTTCTGAGTGGGCATCATCATGATGGCACCATGCCCGGTGCATTCCCGGGAAAAGACTGGAAGAACGCCTCATAAATAAAATCTATTTAAAGCCACGATGGAAAATCTGAAGGAAAAAAGAGACGACTTGGTCCGTTAATAAATTTATGAACATCACTGCTGCTTTGTTTAGACTCAGAAATATCAGACCAACATTTGCTGACGTGCATCCTGTTATAACTCCGTGTTAAAGCTGAATTTAACTCAAATTACAGATCAGCAAGTAAAATTCCTGCAATAAAAATACTCCTATAAGGAACTTTATTTCCTTTTTGATGTGCATCAAGAAAAGACTTTAGACCAGGGGTGTCAAACATAAGGCCCGGGGACCAGAAACAGCTGATCCCAGACTTACAGAGTAACAGCAGCTTAACAAGGACGACAAACGCATGTCTAAAAAAAGAGGAGGAGCAAGATCTGTAGGTGGAGCGATGAAGCACAAGTACTCACAATTATCCTCCACATGTTTGTTGACGTCATCCTCTGCAGGGAAGACTTGGTTCACCGGAGCCAAAAACGTCTGAGAGAAAAGAAAAGAAAAGAAAAGAGAGATTTGTTAATTTGACTTTAAAGTAAAATCAGTTCACTCGTCACAGACCTGTTTATGATGAAATAAACTGTCAGCTTAATGTATTTAAACTGAGTTAATTTACACAGAGATGCCTTAAAAACTCAGTGCATGATGCTGTTGATGCATGATGCAGCTTCGACAGAGTTCATGGGTTTCCTTCATGTTCATGTTTTTGAATGATGTCTCCAGCACGGTGAGCGTCATCTACCAGCTGCTGCAGACCTGATGAATTATTTGGAGGCAGGAGGCAACGGGATCAAGGTGACAGTCCGATGACTGAGAAGCAGAGAAATGCCGCTCTGCATTATTAACATCCAACTACTGACCTTCGATCCGGTCGGCAACAATCCGCCGACTCATTCAACGGTTTCATTCTGTAGAAGAAAACCGAGGACAAAACCCAGACACGTGGTCTCGAGGTCAGCACAACCAGCTCAGACCTGGCGCCAAACTTAGCGCTCAGTTTTGAATTTTGAAAGTGTAAAGGTAAAAGAAACAAATTTAATTTCTTAAAAAGAAAAAAAAAATTTGATGGTTTTTATGCGAGACTTTCTTTGGTTACGTATTCTTTAGAAAGTTAAAAACTTTCGATTAGAAGCTAGATATTGTTGATATCTTTGCATTTCTGATGTTCTTTAATGCGTCGTATAATTATCATTTACCCGAGCGATCAAACTAAAATTAAAGTGCTCTCTGTTTCACTGTTCCACCTTCGGCTTTCTTTTACTCTAAAAGCTTTGAAGCATTAGCTCTGCACACATGACTTCGAGCTGAAGCCGGCCATGCTGAACCAATACAGGAGGCTTTACGAGGACATGTGACCTCAGTGTTTTGGAGTGTGGGGGCGTGTGCGTCGTATTCGTGTGATTTTAAAGCCGATCGCTGCCAGCTCCTGAAGGCCCCGGCAGACTCTCACTCCTTTTAATCAGGCTCTTTAAAGAGGCGCTGCAGGCCTCGGCTCGAGCCAGAGACTGACGTACAGCCGATTCATTCTTTCCAGTGGTGGCATGTTCCACATTCTCAGCCCAAGCTGGACAGATTCCACAACACTGCGCCGCGTGAGGAGAAGGGGGGGAAATAATGTGTTATAGCACAGCCAGCTATTACTTCAGTGTTACTACTGAACCTTCCTGGAATGTGCAGACCCCTACAGAGCTGCTTCTGAGCAGGGATCAGTGGACACTTCAAGGCATTTTAACACGAAGACCTGTGAAATGGCCAGAACCTGACACTGAACCCTAAACTTCACGGGGAGGCAGTGTAAAGAGGACTCGTCTGCCAACAGTGTGGGATGAGGTATGAGGTACATGTTAGAAGAAAAGCTGAATTGGGCCCAGTGAATATCAATGCTCATAGCACACCATCAGATTCCACCCTTTTCTCCAGTTTTCCAAACCCAACAGTCCAGAATATGTCTGTGAAGGTTCTCAGTCATCCAGGTCATCGTAGTCAAAGGAGTTTGCAAAGAAAAAGCGTCTGGACTTCTTTAAGTTGCTTGAAGACGTTTCACCTCTCATCCGAGAAGCTTCTTCAGTTCTAAGGTCAAATGGCCGAGAGTCCCAGATTTAAACCCAGTGGGAGTATCCCCCCAAGGAGGGACAAAGGACCCCCTGGTGATCCTCTAATCACATGCGCCCAGGTGTGAAAGCGGGTGTGGGACCTAATCAGCCAGGGTTTCGGGTGAGCCCATTGTGAAACCTGGCCCCACCTTGTCATGTGAATTCCTGAGGTCAGATGGCCCAGGATGTGAGTGGGCGTTTAAGGCGTCTGGGAGGGAACTCAAAACTGGATTATAGATGGCAGACAGATGGTGTCGTAAACCACCGCCTCTGTTCAAAGATGGTCGCTCACAGTGGACATAGATGGCCTCTTTCACTCCTCTTTCAAACCATCTGTCCTCTCTGTCCAAAATGTGAACATTGGCATCCTCGAAAGAGTGTCCTTTATCCTTAAGATGCAGATGGACTGCTGAGTCTTGTCCTGTGGAGGTGGAGGTGGCTCCAGAACTCACACACACGGCGTTCCCACAGCACCACGCTAACTGCTCAGAGAGGCCTCAGTGAACACAACAAAGAGCCTGAAGCGTTTCAAACTCCCCGCGGTCCCAGTTTGATCAAGCATCTGCTGCATGCTCGGGAGCGAGCCCGATCCACGGAGGCCCTACCCCCAAACATCCAATTCCGCAACACCACAGGACACTCCCAGAGGTCCCGTGACCCCACCCCCACCCCGATGCTTCAGAGCTGTTTAAGAGGCCTGAAGTGGACCCACTATATCAGTGAGACAACACCATTACCAAGCACCTTCTCAGACTGGAGGGCTGGGGATTCAGTCACTAGTACTGTAGTATTTACCAAACAACATGAAGTAGATTCAGATAAGTACTGCTGTGATTTGGTGGCATATAAATGCAATTAAATGAAATTAAGTTGCTTTTAATGTTGTGGCTGACAAGTGATTTGGATATTAAGCTACGGCTGGACAGGATTGGCTATAAACTGGTGCAACAAACTGGCCAAGTGGATAAATAGTTGGTGCAAGTGATTCATGGTTTATGGTACAAACAAAGCTAGTCCTCTTCCTGTTTCCAGTCTAATCAAAGCTAATAACTTCCTGGCACTAGAGCCACATGTACTATCCTAACTTCATCATCTTATTTCATTCTTTGCGAGGAAGTTTTTTTAGCCCGTTTCCAACGTCCTTAAACTGAAGCACCTAGCTTAATATCCAGCAGAGCATGGGAAAGCGCTTAGTGTCTCAGAGAACTGAGGTTACAAAATAAGTAACTCCAAAATTGCCTCTTTAAGTATCTACTGCAAAAATAACTTCATCTCCTTCAGTAATGCCCTTCAAACAGTTTTGTCCATCGGCAGCTCCGAGGCAGATCAGACACTCTCTGGGAAACAGAAACACAGACAAGGCCGGCTCTTTGTGAGCGATAGTATGACAGGGTCTCATGCTCTCCGTCTTTCCCCTGACGTCCATCCCGGGAGGTCGGCCAGCGAGTGAGCACATCGTCAGACACTGGCACAAACTGGCTGCAGCGGGACAGACGGGACATTGTTCAGATTCAGAGTTTCAGACCCGGAAACTCGCTCTGACAGCAGATCTGAGGAGCAAAAGCCTGTGTGCTTGTATTGTTGGAGCATTACTGTAAAAATACTGTTTTCTGTGGCAAACCCAGAGAGGGCAATTTTACTCTACCCTTCCTACCAGGAAACCCTTTGAAGCAGGCTTTGTACTGCCTCGACTGATAAAACTGATTTATGGTGTTTAAGTTGGGGTCAGAACTGGTTTATCAGCTCCTTTGAGGCAAAACTCAGGGACTCCAAGGTGGATGGATCCAAGGATCCAAGGTGCAAAATCCTCAGGTTTTTAACAAATCCACCTGAGATGGCAGACACTCTTATACTGATCGACGCCATCAAAGTTTGCACTGCGAGTTCATTTTAGCCGATTTATTCGACAGGCTTGCGGTGCATGCCCACACGCTGTTTTGAAGAAAAGCAAAAAGGACTTTTCTGATGAGCAGCAGTCAGTATAATTACTGATGTTGTCCAGAACTGCAAAGACTCGGGAAAACTATTTTTAAAAACAGAAACAACACAGTCTAATAGCAGAGGGCCGGGGTAAGCATCATCAGTCACAGGGTTGTCGCAGCTGATGATTTAAGGGTCGTCCACATAGGAAGCAACTAGTAGCACTGTGCTGACCACAGGAAGCCGATGACATTCAGTTACTTTAAGCAACAATGACTGACATAACTGCTGGACACTCAAAGTGGGCGGATCCTGAGTTAAAGTTTTCTCAGATTACAGACAGAAGACTGAAACAGCTTCCATTAGCGGTCCAATGCACCAAATACATTACAAGTCAGCTACAAAGAGACAAGCATCATTTCCTTATGATGATGCTCTCATCTTTCACTTACACAGTAAGGTGACTTATCTGACGCCATCGTCACGAAACATATTTTCGTCACGATGAATATCATGAAGATATTTTGTTAAAGAGGATGTGTGACCTGAAAACCAGAAGCTAGCAGCTCAAAAGGGGCGACATCACTGATGACATTCAATATAAACTCAGCCGCTAACATATCAGTGACACATCATGATATTCACACCCTGAAATGAGGGCACAGCGAGCAACAGCAACACCACAAAGCCTGGTTCTGCTGGTAATGTGAGGTCTCATATTACATCGTATTTCTTTGACTTCAGTACACGAGTGAGAGACTGATACATGTGGGAAAAACTTAATTAATGCAAACGAACACACTGTGTTTGCAGAGGTGTAACGCTCCGTGCACACAAATACATAATAAAGCCATCTGTCTATGAGCATCTTCATCAGCCTTTACTTGTTCCTCACATCTCACTTCTCTACCTGCATCTCTGTCAGTTGCTCCTTTGATAATAATAAGACGCGTATTAACAGTCATCTGCACAATGGCTAATGTCAGACTCATAGAGCTTATGGATCTTTTTGGTTCTTCAAATGAAAAACATCTATTTTTACACTCAAGTTTGTGCAAATGATTAAAAATAAAAGCCTTGAAAAGGAGTGAAGGGGTTCTGTGCACTGTGAAACAGTCAAATGCAGCGACTTTAACAGAGCAAGAAGGATACAAATGCAAATGAAAGGCCAGGTATGGCCAGAGGTGAGGTAAATAAAGGTCGGTACAAAATAAAACGTTTATGTTAGCTGTCATTGTTAGCTTACTTTTACTGTTCCACTAAAGATGGAAAGAATGTGTGCAGTAAAAAATACTACTGAAGCAGGTACTGGGAACTTTTAAGGTGGAGTGTCTCCTCGTGTGTTTTATTGAATCCCTGAGTTGTTGTGAACCACTGATCACTTGAAATTCCCCAGTTGTAATTTTCCATCCATAATGGAGATCATTTTAAATTGGTGTGACATTTAAAATACATTTACATGGAATCTCTGTAAATGCAGAGAGGACCCGTTAAGCCTTAATGCAGTCATTTGCAGAGCAAATGTGCAAAGATCAGGGGCACAGTAAAAGATGGAGTAAATATTTCAGGATAGAAATGGTGAGGAGGGCGATAAAAACCATAAAACTGGCTGTGTGAGCGCCGAATGACTGCTGTAAAAACTGCTGCAACTCATTCCAGTAAACGGCCAGAAATCCAGCGAGGCCAACCTTTTATAATGTGCAGCTTCTTTTATTCAGAGAAAACATCCAGGAACGAGAGCCACTCTTAAAAGAACGCAGGATTAAAACCACTTTTCCTGTTTAAATATCACTCATGACACAGGCAGGTGTGGAAACACACCTATGGGGTCCTGTGTTTTACAGGCCTACGGTAAATCACTGAGGAGTCTCTTTAAAGAGGAACGCTGTCACTGCAGAGGCCTTTCCGAGGGGGAAGATTAGTGAGACGGACACAGAGCTTTAGGGGTTACCACAGCAACAGACTCTCAGTGACATTAAAAGCTTTGCTGAAGGCGATTCAGCACCTGATGCAGCAGAAAAGCGAATCAACGGAGGCGATATCAAAGAAAGCCTGTTTATCTTGCTGCACAGAGCCACTTCTGATTAATCAGCACTCGAGCACCGGAGGTGAATCACCGAGTGAACAATGCTTTATTGCTTCCAGAAAGGTGGCCTGAACCCCCGCGAGCTAAGTGGGACATTAAATCATTAACACGCAGCAGGTGAGAGCTCATCAGATAAACCCATCAAAGAAGGGCCAGAGTGGGCCGATCGATTCAAAACCATTTTCATCTCACTCATTCTTCTTCAAAATAAAAGAGGAAGGCATAAAAATGCTGACGTAGAGGTGATGAAGCTGCAGCTAGCCTTTTAAATCTGTGCTTTGTGTTATTAATACAACGCTGATGCTTGGAGGTAAAATACATGTCATCCTTACAACCCGAGTCCTGCACACAGACATCAGGACGCAGTTGGGGAAATTGGGGAAGGTCTCAGGGTAGGAAGGCAGGCAAGTAAATAAGTCTGCAGTGCAGTAATAACTACTAATAACTGCTCCTGTAAAGCAGGTAACCCTCAGAGTTTGCTCACCTTTCCCTTCTGTTTGAGGGGTTCGATGGTGAGGCTGTCAGCTCCGATGTCTACTATGGTTCCCAGCTGGAACCCGTCCGTTGGGTGTGGTGCCCACACCGGCTTCCCATCCTCCATCTCGCCGCTCTGAAGGCTCTGGAAAACATGACACACGACAGTCAGCGGCACTCTTTCGACTCCAACATGCAAACATTTCTTTTTTTATAAAGCTCAGTTGGCTCCTAGTGTGTTGCCTTTATTGCACCTCAGCTTCTTGGGTACTCGTTTCACTCAGCAAACCATAAAATCCCAAACAGCCAATCACACAACACTGAAAGGATGCTGTACTCATGAGTGACATGTAGGAGGTGTGCCTCTGGTTTTAAAGTCTGTTTATCTCACTGCACCACAAACAAAACCCAAAGAAATAAACAAAAAAGCAACATTTTACAACTTCAACCTAAAGCGCTCCATCTATGCAAGATAGGATCTGTCAATCCTTTCCGTGTCTGGGCCGGGTGAGGTTTCCCGTGTTGGGTCAAATTAAGCCGCAGTGTCCACAACTGCTTCACCATCCCCGGACGGGCCTTCATCCCCAAACCAGAGGTTGACGTGGGGGTAGTTCACTTCACCCCCTTGGTTCAGCCCCAGATCCAGCAGCCCTTTCAGATGGTGGAGAAAGTCGTCAGCCTGCTGTCTTTCATCAGCTGCTCTTATTTTCATTGGTAGAAGCTGCCTAATTACTGCTTAGTTTACCTTGGCCTGTTACACATTTGTCTGTATTGATGTTAATTTTGTGTGATTTGTAATATAATTTTTAAATAATCCTTATTTATCGGACACTGTGCCACGATCCTCTGTCTGAAACTGTTTTAGCCCCTCCCCCTTCAGCCCAGCCTTCTTTTGATTGGCTGCCCCTCACAAACAGAAGGCTTAAAGAGGAGATGGGTGGGGCCACCTACTTCCCTGACTTCCAAAGATATTTTAGAGCACAAACTTCGTTTCTGCATTTGTAACAGCCACATTATTAAATCATGTTGTCTCTCTTTGGTTTATCAATGAAACGGACATTAAGATTAGAAATATTCATTATACTACAGACTGAAACACAGACAGCACTGACTCCTGAGCTCTCTGGAGCTTTTCTGACAGCAAGCAAACCAATTACAGTGTTAGTGAGTCAAAGCAGCAGCTGATCGCATTACAGCGGCGACACAGGGACAGAGCGACTGCTGTTGCATACTACTGTTGCTGCACAGGGACTTCAGCCAGCAATGTAGGAAATAACAGTTACCATAAACTCACTGGAATAAAAAGGAAAACTAGACTAAAAGACTAAAACTCCCTGAAATCCCACGATGCACTCACAAAACTAGAATAAAATATAGAAGTCAGTTAAAGGACTTCTTCCAAATGTGGAATAAATAAAGTATTTGTCTTTAGTTTTAGTCATTAATAAGATTAAAACTAGCACACAAAGTAATGAAGTCTGAACGTTAGCATTACTTAAACAATAAAAAACAAACTTAAAATAAACCAAAACCACTCTGGAAACTGAACACAGTCAAAAACAAAGGCCCAAAAATTAAATAAAGGACAATAAATTTACAATAACATCGCTGAGGACAAAGCAAGGCATGCCCGTGTTTTTATTTTATCAGATTTATCGATTGACAGTTGTAAAAATGATGATTTGCAGCAGCTGTCATTCAAACCTAAAACACTAAAATCACAAAAATGATGCACTTTATAAAACAGCAGTGTAACGTTTAGGACTCGTTAATCCTCGTTCCATGAAACACAAGTTCAAAAAGCACAGTTTCACACTCTGTTTTATTTCAGGAAAAATATTCTTTTCCCCACAGACTGATTTAATGATTTCCACTTCTTCCTTACAGCGTTCACCGGACTACCACACCAGCATCACCACGTATGTGTGTCAGCGTACAGTATAGTATGTTGTGGAAACCCCTATGAGTACAGTAATATGTAGTGATGTAAACAAAGGAAACGTGATGGAGCCGGAGTAGCTGCAGCTCATCATTTCTGTCCTCTCCAATGTTTCCGTGAACACGAGCAGCCGGAGGCAGAGCAGACCACAAACTACCAGCATGTGTGAGAACCTGACGGTCAGCCTCGCGGGCCGGAGCGCGTTTACACGCACACAGCACAGACTTCCAGCTCAAAAACCACTTTCTATCACACTGAGGTTTTAAACTGATGCAGAATTTATGCATTTGTCACATTAAAGGAAGTAGCGGTGATTGTGTGGTTACAGACAGCATCCCAGCTTCTTCTGTCACAGCAGCTCTCTGCATGTCCTCCTTCACTACATCCATGAATCTTCTCTGACCTTATCCAACATGTCCACACCATCTCACCCTCAGCTGTACCTGATGGACTCATTTCAAATTCTGTCCCATCCTTGTCCTCGCAATGAAATGCTAACATCTTCAGCTTTTAAATCAGTGCCACCGTCTCTAAACCACACATCACATTAGTGGTAAAAGTGGTTGGCTGAAGACAATGACTGACCTTTGTGTATTAGAGCAAAGGAAAAACACATAACACTGATCTTAAAAGTGTATTTGTCCCTTTGAAGTGGCATTTCTGTGCAAGTTTTTATAATAAACCAGATTATAAAAGCTTCCAAAGAATCATAATAAAAATGGTAATCTTAGTGCCTCACAAAGTTAGAAACTCTTAAAAGGACGCGACAAATATGCTTCCTAAATCAGTGAACGTCCTGCCGTGGGAACATGGAGACGACTTTGAAAGCTCTAAAGTGAAAGCTTATGTTTCACTGGAGGATGACTAAGCATCATCCCAAAGCCTAAGAAACACCATTGAGGAGCATCGTGACCTCGCTAAGAAAAAAGAGGAGCAGGGCTCAGTGAGCAGCCAATAAGAATCGAGACTCTGAGCCAGCTTGTTTCCATCCACACAGCTGCGACTGTCACTCAGCAGCTCCCTGCACACACGGTGGCTTCCTGCCAAACTGCAGCAGGCTTTTCTCTGGGAACTTAAAATAATTACCCCGCACTGTCTGAGTGCTGCACTAAGAGCCCATCAAAACCAATTAGGGATATTAAACCATCACAGTCCCAGTACAATAAGCCCCTTTTATCAGAGCAGCCTGGACGCTGCTGTAACTGGAGACCAACAGGTGTGATCCCCTCAGGTGTTTCATTGTGATGCGAGTCAACGGTTTGAGTGCACATTTACATAAGCAGAAGCAAACCCGATCACACCGCATGCACGCTCCCAAGCTGCACGCTCACATACGAGGTCACAGGGTCAAACCGTGACCTCGTACGTGTGCGGTATTATCATTATTATTATTATTATTGTTGTCACTGGAGAAAAAAGCTGGGACTCTTGGTCACAGTGTGCACTTCACTTCATGCTAATTCCTCTGTTTGCAGCAGCCTGAGGAAGGATTCATAGGTATGCGTTTCAGGCCTCTTGTTCACTTTCAATGAGGTGACATCACGTACTGGCAAACTGAAATGTGGATTCTTTGCCTTGTTTGCAGTGGAGAGAAGATCGAGCACGGCCGTTAGTCATTATGAAACTATCCTGAGGGGGGGTAGTCGGTCGTGGCATCTGGCATCAAAATGAAGTGGAAGTTAATGACTGCAGTGAGTAATCACTGTGCTGTTTTTGATATAAGGCACGGCTCATTCAGCATGCTCATCAAAGCCTGTTGAAGTGCTTTGTGAGTGAAGAGACACCTTTAAAGTAACACGTACACGAGTCCAAACATGAGCCCCGAGGTACAGCAGAGCCAGCAGATTAAGGGTTTGGGTGTTAACTTTAACTACTTTTAGAGGGAAGGCAGTTTTAGGTGTGCAGTCCTTGTGTAAACTGCTCCAAGTTTAATTTAAACTTTTTAAATAAAAGCCAAACTGGCAGCTTGGTTTCAAAGCCAAAGGCAAAGATGTTTTAATTAACCACACTTTCATTTCCCAGGTCGAATTAATTAGTCAAACTGTAGAGTGCCGCAGTATAAACCAAGTAAAGACATTTGCCTGAAGTGCTGCTGAGCAAACAGCTGGATCCGAGAAATGGACAGACGGACGCTCGCCGACTCCTTCTGCTGGCCAATCAGGGCGAAGGTAATGATCTACAGATATGACCTCACCCATGACTCTGCGTCCAAAAGCTCCTCGATCAGGACGTTTAATCCTGCAGCTGAGAAGGAAGCTGCATTTACAAATGGATGACTGATGACCAGGAAGTTCATTAAAAAAAAAAAAAAAAAAAAAAAAAAAAAAAAAAAGGACAAAACTATGAGGTCATCCAAACCGACTTCCTGGTGGCACAGCTTTGAACTGTCAGGTATCTGATTCTGACTTTCAGTTCTAAAAAGGGCAAATATATTATTTAAACTAAGAATAATAAAATAAAGTTCATTTTTCAGACTGATCTAAAGTGTTCAGATGCTACAATTATATTTTATTATATTATTTTATTTTAACCTTTAATATCTGAAACACAACAACTTTATTAAAAATAAGATAATATTATATTGAAGAAGTACTTATATCAAAAATACTTAAAAATAATAAAATATACCCAAAGTATTACAAATAAAGCACTTGTTAAAGTTCAGATAAATGTCTGCTGATGTTATATAAATGGAAACGCATAACTACGCTCGACAACAGGCTAACACAATGTACCCTATTTAATAAACACACTGCAACATAAACTGTAACTTTCTGAAATTATTTGGTCTATAAAAGCTTAAAAAACTTTATAGTGTTATATTTTCATATATATATAGTCATGTACGTATATATATTGTTCCAGTCCAGCACTAGCTGCCAGTCACCATTCACACATCTACAGTGTAGAAGCCTCAAACACCAAGTGACTGACAGCAGCACAAAGTGTACAGGAACCTCAGGACTGTGCAGCAGAGGTGCAGTCTGCCACAGCATCTCACAGCAGGTTAATGAAGGTACTGAAAACTCCTACAGGGAGCCTTCACTCATTCATTCCTGTATACTGCTGCTGCTGCTGCACTGCTGCAGGGCACTTTGGCTTTGAACCTCAGCCTCTAATCGATATGATAATTTTCCATCATGAGTCTAACGCTGTCTGCATTCCTCCAGAACAATCGCACACACGTTGGGTCACAAAGACGAGATCAAACCTGCTACAGTGGCTCAGCGCAGCCTGCACAGACCATCAGAGACACACTAATCATCTCCCGCAGCTCACAGGATGTGATGTAATCGCCTTTAACTCAGCTGAGCTACTGCAAATAAAAACTGCTTAAAGATCAAAGAGTGATCGTTCCACTTAGTGGGACTGAGCTGTGTTTGCCTCCCTGCACCCTGGGAAGTTTTCTATAGTATTAATAACAAAGCTAACAATAATAATAATAAAGCTAATAATAATAATAATGATAATAATAATGATAACTAGCACTCTAAAGCTCAAGCATTAATCTGGTGAAGCTGGAAGCTGTTATTAAAGTTTCATATTTTTAAGAAGTGGTAACAATTTATATATTTTATGGTTCCTGTACCTGAAAACGCTCCATAGCACCGCCTACAAAATTGCAACAAAGAAGCTCCGCCCAACAGGTCAGCCATTTTTTACCAAAGAGGCTTTGTGCCATTCACAGCTGCTGTACTTTACAGAGGTGGGACTCGCCAGACACCCCGCGATACAATATTAGCACACTACTTCATTCACAATACAACATTAATGCAGTTTAAACATTCTGCGTTATGCTGAGTATTGCAAAAGCAAATCCAGCAATTTATCACCACTTTTAAACTGCGAATCATGTCCTCAGAATACGTTTTTAGATTTTATCCATATAGGTTTTTATCCAATAAAGTTATCTCACTTCAGTTTTTTTTCCTGCAAAATGACACAAATGTGTCAAGCATACCAATACTGTCACTAAAACCAGCCACAGGACAGTCAGTCTACACTTCCCCCAGAGTTTTCTCCAACACCAGGACTCTAACAAGTTCCAGATTTAATCAGATCAACATTCAGCAACATCGTTTAATTAGTGGGTGTTCATCAACGCCACCCAGGAAGTGATGTGGAGCTTCTTAGAGCGACAGCCAACAGGCCAACATGTCTGCAGGAACTGATCGGACTGCAGCTTTAATTTTGTCTGGAGTTTTGGTTTTTTAGTTCAGTCTCGTTTCGGTCGTTTTAACTGTTATTTTACACTATATTATATTATATTAGTCACTGGCAAATATCATTTCAGATAGCTGAAATAAAAACTGAAAAACTACAACTAACTAAAATGGTTTTGTCCACACCTAGCTACTTTTAAATTGATGAAATCTTTGCTGAAATCTGCAAATTTTTGTCAAAAAAAGATTAAAAATCATTTAAAAAAATCACAATGATCCATTTGTCAGCCCAGCATGCAGCTGGGATGTGGAGTTTTTCCAACGTAAACAAAGGCACAACGTTTACCCATCACAGCTGAAACGGTGATCAAACCTGCTGTTGATCAACTTTATTTCCGACGGTAAGCCCTTGGAGAAACGAGCCTTACTGCTGACTACATTTAACATTAAACTGACTCTGCAGCTAATTTTAGACTCTGAACGTCGCACTCGATAATTGTTAGTTTCACCACGGAGCTCACAAACCTGCGGGAATGACTGATCCCTCCCGTCTGAAGCAGCTAATTAAGAAAACCACAAAGTACCAGCGACAGCCGTCCAGCAGCAGAGCTGAGCCTCGACTGCAGCGCTCACCGTCACATTAATGTTTTTTTTTCTTTTTTTCTAGCAAAGCCTGAAACTAAAAGGGCCGATGCTATTTCCAGCTGCTGCCCTAAATATTAAAATCCTGCATGGAAGTGTAGCTCCTTAGCTAACCCGTCTCCAGCTGTCAGCATCCTCTGGAGCTGGATTTCCATTAACAAAGTCATTCAGACGAAACATTAAAGACGCAGCCGAGAGGTGAAGGACTGCTGATTGTTCAGACCATCATAATAAAAAGCTGCTTAGAGTGAAAAGTGTGAATAAGAAGAAGAAAGAAAGGAAAACAGGGAAATACAGGGAAGTGCATTTAAATCAACACGCTGGACGAGTTTTCACCTAAGTGCAAATAATGAAACTGAAATATTAGAAACCGGCCACCTCAACGCTGCTGCACGATGAGCATCCTAAAAATAAATGGGACACGCCGAGGTCGCATCATGACAGATACGCCTGAAATCAGAGTAAAAATAACCTTTACTACTTTTTATAACACTTATAATAAACATGGGTAATAAAATATAAACCAAAGTCATTAAATATGCTTAAAAAACAGAATGACAATAAATTAATATTTAGTTTTCATTCATATTGTTCAAATGTATTCTATCATGTTTCACACAGTGAACTTGTCGTGTCATTAGCGTGGTGCATAATTGTTCACATAAGTTGCATATATGCAATTCAAATATTTCCCAGGTCTGAGAAGCAAAGCGTAAAAGGACGAGCCGGGGAAGCTCCGCTGCCTGCAGAAGTGTAGCAGAACACGGCCCTCTGCTCTATTAATGTGTCACCTCATGTGTGACTCCCCTGATTAATAAAACATAAAGCTCATTTTGCAAATGACGGTCCTTATTGCAGTCAGAAAGGAGGATAGAGCGCGGCACGCTCACCGGCTAATGTTCTGTCAATCACGAGTCAACCAATGAGTAGATGGTGGATAATCCTGCTTTTTTTTAAAAACATAGTATGACCAAGATTCACAGATCAAACTTAATGATATATTCAGTATGGCCCAAAACGAATGACTGACCCATGAACTCAGCAGGAAAGTGTTCACAGAGTTGGGGATAGAAACAAGTTTCTCACACTTGAAGCCTTTTATCCATGTCATGTACCGTCTGTGAGTGTGCAAGCACAGTGGCAATGTCCATCTATTATATACAGTCTGTTTTTCCATAAACCTAGGCAAACAGCTTGAACGGAATCATTATTATTACACACAAATACTGCTTTAGCACTAATAAACCAGGAATTCCCACACACAGTCACAACAATTATTTTCACCTGGAAGTTAAAGGAAACCCGGAAAGCTAGCAAAAAAATGTAAATCAAACGATGAGGAACTCATTCAGAAAGCCAAGCCTCAGTCCCGGTGAAGCTGATATTAACACCACCAAAGCTCAGGATCCTCAGACAGGATCATATATCTGAGAGGTGAAGGAAGAAAAGAGAGAAAGCACAAAAATAATCAGAAATATAGAAACGCAGTTACATCTACAGTTTGGTTCACACTGAGATATTTTTTATTTATTATAGAAACATGGATTAAACAGGAAAACATCCTTAACCATCAGCAGACCAGCCCATTAGCAGCTCCATATGACTAACAGAAGCCACCATCAGCATATGGCTGATTACCACTACATTACATTAATGCCTGTTATGGAAAATACTTCTTATCATTTAGGGATGCCATATTTACCAAAAACAAAAGGTGCTCTTTAATGTGTAAACACATGCTCAGTAAAATGGATTTTACCACCATGGCGTCCTGACCATTATTTTTGCATAACAAACATAAATGTCCCAGGGCTATTTCGAAGAAGTGCAGTGACTTAGTAGTTTGAAGTTACAGTTTCCAAGGTCGGAAACTTTATACCCACATTATTAAATACGTCCGAATCACCTCGTTTAATCAAAGAAGCGTCGTTTGCCTTTATTCCAGTCTCCAGCGAGGAGGCTGACACACCTGCTCCTCAGCCTTTCAACTTCAATAACAAAGAGGTTCAGTATTTGGTTACAAGCTGAACATCTTTCAGAGTTTACATATTCAAACATGCCGATGGTAAAAGAGCCGCCAGTTGTTTGCTCATCTGAATAATGAATAAAAGTGGGAGAATGTGATATGATGTCAAACAACAGACCAGCTCTTCATGGTTAAATGACTGGAAAAACATCCTGATGCAGGACAGAGTAAAGGATGGAGTTACCGCCATGCCGCCGGTTTCAATGTGGGCACCACAGAGAGGATGTTGCACTGTAGCGGTGGCAGTCGGGGTGTCTGAATCATTGGGGCGTAAATAAAGGTTGTGAAAACTCCTCTTTCCAGTGTGCAGCTGCTTTGAAGCAGACGAGCGTGGTTGTGTGGAGTTGAAGTAGATTTTTTTTTGTTTCCCCTGTGATGCAAAAAGCGTTTGATTAGGTCTGTCAGCCGAGCCTCGTTGTGAGACCTGAGTCACACCATAGCAGGAGGTATTTTTAGTCCACAGACTGTTTTCTTTGCCCTGTCGAGACGTGCGCCTTTGTGGTATTTGTGCTTCTGGTTCGTTTCGGCTTTATGCAGCCACATTAGCAACAAATCAGAGCTGCGCTGTGTTGCAGACCACAAAGGCTGAACACTCAACAATGCCAGGGGCGAAACTGGGTGTGAGGGCAACTTTAGGGCACAGCTGGCGATCGCTGCTCTGCATTCCTGGATGTGTGTGCCGATTTTTTTAAACTCTCACGAGGCAAAGTTATTAGCAAGTTTAAAGAAAACCCACTGATGTAGTTGGTCCAATCGCCCAACCCAACTGATGACAAGGTTTACTTGTGATCATGTGTGACCACTTCTGTTGTTTCTTTAGTAAGAAGACATTTTGCTGTGGATAAAATGTTATAAAACATTGAGTGAGGAGCCCATTCACCCAGGAGGGGGTTAGAAAGCACCCAGCCGAAGAAGCGGTTTAAGCATCTGACCAGGATGCCTCCCTAAGGTGCCATCCCAAAGTGGCCTCTTCAACCAGACCGAGGCCCCTGCCATGACACCCTGGAGAGAGAATATCTTTTGGCTGACAAGGGAAGGCCTCGACTCCTAGAAATTAAGAAAATTCATTTACTGTGTGAAAGACTCTGATCTCTCTCCTCACCCCAGCAATGATGCATCGGTCACACAGGTGTAGCAGAAGCTCCACCCGAGCCGTGCAGTAGTGTCCCGGCAGGTAAATAAAGCTCGTTAACCCAGCTCACACCCACCCACCTACACATGAAGCAGATGCTTTATGTTTATGCTGCACTGGAGTTTGCTGCGAGGCTGTACGCCAGCTATTTGGGGCTGGTTTCTCTATTTTTAATCTCAGTTTTGGAGAAGTCGGGGTTAGCGTTACAGGATTTGAAGTGTAAAATCAAAAACGTTTCTCAGTCTCTCCCTCACAAATAAAGAGAACAATGGATACATTTAAAGGTCAATCTAAAAACCATATTCTGAAACATCTGCACAAAGCGTGTCGTAAACCACCTTACAGCAGCGTTAAAGTCGGTCTTTTATTCGGTCGAGTGATCAGAAATGAGTGGCTGAGCTCGCGCTGCAGCAGCTGTAGCTCTGAGGACGCTGCTCTTCACGGCAGCAGAGGAAGCGCTGTTCGAATCGACCTGCGGTCGTATGTGTGCCGACCCACTCTGCGCCAAGCCGACAAACAGCTGATTGTTGGATCTGCGTCGTTGCTCACTGAGAGCTCGCTGTCAGGACCGCTCGGCCAGGTCACGTGGTGAGTGCAGACCCTGCGATGAATTCAGAGAACCCCCCGAGGGCAGACTGACAACAACAGAGGGGAGGAAATACAACTACACCATGATAGTTTCTTGATTTGAAACTTCCAGGGAAGATGCTGGAAATCTGAGGATACAAACAGCCAAAATGAAAAGCTTTCCTACAGAAGAGCCAATAACAATCCCTGTGAGGTATTCTTCAAAACACAGTGAACCACATATGAAGCAAATATTATGGCAGAGTGCACATAAAGTTGAACAGCCATTGTTTAGGTTCATTTGACCTTGTATACTGTGGTAAAGAGAGAGCCGAGCGTGAAGGTGAAACTGTTGATTTAACAGCCTATCTACATCCCCACCCTCGCCCACGAGCCACGGGTAGTTACAGGAAGCATACGGTCATGAATCTGCATCGGCCTGGTCTGTCCTCTGTGAGGCGTTACATCCATCCCCAACTGGGCGGAGATGCTGGACATGCTGCAAAGATTATGTCTCTCAGCTGGTTTATGAACACCTACACCACAGAAGAGCTGGAGATGGAGGCCGAGGAGAGGAAGGTCTGTTTAGACTGCTGCCCCATCGACCAGCAGAGAAGGGAAACTACTGCTAATTATCCAGTTGCACCGTTTAAAGCGTCATGATAAAAAAACAATCCAAACAGCTTTTAGACACCAGCAGCAGGAACAAGCAGGGCTGTCAGAGGCTTTAACATAAAAGTCCCGATCACCTAGAGACTGCAAAACAGTATGGCTCAGCATTTACTCCAATAGTTTTATTTTTTAATATAAACTCATAAACTCAAGTCTCCATAATAAATTATATTACTTTCTTATAGGTAGCAGTACTTTTATTAATTAAACTGAGTTTTATGTGGGCCAGTAAAAGTCTGATCCACTGGCTTATATGGACATGGACAAAGGTTAATCAGCATAAGCCACCATAAATAGATAATGGACAATATGTGTATATTTTTAGGCTGGCAGAATTGTAAAAGCGATTCAAAAACATTAGATTATGGTTATTCCCACACGCCGTTTTCTCCATGACATGAAGTAAGGGCTCCTGATTACATATCTAACTTTTTCGGCTTGTCCCGTTGCTATCTTCCTCTCTGGGAGATGATTAACACCAGCTGATGGGCTCGGGCTGCTCTCTAACTGTGCAGAAAATGACACCGCGTTTCACCCTCTCACAGCGCCGCTGAACTTTGCACAGCTGATAACGGCCTTCGTCGGGTCGTCTTTACGGGCAGCCGTGAGGTTTTTCTCCTAACGAGCATCACATTTCCTTCTTCCATAAAACTGCAGGACGACATCGCTTCTGAGGACGTGACGCAACATTAGCAGCTCACTCACATCTTCTTATGTATTTTTAAGGCTACTGATTAGTAAGAGCAACAAAGCCTGGGAGCAGTTTTACAGAGATAGTTTAGACTGGTCTGTGGGGTTAGACCAGTCTTAATTTAGCTCATAGATTAATGTGATGCAGGAGAGTCTGTTTCACATAACAAGGATTAGATAATTGTTAGTCTAAAACAATTAGATGCTCAAAGCACTTTCACACTCATTCACAGTTGATCTATGTCTAAGTGCTTTTGTCTACCATTTGTCTCCCATTCACACACACATACACTCTCTCTGATTTTCAGTGTCCTTCCCTGGGATATTGTGATGACCCACTCCTGGCAACTTTGAAAACCTGGTGTGCATATCTTCTGTGTAATAGTATCACTAAAGAAGTTTTTGAATGGTTATTGAACTGATTTTTACTCTCAATCAACCCTTTCCCCCCACACAGAGGGTCTCAGAAAATATACTATAACGTAGTCAGATCAGTCACCTACACCTGAAGGTGATATGACCTCTTCCTGTACATCAGAGACTTAAATTGGTGCAATTTTGAAATTCAGACCATAACATATTTAATGCCGCTGATGCTCATTGAAAAAAGCTAAACAAAAAAACAGTTCTGTCTTTGGACTGTGTGCAATATTTATTTGGCATTGGCAATATTTAATTTAATGTGGGTAACACAGGTATGAGGGCTCAAAGATGTACAAAACTTTGAGTCTGCAGTAGCCAAGGTTGATGAAGGTTAAATCAGCTAATCAGGTGAAAGACCTTCGCTGATTTTTCCATTATTCAGTGATTAAAAGGAAACCAAACAATCATTCGTGCACAGCCATCTTTCCACTTTCTGCTGCCTAAATCAAACACCAAAGCTATCTCGCACTAACTGATCAAACCAATCCTGATGTGATCTAAACTTTCTTTTTGTGTTAAGTTTTGTTTATTTAAAAAGTCCTCGCTGTTACAGCAGAGTGCACACATGAAAGTTACCCAGCATTCTTTGAAGCAGTTCACTGGCTGCAGCCGCACCCACGAGAAACATTGGTCTGAAAAGGGCGTTGTCAGCAGGTGAGTCCTTTCAGAAAGCAACGTGACCTTCCCTGACACACACACACACACACACACACACACACACACACACACACACACACACACACACACACACACACACACACACACACACACACACACACACACACACACACACACACACACACACACACAGATTTGTACTTCTGTACTTTCAATTTCTTAATCCCAAACCAAACCTTAAAACAATTTCTGAAAAACTCTTTTGAAGCGGTCCTCACTGTCCACACAAAAGTTCCCACTATAGGCAATTAAAAGTGAACTGAGACCTCACAAAGGTGGTAATATAGGTCAACACACACACACACACACACACACACAGAAACTATTCAGTTTAGTGAATAAAAACTAATATTTGTATTGGTTCACATACAGTACTTTTATCTGATCCTGTGCTCTGCCTCTACACTGTGACATAAATTAGAGACACACCCCTAATAGACTGCTGCTGTAGTACAGTACGCTCAGGCAGTGAACTTTATTGTTCAAGAAGTAAATCCTCTTCCTCAGTAAAAATCTTTTAAATTAGCAAATTCAACCATCCAAAAATGTTCAGGAATATGAGGAATGCTCTGTTATCCTTTTTTTAAAGCTCAGAAACATTACAGTTGGTCTCAAAGAGCATGTCTGTCCCTTGTATGACCTGCTCGGAGCTGCTTCTCTGCAATTTCAGCCGACGTCTGGGCTTTCTGAAGTGCTGATCTTTTATAAACATTTTGTAATCCAGATTAAAGATTGACAGGAGTCATCCTCCTCAAGTTGAAGTCTAACCCCAATAAAAAGTGTCACAAGAAGCTAAAAAGTTGCACATTAGTCAAAGAGCCGGCTCGCTCTGAGCAGTGACAGCACTGAAAATACTAAAGCCACCCCCCCACTAATCAACAACCACTGGTCAGTGGGCTATATTGGTCATTGTGCAAGTGTACTCTTTATAAGGTTGCAGAAACCTGCAATCAGCTGAGATTGAAGAAGTCACTTGGATGATGAAACATTTCTCCCACTGAAAACGCTTCGTCCAGATGAACAGAATCAACTTCTTGGATGTTACCAAATAGATTAGCAGCATCCATCAAATCCAACCCTCTACTGTCATTTTTGGCTCTAAAAAGATGGCCATGGCCAAACGCCAAACTAGGCTGAAGAAGTCATCTGGATGAGTGACTAAATGTTTCTTCCAGTGAAAACGTTATGTTGAGATAAACAGAATCAACTTTCCACAAATGTCCACAATCCAAAGTGTGATGTCATGGTAGTTTAGTCCACATGTTAAAAGAAGGCCATCTGGATTCTAACTGATAAGTGACTTTAGCAGGACGTACCTCAAATGATTCAGTCCATTTGGCCTTGTTTTAACTACCCTTGATCTATCCTAAGCTCAAACTAGTAGTCTTAGTTGCCTTTACTTCACCAAACCTGCTAAAAAGTTGTTTTTTATTGTTTAAATCCTTATTAAGAACAACATAAACATGGAAACTGTAGCCCAACTCAAAATGTCTGTAGCAGTATCTTATCATGGAAGCCTCTGTAGTCATGAAACCCACGACTGGAGCTTTCACTTCCAGAAATTGTCCCAACAGATAAAATACTCAAAGTGAGTCTTGAGTGTGCTTCCTGTCGCTCCGAAACACTTCTGTGACCTCCCTGGCAGTCTCTTCCTCCATGCTGTCACTTCCTGGCTGCAGATTATTGAATGAGGCTGAAAGACGGTGATATCAGGCAAACAACTCACATTTTAAAAAATAAAGTAAAAGATAGGAAGTCCCCGGCTCCACAGAGACTCTGAGACAACAAGGACCAAAAGACAAGAGCTGCTTCAGCTTATTTAGCCAAGAGCATCCTGGAACATAAACACACATGATACTCATATGTGTTTGCATAAAGAAAAAAAACACCTGAAAACTGGTTTCTCCTGACTGTGGACGACGTACAGTTACATAACACATCTCATAGCAACAAAGTGTGGAGGTCCATTGGAGAGCATATCCCACACGGCTGAGAGCAACCAGCCCAGGTTCAAGTCCTTTGCCACATGTTCTCCCCTCTCTATTTCCTCCACTTTCCTGTCAGGCTTCTCTGTCCCTGTCAAAAATAAAGCCATAAAAAGGCCAAAATTATTATATATATATAAAAAAAGATAACATCAGCCAACTTTAACGATATGAAACACTCAACAAATTAGCATTTACTCAGAAATGTTAGCTGTAATTCGACCATAATCCTTATTTGCAAGCTAGCATTAGACAGTATTAGCTAATAAATACAGGTTGTTACATAAATGTAACGCCCTCCCATTACTGCTCCAGTTTAGCCCCAACTCTGACCATAGTACTGTTTGACCTGGACGGGCAACACCAGGTAAAACAGACTCCCTTTAAGCTAATCTTGGCAAACAAAATAAAAAACAGCTGAACCAATGTTTTTTTTTTTTTCTGTTTTTGTCCTCATTATAAATTTATTTCTATGGTTTCTCATTTAAATCTGTCCAGGGGATTCAAAACAAAGCGGACGAGGCCTCATTTTTAAATTCTGTGACACTAACCAAAAGACCTCAGAGGAGATTCATAGATGTGGTGAAGCAGGACATGCAAAGGGTTAAACAGAGTGAAACAGAGGCAGATGGTCCACTGTGGTGACCCCTAAAGGGAGCAGTCAAAAGAAGATGACAAAAAAAACAAAAAAAAAACAAAAGAGAAAAAGCTTCACATTCATTCAGATGCAGCTTTAAAGTTTACATTACATCCGAAAACAGACCCAAAAGCAGCAGTTAGAAGTACAAGGTCCAGAGCTGTGAAACCCTGGCAACAGCTAGCGCCAGTATTCCTGAGTCATTTAGATATTTAAGTGCTAAAGAGAGGCGGATTAATTCAGGTCAAAGTCCTCCTGGAGTGGAGCCACACAAACCTCATGAGCAGTGTGACAAACCAGAGCAAGGAAACGCCGCATCAGAGGAAGAAACGGTGCACACATACACCTCTGCTCTCTGTGCTCAAGTCAACAGCAGTGCTCTCTGAGTACTGACGGCAAGAAGAAAAACACGCTCAGCTTTTTACAATCCATCACTTTCAACAGATTCCTTTAAAGCTTAATAATATCCAACAACACCAGCTGTGTGCTTAAAACACAGTAACATGTCAAAGCAGCCAGCCTCCCTGGAAAAATACCCAGAATTCAAACATCAGAGCTGCCTGTCAGAGCAGAGAAAAGGCCTCCGTTACCAGCAGGCCTTCGTATTCAAAGGTCACTGTCAGCAGACAAATGGCTGCCCTCGCTGTTGCTGTGGTTACAGCCCCCACCACCATAATTGCGTGCTGATGGCCCGGGTGCATTTGCATGTTGACACATGACACAGCGATTCAGTCGCAGCTGAGCCACGGAGAGAGAGGAAGGGAGAGAGCGACTGAGAGTACAGGTGATTAAAGCCGACGGCAGCCGCTAAAAATAAACGTGTCTAAAATAAACTGAAAATTAAAAATAGTTTGTCCTGACATAGAAGTACAACTTTCAATTCAATTCAATTTTATTTATATAGCGCCAAATCACAACAAAAGTCACCTCAAGGCGCTTTATATTGTACAGTAGATCGCACAATAATAAATACAGAGAAAAACCCAACAATCATATGACCCCCTATGAGCAAGCACTTTGGCGACAGTGGGAATGAAAAACTCCCTTTTAACACCCGCACAGGTCATGTGACACCTTTTTCTGCTGGAGTGCCGGCACCATCCTCCGACACTCTGCAAGGAAACAGAATAAATTGTTTTTAGCTTTAATCCTGTGGAAAATTGCAGCTCATTGAGCAGTATTCACTGCAAATGAGCTAATAAAGGCAGATTTAATGATGTTTAACGCTTTACTTTGAGAGTTTTACGTCTGTCACCTTGTTTGTTCAGGTTTCAACAACTAAACATGAACTCTTGTCACTGTTCTTTATTTATCACAACCTGCCTTTTATTTTTACTTCTTATCCTATTTGGTATTTTAATACTCTCAAATTTACTGGTTTATATAGACTCAATATCTCCTGTACACATTTTTTTTTAAAAACTTTTAAAAAAATCATTTATTTGTGAGGCTTTTATTGTGAAATTTTCTTCCTGTTAAAACAGAGTTTGTCCTTCCCACTGTTGCCAAGAGCTTGCTCAAAGGTTAGTCAGATAAAGCTGACTAATGTATATGAACTTGTGATTAAACTGGTTTAGAAATTAGCCACAGCTCTGGTTCTTAAACCCACCACACTACATTTCAGTACTCAAAAAAATTTAAAAAACGAGCATGGGATTACCTTTTTTGTGTTTTCAGAATTTAAATATTTTGATTAAACAATGTATGTGCTTTCTGACTCCATGTGAGTTCAAAGGGCCCCCTACACAACACATGGTGCACCCACTTTGATTGGGCGTCATCATCAGCACCACAGATATGAGTCAGGAGGGACCTTCTGCACCTCCAACAGATCAGAACCAACAGGAATAAAGAATTACTCAGATCAGGTCAAAAAGGAGCCAGCGCACTACTGGAGCTAACATGCAGTGGATAATGTTGTATTTACTGATTATAATATGACCAAGAAAATACAAACACCACCATGTTTTCGGTCAAATTAGAAACCTGGCAGGAAACAGCAATTGAGTCATTCTATTTATTCATGTATAAAATATAATCATTATTTTGGACACTAAAGTAGCCTAGCTGTTTAGAGGTTAAGGTAAAGTGGCTTTGAGTTTAAATTTCTAATTGAAATAATCAGCACTTAAAAACAGTATTTCACCAATAAATGACCCACAACTAAAAGCTCCAAAGACTTCCAGATTAAGTGGAAACGGGCAGGTCGCTGATCTGAAGTATGCGCATAAACATATTAACTAAATAAACCAGAATTTCCCTTTAAAATTACACAAAGAAGAGCAGGCAAATGTTGGAGCTTTTGAAGTTTTTGGAGTCGGAAGGAAATCCGACCCAACTGCAGGAAACAACCCCTAAAAAGCAAAGGTTCATGGGTATATCAAGAGACAGATGTTGACATCTGATAGCCAGTTGTTATGTTTGGGGGAAAAAAAAAAGACTGGCAAAGCAGACGACGTGAGAAACGGAGTCGGTACAAGAATTGGGAGCCATTTATTGTGTTTATTTTGCATTACTGAATTCCTCTTATCTACTTTAGCTCTCAGCTTCAGGGTTCTTATCTTAAAAGATCTAGAAACAGGTTTGTTGTTAGCTCCGAGGAAAACACGAGTCCACGAGGCTTCTGTTTACAACTCCTGCTTCGCTTGTGTGATCCATCAAAACACACCACGGTCGGCATGTAGCAGGTTTCAGGTCCCTCAGAGACTCAAAAAAAAAAAAAAAAACCAACCCAACCCTGGGGCAAGGCAGACAGCGTGTAAGCCGACACTCTTCATCGCCATCAACAAGCGATGTGGTCTGCTCGGTGTGGCGTGACTAATTCAGCTCATATTCCCCTTATTTCAAAGGCTGATGGAAGGAAGTGGAGTCCCACCACTGTCACTACCACCACCATTAATATATCTCCATCAGAAACAAGATATGTATGAACGCTGCTGCTCCATCATCATCAGCTGCTGCTGCTGCAGGCTGGAGAGGTTTGTCATGGTTCGGGAAGTCGTGTTTGTATGTAACGTGGCTTTTGGAGTGTTATCTGAGCCAATCAGTGAGGAGGTCCGGAGTCAGGATGTGTGCCCGCCGCACAGTATAAACAGCAGACACAGTAGACAGTAGACACAGGGTCTTCCACAGAGTTTGATCATATTTTTAGCACCTAATCTCTCTGAAAGGAATAAGTAAAAAATGCACAGTTTCTGACAAACAGCTAACTTTGAACGACCTCGCCTGTCAGACAGACACTATGAACTACAAACTGCTTCATTCTCAGATCCTCCAACTCTTTAACCGGAATCCTCCCTTTGCTGGATCTGGCAATGCAATAAAGAAACTGAAGCATTAATGAAATAAAGTGAGCAGCACGTGGAGCACAGGTGAAGTTCAATACTGTCAGCCCAACTATGATAAGAGAGGCTTGAGACTAAATGACATCGAGAATCGCCACAACAGCGACCTGACCACCGCGTCTGGAGGGAGACGAGACAGGACCGACCGGGGCGAGCCAGTTTTGACCAGCTGTGCTTTAAAAATAAGACCACAGGAATAAAAAATAAAAATGTAAAGTAAATATGCCTTTCAAGCCCAGCCAAAGAAAGTCTACTTGTGGGAAACTAACAATCAGGTTTTTTGCATTATAAAAGCAACCCGTCACTTTGAGGTGATGGCATCAGCGCTCTCACCTCCAATTCACCTCGAATGCAGTGACGTCAAGCACTGTCACACTGAATTGCAGGTGCTTTGCTTTGCTCACAGTGCCACACATTTCAGCAATTTTAAAAGCATGTTTCAATTATTGGGCGCTGTGATCAGCGGGTTCACACAGCACTGAAATACGGTGCTCATTTTGACTGATTCCTGAGTCTTTTCTTACTTAGGTAAGTGGCAGGTACATCTCTAGTCAGCATCCTTAGACAAGTAAGGTTATAGTTATTATAGTGAAGCAACTGTCCAAACATGAGTTCTGACTGTGCCTCAAACTTCTAACCATGAAATAAGCTGTCGGATTTGTAAAATACACAGAGCTGAGGTGATGACGAGGCAGAAAGAACAGAGCAGAAAAAGAAAAGAAAGCAACCGAAACAAAGACCGAACAGAAATTCCAGCCATGCTGGAGTTTGACCAAACACAATCTGAAGTAAGACAAGGCGAGGTAAGACTTTTAGATAAGCTCAGAGTGTAGAAATTCCCTCCATTCCCTACAGCATTTAGGGAAGGAAGTTCCTCAAATTTCTATAGGAAAAATAAAAGGAACTTTACATAATAGCTTCCCGTAACACTTAGGTTATCTTAAAGGTCTGATTGGTGGTAAATCTGCACAACTTTTCAACATATGTGCACCATTTACCAACAGCTGTTAAAAAGTTAAAAGCGCCCAAATGGTGACGTGTCAGCCTGTGTTCTTACTTCCTTACACTCGAGGCTAATACATCCTGAGATTCCGCACATTCTAAATGTTTCAGGATATTCCAGGGATTCCTGGACTGGGCAAAGGACAACTTCATTCCTTCCTATCCTCCCACCTCTCCAACTGCTTCCTCCACAGGGTGACAATGCAAGGAAAACACAACACAGCACGAGAGGTGTTTACTGACAGAAATTACACCCAGCATGAACATTTAAACCCAGCCTGCCGCCGAAGCCGTATCATGTCCTGAATCCTCGGCCTCCTCGTGTCTACGAGAGAACTTAAAGTGGATAAAGATGCACATAAACAGCTTATCGCGAAAAGACACTTGACCAAGAGCCATAGCCCAGAGGATGGAAGCTCTGCAGCCAGAAATCAACTTTATCCAGAGAGACTCTTTCTACTTAAGAGCAAGGCCTGAAGGAAGCAACATGTCATCCAACTAATCCAATAACCAGGCATAACTTTATTTACACAGCACCTTTGGAAGAACACAGATAACAAAGCGCTTTGACAGACTAGCAAAAGCAGAAATTCAAACAGAAAGCTGAACAGGGACAGACGAGCTGTGAACAATTAGAAAAAAGAAGAAGCAGAACTATACAGCTTTTCTGATGTTTGGCTCAAAGGTTATGGCAGACTGCGTCTGAACAAAAAAAAAAAAATCTCTTTAAGTTGTATTGGGCTGCTTTAGAATGTGTAATCAGGTCACAGTTTAAGAAATGTCCTGTGTCACTGAGAATATAGTTAACATGCATATTCAACTGCAGAAAGATCATCATCTTCAATGGTTTTCAACCCACAAAAAGAGAGAATACTACGTGATCCATGTTCTGTAGTCTCCATATGAGTTTCTGCCATCAGGCAGACAATTCAGACTCAGCGGTGCAAACTGATCTTTCTATCAGGTTTAACAATGCCTTTCTTCTTGCCAAGAATATATTGATACAACCACAGGTTGCACTGCAAGGTAATTCCAGTCTGAGTGATGCCTCCTTCTTGTTTGTTTAGTATTTAAATCTGTCTGCTGGTGCTGTGTGTCCATACGTGTTCAGGGTTGTAGCTTTGGAGTCCAAGTCAGACTTCCCCATGGGGACAAAACAGTATCCATCTACCAATCATTAAACAATTTACTTACCTATTAACCTAATGACCCATCCATCCATCCTCCAACCAACCTAATCATCTATCTGCCTACCTACCAAGATATCCATCTACACCGACATACCTGCTAACCTATCATCTACCTACCCAGCTATCTACATATACATCTATCCATCTGCCTACATACCAACATATCTATCCATCTATCAGCCTACCTACCTACCTACATATGTACCTGTCTACCTACTTACCCACCCATCAAAATGTTTCCTAGATCTCTGGATGCTAAGGGGCCTGGGACAGTTTCAGAACACTTGTATATAACTTCTGATTTTGAGGTTGTTAACTGAAGAACATTTTGTGCCATCCAGCTGTTGATATTGGTTACACATCTAGATAAGAAGCTAGTCTTCCACTGGACATGTTTAAAAGCAGGAGGTGGTCAAGAGGACCTTGATCCATGAACTTCCTGCATTTTCCTGAAGGGAAGGGCAACTCACTTTACAACAAGTGTCATTTCCTGTTGTGACATAATGAAATTATACAGCAATCTGGCCATAAAAGAAAAGTCAAAGTCCCTTCGAAAATCAGGAGGTTCCTGCTGAAGAGGCCTCCACCCAAACTAAAGCCATACTATAACCTCAGAGCTCTATTCTAAGAGGACCTGAGGCATTGAAAACTTCACTCATGAACAAATATGCAATGTGGGGCATCAAAAATCGAATAAAATATGAGTAATTCACACAGTTTTCTGCATTTGGGGTCATAATCATTTCCACAACAGTGATTTCAAAGCAGCTCCAGGCCAACAACAACGAGCTCAGGAAACGCACAATAAAGGCTGAGTACTCTTATATAATCATGCAACACAGATAAAACCAGAGCAAAGCCTGGGCTCGTTCTGCATCCTGACTTTCCCGAAGATGCCACATTATCTTCCATCATCGCTCAAGTAATAATATCACAAAGGCCGACCCCACCGCCCACTCTGCCTTTTTTTCTTATGCAAAGCATGTCCATTGATGATTCCTCCCAGGCTCAGCAGCAGTGTGCTGAGTGTGCATTGTGCAGGCCGCAGCCGTGCTCGTGTTGTGAGATGTGACATATCGGTGCTGCAACACCAAAGCCTCCCGTGTCATGTACGCACCACTGAGCCGGCCTCTTTCCCCTTTTACCTCCCTCTAACGTAACAAGGCTTGTGATAAATGTTCTAACGCGATCTCACGCCGGGCCGAACCTCGTTCAAAAAAGGGTGACATGTTGAATCGCCTTGCCTTTCACGCACGCACACTGGATATGAACAATGAGTCATCGTTTTTTATAATCCGAGAGACACCTGTTTTCATTCGGCAGGTGTATAAAATTTCCAAGAAAATAATCCAACTTTTTGATCTTGCTGTTTCATCTTCTTACACTGAGTCCTGCCACCAGAACACCATCGGGTGGTAATGGCAGCGCATTAAAAAGTTGGAAGCTGTATTGAAATAAAGTGAGGCACAGCAGTTGTTGTGTAAGCCGAATTTAAGAGAGGGTCCTAATTATTCGGTATATGCATTGCAGACTGTAATTTTCGTACATCCCTCCTTTGGTCGTTACATAAACTTTAAATGGCCAGGTTTTTGAAGGTAGTGTGGCATCAACTCCTATCAACAAAGCTACACAAACCCAAGCATATTAACTCATTGTAAAAAAAATTAAAATAAAAAATAAAGATGGTGGATGCTGTTAGGGGAAAACTGCGCTAAATTCCAGTGGACTCGGTAGTTCCTTCGCAGGTTTTAGCCCAGTGTCGACGGTTTTCGTCCCCGGTGTCTGGACAGCCTCCCCGGGTTGCTGGTTGCTAGCACCGGGACGCTGCTCCTCCTGTAGCCCGTCAGCTAGCTAACATCCCAGGCTTGTAAAGATAAAACCTCCCCGGTGCACGCCGGTACGACCTACCTGCTCTCAGAGGAAACTCCCGGGACTCCTCAGCTTGTTTTATAGAAGCAGAGTTTTAAAAAAAAGAAATTTCCAGAAAAACAAGCGCTCGTACTAGCTGCACAGTGCCGGGTGTCTCCAGATGATCCGCTCCGGCAACCTGGCCCACGCTCTCCCCGCCCAGCAGCCTCCGACTCCCGCAGCAATCCTGGGAAACTGGCCCCGTGACGTCACAGGCTGTGCCAATAATCTCCGACGGAGGGGTGCGTCCTGCAGGGGGCGCTGTCCGGAGGGGAGGGCTTCTTTTAAACATCATAGTTTCATTTTTTATGCTAAAAAGAAAAGCAAAGTATTCTACAATTTCTGTCCCCCCCACTCCCCATTAATTTGAAAATAAACACTAAGACACACATTTATTGTGTAAACTTTGTAAAAAAAAAAAAAAAAAAAACTATGAAAAAACTATGAAAAAACATTTCTAAAATAAGTTATAAATCCACTTTTTCCTGTTTTGATTATGTTGACATGCGTCTCTTATCGTGAAACCATTTTTTTTTTAAAACATCGACATATTTAAAAGAAACCAAATAAGCAAAATAAGATAAATTCTATTTCTACACTTATCCTCAACACTCCATTACATTCCACATTACATTACATCTTTTCTAAGACACTAATATCAGACCGATTTGCCACCATACATATAAAACAAACATCACACATGTTCATTAAAACATGTAAAATATTATTTAAACGACATTTCTGTAGTCCTGAGTTTGTTTCTTTTGTTTGGTTTTTGACACATTTAATCTACAAATACAAGTAATATATGCATTCAGCCACGTTAACTTGTGCAATCCTCTTACTCTAATTTTAACCCGGTTCCCATTACATTTTTAATAAAATAATCACAAATGTGTTTCTTAGATTGAGGGGGGGGCAAATCTGCTGACTTTGTGAAAGTTTAAATTTGAGCAAAGATTTGCAAATAAATGCAAAAAAATTAACAAAAAATGTGTGACCATTGAAAAATTGTTAAATGTAATTTTTATTAAATTTTATCTGAAATTGAATATTTAATATGAGGATGACCTTCAGGCCAATGGCCAAGAGTTTATTAAAGATCATTTTTTAAATCTGGTGCATTTGTAACAGGGTTTCACACAGAAACTAAATTATCTCATAAAAAGTGTCCTTTTAATGTCTGACTTAGGAAATGAAATGTTGTTGGTGCTGTATTATTTATTTTTTGCAAATACATAACAGAAAATTAAAAAACTATATTATAAATTATACCCCTTAGAGGTGTTTGCGTTTTAAACAAGAGTGTGAAAAACACAAGATCCCAGGAAGGAATCAACGTTCTGAGCACGAAGTCTGCTCTTGTTTGTGTACATTGTAAAAAAGAAGTGGACTGAAGACGGAGCCCTGAGGGTCCCCCAGCCTGTATTTAAAGATGGATTTAGCCACGTGACATCACTTACTGGTCTGGTTTCTACTGGTCGTATAACTCCAAAACAGAGGTCCAGCTCAGTGTTTTAAATTAGCTAGGTGAGGTGCAGCATCCAAATGGATGGCTCATAATAATTATTCATCCTTGTTAGAGATTTTATGAAGAGGGAAAACTACTCATTGTACTAACTAATTACTGTGGAAAGTAAAAATCACAGTGACTTGATGCTCACTAAAATGAGTTCAGAAAATTCATAATTATTCATCTCATAAATCAGGACACACTGCTCCCCGCTACATAAACTGCCTTTACAAGTTTAAAGTATAGCTATTGGTAGTACTGGCCTGATATTTACTTGGTACTAGATCAATACCCAAATTCGCAGTATGGCACAGCACTGGTGACTCTGGTCCAGCTTTTACTCTCTGTGAGGACGCACTAGCCTTTAGACTCAGCCTCATGTGGCCGTTAGAGGAACTGCAGTTTTTTGGCTTCATTGTTTCTTGCATGTTCGCAGGAAGCTCATTTTCATGAGTAAAACCACTCTCCAAACTGGGACTCACAGAATCATCTGAGACAAATCAGGAAAATCAGCAGAAGCTCTGACACGAATAAATCTAAAGTCCCACAGAGGCTGTAGAAAAAATCATCTCCACTCTTTACACGTTCAGATGTGTGTGTGTGACTCTGAGGAAGGATTAATGGGGATAATGTCAAAGACGACAACAATGGTGCTAATCTGTCTGCTGCCACACTCACAGCACACGACTCTCGGATGGAATACAGTAAAATACAGATGATCATTAATCAATCAGGTCATATCAATGAAGCTGTAAGCACCAGGTGAGATGCAGATGTTGCCTCAGTTGTCACAGGTGGTTGAGATGCTTGTAGAGTTTGTGCTTTGGTTTGACGGGGAGTGCTGAGAGGACGCTTCTCGTCGCACTAATCAGCTCGAGTCAAAGTTGATCTGTGATTTAAAGATGAGCCAAAATCTTCTGTGACGCGTTTTCTTTGTTCTGGACTGAATTTTTCACTTCATCAATAAAAAATAATTGAATAAAAACTGAGAAAAACTGACAATGTTACAAAAAAGGAATAAATAAATAAATATACGAAATAGTGTTTTTATTTCTGAACACTGGTCACAAAAAAAATCTTACATTTCAAACGTCTTATGCTGATTGTGTGTTTTTGTGTCCCTTCAGCATTTCTCAGCATTTGGTGATTTCTTTGTGCTCGGTTTGTGTTGTTTTGGAGTCAGTGCGTGTATTGCTTTGCTGTTGTTGTTTTGTGTCTTCGAATTGCTTCGTGACGTTTCCAAATGTTTGTTTTTGTTATGTTTTTTTTTTTTTTATCCTTTTAGTAGTGTGTCTGTTTCATATGTTTGTGTGGTGATGTGTTTTAATCGTTTGTTTCACGTGCATTTATAGGAGTGTTTTGTTGTTGTTGTTGTTTTTGCTGTCATTGTGTCTTTTGGTAATTTTGTGTTGGTTTGTAGTTTTTGTCTACAATCTTGTTTCTCTGTTGCTTTGTAGGCATTTTATGTCCTTTTCTTTTGCTCTGTCCATTCAAAGGTGTTTTTCTCTTTTAAGATTATTTTTGTCCTCTTAAAATTGTTATTATTTGATTTTTTTTAGGTAAATGTGTGCTGCTTTCGTGTGGTTTTATGTCTTCTGTATTACTTTGCATACACTTGTTTTTGCCTACTCATTGCATGCAGATGCTCGAGTCTTTTTTTTGTATTACACAAAACTACTATTTCTGATAGTTTTGTGTCTTTGTCATTACTGATGTCTCTTTGTAGATCCTTTGTGTATTTGTGTTCTTTTTGTGTCTCTTTGAAGTGTTTTTGTTCTTGTTGTGGTTTGTGTCTATTTACGGTATTTGCCGTCTCCTGTGGTGCTTTCTTTTCTCTTTGATGTAGATCTCAAGAGGAGTCCTGGGGTCTCCTGGGTTTCCTGGCATGCCGGCTTGGATTTCCTCCGGGTACTCCGGCTTCCTACCACAGTCGTGTCTGTTTGGTGTGTATGCAAAGTGGATCAAACATTTCAGGACACAGAACAAAAAGATGTGTGAAAAGTGCTTTGAGTGATCAGTAAGAGCAGAAAAGCATCTGATGAGGTCATATGTGATATATTCAGTCTGTGTCAGTCAGAAACGCTAGACTCGGGTGTACGAGGCTTTATTTCAACGAGCTGTTGTGCCCCCCTTGCATCTCCTTTTCCACTGGTGCATGTTCATAATAAACATGGTTTAAAGCTTGAAATAATAAGACTGTATGTACAAGATCAGGCTGTTAGAGCAGCTGGAGAAAGCCCTGCCTGAGTGGCTGCTCTTGATTTAAAACTCTGGAAAGAAGCCAGAAAGTAAACCAGGTGCTGGTTTTATCTTCTTAAAGACAATCATTATGAGGGCTTCGGCTTCCATCAACACTTAAAACACTTAATTTATATTTAATGCTTGGATGCTGTCAAGGCTTCATGGTAAGTGGAAGGACAAAACACCGCAGAGGAGTCATGAATGTTTTAGTGTCTGTAATGGGACGCTGGTTAGAAAACTGAAAGCTGAGAGCAGCACTTCAAACAAACCATCTGATACAGCAGGAGACCTTCAACAAACTGAACTTGCTTCATGTTGATCACTGCGAGGAGCCACACCTGAGTGAGGACACACAGCAGGTCCAGATGTTTCTGCTCACTGGCACATAATACTAAAAGAATCAAACAGCTGGTTAGACATCTTTCAGGACTTTCCTAGGATGGTGACGGGACCAGCTCGGTTTGCCTGTCTGCATGGATGTGTTTTTATGTGACGTGGGGCTTGATCCAACTAAGAAGTGAACATCTGGAGTTGACTCTGGTTCAGAGGTAATATCTGGAAGTACTCTTTAATGTTCCACGATTGGTCGAAACTGGACATCTCACATCTTTTAAGAACGCCGCCTGCTAAAAAACACATTATATAAAATAAAGTCACCAGCAGGACTGAACAGAGCAAATTAGAAAGAACCTACAGCTGGATAATTACTACAGTGATTAATTTGGTTCAATGGATTTAACACTAGATGATGCAGCTGCAGTGAGCAACTCCGGTGGTCATGGGAAAAGACGTTATACTCCATTTCAGAAGGCTGAGATTATCAGCCAAGAGCCTTTGTCACAGCCCAACTGCCTCTGAGCATCAGAGGACTGACATGGAGACGTCCACCTGCCAGACTTGTGTGAAATACTGAAGATGAATTCAAAATTTGGATTTTTTGGGAGTGAACTAAATTATTCCTGAGGAACAACCAGGCACTGTTAACACCAGACTTACTGTGAAGCATGGGGGTGATAGCATTATATGTGGGGTTGCTTCTCAGGTTCACAGATTGGTCTGGTATGAATGGAACAAATTAATGCAGGTTCATACAGAGACGTTCAAAGCCCTCTCGGCATCTAGGGGGCCCAGATGAAACAGCCAGGACTGAAGCAGCTCCTTAATCGGCTAGTTCAGCAGTGTCTAGAGCAGGGGTGGCCAACTCCAGGCCTCGAGAGCCGGTGTCCTGCAGCTTTTGGATGTGTCCTTGATCCATGACAGCTGATTTAAATGGCTAAAGTACCTCCTCAACATTTCTTGAAGTTATCCAGAGGCCTGCTAATGATCTAATCATTTGATTCAGGTGTGTTGACTCAGGGTGATATCTAAAACCTGCAGGACACCGGCTCTCGAGGACTGGAGTTTGCCACCCCTGGTCTAGAGTTTACCAGCAAACCGTGAGCGTTGGTGGCTTCAGACGCCTCATCTGGAGGATTTTCATTCAACTCTTAACAAATTCTCAGATTTTAATTTATAGTAGAGGAAATAATTAGTGACCATGCAATTTGCATCATTAAAACAAATACCTGCACAAATGTAAATATTCAAAACAGTGCGCCTGCAGACTGTAACAGGACATTATCCTTTCTGCTGGCCCAGGAACAATCTAACATGAAGAGGGGGTAAAGTGTGTGCCAGCTCTTTTTGAAATTTGGAGCAAACGCAAACAAAATGTGCAGGTCAAGGAAGACATTCGGGTAGATGGATGAGGTCACAGAAAACTCCAAACATTGGTGAAAACAAAATTCAGAGCAAAATGACGCAGAGATGAGTCGATGTTTGACAGACCTGCTTCATTTCACTTATATATATATATATATAGCACGTAACTGGGAGGATATTTTCTTGCTACACCCCTCCCACATCATGCTCAAACCAACACTCCACCTGAAGGTGGAGCACGGGTCACCTGACTGGCGGTCCGCACTGTGACGGTGGATGTCGATGTTGTGGCTGATGAAACAAATGAGAAGCTAAGGCAGAGGAAGTGCTCTTGCATCAAAAATTTTCTTTTAATGCTGAAAATTCATCCACTCCACATGGAAGAGACACAACAAGCACTGAACTACGACTGTGTGACTCACGAGCTGGAAATCAACTCTCTGAAAACCATTTCTCTCCCCAGACGAGCAGATCCTTATAACTTAGACAGCAATTTTCTGTTCTTTTATTCTTCTCCTTTTGTTTGTCTACACAAACCTGAAAGCTTAGAAAATAACCAATGCGAGAGCGAGACAGTATCTTCTGCAGGGATCCTCCTGCAGAGAGAAGAACATCTATGAAACATAACTTAACGGGGCACTCCATGAATGAACCGTAAAACAGTAAATTACAAAGGCAGCGGGAGAAACTCCGGCGTATTTACACTTAATCATTTATTCAGTACAAAGTTCAGGCGTGGTCTGTGGTTAACGGAGGGAGGTGAGGAACGTTTCAGACACGTCAAAGTGAAACCAGCAGCTTACAATCAGGTCCACGCCCCCCTCCCACGCCAAACAGGAGGAGGGGGGTGAGGTGGATTCAGGGGCTAATGGGTACGTTTGGCGGTCTGCCATTCGACCCAGATGTCTCTTCGATCTCCGGCTCCTCTGGGGAGTCCGGTGGAGCCTCGACCTGGTCGGACTCCTTCTTGTCCAGTTCCTGCTGAGCTTGAATCTTCCGGATGAGCTCCTTGATCTCCTCGCGCTTCGTTTTCATCCTCTGCTGAGGGAACCACTCCAACAGGTTCATGGGCAGGTGGAAGCTGGGAATCGGATTCTGTACGGAGAGGACGAAGGACAAACGTCACTTACAGAGCAGCCTGAGATTTCATCTCCTGACCAGAACCGCATGTCCAACTCGATAAAGCTCTCACCTCAAAGAAGCTCTCCACGTACTGCAGGATGTAAACGCCACAGTCGCTGAAGTTGTCCTGCTGAGGCACGCGTGGGCTGGAACCCTTCATGACGTCCTTCCCAAAACTCCTTTGAATGCCTTTACGCACCTCCCACTCCACCTCCAGGTACCTAAAACAAATGCACACACAGTCAGACGCCACAAAACCCACAGAGCAGGTCTGAGTAGCCTCAGCGTTACAGCATTTTATGCACTCCAAGCAGATTATTTCTATGATTGATAAATGGAGGCAACTGACTGGTCGCTGGGAAGATGCGTCAGCACAGCTACTGTGTGTGTGTGTGTGTGTGTGTGTGCGTGCGTGAGTGTGAGAGAGAGAGAGAGAGAGAGAGAGTGTGAGTGAGAGAAAGCAGAGGACTGCAGAACTCGATTAATAAGTGATTTTCATACAGTTTGGGTTTGTCATAAATATTTATGCTGACATTCTTGGTTAGGTTTAAAAAGTGTTTGTTTAACACAGTAATGATAATTTTTGTGCAAACAGCAACAGTTCTGTAATCAAATAACTGATAAGTGTGCAGCTGCTTTTTTTCCCTTTCTTTTTTTTTTTTTTTTTACATCTTCTGCTATGAAAGCTGTAAATTTTACAACAAACAATAAAAACAACTTTCTGAACTTTCCAGCCATGACTCCAAGTATTCACTGGTATGTGGATTTTTTTTTTTTCTCCCACATCATAAAAGGTCTTAAATAATCAGGCCCCATCTTATCTTATTGACACTGTAGTACCATATCATCCCATTAGAGAGCTACACTCTCAGACTGCAGGCTTACTTGTTGTTCCTAGAGTATTTAAAAGTAGAATGGGAGGCAGAGCCTTCAGTTTTCAGGCCCCTCTTCTGTGGAACCAGCTTCCAGTTTGGATTCAGGAGACAGACACTATCTCTACTTTTGAGATTAGGCTTAAACTTAGCGGACTGCAGCATCAGGTTTCTTTGGTTGTGTTCTGTATTAACTTGAAGCTGCGGTAAAGACACACTCATTATTTTGGTTGCAGAGTAGCACAGCTACAGCTGAGCAGGTCCAATATTTTAAAATTACATTTTTGCCAGTTTACCCCTTTTAATTAACCATAAAGACTTTATAATACTGTTTTATTAAACTTAGTTAAGTTAGGCATTTATTAATGCTATGCAAAAGTAATGAGGATTTTAGCATTTTAGGCTACAGTGCTAAAAGAATAATTAGTAGAAAAGACAAAATAATGAATAAATCAGTGACTGTAAAAATAAATAATTGTGGATACCTACAGTTGTTTTCTGTGATAGAGGGGGCTAATCGTGTAAGATGAGCTATATAGAAATGAGCATTGGCCTATTTTCATACGACATGGACTCAGGCCTGTTGACTTAAACAGTGACGAATACCAGCAATGAGCCAGATGTTTGTCAGTGCAGATGTGGACACTCACTCTCTCAGAGTTTTGACCACGGTGGATCGAGCCGGGCCTCTCAGGGAGTCCATGATGAGAATACAAGGCCTGAAAGAGAGAACACACGATTGTGTGAGCGAGGGCTCGCTATGCTGTTTGCTTCAGCGGGGCAGCGGCGCCCTCTGCAGGTGGAGGAGCAGCAGTGTGTCCACTCACTGTTTGCAAAGGCTCGGTTTGGAGGTCAAAGTGGAGGTGTCGGAGCCGAGACCGTCTTCAGCCACAGTCCCGTCCTCGCTGCACTCGTCCTGCACAGACACACACAAACTCATTGAGCGGACGTACACACACACACACACACACACACACACACACACACACACACACACACACACACACACACACACCAACAACAAACAAACAACACATGCCACGCAAGCCGCGGCGAACCAGGAGAGGCGGGACAGGAAACAATCACTGAAAGCTGAAGCACCTGACAGGAGCTCTGGTCATCGGAGAAGGTGTAGGTGTCATCGTCCACTTTTCCTGAACCGTAGCAGATGCTGATTCTGTGCAATCCGCCTAGAAATCACAGAAACCAATCAACAGATTATTAAACAGAAGAAAACATGAATACAAACTTTCATCAAACCCTCAGCGGGGTGAGGAGGATGTGATGAAGACTCCATGCTCTGCTGTTGTGTGCAACATGTAGCTCTGTTTTCATTAAATGCCTCTCGAGAGCCGAATGTTTCAAACTTCACCCTGTTTTGGCGTATTAAATAAGTTTAACCACCCCGTGTTTCTCTGAACCACTGATCAGAGCCCCGATGCTCGACTCACTTGTGTATTGTTGCTCGCCGTTGACCTGGCCGTTCCCCGACATTGCAGAGGGCTCTTGCTGCCCACCCTCTGTGAATGCAGAGCTCTCAGTAGCAAGGTCGCCATCAGTCAGACCGTCCACGGACCCCTCGGGAGCTCCTCCGGGTGAAAGCTGCTCCGAGGAGCTGTCCAGCCCGTCTCTGTCGGGAGACAGAGGCCGGCAGTGGTCCGGGATGTTCTCCTCAGACTCTGCGGCGGAGGTGGCGGGAAACGGGCTGTGGTACAGCGGGTTCTGCTCAAGCACCGGACGGTCAAGGCCCGGGAAGCAGATAACCGCCAGGTACCAGTGCGCTCTGAGGAAACAAACAGAGCTTCCGTCATTCAGCTCTTTAATGGCTTCACAGGACCAAAGCTTTCCATGAAAAAGCAGCAGAGTGCAGATCCAGACACTCACGACTCATTGATGGGAACGAAAATAAAATCCTTCTGGAACAGATCCACATGTCGAGTCCACGTCTTTACCCTGTTGTGCTTCCTTTTCTGGATGCTGGGAAACCAAAAGAAGTCAGGTTTAGGAGTGCAACGGTCAGAGAATGACCTTTGCCTGCACTGGATGTTTTTTTAGAGGCGACACTCACGGCAGGTTTGTTGTGTCCGGGGCGTTCCTGCGCTCTCTCTGGTTCAGCCGTTTGTAGAAGAAAGAGCTGAAGACATGGATTCTTTGTGCATCCTCTTTTTTTAACTTCTCTAAAACTAAATATCTAAACAGGATAGAAAGAAAATGTCACCGAAAATGATTTCAGCCTCAAAAAAAACAAAAAAAACCCAAAAGAAAAAACAAAAATCCAGATAAAATGATCTTGAGTACAAATGACATGAAAACTTACTTTAAATAAAAGTCTATGATAACATCGTTAAGGAATTCCCCATCATTAAGGCAGTGCAGGTCTTCATTAGTGACGGTTATTCCACCTTTGGCTGGAGGAGGAGGGTACACCATTAACCTGCAACACAGAGATGAGGGTAACAGGAGCGCCATCGACAGGGCAGCGTTTATGTTATCAACTGCATAAAGACTTCATGGAAAAAACAGTTAAACATCTCCTGATACTGAAAAGTAAACGTGATGCTGAGATTTAAACTGCAGGATTAGTTTTGAGTTGAACAGGTCAACAAGCCCTGCAGAGGGCGGCAGAGCTGCTCACTTGATGATTGGTCCAGAGAAGGTGGGCTGCAGGTCGGTCATGTCGTCTTCATCATCTTCAAAGAAGGCGCTGGTCTGCTGCCGCGTGGCCATCCGCGTGCGCGTAGGCATGCTGACGGATGCTACGGGGGAGACCTGCGAAGCCTTGGTAACTGGGGAGGAGGCGGAGGTCAGTTTGGGTGGGGTGTGTACCGGCTTCACCTGCAGAGAGCGAAGAAGAGAAGAAAGAAAAAAAGAAAAAAAAGAAATAAAAGGTCGTGCAATATAGGCTGCTGGCAATGTTCCCTCTAAACTGCGCGCATGCGCAATTGCGCACTGCTGGCACGATCTCTGCGCAGAAAAAAATCTGCGTTGCGCACAAAAAAAAAATCTAACCTGAATTGAAATTAAAATACGTTAACAATTCTGTTTTGCAGTGTTAGTAAGTGACTGGCTGCTCCTGTATGGGATTAGAACGATGCCACCTTATCCCATAGTCCAGCCAATCACGCGATTCACATTCACGTATAGGCGCAGCTAATCAACGTGGTTGACAGGCTATGACAGCGTCCTTATGCGCCGACACCGGTGTTTTAGCTAGCAAAGCGGCGTGGCTGATGTGGAGTGAAGCCACGTTAATGACAACGTGTACAACCATTGGAGATGTGAGCAGGACAGACGGAACAATTGACGGAAAAAGTGTGGACTCTATACCAGTTTTTAAATTGTGTTGATAGGCCACGTAAAACCAGAGTTGTGATAAAAATATCTGCAATGTTTGGTTTTCTTCCTGAATACTATCGTTGTTTATATTTACTGCTTGAAGAAACGGTAAAAACGGCGTTTTATAAGGAAAACGCTCGAAAGCACTCTCCGCCTGTGAGCAAAGATGAAACCAAAACACCCCCCACCCTTTCCTATTGGTCGAAAAATGTACCATGTCGACCAATCAAAACATGGCGTTTAGTTGTTAAGAAACGGGAGGAAGTTTTAGGAGTGATGGCGGTTTTGAGATGTGAGAGATTTGCGACGTTTAGCGCAAATCTTGTGTAGTTAGTGTGTAGTGTAGTCAATAGTTTTGTTGTGTGTGTCAGAACAATGAGGCGGCTGCTGAATGTTACAGGTGTTACAGGAGTGATACATCTCCTGTTGTCAGGCCTGCAGGTATCAGGCTTTTGTTCTCCTTTATCTCATAGTGGACAGAAATTATTTTTTGGAGTGGCACAAATAATTTGTGTGGCATCAGATTTGATGCAGAACAGCTGATTGTTCTGTAAATATTTTGAAATGTTTGTTTAAAAAATGCTTTGGCAGCATTTTTAGGTAAACAGCTGCAAAAAACTTTGTTTGCAAAACTCAGTAACTTTTTTTAAGAAGTAACTATATAATTAATTGCCCAACATTGGTCATTATATGCTGTATTTGGCAGACAGAGTTACAGACTCTCTCCCAGACCACAGACTCAGACTCATAATACAAGTCAGAGCTTTATAAAAAAAGAAAAAAGAAAGTTGTGTTTTCAAAATTGGAGTTCAAGTTATTTTTACTTCCAATAGTGTTAACATACTACACAGGTCAATGACTAGATTTTTTTTAAATTTTCATTGTAAGTGGGCTAAAGCAGTTAATTAAAAGTAGTCTAACATAAATGTAAATGCTGTCATTTGATTATTTTAATAAACCATGTAACTTGGATTTGATGCTGCTGTGACCACAGTGCACACGTCTGATGTCGCTCACAGTGGTCCAAGGGACCGCTCAGGGAGTTTGTGCGTTCGCTCAGATACATGAAAAATTAGAGGGAACATTGGCTGCTGGTTGGTGGATATGAGTCATCAGGCGTCAGAGGCCGTCCAGTTTAAAATGCATAAATATAATACTGGTACATATAAACGTTAACCTCGAATATTACGCAAATTACAACTCCTCGGTGGCAGAGCCCCTGGTGTTGATGAGGTCCGCCCCGAGTTCCTGAAGGCTCTGGACGTTGTAGGGCTGTCCTGGTTGACACGCCTCTACAATGTTGCGTGGAGATCAGGGGCAGTACCCTTGGACTGGCAGACCGGGGTGGTGGTCCCCATCTTTAAGAAGGGAGACCGGAGGGTGTGTTCCAACTACAGGGGGATCACACTCCTCAGCCTCCCTGGGAAAGTCTATGCCAGGGTGCTGGAAAGGAGAGTTCGTCCGTTAGTCGAACCTCGGATACAGGAGGAACAATGCGGTTTTCGTCCTGGTCGCGGAACACTGGACCAGCTCTTTATCCTCTCGAGGATACTTGAGGGTGCATGGGAGTTTGCCCAACCAGTCTACATGTGTTTTGTGGACTTGGAGAAGGCATTCGACCGTGTCCTCGGGTGTCCTGTGGGAGGTGTTGCGGGAGTATGGGGTGTCTGGCCCACTGCTACGGGCCATTCGATCCCTATACAACCGTTGTAAGAGTTTGGTTCGCATTGCCGGCAATAAGTCGGACTCGTTTCCGGTGGGTGATGGGCTCCGCCAGGGCTGCCCTTTATCACCGATTCTGTTCATAATTTTATGGACAGGATTTCTAGGCGCAGCCAAGTGGCGGAGGGCTTTCACTTCGGTGGCCTCAGAATCTCATCTCTGCTTTTTGCGGATGATGTGGTTCTGATGGCTTCATCGGTGGGGCCTCCAGCTCGCACTGGAACAGTTCGCAGCCGAGTGTGAAGCAGCGGGAATGAGGATCAGCACCTCCAAATCTGAGGCCATGGTTCTCAGCCGGAAAAGGGTGGAATGCCCACTCCGGGTCGGGGATGAGTTCTTGCCCCAAGTGGAGGAGTTTAAGTATCTCGGGGTCTTGTTCGCGAGTGATGGGAGAAGGGGCCGGAGATCGACAGGCGGATTGGTGCTGCGGCTGCAGTGATGCGGACGCTGCACCGGTCCGTCGTGGTGAAGAGGGAGCTGAGTGTAAAAGCGAAGCTCTCAATTTACCGGTCGATCTACGCCCCGACCCTCACCTATGGCCACGAGCTGTGGGTAGTGACCGAAAGAACGAGATCGCGGATACAAGCGGCAGAAATGAGCTTCCTCCGAAGGGTGGCTGGCCTCTCCCTTAGAGATAGGGTGAGAAGTTCGGCCATCCGGGAGGGGCTCAGAGTAGAGCCGCTGCTCCTCCACATCGAAAGGAGCCAGTTGAGGTGGTTCGGGCATCTGACAAGGATGCCCCTGGGCGCCTCCTGGGTGAGGTGTTCGGGCATGTCCCACGAGGAGGCCCAGGGCAGACCCAGGACGCGCTGGAGAGATTATATCTCTCGGCTGGCCTGGGAACGCCTTGGTGTTCCCCCGGATGAGCTGGAGGAGGTGGCTGGGGAGAGGGAGGTCTGGGCTTCTCTGCTTAGGCTGCTGCCCCCGCGACCCGACTTCGGATAAAGCGGATGAGGATGGATGGATGGATGGATATTACGCAAGCCCGGTTTTGACTTTATTTTGACATCTGCAGGTTTCCCACCTTCTCCTCCCTCTGCTTTGTCGCCTTGTTGTAGTTGACGAGTCGGATGTTGGCCTCCTCGAAGGGCAGCTTGGCGGGGAAGGGGATGAGTTTGTTGGTCCTGCCGATCTCGCCCAGGATGTCCTCCAGGATCATCTGCTCCTTCATCGCCAGGCCGTTCTCAAAGATGAGGACGATGTACTTCTCGTCCGACTCTGGTGGCGAGAAGGGATACCGGTCTGACTTGAGTTTACTTTGACTCGGCGTGCAGACACGTCAATGCCACGCCGCCAAGGAAACGTTCGTGTACTCACCGTCTCCGGTGCAGTCGTACCACTGGCCTCCCTTCTCTTTGGACATGTTGAGCTGAGTGCGCAGGCGCTGGCACTCCTGCGGGGTCGTCTGGAAGAACAAGACGGGAAGTTTCCGCACGTTGCACCACTCGCAGCTGATCAGCTCTGACGCCTGAAGGCACACCTTCTCTACGGTGCCGCGCTCTGAGCCTGAAGGCGGACAAACGGACACATTTCAGGAAAAAAAAACAAAACAAATGGGGACGCCACGAGGGTGCTTTCGGATAAACAACAGCTTTATTTTCATGTTTGCTGAAGCTCAGTTTCTGTCCTCCACGTTTTCAGTGGGTTTATAAAAGAGAGATCTCAGGTTCATTTAGGTGTTATTAATTATTAGGAAAAGTACACCAAACACCTGCCCCCGACACCCCACGCGCTTCCTCTACCCTGATGTCATGTGATTTATTTAATCATTTATCTGATCAGTGGCAGTGTGCTGCTGTCTGCTGCAGTTTCAGTGTTTTTTTTCCAGTAACTGCTCTGATCTCTGCTGACGAGCACAAAGAGGAAACTGCACAGCTGCACTTCTCTGAAGCAATGTTCAGCAACCATCATCATCATCTTCCTCCTGTCTGAGTTATTTAATGCCATCATTAGTGCGGCTTCATACCTTCAGTCTCCAGCTGGATGTGGTCGATGGAAAACTGAGGAGACAAAAGAACAAGACAGTAATTTATTCTCACCGGACTCAGGATTCGATCAGTTTTTAAATTTGAGGCTTAAATCTGAGGTTTTAAAACTTTTTTTTTTTTTTTTTTTTTTTTACATTGTACATCATTACAGTAGAGGCTAAGCCTACGCTTGAAGCTACTGAGGTGTTCGATGGTGGGGGTGATGCGATGCCACCGTTATGAATTAAACTTGTCACAGTCCAATAACTCCAGCCGTACTTATCTTGTCTGTTTAACATCTTTATTGCATTCCATTGGTTGTATTTATTGTTCAAACTTTCTCTTTATCCAACCTAATTTATCATAAAATCACAACAGCGCAGAGGTCACAAACTGTTTGCTTCTTCCGACCAATAACACCTGACGCCAATTACCTGTGTCTACGTTAAATGCAGTTCCATAAACACGCTATACCTTAACACACAAAAAGTGACCCCTAGCGGCACACATAACAAGTCTAAATGTGTCATCTTATTTATTATTATTTAATTAATTTACCAGCAGATATGTCTACTGTAGACCCTTATAACTCTTCTAATACCAATTTAGTAATTTTTCACATATCATCAGTTTATGTCTTGCTGCTGGCAAGTGTTTGAAACTCTTCTTAGAATAAAAACATCATAAAAGGTGATTTTATGAAAAATAGACCCCTTCATCCCCCCCACCGCTGATTTTTTGTGGTTTGTATAACAGCTTAAACTACAAAATTTACTTCATACTCTGAAAGTCCAAGTTAAAGTCCCTGAGAGTACACAGAAGTGGAGTCAAAGTATAAACACACTTCTGTGTAAAAACTTCAATCGAATTAATTTCTCTTTATCAGGATTCAATTATCCTAAGCTAACCCAGAGGTTCCTCTGTGTGCTCACATGAAAGGGGCGGAACTGCAGCATCTCACCAATCACAGTTATGGGTAAGTGACTGTTTTCACAAATAATGTAAAACTGCACTACGAGAGAACACGTAACACTGAAAGCAACATGGCTGCTGCAGTAGTGTCAGTGAGAGTGACATCGTGCTACAGGTGCATGCTTAAGCGCTTTGGTCAGTAAGACTGAAAAGATGTCATTTTGATGTTTCCGGGTCCAAACTCGGCTTCAGGTCCCAAAGTCAAACAAACACTGTGGCATCACTGAGAGTTACAGACTGTCTAATTTCTTTCATCTGTAATAAAATGATCAGTGTGGCTGCTCTACCAGGTGTAACAATTAAGTTTAACATCCAGACATCCACGAAAACAGAATTTATGAAATTTAACGGATTTAGAAGTTAGCAGGGAGCTAGCTTTCTAGTTTCCACCTAAACATATTATACATGTTCTCAATTTCTGATTGAGAGATTTCTGAAAAAACTCAAACATACAGCTCTGCTATCACTTCCAACATAAATGAAGACAGAAAACTAAACAGCAGTTCCGTTTGTAGGATTACTGAAGTTGGGCTAGCTCATATATAATGATCTGCTATGTGGTGGCTAGCTACACAGCTATGGTTATCATAATATAACCACATTGAAGCTGGAGGATGAACGCTAACTTTTTTCCCACTTGATAAAAGTTAACATGAGGGTTCCTGATGGTCAGGGACAAATGCAATCACATGGCAGGATGCTGTAAACAGACCAAAATTCAGTCAGGAGAACAACTGAGATAATCCATCCACAATACGAGGTTAGTCATTAATATACTGCTGCATGGGCTGGGCTGTAGTTACACGGTAAGGTTTTAAAAACTGAGCTTTAAAACGTGCTGCCGATGAATAGTGGTAATAAAAACAGAGGCCGACGGTGATCACTGACTTTTTTTGAGGGGGCTTGTTCGGATTAAATAGAACAAGATAAAAAGCATTAAAACATGTTAAAAACACAACAGCTTTAATAAACGCTAAGTAGGATGGAGTAGGATGCAGAGCTCATACGTTATCACTTAACAGCCGTAGATTAATAAAGTTCAACGTATTTGAAGGCATGAAAGAAAGCCGGCTGTAAGCTGTCAGACTTCCCAACATCACAGAATCTCAAATAGTAGCCAATTGGAAAAGATTAAATAGTAAAGCTGCATCTCGGAGTTCTACTTCTTACTGATCATGAGGGAAATGCAAAACATCAGACGCTTCATGCCCTCCTGCTCTCTACACACAGATCCGAGGGATCTTCCGGGAATGGTGATGCTATTTTCTGGAGAATTGATTGGTCATTAAGAAAGTGAATACATGGGCCTTAAATGGAAAGCACTCTGGTTGATACGACCTTTGAAAAGGCACTCTGACGTTTTCTCCAGTGAATCATCAGAAAACACACAAAGCATCTTGAGTACCGAAGCTTGTTCGTGTTCCTCTACGTCACAGGCGTGGCGCAGGTTTAGACTGTGACTCTAAGTGGGTGAAAATTGATTTGGATGCAGTTTGTAAAGCTTAAATGTGTTTTTTCGAGCCCTAAAAATGTTATGTTTCCAGCTTCTGTACTCAGAGGGCTCAAAAGATGCGAGAAAAATGATTAAGAAGCACCGAATCTGAGCCCCACCCTCGGTGAATCTTAACTCTGAAAATCTTCAAATCCTGCACGGTTTCATCAAACAAACCAAAGGTGGTGTGCTGACAGGAATCAGCTGATCCTGATCCCAAGACTGAAAACTGCATTTCTGTAAAAACTGGAGAGACTCACGACGACGGGCTTTGTCACCATCCTGCGTAGAGATCCCACTCTTACGCTCCGACACTCCAGGATGATGCTGTGGCACAGGCTGGACGTGAATTTGGGTTTCTTTGTCCTCGGTGAGAACTGCTCGGGAGGTTGATTCCCAAACTGTGGAGGAAAAGCATCAGTTATCTGCGGTGAAGCTACAGGAGGAATCGGATGAGCTCCGAAAACATCCCACCACATCTCACCTGATCTTTCATCCGCGCTCGCCGAGGTATCGTGATCTTCGTGTTCACCATTTCTTCAAAGAAGTCCAGGTTCACCTCCTCCTGCTCTGCAACGCTCTTCACCGCCGCTTCCACCCTGCCACCGGAGGGCGCCGGAGAGGAGTGAGCGGAGTCGGCGGGTCGAGGGGAAACGCTGTCCAGTCTATTGACGCTTCCCGTGCTGGCGTTGTCTGCCTCTTCCTCCTCCTCCTCCTCCTCCTCATCACTGGACAGGACGACTGAGGGGAACATCAAACCCTGTTAAACGTCTGGCTCATTTTCAGCTTTGTGCCTGAAGTGACGGAAACCTTTCAACCACATGACATTACTCATCTGTGAGAAATAGCTAACCACACAAATCTGGACCTGCATGAGGAGTGATGTAGATTTTCAGGTTGTGTGTCTTTTTACACATGGCAGAATTAAGAGTACATAATTTTTCTAGCTTTTTAAAAATGCATTTCCACTGGTGGAATAATTACTGTACATTCTTGCTATAAGCCTTTAAAATGTCAGCTCGGTCTCTCAGTGTCTCCGGTTGATATGAAGCCTCCGATGTTTGAGCTTGTGCAGCTCTAGTTTGTTCACAGAGGAAAAGATAAATGACCAGTCCTCCATTATAGTTCTCACACTTTAATGCGTTTTAATTCATTAAGAAAAGAAGAACATTTTTCAGTCCGGCTCTTGAAGCCTGAGAGCACGTCGGCTGAAAACACGGCAGAAAATCCCGAACTGGATTCTAGGTCTCCACAGCAGCCAAACACAAGGACAAACAAAATGACTACGAAGCACCAAATCTGAGCCCCACCCTTGATGAACTTTAACTCTGAGAATCTTCAAATCCTGCATGGCTTCATTAAACAAACCAAAGGTGGTGTGCACACATGAATCGGCTGATCCCGATAGGTCACCAGACGGAAAACTGCATTTCTGTAAAAACTGGAGACACTCACGACGACGGGCTTCAAGCATGAGGACAAACAGCTACTGAAAATAAATCTGAGAGCTTTCAATCACCGAGTTTCTATCAAACTAAAAATATGAGAAACGTGGGATCAACTTTAGGACAGGCATTTAAAGTAAAAGCCCAGAACATCTCATTTAATCAATCAAAAGGACGCCTTATCCCAGTATGATAAACTATGAAAAACCCAAAAGTAAACAGGAAGCAAGTCGACAAATTAATCGTTTTTTCCATCCTGAGCTTAAAAAAAAAAAAAAAGAAAAAGAAAAAAAAAAGTGGAACTTCTAGGGGAAATTTTTTAAAGCTATCTTGGAGAGAAAAAAGGAAAGGTAATGGATATGAAAATACATACAGATATAGGGCGAGAGCCGGGGTCCACGCTAGAAAGGTACCCAGCCTGTCACTCAGCCGGGGAGAACCTACATGCAAACACTGAAATACCGCCTGTGTACTGCTGAACTTTAAACCACCATTATGTGATCACAAACACGAGCAGAAGAACAGAACACAGCTTCAGCTTCTGTATCGATTATAAAATCATTTCACTTGCTCCAGCGTTGCACAAACCGAATCCTTCAAAAGCAGAAAAGCAGTCTTAAATTAAAGAGACTACTTGTTAATCTCATTTTTATTGTACTTACTTGCTTTTCTTAAATGTAATTTTATTAAAGGTTTTATTTGAAGTTACTTATTAAATTTTTTATTTTTTTTTTTACACTTTCCTGTCAACATCAGCCACAAAGTGATGCACGACGAGTGGATTCATCATCTCCACACTCGGCTTTACCCAGAAGCCCGATGAAAAGCTTGGACGTAGGGGAGGGCGATATAAACGGTATACGGTAGAAACGATATGAATTTGGCCAACGGTAGAGATTTTGACTATACCGCAATAGCGCATGTTGATGGCGTCATCAAGCTGCGCCTGTTTTGGTCGGAAGCATTGCAGCGGATGCAAACAATATCATCTGCAAATTATGCCGGGCGACAGTACTAGCGAAGAGACGAAGCACGTTTTGGAATATGACGAAAGCCAAAAACTGCGCTTCCTCCACTTCCGTACCGTTGATCATTAATGAATGAATTCTGCTCTATTCCCATGTTGTTGCAGTATATTAATGACTAACCTCGTATTATGGATGGATTATCTCAGTTGTTCTCCTGACTGAAGTTTGGTCCATTTACAGCATCCTGCCATGCGATTGCATTTGTCCCTAACCACCAGAAACCCTCACGTTAACTTTTATCGAGTGGAAAAAAGTTAGCGTTCACCCTCCAGCTTCAGTGAAGCTGGAGGTTATGCTAACATAGCTGTGTAGCTAGCGATTCAATTCAATTTTATTTATATAGCGCCAAATCACAACAAAAGTCGCCTCAAGGCGACCAGCTAGTCCAACTTCAGTAACCCTACAAACGTCACTTCTGTTTAGTTTTCTGTCTTCATTTATGTTGGAAGTGATAGCAGAGCTGTACGTTTGAGTTTTTTCAGAAGTCTCTCAGTCAGAACATGCTATATCATGTTTAGGTGGAAACTAGCGAGCTAACTTCCTGCTAACTTCTAACTCTGTAAAATATAATAAATTCTGTTTTCATGGATGCCTGGATGTTAAACTTAATTGTTACACCTGGTAAAGCAGCAACGCTGATCATTTTATTAAAGATGAAAGAATTTAGACAGTTTTTAACTCTCAGTGATGCCGCAGTGTTCGTTTGGCTTTGGGACCTGAAGCGGACGGAGTTTTGGACCCAGGTTACTCTGCGAGGCTCCTGACTACGGCAGCCATAATGCTCTGACAGTCCATCAAGCGGTGCAGCTTTGTAGCTTACCGAAGTCATACTAAAGCATTTGACAGATTTTTGAGCGTCGTGTACCACATAAAAATCGGCTTAAGGTCAGTAAGCACAACCAGAATTCATACATAAGGCGCACCGGATTATAAGGTGCACTGTCGTTTTTTCAGAAAATTAAAGGATTTTAAGTGCGCTTCATAGTGTAGAAAATACGGTATACAGAAGAAAATAATATATCGCGATATATATTGTTACCGCACATGCTTCAAATTATACCGTGATATAGATTTTAGGCCATATCGCCCAGCCCCACTTGGATGCTTTACTCACTAGGATCGTTCAGTTCATGCTGCTGTGCCACCGTTGCCGACGTTGTCCTCGTAGCTTTGGGTGGGTTTCTGGCCGCACAGCAGCTCGACGTCCCTGCTAATAGGGGTGTCCTCCCGTTGTTCAGAGGCAGCAGGGTCCCCCTGGTGGCCGCGAGCCGTGTGGACAGGGCGTCCCCGCGGGGAACCCTTGCAGTCACGGCCGGTTTGTAAAAGTTCTGCTGCAGGCTGTTTGGTCCAGAGGAGGGCTGGGATCTGATGGTGGGCCGCAGGGCCGGGGTGGGCAGCGTGGTCTGCTGGCATGGAGGCGTCGATAGATTGTTCCCACAGTTCTGACACTTGCTGTCGTCGTTGTTCGGTTTGTTGCACTTCACACACATCCTCGGGCAGACGGTCGCCCGGAGAGGCTGCCGACGTAAAACACTCATTAGAGAGGTGATAAAGGTTTTTTTGTTCTGGTCACTACAACAATCTGAAAATTACAAACACATGACTTAATAACAGATTTTCTTCTTAATTCCACTGAAGACGCGAGTCTGTATGAGTGAGAATGAATGAAATCGTTTCAGCTCCAAAACTACGAGCTAAAAGGGACAGAAGGAAGAAGGTGGACAAAACTTAAAGAGGCTAAAAAAATAAAGTTATGTGCAGCAGAAGCAAGCAGTGAACACAACATGGAAGCACATATGGTGACCTTACTAGGAAAAACTGTTTATTTACTCATTCAGGAATCTGAGTCGGCATCTTAAACCAATATTTACTTTACAACTCCTGCGACACATAACCGCTGCCAAGCTCGGCTTCTGAAAGCTTTTTTCACACATTTACTCCGACCTTTAACATCCAAGACTGAAACAGCAGTTCCTTTAATGTCCACCAGAGGCTCCAGCAGGGGGTCAGCCACATAGAAATAAACGTGTGAAAACGAGCCTGCTCATTTGTGTTCAGGCTTGATGTTTGATGGACCTGTCTGAAGGATGTGTTGCTGGAGCCTTTTGAAGTACTTTTACTGTGCAGTTAGCAGTACTAACAGACTGTCTAAGACACGTGTACTCCAGATTTGGTTTAGTGCTTTCAAAACGGACCAAAAACCACATTAAATAATTTGTCTTGATTCAACTGAATCATCCAGGTCAGGAAATGTTGATTCATGTGGATGTAGTGTTTGTTCCTCAGACTGAGGATCGGTGACAAAATGTTTTTTTCTCCACTGAAAATGCTAAAAACGTTACATCGAGATGAACAGAATAAATGTTCTCTGTACGTTCCTCCCCTCATATATGCAATCACCTCTGTTAGCGTTGTGTGGTGTCGATTTTTGTCCCCATAGTCGATTATTTTCACAGCCAAATGTCTGATTTCTTGTTTAAAAATAAATAAATCAGATTTTAAATGAATGAATTCATCTAACATCTTCAACACGGGACGGATGCATTTGTTTCTCAGCTCTTCACTCTGTTAGTTTAGACCGTGGTGAGTATCCATTTTCTGCCAAACATCCATCAGTTTGTCTCTGACTGTTTGTGCCTCCTTTGAATGACCTTTTTTAAAAACCAGGTGTAGCCGAGTGTTGGGTTCCCTCACCTCTGCCGCTTTGACCTGCGAAGAAAAGCTGCATCCCTCCTGCGGTTTCCTCTTCTGCTGGACACGACGTTTTATGTTCAGGGTCTCCTCCTCTGTAAGATGAACCCATAAAAAGGATCAACAGGTGACATTCTCAAATCTGAAAACCGTCCTGGACAAAGACGGGGCAGCTCGTGTGCAGCCTGGGAAGCGAAACCCAGGGCGAACCAGTGCAGCAGGCACGGGCTGCCGCATATTAACAGTCCCACATGATCTTATTAAGTGTGACTGGAGAAGTGTACATTTTTAAGTGGAAATGATGCTCCGTACGCTCACAGGAGTCCAAATATTGATTCATGGCGTTTTATTTTGAGCAGTGAGAAATGCCTCAGCACATAACGAAATTCTTTTATTCTCTCTGAGCTCCTTTAATCAAAATGAAAACTACTGATAAGAAAACCTTCCTCTCCAAGGTCACACTTTATTTTGAAAATATCTTTTGCAAAATAACCCAATGGCCTTCAGAGCCTGGCATTTATTAGCTCAGCAAATGTTTTTATAAGTTTCCTGCATCTGCCGGGAGCTTGGAGGATTAATGCAGGAGGCCTGGGGTCTCCTCCTCCTCTGGCAGGAACAAGGAGGACACACACACACTTCTCTGCAAGCAACGGGAACACAGCGTGCCTGTCGAAACTCAACACCAGCCAACTGCCTGTAATTGCCAGCAGCCTGATCTCGGGAAAGTCTTTGAAAACATGCAGTGTGATGCGCTCAGTGTGCTCAGAGGTTACCTGGCATCTCTGGGCAGGTGAGGACGATGTTGTCTACCTCGAGAGCTTGCTGTGTGGTGGAGAAGTCGTTTCTGCAGGATAAGGGGACAAAAAACAAACAAACAAACAAAAACAAAAAACAAAAACAAAACAAAACAGGAGAATAAAGTTGGTGAAATGACTTTGGTAACCTCTGGCAAAGCTGGCAGATCATCCTCTCAGCAAATCCAGATCTTCACTCTGACTTTCAGACATTTTTTTTTTTTCTGCAAATTGAGAAACTTTTAAAATAATCTTGCTCGTGGCGGCGACACCGCAGGGCTAAATAATTAACAGGCTGAACACAGAGGCTTAACCGGGCTTAAAATAAACACAAACCTCTCACGAAGACTGATGGTGTCTGAAGCTAAAAATCACAGGAAACAGATGCTGGCATAAAAATTAAGTCATTTATGAAGCAATTAATGATAAATATTTACCGATTCCAGGTTTTCTGATGAGAGCACTTACAAAGAGTCTGTTGTACAACTTTATTAACGGAACGGTTTGGCACTCTGGCTGAAGAAAATTCGTTTTAGGTGTTTGATGGGATATTTATGATGGAGAGTGAGCACTAGAGGCATGCAAGTAAAGCTTCCAGAGCTGTTTACATTTGATTTTGTCCCAGTATCTTTGGACGCGACTGAAGTTCCTCATTTTTCCCTCTTATAACCGTCCAACAGCACAAAACAAACAGCCAACAACAGGCTCCAAGAACTAAACATAGACCAGGAAGCTTACAAATATGCCGAGTTTAATGAGTCCTTCTTCAATGTGCACAATTTCTCCGATCATCAGCTTCACAGGGGTCCAATTTTTTTATTTTATGTATATATGGGGAGTGTGACACAACCGCTGTTGCTGGTAGCACTTTTAAATGGAATTATATGACAAAGTGAATCCAACGCAGTGAAAAACACACCATCCAGCAAGTTTGGCTTTCAGTTTGGTATTTTATGGAGGTTGAGATCCTTCGTCTGCAGGCTGAAGTATCATTCAGAAAAACCTCAACACTTCACACCGTTAATGAAACAATAACTGTGAAAAACATGCCTTGAGTAACTTTCCTGGAAAGAGTGCTTCCATCAAACAGTCATGAAACTTAAGCAAAGCAAAAACTGACAAAACGTGCTGAGCACAAAAACAAACAAACAAACAAAAAACCTTCAGAAACAAATGAGAAGTTCGACGAGCCGCAGACATGAAATGAGCTCCAGTTAGTTCGGATCAAAGCCTTACCTTTCCTTCAAATCAAGGCTGCTTGAAGATGAAAATCAAGAGAGAAAAACATCTCACTAATGCAATCAAGTCCTGCGCTGTAATTCATTTTCTGCAGCTGCAGTTCAATTAAGGTGATTTTTCTGCAGCAGACTTCCTTTTACCCAGAGGAAGACTGTAAGGAACCCGAGCACGTCTCTTAGATTCAAATTACTTTCATCTACTGTCAAGAATATCTCATGCTTATCAAGCATCAGCTTAGCTTTATCTAGTTAAGGAACACTTATGCAGCCTGTTTCCCAACAGTGGAATTATAGGGATGTAAAAGCTAAACGATGGTTTTTCAGAGCGACTCCAGTAAGGAGCAGCTCTCACTCTGAGGCCGGTAACACGATTCCTGAAGTCCTAGCTCAAACAAATTTCACACTTGAACAGCAGGAGAGGGGGCTAGCAGTATTGAGTGTGCAGGAGACGTTGGTGATGTGTTAATGGGACCTGGGATCGCTCAGGGATCACCAACAGTTTCTCAACACTGTGACTTTGTGGCGCATCGAGACCCATAATCACCCAGAGGTTTCCTGGGTCTGCTCTGGAGCCTCCTTCCTGTTGGGCATTCCAGAAACACTTCACCTCGGAGGCGTCCGTGCATCCTTTGGATGCAGAGGAGCAGCGGCTGTACTCTGAGCCCCTGCTGACCGAGTGTCCAGACACCCTTCAAAGCAAGCTCTGGAGGGTGCTTGTATCCACGGTTTGTGATGATGGGTGAGAGTGGGAATCAACTAAACTGAGAGCTTGGCTTTCATGCTCCACCACCACAGAGAGGTATAGCATCCACATCAGTGCAGATACTGCAAAAATCCATCCGTTACTCTCCTGCTCCCTCCTCTAATCACAAACAAGACCCCGAGACACTTAAACTCCTCCGCCTGAGCCAGCAGGCTCCCTCACACTGAGCACTTTTCCGTGGCATCATTTGCCGATGCTCCTCCCAGCCACATCGCTCTCAGCTGCAAAGTGAAGCCAAGAGAACTTCATCACCCCCAAAAGACCAGAACCACTCCATCACCGGGCTGCACCAGGAAATTCTGTCACACAGAAGTTATGACCAGAGTCACCAACCAAAGGCAATGAAGAACGAGTCAGAGCCTGTCGGCAGCAAAGCAAACCGAGGACTTGTTGTAGCTGCGCAAGAATCAAACATCACGTCACCACAGGCCTGATGCCCCACACTACCACAGCACCCCCCACAGGACACACTCAGGGACGCAGTCCAAAGCCTTCTCTGTATGAAGCGCTCTGAGTGCTCAGGTACAGTAGAAAATGTCTACGTCCATCTTTTTTTCCTACAGTAATTAAGTCACATGTATGCACATCTACAAGAAGACTGCAAAAGGGAGCTGCTAAGAGTCTGTGTGGCATAACCATTATTTGTATAGTAATTCTCAAAATCCACATTGTACAGTGCTTTGAACAGCGCTGAAATAAAACTTATATGAAAAGACAGACAGTAAAACTTAAAGAAATTATTCAGGAAATAAAATAATTTAAATTCAGAGGGCTTCCTATAAAACTTTGTCTTAAGGCAACTTTTAAAGAAATAACCGGCATTGTGAGAAGTCTGGTTTCAAAACCGAGGCTAGGATGATCTCCGAGTACGGCTGTTCGATATAACGATATATATCGGATGACGATATGAAAACATCTATCGTTTCATTTTACGCTGTCATTTGTTTCGTGGTGTCGCAAAATAAACTGTTTTCGGCAATATTTTTTCATCGTTCTGATGGTCACTGTGGTGTCTATATTAATTTCCTCTTTCTCTTATATTTAAAATAATCACACTACGGACGGACAAGCAACTGTTTTTATGTGTTGCCATTAGCAACAACGATGGTTAAACCATGGCGCGGCTCCGGCGTCCGTTAGTTTATTTTCCACATAAACCTTTCACAATAAAGTTTAAGATCCTGTTGAGATTTTTCAAAATAAACCGAATCACGTGAAATAGTATGCAGAGTGTTTACGGATGACAAGTTAAAAAGAGCCGTCAGGTGCTAAAAAAATAAACCTTATAACAGGCTTTTCCCCGCAGCACGCCGTGTAATAAATACTCACGAAAAAATTGCGGCTGTTTCAATTTATGACTAAAAATGTTCATGCAAAACTTCATGCATAGCTCAAAACACTCGACTCCAGGTACACGACGCCCAGCTGAAAACACTTCAAGCAAGTCGAGTTGCCCGAGATTCACAGAATTTACAGAAAATGTAAAAATTTTGTGATATACATCATTGTCTGGACGATGAATGGCTTATATCGGGATATGAGATTTTGGTCATATCACAGCCCTATCTTCGAGTAAGCCAGAAAGAAAAAAAAAAAAAGAAAAGAAGGAAAATAAACAGGAAAACAAAACTGCAGTTGTAGTTGTACAAGAAGTTGCTCGGACTGGCTCCGTCTCACCTTTGGACTGGTTTCCTTATTGCGGAGGGCAGTTGTGCGTGCTGAAATTGGCGCCCTTGTATACAAATTCCTTGTGAAGGTGCAGACGTGAGGCGTGTGGGTCCGTTGGACATGGACGGCACCACGACTGTGAGAGGGCCCTCACTGCAGGAGAGACAGAAAGAACACATTAACCCTTTAACACAAAGATAGACACACAAAACATGAATTCACTCTGAAAATATTTTTACCCACATTCAGCCCCAAAATTCTTTAGTGTGCATGTAGTTTTAAGTAATGAGACCATAATACAACTGAACATATTATATAAATAAACAGTAACCAGGCAACAAGTGAAGTCAACAACTGTAGTTCAGCTAACAGCCACCTGAGGCTCCACAAGCATCCAACTTTACATGTTTACAGCCCGCTACAAGAAACCATTTTAGCCATTATTCACATAACACCAGCTGCCAAGGGGGTTAATTCTATGTTAATGACACACTTATACTTTATTAAGGCTTACAGTCTATATCACTGAGGCCTGACTTCATTTCAGATAATTCAAACCACTGATGTGGCCCTTATTAATCAGACTTTGTATTTTGGAGAGTTTTGGAGCCTTTTTAAGGGATTTATGGATGCAGGTTTATAACAAACCAAGCTACAATCAGCTGATAACCTAACACTCCGCCCTCTCTTGTGGTCACTTCTGACTCCATTGCTTGCAAACAGAGAGCTTACACAAACAGCACACAGCATACCTGAGCCTTTTAGGTGCCAGCCTGGTCAGAGGCTTCATGTGATTATTTGTCCGGTTTTCATACGTCCTCAAGGAATCTGAGGGAGTGAAGTGCCTAAGAGTGGGAGACTGGAGAGAGGAGACATACATTATTATTAAAAAAAAAAAAAAAAAAAGGAGTCAGCAGTTTGAGACAAAACAAGATAAACAGTCAGCCTACAGACAAACCAGTAAACCTTAAAGTTTTCCACTTTTGTGAAGCCCAATGCAACAAATTTCCTGCCACTGAGAATTACATCACTCGCTTCCAGCTCTGCAAAGTCACGCAACACATTAGTGCCTTTAAACTGCATTCTTTCTAACAACCAGTAGGGGACAGCGACTCCGGGTTCAGGAAGTTTGCCTGTATAGAAGTGTATGGGAAAACCACTCAACATCTCACTTCATTTCTGAGCTCAGTAAACAGTCTCCTGATCAGTGCATGATCCAAGCTGCTAGTTTCATATCTTACTGAATACAGGATAATTATTATTATTATTATTTTCTTAATGTTTCCTTTTAGCATTTTGGATTCCTGGTCAGAAAAGAAACATTTAAAATGACATCAACATCACTTTTAAACTAATTAACAGACAGTGATGCATTTAAATATGATTTTCTGTATTTTTACAACCTCATAGGCTTTATTTAGTCTTGAAACAGGCATGAATGAGCGCTGCTGTAATGAAGACAACGTTACACACAAGTCTCGAAAATTAAAAAAAAACATCCAGTCGACTGCGAGTTCATCCTCAAGGGAATCGCCACAGACCAACGCCCACCAACAGCTCACACTTTCCCCAACAACATCATCATCAGCTGCCCTTAAAATTGACTCCCACGGCACCCCGGCAGCCTGAGCTCATAGCTCACCGGGGTCCTTCGGGTGCCGCACCGGGCGCCAAACAGAATCTGGCATCGTCTGCTCTGACTGCAGGGCCGATCGAAGAGCACCACAGCCCGTTGGGAGTCCACACCACCGGCGGGTGGGAGTCAGGAAATGTGATGGGGAGAAGAGAGAGGAGAGGAGAGAGAGGGGTAACTTACCTTTTTCCCCTCAGGGGAGGTCAGCGGCTGCCGGTCCATGTCCTCCACACTCACCACACTCGCACTGAGAGGAAAAGAACAAGAGGACATGATGAAAAGCATGTTTATGCTCAGCTTTAACATATTTTAACACTCAGCCTGTCTAAGGCTGTTTAATGTGTCTGTGTGGGTATAAAATAACATGTCTGCACTTTAATGGGGACAAAGTGGGTCGTAGGGTTTGACCGATATATTTTCATTACTCCACCGTTTGTATTCCTTCATTTTAGCACAGACTGAGCAGAGATAATTAACAGGCAGACAGAAAATTAATCAGAAGCTAATCTAAAAAAAACGTTTAATCAATGAAAATCTCAAAACATGAGCTAGTTCCAATTTGATGGCTACGTGAATTCTTCCAGGTGTAATCCAACCTGCAACTAACATTTCACCATTTTTTTTACATTAAAAATCTAATAAATAAATGGGTGTGTAAATCGAACAAGGCCTTTTTAGTTTAGCTTAAGTCCTAAGATGACACTAAAGAGGAACGCTTTGTGTTCCTCTTTAGCGTTAGGACAGTATATAGTATAGATGGTGGCTATATTGTTTTTGGACTACTGCCCATTCAGATTAAGACATTAAAAGAACATCTGCTTGGGTTTTAGAATATTAAACAATTATTAAATAGAAATTAATCATCAGCTGCTTTGATGTCCTGCTTTTTACGTTCCTATTATTAGAAGCCTTTACAAATCTGCGACCCATCCTGGTCGCTGATGTTTAATATTAGCCAACATATCGGTCCAACCCTAGCAGGCGAGGATGTGCACGCAGGCAGAGGTTTACAATGGCACACTGCTCAGGTCTGCTGCGCTAATACACCACTGAACTCATCATAATCAGTGGGGAATAGGCTGCTCGTCAGCAGCAGGGGTGTCACTGGGATCTTTTTCCTGTATGTGCAGTGCAGTGCTGGTGGTGGTGCTGAAAACGAGGGCTGGAGAAGTGCTTACTCATGTCTCCTTTCCTCTTCACAGTCACCAGAAAGAGAAAAGCTCCAGTTGTGCTTGTACCCTCCATCTCGCCTGGTCTCTGATCTATCCAGGGCTTGAATTGAATAATAAATCAGACTCATGTCAGTACACGGAGACAAGACACAGGCATTAGCTGAAATGACCATTTACAGGATGCCCCGCAACTCACGGGCTGATCCTTTCAGCTAGAAGATATGAAAAGCTTGGTAATAATCAGCAAAGACGGGAACCTGCTGCAGCGTGGCAACAACAGGAATACACTCATGTCACTGCAGTGAAGTGTGATCAAACAGCAAATTTCTAATCATTTTACAGACTTAATTACTGCATTAGCATCAATGAGAAAGTGTGACAACGATGCCAATTTGTGTCTCTAAATAAAGATTATTAAACAGATGCCAAATGTGATAACCTGCGACATGAGAGTAGAATTCATTCATTTTAGGAGCAACTGGAAACTACATTCAAATCAGTGGGAATAACCTGGAAGTCCAGCCTGGTCAACAGAAGCTGGGAGACTTTTCAAACAGATTTACTGTTCACAGAACACATTTTTAAAAATAATGTGCATACTCTAAAAACTCAGTTTTAGCTCAAATTTGTCTCAGAAAGGTGGCATTTTGAAAATAAGCGGCTGGAAAGGTAACCGGCTTAAAGAGCCATCTGTTAACCTGGAACCGTCACTATATCCTTTAACAAGAAGCTTTAGCCTCGAGCAGCTTCCAACTTTCTCCACGAGGTCTCATTAAACAGGTGAATACCCATATTAACTTTAAGGGGAACGGAGCTTCTTTTATGTCAGCTGCGCGTTTTTCTTCACATTTGTGTTTGTTTTGTTAAACTCGCGCCTTCTCTCTGTCGTGCTGTGACATGCAAACTTCTTAGGAATTAATACCTGCATTTATTTTGGTGTTTGTGTCCCTAAACCTCCTCAGGGGAGAAAAATATTTAAAAAAATTTGCATATTAGTTCGACTCACTGACCAAAAACAAAAACACCGGAGACAAATACCAACACAAAAACATCTGCTGGATGTCACCACAAACGCTTGACTTCCTGTTTCCTCCCAAAAATCAACCGATTTACTTTGAAGCGAATTTCAAAACCACAGCACCCAGCAGGGGATTCAAAAGTGGAAGAGTTTTACTTCAGCAACCCAGGAAAAAACAAAGCTAACAGTTATTAAACAGGCTGCGTTTCAGCTGATTTATTCCATCCAGGGAATCAGAAAGCGGACAAACTGATGGCATCATGTTAATGCAGGTTATTCACCTGGCTGCAGGCCCAGCAGCTAAACAGCCCGTTAGGTCCCCTCGGTTCATACAGGCATGCTTTTTTAAAGCTCTACTGCCAACAAACACTAATTCTGAGGCCACTGCCCCCCAAGCGTCACGCATAAAACTTGAGGCCAGGATTAGAAGAGACACGCAGCTGAATATTTTCATCTTGTAAGGAAAAACACTGCTCTGTTTTTAGTGACTTATTCATTTTATCGGTCTTTTTAAATGACTAGGGGAAAAAAAAAGAAGCTAAAATTCAAATGCACATATTAGATTACTCTCCCAGAGCTCCCCTGCCTCAGCTGCCTCCCTCATCTAGTTCAATCCTGCACAAACCTAATTGAGCCTGTTCCTATCTCTTCCAGCTAATAGAGACGACCCCGCACACACACTCTCTGCAAGCTTCACGTTGGCGCCGTCTTCCAGCTTCATAAATCACAACAAATGCCTTGAAAAACAGGGAGTGGAGGCCGTTTTGATTCTTTGAGGTTTACTCCACTCGTTTATCTGGACTGCGGGGGGGGTCTAACAGTAGATTTCCTGAAGGACAAATCCACGAAAGAGGGTTGGGAGGCATCTTTGTCACACAGGAATTATCCAAACAGATGTTTGAGCAGCTGACAGCTTATTATCAATCATAACTGAGCTCAGAGGGACCCTCCTCCCCCCATAATAAACACCCAGTTCATTCACCTGAAACACTTCCAGCACAGTCCTGAAACCGGTTTCTACAGATCCACAGCATGACATCAAATCCCAGCCTGCAGCTTCAGGGTTACAACGCTTGCAATTCCTCTACTAAGATTTTGATTTTTTAAGAACATGACATTTCCCAGTTCGCAGGAAGGGAGGCAATATTATTCTGATCTTGAATTAAAAAGCCAGGTACGGTATCGATGCTAACAACTCTATTTTCCTACATTTACCTGTATTTAGTATTTGTGTTAATATTTATTTCATTTGGAGTTTTTGTTTTCAGGCTAGTTGGGCTTCAGTTAGCCTGCAGATTTGCTCTTTTCAGTTTAGATTTTTTTTTAGTTTCAGTGCTAGTTTTAGTCCTTTAATTTACAATATAGGCTTTATCTGTATTTCAATAAAAAAAGAAAATACAACAGTTTGTGGGGTAGTTAACTCACAGTCTCAAAAAGCTGCACTGACAGAGATTAAAACTAAAGCTGTTTTTAGTGTAAACAAATGTCTTTGTACTGATCTGAACACTTTCAAACTTTTTGTTCTACTTCTGCAGCACATTCTGGATTTCCCATCTGTTAACAGATGCATACTCCAACTCCATTGTTCAGCTGCACAAAAAGCAGGTCGGGGTTTCCACCTGCACATAAAAACTCCACCCTGCCCCATCTAAATGTACCCCCAAGCAGGTCGCCAGTTAAAAGACTGAAAAACTATAACTCAACACAGAAAGACCTGAGAAGCTGCATGAAGGTCCAGGATGAGATAAGAATGAACTGGGAGTCATGGAAGACCCAATCTTAACTTATCTGCAGCCTTCAACATCTCGGCCATACCAAACTCACTGACAGATTACAGAACTGGTTTGGCATCTTTGACATTTTCTTCCCATCATACTAGTGAAAAAAGAAAAAAAAAAAAAAAAATCAGAACTAAAATTAAGGTTGTCATCTGCATCCCTCACATGTGAATAATACTGTTTTTCTCGTACTTGTTACCCCAGGACAGTTTCAAAGACAATTTGAATCATTTCTATGCAGATGATACATAGCTGTAATTTACTGTTAAGCCAAACAACCTTTAGAGACTCTCCTACCTCAATGACTGGCATTAATGACTGAATGTCTTCAAATTTACTTTTTCTCAATCCTGGCAAAACTGCCAGGATGTTCTTAATGTTTTTCTGCCCCCTCGCCAACAAATCATCTACTTAGAACCCTGTTGTCATTTTTAACCAGAAATTTAAATTTGAAGCTCACGTCTCAAGGCTTATCCAGTCTTTGTTTCTTAAATGAATGAAACATCACTAAAATCAGTCCTTTACTGACACCAAATAATTTGAAACTTCCAGTACATGCTTTAATTTTCTCCCATTTCGATTACTGTACTGTTTGACTGTTTGGTGCTATATAAATAAAATTGAATTGAATTGAATTGAATTGAAATGCATCTCTCAGTCCTCCTTAGCTCATCTTCAACTGGTCCTTAACACTGTAGCTCGGCTACTAACAAGAACTAAAAAACTATTTTATAGGTTAGCTTTTCTTTATACTTTTGTCCATTGTCTATGGCTTTTGCTCTAATGTGTGTGTGTGTGTGTCCAACAATGACTGAAACACTGATAATTTACATGTATTTGTTAAATGTATTTTTAATCCAAACTGAAGCACTTTTTAGCTGAGAGTTTTAAGTCATGCTACACAAAATAAAGTTGTTTTTATATGCCCAGACTTGATAAACGGCCAATATTTGCTCGTAGGATTGATCACTTCTGATAAAAGTCAAAATCATGATTGTTTTGGACAGCGTTGAGATCAGGATTTTTTTTAACAACATTAATGACTTACCCACATTACAGAAAAGCTCTGTTTGTTGTTCCTTGACAGACTTCTCGAAATGAAATAATTTAAAAACAAATGACCTGGTTAAAATACCATTTTTGGCTCAAGCGTAACTAAACTTGCCACATTGTTTATGGGAGTTTGACTGGGGATTCAGAGAACAGCTAAAGATGAATGACGTTAATTATCTTGTTTTAATCACTGTTGGAAGCCAGTTGAGTTTGAATTTTGATTGACTGCACAGCTCTAATCGATACAGTAATAAGGTTTTCCCTGTAAACAGAAAATGTTGCTGCCTCCCAAAGATAAAGGAAAATCACCAGCAGGGTGCTTTTTGACCTCATTTATTTAAAAACAAGGCCATTTTTGTTCATCAATGTCCCCAAAAACTGGAAAATCCACATTTTTCAGCACATACTTCTGTTTAACAAAAAGATAGCCCAGACCAACTGTGCTTGCAGGTGTAATATCCCAAGCTCCGTAAAACATGAGATTCTGGAAGGTTTTAGCAATCACCAACACTGGAATAAGAGGTTGAGTTCTTTGTCCATAAAAAATATAACAAAAAAAAAAAAAAAAAAAAAAAAAAAAAAAAAGACAGAAAAAGCAGAATTGTCTGTGAAATAAAGTAGCTCAGACTGACTGTGTACAGGAAAGATCATATTTACATGAGCAATCAGCCCCTGAATGCCCACAAGCCAAGAAAAACAATGCCCCTTGCCTGCGGGATTAAATTGTGATTTTTGGCTTTTATGAAATGTTCTCCAAACTCTCAACAATCGACCAAAATAAACTCGCTACTGAGTCAGTCTATCTGAATTTTATTATTCATTAATGTAATTATCCCTTTTAAACCTCAGTCTTTCCAATGGGAAAAAGATAACAGCAAGCCTCAAAGGCCAGATGTAACATACTGGATGGGCTGGACAATACATAAATAAAAAACCCCAATAATAACAATAACAATAAAAATATATACATTTCATTTTTTGTTCCAAGGTAAAAAATGGGCTGCTTCATGAGACAGCTTAATTGCTTGGCACCACTTTCAGATAAAATCTGTTTTGTGTGGTTTTCAGAAAGCCGGTGAGCAAAGCATTAACTGACATATGTAAACCACCTGGGTGTGAGTGACGGGAGCCCCTCACAGTTTAATTTTCAATCTGAATTTAAGCTGAAGGGCAGAGAGAAAGCACGGTGCGTTAATGTTTACATTTTTTAATCTTACTGTTAGCATGCTAACATCTTCGGCTGGTGTTACCCTGCTAGGTTGGGCGCTGCGTGTGTCATTTTCGCCGCTTTTCTGTGTGTCACTCGGGTGTTTTTGCATCTTTCTCCTGTTGTATTAACGTGTTGTTAGAGCTAGCAGCCGAGCAGAGACAGGAAGGCCTGTCGCTGCACACTGCAAACCCAGCTAACGTCAGCGCTAACGAGGGGGTCGCTAGCTCAGACTGTGCAAACCCAGAGTCCGCGAAAGCCCGCAGAACTGAATCGAACCGGACCGGACTGGACTGGACTGCACATGTCTCAACTTCCCCCTCTGGGCCCCGAAGTGTGTATGTGCCCGCGGCCTCGCAGCGCTCAGTTCAACCCCGTGTGTGTGTGTGTGTGAGGATGAATATGTCTTAACAGCGAGCTAATGCTAGCCATAACTCGCTGGTGTTCCACACGTATTTTGGACCGATGGTGTTCAACGCCAGAGCGGGCAGAACCTGTCTCGGTATTTGGGTAAAAAAGCTGCTGGGCGGCCGGAGCACGGAGCAGAGTGTCACGGCTTACCTTCAAAGAAAAAGCTCCTATTGTGGGCCATGTTTATTCCATGATCCTCCTCGGATGATAGTGTTGCTCATCAGCGCACTTAATAGAGCAGATATGTAGCTGCCTACGATCAGCTCGGAGTTCAGGCTGCAGAAATTCACCTCGGTGCCGGAAGTGTGCGTAAATGCTTTCAAAATAAAATATTCTAAACAAAATGGTATATTCGTCACCACGGTGTACTAATAAAGCGCAGTAGGCATAAATAAATACACGATTCCGTAAAAGGGATGCGAATTTCACAAAAAAATGAACATTTATGAGAACATACTTTTGAACTTTTGAGACCTAACTTTTGTTTCTGCGGAAAAAACCCTCACATCGTTCAAGCTTAAAGTTGTAAATTTACAGAATAAAAAAGAAATTCACGAGAAAACACTGAAGCTCTTTTAAACTAAAAAAAGTAAATTTACAGGTAAATTTAGCAGAAAAAATATATTTATGAGATAACACTAAATTTTTAAAATCAGTTTTGTAAATTTACAAAAAAGTGCCAAATTTATGACAAAAAATTTTTTTTAGAATAAATTTGTAAATTTAGAAGATAAAAAGTGTCAAATTCAGGAGGAAAAAACTAATAATTTGTACGATTAAAGCTGTAAATTTACAATAAAACAAAAACAAACAAACCCCCAAAAATTTCGGGTTATTGAGGACAAATGGTGTAATTTTACAATGAAAACAATAACCTGCATTTTCCTCTGAAGCTGTGGAAACACGTTTCCAAAAACACCACACAAATTGATCAATTTTCCACCCAACGTTCACCACTGTTACCCTGGCCAGCCACCAAGAGTTCTCGTGAAAACACTTTTCTTTCTTTCTTAATGTGACAGAGATTAGTTCCCGGATAGTTTTTAAAGCTCTCGGTCTACTTTTACTACCAAGGAAGAGAGAATTTCTGAGTCTCAAAAAACTTTAACTAAGCATCTGGCTTATCTGTATTTTTACATTATAAAAGAAACCTTTGTTCCAGTTCCTCAGTAAGAAGCGGTATAACTCTGTGGTGTCACGCGGGTTTGATCCGGGTGGCCAGAGTCATATCATTTTTTATTTTGGTGGCACAGAAACAGATTTTTCCTTGCTGGAAATCACTGTGGACCAAGTAGTATATTTACATACAGTAGTTCCCTATTTTATATATTTTTTATATAATCTACATTAATAAAAAAAGTCTGAGGGAGCTGCTAAAGTTTAAAATTGTCATTAAAGGTTCTAAGATTACAATTTAAATGGAGTACTACAAGAGCAGTTGCTGTGAGATACAAGCTCTAAGACCTTCCACTCCAATAACAGGCCTTACCAGTCACTGTGAGGTGTGACCAGCATTTTCCAAGTTTCTTCTCATTGTGTTAGTTCTCAGAAGTCTCTTTATAATCCCAACATTCTGTAAAAATTGTTATTTGTGATTTATGCTTTTATTTTGAAGGGGTCAGGGTCAGAGGCACCCATGGCCACCCCTTGGCTCCACTTCTGGCCAAACCTGTGCAAACAAAGTAATTTAGCAAACAAACAAGCCAAGCATGGGGATGAGCTGAGGTTAGAGCTCTGTGCACATCTATATGAGAAGAGCAATCATTTGCATACTGCTTTGTGAAACAGGATTCTGCCGTGCTGAAGTCTGTCTTTATACCTCAGTGTGGTTACGTTTGATTGAGACTACATGTTGGACTGAAAGATGCCTATAAGACAAAGCTTATTCAGCCATTAGTCAGTTCCAAATTTTAAAAATGTCCTTTCTTGTGCTGAAATTCAGGCTTTACTCTCTTCTTCTTTCTTTCTTTGTTATCTTAAATAACACACACAAGTACACACACATATGCATATTTGTGTGTGTGAGTGTGTGTGTGTGTGCGTGTGTAGCTGCCTGCTGCTGCTGAAGTTCTGCCTCTGTTTGTGTGTCATCATGACCTGAGCTTCTAACATTCTAACTAAAACACTTGCAGACTTTGTGACCCTGTCTCTGGGTGTGAATGTACATTTGTAAAGAAAGGTTACAAGTAAACACATTTAATTACATGTAAAAGTGCAGATTAGATCATATTTGTGGCTTTCTGGTTGTGTTATCAGTTCTTTAACCACTATTTGCAGATTTTTTTTCTTACAGTATTTCTTCTTCTGTGTTTTCTTTATGTTTCAGGTCAAGTACAGTGGTTTTTAAAATTTGAGTCACAAAATTATCATTAAAATCTCTCAAATTCAAACAGGTGAGTTTTAGTTGCTCGAATTTTGATTTTTCAAATAAAAGAAAGTTTTTGAAAACAAAAAATGTAAAAGAAAAAAAATTAAGTCAATTTACATGCATATGAAGAGAAGTATCTTAATTTTACACGCGTTTGATCACTTCTACTGAAACACCAAATGACTAATATGCTGACTTTTATTGTGAAAGTAACCTGGGGATGTTCAGCGTTTTATTATTTGTGAATTGGCCGAATGCTGACCTACACATATCTCTACATAAGCAAATACTTTTTTGTTAAAGGCATTTATCCTGAATTCGTGTTTTATAGATGTTCACTTACAGATTACCACTTAGTAAAAATAAAAGTAATGAATTAGTAATAAAACAGTTAAAAAACAGCAGGTATCCTAATTTTAAACAAGGCAGTATAAAATAAAATAAAACAAAATAAAATAAAATAAAATGAAAAATGATTGTAATTCTGAAACCAGAATTTAAGAAAAGAAAAACTTCTACACTGAGGTAATGTGAAAAAAATATGACTTCATTTTAAATTTCTATAGCAATTCTTGTCAGAGACAGATGTGTTGACTAATGATTTATCCTGATAGGTCAAAAGACAAGATTTCCCGCTTCCCTTTTTATTCTTCATGCTGTGCACTCTGTAGTTTCATGAAGAGACGGGGATGAGAGCTAGATGGCGATGTTCCTCATAGATCTGAGACGAATTATGATGTCATTGCAAAAATTCCTGCACAGTGATTTCACACTCTGCCGCACATACAGTCAGAGGCACTTTAAACTCCTCGTTTTCAGATTTAAAGCTGTAGCTGTATTTGACTATAATACTAATAGATTTTCAAAATACAACAAAATAAACTTTACAAACCCCTCAAAATGAAAATAAATAAATGTAATGACTGTGAGACTGCACCTCTGTGAAATTTAAACAGTATAATATAGGGAAAAGAGGCAAAAGGTTGCCCATCCTTCCATCCATCCTTTCATCGATCCAGAGCCGGCCCAAGGTTTTATGGGGCGTAAAGCAGAAACTGATTTTGGTCCTGCTTCTAAACCCACCATCAGGAACCTTCCCCAGCACTACCAATACGTGTCAAGGGCTGTGTGCGGCAGGCAGGAGTAGAAGACCCAAAACGCAGACTCCAGGAGGCAAACGTGAACTCAAACTTAGATTTATTGGTACACAGCAGAAAATGAACTAAACTGTGACTACAAATAACTAAACAGGCAGGCTGGCAGACACAACACACAGTATAGAATGATGGAGATTGTGGCACAGACCAAGGAAGACGCAGGGCTTAAATATACAAAGGGATAACGTGAGGATGGGGAACAGTTGTTAACACAGCCTGGACAAATCAGAGCTGACAAGACACATAAAGCAAAGCAGACTAACCTGACAAAGGACAAAGACTATCAAAATAAGACAGGAAACACACAGACTGAACTCAAGACACGGCTAGACACTGAGAGAGGTAAAACTTCACAATCACTAAACGCAAGGAATAAACAACCTAACATGAACCACTCCGAGAACCTAAACTTAGAATATTCCTTTAACCTACTAGACAAAGAAAACTAAAACATAATAAAATAAACAAAATCAAACAACCAAAAACACAAAACACTGGGTCGACGACCCCGGCAACCTAACAATACAGACTATATGTACTGTTAATGCATTACTCATCAAACACAATCATTATCAGGGCTGACTAATGAGAGAAATGAAATAAACCTGAAGATCATACATTTAAAAAACAAATTCAGTGTTTTTATTGTTTTATGAGTGGTGGAAAAGACAGAAGATCCATCCATCCACCCATCCATCCATCCATCCATCCATCCATCCATCCATCCATCCACTACGTAGCCGGGTAGTGAGTTTGAGCATAGAAACCCAGGCTCCCCTCACCCCGGGCATCTCTTCCAGCTCACTGAGTCATTCCCAGGCCAGTCAACATGTAATCCCTCCAGCAAGTTCTGGGTCCTGAAACTCTGAAGCTCTGAGTCCCAGCCAACTCACTGAGCTTTAAATCTTATCTCTAAGGGAGAGTAGGAAACTAATTTCAACCACTTGTATCTACAATTTAATTTTTAGTCACTACCCAGAACTCATGACCATAGGGGAGGGTGGTCCCCCCGTGAATCACCACCTTATTGGAGTGGAGGGGTTTGTGCTTTCCAGTGATCCCAGGAACTATGTTGTCAGAGGCAATTTGTCCTTGGCAGGCAGGGTCTTCCAAGGCAGATTGAGATAAAGCTCTTTCTCTGGGTGAGGGGAGAAACAAAGAGCAACTCATATAACCCAATGAAATAACAGAAAATATTAAACTAATTGAAAAAATGTACTGACTGGATCGCTTACAGGAGGTTATAAAGCATAGTGCCTATGGTTCCCATACAACATCACCTGAGCTCATTACACGTTTGTTTAACTGATGCCACGAGACTTAATCTCTCCAGCTGAACAAACCCAAGCACTTCATCTAAGAAGTTTCCAAAAGACATCTTGGTCAATTTCAATTTCAATTTTACTTATATAGCGCCAAATCACAACAGTTGCCTCAAGGCACTTTATATTGTAAGGTAGACCCTACAATAATACATACAGAGAAAAACCCAACAATCATATGACCCCCTATGAGCAAGCACTGGGAGGGAAGGAAAAACTCCCTTTTAAGAAACCTCCGGCAAAACCAGGCTCAGGGAGGGACGGCCATCTGCCGTGACCGGTTGGAGAGAGAGAGGGAAGACAGGATAAAAGACATGCTGTGGAAGACAGCCAGAGATTAATAACAAGTATGATTCAGTGCAGAGAGGTCTATTAACACATAGTTAGTGAAGAAGAAACACTCAGTGCATCATGGGAATCCCCCAGCAACCTACACCTATTGCGGCATATCTAAGGGAGGATTCAGCGTCACCTGGTCCAGCCCTAACTATATGCTTTAGCAAAAAGGAAAGTTTTAAGCCTAATCTTAAACATAGAAATAGTGTCTGTCTCCTGAATCTAAACTGGAAGCTGGTTCCACAGAAGAGGGGCCTGAAAACTGAAGGACTCTCCCTCCCATTCTACTTTTAAATATCCTAGGAACAACAAGTAAGCCTGCAGTGCGAGAGCGAAGCACTCTAATGGGGTTATATGGTACTATAAGGTCATTAAGATAAGATGGGGCCTGATTATTTAAGACCTTGTATGTGGGTCAGGTGTTCAAACCACCACAGCTGGCTCCTATTGATGTGGAGAAGCAGAAGTTGTACTGTGAGCTTGTACTAATCACCATCCTTTGATGGTGCAGTGGCTTGTGTTCCCGAGTGTTAGAGTCTTCCAAGGCAAGACGGTCCTCTGTGAGGAACCCAGACTAAGCTAGTCCTGGTGGTTGATCTTAGCCAGGTGTTCCTGGCCAGCTCAGCCTGAACAAACAAGGGGGATGGCACCATCCCTCCTGTGGACCCGCCCACTTGCCAGTGGATCCGGTGTTTATTTTTTTGTTTTATAACCACATATTTTATCTTTTATTTTGTGACTAATACCATTTTAACCTAAAGCAAAACAATAATTACTTATAATATACACAACAATGTGTTTTCTAAGCAAATATTTGTAGAAAAGATGCTAAAAATGTGTAAAATGCAGTAAACATTTCTTTGTATAACTGCATAATGTACCTGTGTGCTAGTTTAGGAAAAACAAGATGATGAGTGAGTTTCGGTTGGTGTCATTTCATGTTGGTTGGACCTTACTGTCAAACTGTTTTTGAAGGATATTAAAAAATGTCATTCCCAAAAAATGTTCCAGCAAATGTTGACATCTCCAGCTGTCCTCTCACGATCATATTCCTCCTCAGGTGAGAAAAGAAGAGGTTATTACCACAGTTACCTGAAGTATATTTAGTCCTCTGCAGCCCTGGTTATCCACAGCGATGTTCAGAGCTCATTATAGTAAATTGAGTCACTGCCCTCCTCTGTGTGGAAGCAGTGAGATGATTATCACACGGCAGCAGTTCTCTCGTTTATGTGCGGTCCCCGCAGAGGTTCAAATTAATGGAACATTACAGATAAAACACGAGCGGTGGCACCAAACTGTGTGAGTGCAGGAGGAAGGCTGGGTGTGACGAATGAGTGAGCGACGGCGCTGCACCAGTATCACGATGCAAAGATAAACCACAGCATCTTTAACACTTTCCCCACCAGAGTCTTGTGTTGAACTTACCAGCGACTTGTTCAAGACCCGCAGAATATTTTTCGTTTATTGATGTATAAACACATGTTCACAGAAACGCACCATCACATGATGTGAAAACACAGAGTGCTGGAATATCTCACCACTCGCAGCGATAATGTTAACGTCAACCCATTCTTCTTATTTCTGGCTACACGAAAGTTGCTTTGCATGATTCAAGGTTCACGATAACCCTTCTTTACCTTACACTGACCCTGTTCCATTGCAGCAGTGTTTCCATTTGACTATATAAGGAAAGCAGAAGACATTTATTTTAGTAAGTAACTTCTATGACATGCAAGCTAATTGTAGATGCGTGCATCCACACATCAGGTGGAGGTATGGCTGGTTTGAGTCAGCCTCATGAACGTGGCGCAGAGATAGCTGCCGATGTGGGCCACATTTGGACCGGACGTTCTTTGCCGTCTGCAGAGTGCACTCAGACATCCATTAGGGTCAAGGCCTCGCTTCTGAGCTTTAAAGAAAGAGATCCAGGTCTGCACCAAAATCTAATAGGTTCACCTCTCCACCTGCTTTGAGGTAATCTTACCAACAAACAGGTGTGAGACTGCATACCTCTTAAAGCATGAAATAAGTTCCCACATCTCAAAGGGTCACGAATGGATCTGGATTAGAACTTTTTAAACTCTTTCAGTTTGATATGTATTTGAGAAGATGTTTTCAGTTTTTCTCCATCTTCCAAAAATTAAAACTTCTAAGATGAACTAATTCAGTTCTTGTAAAAGTCTCACACAAATCCTACTGTATCTTTTTGAGTGATCCCATTAAGAAACAAATAGGAAATCATACATTGACGTAACCTGAATTAAATGGGATCTAAACTGCACACCAGAGTGATTTTAGACCTGCTGATGTGTGTCCGGATGACTCCTGAAACAAAAATGGACTGACGCTGACCTCCTGTCAGTGTGTGGGTGTGTGAACGTGTCGCCGTCCAGCAACTGTTTTATTTCATGGATTAATCCTTCACACGTATTTGGCACATTTATAAGACTGAATATTTCCAGGAAGACCAGGCTGATCTCCAGAACATGAACGTGTGTGTGTGTGTGTAATTATGCAAGCCGTTTTGGCTTTGCTTTTATGAAATGATGTGTTTATTTTTCAGGCGCTGACATGATTCAACATGTTGAAGAATAAAACGAAAGCTCCTTTAACCATGTTTGTTCATGAAAATATCTCAGAGAGATCCCTCCGTGATAACAAAATCACTTTAACAGCGCACAATCCACCGATGAGACTTTACAAACTCAGCTGTGTTGTGTCTGCTGAAGCTGGTTGTCAAACTTTGCAACAACACGCAGCTCCAGTTCTCACTCTTCCTCATTGAAAAAGCCAAACTCAGAGCTGCTTTATTAGGAACAAATGTTGCTGTGTTCACAGCCCTGAATAAATCACGTCGTGTTTGAAAAGCCTCGTCTGATCCAGCCTCGGGACGGCTGTTGAAACAGTCGGGAGAGCTGCTCCGAGTGATTTTATTTTACATCTGAAAACAATCAATGACGAGAAATTAGCGCGCAAACACGCCCATTATTGTACACAGCTGAGCCAGACTCAAGCTGAGCCGGAGATCACTGAAAAAATAACATTTACAAGCTCATTGCTGACTACAATAAACCACAGCATGATTAATAACAGTATTACAAAGCAGTCGGTCCAAAAAGTGTTTGTTTTCCTGTTTGAATGCAGTCATATTTCAAATACATGAACTCAAATATTTTCCATATGCACATCTTTAAAAGGCTGTTAAAGGTCTTAAATTGATTCTTAGAAATTCTCAGACCTTTAAAGTTTTGTGCGCTTACGTTAATGTTGGTCATATCCCACAGCTTTAAGGGAACAAAGGGATATTTGGTGGAAAAATGTTAATAGTTTTTTATGTGTGCTAGTTAGAAGGTCTAATTTTTGTAACCCTATTAACAAGATTCTCAAGGGCAAATTTCAAACTGTGAAAAATCACATTTTCTGAGATCTTAGAGTTAGTTTAAGGTTACTACTGTTCAGCATTAAGGTTCAGGGATTACTTATGGATTAAGTTGTGTAACCAGTGAGAATATTAAGTAGTATAAATAAACATATACATGTGCCCACAGATTGGATATGCACATGAAAACACAGCTTCAAAGCACAGGAACAGTATTATAAGTTAGATCAACTCTTCCTACACATGGACATAGAACCTGAATGAAAAGCCTAAAACACACAGATTAGGATTAAAGATCAGGGGTAAAGATGACTTTGCAGATGTTCCAGGCACTGGTTGCCTAGGTAACCCTCTAATGCATCAACAGCATCCTTCACTCTTATTGGTAGTTACTCTTGTTTTCCTTGGGACTCGCTCACTTTGTGTCGTCAGTGAGTTTTGTCTCCCGTAGTTGCTTAAAGTTGCTGAAGGTCATTGACTCGGTCTCCGGTTGCTGTGGTGCTGCTAGCTGCTTACAGTGTGGATGCAGTTTAAGGTTCTGGTGGTAGAATTAACCCTTTCAAGCCTGAACCATGAATCAACTGTGACAAAATTCCATTTTATTTAAAAATAGAGTGTTTATTGAATCTTCTGACAAAAAAAGAGATATTAATTTGCATATATGAAATTTTAATTATATTTGTTACATTTCTTTTTTTTTTGCAATTTACTACTTAAAAATGTATTGTGCAATTTTTTGACGTTATTCAGGTGGAAAAGAAAATCAAATTGATGATGTAAAAGGATTAAAGATGCTGGGTCTAGGTTTAGGGGTTAGATCCATGGGGGTTAGGGTCAGTGATTGTGGATAAATTTCAGAGGGTCAGGATTAGAAATTAGGAGTCAGATTAGAGATGGTGGCACTGTTAAATTACTAAGTTCCTGCTCTGAAGGTTTATCTTGTTTAAATAGAGAATACATGATATATGTTTGTGTTTGTGTACAGACATCCATCCATCCATCCATCCATCCATCTTCATCCGCTTTATCCGAGGCCGGGTCGCGGGGGCAGCAGCCTAAGCAGAGAAGCCCAGACCTCCCTCTCCCCAGCCACCTCCTCCAGCTTACCCGGGGGAATACCAAGGCGTTCCCAGGCCAGCCGAGAGATATAATCTCTCCAGCGTGTCCTGGGTCTGCCCTGGGCCTCCCAGTGGGACATGCCCGAACACCTCACCCAGGAGGCGCCCAGGAGGCATCCTTGTCAGATGCCCGAACCACCTCAACTGGCTCCTTTCGATGTGGAGGAGCAGCGGCTCTACTCTGAGCCCCTCCCGGATGGCCGAGCTTCTCACCCTATCTCTAAGGGAGAGGCCAGCCACCCTTCGGAGGAAGCTCATTTCTGCCGCTTGTATCCGCGATCTCGTTCTTTTCGGTCACCACCCACAGCTCATGGCCATAGGTGAGGGTAGGGACGAGATCGACCGGTAAATTGAGAGCTTCGCTTTTACACTCAGCTCCCTCTTCACCACGACGGACCAGTGCAGCGTCCGCATCGCTGCAGCCGCAGCACCAATCCGCCTGTCAATCTCCGGCCCCTTCTCCCATCACTCACGAACAAGACCCCGAGATACTTGAACTCCTCCACTTGGGGCAGGAACTCATCCCCGACCCGAGTGGGCACTCCACCCTTTTCCGGCTGAGAACCATGGCCTCAGATTTGGAGGTGCTGATCCTCATTCCTGCTGCTTCACACTCGGCTGCGAACCGCTCCAGTGCGAGCTGGAGGCCTTCACCTGATGAAGCCATCAGAACCACATCATCCATAAAAAGCAGAGATGAGATTCTGAGGCCACCAAGTGAAAGCCCTCCGCCACTTGGCTGCGCCTAGAAATCCTGTCCATAAAATTATGAACAGAACCGGTGACAAAGGGCAGCCCTGGCGGAGCCCATCACCCACCGGGAACAAGTCCGACTTATTGCCGCAATGCGAACCAAACTCTTGCAACGGTTGTACAGGGATCGAATGGCCCGTAGCAATGGGCCAGACACCCCATACTCCCGCAACACCTCCCACAGGACACCCGAGGACACGGTCGAATGCCTTCTCCAAGTCCACAAAACACATGTAGACTGGTTGGGCAAACTCCCATGCACCCTCAAGTATCCTTGAGAGGATAAAGAGCAGGTCCAGTGTTCGCGACCAGGACAAAACCGCATTGTTCCTCCTGTATCCGAGGTTCGACTAACGGACGAACTCTCCTTTCCAGCACCCTGGCATAGACTTTCCCAGGAGGCTGAGGAGTGTGATCCCCTGTAGTTGGAACACACCCTCCGGTCTCCCCTCTTAAAGATGGGGACCACCACCCCGGTCTGCTGCCAGTCCAGGGTACTGCCCCTGATCTCCACGCAACATTGTAGAGGCGTGTCAACCAGGACAGCCCTACAACATCCAGAGCCTTCAGGAACTCGGGCGGACCTCATCAATACCAGGGCTCTGCCACCAAGGAGTTGTTTAACTGCCTCAGTGACCTCACCCCGGAAATTGGCGGGTCACTCCCTCATCCCCAGACTCTGCTTCCTCCTCGGAAGACGTGTCAGTGGGATTAAGGAGGTCCTCAGTATTCCTTCCACCGCCTGACAATTTTCTCAGTCGACGTCAGCAGCGCTCCGCCAGCACTGTACACAGTGCAGGTAGAGCACCGCTTTCCCCTCCTGAGACGCCTGACGGTTTGCCAGAATCTCTTCGAGGCAGTCCGAAAGTCTTTTTCCATGGCCTCTCCGAACTCCTCCCACACCCGAAGTTTTTGCTTCAGCCACTGCCCGAGCCGCATTCCGCTTGGCCTGTCGATACCTGTCGGCTGCCTCTGGAGTCCCACAGGCTAACCAAACCCGATGGGACTCCTTCTTCAGCTTGGTGGCTCCCTTCACCTCTGGTGTCCACCATTTGGTTCGGGATTACCACCACGGCAGGCACCAACCACCTTGCGGCCGCAGCTCAATGCAGCAGCTCGGGCGATGGAGACGCTGAACATGGTCCATTCGGACTCAATGTCCCCAGTCTCCCTCGGAATGCTGTTGAAGCTCTGCCGGAGGTGTGCGTTGAAGATCTCGCGGACTGGGGCCTCTGCTAGACGTTCCCAGCACACCCTCACCACGCGTTTAGGTGCACCGGGTCTGTCCAGCGTCCTCCCCGCCACCTGATCCAACTCACCACCAGGTGGTGATCAGTTGACAGCTCAGCCCCTCTCTTTACCCGAGTGTCCAGAACATATGGTCGCAGGTCTGGTGATACGATTACAAAATCGATCATCGACCTGCGGCCTAGAGCGCCCTGGTGCCACGTGCACTTATGGACACTCTTATGTTCGAACAAGGTGTTCGTTATGGCCAAACTGTGATTTGCACAGAAGTCCAATAACAAAACACCGCTCGGATTCAGATCAGGGAGGCCGTTCCTCCCAATCACGCCCCTCCAGGTCTTGCTGTTGTTACCCACGTGAGCATTGAAGTCTCCCAGCAGGACAACAGAGTCTCCCGGTGGGGCACCTTCCAGCACCCCCCCGAGGGACTCTAAGAAGGCTGGGTACTCTGAACTGCCACTCGGCGCATAAGCGCAGATGACAGTCAGGACCCTTTCCCCGACCCTAAGGCTCAGGGAACAAACCCTCTCATCCACCGGGAAAAACCCCAACGTACCGGCAGCAAGCCGAGGGGATATTAGAATACCCACCCCAGCCCGCCGCCTCTCACTAGGGGCAACTCCAGACTGAGACAGAGTCCAGCCCCTCTCTAGGAGACTGGTTCCAGAGCCCCAGCCATGCGTAGAGGTGAGCCCGACTATATCTAGCCGGTACCTCTCAACCTCACGCACTAACTCAGGCTCCTTCCCCACCAGAGAGGTGACATTCCATGTCCCTATTGCCAGTCTTGGCAGCCGGGGATCAGTCCGCCAGGGCCTCTGCTCCTGGCTGCCGCCCAGCACACAATGCACCCGACCCCTATGGCGCCTCCTGCGGGTGGTGGGCCTGCGGGAGGATGGGCCCATGTCTCCTCTTCGAGCTGTGCCCGGCCGGGCCCCATGGACCAAGGCCCGGCCACCAGACGCCGCCCTCGGGCACCCTCCCGGCCTGGCTCCAGGGCGGGGCCCTGTAACCCTATCCCGGGCAGGGTAAACTGTTCCTCGATGTTTTCTTCATAAGGGTCTTCTGAATCGCTCTTTGTCTGGTCCCTCACCCAGGACCAATTTGCCATGGGAGACCCTACCAGGGGGCAAAAGCCCCCAGACAACATAGCCCCTGTGATCCCTGGGACACACAAACCCCTCCACCACGATAAGGTAGCGATTCACGGAGAGGGTGTACAGACATATTTACATAAATAAAATTATATTTAGCAGCAGTCGGGCAATTCTGTATTCAGAATTATTCAATGTGAGCAGGACAAAAGTGGCTCTAAAAGTGGATCTAAAGAAGCTAAAAGTTACATAAATTATTAAAAAAGAGGTCAAGTTTAGTAAAAATGTGAGGATTAGAAAGGTTGGGAATAAAACTGAGGTTAGAGAAGGGGTGAGAAGGTCAAAGAAATGATTGTCAAAGGCACTCGTTGGGTTAGGCAACGTTGAGAAGATGGTGTGTTCAAGTTTAGGATTAGGATTAGGAAATAAAGAAGCTAGGGAGTGCTTGGAAGAAGTGAATGAGACAAACTGTTTTTGTTAAGGTAAAAACATATGAAAACAAAGCAAATCTGTGAGCTGATAGTTCATCATGAATACCAGAAGCTTACTGATCTTGTTTATTCAAGTTGAATCCACTTAATTTTTAGTGATCAACTCAAGTACAGTGATGTCACATTAACAGAGGGGCAGGAACATCTGGGTTTCATGCTGTTAAGAATAAAAATATTTCAGAGTGAAAGAAAACAAAACAAAACTCAAGCCAAACGGAGCCAAACCGAGTCCTTTGGCTGTGAGAGGAGGAGAAGGTGTGGTCAGGCTGCTGGAGGGGCTGATAGCTCAGCTGTTGGGGGTTTGGACAAGCCTCAGTCAGTCCGTCAGTCAGTTGAGCTGCTAACACAGAGTGAGAGCACAGGTTAAATATAGAGCAGAGCCTCAGTGCTGATGACCGGGAACAAGCAGGCGTAAAGAGAGAGGCTGAACATCCTGCGGCAAAAAGAGAACTTATTTTATTTCAGCTCAGAGAAAGAGTCTGTTTATTCTCATCTCTGCCCTCGCACGATCCCCTCCTCTCTCTCTCTGTCTTCAGTTCTCACTCATACTCTCTCGGCCAGTGAGCATACAGCCCAAACTTGGAGAGGACAAAGCTTCACCATGCTCCAACTTTGGCAGAAAAGAAGACACAGTGAAGGCTGGATTTAAGAGTTAAAGGAACGAAGACAGACGCGCTGGTGTGACGAGTGCTGGAGAAGAAGTGAAGCATTAATAAGGACCGGAGTCATTTTGGGACCGAACAGCTGTGACACTAAGAGCTACCAGGTGAGTAACTCTGATTTCTGACTTGTAAGGCAGATATTTTTTTTTTATTTGCCACAAAGAAATCTAGAAAAACATCTGACCACTACTGACATGGTTATGTGCCATCATATTTGCCAACATGCCAATATCAGTCTGCAGGGCTGTTATAGATGTATAGACCAATATTTTGACAATATATTGGTATATCCCATTACTGAAACACCTTACACTGATGGAAGCAAAACAGTATTTAGAATTGTTTGCGCATTTATTTATTTATTCATTTATTTATTGTTTGCAGTTATTATACAAAAAACAGGGCAATCATATAAAAACACACTTTTCCCTCAAATATGCAGAAATGCAAAGACCCAAAGATCTATATAAAGAGGTAGTGAATCACAACTGCTATTAAAGAAAAAAAAAATCCAGACAAGATTATCTGACTAATTTAAATGTCAGCTAACAGAAAAACTGACATAAATATAGGTTTTATATCACCAAGTTAACAGTTTGAGAAGTTATCAGAATGTTTATTTAAAATAAAAAACCCCCCAAAAAATATCCAGAATCCAAATATAATGATTAAAATAAAGAAATCCGGATATTTCAATAAGTAAAACAGTTTATAATAAAGATGTTTTACAGTAGTTTATATCAGCTAATTACTTAAGGTAGTTTTGAGGTGTTGTTCCATATTATTGGCAGCTGAATTATTTCCCGTTTTTTCATCAGAAAAAAAATCAGACGAGCTTTGTGCTCTGCTACTTTGTAATTTCATTCACTCAATAATCAAAAATACTAATAATCAGAAGTGTGGAAATGTTATATTTAAAATGTGTCTTGTCGATGCACAGCAACATCAGTCATACAAATGACGTTGCAGAACCACAAAGTCAGCTGAGGGAGGAGGTCAGGGTGGATGGACGGGTCAACAAAACATCAGCAGTGACTCAAACTGAGTTATTTTTGGAAGCCTGACTCATGACGGTGGATTTGATCTGTAATGGAGTGAAAACTGTGATCTAAACTAAGTGTGATGTATGTGCGTTCAGTTTAGAAATTATAACATTATTAGTTATTATTAGGCAAAAGTATTTTAAGGTCATTGTTGTAAATCCAGTTAAAAAGGTCACAAATATTTTGTGACCTTTGCTGCTTTGTGATTTTTTTTATACTGAAAAATCAAAAGGATTTCCAACTACCTTGAGATCTCAGAGACAAAAATATGAAGCACATTTTTATGAGGCTGGGGTCGGTTTTGAACTCACAGGCTAATAAACCTCTTCATGAACCTTTTACCTCACCGGATTATGTTTTATCAACTAAAGCATATCCAAATAATTCATGATGAATGATTAAACTTACTCAGAATTACTGAAAGCTGTAAAACATTTTTTGTTTATAATTTAACGGGTTTAAAGGCCTTCCTTTCCAAACTTGATTATTTTGTCACATACTGCACATTCATGATGCAAATTCTAGACTCTAAAAGGAGAGTGGGAGGCCATGCTCTGGTTTCCCACTCGGATCACTTTAATAAATGTCCAAAGAAAAACTGTACTCTTATCCCATGCCAGGTTTTTCTAATAGATTTATTAATATAACCCCCAAATCATAAATTTGTCTGCACAATCTCTTCAACAAACAGCATCCTTTAACCTAGAAATGGAAAATATGACAGAAGCAGATGATGCAGTAGATGTCTGTGCGAAGCTGGCAAAAATAGAAAGCGTGTAGAGTTACAAAACAGAGACACAGAAAGGCTCAAGTGTCACAAATAACATTCAGAGTTCAGTTTGTGCAGCATACCACACCCTGCACCCCCCAACCCTCGACTCTGATGGGAAATCTGGCTGAACAGTAGAGGGGACATATGTGTGCATAGAGAAAAAGTGTAGTAGATTTGTAGTCAATTGGCAAGTTGGGGAAAAAAAGCAGAAAACATAATTTTCCAAACGAGATGTTTGGCTGTTTTGCTGAGAAACCTGCGGGTTAATACTACCCCCATGCTTTTAACCTTCTAATATGGGCTTGGTTGGTCTTTAATGCAAGACTGTTATCTCCGCCTAAACATAGGGAGGAGCTAAAATCCTGCAACATAGTGATTTGATGGTCAACGATCAGTAGGAGAAGAAGCCCATCCGCTAACTGGAGAGTTGGTGGTTCGATCCCTGGCTGCTCCTGTCTGCATGCCAAAGTATGCCAACATACTTCTGGTTCTGCAGTGTGAAGCCAACAACCTGCATAAACCTGCATGGTTTTTTAAAGGCCAGCAGGGGGTGACTCCTCTGGTGGCAAAAAGAAATCTGTCCTTAACTTGGTTTTTGTGTGAGCTTAGTAAACACTTTCCTGATGAGTTTATGGTCTCCATCTCTAGTCTCAAGTCTTACTTACTTCAGGTGGATTTTCAATTTGTGCCTTTTGGTCCCACTTGAGTTAAAAAGCAGGGTTTGGTTAATGACTGGTCTACACTGACATGTATTGTCCCTGAGGTTTGGAGGCATCCCTTGCTGGTCAGCTGAGTTTTTAAAACTGAAAAGACTCAGGGCTTCTTAAGGGGAAGTCATAAATCAGTAGGCAACGTCTCTTTGGAATAAACCATTTTCTACACAAAATTACTGAAAACTGAAAGTCTGCAGACATTTTGAGAAGTCCATGGTTGTTAACGGTTGCGGTTACTGTTCTGATTTAATCTGATCTGTGCAACACCAAAACAGGTATGATGTGCATTCACTGTCTTTTATTTTAAAGGTCTTATTTATTCTTCTAAACATCTTCAAAATATACAATGTTTCAAGTCTACGTAGTGTTAAAGCAGAGCCACGTTGATATCTTTCTGACATTTGTTGAATTTGATTGGTTGACAGATTAAACAGCCAAAATTTGTCTTAAATGCAACAAAAGCTTTAAAGTGACATTAATCATCTCCTTTCCAGGTCCTGCTGTTACACTTAGACTCTATTAGAGTAGCTTTGCATGATTCACAGTTCAAAATAATCCTTATTTATTTCCTACTGGGCCTCAGTACAACCTCTCATTTCATGTCATTTCTGAAACAAGCCATTTTAGCTCCTCCCCCTTCGAGACAACTTTATTCTGATTGGCTGTCTCTTGCAAACAGAGGGACTTAAATTGGGATTATCAGGGATATCCATTTCCTGTGGCAACATAGGGGATTGCAGGGATTTCTTGAACATGCTGTACCCTAACTTCTTACTTTGGAGCAGGAGATACGTGACAGAAAATAAGGAAAAGCAGACTTGGCTCAGCTTTGTGTAGGTGCTGTGTGTAAACGAGAAATTATCAACCTTTTAAATCAGGCTGAAGTGGGGCCAAAATAATAACTTCAGAACTAAAGTGTAAGTGTGATCAGTTAAATGCTTTCAGGCGTCATTTAGATGTGTAGTGACGGCTTCAATAATGAGTTACTGGAATGAAGCGAAACCCACTGAGCCACGCTGAGTGTGTCGGTACTGAGTCATGAAAGGATCGTCTGTGAGACACTCGCTCAGTGAATCAGTGAGTTATGACTCCCTTACTCACAGCCCAGTAAAGGCTGGTTTCAGGAAGCAGTACATCAGGAGGCATTAATTTAATAGATGTTTTACCAGAGTGCATAAGCGCCGCTCAGCTGAGAGACAAGCTCTGCTCTTTCCGACACAGTTCCTACAGCAGCTGCAAAATCTGGAGGCGGGGAGGAGATGCTGCAGCAGGAAAACAATTTTCAGTCACACAAGGTTTGTTGTGTCCAGACTGAAATATCTATAAGCAGCTAATGAATGGAAAACGTGAACGTTTGTGCAAGTATGCCCTGCAGTCAAGTGCCATTAGTTTCCCTGAATGAAAGAAACACTTGTGTTACATTAATAGTAGTAAAGATGTACTGTGTTAAGGTTTTATGGTATTCCTGAGACGTCATGGGATCATTATGAGGGGAACGCAATTGTAAAAGGTTTTTTTTAATTATAGAATGTTACTTCCGGTGGAGGGAAAAGCCCCGCTGGGTTGGTTCATGCCTGCCCAGGACCTTTGTGCTGCACCCTGCTCATCCACCCCTATGGTCTCTTGTTATTTGGTCTGTTTAAATACTTTGACATAATCATGTCAGTGAGAAGCGTTTAACAGTGGTGCAGGCTTGTTAGTCTGCTGCACAGACTGTATAAAAGATGCACATAGCGATAGTGATATCACTCATTAGTGTAGTACCCCTTATTGTGTAGCTTCAGTGTTTTAGCATTCTGGTTGCCTCCTGTCATGTGTGGTAGGCAGGATGAAGGACCCAAATGCAGGACTCGTACATGGAACGTAAACTTAAAGCAGCAGCTTTTTTCACTGGGAAAAATCCTCCATAAAATAACTTTCAAAAACCAAAACCCTGAATATGGAAACTAAGAACTTAACACCTGGAAACAAGGAGCAGGGAACTAAGAATAACAGAAACCAGAAACATGGAGAAACTTACAGCACATAGGGTATCACAACAACAGACAGAGGAAAACACAGGGCTTAAATACACAACGGAGTAACGAGGGAATGGGAAACAGGAGGAAAACACAGCTGGGACTAATCTGACATAATGAGACGGGGAGGAAGCAAAACCAAATGCACCGAACACAGGACAAGGTACTATCAAAATAAAACAGGAAACCTTCACAAAGACACAGACTTGACACTGTGACATGGAGACATGACTGACTAGGGGAACAGAGAGAACATGAAACACAGAGACTAGAGTAACTAGACAGAAAACTAGAAACCAGGAACTATAAATAAAACACACATAGAAAAAAATTAAAGAGAACCAAACCCATGAAAAACAACAAATCAAAGAATATAACTTAAACCAGAATCACACAGACCCAGTAGCATGACACCTCCATGTTGGTTTGTGGAACCAAAAGGGTCCCGTATTTAAGCTGCACCCATAAACTGTACGGACACAACTCACCAACACATCCTGATGACATTGAGAGAAAATCCTGGAATTTTACTTTCCAAAACTAGAGCACAAAACAGCAGATGTCTGTGAAGGTTCTAAGTCATCCAGTCATCATCGTAGTCTAAGGAGCTTGGAAAGAAAAGCGTCTGGACTTCTTTAAGTGACTTGAAGACGTTTCACCTCTCATCGGTGAAGCTTCTTCAGTTCAAGGGTCAAATGGTGGAGAGTCCCAGATTTAAGCCCTGTGGAATTATCCCCCCGAGAGGGACAATGGACCCCCTAATGATCCTCTACCTAATCACATGAGCCAAGGTGTGAAAGCAGGTGTAGGTCACAATCAGCCAAGGTTTCGGGTGAGATCATTGTGAAACCTAGCCACACCCTATCATGTGGTTTCCTGAGGTCAGATGGCCCAGGATGTGAGTGGGCGTTAAGGCGTCTGGGAAGGGATCTCAAAACTGGACTATAGATGGCAGACAGTTGGTGTTGTAAACCACCGCCTCTGTTCAAAGATGGTCACTCACAGTGGACATAAATGGTTCTTTTACTCCTCTTTCAAACCATCTGTCTTCTCTGTCCAAAATGTGAACATTGGCATCCTCGAAAGAGTGACCTTTGTCCTTTAGACGCAGATGGACTGCTGAGTCTTGTCCCGTGCAGGTGGCTCTTCTATGTTGTGCCATGCGTTTGTGAAGTGGCTGTTTGGTCTCTCCGATGTAGAGGTCTGGGCATTCCTCGCTACACTGTACAGCATACACTACATTGTTAAGTTTGTGTTTAGGAGTTTTGTCTTTGGGATAAACCAGTTTTTGTCTAAGTGTGTTGCTGGGTCTCAAAACAGCAGATGTCTTTTCGGACACCTACCAATTGAATCACCTTGCTCTAGTTTTCATGTGGATGAGTTATTTAAAAAATCACCCCTCCTAAAGTTGTTGTGAAGGGACAAACTATCAAACTGCTTTTTGTATCAGGTTTTAAACATGTTTATCTCTGCTGTAACGTTTTTATATGGGATTCTATGGGTACTATCTCACCTTTGGAGTCAGCCTCAAGTGGACATTAGAGGAACTGCAGTTTTTGGCGCTTGATTCAGCTTAAGGCTACGTCTACACTAGCCCGGATAAATTTGAAAACGGTGTTTTCGTCTGAAAACTCTCCGCATCCACACTATTGTTTTCAGTCGTTTTCACAGAGTTGTGCACCCACATTGAAAGGTCCGAAAACGCTTACGTTCCTGCATTGCGCATGAATGAAACTTAAGACGATTCGACCTGCCTCATTTCTGTCTGCTATTGATTTACTTTCCGGCTCTTTGAAACGTTGCGGCAAAATGTTGAGGAAAAGCACCAAGTTTTTTAAATGGACTAACAATGAGGTGGAGTTGTTGCTGCGAGTAACACAAAAGTACAAAGTTGCAAAAGCGAGTGAGAATCAAAGAATTTGAAGAAAAGCTGTTTGGAGCACGTACAAACTGATATTAATCTTTAATAGGGCTCAAAATTGAGAGCAAACAAAACACTGCTGTATAATGCCCTCCGCTATCTTAGTTTAATTGGTCACATGACTGCATCACATAACTAAAATGTGTCATCGTTTTCGAAAAGGCTCCGGGTTTGCAGTCCACACTGCGACGCGAAAACGGCGTTTTCAAATGTATACACTTTGGAGAGTGTTTTCAAAACGCTGCGTTTTCCTTTAGCGAAAACGCCATCTCAGTGTGGACGGAAGGTCAAAACAGAGAGAAAAAGATGCGTTTTCAAACGAAAACGTATTAGTGTGGACATGGCCTAAACCGTTCTCGTGATTCCGTAGTGTAGTGGTGAAGATAAGTTAGTGGGAGAAAGAAACCACGGTACACGTGGCAGTATCAAACCAGGATAAAGGGAGGAAGGAAGAACAGCCCTGTATCGGTGTAATCTGTGCCAGATCACACATATGGATCCAGCCCTGTGGCAACCCCTTGGAAAATAGGGGAGCGGCCAAAAGTATTCAGTCAGCTGGGGTCTGTGTGGAGGTAGTCTCAGCACACACACGGGCTCTCTACAGGTGCTTCCTCCCACAGTCCAAAGACGTACGCATTATTTTAACCAGTGATTCTAAATTTGCTGCTGGTGTGAATGTTTTGTCTGTGCTAGCCCTGCGCTGACAGACGACCCCCAATGACTCTAAGCTGGATGAACAGTTTTGAAAAATGGTTGAATGGAAGAAAACAGATTTTCTGTAGCACCTTCTTAGGAATAAAACCACAGTAGCATAAAACATGGTGGGTTATGTGGAATTGCCTGGACCCAGGACACTGTTGTAAAAGATTTTAATCTAAAAATCTCTTTGTTTAGTAAAACTTTAACAACAGAAAGAAAAAGGTGCTCATCTCACTATTTCTGGTGGCTAACAAAAATTAGAAAAAAATAAAATAACCATTAAAAAAATTCCAGGTAAAACAAAATAAAAAAACAGAAAAAACTAAAAAATGAATACAGAAAATTCCTTCATTTTAAAATCTTACGTTGTACCGTATTTTAACATTTTTTTCTGCACATAAGAAAAAAAAGAAGAGTAAAAACCATCTGAAAATATTTTAATCATGTGTTATCAGATGAAGTCTGCATATTTGCAAAATCTGGACCATTGTGCACTATATAGGAAGCTTTTATATTGTTCCTTCACTCCTTAATGTTTGTGCACTGGACTCCTCAGGGTACAGCCGGACCTGACACAGGCTACAAACCTTCACATGTTTCCTTTGGATTTATTTCATGGTTTTGCTTTGGTTCTGATTTTGCTTTGAGGATTGAACTATACATCAGACGTCTCCTCTTCTATTTAAAAATGTTCCCGCTTTGATGTATTTCAGAGCTGAACATTAAACAGAGAAGCTCTTTAACTCGACCTCCTCTCTGTTGTTGTACCCAGCATGCTCCGACCCTGCCCAGATCTCCTGGGACCTTCCCTTTGCTTTGCTAGCTATTTTAAAAAGTTGTCTTTTTTCTGGGTGTGCATACAGGCAGCAAAAAAACAAAAAAACAAACAAAAACCAATGGATGGGGATAAAAAACAGCATAATTAATTTTTGAATGTGGAAATTGTTTGCTTGACCCGTCCGTCAGCACGTTATTTTTCAAAATGATCAAACATAATCTGCAACATGAAACCACTGATTAGAGTTTGGTGGCGATCCAGATGTTTGATTTGCACCAGTTGTTTCAAATCCTAACAGGATATTAAATGGGTCAACATATGTCTCTTCTAAACTGTTATGATGAAAGAGCGGATGTGTTTGGGTGTAACGCTTTGTGAACGCAGCGCTGATCATGACCAGGATCCCAACAAACTTTCATAACCATGCAATTCATAAAAAAGATCTCATCTCAACCCAGCTTTCACAACTCGACAGTTTTTTCTTATTGTGTTATTTCATCATTTTCTGTGTCTCTTTCCTTTTAATTTCCCAATAACTGGAATCTTTGGGTTTCAGAAGGGCGATTCTTCTGCGATTCGTCAGTCATAATCACTCTAGTGCAAAACCGAAAAGTAACTAGTCAGAAAAAAGTTTTGAGAAATCATGTTTTTGACTTCTGTTTCAGGAGTATTGTGCTTTGTGTTGTAAAATAGATCTTAGTTCCTTACATAAAAATGGAAGCAGATATATGATACTTCTGGAAGATTTCACCAAGAAGTAAAATAAATAAATAAAATGCAGCTGAATTACAAATAAAGTAGTTGTAAATGTTAATAAGAAGTTTATAAATGGAGTATTTTCCAGAACTGGTCAAACAGTCGATTATAGGTATCTCCTTAATGATTTAAAGAGCTAAAAATGACAAATTTTTGCTACTTCTGTCATGCCTTTAGTGTTTCTTATTAATGTCTTGTAGTTGTAAGGAATTAATCAGTTTCTAAGCATTATTAGATCTTGTAATTCTCCATCATAATCCTTTGATAAATCAGAAACTTGTACCCAAAATCCTTACTGTCTGGGCTCCGTGCCATAGGGTAGGATTACTCTGATAAGTGAAGTGAATAAAACTTGATGTTTGACTCAGGAAACTTATGTAGATAATGGAAAAGATTTGCTTCTAGGAATAGCTCCAATGTTTCCAGTACATTTATAGCTTGACATCAGAGGTGAAAATTGCTTTGCAGATCCAAAGCAAACACAATTAAATCAAAAGATTAATCCCTCATTTCTTTTTGGCTGTTTTAAAATACCCTCCTGGTGGCTGTGAAAACTCGATCAAATGTTTGACTTGAATTTGCATTCAAGAAAGAAAAGTGAGGAAAAACTATAACCGATTTCTAAAACCATTGCAGATTCTGGTCGCATTAGCCTTTAAATTCTCAGTTTCAGCTTGTAACAGTGTGACCGTAACTTCCATTTGCAACCCAAGGCCAACTGATAAGACAGGAACCATGAGATCATTCTGCTAATTCAGCTCACTAATCTGTGTGGGACCAGCGTCCGCCGTCATGTTTGGTTTCATAACAACAACTGCTGTTCCCATGACAGCATAACATGGAGCAGAGGGGAGCGCTGCATTTGTTTGGCTACACTTTTCTGTAGCCACGAGGAGGGCATATCAAACAGCTGATAACATCAAGATGGATCACGCTGGGAAAGATGGGATGTTGATGTTGTGGCAAGCTGTCTGAGCTCAGCCTTGAGTTTACCATCATATTAAAAGGTAGACATGCTGCACTCTTATCCAGGTTTGAATCAGTGTTTCATATTTATTTTTATTTTTAGGGACATAATGCCCTCCAATATCTGGACTGAGACTTTGTTTGATGCATTTGATGTGTGACCTGAACCTTGATACATACTGCAAAGGCTTCCTTATGACCCACACTGTAAAATGTCCTCCTTTGACACTCCTTTGGATGCTTGAATCCAGCAAGTTTGTTCCCCTCATTCACCTTACACAGTTATTACTTCAATAGATTCATCCTAAAAACAGCAGAACCAAAGAAAACTGCTGAGAACCCTAAAATAAGTTAAAAGTCATCCCCCCCATCCATCCATCCATCCATCCATCCACCCACCCATTCTCAGGCCAGATGAGATAGTTTGTCTCCAGGGTTTCCTCCCACTTGCATGGTACTGGAAAACCCAGCATGTTCTCATCCACAGGGCATCAGTTTTCTGTACATGCTGTGACACAGCGGTTAGATGAACAGCAGGGACATTACACAGGAGATCAGCCAGTGCAAACAGTCCAAACAAGCCCAAAGGTCAAACACTGGGAAATACAAAGAAAAACATGACTAGTATCACATAGAAAAAAACACATATTTGTGAAAACTAAAATCAAACTTGAATCTTTTTTCTTGAAGCAGGTTTAAATTATGATTTTAACTGTTTAGCTCCTTGAGGACAGCTTTACCCCTCAACTGCAGCCAGTTTCAGCACTGTAAGATCAACACATGCTGTAGATTGGCTCTGCAACATAAAAGATGGATGTAACTTCTGGGTCTGAAACTAATTTGCAAACAACTGAAATCTTCATTCTTTCTAGGGGCCAGTAGGAGGTGACTCCAGTACTTGCATAAAAAACTTCTGCTTAAATCGTGGAAGTCTGTGGGAAAATGACCCAGTGCTCCCTCATGTTTACCTCAGTAAACACTTTCCTGCTAGTTTCCAGGCTTCTGAATAAAACATGAGGTTATTTTTGTAAATAAGGGTCTTTATTCAAGTTAAACTGGAAGATTACTGTGGTTGTGCTCATTGTCAAGGGTTTCACAGTGAGATGGACTGCTGTTCATCACATTTGGTTTCAAAATGATGCAAGAAAGGTCAGCTTAAGGCTTCACAACAGGACTTCACTAACCAATTGATGAGCCATGGTGTGTAACTCTATGCTCTGCACTTACCAGTGAATGAAGTGATAACAGCCTCCTCGTTGGCTGAGGAAGCCACATGTTGGCAAAAGACTGATAACGACTGATAACAGCCATTCAGCCGGCTGATAACAGGTATCAGTGATTCAAGGCTCTCATTAAGTGTCGATTTAGTTATTCAGGTTCTCATATCCGAGATTTTCTATTTGAATGTAGATCTTCTTCACTGATGTGAGAAGCCTTATGCATACTTAATAAATCTCTGTCTCCTTTAGTTAGTATGTCTGTTTGTGATATGGTGGGAGTCTTATGGTACGGTCCAAACTTATTCCTCTCTCATGACTCATTTCTCGAGTCATGCATGTGGTGGGCTGACCACCAACCACTTGAGATTGGTTAACGCTCAGGAGCTAAACGGCTTGTAAAAATTTAAAGTGACGTAAAATAAGCAGCATTCAAACCCTTGTGATATCCTGCCTCGCTCTCACTTCCCCCCCAGCCCCCTCCTCCCCCTCTTCCTCCTCCTCCTCCTCCTCTCAGAGTTTATGAGTCAAGTGACTTCATACTCAGTCCATTTGAAAGGCATGTGGGACTTGGATGCTGGCCTGCTGCATGTTGGGATGATGTCAGCTCTCTGGACTGGTCACCACTGATTAGAGCTCACGCACAAACTCCTGGGAGGAAACCTGCCTCATACAAACCCGAAGAATTTTAGCCCCGATGACTGACGAGGTCCGGGAATGCACCAGGATTTGGATGGTTAAAACCTCCCAATTTAGGAGTTTTATGGTAGAAGCAACAAGAGATTAGATTTCAGTATGATCATTTATGGTGAAACAACAGCAAACAAACTAAATTCTCCATGAAGCCGAGAGCATCTCAGCTATTTAAGCTTCAGCAGAATTATTAAGTGGATAAAAGCTTCCAGAGAGGAGGAGAAAAGTGAAACTGACTGAGAGGATTTGTTAGGTAATAAAATATTTTTTATCCAATCTGCTGTCCAAAAAACATAACATTGTAATTATAATTAAAGGGTTCTGCCAAATATTTTTAGAAAGAATAACTACCTAGATTATGTTCATAGCAATCATTTCCTCCTTTCATGAAGCGCTGCTTCAGCTCAGAAGATGATCAGAACAGTAGTCTGTTAATTTCACAACTGACTCTTTCCAAGGCCACCGTAATTATCTAAGGTTACGTGATTTCATTTGGACATGTTGTTAATAGAATTTCAATTCTTCCTCACCTTTATCAGCTGATGTTACAAAGCTTTGCTGTTATAAAGCAATAGCACATTATATAGTAATTGTAAGGAGGGAGGTTTGGGGGGTGAAAACTGAAAACATCAACTGTTGACAAACTTAGAACTCCTGGTCCTGGAGTCCTTTTACCCAGTGTGTCTGTTTACTGATTGAATTACTGTTACTTTTTTTTTTAACAAGGTAAATCTTTTAACCATGTTTGCCATTACACATCATGTTATATGCCATAGCATGTAGGACATTTGGACCCAAACACAAAGCAGAGTTAAAAAACAAAGAAAATCCCAAAACATAGATCCAGAGACAGACTGGAAACAGCTGGATGATAAGTCGCCAGTGACAACAATCAAGACAGTGAGACGGGAGATGAAATAACACTAAACAGAAGATACCAGTGACAAAGAGCTATCAAAGTCAAACAGGAAACTAATAATGTCATAACCAGAGATGGGGCGTTACTGTAATCTGATTACTTTTTTCAAGTAACGAGTAATGTAAGGGATTACTATTGCAAAAACGGTAATTAGATTACCGTTACTTTCACGTAGGAACGCTGCGTTACTGCATTACTAAAACCGTGATTTTTTGAGAACGTCTCATGACAGTGACGTAAGCGTGTGAGACGTTCGTGACAACAGCTGTGTGCAGATCATAATATATCGAGTGCGGACAGAGTGTAGCATGCAGCGTTTAAAGCGTGGAAGTACTGACCTTACTTTGAGTTTGATTCCATAAAACGTGACAAAAACATTAGTGTCCGTTGTGCGTGGGAAGAAAACTTCTTTTTACAGCGAAAAACTCCCTAAACTTCCAAGCAAGCACCGAGTGTACTATGACGTAATGTGAAATTCACAGAGAAACTCGCGGATTCTTCCACTGACCGCTGCGGCACACCTGCACCAGGGTAAACCTCCGCCTACCCCAGTCCTGCTTTACAGGTGAAAATAGAGCAACAGGACCGCTAGTCTTTGATTTTATTTATTTTCTGCTGTGTTTTACTTGCATCTATTTGAAAGAGTGAGTGTAAACACAAAAAAATATTTTATTTTATGTGCTGGAATGTGCAGAAAATAGGTTTAAATGTTAAACAAATTTCTTCCAGTCAGAGAATGTTGCATATAATTAAGTTTTTGCTTGATGCATAAAGTTAAAAGATTTAAAGTTTAATGTTTTAAAAAGAGACTTTTCCATTTGATTACATTTTGTATGATGGATTATGCAGAAAAAGTAGAATTGGGCTGAAAGATCTATCGCTTTATCACCTATTCAGGTTGTAAATCGTGTTTTTAAAAAGTAACTAAGTAACTAAGTAATTAATTACTTTTGAAAATAAGTAATCAGTAAAGTAACGGGATTACTTTTGGGGGGAAGTAATCAGTAATTAGTAACTGATTACTTTTTTCAAGTAACTTGACCAACACTGGTCATAACAGGAAGAAGAATTTAACAGAGAGAAAATGCTGACAACTTCAATATTAAACTAATGCCAGAGAGACAGAAAGAGTAAACTAGGCAAACCAAACGTAACGATGTAAAGGACACAGTCATGAATAAGAAAAGAAATCCAAGGACCCAGAAACAAATTAAAAAAACATTAACAATACCCACAAGCTCAACAAAGCTGAAAACAAAAGGATAATCTCATGTTTGGAGTTTCTATTGCTCAGAGAGCAAAACAACATTTCATGATCTTTTAACAAAGAGTGAAAATAGAAAAAAATAATTTACATATTGGATTTGATTCAGGAACACGTCTGCGTCATGTAGAGTGGACATTAGTGAAAGTTACAGATACAAACATTTAAGCCACAGTCAGTCTTCAGGTGTAGAATATAATGTACTAAAAAGCCCATGAACCTGCCTCTGCAAAACACCTTGTGCAGACATGTAAGTGAAATCCTTCCTTTGCTTAATATTCCATAATACACTGTATGCTTCTGCTCCTGACTCCTGGATTAAAGATAAAATTAAGTCATGGGTGCTCTATGATAACCGAACTGCCAATGAGGGCTGTCGGCTGTAACTGAATGGATGAATTACTAAAGCCAGAGGCAGGCGTGTGCAGAGGATGCCTGTGGCTCCTGCCTCACCTAGATGGTAGGCTGGAGCGAGCAAGTTAAACTGGGCTGCATTTCTATTTTTGTAGCAGCTTCTTTGCTGCTCTGCTGCTCACTCATCAGAGCTGCCTTAAGACTCCATGTAAGGCAGCAGGCAGCGATGGAGATGGATGGATAAAACATGACGATCTAAGAAACCTTACCATTTACTATGTTCTGCTGGTTGTAAAAAGTGAACATTTCCTTCATTTTTCAGCTGGAAAAATGAGGGTAGGATAGATTTAGTGATTTAAAAAGGCCATATTTTGTTCAACAACACACAAAAACAGTGAATGTATTCAGTTTATTTGGGCTGAGCTGTCTGTTTCCACACCTTATTCCGTAATCTGTTTAGTCATTCTGGGATGAAACCAAAGGTCAGCCTTTCAATATTTACAGTGCATATTTTAGACAAAATTACTTTTTCCCCCACCTGTTTGTATGTTATTTATCCCACAATTCACAGACAGCAAGACAATAAGAACACATGCATCCATCTGTGTGCAGTACAACATTCAGTAAAATCACATATACTGCATAAATACTATATGAATACTACATAAAGTAAATGTATAAGAGGAAAAGGATGCAGAAGAAGATATGTTAATAATTTAAAGACATACTTTTCATGTCTCTGGAAAAATACGTGTCTCCTTTTCTGCAGATTTGTGTAGGATGCTCTGGGTGTATGTAGGAATTTAGAAGTGTAGGAAACATTGGTTAATAATTTTTCAGGCTTGAAGTATGAAAATAAGTATATTTTCAATAAAAAAGTAAAACAGGTAACAAATATCCTTCTTTTAATACCGACTCAAACACTGAAATACTAAGAAGGATCAGTCTCCTGAACTTGACAGTATAGCCACACATTTAATGTTCACTTTACGCAAGCTGAGATTTGCAGAGCGTCTTTGTGTTTGCAACTGCAAACGTGTCTGAACTTAGAAAAACCAGGTATATATTATTAAATAAAACAATTGTATGAAGCTATACTCCTCAGTGAGCAGATAGAAAGTTAATAAAATAATCTTTAAAATGTTATAAAAACCTACAAATTCTTGTAATTTAAATTAAGTAAGGATACAGTTTGCATTCATAGTGAATTAATGTTCCTTCATAACAGCAACATCTGTGTCCTCAGTGAACTGCCCAGATGTGCATGTATTCTATCATAGTCCAAGTTATCCATGAATAGCTGTTCCCATGTTGGAGCAGGTTTGGATTATTGTGTCTTTTATTTGCTGTGTTAAGTGTAAAAAAATGACCCTTCATGCGATCAGATTCATCCATGTGGCATCTCAAGAAAACCTTATCAGAGTTTGTCCAACAGATTATTTTTAAAATCACCCACTGATTAAAATGATGGGATGCTGATTAATAAAGTGAACTTAAGCTGAAAAATGGCTGTGTCAAAAACCATGAACATTAAGATGATTTCACCTTGGCCGCTTGTTTGCTCACCATATCTGTGACTTTAATGGCCACTCAGGACAAGGTCAAGGCAAGAAAGTTGCTAATTTAAGCAGATATGTGGAAGCTATAGAAACAGCATTAAGGATGTGGTTGTAAGGGCACGTGCTGCCTGTCGAGTGCTGCTTATAATTGTTCTATTTCTGATGTGGCTTTGACTGCCTGGTAATAAGGAGGTAATATGAGCCTGCAGCAGCACTGAAACCAACTGTAAGTGTCACTATTATAAGTACAAGAGCTTGATGGGCTGATATTAGTCAAGCATTTTATCCCAGCCTGCAGAGCTGAGTGATTTTCCATGGATTGAAGCGAAGAATGACACGCTGAGTTAGCGCTTTGATTTTTGTGTTACACGGTCAATTTGTGTGGGGGGATTTTTGTATGCGTGACACCAAATTAGAGAAAGTGCATTTTGATTGGAGCAGAGTTACTGTGAGGTCATTTGAGTGCATGTGACCCCACCCGACCTGGCTCACTAACATGAGCCAAGTCTGCAGCGCAGGAAATTTCCCCACAGGGAAAAGTGGGTTCATACCACAGACTGTGTATAAGAGGTGGACATAGCCACTGTGACGTCAGTCGCTAACATTTCAATGCTAAGAGAGGAAGAAAATCAAAAAACTTCATTAGAATAATAATGAGTACCATTAATGCACCACCAACACTGCAAACATTTTTGAGACCCTACAAGCACATTTTGTGTCATTAAGCGTGATGGACAGGACCCAAATACAGGGCTCAAACGCAGACAAAGTAACAAAGGGCGAGTCATTTATTACACTGTTGTCATGGTGAGTCGATCCAAGTTGGTACTAATGGAAAAGGGGGTCAAGAGAGATACAAGAGAACGAAGGCTTTACCGCACTGGGTAAAATGGACAAATGGATAAAAACAGCAGGAGTCAAAACAAAAACAAAAATAATAGTAATCAAATTTTCAGGAAATTTGCAGTAAACATTTCAGAGGATGTAAGTCTAACATGAAAAGGTAAGACTCCATTATAACAATATTACAAAACAAATGAAAGTAATATAAAGTTATACAATAACATCACCCCATGTGTGATATATCGTTATAGTAATGTTAGTAAAACACTTAATGTCTGCGTAGTTTCTGTGACGTTAACGCTGTGTTGCAGAAACCTCTCCGTGTGGATTGTTGTCACATCGTCTCACAAATTACACACACTGATTTAAAACCTTCCCTGGATGAGTCACACAATAATTCACATTCACGTGTTTATTTGTGTAAAGTTGGAGATTTTAACATATCGCCTGTGAAGACTGACTCCCTGTCTGGCCAGCCTCTAGTGGACATCAGAGGAACTGCAGCTCACCACAGTGATTTTTATGATGCTGCTCCAGTGTTCTTTTCATCATAACTTATCTTCCTTTATAAAGGAGACCAGAACCATATTCCTTTTAATGACACCCCCATGATCCTTTTTATGTCTTGTATAATGCGCTGTGAATGGCCTTGCATTATTGATGGGCCTTACACAAATAAACACTTCTTTGCCTCTTCAGTATGAGCCGAAACCCACATAGTAAAGGATGGAGTTTTATTGGGAATCCAGAAGTTTGTGAGCTCAGCTGGCAGGAAGCCACAGACTTTTTGCAGGATTATTTCTTCACAGCTGAGCTCGTAAAACAGAGCAAGTGGTGAGAGATCTGGGAGGCAACGGCTACTGCTGCCAGTGGACGAGAAAGTTAGCTTCTGATGAAATATCAGCAGTCACCTCTGTGATTATTAGCTACACAAATATTATGTTCAGCAGTCTGAGGTTCACAAACAGGTCAAACAGCCTTTGAAAGACTGCATTCGAATTTATTCACAACAAGATTCATGTCATTTCCTGGTTCATCAGCATTTGGAATTATTAATCTATCCTTGAAGTTTAGCTGAGAAAAAATATACTCCGCGCTTCACACATAAACAAACACTTGTTCTTGTCGTCACGGTTATATTCTTAATCCACCCCGTAACACACACAAAACTAAAGAAACCAAAATTAGAGCTAGAGTGGAAGAGAAGGAAACTTAAATATTACACATAAACAACAGCTCATTTTACACAGTATTCACACAAAAACAGCTTCACTCCTGTCCAGTAGTGTCTTGATGCACGCTCCATCATCCAGGTGAGGAAATCCCAGAAAGTTGATTCAGTTCATCTGGATGTTCAGTGGGAGGAACTTTTCATCATCCATCCAAGTGGCTTCTTCAGTTTCAGCTGACTGCAGGTTTCTGTACATTTGCCTAATGACCAACACATATGCAGATGTACTGTCCATAAACAAAGTCAAAATCTACAAAAAGTCTTTTTGGAATCAGCCGAGAAAACTGCAGTTGGTCGGGGTTAGGGCGGGTTAAAGCTCTGTGCGTCAGGAACAAGACTGAGAATCAATTATAGATATTCATGATCCTTGGGCAGTGCTGCATTAAAAACATGGCTCCGGGAAGGAGATCAGTGTACAGGCTCAGGAACACTTCAGGAATCACTGTCTGAGAACAGCTCAGCGTGGTGCTCACACACACACACACACACACACACACACACACACACACACACACACACACACACACACACACACACACACACACACACACACACACACACACACACACAGGTTAAAGCTCCATCATTCCATCATACAGTGAAGAAGCCAGACTGACTGTGACTGTGATGGAGAAACAGCACTGGTTCCTCTGGACCAAAGCTTGTTAAAATGGACTGAGGCAAAGGAGAAAACTGATCTGAGGTCAGACAGATCCCAAAATAGACACCACATCCTCCATACTAAAGAGTAGACGGATCATCTGGCTCGTTATCAGTGCTCAGTTCAAAATCCTGCATCTCTGATGCTATGGTGGGGGTACATTAGTGCTGAGAGGTATATACAGGTTTTAGAGCAACACATGCTCCTATCCAGATGATGTGCATTTTTAGGGAGGCCTGCATATTTCAGCAGGATGATGGTAAACCACAGACTGCATCTATTCCAGCAGCACAGCTTTGCAACAGCAGAGTCCGGGTGCTGAGCTGGTCTGCCTGTAGTCTAGACCTTCGACCAGCTGAGAACATCTGGAGCATCATGAAACCCACAAGAGGACAAAGAGACAGGACTGCTGAGCAGCTAGACTCCTCCATCAGACCAGAACGGGACAACGTTCCTCTGTTAAAGTCCACAGCCACTCTCCTCAGCTCACAGATGTTAGAAGAAGTCTAATGTTAGAAGAAGACAGGATGCTGCACAGTTGGAAACTTTTTTGAGATGTGTTGCTGACTTAAAATTCAAAATTCAAAATATTTTTTTCAAAATACATTTAAACATTTGATATGTTCTCTCTGGTCTTTTTGGTTTCTGAGATTTGCAAATCATTTGTAAATCACAGCCTCCCAACTTTGTCAGGTTTGTGTTTGTATGACAGCACTTGTGGTGTTTGTTTCTAATCCATTTAATGAACAAGAGACGAAATGCATGTTGTCAGTATGGTCTATATTTACTCTCGGACACATCTTTACAATATGGAACCCGAGCCGGTGGCTGTTTGCTAACTGCTCTGGTGTTTTCGTCCAAATGTGACCTCTGCTAACTTGGAGGCGTTTCAAGCTCGCCCGACTAACGGGCACTTTGTTTACAACAAATGCCGTTGTTGACGTGTGCGAGAGCTGCAGCTGTGAAGCGAAGTCGAGGTTCAGGCATCTCTGGGATTGCTGATGGCTCATAAAGTGATAGCCCCGGAGTCTCCCCTTGTTGGACCCTGGACACGAGTGGGGACACCCTAAAAATACCTCTTTATGTTTCACCAAACAAACAGCTGAGACTGCTGCAAGGACGCCCATTAGCTGTATTTACACTGTTAGCGGGCTGCACAGCACATGAGTGACATATCAGGCCTCAGATTAAGTTACACCTGCCCCCAATCAGAGAGTGCTGCATTCGTGCAGCATCAACAGACATAAAAACCTCAATTTTTCAATGCAGGCGAGTTAGTGCCTTTTTCCAAGCTGGTTATCCCACGCTAACCCCTGTTGGACCCTGTCAGCAACATTAGTGAGCATCTACCACCTGACTTCAGGTTTGGGGTTCTTATGTGACACAAAAGGTTTTAAATCTGGACTTTTACATTAAATGTGGGGTTATTATTTAATAACACAACAGGAGTGCTCACATTGAAGATTATCTCCTAAAATGCTTTGGAAACAGTTGTCAATCACAGGGTCAATCCTGTGACCTTGTCATTATTGGATGATCTTCTTAAGCACCGTGCTTCCACTCATCCACACAGTCTCATGTGTCAGTCCCAGGCCACAGCTGTCAGAGGTTTTATCCACACCGTCCTGTAAATCAGAGACCATCTTAGCCTCATCATGTGTCCAGAAATATGGCTCACAAGAGAGGACTGAAAATCGGAAACACTGTTTATTCAGGACCCAGTGTATTTACGTTTGTAATGTATTGTGGAGGGCTTTCTCATGGTAGAGGTTGCTTCCATTAGAGTACATACTTGGCCCTATGCTTTAGTAAAGCTCTAGTAAAGTTACGTATGTCTGCTTACATGTCAGAGGTGTTGTGCAGTTGTTCATGACTTCATGCAGGGCCACATGTGAAAGAAATCAAATGTTTTTATGACCAGAATGTAATTCTGTTGAAAAAAGGGTGGAATGGGAGACACTGATAATGTAAGAAAATGAGGAGCTTTAATCAAGCACCGTGCCTCGCCCCTCTCTGCATGACTGCTCTGTGAAGTGTATGTGGAAGTGAGATCACTGGTTCTGGAAAGTTACAGATGGTGGACGACACCCTGCAGACGACATTAAAGAGGAGGAGGTTTCTAACGATACTCGAGACATAAATCTGTTTTTCTGTACTGAAGACTTTCAGTGATGGAAAACTCTCTGAGTAGCGCTTTTCATCTGTGCTTCATCAGGGTGTGATGCTGATAAGGTCACAGTGAAATCATGACTCATGGCTCCTTCTGGGGAGGTAAACTGTTTATAGGGACAGGTTTACTTATCTGGGACTCAGTGCAACATTGTGTCAGGATGTGACGAGTGAGAGTCCACCGGAAGCCTGTGAAAGTCTTTGATGTGACACGTAGCAACAGGAATGAAAACAACATGACCTGTAAACAGAGCATCTCTGCTTACAGACGCCGTACTCACCGCTTCCAGTGAAAGGCCTGCTGAACGTCAGCAAAATGTCCCAGGACCTTGATTGTCCTGTCAGCTTGATATCAGTGCAGGTTTCAGAGTTAGGGTTGAAATTAAACCTTGTGGACAAAAACTTTCTGACTGCCAACGATTTTATGCTGTTGGTTAAATTTGTTGGTCTGTTTGTTGAGTACACAAAAATTAGAAATACGTGTTTTTCTTGGTGGTGATCTGCCTGTGGATCCTTTGTGAGTCAGGACACACTCGTATTGGACATTTAGTGTCATATCTGAACTAATGCATTAAACTAAAACAGGAAAAAGTGGGAGAGATCATGTTGGTGTTTTAATGTTGTGTCTATGTACAGTACCATCAACGCTGCTCAAGCAGTACCTCCTGGGACAGTTTTTTAATGCAGACAGGCAGAATAAGTAATTAACAAAATAAAACTCTACAGGTTAAAATTTGGCACTGAATATATCCTTTGAATTTGAATTTTAATATCTCAACTTCTTATTAGCATAACTAGAATTTAGCTTGTTTTTATGGTCTTGTGGTGCAATAGTTGTTTTACTCTCAACGACAAACATAAGAGTAACTGTTGAAACTGTGAACTGCTGTTTAGTTTCTTAACTATGAGCTACACGTTTCAGTCACGTGTAAATGAACCGGCTTTAGATTCAGATTAAAGATCTTGGGATATAGATTAACTCCAGATTCACGATAGAGAATTCATCATATGAAATGACTCCAGAATCACATTACAGAATTCATCATATGGACTGACACCACGTTTTGAGTGTTGAACTCTTAATTTTTAATTCCAAATTCAGGATGTAAATTTTATGATATAAACTGACTCCAGATGAAGGGTAGAAGAAGAATAAATCATACGGACTGACTTTGGATTCAAGGCACACTTTTAATTTTTAATGTGGAGTGACACCATATTTATGGTTTGGAATCCATGATATGGTGATTAAATCCACATTTGGGGCAGAGGATATAATCTGAATGGATTTAAGATGAGATTCTTTCCCCGTACTTGTCGAAATGTTCTCCATCTGACGCCTGGACTTCCAGCTGCTGAGATGAGCTTGTCTTGGCTTTAGATTTTGACCCCCCTGGTTGAGCCTTTTCTTTTCAGCTCTGTGGTTTTGACACATGGGAAATTTTGGCATCTACCCTGAAACAACTATTAATAACGGGTATCGGTAACGTGGTTGCTACCTCTGGCCTGCCAGGATTCTCTCTGGCTTAGTCACGACCTGCTTTCATCCAGACTTCATGAATGTTGGCCTCATTCAGATTCAATTGGCTATAACTTGTTTTTTTTTTTCATTATCACTATGAATGAATGTAGAAGTCACAACCACCTGACTGCATTTATCTTCCAGAGATGTGATGCTGAAGCTACTTTTCACTTTCACAGAACAATAGTTTAACCTGGCTTTGATCGTAGAGGAGATTTGCTCAAACATGGGGAGGTCCGTCTCTCCAAAGCTTTCTCCCATCTAAAATGCACAAAGTACGAAACTCAGTATTCAGTGCAGCAGTAAAGCTTAAATTGTGGCTCATCAAAGTGTGACTTTTTTCTGCCATCTTTGTGTTTCTGTTGTCTCACTGCAAAGAGCTGAAAAGCTTTGCCTTCAGGTTTATGCAAAGTGTTGAACATGATTTACATTGCAGCATTTAGCAGTGTACTGTAGATGTTTGGGGATTAAGAATATATGGGAAAAATATTAATAAAGTATTGTGAGTGTGAACAAATCTGTTGCAAGCTGGATGAACAGACAGTAGACTGTACACACTTACCAAGTTAATGTTTCTTTTTTCTTCTTCAAAGTGTAAATATAATGTGTAGGTTTTGAGAAATGCTAGCTTGTCGAGTTCTCAGTGTTGTAAGGTTAAAGGGCTGCTCAAACTGTTTACACATAAACTTGGTTCTTGCAGGGGTGAGAGTTATGTGGCCTTATGATCTCAATCTCTCTCTCTCTCTCTCTCTCTCTCTCTCTGTCTTTCTCTCTCTTCTACCTCTCCTCCCTCTTTCTACCCCCCCCCCCCCCCCCACACACACACACACACACACATACATATGCACATAACAAAAAAGTTAAACAAATAAATAAAGAAACAAGGTAAAACGAAGTAGGAAGAAAAAAGTTAAACAAGTAAATAAAGGAACAAGGTAAAATGAAGTAAGAACAAAAAATTTAAGTAAATAAAGAAACAAGGTAAAACGAAGTAAGAACAAAAAAGTTAAACAAGTAAATAAAGAAACAAGGTAAAAGCTAAGTAGGAACAAAAAGTTAAACAAGTAAATAAAGAAACAAGGTAAAATGAAGTAAAACAAAAAGCTAAACAAGTAAATAAAGAAACAAGGTAAAAGCAGTAGGAACAAAAAGTTAAACAAGTAAATAAAGAAACAAGGTAAAAAGAAGTAAGAACAAAAAGTTAAACAAGTAAATAAAGAAACAAGGTAAAACGAAGTAGGAAGAAAAAAAGTTAAACAAGTAAATAAAGAAACAAGGTAAAACGAAGTAAGAACAAAAAAGTTAAACAAGTAAATAAAGAAACAAGGTCAAACGAAGTAAGAACAAAAAAGTTAAACAAGTAAATAAAGAAACAAGGTAAAATGAAGTAGGAACAAAAAGTTAAACAAGTAAATAAAGAAACAAGGTAAAATGAAGTAGGAAGGAACAAAAAGTTAAACAAGTAAATAAAGAAACAAGGTAAAACGAAGTAGGAAGAAAAAGTTAAACAAGTAAATAAAGAAACAAGGTAAAGCGAAGTAAAACAAAAAGCTAAACAAGTAAATAAAGAAACAAGGTAAAAGCGAAGTAGGAAGAAAAAGTTAAACAAGTAAATAAAGAAACAAGGTAAAAGCAGTAAGAACAAAAAGTTAAACAAGTAAATAAAGAAACAAGGTCAAACGAAGTAAGAACAAAAAGTTAAACAAGTAAATAAAGAAACAAGGTAAAATGAAGTAGGAACAAAAAGTTAAACAAGTAAATAAAGAAACAAGGTAAAATGAAGTAGGAACAAAAAAGTTAAACAAGTAAATAAAGAAACAAGGTAAAACGAAGTAGGAACAAAAAAGTTAAACAAGTAAATAAAGAAACAAGGTAAAACGAAGTAGGAACAAAAAGTTAAACAAGTAAATAAAGAAACAAGGTAAAACGAAGTAGGAACAAAAGTTAAACAAGTAAATAAAGAAACAAGGTAAAACGAAGTAAAAACAAAAAAGCTAAACAAGTAAATAAAGAAACAAGGTAAAACGAAGTAGGAAGAAAAAGTTAAACAAGTAAATAAAGAAACAAGGTAAAACGAAGTAAGAACAAAAAGTTAAACAAGTAAATAAAGAAACAAGGTAAAACAATTAGGAACAAAAAGTTAAACAAGTAAATAAAGAAACAAGGTAAAACGAAGTAAAACAAAAAGCTAAACAAGTAAATAAAGAAACAAGGTAAAACGAAGTAGGAAGAAAAAAGTTAAACAAGTAAATAAAGAAACAAGGTAAAACGAAGTGAGAACAAAAAAGTTAAACAAGTAAATAAAGAAACAAGGTAAAACGAAGTAGGAACAAAAAAGTTAAACAAGTAAATAAAGAAACAAGGTAAAACGAAGTAAAAACAAAAAAGCTAAACAAGTAAATAAAGAAACAAGGTAAAACGAAGTAGGAAGAAAAAAGTTAAACAAGTAAATAAAGAAACAAGGTAAAATGAAGTAAGAACAAAAAAGTTAAACAAGTAAATAAAGAAACAAGGTAAAACGAAGTAGGAACAAAAAACTTAAACAAGTAAATAAAGAAACAAGGTCAAACGAAGTAAAAACAAAAAAGCTAAACAAGTAAATAAAGAAACAAGTTAAAACGAAGTAGGAAGAAAAAAGTTAAACAAGTAAATAAAGAAACAAGGTAAAATGAAGTAAAAACAAAAAAGTTAAGTAAATAAAGAAACAAGGTAAAACGAAGTAAGAACAAAAAAGTTAAACAAGTAAATAAAGAAACAAGGTCAAACGAAGTAGGAACAAAAAACTTTAACAAGTAAATAAAGAAACAAGGTCAAACAAAGTAAGAACAAAAAAGTTAAACAAGTAAATAAAGAAACAAGGTAAAACGAAGTAGGAAGAAAAAAGTTAAACAAGTAAATAAAGAAACAAGGTAAAACGAAGTAAGAACAAAAAAGTTAAACAAGTAAGTAAAGAAACAAGGTAAAACGAAGTAAGAACAAAAAAGTTAAACAAGTAAATAAAGAAACAAGGTAAAACGAAGTAGGAACAAAAAAGTTAAACAAGTAAATAAAGAAACAAGGTAAAACGAAGTAGGAACAAAAAAGTTAAACAAGTAAATAAAGAAACAAGGTAAAACGAAGTAGGAACAAAAAAGCTAAACAAGTAAATAAAGAAACAAGGTAAAACGAAGTAGGAAGAAAAAAGTTAAACAAGTAAATAAAGAAACAAGGTAAAACGAAGTAAGAACAAAAAAGTTAAACAAGTAAATAAAGAAACAAGGTCAAACGAAGTAGGAAGAAAAAAGTTAAACAAGTAAATAAAGAAACAAGGTCAAACAAAGTAAGAACAAAAAAGTTAAACAAGTAAATAAAGAAACAAGGTAAAACGAAGTAGGAACAAAAAGTTAAACAAGTAAATAAAGAAACAAGGTAAAACGAAGTAGGAACAAAAAAGTTAAACAAGTAAGTAAAGAAACAAGGTAAAACGAAGTAAGAACAAAAAAGTTAAACAAGTAAATAAAGAAACAAGGTAAAACAAAGTAGGAACAAAAAAGTTAAACAAGTAAATAAAGAAACAAGGTAAAACGAAGTAAGAACAAAAAAGCTAAACAAGTAAATAAAGAAACAAGGTAAAACGAAGTAGGAACAAAAAAGCTAAACAAGTAAATAAAGAAACAAGGTCAAACGAAGTAAGAACAAAAAAGTTAAACAAGTAAATAAAGAAACAAGGTAAAACGAAGTAGGAACGAAAAAGTTAAACAAGTAAATAAAGAAACAAGGTAAAATGAAGTAAGAACAAAAAAGTTAAACAAGTAAATAAAGAAACAGGGCAGAGGAGAGAAAACCCCAACAATCCCCTCTGAGCAAGCACTAGGCGACAGTGGGGAGGAAAAACTGCCTTTTAACGGGCAGAAACCTCCGGCAGAACCAGGATCAGGAGGGGGAAGTCAACTGCCGGGACTGGCTGGGGGTGAGGTGTCCCTCCTCTGGAACAAGTGCCTTTTTCAGGCACTTTTCCACAAGCCCTTTTTTCTCCAGGATGAGGATTCTCAACTCATCAATTGTTTCAGCGTTTTGCTTCTCAAGTTTCTGGTATCTTTGATGCACTTCTTCTAATGTTGCTTGTGTTTCTTCAAGCTTTTCTTTCAGTTCTTTGGATGTCGCCTCATGCATTAGAGTCATCTTGTGCATGTCTGTATTTCTGTCTTGTGCTTTGTTGTGCATGTCTTCTAACTGCTCGTTTCTTCTTTGGATTTCTTGAAGTGTACGCTGCAGGTCTTCATTTATTTTCTATTGTTGTTGCTTTTGTGCCTGTATTTCTGTGTTTTCACTCTTCAAGTCACTGAATTTCAACAATATCCCCTTAATGAGCTCTAAGATTGTTTCTCGCTATTCCATTGATCCTACGCTGCATCTCTGAGCATCGTTTTTCCAGTTTTTCCTTTTCTCCTTTTCTCCTTTCAGTTCAGTTGTTTTGTCCTTCATTTCATCACAGAATTGTTGCAGTTGTACTCTTTTCCTCTCAAAGTCCTGGAGAATACGTTTTTCTTCCTGTCTTTTCTTCTGTTGTTCTTTTTCTTGAAGAAGCTCTTTATTGTTTCACAGTGTTTGATCAAGCCTGACTTTCAGCACTTTGTTTTCTCCCTCCACGCCTTTGAATTTGCGCTCCATTTCTCTCCGCTTTTTATCCTTTCTTCCTACTGTTGGAGGATTTCTTTATTTTTTTCAGTGCTTCATCAAGCTTTCCTCCTTCTCTTGTAGATGCCATTGTTTTACCTCAGGCACTGTAATCTTTTTTGCTTAGTTGGCGTTTTTGTGGATACATGTTGGAGTTTGTACACAGTGACTCTGAGAAGGTTTCCAAATGTATCTTTGGTCGAACGTTTGAAGGCTGCGAACACAACTGCTGCAAACAAACTGACTACAAATGCTGCGTCTCACTCCCATTTTGTCCTTGTGACATCATCACTCTGTAAGCCAATGAGATTGTCACATGACATTTTGGAATGGGAATATTTTTTTTAAACTGTTTTTTAAAGTTAACTTAATATGTCCATCACTGGTCATCAGGTGTATAAATTTACTGTTGATGAACCGTGAGCTTCTCCAAGATCTTTCCCTTAATTGGTTTAAGAAACCTGGTTACAGGATGCAGTCTCATAAATCGAGGCATGAATGTGACTTCTTCCTCCTACTTGGGATACTTAAATGTCCTCATTGTCTACAAGGGTCACAAAAAACAAACTGTTTGAAAAAGTGTTTAAACCTTCCTAAATTGTTAATTCATTGTATTATATCTCGTTTTTCTTTTTCTCATGAGTCAGATAAAAAGTCCCAAGAGGAATGTGAATCGTTTTTCTTGGTTCATTCTATCGGTGATTGTCTAATCGATGACTGAGCAACGTCATATGCACAGCTCCACCTACAAACCAGTCACTGTCAAATACAGGGTAATGCAAGCCACATATGTGAGAATGTCACATGAAGCTCTTTGGGTTGTTTGCAAGATTGCAATATGAAACCAATATGATGAAGATATGAACCTTAGTTCTGACCAACTCAACTCAGCTGCAGTTCCTATAATGGCCACTAGAGGCTGGCTCCCAAAGCCAATTCCCATAGACTTCCATGTTAAAATGTTCAACTTTACAGCAGAAATGAACACTTTTACAAGCTGGTACAGAAACATTTGGACGTCTAAAGCTTGGATAAAGAGTAAATATTTATACGAGTCACCTGTTTTTATTGTATTACCAACGCTGTGCATCACTGAAGGCATGCGCTATATGGTGACGGCCAAAAAGTCAAATTTGAGAAACCTTCCAAATGTTGTTCGACAAGCCACTGGGTGATCTGTAGTCTGGTGGCCATGTCTATCTTTTACATACAGTTAGTGGTTTGGACCTTCCAGGCAGCTGCTGCATCGTTGCCAGTTAGTTTGAATATTATGAAAATCATCTTTGGAGAGGTTGAAATTCTGAAAGGTGAGCTGGGTAATCCATCATGGTTAATATTTCACTGCCTTTATTTTGTTGTCATGCTTTCATCACTTGCTAATGTCTTTGTTGTGCATACAGCTGAAATTTGAGGCTGAGCTGCAAATAAAATGATTCTGTTAATGTCATAGGTGTCCAAAGCAAACCTTCAAGTCAAGTAAATCTTTACAAGCTGAAACCCAGCACTTATATAAAAAGACAAACATCTGGCTTTCTTGGGTCTTTTTTAACTTAATGGTTTCTGTTTTTTTCCCTTTCCCACAGGTAAAAACATGCGATCCAGGACCTGCACCATGGAAGGTCCAGATGATGGACACATCCAGCCCAGTAAAGGTTTCATCAAGCAGGAAGATGAAAACATGTCAGAGCTGACGAAGAGGAAGATGAAAGTTCACAGAGAGGAGAAGGATGGGAGGACGGGGGTGTCGGGCTCAGCGAAGAAACCTCAGAAAGCTGCAGAGAGCCAGAAGCCAGGAACACCAGATCTGTCCAAGAAGGACCTGCTTCACCTGCTGGGAGTCATGGAGGGAGAAGTTCAGGTATGAATGACATCACATTTCTGTGTCCGGCAACCGACTTCATGCAAATCTCTAATGAAGCGATGGTTTGAGCGCTGCCAAGTACATCTGAGAAGGAATACGTGCATTCAGATGGAGGTTCGTTAAATTTCAAAGAAATGTCCCTATTTAATGAGAAAGCTCAGTAACTTGATTTGGTTATTCATATTTAACCATGTTCCCTAAACTAAAGTGTATTTTCAACCAAACCTTTGACACGTAAAATTAGTTTGTCAAAGCTGCCGGTGTGGCTCATTAATACAGACAGCGAAGACTGAGTGGTCACTTTGAACCTGCTTTGTCAGTCAGCAGGTTTAATCTTGTTTACAGGTCCAAAGACATGCATGTCAGGTTAAGTGATGATTCTTTATTGGTTGTGGATGTGAAGTGGACCAAGTGCTTAAAGAGTGCAGCGTAGCATGAATGTATAGTTAAATGTGGCTTATAGTCTAAAGCTCTTTTAGTTGTCTGATTGGTTAGAAAAGCGTTCCATTAACAGTGGGGTTTCATTACATCAAAGACGCCTCTTTACTCCATTTGGTTTAAATGGATCTAGCCCTAAGCTGGAGGAGAGCTCACCAGGTGAAGCCTCCCCAGAGTGGTCACTGCCCATCTCCTCCAGGCTCATGTTTTATCGCTTATACCACAACACGCAGGAGACTCTTTCTGCTACTTCTTTTAGCCATTGGACAGCTGTTTTCCTCTCATCTGTAATTTAATGTAAATATGCAGATAGCTTGAAAAGTGTTCATTATATTTAAAAACACATGCTCTGGTAATCCTAGTGTGTCTATGTCTGACTGAGCTTCAATCTTGCATGGAAACAGTGTCAACATCTGTTCATGTACGGGTATAGCCATTATACCATCAGACAGTGATAATGTCAGCCATGGCTGTGACGTTATACCTGCAGCACCTCTGAGAACATGCTGGACACCTGACTGAATCAGCTGACTTGGTCACAGTTTGATTACAGTAGGATCAGTTGTCTTAATAATTAATTGTATTGGCTGAGATGGTGCAGTAGTGTTTATTTGACAGCTGACAAGTGTTGATTATTTCCTTTCTTTTCCTTTGCCTGAAGCTGTTTGGGGATGTGAAAGCCATAAATGCAGTGGAGTTTTTCATCATCGCTGAGACATATTGATGTTTCACAGCATGTGATGGGTGAGATTTTTGTGGAAACAGCCCACCAGCTGCTTCTGGGTTCCACTCTGATAATGATTTTCTAATGGAGGCACATTCATAAAGCTCTCTCCGGAGAGGCAGGATGCTGCTGCCTCGCCCTCTGTTTCCATCCTGCTCATCTGTTTGGGCGTGTTGAATATTTTCCATCAGGCAGAGAAATAATCAGCACAGAGCAACGTCTCACACAGGAAGAGCTGCTTTTGTTCTGCTTTGTTTCACGTGTCAGGTGCTCAGGAATAGAAAACGGATCAAGATTTTAGACACAAAAGGAGAGTTTGCTGCAGCAGGACAGAGCCAGAAATGCACCAAACATCATCATCTGTTTCCTCCACGTCGACAAATCTCATAAATATACCTAAACTAATGCTGATCACATGCCACTACTGTGGATTAAACCTTTATATATCTTATTCCTCTGAGCTCCGTTATCGTCCAAGAACTATTAAAAACACATCAGTGAGCCGCACTCTTCCCTCGGGTGATATGATACTTCATCACTATGAACACACACACTGCAGTTTATTTAAACCAGACCCACATACAACCTCCCCTTGCAACAAACACTCACATGAGTATCAAATGTGGATTAACCGCTGCTGAAAATACTCCCCATCATACACGCTCTTTTTCTTCCTGTTTGAGAAAGGAACGTTGCCAGGTTACCGGTGACCCATTTAGGGTCAGGCTTTGCTTTAGATTCAAGCTAAATAAGCACATTTTAACCATGACAAGAGTGTCCTTTTAAATAAAGTGTCATTTATGCATTTCAACCATAGACTGTAAATAAAAGATGGGTGTAGCCACTATGATGTCATCCACTGATTTCTAATCTCTGAGCAAATAAGACTGAAATTAAAAATGCTCTAAAAGTCACTGACAGAACAAACACAGTCCAGAGGTCCAGTTTAGCTGATGTGAAGCTCAGCAGACAGCTAGCAGCTACAGCTAGGACACCAATCGAGTGGCCACATGCCGACGTTCAACAGAATCCCAAGTTATATCGATTTTTAACTGAGCAGCAACTCCGGAAGCTGAAAAACTGAGCAGATGTTAAAGTGCAGTTCCTCCAGTGGTCACTAGAGGTCAGCTTCAACTGTGAGCCAGTCCCCATAGACTTCCATGTTGGGATGTCTAACTTTACAGCAGAAATAAACATATTTACATGAATAAGCCTGCTCCATGTGGTCTCTATTAAAAGTTAATTTTTCTGGAGGTCAATTTTTTTAAACTTATCCACCTGGATTTAGTCAGTACTTAAAGTTCAGGGCGTAGCTAATTTGATTGACAGGAGGATGCTCCTCCAGACATCTGTAGCCCCAAAAGCTGTAACTCACTTTTAGCGTCAGTCTTGAGTGGACATGTGGGGAAATGCAGTTTTTGGCGGGCTGTTTTGAGCTGCACACGCTGCAGTTTGACTTTCTGTACTTCTGCTGTACTTTTGTGCTTTTCCTCACTGTTTGTCAGTTTGTGAACCTATCTGCATTTTTTCAGCCATTCCTCGTCTCCTTGAGTTTGTTGCTTTCTCCTTTAATTTAGTTTCTCTTCACTTCTATTATGCAGATTTATCCTGCTCATCTCAGCAGCACCATGTGTTGGTCTAAATAGCTCACTAGTGAAATGTAGGGTAAGGACAGAAAATAATAGGACAGAGATTTGATGCTTTCTATGAGATCACAACTATAATCTTCAGGATCCACAGCTGGCTGCAATAACAGCTGTATGAGATGTACAACGTAAGAACGCAAGCTCTGAATTAGATGTCACAGCATACACTGACACGGTGGAGCAGCAGAGTGCTGAACCCTCTGTGGTGAAGCTGTGTGGATGTTTTAAATGGCTGTAGCATAAAAACAGCTTTTTAAATCAATGTATATTTCCAGTGCTGTGAAAATAGAGGTGATTGTGATGCTTTTAATAAACCAAGCAGCTTTCAGGACTTTCAGGAGATCTGTGAAATGAAATGCTGCATAAAGGACACAGCGCTCTCTGCTGGCACAAACCTGGAAGGTCAGGGATGAGACTGCACATAAAACTAGAAGGGCATCTGCTCATGGCCAAAGTTTCAAATAATGATGTCGTGTATGTGCAAATGATTCCTGCAGGGTTTTTCTATTTATATATGTCATGGAGACCAGTTTTCCCTTCTACGTACAGAAGCCCCTCCCATTTGCTGTTTAAACCTTTGGTTTACAAGGTCAGCCTATCAGAGAAACGTTAGCTTAAAGGGGGAGGAGTTAAGACATCTTATTTTAAACAAATGATGACTAGAGGAGCTGCACCAAGGCTCGGTATAAAATAAAGAAAGATTATTTTGAACTGTGGATCATGCAAAGCTGCAAAGTGTAAGCATGATATTATAATGTTTGTTACTGAAGCTGCTGGCAGTTGATGATGTTTTATTTTATTGGAGAGCTTATTTTAGATTAAAATAATCAAATCACGTGATATGTATATAATCTGTATTTTTATTGCATCATTCCAGCTTTTTTTATGCTGTTATATTTGGAGTCAGCTTTGTCTCATTCAAGTGTTTCAGCGCTCTCTCCCTCTGTCAGGAAGTGCTGACCAAACCTCTGAAAAGAAATATTCACAGTATAATATATGAACGAGGTGGATGTATGCAATAAGCCTTTGTTGTTGTGTCTCCTCAGGCCAGAGAGGACATCATTGGGCTGCTGAAGTCGGAGAGAACCCGTCCTGAGACTCTGGAGGCCCACTACGGCTCCGCTGTGCCCACCAAACCCCTGCAGGCCCTGCAGAGAGACGCCCTGCTCACCCACAGTGGCAGCAGAACAGACGATGTGTACGAGAAGCCCATGGCTGAGGTCAGTGATAACTTTCATTTCATCATTTAAAAGGAAATAACAAGTTTTTTTTACACTGGATCAGAGCACACAGTGGCAAAAAAATGCATTAATCTCAAAGGTACAGAGCTATTGTAGGAATAAATAATAATAATAAAAACAATTATTTGATGATACACTGTAGTAAATGAGACTGTGAACTGAACCTAAACTCAAAAGGAAACGTCGAGGCTTTGACTGTTGAATACATAGACGACAAATGATTTAGAGAGGAAGGTGGAGTAACCACAGCCTGAAATCATGTCCTCACTTTGCTCAGTCAGACACACACAGAGTAAATTCAACTTATATCCAGCTATAAAACAGTTCTTGTAAAACTTTGGTTTGGAGTTCTTGAAAAAAAAGAAAGATTGAAATTAGATCCTAAAGTGATTCTCTGGTGAGCAGAATGGCAGCAAAACCTGATTTTCCACGCTCAGTGAAATCTGCGGGTGCACTGGAGGAAGAAAGGCTGAACAAATGTGCAGTAAGCGTGACAAGTTTTGAATTGTGTGCAGAGAGTCTCTCCCACAAGTACAATCTCACCGTAACGTTTGGGATATTGTGCTGGCAGATGCGGTGTTAGAGAGCAGGTTGTTGTTCATAATGAGTGTTGACGTGTTTCCCCCTCAGTTGGACCGTCTGGAGGACAAACAGAAGGAGACGTACAGACGGATGCTGGAGCAGCTGCTGCTGGCTGAGAAATGCCACCGCCGCACCGTCATGGAGCTGGACAACGAGAAGCGAAAGCACGCTGACTTCATCAACAAGAGCGATGACTTCACCAACCTGCTGGAGCAGGAGAGAGAGAGGTGAGTTCAGGCTGGCTGGACAAAAGTACCTGTTTTCTTTCGGATTGCTTACTTTGGCATGAAAAGGGCCCAAAAGTCTCAGATATTGAAAAAAAAGTTAGTTAGTCTGCCAAAACCAACAAAATGAGTCCATCTCTAAATGTTTTCACAGTTTAGTCCGCCAGAGGCTCTAAACTCAAAGCCATGTGGTCCCTGAAGAAGATGAAAGAAAACGTTTAAAATCAGCTCAAACTATGATGTTTGGTTTTAAAATGAAGCTTGAGGTGGATTACTGCACCTTTTATAAGCTGCTGTGAACTATTTTCAGCAGTGGTTTAATCAACATTTTGTGGTCTTGTGAGCCAAAAACATAATCTATAACAACTGAATCTTTATTGCTTTTTAAAGTGATGCATTACTTTGCGTACTCATATTTCTCTGCTTGTATTAGTTTTGCATTATTCCACAGCCCCTGTTGTAACTTTTGTGCCTCTTTGCATCCCCTTATGCCTTTGTGATCCTTCTTCAGGTTATTTCCCGTTTTATTTTGAAGGTTAGCTTTTGTGCCTCCTCAGCTGATAATAAGAATGCGAATAAAATGCCCACATTGCTGATTATTGTAAATTATTGGACTAACAACTAAGCCCATGTTAGTTAAAGCAGCTTGGAACTTCTGTACCAAGATGCCAAGAGTGCACGGACCAATTCAATTCAATTTTCAATTAAATTTTATTTATACAGCACCAAATCACAACAAAAGTTGCCTCAAGGTGCTTTATATTGTAAGGTAGAGCCTACAATAATAGATATAGAGAAAACCCAACAATCATATGACCTCCTATGAGCAAACACTTTGGCAACAGTGGGAAGGAAAAACTCCCTTTTAACAAGAAGAAACCTCCGGCAGAACCAGGCTCAGGGTGGGGCGGCCATCTGCTGCGACCGGTTGGGGTGAAAGAAGGAAGACAGGAAGAGAGTGGAAGAGAGCCAGAGATTGATAACAAGTATGATTCAGTGCAGAGAGGTCTATTAACACATAGTTAGTGAAGAAGAAACACACAATGCATCATGGGAATCCCCCAGCAGCCTACACCTATTGCAGCATAACGAAGGGAGGATTCAGGGTCACCTGACCCAGCCCTAACTATATGCTTTAGCAAAAAGGAAGGTTTTAAAGTTTTAAGCCTAATCTTAAAAGTAGAGATAGTGTCTGTCTCCTGAATCCAAACTGGAAGCTGGTTCCACAGAAGAAGGGCCGGAAAACTGAAGGCTCTCCCTCCCTTTCTACTTTTAAATACTCTAGGAACAACAAGTAAGCCTGCAGTGTGAGAGTGAAGTGCTCTAATGGGGTGATATGGTACTATAAGGTCATTGGGGGCCTGATTATTTAAGACCTTGTATGTGAGGAGCAGGATTCTGACTTCAATTCTGGATTCAGCAGGGAGCCAATGAAGGGAAGCCAATATAGGAGAAATATGCTCTCTCTTTCTAGTCCAATCCAGTTCAACTCTGGAAAGTCAGCTACCCCTTATGTCTGTGTCTGTGGAACTAAATAGGCTCATCATCAACTTGTGAGGTTGTCTCTAAAGAATGATCTCAATTAAAACCTGCAAACTCGCTGTAAGCGTTCATGGTGTGGTTTTAGATGGGTTGTTTATGCTTGAATTTGCTGTGTATGGCAAAGGTGGTGCATTAATCTCTCCCTTGTCTTTTAAAAAATAAACACCCCACTGTTAAAGTTGATCCAGGTCATCTGCTCTCAGACACTGCTGCATTCCATCAAATGACCAGCAGGTGGCAGCTCATCGGAACTCCAGTTATTCATGGGAACACAACGCTCAGCGATCCTGATGAGTTAATGGCTTTGGTTACACAGGCCTACAAACCACTCTGCAATCTCACTGGATACCACTTGATTACTCGCTTTTCCCCTAGCAACCGGTGGGTTGCCAACCAATCTCTAGGCCTGTGTGATTTAAATACAACATAAATTTTACCTTAGAGTGACAGAGGGTTATGCTCATTGGCTAATGACTTGTCAATCATAAACTCTTATCCAATGAGCACGCAGTAACCTCAGTTTCTAGTCAGATCCGCCTCCCTGCATGTCAAATCCTCTTTCAAAACACCTAGATGGTGGTGGGGAAAATGCTCAGCTCAAGACTTCATGACGTGACTTAACTGATTAAGGGGTGACTATGATTATTTTTTCATATACATTCAGTTTCTGTTGGTTTTTCATCCTGTGTTTCTGATTGTCTGCTCCACCTTAACTGTTTCCACCTGTGTCTTGTTTTCTGTGCATAGCTGTTCTCGTCCTCTCTGTCTTTTTTGGATCAACTGTGCTCCTGTCAACTTTGTCCCCAGTGTGGCTTTTGGATCTTTGTTGATTTTTAAATTAAGCTTTTCTGCTTTTGTTAGCTAGCTGCATCTGCACAAATCCCTTGCCTCATAATGAGGGTTTTTCTTTCAATAGTTTTAATACTGGGACAAAGCTGATAGTAAGGTGGGTGAAAACGAGGCCACCGAGCAGAAAAATGTTGTGGTTCTACTGTAGAAAGCAGTAAAGACTTAATCATCAGGCTTACAAGCCTGTCCACATCTGCTTTGGTTACCTGCTGAAAATGAAAGCTAAACTGCTCAGAGAGGGTCAGCGTTGCTTTCTATTGAGCTTTCATGTCATGTAGCTTACAGAAAAAACCCTGAATTTCAGTGTTTGTTTTAAAAATTTGGTGATGCAAGTGCCTATGGGGACACACACACACACACACACACACACACACACACACACACACACACACACACACACACACACACACACACACACGTTTTTAAAGTATCCTGCAAAAAACAAAGAGCAAATGGAAGGATCTGCATCACAGATGTTTCTCAGAAAAACTGTTGTCATGAACTGAAGCTGCTCAGCTCTGTTAAAGAAAATCCCAAACTTTTCATAGAAAAACTTAAATTTCAATCCTGACCTCAGTGTGCTCAGTTTGCCGTGCCGAACAGTTTCAGCTTCCAGCCACACTCCTCAAATTAGAAGTGCTCATCACTCCTTTTTGTCCCATCTCCAACATGGATTTTTAAAAAAAAAATTGAAATCAAGCCATCATGACAAAAGTAATGCAATTACACCAAACACTGCCGGATGCTGAAATTACTTGATGTTATCTGTAATGTTCGTATTTTTAGAAGTCCACCGAGCTGTGAACTTTCACTCCATGGGATGAAGAAGATTTGCAGACTCTAGGGATACGTTTCTTAAAAGATGATGAGAGATGAGTTGTTCTTGAAAGAACCTGTGTGTTCTGCAGATGCATGTTTATTTGGCCAGGTCAGATAAAACCTAGAGCTGGGTTTTAGATGCTGTCTGATAGGCAAGGTGGTGAAACATGCCTTTTACGGAGTCATTGCAAAAACAGAACACACAGCAGCGATTGATGTGAACTGATGTGCTGTTACTCTACGCAGCATTGCTTTAAATACTGTTAAAGCAGCAACTTTGCTTCTGACATAAAACTGCAAAAGCAAGTTAATCCCCATAATCTCCCAGTTTTAAAAATGTCCAAATTAATGTCTTCCTCATTAGCTTGGTTCTCATTAGCTTTGCTTTTAGATGCAGCAGGTAAGAGGAAAAAGTCAGTGTAGCTGATAAACAACATTTGCTGTTTTTCTTTCTTGGAAAATGGTGTGGGAGGCGGAGGAGACCAAAAATGGAGCTAAAAGAGATTGACTATTACTCCAAATGAAAATCTCAATACACTTAACGTGGCTCAAAAAAGCCTCTTCACAAAGTGCTTCAGCAACAGTTTGATCTCCACAGATGATTTCTTCCTTCACAACAATTATGTTGAATGAGTTAAAAAAAAAAAAAAAAAAAAAATCATCAAGAATTGCTGTATTAAGCAGCAGATGCCGAGCAGGGCAGCTCTAGCCACTCGTGTCAGTAACAATATGAATTTTTACCATAGATGGTTGTACTAACATAACAAACAGGATGTCTGTGCTTCATTTTTAGTGAGTGAAACTCAACCTTTATATAACTGTTGGTCTGTTTCTTGGCAGTAATTGGCAGATAATCGTTTTTGTACCTGCACATTTTATGACTGCAGCTTTCTAACCAGGCTTGAAAGGATTGACACTCACTCTCTCTTTAAAAGTGGTTATAAAATCAAGCAATGGGTGGCACTGTGGTGTCTTTCCGTCCATCCTTTAGTCTGATCGGAGGCCTGTACAATAAGAACGTGTTTTTGTTGTTGTTTTTGTTTTTTAATGGAAAATTGATTTTTTTTTTCCTTTCAGTTTGCAACAATCACTAAATCCAACTAAAAAGCTGGTGTAAAACTATTTTAAAAAACAAGGAAATGATGACTGAGAAGGTTCAAATTCCGGCTTTATGAAATTTTGCACATTGTGATTCACGTCTGGGCTGCTTATTGTTATGAATGCTCCAACTAAAAGCAGAATTTATGATGAAACAGTAGGTTTTAAACATGGTGGAAAATGGTTGTCACTTGTGAGTCTGTTTGGTTTGGAAAGTTGAACTCTGGCCTCCCAAGCTGAGCATCAGAAAACATGTGCAGTGATCTGATAAGGTCTTTGTTTGAGGCGCGCTGATGCCTCCAGTGACCGACCTCCATTATCCAACATCAAAACAGCCCAAATGTGGGAGATGGCATAAGAAGATCTGCACAATAGAAGAGTGCAGCTCCTCCTCATGCTCCATAAAACCGCTTAACAGCCTGGAGAAATGCTTCACTGAGTCTCAGATCTGTCTGCATGGCTCATAGCAGCATCTTTCTGCTTACTTTCATATCTTCAGTGATGGTTTAAGAATCATAAATATGTGTGATACTGGCTTCTTCATCATTGTGGGGCCTTTCCGCTCCTTTGTTTTTTCTTCCTCATTCACTTTGTTCTCATCAGCTTTCCTTAAGATGCAGCAGGTTAAAGGAAAAGTCATAAAAACCTGATTCACTTAGGTTTGTAGCTGATAAACTGATTTAATTGTTGGTTTTCTCAGAAAATGGTGGAGGAGGAGACCAAAATGAGAGTTAAAAGAGAGTGAATGTTACTCCAAATTAACATTCAAGTAAACAGAATATGGCTTAAACAAAGAGAAAAGAGCATCTAAATGAATTAAACTCTGAAGCAGTGGTGCCTGCTCAGTGGTCTGCAGGTTGAAGAACAGACCTGAAGTATAACCGTGAAGATGTTCATGTGTATTCAATTTTTTTTTTTTTTTTTTTTTAAGGTTGAGCTGTTGGTTCAGCTTCATGGTCCTTTCATGGAAGTTTTCAGACTCTCTGTGTCTCTAACGTCGCCCTGATCTCACCTCTCCGCTTGCTCTGATAACACATTCCTGCTGGCTGCAGTAAGCTTGTGGATTCGCATCACCAACATGTCGACCCTGATGATGTAATTCCCAGCAGAGATCCCACTGGCTGATTACAAGGCTCTGTTTGTGTAACAACGGTCACAGACCACTACAGCTACACAAAATAAGTGTTGAGAGACGAGCTTATGAATCTGTTGACTCTGGAAGACCCCCACCAAAAACAAGCTAAGATCCTTCAATGAAAACTTGTCCACCACAGTGCACCAGCAGGGTTTACATCCATGTACTTTGAGCTACGGCTCAGCATTTTGCAGAAAAACCTGCCATTTAGAGACTTCTAGACTTGATCTAAGCAATAAGTTTAATTCATTTGGCTAAAATAAAACAAACCAGCGCTGCAAGCAAACAAATGTTCATTAACTAATGAAGGAAGAAATGTCCAAAAGGTTGTGATGTAAAAATTAACTTTACCTCACAGAATCCAAGCTCCAGCTCTTGTTTTGATCTCCTCCATTGCCTGCTGGATGATTTTCATGTATTTTTTAAAATTTATTTATGGAAACGACTTGTCATCATGACTGCTATGTACTACAGAAATACAAATTTCAGTGGCTTTAATGAAGGGGAAAACTGTTATCCATATAATATCATCGATCTGCATCGATTCCTCGTTTTTAAACATGCTTTGAGGGGTTTGTCATTTAAATGTAATTTTATCGGTGATGGGGGAATCCAACTGTCTCGGCAATATGGATTTCTCAGTTTTCGTCATGACCACCCAGAGGGCCCTGAGCCCAGTGTGGTTATGGGTTAATGTGGTTTAAGACATCGACGTTTTGACCGATAAATCAGGCTTGTCTTTAGAAAAATGTAGGTTTGATCCTCTGTAATTTCACAGTGGTGGAGATTTTCCAGTTTGTGTCAGAACATGAACTGTGCCTCCTCTGTATCAAAGCGCTCCCGTTGACTCCTCTGTTCAGCACGTTAATGGTAATTACTGCAACTATTATTAGCTTGAGATCAGCATCTCCTGGTCCGATGTTTGCTGTGGGCTCAGCCTGGCTCGGGTTTATGGTTGTTTGGGGCTCTCTTCCTTCTCTGTGACAGGCTTCGGTTAGTGCTGAGGCTATGAATAGACCCAAACACAGAGAGAGGCTTTCTGCAGAGCCATCATCTGCCAACAAGGCAGTAATGACAGATAATGTGTCCTGTGAGCATGGGGGAGCAATCGGAGTAAAATTTGGGAGGAAGGGAAGAATTTTAATGTGCAAACACGCATTCAAAAGCTGCACTTGGTACGATTTGAATCTGAAATGAACTTGTTTTTAGTCTAAATGGTGTAAAAGCCTCAGAGCTTTTCTCATGTAGGCTCGGCATAGATGGTTGATATCTAAATGGATGTTCAAAGCAGTCGAAACTCCCAAGATGGTTAAAACCAGGCCTTTTCAAATACTGGGGTGCAGCAGGTGAAGTGACACTTCAAACCTGACTGGAGCTCTTAGCTAGCATCGGCAGCAGCATTGCTATGCTCGCTAACCACAGATGGTCAAAAAGATGGAGGTGAAAAGTGAAGGTAGAAGTGTCTTGAACTTGGCAGACGTTGCAAAAAGACTTGAGCTCTCAGTCTCTGGCCTTCAGCAAAATCTTTATGGGCTCAATCAGTTTTTCTTAATCTTACAAAATCACATTTTGTATTTCACCAAGATTTATTTAAAAAAGCAAAAAAAAAAAAAAAATTAAAAAATTAAACCTCATAAATTTGCTTGCCAGATGTTTGGATTTGAGGGATTGGTGTAGAGTCTGCAGTGATGTGAATGCTGCGTTGAAGGTGAAGCTCTGGATTTTGCTGGTTATTGCACGTTTCAAGTGACTGGAAGAACGAGACTGTGGATGTGAGCGTGCTTCCTGTCAAGGATGTTTGGACTCCTCCTTAGATGTCGGGTCAGAAGCTCAGAGTAGAGCTCCTATTCTACTTTAAGGAACCAGCAGAGGTGGTTCAGCATCTGACCTGGACACCTCCCAGGTGAGGTATTTTAGGCATGTTGGGTTGGAATGAGGCCTGGTGGCAGTCACCAGAGAGACTGTATCACTCAGCTGGTCGAGGGACACCTCGGTGAGAAATCGATAACGCATCAGATCTTTGAGCAGAACTTATTAAAAAGTCCTTGGTGATATTAATCCCTAATCCTATGAGAGTACTTCCTCATTTTCCTCCAGTATTTCCTCCCCTGAACGGCAGGATAGGCGTTTGCTTTTTCTGAACTTAAAAAAAAAGAAAAAAAAGAAAAGAAAAGAGATTACATTCATGGTTTTTATTCATTTAAAATATAGAGCTGAGAAAGTAATTTCCCAGATCTCTAAATTACAAACATCCAACAAAAGTGTAAGTATCGAAGCCACAAAACACAGGCAGTTACTGTACAGTGTGGCTTCTTGTTCCTGTGGTATTTATGTATCACATGCATTTGGAATAATGAAGAGCTGTAAGCATCTGTAAGCTCTTTGCACTGCTCATATTTGGCTCATTTAGCAGCCTCTGCAGTGCAAACCACAGGCCTTTTCTGTCTGCAACACACACACACACACACCCTTTAGCCACTATGGAGAAATATATTATTATATCCATGTCCTTTCCCTTTGCACGATACCAGGGGATTATAATGAGAAAGGCTGTGGAACTCTGGCATTGTCCTCTCCCAAACAAAAACTCCCGCCTTGCATTGTTGCCTTGTTTCTGTAGAAACGCTGCAGGGCTGTATGGTGGGTAGCAGAGGGTTAAAACTGGAGCCAAAGTAAAGATGAGGAAAAAGAAATTTGAACTTGAAAGTGGACACATTATGTGAGTCATGTCACCTGCTGTCCAGTCGTGCCTTCTTCCCCAGAGGGAAAGCCAAACAGTAAAGAAGACTTGAACCTTTCCTCCTCCCCCACTTTGGTGTCCAAACAAGGGCAGGGCCTCTGTGTCCATATATGGATGGGTGGATGACATCACCATCCAGCAGAGCGGTGCCGTTTAGCACGACATCCACCTTTTTCATTGTCCTCCGATGAGCTGTTTGGAATGTGATGCCTAATTCCGAGTGGAGTTGGGGCCCCTCCTTCCTTCCCTTCCCTCTTTGACCCCCCCCCCCTCAGGAGACGCTGAGCAGTAGTCTGGCTGCTGCTCAACTTTTAAAAACACCCTCAGAGATGGATCAGCAAGCACTGCAGCCCAGCCGGTGGGTAAGTTCACTTTGGAGGGGAAGAAGTTTTTGACCCTGGAGGATAAAGTTGTGAAGGTGTATGCATAGAGGTTGGAGGTTTGTCTTTTGATCCAGTGCTCAGCTGATGTATCCCAGTGTCTTATGTAACTGCTGTAAAGTGTCTTTCTCAGACCTGCAGGGACTCCTGCAGAGATCAGTTAAACATCTACAAATAAAAGCTCAGTTCTCAGTTTTGTAGGCCACTGTGCAGTGCTGTGCTGCTGTGCTGATGCCATTTTTTAAATCTGTGAAATTGCTCCATTTACCTTCCCGTCTTTGCAAACTGTGTTCAGAATAAAAATGAAAGGCAACTATTAGTTTGTAATTTTTAGGGGAGATGAGTTGAAAATGTAGCCACACAGAATGGAAAATGTTTATTATCAAAAAGAAAAGTTCTACTCGACTTGATCTACTTTACAAACTCGCAGAGGTAAAACAATCCTGGAATAAAATGACATGAAAAAAGGAATTCATAACTAAAAGTAGACCAAAAAAAAAAATATTATTATTCTCACTTTTGAGAAACGGAAAACGTAACTAAAAACAATATTGTGCACTTACAAAACTAAAGTACAATATACAAATGACAAATTATCTATTTGATCAGAAATACGAGCTTTAGGAGATGCAGATGATGCTTGAGACTTGCATGTCCGTATGACGGGGATGGCTGTGAGTGTGTTTTATAATGCCTCTTAAGAACATCTTATATATTGCCCATAGATGTGTTTACATACGTACACATTTGAGTATATAATAATCATTATTTTTTGTTTGTTTTTAAGGAAACAAATACAAACTACATTAAAAAGTGCAAACCCAATGTAGCAACTTACTGAAAAATTAAATTGGCAAAAATTAAACTGCCATCTCATAGGTGGCATTTATGCACTTGGATGTTTTTGGACTACCATCCCAAGAATATATTAAATTGAATTGGCTTTTTTTACTCTACAAACAATTCATGTTTGGTCAATGAAAGCAAGTGCTCCAACAGTTTTTTTTTTTAGCAGAGATCAAATAAGATCTTTCACTGTCTTTCTTTTTCAGACTCAAAAGGCTTTTGGAGCAGGAGAAGGCTTACCAGGCTCGTAAGGACAAGGAGCACAGCAGAAGGCTAGAGAAGGTCAGAGCAGAGCTGGTGAAGCTCAAGTCCTTTGCCCTGATGTTGGTAGACGAGCGGCAGCTGCACATCGAGCAGATTGACCAGCAGAGCCAGAAGATCCAGGATCTCACTCAGAAGCTTCAGGAAAAAGAGCAGCGACTGGTGTCTGTTAGCGACACCGCCAAGGAAAGCAGCCAGAACGTCCTAAAGCTGGAGGCCGAACTAGAGCAGAGAGCAGCAAAGTTCACACAGGAGCATGAGGAGATGACCGCCAAGCTGGCGAACCAGGAGTCCCAGAGCCGGCAGCTGAGGCTGAAGCTGGCTGGGCTGACACGCAAGATTGAAGAGCTGGAAGAGAGCAACAAAGTTCTGCAGAAATCAGAGGAGGACCTGCAGGAGCTGAGGGAGAAGATCAGCAAAGGAGAGTGTGGGAATTCTTCTCTCATGGCCGAGCTAGAGAATCTGCGTAAGAAAGTGTTGGAGATGGAGGGCAAAGATGAGGAGATTACCAAAACAGAGACTCAGTGCAGGGAGCTGAGGAAGAAGCTGCAGGAAGAGGAGAACCACAGCAAGGAGCTGAAGTTGGAAGTAGAGAAACTCCAGAAGAGAATGGCTGAATTGGAGAAACTGGAGGCTGTCTTTAACAGGAGCAAAACGGAGTGCTCACAGCTTCACGCAAACCTGGAAAAAGAGAGACGCGTCGTGAAGGATTTGGCCGGTGAGCTGGACATGATGAAAACCCGGATGAAGGAACTCGAGTCCTCAGAGTCCAAGTTTGAAAAAGCAGAAATGACCCTTAAAGACGAGCTCATGAAGCTGAAGTCCTTCACAGTTATTCTGGTAGATGAACGCAAAAACATGGCAGAAAGACTCAAACAGGAGGAGCTAAAAAGTGATGATTTAAGTAAGATGTTCAAAGCAGAGCAGGGGAAGGTGACAGAGGTCACAGAGAAGCTGATAGAGGAGAGCAAAAAAGTTCTGAAATTCAAATCGGAGATGGAGATCCAGGTGACGACGCTTACCAAAGAGAGAGATGAGTTAAAGAATAAACTGGCAGGTGAAGAGGAAAAGTGTAGGGAGCTAAATGGCAAGCTGAGTGGGATGAAGATGACGATAGACAGACACGAGGAGACTGAGAGGGAAATGCAGAGAAAGTGGGCCAGCAAGGAAAATAACCAAAATCCAGAAGAAGACAACAAAGTAAGAGAGCTCACGCTAGAAATCGAAAGACTGAAGAGCCGGCTCAAACATCTTGAGGTTGTTGAGGGAGATTTGATGAAAACCGAAGATGAGTATGATCTGCTTGAAAAGAAATTCCGGACAGAGCAGGATAAAGCAAACGCTCTCTCAAAGCTTCTGGAAGAGATGAAAAGTCAGATTGCCCGAAACAAAGCCATAGAGAAAGGAGAAGTCATGAGTCCTGAGGCTGAGCTGAGAATTCGCTGCAAGATGGAGGAGGCCAAAACCAAAGATCTGCAGGCAGATGTTCTGGCTTTAAAGGAGAAAATCCACGAGCTGATGAACAAAGAGGACCAGCTCTCCCAGCTGCAGGTTGACTTCTCTGTCCTCCAGCAGAGGTTTATGGAGGCAGAAGAGAAGAATAAGAGCATGAGCCAAGAAATGCAGAACCTCAACAAGGAGCTTGAAGCCGCCAAGCGGTACAGTCGTGCCTTGAGGCCCAGCATGAACGGCAGGAGGATGGTGGATGTCCCAGTTACCTCCACAGCCGTTCAGACAGATGTGATGGCCAGCGAGCCTGCGGAGGATGAGACGGCAGCGGGCTTTATCCGGAAATCAGTTCTTGAGGAGAACCACTTGATGAGTAACCTCAGGCAACACAGTCTCAAGAAGCCAACAGTTCTCGAACGATACCCTCCAGCTTCAGCAGAACTTGGAGCCAAAAAGTCTTGGATACCCTGGATGAAAAGGAAGGAGGCCATCACACTGACTCAGACCACTCCTGAGAAGACCAATGGGGTCTCTTCGCTTTATCCACCGGAGGCAACCATGTCCCAAAAACCGGGTCAGCCACTTCATATCCGAGTGACGCCGGATCACGGGAATAGCACTGCCACCTTGGAGATCACCAGCCCCCGAGCTGAAGATTTCTTCTCCAGCACCACCATCATCCCGACTCTCGGTCTTCAGAAACCCCGCATCACAATCGTCCCTAAACCCACGACCGTGACCTCAAAGACCAAAACCTGTGACAGAATGGAAGGTCTCAATCGATCCAAATCTCCTGTCACAATCACCACCATCTCCAGAGCAAAGAGTCCAGAGAGGAATGGCGGGAGCAGCCATCAATCACCGGTGTCCATCATCACGGTCAGCACCACCCCTGTGGCTGAAGCGTGCGCTTTATCTGAGCCTCACGAAGTTTCCACAGGCCGCACAGTAATCAAGGTGACCCCAGAGAAGCAGCCTGGAACTACACCTGTCAGGAAATACAACAGCAACATCATCACAACGGAGGACAACAAGATCCACATACACCTGGGTCCACAGTTTAAGAGGCCGTCTGAGGCCTGCAGCAGTCCTGTGCTGACACTCAGGCCAACTGGCCTGAGTTCAGAAAGCAGAGAAACGGGAACAGTTCTCCGCTCTCCACGCCAAGCCTCGATGGGGAAAACCACTCCGAGCAAAATGACAAGCAGCATAACGATCACGCCCATCACCTCGGCCGCCTCCAGGCCGACACAGTCAGTGGTGAGATCATTAGCTCTAATGTCCTCCATCTGTCTCTTTCCCTGAATACAAACCTAGAGGCATGAATATCTTCCTCTTTGTTTCCAGCAATGTCTGAAATGTTTCTAATTTTTTACGTTTCAGTTGCTTCTGAAATGTTTCAAAATGAAAACAGGTGGTCTGTGCTTCCTAGATAGCACTCTGTCCAGGTATTAAACACTGAATTTGTGAATATATAATCTGAACTAACCCCAGAATGATTTACCCAGAACTGCTCAACACTCTAGAGAGACTTTTCCTACACAAGCACAAATTTACAAACTGACAAGTTCACTTTTTTAAACTAAGTTAAAGCAGCTACTGAGCACTGAAGGTGTTTGACTTTTGAGCACTTAAGATTTACATTTACCAAAGTCAACTCAACATAACCCCAACAAACTGGTGTGAAAAGGTCCAATAAGCGTTGATTTGGTCAAATCAATACATTCAGGTGAAAATCTGGTTTTGTGGACATTCAGGTTAAACTGCTAAACAATTTTACCTGAAAAAAGATATCAATAAATGTTTAAATGAGGATTTATACAATAAAGAATTAGTAAGAAAACAGTATACCTGTACAACCGAGACACAAAAAAGACCCCAATGACTGCTGGTCTGATGGACAAAGAAAAAAACTAACATTTAACGATGCTAAAAACTAAACAGCTGATTCCTAAAAGTGTATTTAAGTACAACAAAACCACCCCATTAAATATGCATAATTAAACCTCAAATGGGTGTGTTAGTAGTTGTTATTTTAACCTTTGAGTCTGACTGACTCACCGTTAGAGCCAGCCTCAAGTGGTCACTACAGGAACTGCAGTTTTGTGGTACTTTGGCTTGATTTTTTTTGGGCCCAGAGGTGCAGAATAATGAACGCCAGCTGCAGTGAACTACATAATATCATCATATAACAGAAATGGAAAAGTTATCACAAAGCAATACAACATTCAGTGTACTGTATTTTCCGCACTATAAGGTGTACTTAAAATTCTTTAATTTTCTCAAAAGTCAACAGTGCACTTTATAATCCGGTACGCCTTATGTATAAATTCTGGTTGTGCTTACTGACCTCGAAGCGACTTTATGTGTACACGCCGCTGAAAAATCTGTCAAAAATTTTTTTAATACGACTTTGGTAAGCTACGAAGCCGCACCGCTTGATGGATTGTCGGAGCATTACGGCTATCGTAGTCAGGAGCCTCGCAGAGTAACCTGGGTCCAAAACTCCGTCCGCTTCAGGTGGCAAAGTCAAACGAACACTGCGGCATCACTGAGAGTTAAAAACTGTCTAAATTCTTTCATCTTTAATAAAATGATCAGCGTTGCTGCTTTACCAGGTGTAACAATTAAGTTTAACATCCAGGCATCAATGAAAACAGAATTTATTAAATTTAACAGAGTTAGAAGTTAGCAGGAAGTTAGCTCGCTAGTTTCCACCGAAACGTAATATATCATGTTCTGACTGAGAGATTTCTGAAAAAATTAAAACGTACAGCTCTGCTATCACTTCCAACATAAATGAAGACAGAAAACTAAACAGCAGTGACAGTTGTAGGGTTACTGAAGTTGGGCTAGCTGGTATATAATGATGTGCTACGTGATCACTGGCTGTGTCAACTATGTTAGCATAGCATAAACACAGTGAAGCTGGAGGATGAACGCTAACTTTTTTCCACTCAATAAAAGTTAACGTGAGGGTACCCAATGGTCAGGGACAAATGCAATCGCATGGTAGGATGCTGTAAACACAGTGACCAAACTTCAGTCAGGAGAATACGAGGTTAGTCATTAATATACTGCAACAACATGAGAATAGAGCAGCTGCAAGAGAATTCAACATTAATGAATCAATGGTATGGAAGTGGAGGAAGCAAGAAGAATGAGTTGAGTAATGTTTGACTTATCTGACTGTTTTGTTTCGCTTAATGCGCCTTATGGTCCGAAAAATACCGTGCTTTATGTACCTAATCGTTAGGAGTCCCCCCCCCCTCCCGAAATGACCCACCGTCACTCAGTCCACTGATCGTGTATCGGGGCCACCAAGCATGCTTACTGGGGAGCTCACATTCTCACCATCCCTGCTTTAGTGAAATCAGTGACACGGTTAATAAAACGATTAAAAGATCCTTGTCTCTGCCTCATGCTGGTTTTGTCTGTTTTTTTTCCCCCCTTCTTCCTTTTCTAGCCCGGTGCAGATGTGCAGTGCAGTCGGAGCACCGCCACACGGATCCCTGTGTCAAAAGGTATGAAACCAAGCAGCAAGGTGGTCCTGGGCGTGTCCACGGTGACAAGGTTAGAGTCACGGGCTGAGAGCCACGCGATGAAAATCGAGCTGAGGAAGCCGACCGTGTGTGGCTTGGCCTCTGCGGCAGCAGGAAAGAGCTGAGGGCCGGTTCACCACCAAATCCCCAAATCTGCTGCCAGAATAGAGACGCAGAACACATCTGTGTGCATTCACTATGGGACTGTGTGTGATGTTGCCTTTTACCACAGCTTAGCTTTACAAACGTCATTTAATGTGCTACCACTCATGTTTTCAGATAATATTCATGTAATTTAATTGCATGAGAAAGCTTTGCTGATTTGATTAACTCCATCTCGACGCTCCTTCATAGATGGTTCAGATTTTTAATGCCATCATCATATTTTTATAGCATGTTTATTTCACCGCAGCTCATGGAGGTTTCCGGTAACCGAGGCGCTGACTGTGAATTGTTTGTGACACGCACCAAAATAAAAACTATTTATCTCTGAACCAAGTACGGCTTTGCTTCGTAACTTCCATCTTTGTGACTGCGTGGTGCCTGTGCAGCTTCCCGAGCAACCACGAAAACTAATTCTCTGAACTTGATTCCACATCCTGGGTAGAAGTAAAAATGCATTTCATGTAAGATGTTTGTACTCCTCACCTTTAAGTAGCCTGGATTTGGCCTTCATCACAGGTGTGCAGAGTAATGGTTTCTTCCGGTTTTAAGTGCATTTGGGAATGTGAGCAGTTGGAAAGATGCATGTGGACCTCAGCCTGGGAAGTAAAGGAAAACATGAATAAAGTTTTGACACTAAAGATAATTAAAGTTATCTGGTAAAGGGATTTATTGTCAGTGTTCACTGCATCGAGTTGCCTGCTGTAAATACTGGTACCATGGAAACAGAGGGACAAGGTACATCATGAGTTGGTGACCTGTGAGTCTCTTTGGCTCTAATAGGATCATTTACTAAATGAGCATCATATATAAATAGCAGCTGAGATCATAAATTCATCAGGAAAGTGTTCACCTGGGTGAAGTCGGCCCATTTCTCACGGACTTCTTTTTGTAATCACAGGAGTCGCCCCCTGCTGGCCATTATTCAGAATGGTTTCCACACCGGCCTCCTGTGAGTGTTAGTCCACATTGTGAGCGTTCACCTCCCTCTTGTGGACAAGTGCACATAAACAGACTGAGTTGAGATTCACTTCAGCAAGAAACTAATCACATTTAGAAATCTGACATCTCTAAACTGCCTCAGTGAGGCAGCAGCAGACTCACGCTTCCTCTAATGATTGTCTCACCGCAGGCTGAACAAAGCAACAAACACAATTACCTGCTGACTGTGTAATCTGCCAGGAGACGTGGAGAGATGCTGTGATCTGTGATCTGAACAAGCAACTGTGCTGCCACTTAATTAGAGTGAATCAGGAAGGTGGAGAGTGTGAGATATGCTGATGTAAGGAGGAAAGAGGATGATGCCAGGATATTAAAGACTGCAGCTGGAAAACAGGAGGGTAAACATGATCAATGTTTACCCTCCTGATCAGAGCCTGCTGCTTAGAGATTTGGGGGGGGATCAAGTCCTTTGGGGGGGGATCAAGTCCTTTCTGGGAACAACATCAGAGGCTGAACAGGATTATGAAAATCATAGCTGGGCTGAGCCGGGCACACTCCTCAGAGAAAACTACTCAGAACCAACATGCAGGACTTTTCTGCTGCAGTCCAGCTGCAGAGCTGAAAAACTGCTGGGAGTGGGCCGGCCATTACAGTGTCTAACAACTAACAATCATTTACAGGTCTGACTCATCTGATTGTGTCTTCTTTTACTCATTTATAACTAGATTTATATAATATATCCAACTATATCTAGGCTACACTCAAATAAAACAGATGAAAAGTCGACAGATTCATCAGTATATATATTGTCACTTTATTTAATGGACTGGTTTTTATAAAGTGCTTTATTTACTCTATTTGAGCACTTTGAGCCCTTTATACATCTTTCACACCCTTTCACACACATTCACACTCTGATGAGCACATCAGGAGGAACTGAGAGTTCAGTATCATGGCCAAGGATACCAGGGATTGAACAACAGTAGATCACCCGCTGAGCCACAGCCATTCCTGATTAACAGACTTATTATCATACTAGGATGATACAAATAAAATTGTCAAGAATTGAAAAAGAGTGAGAGCTAGTCTGAGGCAGTACAGCGGCTTTTAAAACCAATCCAGAATCTAACAGGTAGCCCCTTTAAAGGCCCAGTGTAGGTGCAATTTGTGCACTTCTATTTATGCAAGTCAGCACCCATGCAGCTGATTTATTGCACTCCTCATTAACCCAGAAAGCAGGGCAGGACAGGAGTCTGGCCTCCTGTTATATAGCGTGGTTCAGTTGCTCCGATGTGTGCTATTATAACCTTTAGTGCAGATGAGAAATTTTTACTGTTTTTCCAGACTTTAGATCAAGGTGACAATATTTTCATGCCAAAGAGAGCAAGACGCATTTTCGATGTTGTTACCTGAGACGGAGATAGAGATGCTCTGACGGATATTATGTTGTGCTCATTTTTCAGATATTTCTCCTCCTGCATTTGCTTCTACTGATTGATCTCCTCACACCCTATGCACACGTGAATCATTCAGTAACTCAACACAACTTTATTTATGAAGCACAGTTAAAAGCAACCGATGCTGACAAAAGTTTTGTAGAAAAGACAAAATTTATGTAAGCTGTAAGTTTAAAACAAGTTAGAGGTAGAGTTTGGACAAAACCAATAACAAAGCTATGTTTCATTTCTAAAATCTTTTATACATATGAAACTGCCTCCTGCTCTAAAGCTGATGAGCTGTCTAAGGGGAACGTGATGACTAAAAGGAAGGTTTTCGTGTCTGTGTGTTTTTCACCACAGGTTCACTGATGGACGCTGGCACAGTAAACTGGCGTCGCTGAGCCATGAAGAATGGTGAAGATGATGGGAGACTTTTAACAACAAAAACAAGAAGAAGAAAAAAATCAGAAGCTTCAGTACATGATGCAAACAGTCACACCTCCCACTTCTGATGATTCCCATCCCCCCCTTTGTGTTCACAAACAAACACCTTCCATTAGTGGAATAAATTAACACCATAAAATGGAATTATTATTATTTGGGGGCTTTTTATCCTTTATTATAACAGGGAAGCCAGGAGAGAGAGGAGTGGGAAAACACTCAGTTAATTCAGATGTGGGGCAATCGCCTTGTGGCTTCTTTGTATCTGCTCAACCCAGTGAGGTGTACTGGCACGCTGTTTTACCTGCTTTAATACATTTTAAATGACAAATATTTAAAAACACATTTGAGGCTTTTGAAGTTACATTTATGATTATTTGGCATCAAATCGTTAACAATTTTAGTCCGTATTGCCAGGCAGGAGCAGAGGTTCATGGACAGAGGATTGGTGTGAAAGAGAATGATAGGATGAGATAGGATGATGTAGAGGCACTGTGGTAATCCACTGTGGCGACCCTTAAAGGGAGCAGTGGAAAGAAGAAGAAGTGTTCTTTCTTTTCTTTCTTTTTTGCTAAATCAGTTTTAAAACATACATGAAATGAAATAAAAACAAAACAAAACAAACAAACCTGTTTTGAAAGCTGCTGAATATCCTGCAGAAGACATGAAGATAATGAATGACACACAGTGTCTCTGATGGTTTATTTGCCATATTATTTATGTGGATATAAACATATGCATACAGTGCTTGGAAATTTCAATTCGAATCCTTGAATATCTTGCTTTTTGCTATTCTTTTTCAATATACATGTATGCTGTTTGAAGCCTATGTGATGGCTTTCTGAGACTTTATTCACACACACGGATATTCTCAGTGAAGAACTTCTTCATGCTGATAGAATTAAATCTGTCAATAAAATTCTACCAACAGTGAAATTAAAGACTTATTTCTGATTTTCGACGTTGTATGACTAATAACGATGCCTTTAAGTGATTCACGTAAATCTTAATTTCATGTTTGGAAATTGAATTCAATTCTTCGCCATTCCAGCAAGAAATAATAATAAAACCATCGCTGTATCACTCGTAGCATAAAATAATTGTAATTAGATACTCAACAGATTTCCATCTTCTTATGTTACACCAGTTCACGTGTCCTTTCAATACAGCACTGACTGAATCTTTTATTTCAGCAGCGGGCGCTGAATGCAGCAGTAGCCACCACAAGAGTTACGTCACTGGGTGTTGTTGACAAACCTGTTTGTACACTTCCGGGAAAGGAAGTGCTAGCCGTTTTTAGCTATCCTCTCCGTGGTTTAGAGATGAACTAACAAAACTTTGATGAGCATAATTAACACTCAAATTAGCAACAAGCTAATGACGACGCCGTTTAAGACCAGCGCCTTTTAAAAACAACTGTCGTCGAGAAGCTAGCCGGTTAGCCTGCTAACGTCAGCTGGATAAATCACAGATCCGAAGTCATGATGGCGTCTAGTTACAGCGCCAAAGACGAGGACGGTCACATCACCGTGTCTGGACCCGGTGGTGGGACTCTGCGGAACAAGAAGCCCGAAAACACCGCCTTTAAGCAGCAGAGGCTCCCCGCGTGGCAGCCCATCCTCACCGCGGGCACCGTCCTCCCGGCCTTCTTCATCATCGGGCTCATCTTCATCCCCATCGGCATCGGCCTGTACGTGACGTCCAACAACATCAAGGAGTTTGAGGTAAGCTGAGTTGTTTTTTCTTAGTCACGAGTATTGTATTAATATTGTATTTGTCCACATAGTGTAACTCCCATCAAATGGCATAAACACAATTTGATCATCATCCAGTAAAGCTCTTCCAAAACAGGGTTTAACATTTTATTGAGCTAAATGATTCTGTTATTACTGACATTTTCTCCAAAACGCTCATGTTCCTGATATAATTGTATCTTGAATATCTCTTCATTCACAGATCTTAAATAAATAAAGCTGTCAGTATCATGAAATATATTGAGGTAACTGAGTTTATTTATTATATTGATTTTCTTCGTGCTTACAGATCGATTACACCGGAGATGACACGTCCAGTCCCTGCTACAACTGTGCACAGAACTTCAGCTGGAACAACACGAAGTCTTGCACCTGCATAATCCCCTTCCAACTGGATCAGCCTTATGAGGTAAGATGCATCCGTTCCCCTTTGCAGACGTTCAGGACTACAGCCTAGCAGCAGCCAGTTTGATTAAGCTAACCTTTACACATGTTTCTCTCGATCAAACAGAGCAACGTCTTCATGTATTACGGCCTCTCCAACTTTTACCAAAATCACAGACGTTATGTGAAGTCAAGAGATGACAGCCAGCTGAACGGAAACATTGATTCCCTCAAGGTAGGAGCTTCCTGTCCGATGGCGAGCAGTAAAAAAGAGAAGGTGAACTCATATCAAGGCCAAAATGTTTTAGGTCACAGACCAAGAAAAGAACAAGGGAAAATGGGTTTAAATGCAGTTAAAACTTAGATTTCAAAACCATATTTAGTTTTGATATATACGCTAATTTTCAGGCATGAGCCAAAGAAACGAAGAGCAACAGGTGAATAAATAAATAAACAAACCAAAACCAAAACATGGTTGTGATCTCAACATTTGAAGACAAGTATGGAGAACCAAACCTGGAGCCCAGACTTGGGCCTAAGTGGTCCATTAGCACATTTAACGGGAGAGGATGACAAAACGTTTGTCAGATGATAATATTAAACACGCTTCAGACAGTAGCACAAACACATTGTTCCAGCTGCCTGTGTGAGCACATCTATCAGTCAAAGCAGCTACGCCCCCAATTTTACAGGGGTGTCATCCTGTAAAATTTTTATGAAGTGTCCAGAAAGACAAAAATGCATTATTTTATTTTTTTAAAATCTTGACTGTAAACATTCTCATTTCTGCTTTAAAACTGAACATTTTAACATAGGAGTCTGTGGGGACTGTGTCACCTTAGGAGCCAGCCTCAGTGGACATTAGAGGAAGTTCTAATTGGTTATTGCTGGGTTATATCCTTGCTTACGGCTCTAAATGCTGCCGCTACGTGCTGCCACTTCTCTCTCGTCACCTTTTCCGTCTCCGTCTTTCACAGAAGCCCAGCAAGGAGTGTGAACCATATGCTTCCGTTGATAATAAGCCAATTGCTCCGTGCGGGGCCATCGCCAACAGCATGTTTAACGGTGAGACCATTTTTTTTTTCTTGCAGATTAACAACAAAGAGAGAATGAAGAAAACATAAAAAAATGGCTATTAGTAAATGATTATGGTGGCCTTGTAGAGCAGCCATCACAGGATCAGTTTCTGTGAAGGCGTCTTTAAAGGACTCACTTTTCTCTTATCAGCCACCTTTGCTCTCTTTGCAGACACTCTGAAGCTGTTTTACAATGACCCCAACGGCACAAGTGTCCCGATCCTGCTGACGTCCACAGGAATTGCCTGGTGGACGGACAAACATGTGAAGTTCAGGAACCCTGGAGGCAACAACGCAAACCTCACGGCTGTTTTTCAAGGTATCGCCAGTCAGTGAGGTCTGCTGCACTCTCTCTCTGAGGGAGAGGCTGTCTGTTTTTCTTATTACAGACAAGTGTTATAAACGGATTTGTTCTCCTGTGCACAGAGCTGCACTGTGTTATAAACACAGGAAATAAAGCAGCTGAAATAAAGCATAAACCTAAAAGTGGCCCAATAAATAGATGAATATGCAGTAACATGCACCATAATAAGATTAGAAGTAAATATAGATGACTGACAGAAATAAATTCTGCATTTATTTACCGTTTATTTTTTACATTTTTGTTTTTTTTATTAAGTAACATTTTTTTTAATTGTATTAATTAGTTTTTAATATTTGAATTTTTATAATTTAACAACACACTTTCTATATTTTATTGTGTGGTTAGATTAGATAGATTTTTATTATTTAATATATTTGATTGATTGTTTAATAGTAATCTATTACTAATATTACTAGTAAATACTAGTAATATTACAATATCAGAAACTCTGACCACTTTTAACATAATCATCCAACGTCTATTTTTTTTTTTTTTAAACTTCCACCTCAGGAACAGTGAAGCCGGTGAACTGGCACCGGCCCGTTTACGAGCTGGACACTGATCCGGAGAACAACGGCTTCATCAATGAGGACTTCATCGTGTGGATGAGAACTGCCGCCCTGCCCACCTTCCGCAAACTCTACCGCATCATCCAAAAGAACAACAATATGGCCCCCACGCTGCCCCGAGGAAACTACACCTTAGTGGTGGACTACAGTATCCTTAACGTGAAAGTCGTGACATCAAAACTGCATGGAAAAAAAAAAACAGAAACAGATTGTTATAAAATTTAAATGAAGGTTTAAAAGAAAAATAAGTGGTTGTCGTACCTTTAACCAGATGTAACCAGACTACCCTGTTCGCAGCTTTGAGGGCAGGAAGCGGATGATCCTGAGCACCATCTCCTGGATGGGAGGCAAGAACCCATTCCTGGGCATCGCCTACATCACCGTGGGCTCCGTCTGCTTCTTCCTGGGCGTCGTGCTGCTGGTCATCCACCACAAATACGGCAACCGCAACAACAGCGCTAACATCTCAAACTGAGGTGCCAGCTGCGCTCCGGCTCGCCTCCACCGCCATAAATGTGATGCGATGGTTAATCCGAGGAAACGGGTGACGATGGTAGATTGATCTTCAGCTGTAGTGCAGAGTTCATGTTTTAAAGTCACTAAAATGCTAATCTTAAAGAAATCAGCTGGAAATTTGCTCATTCCTCTTCTAACTATACAAGTCTAACAAAAACGATTGATTCAGAGATTCAAGTCAGCACGCAGAACGACCTGAAGCCCAGCCAGGCTCTTCAGATATTAAAAAAAAAATAAAATCTGCACAGGGATGAGTCTGGATAGTTCTTTACGTCACTTTAGGATCTCTGATGGTGAAGTGGAAGTGAGCAGGAGTATAAGTGTGTGAGCTGCATGCTGCTGAGATGTTGTTATCACCAAGCTGTTCGGGTGTATGATGGTGTGTTAGGCCCACTGAAGGCAGAAAATGTGGCTAAAGTTGTAAATTTACCAGAAAAAGTGGCAAAATTAATAGTAAAAACGTATGAGAAAACTGTCAAAATGTGAAAATGTAAAAAAGAAATTTGGCAAGTTCAAGCAAAATGTGCAAATATGACAAAAATAATTAAAGGAAAAAACTAAAAAACTTAATGGGCAAATTTGAAAAAGAATATCAAATTAACATGAAAAAAACTTGTGTTTACAAGAAAAAATGTAAGAATTGGATAGTTTGAGAAAATAACATCAGATTTATGAGGGAAAAAAAGTTCAAATGTGAGAAAAGTAAATGGCCAAATTTATGAGAGAAAACATGGTAAATGAACATAGACATTTACAGGGAGAAAAAAACAGCAAATGTGAGGGGAAAAAATTATGATTTTACGTGACAAACTCGTAAATTAATGTGGACAAAAGCCCTCGTATTAAACCGTATTAAAGTTATTACTGAATCTTTATTAAAGTTATTACTGAATCTGTATTCTGGTTTAGTGATTATTATTTTTTCTGCTAATTTTTAAACTTTAGTGTAACTTGACTCCCTCTCGCGGTCTCTTTCTGCCCCTCATTGGTTCTGGTACGGCGTTGAATGGGTGGCTTGTCTTTGTGCCTCCTTTTTGTCGTTGTCCTAAATCTTTAACTGCGCTTTAACTGTGTTGTAGCAATTTCAAGGGAACACACAGAGTACTGCAGCTAAAAAAAAAAAAGAGTGTTTATTTTTTGTATTTACATGAACAGTTTTATGAGATGTTTGCTTGCTACAGTAAAGCCAGTATTTGCACGTGAGACCTCAGGGCTGCAGAGTCTGAAACAGGTTTAAATTTGAGTGAGTATCCAGAGAAATGTGCACTGATGCGTAGTTTCATCCACTGTCGTTTACATGCAGTAACAACAGCACAGCATGACTCAGCACTACGTGATTAAATGTTTTCTGTGCTACGAGTGAATTTATGTCGTTTTACAGCCATTTTTAAGCTACGAGGAGCTGCAGCTGCTTCCACCTGCTTGTTAAATAGATGCTGCATGTTCAAATGTGCCGAGATATATTATACTTTTTATTTTTAACATAGAAATGAATTTATTACCTGCATTTGTGTGTGGTTGGATTTGACTTTTGTGTTTTTGATACTTCACCTTTGTTTTGTTGTTTTTGCTTTAAAAGAATAAATTTGTGATTTAAAAAAAAAAAAAAAAGATGAGTTGTTTTAATTTGTCAGCTGGAAATGATAAGTGTGGAAATATTTTTATTTTTCTCAAGCTGTTTCCAGTTTGGTGAAAATCTGGTTTAGGTCAAACTAAATGTAACTTCAGCTTGTTCAACAGCAGCGGAGTCTTTACACATTGGAAGACAGAAATTCCAACCTATTACCCCAGTACTGTATCACTTTGCTGGCTCCTAGTTCAACACAGAATTAGATCTAAGTGAGAGGAGGGTGCTTTCAGTTACTGTGGTCCTGTTCTTTGGGACAAGCTACCTGACGTGAGATCAGTTACAACGGTCTCTGCAAAGGTCCAAAAACCTTTTTCAAATTTTTAAAGTCAGGTCAAGTGGCTTTAGTGTCATTTCAACAATGTACAGTACACAGCGAAGCGAGATAACGTTCCTCCAAGATCATGGTGCTTCATATAACATATAACAGACAATCAACACAGGAATACATAAAGTGCAAGTGTGCAAAAATTGCAAAAAAACCCAAAACAAAGACAGTGCAACACCAGACAGAACAGAACGATACAGACACAAGAATATAGAAAATTACAACAATGAAAGTGAGTTGTGCAAAAAAATAGCTTGATGTATGAAGCTGTGCATGTGTGTGTGTGTATGAGATTGTGCAGAGGTAGTGACGTGTATGAAGGTGTGTGTGTCAGTCAGGTCACTGAATGTTCAGGAATCTGAAGGCCTGTGGGAAGAAACTGTTTCACAGTCTGGCAGTGAGGGCCTGAATGCTCTGGTACCTCTTGACAGAAGTCAGCAGTGTGACGTGTGTGTGTGAGGGCTGCGTGGGGTCCTCCACAATGCTGGTGGCTTTGCAGATGCAGTGGGTGCGATAGGTATCTGTGATGGAGGGAAGAGAGGCTCTGATGATCCTCTCAGCTGTTCTCACTATCCTTTATAGGGTATTGCAATCTGGTATGGTGCAGTTACCGTACCAGACACTAATGTAGCTGCTCAGGATGCTCTCTTTAGTCCCTCTGTAGAAGGTGCTGAGAATGGATGGTGGGAGATGGGCTTTTCTCAGCTTCTGCAGGAACTAGAGATGCTGTTGGGCTTTCTTAGTTATGGAGCTGGTGTTGAGGGACCAGAAGAGGTTCTCCATCAAGTGAACAAGACGGAATTTGGTGGTCTTGACGACCTCACGTGGGGACCTTGTACTGTGTGTGTATTTAATTTCTTTTTAAAGTTTTAGTTTTCTTTTATTTCTTATGTTTAACACACTGAGTTTATGTGTAATGAAACAAGTTACATAAAAAAATGCCATTTACACTTTAACAGAAAGCAAATATGATGTTTCATATTTGACATAATTTATTATTAATGGATATATGTATTTATTAATATATGATATATATTATATAATATATATCATATATTTATTAATATATGAACCGATTCATTCTAAATTCTACAATTTCGTTTGATTAAACTGCTCTCATGCTTGACTGTGGGTACCTGACGCTCATGTAGGGGGCAGCAGCGCGCGGCATGAGCACAGTTAATGATAGCGAAGAAGAATTCAGTGGAAACGGAAGTAAAGGTTTCCTGTGCCCTTGTGACAGACAGCGGAGTGTAGACGGACGATGAGCATGTACAGACAATTTTATGTAAGTTTATTTTCTATTTAGAAGTTTCTCTTGGGTGTTGTTTTTTTTAACTAGTGAGCTGGATAAATGCGATGGATGAGGCACCGGGATAAAAACAATCGGCTATATTTAGCTTAGAATGGTTAGCAGGGGTCAACACCGGGAAGAGTTAGCATTAGCTTTGCAGAGGAGTTGTATTTAGCGGTGTTGTCTGGCCTCTCGGTGTTTGTTTTCGGTGTATTCAAGACTGGGTGGTTATCTTTTCATTAAATGAGTGTTTCTCCGTGTCCTTCGTGCGTGGGATGACTTTGCTGGTGTGCTGCTATTTTCCAGGCGCTTCAGCAGGTGGCGCGGCGGAGCATCTCCAGCTCCGTCCGGCGGCAGGTTGAGAACAAAGTGCCCCAGAAACAGAAGGTGTTCCAGGTAAAGGTCACACAGACAGAGCGCTGCATTTCCAACTGCTTCATAAAACCCTGTGTCATCATCGAAGGCCTCCTTTGTTTCTCTGTTGTCGGCCTCTAATTAAGAATCCGACCGTTTCCTACTTCCTGTATACCTATAATATTAATTATTATTTGAATTAAGACTCTGTCCTGTGATCCAAACCTCATGTCTTGGTATTGGGAGTCCGCTGGGAAATTTTAGAGGATACAGGAACATTGAAAACTTCCTAATATGTCAAAAAATTAATTCCTGTGTGTGTGTGTGTGTGTGTCTATGTAATAAGCTGATATATGGATGAATGATGATGGAAGTGTTAATGTGTTCAATCTGGTTGATTAGTTCAAGGGATCCACATTGAATAATATAAGTTGGAGGTCCTTTAAGTTTTTAATGTAGTTTTTTTTTGGGGGGGGGGTATCCAAGGGCACTCCGGTGTGACATCTGTTCATATATGTAGATATTTATCACAGTTATCACAGTTAAGCATATTTTCTGTAAAATGAATCAATTATATGTAATTAATCAAAAGTACCGTATGATTCCTAATGAACATTTTAAGAAATGAATGTGTTAAGGAGCATTTTCTCGATCCACCTTCAGTGTGAGGTGGCCTTGGAGCTGAAATCAAAATGCACGTATCTTTATGTTGTGTTTATGGCCTTCAGACAGTGATTGCTGACCTTCATGGAGTCACCTTGGTGACAACAGATCTGCTCTATGTTCATTTTAAATTTAGCAACTAAAGGAAAGAGTCAGAGGACACCAAAGCCCCTCAACATTCACCCACCTAACTTGTGTCATTGACTTAAAACAACAAAAACCCAAAGCTCTGTTAACTCCCTTCAGTAGGTGTTTATTTTAAAGGAAATATATTCTCATGGACTCATGTTTTGGTGTGTACTCTGTTATCTGAACGTCAACCTTCAGGCGCTCCTAACGTGATCTGGGATCAATCATTTTTAAAGCTTGGGGAAGCTAAAGTCCCCTTAGAGCTGCAGTCAATAATCTGGATCTTTTATTTTTTTTTTAACTTTGGATTCAGACCATGAAATCATGATTTGGACAGTGTAACGGTTTCTTTTTAACCAATGTTGTATATTCTGTATATCAGATTTGCTTTAGGGCCAGAAGCACAGAGAAGAATAAATAAAACAAAAACCTTTAATATCCAAGCTTTCAGTCATGGTCTGAATTTAAGTTTTAAATTGGCTCTTAAAAAATAGCAATGTCTTGATCCAGTGTTAAATGCAAGCTTGAATGGTGACCTCTGCTGGCCAAAATCTGGTGCTGCAAGTGAATCAAGTTGAGACCTATTAAGATGAGATTCTATAGACTTTTTCTTAAAAAAATTAACTAAACATACCACTTTAAAAACCTGTGACACCTCTCAGTGTTTACAAATCTTTAAGATGTTCTTAAAAGCTCTTAATCTGGCCTAAATGATAAAGTATTTAATATGAAGGCAATACCTTTAATTACTTCTGGTTTCATAAAAATAAATGGCATGAATAAGGAGTAAGTTTAACTTTAAAAATTCTCGTAGAGTAAATTCTGCATGCCCAGTCAGCCTGCAGCAATGTTTTAAAGAAATGACAGAATGAAACTAAACAAGCAGTTTTACTATAAGCTAAAAGTTTTCCTTTCAGCTTATTTATTCTGTAGCTATAAAATGGGACAGTGGAGGAAACCCTGAAGAAGTAGATGAGGAGAACGGGGAAAAATGCAGTTACTGGAAATGTTTAGTCAGAGCTGTTTTTAGTTGGTTTTGCTTTCACTTTTGGATGGTGTTCTTAAACTCAGTAAATACTTCAGTTTGAGCTTCAGAAATCCTCAGTGAATAAAATGTTCATTTAAGATTTGTGGAATTGCAAAAACGTACACGATTCTTGAAATTTTCTTAAATCTTTATTTTTTTTATTTTTTTAAATTGTGGAGATCTGACATTAAAACAGTTTTTGTAGTCTCTGAGCAGTGTGGAGACGAGCATCCATCTGAGTGTCTTGGTTTTCTTTGTGTTAAATTTTGAATGAGTCGGATTTTGGTGTCCAGTCTGTCTACATAAAGATGGATTATTATTTATGTGTTCTTGTTGCAGTTTTGTGGTGAAGGGTGCATTTTTTTTTTTTCTTTAGCAGCGGTTCTTCTAATGAGGACACCTCAGTCAGTTTAGCTCCACAGATAAGTCTCCGAACTGAGTGGAGTACTAATTCTGCATGTTTAACCTGCAGTAAATCAGCCGCTAACAGCAGCACTAGCTGGGCTTCAGTAGTTTTTTAGTTTTCAGGAAAAGGACGAGCTGATGCCGAAGCAGGTCATTGGTGTGAAAATGAAGAACATGTAGATGATTTGAACAGCTTCCACTGTGTGCTGCAGACTAAACAAACTAGTTTTCTGGCTGGTTTGTTCTCCTGCACTGCTGCTGGCTGCTCCAGTCTGCTACTTCTGATGTGGTGTATGATTAAAGAGCTGCAAACATAATTGCATACTTTAATACAAGAGGACAAAATTAGACCTGAACTTTCAAAAGGTCCATTTTCAATCTGTAAATCAGACCAGTGATAAAAATGAATATCCTAAAACACCCCCCTGTGTAGATATATTTAATATTTTTTAACATATCTTAAAGATTTACTGTAAAGAAAGTGGATCTATTTTTAAATGTTAACTTTGATCTGAGTACCAGATTCCTTTTTTTTTTTTTTTTTTTTTTTTTTTTTTAAAGCATCAGAGGTGATTTTGGTAAATGTTGGCTTCAAAACTTTTTTAAAAGATTATTTTTGCTTTGTGGATTTATTTATTGACACAAAGTTAAAAAAGCGAGGGCTTTATTCCACCTTTTTTCTTGATAAATTCCTATTTTCTGGGGAAAAAGTATTCTTCTGTTGTTTTAGGTTATTTTATAACAAAAATTGTTTGTTTTTTCTAAAACATTTTTATATGAAATGCAGATTTCTAACTTACCCAGTTTCCTGATGGACATGAACATTATGGTTATGTTACGTCACTTTGGTATGGTGATTTAGAAGTGGGGGAAAAGATCAGTGAAATCCCCAAAATGTGTAAAACAAAAGTCTTTGTGCCATGTCAGAATAGAAGTGTATATATATCACTTTTATATAATAAAACACCCTTATTGTGACAAATTTTATGTATATATATATATATATATATATGTATATGTGTGTGTGTGTGAGAGAGAGAGAGGTTGAAAAGTTGTTCTTTTGTTTTTGATGCTCACTTTGTAACAATCACAGTGAATCACCATTTTAGTAGGAACCTCATCAGCAGGCTTTCATGCAAACTGCTGCTGCTCTTCACTGTGTTTAATCTTTGTCAATGTCTGGAGGAGTTCTGGTTAAAGCAGGGCTTACAAACCTGATTGTTCCCCTCCACCTTTTGTTGCAGGAGGATAACGGTATGCCCGTTCATTTAAAGGGAGGCAGTGGCGACGCCCTGCTCTACAGGACAACGATGGCACTCACCGTCCTGGGTAAGGACACCTGTCTTTGTAACTGCTTTAAATTCTGAGCTACTTTATGAACCTCATGAGCTGCTCTAGTTTTTATTTAAATTGAAAAATCCAGCCTGATAATTTAAACTCAGGTGGTACACAAGTTTTGTACCATGGTAGTTGATATTTGATACCTTTCAGATAAACAAATAAAATAATCTTGCTGGGATTAAGTAATGCTAACTCCTACTGCTATTAACAAATGGTGTTCTTTCCACAGAACATGAAGTAGTACATATGAGGATACAGATCCACTGGAAAATAATGGGACACTGTATCCTTAGTGAAGCACTTTGAAATCCATTTTAAACCTCGTCTTTTTGCTCTTCCTTCCAGGTGTTGGATATGTGCTGTTTGAGCTGGTGAAGGCATCCTTCCCTCAGAAGAAATAACTTCTCTGCTTCAGCTGTTTACTTCCACTTTCCAAAAACCGGCCAGCTGTTCTATATTGTGTAAGAAGATGAAAATACTCCGTCTGTGCCGGACCGCGTTTCATGTCGTGGTGCGATTCTATTTTGGTGTTCATTGGATCACTATTTATTTCTCGTAGTCTCTGGTGACCTGAGGATCAATAAAGAAATGCCTCTCATGACCAAGAACCTGCTCGTGCCTCTTCCTTTCAGTTTTCTGATGGTGGTGAACTATGAAAAGCTGCTGAAGTAATGGAATTAAACTTTAAACTATTAGTAAAGCAATGTGAGGCTCTGCAAACGTAAACCTTTTTCCTCTAGTGTGAGGATTTCCCATCGTTAGTCTCAGTTTTATAGAGTTTTAAACTTAATACCTGCACAAGTAATTAAATCTCACACTCTGTCACAATTTTGGCTTCTCACAGTTAATAAACGTTATATAAAGCCTTCAGCCTCTAGCCTTTGTTTGCTATTTTGTAAAGCGTGCACTAGAGAGTACATCGGACAGTAAATTTATAATGTGTACGACAAGTAATCCACACTTGGCACATTGTCTTACCATGTCTCACTTTTATTAAACAGAATTTTGTGTTTTTCATATGTAGAAAAAAAATCCTAAATATTCTAAAACCAGTCTTGGTCACTGCTAACACTTCTCCATAAATCCTGCCAATCAACAAGCAATGATTGTTGGTAGAGGTAGTGAATGTGTGCTCCTGTACTCCTATCTTTATGAGGGCCACATTTTAGTGTTAAGTTTTTCCGGCTCTGTTAAAGAGCAACATTTAAAAAGATTGAAATTTCACAGAGAGTGAAAATAACGTTTCTCTAGCGTGTTAAAGATGCCTTAAAGTAGCGCTGCCTGACCACATGGGCCTGTCAAAAAAACTGAATCAAAACCTGCTGTGTGAGAGCTGCAGGGTAGTTAGCGAAGAAGTCTGTCCCTGTGTGTGATTTCTGTAAGTACAGGAACTTCTGCCAGGTTCAGCATGTCATCTGAGTCTGATGGGAATCACAACACGAATCTTTTTCATAGGAAAAAAGTCTAAGTGTAAACAGCTCTTTGACACACCATAAAAATGGGAAATGGGTACTTTTTCATGACTAAATACACATTTGGTCAGCATACAAATGACTCACATGCAGCCTGTTCTCCAAGAGCCTTTGCAAGACTAACCTCACCTGTTGACTGATTCCCTCCAACTTATGGGAAATATTAAGAATGTCATTGATGAAAAAGATTACATCATTAAGAAAATCATCCACTTGGCTTATGTGGAATGGGTGATAGACCTTATGGAGATCCAGTTTGGAAAAATGTTGTAGTTTCAAAATTTGGAACTGACTAGTTGCGTTAGACATATTTCCACAGTAATCTATAAAGTGCCGTAGTGTATTATTCATTTTTGCCACAAGGAAAAAAGCAGCACCAAGAGGAAAGGAAGATGGATGTATAATACCTGTAACCAGAAAATCCAAGCTAGATTTCTTCATAGCCTCTTGTTCCAGTAAGGATGGTTGCACAAACGGCTGAAGGGAAGGGGTACACCACATAAAAACAATCAGTAGCAGTCATACAGTCAGTGAGGTGAAAGATTTTATTCTTTTCTGAACACCTCTGCCAGATCTTGATGTAAAACTACTCAATGTTATGGCTTTCAGCCATGAATGTCCAAGAGTCAGAGCAGCACAAGGAAATTCAAACCCAAAGAATTCATAATTACCAGACAGGGACAAGTGAATGGGAATAGTTTGGTGGGTAACCAGGGCTGAAGCTTTCCCATAAGCCGCAGTTACTTGTAGGAGTTCAAAGAGTAACATGGTGGAAATGCTAATGTATGTCTTATCTGAAGAGTTTCAGTCAGGTTTCAGAGCCCATCACAGGACAGAAACAGCTTTAGTGAAGGTTACAAATGATCTTATGGCCTCTAACAGTGCACTCATCTCTGTTGAGTCTGCTTGTCCTGCTAGACCTCAGTGCAGCGTTCGATACTGTCAACCATAATATCCTGAGCAATTAGAGCATGCTGTAGGTATTACAGGTACAGCGCTGCAGTGGTTTAAATTATATATGTTAATAGACTCCAATTTGTTCATGTAAATGTAGAGTCCTCTTCACACACTGAGGTTAATTAACTGAAGGTTAATAATGGAGTTCCACAGGGTTCAGTGCAAGGACCTCAGTATCATTAGAAAACATGGCATACATTTTCACTGCTATGCAGATGACACCCAACTCTATCTATCCATGAAGCCAGATAACACACACCAATTAGTTAAACTGCAGGAATGTCTTAAAGACATAAAGACCTGGATGACCGCTATTTTTCTGCTTCTAAGTTCAGATAAAACTGAGGTTATTGTACTCGGCCCTGAAAATCTTAGAAATATGGTATCTAAGCAGATTCTTACTCTGGATGGCATTACCTTGGTCTCCAGTAACACTGCGAGGAACCTTGGAGTCATTTTTGATCAGGATATGTCCTCCAATGCAGATATTAAAAAAATATGTAAGACTGCTTTCTTCCATTTGTATAATAGCTCTAAAATTAGAAATATCCTGTCTCAGAGTGATGCTGAAAAACTAGTTCATGCATTTATTACTTATAGGCTGGACTACTGTAATTCATTATTATCAGAATGTCCTAAAAACTCCCTGAAAAGTCTTCAGTTGATCCAAAATGCTGCAGCAAGAGTACTGACAGGGACTAGAAAGAAAGTGCAGATTTCTCCTATATTGGCTTCCCTTCACTGGCTTCCTGTTAAATCCAGAATTGAATTCAAAATCCTGCTCCTCACATACAAGGTTTTAAATAATCAGGCCCCATCTTATCTTAATGACCTTGTAGTACCATATCACCCTATTAGAGCACTTCGCTCCCCCACTGTAGGCTCACTTGTGTTTCCTAAGATATTGAAATGTAGAATGGGAGGCACAGCATTAGTTCATATAGTTAGGGCTTTAAAGTTTTAGTTATTATCAATCTTTGGCTCTCTTCCACAGCATGAGTTTTCCTGTTTTCCTCCCCTGATTGTGACAGAGATTTCTTCCTGTTAAAAAGGAATTTTTCCTTTCCACTGTTGCCAAAGCGCTTTTTAAAAAAAAAAAAAAAGGGTTAATTGATTGTTCGGGTTTTTTCTGTTTCTTTTGTGTTACTGTATTATTGTATTATTGAGTCTGGATCTTACAATATAAAGTGCCTTGAGGCAACTGTTGTGATTTGCCCTATAAGTAAAATCGAATTGAATTAAACTGAAAATTAATTCTTTGATCTTAAATGTGATCAATCTATCTCTGTTAACGAGCCTTGTCCACAGGCTTTTAAGGTGGCAGGAATTAAGCCATTGTTTAAAAAGCAAAAAAGATTTATTGACCCAGCCGTATTGGCTAATAGGGCAGTGTCCAGCCTTCCTTAGATCACTTTTCACTCATTCAGATAGTAAAATGAAAAGTAGCTGCACAACAGTTTAAACCCAACCTTTTTTATAAAGTGGTGAAACTCGTATTTATTCTGCCCTGAAGGGAAACTGACATTAAAAATTATCCTCTGCATTTTTGATTTTTTTAAATAAATTTTTTTCCCCAGTCCTGAACTCCACCATCACTTTGTTCCTGCCCACTTCTCAACCACTCGGCATTGTCCAGTAAGGCGCGGTTAGAACTATGGAGACTGCATAGAAACACGTTAGCGTTGGCTGAAAGCTCATCTCTGTAGACCAGGGGTCGGCAACCTGCGGCTCTTTAGTCCTTAAAGTGCGGCTCCGCGTGGTTTGGGCAAATAAATTAGAAGTATTTAGCTGAAGTGTATTTTATTTATGTTAGTTCTTTTTAACTCGTAGTTCTAAATTGGAAGATTATTGTGATGTTGAAATATAAAAATAAAATTATATTCTATTATTTTTTTCATCGCTCAAAATAAGAGTCACACTCGCGGAAGCCGGTATACCCGCCGAAACGCCCTGCATTTATCGAGACTTTCAACCCCAGGTAGGCCAATTATGGATCTTCGGATCCACATTATGTCAGCAGCTGTTCTCCACCGTGAACTATGTTAAAGACAAACACCGTTCACGCCTGACAGATGACAGCTTACAGTCCTGCGTAAACTGACTTCGTATAGCCCCGATTTGCGGACTCTGTGCGCAGAGGTTCGGAGCAGAAGTCCCATTGTAAACAAATCACGGCAGACCCGACGATGTTTCCATGAGCATGCTTTTGAGCATCTCGTTGTGAGCACTTTTCACACACGGTTGCTGTACGCATACAGCCGGCTGTAGCTTTTCAGCTCACAGCCCGACATACACCACCAACAACACAACAGCACAGATAGACATAAAGGCAGCGAGGCGTGATTGCGGGTGTCGCTCAGGTGCGTCCGCCTCCCCTGCAGCGGCGCTGCAAACCACGCCCCGCCGCACGCATTAACCAGGTAAAATACATATTTAGGCAGAATTTTGCAAATATCTACTTTTCATTTTTCAGCAGCATAGTGCTTTTTTCCAATTATTTTTTAAGAGTCAGGTCAAGGCTCCAACAGCCCAAAGGCGATATAAGGGTGGCGGCTGACAACAGTTTTTGTTTGCTACATGGATCATTTTAGTTCAGGTTGGTGTCTTTCCTTTTGTTATATTTCTTTAAGAGTTCAAAATGTGTTGATTACATAAATATAATTTAATTTTCTCTGTAGCACTTCATGGATTTCATAAGCAGCACACCTTAGTTGTTCACACAAAGCATAAAGATAAAAAACAATATATACAGTGTTATCTTCATTTTAGATGTCAAAAAGTATTTGCGGCTCCCAGTGTTTTCTTTTGCGTGGAAACCGGGTCCAAATGGCTCTTTGGGTGTAAAAGGTTGCTGACCCCTGCTGTAGACAAACATCTACAAAAACGGATAATGTCATAAGAGCTCGCGGTGGGGCAGGCAGAACTGGGAGCACCCCCCACCCCCACCTCCGACCTCCTCGTTAAGTAGCAGATTGTGTGGAGACTCTTCACACTTGGAAGAAGGCTGCAGTCTGGGACCGACCACCTCACTTCCACTATTCTCTGGCCGGAGTCTACAGCGAAGACTTTTTAAATTTTACACTTGTTTAAGAAAACGATTTGTGTCCGTCTCCTCTGAAGGTCAGCGCCGCATTTTTGTTTGGGTGCAGTTTAAGGGGGATTGATTCACACGCCTTAATTTATCACCCGTTTAAAATCTGCGTGCTTTTTAAATTCTGCAATATTACTTTTTGTTGTTGTCGTTGTTGTTGTTTTTTATTCGGATTATATCTCCGCACTGATGTGCGTAATTGCGCACAGTGCCATGGCTTGATCCTCCATTACGCAAGGCAGTGGGAAGACTGTGTCCTCATAGGAGTGAATATTTACAATACACAATACAATACAATTTTATTTATATAGCACGTTTACACTGAACAGTAAGTCGTTAAAACAAGGTAAAATAGAGAAAATAGAGAAAACAAACAAAAAGCATTAGTAAGTAGAGATAGGGAGAAGTCATGATTATCCAGAGAAATGAGTAGCGATACAGCAGTTAATGAGCGTTGAGAATTAGCGCGTCGGAAAAGCCAGGTTGAATAGGTAAGTTTTCAAGCGTGCTTTAAAGGATTGAATGGAGTCAGAGGGACGAATGGTAGCAGGAAGACTATTCCACAGGTTTGGTGCTACAGAGGCAAAAGCAATATCACCCCTAGTCTTCATACGGTGCCTGGGCTGGGCCAGAAGTAACTGACCAGAAGATCGTAAAGAACGGCTGGGAGTATAGAGTATATTTCTCATCATGCAGAAATATTGAATGCATGACTTTACTCTGAGAGGAAATAATCTGAGCCACAAAAAGGAGAGAAAAAGAATATAATGCAGAGACAGAGAAAAGATTCTTTTCTTAAATATTTTGTAGATTTTGGAGAATTTTAGTCTTTTATATACAATAAAGCTTATCCTGTGATCTTATTGCTGCTCATGTGACATATTTCTCTCTTCAAAGTTGCGTTTTCTGGTTGTTTTAAGCATCATGTAGATTTAAATGAAGATAAAGGTGCATTAATGAGCTCTGAGGTTCATGTTCAGGGAGGAATAATAGTCTCATGAAGTCCCGAGGACGCCTAACTGCCTCCTTGGTTTCTCTCGCAGCTTTCTTCATACTACTGAGACCAGCAGAGCTGAAGATGAGGAGCAGGCTCTCTCTGGCAGCGGTTGCTGCCCTCATAGCACTGCTGCTGTCCTCCTCTCAGGCCCAGAAGATAGGTAAGACCGCTCTTCCTCCTCCTCTTCCTCCTCTTTGATCCAACACATCTGACTTCTTCCACCTCCCCTCACCTCTGTCTGTCCTCTGCCTGCTGTGTGTAACTGCACTTTTAGTCTAAATTAAAATAATGACTGAAGCAAACGTGTGCCTGTGAAGTGTTTTGCTTAAACTTCAGGTTTTATCTCACACGTATGATGATCCAATAATTCCATCAAAACTTAAACCTAGTTTAATTTTCCTGATAGGAGCTTTTTATTTTTTATTTTTAAAAGACATTTAAACCATTAAATATAGCCTACTGAGAGCAGTAATGCAGCTTAAACTTGAATGTATAGTTAAATGTGGCTTTGTGTTTGTGATTAAGATTTATAATCAGAATTTTTCCTGTGAAAAATTCTCATGTAATGCTTCCCATCAGAGCCAAAGGATGTGCTAATCCTTGGCAGAAGTTCCTGTTGTAACTGGAAGTAGACAAAAAGTGATTGCCTTCCCAACTGTGGTCAGGGAGAGCTGCTGTAAGGCATCTTTAACATGCTGCAGAAACATAATGCTGAAATGCTGCTCTTTAAAAACAGCGTAGGGGGTTTAGGGCTGATCAACAGTCATTCAGTGTGGATTTGGAATATGTGTGAGGATTTTTGTTTTTACCACTGTGAGACATCAGGTTTGTCATTATGCATCACAACCTACACTGAGACATGTGAAATTTAAATTTTAAACAGGGACATAGGTTACACAGTGTGTTAGGAGTGTGGATTATTTGTGTTACGTAATTTTAATCTGCTTTCTGATAGTGAGTTTTTGTGATGTACTCCTCTCTCCTCCTGATGTATTTCCTCTGACTTGTTCTCACTTTTCCCCTCACACAATAAGACTTTACAGACACTTGTGGTGGGTATCTGTTGTGTACCAGATGTGTGACTACCCCTATAACCACCACTGTTTCTGTGCAGATACTCAGTGTAACACTACAGCGAAGGCCGACATCGTGCTACTGCTTGATGGTTCCTGGAGCATTGGGGTTAACAATTTCCAAACCATCCGCAACTTCATCGCTCGCATGGTCAGCGTGTTTAACATCGGCCCAGACAGTGTCCAGATTGGTAAAGCTTTCACTGCTGCTATCGTATACTGTATCGTATTATCATACACTGGATCTTATTTCTGCCCCTCAGTGCATCGTTTGAAAAAAAAGCTGTTGCAGCTCCTTCTCCCTTTAATTTTTTTCTGATCAGATTATGAAGAATAAGTGATGTCAGTTTATTTATCTGACACGTTTAAAAACAGAAAATCGAGCAAGCAGCTGATATTAGAGATGCCCTGATGGAATGATAATGATACTTTGGCTCAAGGTATCTGCTGATACTAAGTACTGATCAGTACTTAAAAACACTTAAAGTAATAAGCTGGATTCTGTACTGTGAGAACAAAAGTGAGAAATTCATACATTAAACAACAATAACATAATAACTGTTTTGGGTGTGTGACAACATCAGGCTAAATTTAAACACTGGTGTCTGAAATCTACTGAATTGGTGTTCTGATTAGTCTTAGAGTCACAGGGTGCTGCATGCTGCTGTTATTTTTGAGAACAAATCAGTTTAAAGAAGTAAAATTACACACTACCTCTAGATAAAAGAAATTGGATGCATTTTTTGAAGTTGACTTAATTAGTTAAATTGTCATATCTTTGTATATTTTTGGAAAAGTCAGAGTTGCTGTATCTTTGGTGTTTTTCTACATTGTTTCTGCAGGTCTGACTCAGTACAGCAATAAACCAAAGACTGAATGGCACCTTAACGCCCACCCCACCAAAGCATCCCTGCTGCATGCTGTTGCCACCCTGCCATATAGAGGAGGAAACACACTGACAGGTGATTTTTAATTTAAAATTATTATTTTTATTTTTTTTACCAGTACAACAGCCCAGTCCTCACAGGGTTCAGACTGATCTGGTTGCCAGCTTGGGAGCCAACTTTGATTCATTGTTATTTATACTGTTTCAAATCACAATTTATACAAGTATAATTTCAAAGCACTTTATACAGTGAGGTCGAAGTATGTTATAGAGAGTCGGACGCTGTGGGAAAGAAAGATTCCCTTTTAACAAGAAGAACTGGGAGCAGAAACTGAGCTTAAAGTTTGGCAGGAGGGCTGGAGTTGATATATTGAAGATGATGTGCTTCCACAGGAATCGATAGCTTCCATTCAAACACAAATTAATCAAGGAAAAGTTAAAGATACATTCAGCATCACCTGATCTAACAGTAAGGTTTCTGAAAAAGAAATGTTTGAAGTCTAATCCTAAAGTAGACAGTGTCTGTTTCCTAAATCCAAATGAGCAGCTGGTTCCATAGGAGAGGGGTCTGATAGCTGAATGATCTCCTTTTAGAAACTCCAGGAACCACAAGCCTGCAGCCTAAGAGTAAAGTGCTTGGCTAGGCTAACAGGAGGCCTCTAAAAATGATGGATATGATAAATTCCTGAAGGCTGAAGATGTAGTCTCCTTTAAAGCTTTCAGTTTAGGTAAAAATACATTGACAAGGGCCATGTTTATTCCTCTCATTTGTGGAGCAAAGTGTCAGAGAAGCATTCCTTGTTGTTTCCCTCAAATGGGTCAGGCTTGTTTCAGAAGGGCTGCAGAAGCAGCATGCAGTGCTTTGTGATCTGCACACATAACTGAAACTTCTTCCTCACTGTCATACAGGAATGGCTCTAAAATATATCCTCAAGAACAGCTTCAAACCCAAAGTGGGGTTGCGTCCAGACTCCCAAAAAATCGGCGTCCTGATCACTGACGGAAAGTCCCAGGATGAAGTCATCTTAACTTCACAGAACCTGAGAGACAGCGGCATCGAGCTCTATGCTATTGGTGAGTGAGCTTCACTGGTTTGAAAAAAAGGAAGTGAAAACACATTTGAACTTTTGGATGATTGCTACCTGCATGCAGCGATCAGGAAAAGTACCTGACTTTACTAGAATGGGCTGAAAATGATCAACCAGCAGCCACTTTAGTCATCTTCCTCCATCAAACTCATGGTTTATTTTTCTCACAGGTGTAAAAAACGGTGATGAGATTGAGCTGAGGTCCATCGCCTCTGACCCGGATGACATTCACATGTACAACGTCTACGACTTCCAGTTCCTGGTGGACATCATTGATGAACTCTCTGTCAACCTGTGTAACAGTGTTAAGGGCTCAGGTAGGGAAGGAGTCATTTCAGCATTGTCAGAACAATCTTAAAGATGGGCCAGTGTTTCAAAAGGCTGCTCAGAGAATCTAGTCCGCATCTGATCTGAACAAGACTTCTGAGACATTTTTCATTTTCTTAAATCAAATAGTGATTTATTAATATTGTTGTCTCAGAGATGTCAGTCATTGGTTTGTGGACCCTTCAACTTTACCTCCATGCTTGTCATGGGAGTTAGAAGTGACCACATTTGGATGAGAGAGAGAAGTTGTCAGCTAATGCAAATAAGATGCAACTGTAACAGGTATTACAATTAAATAACATGAGATATGCATTAAATTATTGTCTCGACAACTTTGGACCAGTATCAGAAAGTTCTAGGTAAGACTATGGAGCCTTGAAAGGATCAGCCGAGAAGGAACCACACAATGATAGATAAGATGTGATTTGAATAGAAACTGTATTAAAAGCTGTAAAGTTTACAAACCCTGCCTGTCTAAAGCCGGCTTCCTACAGTGCACAAACGCACATTAAAGGGCCCAAAAATAAAATCAAGACCAAATATCCTCTTTAAGGAAATTCTCCAAAGAGTTTCAATTAAAGAGCTTCCGCTCCTGTTGCTCAGTCCACTTCTCTTTGGAAAGAGAAATTAGAGTTCCTTGTGTGTGTGTGTTTCTGTCCACTGGTTATAACACTACCCGGGTAGATTTTAAAGTGTTAGTCTTATCTGTGTCAAGGGATGTAGTGATAGTCCTGAGGTTCGCTGAAGATGGATCCCACGGCTGGCCACACCGTACTCGGGCCCGTCTACAGTCACTCTCTTGGGATTGGCTCGCCACTGAACCTACAGGGTTCAGGTCTCGAATGATCCAGTCCTGGTCAAAAACCAATCGGAGCTCGTGGTGAGATAGCTCGCCCGGCTGACGCAGCTTCCCACGGCCGTATTTCACAGATTTCAGATCCGGGATCTTTCAGCTAATTTGGCGGTTGCTTTGTGAGTAATGGCTTTCACAACAGGAAATGTTGGCTAACAGAAAGTCATTTCAAGGCATACTCGCCTCCTAGTGGTGGGGAGGGAAATTACACCTCCAACCTTATTCAGCAGCACAACCCACAAATCTGATGTGGGTTACACTCTCTCCTCCTGAACTCATGCACGTCCCTGTGCATGACAAGGTTCACACAAATCTTTCTTTGGGGAAAAAGGCAGAAGAAGAACCAGGTGCTTCACCTTCATTCACCATGTCATTCCACGCAGCGGTCAGCCCTTGGAAGAAAGACTTCACCACGGTGACAATTGGTTTCCCCAATTCAGTGTAGTCGAGCCTCATCGGTGGGTGACGGTCCTGCTCAGACCTCCTGATATGGACATCAGTGTCAGCTCGTTCCTCTACTTCACCACTCTCCTCCTGTCCTTCAGTTCCAGGATTATTCGTCACATTCTCCAACCTGTCCGGGAGGACTGGGATCTCTTTAGGTTGGTCCTCACTTAAGTCCTTGACCTCGTTAAGCAACTCCCCTTCCCCTGAACTGCCATCCAGCAACGTCCTTTGTCCCTCAGATTCAGTGGATGCACTATCATCCATCTTTGCTTCTCCCACAGATTCATGGGATTCAGGTGCTGGTACGTCCACAGCAGGAGATGAGGTCTGACCATCAACTGAAGTCTGCTCATCGCCCCATTGATCTAGTGTTTCATGGTAAATTGATGTGACATCAGGCATAACATTGGCACCTTCCGGAACATCCGTCGACTCGGCGGAGATTGATGTCAGATTATTCTTGTCGTGACTGGAACCTAGGTCTCTTGGGGCATTTTGCGTTGCAGCACCCCCAGTCCTCTCGGAGACTGGTTATATTTTGAACCAGGCAACGGGAACAATGTCCTCCTCATCTGAAGACTGGTCAAGCTCCCTGGTGCTGTTGGGAGTATTCTGACGCGTCCTAGGCTTTCTAGCTCGTTTTTGCTGAGCACGCTCCTCCGTTGGTGCAGCAAAAAATCCACATGGGAGCAAGACGTCGCGATGCAGCGTGCGCTTGGGACCCTCGCCATTCTCTGGTCTAACTGTATAGATTGGGAGGTCTCCAGCTTTCTTTACTACCACATGGACTGGGGACTCCCACTTGTCAGCAAGCTTGTGCTTTCCTCGAATACGCACGCTTTTGACGAGTACTCTGTCGCCAACGACTAAAACAGAAGGACTCACTCGCTTATCAAACCGAGTCTTATTCCTCTCAGCTACCTTGGCAGCAGTCCTTGTGGCAACTTCGTAGCTCTGCTCAAGACGAGATTTAAGGTCCTGTACATATTGGGAATGTGACTTGTGTTGCTGTTCTTTCACTGGTAACCCAAATGCGAGGTCGACAGGCAACCTTGGCTGGCGTCCAAACATTAGTTCATATGGTGTGAACCCAGTCACCTCACTCCTGGTACAGTTGTACGCGTGGACCAATGGCTTTACAAAGTCATTCCAGTGGGATTTTTCTTGACTTCCCAGAGTGCCAAGCATGTCCAATAGAGTGCGGTTGAAGCGTTCCACCGGGTTGCCCCTGGGGTGGTATGGTGTTGTTCGCGTTTTACGGATGCCCACAATCTGACAGAGTTCCTTGATCAACCGCGACTCAAAATCAGGACCTTGGTCGCTGTGCAGTTTCTCTGGGAATCCATAATGGATGATGAAATTGTCCCACAACCACTTTGCAACTGTTTGAGCCTTTTGATTTTGTGTTGGTCCAGCTATGGCATACTTGGTGAAGTGATCAGTGATCACGAGGATGTCCTTTGTGTTGCTTCTGTCCGGTTCAACAGACAAAAAGTCCATGCATACTAATTCGAGTGGTCGCGTCGTCGTTATATTCACCAGAAGTGCAGCTCTCTCAGGTAGAGCTTTCCTGCACACACACCTGGTACACGTCCTTATTTTCTTCTCTATGTCCGAAGCCATTCTTGGCCAGTAGAATCTAGCTCTGACTAGATCCACTGTGCGTTCCTTTCCCGTGTGGCCCATGTCGTCGTGCAGGCTTCTCAGAACCACGTCCTGAAGTTCCCCTGGCAAGACTAACTGATGTTGTGGGTGTCCCTCTTCTAGGCGTGTTCTATAGAGGATGCCATCTCGGAGCTCAAACTTGTTCAATTCTCTCAACAAGAGAGGCAAATCTGGAAGCTCAGTTCTTAGACTAGGTGGTGGGTTCACTCCGTGCTCAATCTGGGAAATGACATGCTTAATGCACTGATCAGCTCGTTGCTTGTCTCTGAGGTCCTCCTCTGAAAGGTTTGGGATGATGGGTAGTCCTCCAAGCCTGTCCTCATGCCCAAAGCTGTCAGGCACCGCATCTGCAGAAATGGCCAGGCTTTCAACCAGGGAGATACTACCATCACAGTCCATTGCATTGTCGGCACAATAGATAAGTTGTCTCTCACAAATGGCTTGAACGACCTCTGGATTAACCACTTCAATGTCTCCTGGGTCAGATAGGTGATGTTGAGTGAAACGATGTATCCTGTCCCACTCTTTCTGAGATGGTAGGTCATCGCGCAGATTGCCGTGAGGGCGTCGCAACAATGCGTCAGCATCTCCATTTTGTTTCCCAGGGCGGTACTGGAGCTTAAAAGAGAAGGTGGAGAGTGCAGCCAGCCACCTATAGCTGGTTGCATCGAGCTTGGCAGAAGTGAGTATGTAAGTGAGAGGATTGCTGTCAGTGACCACCGTAAACTGATTGCCATACAGATAGTCACTGAACTTCTCCATCACAGACCACTTCAATGCCAGGAACTCGAGCTTGTGAGCCGGGTAGCGGGATTCACTACGTGATAGCCCTCTGCTAGCGTAGGCAACAACACGCAGCTGCCCCTCCTGCTCCTGATACAAGGCCGCTCCGAGGCCAGTGGAGCTTGCATCCGTGTGTAGGATGTAGGGCAACGTGGGATCTGCAAAGGCTAGAACTGGGGATGTTGTCAGTTTGTCTATAATCATTTCAAAGGCCTGCTGGCAGGCAGGTGTCCAACGGTGCAGAAATGGTTCTTTTGGGTGGTAGTACTGCCCACTCTTGTCTTTTGACTTGGAATGCTTCTGAACAGGTGGGTACCCCGATGTCAGATCATTCAGAGGCTTTACTATGTTTGAATAGCCTTTGATGAACTTCCTATAGTACCTGCAGAATCCCAAAAAGGCTCTCAGCTCTTTTAGGCGTTGAGGAACTGGCCAGGTCTTTAACGCTGCTATCTTCTCCGGGTCTGTTTCCACTCCCCGCTCCGACACCACATGTCCCAGATAACGAACCGAAGACTGGAAGAACTTGCATTTTTCTGGAGACAGCTTCAGCCCGTACTCCTTCAACCGGTTGAGAACCTTGATGAGTCTGGCTTCGTGTTCCTCTAAAGTCTTCGAAAAGACTATCAGGTCATCCAGAAAAACTACAACCTCCTTCAGGTTCATGTCACCCATGCACTTCTCCATCAGCCTCTGGAAGGTACTTGGGGCGTTCGTCACTCCTTGAGGCATGCGATTAAACTCCCAGAACCCAAGCGGGCAGACAAAGGCAGTCTTGGGCTTATCAGCTTCATCAACCTCAATCTGGTAATAACCAGACTTGAGGTCGAGAACACTGAACCACCTGGAACCAGAGAGTGCTGCGAAAGTGTCATCCATCCTTTGGAGTGCGTATGCGTCCTTCACTGTCTGCAGGTTCAACTTCCTATAATCAATACAGAGTCGAACTTGACCATTCTTCTTCCTGACCACAACAATGGGAGATGAAAATGGAGACTCGCTCTCACGAATCACTCCAGCATCAAGAAGCTCTTGAAGATGTTTTCTGACAGCTTCCACGTCGTTTGGGTGGATCGGCCGGGCCCTGTGCTTGAATGGTGTTTGGTCAGACAGCTTGATGTGATGCTTTACTTTATCTGTCCTCCCAAAGTCAATATCATTCATGGCAAAGACTTCAGGCTGTTAGGATGCCTGGGTCGGTGACCCAGGGCTTTTGAGTTTATTATATTATTTATCATTTCTAGTCTTTGGTTTCTTTCTTTGAGTTCCGTCTTATGGTTTATGTCTCTGTGTTCTATAGTTGCTGTCTCCCCTGTTGGCTGTATCCCCTTGTTAAGTTCGCGTCTCTGTGTTATGTTTCCTGTTTTACTTTGGAAGTCCATGTTTCATGTTAGTGTATCTGGTTTTGCTCTCCTTGTCTCGTTAGTCCTGATTTGCCCCAGCTGTGTTTCCCTCCTGTTGCCCATTCCCTGATTGCTCCCTCTATGTATTTAAAGCCTGTGTTTCAGTTTGTCATTGTCGCGATCTACCGTTTATTTTGCTGTGTGTTTTGTCTGCTTGCCTGAGTTTATTTTTTGCACTCTGGAAGTTTGTTATTTTGAGTTCAGCATTAAAGCTGTTGTGAGTTCACCTTTTGACTTTGACTTGCGTCTGCACTATGGGTCCACCATTCCTGCCTGCACACAGCCTACGCCTAACACAGGCATGCCATTCAGCTTTTTCACAATTCTGTCTCTCCACTCTGGAGAGATTTGGGATTCCCCAAAGTCAAAGACCAGCTGAGGTTGATCAGGGGACTTGGATCCAGGTAGCTTGATTGGCTCCTGACCCTCCGTCGCACTCTGTTTGTGTGGTAGAATAGCCTGGATTGCATTGAGCTCAGCAATCACGCTCTTGGCCGGAATAGTGATGTCGTGCTCAGACGGATTAGAAATCACAACTGGTAGCCTGCATGGGGCTCTGGTCGGTATGTTGAGGAGGCAGGTCTTTACTAGAAGTCCTCCAGGCAGAGATGATGTAGGGTACTCCACGATGGCACACTTCTCCGACTGGAATCCCTTGACTGCTACGGTTCCCTCTAAAACAACAGTTTCTCCAGCCGGAACAACCTTCTTTTCTTTCCCATGCATCCTCACCACTCCAATGTTACTGTCGTGACATTGTTCATGTCGCAGCTGTAATACTTTCAGCACAGTCTTGTAGCCATCTGCTGAGGTGTGGTGGATCACTGGACCTTTCTCTTTGTGCATGTTATATGCCACATCACGGGTAACCCCATTGGCACCTTCAACTTCCAATAGATCATACAGTGGCTCTATCTGTGTTTCAAACAGATGTTGATCAAAGAAGGACTTGGTAACCGTAGTCACTTGTGAACCTGTGTCAATCAGACAGTTAAACTGTTTATCTTGGATCATCACTTGGCATGTACTCTTTGTACCTATCAGTTTTGGGGAAACCTTCGAAAGGTGTTTCCTGACATTACACTGGTTCAAAGCAGCACTTAATTTAGGTGTAGCGTCTTTATTAACAGGGCGCTGGTGAGCTGCTTCAGCCTCAGTTTGCCCTACAACTGAGGCTTCATCTAAAAATTTTCATTGGGAGTTAGATGGTCTGTTGCATCCCAAAGACGCTGCTTTTCTCTTAGCTGACTTCTTTTTTTATCAACGAGAGTGGGGTTTGGTGCAAGTCCAAGGTGCAAGTCCAAAGACATGCACCTTGTGGGGATAGGTTAATTGGATAATTCAAATTGCCACTAGGTGTGAATGTGCGAGTGAATGTGAGTGTGAATGGTTGTCTGTCCCTGTGTGTTGGCCCTGCGACAGACTGGCGACCTGTCCAGGGTGTACCCCGCCTCTCGACCTATGACAGCTGGGATAGGCTCCAGCGCCCCCCGCGACCCTGAAAAGGATAAGCGGAAGCGAATGGATGGAGAGTGGGGTTTGGTTCGTTAGTGCAAGTTGAGGAAATATGGCCATCCTGACCACACTTGAAACAATACCAGGCCTTTGGCCTTGCGTTCTGTTTTGGGTTGGATGGCTTCCAGCTTGGCGCTCTAGGGTTAAGTTTAGGTGGTACTGGTCGGCTGGATGTGTGCTCAGCGCTCCCCTTGGGTTTCGAGGTCTTTTGGGATTTCTTTGACATCAGTGCGGTAAGCTGGCTCTGAAGAGATGCAACCTGCTGTTTGAGTTCCACCAATGTGTTGGACTCGGGTGGGATCACTACTTGCTGGCTGCAGGCACATGTGCTTTGCGAGCTAGTAACGGCCCGCTGTCGATTTGAGCCGAGGTGCTTTTTCATGCATGTGACTTTGGCTGCATGTCTATCCTCTTCAGTACGGATCTGTAACAGAAGCTCTGCAAACACTGGAGGGTGACTTTTCTTTTCTTCTAGGTTGAGGTCAGAGAGCAAGATGTTGTCCCAACAACCGCGGCAGAATTGCTTGAGAATATATTTGTCTGCTTCTTCAGCAGCAATCCTTCACCTCTTAACAGCAAGGTTTAGAACAGCCTGGAGGCGGCAGAGGTAAGACGAAGCCTTTTCACCAGGATCCTGAAGAGTGTTCATAAACTGGGCGAAAAGTTCTTCGCCATCTTCAACAGTTCCAAAGGCTACATCCAGCAGTTGAAGGTAAGTTTCAGGGGTAGCTTCAGGACTTAGCCTTTTGACAATATCTGCTGCGGGGGAAAGCAAGCTCTCAACCATTTTCCAAGACTTCTGAAGATTGGACAGAGTGGAATCTTTCCTGAGAAGCTCAGCATGTGATCGCCATGTGTCGTAGTCAGTCTCATTACTGGGTCTTGGGGTTTTACCTGAAAATGGGTGAAGCTTGATGGGAAAATGTGGATGTGTGTTACAGTCACTTTTCCTTACAATGTGTTCAACGATGACCTTTTGAACTTCAGGTGGATGCAGGTCGCTCTCCCTGATGGGTAGATTTTGCCTCAGGATGGTGGGTGGCTTTGGTTCGGGGCAATCTTGACCGGAATCCATCAAGGAGGGACTTCTGAACATCCGGTGATCTGAGGTTTCAACTGTTTCAAGAGATGTGTCGAACGGTTTGGCTACAGATGCCTCATCATTGCTGTCTGTTCCAATTGCCTCACTGATCTCTGACATCATGTCTCTCAGCACTTCTTTGTAGTCTTTCCCACTTAATTTTGCCAATTTCTTTATCTCATTGAGGTAGGTTTTGGTAACATTGCAGCCAACCTTTGTAGTGTAAATGCTAGCCAAAGCTTGAACGAGATACCTGACACTTGGGTTCTCTTTGAGTTCATGTGTGTAAGGCAAAAGAGGAGATAAGGCTTCAATGGCGGCACCATCTTGATACTCAATAATCAGGTTTTTATAAAACTCTGATTCAGCATCAGTTACTGAAACAAGCCTAAAAGAACCATATTTCTTCAGAAAGTCTATAATCTCCTCATCTTCTGGCGATCCAAGCAATCCACTCACAATCACTGCATTTGGGACTTTGATACCCGAGTTAGCTATGAACTCCATCTTTGGCAATGACGCTAAAGCATTTAAACACTTTTTTTTCTCCATACAATTTCCCAAACTTGAGATATGTTTCACTGCTGACACTTAACTAGGCTCCTGGCTGGCTTGCCACTTTTGTAACAGGTATTACAATTAAATAACATGAGATATGCATTAAATTATTGTCTCGACAACTTTGGACCAGTATCAGAAAGTTCTAGGTAAGACTATGGAGCCTTGAAAGGATCAGCCGAGAAGGAACCACACAATGATAGATAAGATGTGATTTGAATAGAAACTGTATTAAAAGCTGTAAAGTTTACAAACCCTGCCTGTCTAAAGTCAAGCTTCCTACAGTGCACAAACGCACATTAAAGGGCCCAAAAATAAAATCAAGACCAAATATCCTCTTTAAGGAAATTCTCCAAAGAGTTTCAATTAAAGAGCTTCCGCTCCTGTTGCTCAGTCCACTTCTCGTTGGAAAGAGAAATTAGAGTTCCTTGTGTGTGTGTGTTTCTGTCCACTGGTTATAACACTACCCGGGTAGATTTTAAAGTGTTAGTCTTATCTGTGTCAAGGGATGTAGTGATAGTCCTGAGGTTCGCTGAAGATGGATCCCACGGCTGGCCACACCGTACTCGGGTCCGTCTACAGTCACTCTCTTGGGATTGGCTCGCCACTGAACCTACAGGGTTCAGGTCTCGAATGATCCAGTCCTGGTCAAAAACCAATCGGAGCTCGTGGTGAGATAGCTCGCCCAGCTGACGCAGCTTCCCACGGCCGTATTTCACAGATTTCAGATCCGGGATCTTCAGTTAATTTGGCGGTTGCTTTGTGAGTAATGGCTTTCACAACAGGAAATGTTGGCTAACAGAAAGTCATCTCAAGGCATACTCGCCTCCTAGTGGCGGGGAGGGAAATTACACCTCCAACCTTATTCAGCAGCACAACCCACAAATCTGATGTGGGTTACACAACCATAAACTGTACATGCTCAAAACACTGAGTAAGTAATCAGTGAGTAATCAGGTCATCTTATTTATTTAAGGTTATCGAGGTGGATCCATGGAGCTAAACATAAACTAAGTATTGCTATGAGCAACAAACTCACCAAAACTGAAGTACAGACTTCTGGGACACTCTGTTAGTATAATTAACCACACAGCAGATAATTACATTAAAATGCTCCAAGAAGCACCAGCAGCACAAAGCTGTTGTAGAGGTCCACTTCAGTGATTTGAATTAGCGTAGGTGAAGCCAAGTGGAGACAGCTAGTAACAACGGCCGCTTGTGTCTGCACCATCCTGTTAGCCATAATGGCCACATCCTTAACTTTAAGCCTTAACAAAATCCAAATGGGTGACTTATCCAAACAGCTGTTATCGACCTATCCCAATGTTTTATTGTACATGTACAATGACAATAAAAGGCTTTTCTGTTGTGTTCACCACCTGTATAGATTTTATCAGAACAAGCTTAAAGAAGGATCACAATTTTGTATCCTCCTTTTTTGAAAGAACTATTGTAGTGATTCATTAATATTGTTGGCTCATAGATGTCAGTGGTTGGCTTTTGAACACTGAATACTTGTTACCCACTATTTTATGGGATCCTTTTTGAAGCCTCGATTTTAACACCATTGCATCACCATCTGAGTTGTTATGAACTAGAGTAGACTTAGTAGAAGGGCTGCTAGTTCAGTTAATGCCACAATAAGCCACATTATTTGTGATAATGCAATAAAATTACTCCAAAAGGCAGTGATATTATAACCATGAACCATAAACCATTTTGCTCATTTTGCTTTAACCGTCAATAAAATATAAATGGGGGAAGTATAGAAAAAATAATCCCTCTTTATGACGTGTGTCATAAATAAATGTAAATGTATATGTGTTTATTTCAGCTGTTGGAGATTTTAACATGGGAGTCTGAGGGGACTGACTCGTTTTTGGAGCCAGCCCCAAGTGGGCATCGGGGGAACTGCAGATTTTAGCATTTTTCAGCCCTGCAGGTTTCTGCTTTAAAACAAACCCTGGATAAGTCAAATATACTTTGTTTAGGTTTCCCCAGGACATATTTAAAGGGGAACTGGTCTAACTAGTTTCTCTTTAATGATACTGAAACATGTTGTTGCAGTATTAAAAGTGCATTCTATGTTTTCAGCCTCTGCTGATGGGAAAACACTAAGAGTGTCAGACAAGACAGAGAAAACCATGAGAGTCACGTGGACGGCGGCGCCGGGCAAGTTGCTCAACTACTGGCTGAAGTACGTTCCTCACAATGGAGGCAAAGAAGTGGTCCAGAAAATCCCTGCAAAGGCCACTTCTACTGTCATGAAGAATCTGAAGCCCGCGACCACATACAATATCACCGTTCTACCCATCTACAATCGCAGGGAAGGAAAAGCAAGGCAAGGAGTAGGAACGACACGTACGTTGGTCCATAATTCAACCCTCTGAGAGACAGCACACTGCAGAAACATGTCCATCTTAGCCAAGATGTTTAAACCTGTGCTCAGTCTAAAAATATGATCGCTGGTGGAACTGAACGATTAAAAAATCTGCTGCTGAGTGGCCCCTTACATTACACTTAAAAATGTAGTAGCCCTGCTTATCCATAGTGAGTAAAGTTCAAATCTACTGAGATCAGACGAGTTTAGCTCAGGTGCTGGATGCAATGGGCACATAGTCACTCATTCAAAGTCAATTTTTGTAAGCTTCTAATTTTAAAGGAGATCTTACATGATGAGGAAAATGAAATCTGAGGCCCACACTAAGGATGTGTGAGGATGTATAGCATCCAGGGTTTAATCCTCAGTACTGAATATTGAAGAATTGTCTGTGTTTTCCAGGCAGTGGATAAACCTGGTATATTTGATGATTTATTCACACTTTTTCAGAGAAACCCCACAAGTCACAGTGCCTGTTTATGTTTCTTTGGTCCAAGTTGCAGATTTTTTTTTTCCCATTTTCCCATCAAAAATTTCACGAACCGACTTCAAGTTTAAACTACTTGTTAAGAGGAGTATTTTTCACACCACAGGTGCTGCAGCGCCTCCTCACGAGAACACTAAAATCACAGATAAACACGTGCTCAATCACACGCTAGCATTACTAACGCACAGCATGACACAGGGCTTCCTAATGGTTGGCACCGGATTCAAAGAACTGTATTATGGACTAATGAGAAACTGGCTTGAATGTGGCGTGGCTGATCCTTAAAAACCTTCGCCAAGAGTTGGAGTTGTGTCGAGTTTAGTTCTAGGTTAGTTTGTCCTGAATTTCCTGCTGATTTCTTCTATTGCAGTGTCACCGTACAAGAGTCCCTGGAACCTTCAAACTTCACAGCCCACCAGGACCAGTTTCAGAGTGTCCTGGGATCCAGCACCTGGGGATATCAGTGGCTACAAAGTCACATTTCACTCAGGGAATAATGCTGACCTTAAGGAGCTCTTTATCGGCCCCTTCGTTAACACAATTGTTGTAGAGAAACTCAGGTAAGCTTTCAGAGTTATTTCATGCCATACGTAGAGGATTTCATTTAAAAGGAAACAACAAATATGCAATGGTGAAGAAGACAATCAACAGGAAAAGGCTTAGATGGACACTATGCAAGCAGAACTCATTATTTCTATAACTTGTGAACAGGATTTCTCATGGTGTGCTGTGTGGCAGGCAGGATGACCCAAATACAGGACTCATAAACAGAGGAGTAAATTCAAAATGGCAGCTTTAATGCTGGAAAGCTTCAAATCCACATACAAAGCAAAGGAAGAAACTAGAAACAAGTAACAAACTAAAACATTTGAAAATAAACATAGCTGGGACTAAATAGATATGATAAGACAAGGGGAAGCAAAAATAGATACACTGACATGAAACAAGGGACCATCGAAGTAAAACAAACAAGAAGAAAAACAGAGTCCAAGGCACAAAACTAGGCACAAGAGTCCAAAACCAAGCACAAAAGTCCAAATAACAAGGAAAGGGGCAGTCTTGTGGGTGAATCAAATCTGGAGGCCGACAGCGTGGAAAACTGCGGCAGCGCAGGCAAAGAAGGTCTGGAGGCCAACTGATGGTGGCGTGGCTACCACAGGCAGTTGGTGGAGTTGATGGTTTGACAGATTCTCCAGAGTCACCAGCAGAGACGGGAACCGGCGTGGAAACCATGCGTAGCTGGAAGGACTCTCCAGAACCGCCAGCGGACACAGCAGGTGGTGAAGCTGAAGGCGATGGCTGGATGGGCTCTCCAGAGCTGCCACAGGGAACAGACAGCTGGCGAGGCTCACCTGAGCCCCCAATGGGAACAGACAGCAGGTGCGGCTCACCTGAGCCCCCACCAGGAACAGATGGCTGGCGCAGCTAACCTGAGCCCCCACCGGGAACAGATGCAGAGCCAGCAGGTGCTGAGACCTCTGGCTGAGGCGATGCAGGGCCAGAAGGTGCAGAGACTCCTGGCTGAACAGCTTAGCAGGCGGCTGAGTTGATGACTGACCAGGTGGCTGAGCAGATTCCTGAGCTAGTGACTGAGCTAGAGATAGAAGCAGTGGTTTAGTGGTGGTTGAGCTAGTTCTCCTGAGCTCCCAGAAAACGAGAGAAACGTCTGGACAAGCTCACCTGAGCCTCCAGTGGAGACAGTAATGGGTGCAGGCCCCTGCCGGGCACTAGCCACTCCACCCGAGTAGTAGGTATGGGTTCAGAGGTCGGCTGTGTCCTGGCAGGCATCACCTCAGGGACCGGCACAGGTACCGGGACAGACCGGACACTAGTCGCTCCCACCCAAGGAATAGGTACAGGTGCAGGAGTGAACTGGTTCTTGGCCGCCCTCACCCTGGGAACTGGAACAGGCAGTGGCAACAGCTGGGCAGCTGCTGTCACCACCTGAGAAGCTGGTACAGGTGCAGGGACTAGCAGAGCCTCAGCTGGCCTGGAAACTAGAGCAGGGACCAACCAGGGCCTAGCCCCCCTCACCTGGGAAACTGACTCGGGTGTAGGGGAAGGCTGGACCAGGAACAGGAACACAGTGAGGCAGGGGAGCAGGCTCGGATGCAGCGAAAATAGGTTTTAGACCTTTTCCACCATGATGAACAGTTTTGAAAGTCGAGAAGAGCATAAGAAAAATAGTCATTTTCATTAACCACTGGGAGTTGCTCAGTGAATGAAGAGTGCTGGCGGCGTAAGCACCGCTTTGTCCGGGGGACAGAATTCATTCATTTATTATTATTATTATTATTATTATTATTATTATTATTATTATTATTATTATTATTATTATTATTATGATATGAATTGAGCTGCGCCTCCAGTGCGCAGGAGGATTCCCAACTGAAGTGGACGAGGTTTGGATGCTCACGGAGCAGCAGGTGAAGTTCTATGGAAATTCTGCACACCTACGAGAGCCAAATGTACACTTTGAGTAAACTCAAAACGGCAGCTTTAATGCTGTAAAACCTCACATCCAAATACAAAGCAAAAGAAGAAACTAGAAACAAGAAACTAAAACTAAAACACTAGAAAATAAACCAGGAACTCAAAATTAGGAGTAGACTTGGCACACTGAGGGAAGAAACACACAGCATAGTGAGGGTACAACACAAAAAAACCCAAGGAAAATGCAGGGCTTAAATGCACAAGGGTGCAACGAGGGAATGGGAAACAGGAGGGAAACACAGCTGGGACTAATTAGACATGATGAGACAAGGGGAAACAAAACTAGATACAGTGGCTTGCAAAAGTATTCGGCCCCCTTGAACTTTCCCACATTTTGTCACATTACAGCCACAAAGGTTGTGTGATTGAATCAAATTAAAGTCAAATATATTTAGCTTGAAACAAAACACAAACAAACAAAAAGGAGAAAATGGCAAAGATGAGAAAAATTGAAGAAGATTTGGAGGAGATTAAGCTGTCGCTTAACTCGTTGTCAACAGACGTCGAAAGAATAGTTAAGCAACAAGGAATGTTAACGACTTTAATGGACCAAATCAAAGAATTAAAAAGCTTGATTAAGGAAAAGGATAAAAGGATAGCTCTTGGAAAGGAGAGTGGAGGATTTAGAACAGCATGCACGACTGGAGGACGTAATTAGGACGTAATTATTACCGGTTTGGAAACCAAACGCAGGAGCTATGCAAGAGTTACTGAGACTGGGAGTGGTGTGAGGTCTGGCAGAGATGAGCCCCCGGTGGAGGAGCAACAAACACTAGAGCATCAGGTAGTGGAGTTTTTTGCGAGTAAAAAACTTCCCCTGCATAGCAACAACATCGCGGCGTGTTATACCCTCCCCAGAAAGAATGCCAGGGCACCTCCAGCAATAGTAGTAAAATTTGTGAATCGAAAACACAAAATTGAGCTACTGAGGCAGTCCAGACAACTGAAAGGGAGTGGAGTATATGTGAATGAACATCTCACGAAAAAGAACGCCGATATTGCCAGACAAGCCCGTATCATGCGTAAAGAAAAAAAAATCCAAGCAACATGGACAAGAAATTGCAAAGTGATGATAAAGCTCAACGGAACACCAGAAGAAGCCAAGGTTGTAATGATCAGGGATCTTCATGATTTGGACAACTACGGGGGATGATTACACTGTTGTGGTCGGACGGCAGAAGGTCTGTTATGATGTGTTTGCTAACAACTAGCCGAACTTATTCAATGAAAGACACTATTTCCGACTGTCGGAGGGGGAAAATGGCAAGGTATGAGACAGTCGACTGGAAGAATATTATTGTGAAGCTGCAGGTGGATATGGAACTGGGATCGACGGTGTCACCATTATGCGCGGAGACGATATATAGATTTGAGCCGCAGTTATTTATGGATCAGAAAGAACTGTATAGCTATGAGTGGTTTCTCAAAATATGTTGTGAAATACTTGGGTATGTCATAAGGATAACAGACATTTAAAGAATACCCAATCACAATGACTGAAGATTCGGATTACAAATTACATGATTTTGAAAATAATATCGATCCAGAAAGGAATGTGCTTAATGCAATTAATGTTACATGCGAGTATTATACTGAGAATCAATTTAGGGATAATGTTGACTTAGGCAATACATTTTCATTAATTCATTTCAACTGTAGAAGCCTCTATAAAAGTTTTGTTCTGATCAATGATTTTTTGAATACTTTGAAAGGCAAGTTTAGAGTGATAGCACTATCAGAAACATGGATAGATGAGGACAGGGGTTGGGACTTTCACATTGATGGGTATGAATTATATCATATAAGTAGATCTAATAAGAAGGCAGGAGGTGTGGCACTTTTTGTTGATAGTGATTTGAAATGTAAACAGGTTGAATATATGTCTGTGGCTATTGATGATTTAATGGAGTGTGTGACAGTAGAAATAGAAATGGAAAGAAAGAGTAATATAATTGTTACTTGTATGTATAGGAGGCCTGGGACATTAATAGAAACATTCACAGATGTAGTAGAAGATTTATTGAGCAAGGTAAAGGGAAATAAGACATTCTGTATTTGCGGGGATTATAATATTGATTTTTTAAAAATGTCCAATCATAAGGCATCATCAGATTTTTTTGAGTTATTATTTGGAAGAGGGTTTTACCCTCTGATTACTAAACCTAGTAGAATAACTGAAAAGTCAGCTACTTCAATTGATCACATTTTCATTAATTGCTTGGAAAGCAACATTATAAGTGGTCTTGTCATAAATGACATAAGTGATCATTTACCTGTTTTTGTAACTTTAGATTATAAAATGACACAAAAGGAGGAAGTGTGTGTGGACAGATACAGTGGCTTGCAAAAGTATTCGGCCCCCTTGAACTTTTCCACATTTTGTCACATTACAGCCACAAACATGAATCAATGTTATTGGAATTCCACATGAAAGACCAATACAAAGTGGTGTACACGTGAGAAGTGGAACGAAAATCATACATGATTCCAAACATTTTTACAAATAAATAACTGCAAAGTGGGTGTGCGTAATTATTCAGCCCCGGAGTCAATACTTTGTAGAACCACCTTTTGCTGCAATTACAGCTGCCAGTCTTTTAGGGTATGTCTCTACCAGCTTTGCACATCTAGAGACTGAAATCCTTGCCCATTCTTCTTTGCAAAACAGCTCCACAACTGCCCTGTGACGGCCTCAGAGGTTGTCTCAGAGAATATTGGGAGCAACAACACCATGAAGTCCAAAGAACACACCAGACAGGTCAGGGATAAAGTTATTGAGAAATTTAAAGCAGGCTTAGACTACAAAAAGATTTCCCAAGCCTTGAACATCCCACGGAGCACTGTTCAAGCGATCATTCAGAAATGGAAGGAGTATGGCACAACTGCAAACCTACCAAGACAAGGCCGTCCACCTAAACTCACAGGCCGAACAAGGAGAGCGCTGATCAGAAATGCAGCCAAGAGGCCCATGGTGACTCTGGACGAGCTGCAGAGATCTACAGCTCAGGTGGGGAATCTGTCCATAGGACAACTATTAGTCGTGCACTGCACAAAGTTGGCCTTTATGGAAGAGTGGCAAGAAGAAAGCCATTGTTAACAGAAAACCATAAGAAGTCCCGTTTGCAGTTTCCCACAAGCCATGTGGGGGACACAGCAAACATGTGGAAGAAGGTGCTCTGGTCAGATGAGACAAAAATGAAACTTTTTGGCCAAAATGCAAAACGCTGTGTGTGGCGGAAAACTAACACTGCACATCACCCTGAACACACCATCCCCACTGTCAAATATGGTGGTGGCAGCATCATGCTCTGGGGTGCTTCTCTTCAGCAGGGACAGGAAGCTGGTCAGAGTTGATGGGAAGATGGATGGAGCCAAATACAGGGCAATCTTGGAAGAAAACCGCTTGGAGTCTGCAAAAGACTTGAGACTGGGGCGGAGGTTCACCTTCCAGCAGGACAACGACCCTAAACATAAAGCCAGGGCAACAATGGAATGGTTTAAAACAAAACATATCCATGTGTTAGAATGGCCCAGTCAAAGTCCAGATCTAAATCCAATCGAGAATCTGTGGCAAGATCTGAAAACTGCTGTTCACAAACGCTGTCCATCTAATCTGACTGAACTGGAGCTGTTTTGCAAAGAAGAATGGGCAAGGATTTCAGTCTCTAGATGTGCAAAGCTGGTAGAGACATACCCTAAAAGACTGGCAGCTGTAATTGCAGCAAAAGGTGGTTCTACAAAGTATTGACTCAGGGGGCTGAATAATTACGCACACCCCACTTTGCAGTTATTTATTTGTAAAAAATGTTTGGAATCATGTATGATTTTCGTTCCACTTCTCACGTGTACACCACTTTGTATTGGTCTTTCATGTGGAATTCCAATAAAATTGATTCATGTTTGTGGCTGTAATGTGACAAAATGTGGGAAAGTTCAAGGGGGCCGAATACTTTTGCAAGCCACTGTATGTAAGAATTAGAAATGATGATGCAATAAATAAGTTCAGGCAAGATCTTATGAAAGAAGATTGGAATGAGGTTTATGTAAATGACGTCAATGCTGCATACGAGGCATTCTTAAACATTTATTTGGTTTTGTATGAAAATCACTGTCCACTGGTAGTATATAAGCAAAAGAAAAAGAAAACTACTGGTAAACCATGGATAACAAAAGGACTAGAAAATGCATGTAAAAAGAAAAATAAACTGTATAGAGATTATATAAAACTTAGAACAAAGCCTGCTGAAATGAAATATAAAGTTTATAAAAATAAGTTAGTATTAATTATCAGAAAGGCTAAGAAAGAGTATTATAATAAATTATTTTACAAAAACAAAAATAATGTTAAGGGTACGTGGAATATCTTAAAAAATGTATTGGGTAATAAATATACATCTTTAAATTTACCTACTTACTTTAATAAGACAAATAAGGTCGTAAGTGATATGAATGAAGTGGTAAATGAATTTAATTCTTTTTTTATAAATATTGGGCCTAACCTGGCAAACTTAATTAGAAAACAGGATGATTCAGAATGGAATGACGAATGGAAAGGAGATAGCAGAGTGGTACAGTCTATGTTTTTAGGGGAAATCACTGAAAAAGAAATCATAGCTATTGTAGCAAATTCTAAAAACAAGACATCCACTGACTGTGATGGGTTAGACATGGTCATCGTAAAAAAGACCTTGGATTGTATAATCAAGCCTCTCTGTTATATTTTTAATCTCTCATTTTATACGGGTGTATTTCCTGACCGAATGAAAGTGGCAAAAGTTATCCCTCTTTACAAATCAGGAGACAGACATAGTTTTAATAATTATAGACCAGTATCATTGCTATCACAGTTTTCTAAAGTGCTTGAAAAACTCTTTGCACAAAGATTTGATAGTTTCATTGAAAAACATCAATTGTTAAGTGAAAGTCAGTACGGATTTCGACGGAACAGATCAACAGCAATAGCATTAATGAACACTATTGAAGACATTTCATTAGCAACACATAATAATAAATATACTATAGGGGTATTCATTGATTTAAAAATAGCTTTTGACACTCTGCAACACTCCATTTTGATTTCTAAGTTAAGTACTTATGGTGTGAGAGGAATAGTATTGAACTGGTTAAGCAGTTATTTAGATAATAGGTTTCAGTATGTGCAGTGTTTAGGCAATTCATCTGATAGAATGAAAATAGAATGTGGGGTCCCTCAAGGTTCTGTTTTAGGACCAAAACTTTTTAATTTATATATAAACGACATTTGTGATGTGTCAAAAATGTTAAATTTTGTTTTGTTTGCAGACGATACAAATTTTTATTGTTCCGGAGAAAACTTGAAAGAAGTGGCTAAAATTATGGTTATTGAAATGAAAAAAATTAAAAAATGGTTTGATGTAAATAAGTTATCGCTGAATTTGGAAAAAACAAAGTTTATGATATTCGGAAACCGTGTAAAGGAGGAAGAGATAGTATTATCTATAGAGGGAGTATCAATTGAAAGAGTGACAGAATTGCGTTTTCTGGGTGTAATAGTGGATGACAAGTTAACATGGAAATCTCATATTGAACATGTTAAAAAAAAGTTGGCTAAAAGTATTTATATCATGGGTAATCTAAGATATATATTAGATTACAAGACAATGAGAATAATATATTTCTCATTGTTTTTACCCTATCTGAGTTATTGTGTTGAAGTATGGGGGAATACATACGTGACTAATATGAAACCACTTTTCAGTTATTTATTTGTAAAAAATGTTTGGAATCATGTATGATTTTCGTTCCACTTCTCAAGTGTACACCACTTTGTATTGGTCTTTCACGTGGAATTCCAATAAAATTGATTCATGTTTGTGGCTGTAATGTGACAAAATGTGGAAAAGTTCAAGGGGGCCGAATACTTTTGCAAGCCACTGTACACTGAGGGACCGACAAAGTAAAACAGGAAGTGTAACACAGAGACGCAGACTTGACAGTGAAACAGAGAGACATGACTGACCGGGTGGACAGAGGGAACATGGAGACAAGACATGAATCATGGAACACAGGGAGGCCAGAGTGACCGAAACTAAAAGCTAAAAAACACAACAAATTTAACATTTAAACAGAAAACCATCAAGATAACTCAAAACCATGAATATCAATAATCAAAGAATACAAATTAAACAGATCAATAACACTGGGTCACAGACCCAGTGTCGTGACAGGATTTGGTCCAGAAAAGTAGTTTGACCCAGCAGTATCAGGGAAAGTTGCAGTTAAATATCTGGTAACTGAGGAAAGCCACCGTTGAATGTTTGGGAGAGGAATGTTGTCCCATTCTTGTCTGATAGAGGATTCTAGCTGCTCAGCAGTCCTGACTCTTCTTTGTCATATTGTTGGTTTCACGATGCTCCAAATGTTCTCAGCTGGTGGACTGCAGACCAGTTCAGCACTGGACTCTTCTACTATGAAGCTGTGCTGTTGGAATAGATGCTGTATGCAGTTTAGCATTGTCTTGCTGAAATATGAAGGCCTTCCCTTAAAAAGACATTTGGATGGGAGCATATGTTGTTCTAAAACTTGTAAATACCTTTCAGCATTGATGGTGCCTTTCCAGATGTGCAAGGTGCCAATTCTAAGGGCATTAAACCCTCCTCATCCTGTCAGAAATGCAAATTTTTTAACTGAGTGCCGATAACATGCGCTCCCTTTCCTCTTTAGTCTGGGGAATACGGTGTCCATGTTTAAAAAAAAAAAAAAATCAATGCTGATTCATCTGACCACATAACAGTTTCCCTCTTTGTGTCATGGTTATGGGTCCTTTCGACCCAGCATTTTGAGTTTCTTATGTCATATTGACCATAAAATGTCATTTATGGTTTATTATTTAAGGTTCATATAGGTAATCCCGAGTTTATTATATATTAGCTTTTGTGCATTTTGGCTCCTCTCGTGTCTTTGCCCTCTGTGGCCCCTGCTGTGTGTATGTGTTTGTGTGTTAGTCCTTGTGCCTTATTTCCCTCTTCTGTGCATGTTTTCCTCCTTGTGTTCCATTCTATGTTACCCTTCATGTCTCCTCTTTCCTGTTTCCTGTTCCCTTGCTCCCTCTTGTCTGCCTTTCCTCCACTCCTCTGTCAAACTCACGTGTCAGTCTTGTGTTCCTCCGTTTCCTGTTTTACTGTGACGGTCTCGTGGTTCTGTGTTTGGTGTGTCTAGTTGTGCTTCCCCTGTGGTGTCATGTTAATTTGTGTCAGCTGTGTTCCCCATGTGTTCTCACTTCCCTTGTTATCCTCCTGTGTATTTATGTCAGCGTCGCCCTCGGTTCTGTGTCGTGATCTCCCTTATGGTTGTGTGTTTCTCCACGTGCTTCCCTGTGTGTTATATTCATATAAATAAAGCTGTGTTTTTTTTTAGTTTACTTTCACCTATGTGAGTCTGTGTTAGGGTCCTTTCCTGCCTGCTGCACAGCCAAATTATGACACTTTGTCTTAGTCCATTTTAAATGAGCTTCGGCCCAGAGAAGACAGCAGCATTTCTGTTAACTTATAAATATTTCCTTGTATGGTAGAGATGAATGGATGAAAAGAGGAAGTCCACAGACAAGTTTCATGGAGGACATGCAGAGGGTTGGTGTGACAGAAGATGTAAGGGATAGGGTGAGATGGAGGCAGATGATCTGCTGTGGTAAAAAAAACAAAAAATTTAATGTGGTTAAAGATAAGGGATACATGTTAGATAGTGACTCTAACAACTTGCTATGAAAATACAGGTTATGGGTTCCTACGGGAAGGGTATAGCAAACTGGATACAGTACATGAAAGTAGACTACTAACCTTTTTTACAGTATTCTTCCGTATTACTTTATGAAGAATAGAAATGTAAATTTTTACACTAAAATCATTCATTTTGATGTGGGAAAGTTGTTTTTCTGTGCTTAGACTTTGTGTATATGTGTTAAACACATAAACAGTGCTAATGTTTAGGTAGCAGCTTAGCTAGCTGAATACAGGATACAAGGTTGATGTATAATAATAAAAACCATAAAGTTTTTCCAAAAAGAAACTTTTGTAGTCTACATTGGTACAATGATTGCCGATTATATTCTGATTACAGCAGGCATGCTGTAAAACAACAGGTAAATCCTCCCAAATCTGGCTATTAGGATTTTAAGCTAATGTAATGTTTTACAGTGTATCTACTAAACCTACAATTTTATTTTGTCTGAGTAACACTGAACACAAACACATTGTTTTCAGAGAAAACTCCTTCAAAGGGAATCTTTTAATTTGAGGGGTAAAGTTACATCTTGGTTTGGAGTTAAAAAAGTAAATATTGGTAAATGATTTACCACTTAGGTTAGTTTTATAGATTTTATAATCCAACTTGATGTTATTTTGTGTGGGGGGTTTTTTTTGTTTGTTTTTTTTACAATGCAAAAATATAATAGAGCTTTTTTTTTCAGTTTAAAGTGTGCAGGAGATGAAAAGCCGACCCTCACGGATGAACCCAAATCTCCTCCTCTAGATCCTTCTGGTAAAAGCCGCCAACAAACTTCTCGCCGCACTCGTTAGAAGGCCTGCAGAGCAGACGGTCTCTGATCTCTGACATTGAAATCAGAGATCAGATTAGTGCCAAGACTTTGATTTATATGTTGTCACACGGAATTGAAGTCGCTGTCGCTTTGGGACTAAAACTCGCACAGATGATTACGATTGGCTGAAATTATATAGAGATGCTTGCCTCACATTTTCTCACCTCCTTACTATCTCAGTGTGAGTGTTATGTGGAGCAGAGTTATATGTGATCAAGTGTTGACATGAACATATATAAACTGCACAAATGACCCCTCATATGCTGCAGCACTGAGCTTTAATGGCATCGCTATAAGCATATATCTTCATTAGCTCCTTTTAGAGCTACATTAGCTCTGGATCTATTGACCAAATGTGTCTTTAGTCATGCAAAAGTAGAAATTTCCTGTTGATAAGGTGTCTCACTAACCTCCTCTCCTCCCAACACCACAGTCTCTGCAGCCACTCAGTGTAAGACCACAGCAAAGGCCGACATCGTGCTGCTAGTCGACGGCTCCTGGAGCATTGGACGCCAGAACTTTAAAACCGTCCGTAACTTCATCGCTCGCATGGTCAGCGTGTTTGACATTGGCCCTGACAGAGTCCAGATCGGTAAAGCTTTCACTGTTGTTACTATAACAACAAGATTCACATGGAGGGATGTTTTCCTCCAGACAGCTGTCTCTCAGTATTTGCCTAACCGTAACCTCTTGTAACCTCAAGAAATTAATTTTTATTTTTTGAATTTACTAGAGTAGCTTTGCATGAGTCACAATTAAATCTACCCTAATCTAACCCTAAGCTCTGTCTGAAATAAGCTATTTTACACCAAATCAGAGTTGCTGTATCCTTAGTGTTGTATTTTCTGCAGGTCTGGCTCAGTACAGTGGTGACCCAAAGACTGAATGGCACCTGAACGCCCACCACACCAAAGAATCCCTGCTGAATGCTGTTGCCAACCTGCCATATAAAGGAGGAAACACGATGACAGGTGATTTTTTTTTACTACTTTGGCCTAGCTATCACTGATATGGGTGCCAGTTAGGACTGGACGATATATCGAGTTTTTAAATATATCGATATATTTTTATACGAGATATGAGATGTGATAATATCGTTTATATCGATATAGTCTATGTTACGTTATAATTATACTTGTGGAGCCGCAAGTTTGCCTCTCTTTCGTCCACTTTTGTCTCTACGCTGTGTTACTCTGCCTCGCCTCTCTACTTCACTGAACACAACTCCCTCTCCCCCATCACTTCACCTGCAGACAATGACAAGATGGACACGGCAGCTATCAAAGAGGAGCTGGTCGGTAAAAAGAAAACATTTGGAGATTACTATTTTAGTGCTGCAGCATTACTGTCATTAAAATGACGTTAACGCCATAACTGTATTAACGCGGAAAATCTCCATTAACGAGTTACCGCGGATCGCCCCGTGTGTGGGGCTGCACGACGTCAACGCGTTAGCGTTAGCGGTTAGCTCCTTAACGTGTTGACGCCGTGCAGCTAGCACTACTAGTATTTTCACCATTTACAACAGCGCCATAAAGTGCAAAATGAAGAGTGTGTGAAACTGCGTGCTGTATCCCAGCCTCCTGACCCGAAACAAACCACCTTACAAAACTCGTATACCGTATTTTTCGGACTATAACCTTACACTAAAATCCTTTCATTTTCTCAAAAATCGACAGTGTGCCTTATGTATGAGTTCTGGTCGTGCTTACTGACCGCGAACTGATTTTATGTGGTACACGGCGCTCAGCAATCTGTCAAAAATGCTTTAGTACGACTTTGGTAAGCTACGAAGCCGCACCGCTTGATGGATTGTTGGAGCATTACGGCTACCGTAGTCAGGAGCCTCGCAGAGTAATACATACTCTGCTTCAACGTAATATTACCGTATTGTGTGCGTATAAGGACCATAAATGGCACCTGTAAGAGACATGGTTACAAAGCGGATTTCAAACTCAAGGCTGTCAGTCACGCAGTAGAACTTGGAAACAGAGCAGCTGTGAAATCTGTCTGTCTTTTTAGTTTACATTTTGACTGCACAATTGTGAGCTTTTTGTTATGCACAACAACAACAACATTGTTTTATTTTATTTATGGAGAATTATTATTTAACAAATGCTGATAATTTATTTCTCCATAAGAATTAAACAACCCTCCTATTGTTTAATTCCCAAACTAAGAGATTGCTCTCGACAGGGCGTCAGCGATGACATTTTCCGTCCCTTTCTTATGTTTGATTTGCAGGTTAAAATCTTGTAAAAGAAGGGACCAACTCATAAGTCTCTGATTTGAGTTTTGCATCTGGGAGAGAAACACCAATGGGTTATGGTCAGTGAATACTTGAACGGGGATAGAGCTGGATCCAATATACACCTCGAAATGCTGCAGGGCTAACAACAAGGCAAGGGTTTACTTTTCAATAGTGCTGTAGTTCATCTGATGTTTGTTGAACTTTTTGGAAAAATAACAAATTGGGCGATCCACGCCGTGATGGTCTTCCTGCATAAGGACAGCTCCTGCGCCAGAAGCACTAGCGTCAACCTCAAGCTTGAAAGGGCACGTGAAATTAGGTGCTGTAAGAACAGGGGAACTGCACAGCAATGCTTTCGCAGACTCGAAAGCAGTCTGACAAACAGGCGTCCACACAAAAGGCTTCACCGGGCTGATCAAATCAGTGAGAGGAACGACAACAGTGGCGAAGTTCTTACAGAAACCTCTGTAATAACCACACATTCCTAGAAATCGGCGCAGCGCCCTTCTCGTTTGTGGGACTGGAAACTCGACAATCGCCTGTATTTTCGCAGTCACCGGCTGTACCTGTCCCTGACCCACCTGTTTTCCCAGGTATGTGATGGTGGCTCTGCCAAATTCACATTTGGCCAGGTTTAGAATAAGCGAGGCTTTCTGAAAACGGCTGAAAACGAGAGAGAGGGTTTGTAAGTGGTCAGACCAGGTGGATGAGTAAATGACAACATCATCCAAGTAGGCATCACAGTTATTCACGCCCACCAGTACTTTGGCCATAAGGCGCTGGAATGTAGCGGGAGCATTACGCAACCCAAACGGCATAACCGTGTACTGGAGAAAATGATCTGGCGTGACAAAAGCAGATATTTCAGATGCTCTGGGGGTTAAAGGTACTTGCCAGTAACCTTTTAACAGATCAAGTTTGGTTACAAAAGATGCCGATCCCACTCTATCAATACAATCCTCCATTCTAGGAAGAGGAAATGAGTCAGGTTTGGTAACAGCTAAACAGTGTTCTAAGAGATAGTCAACTTCCTTCTGCATTATCGCTCTTTTCACTGGGTTCACTCGATAGGCATGCTGCTTAATCGGTTTATGTCCTTCCACGTTGATGTCGTGGTACAGGACTGCAGTTTGACGAGGATGATCGGAAAAAAGTGATAAGTTATTCTCTATCAGATCAGTGATGTCAGCTCGAGCGGGCTCAGATAGGTGGGCTAAATATGTGTCTAAATCATTTAAGATCTCCGAATTTTTCAACCGGCCACTACCCAGTGCTTCACTTTTCTCAAGCAGTCCGTCATCAGAGGGTTCATAAGGAGAAACAACACTAGCGGCACACACTGGAGATGGCTCACTAAAAGGGCTCCTTGAGTGATACGATTTCAACATGTTAATATGACAAACCCTAGACTGTCTCCGGCGGTCTGGGGTCTGGATCACATAATTGTTGTCGCTGAGTTTCTGTTCCACCACATATGGGCCAGCGAACTGGGCTAGCAAACTGGACCCTACCACAGGCAGCAACACCAACACTTTCTCGCCTGGCTGGAAACTTCTGCAAACAGCCTTTTTATCATAACGAGCTTTCATCTTAGCCTGCGTATGTGTCAGATTTTTCCGAGCTAACTGACATGCAAGGTGGAGTTTTTCCCGAAGTCCGCTAACATAATCAAGGACATTATGCTGAGTTTCAGAAGTTTCTGACAACCACTTCTCCTTCAGAAGCCGGAGGGGACCGCGGACCACATGTCCAAACACCAGATCCGTAGGACTGAATCCCAAGGATTCCTGAGTGGCCTCCCTGACGGCAAACAACAATAACGGCAGACCCTCATCCCATTCTCTACCAGACTCCGCGCAGAACTTGCGCAGCATAGCTTTGAGGGTTTGATGGAATCTCTCCAGAGCACCCTGACTTTCCGGGTGGTATGGACTGGATTTTACATGTTTTATCTGCAACTCCTCCACAACCTGCGCAAACACTTTTGAAGTAAAATTTGTTCCTTGGTCTGTTTGAATAACCTTTGGGAGCCCGAAAGTAGAGAAAAACTTAATTAGTGCTTTTATTACCGGTTTTGCTTTCAGCGTGCGTAGTGGAGTTGCCTCCGGGAACCTTGTTGCTGAACACATTATTGTAAGTATGTATTGGTGTCCGGATTTAGTTTTTGGCAGGGGGCCCACACAATCCAATATTACTTTTTCAAACGGCTCACCTATTACTGGAATAGGATGTAGCGGAGCAGATGGGATTGGTCTGTTAGGTTTCCCCGCCATCTGACATGTGGTACAGGAATGGCAATATGCCACCACATCGGCTTTCAGCCCCGGCCAAAAGAAGTTGTGCAACACCCGATGATAAGTTTTGTTCACCCCGAGATGTCCAGCCATGCTGGCATCATGCGCTAAGCTAAGCACCTGCCCTCGATGTGGCTTCGGCACCACCACCTGCATAGCACCACGCAAACCACTCTGGACAGGGGACCACCTCCTCATAAGAACTCCATCTTGTACAAAAAAAGAAGTGGGGGATTTACCTTCTGCATTCGCGGCTGCGGATACAAAACAGGGAGTCAGTGACAAGTCATTCTGCTGAGCGGTTATCAATGCATCCCTATTTAACTTTTCACCCAGCCCTGGCATCAGTTTTGTCACATCACTGCCGCTTTCTATCCTGCTGCTCTCACAGCTGGGAGACTTTCTTTCATCTAGCGTCACCATAAATGTGTCAGCGACATCCATAACATCGTCAAATTTGCGCGATTGCACACGAGTAATAGCACAAACAGGAAACACACTTGACATAGGGGTGGCAGCATCAGTAACAGAAGCAACAGGCGTTTCCACCACTTCAGGCGGTGGAAAAACTGTCCCACCAGCCAAGTCATTTCCCAGAATAAATGAAACCCCTTTAATAGGCAACTGGGAACTCACGGCAACTTTAACATGCCCCGTTATTACGGGCGAATCCAAATGCACCTTGTGTAGCGGCACCCGAAGAACGCTCATCTTAATTCCCCAGACTAAAACATCTGAATCACAAGTAGTTTTATCTGACAATGGCAGTACACTGTCCAACATAAATGACTGATGCGCACCTGTGTCCCGAAGAATAGTAACAGGCACCTTATCCCTCTCTTCTCCCGTCACAGAAACAAAGCCTTTGGTGATAAATGGTTTAAAACGTGGCTCTATTTCGGCATCCGCATTGTGCAAATCACGGATGGAACGCATTTCAGGCGAAGGCACAACTTTAATAAGACCTACGCCGGCTGGATTTTTAGAGCCTTTGCGCTGCTCCTTCCTCCAGAGCGCGGGACAGACAGCGATCAGATGTCCGGGTTCGCGACAATAAAAACAGTAGCGATTACCACCATCCTCCTGTCTTTCCTTCCGTCCTACCTTTGGTGACTTTATTTTCCTCTCCTGTCCCACCCTGATATTTTGTGCAACAGCGGCTGAAAATATAGTTTTGTGAGTGAGAGTAAACTCATCAGCCATCACTGCCGCTTTAGCAAGTGACGTCACCTTTTGCTCATTTAGATAAATGACTACTTGGTCCGGCAAACATTTTTTAAATTCCTCTAACAAAATAAGCTCTTTCAGCCCCTCAAGATCCTTCACTTTACTGGCCTGCAACCATCGTTCAAACAAGCGACTCTTTTCACGGGCAAACTCCACAAACGTCTGATTGGCAGTTTTTTCACACTTCCTAAATTTCTGACGGTAGGCTTCTGGGACAAGCTCATATGCCTGCAACACAGTCTTCTTCATGATGTCATAATCAAGGCTATCTTCAATTGATAAACTGGTACACACCTCCTGGGCTTTGCCGACCAGTTTGCATTGCAATAACAGTGGCTAAAACTCCTTCACCCAACTTAACGTGGCCGCTATACGCTCAAAAGCGTTAAAATAGGAGTCCACTTCGGCCTCATGAAACGGGGGGACCAGTTTAACGTGCTTAGTGATGTCAAAACCAGTTGAGACAGCGGTGGATGTACTAGGATGACTAGAGGCAGATGTGGAGACAGAGGTGGAGGGCTTTCACTCCAGCTCCAAAGCTCTGACACGGAGGTGCATTGCTTGCACCTCAAGCTCTTTAGCACGGTTTTCCACCTCCCTTATACGGAGGGTCAAACGGAGATCCTCCGTAGACCGCCCCGCCAGGGGTTCCCCGGCTGTATCAGACTCAGCTGCTTCAGACTCCACCTCAGCCGCATCAGACTCCACCTCGGCTGCATCAGACTCCACCTCAGCCGGGAGCACGTTAACAGGCCCTTTGGCATCCGCCTCCGGCTCAGTCACCGGAGCCACCTTCACACCCCGCGCCGCCAGGCTGCTCTACAGCTGCCTTCGGGGCAGAAAGGACGCCTCGCTCCACCAGCCCTGCACACAAAGCGTCCTTAACCTCCGCTTTACGGGCACTATAGGACACCTGAACATCATAAAAACTAGCAATAATGAGCAAATCAGCCTTCCTGCACTTCGCTATTTTATCCCATGAAGGCGAAGTAACAAAATCATTGACAGGGGATTTCTTTAAATCACCCTGCCGTTCTTCAGCTGAGACATCTGAGTTAGAAAACACAAACACTGCAGATTCTTTCACTCGCGCGGGCAGTCATGGACACACGACCTGCGTCTCATCACTGTCTGCGTGCTTTATTTATACAAGTCTGTGTGTGTGTGTGTGTGTGTGTGTGTGTGTGTGTGTGTGTGTGTGTGTGTGTGTGTACAAAGAGCACAGAGTTATTCTAAGAACTCAGAGCTGAGGTTCCCCTTTTCTAAATCTGTATGTTCTAAAACAAAAAGAGGAAGCTGTAAGTTGTTTATCACAGAAGAGTTCATGTCAAAAGTTATTAGGTGAAAAGTCACGTAGACATGTGGATTGCTTAGTGATCAATAAAAGAATACATTTCATGTAGCTGATCACATATACACAATTTTCCTTTGACAATCATCCAAGGAAAACTCCATAATCCCACACACCTACTACCCCCACACCAAGAAAACTGCCAAACAGACCAAAACACACAAAAACAACCACAGAACAAGGCAGAGGACGAGCCCCCAATTCATGTTACGACCCGTCTAGGGCCAGGCAATAACATGAGTGAGGCACTCGCTTCTCCCCCAAGACCCAAGCAGCCACAGGAAACAAATCCTTTCATTATAATGTGATTTATTTACAAAGTGGAAAAAAGAGGAACAACAAAACGGGAGTGTCAACACTTCAGGGTGAGCCAAGGCCAAAATAATAAACAAAAACAAATCTACCCAAATCCCGCACCCCTGACCTTACCAAAACAAAGTCAAAAATAAAGACAGAGTCTGACCTCCTTAACTAATTCAAAACAGGAGAAAACGGGTGATCAAAAGAAACGGCAGCTCACCCCTACCCACTCCACTTCCACAACTTTCATGCCACACTGTAGCCAGGGGCTGCCACAGCAACACTGCTGGGTCATGAAGAGAAGCGCGAGGACCTCTGCCGCCACGGCACTCCAGCCTCCTTTTAAAGGGCGGGTCGTCCAGCTGGAACCAGTCACGTCGGGGCGGTGTATCCACGCACCAATCAGAGCAGGGCCCTGGCACAGCTGAATTAACATAAAAAGATACATCACCTGCACAAAACAAACACATGAGCAAGCAAGTTCGTAACAAGAGGAAGAAACTTCAGACAGGTATGAGAAAGACAATGGACAAACTACCGGAGAGAGTAGACACAAAGTTAATGAGATGCAGCAGGGCAGAAAATTCATGGAGCATGAAAGAGGTGCGAGACACACTAAGCATACATGGTAATAAATCAACAAGTCTTTTATGTTATTACTCAGTTGTATCAGTTGAAGGTGAAGGGGCTCAGTGACGATATAAGCAGGATGATTTGGAAGAGGTGAACCAAGGAGAGACACAGAAGTAGTACAAGTTAAGTTAAGCGACAATACACTGGGAGCAGAAGCTGAGATGAAGCTGAGCATTGAACAGCTGGAAGGAAAAGCTGATATACTGCAAGATGATGATCTTCCATGGGAATCCATACCTACAACTCAAATACACCCACATAGTTTAATAAAGGTCCCTCCATGAATTGCGACCTTATTGTGATGGAAGGGTTTGTGTATCCCAGGGACCACAGGGGCTGTGTTATCAGGGGGCTTGTGCCTCCTGGTAGGGTCTCCCATGGCAAATTGGTCCTGGGTGAGGGACCAGACAAAGAGCGATTCAAAAGACCCCTATGAGTATAAGATGGAGGGAACAGTTCACCCTGTCTGTGATAGGATTACCGGAGCTCCACCCTGAAACCAGGTCCGTGGAGGGTACCTGAGGGTGAGTGTCTGGTGGCCGGGCCTTAGTCCATGGGGCCCGGCCAGGCACAGCATGAAAAAGGGACATATGCCCATCAACCTGTAGGCCCACCACCTGCAGGAGGTGCTGTAGGGGTTGTGTGCATTGTGTGTCCAGTGGTGGTCAGGAGCAGAGGTTCTAGCGGACTGATTCGTGACTACTGAAACTAGCGAATGGGCAATGGAATGTCTCCTCTCTGGTGGGGAAGGAGCCTGAGTTAGTGCATGAGGTTGAGAGGTACCGGCTAGATATAGTCAGACTCACCTCAACGAACGGCTTGGTCTCTGGAAACAATCTCCTGGAGAGGGGCTGGACTCTGTCTCAGTCTGGAGTTGCCCTTGGTGAGAGATGGTGGGCTGGGGTTTGTATCCTAGTATACCCTAGGCTTGCTGCTTGTACGGTGGTGTTTCTCCTGGTGGACGAGAGGGTTTGTTCCCTGCATCTTCCGGTTGGGGAACGGGTCTTGACTGACGTCTGCTCTCATGCACCGAATGATGGTTCAGTGTACCCAGCCTTCTTGTAGTCCCTGCGCGGGGTGTTTGAGGGTGCTCACCCTGGCGATTCTGTTGTCCTACTGGGAGACTTGAACACTCATGTGGGCAACAACAGTGAGACCTGGAGGTGCGTGATTGGGAGAAATTGCCTCCCGGATCTGAACTCGATCGGTGTTTTGTTACTGGACTTCTGTGCAAACCACAGTTTGTCCATAATGAACACCATGTTCGGACTTAAGGGTGTCCATAAGTGCACGTAGCACCGGGACACCCTAGATGACCAATTTTGTAATTTTATAACCAGAACTGCAGCCATATGTTCTGGACAATTGGGTGAAGAAAGGGGCTGAGCTGTCAACTGATCACCACCAGGTGGCAGAGGAGGATGCTGGACAGACCTGGCGCACCTAAAAGTATAGTGAGGGTGTGCTGGGAACGCTAGGCAAAGGCTCCAGTGTGTGAAATCTTCAACTCACACTTCCGGCAGGGCTTCAAAAGCATTCCGAGGGAGACTGGGGACACTGAGTCCGAATGGACCACGTTCAGCACCTCCATTGCCGAAGCCATTGCACTGAGCTGCGGCCGCAAGGTGGTTGGTGCCTGTCTTGGTGGTAACCCCCTAATCAAATGGTGTACACCAGAGGTGAAGGGAGCCACCAGAATAAAGAAGGAGTCCTATTGGGCTTGGTTGGCCTGTGGGACTTCGGAGGTAGCTGAAATGAATGACAGGCCAAGTGAAATGTGGCTTGGGCAGTGGCTGAAGCAAAAACTTCGACTGAGAACATTGTCGGCTGGTGGAAGGAATACTTTGAAGACCTACTTAATCCTACAGGTACATCTTCCGTGATGGAAGCAGAGTCTGGGAATGAGGGAGACGACTCGTCAATCTCCCTCTAAGCTGTGCACGTGTGAAATTGCGCACTGCTGACACGGTCCCCACACACAGAAAATCTGTGCTGCACACACAAAAAAAATCCAACCTGAATTGAAATTAAAATAAATACAAATTTTATTTATTTCAGTTTTGCAGATTTTCTGTGTGCAGAGACCGTGTACGATTGCACATATGCACAGCTTAGAGGGAACAGTGGAGGTCACTAAGGCAATTAAACAACTCCTTGATGGCAGGGATCCTGGGATGGATGAGGTTCGTCCTTTGTAAGAACTTTTTGCTTGTCACTGTACAGTTTCTTGCACAGGAAAATTAGGTAGCAAGACTACAAAGGTGGAAAAGTAAAGAAAACAATATACAAAGAAGAAAGGCAATATATATATATTAGTGCTGTCAATAGAAAAAAATTTTAAAAAAAATTAACTAAATAATTTCACAATTTTCTGTAATTAATGGCGATTAATCGCAATTACCTCATCGATAGCCTGGTTACAATTACATTTTTTCAACTTTATATTTAACTTGAAACTGACATTTATGCAATATAATGAAGTAAATGCAGAATAAACGCAAAGAATGTATGCTTAAATTCAAAGAGAACAGAATTTGAATAGTTTTCTTCCATCTTTTAACACAGGTTCTCTCCTGTAAAATACAACTTTTTAAAAAACCTATATGCTAATACACGAATATATAATATATGTTAGTGCTCTCAAACAATTAAAATTATGAATCAGAATCATCACAGGGTTACTGAGGATTAATTTTGATTAATCATGAATAATATAATTCATTTTTATTCTATATTAATCACATTTCTTTTTGCATGAGCAAACAGACTGGAGAAAATATTAATAGGTCTGCAATCTACTTTGCAGTTGTGTCAGTCAATATTTTAGAGGTAGACTTACTGAGTCCCTGATGCTCCGTGAGTGGTTTGTCACAAGCTGGGTGACGCGTTAGCCAAAGTCCTAGCTGCATCCCCGACTAACGTATGCTTTGCGTCAATGTGATATTTTAAGCTGGAAGCGCTTCAGTGAAAGAAAATGCCTTCTTCCACAATGTGCATAATACTTTATGTCGGTCAAGTGTTCCGTTTTATTTTTTTTCATACTCAAATTTCCCATCGAGAGGGCCAATGTGCGTTTATCATCTTCCATACTGAGTTCAGCTGTCACTACCAGATCAACTGCCCATTTGCACATATGTGAAGGTGACTCTGCTTGGACAAACTGCCCGAAATGCATTGACAGAAACATTTCAGGGATTTTGAGTCATTCTTCACTCCAGATGCGTTAATTGCGTCAGAAATTTTGATTGTGTTGACTGTGATGGCGGATTAATTTGCGTTAACGCGTTAATTTTTACAGCACTAATATATATAAATAAGTAAACTATATACACAGTGTCTGAGTCACAGAAACATTGTGTTGGTGCGTACAAAGGCAGTAATATAATATAATATATAAGTAAGGATTGAAGGGCTATGGTCATTTAGGATGGGGATGGTAATTGCACATCTGCCAGACCAAACGTATTGCAGAGACCAAAATATTGCACATATTGCACAGGGGCCAAAATATTGCACAGAAAAAGGGAAGACCAAAGTACTGCATATGGAATGGCAGCAACATAGTCAATAGCAGCGACAGAGTGATTGTGTGGGAGAAGTTTGTTCACACTCTTAATTTGCATCAAGAGTTCGGATAGCCGATGGGAAGACGCTCTTTTTTAGTCAATTGTTTTTGCACCTGATGGATCTGAACCTTTTTCCAGAAGGCAGGATGTTGATGAGGTGGTGGTTAGGATGGAGGTGGTCTTTTATAATCACCCTGGCTTTGGAGAGACATCTCAAGCTGGCAATGGAGTCCAGGGGGGAGAGTGGACAGCCGATCACGTTCTCTGCAGTTCTGATGACCTTCTGGAGTCTCTTCTTTTTGGCTGTTGTGCAACCAGCATACCACACGGAGATGGCGTGCACCAGCACACTCTTGATTGTGGCTCGATAGGAGGACACTAGTAGGTCAGTCTGCAGTCTGTTCCATCTCAGAACCCTCAAGAAATGGAGGCGCTGCTGGGCTTTCTTCACTAGGGCTGATGTGTTTGTGGTCCAAGATAGGTCCTCGGATATGTGGGTACCGAGGAACTTAAAGGAGGGCAGCCTTTCCACATAGTCACCCTTTATGGATGAGGGAGGGGGATCAGTTTTTGTCTTAGGAAGTCCATGACCACTTACTTGGTTTTCCTTGTGTTTAGGGTAAGGTTATTGTAGTCGCACCATTTTGTCAGATGCTGGACCTCATCTCTGTAGGAGGTGTCGTCATCGTTGGTGTTCCTGAAGGCTCTGAATGTTGTAGCACTGTCTTGGTTTACATGCCTCTACAATGTTGCGTGGCAGATCAGGGCAGTAGTTCCCATCTTTAAGAAGGGGGACCAGAGGATGTGTTCCAACTATAGGGGGATCACACTCCTCAGCCTCCCTAGGAATGTCTATGCCAGTGTGCTGGAAAGGAGAGTCCATCCGTTAGTCGAACCTCGGATACAGGAGGAACAATGCAGTTTTCGTCCTGGTCATGGAACACTGGATCAGCTATTTACCTCCTCGAGGATACTTGAGGGTGCATGGGAGTTTGCCCAACCAGTCCACATGTGTTTTGTGGACTTGGAGAAGGTATTCAACCATGTCACTTGGAGTGTCATGTGGGAGGTGCTTTGGGAGTATGGGGTGTCTGGCTCATTGCTACGGGCCATTCAGTCCTTATACAACCATTGCAAGAGCTTGGTCTGCATAGCCGGCAATAAGTCTGACTCATTTTCGGTGAGTGATGGACTCCGCCAGGGGTGCCCTTTGTGACCGAACATGTTCATAATTTTTATGGAGAGGATTTTAGATGTAGCCAAGTGGCAGAAGGCTTTCACTTGGTGATGGCCTTTAGCTTGCACTGGAATGGTTCGCAGCTGAGTGTGAAGCGGTGGGAATCAGCATCTCCAAATCTGAGGCCATGGTCTTCACCCGGAACAGGGTAGAGTGCCCACTCCGGGTCAGGGACGAGTTCCTGAAGAAAGTGGAGTATTTTAAGTATCTCTGGGTCTTGTTCACGAGTGATGGGAGAATGGAGCAGGAGAACAACAGACAGACTGGTGCTGCAGCTGCAGTGATGCGGATGCTGCTCCGATCCATCGTGGTGAAGAGAGAAATTGAGTGTAAAAGCGAAGCTCTTGATTTACCGGTCGATCTACTTCTCTACCCTCACCTATGGTCACGAGTTTGGGTAATGACCAAAAGATCAAGATCGTGGATGCAAGCAGCGGAAATTAGCTTTCTCTGAAGGGTGGCTGGCTTCTCCTTTGGAGATAGGATGAGGAGTTTGGCCCTCAGAGAGTGGCTCACAGTAGACTTACTACTGCTCCACATCGAAAGGAGCCAGTTGAGGTAGTTGGGTTCTGACAATAATCCCTCCTGGGTGAGGTGTTCTGGGCATGTCCCACCGGGAGGCGACCCCCAGGGCAGAACCAGGACATGCTGGAGAGATAATTTCTCTTGGCTGGCCTGGGAATGCCGTGGTGTTCCCCCGGGCAAGCTGGAGATTGTGGCCGGGGAGAGAGAGGTCTGGGCTTCTCCGGTTAGGCTGCTTTCCTGTGCACCCCCGCCACAGATAAATGGAAGAAGATGGATGGATGGATGGATGGATGGAGATTAACCCTTTAAAGCCGGTCGGAGCGGGCACGCTCCGTTTTGCGTAACTATTTTGAAATCCCGGTAGCACTGCAACCACGTAAGCTAGCGCGATAATTTTTTTTGCATATGAAACCGGAGGAGTTGTACTTACATCTTATGCCATCAGCTTGCCCTAGGTCACAGTTTCCTTCCACATATAGCTTTGCAAAAATTGCATAAAAAGCACTTGTGTTGCACCCTCAGAGAGACATGACTCCATTCTCCTTTTTCTTGCAACTTTATTCTCCTCAGTTCAGTTTGGAGTTTACAGGCAGCATAGCGCATCATCAGCAAAACATCGCTTCCTCACGTCTCAGACAAAAGTTTGTTATTTTTCCCTTTGCGCTTACTGATGACATCACTCATCTGAACTCTAACCTCCTGGAGCTAGTAAACTACAAAAATTAACTAGAAATGTGTCCAAAAACAAAACACAATTAAATAGGAATAGTCTTTAAAGATTCTCCCAACGATTCAGAAAAATTTAAGTTTTATAACTACTTTTAGAGCGCAACACTTGCAGCAACAAAAACATAATATTCCAGAAACACGCTTTATCGATCTGATCAGCTGTTCGTAACACTTCCTACGTCGATCAGCACGAACTATCGCATGTCTGCCATGACCTGCCCGAAACCGGAAGTGACGTCATTTTGCGGAAATGTAGTTTTTTTTACCATCAGGGCCTTATGAGCCTATACTGGTGTTTTTAAAAGTTATGTTTGACTTTCTGACTTTCTGTGTCATTTCTGGGATGCTTAGGACTTAAATTGCACTGCTGGAAATAGTTTATTTTGATGCAAATGCTGTTTTTTTTGCAAATTTACATTATAATATTTATTTTCGTTTTTCCTGTAGTATATCAAAATTGGTGTATTTCAAAAATAAAAATATGAAGACACCTAAAATAAATTTCTGTGGTGGGAAACTATTTTGTGCAACTTTTTTGTATTTACAGTTTTGAGGGATAAGCCTCTTAAATTTCTCTAACTAGAAATATATGTTTAAAAAACAAAAACGATTTTCAATTTTTTGGTAGTTTATTGCACTTTTTTGCAATTTATGTAATTCCTATGCACTTAATGCATACCTATTATTAAAATTTGGGATACAATGGTTGTATTGATGTATATCAACTTGAAATGCTCCCCAAAATGGTACTACAGCATGTAAAAATATAATATAAGCTCTGGCGGACTTGGTTCTATGGTAGGTCTTAAAGGGTTAATAAAGGGTTTAACTTTAAAGAGATCATAATGCACAGGTAAAAAGGCTGCAGCCTGACAGCTCATCAGTTTGCTACCTGTTGAAGTTCAGCATCTCCCTGCAAAGCTGGGGTCAGCATTCACACAGCTAAACAACAGAAAAGCAGCATGTAGTGCTTTTTGATCTGCACACATAACTGAAACTTCTTCCTGACTGTGGTACAGGAATGGCTCTGAACTTCATCCTTCAGAACAACTTCAAACCCTACGCGGGGTTGCGTCCAGACTCCCGCAAAATCAGCGTCCTGATCACTGATGGAAAGTCCCAGGATGAAGTCATCTTAACTTCACAGAACCTGAGAGACAGCGGCATCGAGTTCTACGCTATTGGTGAGTGAGCTTCACTGGTTTGAAGAAAAGGAAATGAAAACACATCTGAACTTTTGGATGATTGCTACCTGCATGCAGCGATCAGGAAAAGTACCTGACTTTACTAGAATGGGCTGAAAATGATCAACCAGCAGCCACTTTAGTCATCTTCCTTCATCAAACTCATGGTTTATTTTTCTCACAGGTGTAAAAAACGCTGATGAGAATGAGCTGAGGTCCATCGCCTCTGACCCAGATGACATTCACATGTACAACGTCAAAGACTTCAAGTTCCTGGTGGACATCGATGATGAACTCTCTGTCAACCTGTGTAACAGTGTTAAGGGCTCAGGTAGGGAAGGAGCCATTTCAGCATTGTCAGAACAATCTTAAAGATGGGCCAGTGTTTCAAAAGACTGCTCAGAGAATCTAGTCTGCATCTGATCTGGACAAGACTTCTGAGACATTTTACATTTTCTTAAATCAAATAGCGATTTATTAATATTGTTGTCTCAGAGATGTCAGTCATTGGTTTGTGGACCCTTCAACTTTACCTCCATGCTTGTCATGGGAGTTAGAAGTGACCACATTTGGATGAGAGAGAGAAGTTGTCAGCTAATGCAAATAAGATGCAACCATAAACTGTACATGTTCACAACATAGGCAGAGATACCTGCTAATGAGCGCTAACTAACAGATAAAATATGTGAATAATCAGGTCATCTTATTTATTTAAGGTTATCGAGGTGCATCCATGGATCTAAACATAAACTAAGTATTGCTATGAGCAACAAACTCACCAAAACTGAAGTACAGACTTCTGGGACAGTCTGTTAGTGTAATTAACTGCACAGCAGATAATTTCATTAAAATGCTCCAAGAAGCACCAACAGCACAAAGTTGCTCTTGAGGTCCACTTCAGTGATTTGAATTAACGTAGGTGAAGCCAACTGGAGACAGCTAGTAACGACCGCTTGTGTCTGTACCATCCTGTTAGCCATAATGGCCACATCCTTAACTTTAAGCCTTAACAAAATCCAAATGGGTGACTTAGACAAACAGCTGTTATCGACGTTTCCCAAGTCGACAACAACTATTGTCATTGTACATTGTACATGTACAATGACAATAAAAGGCTTTTCTATTGTGTTCACCATCTGTACTGGTGTTATGAAAGGAGAAACTATCCACAGGCCAAAGTTGTTGTTTTTTTTTTAAATTTCAGTCTGTCTTTATTTCTGCTAAATTTGGACATTTTATCATGGAAGTCTATTGGGACTGACTCACTTTTCGAGTCTGCCTCAAGTGGACACTAGTGGAAAGTGTTTGGCACCTCATACCCAGAGGCCGATGCTTGGTATTACCAGGCAAACACATATTCATGGCAGGATTTAAAACAAATGAAGCAGAAAGTTCACAGCAGTGTGGTTTAAATGTAAGATTTTAAAGTTTAAAACTGCAATTTTTCACAAGTAAATAGCTGGTCAAAGCTTTTTATACAAATCAATCTTTAAATACTACTTTGTCATTTTTAGACATTTTAGTCATCACTGGTGGTGAAGGTCACATGGAAGTATTACCAAAACCCAGTTTTTAAGTGAAGCAGATGGTCAGGAGTCTCGCTGTCAGAGGAGTGAGAACAGTGAGCCAGGTTTATGGCGGCAGAGTGCTAGTGGGTTTAAAAAGGAAAATACTGAACGTGCTGTGCTTTTGTTCCTTTCATAGGTCATACTCTAGAGGCGCCCACCAATCTGGTGACCTCAGAGGTGACAGAGAGTTCCTTTCGTGCCACCTGGACTCCACCCAATGGCACCGTGGAGAAATACCATGTCACTTACATGATGACAGCTGGGGAACGCATTGAGGAGGTGAGATTACGGTACACTTTCCCCCTCATGTTAGTTTGAAACAAGAGAACAGAAGTTTCTAATTTCAACTGTCACAATAAATTTAATTCATATTGATGGTAAAGCTGTTATTTAATTTATTTGTAACAATCAAAATATGAAAATGTACCCCAGAGGCTATAGAGTGTCAACCCGTGTGCTAACCCGTGTGCAAAATCTGCTATTTTGGTAGATTGTTCTAACGCTGCACCAGCAGAATCGTTAAACTTAACTCGTTAATTGAGTTCTACTGAAAATAAAGTTAAAATGTCTTGACAGCTGTGATAGCGCTACAGATTTAAACAGTGAAACAAATGACTTCAAACTTCCAACTCTTTGTGACAGCCCTCCTGTCTGGGGTGGAAAAAAGTACAAAGTGTGATTTTTTTTGTTTGGTCCTGACTGACTTGATCTCTGTGTCAGGAATATTTTTTAATAATTAATTAACAATCGCTGGACAAGGACAATTAAAAATAGATGGTGGCACTGTCTGTTGGCCTAATGATGTCATCAAATCAATATTAATAAATAAATAACAATAAAAGAGGCTGGGATGGCAGCAGTTAGCAGGAACTGGACCTTACACAATAGAGGGAGGATGAAAAGAAATAGCGTGCCAATTTCACAGTGCTATACAGAAAGTGAAAGTGTGGAAGAGACTCACACTGCTACTGGCTCATCCTTCTGTACCCAAGTCCAGCAGCTAGAAAGGATCAATCAGCCTAAGACAATGGCTAACAGTGATGTAATCCGTTATCCAAGTGACGTAAATTTCATCATTAGAGCATTAACATGTTGCAAGACTCCAACCAAACATGTGTAAAATAACCTGAAAGTTTAAGAGGACAGACTGCTCGTCCATAGCACGTGCACTTCGCTGTCCACAAATAAACACACTGTCACCAGCTCATGAATGCAGCACAATAGATTTAGGCTCAGCAAACCATAATCATGTAATGATTAAAAGGTGAGAGCTGTAGTCCTCACGACATCCCAAATGTGAGTCCAGCTGTTGGTTTGAAGTATTCTTTGGTTTTGGTCATTAACTTGTTCACTGGTCACAGAATAAGAACCAATCCTTTATTGTTTCAGCTGCTAGTCAATGGATCGGTGAGCACTGTAGTGCTAGAAAATCTAAACCCTCTGACTGAGTACGTCATCAATGTTTATGCTGTGATTGGCAAGCGGAGCAGCGAGCCTCTCAGGGGCACCGAGACCACCCGTGAGTGTTTCCTCTTCTGCTTCTCTGCTGCTGGACAGGGTGTATGGACATGTTAAAGTCTGTAATGTTGGTTATACAGAAAACTTCATACAAAATTAAAGAACAAAAAATAATGCATCATTTTATTTAGTGCATGGACACTATGTTTGGTGTTCAGGTTAACGTGCACGAAAAACTACATTTTAATCTTCATCTTTGAACTCTTCCTTTCAGGAGATGTATAGGTGCCATTTGAGCTGGTGGAGTCGTCATTCAGAAGGAAGTTTAACTCCTCTGCTTCAGCTGTATAGTTCCACTTCCCCAAAACCAGTCAGCCACTTAAAAATACTCCATCTGTGTCGGACTACGCGTTTCATGTTGTGGCATTTCAAAACACATTTATAAATGTGACCACATTACAGTTCTTGTACTCTCTCTCTGTTGACCTGAGGATCAATAAAAACAACATGGGTCTCATGATCAACAAACCAGTTTGTGGCTCTTTGTGTGTAGAATGACTGACTGTTGGTGGATAAAGGTAAATAAATGGTAAATGGACGTAGCGCTGTGCTACTCTCCCGGAGCACTCAGAGTCTCATTCACCCATTTACAACCATTCATACAAACACCTTCTTCAGTGCTTTCAAGTGCTTTCTATCTAATATTCACACACAGTCGTACTCCAATGGATGCATCAGAGAGCAACTTGGGGTTAGTATGTTGCCCAGGTATATTTGGCATGCAGACTGGAGCACCCAGGGATCAAACTGCCAACCTCTGATCCCACTCTACCTCCTGAGCTACAGCCACCACATGAGTGAAATGTAGGAGTCCACAAAAATGGGTCACATTTTCCCACTCAAGGCCAGATTTACTAGATGGGGTAAAACAGTGTGTGAGGACAATCCCTATTGCTATTCTTTAAGCACAAACCCAGTCAGTTAATTTCAATATGATGAAAATAATCTAACAAGAGCAGTGAAATTTAGCACCTAATCACAAACTAAGACATGAGTTTTGGGTAATTTACTAACAGGACAGGCGCTGCGCCTGTCCTGTTAGTAAATTACCCAAAACTAATTGCTAATTGCAGGTGGAAAAATATATAAATGTATATAAATATAGCTTGCATGTGTACCTTAAATAGGATATCTGGGATATCTCATGTATTGTGAAAAACTGTCCACTGCATTTTTTTTAATGTTTTTTTGACAAATCTTTCCTCCACCATAAGTCCTTCCTCTGTTCCTGCCCACTTGTCAGCCAATCAGCATTCGGCCGCGTCATACACGTCCAATAAGGCGCGGTTAGAACTTTGGAGACTGCACGGAAACAGGTTAGCACTGGCTGAAAGGTCATTTCTGTAGAAGGCTGCAGTCTGCGACATACCACCTCATTCCCAGTTTTCTCTGGTCGGAGTCTACAGCGAAGACTTTTTTAATTTGACACTTATTTAAAAAACGACATTTGTGTCGGTTTCCTTCGAAGGTCAGCGCCGCATTTCTGTTTGGGTGCAATTTAAGGGGGATTTATTCACACGCCTTAATTTATCACCCGTGTAAGATCTGCATGCTTTTTAAATTCTGCAATATTACTGTTTGTTGTTGTTGTCATTTTTTATATGGATTATATCTCAGCACTGCTGTGCGTAATTGCGCACAGTGCCACGGCTTGATCCTCCGTTACGCAAGACAGTGGGAAGACTTTGTCCTAATATGAGTGAATATTTCTCATCATGCAAAAATATTAAATGCATGACTTTACACTCAGAGAAAATAATCGGAGCCACAGAAATAAGAGAAAAAGAATATAACGTAGAGACAGAAGAAAGATTCTTTTCTTAAATATTTTGTAGAATTTGGTGATATTTAGTCTTTCATACACAATTATGGTTGTCATGTGATCTTGTTGCTGCTCGTGGAATATTCATGTGAGATATTTCTGTCTTCAGAGCTGCGTTTTTTTGTTAAGCATCATGTAGATTTACATGAAAATAAAGGTGCATTAATGAGCTCTGAGGTTCACCTTCAGGGAGGATTAACAGTTTTGTGAAGGCCTGAGGAAGCCTAACCGCTTCCTTGGTTCCTCTTGCAGCTTCCTTCATGCGCTGCTGAGACCAGGAGAGCTGAAGATGAAGTGTGGGCTCTCTCTGGCAGCGGTTGTTGCCCTCCTGGCACTGCTGCTGTCCTCCTCTCAGGCCCAGCAGCAAGGTACAGCCGCTCCTCCTCCTCCCCCTCCTCCTCCTTTTTGATCCAACACATCTGACTTCTTCCACCTCCTCTCACCTCTGTCTGGCCTCTGCCTGCTGTGTGTAACTGCAGTTTTAGTCTAAATTAAAATAATAACTGAAGCAAACTACGCCAGTGAAGTGTTCTGCTTTAACTTCAGGTTTTAACTCTTGCCTATGATGACCCAATAATCCATCAGAACCTAAATCTAGTTTGAATTTCCTGGTAGGAGCTTTTTATTTTTTAAAGACGTTTAAACCATTAAATATAGCCTAATGAGAGCAGTAATGCAGCTTAAACATGTAGTCAAATGTGGCTTCATATTTATTAAGATTTATAATCAGAGTTTTTCCTATGAAAAAGTTTCATGCAATGCTTCCCATCAGACTCAAAGGACATGCTGATCCTTGGCAGAAGTTCCTGTTGTAATTGAAAGCAGATACAGTGACTGATTTCCCAACTCTGAGATTCTTGGATCCGCAGCAGGATTTAATTCAGTGTTTTCGACAGGTCCATGTGGTGAAGCAGAGTTGCTGTAAGGCATATATAACATGCTGCAGACAGATTAACCCTAGAACACTATCGCTATAAATAGTAACACAATCACTAGTGCCGGGTGATTTTTACCCGATATAATATAACCAATAAAAAGTAATCAAATATATCAAAATATGACAACACATGACAAATTAGAGTGGTCTTCTTTTACTTTCAACTGTGCCATGTCTAACAAAATTTTAAAAAACCCTCCTAAAACAAAATAATGACTCTGGAAAGCTGGTCTTTGGTCCACCCATTCCTGGGAAATTTGAGACTTCCCTGGTGAAGACACAGGCTCCCCGACACGCAAACAGCTGCAGGAGAGAGAAATCATGTAAATGTATTTTTCCGGGTGTAAACCACCCGGCGATAGTGTTCTAGGGTTAAGCTGAAATGCTGCACCCTAAAGAAAGCTGAGGGGATTTACGACTGACCAACAGTCATTCAGTATGGATTTGGAATACTTGTGAGGATTTTTGTTTTTACCACTGTGAGACATCAGGTTCGTTATTATGCATCACATCCTACTCTGAGACATATGAAATTAAAATTTTAAAAAAGTGACGTCAGTTACACAGTGGGTTAGGTGTGTGGATTATTTGTGTTACTTAATGTAAATTTGCTTTCTGATTGTGAGTTTTTGTGATGTACTCCTCTCTCCTCCTGATGTATTTCCTGTCTGTCTTTCTCAATTTTCCCTATCATAATAAGACTTAACAGACATTTGTCATGAGTATCTGTTGTGTACCAGATGTCTGACTACCCCCACCCCCCCACCACTGTTTCTGTACAGACACTCAGTGTAACACTACAGTGAAGGCCGACATCATGATGCTAGTCGACGGCTCCTGGAGCATTGGGCGCCATAACTTTAAAACCATGCGGAACTTCATCGCTCGCATGGTCAGCGTGTTTGACATCGGCCCAGACAGAGTCCAGATCGGTAAAGCTTTCACTGTTGTTACTATAACAACAAGATTCACATGGAGGGATGTTTTCCTCCAGACAGCTGTCTCTCAGTATTTGCCTAACCTTAACCTCTTGTAACCTCAAGATATTCTGCTCATTTCTAAATCCATTTTTATTTTTTAAATTTACTAGAGTAGCTTTGCATGAGTCACAATTAAATCCACCCTAATCTAACCCTAAGCTCTGTCTGAAATAAGCTATTTAACACCAAATCAGAGTTGCTTTATCCTTAGTGTTGTATTTTCTGCAGGTCTGGCTCAGTACAGCGGTGACCCAAAGACTGAATGGCACCTGAATGCCCACTCCACCAAAGAATCTCTGCTGAATGCTGTTGCCAACTTCCCATATAAAGGAGGAAACACCATGACAGGTGATTTTTTTTTTTTTACATACTGGGGCCAAAGCCTTGGTATGAGACTCAGCCACAGTGGAGAATGAAATGCTCACTTTTAAGAGGAAGAAACTTCAGACAGGTATGAGAAAGACAATGGACAAACTACCGGAGAGAGTAGACACAAAGTTAATGAGATGCAGCAGGGCAGAAAATTCATGGAGCTTGAAAGAGAGGCGAGACACACTAAGCATACATGGTAATAAATCAACAAGACTTTTATGTTATTACTCAGTTGTATCGGTTGAAGGTGAAGGGGCTCAGTGAAGATATAAGCAGGATGATTTGGAAGAGGTGAACCAAGGAGAGACACAGAAGTAGTACAAGTTAAAAGCGACAATACACTGGGAGCAGAAGCTGAGATGAAGCTAAGCATTGAACAGCTGGAAGGAAAAGCTGATATACTGCAAGATGATGATCTTCCATGGGAATCCATACCTACAACTCAAATACACCCACATAGTTTAATAAAGGTCCCTCCATGAATTGCGACCTTATTGTGATGGAAGGGTTTGTGTATCCCAGGGACCACAGGGGCTGTGTTATCGGGGGGCTTGTGCCCCCTGGTAGGGTCTCCCATGGCAGATTGGTCCTGGGTGAGGGACCAGACAAAGAGCGATTCAAAAGACCCCTATGAGTATAAGAAGGAGGGAACAGTTCACCCTGTCTGTGATAGGGTTACCGGAGCCCCGCCCTGGAACCAGATCCAGGGAGGGTGCCCAACGGTGAGTCTCTGGTGGCCGGGCCTTAGTCCATGGGGCCCGGCCAGGCACAGCATGAAAAAGGGACATGTGCCTATCAACCTGTAGGCCCACCACCTGCAGGAGGCACCGTAGGGGTTTTGTGCATTGTGTGTCTGGTGGTGGCCAGGAGCAGAGGCTCTAGCGGACTGATTCCTGACTACTGAAACTAGCGAATGGGCAATGGAATGTCTCCTCTCTGGTGGGGAAGGAGCCTGAGTTAGTGCATGAGGTTGAGCGGTACCGGCTAGACATAGTCAGGCTCACCTCAACACATGGCTTGGTCTCTGGAAACAATCTCTCCTGGTGGACGAGAGGGTTTGTTCCCTGCATCTTCCGGTTGGGGAACGGGTCTTGACTGACATCTGCGCTCATGTACCGAACAATGGTTCTGGTAGCCTTCTTGTAGTTCCTTGGTGGGGTGTTTGAGGGTGCTCCCCCCTGGCGATTCTGTTGTCCTAGTGGGAGACTTGAACGGTCATGTGAGCAACAACAGTGAGACCTGGAGGTGCGTGAGTAGGAGGAATGGCCTCCCGGATCTGGACTTGATCAGTGTTTTGTTATTGGACTTCTGTGCAAACCACAGTTTGTCCATAATGAACACCATGTTTGAACTTGAGGGTGTCCATAAGTGCACGTCGCACTGGGACACCCTAGATGATCAATTTTTTAATCTTATCACCAGACCTGCAGCCATATGTTCTGGACACTTGGGTGAAGAAAGGAGCTGAGCTGTCAACCGATCACCACCAGGTGGCAGAGGAGGATGCTGGACAGACCTGTTTCACCTAAACGTATAGTGAGGGTGTGCTGGGAACGCTTGACAAAGGCTCCAGTGCGTGAAATCTTCAACTCACACTTCCGGCAGGACTTCAACAGCATGCCGAGGGAGACTGGGCACACTGAGTTCGAATGGACCATGTTCAGCACCTCCATTGCAGAAGCCATTGCACTGAGCTGCGGCTGCAAGGTGGTTGGTGTCTGTCGTGGTGGTAACCCCCTAACCAAATGGTGTACACCAGAGGTGAAGGGAGCACCAGACAAAAGAAGGAGTCCTATTGGGCTTGGTTGGCCTGTGGGACTTCGGAGGTAGCTGAAATGAATGACAGGCCAAGTGAAATGTGGCTTGGGCAGTGGCTGGTTGGCTCTTAGGGTCCTGTTGATCTTGTATAGTTCTAGGCATTCCAGGATCCATGTGTGGGGCATTGAATCATAGGCTTTCTTATAATCAATCCAGGCAGTGCACAGGTTGGTCAGTCTGGTCTTGCAGTCTCGGCTGATTGTTCGATCTACCAGTAGCTGGTGTTTTGCGCCTCGGGTATTCTTGCCCATCCCTTTCTGTGCCCCACTCATGTATTGAGCCATGTGCCTTTTCATCTTAGCTGCTATGATGCCTGACAGGAGCTTCCATGTGGTGCTGAGGCAGGTTATTGGTTGGTAGTTGGAGGGGACCGGTCCCTTCTGGGGGTCCTTGAGGATCAGGACTGTCCGGCCTTCGGTTAGCCATTCTGGGTGTCTCTCATCAACTAGCAGCTGGTTCATTTGTGCTGCAGTCAGCTTCTTCAGCCAGTAGGCGTGAACCATGTCAGGGCCTGGTGCTGGTGCCGGTACCCATCTGTGCCGAGTATAACCTGGAAGTCCCGAGGTCAAAATGGGAGACGCACCCAAAGGTGGTGGAGAATGACCGAGCTAAGATCCTGTGGGACTTCCAGATACAGACGGACAAAATGGTGGTGGCTAACCAACCAGACATAGTGGTGGTAGACAAACAGAAGAAGACGGCCGTAGTGATAGATGTAGCTGTTCCCAATGACAGCAACATCAGAAAGAAGGAATACGAGAAGCTCGAGAAATACCAAGGGCTCAGAGAAGAGCTTGAGAAAATGTGGAGGGTGAAGGTAACAGTGGTCCCAGTGGTAATCGGAGCACTCAAACTTGTCCCACAAACAATCGGACTCTCAAACTAGGCGAGTGGCTCCAGCAGATCCCAGGAACAACATCGGAGATCTCTGTCCAGATGAGTGCAGTCCTAGGAACAGCTAAGATATTGCGCAGGACCCTCAAGCTCCCAGGCCTCTGGTAGAAGACCCAAGCTTGAAAGATTGACCGCCCGCAGGTGCGGAAAGGCACAAATAACATGTTTTTTACGAATACTTATTTTGAACAAATACTTTAAAAGATATTTGTATTCAGGAACAAGAAAGACTTTATATCAAAAAGCTGAGTTTCCTTATGAGACCGCAGTGCATGACCGGATGAGTGAGTCACGTGTGAAAGAGGTGACTGACACGGGCTGCTCCACACAGCAACAGAGAAGGCTCGGCTGAGCGAAAAAAGGCTGAACTGCATCACTATTTTTGTTGAATAGATTGTTTTGTACCTTAACTGGGTTCTGGAGGCAGTTTATAACTGTCAGGGCTCAGTGTGTGGGCAGGCGGAGATGAGGATCCAAACGCAGGACTTGAACACAGGATTGTAACTCAAAATCTCAGCTTTATTGCTGGAGAAAACAAAACATGAACTGAGCAAAGAATACTGGTAACAGAGAACTGAAACACACTGGCATAATCCGATGGTACGACGCGACACTGGGTTGAGGAAAACACAGGGCTTAAATACACAGGGTAGTAATGAGGGAATGGACAACAGGAGGGATACACAGCTGGGAGAGATCAGGGCTAACGAGACAGGGGGAACAAAGCTGCACACACTAACATGAGGCACACTCCTTCAAAACAAAACAGGAAACCATAAACCACTAAACAAGGACGTAGACTGAGAGGCAGAATATAACACATGGAACTCAAACAATACATGAGACCACACTTCCAAAAACATGGATAAACAGAAACATGAAGAACAATCCATCATTCAAAATTAAACCAAACCATAACAACTTAAAATACTGGGTCCAAAGGACCCAGAACCGTGACAGTACCCCCCCTCTAAGGGCTGGCTCCCGACAGCCCCAAACGAAAAAACAGAACAAAACCAGAGCACCAGGCCAGGGCGGGCGGAGGGGGTCCAGGATTGGACAGAAACCAAACAAAAACCCAACAAGAGTCCACAAAAAGCTCAGGGGGCCGACCGTGCACACGGCAACGGCGGCGATGGGCAAACAGTTCTGGAGGCCGACCGTGCACACGGCAACGGCGGCAGCGCGGGCAAAACCAATCAGGAGGCTGACCACTAGGAAGGCAGTGGCGGCCACTGAGCAGGTCCGGAGGTCGGCCGCGATGCCAACGGCGGTGACAAACTCCTTCCGGAGGCCGTCCTCGACGGCCATGATGCCAACTGAGAGGCCCGGAAAACGGCCGGCAGAGGCGAGGCGGAACAGGTTGAGCTGGCTCTGACGGCGGTGTTACAACCGCGGGGCCAGACGAGGCGGGGCCAGACGAGGCGGGGCCAGACGAGGCGGGGCCAGGCATGGATGAAGGCGGAGCTGAAGACACGGCTGCGGGGCCAGGCGCGGATGAAGGCGGAGCTGAAGACACGGCTGCGGGGCCAGGCGCGGATGAAGGCGGAGCTGAAGACACGGCTGCGGGCCAGGCGTGGATGAAGGCGGAGCTGAAGACACGGCTGCGGGGCCAGGCGGAGCTGAAGACACGGCTGCGGGGCCAGGCGTGGATGAAGACACGGCTGCGGAACCTGACGGCAGTGAGACGGCTGCGGAACCTGGCGATGATGATGCTGCAGGCGGCGATGATGATGCTGCAGGCGGCGATGATGATGCTGCAGGCGGCGATGATGATGCTGCAGGCGGCGGAACAGGTGGTGGCTGAACAGTCTTCCCAGAACCGTCAGCAGACATGGGGATGTGCTGGCTGGGTCCCCCAGGACCCTCAGCTGACGAGGCGTGGTGCTGGTGAGTTCCTCGGGTCCTCCAGCTGACAAAACTTGAGACTGGCTAGGTTCTCCCGAACCCCCAGCAGACGAAACTTGAGGCTGGACGGGCGACTCGGGCCCTCCAGCCGACGAAACCTGAGGCTGGACGGGCGACTCGGGCCCTCCAGCTGACGAACCCTGAGGCTGGCTGGGTTCTCCCGAACCCCCAGCTGACGAAACCTGAGGCTGGCTGGGTTCTCCCGAACCCCCAGCTGACGACACTTGAGGCTGGCTGGGCTCCTCAGGCCCTCCATCTGACGAAACCTGAGGCTGGACGGGCTCCTTGGGCCCTCCAGCTGGAGCAGATGCAGGGCCAGAGGCAATAGGGACCCCTGGCTGAGGGTGAAGATGAGTGGCTGACTGAGCAGATGACAAAGCTAATGATTCCTCTACCAACTGAGCTACTGACTGGGTTATGGACTGTAACAAGGTTTGTGGTAAGTCTGATTGTGGTAGTGACTGAGCTATGGGTAGCGGAGCTGAATGTGGTGGAGGTGGAGACTGAGCTACGGGTGACTGAATTTGAGATGAAAGTGGTGGAGGAGTTGGCGACTGGGCTACAGGCCGGGCGGCTAACTGGGTTACAGGCCGGGCGGCTAACTGGGCTACAGGCCGGGCGGCTAACTGGGCTACAGGCCGGGCGGCTAACTGGGCTACAGGCCGGGCGGCTAACTGGGCTATGGGTGGCTGCTGAGCAGGGGACACTGGACACTGAGCTACGGGTGGCTGCTGAGCAGGGGACACTGGACACTGAGCTACGGGTGGCTGCTGAGCAGCTAGCTGAACTGAAGGGGGCTATTCAAACATAATCTCAGACTCCTGCTGGGACTGTGAATGCTGGCGGCGCATCCGCCGCTTCCCTGTAGAAATGGGCTCAGGGCAGGCAAAAGGTGACGTGGAGAAACTCTGCTGAGGCTGCTCCTGCTGTGGTGTGAAAATGACTACTGCTCCAGTCCGTACCACAGGAGGGAATGGAAGTGTGGTTGGGTGATGATGGCGAGGGTTGCATCTCTTCTTTAAAGGTGGATCGAACGACTTGGCGATGAACCTTGGCAAAAAAGGCTGCTGACGTTGAGAGCACCAAGTGGCGAGGGCCTCCAGGAGAGCAGCTGAATCCTCTCCCTCAGAGGCGAAACATGAGTCCGCTGGATCCATACTGGTTGCGTCGTTCTGTCAGGGCTCAGTGTGTGGGCAGGCGGAGATGAGGATCCAAACGCAGGACTCGAACACAGGATTGTAACTCAAAACCTCAGCTTTATTGCTGGAGAAAACAAAACATGAACTGGGTTGAGGAAAACACAGGGCTTAAATACACAGGGTAGTAATGAGGGAATGGACAACAGGAGGGATACACAGCTGGGAGAGATCAGGGCTAACGAGACAGGGGGAACAAAGCTGCACACACTAACATGAGGCACACTCCTTCAAAACAAAACAGGAAACCATAAACCACTAAACAAGGATGCAGACTGAGAGGCAGAATATAACACATGGAATACATGAGACCACACTTCCAAAAACATGGATAAACAGAAACATGAAGAACAATCCATCATTCAAAATTAAACCAATCCATAACAACTTAAAATACTGGGTCCAACGGACCCACAACCGTGACAATAACTTTCGCAAAGATCGGGAGATTATTCCATTACGTTACATTATTGACGTCTGCAGTCGGGTGCTCTCATGTTCGCTCTGTTTACGTAGCTCTGTTAGCTTGGTAATTTAGACAATAGGCTGTTGACAGAGTAACGTTAATGTTCGGTTTAAAAGGTTAAAACGATGTTTGTGTAGTTGTGTCGAATTTTATGCACTTGTGGGAGTTATATGGTACATTTAAGTTACTCTGTCTTTTGCAGACAGCAAGATGTAGGCTATAGACTACATTTACAAGTGTGTGCATGTGGGTGTGTGAGTAAGCAGCAGTGTACTCACACACTGTGTGTAATCAACCTCTGAGAACAATGGGATTTAGAATGATTTAGGAGCCCATTCACTGAGGTAGTAAATGCTGACTAACCTGAAATACAGCAAGCAGAAAACTAAAGTAAATCTGTTCCTTGCTGTCACGGGGCATCTGAATACTTGGAAACAGCACAACATAAATTTTACCTTCCTTATTATAGCCACAGGGTTATGGTTTGACTACAGCTAACTGGTAAAGATGTAGCATTAGCTCGTCTGTCAGGAAAGATCTGTTTTTGTCAAGTTTGAAGTTCAGATAGGTCAATAAATAAGTCCCAACTAGGTGATGAGATTTTACTAACAATCTACTGTAATACTAAGTGTCTGTCAGTGTTAATGTCTGCTATTTCATGTTATAGTTATTATAATTACTTTGTAATTTATTACAAAGTAATTATAATCACTTTACATTTCTCAGTGACACAGTGAAGAAACAAATGCATGACTGTACTGAAGACGTATTAACTTTAGCATAGCTTCCCATCACTTATTAACAGTGTTGGGGAGTAACGGAATACATGTACCGCCGTTACGTATTCAGAATACAAAATATGAGTAACTGTATTCCGTTACAGTTACCGTTTAAAAAGGTGGTATTCAGAATACAGTTACTTTGTTGAAATAAATGGAATACACGGCGGTACTTCCCTGTTTCATATTGTCGCGGGTCAGGACTGTTTGGGTTTGTTTGACAGCTATGTTCTGTTGTTCCAGGCGGCAGCGTTACGGTTGCCATGGTTACAGGGTGACGCTCTCTCTCTGCGTGTTTCCTGGGTGAGAGAGCGCTTTTTTGTTGTTGTTGTTGTGCTAAGCTAAAAGGCAGAATGCTACAGGCATAGCTCTAAAGCATGTAGCCTGATGGGCAGTGTAGTCCGTGCTGCAGGGAGAATGGACTACCATACCCGTTATGTGTCTGTGAGCGAGGGAGGGAGAGAAAGGAAAAGTCCGAGCTGTCACGGAGCAAAAACGGGAGCTGGAAGCATGTAAATATAATAATAACCACAGCAGCCAAGAAGAGTGCCTGACGAGCCCATTTGTAAGTAAGCTATTAAGACTCAACTGTACACTGTGTTCGTGTTTTCCTCCGGAAAAAATAAGTTCCGTTGGAGAAGCCTTTCAACGCCTCTCTCTGTCTCCCGCAAGCAAAGTTGACCCAGACAACAAAGTAAAGCTATTTTTCGGCTACCAGCCCGACACGGAACCCACCGTATTAGCCAGAGGTCCCTTTACTACGGTTCAGAGCCGCGGACCTTCAGTAACAGTAATAAATCACAGCAATAGGACATTCATGTAGTTGTAAACAGCATGATAATATATTAAGTATTCCAAAGTATTCAGAATACGTTACTCTCATTGAGTAACGTAACGGAATACGTTACAGAATACATTTTGGGGCATGTATTCAGTATTCTGTAATGGAATACATTTTAAAAGTAACCTTCCCAACACTGCTTATTAACTTACCTGAAACTCCCCACATGGATTTGGGCAACCAAATAGAAAGGAGTGTTGCTGCTGTTGAGCCATCTCTTGGTCCTCCACCAGTCAAAAAAACTTGCTCAAGTTCTGTGTGGAAGCAGTACTGCAGATTAAACAAAAGTGATATGTAATGTGTGCAAAAGTCAAATCATCAGAGGCTTATATATCAAACATCTGTCAACATCTGCTATGCATAATCACATGCACTTAAAGCATCCTCTCCTGGTACTGTCTGCCAACCCCCATCACAAGCACCAATCCCCCCCACAAGCACCAATTCATCATCACAGCCATGTTCTGCCCCTGCAAGTCAGTTTCACTGTCTGTTCAGCTTCCTCCAGCAAGGACGGGTGGTGGGGGGGTTAATAATGGTTTTTTATCAGTTGTTGGTTTAACCATGGATGAGGCAAAGGCTGTTATGTTATTTTCTTTTCAATGACGTTCCTTATTACATGTTCATTGCTGGATTTATGGAAAAACATCAACTAATATTGAATATCCATAATTACTGTAATAGATACAATTAAAGAATACTTACACTATTAACATTAATTAGAAGTGTAACGCAAAAAAAATGGATTTTTATGCCTATTTTGAATTTTACTCGAATACAAATATAAATACTGGCTGCTTTGCACATCTCTAATATATGAAAAAAAAAATTAAAAAAAAATTCCCCGCTCGCCCCTGTGGGCGGTCAATCCTTTAAGCTTGGGTCCTCTACCAGAGGCCTGGGAGCTTGAGGGTCCTGCGCAGTATCTTAGCTGTTCCTAGGATTGCGCTCTTCTGGACAGAGATCTCTGATGTTGTTCCCGGGATCTGCTGGAGCCACTCGCCTAGTTTGGGAGTCACCGCACCTAGTGCTCCGATAACCACTGGGACCACCATCACCTTCACCCTCCACATCTTCTCAAGCTCTTCTCTGAGCCCTTGGTATTTCTCGAGCTTCTCGTGTTCCTTCTTCCTGATGTTGCTGTCATTCGGAACCCCTACATCGATCACTACGGCCGTCTTCTTCTTTTTGTCTACCACCACTTTGTCCGGTTGATTAGCCACCACCATTTTGTCCGTCTGTATCTGGAAGTCCCACAGGATCTTAGCTCGGTCATTCTCCATCACCCTTGGGGGCATCTCCCATTTTGACCTCGGGACTTCCAGGTTATACTCGGCACAGATGTTCCTGTACACTATGCCGGCCACTTGGTTATGGCGTTCCATGTATGCCTTGCCTGCTAGCATCTTGCACCCTGCTGTTATGTGCTGGATTGTCTCTGGGGCATCTTTACAGAGCCTGCACCTGGGGTCTTGCCTGGTGTGATAGACCCCAGCCTCTATGGATCTTGTGCTCAGTGCTTGTTCCTGTGCTGCCATGATTAGTGCCTCCGTGCTGTCTTTCAGTCCAGCTTTGTCCAGCCACTGGTAGGATTTCTGGGTATCAGCCACCTCCGCTATCTGCCGGTAGTACATACCGTGCAGGGGCCTGTCCTTCCAGGATGGTTCCTCGCCTTCCTCCTCTTTCTTGGGTCTCTGCTGCCTGAGGTATTCACTGAGCACGCTGTCAGTTGGGGCCATGTTCATGATGTATTCGTGGATGTTCCTTGTCTCATCCTGGACTGTGGTGCTGACACTCACCAGTCTCCGGCCTCCTTCCTTCCGCTTAGCGTACAGCCTCAGGATGCTGGACTTGGGGTGAAACCCTCCATGTACGGTAAGGAGCTTTCTTGTCTTGATGTCAGTGGCTTCTATCTCCTCCTTTGGCCAGCCTATTACCCAAACAGGGTACCTGATCACGGGTAGGGGGTAGGTGTTAATAGCCCAGATCTTGTTCTTACCGTTCAGCTGACTCCTCAGTACTTGCCTGACCCTCTGCAGGTACTTGGTGGTTGCAGCTTTCCTAGCGGCCTCTTCATGGTTCCCATTCGCCTGCGGGATCCCCAGGTACTTGTAACTGTCCTCTATGTCTGCAATGTTGCCTTCTGGTAGTTCGATCCCCTCAGTTCTGACTACCTTCCCTGTCTTTGTTACCATCCGAGGCACCAGCCTCGGACGCAGCCACTCCGTCACTCCCAGTGTGTGTGTCCGCTCCTTCTCACTGCCATTGTCAGCTTAAGAGACATCTCAAGCTAGCAATGGAGTCCAGGGGGGAGAGTGGACAGCCAATCTCTTTCTCTGCAGTTCTGATGACCCCCTGGAGTCTCTTCTTATTGGCTGTTGTGAAATCAGCATACCACACGGAGATGGCGTGCACTAGCACGCGCCACACGGAGATGGCGTGCACTAGCACACTCTCAATTTTGGCTCGATAGAAGGACACCAGTAGGTCAGTCTGCAGCCTCTTCCATCTTAGAAACCTCGACAAATGGAGGTACTGCTGGGCTTTCTTCACTAGGGCTAATGTGTTTGTGGTCCAAGATAGGTCCTCGGATATGTGAGTACAGAGGAAATTAAAGGAGGGCAGCCTTTCCACATAGTGACCCTTTGTGGATAGGGGAGGGAGATCAGTTTTTGTCTTAGGAAGTCCATGACCACTTACCTGGTTTTCCTTGTGTTTAGGGTAAGGTTATTGTAGTCACACCATTCTGTCAGATGCTGGACCTCATCTCTGTAGGAGGTGTCGTCATCGTTGGTGTTCCTGAAGGCTCTAAATGTTGTAGGACTGTCTTGGTTGACATGTCTCTACAAGGTTGCGTGGCAAATCAGGGCAGTAGTTCCCATCTTTAAGAAGGGGAACCGGAGGGTGTGTTCCAACTATAGGGGGATCACACTCCTCACCCTCCCTGGGAGGGTCAGCACCCTATGCCAGGGTGCTGGAAAGGAGAGTCCATCCGTCCAGCTCTTTACCTTCTTGAGGATACTTGAGAGTGCATGGGAGTTTGCCCAACCAGTCTACACGTGTTTTGTGGACTTGGAGAAGGCATTCAACCATGTCACTTGGAGTGTCGTGTGGGAGGTGCTTTGGGAGTATGGGGTGTCTGGCTCATTGCTACGGGCCATTCAGTCCTTATACAACCATTGCAAGAGCTCCGCGCTGCCCTTTGTCACCGGACATGTTCATAATTTTTATGGACAGAATTTTAGACATAGCCAAGTGACAGAAGGCTTTCACTTGGTGATGGCCTTTAGCTCGCACTGGAGCAGTTCGCAGCTGAGTGTGAAGTGGTGGGAATCAGCATCTCCCAATCTGAGGCCATGGTCTTCAGCCGGAACAGGGTAGAGTGCCCACTCCAGGTCAGGGACGAGCTCCTGAAGAAAGTGGAGTATTTTAAGTATCTCTGGGTCTTGTTCACGAGTTACGGGAGAATGGAGTGGACAATCAATAGACGGATTGGTGCTGTTGGCTCCAGTGATGCACATGCTCCTCTGGTCCATCGTGGTGAAGAAAGAAGTTGAGTGTAAAAGCAAAGCTCTTGATTTACCGTTCGATCTACATCTCTACCCTCACCTATGGTCACGAGTTTGGGTAGTGACCAAAAGATCAAGGTCATGGATGCAAGGAGCGGAAATTAGCTTTCTCCGAAGGGTGGCTGGCTTCTCCCTTGGAGATAGGATGAGGAGTTTGGCCCTCAGGGAGCAGCTCAGAGTAGAGCTACTGCTCCTATACATCAAAAGAAGCCAGTTGAGGTGGTTGGGGCCTCTGACAGAGATGCCTCCTGGGTGTGAGGTGTTCTGGGCATGTCCCACTGGGAGGCTGCCCCAGGGCAGAACCAGGACATGCTGGAGAGATAATATCTCTTGGCTGGCCTGGGAATGCCATGGTGTTCCCCCGGGCAAGCTGGAGGATGTGGCTGGGGAGAGAGAGGTCTGGGCTTCTCTGGTTAGGCTGCTTCCTGTGTGCCCTGGCCCCAGATAAGTGGAAGAAGATGGATGGATGGAGATTAATAAAGGGTTTAACTTTAAAGCGATCACAATGCACAGGTAAAAAGGCTGCAGCCTGACAGCTCATCAGTTTGTTACCTGTTGAAGTTCAGCATCTCCCTGCTAAGTTGGGGTCAGCATTCACACAGCTTTCACTCTGGGTTCTTGACTAGCTTAGTGCTAGCATGTTGTCTGGCTGGCTTAGCATTAGCATACTGTCTGTGCAGATGCTTGCAATAAGCCAAAGTTGTGTTAGCAGCTTAATCCAGCTGTTTCTTTCCTAGAAGCAGTCTCCACTTTGCCATCAAACTCTTGTCTCATTGTTCAATAAAAATAAAAGTAATGTCCATATCAACACTCTTAGACTGTGCCACTGTTTTCATCCTCTGGCATGTGAACTGAAATCAGCTGATTGTGGAGCATGTGTAAGAGAAGCTGCTAAGTGGGATCAATAGGGAAGCGGACTAACAATTCTGAGGAATTCAATTACAAGAAGCAGTTCTCGATTCCTATCCCTGATAATGGACACATTCAGCATCACCTGATCTAGCTGTAAGCTTTCTGATGGGTCAGGTTTGTTTCAGAGGGGTTAAACAACAGAAAAGCAGCATGCAGTGCTTTGTTATCTGCACACATAACTGAAACTTCTTCCTCACTGTGGTACAGGAATGGCTCTGAACCATATTCTCCAGTACAACTTCAAACCCAACGTGGGGTTGCGTCCAGACTCCCACAAAATCGGCATCCTGATCACTGATGGAAAGTCCCAGGATGAAGTCATCTTAACTTCACAGAACCTGAGAGACAGCGGCATCGAGCTCTACTCTATTGGTGAGTGAGCTTCACTGGTTTGAAGAAAAGGAAATGAAAACACATCTGAACTTTTGGATGATTGCTACCTGCATGCAGCGATCAGGAAAAGTACCTGACTTTACTAGAATGGGCTGAAAATGATCAACCAGCAGCCACTTTAGTCATCTTCCTTCATCAAACTCATGGTTTATTTTTCTCACAGGTGTAAAAAACGCTGATGAGAATGAGCTGAGGTCCATCGCCTCTGACCCAGATGACATTCACATGTACAACGTCTACGACTTCAAGTTCCTGGTGGACATCATTGACGAACTCTCTGTCAACCTGTGTAACAGTGTTAAGGGCTCAGGTAGGGAAGGAGCCATTTCAGCATTGTCAGAACAATCTTAAAGATGGGCCAGTGTTTCAAAAGACTGCTCAGAGAATCTAGTCTGCATCTGATCTGGACAAGACTTCTGAGACATTTTACATTTTCTTAAATCAAATAGTGATTTATTAATATTGTTGTCTCAGAGATGTCAGTCATTGGTTTGTGGACCCTTCAACTATACCTCCATGCTTGTCATGGGAGTTAGAAGTGACCACATTTGGATGAGAGAGAGAAGTTGTCAGCTAATACAAATAAGATGCAACCATAAACTGTACATGCTCACAACATAGGCAGGGATACCTGCTAATGAGCGCTAACTAACAGATAAAACGTGAATAATCAGGTCATCTTATTTATTTAAGGTTATCGAGGTGGATCCATGGAGCTAAACATAAACTAAGTATTGCTATGAGCAACAAACTCACCAAAACTGAAGTACAGACTTCTGGGACAGTCTGTTAGTGTGATTAACCGCACAGCAGATAATTCCATTAAAATGCTCCAAGAAGCACCAACAGCACAAAGCTGTTCTAGAGGTCCACTTCAGTGATTTGAATTGGCATAGGTGAAGCCAAGTGGAGACAGCTAGTAACTACAGCCGCTTGTGTCTGCCCCATCCTGTTAGCCATAATGGCCACATCCTTAACTTTAAGCCTTAACAAAATCCAAATGGGTCACTTATCCAAACAGTTGTTATCAACGTATCCCAAGTCGATAACAACTATTGACATTGTACATGTACAATGACAATAAAAGGCTTTTCTATTGTGTTCACCACCTGTACTGGTGTTATGAAATGTGAAACTATCCACAGGCCAAAGCTGTTTTTTAATTTTAATATCAGTCTGTCTTTATTTCTCCTGTAAAGTTGGACATTTTATCATGGAAGTCTATTGGGACTGACTCACTTTTCGAGTCCCAAGTGGACACTAGTGGAAATGCAGTTTTTGGCACCTCACACCCAGAGGCTGATGCTTGGTATCACCAAGCAAACACATATTCATGGCAGGATTTAAAACAAATGAAGCAGAAAGTTCACAGCAGTGTGGTTTAAATTTAAGATTTTAAAGTTTAAAACTGCATTTTTTCACAAGTAAATAGCTGCTCAAAGGTTTTTATACAAATCAATATATCAATACTGCTCTGTCATTTTTAGACATTTTAGTCATCACTGGTGGTGAAGGTCACATGGAAGTATTACCAAAACCCAGTTTTTAAGTGAAGCAGATGGTCAGGAGTCTCGCTGTCAGAGGAGTGAGAATAGCAAGGGCAGGTTTATGGCGGCAGAATGGTAGTGGGTTTAAAAAGGAAAATACTGAACATGCTGTGCTTTTGTTCCTTTCATAGGTCATACTCTAGAGGCGCCCACCAATCTGGTGACCTCAGAGGTGACAGAGAGCTCCTTTCGTGCCACCTGGACTCCACCCAATGGCACCGTGGAGAAATACCATGTCACTTACATGATGACAGCTGGGGAACGCATTGAGGAGGTGAGATTACACTTTCCCCCTCATGTTAGTTTGAAACAAGAGAACAGAAGTTTCTAATTTCAACTGTCACAATAAATTTAATTCATATTGATGGTAAAGCTGTTATTTAATTTATTTGTAACAATCAAAATATGAAAATGTACCCCAGAGGCTATACAGTGTCAACCCATGTGCTAACCCGTGTACAAAATCAGTTATTTTGGTAAATTGTTCTAACACTGCACAAGCAGAATCGTTAAACTTAACTTGTTAATCGAGTTCTACTAAAAATAACGTTAAAATGTCTCGACAGCTGTGATAGCGCTACAGAATTAAACAGTGAAACAAATGACTTCTAACTTCCAACTCTTTGTGACAGCCCTCCTGTCTGGGGTGGAAAAAAGTACAAAGTGTGATTTTTCTGTTCGGTCCTGACTGACCTGATCTCTGTTTCAGGAATATTTCTTAATAATCAATTAACAATCGCTGGACAAGGACAATTAAAAATAGACAGTGGCACTGTCTGTTGGCCTAATGATGTCATCAAATCAATATTAATGAATAAAAAACAATAAAAGAGGCTGGGATGGGCTTAGCAGTAACTGTGGACCTTACACAATAGAGGGAGGATGAAAAGAAATAGCGTGCCAACTTCATACCCGGAGTGCTGTACAGAAAGTGGAAGTGTGAAAGAGACTCACACTGCTACTGGCTCATCCTTCTGTAGCCAAGTCCAGCAGCTAGAAAGGATCAATCAGCCTAAGACAATGGCTAACAGTGACGTAATCCGTTATCCAAGTGACGTAAATTTCATCATCAGAGCATTAACATGTTGCCAGACTCCAACCAAACATGTGTAAAGTAACCTGAAAGTTTAAGAGGACAGACTGCTCGTCCATAGCACGTGCACTTCTCTGTCTACAAATAAGCACACTGTCACCAGCTCATGAACGCAGCACAATAGATTTGGGCTCAGCAAACCATAATCATGTAATGATTAAAAGGTGAGAGCTGTAGTCCTCACGACATCCCAAAGGTGAGTCCAGCTGTTGGTTTGAAGTATTCTTTGGTTTTGGTCATTAACTTGTTCACTGGTCACAGAATAAGAACCAATCCTTTATTGTTTCAGCTGCTAGTCAATGGATCGGTGAGCACTGTAGTGCTAGAAAATCTAAACCCTCTGACTGAGTACGTCATCAATGTTTACGCTGTGATTGGCAAGCGGAGCAGCGAGCCTCTCAGGGGCACCGAGACCACCCGTGAGTGTTTCCTCTTCTGCTTCTCTGCTGCTGGACAGGGTGTATGGACATGTTAAAGTCTGCAATGTTGGTTATACAGAAAACTTCATACAAAATTAAAGAACAAAAAATAATGCATCATTTTATTTAGTGCATGGACACTATGTTTGGTGTTCAGGTTAACGTGCACGAAAAACTACATTTTAATCTTCATCTTTGAACTCTTCCTTTCAGGAGATGGATAGGTGCCATTTGAGCTGGTGGAGGCGTCATTCAGAAGGAAGTTTAACTCCTCTGCTTCAGCTGTATGGTTCCACTTCCCCAAAACCAGTCAGCCACTTAAAAATACTCCATCTGTGTCGGACTACGCGTTTTCTGTTGTGGCATTTTAAAACACATTTATAAATGTGACCACATTACAGTTCTTGTACTCTCTCTCTGTTGACCTGAGGATCAATAAAAACAACATGGCTCTCATGATCAACAAACCAGTTTGTGGCTCTTTGTGTGTAGAATGACTGACTGTTGGTGGATAAAGGAAAATAAATGGTAAGTGGACGTAGCGCTGTGCTACTCTCCCGGAGCACTCAGAGCCTCATTCACCCATTTACAACCATTCATACAAACACCTTCTTCAGTGCTTTCAAGTGCTTTCTATCTAATATTCACACACAGTCGTACTCCAATGGATGCATCAGAGAGCGACTTGGGGTTAGTATGTTGCCCAGGTATATTTGGCATGCAGACTGGAGCAGCCAGGGATCAAACTGCCAACCTCCGATCCCACTCTACCTCCTGAGCTACAGCCACCACATGAGTGAAATGTAGGAGTCCAACAAAAATGTTTCACATTTTCCCACTCAAGGCCAGATTTACTAGATGGGGTAAAACAGTGTGTGAGGACAATCCCTATTGCTATTCTTTAAGCACAAACCCAGTCAGTTAATTTCAATATGATGAAAATAATCTAACAAGAGCAGTGAAATTTAGCACCTAATCACAAACTAAGACATGAGTTTTGGGTAATTTACTAACAGGACAGGCGCAGCTTGCTAATTGCAGGTGGAAAAATATATAAATATAGCTCAAGCGTGTGTACCTTAAATATGATATCTGGGATATCTCATGTATTGTTTTTTTTGTTTTTTTTGACAAATTTTCCTCCACCATCAGTCCTTTCTCTGTTCCTGCCCACTTGTCAGCCAATCAGCATTCGGCTGCGCTATCCACGTTCAATAAGGCGCGGTTAGAACTTTGGAGACTGCACGGAAACAGGTTGGCACTGGCTGAAAGCTCATTTCTGTAGACAAACATCTACACAAACGGACTCAATAGCGGTGCCATAAATGAAGCATCATGGCTGGATGTCGTAAGAGCTCACTGCGGCGGAGCTGGCAGAGCTGAGCAGCCCACCCCCTGTTAAGTAGCAGATTGTGTGGAGACTCTTCACACTTGGAAGAAGGCTGCAGTCTGCGACATACCACCTCACTCCCACTTTTCTCTGGCCGGAGTCTACAGCGAAGACTTTTTGTTTAAGAAAACGACATTTGTGTTCGTGTCCTCTGAAGGTCAGCACCGCATTTCTGTTTGGGTGCAATTTAAGGGGAATGGATTCACACGCCTTAATTTATCACCTGTTTAAAATCTGTGTGCTTTTTAAATTCTGCAATGTTACTGTTTGTTGTTGTTGTAGCTTTTTATATGGATTATATCTCCGCACTGCTGTGCGTAATTGCGCACGGTGCCACGGCTTGATCCTCCATTACACAAGACAGTGGGAGGATTTTGCCTTGTCTGTTAGAACCATTGGAGGGTTTTACGGTGGGAGGTGCTTGTGTTGTATTGTGTAAACTGTAACTGTCATGGGAATAAATAGCTGCGAGGAGAGCTGCTCTTGGACTTGGGCTAGAGACAGGTGAGGAGCATTTAGCTCCACGGCCTGGTTCTGACCAAGCTCTCCCTCGTTAGCGAGTTAAAGACCGGTTGAAAATGTTCTGTCTTGTTTTCGTTCTTCATGAGGAATAAGTCTCTAAACCAGCGGGGCCTGTGGAAACACAGACTCAACAGAAATAATCTGAGCCACAGAAATGAGAGAAAAAGAATATAACGTAGAGACAGAAGAAATATTATTTTCTTAAATATTTTGTAGAATTTGGTGAATTTTAGTCTTTCACACACAATAAAGGTTGTCATGTGATCTCATTGCTGGTCGTGGAATATTCATGTGACATACTTCTCTCTTCAAAGCTGCGTTGTTTTAAGCATCATGTAGATTTACATGAAAATAAAGGTGCATTAATGAGCTCTGAGGTTCACGTTCAGGGAGGATTAACAGTTTTGTGAAGCCCTGAGGAAGCCTAACCGCTTCCTTGGTTCCTCTTGCAGCTTCCTTCATGCACTGCTGAGACCAGCAGAGCTGAAGATGAAGTGTAGACTCTCTCTGGCAGCAGTTGTTGCCCTTCTGGCACTGCTGCTGTCCTCCTCTCAGGCCCAGGAGCAAGGTAAAGCCACTCCTCCTCCCCCTCCTCTTTCTCTTTGATCCAACACATCTGACTTCTTCCACCTCCTCTCACCTCTGTCTGTCCTCTGCCTGCTGTGTGTAGCTGCACTTTTAGTCTAAATTAAAAATAATAACTGAAGCAAACTACGCCAGTGAAGTGTTTTGCTTTAACTTCAAGTTTTAACTCTTGCCTATGATGACCCAATAATCCATCAGAACCTAAATCTAGTTTGAATTTCCTGGTAGGAGCTTTTTATTTTTTTAAAGACGTTTAAACCATTAAATATAGCTTACTGAGAGCAGTAATGCAGCTTAAATGTGTAGTTAAATGTGGCTTCATGTTTATTAAGATTTACAATGAGAATTTTTCGTATGAAAAAGTCTCATGCAATGCTTCCCATCAGACTCAAAGGACATGCTGATCCTTGGCAGAAGTTCCTGTTGTAATTGGAAGCAGATACAGTGACTGATTTCCCAAGTCCAAGATCTTGGATCCACAGCAGGATTTAATTCAGTGTTTTTCACAGGTCCATGTGGTGAGGCAGAGCTGCTGTAAGGCATATTTAAAACGCTGCAGACAAATTAAGCTGAAATGCTGCACTCTAAAGAAAGCTGAAGGGATTTAGGACTGATCAACAGTTATTCAGTATGGATTTGGAATATTTGTGAGGATTTTTTTTTTTTTTTTTTTTTACCACTGTGAGACATCAGGTTCGTTATTATGCATCACATCCTACTCTGAGACAAATGAAATTAAAATTTTAAAAAAGTGACGTCAGTTACACAGTGGGTTAGGTGTGTGGATTATTTGTGTTACTCAATGTAAATCTGCTTTCTGATTGTGAGTTTTTGTGATGTACTCCTCTCTCCTCCTGATGTATTTCCTGTCTGTCTTTCTCAATTTTCCCTCACACAATAAGACTTTACAGACACTTGTGGTGGGTATCTGTTGTGTACCAGATGGCACACACACACACACCACTGTGTCTGTGCAGACACTCAGTGTAACACCACAGCGAAGGCCGACATCGTGCTGCTGCTTGATGGCTCTTGGAGCATTGGGCATATGAACTTCAAAACCATCCGCAGCTTCATCGCTCGCCTGGTCAGCGTGTTTGACATTGGCCCTGACAGAGTCCAGATCGGTAAAGCTTTCACTGCTGCTACTATTGTATACTGCATCATGTTATCATATACTGAGCCTTAGTTCTGCCCCTCAGTTCATCCTCTGAAAAAAAAGCTGTTGTAGCTCCTCCTCCCTTTAAACCTCTGATCATTTATTAAAAAATAAGCCATGTCAGTTTATTTATATGACTCATTTAAAAGCAGAAGATCAAAGTGCACCGATGCAACTTTTCCAGTTCCGATTGATACAGATACTTTGGTACTTTGGGTACTCTGCTGATACTGAGTACCAACCTGATATCAGGACTTTTGAGACTTCCACATCAACACTTGGGCTTAAAAGGTTGATTTGTAGGATATTGTCCAGCAAATACATCCATCCAAGTATTTAAAATTACTGAGTTGGTTTTTATTAGTAAGATAATAAATGACAGCACAGCAATACAAAATTAAAAACAAATATTCATTATATCCAACTAATTTATTAGCACTAATCTAATTTCAGCTCCAAGATTTCCTTATCGCATTTTTAATTATTTTAATTCTCATCACTTTGTATATTTTGTGAAGAAGCTGAGAGTCAGAGATGGGGTATCCTTGGTGTTTTGCTACATTGTTGGATGTATTTTCTGTAGGTCTGGTTCAGTACAGCGATGACCCAAGGACCGAATGGCACCTGAATGCCCACCCCTCCAAAGCATCCCTACTGGAGGCCATCGCCAACCTGTCTTATAAAGAAGGAAGCACCATGACAGGTATTTTTTAAATAGCACCACAGACCTGTCCTTCCTGCGTTTAAACTGACCTGAATGCCAATGCCAGACCGTCCTGAGTGTTCCCTGGGGCCTCATCCTAGTTAGACGTGTCCAGCTAGTCGATGTCCAACTAGGACACTTACCACAATAGTGTATAGCAATAGCAATACAATTACTGATATAGGATATGCATGACAGAAGCTGGACCAACCATCCTTCACTGACTTACAAACAATACCCCCAAGATACTTGAACGTCTACGTGTGGGACAGCTACTCAGTTACAGCCTGATTGGGCACTCCAACTTTTTATGACTGAGAACCTGAGTCTTAGACTTTGACTGGCCAATTCTCGTCCAGCTGATTCAAACTTGGCTGGAAGACATCTTGGTGACAACTGGATGTCATTGTTTGATGAAGTCAATAGAACCACAACGTCTGCAAAAGGAGAGACCACCAAACCCAACACCCTTGTCTCCTTGGCTGTGTCTAGAAATTCTTTCCATAAAAAATGTGAACAGAATTGTGACAAAGGTAATCCTGATGGAGTCCAGCCCGCAGGTGTATGACTTATTATTGGCAATGCAAAAGAAGCTCTCACTATAGTCTCCAAAAGGCCTATAACAATGGGCTATACTTGGCAGCTGTCTGTGGATTCATGGAGTGATCTCTGACTCAGTGTATCCAGCCTCCTTGAGATAGGTGGAAGTTGAAGATCTCCAGTACAGGGGCTTCTGCTAGACACTTGCAGTGCACCCACACTATATGTCTGGGCATGATGATTTTTATAACTCACCATCAAAAATGATCAGTTCACAGCTCTGCTCCTGTCTTTACCTGAGTGTACAAGACATGCAGCTGCAGAGTTGAATCTCTTTTTCCCTAAGAAAAAAAACAGTGTAGTGACACCAAATGGCAAGGGATACAACTCCTATCCACCACCTCACCAAGGAAGCTGGTTCCAGAAGTGGAGTGTTGAGGTGAGTCTGACTATATCTAGACAGGATCTTTCATCCTCATGCACAAGCTTAGGCTCTATCACCACTAGAGTGGTGATGTTCCATGTCCTTGTAGCCACTGGCAATTGGGGATTAGACCACTAGAGCTTCTGCCGCTGGCTCCAAATCAATCCACAGTGTTGCCTCCAAGTAGGGCCACGGAACCCTGTCCCAATTAGTGTAATGTGGTCTCTGGAGTTCCTGTTTATAGAGGCTTTCTAAATCCCCTCAATTTGATCCCTTACTTGGGATCTGTTTGTAGGGAGATCCTACCAGGAGTAAATTGCATGCCAAAAACAAAACAGCTCCTGGGACTATAAACCCCCATCACGGTATGCTGACACCAAGAGAGAAACAAACAAACAAAAAACAAGTCTTTGTAATCTGCTCATATGACTGTACTGTCGCGGTCCCCGTGCCTTCTCGGCGTCACTCAAGGCTCAAACACTCCATTGTTTGTTTTTGTTTTCCTCTGCTCTATCTCTCATCTGCCAAGGCAGAACTCATCAGGGGTTCCGGCCTTCGTCCAACGCACCTGCAATCAACTCACCACATAACTCTAGCTGAACGGCACCATCGCTTTACGTCTGGTGAGTGCTTGTATTGTGGCTGTAAGGGCCACATTATCGCTGTTTGCCCCGCTAAGCCAAAAGATCGCGCCCGCCAGTAAAGGAGGCTTAAGAAGCTTCCTTGTTAAGAAGCTGCCCCACGAGGTTGGCGGTAGGCTGAGGGCTGCCGTTTGAGCCTCCCCGAACTGTAATGGAATCAGCCGCTGGGCCCACTCCGCTTGTCACACCTCTGCCGTTGCACGGAATGCCTCCAAAAAAACCTGGGGATCGTCACTGTCCCCCATCCAGTGCATCGTTACTGACAGAGGAGGAGGTTTTGGTGGCGCCAGCGACTCAAGGACCTGGGTCTGCCAGTCTGAGTGTTCCTGCAGCTTAATCAGGTGTATCCGCTGGGCCACCGTCCAGTCTCGGCACATCATTGCCATCTCCGCCAGCATCTGTGCCAACAACTGTGTCAACAACTGCACAGGCTGGGCGGGTGGTTCATTGTGTGGGTCAGACACCCCACTCCTGGGTTTCGGCATCACTTGTAAATGTACATGACACACATGATGATTGTGCTCACTATTATTGCTTTTTATTGACAGTTGTGCACTCAAGGAAAACGGTCTGTTCCAGTCCAGCTCTCTCCTCTCTCCGCTCGACTCTGCCTTCACTATATAGAGAAACGGAAAGAAATACCATCATCAGTCAATCACCACCACTTGTGGCCCACCTGCCTCCCGGTACCGCCCTTTTGACCTCCCCTGCAGCTGAGACAGGGACCACACCTCCGCCACAAGATGATATCCTCATCTTTTCCAGATCGCTTGAAGAACACAAGAATCATGTAAGGCAGGTGCTCCAGTGTCTCCCGGAGAACCGACTTTTTGTCAGAGGTGAAGAATGGGAATTCCACGTCGACACTACATCATCCAGCAGGGGAACCTGAAACCAGACCCTGTTAAGGTACAGGATGTGTTGGATTGGCCAGAACCTGAAATCGAAAGCAATTACAATGGTTCCTTGTTTTTTTTTTTTTCAATTTCTACCATAGATTTATCTGTGATTTTAGCAAAAAAGCCATACCTTTAACCCGTCCAACCTCTCCCAAGATCTTCTTTCAGTGGGACCAGTTGGCTCAGGCAGCTTTCAATCAGCTCAAGCAGTGGTTTGCTTGGGCTCCTATCTTGGCCGAAACAGACCTGAACCTTCAATTCATTGTGGAAGTGGGTGCCTCTGACACTGGAATTGGGGCTGTCCTCTCCCAGTAAGCTCCGTCCATGTGCTTTTCTTTCTCGTCAGTTATCACCTGCAGAGCGAAACTATGATGTGGTAGACCGTGAGCTACTGGTGATCAAGCTCGCCCTGGAGGAGTGGAGGCAATGGTTGGAGGGCAACATCCAACCATTCGTTGTGTGGATAGATCTCAAGAATGTGGCCTATCTACAAACTGCAAAACATCTCAATGCCCAGCAAGCCAGGTGGACTCTCTTTTTCACATGTTTACACTTTTCCATCACCTACAGACCTGGTTCCCGTAATGTCAAGCCAGACATGCTTTCCTGACAGTTTGCTTCATCTGAAGAGTCCTGTGAAGCTTCACCCATCCTACCTCCATCCTGCACAGTGGGAGCCATCACCTGGGAGATTGAGTCTGCCTCTTTGTCACCGGCCTTCCACCCTCGGCAGGTAAGACAGTCATCCTCACCATTGTTGATCATTTTTCTAAAGCTGCCCATTTTCTCATGCTACCCAAGCTTCCTACGGCCCTGGAAACAGCCCGACTCCTGACTACCCATGTTTTACACCTCCATGGGATACCAGAGGATATCGTCTCTGACCAAGGGCCGTAGTTCACTTCAAGAGTGTGGAAGGAGTTCTGTTCTGCTAAGAGCTCTAGGGTTAGTTTATCCTCTGGTTTCCACCTGCAGAGCAATGGGCAAACCAAACGCATGAGCCAAGAACAGGAAGCAGCCCTCCGTTGTGTGGCATCAACCAACCAGTCCATATGGAGTGACTGTATTCCCTGGATTGAGTACGCTTAATCTGCTCAGCCACCGGATTGTCCCCCTTCGAGGTGAGCACGCTGTACCCTTGGACCACCACCATCTTCCCAGGTGCCGTCATGTCTGGCGAGCTACATAGTCTGTGCTGCTGCGCACCAAGGTATGTAACAAGGACCTGCTGCTCACTACCCTGGCTCTCTGGTGACTGTTTAAGATGGCGGGTCGGTGTTTCTCATCGCTGGATCGTTGCATGACTCTTGTCAGTGTTGCCCGGCTCTCTCATACTAATCTCGTTCCTGATATATTTTCCTGGTTTGTGACTTCATTCTCTTTTTGTACATAGATTTCCCTGGACGTGTCCCTGCCTGTTTTCCTTTGGAGTTCTGACGTGAGTGTATCGAGTGTCGTGTGTGACTGAAGAGGATTGTTGTTGCCCTTCCCCGCCCTAGGATGTCTGGACCTCTTTTCCCCTGCACATTTTGTATATATCACTTGGTGTGACTTTTGTAAATAAACTGTTCAACGTTTTTCTTGGTCCAACGCTTGAGTCTGTTCCTGCATTGTGACATGTACATGTTCTGGCTGAACTCTTTGTAAAACTTATTTGTTGCTATTTTGTAGGCTGGGCTCTAAGATACATCTGTAACAACAACTTCAATCCCAGTGTGGGCATGCGAGAAGACTCACGCAAAATTGGTGTCCTGATCACTGACGGAAAGTCCCAAGATGAAGTTTACTTTAAGTCAAAGAACCTGAGAGACAGAGGCATCAAGCTCTATGCTATTGGTGAGTGATCTTGATTGTTTAAATGGGAAAACAAAAATAATACTAGCTAAGCAGTGATGAGCTGCAACTTGTACCACTTGAAACAAAATGCACTTACTGTTAGGTTCATGGTGGCTAGCTCAGCCACCATACGAGGCAACGCTCCCACCACCTGCACAGATTGTGGGGGTGGCATAATGTGCTGGGTAGTTGGGTGCCACTCTAACATGATTGTATAATGTTTGTTGCCCAGCAAACACGCACACACGCATGATGCACGCACACACACACACACACACACACACACACACACACACACACACACACACACACACACACACACACACACACACACACACACACACACACACACACACACTTGTTTTCATATCCTAATGAGGACATCTAATTGACATAATGCTTTCCCTAGCCACTTACCCTAAACTTAACTATCAAAAATGAATGCCTGTGCCTAACCCTTAGCCCAAACCTAACCATAACCTAATTGTAACCCTGACAATAAAACAACCTTTTGACTCTCAAAAACTTGTGGGAATGGGCATTTTGTCCCCATACTGGACTGTTCAGCTCAGAGCTTTTAAGAGAAAACATAATAGAAAGTATTCCTATGTAACTAAATTAAAAAGGATTATGCTAAAATGTTTATGTAAGAATGACCCGAAGAGAAATTTAACTGAAGTGAAATTACATAAAATGAATAAAACATGAAGTGAAGTATATTCATGTGTGACTGAATGTTTACATGTAGTGGAACCTTTTATGTTAAGAATAACACAGAAAAGAAGAAAATGTATCAAAACGATTTTAAAGTTTGATTTGTTCTAAATCATGCATGGGAAAAAATCAGAGGATGATAAGCAGTGGTGGTCCTAGCCTGTTTGGCGCCCTGGGCGAACACTCCCTCTATTTAATGATGGTTTATTGATTCATTTAGCAGACACTGATATGCTATTTTTGTTTTGAAATCTCTGTTTTGAAGTGAAGTTCTCAACCTGATCATTTGTCCCTCAGGTATAGGAAATTATGATGAGTACGAGCTGAAGACCATTGCCTCTGATCCGGATGAGAGTCACATCTACCAAGTTAGCAACTTCCAGTTCCTACTGGACATTGTTGACAACGTCACAATCAACTTGTGCAACAGTGTAAAGGCCTCAGGTTAGTAATGAGTAACTGAAGCATTAGACCAGCATCACAGTTAGCTTTAGATACATTGTTCAACATTTTACAAAGCTGAAAAGACTTCTCAATTTTAGTTTTTTCTGAAAAGACGCTATAGCTAGTTATTTGAATCTGTTGTATAACTCTTTTAGGAAATGTAGACTGGAACATTTTTTAGTGATTTAATAAGCGCTATTGCCTTTGTAAGTTCAACATTGCAACCATGACTTTACTTTCATGGCTAGTACTATTATTTAGAGTTAGAAATAGTCATATAGGGTACACCTTTCACCATCTTACAATGCTGTGATTACGGCTATTCCCCAACTCTCTGTAAATGATACTCATGGCCACTGATCATTGGTTATTGATCAATGGTCTTTGATCAGTGGCTGTTTATCAATGGTCATGACAATTTGCATATTAATGATCAAGAAACTGACCTCACAGCCCATTGTTCTTTAGTTGTGCTATTTTCAGTCATTGGAATGAGAATTAGCACCCCCAAATCTGGGGCCATGTTCTAAGCTGGAGAAGGGTGGAGTGGAGGACTTCAAATATCTATCTTGCTCACAAGGGAGGACAAAGTGGAGCGAAAGATTTACACGTGGATTGGTGTGGACACTGTTCCGATCTGTTGTGGTGAAGTGAGCATAAAAGTGAAGTTTTTGATTTTACCAGCTGATTTATGTCCCTATCCTAACCTATGGTCATGAGGTTTGGGTAGTGACCAAAAGAATGAGAATGGTTGGGAATGAGAATTCCCTAACGCTGTTGTAGAGAGAGAAAATAAGAGCGGATAGAATGACCAACTCACCTCAATGTGAAATTAATTTTACTTCACTTTATTATTATCTATTTAAAATGTCAAATATTGTACTAAACTGGTATTTTTCAACAGTGATTCTTTTTTATATGATCTGCTTTGCACCTGTTCTTGATCTAATTTGGATTTCCATTGACGTCAAGGAAAACTGATTCGGAAAACCAGATAGGAGGCTGCTTTTTAGACTACTGTGTTTATTACTGCAGTCCCTTAAAAGAGTGAAAACGTCTCCTAACTTGTTTTGAACAGCTGAGCAGCCTTTTCCTGGAGCAGGAACGTGTAAATAATTTGGGGAGCAGGTGGCGCCATAGATCACAGTGTGGGAGAGGCTACTTCCTGCTGAGACCACAGGGCTGGTTCTCTGACGAGAAAAGAATCGACAGTTTTTATACACCAAATCTGCTGTCTAAACATCTTTAATTGTGAGAGTTTTTGTGATGTCCCCCTGTGCCTTTGTCTTCTTTCCTCCTTATGTATTTCATCTCACTCTTTCTCACTTTTCTCTCACACACAAACAGTTAAAATAGGACTCAATAGGTGAGGTGGGTATTTGTTGTGTACCAGGTGTCTCACTAACCTCCCCTCCTCCCAACAGCACCGCCTCTGTCTGGAGATGCTCAGTGTAACACCACAGCGAAAGCCGACATTGTACTGCTGGTTGACGGATCCTGGAGTGTTGGACGCGTAAACTTCAAAACCGTTCGCAACTTCATTGCTCGTGTGGTCAGTGTGTTTGACATTGGCCCAGAAAGTGTCCAGATCGGTAAAGGTTGATTTGATTCATTTAAAAAGTGGGGCAAATGAGAAGAAGTTTCAGAATAACTACTTTAAGTCAGCTTTCCTCTGATTGGCTGTTCTTTACAGACAGATGATTTAAACAGCAGGTGGGTGGGACTTATGTGCCTGAGATGACTGAATATGTTTTCTTTTACGTCATGCTGAACATGTACCAAACATTTCGAGTAATCTGAAGCCTGGCTTTACAAGGATTATTTGTATTTACACTAATCTCATTATTCAAAACTTTGTTTACATTGAACATCCACCATTGGAACAGTGTATAGATGGCAGAAAATAAGGAAAAGCAGAATAGGTTGCTTCGTTTGTCCCACTTTATTTGTAGTTGTTATCATTTTGTCTATTTTGTGAAAAAGCTGAGGATCAGAGTTGGTGTATCTTTGGTGCTCTACATTATTGAATGTGTTTTCTGCAGGTCTGACTCAGTACAGTAGTGATCCAAGGACTGAATGGCACCTCAATGCCCACCCCACCAAAGCATCCCTGCTACATGCCATTGCCAAGCTGCCACTTAAAGGAGGAACCACCATGACAGGTGACTTTTTAACAGCATTGTTAACCTCCCCCCATCTCAATGTTTCCAGCTGAAGTCTTTGTAAAACATCTTTGCTGCTGTGTTGTAGGCTTGGCTCTAAACTACATGCTTGAAAACAACTTTAAACCTAATGTGGGGATGCGTGGCGACTCCCGCAAAATTGGCATCCTGATCACTGATGGAAGGTCCCAGGACGAAGTCATCAGAGTCTCACAGAAACTCAGAGACCGTGGCATTGAGCTCTATGCTGTTGGTTAGTGAGCTTGGTTGTTTACATAGGGAAAAAATGCAAGGAAAGCAGCAATGAGCTACAGACTGTGATTAAAAAAAGAAAAAGAAAAAAAAAGACCAGCAACAATACTCATGCTTTAATATTTAAATGATGGTTCAGTTGGTACCCACCACCATTTCCACCACCACCATTAGCCTGAAGTGTTCTTACAAGGCAAAATGCGTCCACGCTTTTATGTTGTTTATGCAAATTCTGATCTCAGCATTTAAATGTTGCAGTAGAAAGAGAGATCTCAGGAGTTTCCAGTCTTGCACTGACCAATTATAGCCTCAGTTTCCTGTTCTTCGCTAACAGGAGTGAAGCTTGACTGATTCATTTAGAAGACACTGAAATTATTTTTGTTCTTCATCTCTGTTTACATGTGTAATTCTAAATCTGATTGTGCATTTTTCTGGTAGGCATAGCTCATATTGATGAGAATGAGCTGAAGTCCATCGCCTCTGATCCAGATGAGAGTCACGTATACTCCGTCACTGACTTCGAGTTCCTGCCGGACATCGTTAATGACCTCACAATCAACTTGTACAACAGCTTAAAGGGCTCAGGTTGGAGACACTGGATAAGTAGAAGACCAGCATCTCAATAACTTTTAAGATGCACTGGTCAAATAACTTAATAACTTGAATAACTTAATCTCCTGAAATTTTGTAGTGATTTAATAAGTGTTCATTTAGTAAAAAATATATCTATGATAGATGAACATTCACGTCACCTGCTGGCTTGTGAATTTTAAACCCTCAACTTTAGCTTATTGATTATCGCTGTGTAGGTTTCCATATTTAGACAAGACGGTGGAGCAAAGCACTGATAAATCTACTAATTAATAATAACTAACAGACTAATACAGTTTCTGTGCAATAGTTTTCCATGCCACCGCTTATACTTTTAGATTTTCTTCCAGGGAACCTGACTCTTATAATATGTTAAAGTGGTTTTTAGCAATAGTTTTCCATGCGTTCTTCAGGACTTTCCAAGTTTTTCTTTGTACATTGGCTGCTTTTCTCTGGCTGTCCAGTCCGATTCATCAGAGGGTTAAAAAAAACTATATTTTCAAAACAAATGGAAAATTCTGACAATTCTTTCATGGTTCAGCTTTTAAAGGGTTAAGCACTCATTGGCACAGCAGCTTTTACCCTGTTTCAGCATGAAACTGACGACACATGAAATAGAGATTACTTTTCTGTTTTTGTTATTCACAAATCAGTTCTGCTCTGAAAAACAGAAGATTATCCACTTAGCTTAGCTGAATGATAAAGTAAAATTGTTGTGATATGTTGCATCGTTTGATGTCAACATGATGGATCTCATTCTCTGTGCTCTTTGTCTCTTATCAGATGATGAGCCACTGGAGGCACCAACCAACCTGGTGACCTCAGAGGTGAAACAGAGCTCCTTCCGCACCACCTGGACTCCACCCGATGGCACCATGGACCAGTTTCGCGTCACTTACTCAGTGGCGGCCGGAGGACCCCCCAAGGAGGTGAGATGAAGCTCTCCCCCTCATGTTATTTTGTAACCAGAGACCAGAGGCTTTTAGCTCCAACCATCAGAATAAATGTAATTCATACTGATTTCATTTATTTGTGACAACCCAAATATAAAAATATACACCCGTTAGAGGATAAACGGTGTATAAAAATGCTGCATAAGACTCATTTAGTCTTCAGAGTTTTAGATTTCAGAAACGTTTGAACAGAACCTACAGAAAAACACCCAAAAGGAGCGATTCTGAGCCTGGCTGATAATCAGAGCCAAACTACGAGTGAGCCTTTTGAGGGACTCTCCTGGTGTAGCTTTGCACCATCTGTAATATTCAGCATAGCTTAGGAATCCTGTTTCTTATGATGTGAATTTCATCATCAGAGAGTAAACATGAGACTTTGTGCAGATGTCTCAAGATGCCAACCAAATATGCATCACTTAAATCTAAAGTTTAAGAGGAGAGACTGCTTGTTAGGCTTTATCCAACAATGAACAAGGCTAAATAATTCTCTCTTTTTATTCAAATAACTGAGAGTTAGAGAATAAAGTACAAAAAGCACAATAAGAAACAGAAAATAATGCAGAACTCTGAAAACTGTGTTGAAGACCCACAACTGTGACACTCCCGAAATCCCAAATGTGAGTCCAGCTGTTGGTTTGAAGTATTCTTTGGTTTTGATCAAATCCACCTGTCATTAACTTGTTCACTGGTCAACAGAATAAGAACCAATCCTTTATTGTTTCAGCTTTTAGTCGAGGGATCGGTGACCACTGTAGTGCTGGAAAATCTAAACCCTCGGACTGAGTACGCCATCAGTGTTTACGCTGTGGTTGGCGAGCGGAGCAGCGAGCCTCTCAGGGGCACCGAGACCACCCGTGAGTGTTTCCTCTTCTGCTTCTCTGCTGCTGGACAGGGCGTATGCACATGTTACAGTCTGCAATGTTGGTTATACAGAAAAATTAATACAAAATTAAAGAACAAAAATAATTCATCATTTTATTTAGCGCATGGACACTATGTTTGGTGTTCAGGTTAATATGTGCACGACAAACTAGTTCTATCTTCATCTTTGAACTCTTCCTTTCAGGAGATGGATAGGTGTCGTTTGAGCTGTGGGGGCATCATTCAGAAGAAAGTTTAACTCCTCTTCTTCAGTCGTTTGCTTCCACTTGCCCAAAACCAGTCAGCCACTTGAAAATACTCCATCTGTGTCGGACTGCGTGTTCATATCTTTATTTCAGTGTTTTTAGGATCATTATGATCAGTGCTAACTGTTCCACCACCATGGTTAACACTCCCGTCTCACAGCAATAAGGTTCCTGATTCCAGCTCCTGGTTTCTTTCTTTGTGGAGTTTGCATGGTGTGAGCGCTCAGTTAGACTCAAATTGTTTATAAATGTGACCACATTACAGTTACTTCTTGTACTCTCTCTATGTTGACCCGAGGATCAATAAAAACAACATGGCTCTCATGATCAACAAACCAGTTTGTGGCTCTTTGTGTGTAGAATGGCTGACTGTTGGTGGATAAAGGTAAAATGTGTGAGTCCACAAAACTGAACTGCTGTTTCCAACTAAAATAGTGTGTGAGCACAATCCACACAATAGCGTTGATAGGTGTGGTTAGTTTTTCAGGTGTGTTTAAAAAGCGCAGTCAATTAATTTCAGTATGATGAGCCTAATCTGACAAGTGCAATGCACGATCTCCATGACATCTTATGTATTGTCAAAGTGTAGCTGAAATTGTGTAGTTCCACCTTTAAAAACAGTCACGTTGGAGCAACTATCGAGATCACAGTGAAAACCATGTTCGCTGTCCATGGTCTTGAAATATAACAGTTTAATTTGAGTACAATAAAATGTTATTACAGTAAAATATGAAACAAATGTCACCTTCAAATTATCAAACCAACTCAAAACATTATAATTTCAAGAACTTCCCACCTCTACTCTTTTGTCCATCCACCTCTGGATGTCGTAAGAACTGGGGCAGGCAGAGCTAGGAGCAGCACCTCCCGCCCCTTTAAGTAGCAGATCATGTGGAGACTCTTCCCACTTGGAAGGACGCTGAACTGGCACGACATCCAAAGAACAAAATCCAAAGAATTGCAGGCCTCACTTGCCTCAGTTATGGTCAGAGGAAAATAAGAAATATTGCGGGAAAATATTCTCTTTACACTGTGTAAATAAATGACACTTTTATCTTGAAAAAGAAGGAAATTTGAGCAAATTATTATGATTAGAAGACAGAACTGAAAAGGCCCTGGGATGAGAGGAGAAACGCTTTCACAAAAAGTCCAGCCTCTTTGTCTCCAAGCTCCTTAGATTAGGAGACATTATTTAGGAATGCATGGCTCGAATTCCCTCACCTCCGTCTTCTCATTTGGAGTGTCATGCAGAACATAGTAAAATGTGTCGACACTAACATCTATAAACTGTCCAACTGATCAACTCATGTGTCACATAATTACCCATTTGTGAGCAGCCACGCCAGCATTGAGCTTTAATGGTATCACGATAAATGCAAATTTTCATCATCTCCTACAGATTATTACTGGGCTCAGTAGCTGCTGGATAAAGGGGTCTTTAGTCATGCAAAAGTAGATATTTTCCTTTACTGTGGTGTGTCAAAGAGCTCTGTTTACACTTACACCTTTTCCTAGGAAAAAGTCTCATGTTATGCTTCCCATCAGACTTGGATGACGTGCTGATCCTGGCAGATGTTCCTGTTTTAGTGGGAAACAGACACAGTGACTGACTCCCCACCAATCAGGAAACAAGTGGAGGTTCCTACACAAAGATCCTTTCTTACTGAACCACAGCTCTCACACTTTCTGTTGTGATGTACTCCTACTCCTCACTTGTCTCTCCTCCTGATGCATTTCCTTTCACTTTTTCTCACTTTTCTTACCCATAAACAGTCCAAATAAGACCAAACAGGCCTTCATGCCAGGTATCTGTTGTGCATCAGGTGTCTCGCTAACTTCGACTCCTTCCAACACCACTCCCTGCAGGTGCTCAGTGTAATACAACAGCGAAGGCCGACATTGTGCTGCTGGTCAACACCTGCTGGAGTGTTGGGCGCATCAGCGTGTTTGACATCAACCCTGACAGAGTCCAGATCAGTAAAGCTTTCACAGCTGTTACTATAACAACAAGAGTCACGTGGAGGAATGTTTTCCTTTGGACAGCTGCTGATTTGGTCACAGCCGTCTGTCAGTCCTATAGTTTCCAAATATAATGGTGTGAAAAAGTGTTTGCACCCTTCCTGATTTCCTATTCTATATTTGTGTGTCACACAAAAATGGTGGCAGTGGTTTTTATCTTGAAGCTCTGCCATGCAGGCCATTTTTTCCCAGTCTCTTTGTTATGGTGGAGTCATGAACACTGACTTTCACTAAGTGAGGCCTGAAGTTGTAATGAATGTGAGCTCTTGTACTACCTTCATAAGGACCACGGCAGCTCTGCAAGACCACATGGACGTGTCAAAAACTTAAAGTGTGAGAGCTGCAGTTCAGTAAGAAAGGATCTTTGTGTAGAAACCTCCACTTGTTCCCTGATTGGTGGGAATTCAGTCACTGTGTCTGGATCCGATTACAATTGGAATTTCTGCCAAGGATCAGTGAATCATCCGAGTTTGATGGTAAGCAAAACATTAGGCCTTTTCCTAGGAAAAAACAGTTTTTTTGAGACAACTGGCCAGTTTTTGTGAAAACATTTCACCTCTTATTCGAGAGGCTTCTCCAGTTCTGTCTGTTGCTCAAATTTCCTTCTTTTTCAGGATAAAGTCTTTGTTTTTGCAGGGGGCAAACACTTTTTCACACCACTGTCTTCCTTATTTATTTATTCTGATCAGTAATTGAGAAAGAAGTCAAGTCGTATTCATTTGTATTTCTCATTTAAAAAGCAGCACAGCCATCAACCTGCTTCAATGCAACTTTTTCCAGTTCTGACAGATATTCTGGCTTAAGGTATCTGCTGATACCGAGTACTGATCTCATATCAGTGTTAAATTAAGTGCGATTAATTCCTTTATGTGTGTGACAACATCAGGCTTGACTTAAACCTGGCCTTAAGGCTACATCCAAGAATTTAAAATGACTGAGTTGTTTTTATTAGTAAGATAATAAATGACAACACAACAAAACAAATTAAAAACTCACTTTATCCACCTAATTTATTTGCACTAATCTCATTTCAGTTCAGAGTAAAAGTCTTTATTTGCTCCAGTCACTTCCATGGCCACAGATGCATAAAATCCAGCACCTAGCCATTAACCTGCTTCTACAAACATTTGTCAGAGAATGGCTCATTCTCAGGAGCTCAGTGAACTCCAGCATGGTACCATGATAGGATGCCACCTGTGCAACAAGTCCAGTTCCACAGTCTGCTAAATATTCCACAGTCAGCTGTTGGTGGTATTTTTAACAAAGTGGAAACTACTGGGAATGTCAGCAATTCAGCCACAAAGTGGTAGAACATGTAAAAAACAGACTTAAAAACTCCTTTGTCCCACACACCATCAAACTGTTTAACTCCTCTCTGGAGGGGAGAGGGAGGGGAAACAGGAGGACAAAGGAGGGGGGAACAACTAAGCTGTAGTGCCTTTTCACTGTGCAATACTTTTTGTGCAATACTTTTTGTTAATAGTCAACGGTGCAATAGACTTTAATACTTGAAATGTGCAATTCCCTTGTATTCTTATTCCTATTTATTCTATTTATCCCTTTCGTATATTTTATCTATATATGTCTCTGTATTTATATATGTGTGTATATATATATATAATATTCTGCTCACGTTCTGTAACTCCTGTCGGTGCTGTGCTTTTGGAAACCGAATTTCCCAGAGGAACCCACCCGAGGGATTAATAAAGTTTTATCTTATCTTATCTTATCTTATCTTAAAATCACAGCGCGGGGTCAGCAGGTGCTGAGGGCAATAGCATGCAGAGGTCACCAACATCCCGCAGAGTCAGTACCTACAGACCTCCAAACTTCATCTGGCCTTCAGATTAGCTCAAAAACAGTGTGTAGAGAGTTTCCTGGAACGGGTTTCCATGGAAACCACCTGCATCCAAAAACAAGTGCAAAGCAAAGCCTCAGATGTAGTGATGTAAAGCACGTCTCCACCGGGCTCCAGCACAGTGGAGCCTGGTTCTGTTGGAGGTTACTTGCTTTTACTTGTTAAAAGGGAGTTTTTCCTTCCCACTGTCGCCAAAGCGCTTGCTCATATGCGGTCATCTGATTGTTGGGGTTTTCTCTGTTTTCTATGTATTGCTGTATTGCTTTACAATATAAAATGCCTTGAGGCAACTGTTGTTCTGATTTGGTGTTGTATGAATAAATTTGAAATGAATTAAATTGAATCTTCATAGCAGTGAAAATACTGCCTAAAGGAAGCATGTATAGTGTAAACAGAATTGAACCTAGCACAGAGCCCTGTGGAACTCCATAATTAACCTTAGTGTGTGAAGGTCTAATAAAATATTATGGTCGACAGTATTGACACTGCACTGAGGTCTAACAGGACAAGCGCAGAGATGAGTCCACTGTCAGAGGCCATAAGAAGATCATTTGTAACCTTAACTAAAGCGGTTTCTGTGCTGTGCTGAGCTCTGAAACCTGACTGAAACTCTTCAAATAAGCCATTCATCAGAGAAAGATCTGTTAGCTTTGACAACTACTCTTTCAAGATTTTTTAAGCTAAAAGGAAGGTTGGAGATTGTCTTATAATTACCTAAGAGTTCTGGGTAAAGTGATGACTGTTTAAGTAACGGTTTAACTACTGTTAGCTTAAAGGCCTGTGGTACATAGCCGATTATTAGAGATAGGTTGATCATATTTAAGACTGAAACATTAATTAATGGTAGGACATATTACTGTAGGAAGTTATTACTAAATTTAACGCGGATCAATTGGAGAAAAAGAGTAAAAAAAATTATAATGAAAGTAGCCATACATAATGTTATGTCTGTGAGACGGTTAATGTCTGTGAAACGAGTGATGTTTTTTCAAGTGGTTAAAATTAGCACAAGTTAATCTCAGTACCAAGGAGAGCAAATGTATCCTTTTGCCTGCTTCTCATGTCTCTCCCCAGCTAAATGCAACACTGACATCAGGGACTGGGAACTGTTGGTTGTGAAACTGGAGCTCAAAGACCAGAAACGCTGGCTTGAGTGAGCGGAGGATCCATTAATAATTTGGACAGGAACAAAAAACATAAACCTTGCTCACCTCAAAGCCACCAAACGACTGAACACTAGACACGCCAGGTGGGCTCTCTTCTTCACCTGCTTTAACTTTGTGATCACTTATGGGGTCTGGTTCCCAGAATGTAAAACCTGATGCTCAGTTCTGCCAGTTTTTTCTGGAGAGGAGACGATTATTATTCCTACAGGTACAACTGTAGTAAAGTGAACTACTTGTCCAATCATCGGTCTTGGGTTGACACTGTTCTGATACTACATGCCCCTGGTGATACAATAATAAATATACAGGAGTGGTATACTGTACTAGTGTTGCTGTAAATATTTGCCTGTTTATTTTTTTTCTATTCTCATTATGACCTGAATGAGAGCACAAGAAATAAAAGCCTCCCAGTGGGATTCAGGTAAACTGATCCTGGTTCAATTCTTCAGGTGATATCGTATGATGATGATGATGATGAGAAGTAGGAGGTGGGTGTGGTTACTGTCTACAGGTATGAAGGCCAAAACCGATATTACCTGCTTTCAGTATTGAGAGAAGCTCCCTGGAGTGAATTTCATTCATACAAATGGAGCGTCTCCGGGTGTGGGGTGTTTTCAGCCTCATCGTTCTCACCGCTGCCCAGAAAACCACAAACGGGTAAGCACACAGGCCGAACTACAGGACTCACCTGGAGAGTTTAAACTGCTTCTTCATGAGTGTTTTTCCTCTTCTGCTCATCTGTGTATCTACATTTTTTTAATACATTTTCCTACATTTTAGGAAATAAAAACTCAGTTCAAAACTGCAGGAGTGATGTTAAAAATTCATTGAATTTAAGCTGATTGTTCATCATTTTCCAAACATGTTTTATTGCCTTAAAGTCTTTTTTGCATAAGTTGATTAAAAGATATAGATTTAAACTGTTTCCTAATGTAAGTACATGTTTTTTTTTATATAAATGTTCACAGTTGGGAAGGTTTCTGTGTTTTCATTCGCCCTTTGAGGTTTTTTACACCAACTTGTTATTCTTAATGATGGGGGTTTTTTGGTGTAAATAAATATATTTATTCATTATGGGTTTTTTTTTCCTCAGCCCCCACCCTCAGCCCTCCTACCTGCTCCTCGCTCCCAAAGCCCTCAAACCTGGAATCCCAACATCTATATCAGTCACCATCCTGATCCCTTCACTGGTCACTGTATCTGCTCACATTGTTCGTGGAAACCTAACAATGGCCTCGAAATCTGTTAAAGTTGAAGGAGGTAAGTATCTGCCACCAACAATTAATTCACAATTAATTAATTATAGCTCTAACCTCACTGTGAAATTCTCTTTCTAAAGGTTCAACCACCCTGCTGACTTTGCCGCCTGTAAGTAAGAAATTCCTCTGTAACAAATACAAAGGCCAGTCTTTGTAAATTCTGTCTGAGCTTACTACAATTTAAGTCAGTTTTATTTTTTGTTTGCACTTACCATACCTTTTTACTATGTCCCAGTATGCTAATAAGTGCCTTATTTCTTTTTAAATATGACACACAATCATTAGAAAATAAACAATAACATTTTGGACTACTTTTTGAAAACAGGATATTTTACAGTTCAGCTTTAAAAACATAGCTGAAATTGTGGGTTTGGATGCCCCCTTGTGGCCCCTAAAAGCAACTTCCTGGTAAAAGTCCAGAGCCCAGAACAAAGACCAGTTTTCTGTTTTGAGAGCAGGTTGGCGAGGAGAGGCGTAACTCTGATTCTTTAGAGCACAAACAGATACGATCAGGTAAAATTCAAACAGATGTTGAGCAGATTTTGGTTAATTCTCTCATCTGGACCACAGGCGAGCTCTCAGTCCTCCACGGTTCAGATTACACGCAAGAAACTTTGAACTTTAAACTTGGAGCATTTTCAAAACCTGCTTTTTCTGTATGTCAGATTAAATTTGTTAAGATGATAATGTGACTGTTTGTCATTTAAGTGTTGATGAATTTCCTTCCATGTTGAATTCTTGCAGATTCGTGACAGCGAGCCCAATCACTGGGAGGCCTACATACTGGAGGTCAAAGGTCACAGAGGAGAAGTCCAGGTTTTCTCCAGCTCCACAAAGCTCTACTTGGACCTCGAAGATATCGCCACCTTCATTCAAACAGACAAAGTAATGTACTTACCTGGGCAGACGGTGAAGATCAGAGTTGTTTCCATTCACTCTGATGGGAAGCCCTTCATCAGCCCCGTGGACATCATCATCAGGGTAAGACTGAGGTTATTATACCAAAAGAGAGGACAAGAGGGCAGAATCAAAGACTATTTTTAAAAGATCTGAGGGGAGTTTTACTTGGACAACTTCTGCATCAGGTCTGGGTGATTGGATGATGAGTTCATTCCGTTACACATACTTCATATTCATATCAGCATCATTTTAATGAATTAATTTCCAGTCATGAACTTTCTTCTTTGCACTAGGATTCAGTAGCATTCACTAGCATTCGTCAACATTGGTGGCTAAATCCGTCACTTGCCTCTAAACTTGCTGGATGTTTTTCAAAGCACAAACTGAAGTTTTGAAAATCCTCTGATCAGCACGGTCTTCTTGGTCCAGGATCCGAGGGGAAACCTGCTCAGGCAGTGGCTGGCTGCAGACAGCGTCCTTGGCATTGTGTCCAAAGAGTTTCAGCTGTCTGAAAACCCTCCTCTGGGTCAGTGGAGCATCATTGCTACAGTGAAAGTAAGTCCTTTAACAGGTGAACCTCTGCATGGTAATTAAGCTGGACAAGCCTCTGATAATTCAATCTAATCCACCTGACCACTGACTGCTTCAGCCAAAGTCAGATCTTTTGTGCAAAGAAGTTCATGTGGTCAGTGGCACTAATCTTTTTGACAGGAAACCTATAAATAATGCACAGTATGAAAAATGTCTCACCTCTACATCTCCGTGTTTGCATGAAAATATGAGGCAGTAACAGGGCAGCTTCCATCGGAACAATCAAACAGATAAATAGCAGCACAGGCAAGAGTCCCTTTCATATAAACAACTATCTCAAGTTTCAGTAACTCACAACTCATGCTGTGACTGTGAAGGGGACTTCTGGCGCCTCCATGTGGCTGTAACATTTATACACACCAGTTAAAGTCAGACTGAGTGAAAGAACAAATGAATAGATTTTCCTTATAAAAAGAACATAGAGAGGTGATGTTATAAAGCTCCTCTGTGTGTTGCAGGACATTTCCAGTGTGAAGTACTTCACTGTGGCTCATTATGGTATGGATGTTTTCTCTATCAGCATTACATGTGCAGCTTCCTCCTTTTGAAGAACAAAAACACATATCCATTCTGTGTGTGTGTGTGTGTGTGTGTGTGTGTGTGAGCGTGTATTCATATCTTTGTGGGGACCAAAAATAGGAAGTTTACTATACTTGTGGGGATCAACAGTCCTTGTGGGGACCAAAGTCCTGGTCCCCACAAGTTTGAAGGCATTTTTGAGACTCAAAATGTGGTTTTAGTAACAGGGTTACAATTGGGTTAGGGTAAGGGTTAGGCATTCATATTTCATTAGGGTAAGCAGCTTGGGAAAGCATTATGTCAATTAGATGTCCCCACAAGATATGAATATCCACCATGTGTGTGTGTCTTTTGGTTGCAGTGCTGCCAAAGTTTGAGGTTGTGATCAATGCTCCGGATGTCATTTACCGTGAGGACGCTGTGGAGGGCTCCGTCACAGCAAAGTGAGACTTTGATCCAGTTTGTGTGTGAACAAAGTTGCTCCTCAGGATTATTTATGACCTTTCCATCCACAGGTACACTTACGGGAAGCCCGTTCAGGGACACCTGAATATGACGTTCATTTATCGCTTTCATGGTACTGTCGAGTTTTACTATGAGGACAGAGAGGTTCGTATGTCAGTGGAATCATTGTGTAATTATTCCTTTAATATTCAGCTGTACAGTTATCATTATAGGCTCTCCCACTATCTGAATTTAAAATAAAATTACAGACTGAAAGCATTTTTTAATTACATTTTTTATAAATATTAAGTTTTCTGAACAGTGAAAAATATCTCTAAATGTAGTATAAACATAAATTTATACTGTCTTGTAAACTGATAATACAACATGCTTGATAGTTTTATTATATCAAAGCTTAAGATTACTAATTTTCTTCTCTTTATATTGATTAAATCATTTTTGACTGAAGAACTCCTGTCCTGAATACAACATTTGAGAACATACAGTTTATTTAAACTTAAACATCATAGATTTAACACATTAACAGTGTTCCTTTTCATTAGATTAATGGTACTGAAAGGCTCACATTTGATGCTCCTGATTATTTCCAAATGAGAAATGATTCCAAAATGATGTACTATGAGGGAAACGCTGAGGATGTAACAGTTGTGGCTCATGTGACTGAACACCTCACAGGTAATTCAGATTTTATTTATAAATTTCAGCATTAAAGGCTTAGAGTTTTATTCCAGGCAGTGTCCAAGCTCATATTTAACATTTGTGAAATCAGCGTGTACTACATTATTTAATCCATGTATTTATTTTGAATGAGTTCTGAAGAAAACACATTCATAAAAAACAGACAAAATTACAGCGAAAAATCTGATCTTCTGCAGCCTCCTGAAACCTTAAGGTGTAATTCAGATAAAAACTATCTCTGACTTCTCCTACTATTTTGATGTTTAATTGATTGTCAAGATACAGGACAGTTAAGATTAAATTCTCATTTTATTAGCTGAGATATTGTAGAGAAATATATAATATAACTTCTGCACACTGTCTCTCTTACCATTATTTGTGTTCAGTTACAACGTTCGGTCTGTGTGACCTTCGTCAGGTACGGAGCAAAGAGGGACAGTGTGTGGAGGTTATTTTATATATTTCTTTACAAAGTTTTTTTCCCCTTAATGCTCCCGAAATTTACTCAGGTGTGCAGAGTTTTCCAGAAATTAGTTGGAATGTAAAATATTTAATGTTGATGACAATTTCAAACTTAATTACCAAATTGGATATTAAAACATCGTTTTTTCACCTCAAAATTGTACACACGATATCCCGTAATGACAAAGTGAAAACATTTGCTTGAAAACGTCTGCAAAATTGATTAAAAATAAAAGATAAAAATATCACATGTACATAAGTATTCATAGCCTTTGCTCAATACTTTGTTGAAGCACATCGAGTCTTTTTGGCTATGGTGCCACATGCTTGGGCCACCTATTTCTGGGCAGTTTCTCCCATTCTTCTTTACAGAACCTCCACCATTAGGTTGGATGGGGGGAGTCGGTGTGCTCATTCGGACCTTCAATACTTTTTTTCTGTACCCTACCCCAGATTGTGCCTCTTTACAATTGTTTTAGAGGTCTACAGACAATCTCTGGGACTTCGTGGCTTGGTTGGCCTGACATGCACTCACAACTATGTGATGCATAGTGTTAATGGGACCATTGATGCACTTAAGCTCACGGCAAATATATCACGACATATGACATATTTGCCTGAATTTTAAGCAAATTTCTTTCACTTTGTCATTATGTGGTGTTGTGTGTACCTCATAATGACAAAGGTGAAAAAATGAATTTAATCTATTTTATAATAAGGCTGTAACATGACAAAATCTGAAACAAGTGAAGTGCTGTGAGTATTTTTTTTTTTCAGATGCACTGGATTTGCTCTCTACTGTGGGAGTTTAAACTGCTATAGTTTTTTTTTTAAAATTACAAAGTCAGGGAGATACTCTAAATTATTTTTTGGAATCTAACCAGCTTTTTTTCTTGTTCGTGGTGCTGACTCCTGTGACTACGTCTCATTTTTCAGGCATTACATACAACAGTACGGCAAAAGTACGTTTCTCAAAAACCAGATATAAAGTCTCCTTTGAAGAATATCACAAATTATTGAGGCCCTCTTTAACCTTCAGTGCCAGGGTAAGAAGGCAGCATTTAAGTGAAATGCTTTAAGTCTGAGCTGTACAGATATTCCAGTGTTAATGTAAAAAACTCTTATGCTAATTTTTTTTCTAATTTTGTAGCTGAAAATATCCACATACAACAACCGGCCACTGTCACTGGAGGATCGGCAAAAGTTTGTTAAAGTTTCAGTGATTCAGCAAGAGCAAAGATTTTGGGCCTGGATCGGAGACATGGTGATCGACACGGAGCCTGAAAAATCAGACAGTTCAGGAACTTCAGAAAGTCCAAAGGAGATGCTACCTAAAGAAATGAAGTTTCCTGTCCCTGCAGATGGACTCATACCTTTCAGCATTGAAATCATGAGTGAAACAGACATGCTCAGTATTGATGTAAGTTATACAATAATACCTTCATTGTCTAAATATTATAAGACAGATTATTTCAAAATTTGACTTTAAAATGTCTGGATGTGGGATTAAGTAACAAGGCCTTTAGTAAGAAGAAATCTTGAAAATTATTATTGTTTTACTTTATTTATTTAGCCTTTCCTTTCAGACATAGCTTATTTCTTAATTTAGGATCCAATTTTGGAAAAAAAAAAATACAGAATTAGTAACTTTCAATTTAATATTTCAATTTTAATTAACAGATGAGTCACTGCACAGCTAAACATATGATTTCAAATGTACTGGTCAACATTAAATTGAACAAATATACTCTGTAGATAGATCATTGACATCTGCTGATATTTTTTCAATATTATGTATTTATATCGAAAGAAATGGCAAAATGCATTCAAGTCTTAGGACATATTGCACTACGCTGAAATATAAAATGGTGTCTCATCTGCATAGAGGAGGGACAAAATTATGTGTTTCATTTATTTCATCATGTTTCATCATTTATTTGCTTAAATGTATTTTTATTTAGCAGCAGGATTTTAGGTACTCACATATTGTACCTAAAAAGCTAAAGGCTTATTTTATTCTGTAGTTGCTAGGTGGAGAGTGCTAATGGCTACAGGCAGGAATAAAGTAATCTACTGTGAAAAAGCCACACCTGACAAGAAAATCATGTACAAAAGTAATGACACTTGAATAGATAAATAAATTAATATGAAAAATATTTACGGTGTTAACTAAAACAGAAATTAAACCCAAAAGCACGATCATGATTTCAAATTACATTTAAAATCTTTAGTCTCTTTTTTTCTTCTCAGGCTTCTTTTGAGGACAGCCACAGCAATCTATATATACAGCGAAGCTACACATCCCCCAGTGAGAGCTACCTGCAGATTCAGAAACCCTTCACACCTCCCGAGGTAAAGCTGAAGAATACAAGGAACTAATTAAAATTACCTTTGTGTCAGCATTGTAAACATGCTGCAGTTAATGAGAGGTAATATGCTAAATAGTCTATGGTTACCTTAGATGTCCTTTAGGTGATGTATGTACACCTCAATCACATGTACTGTACTGTGCACTTAGAAAAAGTTTTTTCTAATAACCTTTTGTTTTATTTACATTTGCTTTCTAATTATACACATTCAGTTTTTATGTCCTGCCTATGATTCAAATTAAAGTTAAGTTGGTAAATGCTTCTAAGTGACCGCTTGTGTCAAGATGGCGAGACTTCTAGAAAGACTTTTCCAGTGTACACCTTAAAAACACATTTACGGCCAATTACTGACTGTGGTTGTAAAACATTTATACTCATATGTGACGTCACCATTTTACCTTCTTTCAGGTTGGTTCGCCCCTTCTGCTGCACATTGAAAGTAATTTTCCACTGAATGAGGTTCACTACCTGGTATGAAAAAAGCATCAAATATTATTAAACTTTGTCTAATTTGTAGGGAATTTGATTAATATTTAAATAAAGCACATTTCCAACTGTAGAAAGTTGTTTGTTTTCTGGTAGTGGTGACAAATCAGAAGTTTTAAGTATTCAGTTTATTGCAGTAAGCAAAGAAAGACGAATGTATGCTTCCAGCTTCCTATAAGACCTTCCCTCTGTATGTTGTGTGTAAAGGTGAAGTCAAGAGGTCAGGTGATTTCTGCTGGGAAAGGCTCTGCTGATCTGACTCTGGTCCCAGAAGTCTCCTGGGCTCCTCTGGCCTGCATCATCGTTTACTGTGTGCACCCCAGCGGAGAGATCGTCAATGATGCAATCCAGCTGCCAATCCGCCAGTTTTTACAAAACCAGGTGACTTTTCATTGTTCATTTTTTTCTTTGAAAATAATCAAATTTTTCTCTTGAGTTGTGTGAATATGAAGTTATGAAGTGGGAAAAAACAATGAAGAAAAAACAATCCACGTTACATGCTAATAATTTCCCAGCAAACATTTCAGCAGTGAGTAACCGTCAGCTTTTCTCAATGTCTAGTCTTAGTTAAAAAAAGAAAAAGAAAAAGAAAAGTTGAATGAAAGTTGTGTCAGTGTAGGAGAAACAAGTTTACCCTCTGCCTGGTGTCCTTCTTTGACTTTCTAGCAATTAGAAAAAACAACCAAAATATTGTATTTTGTGAAAAAGCCTAAAAGCTCATAAAAAGACAACAAACTGCAAAGGTAACATGAACTGGTGACGTCTTGCTCTGGAGTCCATTTCTCATCCCACTGAGGTTTATATCTTCTGCTAGCCTGTGGCATAATGCTAGTCTGTGTTTCTGAACATCCTGTGACTATCTGTTCACAACCAGGAATAATATTTCTTTATTATGTTATTGTGAATATATTTCTTAAGTTAAGACATGATCTGACTGGACCTTTATACTTAACTCCTAACTATTCTAACTAACTTATTCCTGGACTTTATTAAAGTTCAAAATAATCTTTTTTTTAATCTTAGACTGGGTCTTGTTTTTAGCCACAATTAGAGCAGGACATATATGACAGGAAATAAGAAAAGTCAAATAGTACTTTTGTAAATTTGTGACTAATCAACCTGTGATTGGCAGGTGTCTCTTAGTTGGAGCAGTGCTGTAAAGAGCCCAGCTGAGGATGTCACCCTGAAGGTGAATGTACTGGAGCCCAACTCAGTAGTCGGGATCCTGGTGGTTGACAAGGCGACACATTGGGCAGGATCAGACAATGACATCACCCAGGAGACGGTGGGCAGACCTGCTAAATCACTGATTGTCTGTAGCATGAGCATCTCTTTGTTATGATAATTGTCAAACCTTAAAATGAGCACAGAGTAGATCATCATAGTGTGGCATTAAGGTTTGGTATGTCAAAGAAAAGATGCAGGTTCTGTTGAGCTTCAGTGAAATATTGTAGACGTGTCAGTTATTTGGACATATCATCCTCAACAGCTGATTAGACATAAGAATAACTACACAACTGCATACAAAAGTTCTATTTTTAAAAAATCCTATGTAAAATGTTAAGATAAGAACTGTATGTATACATGTGAAAATAAAAGTTTTTACAGTAAAACTACATTTACCTCACGATTAAATAGCTTGATTCACTTCTACTTTACAATATTGCTTCATTTAATCGAAATTTTGCAGGCATTCATTTATGCACAGCTCTCTTAAGGTCCCACCACAGGATTTCAATTAGGTTCAGGTCTGGATGTTAACTGGCCCATTCCAACACCTTGATTCGTTTCTTTTTCAGCCATTCTGTTGTTGCTGCTTTGCTTAGAATCATTCTCCTGGTTTGTGACCCAGTTTGAGCCAAACTTTAGCTGTCAGACTGATGGCCTGAAATTGGACTCCAGAATTCGTTAGCATACAGAGGAGTTCAGGTCACAGGCGCCTGGTCCCGTGACTACAAAACAAGTCCAAATAATTAAATATCAGCATGTGAGGCAGCTCGCTGTGACTTCAATCTGACCCTTAGTCTGAGAGATCCAACTTGGAGCCTTGAGTCATCTGTTTTTCATTTGTACAGACTGTTGTTGATCATATAACATGCTTTATTGTTTACAACAGTGTAACCTGTGAATACTAGAAGCTTCCATATCTCATTGGGGTCCTTTCTAGTTTATTGTTTTCCAGCTAAATGTTCTCTGCCTTTTATATTCATATGCTTCCTGGTATATGATCCCCTTCAGGTTCGCCTGGGAAAACAAACCTGCCTCCCCACCCAAGTATCAGTTTAACAAGGCTGAACTTTTTTATTAGACATGTCAGCTGGTTTTAAACAATAAGGGCTTGTTTCTGTCCCAGTTTGCTTTGTTTGGTTTTAGGTTTAACAGTGGCAGCTCTGATATTGCTGGTGTTATTTTCAGGTGATGAAGCAGATGAAGGAGTTTGGCGATTCCATGGCTGACGGCAACAATGAAATGCCAAAAATGGGGGATCCACACTCTGTTTTTAAGGTTAGCCTCCACAGAGAGACATCGCATCTGTTTATTTAGTGATTAAAAAGGACCAATTCTGCTCATTTTCAGATCCAAATTTTTATTCTTTGCCTCAAGAAGCTTTGTTTGAGTCAAAGAATAATCCTCATTTATCTTATAACAGGTTTTTAGGTGGGAGGGCCTTCTGTGGTCATTGTGTGCCCTAGATGCTCATATTTACAGATATAATATCAAACAGATCCAAGAGTAGAAACAACCGTGAACCTGAGTGTTAAGGGCAGTTGGCGCCTGAGCTTTTAACTCACTTATACCTACACTGAAGCCATAATTTCAATATTTGGGCATGTTTAATATTTCTGTAATTACCTATAACTCATAACATAGAGTTTTGGTTTGGTTTTCCTCTTTTTCACTAAGGGAAGATGGACAGTCTTCACTTTATTTAAAAATTAATAATATGTAATGATAGTTGTCTTTTTTTGTACAGTCATGTGATCTTGTGGTTTTCACTGATGCCAGTTTGAAAGCCGCAATGTATCAAATAATGCACGACTTCCGTAAGTGTTAAACAGTATCAAACATTTTAATCATTGTGGATTGTAATGCTGATGTGACTGATACTTTTTTTTTACACAGCAGGGGAGATGATGTTTTTCGCTACTGCGACAGAGGATTTACGTGCAGAGCAACAAAAGGAACAACGTGTGCGATGGTACTTTCCAGAGACCTGGATCTGGATAGACACCAACACGAGGTGATATTTCAGTGTCAGACTGTAGAATCACTTGCCTCTTGCTGTTTCATGTGACCTTTACTCTACATATTGAAAAATAGAGTTTAAACAAACATTTTAAAACTTTATATAAACTGCAAGGCTGCAGCACACAGACACCAGAATTTCATAAACAGAAAGCACAATTTTCTTGAACGGTTGATATAACAACACAGGTCACATTATTTTTCAGACAGTTGCATTAAAAATACTGCAAAAGACAATAGCAGGAATAAAACAGGTGGAGATGTTGAATTCAATCAGTCCACTTAGCAGAAGTGAGGCCAAGAGGCTGTCAAGAAATGCAGTTCCTCTAATGCCCCATAATTTCCACAGACCCCAAAGTTAACAGCAGAAATAAACATGTTTATAGCTTGGGAAATGCCTCTACTTTTGTTGTCTGTGAAGGTTCTCATTCATCCAGGTCATTGTAGTCTAAGGAGCTTGGAAAGAAAAGCATCTGAACGTCTTTAAGTTTCCTTGAAGATGCTTCACCTCTAATCCAAGAAGTTTCTTCAGTTCCAAGATTAATTGGTGGAGAGTCCCAGATTTTAAACCGTGGTGTCCCCAAGAGGGTCTTGGACCCCCTGTTGACCCTCTACCTAATCACATGAGTCAAGGTGTGAAAACAGGTGTGGGTCACAATCAGCCAAGGTTTCGGGTGAACATGTGATTTACTGAGGTCAAATGGCCCAGGATGTGAGTGGGTGTTATTTTTGTTGTTACCTTGGCATATAACCTTAGGAGGTGATGTCCCATACATACATTCATACTTATGAAAAGATAAAAGATACTACCAAGCTAATGCTGAGTAAGCTGTGGTGAAAAACCAAGGCTCAAACAACACAAAGAAGGTGAAGCCACAAACAGTCAGAGATCCTATAGATAATGGTCGGGATCTAAGTTTTTCAGAACTTTCTTCTCCAACACAACGCACCTCCAACACCTAACATTTTAAGTCAGAAAACAAAAACATACTGTTTGTAACAAAGCTGATGACCTGCACGGTATGATTCATCAGAAACCCAAAGGTTAGATGCAGTTTTTTTTACATTTAAAGTTCATTTCTTTTGGCCGTTTGTTGCAGTAATTCAAACACAAAGGAGATAGCACTAACTGTACCGGACAGCATCACAACCTGGACTGCCACCGCCTTTGTGATGTCTGAGAATCTGGGACTGGGAATTGTAGAGCAACCAGCAGAGGTATTAAGGTTTATATATTTAATTAATTTTTATTTTTAACCCTCTATTATTAGATTTATTCACAGCATAGCTTTTGGCTTATTAATGTGAGCAGTAGCTGTTAGCATTAGCATCTCTTGTAACCAAGTTTTCTATGCAACCTTCCTGCAGCTGACAGTGTTCCAGGATTTCTTCCTGTCCTTAAATCTTCCGGCCTTCATCATCCGGGGAGAGGAGCTGCTGCTGGAGATCATTCTATTCAACTACCTCCAACAGGACCAGAAGGTGAATCTGCTTCACCTCAGACACGGGCTAGTGTACATTAATATACGTTAGTTTGAGTCTGCCAGCATTAGACAAATGGGTCATTTTTAACCCTTGGTACGGTGTTAAATTAGCTTTATTATGGAGACTGCCAAAAATAAAATTAAATGAATAAATTAAAAAAAAGAAAAGTACATATATAAAAATAAAAAATGTTCAAATGTATGGTCTAAAGAATGTACGGTATAAAATCTAGGAATATAAATATGGACATCAAAGAATTACTCCTCAAAATATACTTTAAGAGAAAACCTTTTCTTTAATAATTAAACAGCTTTTAACCTTTGAAAATTCTTTATTGTTTTTATTCATTTTATCGGTTGTTATTTTAAGAGTGTGTGCTTTCTTTTTATGTTTTGATCATGATAACTTTTATTTCATTTTGTAAAGTTTTTTAACTACAATTTAAAGTTTTATTTATCTATTTGTGGGATTTTGGGCAATAAGAAAGCAAATAAAGAATATTAAGTCAGACATATACATTTACATCAAATTTATAGATTAATTATTTCCCATATTTATTTTTTATAAATTTAATTAATTGTTGTATACTTTTGGCAGTTTCTGTCTGCCATACGTTATTAAATCAAAATAGAGCAGAGTTAGATTTTTGTAAGATGCTGCCACCTAGAGGAACCATAAGCAGACAGTATAATAGAAGGGTGGCTGCTTTCCAGCTCAGTATCCAGGATCTTGGTGGCAAATTGATTGTAACTGCTGAGGTTTGCTAGTATCAGTGGTGAGTTTCTTTGTTTCTTTGAACTGAGAGTGTTGAGAACACTTAAAATACTGTGTGACCTTTCCCACACATATATGTGCGTCTTTTGAAATGCAAAATTCTGTTTAACCAATGTTTATTGGGGTTTCTCTACGTGTCAGGTTGCCATAATCTAAGGTGGCATCAGTATTTCTAAAACTCTGCACTGAGAAGTTGATACGTTCTTTAAACCCTTCATGAAAGAACAGGCCTCCTTGGCTTCCTCTGACTCCCTTTGTGTCATGTTAAACATGATCACTCTGTGCCTTTGTCGTTAGGTCACTGTCACTGTTGCACAGAGTGAGACCTTTGAGTTCATCTTCCCAGACAACGAGCAGCCCTCTACGCCCGGTGTTCATCGGGTGTTTGTGAAGAGTGAAAGTGGAGCCACGGTCCTCGTTCCCATCAGGCCGCTGGTCCTCGGGGAGATCCCCATCTCCGTGAAAGCCAAGTCGGATGCAGTGTCTGACTTTGTCCACACAACGGTGCTAGTTAAGGTGAAAACTTAAAAATTCCCACAGTCCCAAAACAGTTCAAATAATCAATTTGGCTTAAAAATACATTTATTTTTGTAGAACTTTAACACCCATGCTTAGAATTTATTATCAGAATATGAACTTCTGTTATAATCAACCCTGTTATAAGACTACTACATTGTTAGTCTTTAGTCTGACTAGATCTTGTTATGGGGTTACTAATTGGTCTCTAGGACTGTGTGACTCAGGCCTGAGGGACACCGAACCTCTCTATTAGCTTTTACTGAGAAGGAGCATTTTCCATGTTTTGACAGATAACAAAATAACTTGTGAAATCGTGACGGTGGAAGTTGAACGTGTCATATCCTGTTTGTAAAGTGCCTGTCAGCCATCTAAAGCACAAACAGGCAGGGAAGTCTGCTAACGTGACCCATCCTTGCCATCTACTCCACTGTAACTAAAGAAATGTTGACCTGGTTTCACAGCTCTGCCTTTCCCATTTCTTACTCACCATTTTTTGTGTTCATCTTTTGCACGTCCGTTCATTCTGCAGGCCGAAGGTCTCGAACAGTCGTTCTCCACCTCACTGCTGCTTGAGCTTTCACCGTCAGGGATGAGCCTTTCCAGAAACGTTACCTTCACCTTCCCACCAGATGTTGTGGAGGGCAGCGAGAGAGCTTCAGTGATGGCTGTCGGTATGTAAACACACCAGGGAGAAACCTTGAATAACAGATTCAGATCACCTGAGATTGCAGACGGATTCATGGTAAATAACAAAACAGAAGACAATAATTCCTAACAATAAGGTTTACTGAAGTTGTTTTCACACACAAACTTTGGAAAATTTGGAAATATAAAAGGACTTAGCAGGAAACTGTTTATTTCAGATGGCTTTTTATCAGGCGAGGGAAGTGCCTGGATAGAGCGAAGTGTGTTATCGTAAGAAAGTACTATCCCGAACTTACAAAACTATGGTGTTGCCTTTTTGACTGAAATTTAGAAGATGACAACAACAGTGGAACAATCACCACTTCACTCATATTGTGGTGATATGCCCTTTTAAAATTTACCCATTATTTCCGTTTTTAAACTTTTCTAAAGTTATCAAAAGACAGACTAAACATCCAGGTTACCAGTGATTGCTTTTGTTCCTCTTCCTCATCGATATTAAATTACTACAGTTTCTTGTTATTGTGATTTAGATTGTCAATCTTGGAATTGGTTTAAATTTTCATATGTTGGTTTTTGCAGTTTTTAACAGAGTTTAAATACATTTTTCAGCCCTAAAATTGTCACGTGGATATCTCCAGGACATATGATTTTCTAAGAGATTAAAAATGCTGAAAAAATGGGAATTAAAAATGCATAAAACTCCAACCCTCACTGGTTTACTGCAAGGGGCTTTGACCTGAAAAATTCAAAAAAAATTTGAAAAATAGAATCAAGGTAAAATGGCCTCATTTAATATGCTAATGTTCTTGTAAAAAAAAAAACATCAGCTGACTCTGATCAGGTAAGAGGCACCAATTTCCTTTGCAGCCTTTACAGGATGTACAGAGACAACATCTAAAACCTTTTACTGATCCCAAAGTACCAAATAAAAAACACTTACTTCAAAATTTACTCCAGACCTATACATACATAAAATTTAACCCAGAGATTTTTTGTTTCATGCTCCCTCCAGGGTAAGCTGACTGTGTTAATTTTAATATTAATATTAATTAACGCCACTGTTCTAAAGTGCTACAGAAATAATTATCCCACCTTCCCTCAAACTTCCAACATGCATCCTCCTATACTGATATGTACTATGCAGTTATATTTAGTTTAGCCCACTAATATTGGTTTGATGTGGCAAATCTTTTTTTTCTTCATGGCAGAAAAAGTCTTATACTTATAAGTATCTTTTTTTAAATGCAAGAAGTTCAACTGTAAATTTTGCTGCTGAAATCAAAAGCATTTCTGGGTTATACCACGTAACTCCTCAAACCAAAAGCTACTGTTTGAAAATTTGACTCATCTGTCCTCTGTTTTTCATTAAATACAATTTTTCTGGTTTCCATCTTGATGAAGGTGATATCCTCGGTCCATCCATCAGTGGTCTGGACTCACTGATCCAAATGCCTTATGGCTGTGGGGAACAGAACATGATTAACTTCGCACCAAACATCTACGTTCTCCAGTATCTGAGTGCCACAGGACAGGATGACCAGAAAACCACCGACCAAGCCATAAACTACATGATGCAAGGTAGTCATGCACCATGCTACATTAACATGCCACAGAAGGATATCTGACAAACTTGTGGCTACTATTCCTATATTAGTTTTAGCTTTATGAGGATGTTTTCAAATCTGTTAATTAAAAAGATCAAATTCAAGGTCAAATCCAAAAAGTGTTCAGGTTGGGGATTCGTAGCGGGACTTCCCCACACTCTTGTATTCCACTTAGTATCAACCCTCTTTAGCTTTTATTTTTTAAGGTTTGTTTAATACATTTTCTTCCTTGATACATACTTAAAGCTGGTTGTGAAAATGGGGGCTTGTCCGGGATATTCGAACCGAGGTTAGAACTTGAGTCTTTGTTAATCCCATCTTTGTTTTCAAATTCGGAACTAATTTTTTTTTTTCAATAAAGCTGGTGGTGTTTTCTTTTAATCAGTTACTTTACAAGCACTGGGGTTTTCATGTGAGAAGTGATAACAACTGTAGTTCCTACTGTGTGTGGTTTCCAAAACCATTTCTTTGATGTTTTATTTCTCTTTGGTTACACTTAGTTACTCAGGTTTGCATATGTTGCTGTACGTCTGTACGTTATTGTTTTCACTTTGGCATGACAGATTGTGGAGTTAGACACAATGTTTTGGGAACATCTGGAAACTTCCAGAGGATAGATAGGTTTCAGTTGCTATACCAGTGCCTATTTAAAGAGCAGGCCCAGTAAATTAGATAATAAATATCAACTATGTTTTTAGCTCAGTAGTGCAGCAACACAAAATGTCATGAAAAGGAAATTAAACACAACAAATTCTGCTAGTCATGGTAGTGCTACGAAGCCTCTTTGATGACACAAACCAGCTCTTAATTCTCATAGAAAAAAAAATATAAAAAATAATTTTTAAAATCTCTGTAGAATACAAAGTAGCTTGATCTTGGAGTCATTATATATTCTTTTCTTTCCTGTGGCTAGAAAAGATATTCATATATAGACCTTTTTTTGTCATGTGTGATAACTTTTACACTCAGAATCAGGATCTGAATGCACTGTTGTGCCAGATGTATTTGCTGTTCCAAGATGAGCGCTATAGACTCGCTATAGGTTCCTCTTCTTTGTGTTTTTGTTTCTTTTTCATATATCGGTCCTTTTTACAGTTGAGCTAAAGGAGCCTCCACTTGACCAGCAGGTTGTGCAGGGGATGTGATGTGTTGTTCAGTATGATCAGGAATTTAGGTTACTTCCTTCATTCAATAATTCACTCTAGAAGCTCCAGAGTAGTCCCCAGCACAAAGCCTTCCTAATCACCTCGTTCAGCCTCCAATTGTCAGTTTCAGTTTCAGTTTCAATTTTATTTCTATAGCACAAAAAAGACCCAGGTACATCAAAGTGCTTCACAGACGAGCCGCATTTGCGGGTTTACAACAATAAAGGAGCAAAGAAAATACAGATATCATTACAGATGGTGGCTTGGCACAAGCGTGAACCTTCCAAAGTTTCGGTGAGGCAAAAGCAAACGCATTATCCCCCCTAGTCTTCCGTCGAGACATTGGTTGCACTAAGAGCCCCTGGTTAGATGACCTAAGTGCTCTCTTCGGGGTGTAAACGTCAAGGAGGTCGATTAAGTAGCTGGGTGCCAGGTTATTTAAAATTTTAAAAGTGTATAAAAGGATTTTAAAAACCATATGGTATTTGACGGGGAGCCAGTGAAGGTTAGCGAGGACGGGCGTGATGCTACTTCTGCAACAGATAGCTACCTACAAAGAAAATGGTAACACTGGTAGTAAAAATGTGTTCTTGTTTGCACATTAAAGACCTTAGCTTCCTTAAAAAGTAGACTCTGCTCTGTCCTTTCATGCAGACAGCTTAATGTCTAGTGTTCTGGTCAAAATCCAGGTATTTATAGCTTGTGCTTGGTCCATAGTGTTAACATCTTTACATCTTTCATTGGATAGTAATGGTGTTTAATTTAAACCTGGCCCTGCTACATTTCTTTCTCCTTTATCTTCATCATCTTCATCTAATTCTGTGGTTTCCAAACTTTTTTTGCTAGGTCCCCCTTTGTTTCACAAGAAAATCCCCCCCCGCACAAACACATCCTCCAACCACACACACCCATATTTTGTTTTCAAACTCCATTTCAGTTTATTTCACACCTCAAACATTTAGTAATAAAAGTAAACTGCAATAAATTACAAGTAGCAATAAAATAAACTACTAACTCTTTTACACTACGTCCACACCTAGATGGGTATTTTTGAAAACACAGCTTTGCGTTTGGGCCCTTCGTCCACACTTAACAACTCCTGTCAGGTTGGAGATGTTCAAAAACTCAGTTTTTGCGTTTACGTGTGGACGAGGAATACGGAGTTTGTCACGCAACGTCAAAGGTATGTGCTTTTTTTCACGTCACGCTGTGGGCCACGTTATTGTTTACATAAGATGAATTTCTACAGTGGTGGATAAGAGACAAAATACTGTTAATCTTACTATCTGCAGTTTTTACACGCTTACATGTACAGACGCAGTTACTGTCCCTCCATTTAGAAGGGCAGAGGCGTCATGGTGTAATTATTTTACGTGTAGTTGTTTTTTTTCCTGTGTAATAATATTCAACATTGCTATCAATGCATTGTTTCAAAAAATGCCTCTCTGTGCAAAATGGGTTCAAAAACATAAACAACTGTGGGATACTGTTTGTCCGTGATTTGGAGAGGAGGAATAAATTGTGGTAGCATCAATCTGATAATATTTGTATCCCACTGTAACTTTACTGTATAAAGATCTAACATCTCCAAAATGTCAGGAGAAGTTAGTCATTATAAGAAGTGTTTGTGAACTAACAATCAAGAATGTGGGATACTGTTTGTCCATGATTTGGACAACCCAGCGTGCTCCCGACGCAGGGGAAACGAATTCTGTCGGGGATACCTACCTTGGCACTTGTGCAGGTGAAGCCAAAGGCAAGATATGTTTCATCATATTTTCTAGTCTTTGCCTTGGAAGAAAGTTGGTTTGGAAACATATTTGGCGATGCTTCATTTTCTGCTTTGCGTTTGTGTGGGAGTTTAAGATTTTAATCTTTCCTGGAATTACAGCCAGAATGTTCTGTTTAAGATGGAAGATCCCACTCCAATTAATCTCTCTGACATTAATCCTGAATCCTCCCTTAGTTATGCTGCAATAGACGTAGGCTGCCGGGGATTCCCATGATGCATTGAGTTTTTCCCTTCCAGTCACCTTTCTCACTCACTATGTGTTAATAGACCTCTCTGCATCGAATCATATCTGTTATTAATCTCTGTCTCTCTTCCACAGCATGTCTTTATCCTGTTTTTCTTCTCTCACCCCAACCGGTCGCAGCAGATGGCCGCCCCTCCCTGAGCCTGGTTCTGCCGGAGGTTTCTTCCTGTTAAAAGGGAGTTTTTCCTTCCCACTGTCGCCAAAGTGCTTGCTCATAGGGGTCATATGATTGTTGGGTTTTCTCTGTATTTATTATTGTGCTATCTACTGTACAATATAAAGCGCCTTGAGGCGACTTTTGTTGTGATTTGGCGCTATATAAATAAAATTGAATTGAATTGAATTGAATTGTCAAAAACTTTATGCGAGCAGTGTCCATGCGTTCTTTGTTTTTTTAATTCATACCCCTCACCCCCCCACCCACCCCCACCCTAGGGGGCGCGCCCCTCACTTTGGAAACATCTGATCTAATTCACACCCCATTGAATAAACACATTTAAAATGCACATTTCATTTATTTCTCTTGGTTAAGAACCTCTAGATTTGTCATTTGTCTTTGCCTTTTTTCCCATCATGTGATGCCCTTTTCACCAGGTTATGAGCGGGAGCTCACCTTTCAGAGAGCAGATGGCTCCTTTAGCGCCTTTGGAGACCAGGACTCATCTGGAAGCACCTGGTATGTGATAAATACAAATGTCTGTCTAAAAGAAAACATCAGTAACATGCTCATAAAACTGAAAAACTCAGAAAAACTAATAGCAGATAGTCTCTTTGCACAGGCTCTCTGCTTTTGTGCTGAGGTGTTTCCTGCAGGCACGGCCCTTCATCAGCATTGATTCCAACGTGCTGCACAGTGTGGCAGCTTGGATCGCCATCCAGCAAAGGCATGATGGGAGTTTCTTGGAGCCCGGCAGGGTGATCCACACCGAGCTCCAGGGAGGCCTGGACGGGCCTGTTTCTCTCACGGCCTACGTCCTCATCGCCCTGCTGGAAGACGCTAGCGTCCGGGTGAGACGCCATTGTTTAGGCCCACTTTCCAGGGACATTTTGAGAGTTTAGAGCTTAATCAAAACAGAACGAACAGCCTCCCACACTAGTGTGGGTCCGCCTCTCAGACTAAAACATGGGGAGTGATTTTATATTCAGCTTTTCCTTTGTTGAATTAGAAATATTTTACTGTGTACTTGTTTTAGTTTTATTTATTTGATTTTTGATTTGCTTTTAACTCATTAAGATTATTTTTCTGTCATACTGTATCCTACTTTATTGAGCTATTTGCCTCTTTATTCAAGGTCCTTATTATATATTTTATGTTTATTATGGTAACTTTTAACTGTAGTTACAAAATAATTGCCGAACTTTAGAAAAAAAGAAATAGGTATTGTGTTAACTTGTGACACGTTTGGGTGGTGACTCATATTTTGAAGTCAAAACTTTCATCTGCAGTCATTTATATTTGGCAGCAGCGAGCACATAACAGAGAAGGCATAAATGAGAAGATATGCCACAGTCCTAAAAGCATGAAAACGATGAACTAGGGTGGAGATGGGTTGCAAAGTGGCTTGCGGAGTGGCTTGCAGATGCAGTAGCAACCATGGACAGGCTAAAGAAGCTTAAACAGTGTTCACTTTATAAGAGTTACCAAGTAGATGTACAAAAAAAACCATCTTCTTGTGCATTTTAATTATCTAGGCTTCTGTAGTATTTTTAATGTAAGCAAATCCATTTAAAAACCAAAACTGACCATGCCTCATGGTTATTATCATTAACCAATCCAGGGAGAGAAATTCATTTTTTAATATTGTCCGTTTTCCTGACATTCATGGGTAAAATCTAATGTGGCCTCAAATTGTTACATGTGCCTGTACCAACCTGTTGTCTCACCTACTCCCTATTCCCTGCATGTTAGGCTCAGTATGAGACCAAGGTGTCTGCAGCCCTGATGTACCTGGAGACCCATCTTGCTCTTGGTGTCTCCAGCAACTACAGCCTCAGTCTACTCACCTACGCTCTGGCTTTGGCAGGGAGCTCCAAAGCCCAATCAGCACTCAATAATCTGACAGGACGAGCTGAGATAAGAGGTACAACAGCAGCTGTGTCTTAAAAACCAATTTAACATCTGGGGGAAATAAGCTTTCTCCAGGGGTTGTTATAACTTCAGGCACCTCATTCTCATAGTTTCATGCAAATGTAAATTATTTGATTGTGAACAGAACTTTGTTACATTCAGTTAAAAACATTTTTGGATCATACAGTGGTTTTACTTGAAGAATGGTGTCCTTTAGTCTTTGTATGATTAATTAGTCTGTATAATAAAAATCACTATTTCTTATTTGGAAAAGTTCATAGCCAGAAAACACTATTGTCGTGGTAATGTTGCAGACAACTAGACAGGACCAAGCTCCAACCTCCAGGTCAGCTTGGTGAGGCTTCAAAAACAAGCCTTTACTGTCCGCTATGCCTCACCTCTGGTAATTTTAGTGACTGAATCGGATATTGTTTCTTTTATTGGTGTCTTTCTCAGCATTTTAATTGAATTATCCGAGAGTTAGCATGACTGGAAAAATAATCCACTTTTTAACTTTCACTTTTGGCTATTTGTGTGAGTCTTTACCCCAGAAGCTTCATTTAGCAGCAGGATCAATGATTATCTCAAAGTAAGACAGTTTATAGAAAGACCTGTTACCCCAATAACCGATGATAAATATCCTTCATTTATATCATTGTGAAATCAGATATTTTTTGATCACCTTGCTTCTCTTTTTAAAAATAAATCATCTGAATTATTCCCTGGCTTTCTGTGAGCAGACGGTGTGCCGATGTGGTTCTCCCTGGATGACGGCCTGTCCTCATCGTGGCAACCTCGTTCTTCTGACATTGAGATGGTGTCCTATGTGCTGCTGTCTCATTACAAGCTGAACTTAATCCCAGAGGGTCTGAACCTCATGAAGTGGCTCAGCCAGCAAAGAAACCACAGAGGAGGATTTGGAAGCACTCAGGTCAGATCTTAACTCCAAACAGAAGTACATCAATGTAATCTTCAAATTATTAAGATTGTACCAATGACTGAACATAACTGGCATTAAAATTAAGCATGCAAGGTCTTAAAATATCTATCATTTGCAGATGACGTCTTCAAGACTAATATACACTTTGTTGTGATCTTCTGTTGGACCATTAGCATCCAGTACTGTAGGCTCTAACGGGCACATATGATTTATACATATACAGTGTTGGGAAGGTTATTTTTAAAATGTATTCCACTACAGATTACACAATACATGCCCCAAAATGTATTTTATAACGTATTCCATTATGTTACTCAATGAGAGTAACGTATTTTGAATACTTTGGAATATATTATTAATATATTATCATGTTTTTTACAACTACATGAGTGTACTGTTGCTGTGTGATTTATTACTATTACTGAAGGCTACTCGTCATACCAATACCAACTAGATTTTTAAATATTAATATAAAATGAGTAACAGTAGGGTGGACATTAGGTAAGGTTGCACTTTTGCAGCGATCTCGTATAGAAAACTATTCCGCGCGTATATAAAACAGGTCTGCAGCTCCGAACCGTAGTAAAGGGACCTCTGGCTAGTACTCTGGGTTCCGTGTCGGGCTAGTAGCCAAAAACTAGCTTTACTTTGTTGTCTGGGTCAACTTTGCTAGCGAGAAACAGAGAGAAACGGTACTTATTGTTTCGGAGGAAAACACGAACACAGTGTACAGTCGAGTCTTAATAGCTTAGTTACAACTGGGCTCATCAGGCACTCTTTTTGGCTGCAGTGGTTATTATTATATTTACATGCTTCCAGCTCCCGTTTCTAGTCAGTGACAACTCGTACTTTTCAACTCTCCTTTTTCTCCCTCACTGGCAGTCCATTCTCCCTGCAGCACAGACTACACTGCCCATGAGGCTACATTCTTTAGGGCTATGCCTGTAACACTCTGCCTATTGCCTTCATATTAAATAATTTTTTGAATAATAACTTTATACAAATAGGGGTGACATGTGCCACGAGACTGAGACACAGGCATTAGAGCCTCTTCATGCGTGTTTTGTTTGGGTTTTCACTGTCGTGGAATTACCAAAAATAGAGAGGGCACAGCCTAACATATGAAACAGTTCAATTCAATTCAATTCAATTCAATTCAATTTTATTTATATAGCGCCAAATCACAACAAAAGTCGCCTCAAGGCGCCAATCAGAACGTTTATAATAAAAATAAATATCAGACTATCTGCAGCCGCAGATTCTGCCCTGTTGGAGATGGCGGTAGAAATGCTTTGTTCCAAATGGAGAAAAGAAACAAAGCTGCACATTGTTTTCTTTCTTTAGACTTTGTCACTTATGAGCATAAAAACCGTAAACTTACCTGGTTTGAAATTTAGCTGAGCTCCTCCTTCAGGATCCTTGTTTTGTGCACCTCTGCAAAGCTTTCAGATTGTCTGCTGTTTTTTTTTTTCATTGCTCTGTGGTCTCTCCTGTTCTGACAGCTTTGGATTGCCTGTTGTATTTCCTCCAATTTGTCAAAACCGTGACTTAAATTTCATTTTAAGGAAGAGAGGGGAGGGCTGAGCTGGAGGCTTTTAGATTTACCAGTTCATTACGCTACAACCCTCACCCTGTGGCCAAAAGACCGCTGTGTAATCGATTTCTTTCAACAAAGTAACTGTATTCTGAATATCACCTTTTTAAATGGTAACTGTAACAGAATACAGTTACTCATATTTTGTATTTTAAATACGTAACGCAGGTACATGTATTCAGTTACTCCCCAACACGGTGTATATATATATATATATGTATATATACATATATATAAGTGTGATATATATATCACACTTACCATCTGTAAGTATGATATATATCTCAAAAAGCAGAGCTCATGCAGAACGTAATGCATTGTGTTTATCTGTGCCATGCTCTATCATTATCCAAAAATGATTAAAAAGACATCAGTGTCAGGGCTGCCCTGTTCCTTCAACACCATAAACAGACAAATTGTAGTTTATTTAGATTCAATCCACCTTCCTGCTGACCCGAATTCTCACTGGAGCCACAAATGTTGGCATACATCACTGACTGTGATTGTCTTCTTTCCAAATCTCTACATTGGAGGTTGGGAGAGTAAAGTTCGCCTGAGCCACAGGGACACAATAACCACATGATAACTACAGACATGGGAGGATGAAATAAACCAGAACGAAGACGTCAGGGGAAAAAAGTTACACAGGCTTTTGAATTCTGCATCGTCTTCTTTTTAACACCAAGAAAACATAAAACAGACTTGTTGGCCCTGTCAACTCTAAATAAAGGACTTTTTCTCTACTGGTTAAACTGGGTTCATGTTTAAAAAAAGAAAAGTCCCCAACTGTGGTTATATGTCACATCAGAGGGCAACTGTGGCCGTCTGGGTATGTAGTGACTTATTAACCTCTTAGCACGCATGGCCACTCGTACATGCAGAACATGCGAGGCAGATGGGAAACTGCCAGTAGAGCCAAATACAGCACAGTGAGTAAAGCCCAGTGAGGCGTTGTCTGGCAAAGATTTTCACTAAAACAGATGCACAGACATGTGCTGACTGGCAGACTCCCATCCTCAGCTGTAAACAGGAAATCAGCAGTGAATATCAAAGCAAAGGACCATCAGGGATTGAAATCCCCCATATCACAGACACACGTTTGCTGACATGTACCATGTGACCGCGAGTCTCATTTCTCTCCCAGGACACAGTTGTGGCTCTCCAGGCTTTGTCTATGTTCGCGGCTCGCATTGGGTCATACGACATTGACGTCACAATCAGGGTGAACATCGACCCTTCGACCACTGTCGCCTCCTTCCGCATCAACCACGAGAACTACCTGCTCCATCAGAGCCAACAGGTACACAGATGAGCCAACGTTATCAAAAAACAGTGGCTGAAATATTATCCAGCAATGTTTGTGGGAATGAGTCAGATATCTGCTGGTTATTAGAGGCTGTCAGCAACTGATCAGAGCCGAGTTCATGGAACAGTGAGACAAATGATTACATCCAGCATGTAATGATATACAGATAATTCAGCTCTGTCATATTCCCTCATATTGAAAGGAAAAACGTGGAACTATATTATATTTCCTAAAAATGCCCTAAAAGATGTACTGCTTGGTGTGAGTCAGTCTTCTAAAAGGAGTTGCCTCCTCCTTTTAGTCCAGTTTAGGACTTAATTTAATTTTTAACAGTTGTTTAGTGCACAGCAATAAAAAAAATCTGCAATAATCTGTCAATAAAAACATAGAGATTGTTTTTTATGCTTTAGATTACTCCAGAAGAAAGTTTAATTCTGCAGGTGACAGCAGAAGGTCGTGGACTCGCCTTGTTTCAGGTAACAGGACATATCCTTCGTGTAATAGCACCTCCTGCTGGTCTGTGTTCAGTCTGCCAAATGGTATAATAGTAAGAAGTACAATAGTTGTTCAGATTATGTCAAAAATAAAGCCACTTAATTAAATTGTGGTAGTGAAAAAGTTAAAGAACAGAAGCACATATGTCAGACTGCCCACTGGTTCAAAGCTGCAGAAAGCTTTAGTGAAATTCTGCAGAAGCTACTTACAGCAAGTACTTTTAACTAAAGGAACAATAAAGAAGCTGCATTTTTCCTTTAAACCTCTGCATGATTTTCATTCTTATTCTGTAAATTTGGTTCTTTTCTTCCTTCAGCTTAACGTTTTTTACAACGTCAGGAACAACGAGATGAGGAGAAGGAGGCGAGAAGCTGGCGAACAGGGAGCGTTTGAGCTGTACGGCGAGCTTTTCGACAGCGAAGTAAACACTGCACATCTGTACATCTGCACCAGGTGAGCGGGTCGGCGTCTGTTTCTTCACATGCCAACAGCTTGATGCAACAGATTCATCAGCACAGCAATCAGCAGCATGTGTGAGAAGCATTTCCAGCGATCATCCTCTGTTTACAAACAATAAAACATAATCAGCCAAAAACACCAGATGTCAGTTTGACAGCAGATCCGAGAAAAACTGAAACATTTGTTAGAAATAACCTTTTTGAAACCAATACATCTCCAAATATATTTATTCACTTTTGGAAAGTGCCTAAAATAATATACAGATAACTTCTAATCACTGTGTTTATTTGGTCTTTGCTCTGACGAGTTTGCTGAAACATACGGCACTTTCAATTCATTTCTGTTCATCAAGAAATTATTTTTTCATTGCTTCTTCTTTTTAAATAAATAAAATGTATCATTTATTGTCGGTAAATTTCACCCTAATTATGTTTATACTCATGAGAAAGTTCCAAAGACAAATAAAGAAGTACTTACACGTAGCAATTAAATTTATTATTATTTTAATTTACAAGAAACTTACTACAGGCTAAGAGTCAAGTAAAATTGGATTTAATTAGAATAACATTTTGAATATCATTTAATTTATTTTAATTTTTCTTTGTGTGGTGTTGCGGTCCTCTGCAGGCTGGTGTACGGTCTGGGCCTCAGTGCAACGGGGATGGCCATCATGGAGGTGGGGCTGCTGAGTGGCTTCAGTCTGTCGCCGGACGGCATCGAGACTAACAGCGTTGTAAAGAAAGTGGAGACACAGCCGGGAAAAGTCATCCTGTACCTGGACTCAGTGAGCGGCTCACAAACACTGATGTGTCTGAGTGTAAATACTGAAGCTTAAGTTGTACATTTATTTCCAGGTGACAACGCGGGAGATGTGTGTCCAGATTCCTCTGATTATTGAGTATAAAGTTGCCAAAGTCCAGGAAGCTACGGTCGTCATCTATGATTACTACGAACCAAGTAAGACTGCGCTCATATGCTTATATATATATGGATAAGAGCAGTCTTTTTACTCTCCCCTGCAAATACTGTGTTTTGCCCAATAAAACCAAAGAACTCTTATTTAAAATGATATATAATTATAACACAAAAGACAAAGTGCTGTTGTAACAACATGGTGGAAACTCTTTTAAATGTATTCATTCGCTGTATACACGTGACATTGTTTCAGACTGACAATGAATTGAGGGGCAAACTGTTTTAACTCTTCCCCCTTTTAAACCAGCTCTATTCTGATTAGTTGTCCTCCATTACTGGAAGCTGGAAGTGGGGGGTTTCTGTGCAAATAGCCAAAGCAGTGTGGCAGGGATATCCCCTCTTAACAACATCATACATAGCAGAAAGTAGAAAAAAATGCCCGAAACAGAGCATTTAGAGCAGTCTGAAGGCTAAGCTGGAGCTTGTGGCTCACAGAGATCACTTTTACTTGCACTCACCTCATTATATGAAGCTTATATGAAGGCCACGTTCAAGTTCATGAACAACCAACGATGAAACAGAATACAAGCAGGGCATTAAGTATTTGCACAGGGAAACAGTTGTTATCATTTTTCCCCTGAAAATGAGGGACTGTATAAAACAATGTAATTCCTAAACAGTTAATGCAATACTGTAGTTAAACTCATTAAAGTCAAAGTGAAAATCAGCACTTTCACCTCACTGAGACTGTTTGATCCACTGTGGTAGTAAACGGAAGCAAAATGACACAATAAAATGCATGATTGTGTAGAAACATATGGACCTAAAGCAGAACGTGTCCACTTTTATTTTTTCACTGTCAGTTTTGATATTTTTATAATCTTGTATATGGGGAAAATGCAGACCTACGTTTCTGTGTGTTCATGTAAATTTCAAAGCTCCAGTATGATCCAAAACAGGACAGCCTGTCATGTCCATGTAAACACACCGAGGACCTCCACTGACGTTTTATGAGTTTTTTATGCTTTTGTTTAGTAAGAGTTTAGCTCTGTGTGTTCGCTCAATCACGCAAAAAACCTGTGATTAAACAAAATTTATTGGCCTGAATGCCTTTTTTCTCTAGAACAGAGGTGTCCAACATAAGGCCCCAGGGCCATAATGGGCCTGGCAAAGACTCCAATCCAGCCTGGATCTAGAAATCTGGAAAATTTAAAGGAGTGCACACATTTTTGAAGTTTTAATTGTATTTTACAGCTTTTCCTATTGATCACTGCCCTCCCTCCCATTGCCATTTACTCTACACTAGGGGTGGGCAACTCCAGGCCTCAAGGGCCGGTATCCTGCAAGTGTTAGATGTGTCCTTGATCCAACACAGCTGATTTAAAAGGCTAAATTACCTCCTCAACATGTCTTGAAGTTCTCCAGAGGCCTGGTAATGAACAAATCATTTGATTCAGGGCGATATCTAGAACCTGCAGGACACCGGCCCTTGAGGCCTGGAGTTTGACACCCATGCTCTATACAAAAGCAAATAAGTAATAGATGAACAATTAAATGACAGAAAGTTCTTGTTTTTAATATCTACTCTAAAAATGTACGCTTTCATACAGTGGATTCAGAAAAAAAGAAGAAATTTTCTTTGAATTAACCAAAAATGTGTATTTTATAATTATAGGACAGTCTGGGCAATGAACCAACTTTTCTCTGTAATTTCATACATTTATCATGTAGTTTCGCTGCTCCATAAAAGAGTTTTGAGTTTGACATTTCTGCTTGTGAGGTAATAAAAAAACTTTAATTTAATTTAATTTAACTTTAATTTAATAATAATTTTTTACATGTTTTGTGATAAAACAATAAATTGGGTATCAAAATAACATTTAAAAATAAAAAGAGCAGAAGTATGTAAGAATGCTTTCCAGTTTAAAATATACTGCAAAACGAAAAATTAACTTTTGCCAAATTTTACAGTTACAGTGGTCCTTCACTATAACGTATTTCACGTTTCGCGGCCTCGCTGTTTCACAGTATTTTTTGGTGCAATTTTACATGCTTTTTTTTTTTGCTTTTTTTTACAGCGCATTTTGTTCTGTGTCCCGACTGGCTGTAGACCGTTTTCAATCAATCTTGTGTCGTGGTCCTGTACAGTACAGAATGCGTTCAGCTTGTCAAATTTCCATAAATCTTCGATCACTAGCAGTGTGACTCTGAAGTGCTGTACTGTATGTTTATAAGTTTTCAAACCAACAAACACAACAATGTTGATGAAACGTTTTGCACCGTCAAAGTAACCTGCGGTAGCACCCAAAAGGCAGAGGAAGATGCTAACCATCGCACAAAAAGTCGGACTTCGGGACATGCTAAAGGAAGGTAGAAGTTACTGTGCACCGGATTATTAGGCGCATTAAGCAAAACAAACAAACAAAACAGTCAGATAAGTCAAACTTGATTCAACTCATTCTTCTTGCTTCCCCTACTTCCGTACCATTGATTCATTAATGTTGAATTCTCTGGCAGCTGCTCTATTCCCATGTTCTGGACCTGAAAACAGGGTTTGACCTTTGGTTTCATTCTATAATACTGGACTTATTTTTCTACGAAGGTTTGAACTTTGAGAGTGTTTAAACAAGAGAGAAAAGTGTGAAAATGTTCATGTCTGTCTGAGAAAAGTGTATAAAGTGTGTAGTGAGGGGTTTTACAGTCTTAAAACATCTATAATAATTGTAAAAGATAAAGCGAGCTACTTTGTGGATTTCACCTATCGCGGGTTATTGATAGAGTGTAACTCCCGCGATAAACGAGGGACCACTGAAAATAAAAATCATAATATATATAATATATCTGAAAACTGGTGATTTTGTTTTCATCCTTCCCGTCTCAAAAATCCTCCATCTTTAATCATTAAAAAGAAACAGCAGAAATACAAAGGCAGAAACTGAAACCGTTGATCTCAAACCCTTCACCTCCTCCTGCAGGGCGGAGGATGGCGAGGACATACACGTCGTGGTGGAGGAGCAGCATGTCCTCCTGCTTGCTCTGCGGGGAAAGCTGCAGTCAGTGCAAACCAAACGGCGACTTCAGTCTCGACGAAGCCGTCTTCGATACATCAAACAGGAACAGCGTCCACTTCAATTGGAGTGGTTTTCTGCCCATACTGCTCCTCCTCTTCGTCATCTTTGATTTGTAAACATGTCTAAACAAAAAGCTGCACATATAAATCTGTCAGGCTCGATTCAAGGTTGGAGGGAGCAGCTGTGGGGTTGTTATTTTGTTTCTGACTAAAACAGAAAATCGTGTTAGAGATGCAGAAAGTCACCGGACTCTTCTTTGTACTGTCTAAAAATAAACGTGACTGATAAATTTGGATTTCCATTGCAAGTTTTCTTCCCTTTGTTTGCTCATTTTTAACTCACCTACACTCACCGACTGTACCGCTGTGCTGAAGAAGCATGCATGTACCTGTGAAAGGAGGCTGGTGCGCGTGACAGGATATAAACATCCCTTGGTTCACAATAATGTTAGCAGCTGGGCGTTTCTTTTGTCTGTAGAAGCAAACACTTAAATATGATTTTGGGGTGAAGTTCCCCATTAAAAGCTTTTACAGGAACATGTTTTGGTCCAAACAGAGATCATTCATGTTCAGAGGCGTGTTCAAAAGGTCACCAAGGTCATGCTCTTTCAATCCAACACCTATGAACTTAAAAACTGCTCTGCAGGAGGTTAACTTCAGAGTTTGGTTTAAATCGGCTCCACATTTCACTGATTCTGTTACTTACCATCTGTAAGTGTGATATAAGTACTCAGGGATATTTTACTATCTGCAGCACAAACTGCATGTCCTGGCAATTTATTGAGCATGTATTCAGCTGGTGATGAAAATATTCTATAAATATGTTTTCACACTTGGTCCTAATCTGCTGCCAAGTCTGTTGTACACTGCTGGAACTGCAGCTAATCGAGTACAGGTTACATGTATGGTATTTATCATGGAAAATATTCAGTAAGTGAATCAGTGAAGTTATTCCCACACTTCCTTCATGAGGTGATTTATGTTATAAACAAGCATCAATCGCTCAAATAAAAGAATGAACTCACGAATTCACAAGATGTGATTTTCTGCTGCGTTGCTCTCTTGGCTTTGTGGCAACACTGGTGTTTCATTTTGCTTTTATACTTCTTTATGTTCTTTATCAGCTGACAATCTGATAATGTGTTTGACTGAAGTCGATGTGCTCAGCTGATTATTTTGTGCAGAAGAAGAGTCAAAAGATGATTCATATTTTAAAGAGTGAGCAAAGAGCCTGAAGCACAAAGTGTGGGTTCATAGAAAACAAGCAGTGTGAAGGTAAAATATCCTTGACATTATGCATGTTGTGGATTTATTAAAAGTGACCCCTAAACAGAAAGTAATGAGCGCTTTTATATGTGAGATCATAAAAAACTGCAGTATCTGGGCTCTAACAACTGTATTCACCTTGATCCCTGAGATGCTGCTGCCTCAACTCCACTCTCCTCTTGCCCTTTCCTCATTCCTCATTGCTGGTGGATCAGACTGATACAGGGATGTGTATTTTGGGACATGAAAAGGCTATAGGATAAAGGATAGCAGCCTTTGAGAAATCTGACTGGATCCAGGAAACTAACGAAGATGAGACAGATAATCAAAAAAGAGGGAAGAGAAAGGCAAAAATCCTGGAGACACAAAGAAAGTGAAAGAAAAGAATAGAGAAGACAAGCAACCAGGTGAACACTAATGACCAAGAGTAAGAATATTAGTAGAAAACACAAAAACTCAAATGCAAGGCAGGAATCCATGGGTGGGGGGCTGGAGACTTTCCCAGCTGTCATAGGTCACAAAAATATGTTTGACTCCCTCCACCTGCATGAACTTAACTGCAGCAGAAACAAGTTCTTATCATCATTTAAGCACAAACTTCATCCTCACAGTTTAAGCGTCTCTTTGATCACTGGAGTTTTTTGAGCGGCTCGCCGTTTTTCCCCACCGCTAAAAGATTATAAATGACGGAAAATGAAACATTACATTTAAAGATTTTTTTCTGCGGACATTAAACGTGTCTCCGATGACACAAACTGAAGCAGGAGGTTGAGCAGCACTCTGAGGCCTCCCATAAATCTACGCACTAAAGCAGGTACGATGCCACGGCAGCACCATAAATCTGTGCGACAATCAAAGTGACCGAGGCATAAACATTAACGAGAAAGCCTCTATAAAGTTTAAAGCCCCGCCGATGATCGACCGCTCCGACAGCGAGGCAGGCTGAGAATATTTGACCCACGTGTGCACACGAGAAGCAGCTGGGATCGATAATATCTGCCTTTTCATGGCCTCATTACAGCTGACCTCCACTCAGGGTGCACCATACCGGTCACTGGAGGGTTAAACGTGATCAGGACATTTCTCAATCTTCAAAATTATAGCATAAAGCAACTCTGAACACAAAGTAAACATTATTCAAAGTGACAAGTGAAAAAAGCCCCAGAAGGTCAAACTCATCCAGACACTGATCGGACCACACCGTAGGGTTATAATGCTGACGTCAGAGGGCAGAGAGCTTATGTTTACATCAGTCCAAGAAAGCAAAGGTCACTATGAAAAAATGAATAATATGAAATGGTTTCTAAAGTGTTGTTTGAGAGTAAAAACAGGCGTCCAGTAATACTATGTGATCACTGCGTGGTCAAACTAGTGTATATTTCTCGCTTGGAGGAGGCGTCTGATTGGATGTCTATTGGACGTACAAACAAGGCCAACATCTGTGTGTTTACGGCTTTGCTTTTGCAATCTATGACCTATTTTCACGTGGGAAGATATCGAGTCTGTTCCAACCATGTTTACTAAGAGTGAAGACAAGTGGGAGTGGAAAATGCTTAGAAAAGCTTTTATTATAAACACACATGAAATGGAAACGATTTTTTTAATCTTCCAGGTGAGGATGACAGAAGTGCAACAGATGAAAGGCTTTGGTTGTCAGTGAGTCTGCATCTCTCTCTTAACTAATCATGTAAGGAGTGTGAAAGGGTCTCTGAATGTCCTTCCAAAGTTTAGCAGCAGTCCATCTAGCGATTTTTGAGATATTATAGATAATGTAAAGGGGAAGACCAACGGAACACTTGGTAATCTCTGCAAACAGCTGACCTGAAAACGGGATGCCACATTCCTTGTATGTTCATGCGGTTTTCCCTGTCAGAATCCATGCTGTCATGATAAAGCACAAATTTCCTAGTTGGAAAAGCAAGGTGTGAAATTCACACTTTCTCTGTGGAAAGTAGAAAGTTTGAACCACAAACACAGATGAAAACGGTTCTGCTGGAGCGGCCTGCATATTAATCAGCCCTGACACGGTGTATCAGATCCTGTCGAGATATAAACACGACCACAGAGGCAACATGTTTCCTCCAAACACCGACCCCACCAGTGTATCATCTGCCTGCACAGCAAGAACGCTACGTTCAATCAACACGTGCGCTGCAGAGCTCATTCTCAGTGTGGGAGCTTCACGATTGCATAGCACCAGCGCTACCATATTTTAGGACAAAGAAGAGATGAGTCAGTCCATCATTCTGACATCTGGAGACATCTGGATTCAATCAGCGGCAGAGGTTGGAGCAGAAAAGTTGTTTCTATTGGACAAAAATCTGACAATGCACTCGCGTCCTCAGGGGAGCTTCAGTTCCTGAACAGAAATGTGGTGAGATTTGATTTGAGCTTGTTGAGTTTTGCATGATAAAAAAACGACAGATTCTTTGAGTTGACTCTCAAAATGCTTCAAATTACCCTGAAATTTGAAGTAAATTCTCTTTAACTCAGGCCAAAACCCGTTAAATCAATCAAGGAGGACACTCAAACCCTCTCTCTTGTTTATAACCTTTACCATCAGCGCAGTGGGAAAAAAAACAGTAGAATTTTTATTAAAATCCGTCTCTGCTATATAATGTCTCTAATCAGGTGTTTTCACTTTCTGCTTAACTGAAGCTTTCCTCTGGACTCATGGGCATGGACATGTGTTTGACAGGGGTGAGACAACCTGGATGAGCAGAAGAATATGGATGGATGAATTAATTTATTCACCTGAAAAGTGTGAATTTTAGTTATTTTATCTGTCAAACTCAGTATAAAGGGTTAGAGAAGCCCACATGTGTTTGTTTGTTTGAGGGATTTCTGTTTTCTTCCATTTTTGGAATTTTTGAGGACAAAATGTTGACAATGAATGTGACATTCACTGTGTATGGTGACAAACTTTTTCCATTCTGGCTGAAGATTTCAGGCCAGCCTTTGACGTGTTTTGTGATTCCATACAGTGTAAGTAGCAGTGAGAAAGGTGTGGCATGCATAACAGCAGTAAATATGCTCTTCACTTGTTTTCTTCAGTGGCTTCTTCTGTATCTCTACGCTGTGCCTGATTAGCTTCCTGACAGCATTTATATACAAAAGAATGAGTGATTGTGCTGTGATTGTGTCTGTATTCTTTCAGCATTTCATTACCAACAAATTCTCCTCAAATCATCAGTCCTCAGTTTGCTTCTTTTCTTTGTCATGTAGTCCCTCGTTCTGCTGTGCTGTATGGTTTTCTGCTTCGTGTTCCCGCTTCCTTCGATGAGTGTGCCCCTTGGTTTGTGTTTTCTCTGAATCATTGTGGACTCTTTAATTTTAGTTCAGCCAAAATAAAGACTCGCTTTTCTGAGTTCAGAGTCATGCATATTGGGCCCAAGACCTCCCTATACCCCAGCCCTTCACATATAAGACTGTTCCCACACATACCCTCAGTCTTAATGTAAAAGTGATGAGATTAACTAAATTTTCTCTGTCTGCTCTGTATAAGCAAAACAGTCAAATTATAGCCAAAGTCATAAAAATGACACCACTGTGAAGCCATCTTTGAACCACCTGGGCAGTTACTGAGCAGTTATTTTGAGCAGGCTGTGGGTCAATAGAGAGCGAGAGCCGTAAATGTAATTTCAGTAGTCACATGGGACACAAAAACTACACAGAGATAAAATTTAAAAAAAATGCTTCAAATGTTTGTCCCTAAATAATTAAGTCTCTTTTCCCCTTTTCTTTGAGCAGTCTTTAGGAACAGTTCCCCAGGTTTCCTGTAGTACATTCAAAGCTCTTTAACTGTCTTTTCTTTTGCCCTCTGTCAGGATGATCCCGCACTGCAGCAGATTCCAGGCACAAAATCAGAAGTCTCTGTCCAGCATCATTGATGAGTGCAGCATGAGAAACCGCTAAGATCCACTATGCAGAACCCTCAAACACCCACACCTCTGGTAGAGGACCCGAGCTTGAGGAACACACACACCACCCTCTGGGTGGATGAAAGGGAGACTTTTTTTTTTTTTTTTTTTTTTTTTTAAATTTTGAGCAGTGACTCAAGACTGTATTTCTGTATTTGCACAACACGTTCTATTAGCCTTGCAGCACTGGTGGGACGGTTCATGTACAAAATGAGAAGCTGTAGCAGGACACAAACAAGTTCATGCTTTATAATGAAGTCATATATAAAGAAGTGTAATGCACGGATAATTTTATACATATATAACTGTCAGTCAAAAACACGCACACAGAAAAAATGCTTCCATTGTTCCCATCTTCACCAGTAGGTGGCAGGATTGCCTTAGCTAAAAAACAACTCAACGCCCGCCCCCACCCCTCTCAAAATCTGCAACTTTCCATGACACAAAGGTATCAACGGGAAACTTTTTATAGAGGCTTTCACATGAGCTGCGTACATCGAGGCTGTTTGAGCACAGAGCCTCTCTGGCTGCCACCGTTAATGGGAGGCAGATGGACCTGGCTCGAAACGTTTCAGACTAATGAGGGAAGTATGGAATCAGTGGAGGTTTCACACAAGCAGGCAGACGTGATGCTCATTGTATATTTTGCTCTGTCGCTGTCAAATGGGGGGGGGGGATAGTTATTCTGCTCAGAGTAATGTAGCCCGACATGCTGAGAAAGATAAGTTACACCACAACCAACAACAAATCTTTGCATTCACCGAGATTTAAAAGGTGACAGTCTCACTTTTGAGCACATAAACGCACTCAAAGCCATTTTTTATTATAACCCGTTATTGTTTCAAAGTGAAATTCCAAGCAAAATAGCCTTGGTGTATAATTATATGCTCATGTTGTCTGTAAACCCAGCTGCTTTTTTTTTCTCTCCCTTCTTCTTCTTTTTAAAGCTTGCTTTGCAGTGTGAATGCACATTCAACAGGCTGAGGTCCATGAAGTGGCCCCCCGAGAGGATGAGGTCAAAGCTAAGAAAGTTGTTATACAAGCGTGAGCCTGAAGTCTGGTGATGAGGATGAGACACACTCGTCATTTCTCTTCATGCAGCATTCCAAGCTGCAGCCTCTCCAAGAAGTCTGTGCTTCAGTTATGCAGGGTGAAATTCTACAGTTTGATTTGTCTGATATTTAGCTCTAGTTAGCAGCTATCCAACCTTGTGTTTTGGACTGAGTGCAAAAAAATGCCTGTTTAAAAAGATGAGCTTCAGCTGAGGGCCGGTGTTTTCCACACATAAAGGGCAACTATTTTAAAGAGCTATTTTAAAGGCTCTACCACCTCTAGTGTTTGTTGTCTATATTTGGGGAAGGACAATAAACTCTGATCAGAAGACCTGACAATCCTACTGGTGACATATGACTTCAGAAGGTCACTAGTGTCCTGGGCACCTCAGGGTGAAACCAGAACTTATAGCTCAACTAGCTAGCATTAGCTCAAAGCACCTCTGGCTCCAGACAAGCAACACTGCAGCAAGCAGAACACCGACATCTTGGGAGAGTCCTCAAAATGTGGATTCTAGAAACCTTTTGGTCCCACAGTGAAACGCTTTCTAAAGGTCCAGGGTGGGGTTTGCAGAACTGATCGATTTCCCCTCATAGACTTGACCTCTGGAACATTTGCTCCTGAAAACAGGTTGTTCTGATTGTAGTTTGAGGACAACAATGAGCCAGAAAGATTTTATGAGTAAAGGCTCAACAGGCTTTCAACAATTTTGTAAAAAGAATGTATAAATATGATCAGCAGGATAATTGGCTTAATCTTCACAGGGCTTTGGTCCTGCTGCAGGAAATGTAAATCACGGTGCTACGGAGTTGTCACATTTGGCTTCATGCTTAGGGGTAAATGTGTAACCTCAGACACCCAACGGCCTCTTTGTTGTCAGGCTTGTGTTTTAGCCAGCGTCTGCTGGCTGTTGGAGTTGGCTAACAGAGCGTCGGGTAGTTCCTGCGTGACCTGGATCTGACCAACAGTCTGATGACTCTCTCAGTCTGATCTATGGTTTGTTTTGTTCGGTCTAAATCAAAAGCGGTTTTCTGGGTTTCTTCAGCTTCACACTGACCAATTAGGAGTTGTAAATCAAAATGAGATTTGGCTCACTATATTTGGCAACACATCATCCTGTCTGAATGGAGTTTTTGTTAGCTTGACATAAATCTGATTAGTCTTCTTCTTAGCCATAGATCATAAACTGACTGGAAAAAAAAAATTCACCAATCAGTCCATCAGCAGCACCTCCCAGCATCCATGAAAATAAAAATAAATAAGCTCTTTTCAATTTAAATGTAGATCTTGGATCTATTGTTTGGAAACCTTTCAGTGGTTCATTTATTAGTATTTGAAAAGGGATGACAATGCATCCATTTTCTGCTGCCAATCAATGGGCAGCATTCCACTCCTAACTGGGAATCTCCAGATATTCTCAGGATAGAGCTTCTTCTACCAACAGGAAGCGAAGGAAAACTACCAAGAGTGATTCACTGACATCCAACTTAACCATTATCTTGAAATTAAAATGTAAAACTATATATTTTTAAATTAATCAATAAACATATTTATTTGACCAATAAAGAGATGTTCATTTGGAATCATCCACATACACACTGTGGTTTTTCTTATTTTATATATCCAGATTTGTGCAAGAGAAAAGGAAAAGAAACAGAAAGCCACAGTTTAGACTAATCCTGTAACATAATAATAACACTGGAGCTCTTCAGACGGTCAAAATAAATTAAAGATAAATGTTAAATTAGTGGAAAATAGAAAACTTCAAATCTAAAGAGCTCAACAATCACTTAAATATAATTTAGCAATTATTATTGGGGGAAACACAGTTAATGCAAAACGGCTCATAAAACCCTCCTAATGACTGATTAAAGAAGATGACTCATGTGTTCTGCAAACTCATGTTTGCAGAACACATGAGTCAACTTCTTAATCAAACTCATAACATGAAAATGTGCTGATGAATCAGATTAAAGTAGGATGAGCACAGACCTATTATTTGTTCTGGCAACTCTTCAGTCACTAAAGAGCTGGGTATAATGTTTTCCTGCAAGTAAACTACTTTGCATTAAGTGCTGCACGCATTAACACTTGGCTGACCCTTACGTAGTCACCACAGCAAAGTCTTATTACTCTATGTTTATGTCACAGTGATGCGAGGCGCTCTACGGCTGCCCTCTGCCTTGAGATCAAATGAAATATTTATGATTTCCTTATAAAAGCAGAGCTTTCGTGTTTGCTGAGAACATTTGACCAAAGGGCACAATGAATCGGACTCGTCGAGATCTCCAAGAAAAAAAGCGTTCGGACGGAGAAGTGATTCATTGTGTGGCAGCTGTGTCTGAAAAGCTCAGGCTGGCTGGAAGGAGAGTAACTAATGATTTATGTGGTGAAGTTACTGAATTGGAAATGATTACTCTGCATTAAGTTACATAAGTCTGCAGGGGAAGAATTCGTTTTCATGCTGCAGCAGTCGGAGGACAACAGCATGAATGTTTCACCTGCCAAGCTGGCTGCTGGCAGCACAATCACATGAAATCTGCTGAGAGTTCAAATAGTCTTAAAAAAACATTTTCACTTCTGTATAAACATTCATTCATGCAGTGTCTTTGTTGGAAGGTGTACTGGGGCTTTATTACACTCTTTATATGTGTAGATTTACATATAAAAATAAAGTTAGCTGATTAAAAATTTGATGCACTCTTACAAAGTATACTGCCAGATAGAAGTAGCTTGACTTCAGATTAGGCAAGTCATGTCTCTACATAAAAGAATAACTCTTATTTTTAATAGACAACAGGCATGTTAATGGGAAAATATGCCGGGTATGATAGGTAGCGCTCAAAGAATGTGCCAGTTCTGGAAATATAGGCAAGCTTATGCTACAGTCACACATGAGAAAACAGAGGATGGAGAAACCAAAATGTTTCTGAGCATGTGCGATGACCTTCCAGTCTCGTTGCCTCTGAAACAGTTGCTTCAAAGACAGGGTTTACAGTTACTCGCAGACAGGCGCCTTCTCCAACATCACTTTTGCACGGCAACACAGCGATAAAGAGGCAGTAAGGTGGAATGAGGTTGGCAGTTACATGCAGTCTCTTTGTGATGTTTGTGACACAGCAATTAACCGTGATGAAGTGATGAAAATCACAAATCTGTTGATGTCTTCATACATAGGCATTCACATTAGAGCCCACCCAGAACCTGAATCTGAAAGAGAATTTCAGACATTTCTCCACTGACAATAAGTCTACTGTGTTTGCTTACTTTATCCATGACATCCGTTAATTGCTGTTGCCATGCTGGTGTTTTGAAAGTGAACACGATGAGAGACGGCTGGATCTGACAGAGGAACCGAAGGACACTGCAAGCTCAGACTTGCAATTCTCATGTTGTTAACAAAGCTGCTATACCCTGTTTTATCCTCCAGACTTGTACAATACTCATATTTCACAAAATGAACTTCATGTTTTATTCATTAAAACTTGAAACTAAAACTGAGCTCACCCGGAAGTGATGATGAGGTCACAGAGCGAGTGAGTCTGTGGACTGTGGGAAACTGTAAATTTATTTTTGTAACCATAGGAGTCGCCCCCTGCTGGCCATTAGAAGTCATGTTCAAGGCACCTGCTTGCTAGCTTTACTTTTCATACCCAGTCTACATCAGCGCCTCGAGGAGATGAGGGATGTCTTCGCAGCAGCCCAGCTCTTCCTCCCTGGCACACCTGCATCTCATCATGTCATTACCTGCGCTTACCAGCTTTGCAAGTATTTAGCATGTGACTGAAGTCTGATTACTTCCTCAAGTTTCTTGTCTTCTTGTGTCAGATCCCACTCAGTGCTCCTACTTCCAACGAGCCACCGACCAACAAAAACCCCTCTTAGCTCAAACCCTAAGCCACTTGCCTTCACAATCAGCTGAGTCTTCATCCTGGTCAGTTTCCTCCCCATCTCTCCCCAGGAGAGGTACACTGACTTCATAACAAAATCTGTCAGTTTCCAGACTCAAAAGCCACATTTGTCTTTGATAGATATGGCATGATTATTGATATGTTGCTGTGTGGTTTCGGGAAAGGTCTCTTAATGTCCACATTGAAATCTCAGTCAGCTGAGAGCGATTATTTGTGAAGCATTTAAATATTTGGTGGCTGGGACACGGGCTACGGCGTTTTAAAAAAACTTAGCTTAAAGATGTTCTACAAATGAATGACAAGTGCAAACATTTAAAAGATTGCGCGGTTGCTTGAAATCAGTATTTCCATTAGTCAGTAAGACCGGGGAGAAAAACAGATAAGTAAAGTTGATGAGTGCCTATTTGTTTAGTGGCTTTGTTTTGTAACCATGTATGTTAATTATATGGTATTTTCCATGCTATGTGAGTCATCTAATGTCCAAAAAATTAAAAATGAAACGCTACAACACAACATTACTGTAAATTACAGCTATGTCTTAATAAACACAGACTTTCTCCTGGAAGGAATTCACACACACACACATGTAAACTGTTCGGAGATCTAATGATTAACACATGTTTGCAGTTTGCAAATTTACAATTTTACAGTCCAATGCAAAAGAAAAGAAGACTTTCTTTAACCGAAATGTTGTAATACGTGAGCAAAGCAATTTAGCAGGCAGCTGTACCTATAGTCCCAAAGTCATCCCAGGACATTCAGTGCTGGGTAACATGATGGGTTTTAAATTTCCAGCTGTCATTTATATGCAAACTAAACTTGCACAGCTTTTTCTGGGGAATGTTATTCATGCAATCAGCTGACAGTAAAACAATTATGCAGATACTAAGATGGAAGGGCTACAACATCAAAAGGCCATCAACATGAACACCAAATCTAGACAGGTGGCCTTATGAATTTGGTATTAACAGAATGAAATTATGGACAAATATGTCCACGCTGCTTGACTTTGTAATTGTGTGTTTCTTGGCACACTTTAAGACTTTTAACATGGACTTTTCCAGGATTTTGTTTTGAACTCAGGTGGCATGACAGGGACCAAGAACAAAGCAGTATCTCTCAGGAAATCACAGTTCAGTCAGCTGGTGTACAAATTGTGATTTTTTACAGTCATGGGCAGAACTGTGGCCTCATAATGAATACTGAACAGCAAGTATTTAACTCTTTACTTAAGCTGGAGTGTCAGTACCTCACAGACTATATTGTTGGTCAGATAACCAAAATAAAGTTAGGTTCTTTAGATGTTGTTCTGGGTTCTTCTGTGAGCTCCTGGTTGAGTCGTTGACGCTCTCTTGGAGTAATTTTTGTAGGCCGGCCGCTCCTGGGAAAGGTTTGGCACCGTTCCGAGTTGTCTCCATGTTTCTCCATAATGGCTCTCAGTGTGTTTCACTGGAATCCCAAAGCCCGAGAAATGGCTCTGTAACCCTCTCCAGACTGATAGATGTTGATGACTTTGTTTCTCAGCTTCTTTACATCTTGCTGTGATGTACTTCTCTCTGAGATCTTTCAGCCTGCTTCACTTTGCCAGACAGCTTCTATTTAAGTGATTTTCTGGATTCAGCAGGTCTGGCAGTAATCGGGCCCAGGTGTGGTAGTGAAATTGTTTCAGCTTTCCAAAAAATGTGGGCAATCACTGTTAATTCATGATTTAACAAGCGGGCAATTACTTTTTCACACTTGGCCTGGTTAGATTGGCCAGCTTTTCTCCCTTAATAAGTAAAATCATCGTTTAAAAACTGCATTTTGTAATTACTCAGGATATCTTTAACTATTATTAAACTTTGTTCAATGATCTGAAACATGTACATGTGACATATATGCACAAAACTAAGAAATCAGGAAGTGAGCAGATCATTTTGCACAGCACTTTATGTCCTATTCCAATGTTACATGTGGGCAAAGCATGAAAGATCAGCAGACGTACAAGTAATCCATGTGAGCCAAAATCTTCCTGCTTTAAACACTACTTTTTTTCCCCATCCTTGGTTTTGTCTGATGTCATAGAGTCTGTGAAACCTTCTGTTTGGCACGAGGGCAGCCATATGGTGCTATAACCGCTTGTTTCAGAAGTGAGGTCCAGTATAAGATAAGGATTATTTTGAACTGTGAGTCATTCAAAACTACTCTAGTAGATTTTAAGAATTAAAAAATGGAGTTTGAAATGAGCATAGTAGGTCCTCTTAAACACAAATGATTCTTATTTTTAATACAGGAGTTTAAAAATGCCCATATGGAAAAGATATATATAAATCTTATAAAGTTTGTATCTGTCTTGTGTGAAACTTGTATGAAAAACATACAAGAGTGAAAACAGATATAAGATCCCTTGAAAAAATATATAAATGAAACTTGTACGTTTTGGATACTTACTAAAACAATATATGAAAGTAATGAGAAAGTGGCCACTTTCATGAGTAAATCATATAAGCCTTATATGACTCACTATATAAAGTCGGCCACATCTTATGCAAGTCTTTTATAAGTTTTTACTATTTCTTTTCCATATGGGTGGTGATGATGTGTTACTACTAATTTCCCTGTAGTCTTCTATTTGAGTGAAAATAACTAGCACTCTAACATCCACCTCACTCTCCCGCTGTCTTTTAAACAGGACAAAGGACAGATGCATCTGTACATGCTGAACTGTGTGTTTATGACATTACTTCAGGACAGATTATCTCTCCTATTCGTCAGAGCCTCAGTCACTGCCAGACGACGGAAACTGCTGGAGAGCCCCGGCTAAAGCCAAATACCTATTAGCAGAAGAGCTGGCGTTTATATTCAGCTTGAGCCCAGCATGGGTTTATATGTAGTCAGCTGCCATAGACTTACTAAATCACCAATTAGTGTAATGAGAAGCAGGCTGCAATGCTTATTTTCAGAGTCACGTGTCTCCAGTTTGCATGCGAGTGTGAAAACGGATGGAAAAAGTGAACGCTGCTGAATGAAGCTCCTCGCAGACAGCTCGCTGTCATTCGGAGTGAGAATGTGTAGAAAGTACAAGGGAAAATAAAGCTGTACAGCTTCACAGCGAGGCCTCAATCAGTAATAGCAGGGGACATAATTAAGCAGGATTTTGACAACATTAGCTCCATGTTTCCCAAAACTGCTGTTAAAGAATTAACGATTCCATTTATTCAGCTGTTTGCCCAGAAAAGTGTTTAAAAGCCAAGTGAAACTGAGAAAGCTCGGTTTGGTTCTCTCGGTAGCGATAACTTAAGTGTGAAAGCAATCATTCAAATCTTACCCTTATTTAATCTTGCTGAAAAAGAATTAAGGAAAATAACAGTGTAGAAATGCAGTGAAATACAGGTGGATGTTTTAGAATAGAATAGAATAGAATAGAATGCCTTTATTGTCATTATACAGCTGTACAATGAGATACAGAGCATCTCCTACTCAGTGTAAACATGTTTGGGGGGGGGGTACAGTTCTGCAGCACTATATACATATGGACAGTATTAACATAGGGAAGAAGATGTATATATATATAAAATGTACAATTTACAAACCGTAAACAATATGTAATAAATAGTGTTATGTATGTACAGTTGAGTTATTGCACATGGAATTGGTATAAATAGTGTTTATGTATATACAGTTATTGCACATAGAATTGGTATAAATAGTGGTGGTCCATAGAGGAAGTGGGAAGTGGGGGCTGTGTTATCGGTGCATGTGTGAGTTCAGGGTGGTTATCGCTTTGGGGAAGAAACTGTTTTTGAGTCTGTGGGTTTTAGTGTTGATGCACCTGTAGCGCTTCCCTGAGGGAAGCAGGCTGAACATGTTGAAGCCAGGTGGGAGCTGTCCTTGATGATGTTTGCTGCTCTGCTGAGGCAGCGGGAGGAATAAATGTCCATCAGGGAGGGAGAGGGCAGCCGATGATCTTTTGTGCTGTCTTGACCACACTCTGAAGCCTCACTCTATCTGCCTTGGTGCAGCTGCCGCACCATACCGTGATGCAGTAGGTAGGTTAGCAGGCTCTCAATGGACGAGCGGTAGAAGGTCAGCAGCAGGTTGGAGTTCAGCTTGTACTTCCTGAGGACTCTCAGGAAGTGCAGCCGCTGTTGGGCCTTCTTGATGACCGCTGAGATGTTTTCCGTCCAGGAGATGTCAGCAGAGATGAGGACACCAAGGAACCGGAGGTGTGGACCCTCCACACACTCCCGTTGATGTAGAGGGGGCCAAGTCAGTGCTGTGTCTCCTGAAGTCAACAATGAGCTCTTTGGTTTTCTTGGTGTTCAGTGCCAGGTTGTTTTCTGAACACCATGCTGCCAACTTCAGGACTTCCTCTCTGTAGTCTGCCTCGTCTCCCTTCGAGATGAGTCCGACTACCGTGGTGTCATCAGCAAACTTGATGATGAGAGTGTTGTTGTGGGCCGGACTGCAGTCGTGGGTGTAGAGAGAATACAGGAGGGGCTCAGCACACAGCCCTGTGGGGAGCCGGTGCTCAGTGTGCGAGTGGAGGAGAGATGAGGGCCGAGTCTCACAGTCTGGGGCCGGTTTGTGAGGAAATCCTTTATCCAGGCACATGTGAGAGGAGGGAGGCCAAGATTGACCAGTTTGTTGATGAGGATGTCCGGGATGATAGTATTAAAGGCTGAGCTGTAGTCCACAAAGAGCATTCGGACGTAGCTCTGCCGCTGCTCTAGGTGACTCAGCACAGCGTGGAGGGCTGTGGCGATGGCGTCTTCTGTGGATCTGTTTGCACGGTATGCAAACTGGTGGGGGTCGAATTCTGGGGGGAGGTAATCCTTGATGTGTTGAAGGACTAGTCTCTCAAAGCATTTCATGATTACGGTGTGAGGGCCACAGGGCGGTAATCATTCAGGCTGGTGATGGGAGACTTCTTCGGCACTGGGATGATTGTGGCTGATTTTAGACAGGATGGGATGGCTGCCTGATCCAGTGATAGGTTGAAGAGTCTGGTGAAGATGAGGGTGAGCTGGTGTGCGCATGCTCTTAGTACCTTGCCAGGTACTCCGTCTGGACCGGCCGCCTTTCTGGGGTTCACTGCTAGGAGCACACGTCTGACATCGTGCTCCGTTACAGTGAGCGGAGCGGCACGGGAACCAGGTGAGGATGAGGATGGGAGCAGGGCTGAAGCAGATGAGTGTTGCTGTTGTGGTGTTTCAAAGCGGGCGAAGAAGCTGTTTATTTCCTCTGCCAGCTGCACACTCGAATTCTCTGTTTTCGCAGTGCTGCCTCTGTGGTTGATGATGTCTTGCATTCCCTGCCACACCTCTCGTGTGTTGTTGCTGGACAGGTGGGACTCGATGTTCCTTTTGTGGTCTGACTTGGCTTTTTTAATCCCCCTTTTCAGGTCAGCTCGAGCAGCCCTGTACAGAGCTCTGTCACCTGACCTGAAGGCAGCATCACGGGCTTTGAGGAGTGAGCGGACCTCGCTGGTCGTCCAGGGTTTTTGATTTGGGAAAACCCGAATGCTTTTGTCCACTGTCACATTTGCAGTACAGAACTTGATGTAGTCCAGTACTGATCCTGTGAAAGTTTCTAGGTCCTGGTGTTCAAATATGTCCCAGTCTGTCTCTGTGAAGCAGTCTTGTAGTTTGTGGAGAGCATTTTCCGGCCAGGTTGTAACAGTCCTTGTGGTCACCCAGACTCACGTCACTCCAGTGAAACAAGCCTGCTGCGACCGAACAGAGACGAGGAGAAAGAGGCTGACATGGTTCCAATCAGTGTTGCCAGATAATTATCATATTTGTATCATAATTAAGCACTTTAACAGAGGTGTAATCACATTTTTTAGGTTAATTATCTTTATGCTGATACTGTTTTGATAATAAGCTATTTCTGAGTCCTAAAGCTTATATATTTCTCAAAAGCAAGAAAACAACAACAAAAAAACCCAGTGGAGTCTCATTTCAGCATGATGTGCTTTTGTCAGACACCTCCTGCATCCACCCATGAGGTACAAAATTTTCTTTGCTGTTGGTGTCTTGGTGAGCTCGACATAATCCGGATTAGGAGGATGGAGAGGAGGTGATGCTCACCTAAATCATAGGAGCTCATGTTTGCACCATAATATGACCATGTTTTCCCTTTAGACTGGTTTGTTTTTTACTTCTTGGTAAGTTTTAGGAACATGAAACTACCAAGTTAGGCTCAGGAATGAAGAACTACTTAGTTAAGATTACAGCCCTCCTAAAAATAAACAAACTCATCGTCCCCCAGTGTCCCCCTTTTTTTTAGAAAACAGAAATAATTGATGCCCTGGGGATGACAACATGCTGAACAAATATACTACGGAACAACTGGTAGTGTTACAGACAGAGCCTGTAAGAAGGTAGCATTATGGACAATGTATTTTTTGACAGAGGTTTACTTTGTGGAAATAGAAGGATCGCCCTGTCTGCCTGTGTGTGTGTGTGTGTGTGTGTGTGTGTGGGGGGGGGGGGTGTAACATTGGCAGTATGAAGTTTAATGGAGTGTGTGAGGGCGTTGATAGTAGTAGATACAGCAGTCCCACAGTGTTATCAGTGACCATATGATGTCAGCAGATCCATGACAACAGGATTTGTGATGTTACCACATGAGTGCTGCCACTTCATGGTTAGCTCATGTAAACACAGGCAGCACAAGGCACGTTTTCAGAAGTTACAGGATGAGGGTTGAGTTTAAATTGTCATAAATAAAAGTTCACATTAATCATCATCACAGCAGGAAGAAGACACCAAAAAAGGAAACATGAGTATTCAGAGAAGATCGAGGGGAATTATTCCTCTTACTATTCATCCCACTGTTTGTTGCCCTCCTGATCTACTGCAGGGTTTTGCACATATTACTGTCTAAATGAAAGGCCTCTCTTTTGTAATCTCAGTCCAACAACAGTGAAGCCAGTTTCTTTCTGCTAATGCATGCTGATTGGTCTGTTAGTGATTCGTGACAGTATGTATTTCTTTGATTACTGGTCTGGATGCTCTGTAGATGTTGTGAGGATGGGAAGGGAATGTGTTCTATGCTGGCCTTTCTTGGATAATGAGGTGTAGTTGTTTGTCCATGTGAGGTTCTTAGTTCTTAGTTATGTGCATACCGAGGAACAATCACCACAGCAGTGCCATTAAGGACAAGTAGGACATATTTTTCTGAAATCTCATTATTCTTGTTGATGGTGAGACACAGATTGTTGTCTCGGCACTAAACTGAGAGTGGTTCCACCTACTCTGTATGCTGACTCATCATTGCTGCATAGCAGTCCCAGGGGAATAATATAATCCGTGAACCTGATGATGTGGTTGGTGTTGTGCATCGCTGTGCAGTCGAGGGTCAGCACACTGGCCTGCAGAGCTCCTGTGCACAGAGTGATGATGTAGGAGGTCCAGCCGTTCTGAGAGACTGAGGCTTTTCAATGAGAAAATTCAAACTCCGGTTACGGAGAGTGTTTTTAACGGTTTTTTTTAAGCTCTTTTGAGAGTGTGAGATGATCCCACACACAAGTTTAGTCATGAATACACTGATATGTGGTCTTAATTATTTTCCTACCAATAAATCATGATCCTGGGATTTTAAAAGTTTAACCTAGTGTTTCGCTACATGTGAATAGTGCTGATTTAAAAAAAAAAAAAAACTTCAGCATTGTGGCCTTTAAATTGTCAACTGCTGTCAGAAAAGACTCATCCAACCTTATCTTTTATTGAATGAACTTTCTCTGAAGTTCTCTAGTTGAAGTTGATAGATTCAGTGATGAACCTCAGGCAATGATTGTTCTCTGAAATGAATGCATAATTCTGGAAACGAGCTCCTCGTCTGAACAAACATGCCGTAAGACCAATTAGCTTTCACTGGCTTTGTGTGACCTTTTTAAAAGCCGTAATTGAAAGCAGTGCTTTGTGCAAATGGTATCAATAAGCAGACATATGCTTGTTGTTTTATATTCTTTTAGAGAGTCAGAACAGAGGAGGAGGAGGGTGAAGAAGAGCATCAAAACAATACCTCATCATTTTAAAACCACAATGAAGTAACGCTTAAAACAGGGGTCAGCAACCTTTTACACCCAAAGAGCCATTTGGACCCGGTTTCCACGCAAAAGAAAACACTGGGAGCCGCAAATACTTTTTGACATCTAAAATGAAGATAACACTGTATATATTGTTTTTTATCTTTATGCTTTGTGTGAACAACTAAGGTGTGCTGCTTATGAAACCCATGAAGTGCTACAGAGAAAATTAAATTATATTTATGTAATCAACACATTTTGAACTCTTAAAGAAATATAACAAAAGGAAAGACACCCAGCTGAACTAAAATGATCCATGTAGCAAACAAAAACTGTTGTCAGCCGCCACCCTTATATCGCCTTTGGGCTGTTGGAGCCTTGACCTGACTCTTAAAAAATAATTGGAAAAAAGCACTATGCTGCTGAAAAATGAAAAGTAGATATTTGCAAAATTCTGCCTAAATATGTATTTTACCTGGTTAATGCGTGCGGCGGGGCGTGGTTTGCAGCGCCGCTGCAGGGGAGGCGGACGCACCTGAGCGACACCCGCAATCACGCCTCGCTGCCTTTATGTCTGCCCTATCTGTGCTGTTGTGTTGTTGGTGGTGTATGTCGGGCTGTGAGCTGAAAAGCTACAACCGGCTGTATGCGTACAGCAACCGTGTGTGAAAAGTGCTCACAAAGAGATGCTCAAAAGCATGCTCATGGCCGTGATTTGTTTACAATGGGACTTCTGCTCCTGAACCTCTGCGCACAGAGTCCGCAAATCGGGGCTATACGAAGTCAGTTTACGCAGGACTGTAAGCTGTCATCTGTCAGGCGTGAACGGTGTTTGTCTTTAACATAGTTCACGGTGGAGAACAGCTACTGACATAATGTGGATCCGAAGATCCATAATTGGCCTACCTGGGGTTGAAAGTCTCGATAAATGCACGGCGTTTCGGCGGGTATACCGGCTTCCGCGAGTGTGACGCTTATTTTGAGCAATGAAAAAATAATAGAATATAATTTTATTTTTATATTTCAACATCACAATAATCTTCCAATTTAGAACTACGAGTTAAAAAGAACTAACATAAATAAAATACACTTCAGCTAAATACTTCTAATTTATTTGCCCAAACCACGCGGAGCCGCACTTCAAGGACTAAAGAGCTGCATGCAGCTCCCCTGGCTTAAAAAGAAGCTGCGAGTGGGAGATTTGGTGATTTTTTTTTTTTCCACATTGAAAGCGTATCAGTGATCAGAAGGTACAACATTTACGGTGTTTACTTGTATTATGATCTTAACATCTGCTCACTGACACAAAGTGCAGCTACTGTGAGTCTGATGTGAATATCATTTGCTTAGTTGGTCAGGCTCGATGGAAAAAATGTCCATGTCTCAGGGGGGAAAAAAAGGTGGTCCTTATGATGTTATGTTACACTTTATCCACACAAAATGATCCCTATGAGCGCCACCCGGTACAGAGATATATTATGATGATATATAAAGAAAATAAAATGCAAGAGAGAAATTTACCTTTACCTTAAACAGCAGTGTTATTACAATTTTTTATGTAATATATTATCATTTCTCATATGACTTCAGATTAGAGCTCTAAAACTTAAATTTAATGTCACACAGCCTAATAAAGGAGACATGGAAATCGCTTTAGTATTTTATTGATTGAACAGGCATCCTTGGTGTTTCTTCTAGTAGCTACAATTCCAGCAGAGTAAAAGAGACATAGCAGCAGATTAGAAATAAGAATAAAAACATTTCCTATTTTCTGCATTTTCTAGGTGCTTCATGCCAACTGTGTAGGCGCGGGACCTGATTGACCTGAAGCGCTGACCAGAGGGCAGCGGACCAAACAGACCCTGGTTTACCTGAGACGAGAGGATCTCTGGGGGGGGCAGAGGGCAGCCAATGATAGCTGGGTTTCACTGGTTTTAGGAAGCTATGGCTTGGCATGTTGTAACATTTGAAACACACTCCCCCAGCAGAAAATCTGTACAACATTTGAAACATGCTAAAAAACAGAGTCAGTGAGACGCTGCACTTCCAGCTGCTGTTAAACTGAAACTGCCTCTGACTTTCTCCTGACTTTAACCTTAGATTATTACAGTTGTTACCACAGGAGGTAATTTAAAGCAGGAAAAGAATCATGTTTTAACACATAAAAATCTAAGTTTAAGCTCCACATAGTTCACTTATTAATGATCGTACCCCTCTCTGTTCTAGTGATCTTTTTTTAAAAATTCTCTCATTTCTTGGTGTTTTTCTATGTTGTTCATTTTTTCTTTCACTGTTTTTACCGGTTCATTGCCCTTTTTGTGTGTCTTAATGTCTTTTTGTCCTCACAGGCTCCTTGTTAGCGTGGCCTCCAGGTCTCAGTATTATTTGCCTTTCGGTCCTGTTTTCACTTAAGTCAGAGTTCTTTCATGTCTTAATTTAACTTTCCTTTTCCTTGCTTTGTGATTGCCTTCCCTTGTGTTTTTATTGACTTTTATCTGACTTATCTTACCTGCCCACTGTTCCAGATGTGTCTTATTTCATATCACTTTCCTGTGTATTTATAGCAATGCCTTTTCTTTTGTCATTATCTGTTTCCTAAGCTTTCGGTCTTCGTTTTTTTTTTTTCATTATGTTCCTCGTGCCATGATTTTTTTTCCTCTCTGTTACTAGTTTACCAGTGTTATCAGTGTCTTTGTTCACATTTGTTTTCAACCACATTTAATCACAACTGGAACATGAACTTGATGTCCAAATGTGGGTAAAAAGCAGACATGGATTGAAGCAGGTACTATTAAAACTATGATATATCCCAGATACTGATGCTCAAAAATGATGATAGAAAAAATAGTTCTGAAAACCCCCCACAGATTTTGTTTTTAGATTGTAAATGGTAAATGGCCTGTATTTGTATAGCGCTTTACTTTGTCCCTAAGGACCCCAAAGCACTTTACACTACGTTTAGTCATTCACTCATTCACACACTGGTGATGGCAAGCTACATTGCAGCCACAGCTGCCCTGAGGTGCACTGACAGAGGCGACAGAGATTGTGACACTTGGAGCAGATGCATCTACTTATGAAGCACTCAACACAAAATAAGTGATAATGCAACACTGGGTCTCATTATGAACAGCATTGCGGGGTCTTAATGACACCCAGTAATTGGACACATGGTAAACATGAAGGTTATTCCTGATGTTGCACTCAGTCAAGCTCTGCATACCTGCATCAGGAGGATCAAGGGTTTGATAAACTGGACTGTCCTATTGTATTGAGGAGTTTTGCAATGGGACTCACTGTGCCACAGAAAGCATGAAACTATCCACTTTGTCAGTGATGACATATCGACCCCATTTCTCTTGGCGTGCATGAGCTTCTTGTGTTTTTAATGTGCTGCGGCGTTTTGTCCCTTGTGTCTGTGTGTGGGTGGGCAGGAAAATTCTATCGTCTGACAATTAATTACAAATTTATGTGTTGAATCACACCAGATAATATCCAAGGGAGAGAATGTTATGGGAAAACAGAACTATTACAAAATATGAAGTCCTGTGCTTCTTTCTTCATAAAAACTGTATTTTTATCCAAGTTTGAATTTGATTTGATGTTCTCTTGTTCTTCAGGGGTGAACTGCTCTAGGTGTAAGTCCTGTTTGCACCTGATAAACAGGTGATGCGTCTCCGTGCAACCATCTACAGAAGACAGGGCAGTCTAATACTAACAGAGAGAAATCCAAAAGCTCAGACTCATCCTTCCCCTCCTCAGAAGATTCTGGAGGGGAGTTTCTCATGGGGCTGAAGATCCCAGAGCATCACCTGCCTCACACATCCATGTCAGTCCCTCGCCACGCTTACACTCTGCCCTTTCCAAACCTTTTAGCATTTTCCAGAATCATCCAGTTGGGCTCAGAGCTAAAGGTTAAGTTGCACTTAAGTTAATTTGAGAAAATAAACTCCCCAAGGGAAATAAAAGCTTCAGGTGGGTGGCTTACACCCAAAGGGTAAAGTCATGCTTTGGAAGAGGGTGGAGTGGCCTTATGCAAGCATATGAGCCAAACAAAAAAAAGAAATTGTTTGCTAGTCTTGAAACTAGAATTTGAATCTTTCACAGTTTCAAATGCATGCGTCAAATGTGGGTTTATTTTAGTTTCTGCAGGGCTGCAGTTTTTAAAAGTCAACTTGAAACATTTCACCACTTCCAGCAAAGCAACAAAGGTGACCTCATTTATCTGCCTGCTAGAAGGATTAAATGTGCTCATGTAGCCCGGCAGCCATTTGAACACTTTATACCTGCAGCACATGGAAAACCAATCATCATTTCGGTGTCATACTTTTCCCTTTAGATCGAAACTGTTACTGGTTTTGGTGAAATGTGACGGTGCGTAAACATTCGGTTACCAGAATGACATGAGGTAATTTATTTCTTAAATGGATGTGACTGATGTAGTCACTCTTCATATAAATTATTCACTTTATGGAAAAAATGTATGAGAGTAGCTCCGCTCCTCCCCCTTCAGACCCTCTAATTATGATCAATGCGTTTTACTCAGATGGAGGAAAGGATCTCTTATTAATACACCAGCGTGGAGTGGGTGTCACAAATGCTGTTTGGTCTGTTTTTCTGTTTTTATGCCAGTGCATTCCTGGAATAATTACAAAATAAATAGCCTTCACTTTTCTAGAAAACCCTTCATGGTTCCAAACCTCGTCTGAGGTCTTCCTCTTTTCCTTCTGCCTGCCAGCTCCATCCTCAACATCCTTTGTTCAGTATGTCCAAGGCATCCAACAGCTCTGCACACATGTCCATCTCAGCCTTTGTCTCTAAAACGCTCTACCCGAGCCTCTACCCTCTTATGTGTTCATTTCTGATCTCATCCACCCTCAATCCCAATGAAAATCTTGACAGCTTCAGTTTTGCCTCCTGTCTTTTTGTAACAGACCAACAGACACAGTCAAGGTTAAGAGAGCTGGTTGGGAAGGCAGACATGGTGGCCATGAGCTGTTGGTAATGATCGAAGGAGACTGTGGATACTGTCTCAGTCTGTGTAGATGGGATGAGGACTCAGACCAGATTCACTGCTGCTAACGTGGAGCATCTGCAAAAAAGCAGTGGTGCACACACACCATCTCAACATGTATGTGTTACTATAAGATCACTGTGGTCTCACTTTGATATGAAGCTCTTTGTGTTGGTTTTCACCAGCTTTACTGAAACACTTAAATACCAGGTAACACACCTTAGACTACAGCCTCACACACTCACTCACACTCAAAACTGTTGTGGTCAAAACAACGCAACTGACTCTCGTTTCAGAACTTGGGCGGCTGATTGGCTGTTTGAGGACAGCTGCCACTTTCTTTGATGTTACATAGTTTTTCCATATAAGAGATTTTTTGATTATTTCTTAAAATATTTTTCACTATTTTGTTAATCTTACTAATTTTACTCTGCGGACGTGCCAGTGAAATTCTAACCTTTGTAAAAAGCCTACAAATGATCGCTGCCTTGGAACAAGCTGTCTCAGTCTTTCCATATTATATAGAAATGCCACTGTGGTAAACTAAAGAAACCCATCAGCACAGCTGTAAAATAATTATTGATGGCGACTCATTACCAGACTGTCATTTTAATAAAAAACAGAAAACGTGTCAATTCACAGAAAATGTAAAATATGATATTCGGTGAGTGATGCTTTTGTCAGTAAAATGACTGTAAAATGCACAGAAATGCTGCTAAAAGCTGAACATCCGTTCCCTACTTCTGTGCAATTTCCACATTTTCCATCCAGGATGTAAGACCGGACCCTTTTCTGTACGTTTGACCTGCCTGAATGAGGATCTCCAACACTGGCACAGAGAGTTTAGCATGATCCACAGAGGCACAGTTTGTAAACTGAGTGTGTAGTCCTTCTACAGCAGCAGGGGGAAAAAGGCAGGAGGTGGTCAAAATTGTACTTTATTGTTCAAAATCAGTGAAATTATGTCCAGATAATGACACAGAGTAAATTTTGGGATCATGACAGGGAAAACTCGAGGCATTAAACTGACATTTGTACAGCCATGGCAGGGTGTGAACCAGAAATGTTTTACATCTCCATTACTGACAGAAAAGTGTCCAACATTTACTGCTCTGTGATCAGGAGATCAGCGTTTATGTTCGCACACAGGCACGAGAGAACAAACATTTTCCTTTCCCCGCTGCGTTTAATGCCAGCATTTTTTATGGACGCTGGGGGCTTTTCCAATCGCCTGAGGTGTTGGAATATTTTCCACTTTAGCTACATAAACTGTGGTTTGAGCAACTCCTTTAAAAAAAATATTTACTGTCATGTTAAGCCTCACTTGATAACCCTATTCTGGTGTTTAAAGCGCAGGAAACAGTTCTGCTTCTCCAAGATAATCACTGCACTGTGTTATTGTTAACCTGAAGTTTTGCAAGTCTTGAAGTTATTGCATGGGTACATTCTTCATAAATTAGCATGATTACCAGCAATCAGGAGATTTGAGAGCCAGATTTCCAGAATCCATTTCAGTTGGGATCGTAGTTTTCTCTTGTCATCGTTTCCGTCTTCGTTACGCTGTTTTATAATATTTTTAGACAAAAAATGGAAAGTTTTTATGCTGTGTGCTCTCACAAGAGCATACTTCACGATTAAAGAAATTAAAGACTCGGTTTAGCTTGAAAAAGTCACATGAGGCCTTTGGGACGAAATCCTGTCTGTATGATTTCATCACGAGATTCTTTCTGCAGTGGCGTGGCTTCACGGGGCCTCCATCTGCTGCAAAAGGATGGGATTTAGTGCATTTCACAGACACTTGGGTATAATATACATCATTGAATCATACATTTATAACCACTATAATGACACATGAGATTTTGTCCCCAAGCCTGTAATTCCCATCCATGTAAAACTGTGATTTATTAACATTTTGACACTTTGGAGCACCACCCTGCAGTCAGTTTGAAATCCACATGTCAGTACATCAGCACACATCTGGAGAGGTTCTCAGGGTTTTCAATGAGAAACCAAAGTTTATATAAGAGTAGGTGACAGCATGTTATGTTTTTAATATAATAAATGTGGTACATGGTGTACTCGATTATAGGAGGTCTGTCATGGTTTCACAAAGACTGGACTTAAGAAGCTGACTCACAACCGATGAAGTGTTTGAAAGGTTGATTAACAGCAGGATCTGACTGAATAAGGACAGGTGATTACTCAGGTGAGAGGGAGGGAGAGAGGTTGTTAACAAGTGCCAGTGATGAGAGGAAGGATGCAACTGCTCGTCAAAGATAAATGTTGAGCTGTGGGAGGGGTAGCAGGCGGGTAGGCTGGGGCTGAGGGACGGAGAGTTTGGTAGGTTGGCAGGTGATTTCAGGTAAGTTCTTTTTCCGGAATGAATCATAAAACCTGAATACTGATGCTGAACTACTCAGGATGTGAAGCAGCAACTCCATGTAGGTAACCTTGAAGGAGACAAGGGTTACTGATCAGAACTATCAAAATCAGTCAAATGAGGTTTGCCGATTTGTTACCAGAGTGGAGGTGGTGATCTGGCAAATCGCTGCCTCAGCTGTTTCAGAGATACACAGCAATAATGAAGGTAATGCAGGGTGGATAATCTACCCACCTGCCACCTAAGAGTGAAGGCTATTATATACTGAGCGTATTGCCAAAAAAAAAAAAAAAGATACAAAATTCAAATTTCTGGATGCAACCTTGTCGTCTAAGGTTTACACACAACACTGGCAGTGTTGCATTTTTATGGAAAACTTGTCCTCAACAAACGCACTGTGAAAAAAATGAACTGGACATCAAGCGATGACAAGCTGGTCCTGATGTTTCTAAATAAAAAGAAGAACCTGAGATTCTGGGTTCATCCAATTCTCAGAAGCTGGTTTGCTCCATGAGTTGAAGCTGTCGTACATATTTCAACATGTCAGTGGGGCAGTTTGAGCTCCTGTTGGCAGAGTTTGACCACATCTGAGGAGGCAGAGATATCAATCCAGAGAGCTGATCGACCCGCAGCAGCGTCCAGCTGTGTATCTGAGGTAAAATGATATTATTTTCCATATTCAATTCAATTTTATTTATACAGCGCCAAATCACAACAGTCACAGTATGTTCAGTACCAGTGCATGTTTTGACCTGCGACCAGACCACTGCGTTTGGCAGACGCAAAAAAACCCCAAGCTTATTCCAAAAAAAATGAATGTTCCAGATTTATTCAGCAAAATTACGCAGTCGGTCCAAAAAAACCATGAAACATTTGTACAAATGTCTCATGCTCAGTATGTAAAGGCCTTTCTTTCTACAGAGGAAGAGGCCTCAGGCCTTCCCCAAATCCTAACAAGCTGTAGTTGTAGAACAAAAAAAAATGATGCTATAAAAAAGAAACAAAAATAAACTAAAAACAAGTACATAAAGCATGAACGCTTGTTTCAATCGCCAACTTCTACAGCGTTTAAGCGACAGGAATGACAGTCGGGGAGCAATGCAGACAGCAGATCCTGAGATGGCTTGCTGAGCTGGCGCAGCAATATCGCCTTTGTGGACATGGAATATACTACATCTTATTCCCAGGGTTAACTGAGGATAAATGAGGATGGAGCCAGCCACAAAAAGGCTACTGAAAAAGAAATCTCCCAGAGGTCATACATGCCTGTAGCGTATTGTTCTGAAGACAGAAGCTTCTCTGCACAGGTTTTGTTGTGATAGGCCACTCAGGGTTCAACAGACTTGTTTGTTTGTGATAGAAAGAAAGCAGTGTCGAGACTCCTACCAGGATTATGTGGGAAAGTTTAGTCAAATGATGCCTGAAGCACATGATATTGCCTCAGGCATTCTTTTAAGCCAGTTGACAGAGAAAAGAAGGAGTTTGACAGAAAGTCTGTGGTCCTGAGCTGCAGGTGAACAGTGCTGAGCACAGAAAACACTGGGGCCAGGACAACTGGGAGGATTTATTTCTTATTTATATAGTGTCCAATCACAACAGTTGTGTCAAGGTGCTTTCTATTGTAATATTAAAACCCTACAATAATGGAGAGAAACAGACGACAATCAGACAACCCCTATGAGCAAACATTTGGAGAAAGTGGGAAGGAAAAACTCACCTTTAACAGGAAGAAACCTCCAGCAGAACCAGGCTCAGTGAAAGGCTGGGGAGGGAAACGGGATTCTGATTCTACCAGCTCTAATAAACTTAGTTTATTAGATTAAAGTCATTCGTTCTAGGATAATTATTTAAGCTGTATCAGATGCTTATGTTTTTCCAGTAACCAGCAGTCAAAAGTAGTCCTTAGGTTACTATGATGGGCTTCTTCAGACTCTGATCAGGACTTATTTCATAAATGTTAGACCAGAACTTTAAAAAGTTGCGCTCGTATCAGCTTTCTTGGCTCAGACGGATGGTGACGCCACTGTTGATGCCTGTAATATGGATTAACGAGCAGGAAACTGTTGCTCATAGTTCAGCCTCAGAGAGAGGGGATGCAGGCTGCACAGTCATGACATGTAAAACTCTTCTGACGGCAGTGCTAAAGAGCAGGAATGTCTGAGAGCTTGGAAGCCTTTTTACAATCTCCAGGCTCAGATTTCTCCTCAGAAATAGACACATACATTTCATTAAACTCTAAAACTTTTCCTTGATATGTAAGCGCTGAATTTCCATCATTACAAGCAAACCCACGTCATGACTTTGACTTTATTTAGTATTTTCACGTTAATGTATATTTACTTAGATTTGAAACGTTCATTACTTGATCTGATTTGTGCTTCAGCTGGAGTCATGGAAGTAAAAAAACACCGGTGCTTAACATACTTGTCATGTTTAGCTGATTTTATGGATTCATGACTGCAGGGCCTTCAAGTTCGGTTCAAGCCCCACATTTAAAAAAAAAAAATGCAGCTGTTCGTTTGCCAAGAAGACTTATTTAGAAATGTGAACTTTCTGACATCTGAAGGACATCATAAATCAGGAAGATGAGAATCAGGACGAGGTGACTGATGTGTTGTCCCCGAGAGAAATTGTTAGGCTCTTATGTCATAGAGACATAAAAGCAGCAATAACATCAGCGACATATATTCTTATTTTTCAGTTAAATCCTATAAATGAGCAAATGTGTAAATCTGTGATGGTACGATAAAAACTCGAACATCAGTTGGCGCAGCTGAATGTTAATAGTGTGATATTTGCCTGAAGGTAACCATTCTGTTCCAGAACTAATATGCAAATTAGTTCAGTCGTAAAGGTTTATGAGTTTGTCAAAAAACGAAGATCAGTAACTCGACACTTAAAGTGAAGTTTCTACAAGTCGTAAAATGAGAGCGGGCCATAAATCACAACACTGTCACCAGAATATTTGCAGCTTCTGCTCCATGTCACGGTCCCTGGGTTGTGCGTTTCTTCGGTCTCGGATTCTGTTTTTCAGTCTCAGTTAAAATGTTTGAGTTCGATTGGTGCATAGTATTTGTGAGCATTCTTGTCTTATAAAGTTTTGGGTTTCTGTTATTTATTATAGGGATGATTTTTGTAGGTGTAGGGAACAGCTGTTGGTGAATCTTTATGATGCCAGTGAACTGACGTCAGTATTTGTAGACCCTTCGGAATGAGGATGTGCTAAACATTGCTCTCGCTTATCATTTTTGGTGTTACAACCCAAAACTCAGTGCACATAAGCTCTCACTCAATGTATCAGTGTTTAATCCATGGAAGTTTACCTGTATGACCCAAGCGGGCAGTGTAGAGTACCAAAAACTGAAGTTCCTTTAGTGGCCACTTGAGGCTGGCTCCAAAAGCGAGTCGATTCCTATAGACTTCCACATTAAAATGTCCAACAGCAGAAATATATTTACAACCTGCTACAAAAAAACTCATTTGTCCTTTGTGGATAGTTCCCTCCTTCAAAAACCAGCCTGAAGGGAGAATTTTTACAACATCACCGTCTTGTCCAAATATGGTTACTCCTGGTTCCAAAAAGAAACAACATGATGGCTGAAAAAAAGGCTAACATTTCACATCCAAACCCACAGATGATCTAACAATGTCTAACTTTTATTTACAGTCCATGCAGTTATTGAGTTATTGGAAGAAAAATCTGTTCTTTGGTTCTTGGTTGGAGAATAAAAATATGTTGACCATATGTAGACAAAGGTGAAAATCCACTTCTGCACTTTATTTGAAGCATTTTTTTCAGCTTCAGGCAGAGAGCTGCGGAAAGGCTGAGCTTTGCAGGATGCGTCAGCCATAAATGCGGAGCAATGCTCCATCAAAAACTAATTTTATAGCTGCGGATTAATTAAATGCATTGAAAGCCTTATAGACATTGAATGAATTCCTACCCTTGTTTGAGGAGGTTTCTTCAGGGAGGACAGAGGACCTCCAGCATGATCGTTCTGACACTTACGAGCTGTTATGCTTCATGTTGAAATATGTGTGGTCTGCGAGCGGTGACATTCAAACCAGCAAACACTCAGTTGCTTCATAACAGGAACTTGAGCCTCAATGAAGACAATGCCGACTTTGTTTTTTACTGAGCAAACCGCAGCAGTATTGTGACGCTGGGTTCAAAACAATTCTGTAATGATATGACTATAAATCTCAGTATATGTACACAGTTTGTTTGCTTAATCGTTGCTTAATATTGCTATTTTTTGAAATGCACGTTAATAAACCACAGAGGCTAGCTTGTAATGGAGCTACAAACTAAGGCTAGAAGAATAAAAGGCTCGTGCTGCACTAAATACAAACTGTAAACAGGTGACTTCCCGTGAACACTCATTCAGTGCATGTGCTTCAGTCCTGTCTATGGCCCATGTATTTCCACAAATTTGGTAAATCCTTTAAGCCGCAGAATATTTTTCCATTGGAAAATCTTTCTCAGTTTCAGTCAGTAACAATGTCTTTTCTAAATGATTTTAAAATACAGTAAGTCATCTTGCCCTGATATCTAGACAGGACAAATCAGAGCTCATCGTGAGAGCTGAAAAACTCAAGCATAAATTTTAATTCCACCTAATCACCATGGTAAATAGAGCATGAATAACAATTATGAGTCAGTGACACAGATGTTAGTGCATCTGTTTAAAAGTTCATCAGTTAAACTTGGGCAACTGTAAAAATAAACACGGATGAAAACAAAGGCCAGAGCTGAAGAACTGAGGCCATGACACTGCACTTTAATGTGGCTGCACACTGCAGCTCTCACACAAAAGGATGGCTGCCTCCTCGTGACTAGGAAAGAAATGCGTGATTGCACCAAATTTTTATTTCTTCTACTGTCAGGGACTGATTGCAAGTAGTTGCAGCGACCGACTGGTTGCCCAGGCGAAGAAGATATTGCACTTTTGATCACAAGGCAACATGTTTCCAAACAAGTGTGTCCCGACTCAGACTGGCTGAACTCATCAAACACCAACACACTGCAGTCAACCCAAGTCAGTGACTTAATGACTCATTGATTCAGTTCACCTGGTTGGACTGGATTCACCTGGTTGCATTGTGGTTATATATCTCCATAAGAGCAAAGCTGCTGTCATTTTGCTCTTAAGTTGCCATCCTACAGCAACTGCACCTCTATTTATTGTTGAATTTATGTTTCGATTGAATGAGGTTCTGGCAGGACAATAGATTTGTGATTTTTTTTTTTTAATCACAGATTGCATGTAATTCCCAACTTGACCCCATTCAACTCCAAACAGACAGCAGACTGTCTTATTGCTGCGTTATTGCTGTTTTGATTCACCAAAGCTGCTTTGAAGACAACAGCTGACTGCGTGTAGTTGCAGACGTGGTTCCTGAATTTGTTATTGTGAGCCTTCCAAAGGATTCCTTAGTGTCAAGTTGCTGTGTGCATTGTGTTTGCCACTTCCTGTTTTACTTTGTTAGTCTCTCTCTTGTGCCTTGTCTCAAATTTTACTTGTGGCTTGTCATTTTCCCTGATTGCTTTCACCTGTGCCTCGTTTTTCCCAGCTGTCTTCACTTACCCTGTGTGTGTGTGTGTGTGTGTGTGTGTGTGTGTGTGTGTGTGTGTGTGTGTGTGTGTGTGTGTGTGTGTGTGTGTGTGTGTGTGTGTGTGTGTGTGTGTGTTTTGTCATGATGTCTGTCTGACCTCGCAGTGTGTCCTTTTTGCCTGTGGGCTCTTTTGCTCTGTTGGACTTGGCCTTTATTTTGGCTGAGTCTTTCTTTTTGTTACCCAGTCTGCATTTGGATTTGGGTTGTAATTCTACAACGCCTGACACTTCAAGAATGAAAATGCAGTGCAGATGTAATGTAATGTAGTAATAATGTAGTATAAGGAGGTAAAAATAAGGAATAAAACTGGGTTCTCTTTCAAAAGTACAGCAGGGATGCCAAAAGAGTCAGACTCTAAAGACTCAGTCAGAGAATTTCTAACCCCTTAAACCCACCACAGTGTTAATTCTACCAAAATACTGATTTAAAAGTGAAAACTCAGCAGAGGCTCACAGGTCTGCACTCTGCTGTGTAATCTGGCTTTACAGCAGAAATGCACCTGTTCATAGCCTGATACAACTAAAGGTAAGAGGAGTCTTTATCAGTAGTTTCAATCTATTTAAGAAGTCTGAAACATTTAGACTATTTTTAAATAAACGAAAGCAATTTAAGATTTAAAAGAGACATTAAAGGAAAACATTAAAAATGTAAATATCCTACAAGTACAACAAGGGTTCATGAAATCATTTTTTCATTTATTTTCTAATTTAATATTAAATAAAAATGGATAAATGAACATTAAAAAGATGCATCATGAATTAGAAATATCACATATGATGCAGTAAATGTTAATATTTCATTAGGTTACTTTCCTGATTATTGGGCACTCCACCCTCTCATCCAAATAAGTTCTGGCTCCAAAGAAACAAAATCCCATTGACAACAATTATGAAGCTCTAAAATGCGAAGTGTAGAAACCGACGGGTGGTGACACAAGAATTACATCCACCTTTTATATACAGCCAAGACACAGCTGTTTGTCTCCAAGCTATTTGAGGATGTTGCACGGTACTCAGGCTTTGGGTTACAACAGTGGATCTTTTGCTGTATCAACCTATCCTTCTGCCCTGACCTCCTCTTTTCTGTTCCCATCACAACTACTACAGGCAGTAGATACTCCTGTCACACGCAGCCTCAGTCTGTTTAATAAACAGCTGCACAAACACCTGCATGCTTTATAGAGGGATAAACTCAGTAAATAAAGTATATTTGACTGAACACAGACTGACAGATAAATTTACATTTTTTTAAGACATGTTGAAGTTCAGACACCCCTCTGGAACCCTTGTCCTTGATAAGGTAATTCTGGGGATGATGACTATGTGAAGAAATGTCACATGAAACAGCATAAAAACATGCACATCATCAGTGTTTAGCTTTGGTTTCATGAGAAAAAGTTTGGTTTGTGGTTTTTGTGATCATGTCATCTGAGTCTTACTCAGCAGCATGGTGCGAGAGGAGGAGAGGTCCCTCGAACACACCCGGCACACACCCACAAAATCAGGAATGTGGGGAACGCTGGGAAACAAAGTGGTGGCGTTGGCGCACAGAGAGCAGCCAGCTGAAGGTGAGACGGTGCGTCCGCATCACTTTGCTGATTTGCTGCCTTTTTTGGGTTTTGTTTTGGTTGAACATCTAAATTCCCCAGAGAACAGTTTCCCATGATTATAAAAGCTGCAAGTGACGCAGACTTGTGTTTATTTTCCAGAAAATGCTGTACATGTTTGCTAATGTTGCCAAAATACATGAAATAGGCTCAGTTTAAATTTCCTGGACTGCTAGAGAAAATCTCATTCGTTTTGCAGCTGCAACCTGTTGTCAGTTCATCTCTTTTATTATATTTCAGTTGCATCGATGCTTAACTTTATTTGGCTTGAGGTGGTTTCACTCCACTGGATTAATGGAAATAAGTTACATGTTGAAATATACACTCACTGGGCATTTTATTAGGTACACCTCTTCACCTACCCATTTTTTTTTCAAATATCTAATCAGCCAATCACACAGCAGCAACTGCTGCTGCTTTCAGCTGACAGGAAGATATTCATAACTCGAATAATCAGTCGGTACAATCGACTGAGTGCCACTCATGTCGGCTGAGAACAGGAAACTGAGGCTACTCAGACTCTGAGCCTCATTTTGAAACATTCGGATGGTTGGGTCAGATTTTGGTGTAAACACCATAAAAGCATGGATCCATCCTGCCATGTCTTAACCATTCATGCTGGCGTTGGTGGTGTAATGGTATGGGGGATATTTACTTTTGCTTACTTTTTACTATAATTTAAACTGCACAACCTACTGGAGTACTGTTGCTGACTGGGTCCATCCAGTGTACAGATCTTCTGATGGCCGCTTCCATACACCATGTCACAAAGCTCAGATCATCTCAAACTGGTTTTCTTGAACATGAAAATAAGTTCACTGTAGTCAGGTGACCTCCGCAGTCACCAGATCTCAAGCTAATAGAGCACCTTTGGGATGTGATATTACATGAGATCCATATCATGAATAAATCTGGTCAATATGGATCAAAATCTGAGGAATATTTCCGGCACCTTCTTGAATCTGTGCTGCAAAGAATTATGAAGAGTTCTGAAGACAAAAGTGGGTCTAACTGGGTACCAGCAAGGTGTAACTAATGAAGTGGCCTGAGAATATATACACCCAGGGGTGAGGATAAGAACACAAATCAACCATCAACAGTTTTGCTTTCACACTCAGGTCTCTCTTCACCCCAATCCGTCCAACCCACCAGTCCGTCTTTTCGTCTGTCTGCTGACGCCTCGACTTTAAGGTCAAAGGTTTAAAGGATATGTTTATGCCTTGGAAGTCACACAGACACCTGAGACTCCCAGTAATAACCATCCATCCAGGTGTGGAGCCTTCAGGCAACAGGCTGTCCATTTACCTATTGTTCTTGTCTGAGCCTGAGTCCAAACCTTACACGTTTAATGTATTTGGAGACTGAGCCAGTGGAGAGTTAAAGCTGTTGTCAGTCTCACTCTTTATTTAAACTCGGGCTGGCGGACGTGTCTTCACCCTGACATCTCATCACAGCTTAGGTTTTTTTCCTTCCTTGAAGGCATCTTGCTTTAGAGTTTTAGATAATTTCTAACCTGTAGAGGCTTGAAACAGGTAATCTATCAGAGTCACAGAGTTGGTATCTCATTGCTGGGGCTTTACAGGCTCATAAATACAAATATCAGAGAGGGGTCTTTAAATCAAGTCTCCACTATTTTTCTGTTGTGTGTCTCGTGCTGCTTCTCCAACTGTAAGCCTGATAAAATCAGATCAACAGGTTAACGCAGGTGTGTCAAACATAAGGCCCAGGGGCCAGAATCGGACCGTGAAGACTCCAATCCAGCCCATTTTTTGGGAAAATGTGAAGGGCGGCACACATTTTGGACTTTGAACTGTACTTTTTAACCCAAAGGCCACGGATACTACACCAAGAAACATTATAGATTTCTGTACAATGGGTCATCCTGACATTTCTTCTACTTTCTACAGCAGCATTTCTTTATAACATAGAAAAACTGAGATAAACTGTTGAAATTGTGCTTCTTTGTCTCATATAAAGATATCTCAGGATTCATATGTGTAGTTAAACTTTCTTACACTGACAGCAATCAGAGTTTCACCGGTCTGGCCCACATAAGATGAAAGTGGGGCTGTATGTCGCCCTTGATGTAAAATGAGTTTGACAGATTTATTGTTTAGCTCTTAATTTCTCCTGAAGTGGCTTTCACAAGGTCAGAATCCAGGAAGATTTTTTTATTTTTATTTTAAGCAACAAAGAAGAAACTACCAAGGAGCTATGGGGCTAAGATTTTGTTAAAATCTACATCTGTCTACAATTTCAGTGTCCCTTAAACCCTCTGGCAAGCTTTCAGAGGTTTAAATTTAATAATGAAAGGTGCCTCTGTGTCTTTTAGCCCTAATGTCAGGAAAGGTTGAAGGTTGGCGCAAGAGGCTTTCACTGATCCAGCATGATCATGTGTTTCATCTGTGACAGATGGATGCCAATTAAAATGCACTAAAAGAGAAATCTTTGAATTGATTTGTGTTCTGTACAAGCTGTTCTGGACCCGCTGTGGTCTTGGATCCTGTGACTCTGTGTGAACAGCGGCCACGGCAGAAAATCTAATGATAAGTTAATTCATTTTCCTGATTTGATTTTTCTAACCGCGGCATGTCCTCCTGCTCTGTACAAGACCTGCTTGCAGTTCAGGGATTCTCATGAACGTTCTTTTAAAGGAAAAATGCACAGCTTTTACAATCAGCGGCTTTAGTGCTGATAGTTGCTGTTTTGTCTCTTTTTCACTGCCATCACATTCAAAATCAGGTCAAGTTTGGTGTGAACTGATTTTTTCCTCAGTCAGCTGCCATTAGGGGTCAGCAGAGCTCTCTGCATTGCTTCACCTTGTGTGCGGAGGTGGTGGAGGGGCCGCTGGTCCACGGTGATATCATTTTCCATCAGTTCCTCTACCTCCTCGCAAAAGGCAGCAGCAGCCGCCGAACAGATGAGGTGGTGAGGAGGAGGAGGACGAGGGGGAGGAGGAGATTTTTTCCACTACCACACTTCACCTCCGGGCGACCGCGTCTGGAAAGACAATATCTGCAGAAAAGAGGTCATCAGTCAGATTCAGCCTAACGACAGAGTGCCAGTGATTCCTGTCTGGAGAGCGGCTTACAACATGCAGGGAGTGCAGCGTGTGTTCATGGAGCGTGTGTTACACAAAGATCGCTTTTTGCTCCATTACATCCAAACAGCCCCCACAAATTCTCCCCCCGCTGCTGCACTGTTGGAGCGGCAGGTTATCACATAAGCATGAATTGTTGATCGGTGACCAAACTGTCAGTGACGTCCAAACACTGAGAATTTCTTTTTTTTTTTTTTTTTTTTTTTTTTTTTAAAACCTACTTTCCTTTTCCCCCGACTGACAAATGTTTCTCTCGGTTGTCAGGATGAAAATGCGACTGCGTCACTGGTCTGCGGCTCTGGGAGCAAAGCTGCCGAACACACGTCCCAGTATTCCCAGCATCTGCTCCGGCACAACATCAGCGAGCTGCTGAGGGATAACCAAACTGTTTTCTTTAAATGACAGTTTGAGGTTCAGACTGTTTTCCTTCATGCGAGCATGACAGTTTGACAGATGTTACGTAACTGACAGCTGCTGGGATTCACGCAGGCTGCAGAAGTCTGGGTCGAGATTTTGTTTTTGTCCATACTGGAGAAAAAAAAAAAAGCCAAATCGCTGAATAAACTCACCCAAATTTTTGCAGAACTTTAAAGTTTGCTGACGAGAGTAAAACTGTTTTTCAGTTTTAAAGTCTCCACAGCAGTCAGGTCCGTGAGCATCTAGTTGAACAAAACTGTTAGCTTAGCATAGTCTCCTGTTTTCAGAGGCTCAGGAGTAATCAGACGATTCACTAAAGACTCATGGCCAGGTGAGGCCTGCTCCCTTGTTATTTCATGCGAAATTAAGCGGGTAAGCAAAGCTGATAAAAGATCAAGGACTGATGTTAAACTGGAACTCTGTCTGAAGAGACGAGTTGCAATGGAGCGGCTGCTCTGCGCTGCAGCTGAGAATAAAGTCAACCAACGTGAGTCTGAAAGGATGAAACACTGGGTTCTAATGAAAATGTTCAGACTGTTTGTGGCATCGACATGAAAGCTGCGGACAAATGTCATACACGAATCGCCATCTGTGAAAGCTTCTTCTCTGCGGTTCAGCTGTCGCTGCCGACATTAATCTGCCTTTGTTCTGATAATTTATAACAAATGAGCGGCAAAGCGCTCGGAGAGGCCTGGGAGGTGAAACATGGCGTCCGCATAAAGAGGAACGATTCAGTGCGTATGTACGTTACAGACGCTTCACTTGTCCAACTGTGGTGGCGTTACATCCTGTAATGGCGCGACTTATATTAACATTAGATTCAGCACCATGACAGAAATAAGTTCTCCAAACACATGCCGACACTTCTCTGGAATGTCTTTCATTCGCTGTGTGTTTTTATTCTGTTTAATTTATTGTTAGTTTGAAGGATGATGTCTACAAGAAAAAGCAGGAAAATATTGTTCAGATGTTTGTTTTCAGTTTGCTTAAATATTCATTAAAGCTTCTTTCATGTTTTATTGCCACTATGGTCAGAGGAGTTACATCTTATACATAATAAAAAGAGAACCAGCTGTCAGAACTCCAATTCCATGTGAGAAGAGCGCAGCCATCGAATGAAAGTGCTTTTTAGGGGTGACCGACTGACCCAACAGTGACCACACACCGTCACTGCTCTCCACAGTGACAGCGAGAGTCTAGGGTTCACTGTAAACTAATCACCAGGTCAGGCTCCAGAGGGAGTATCGGGCTGAGCAGGAGGATTGAACCCAAACTTACCTGTAGTAATCAACCTTTTAAGTACAAACTAGTAAAGATAAATAGTACTGTGCAAAAGTTTTAGGCTTTCAAGAATGGAAGTGTTAATCATTCATTTTCAGCAATCAACACAATTCAGTGAATGAACAAAAGAGAAATCTAAATCAAATCAATATTTGGTGTGACCACCCTTTGCCTTCTTCTAGGTACACTTGCACACAGTCTTTGAAGGAACTCGGCTGGTGGTTGTTCCAAACATCTTGTAGAACTAACCACAGAACTTCTGTGGATGTCGGCGTCCCCACATCCTTCTGTCTCTTCATGTAATCCCAGACACACTCGATGATGTTGAGATCAGGGTTCTGTGGGGGCCATACAATCACTTACAGTACTTCTTGTTCTTCTTTACGCTGAAGATAGTTTTTAATAACTTTGGCTGTATGTTTGGGGTCATATTCTGTATTCTGTCCTGCAGCAGAATACATCTGAGGCCAATAAACAATCATTTCTATTTATGAAAGCATTCTTTGTTTACAGCATTTTTTTCACACCTGCCGAAAATTCTTACACAGTACTGTAAATACACATACAATTTCAGAACAATATGTATTATACAATAAATTGAAGGTTTCTCTGGAAATGACCAAACATAAGGGGGTATGTATATATAAATTATGCTTTTTCATTTAGTCCATGGTGCCCATCTCGATCTTTGTCTTTGAACTACAGACCACGGTGTGTTCTTTTGGAGGCCCGCACAAACAAAAACTGAATTGTGTTCACATGCTTGTGATTTTGATATGCAGGATTCCATTGGTGACTGGACTCCAATGAACCGTTGCAGCAGAAAGTAGTCCTATCAATAAAAAGAATTGGAACAGGTCCCACCCCCCCGGGTGAGTGCACAGTAGTTACCTAAATCTAACCAAGGAACTGTTTATACCAAAATCAAACTAAGTAGTGTAAAATGTCACTCTTGAAGCATGAACCATAATCTCTGATGTGAGCAGCACATTTACTTCCCGGACCTCCGACCCCTCCTACCCTCCGTGTTCTTATTTTACAAAAGCTCAGTGGGCGACTCTGGTGCAGCACAACCTTTTTATCTGACGGGGTATTTAGAAAGCAAACCAAGGAACACTAAACATTTTACTCATGTGCAGGAGAAGAGCTGGGAATCAGTATTGGTTAAAATAAAAACATTTGTTTCTAAAGACAGACTGGGGTAATGCCAGTGTCACAAGAAACAAGGCAAAACCGCAAAATCTCCATCCTCACATGTACAACCTCTTCCTTCCTGAATAGTTCTCTTTTTTTTCCCAGCAAGCAGACAGACCTCCGCTGTGAATTCACCAGCACAGCTCAGCCCAGCTCTCTGAAACAGCTGAGGCTTTATTTCTTCCACCTTTTTCTTCCCAGACTGTCCCTGGAGGCTATTTTTTTCCCCCTCTTTATCCAGTCTGACCAACCTCCAAAACTTTTCAACAACTTCACTTATTGTCTTTGTCGTATTGTCGGTCCTCCCTCTGTCCAGTGCCAGATAATTTGGTATTTGATATGCCAGATGAGCTGGCTCATAGCTACTTGAACTAAGATGGTTATGCAACGCGTCACTCATGTGCCAGCGTGGGCACAAAAGTCTATTTTTTAGAGGCACATGAGAAAAGAAATACTATCCAACAGCATTAATGGATCATTTTAAGATTATTTCAACATGGAGTACTTACTTGAAGTTTTGACTTGTTTTGAGAGGCTTCACTGTGATACGGTCTTAACCGGTTGGTGCTTTGACATGCTTTAATAATAAAACTTTAAGTATCCTGGATAATATTTTTTAATGTCTCATCTAGGCTTCAAACATACAACTTCATGTAAGTATAAACATCTCACCTATTTTACAAAAATTCAACAATCTTTTTGGAATTTTACCATTTAGTCAAGCAAAATAAGTAATGTTTAATTATTACCGTTGTGAGTTGGCTTTTGTTGTAAAAATGAACTTTTATTCACAGGTGATGAAAAGGTGAAGTTTTCTGTGGACTGGTGTGACATCAGCAGTGATGAAGGCAGTGTACCAAACTGCTGAGGTGAAGAGAGAGCTCAACCAGAAGGTGAAACTGCCAGTCAGCCACCTGATCCACATCCCCACCACACCCTACTGTCAGGAGATCTGGGTGATGACTGAAAGAGTAAGGTCGCAAATGCAAACGGCCAAAATTAGTTTTCCCCAGTGGACGTCTGGGCTCGGCTTCCCTGTGAGTCCACACCAAACATAAAGCGAAGCTTCACCCTGCGTTACCCACTTTGTCGGAAAGACATGAATATTTGCAGGACAAGTTGAAGTACAACTAGCAGCTGGAATTAAGATACAGAAACATTTTGAGGACTTGAAGTGAAGTTGAATCATATTTCTCCAGCTGTCAGTGAAATGACTGCAGCTTCACATCAGCCGGTAGGAAGAAGCAAACTGTCAGAGACAGTTTGCCTCTTTGCATCGACTTTGTAATGTTTTTATATTTCAGTCTGATCCGGCACACTGGAATTAATCATGTGTAACATTTAATCAACTAAAACTAAATGTTCTGTTCAGAAATGTAAATAAATAACAATAATTAGGCATTAAAAAAGTGATTTATTATTTTTTATTGCTTTTTTTAGTTAAACAATTAAATTTTAATTCATGGATGACAACAACATTTATATTTTAGCATTCAAAACATAATTTTGATTGAAGAGCTTGCTCTCACTGATGAATTAACCAGTGTGTAATTAGCAGTATTGTTAATTTACCCACTGGGGACATCATACACTGAGCCTGGCCCAGAAACACCCTGGGATCTCATGGGAAGGCTCAGAAAATTTTGCTGGACAGGAGGAGGTCAGAATACCCTGCTTTGCTACCTGACTTCAGATAAACTGTTACACAAGTCTACAAATGTCACCTGCTACTTGCTTTCGAGATATATTTTTCACATAAACTGATGGACTCAATCTAAATCATCAAAACAAAATAAAGCTATAATAAACTTTCACAAGAGCCATTTTAGCCTGAAATAACGTAAACTATTCCACATGATATCACTTCTTCTCAAACCAGTCTGAGATAGTTGTATGCAAGTCTGAGTGAGACAAATCTGTAGCATTTGTTATTGGAAACTTTTAACCAGGAATCCTAGATAATGTTTTCCAGACCATAACCGAGACCTCATCATATCGGATGATAAACCTCAAAGTGAACAAACGCTTTAAAGTAGCAAGTGTGTTTTAAAGAGCAACATGCATGGGTGGCAACGTAAAGGAAAAAGCAAAAGAATAAGTTGTTCCCCTAGAAAAAAAGGTCACTGCAGTTGTTTTACTTTGCACTGAAGAGGTTTTGCATCTCTTTGTCTCTCTGTCATCTCCTCATAGATTGTGTTCTTTCTCTTTGTAGCAACCTTTGCAACTCTATGTATTCATTATGTTTCTTTCTAGTTTTTTTTTATGTCTGTAGAGTTTGCAAGCACACTTAGTTAAGACTTAAAAGATGGCTCGCTACTGTGGTCTCGCCCACTGATCAGCAAAGTCCATATTTAAAGATGTGTATGAAGCCCGTGCTAAAGCACCTTAAACTTGCACATCACATAGAAGTCTGAAAACCTGAGCATCTCCCTTGATGTGGGACTTCATTAAACACTTTCCCGATGATGGTCTCAGTCGGTAATTTCAACCGTAACTGACTAAAGCATGATGTCTGTGTAGCGTGGTGGAAACACCAAAGATCCAAGGTTTGCATAAAACTGTGGTCCCCATTAAAGTAAAAGAAGATAATGCAGGGTATACCTTAAGGCATGAGTACCTTGTGACTGACAAGTTGCTACCCAGTGGTTAAAGTGGAATTTGGCCAGTGGAAGAACCCTGAGTTCCAGTGTGGTGTTGAATCTTTGGGGGGGGGGGATCTCTCATGGAAATGTCATGAATGTGCTGTGAGTCCCAGTGGATTTGTTGTCTTTGTGTAGAGGATGTGATCAGATGACCTGTTTTGCTGGTACTTGTCTGATTTTTACTGCTCTTTCTGGACTTAGTCGACTGAACTTAAGATGAGCAGATACTACACAAATCGGCCTGACTGTTGGTGAGTGACACTAGCATTACAACTCACTAAGAGAACAAAAACATTTTTTCTTGTTGTACGTTTCTACATGAGTTTCTCTGCTGTTGCTGTTTAGTGTTTCTTTAGACTTGGAGCTGCGGGATAGAAAAGTGCAGTCTTCGAGTGTAGTAGAGTCCACCTTTGAAACAGGCAGCAAATTGAGAGCCCAATTCATCTCCTGCCAAGTTGGCTGTGAACCTGACAACATTACCTGCCACTGTTGATTTCTGCCCACATTCTCGTGGTTCGGCTGGCAGGTGTTCATTCACAGCCTGCAAACACATGTACAGGTAGAAACACTCCACCAGCTAACTGTACGCCGATTGCAGGAGTCCAGGTTACGTTGTCAAAACTCAGACCGTGAGTTTGACCAAGACTAACAGTGTCTGATCAGGTTTTTTCTTTGAAACATGTGCCTCACACCTGGACTAAACAGGGTTGAAAGTACAGTAAAGTCTTTGGGTTGTTTGAGTTCAAACAAGAAAAATCTGATGAATAGCCCATTAGACAGCAGAACTTACCGCAAATTTTCAAGATTAAGCTGGAATAACACAAGACATATTTGTTTAGATAATTCACCTGTACTTCTCTATCATCTGTGCATTTGCTATCACTTATCCAGAGTTGTGGGGGGAAGCAGTCTCAGCCACGGTGCACAGATCCAATCAGCCAGTTTCAGCTCTATTAAAGAGGGGAAAAAAGCTGTTCCCAAGCCAGCTGAGAGAAATAATACCTCCAGCATATCCTGGGCCCACCCCAGGGTCTCCTCCCACTTGGACAATGTAAAAAGACTTCACCTTATAAGATGCCTGAAGCAACTCAGCTGGTTTTATTCACTGATTTTGGCTTGTAATGAGTGTCAAAACACCACCATTTTCATCACAAACCTTGCATTTTTGTCTCATCTTATAAATCAGATGCAATCCTTTCATTGACAGTGTTGCATTGTTGCACAAACTCAGCTTAAGCCAAGATGAAGAAAATAATCTTTGACGGTGAGGTCTTTTTGGAAGGTGTTGAAGTCGGAAAGAGTTTTGATTGGTGAATACAGAAAGATCATTGATCGACTGATACCAGCTACATTGTTAAATAAACACCCAGTCCAACAAATTTGGCTTGTTCGACTTAGATACTTCAGGGCTCTGCCTTTCAAAGGGGAAGCTATAATAATTATACTGTAACATGATTTTTGAATTAATGTGCCTTTTACACCAGTTCCATGATCTAGATTAGACCAGTGCACATCTGGTACTTAAGAGAATTTGTACAATTCTTACAATCCTTTGTCCTTCAACAAAACCTGAACTCAAGCAAATTTCTTGTAACTTCTTCAGCAAAAGTTCTCTGAGCTTCTTAAAGGACATTCAGAGCTCTTCTTTGGATGTTAGGCAGTCAACAGAAGAAGAACTCTGAATGTCCTTGTTCTGTTCTCTGTCAAGATGATCCCACAGTCTTTCAGTCCTTTCTCAGTGATGTGATGGTGGCTGTAGGCTGTCACTGCTACCCTCTCTGCTGAACTTTTCCGCACATACTTTTATTTTCATAACCCCAAAAGGCCCGTTGTCACTGATGTTCAGTCCACTTCTTGTGTAATTTGGAACATCTCAGCCTTTTTGTCCCCATTACCCTTCTTCCCCCCCCCCCCACCCCCCACCCAAAAGACAGCAAAAAAACAAAACAAAACTTGATTTCCCGATACTTTAGGCTTGCCACTTCTTTTGTGCCCAATGTGTCCAACCACACCATGCAGAGACATTCCCATGTCTTTAGCTAATAACACTTTGGAATTCACCTTGTTTGTGCCAAAATACTATTTTATACATGTCAAACTCTGGGATTTTTCATAGATTAACTAAAGAAATTGGAAAAAAATATTTGTTTTGAAGTCAGACTGCTAGTAACAAAGTGTCTAAATATACAATTTAAAATTGATTCGTTACTAAGCTGTCTGTCATGTGTAGACACAACACTTCATCCTGAGCGTTAGATGCTTTTTGTTGGATGGCTTGAATGATTCATAGCTGATTAGCAAACAAACAAAAGACATTCCTCTGAAAATTGTGTTCAAGGACTCAGCTGAAAATGAGCAAAACTTCTCCTCCAGGCTTTCTGAAGGTCTTTCAAAGTCTTTGGAAATTACCTGCTTTTTCAGTCAAGACCACTTTAAAAATTACCTGGAAGCAAAAGCGTGAGACTTTTTATCTGTTGGCTAAAGATCATCACAAGGCCTCTACTGTGGCACACTAGGGTCGTTTCAGTGTTTGCATCACTGCAATTTCCTATTTACCACCTTTACGTGCAGCTGTTTCTCTTCTAATCTGAGCAGACCTTTGATCTGATATCACTAACTGAAAAAAGATGCTGAGGAAGACAGAAGTGAGTTAAGCAGAGTCAAATTAAATGTGGCACACAGCGATGGGACAAAACCTGAAGCCTTGTTGATGAATGGGAAATTCGTCACAGCTGGGGCACTGACAGCATGTTTACTGACATATAATACAAACAGGATTTCAGACAGTGCAGAGTGTAAGGACATGATGACAGACGCTAAACTGAGTCACTGTGCGGCCTCAAAATGCATCCAACAAAAGGCAAAACAAAAGGGCACCTCTACTTGTGTACTGATTTGGGACCTTTGGACTTTTCTTTGGTGTTTACATGCCATGCTACTTTATGCTTCTACTGTTAAATTAAAATCATTTTCATAGTTATTTCATTTTTCATGATAGGATGTGCTGATTTGTTGCATTGTCTTGTCAGTTATTTAAATATGTGTTAGTTTTTCACTGTTGGTTATGAAACACTACATGTATAAAGGCTCATTCACACCGTGGAGCCCTCCTGTGAAAAATGTCACAGATTTAGAATTATTTAAAGTTTCCAGAGCATGTGCAGCACCATCTTGTGCCAGTACATTGGCTGGTTGGTTGGTGCTAACCACAGCTCAATGGAAAACAATTAGACTAAAACAAAAAAACAGTGTAAGGTGGTCGGAGAACTGTGTGGAGGAGTGCCTGTTTCAGTCAGGTGCACTGATGATTCACTGGACCAACAAGCTGAAGTCGACACCCTCTGTGCTTTATTTTTTCATCATCAGGTCGGGTAAACGGACTGAGCAGCACAGTCAGCTGCCTGATCAGATGTCCACAAGATGCAATCAGCTCTAATTGGGAATCCTAATGATCATCATCTCTGTGCCTCTGCTAGAAATCAGTGCAGCATTCGATAGGAAAATGTTACTCCAGCGATTAGAATAAGTTAGTATTATAGATAAAGTGATGCACTGGTTTGAATCATAGCTATCTGACAGATTCCAATCTGTTCATGTAAACGAGGAGGCTTCCCCAAACACAAGTTAGTCCTGGAGTTGCACAGGGTTCGGTGCTGGGACCTATTCTATTTACATTATACATGCTTTACTTAAGGAGCATGATTAGAAAAACCCTGCATTTTCATCAATATGCAGATGATACCCACCACGGGTGTTTTCATACATAGGTTTCAATCCGTTTAAATCAAGCTTAGTTTCTCCCCTTGGTGTGGTGCGGACAGAAACAACGATGCGGTTACAGAGCGCTTTGTTTATGGTGTGACCATGATCCAACCTCAATCCAAACCAACTAACAGGTGTACGTGGCAAATCTGAGCTAAAAAAACGGCATTACCCATGTATGCTTTATATTTTGGGATGCCGCAATATATTATAGATGTGTAAAGGTCTGTAGCAACTAGCCCTGGACTATCAGAGAACATTCTCCATGTTCTCTAATAGTCCAAAAAATAACACGTTCTTCCTGTATTTACTTCTGCTGCTCCCCCCATAGACACATCTGGCCAATAAGCGTACTGAATATTCTCACATTTGGAGTTCACCTGGGTTTTCTCTGTGTGGAAGCAAACCAAGCCACAAGGAAAAAGCTACAAATTTACAAACTCATCAGCTGATTTGCACCAGAGTAAACAAACTATAGGTGTGAAAATGGCCTTGGACTTGTAACACAACTCAATCCACCTCAGCAGTTTGTGTTTTCCTGTTCTCTGTCTGTTCATTCAGCTACAATGCCACTGCTGCTCCTAAGCAGCGTCAATGTTAGCAGAGCTGGGTCTCATTTCTAACAACAATGAGGCAGCGTACAGGAATGAAATCTGCAAACTGACTGACTGGTGCGCAGACAACAGAAACGATTATGACATCTGGAAGACACTACAGGGCTTTGATCGCCTGCACCTCCTGACTGAAACAGCTTCCTCTCGAGAGCCATCACTGTCCCGAAGTCCCAGAAACACTCAAACCTTTTACTACCACATCATTATCTCAAGACTACACCACTAACTCTTATGTTTACGTCACACTGTTCATGTGTAGCAACCTGAAAACCAGGTACCATGAAATGTTACATATTTTATGGTACATGAGATAAAATATGTAACATTTTCTCTTGTCATGCCTGTTTGCAGTAATGTGGAGACATCAGTGTCTGACTTAATGCTTTGTTGTGCAGTGACATTAAAGCCCTCTGATTGTGATTAAACCTGAACCAAAAGCAGCTCTCTCACAGACACTACATACATTATTATCCTCCTTATTCAGCATCAGTGTCCCTCTTGTCACGCTGACTGCTGATTTGATAATCCAGAGAACTGTTTTCCAAGTCACACGCAGACTTTTCAAAGATGCTGGGAGTCATTATCATCCTGGACAGAAAGTGCTTTTCCCCTCCTCAAAGAAAACCAGTCAGCCACATGTTCTTGTTTTATCATGTCTAAGTTGAAGCAATTATCAAATTAGCATAGTTCTACACATGTGCTTGTTCTTGGCTTCATGTCGCAGGTTATTTTAAAAAGGTGTCCATGTAGAGAGTGACATCAGATGAGGGAAAGTGAAACCACCACTGGATGTCTTTGCTTTTCTGTCTTTTCTTTGCAGACCTGGAGAGGTGTTTCCATTTTACAGGATTCAGGCAACGCTTTTTTTAAATCATGGAAATGTCTGTGAGGGGGTAAAAATCAAAGTGTTCAAGGCTGTGGAAAGTGGCATGGAGGGAATGATGGGAGGTTTTTCTTTTTTCCTTTCAGACATAAGCCACTAGTTTATAGCCGTGCTTTTTCCAGTGATTGCACATCATCAGAATTGAAAACATTTGACCCCCACCCCACAAAACGTAATTATTCTTCTTCCTTCCTCCACCATGAGGGCTATACTATGAAACTAGTTCACCAACACTCCATTCATCGATGATGGGTATCACAGTGATGGTTATCAACTTTCTCTGTTAACCCAAGTTTTCTGCCTCAGAGTCTGTGTGCATTAACAAAAGGGGGCATTAAAAAATTAAAGGGTAAATTGTGCAAAGACAGTGGCTAACAGGAACCCTGTTTCTTAATGCAAGACCATACTGCCCAGACAATGCGAGACACAATAAACACAATAAATATATACACACACACACACACACACACACACTAGGTGAAAAAAAAAGCTTCTGAAAACGAATACACCTGTGCATCCTCCATTGTAGTGAGACATCCTTGTTGTTCTGCGTCATGTGCTGAGACTCATTTCTGGGTCACAGACAGGAGGACACAAAAATTAAAAGCACAAAGCACAAATTAGAGAAATGAGAAAGCCTGAGGACTTGGAGATTTTGTGCACACATCAGCGAGAGGGATAATGAGGCCCAGGTGAACTCAATCTAGACAATAATAAGAGCAGGAGAAGGAACAAAGAAGGGGACAAAAATGCAGAACAGCCACATAAAGGAAATAACCTTCAAGATGAAGCAGGAAATAAAATGAAAAGGGGACAAATCACAATCCGTGCAGACAGAGGAAACCGAAAACACATGAAAAGGGAAAGGCTCGTTTTTGTTTTTACCGTATGTTCATAAGGATTACCACAATAAACAGGAACCTCAGACAAAGGGGGAAAAATGTGTTGAAAAAGATTTTCTAACCACATCAACTGGAAGTAGTCCATCTACGTTAACAAGAAACTATTATTACAATCAACAGTCTTTACACTGCGTTACGTACAGGTAAACACTGAAATTCTTTTAAGCTTTTCTTCTTTTCATATTTCTGGGTTTTTTAAATGCTTTTAAGGGTTTATGAACCAACATGTCCTCTACAGTTTTAGTTGGGGGAAAAAAAGTCTTATTGCCTCTGGCCGGTTGTGCTGCTGCCAGCTCGACAGCATAATCTGTTACAGAGACAACGTGAAGATGACTGACAGGTGACCAGGTAAAGCCGTAGGAGCTTACTTTAATCCATGTTTTCTCAGGCCTGTCTTTCTGACGCCTCACTTATGATGGGGAAAGGATGAGGAATGCCCCAGGTCAGGTTTCCACAGCCTTCTCGTGTTTAAACCAACAAACCAAACAGGTAGAGATTATTCTGCGTAGGCTATATTTGTCGAGCCCCTTTGATTCACCTTGTTTGTACTTGTGTGTGCTGAAGGATGAAAGCTCTGCATGCAAATGACTGAGGTTGAGAAGTTCAGCATCAGATATTCTGAGAACAAAATGATGGCAGTTATGTCTGATCCTTGGAGATATGCAGGTAACCAAATCCTGTCAAACTGTCTTTGGACCTGTTTTTACACTGGCTGAGACTTCACCATCAAAGTTATAAACTAAATGATTCGGTGATGCATCATTTTTAATACTGCATATTTATTCAGACTAATGAACTATCATCACAATACAGGTCCACAGATGTGTGGCACATCTGTAGCAGACCAAAAATCCATCGTCTTCTTTTTGTCACTATTTGTCATTAATGCTTATAAAACAATCAACTCGTATAAAATTGTTTAGCTTGAATGTTGAATTTATATTTATTATTGATCCTCACCTGGGAAAAACAAATATTTGCTATGGATAAACTTCAGACCGTCCTATCTGCACATGGAGGTCTGAGGGAGCTTTCAGGAATGATGATGCTATTTTCCAGAGAACGCATCGGACAGTACACATTTTATTTTTTAATGAACAACAGTGCAGAAAAGCCACAGTATCCTTTTTGGATGAGCACAAATGCTGCTATGCGGACGCTACAAGCGCCACAAAATGAACTACCACAATTTGCACATCTTAAGACCCTGAAGTGTCCTTATCGTAATCATAATTAAGCCTAGTAACACATACCAGTGAGCTAAAATGACCCCTTTTTATCTATTTATCATGAAGTATTTTACAAGTAAAATAATTTTACAACATTTAATTTATATCCACTGAACTTTCATTTTGCATGTTGTCTAGACCAAATAATGCTGTAGTACTTGTACACATTTATCTGTGGGCTGTCAGCATGTACGTTTCTGCTGTAATTTAACATTTTGTTGTGTTCACTAATTTTCTTTTAGCAGGTTTTGCATAAACACAAGAGAGGGCCTTTGCCAAAATGTGAAACCATCTGTTGTCATTTTCCGATAGTTTAGCTTTCTTATTAGCTTTTAAAAATTTCTCTATATTTGTAAGCGATATGATAGGATTTGGATAATTTCTGTGCCTTTTTTAAATTATGGAACTGCTGGGATTTCAGGGTGTGGTCATTTTTAAACTAAAATATTTACAGATGGAGGGATGATTGGCAGTTTCACATGGAGTTCAAACAGGCTCCATTTATTCTTAGTTTATATACATTTTAAATATGAGCTTTATTAAATGTGCAAAAACCTGATAGAAGCATATTTCCAGTTTGCTATTTAATGTTACCGAATGCAGACCGAAAAGCAGAACTAGAAAATTGATCTCTGTAAAAATTAATCTTTAACAGAAACTGTTTTTTTTTTAACTTTATCCGAGTCTTTTTTCCATGTGATTTATCACAAACAAAGTGAAAATAATGATAAAATAAAATATTGGAATTAGCATGAAGACCAACAACCCTGCAGAGCAAAAACAGGATGCAGATGTCCTGCAGTAAGGAAGAGGAGGAGGACAGACGCTCAGCCTCCCTCATGAAAGAGTTGTTTGGACGTCGGCTGTCACCACTTACACAATTAAACACAGAAAACTCCAAATGAGGTTTAATTGAGTGATGACTTTTGCCATGCTGCTCTGTCATTTATCTGCACAGATGTGTGATAAGCTGGTTCTGCGCACCTGTACGTTTAAGAAAAGGTGTTTCTAGGCATCAACAAACCATGAGGAAAAGATAGAAGAAGAAGAAGAAGAAGAAGAAGAAGAAGAAGAAGAAGAAGAAGAAGAAGAAGAAGAAGAAGAAGAAGAAGAAGATAAAAGTTTTAAAGGACTTCATGCAGAAAGCATCTGATGATCGCTTTGATACAGAGAGTGTGGCAGGTGTTCGCTGATGGGGTTTTATTCAAAACACTATAAATCTGTTTTCAAAAAGAAACACAAGACTTGCTCCATAAAACTTGATCAGTTTAGTTTTGAAAAAGGACAATGGACTCTTAAAATGTGACTGCTCTGCAGGCAGATGTCTGTAAATGTTGCACAACTTTGACCACACTGACCTCATCCTGTGTTGGGGAGAGAAATCTAAAGAAAGAACTGGGCAACAAATGTTTTCCTCGTATACCTTTTTTGTGACCATAAAAAAATGCTGTTATATTGTCACCTGTCACCAGCTTTTATGACATCATTTTAAAACTTCTTTATCATCGTTTTGATGACCACAATACTGTCACCCAAAACTTCAGTTTTTTGATGGCACTAAGTTATTAGCTTAGATACCATGGTTATTCATAAATGTGCATGCATACATTTTAGTTTACCTTCTAACCAGTGCTAAGCAAGAGACTAGTATTTCTGAGATGGTGTATTTTTAATATTTCAGGGACTTTTTAATTGTTTTTCCCTGTGTTATATTTTGTTTTTGTGCCTGTGATGCCCTCTCAACCCCAAAACCATCCAGAAACACACAAAAATACAAGTGAGGCTGTACCTGTAGTTCTGATACTACATAATTTACTGTAGTATCACAAAGTGTGTTTTCTCATGTTCAGAGGTTTAGGCCAGTGAACCGACCCGGTGAGGCTGGGCCTTACAGATGGTTAGGATTCACAGCCACAGCATTTTTAGCACCATGCTGTAAACATGTGAAAGCTGGACATTAGCACGAGAGGTGATTGGAAGTGATTTGGAGCCAGCCTCAGCTATGGGTTCAGTTTTTAGTTACTGAGGTTTGGGCTTGACTACATGTTGTTTGGAGACTTTGGAGTGTTGAAAGCAGGAACGTCGCAGACCCTCACTCGCTAACTCACACGTACAAAGCACCCTCCCCCCCCGTTTTAAAGTTGATGCATCATCATCAGTGTTTACCAATCAGCTGCACACATGCTGCAAAAACATAAATAAATAAAGCGTTGTCTGATGAACTTTGTCACGTCACGTCTTTGTTCCAATGTGCTGTCAATAATTATCGAGTTGAGTCTGGAGCGTTTCCACGTGTGATTAAACAGCACGAATCTGACAATCTGAATTCCTTTTTCATGTCCTATAAAAGAGAGAAAATCCTAACTGCTCACAGCAACTCTTTCATTTGATGCCAGCGGCAAAACTCAAAACACATCGGACATCTTGAGTGCTTCAGTCCTGATTAACGCTGGGTTTTGTTTGCTCCCTATCTTGTAAAGTGCTCTTTACTAATTAACATAATTTAATTAACAAAGCATAGAAAAACAGCAAAGTAAAGTTAATGTTCAAACTGGTTTATCACAAAGAAAAAGCAGGATGATCATCGGTTTCCAGTAACGAGAAAGCAAAGCTGAACTTTTAAATAATCTACTAAGAATGAGTCAAATGTCCACATGTCATGAGCAGCGTTGTTTATTTATGACAACCAAACAAAAGGTATTTAAGTCCTTGGAGTCAAGTCTATATAAATTTTATTTTCCAACCACTTTATTTACCTTTTTTCCATTTACAAAATTTAACACACAGCATGAAAAAAAGAACAGGGCAGAAACAATGATGGTTTTCATCTGTTACCCCAGTAATGGACTCAAAGGTCAGCCTCTTTCTGGAACAGAGAACAGCAACTGTCCTTCAACTCAAGCTTAAAACAGTCAATTTTCATTAAACCTGCTTTCTGGAATAAAATTAATCGCACCCCTTATGCTCTCCCTCAAGCCTTGATTATGAAAACAAATCAATAAGAGCAAAACAATTTCTCACATGTAAACTGAGCTCAGCAGCCAAGTGTGTGCTCAGCGCTTGCTGCAGCAGCTTCACGCTCCCACAGGTAACGCTGTGCTCTTGAAGCTGAATCCTGCTCTCACAAATCAACTGATTTTTGTTCTTTTGTAGGGCAGAGCTGCAGTGTGATTGATCAATTAGACTGAAAAGTTCAGGTTACTGTGCTAAACCAGTTTATGCCGTGGCAGCAACATAATCGCTGGTTTAAACCATATTAGTCAAAGGCAAGTCAAAGTCAGCTTTATTGTCAAAAACCATACATACAGATCATGCACAGGAATTTGAAATTGCAATGCTCCCAGGGCCCTCAGTGTACACTAAATTATATTAAAGTTAATCTGCTGGTTAGATAACTGCAAAGCACAAAAACTTAAGTGTAATAAAGTTCTCAGATCCTTTACACAACATGATAGCAACAACTGTTTTATCAGCCACAAGTTCATGTCAGACAAATGAGCTACACACTGTTGTCATGTGTTGTAAATAGTTAGCCTGTCACATCCTCTTCTCTGGCCACTCCTCAGATAGGGAATCTGCAGTACTGCAGTATGAAGTATTACAGTGGAGCTGTGCAGCCAGATGTGCACAGCTGTGTTTCCCTGAGTGACCATCACAGCTAATAGAGAAAAAGAAAAAATTAAATGCAGCAAAATATGTGAAAAAAATGAATGGATACGTTGAGCACGAGACACTCCTAATAGTGCAGTGCAACTAAGAACTAACCCAACAACAACAATACCAACCTGATTAGAAATGAAATATATAAACATGCGTACATGTGATATTACTGATTGGTTGAGCCACCTGAACCAAAAATGCCAGGGCTCATTATTTTGCACCAGTCCAGCCCTGCTAGACACTCAGTTTTTGTTATATTGCCATCTTAATTTATATTTATTTTCAGGAATTGAAGGTTAATTTCAGTTACAACATAAATGAAAGTCACACATGTGACAATGACAGTCCCAGCAAGCAACAACAAGAAAAATGCCAGGAGTACTCTGACACTTGTTCAACAAAAAAAAGAAACATCAGATTTGCTGTAAACTCACACCAGACAGAAGCTTTGAAGAGTCAGGGTATATCATTCCAAGCTGGTCAGTGCACAATGCATAACCACCCTGAAGACAATGGAAAAATGCATTAATCCAAGGAGATATAGGGAGGTTTACACAGGCTGTAAAAAAAATGACGTGGATATGATGAAAGTACTGACAAATACAAAATTCCCTCAATCTTGGAACTGCCTTGTCAAAGCTCAGCAAACTTCTCAGTCCGATATCACAGGGGATAAGGTTTTGGAAACAGAGGACAAAAGATTTTGAAGACATCCATGTCAGTGTCTGATGAGGCAGCACGCCTCGTCAGAGAAGTGTTGCACTTTCCTGAAAAGCAGTTTTGACCTCTACAAACTTCTGAAAGACTGCTTCTATGCTCAGCTGAACCAGTTGACCATGTCTCTCTCTGTTGGCCGTAATATTAGGATCCATCATGAGTTTTACAGAGAGAAAACTCTCTGGTGGGTCAAAGTGAGGAAAGGGACACTTGAACAAGGAAGAACGATTTCTTCAGTTTGTGTCACCTACTTTTTGTCCTGTCACATTACAACAGAAGAATTCATTTAAATATCCATTCATCCATCTTCTTCTGCTTAAGCAGAGAAGCCCAGACCTCCCTCTCCCTGGCCACCTCCTCCAGCTTGTCCGTGGGAACACCACTTACTCTGATCTGAGACTCAGGTGATGGCTCTGTGGGAGGAACCCCAAAAAGCATTGTTACTCACTGATCTCAGTCCAAGTCGAGAGGAATAAAACACATTTTTCTTGCCATTTCAGAAAAATACCAGTGATTATTTGTATATGACTTGAATTCACTAATTAAAAACACATTTTGTGCCCTTCATATTAATATTCAATTTCATCTCATTATCGAATCATGGATGAATTGCTGAAGACAAATATTTAAACCAGTATAACAAACTCACTATTAAAAGGTGCATCCGGTTTCTCCCCCCCTCAGTTTCCATGGTGGAATCACTGTTTTGGTTTCAGGAAACTAAGATCATTATTCAGCTCAGCGTGAAGTTCAACACCGTGAAGGAAAAAGTGCTTCATTGTCTGAAAACGCTTTTAAAGTTAAATCTCAATTTCAGTCAGCAGGCATGTGTTATCAGCAAATAAGGTAGCTTAAAAAAAAGAAAAAAGGATTACTTCATGTCTGGAGCAGATCGCTGAACACAGGAACTGAATCTCAAAGGAAACAAAATACTTTTTGGCAGATTTTTCAGAGGCCAAACATTCAATTACTTTTTTATAAGATCGATTGGTGACCCAGAGAGGCTGGATTCAGCATGCAGCACCATAACTAAGGGAGGCTTCAGGGTCACCTGATCCAACCCTAACTATATGCTTTAGTAAAAAAGAAAGTGTGAAGCCTAATCATGAAAGCAGAGATAGTGTCTGTGTCCTGAATCCCAACTGGTTCCACAGAAGAGGGGCCTGAAAACTGAAGGCTCTGCCTCCCATTCTACTTTTAAATACTCTAGGAACAACAAGTAAGCCTGCAGTGCGAGAGCGAAGTGCTCTAATGGGGTGATATGGTACTACAAGGTCATTAAGATAAGATGGGACCTGATTATTTAAGACCTTGTATATGAGGAGCAGGATTTTAAATTCAGTTCTGGGTTTAACAGGGAGCCAATGAAGGGACACTTGCTTACGCTCCTCTTCGATCAATCCGTGATAATCACTACACTCAGTCCAGAAATCCACGCTGTGCCTCACTCACATTCTCACTCATCCAGGCAGGCTCCAGGGCAACAGGCTGGGGTCCAGGAGGGTCAATTCAAAGAAGACGGAGAACAACAATTAGGAAACAAGCCAGGAGATTACAGGAAGAATCCAGGATGGCACAGAACCCCAAGCACCGTCCTTGTGGAGAAGGTGAGCACAACCACCAGAGCAGCATACGGCGGACCATGACAGTTGTGCTCTCACATCAGAGCGAATTCTTTGTGTGGCACTTCCCTTTGTTGCCAGCAGGAGTTTCCTGTGTGATATGTGATGCAGAGCATATGGACTGTAGAGCAGTGAGAATGGTTTGCCCCTAAAACACCTGCTACAAAGTTTTGTAGGATTCGATGGCCATAGGCCAGTAAGAGGAAATCTACTGGATAGCAAAAGATGTACAAATTATTATACCATTACATTTAAAATATAATCATTTATTTAAAAATATAAATATTATTTGTTAATTATCATATATGAAATGATCTTATGTTCCTTCTGCTGAAGTCTCAGAATGGGATCAATAGTTAAACCCAAATTAAGCATTGGTTTCCCAATGTAATTGGCTGCATTGATGGCACTCTCATCCCCATCGCTGTTCCTTCAGTAACGTAGGACTATATGTCGTATTTATTCAAATAAACTGCAACTTATTACTCTCAGTGTGTACACCACTAAGATTGCTGTGATGCGGCAAATTTAATCATAACTGCTGAAACCCCATGACCCATCTCAGTGCTTGAGGGTATCACATCACTATTTTCAATCTTTAAACAATCTTAAAATGTATCTACTTCAAACACAGGCTACCCACTGGGTGATACGTGATGCGTACTCATGCCAACCCCCTTCTGAAGACCCTGATGTAGGCTGCCAACAGCGTTTCAGTGTGGACAAGGAGGAGAAAGCAATAGGCGTACTCAAATCCAGTACCTCCACACTCAAGGTAACACCAGAGAGGTCAAAGGTGAAGCCCTGCCTGCCCAACCCAACTTAGACTTGAGGGAGGAAAAACAACAGAGACCCCAAAACAAAAGAAAACAGGGTAAAATTATTGCAACCATCCAGATAATAAAACTGTGATGTCACAAAAATACAATCTTTTTCTTGGGTATTAAAATTTAAAAAAATTGAAAGCAGCACTGCTGCTGGTGGGAAATAAATTACACTTTTGTTACCAAGAGAAATGCTTTGTAAAATTGATGGCATATGTGAAAGCTTTAAATTTGGAAAGTGAAAGTGATGGCCTCCAGTTAAAGAGAAAAAATAAATGGATGTGATAAAAAATGAAAAATCTCTCTCATAATCTCTCATTAGAACTTTATTTGCAAAACTTCATATAATAATAATAATAATAATAATAACAATAATAAGTGTTAAAAATAATGTATGTTTTTAATCATTTGAGGCACTTTAGTTGATCTGTCTTTCTACTCTTGAATAACTTCAAGGAACTTCCTTAAATTTGGCACAGATACTGTATTTCTTTGGTGGTCAAAAGATCACATTGACCTCACAAACAACAGTCTTTGTACACTCTTCCAGTTTATTACAAGTGTATGACGGCCCCCACTAGCCTGAAAATGCAGAGGGTTCTGACAAAAGATCAAACTGGGAACTTAGCTAATGTTTCTAATGAGGTGCTGGTTCAGATTAAATGTTTTTACACGTTAACACAGGCTTGAGAAAGAACCAGGGTCTTGTGATGTCACGTGTTAACCTCTAAAACACGGCGGCTGCACTGAATTCTGTAGCGCCCACTCACGTCAGCATGTTTAAAGAGTGGCCCTCTGTTCCACATCTCTTAAACAGCACCACGTCTATTTTTTCTTCCCCAAACATTAGTGAAGTCAAGCAGCTGAAACAGATGGTAGGAAGAGGGCAGGAAGTTGGGCACAGGAGCATCCAAGATCATTGGATTTTCAGAATAAGACCTTGTGAAAACTTGATGCTCCATTTGTGAAACCCTCCTTGTATAATTTGAAGTAAACTAAGGTTTGAACGAAACTGAGTCAGACGCAGGTTGATAGAAACCGGAAGTGTTCCCGCACAGGAGGCTACCACACCTGCTGCTCATCAGCTTTGTATGAAAACCCTTGCAATCGTAGATAATCCTGCTAACCTGAGTGTGTTTGTGTGATCCCAGGAATCGGGGAGAGGAGTTTGTTTTTGGAGTCACGGTGTGGGAAGTGGAGTTTTAGGAGTTGCTGCTTTTTCACCTTTCATACACATCTGTACTGTGTGTGGGATTCAGGGAGAATTGCCACAGGAGCCACAGTGTTGGGATTTGTATATACTTATTAATAAATTCACTGCTCATCATAAGAGTCAAGCATTTTGGGTCCTCCTTCACCCTGCTACTCCACAGTCTGCCACTGTAGACTGTGACAAAAAGGCTATTTTTAATCAAAAGGGGAAGTGGAAACAGGAGGGTAACGAAGCACAGCTGAATCAAATCTAGACAACGACACAAGGAGCTTAGAAAAATTGAAAGGGAGGCATGAGAAATAAAGTTTCAAAGTAAAATGGGAAATAACCAAAAATATATATCCGCTACTACACAGAGACTCCCACTGAAACATGACGCAGAGGGAACACACAGGAAGCTAGAATAACAAAGTCATGAAAGAAACCAAGGAGGAATAACATTACAAGGCTTAAAACTCATCACCAGAGTAATATGCTAAAACTCTGTAAAAAATACAACAGAAAACAGGAGGAAAATATAAACATCTGAAACTCAAACTTAAATAAAATATAATAACTAGAAACAAAGCTTAAAACGTAGGACTAGGCATGATGTCCACCTGTTAAATTCCTTCAAGGAACAGACATGAAATCATGATATGACTACGAATCAGCCTTTGTAGTTTAGTAATGGCTAACAGAAGACAAGTTTAAACATGCGTCTGCTGTTAATGATTAGTTGTATGCAAATGTCCTTTACTGGACACATAATCCCTCTGTACAACAATAATTTGCCACTTTAAATCTTCATCTTAGCAATATGTACCAATGAAATCTTAGAGCTGTTTTAAAAGCTCAGTTCAGTGAAGAAGCTCAACTTTTTCTCTGCTGGTTCAAAACAAAGGCTTTATTTCAAAACATGCAGTAACCTCATTTGCAGAGTTTACCTTTAGCAGTTTTAGCAGCTCTGTGACATTAAAGTCATACAGACTTCTGTTCAGGTAGTTTCTTTGCTTTGTGTCATCTTTCATTAAAGACTGACACAGTTACTGTTTAAATAAGAGGATCGTGTGCGATTTATTGTAACAGAGGTAAAACAGCACCTGGGTCACTCCTGCACAATCAGGTTGCTATTTTCTGACTAAACTGGTAAAAAAATGAGTCAAATAGTCTCCTCCTCAATCTCAAAAGAAAACACACTGTGTGAGTATCTAATATAAGAAATCCTGTCTCTGGTTTCCCTGGAGGCTGTCTGGAGTTAAACTAAATGTTTGATTTGCACACTTGCAGGCTGAGCTTTACTCTCAGCAGGACACAGGTTTGGTGAGAAGAATTTCTTAGAATTTAAAAGAACAGCCATTTTGATACCAGATGCTTGAATTTACAACCTCATTAGAGAGTTCTTTCACCAGACTGGATAAAAGAGATCCTCTCTGCTGCTACTTCCCATTGATACATGCTCAGACATGTCTGTGGTTGAGATGGTGTGTGGCATAGGCTTTACTAACATTAGATTGGGTATTTTCATGAGTTTGTCCGAAGAATCTAAAAGCTTTTGTTTCATTCCTGTAGCTCCGAGTTGGTCATTCACAGTATGATGCCTTTAAAATCACCATCATGTAGGTTTCAAGAGTCTAAGCAAAACCAAGAAAACAGACAACTCTTCCCAAATGTGCAAAAAAAAAAATTCTAGAGTATCACTAAAAATATGACCATTGCTAATTTCCTAATAAGTATACCAGTAACACCTGGAATAAAAGCAATTCGGTGTCTTTTAGTCCTCGAAACAAGTGACCTAAAATGATGAACTCAGGGTTAGCACTCGACAACGTCATTCCCAACATCTTCTATAACTGCTGAATTTTCTGATTTTCTAAAATCAATTTTTATTTATTTTTGGTTTCTTTTTGTAAACCTAACTGAATACTTTTAGGTGCCAAAACCCGAATAATGAATAGAATTATTAAAGAGTATGTAAAAACGGTTAGTTTCATGTTGGACTCAAATTTTCACCAAGTTAAGTCTCAGCCAGCCTCCAAATTTGCCATGTTTTATTAAAAAATAATATAACCCCCCCCCCCAACACATAATTGATCTGAATTAGTAGATATCACATTAGTTTGATGGAAAATCGTGTTAATGTAAATGAATAAATTGGCATCCGTGATTGTGTTTCACTCAAACCTTAGTAAGCGTTACATAATAGACAGGGGTATTTCTTCTATGTTAAACAAACAAACAAACAAACAAAAAAATTATGCTGGTGTTCAGCTTTTGGGATAAACTCACAATATTTTGCTGTGGCGAGCTCGCTGTTTGCCAGCTGGTCAAAGATTGCCGCTTGTTGGACAGAAATGATGAGGTAAAAACAAAAATACCAAAACAAGATTCAGTTATTCCTGTTTTTACCCTGTGATGCTTTGATATGGGAAATCTATAAATTTGTTGTGTCTTTGAGTTGAAAACCATAAGACTAATTTCTAAAGGTTCCATTCTGTGTTGTTAAACCACCACCTGCTGTGATTGGGGGGACATACAGTTTTCATGTTTTCAACAACAGATGTTGGCTGCTGTATTAAAGGATAAAGCTGTTCATATTTTGTATTGTTTACAGTCTAATTTCACAAAAACACCAACATTAAATGTTTCTGTCCATCTTTTATAATGTGTAGCTCTTAGCTTCAACTTCACGGTTCTCACTGAAGACGTGGATCTTTAAATTCTTCACACTCATGCAGTTTAATATAAAATGTATGTGGTATATAGGTTAGCAAAGTTGAAAAGGCTTGAATGTGTTTGAAAGCAGAAGATTCCATATTCCAAAAATAATGTGTTGCATAAGTTGTTAACTATTCTTGTGTTATTAATACATGAATTGCATTGCTTACATGATGATTTGACTAGGGGCTGACCCTCCCTAAAGATCCGTTCCTAGAATTGCCCCTTAGATGCCTATCTTACCAAGATTGTGGAGACTTAAATTGCTGCCTTAGATTAGAATTTTTTGGATTTTTGAATGTATGGCTCGTATTTAGACTTTGTTATTACAGATTTTCAGCATTAAAGCTTACTTTTTTTCAGAGGGCGGTCCTCATCTTCTATCACAATCTGCAAGATATTAGAAAAAAAGGGATATTAATACCATCTGGAAGGCACCTGACTGGCAAAAGCTTAGCATGGCAATGACCCGAAACATGCTGGCAATGAAGTAAAATCATACCTGGAAAGAAAAACCACACAATGGATCACTATCAGTCCCAAACTTCAGGATTATTGATCCATATCATCCAAAGAATAGCTTTGAATGTCCTTCCAGAAGCCTGGAGAACTATTATATGCTCTGTACTAAATAGTCTATACTAAATTGTTAGATTTCAAGGTTGTTTGAATTCCACAAACTCTGTTTTAAATGCTAAATACACTGCTTCTTTATATTTTGCTATAAAAGTGCTTGAGAAGATATATATCTATATAAGAAAATATATTTAAATATATATAAAATATATTAATATAAAGTTATTAATATAGCTATATAAGAAATGAATGGTGGCTAAGGACTACACTTTGTGTTTGAGCAACTTTTGCATTTCCACAATGATAAAACCATGATGATTTGTTTGATCGTGCTTTTAATTAATCTTTTTTTTATCCTTTTCTTTGGTGTCATGGTTTAGATATTTATCTGTAAAGAACAGAGACTCACTCAAACTGTTAAACCGTATAACAGGCTAATTAGCGAGTCACAGCTGAGCCCAGCATCCCTGTATACCAGACAGTTACAGCGGCTGGCTGGTTCGATTTAACTTGATGACCTGCACTCTTTGCATAGAGTTTCAGTTTCTTCCCCCTGGATGAATGTTCCCAGCCCCAAAGTACAGAGCAATGTGGTGTAAAAATAGCTTTCTTCCAGCAGATATCACTCAGATGAACAAATCCCACTTTGCTGTCCTACGTGATGCTGTGTGGATTCTCGGTTATTTATTTGCATCACGGACAGATAACTCAATCACTACTGCAGACCAAATGTACCCACAGCTACACGTAGAGTAACCTGAAGCTGAACCTGCTTGGTGGGGACTCCAGTTTGTGTTGTTTGGCCACTGCAGAGACATCCCTGTCAGCTGAACCACGCCAGTATGGTTCACAGTGTTGCTGCGCTGCAGATGCTTCAATAAATTAAATGTATTTGTCACAGCTGAAAGCATTCTGCTGCTGGTACAAAGTTTACAACTGACGACAATATGTTCTTTGCATCAGTCACTGGAACAAACTCAGTATACTGACAATTATTCCAGCTGCTAAATGAACGGTACACTTTTTAACTTCCCTCCATCCTTTGATTGGCTTACTGGAAACTTTGATGTTCACTGATCAGTAAATACAAATTCTTGGAAATTGGTAATCCTTTGTCTATTTTTGGTAAGTTAATATCTGTATTTGGAGGTTTGGGGTTTCGTTATTATTGTTTTGTATCTTTTTGTTAATTTTTGGGAGTTTTTGTTTGTATTTTTTACATATTCTTTATTTGTATTTTCTAAAATACCTTTATATGTCAATGCAGTGTATGCATGGCATGTATGTCCAGTACAATGTGTACATATGCTGATGTATTTTCACATTTCAACCCATTTAAAAAAAAAAAAAAAAAAGATGTTTTACGTACATAAAAAAAATGTTGAAACTTAGTTTTTTTCTGTTATTGTGACCAATTCAAATAGAAACCTGCTTTTAATGAGTTTGTTGACTTTAAGAAATATAGTATATCACCAGACTTATGATTTAACATGAAAGGTTTTGCTGGGTGGTTATCTGATTGTCACCCTGTGCGCAGCCTCACGGTGACAAAGCCAAACAAAGTTTTGTGTTTATTATAGTCTAGACACTGATCCGAGATAGCAGACTGGATGATTTAAACTCAGGGATTTAAAAGATCGAGCCAAAACTCAGAGTGACTGAAAGCATCAGTTTCCTGAAGCCTTATCTCTTCTCGGTGCTGATCCAGCTGATAAAGTCTGTCTGCAGATTTCTGGAGCCTTGGATAAGCAGTTTAAATCATAAACCCTAAATGAACCCTAGAAAATTAACATTTTTATTCTTTAAGGGTTTTTATGAGCACTTCCTTGGCAGCCAAACAAGATAACAATGCAAAAGTAAAAGCCTCCATTACATAAACTGCACTGACTCATTTATGTAACAAACATTCTGCTGTTTTTATTGTATATATGTGCTGCAGAGTTACAAGGTGCTATGCAGTAAAGACTCCATAACATGCACAATATGACATACCACAACTTTATTACATCATAAAAACAAACAACATAAACACGTCATGAAAGCCACATAACTATTGTTTACATTGGAAGCCATAAAGTCAGTTTACTATATTATACAGGCTGCACGAGGAAACAGGTGGGTGGTTTTATCTACTCGCAGACTTTATTATATTACAATTTTACCATTTGATTTTTGGGGGGCATGTATTAGAATTAGGAGTAGGTTCAGTTTTTTCATCATCTAGTTTTTCTTTCCCTGGTTCTCCAGAGGTGAATCTGGTGCATTTTGGTGCATCTTTCTCTCTCTACGTGCCCCTGAATGATCTTTTTCTAAGACTAATCAGTAGTTTTTAGTTCCTTACCCCAATCACTAAAATCAGTACACTTAACCATGTGACATTATTTTAACATATTTAAAAACGATGCAAATGGTCTGAGAAAATTTGTGATGTCTATGAGCTTTGGTCTCTGATGTGAATGGTGAGATGGTTTGCTCCAAATTGGAACTTGTGCCTTTTAAAAGTGGAAAGTTTGGCCATCCGGGAGTTGCTCATTCATTTTGTGAACGTCATCATCATGATCATCACCATCAGTAAATATGAGATCAATCTGATGAAGTTATATTTAGGGACACAAAAACAGGTGACAATGACTATGTCACAAACTGCCATGTGTTGAATTGTGATTAATCATGATTATGTCGGTCTGTATTATGATCTCAATTGTGTAACACAATTGTTGATCAACTTAAACATCATGCAGTTAGTGAAGTTGATTTTACTGAACTTTGAATATACACTCAGTCATGTCATTGGGCACAGATTCAACAAGCTGCTATCATGTCAATATGGACCAAGGTTTCCGTTGATGTTGACATGAAAACATCACAGTTGTTGTGCAGTTTACACGGCTGCACATCTACGGTGAAAAACTCCAATTCTACCACGTCACAAAGGTCCTCTACTAGATTGAGATCTGGACACTGTGGAGGTTTTGGGGTAAATAATTTTGAGATCTTGCTGGAATCCTGCCCTTATGGGAACCATAAAGGGCAGCTGATACTAAGAAAATATCCTCCACATCATTACATCAGCCAACCAAACCATTGATAAAAGGCACAATGGATCCATGCTCTTTACGCCAAATTTTGACGATACCATCTGAATGCTGCAGCAGAAATTAAGATTCAGATAAGGCAATTTTTTCCAGTCTTCTGTTGTCCAATTTTGATGTGTGTGAAGTGTAGCCTCAATTTTCCTGTTCCATGATTGGCACCCAGCATAGTCTGAAATTTGGGTACAGTGTGTTCAAATGATTTTGGTTGAATTTAAATATATTTAATTGGCAAATGAAGTAAAGGTGGTAGTGGTGGATACAAGGTGATATTAGTCTCTCTTTTTTTTTTTTTTTGCAAAATGTGAATATCTAATGAAATAAAGATGAATTGGGAAACTGGCCTGTTACTGCAGCCAAACAACATTAACCAGACAAGGAAAAATGTGGCACATTAGGGAAAAAAAAACCCCAAAAGACAAAATGCTCCAATAAAATATCAAAACAGCAGGAGAAAGTGTGAAATGAAGTCGTGCAATAATCTAATAAAACAGCATTAGATAAAAGTACTGAATGATATTTCAAACCTGGCATGATATCGATTGCTGTCAGGAGCAAAAAGTTTCCACTTAATTCTGCCTTAATGCCGGGAAACCTTTGAAGAGCACTGAGCTCCAGAGCAGGATGTTCCACTCAGAATGAGTTATAGTTTCATGTGGAGATAATTATGGTTGATAATGGAGCACAACTGTAGTTTCAATCGTTCAGCAGGTAAAAAATGCAAATAAACTTCTGGAATAATCTGAAAATACAAACCTCTCTTTTGACTTGATGAACTGCTGAGTTTACCCAGTCATTTACGGATTTACCTTTCGGCTATAAAAGGCTGATGAGGTATGTCATCACAGACACCCAAGTTTGTGAAAGTGATAACAAGGTGACTTGGGATTTTGAAATTCATTTTATACAGATAGTTATTGGCAGAACAAGCGAAACGCAGCTCAGGCAGTGGCTGAAGCAAAGATTTGGGTGTGGGAGGAGTTCGGAGAGGCCAGGGAAAAAGACTTTTGGACTCCCTGGAAGAGATTCTGGCAAACTGGAAAAAGTGGTGCTCTACCTGCATTGTGTATAGTGCAGGTGGAGTGCTGCTGACTTCAACTGAGGGGGTGTAACGGAGCCCATGGAGATTTATTTTGTCATTAGCAGCCCCCTTAATACAGGCACAAGGTATGTTTATGATGAACATAAGGACATGTTTAAATATTTTGTGTGACAGAAAGTACATTTATTAAATTTTATGTATAAGGTTACTTTATGTTGTAAACATTTACAGTTGTAAGAGTATGGATTTTTAACTTACACACTGTTTTTGTGTATACATCCCCAGCTGGACAGAATTTCTAGGTATATTCTAGGTATATAGTTAATTGGTGGAAGGCTTCCATTTAGAATATCTCAAAATCTTGCCTCTGCTCTTTACCAATGATGTTGTTCTGTTGGCTTCAGGTAGTGGCTTCCAACTTGCCCTTGAGTGGTTTGCAGTCGAGTCTGAAGTTGCGGGAATGAGAATCAGCACCTCAATCTGAGTACCCACTCCAGGTCAGGGACGAGTTCTTGCCCCAAATGGAGGATTTTAAGTATCATGGATGCGAACAGCAGAAATTAGCTTTCTCCGAAGGGTGGATCGGGTTTGGCCATCCGGGAGTTGCTCAGAGTAGAGGAGTTGCTCCTCCACATCGAAAGGAGCCATTTTAGTTGGTTCGAGCATCTGACAAGGATGCCTCCTGGGTGATGTGCTCCTGCCCCAGGGCAGACCTAGGACCTGCTGGAGAGATTATATTTCTCAGCTGGCCTGGGTGTTCCCCTAGATAAGCTGGAGGCGGTGGAGAGGGAAGTCTGAGCTTCTTTTCTTAGGCTGCTGCTCCAGCAACCTGGCCCCAGATAAGTGGAAAATAATGGATAGATGAGTTTGAATCCCAGTGACACTGACAAGGTCAGAGGTCAACTTTTCTGAAAATTCATTTCAATTTGATTTGATTTATACAGCATCAAATCGCAACAACAGTCACCTCAAGGTGCTTTATATCGTAAGGTAGATCCTACAATAATACATGCTGTGGAAGAGAGCCAGAGATTAGTAACAAGTATGATCCAGTGCCGAGAAGTCTATTAACACATAGTGAGTGAGAAAGGTGACTAAAGAAAAAATACTCAATGCATCATGGGTCACTGAGAACTTTCAAGTTCATACCATAGATACATCTACTAGGAGGCTGAGGGTTAGCACAGTATTAAAAAACCTGAGGAGATTCAACTTCCCAAGATGAATAGTAATTAGAAGAAAATATATTGAATACAAAGTTTTTATTATGAATAGCTAATCGTTCTTGATTGTATCCAATCATAATCTTGTCCTTGTTGTTTCATCCAAGTCAGAAACAGTTATTCTGCTGTTTCTCTGACTTGCTTCCTCTCTCCTCCTGCCTGTGATCTGTAAATGAATCTCAGCACAGCATGCTAAAGGATGTCTCACATTGCTAATAAGAGAAGGCAAAACTATATACAATCACTACAAGTACAGAAACTAATGTTAAAATACTCTCAGTGAAAAAAATCAGGCTCTGAACCCAACATAGAAAAGTAAACAGCAGCTCTTTGGAGGATATTAGTTTCAGGTAATGGCTGCCCAGCTAACTGGACCTCATGCCATATTAATAAAGTCGTAAAATGAACGCCAGTACAAGAAAATACAAACTGTATTTCATCCTAAATTGAAATTCTTCAGTTTGAACATCTGGTATCCAGAACACAAACAAAGAAAAAAGGGAATTAAAAAAGAGCTATATTTGCTGTTGCCTACATTGTAGATGACTTTGTCTCCACAGCCAAACAGGTTTGACATGTGTGGGAAACCTAAGATCGGTTGTAGTGGTGGATTAAAAAAAAAAAAAAAAAAAAAAATCACACAGTAAGTAGCAAAGCATTTCTACTGTGACCTTCAGCAGATTTTGTGTACAGGCTGTGCTGTGCTGAGCTGCTACTGGCTTTTGTGGATTTAGCCAAGTGAATTCGACAAGATAAAAGCAGATGTTTAACAAACCATCATGATTTCCCAGCCCCGGGCAGTGTAGAGCTGGAATAAAATGGGAAAACAATGAGTGTCTCTAATCAGCATCATCAGTTTTAATTCAAATTGATGTCTGCTACATAACCTAACACTGATGATGAAGAACACAGCGGCTTTGTTTTAAGGCTGGCTGTGTGGCGGGCAGGAGCAGGACTCACAATGCAGAACGAAGGAAGAACTAAAAGCAACTTTAACAAGGTACAAAATAATGGAGGTCAAACACAGAACCCAAAACTATCAAATGTTGAGGGAAACAAGGAACACACGACGCACACAGCACGAAGGACAACACGACAAAGGACAAAGGAAGACTGAAACAACACACACACACACACACAATAATGAGGGAACATGCAACAGGTGGGAGAAAAGCTGAAACCAATTACTGAAGAGAAGAGAGAACATAATACAAAGAAAAATAGACAGGCGGTCACCAAAATAAAACAGGAAATGACTGACACTGAGACCCATACCGAGACACACAAGCTTGACACAGGCAGAAAAAACACAGAGAAGACCAAGGGAACAGAATGGGAACACCAGAGGGGCTGACCTAAGGATTTAGAAACTCAGAACTAAAGGCATGAAACCACAGCAGTGAATGGGACTGGTACGAGGTTTAAGGAAAAAAAACCCCAAAACACATCAAAAGTACAAAACCAGAAAAACCCTCAAACATCACAACACTCAAAACCAGCAGTTTGCTCAGCAGTTTCATGCATTTAGAACAACAACGTGAGTATCCTTCAGTTTCTTTTGCATGAATATTAAGAACAAGGATCAAACATAATTTAGCAACATGCTGTGTATCAATCCAATATTTATTTAAAATGACATCATTGAGCAGTCTTCATCTCCTCTTCCTCTCCTGTCTTACTTTCATCATAGTACTATAAATGATGCACCTTTGTGATAAGTACTGGCGATGGATACACCAATACGATTGCCTTTTATGTGTTTTTGCTCTGTTTAAGATTAAATTTTTGTTTGGTTTTGAGTGACGTAAAATAATAGCTCCTCTCAAATTTCTTAAACCTTAAGTAGGAGGAGTACAATTTATTATCTAATTATTTGGTTACAAGGGGCTAAAAATATGTAATTATTAAATGTTTTTACAATATTCCTCTGACTTATTTAAACAAAACTTGGTGTGGGAGTGAGAGGCTGAATGTTACTGTACCACCCCAATAAACCTTGGCTGAGAGTGATACATCTGGTGCTTGGGAGTCTACACAAACCTCACGATATTCAGTGGAAAGCTGTTGTCTTTCATTCCTGTTAAATTAAATCAGCTAATTTCTTAACAGGTCTGGGGTCCGTTCCCAAAAGATGAATCACTATGGTGGAAACGATGAAGGTGTATTCGAAGTCAGCTTAAGTTCTTAATGTCAACTGAATCACGTTTTCTCTGATATGAGATAAACTTAATTCACATTTTCAGAGTTTTTGAATCAACTTTGACACTTAAAGCCAAGAATTGGCTGAATGTTGTCTGAATATTTTAGAGGAAAAAGAAAGTTTTAACTGGAGATAAGTCCAACATGAAGAAAGGGAAAATTCATGTCTTTTGTTCTCATCCTTCCCTCGCCCCCAACTGATCCGCACCTCCCTGAACCTGGTTCCGCTGGAGGTTGCTTCCTGTTAAAAGGGAGTTTTATCTTCCCACTGTTGATAGGTGCTTGCTCACTGGGTATCATCTGATTGTTGGGATTTCTCTGTATTATTGTGGGGTCTTTACCTTACCTTAGGCACCTTGAGGTGACTTTTGCTGTGATTTGGTGCTGTATAAATAAAACTTAATGAAACAGCACTGAAAAAATGCAGAAACAGAAGGAACTAAAACTGCTACTACTAAAACAAAAAAGTACAAAAAAATTGAATCAGCACTTTAATTTATGTGTTATGATTCAGGAGATTCTTTGACTTTTCTTTTAGTGCCAACTCTGTAATCAGCTCAGTGTCTGCCAACCTTTCATTAACTGGTAGAAAGAGTATTTTTAGGAACGGTTCCACAAAATGACAAAACCACTGAGAAGATATGAACACCATCTGGTAACAGCCCCCACATGTGAAAGAATAACTCAGACATGGTTGTGAAAGACTTTCTTTCATCTTCTTTCAGCTCTAGGTTGCTCTTCTAATTTTCTTGATTTAATTTACATTAACACAGACTTTCACGGCCTGTCGGATTTCTTATCTTAACCTTTGATCTAATTTCAAACACATGCAAACTTTCCCCTCTGCAGTAATGTGATCTCACTTCTTATTTCTTGTCTATGTGTGGCACCTGTGTCACACATGATCCAAATTAGCGAACTGGAAATCCCAGATGGAGGTTTACTCATCGGGTGACGGCTGATTTGAGCTTATTTGTTTGTTTGCTGGAATTTATGATGACAGTTTGTTCAAACCTGAGGAAAAAAGGCAGCTTTTCCTATCATCATATGCATAACTATGCAATGATGGAAGGTCTAAAATGAAAACTTCACAGGAACCCACTCTGGGTTCTCATCTGAGTAACCGACAGGTCAGATGGTGGGGATTACATTTTAGTTTTAAACAGTCCAAATGCCAACTTTGTGTTCTTCTATAACATCGTTTCATCACAGGAACGACATTCGTGAAAACCCATTAAACATCTGTCTGATTTCACTTCCCACACATTCATCTCTCCAAATTTCCCACAATTTATACTCCTGCATTTTAGAAGCCTTATGAAAGGATACAGACTATAACGATGAAACCTCGGTCAGCAAGAACCTGCAACTACACCAGATGTGGATCAAATACCCTGCTGAAAGTATTCTGAACCTAAAAAGAAACATTTATGTGTAATTTTTAATTTTTTAACAGCTTATTTTTTTCTTTTAGAACTGCTTTCTTTATTCTTTCATTTATATTTAGCATGCTGACGATTTGTATGTTGTATTTTAATACAATGCTTGGATTTAGCTTTTCGTAATGTTTGTTTTTATGTCAAAGCAGTTGTAAAGCATCTTTGCATTATTCTTATTCTTATTATTATTACTGCACTGAATCATACTTGTTATTATTCTCTGGCTCTCTACAGCAGCATGTCTTTTATCCCGTTTTCCTTCTCTCATCCCAACTTTTCGCAGCAGATGGCCGCCTCTCCCTGAGCCTGGTTCTGCTGGAGGTTTCTTCCTGTTAAAAGGGAGTTTTTCCTTCCCACTGTCGCCAAAGTGCTTGCTCATAGGGGGGGGACACATGATTGTTGGGTTTTTCTCTGTATGTATTGTTGTAGGGTCTACCTTACAATATAAAGCACTTTGGGGCGACTGTTGTTGTGATTTGGTGGTGTATAAATAAAATGGAATCGACAGTTATCAGTGAGGGGGACGGCCACCCTCAGGACAAAAAACAGCTTTTTGTGGCGGTTGTAAGTTATTACAGTTATTCTACTGTACAGTCGAACATTTAAACATGGGTGTTTTGGGGGATTGACTCATTTTTGGGTCCAGCCATAAGTGGCCTCTAGAACTGCAGTTTTTTCTTGTTGTTGGGTTTTTTTTGGCACTTCCACGTTGGCTTCACTTTTTTCAGCGTGTACAGCGCTGAATCATAAGTTTATGAGAAGAAAGTGTCATTTTTTCTGGCTTTTTTGGAAATGTGTCCGCAGTTGCTTCTGAGCTTTCCTCCAATCCTTTTATGTTGAAAACGTTCAGTCCAGTGAAGCCATTTGTGGTGGGTGTGCGGTCAGAAACTGAACGCGCTGTAAGTAAACCATGAGTCACCGACGGAGCGGTCGGACCACAAGCATCTCCACAGGTAGCGTGTTCACCAGTTTTGTTTGGGAGCTTTGGTCTCCATGGAGACTGCTAAACACCTGACTCGACTTGGGTTTACTCAGCAGTTCTGTGTTTAACTCGCAGCAGATGGGAATGGACTCCAGAGCAGTCGGAAACTATAACAGACTCAAATTCTGTGTAACTAAGCTTTGTTGTGTCCTAATGTAAACACGGCCTCATTTCCTGTAAAATTTTCCACGTCATCTGACACCTGCGGGTTATTTCCAGATAAAGGTTGACCAGAAAAAAAAATCTGAGCTCACAAAACACTTTGTCTCACTGGGGCCTTTTATCAGATTTCACTTTTCCTTGCAAAAGGCAGCTCTCTCCTGAATTTAAATTTATCATTTGGCTTCAATTATTCAACTGTTTGATTACAACACAACAAACAAAACACCAAGCAGGCCCAAAAGCAAATGCACTGCAGTCTGAAACATCATTACCATTTGACTTTTTGCAATTAAAAGTATCTGAGTATTTGAAAACATGGCTTGAAAAAGTTTCAAATTTGTTGACACAGAATAAGAGATATCTGTAACAGAGTTAAAAATGCTGATGTTATTGTTCGAGGTGTGGATTTAAAGTGCCGTGTTGTGTTCAATACTTCTTTGTGTGGGTTTAAATGAGTTTTCATGGGTCAGGACAAGATTAAGTTTAGCTAGTAATAAAAGTGAGGTCTAGACAGCGTTTAGTCAAAGACATTTCTTTAGTAACGCAACCCTGAAGTACCTGCAGCAACAATGAGAGCTGCTTGAATTCTCCAAATTTGAAGTTTCTTCACTCGTGTCTTTGCACGCTTTACATTTACACACCCCTACTGCATCCAGTTGTTAGCAATTATTCATCTCTACAGCTCTTTCTGCCATAGTCTGCTTTTTGTCTCGTTTCCCTCCCATCACCCTCAACGGGTTGTGGCAGACGGCTGTCCCCCTGAGCCTGGTTCTGCTGGAGGTTTCTTCCTGTTAAAAGGGAGTTTTTTTCCCCACTGTTGCCAGCGGTGGCTCACTGGTGTTTTACTCCACAAAAAAGACATTTTGAAAAAATAAACAAAAATGTTCTGCTTTATGCCGCCAAACGTCTGACATGGGGATATTGTGATTCCCAGTCTCTCTATCTCTGACACAGTTGTGCATTTACACTGTTTTTCTTTTTGTTACAAAAACTGAAAACTAATGATGTTGAAGTTTTGTGTCTATTTGTGGTTATTTTTCATAGATGTTCAACATGGTTGTTTTTGTGTGTTTTCACTCTTTCTAAGTAAATTTCTCAGTAGGGATGGGTATCGTTTAGGTTTTATCTGATACCAGTACCAAACCGGTACTTTTGAAACGGTGCCGGTGCTCGAACCGGTGCTTAAAGAATGGAGAACACAAAATTGGTCCAAAAACCTCTCATGTTCAGCTGTTTTCCACTTTTTTCTTTGGTCATTTTAGCCTTTTTGGCCAGGGTGAAGGGAGTATCTGCCATCAAACAAGAAGACAGCCGCATGTAACTACGACGGTGTTTGCTAGTTCACCTTACATGCATTAGCCTACTCAACGTAAATTACACACGAACAACATTAAGCTACTCACGCAGAGAAGAACGGCTGCTGCTGCCATCATCATCCGTCATCATCTCTGCTACGCTGACAGGGCTAGGGGCCAGGACTCTCCTCTTCGGGTTTTTGGGGGATGTTGCTAACTCCGGGTCCGATAACAGGCACCACACCCACAGTAGATGTGCACGGTGTGAGGGCTCACAGCAAGCTATCAAACGGCGCATTTCTCGGCTTTTAATTAAAGCGCTATGCGTCGCCAGGTGTTTCATCAGATTCGAGGTGTTACCTCCTTTGCACAGTATCAGCTTAAAGCACTTGTTGCAGGCTGCTGAGTTTGCATCTTTTGCTGTGAAGTACAGCCAGACTTTGACCGCTTGGCCTTGAGCATTTTTAATCTGTAGCTCTGCTCTAAAAGAACGTACGTACCTGGGCCCGCCTACTACACTTGCAAAGGTAAAATGATTGGTTAGAATCCAAAGTGTATGACATCTCAGGAAAAAAAGCACCGAAATAAAGCACCGAAATGTGCGCTGCTTTTCGGTCTGGTTACTACCGTTTATGTCAGAACCGGTGCCATAATGGCACTGGATACCGGTACCCATCCCTATTTCTCAGGTTTAAAGTTTTTTTAAAATTCTTTTTTGTGTTTGGCTGTTTGGTCCCAGTCATCATCTATTTCCATATTTTGTTGTTTCACATCTTTTGGGTATTATGTGTCTGTTTTTTTTTCTTTTTATTTTAGTTTACTGTCTCTTTTGCAACCTTAAAAACAAACAAACTTTTTTGTGTTTGGAATATTAAATACATATAGACCAAGGCTGCTTTTTATTTCCTCTGTAAGTCAAAGTGTGCAGGCGTTCTGGTTGGTTTTCCTTCTTTCCTGTCCCATCAATCACCTCACTACCCCTCATATTCATCCCATCACACTTTGGACGACCCGACCGTTTAGATTGAGTTTTCTGCAAAGCATAAACAGCTAAAAGTAACTTTTAATTAAATATTTCACTTGTAGTGAAACTACTAAATCTTTGTTTTCTTAATTTCTTAATTAGGAAAACGTTTTAAATGAATTACTCGCTTTGCTTATGTTCAGCTTGTTTTGAAGTTTTCAGTTTTATCGTCGCTTTAACTTTCTCTGGTGTTACTTCTGCTTTCCAGATGTGTCATTTTACAAGCATTAATTTCACTAAAAGCAGAAGAAACGCTGAAATAAATCATGTTTTGAAAGTATTTAGCAGTGGATACCGACTCTTCCCGTCTCCTTTTATTGTCTGAAGAGTGCTTGAAATTTTCAAAATAATAAAGATGTTCTGTTTTTGTCTCTGGGTAATATTATGATGATATATGGATGCTACTCGAGCAAGTCATTGATGGATGAAGTTCTTTTACCATCTGCATCCTCTTTATTTCTTAGAAACTTGATAGATTTATTATTTTTATTTTTTTAGAGCAGATTAGAAGCACATTGCCATCACGCTGTGAGCGGTTTCACACTTCATTTAGAAGAAAATGTTTGGTACTCAGTTTACTTGGGATTTATATGTGAGCGCCAGTGTTTAAAAAAAGAAGAAGAAAAAACATTACATGAATTGCACAATATAAACGAACAATGTATGCGGACAGGTATATGTGGTCTGGGGACATTTTTCAAGAGCCCTTTTGGGCCTCCATTTCAAAGAAAGGCACCAAGGTTACCATTTTATATTAATCTTATTACTTGAGACACGTTCTACTTGGAAGTTTATGTAAGTGCTGTGTCCCTCTTGTTAAATGATGAATTACAGGCCCTTCAATAATCCCATGTCCTTGCCCCAGCGTCTGCCTTATTGCTTTTTTTTGTTTTTCTTTAAATAAGTTGTCACGCTCATATCGCAGTACAGTTTTGCAGGTGCTCCAGACACCAGATATTTTAACACTTAAGTAATGATGACTCACTGTGTGGCCAAAGGCTTCAGTGTGCAGATTAAGCTCATTATCTTGATTTTTTTTTTTTCTTGGAGCCAAATAATCCAAACCATGCAGCAAAGATTAATGACTCAACTGTTACGGATGGGATCATTTTAAACACTTTTTTGCGTCTGCCTTCTGACTCTCGGTGTCAAACACACCACAGATATTAAATAACACTTTTTTTTTTATATTAGACAAACCTCAAACAATGTAAATGATTAAAATCATATTTTTTCCAAGTTGAAGCGGAAGGCAAAAAATGGAAACGTCTTGTACAATGAGGCTGTTGTGCTGGCTGTTACACCTGTTACATCTGACTACATCATTACGAGTGAAGCCCAACACGGAGTGTGGAAGAAGATAAATCGGCTGTGTCTAAAATCTGGAGCAAGTACAAACAAATCAAACTTTTAAGGTTATAAAAGGAAAACCTGGGTGGATGATGTCATCAGGACAGAAATATCTCTTCTGACCTTCCTAACAGTCCACGTGCACAGATCTGTGTGTACAGTATACACACAATGTTCCACATTCAAATCACAGATTTGTATGCTTTCACGCTTCACGAACAAATATCAACCTGTCTGTAATAGGATATTTAAAATTCAACACTACTACTAATAAGATTTATAATCATCATCATCATCATCTTGACCTTTTGATGATTATTTGCAGTTTTCCAAAACATAAGCCAGAAAATGCTCATCAATATCAATTAAATAACAAAAACTAAATTGAGAAAATAAACCCTAAATGGACAGGTGTCTGTTTTAACATTTTAATTTAAACATATAACTTCTCTCCTTTTAAATGATCATATCTGTTATTAAAATGACTTCTGTCATTGCTGCTTGTCATGATTCTAATTTCTTGGTACCATTTCAGAGACGCAGTAGAATCTGCATTATTTATTTTATTCTCGTTGCAGTGAGCTAATCCTCTGGTACCGATGCATCACGTACTCGTTGTCCTCCTGTTTTCTTCTTTTTCTTGTAGACTGTTAAATCTGTTTTTCCATATCAACTTTGAAGTGAAGTCACAGTGAGAGTGTCAGTGTGAAATAAAATGTGGAAAATATTTCAGCTCGAGTGTGCCTATTAAATATTTTTTAAATGGTCGTCACTCCCGTGGAGTCAGTTTCATTCTCACGCCTTGTTCTCACCTCCGGTTTTATTTTCTTTCCTCATGCTGGAGTTTTCTTTGTGACTGTCTGCTCTGCCTCTTTAGTTTCACCTGTGTTTGATTGGATCAGGCCCTCGGAGCATAAAGCTTCTCCCTCTGTAGCCTTTCTCTGTTTGTTCCTGTTATGGTTTAATCAACCTCTTAGATGGCTGCCATAGAGTGTCTTTGTCCATTGGGCTCCCATGAGTGTTTTTCCTCACTGACTGAGCCTTAAGCTGTGTTGTTCTAGGATATATTAAAGCTGTCATTCTCGAAAGAGCAGCGAATAAAGGCTTGAGAAACACTGAAGGCACTTTATGAACAAAAAGTCAGGAAATATGGAGGAAGAAATGAGGGTGGGACAAGATATAGAGTGACTGTTGGAGTTGTATATTTAAAAAAGCCAATTAACAAATGTGCCTCTTCTCAAAACCATGCAAGACATAATTCATCTGTGTTCTTAGGAAAAAAGTTTACCGTGTGTTACCATCTGTGTATTTCATTATAGAGTAAAGATGGTTAAAATTCTGAAACTCATTTACAGAGAAGTTGTCTAATGAGCATGTACGAGCAAAGACAATATTAAACTTTAACCTTTATCCTGTAGGTCTCTTAATCATGACCTTTTCCCGGCTGGTTGATATTTGGAGTTTAAGATCAAGAAGCTCTCTCACAAGCTCTACTCTTGTCCCCTGATCTAATATTGCTAAACATTATAGTTTCACAGCCGATATTTCAGTAATGCTGACGGTGAGCATACAGCTTCCAGTGGAGTTGGAAAAACTGCAGCGTAGGGGGAAACGGTAGTACCAAGCGAGCCAATCGGTTGTTGCCGGCTGCATTTGCATGATGTAATTGCATCTCTAGGGAGGTGCGCATGAGGTCACGGTGTAGTGTTTCAGAAGGAATTTGCGGTTACAATTACATATGGTATGAACTTGCCACAGAAGCATAAGTTCCAGTGAAACATTTGACTGTTGCAGTGAAGAGACTGGAAAGAAAAGATGGAATAAATGGTGCAGCTGGATTTTTAGCCCCCTAACTCTACATTGATTAAAGAAACCGTTTAACACACTAAACATCGATATGACGGCAAAGGTTTGCTTTGTAAAGGCAGTAATACAGAGAAGAGTCACATGGTAAAACAAAGCAGAGAGCTGCTGCCTTCATGATGGGGAACTAGACAGCAGCTGGATTATAGCATGGTTTATACTGAATGTAATTAACAGTGCTAGCATGATTGGCCTTTTTTTTCCTTAACTGGTTCCATGTCATTTACTAGAAATGTTGTGCACAAGACAGCCACAGAGAGAAAAGTTGTTATGCTGAATTTGGATTATTAGCCCCAGTGATCATTACATGTTGGTCTTATGGGTTGGACCCCATCCACCTTTAAGCAAGTTTAGAAAAAACTGAAAAGACCTGTGGAGTCTACAGTGTGTGTGTGTGTGTGTGTGTGTGTGTGTGTGTGTGTGTGTGCAGAATAATTACATGAATTTATAGTGTAATGTGCTGAAGGAACAGATGACAAATATTTCTTTCCCCACAAGTCTTCATGTTAAGTCAGGAAATCTGTGTCATTGTCCTGATCCTGATTTATCTTTCTCTCCTCTTCTGCTTGTAAAGCATCTTGTTCTTCTCCGTTACAAACGCCACCTTCTGTGTTTTAAACACTTACTGTAGTTTACAGATGATGTTTAAATATTTCTGGTAGGTCTGTCACTTAAAGTTGAATTCTTATGAAATTTGGGATATTGAAAAAACAAACCTGACCATAAGTTATACTGCCAGTAGTATTTGGTTTCATTCACCCGCTGTCGTCTCATTAGAGGGGAAGGTAGCTACAGGCATGTCTGAAATGTCAACATCAACCCCCAGAGTGACTGCTTATGTTTTCAAAAATATTGGAGATGGATATTTATCTGTTTTCTTAACCCACCTCTGTGGGTTAAGAAAAGTCATTTTAACTTAAGGGGGTAAAAACAGAAAAGAATTTTCTGGGAGTACTTTAACAAAATAAAATAAAAACTAAATAAAGGTTTTTACCAGTGCAGTGGCTCGTCACTGGGGTAGAGGCACATTGGGGTGGATAACACACTAACTACTTCAACTGAGAATACTATTGTGATATTGGCCTTGCATTATGTTCATGCAATGAATCCTTCTGTGTACAGTTCCTACTGTAGTCTGTTACTTTCGAATACACTGTAAAATGTAATATTGTGTTTAATTAAAAATATTAAATAGGCTGAACTCAATTTTTATCAATTTGTTATTAGAACTCAATTTAAATAAGTTACCAGTACTTTTTATGCAAAAATGCTGATAAACTCGATTAATTTGAGTTGTCCTAACTTAGAAAAACTAAGTAAGCTGGAAGTTTTGCTTCTCAGGGCGGAAGGATGAAAGATGTGTTTTGAAAATGCCACGTGACTACCGTCCTCCTCCCTCCCGGATCAGTCCGCATGTTCATGGCGCCAGCATTTGTTATGGAATATATTGAGCAAACCTGGAGATATTATTGTTGTCATTGCTGTGGATCTTTACTGACTTGGTGAGTAAATGTTTACTCGTATTCAAACTGATTTTGTGGCTTCTCTTAGTTTAGCATCAGGTTTATAATCTTGCTAGCTAGTTAGTGTTAGCCTAGCGTTGCAGCTGGCTGTGCTCATGTTACTTAAAAATTAACACCACAGCCTTAAAAACCTTACATAAAACTATGTCGGTGAATTTTTTTGTTGATTGTTTGAAATAAATAAGTGAGATAAGAGCCCAGACAAAATTCTTTGGGAGGTGCAGCCGTTAGGGGTGGGGTGGGTGTGGGGGGTGAATAACGGAGCTCTCCGAAAACGTGGAAGCACTTTTGCAAATATGTGATATTTTGATAAATTAAGTAGATATTTGAGCATTACTCAGCTACATTCTCGCCTGAAAATATCTTAAAAGGTTATTTTGTGACCCAGAAAGGGTAGTCTGGGGAAAAGGAGGATCGCATTTGTCGGCCACGGTTGTCGGAGCCTGTGCGCACTTGTAAGCGCGGCAATGGCGGAGGAGCACTGCTGAAAAACGTATTACTTTTTCTGGGTCACAAAATAAACTTTTAAGATATTTTCAGGCGAGAATGTAGCTGTGTAAATTTCAAATATCTGCTCGATTTATCAAGACATGACATATTTGAAAAAATGCTCCGACGTTTTCGGAGACGTCTATTTTTTCATGCTTTGTGGCAGCTTTAGAACATCTGTGGCATCTATTAATGCAGAGGTTCCCAAAGTGTGGGGGCCCGCCCCTAGGGGGGGGCAGCAAAGCCATTGCAGGGGGGAAGAAGAAAAAAAAAAAGAGCGCTTGGACACTGTGGACAGGTTTTGACGGGGCTCCCACATAAACGCAAAGCAGGAGATGAAGCATCGCCAAATATGTTTCCAAACCAAAGACAGGAAAATATGGTGAAGCATATCTTCCTTTGGCTTCACCTGCACAAGTGCCGAGGTAGGATCCCTGCAAAATTAGTTTCCCTGCGCGGGAGCAGCGCTGGGCTCTCCAAATCGCGGACAAACAGTATCCCACATTCTTGATTTTTTAGTTCACAAACACTTCTTGTAATAACTAACTACTCCTGACATTTAATGTCAGGAGTAGTTAGTTATTACAAGAAGTGTTTGTGAACATTAAAATCAAGAGCTAACATGATGTTAGCTCTTTATGCAGTAAAGTTACAGCGGGATACAAATAATATCAGGCTGATCCTGCCGTAATTTGTTCCCGGTTCAAATCACGGACAACAGTATCCCACAGCTGTTTATGTGTTTAAACCCATTTTGCACAGAGAGGCATTTTTGAAAAAATGTATTGATAACAATGTTGAATATTATTACACAGGAAAAAACAACTACACGTAAAATAATTACACCGTGACGCCTCTGCCTTTCTAAATGGAGGGACAGTAACTGCGTGTGTATATGTAAGCGTGTAAAACCTGAAGATACTTAACAGTAACAGTATTTTGTCTCTATCTGCCATTCTGCAATTCATCTCATGTAAACAATAACGTGGCGCACAGCGTGACGTGAAAAGAGGCACATACCTTTTGTGACGAACTCTGTAATCCTCGTCCACACATAAACGCAAAAAGGAGTTTTAAATAATCTCCGTTTTCGGTGAATCGCAACGCCGTTTACGTGTTGATGAAAAGCCCAAACGCATAGAAACAGCTGAGTTTTCAAAAATACCCGTGTAGGTGTGGACGCAGCGTAAAAGAGTTAGTAGTATATTTTATTACTGCCTGTAATTTATTTACTTGTATTTGCTTAATTGTTTACTAAATGTTTGAGGTGTGAAATAAACCGCAATGGAGTTTGTAAACAAAATATGGGTGTGTGTGTTTGGAGGATGCGTTTGTGCGGGGGGGTTGGGTGGGGGCGAACATTTTTCTTGTAAAAAGGGGGCCTGGCAAAAAGTTTGGGAACCACTGTATTAATGTCAAATCTAGCCTTTATTTAACAACATAAGCGAACTCTATGTTACAATGATTGCACAGCCATTAAGGATCAAATCAGTTTCTGAAAAATGTTCTGTTTTTTCTCCCTCTGCTTGCTTCTTACTGTCTTTGAGGCTCGGGACCAGCACTCCTGTTGTTGGACAGAAAGACATCAACTCAGTGGTAAGTGTTTTGGTTTTCCAATATATTAGTAACTGTCAGTGACATTTATATTAACCAGGCCGAACTTTAATCATACTTTAGATCAGCCTGTTTTACTTATTGTTTTATTTGTGCTTTGGTGTGGGGAAGTTGTTTCTTTACTGATCTTTTCCTGTCTTCTGTTATTAGACTTGAGATGTGACTGCACGATGCTGTTGCTTCGACTCCAGTTAATTCTACAAGACATGCTGTGTAAGTAAACAAACAACAACGTTTGGTCTGCATTTCTTGAAAGATCACATCCCCAAACTTAGTTTAGAGGGTCTACACTGTATATAGTGAAGTCTGCAAGTTTTCTAACAGCAAAATTTGTTTTGTGCCCAAATCATTTTGCACATCATTAGAATGAAAGTTATTGCCCATGTTTGCATAGCACTTTTTAAAGTTATTCTTTCATGACAATATTGTGTGTTGGTCACAGCTATCCAGACTGACAGTTGGGACATTGAATGTCACCTCTCCGGGAGGGAGCCTGAGATTGTCTAAATTGGAGTCTGTTTTATACCAAATGCAGAAAAAAATTTTAAGAAAGCAATTAAGTTCATGTTCCAAAAATATGATTGTTTGCTTGCAGGACACCAGGAGAGATGAGTCCTCCGTCACAGATGGTGTGGTCAGTGAAGATGGTCGCCTGCAGGATCAAGCTCATTGCATCTCCAACCCACATCCACTGCCACTGTACTTAAGGGAAGTTAAAGACTTTCTTCTGCACTTACATTTGGATCACCTCGATCCATGATAGTCATTCAGGCAGTAATGCCTGGACTGGAAACAAGCCATCCTTAAATATTACAACATTCCAGCTCCTGTGTTGGAATGAAAAACGAATGTGTTGTTTAAATTAGAGACTGCACTTGTGACAGAACAATAAATATTTTATGTTGATTATATAAGTAATGTAAGTACAAAACAAACTTGTGGTAGACCTAAACTTATTTTCAGAATAATTACATCTAAGACTTTGTTTCGTTGTAAGATTATAACAGTGATGGCAATATCATTTTATTCAGCAGAACAGTGTCCAGTATGTTGGCTGTTGTACTTTGTTGTGTTTGAAAATAAAAGTTGTGCTCATTTTAACATCATTACAAAAGTGTTGTTAATTATTTTTAATGATATTCATGGTACCACAAATTGTTTTTCATTTAGTTGAACTTGAAATGTTTGTCAGTAGGTAAACAATTAGTATTGTCAGAAAGTCAGAAATATCAAGTTATTCTTAATACTGCAGACTTGCAATGTATAAGTTGTCCTAACAGTCATCCTAAGTAAGCTTTACTTAGGTTTTTGAGGCAACGAGTTTCCATAATTTTTTGAGTTCTGGGAACTAACACGGCTGTGTACATTTTGAGTACAGTGTACTCAAAATGAGTAAGTTGTCCTAACTTGGTCATCTTCACGTAAACTTGATCCAATTTTTTTGAGTTCTGGGAACAAATGAGCTTGTACAGAGTACTCAAAATAAATACGTTGTCCTAACTTAGTCATTTTAGCTAAGCTTTACTCAAGAGGCAACGAGTTTCCATAATTTTTTTGAGTTCTGGGAACTAATTAGATTTTACAGTGTATAAGCTTGGCTGGTTGCCTGTCTGTGTTCACTCTGCAACAGACCAAGGACCTGCCCACCTGTTTTTCATTTCTGGTACCAAACTTTAAGACCAGAGGGTCCCTGCACCATTTACTGATACAATTTTTCTATGGAGGTCTGCAGTATAACACAAGATATCTACAGTCGTTCACCACTGGAGATCATACACAGCAGGTCAAACTTGAATAAATGGTATCCCTCTTGGGTTGGTCTGACTTTTCACTTAAAACAGCTTATTCACCAGTGATCAGACTGAACTCTTAATGGTTTGTGACAAGGATGACCTCCACCATGAGGGCATACATGGTTGCACGGGCCCTATCCCTCAGAGGTTCATATCTGTTTCTCCAGAATAAATCAACCTCTGATTTGTGGAAGTGATCTAACTCGTCTTCATTCATGTCAGCAAAGCTGAGGTGAAGGTTTTTGTCTTTGCCCCACAGCAACTTAAAAATGGGCAACTCCATGCATGGCAGTTGCATTCATTGGTTTGAGGTGTCACAGGGTCAGCCTCTTGTCTATTTGAGGGTATTCACCATAGATGTTTCAGACGTTACAGTCCACGCTTGATTCATCACTTACAAAAAAAATTAACAGTCTCTAATTTGTTCATTTTAATGAAGAGAGACTGACAGAATATATAAAATCAATACCAATGTACAATAGTGCAGTTCCAAGAAATAGATATAATAAATGGAGCCACTTGAACTTTTTTTTTTACATGGACAGTAGACCAATAACCACAGCAGACCTCCAGCATCCTAGTCAGGTGTCTAAAACAAGGTTTGCTTGTCTGAGTGGAACTGCAGGTGGATGCCTCATTGCTGATATCAGCAGTCTAAGATTGCAGTGGTTCAACATCTTTCCCCCACACTGACTCAAGCGACATGGAGCTCTGCAGAGATGGACTACACCTCCACCATGCCGATGTGTCACGATTGCTGTCATCACTCCAGGGTTCCGGTGGTGATGTCTGTTTGGTCAGGATGCATGTATTCACCATGCATCTTACCAAGCTGACTTTTTTCCCTCCTTAATAAAAATTGACATGGGAGTGGTCTCCAACAGCCGTATCTCACTGACTGAAATAATAATGGGATCATCACAGAAATATTCAACAGAAAACATCTGAATCTTCATTAGGGATACTTTCACTGCTTCTGCACATCAGTGAGTCCCTTAGCAGTAAATCAAAATGGACTTATTTTCACTGGACCTCAGCAGAGAAGAGAGGGGCATCCTTTATCCAAGAGGCCCATTCATTTAAAAAAGTAAATGTTTCCAGTGATATCGTGTCCAGTTTGGAAGCACACAGTGTAAATTTCAGTGATCAGCGTCACTCACAGATTCAAGGCAAACCAGCTGCGGACTTGTTGGCATGCAATCTCATTATTTCCACGTTTAACTCGTCCTCAGCAAAGCAAATTTGACGTACAACAGCCAAAGAAGCTCAGATTTAAGCATAATGAGCTTGTTGCTCTTGCTGAGGTGCCAGACATATATACAAAGATCATAAATCATCACTGGACTGTGTGAAATACCGCTTGGATAAACATTTAAATGTTATTGTATGTACTGTACCCTCACACACAGTGATCACATGTCCAAAAGGTGGAAACACTTTGTGCTCCAAAGCTTAAATTCATTTTACAAATCCCCCTTTTATTCTCATTTATAAAAGACACCCCTTGAGTCCGTCTCCAGTCAGTCCCCAAAGACTAACATGTTAAAATGTCCAAGTTTACACCAGAAATAAACCTGCTAATAAAGCTGTTTTAACCTCCTATAGATGATTTGACCCTTCATATCACCTGAATGGGATAATTCAAGCACCTGTTTGAATTAAAGTCTTAACATTTTGGGTTGTTGTCAAGTTGCCAGGTTTTGGGTACCCATAGTTTAAGGGAAAGAAGACATTTTGCCACGCCCACATGCCTTGTCCATTAAAATATGAAAGATGTTAAAATGTCTGAGGTGTTTTTCAAAGAACACAAATGTTAGTATGAATACTGGCTCTAAACTATCTGATTGTTCCCTTTAACTCCCATGGCTGTAATCTGATGTACTTACTGGTTCAGCTGAGGGAAGTTCCTTTCATCGCTGCTCCTCATTGTGGTGGAGCCACACGCTAGTTTATGTCTACACTGCAGCTCAAGCAAAAAAATTTGGTCAACCACAGCAAAGCAATTCAAGCTCAATTTAACTTACTTTTCTCCAATTGTCATTTCACCTCACCCCTCTCTGTTGTGGTAAGCCCCACCCACTCGGGGTGTCACTGTACCTTGGCGCAAATAAACAGCTTGAGTCAGAGTTGGACAAAAGTTGTGAGCCCACATACAGAATAGATGCATTGGGTCATGCATGCACAATATTTGGGCCAGTGAAAGTCAAATGCATCATGCGTCTATTTAATAAACCATTAACCGTACAAACCTCAAAGTGAGACTGGTTTGTTGAAAGGATGTCACTGTTGGTGTGCAGAAAAAACCTCTCTGGAGAAGTTGGACTAATCTGCATCAACCACCCACAAAACTGAGCTGCTACTAAAATCAAAGCCAAATAATGATCACTTTTAGTAGCTGTACAGTTTCAAAGAGGAAAATCCAAATTATAAAACGTAGTTTCCAGTGACAACTCAATCTTCAAATTTTCATAAACATCTCACATTAACATGCTGCTGAAAAGCGCTCTTATGGTCAAACCACTTGAAGGCAAAAAGAGTTCCTTCATCCCTTTTGGGAAACATAGGAGTCCACAAACTCAAACATTAGAATCAAAGAGAGGCTGAACATATTTACAGACATCACATCTCAAAATGTTAAGAGCTTCTCCATCCATCTCAATTTGTCTCCCCCTGACGAGCTGTTATGGATATGTGTTTGTGAGTGCTGCCGCTGCACAGGTGGTCCAGTGCGGGTCAGCACGGGTCATGAGGCGATGCTCTCAGATGGTGTAGCATGAACAACTTTGCTTATTTACAGAGTAGATAAACAAAGTGTTAACATGGTGAACTAAAAAACACCAAAAAAGTCAGGTAGAGAAGCTCGGCAACTGTTTATCCTATGAAATGATATGATAAGCTGTTCTGTGTATAGAAGTAGTATTTGCATGACTGCACAGTGTGCAGCTGTGGGGTTATGTTCATGCTTGATTTGGCTGTGTGATCTGTCAAAACAACATCAGTCATGTTAATTTTTGTCAGTTAATATCAATATCTGCTCGTGCAGTGTAATCCATCAGCCTGGCAATAAATCACGGTTTTCCTGAAGGTAAAAATGTTCAGTTTATGTTGAAAAATGTATCATAGAGAGAACGCTCTGGTCAGTTTGTGATGTGAGTACTGATAATGTTTACACTGCGCTAATTGGGAGGATTTTTCCTGGCTCAGAATGCGATCTCACAGGACTGGTCTTTGTAAAATGAACGCAATCAGTCATTTTGATGAATTATGTATTCTTTAGTTACTTCTGACTATTTGTTAAACAAAATGCCTTTTATGTCTGCATAAAGTCAGCATTACATGGTTGAGTTTTTTTGGTTTTTCTTTGGCTTCAAGCTAAAACCAACAATTCTTTGCATGAAAAATGATGATTGACACAAATGATGAACTTGAAACCAACTCTGACCTCCATCCTCAGAAACGGCCGTCTATCATAGTCTTGATGTATTAGATATACTTACTACAAATGAGCGGGGTTAATGTACGCCTACCAGGAGGAAATTGGTGCTGTTTTACCTGTTGTTGGTACATGATGGGGTGCCATTCAAAATCAATTGTTTCACTGTTATCCCCAGAGCAAAATACAAGGGGAGTACACGCAAACCTTAAATCTCCAGGAAGCAACCAATCCAGGTCATAGTGGAGACGCCTTTCTTTATCTCGGTTCTCCCAGAGTCAAACATTTAATATTCCAGCCAGTAGACTCGAAGTACTCAAAATTTACTGAAAGTAAAGAAACTCTAGAGTCGGTGGTCAGAAAGACTCATGACCAAGACTTGGATAACTTGGATTTATGGATGGATGTATTCTTTATGAGGAAGACTGCTAAATCTGCAAAATGAGATGGCAAAAATCACCAAGTCGGTCAGGAGCAGATGGCCAATGTCTCTGTACAATCACTCAACCCTGGCAATAGAAATATTGCTTTTGACTATGAGCTTTTTAGACACCTAATCAGCACTGCAGTACAAACTGCCTGATTACTTTTACCACATCAAATAAGACTTTAAGATTGATCTGGCAAATGTGAAGCTTATATTACACATATTTATTTACTTTGGACAAAATTAGAACAACATATCATTCAAGCACAGACGGTACGATCACTGAAAGGATTATATTACAGTATGAAGTCAGAAAGAGGTCCTTGTGAGTCACATCTGTGGGTACATTACTGCAGAAGGGAAAGGATGTAACATACCCTCAGATTTTTTTTTCGCTCCTACTGGAGAAGAGAGTAGTTTTGGACAGATAGTCACAACCTTCCATTGTGCCAATTTCCTGAACTATTATAATCTATTTAGTTCACTCAACAACTTTTCAGTTAAACTAGAACAACATAGTGAGGGCCTCCCAGAAGTTTGACCTTTCAGAACAGCCTCAAGGTTTACATAAAAAAGGACCCAAGCACATCTTCATGACGTAATGGGCAAAAGAGATGGATTTAATATCAACACCTTTTCTTTTTTCAAACTATTAATTGCATCTAATTTTAGTTCAGATTAAAGCAGATTAAAGAGCCACTTTTAGTGAGCATTGTGCCAGCTGCAGGTCTATTTTATGACTGCAATTAAAAAAGACAAGGAGGCGCCTGAATGCAACCCATCATCATGGAGACACTGATCAATTAAGGCCAAGAAGAGCAACATCTGGCATTTACTGCATCCAAACAGCTGTGTTTGTCCCACTGGTATTAAAACTCACCAGCAATGAAGCTTTTCAGACTAGTCTGACTCTGGGTAGGAGGCATCTTTTCTTTAATCGAGTGCAAGCTCATTCCAGGTGTGTTCTCCGTTTACAGAATGATAAATACCTGAGAGTAAACTCTGAAAGTGTACAGAGATGATGAAACTAAAGAAAAGTTTAACATTTTCAGAGCCAATGTTGCTGCCATGATTTTTTTTCTCTGACAATAATATTATGTCTTTACATGTGACGTTTTTATGTGCCAGAAGTGAAAAATGTGGTTTGGCAAAAGTTGTCCTAATTTTCCGGGCTGGTCTCTTGATATTAATCTTTTCTTGACTGATGCACCTGCAGTTTGGACATCCAGTCAGTGATTTATTCTCTTGAGGAGTCGGTTGCCTTCAATTGGCTTGCATATCCACTGCTGATTGCTGAATTCTTTAGTGCTGATGATATTCCTGATAGCTGGCGCTGAACCTGATATGACCCACCTTTTTTGTAACAGTGTGGTTTTAGTTGTACATGTTTACATCAGTTTCTCTTGTGTTGTTGGTGGAAATTTAACTTGTAGACTTTCCAGCCCAAGGCAGAGGTATAAAAACTGATTGCATAAGCACAGATATCAAGAAGTCTGCATTACGGAAGGATTTAAATCCCAGATGTAGTTATAAAGAAGACGGGGCATCTTGTTCTCAGCATTTTGAAGAATTTCAAACCGGTATACATTAAATTACTGGGAGGTGAATAACAGTGAAATGTTTTTGCACAGTGGGTTTTCTCCACTTATGCGTTGGGTGGATTCATGTGAATGCTATCTCTTCCCAAACCACGACCCTGTTTACATGTACGTGCCCATCTCTATATCCATGGGTCTAGGCATGTTTTGAAGACCAGAAAGCCAATAGTGACTGGTTATCAGGAAGTGAAGGCTTGGCTTTGAAAATGGTCTATGCTTTACTTATATTTATTGTTCCGGGGGTTTGAAGTGAATCTATTCTGCTCATTTTCAGCTCCATATTTTTTATTTTGTTTTATTCCACAAAAATGGGCAATATCGGTTTAAACTTATATAGGGGATAACCAACAATCCCCTATATAGCTTCTTTTCAACTAAGATTTATCCTGTTTTTTAAAGTTTAGCTTAATCAGCTATCCAGGACTAACTTTAATTGGAACATGTTGGTAAAAGGTGAATCCACCAGATGTTCCTTAACTTTTGTTCTACCTTGCGGGGGGGAACCCCGGCTTCAGAAATATTCCATCTTTTGATTTTGATTTAATGTTTTAGTTTATAAAATCTGAAAGCCAGAACATAAAATAACATCTTCACATCATTATCTTTGCTTTTTGGAAGGAAAATCAGATTACAAGCATGTAAAACAAAACGGCAGCAAGGCCTCACACTTGAGAACACAGAGATGTCAGCCATTTTTTTCCTCTTGATGAATGAATTAAACAATGAATCAATTACAGAAATTGCAGCCAGGGTGCGTGATTGATCACCTGATTGCATCAGGACTAGTTCTGTTTTCCAAGCTCTAGCATACCAAAACACAAGGACTAGGAAATGTTATCTGCAGCAAACTAACTGGGATTTGCCAGAATTGGTTACAGGAAATTAACGCCAGTGTGTACTGCCCTTATCAGATGAGACCACTGCAGTTCCTTGATGCAGCTGCAGCACGAGGAGGTTATGAGCTGCCCCCACCACCACCACCCCCACTGCAGATCTGGACTCTGTCAGCTCTGTCCAGAGACGCAACAGCCGGCTTCTCCTGGGAGGTCAGCCTGGGAGGTTTCCCTTTGGCGGCAGGTTCATGAGAGGAAGTGGGGATGAGAGGGCGTCTGTGTTTTTTTGTTTTGTTTTGGTTTTTTTCCTCATACTACACATGGCAACTAAATCTACACAATCACTGAGAGCGTGCTCAAGAGTTGAGAGTTTAACACAATAAACCCCTGAGTGTTCAAGCACTGACACAATCCAGCACGTCTGGATTATTCGAGATAATATCTACCAGCCCTGTGGTCTCAGTCTGTGGCTTGGTCAGCAGTGAATCATTGCCATTAGCTCAAAGAAGCTCATTAATCACATAAATGGGTCTTGTGAAAGGTCATGAGAGGAATGAGGTGACCACAGGTGAGTGAAAACAAAACCTCAGACAGGTCGCTATTCATTCAAACGTAGAGCATGGGATGAAGAGGGCAGGTATCTTAGGGGGAATAACAGAAATCTAAACTGATTGCATACAACGACTGCTGTGGTCTCAGTCTCAGGCTGAGGGATTGGTTGGTTTTCACCTGAACAAATTTTCATTGAATAACTTATATTTAACACTGACTCAAAACCACAAACTGCATATAAAACACTGGCATAGCCTCTGTGATGTTACCTACTTGGGGATTTCTTTCTCCATCTTAACTTCCGTGAAACCAGGTATGAGTGAGGAGAGGATCCTTTTTAACTCGCTACCTCCTATGTCTGTGATGTTCCATCAGGACAAGCAAGGCAAGCACTGCTTGCCTTGTCAAATCTAAAACACAGACATTAATTAAAATGAGCAAGCAAATTGTCATGAAGCTTCTTGCCCGTTTGTGTCCATCCTTTACATTGGAATGCCACTGGAAACACTTGCTTTGGATCCCATTAGAAACTGTAGCTGTCTCCATTTCATGGGCATGTCTATCTCTTGCTAACAATGACTGGAGCTTAGGTTGAGAGGCAATCAGCTTTTTCTCTGGTTGTTTGTGCATTCTAGATAAATCTCTGGGCTTTTCACAGAAGATTGATGGGATATTAGCATATTAGACAAGCGGAGTCCTGTTTTGCTTTCATTGGTCTGAGATCAATTACAATCTACACTTTGTGGAAACACAGCTAGTGTGAGCAGTTTGAAAAAGTTTTTAATAACTTCCAATAAAGCATAACAAAATATTTAAATAAAACTTCCAAGTGTTTAAATTGATATTGACAGTTAATCACCACTACTGAGCACTAATTAGCAGATAAGTGCATTGTGCTTTTTCAGACTTAGTTTAGGGATGCGGCTTGATAACAATGCTAGCTAGCATTACGTGATGACTTGTCACTCCTACCTTTTCATTTACATGTGATCACTTCTGGGTGAAAAACCACCATGATGGTCAGTACAGTAACTTTGGATTGGGCTGCATTTTGAAGCATCAAAGGGTGAAATCACATTACTCCCGTAGTCAACAAGAGACTGTATATATTAGCTAAGTAGCAGAGCAATTTTTACTGGCTTAACTTTGTTGAAGGTCAAAACCATTCTGTTAGAAATTAATTGTGTCATTTGTTTATCAAAATCTACAAACCACTGAGTGGATGGAGTTGAAAAATGGCCTGTCTGTGGCTGTAAGGTCAGTAGCTCTGAAACCAAAAACATCTGGAAGTGATGTAACGCTGCTGCCTCCTCACACTCAGCATCACATTACAACACAAAGATGTCCTGGAAGCTTGACCAACTTCACACAACACAACGTTTTGTTTTGTTTTTTTTGTCTGTGTAACCCTTAAAAGCTGCGTGATTAATACCACTCTGCTTTTAAGCCAAACCATGAAATTTACAAGACAGGTAGGGAAGCGGCACCCTTCTAATCTTCCACTTAAGCATTATTTATGTTTATGTTTTTGGCTCCTGATTAGTTCTTTAACTAACATTATTTTCATTAAGTGATTTGCCAATTGTTTCTCGTTTTTGTTTTTAAATAATGTTAAGAGAAATGTCCACCACCCATTTGCAAAAGGCCAGATCTTTTTTTGTAAACTAAAAATCTTTGGGTTCATCAATCATACAGAGAACAGTTTAAAGAAGCTTCAACCAGAAGATTTGTTTTGTTTTTCTTGTTTTTTCTGGGTGAAAATATGGCCAAAATCACGAGTAGATTATAAAGAGTTCAATCCATCAAATAACTGAATGGACTAACTGGTTGCAGCACACAGAGGAGCATCAGCAAGCAGGAAATCTGCCATAAAGACTTTTTAATGTCTTAACCTGAAAATAGAAATACAATACATTTGGGGTCAGGGCTGGGGTCCATGTATTCATATTTGTTGATTACAAGTGTTTAACCATCACCACCTCTACAACCTTAAGTAAACAGATTATAAAATTGAGTCTTGATTTTCATCCCATTTGGATCTCTTGTGTGATGTGCAGCTTCTTTTCTCACTGATTTTTTGCTTGTTCATCATTTTCTACTTTGATTTTTACGTTGTAGTTAGATGGAGGTAAAAAAAAATCTACTAGATTAGTTCTGTTCAGAGGCAGCTGTGCCAGTAAATCTGGCACATGAAAGTTGTCACAGGATTTTATGCAGTTGTGAAAAACAAAGTACACCTATGATTCAGTGGCCAGTGATACCACCATTAGCAGTGATAAAGTAATAGTTTTCTGTCTGTATGTATGTAGTTATGTTCTAAGTCTAGGCGTGCATTGAATGCAACAAGAAATTTGCCCCACTCACACACCACCCAAGAAAGAGTAAAAACAGTAGCAGTCATTTATTTGCTTCAGCAGTGAGCAATGCCCCTCATGCCTACCGGGCTGCTGCACTGAACAATATATACACAGTGAAAAAGGTACACAAATGCTACTTTACAAATCTATTCACAAGGTCCTGATTTGATTTGATCCATGATTTCTATTCAATTCAATTTGATTTGAATCAGGGAAATTTTGCCTCAGACAGTCAGGAATATTATAATTTTAATCATTTATCACTGACACTTGTGAGGCTTCATCAGAGTTATAAGCATCACAGCATATGACTTTGTGTCAAAGTAACTAAAGGTTAAACACAGAGAAACATGAGCTTCAGAATCTAGCGCAAAAAACGGACCCAGCGGACCCGCCATTGGGGGGGTCCGCGTGCGTGGTTGTTGAAATAGTTTTGTGAGATTTCATTCATTTCATTCTGGCGTGTCTGGCAAAATACATTTATATTTAAAAATTGATTCAGGATTTTTATGAATTCATATTGCTTAATTCAAGCTAAAATCGATTTTAATAGGAAAATTGATTATTGAAATCCGCCCCTAGTATAAAAGCAGTCAGTTCTCTTGGAAAATGGGATCACCCTTCATGGAAGATCCATTTGAGCTTGATCTCAAGGAAAGCTGGACTTTTATATATACTTTTTTTTTTTTCAAGATTGGCTTTCTCTAATCACCTATACATTCCATTCCCCAACTCTCTGTGAATGGTACTCATGGCCATTGATCAGTGGTCTTTGATCAGTGGTCTTTGATCAGTGGGTTTTGGTCAGTGGTTGTTGATCAATGGTTATGAGAATTTGCATAATTATGATTAAGGAACTGACCTCCCAGCCCATTGTTCCTTCAGTGGGCTGGTTTCAGTCATTATGCAAATGTACTGTTTATAAGATTGGGGAAACCTGCAGTCAGCTGAGACTGAAGAAGTCACTTCGATGAGTGACGAAAGGTTTCTCCCACAAAACGCTACGTCCAGATGAACAGATTCAACTTTTGGAGACTCCCATTAGAGGAACAACATGATCAAGCTACAACATAGGAGGTATGCATTAAGCTATGTGATTAGTTAATCTAACAATAAACGTAACCAGTACACTGTTGAATATCTCATAGGGGTCTACTCTGCTCATACAGTAGGTTTTCAGAGTGATTGATGCAGATGACTATAACTTAGTGATGGGAAGTTCGGCTCTTTTCAGAGATCCAGCTCTTGTGGCACGGCTCCCAAAGAAGAGCTGGCTCTTTTGGCTCCCAAATGGCTCTTACTTTATTATCATCTGTAGCCTCATATTTTAGCTTTACTTTGCAAATATGAATGCTTTGTGTGTTGATAAACCCTTTTGAATGTAGTGTTTTTATGAGAAGCAGTAATTGCCTAATTTTGTGTATTTGTTCTGTTACAAAAGCAGGCATTCTTACTTTTGTTTAATATTTTAATCAAACTTTTAATATTAATTCAACACAAAAACAAAACACTGCAAACAAATCCACAGAACAGAAACAGAACCAAACTCAGTCGGCAAACAGTATGTCCTCAGTTCAGGTTGACATTCATAAAAATCAAATGCCTCAGCTTGGATGAGCTGATGAGGTTTCTCCTCTTAGTTAGTATCTGCTTCTTCTTTAAACTGCAGCCAGATGCTGCTTGGTTTACGGGTGTTAGTCATATTTGTATGTTTATGCAACGCACTAGCACTCTCCTCCTCACCGCTGTCTACCGTCTCACTCACTGACTGAGGGGTATTTATGTGCCAAGCGATCCTGAAATATCAATACTTCCATTGCAAGCGTTTCATGTTGCAGGATCAATTCCCATATGAAAATATCAATATCTAATTTGATTGAACTTGTTTTTAGTTGTAAATATGACATACAGACAAAAATAAACTTTGCAATTAGCGTGATAGTCGGTAATACCATGTTAATAGGAACTACAATCGCCTTCCACCTGTCATTCATGTGCCTGCTACGGCTCCGCAAGAGTGAAACCCAATGAGAAACCCGAGGCACAAAACATTAGATCACAAAACACGCAATCTTGACTTTGTTCACAGATCATGACTGCATTTACCTTCAGCATAGAAATGATGTTGTGTGCGATGTATGTGGGAAAACATATATCGCACACATTCTGTCTAGAATGCAATGATAGCTCTGGGTCAGTGTATGACCTCTGAGTCTTTAGAGTCTGAAACCCCGGCCCTTGCTAAAACTGCAGCAGGCTTGAAATGATCTTTAGTAACTCTAAATCTCATTTTAACTGCCTATGCTGATTAGGCCTGCTAGATTATTTCTTCATGTTTGGCTCTTCCTTATTGTGGCTCCATTTTCCTTCCTGTCTCCCAGCAACCAGAGATATTGGAGCTTTGTACATTAGACCACCACAATGACAGAGCTGTGAGAGGCAATCACCCAAACATTCGTTAAAAAACACATTTAAGTTCAGTTGTTTCACATTCCAAAAGAGAAGTTTCTCCACCTCAAGTTTCACTTTGGAATGAGTATAAAAAAGTCCTCTTGTATAGAGGACTTTGTAACATTTTCTGCTCCAACCTGAAAGACAGGCCACAGCTGCTTTACTATTTAATACAGCTTTTCAAAGGTTGTTTGAAAAAAGCTTCTACTCACTGACATCCTTGTAAATTAAATTGTTTACCCTGTCATGTTTCATCTTCAATACTGAAGAGAAAAAAACAAACTGACAATGTTGAGGATTCTGTTTACTTTATGCATGTTAAAATTTTCAGATATTTTTCCTCTGGTAAAATATTTTTTAGAGGTAATACAAACAACTTTCCAGAGCTGAAATTCTTTAAGCTTTATAACCTTCTCAGGTCAGACTCGTGCATGAGCAGCACGAGTGCATGAGCAGCACGAGTCTGAACTGAGAATCCAAGTCGTCCAGGCACCAGCTGCCAATGAAAGACGGGTGGGAGGTAAAAGTTGTGAACCAGGCATCAGTGGGTGTTTTTTCAGGGGTGATTCACTAATAATATTGGACTTGGAATGGTGTTTTCCAATCCTCTGCATTAATCAGTTGAGAAGTGACTTTCTCCTTTAGTCATGGTTAACATGTGTCCTGGCACACTGTCACCACCAGGATAACAACATACTGACTGTTGGGTTTGCTGACCTTCGTCACTGTTGTTCATGCCAGTTTACAGGTTTAAATGTAACATACAAAGTTGTAAATGAAAACAAACGGCTCACAAGAATAAAGACAAACTCTCCGGTGACGTCCTGTGGTGTCTGGCAGAAGGAGGTTTGCAGCAGATCTTCTGGGTACTGTGGGTTGGGCTTGTTCCAGCGCATCCTGCATCTGCTCGATCAGATCTCGGGAGGCTGAAAGCCTTTGTGGTGTGGTGGAAGTGGATTGTTCCACTGTAGGAGATCGTTGCAGTGGTTGGTATGCTTGCTCTGCAAAAGCGTTTACGTGGGTGGCATTTGACAGCGTAACCGCCAGACAAATGCCAGGAGTCAAGGTTTCCCCAGCTAAATGGTGCATTGTAACAGGGTCCTTAAAAGCTGTGGTGGAGTGTACACAACAAAAAAGCTCAGCATTAAGGGAAAAAAAGGCTGAGGAAATTTTACTTTTAAAATCTTGTGACTTTGTCATATTCTTTTATTTTACAGTACATTAGAAATTTACTTTAAATTTGCCATTCAATACTTCATAAGTAAAAATTCTGTCTGCATATATTCTTCACTTTCTGCTTTTTACAAATTGTTTCCTCTTCAGTGTTTTGTGTCTCTGAGGAAGCAGCTGAACTATATTGAACTCACAATGTAGCCAGTAAGAGCTACCTCTAAAATAAGAACAAGGTGATCATCCAGCAGTATTAACAAGTGAGGAAGGCATCGCTGTCTTAGGACAGACTGCTATAGGGTTATGTGAAGCAGCAGCCACCTGTGGCTAGGGACAAACGTGTATTTGTTAGCCAGTTGGCTAGTTGGTGGAGGTTGCTGGTTTTGCAAGGCAAAATTGGTTATAAGAAGTATATGGTGCTGCACTTGTGATTGCTTTAGTTGCTAGCAGATGGTTTGCATGGCTCCCTGGCCTGGCAGATTGCCCTCATCCCTTTTTAAGAGGGTGACCAACCGGGAAAAAGGGAAAGGAAGGTGGAGCAAAGGAAAGGGAACAGCTGGGCATGGAGTTAGTCATTCATATGTGATTGAGGTTTGGGGGTTTGGTCCAGCTCTTGAAATTCTGTTAAATTATGTCTAATTAGTTTGTCAGGGACAATGCATAATACAAAGATACAGCTAAAAGGTCATTTTTATTTGTGGTTGCTGGGCAAGAGGCCCCTGGTGGTGGAGAAGCAATAAAAGCTGGTATGAAAGTATTAAAAACAAACAATTACACTGGACATTTTGCTGAAATGTTTGGATTATACAATGTTGTGATCCCCAGATGTCCAGAGTTAAATGTTTATAATTTGTAACTTTAACGCCTTTGTTGGTAGTAAAAATGGATTTATACTGACTTTTATGATTAGCCGGTGATCTGCAGTTTGTCCTATTTGTTAGAAGCTCCAAGCTGTTTTCTACTCTGTAAGGATTTAAACACATTTGTGTGAAAGTACACTTACAAAGGTGACTTCATTACAGTCGATCTGCCAGTCGCACTTTATGGAAAGAAGACGTAAAACTTTGACTGAAACTCCAAAAAACCTTAATGTCATCACTTTAACCACATTTTATTGGCGAATAAAACTCCCAAGTGTTTACCTGCAGTGTGTCAGGTCCATTTACAGTCTGTGTGCTATGATCTGCCAGGAATGCGAGGCGTCTGTCAGCCTCTCCTCAGATTATGACAGGAGGCCATAAATGATAATGGACAAAAATATACAGCCATTAAAACTCTGCCTGTTTGTTTAATATGAGCATTTATTGGAGCTGCAGTGTTGATCCTATATGAGCAGTAAACTAAAACTCATAAACACTAGAACAGGAAGAGAAGCCAGGCGCTGACCTTGAATACCCTGAAGCCTGGTGGTGGTTCTGCAGAGGGACGAAACACTGGGCTAGAGGGAGAAAGAGTTTACGTCCATGATGGTTTATGTGCTTAATGTCATGACGGATGAACATCTTCAAATGTCTGTAGGAAAAGGCACAATAGATGTATGCATAAGCCGCCAGGCCCTAACAACTGCAATGGATTTTCAATGAAACAACTAAGGTGTATTTGTTGGCATCAAGTCTGCCCCTGACGTGCATTAATGTTATGGCAAACTGGCTGAAGCACCTGGAAAGTGACTGCTGGAAAAAGATGTCCAAACGGTTTGGTCTTCCCCAGGTTTACAACGACCGACTGCTCCTGCGGCCAACAGGGTGCCCATGGAAGCACTGCTCCTGGTGGTGGAAGACGATGGAATAGGCAAAGGGGGAAGGTATGTAAGAAGGCAGCAAGGCCAAGAGAGGCAGAGCTAGTGTCAATGTAGAGGAAGTCCAATGGATGACCCAAGTCCAGATGTAAGATTAAACATAACCAAAGTTTCAAATAATGAGGTACAAGTGTGACCCCTTTGAACGAACCTAGAAGTCAGAATGGATTCCCTTTCTCAGGGAAATTGTAAGCTCCAGGCATCTTCAATCTACCTTCAACAGTGTCCCACCAGGCCGTCTCTACATGCCATCAATGCAAGCCTGCAAGCTATGGAGCGTGCACCGCATCCATAAATCTTCTAACTCTCCTGCTCATAGGCTTCCTGGGCCTCCATGGCTTTACATGCTTGCCAAAGTTGACTCTAGCATCTGCATTTCCTCCTTCATTGGGTCACCCTTACAATCCTCACTTTGCAAGTGTCTTTACCTTGGAGAATGTTTGTGCACAGTCAAAGAAATTAATTTGTCTCCTTTTCTCATTCTACAAATGTGAGGTTACTTCTAATGCTAACATAGCAGCTGTCCTCATCATCTGTTTAGAAATCTGTCAATTGGTGACGATCCAGACACCATAGAAATGTGATTTGCACATAGGAAACTGGTTTGCTTCATCTCAATCTTCTACCCAGTGATATATTTCACAAAGACATAGCAATGCTATATTTGGTGTCTGTTTCTGAAGAGTTGGCAATTCAAATGACAGTGAAACTGCTGTTGGCTAGATGAGTAAAACCGACTCTTCTCCTGCCATAATACCCTTTGATGCTTTCCCAGATTCTGTTTCTCCACATTTCTATAGCCACAACTGATCTTTCTCAGCTTTTCAACATCCTGTGCCTAGATGCCAATCCATTTCCATCAGTCATTCATCCCTTTTCAGCTCTAGTCCTGTCTTAACTGACCTCCTTGTATCAGATTTACTTCCACATGACACCAAGAGAAAAGGTTTAACGTCTTCTCTTAGATTCCTATAATTTCACATGGAGAACGCCTCTTCCTGACTCTTGGTTGGCATGTCACTTCATCCCATCCAAATTTCTAGAGTCCTGTGCAATTCCAGTTTCTATAATGCCAAATATATGGCATAGTAAAAATGTATATAGTCTGAAGCCTTTCTTGCATTGTAGTTTGTTACATCTTGGTCTGAACTGTATTCCAGCAATCAAAGGTTTCTTTATTTCTTAACCTCAGGAAAGTTACCGTCTTCTCCCTTTATCCCCATGTCAGAATCCTGGTCTATTCGCTATTTCAATCGAGTGTTTCTCAGGTACCCTCTTGGCCCTATTATATTCAGGCCACTCTTTTAGAATAGGCACTGCTACTTCAGCAGCCATGTAGTGCATTTCCTTTTGAATAACTAGGCTGCTGGTCATCTTCAGCCTCTTCATCATACATCAGACCCCTCAGCTCAAAAATCCACAAACCTTAGTCACAGTAAGCTGACACACAGCTGGTGCTTGCATCCATTTCTCTTCCATCGTTGTTCACATTTCTGCTTTTTTCCCCTCCCTCCCACTCCTATTTTCCCCCTTTAGGCTGAAGGCCAGAGAGTTTTCATATCCTAGAGTCAAACTTCCATGCCACAATGAAACTGCTTAATTTTGGGGGGGACGATCAAACCACCTCAACTGGCTCTTTTTTACATACCCTATTGGCCCACCACCATTGGGGGCATTGGGTTTGGGTGCAGTGTGAACATAAAAATAAAACAAAACATAAAAAATAATCACAAAAAACTTTTTGTTGTTGTTTTTCAGCTTATCTGATGATTTCAAATTCGGTGTAGCTGTTGTTTTGTTGTTGTTGTTGTTTTGGGGTTGTGCTTGCACAAACAGAAAATGGACACATGTTCTTGTGCACATGATTTCCACATTTTTGTTCATCTCAGATCAGAGTTTACAGATAATTCTTCATGTCTTTAATGCTGTTCAAACTTAAGAGACGTGACATTTACCTGCTGTGTTACCAGGTCTTTCAGAAGCAGAAACCTCATCCCACAGAACGGGGAATTTTATCACCAGCTGCAATACAAACTAAATGGTTTTAAAATGACTTTTAAACTAATTTAAATGATTAAATTATGTTTTTAGTCTTACAAAATGCTTTAAGTGCAGTTTCCAACACCATATTGGTAAAATGCGCGAGTCTGGATTCACTAAAACAACAAAACTAACCCGTGTTGATTGAAAGCTCTCAAATGCGCAAGTTTCACATTTCCAGGAATACGGTCCACTTTTCATCCAAACAGGATGGAACGGTGTTTTGGTTAGGGTTTATTTTAAGTAGTAAATTAATCAACCTTTTGGTTTTATTTGTAGCTGCAGGATGGTGACTGACTCAAAGTAAACGCTGCATGTGTCAGCACTATGACTCACTGATGTATTTTTAATAGGTTTTGGATGACAGTGAAGCTTTTAAGATATCGGCCTACACGCACACTTAAAATGCATCCAGAGTGTCCTTTTAATGCCTGAAACGACATTAATGCCAATATAGAAGACAATGAACTAGTTTATATCATCTCCAACAAAATATTCATATTATTCTTGATCTGATCATTTCCTTGACTTTTTCTATCATCCTGATCGTAATATTTCACAGTGCAACATGTTCTTTGTTTGACCTACAGCTCAAAACCCAAGATGTCCAAGTTGGCCTCCAGGCTAAAATGTTTTTAAACTGGTTAAAAAATTAAAGTCCAGTGGAATCCTCCCTTAGTTATGCTGCAATAGGCATAGGCTGCTGGGGGACTCCCATGATGCATTGAGTTTTTCCTTTTCAGTCACCTTTTTCACTCACTATGTGTTAATAGACCTCTCTGCATTGACTCGTACCTACTATTAATCTCTGTCTCTCTTCCACAGCATGTCTTATCCTGTCTTCCTTCTCTCACCCCAACCGGTCGCAGCAGATGGCCGCCCCTCCCTGAGCCTGGTTCTGCCGGAGGTTTCTTCATGTTAAAAGACACTTTTTCCTTCCCACTGTCGCCAAAGTGTTTGCTCATAGGGGGTCATATGATTGTTGGGTTTTTCTCTGTATGTATTATTGTGGAATCTACTGTACAATATAAAGCGCCTTGAGGCGACTGCTGTTGTGATTTGGCGCTGTATAAATAAAATTGAATTGAATTGAATTCCCATGTCTACTGTACACACCTTGTGTTCATTCTTGTGTTTATTCACATGACCCTAAGAGGCAGCACACTGGTGCCTCACAGCAGATGGTCACCGGGTTTGAATATGCCAATCGTCATAGGGGTTTTGAACAGGTTTTCACTTTTTCACTAAACTTCGACGTTGTTTTTGCTGGGTGGACTGTGTGGCTTTACTAGATGAAATACTCAAGTGATTCACAAAAGTAATATCTGCTGAACAAATAAGATCAGGAGATGGTTTTTATTTTTTTAATTCATTTTTTTAATTAGATTGAATTCATGAAAAGGTAGGATCTCTTTGCTATGACAACCACCAGAGTTGTTTCAAAGACCCTGAATATGTTGTTATCAGATGTGGAAGACGTGGGTGATTTCCCATAAATACAAATGTAAATATGAGCCGACGTTTGTTAATTTCCTCTGGAGATCATTTGACTTTTCTTTGGAGCTGCAGCTGCTGATTTGACTCATTTGGTGAAAGTTCATTAATGACTATCATTCGACGAAACGCACAACGCCAGCAGAGGTTTTCTTTGGGCTCTGTGTCAGGCAGTTTTATTTCACTGATAAATTAACGGGTTTTAGCAGCCATAACTGCTCAGTAAATAACACAGGAGCGCATTAAGTGTGGAAAACTGCATAATCCCTCCTGAGGCGCTCCAGCTGATCAGATTGCTGAAAGAATAACGTGGCCTGATTGGAAAAATTACACCAAAATAACCTGCTTGACATTAACTTTGTTTTTAGTAGTGAAGACTTTGTGTCTCGGGAAGGTAATAGATAAATCGCACGGGCTGCCTTTCTGGATTGTGTTGTGGTGTTTTCCATGTAACACTTTTCACACAACACAAACTGCATCTACGTGCAAGTAGTTAATTTTTTACAAACTTTTAAAGCCTAAAGTTCATGTCTGATCAGTGTGTTTACAGCCTTTTAGGACCTTGAGTAAATGAAACGCTCTTCAACCTTGTTTGTTTTAAGGTAAAACACCTTCGACACACACTTGCTTTGGAAGATTTTCCAGACACGGGCTTTAATCACCAAAAGTAATTCCTTATTTCCAAGCCATTTATGGTTAAACTAACAGGCAGACCAGCTACCAACTGTTTTTCTGTATTCATCCTGAGGATTTCCGCAGGTTTATTACAGAATTATTAGACGTAAGCTAGAAACACATTTCATTAGACCACCACCAAACTACAGTTTATACAACAGTTTATCGAGATTTATGTTTCTGTAACTGTTAATCCTCCGGTTAGCACAAGCCTTTTAGTCAAAGTGATGTTTTTAATGTAAACGCATAAATTGTTTTGTCCATGAATTTTCAAATGTACTGCTTTGCAAATGCATAACTGCAATTTGGCATGTAATCAATATATGTTTTGCAATCACAAACAGAAAAATTGATTTTAGACGTTGAACACTGTGTATGATTGATTTTTTGGCTCCTCAGAAATCCAAATTTGGGTCTTTAATATGTGAATTTTGTCGTTTTCCACAAGTTTTTGACAGATTTCTAAAATATCTGTTTTATTTTTTATGAAACATGGTGTAATAATACATTTGAATCGAAGTAGTTTTTTTATATACAAAGCTGGCCTGACTGACATTGTAGATGTCTAAAGAACTTTGTAATTCGATTTTTTTCAACAATTGCCTCGAGGCGCTTTATATTTACTTTGTAAATGTAAGTGCTCATAAAAATGCAGCCAGGAACCAGGCAAATTTACATACTTTAATCTTCAGTTCAGCTGATGTGCTTCCAATTATGTTCAGTGATTTTTCAGGATAAATGACTTGTAGCTTTATAAGAATAGGGTTAACCATGATTCAACTTTCTAAACTGCAGTTTTAATTCTCTGTGACTGGACTAAAATCCTATCCCAACTGAGTTTAAGACACACATTTCCTAGTAGAAGGGGAAAAAAAGACAATTTAAGAGATTTTAAAGACCTTTGGCAGGGCTGTAGGATTATGGCCTAAATGTTTATCACAATTATTTTGATCAGTTGTCATAATTATTCCTTGACTTTTAGTTTACCTCCTGAAATCACCTCACAAACTGAAGTATAATTCATGCATGAAGGACAAGGAAAATAAACAACTTAGTGACTGCTGCATTAACATTTCCATACAACAGATTATGATCCATTTTGGGGAACACGGGCCTCGCCTTCTGGTGTGGAAACCATTTGAATTTTGTTGCAGTGTGGTGGTGTAACACTAATCTGGGAAACTGCAGGCCGTGCTGTGGAAGAAACAGCTGTGATTGGCTGATGTAGGCACGTAGTCGGGCAGTGATTTAGGGAGCGCTTGACTTCCTTTTGCATTTTCAATATCGCTAGATCAGAATCATTAATTGTGTGAATCTAAAAATTCTGTTTGAGATTTCAAATGTAATTGTGAAGCCCTAACCTGTGGTCAGAGTGAAAAACATTTAGTTTTCTTCTCCCACAGGAAACACCACTGCTCAACTGCCTGAAATATTCATTTGTAGTCCAGGCTTTAATGATCTGTGTCTTGATGTAACACGCTGACTCGATAAGCACCTGGTGACTAGGTTAGCATAGGTTCAAACAAAGAACAGACAGTTCTGGTTCAGATGTGTGCTGGAACCCGACGGCACCTACAAGGCTGAGGGAAATAATGTTGATTCACTGCTTGTTTAATAGCTTTATGAATTTGTCAAAAATAGAATTTAGGAAATAATTTTACATTAAACATGGCCATAATCAGATCAGGGTTCGTACAATCCCTAAACACATGAGCTGCTCAAATCTTCTGTTTGCTAGGTGCAGCCAATCAGAACAAAGCTGCCTTAAAGGGAGAGGGATGGGAGGTACAGGCAGAGGATGAACTGAAGGGCTGCAGCTAGGTCAGATTAAGATAAATGAGGATTATTTTCAACAGAATCATGCAAAGCCACTCTAGAATCAAAAAATAAAAATATTAACTAGTGCTGTCAGCGTTAATCTCGTTAAAATGACGTTAATGTCATAACCACATTAAGGCGGCAAATCTCAGTTAGCGAATTAGCATGGATCACCCCTTGCGTGGAGCTGCACGGCACTAACACTTTAACGAGCTAACTGCGCTAACGCGTTGACGCCGTGCAGCCCTATGCACGGGGCGATCCGCGCTAACTGGCTAACTGAGTTTTGCCGCCTTAATGCGGTTTTGACATTAACGTCATTTTAATGCTGACAGCACTAATATTAACACAGTAGGCCCACTTTAAGGTTTCCTCAAGTTCATTGAATGCTTGTACGTACATTGAGCTGATGATTTGAAACCACGGCCATCGTCGATCTGAAGATGGAACAAGAGATTTGACAGAAAATAAAGAAAAGCAGAAAAAGTCTAATTTACCCTCTGGGCTCTATCCTGGCCATTTGTGGCCACTTCACTTTTCTTTTTTCAACTATTTTTGTTCTGTTAATGCAAATGGAATGAAACTTCCCAAAGGTGTGTATTTTTTTCAGATTTTTTAAATTTTCAACATCAGCTCCTTAATAATGTCAATAATAATCACTATACACCAAATTGTTCCTCTTGATTCTATCGTGGCCATTTTTGGCCAATTGAAACTCATTATAACCACCTTTTTTGATTCCTTGTTATTGACAGTACTAAATCATGCAATTTAGGTAAAATTGCTTTCATTCTAAACTCAACACATGAAAATTGTAGTTTTTCATGTTTTTTACCAAATTACATCATTTACCCATTTTTGGCCAAGCAAGCAATTTCATGTAATATTCCTAGTTTCTAGTAGCGGCCTTACCACACTCCAATGGACCAAACTAATGAAACAATTTTGACATAGGTTTGATCTTAAGGATCCAATAGTTTGTGTTTGTGCATGACATTGCAGCACAAACATGTATTTGCAAGATAGACTGGAATAAATAATGACGCATCAAATATTACATAGGCTGCAGTGAATTTCTGTCGATGCAGGCTATTGAGCTTTGAGGTTCCCAGTCAAACTTAGCTTTGAAGCACATGCTAAAAGCACTTTTACTGATGTATTTTTCATAAAAAGATACCATACCCAAAATATTAACTCTAAAAAAAACCAAAACCCAATCACATGACATTTTGCAGAGTTCAAACCTGCAGCTGCAGCGCAAATGACAACAACACTGTTTGTAAACGTGTCCTGGAGTTTATGCAGGTGCAGACGTTGCTACTGCTGTAAGTAAGCCTAACAGCTTCCAGATCATTTATTCTGGCAATATGGCAAGAAGGTCATCACTGCTTCAAGCACTGTCTGTATGATCTGGTCAGAGAGCAAGGACAGCAAGCAGTCCTCTGCCCTTGAAGAAAAGACATCTGCCCAAGATGAAGAAACTTCCTCTCCAGAAGATGAGGGGACAAACTCCAAAGAGGCTGACTGCATCACCACTGATGATGAGTACTAGCCAGTGCCTGAATCCTCTTCTTTGGGGGAAGATTGGGGTTGGGGGGCATGGAGGTGGAGGCCGAGCAGCTGATGGAAAAGAACATAGGAGCATTTTCTGAGACCGAGGAGCCGGTGACTGAGTGGATCCCTCATGAAAGGAAAACCATGTGGGTCCCACCACTGAAGAGAGACTGCTCTACAATCCAGTACCCACTGGTATCAAACCAGGGCTCACCCTGTATGCAGTTCCCTGCATTAGCAGCCTGAGATCTACTTTTGACTTTTTTATAACAAAGGAGATCTTTTAGCTGATGTGCACCCTTATAGACCTGCACGGGAGGCGAAGGTGTGAGGATTGGAGGATTATAGATGAAGTGGAGATAAAGCCTAGACCAGAATAAAGCAATACATAGCATGTTGGATGACAACACTGGAAGTTCTCAGGAAGTAAAAAATGGCATGAGGTTCAGACTCCAGCTGACGGAGGAGCTCTGAGGACAACGTCTTTACTTCGGTCACCTTGGCAGAGGAACTCCTCAGATGAAAACTGGCACAGGGGAAACAACCCAGAGCTTCCTCCCCAGTTCTTCTAGCTGCAACAGAGGAAGATTTTGTTGTCTGTCTTTGGCTTCACCAAAGCAACGGAGGAATGTGCTTCTTTTGACAGCAACACACAGGGAACCAGCAGTCAATGATGTGGAATAGAGGACGCCTGGAAGCAAGAAGCAATCCTGGACTACAATAGGCACAAATACAGCTTGGATAACTTAGAGAGGATGTTGGCATCTCGAGTTGTTGAAGGAAAACGAACTGATGGCTGCTGGCTCTTTTCTCCAATCTCCTGGATGTCTTGGGATACGATGTCTTTGTCCCGCCGGAAACAACTTCACTGAAGTGGGGGAGTCCTCTACAACCTACAAATGAAGAGTGATCCTGGGAGAGCTGGGGCACATGCTGGTGACCTCAACAACTGCAAGACACCCTTGTCCCTGATTCTCAGCCACTTCTGCCATTGATCTCAAGATACAGTAGTCTGAACCAGAGTTGACCCACAGCCCACCAACAAAATGAGAAGATGGGGCAAAAGGCGCACCTCCAGGATTGGAACAGCAGCCCTTGCACCAGGTGTAGAAAGTGTGCCTACAAAAACTACTCTACTGTGGTTAGTACATCTTGCTGCTAATGAGGATGCACACAGAAGCGCACACACTGGAATATACATTTTGATCATTTCAGTGGTTATTTGGTCATTAAATTGCCTTTCTGGCCACTGACACACCATGTGTGATTTTCTTTTTGGCCATTCATCCCCCCCCCCAAAAAATAAAATAAAGTAAAAATAAATCATTGTTACTGTTACTGTTACTGTTACTGACCTGCAATGATGATAAAAAAAATATTAGGTTTCATCATTCATATGCTAAAAAATGTGAACTTTATTGCTATTTTCCCCCCAAAACGTAGTAATAATACATAATCTGACTGGTATTCAAAGGGTATAATATCTGAATTTCAATTATATTTTGGTTTTAATGCCTAGGACTGGTGCTAATTTAAAGAATCAAGTCAATGAAAGTAGAATTTTTGTTTTAATATATATTAATTTTATAGCATTTTGTAAACGTAAACAGGGGGTGGCCATTTTTGGCCACGAACAAGCTGAGAGGGAGTTTTTTTGTTTTTCTGTCACTGCACAAAAAAACAAAGATGCACAAAACTCATTGATACTTTCAATTGTTGCTATGCATCTAACCTCCATCATGGTTAGAAAATAAATCAGTGTGCATGTATTATTTAGAAAAAAAATAGGGATTTTATGCTTTTATCCCCGTGTAAATCATTAAAATTATGTGATTTAACTGGTATTTAAAGGGTTAAAATTCTGAATTTGAATGAAATTTTGGTCTTGATGAAAAGCACTCATGCTAATTTAAAAAATCAAGTCAATGAAAGTAGAAAAATGTTTTAATATATATGACTTTTATAGCATTTTGTAAATGTAAACAGGGGGTGGCCATTTTTGGCCACGAACAAGCTGAGAGGGAGTTTTTTGGTTTTTCTGTCACTGCACAAAAAAACAAAGATGCATAAAAGTCATTGATACTTTTAATTATTGCTATACATCTAACCTCCATCATGTTTAGAAAATAAATCAGATGGCATGTATTATTTGGAGAAAAATTGGGGTTTTATGATTTTTTCCATTTATGAGTTCCTAGGATTATGTGATCTAACTGGTTTTTAAAGGGTTAAAATTCTGAATTTGAATGAAATTTTGATTTTTATGAACAGCACTGATGCCAATTAAAAAAATTAAGTCAATGAAAGTGGAAGGTTTTTTTAATATATATTAATTTTATAGCATTTTGTAATCGTAAACAGGTGGTGGCCATTTTTGGCCACGAACAAGCTGAGAGGGAGTTTTTATGTTTTTGCTCTCCCTGCACAAAAATAACAATGCATTATAATCAATGTTGATATGAATCAATTACATGCCCCAGACTCTACTATTAATAATACAAGAAATTCTCCAAAAGTTGAATCTGTTCATCTGGACGTAGCGTTTGGTGGGAGAAACGTTTCGTCACTCATCCAAGTGACTTCTTCAGTCTCAGCTGACTGCAGGTTTCCCCAAACCTTATAAACAGTACATTTGCATAATGACTGAAACCAGCCCACTGAAAACAAGAAATTCCACTAGCACTGCAATTATATAAAATTGTGAGATTTGAGGTTGTCTTCCAGCTAGTGCAGTGGACAAACAAACTGGTGTTTCAAAGGTTAAAAATTTAAAAAGTAATAACTATTTTATATTTATGAAAAGAACTGAAGTTAGTTAAAAGCTTTATGCAGAAAAAATGGCAAAAAGACATAAAAATAATAAAAATTACAGATCTAATCTGTTGGTGGCCACTTTTGGCGACGAACAAGCTGAAAGGGTAGTGATTTTGAACAAACCCAGAAGTGATCTGCACCAAAATCTCAGCCAAACTGAGGCAGAGATACTGTTTAAATTCCCTTTGAATACTTTACTGATAATCAGACATGACCAGGCGGAATTTTAAAAAGTGGAGCACTGCAATCACTGAAACCCACTGAAACAGCAGAAAAGTCAGAGAAAGCTGAGGAGGAAGCAAGAGCACCAGGAATCCATAAGGAACAAGCGTAGACCTGGAACTGATCTGTTATCTCAGTCTTCGTATAATAAGACATGTTAAACAGCTGTCAGGTGTCGTATTCTGCTGTTAGACGACAACTGCATGCACCATAGTGAGGTTTCCCTGATCTGTGAAGTCGATAAGTCGTGCAAATTGAGACATTTCCAGGGAAAGAGTGATGATGCCGATAGCTCGGCTTGTGAAATGCTTTCCTTCTCTTTGATGAGTTTTCACGATATTCCAGCGGCGGTGATGACATCTGGCAGTAAAGCAAGAGCCAGCATGCGTCCAAGCTGCTGCCACATCAGAGACCTCAGAGAAATGGAGTAACACCTCCTCTCGCTCCGTGAAGAACAGAACCATCAGTCTACTGTTAAACAAAAGGCTTTGTGAATTTTATTAGACACTTTCGAACACCTGCTGACGTTAGCAGCCGTATCTAATGTCCACTTTAGGCTGGGCTCTGTGTTTGTTTCTCACCTTACCTTCAAGTTTTTTAAGTTTATCTTTTCAAACTGAGCTGTGAAACAGCAGAGATCTGTTTAAACACGGAGACTCGCTCGTATCAAATTGTTCTTGACGATCTTGGAGACTTTCAGAGTATCTCAAATCATCATTTATAGTTGAGCTCAAAAGTTTTAATATTCATCATGAGCATTATTATCATTGTAATTTGGGGCTTTAAATTGTTTATTTGGTATTTTTCCAGGCTGGAATATTTGTACGGCATATATCTTTAATGACTTTGTCTTATACTTCCTTTTTCAATCTCCTTACCATATAAAGAGCTAGATGTGAACCATACCCCAACCCTGAACAGGTCACTGGTGACCTGATGGAGACTGAAAGATTTCTTGCAGACTGTGGAGAGTTTGTCAGATAAAATCTGAATAAAACATTAATTTACCCTGAGTTTTCCTTGGAAAATTAGCAGTGACTCCTGTCTCTCTGTTAATGCTACGTTCCACTTACACATCATTACTTTACATCATTGCCTTGAACTCCCCCTGTGATTTATGGGTAAGTCGCTAATTAGTTGCTGAGGATTTTTTCCTTGGAAAAATGACGTGCTCAAGATGCAGATGTGTGCCATTTGTTATAAATATAAGGGTTTTTTTTTTTTCAAGCATCTGTCAAAATATTACAAATCACAAACAACTGTAAAATTTTGCAAACAGTTCAGTGTTTCCAGCCGAGACGTTGTTTTGCCTGGAAGGTCTCCTGTCATGTCCCCTGCTATCAAAAACATGTTTGATATTAAAAAGAAATTCCTGGAAAAAAAACAAAAACAGCTCAGCTCAGTCTACTCCAAAAATAAAAAAACCCAAGAGGGACGTCTTTTATTAGGTTGCTCAGGTGCCTATCAATGCCTATACAGCTGTTGATTCTCTTCATCTGGATGTAGTGTTTTCAATTTATATATGGCCCAATCACAACAACGGTCGTCTCAAAGCATTTTATATTTTATGGTAAAGGTAAATGAAGTCTTGGATTTGTGTTAGTTTCAGTTCCCCGGTTTTCCCCTCAGAGTTGAAGCTGGTTCCCTCATCCAGTTTATTTCCTGTTGGATTCTTTGGGTGTTTACTCCCCTCATTTTCTCGCCCTCGTTAGAGTCTGATTTCTACCTGTTCCTTGTAAAACTTCCCTCCCCGGTGTGCATTTAATCTGCATCTTTTCACTCAGCCTTTGGCCATCGTCACCCCTCATTTTCTCTTGCTGACGCTCTGTTAATAGAGTCATCCATTTACTACCTAAAGAAAAAAGAAAGAAACCTGGAAATAAATGTAATTTTGGGGTCTTGGTCTTTGTTATTTTGCCAATTAAGTAGTCCTTCTTTAGAATTTGAACAGACAAAATCCTTTGAAGTGTGATTGGTGAAGAGTGCCACAATGTGGTGTCTACTTCTTGTCTTGGAAACCTAGCACTGTGTAGTTGATAGTGGAAGTACTGTAGAACAAAGCAGCAGTGTGGAAGTCTGTGTTCTTGTGCTTTGCTAGTGTCAGCACTAACGAGCTTTCCCAGAGGCTGAGCACGGTCTTTGTTCTTAAACCTGCTGTGCACACACAGCACTCAGATCATTTATTAGCGTCACAGCCCCTCCAATGTATTCCTTTAGATAACAGACAACAGGTTATGTTTAGGGTTTCAATTTAAAGATGATTGGAAATGCCTCATTTCACCAATTCTTTTATTTATAGCATATTTTATTCTCCCCCCCAGGCAGAGAATTTACAGTCTGGTATACTGTACTTTACTAACAGGTACAGTTACAGCAGTACACACTGTGTCACAGGAATGTCCTTCTATTCATTTGATGATGCAGACATGCATGAATGATTCTAATTTGCTACCAGGTCTCTCTGACGCTGCTGAAACTTACAGAATACAGAACATGCATGAAGAATATCTACAGTGATTTTCACGTTTCCGTGATTAGGTTGTGGGACAGATTTTTTGCAGACTATCGCCTAGGAAATAAACATCAGTACAGAAAGCACACAGCCATAAATATGTCTGTGTTGTGTGTTAATTGTTTCATACTTTTCTGAAACTAAGATTTTAAAAAATAAAAATCTCAACCGTTTCCCATGGCTTTCTGGTTTTTAATTTCCTGCTTTTTGCTTTTCCCGCCTTCATTAGTTTGCCTGCTCCTGATTACCCTTCCTGGCATGTATTTAGTTGGTGTCCGTTCCTTCAGTCTTTCTCAGCACTGTTGTTATCAGCCCTGCTGGCTCTCTGAGGTCCTCTGAGTGATGAAATGCTATTTTAACTCCGCCAAAGCTCAACACTCTTTTCAACATGATGGTTTCTAAAAACAATAGTCTGTTAAACATCAAGAAGACGGCATAAAAACGCTACAAAACTGAAATGGGGAAAAAAAAATATTTTAAAGGTGAACCTATGATGAAAATCAGTATTTGCAGTCGTGGGGTCCTGCCCAGTGTTGGACTTTTGACACAGCAAAATGGAAAAATGGATAATCGAGCTGACTTTATTATCATTTGTACCAGAAATTACAGAACTAAGTGAAGCTGGATTACAGTGACATATATATTAATTTTTTTTAAAGTGCACAGTAACATGCATTTGATTGCGATGTGTGGAAACATATCAATGTATTTGTACGGAAAACTTCTTCTCATTGAATATTTATTGGTAAAAGTCTCTTTTGGACTAATCCAGTAAATCCTGACAAATCAACATAATAAATCTGTCTCACAAATAAATGATGTCAGCGGTTAATTCAACAGTCATTGGATGAAGTACAAACTCTCGATCCTTAATGTGCGTCTGCTTTTATTATTTATGGCTCTGCCTGCTAGAAATACTACAAATTAAACTACAGAGCGTCTCGTGTTTCTTAGCAGACAAACCTCTGACATAAATAAAGCTGTTGACTGGAGAGATACCGGTTTGGTTTCTGAATGGTGGCGGCTGGCTGGACACCTCAAACTGAGGAAACTGCTGCAGCTGCCAGACTTTCCATGAGGTCATCTCTGGCCAGTCAACCTTTCTGGGTTTATGGTCCTGCTATAAGAGCTTGAAAAAGCGATTGGAAGATGAGTTTTTATTGCACTTAACAGCAACATAAACAGTGGTCTACTGTCTACTCTGTTCTTTCCGCATTAACGCTGCACTCTGAACACAGCAAGGCGTCAAACGGATCTGGATTGATCGTCTTACGTTTTCACCTTCCAGAAAGTTCAGACTTCTCTGGTGGAAGACGATGGAGACATCAAATACAAAGATGGGTTATAAACAAAATGGGAGGAAGCACAAAAAGTGGCATCAGTGGGTTTTAAAACAATAAAATGAGTAATCTGGATGTCCTCATAAATATGAGATTGGGTTGTTTTGCTTTTTTTTTTTTTTTTTTTTGCATGGATGCAAGTAGTAGTACAATACAATAGACTTGCCAGAATCTCTCAGAGTCATTGTCTAGTCAGCCCAAGGTGTCACCAAGTACTACACATCCTTGTGGTTTCCCTGTGAATCAGTCCTACTAAGAACTGTTATATTCTACCAGCGCGCCCTTCAAGCTCCCAACTCCTGTGGTTCTTGATTTTGACATGCCACTGTGCAGAACTTGCTTTCTGTTAAAGAATCCAAGCTAAAAAAAAAAAAAAAAAAAAAGAATAAACATGTCAACATTTCCACCACAAACTCAAATGGAAACCCCTGATTCAAAGAACCAGAGAGCCTCCTTCAAAGTTGAAACGAGGTTTATGCAAAGTTGCCTTAATTTGTTTTTGCGGTTTATTGCAGTAGAAAGTCCCATTTCCCTCTTTATTTGGGTCACAACGTACTTTTTTTTGTCAGTTTTTTACTCGACAGGTTGAGGGGAATGTGCATGCAGTTCAGTTTATTCATCTTTTTTTAAAGTCCCAGAACATTTTTTAAATTCTTCCACCATCAAAGGTCGTATCTGAGCCTTCTGCAAGGTCCGAGTAGGAACATCAAAGCTGCTGATAAGCTTAACCGTGGGAGGGAATAAAGGTGTTCCGCCCACTTCATCCGGCTCTAATTAGACTGCAGGAGGTTTCTGATTAGAAACAGCAGAAAGTGCATTTTCTACAGCACTTGGTTTCCTTTATTTCCAGATACTTTTCAGCTGTGGTCACCATTCTTGGTTTTCTGACTCAACAAGTAAGGAAAGTATGTAAGCTGCTGTTTAGTCTGAAAACCTTAGCCATGACTCTCATTCTCCAGAAAACCTCCATACTTTATTTACAGCCCTGCTTTAAAAAAATAGTCTTTTTTTTATTATGAATTGTTCCAACCTGATTCTCCCAACATTATTAAGGTATGTCAGACACATTAAATTTTATGGAAATACTCTGATGTAGTAGAGGGAGCTTCCAGGATATGTGACATCCATTTGCAAGGAGATCATAACACAGGGACGCTAGCTGAACTGTTTGCACATTGGTTCATTCAGACATCACACAGACTGCAGGAGAGTTCATTCTAATCAGTCATTTGCATATATGAAGCCGTTAAAGTGTGTTAGGCTGGCAAAAGCTGTAATGTTTAAAGATTGTCCACTTGCAAAACCCATTTTCAATAAATTTTATGTGCATATTTACTGCAAAAATGGTGCTTACATGACCAACTGATGGCTATGATTTATTTATTCCTTTTAAAATGGGAAGTAAATGTTGTGAATAATTAACAATAACAGAAAGCATAACTTATTTAGGCTCATCGAAAGTTCAAACTTTATTCATTCTCGGGCGGTCATTCCCTGTGGCTTAAAACTTTTTTGAGTTTACAGTCGTAACTACCATCTAGTATCAATCAGAGATTTGAGTTTGGCGATGAGCACTAATCAAAAGTTCAGCCAAACGCTGATTGTTGATTGGCTGGCTGTTCTTGTTGCCTCAGCTTTCCATATGAGATGAAGCCACCTCAGCACATACAAGCTCTTTAAACATCCATTCTGATATATCTTTTGAAAAAACACGTAATTATAAAAGTAATTACTAACACTTTTTCTATAAAAGCATAATTTGGTTAAAAAAATGCATTTTTCAGTGGCTAATCTGGCAGACAAGAGAAGGAATTTGTTTTTTGTAATCCAGCATTGTTTTACTGGTTCTACAACCCTGAGCGCAGACGTGATGTTAAAGCCAGCAGCCATCATTCATTCTTTCCCTTTCAATAATTTAAACTGTCTTCTTGGGAAGAGTGTTATAACTGGTAGCTCCAGATGAGTCACACTCGAGTAGAGATGAACTCATCTGAACAGTCAAACACCGATGATGAGGTGTTTCCATGGCCCAGAACTGATGTTTACAGCTTATAGATAATTAGTACCTCTCACTCATGTGCTTGGCTATTAAGCTTCATGTTTGTGGCAATGATTCAGGGGGAAAATATCTGAAGAGAAAATAGCAGTGAGTAAATCAAGGAAGTGAAATTAGCTGATTCTCAAATGCTCCTGGCTTTGGGGTTGTAAAAAGTGAGTGTTCAAAGAGGCTGAAGAGAACAGCACTTTATGACACTTTCCCCAATTTCCTGATTGCTATATTCTTGTCTGCCTTTCCAAGTTTCCACTCAAAGATGGAGGTCTTTGCCCTGAGGGAGATGAAACAGCTGGATTATCGGCTCCATCCCAGACTGCTGATTCTGTTTTTAAAAAGCTTTCTGCTGAAATCAGGTCTGAGTCCCTGTTGGAGCTTCAGGTTTGGACATACAGCAACAATGAAGCTGCACATGTTCCTCTGGGGTTCATGGACACTTTTGACTAACCAATAAGGGAATCGCTAAATTTGGAACCATTAAGCAAGCTAATCACTCCAGATGCCCTTCTAATTACCCCAGGAGGTCATAAATCAAGCCAGGGGCACAGAGTTTTCTGGGAAGTGCTCATTTCACCAGGTGTAGTGTCTTATGAATGGCCATAATGCACTAAGACAATGAGTGGAGACAAACTCATCAGAAAGAAATCTAGGCCAACTACTAAGAAACTTGAAGCATTTGCTCTAGGTACAAAGCCTTTTAAGACCTTTACAGTATCCTGAAGTTGCCATTACCCCTTTTGGTAAGCTGTGTCTTATTTTAGAGTTCTTGTTGTAGTTAGTATAAGTACTGCTCTAGAACTTACCCCCAATGTATATCAAAAGGGCACTTGATCCAAGTCCTAGAGTTGATCCAAGTCCTTGTCTACTCACCTGGTACCCTTAAGGTTAATCACATGATCCTTGAGTCAATTCCAATATGGATAATTTTTTTAAAGTCTGCTAGATTTGCCTTCAATTGTCCAACTAGTGCTGTTCCACGTGACTGAGATGCTCTTCCAGTCTACTTTCAAAATGCCCTTTTAATATTTGATCGAGTCAGTGTAGTTCAACAGCCTGATGGTCAAACCCATTCCACTTTGAGACACTGAAACCAATGCCTCTGCAGTTCTTGGTAGCATTTTCCAGTCTGGCCTGGCTAGAGAAGTTTTCATTTATTTACACTTTTGGAGCAGTACTTGTAGTATCAAAAGGTAAAGTCCATGTATAGTCGGCCCAAGTGGTTCTAGCTGCTCTAACAAATCACCAATCTTCAAGTGCTCATCTAGTGCTGTTCCTGATAGCCCATGTGCCCTTCAAGTTAATCTGCCAAATCTCCCAAACTCATTACCAAGTAACTTAGTCAAAGCAATCCACTTTGCTGTGATCTAAAGCTTCACCCTTTAGTTTAGCTCTTGTTCCTTGGCCTCACAAGTAACTTCACACTCTTTCCTACCCCTTAATTAGTCCAAATGCTCAAGTGAACCTATTGATCTCACTTGCTTTCCAAAACGTGCAAATTGATCCAAGTAATTGTATTAGCCCAAGTATCAGCGCAGAAACTCCTTTTACTCTTCAATGTTTCTCTTACCTTATGTCTACGTCTGCTTAGTCAAAGAGGCTTTTCCTTAAGTTGGCCCAGGTACCACTCTAGTCATCGTGTCCCAGTTTAAGCCACCACTGTGTATCAAAAGTGCACCAAGGTCACTTAAGTGAATCAAAGCCCTTATCTACTTAGCCCAAGTAATCCTAACCCTTCTACCACATTGTACACTTTCAGTTGTTCAAAATGCCCCTTGAATCAGTCCAAGGACTAACTCTTCTTAGTGGGTTAGAGCATAAACAACTTAGGATAGTTGTTGGTGGTCAAGGTATCCTTCAAGTCAGTGTACAATAGGAAACTTTTGGCTTCTGTCCCTTACCATGATTTTGGAGATCCCCAAGACTCAAAAATGAACACATCAAAGTAGATTTTCAGTAGTTTTATTGAAAAATGCCTCTTCTGTTTTCAGAAATAAATAAGAAAATAAGGCTGTGGAATTCACAATCTGCAGTTAAAACATGAAGCAGCAATACCATTTCCATAGTCTTGCACGCAGGTTTTGACCGCATTTGATACGATGAGAATGACGATGACAACTATATTCTGATTAAAACAAGATGAAATGTAGTGAACATGTACTAAATATACACCACAGACATGCAATTCCACCTTTGGTAAAATTAGCTGTGACAGAATAAAGGAAAACTGATAAATATAAAGATACAAAATGAAAGCGGTGTTTAACTGAACCTCCTAAAAGATGAACTGAATGAGAAAGGTTATACTGAACATACTGGATGAAGTGTGAAAGCAAAACAATAAACATTTCATATGTGATGTCCTGACACTGAACATTTTCCTTCCTGCTGTACTATTGCTAGCCTTGTTACAATGAGTACACTGTTGAACACTGCTAGTCAATACAAACTCAATGCAAATATGTTACAAGCAAAAAGCCAAATGGAAAAGGAAATCTCACAGGTTTTTGTAGTTTGTTTTTTGCCTATTTTAAAATTGTGCCAGTCACCCCCGAACCATGTCCTTCCCTCTGATCAGTCTAAACCCTTCACCTGACACAAAAAAGAATATTCACATAGATTTTAAGGCACTGAAATGTATTACCCAATAAATTTGAGGTATCAAACCCCATTTTTATTTATAATTTCATGAACGAACACAGGTTAAGGTGAAGAAAATTAAACAGATAAAGAAAACACTACTTGTCTTTATGATGTTAGCCTGCTGGTTGTCTTTCTTGGTAGTGATCTCTTTTGACGCTGGTTTTGCAACTCGCCGTCCTCCTCGGTGAACCGGACTACTTGGGTGTCAGGTTCAGATGGGTATTGGCCTGCTTGGAGATAGCATTTGGGCCAATTGGCAAAGTAAGTTGGCACATTTTCTCTTGGTTTTTCTCAACATGCACAAGAAGAACTGGTTAAAAGTGGTGTTTCTTTCTGATTCCACCTAAAGCACTGACACAGCTAGTTAGTAAACAGCAGGGGTGTGGCCAGTATTGGGGGCATTGTCATAGGTGGCTTGTGTGACACAGAGGGGGAAAATGGTTGTCACCAGCAAAGCTACACAGCAACAAACTGGTTTGAGTTGTTTGTCTTATCATCGTAGTGTAATTTATTCATTCTTTAGAGGGGAGGTCTCAACAGGGAAGGTTTGCCAATATTTATCTTGGTAAACCAATAAATTTGCAGGCGAAGTAAACGTTACTTCAAAAAAAGTATCTGCACTACAAAAAAGCCTTTATGAGACTGTTTTTATCACTTAAACACGGCTCAGGTCACCCAAGGCACCCTTTGGGCACGCCCCTGCTATACATTTCAGTGCATTCATATTCTCCCTTTGTGTTGTTAGAATTTTAGGTGTTAGTCTGATCACCACAAGCATTACCAGCAATCAATTCCATCACATACATTTACAAAATGCAACAAAACATGAGATCTTCAACCACCCGACTAGAAAGAGAATTTGTGAAAGCTTTGTTAGTATTTTAAACCAGATGTAGTGTGGGTGGGGTTTCTTTGTTGTTGTTGTTGGGGTTTTGGGGGGGAGGGGGGCTACAGGAAAAAAGGAAAAGCTACATATTTTTATCTGTTTCTTATTTTTTTCCTGCTACATGAAAACATGAAGTGGTGAATCTAAGCCTGCAGGGTCACACGTGCAGGACAGACCAGCATGACCCCGAGCAGTTTAAAATGGCTACAAGCACATGGGCGGGAAGACTTGAAGAAAAAAACAAACAAAAAAAAAAAAAAAAACAACCAAAAAAAATACAAATAACACAAGTGTTCTGTCGGCGTTTGAGCAAGCAGCAGGTTTGTTTTGCAAGGCACAAGCTTTAAAACTACAGATGTTAAGACTAAATTTAGTGGACTTGATTCAGACATCATTTACAAGGCACAAATTAGTTTATTTACATGTCACATGGAGAGAAATGCTGTTAACAGAGTTGCTGCTGCTGCTGTGGGTGGTGATGCTGAGGTGGCTGCACTGGTTTCTCTGGTACAAGTCCACCTTTGTTAGTATTTGTTTTGGCTTGTTGGTGGTGTTGTTTGCTGCATGCTCCTCCACTGAACAAGGCTTCTTTGTTTGGTCTTTGGCTTCAAGATGCAAACAGGCCACTAAAGAGGTCGGTGCCATCACCGCTGCTGCTGGTGTTTTGCTCTACTGGCTGTGAGTCGTTAGTACTCGTTCCCTCTTTGTTGTTGTGATGTTTTCAGCACAGTTTGTTAATTGTTTCCTTTGGTGGTTATCCCTTTAAACAGCTTTAGAGCATATGAGTGATTCAGTTACAGGACTTTTTGTTTTGTGTTTTCAGATGGTCAGTGAAAGCAGCACAGGCGGTATAAAAAGTCTACTATGGTGAACCTGAAACGGGCCAAAGAGGATGGAAGGTGTCAGTCAGGTCAGAGCAGAAGACAGCAAATCAATAACCTCTATGTGCTTATTAGTTGACTACAAGTTTCACACATGCACTAATCCCCCCACAACAGAGTGCTCAGACATTTTGGGAAGTGCATTTTCTCCCTTTTTATAAACCAGAGTCAGGGAGTATTAGCCCAGCTTAGAATAAAGACTGGAAACAGGTTTAAGCTGTTGAGGTGGTTTGAAGTAATTGCTTCACATCAAGCTCATGTCCTTTTCCGCAGCGATACTTCCCAGCTCATCTTGAGAAATCCCGAGGAATTCCCAGGCCAGGTGAGAGATAGAATCTCTCCAACGGGCTCTGGTCTACTCCAGGGTTTCTGTCCAGTTGAATGTGCCCAGGAGGCATCTTTAGCAGATGCCCAAATCAACTGGCTCCTTTTGACACAAAGGGGCAGCCCAGACTCCCTCTTTTGGAGAAAACTTATTTTAACCTATTTTTTTGTATTGTTTTTATAAATTACTTTCTATCTTATACCTTTTTTGCTATATTAATCTGCAGAGACAACTTTGCTGCAATCAATTCAGCATATATGCCCTGATGGGTGGTCTGACCAACATGAGTCTTTTCGTGAGTTATCGCAGAGCATGCAGGTATCATTTTATACCATGCCCTGTCAGAATCCATCATCCTAACCCTAGAGTTTCTGTTTTTCAGTTATTCTAAAGTCATCACATCCCAGACTCACGAACAGGAAAGTGCATCTCCCAAAATGTTGGCGTGTTCTTTTACTGTTGCATTTAATCCCAGATTGCCAAACAGAACTAATGTCTCCAATCACAGACAGGATGCTTTACATACCTATGTATCCCTGCCCGTTGTAAGGAATACCAACACACTGAGAGGAATCGCAGTATCCAGGAGGTCCAGGAGGCCCGCGGACTCCGGCGTATCCTGGACGTCCAGGTGGTCCACGAGATCCGGCAGAGCCTGAAGGGCCTGGGGGTCCAGTCCTGCTCTCTCCTGGTGGACCTGATGTGTTTAATTAAAAAAAAAAAAGTTATCATGATCAGTAACATTTCAAAGAGGGAGGAAATGGACAACACACCCATTTGTGTTCAACTGTCAGTGTTACCAGACTGCAATCACAGCAGGCTGAAGAAAGTTTATGGAATCATATTTATATCATCATATGTGTGAGAGCAAAAACATAATCCCAGCAAATAATTCCATTTCACAGGCGCAATTAAATTCCTCGTGCGTAAATTCAACAATGCGCAGCCGCACACACGAGTGTGTCACCTTTACACGCGCTGCTACAGTTTCACGCTGTCACTGATAGCACTCTGCACTCTGAGAGAAATCCTGCTCGTTTGGATAAACTTACTTTTGACTGTCTGGAGGAGGAGCCCAAATAAGGACAGGGTCCTAATGTCATTGGACACTTCAGGTTACTGCATTAAACTCAGTTACACTGTGGCAGCGAAAGGAACGCTATTTTAAGCTGCATTTGTTTATGATCTGAAAAATAAAGTTTTCTGAATTAATTATTAACAGTTATTTAGGCAAGTTCTGAAGCCTCTGCACAGAGCAGACTCTCTCGCATGCACCAAGGCTTCTTTGTGCATGTGAAATGAAATTTGCTTCGCCTTGTTATGATATAAATATAATATTTATTTGTACTCTTCCTCACTATAGTTCCATGACATGGCTTTAGACACAAATGTGAGTGTAGTCACAAGTTCGTGCTTGAACCGCTTCTCTTTCAGAAACAAACGTTCATCATCTCAGAACAATACAAAAACAGGAGCAGGTCTATCATCTTTTCCCCCTCTGGGTCTGTTTATTACTAAAAGAAAAAAAAAAAAAACTGTCTTAAGAGATTCACTTCAACTTCATCTGCAGCCCCAACCTCAGTGGTGCAGATATTGGAGATCACACAGGGGGATAATGGGATGTCTGCAAATGGTTACCAAACCCTACATCCAACCTACATGGATAAATCACATCAGCATAATGCAGCACGGACAAAGGTGGGAGCAACATGTCTTTTATTTTTATAAACTTTGCCTCAAAGGAAGGGCGGGACTGATTCTCCAGTAAAAACAAAGTTTATAAAAATAAAAAGATGAAACCGTTCAAACGGTGCAGATCAAAGACCGGCTGCGTTTTCAGTTTCTCAGATGTGAACGCTTTCATGAAGTGCCTTTTGCTTTGAGCCAGCGTGTTTCTGAGAATCAGAATTTTTAAAAGCCTTCCATGTGGTTTTGTACCATTAGAACTAATAAAAACTACAGTTCCACTCTTGTATTTGATGTAAACAGAGATGAGAACTTTTTATGATATTGTTGTTAGACCGCTGCGACTCAACGCAGCTGGAAACAAAATGAATTGAAAAGGTGTCGAGCTGCTGCTGACTGTCCCGGACACAGAATGAAATGAAGTAAACTATGATGGGGGAAAAAGAAGTAGGATGTGCTGATCCTCCCCTCTGAATTTTGTCTAGACTTGGACAGACAAAGATTGGAAAGTTTCCTGCCCGACTGTCTCCTCGCCGTCCTCAGCATGTCCTCCAGGCTGACTCACTGCTCTCCTTTCCCTCCTCGACTCTAACTGCTTCTGTCTGACAGCTGGGACCGTCACAAAGCTGCAGGGCTGCAGTCGCGGAGGATGGAGTACGATTACATAACCAGTTGCTGGTGAAACTGCTTTTCTCAGGACCAAAGTTTGTGTTTTTCTTTAACAATGCTGCACCACCACCTGGCTAAATCACCACTTTAAGTGCAACTAAGTGCAGTCTCAAGGAGCAAGAAGACATGGTTAACTGAGACAAATTCAAACCTCTCAGTGAAATATACTCATAGGAGAAGGGACAGGGAGTATCTTGCTGTCAAATATGTGTCAACATGTCACAACACTGGTGCCAGAGACTAACAGGAAGGGCAGCAATCAAAGCTTTAAGCATTTGAATCAGCCGACATCTCTGAGTGGGTGGGGTGTGGGGTGTGAATAAAGTGAGACACTCAATAATCCGGAGTCAAAGGCAGCTAAAAATCAAGGTTTACTTCATCAAGGTCCATCGTTATATGCAAAGGCTCCATTTCCATCATCTTGGCTCAAACATCGAGTGTGTTTGGATTTTTAGTGGCACACGTGGCGAGACAAGAGTTCTGTTTTGCTGAAACACAAATTATTTATCTTTTTTAATCCTTAAAAAATCTGTAGGGGCAGTTCAGCCAATGGCTTCATCAAAGATGATAAATCATGGACTCAGGAATCGGCTTTGCCTGTTAACTTTACCTGTCAGCTATCTCACCGACATTTTAAGTATTTTTGGTGTCTTGTTAAAGAATGCGTACCTGGAGGTCCCCTCAGTCCTTTTGGTCCAACTACTGAAGTTCCTCGATCGCCTTTCTCTCCTGGGGGACCTGAAGTGGGGGAAAGTCAAGTATCGTTAGGCTGGGAGCTCAGAGGTCTCAATTCTGTAGTTGCAGAATAAAATAAGACATTTTTTTGTCTCCCCTTACATAAGAGCTCCTACTTAAAAGCTCCTCCCTGTGGTAGAACTTGGCTTTGGAACTTTTTTTTTTGCCTCTTCTGAAATAGGTTTCCTTCATTTTTGTTACATAAAGTGAGACAGGAAAGTCAGACTTCAGAAAGGGGTGCTTAATGAGCAGAAGGTGAGGGTGCAATGCAAATAGATTTAATTTCTACTTCTGCCTGGGTATATCTTCAGAAGTTATTCTGTTTTCTTCAATAAGACTGAACACAGGGATGAATGCACTAGCAGCCATGTTCATGATCATTTAGATCAGAGGTTTCTAAGTTTTGTTGACCGAGTGCCAGTGCCAGCAGTTTATCTGGATAAATGAAACAATCAGTTTACAGTGGCCGGTCTCCTCAGATTACAATTTGCTGTTTGTGGATCAAAAAAATCTTGTCAAATGAGAAATGTTTTTTTAATGATGTAAAAAAGTGTCTCTAGGTCATAAGAAGTACTTTTTTCACTGCAGTATTTTAACAGTTTGGCATCAGCAGCTTTATTTGCTTCGATCTGGACTGAAATTCAGATTAACGATGATGCCAAGCCTTTCTAGCATTCTGTGATGGTTTGGTGCGTCTTAGGTAAACGTTCTGCAGAGTAAATAATTACTTTGCTGCCTTCTGTGCTCCCATTTTAGAAATCATTTGACTTCATGTTTATTTTTCTAACTCCATTTGTTCATGATGTCAGCCTCTCCTGCCGTGCAGCAGCTTCTTGGGGGTGGGTCGTACCTCTCTCTCCCTGCTGGCCAGGCAATCCGGGACTTCCGGGGAATCCGTTCCTTCCTGTGGCGCCCGGCTCCCCGCGGGGTCCCTGATTGCCAGGAGGTCCAGGAGGGCCCGGAGGGCCTGGGTTATTGTTGCGGTAGATGCCGCTGGGGATTTGATTCAATAACGAGTTGACCCGAGTCATTTGTTCTGCAACAGCAGGGCGAAGAGAAAACGAGGACATTACAAACCGCAAGCGGTAAACTTGCAATATCATGAAAGCCAAGAGGCAGAGATTTCTAAATCCATGTCAGGAGGGGGAAAATGTGTTCTACGTACCTTGGACTAACTGTCCGCAAACCTGTCTGGCAATGGATCGCATCATGTTCTGAGGAGCAAAGTCGCCCTGGGTGCAGACAGGCAGGATTTAAAATTGGAAAACAGTAAAGAATGGAATAGAATAGCTCTTTATTGTCATTGTGCATGAACTTTATATGAGTCAGAAAAATGTTCCTCTGAAACTTTTCAATGAAACATGGCTCAATCAGGATTTTTGTGACCACCTGCTCCTTTTGCGCTAAGGAGCATTTGCAAAGGCTGGAATGCCCCCCACCTTTATCTCAAAGATTGAGGCTGTAGCTATGACAGAGAGACCAAACAGCAGTCTGCAGGGGAAGAGCTGTCTAAAGTCTAAAGTCCTGGTCTAAAGGTTTGCAGAGCTGGGAGCTCTAACAGAAGCTGGCTCCTCGTTTTTCTCCAGGTGGTTCAGTGAATTCGTCCCACATGAAGCTTTGGATTGTCCATGCCAAGTTCTACTTTAACATCCTAGGAGTACCTAGTGCACAAACAACCTCAACAGTGTTGCGATGCAAATGGGTGCTCCATTATGGAGAATATGGGGTGCACTAATATGAATATCTCCATTCGTTCCCTGCTATTTCGCTTTTCAACAAATTGAAATTCAAGTTGAAGGTCGGCAAACTTAAGTGGATCCAACATGCACTGCAGATGGTGCTTGACGTCCTGACAGAACAGCACTTCCAGGAAGTGTTCCCAGTGTTGGAAGCACAGCAGCTCTGGACAAGATGACTACTTCGAGGATGGCGTCCAATTTCTGTGTGTATATTTTTGGTTTCTGTTGAATGTTCTCCTTTAGACGCCTCAGAGCATTTCAACAGCTCAGCACTGACAGACTCATCCTGAGGGAATTCACAGTGCACAATCCAATGAATGTCCAAAAAGACTAGATTCCTCGTCTCTCTCTGAACCTGAAGTTAAAATTGCCCGATTTCAACATAGACTTCAGACTAAAATTTAGAATGGCAGCCGGACTGGACGCCAGCTGGACATGCACATGAAGACGATCTAGAAGCAGCCACATTTAAAATGGTACAGTTTCTTTCATGGACTTTTTGGTCACATGTTGTACATAAAGAAATTACTCCAAACAAGTCGTTATGCTCAGTGATAAGTTCCCAGCATTTCCTACTGTATTACAGTTTGCCCCATTTGTCATTTCTCAAATCACTTCTATGTAAATGTATTACTAGAAATTTCCTGAAACGTGAAACTGGACAGGGAATCTAGCCTCTTGTTTTCATCAGCTTGTTGTTGACATGTTGTAGGATATTTTCAGTATCATCATGTTTGGACAAAAACATTTGCAGGTTTACTCACTCTCTCTCCCTTGTCTCCCTTTAGACCACTGGGACCCTAGAACCAGAAAAACAAAACTGTTAAGAAGTCTTCAGGCCCAACATGCTGCTCAATGAACACACAACCCTGCCAGCAAACTTACAGGAGGACCAGAGTCTCCAGGATTTCCTGGTTTTCCTGTGGTACCTGGTACTCCAGGAGATCCTGGAGGTCCCTGCAAGGAAAAAGAGAAAGGTAAGAAAAATATCAATGAGTGGGAAAGAGGACAAAGATGTCTCTTGGGAAATATGCCTGCAAAGACTTGGTAGTACAAAGCTCTTTGGAAAGGAAATTAAATGCCTCAATTGTTCACGCGGTTTGCAGCTCTGAGGTGTACATATGTCAAACCATTAGAAGTCTTACCATGGGCCCTGGGGCTCCTCTAGGTCCAGCTGGGCCTTCCTTTCCTTGAGGGCCCTGGAAATATAAGATCAGGACTGAAACCCTAAAGGCATACCGTTCATGTTTAAAGAATTCAGAGCGCATGGATGCCATTAAAAGCAGCCTGGCTATACTCACCCTCACGCCGGCGGGTCCCATTGGGCCAACAGGACCAGAAGGACCACGAGAACCCTGCAAACATGAGAAGACCCCTCAGAAAAAAGTATTTTATGCTCATCATCTGTAACAGAAAGTCCACCTTTGCTCCGATTGACCAACTCGAGCTGGTTTGTTTCAGCGTCGTGCCGGACAGTAAACTTCTTTTTCTCCCCCCCCCGTGCTCATTTGCTCAGAAACCCTGCTCACTATTTTTATTGTCTCTGGTCTTTGATGCCTTGGCATAAGATTTACAAGGAACATAATATATTCCAGAACCGTTTTATTGGCCATTATAAACCAGGACCGCATGGTCTGCAACTCATTAAATGCATGTTGCTATAGCATCTGCTCCAACATGGTCACCTGCAGCCTCGTCGCTCCACCAATACGGTCCACGTGGAGTTTGTTTTACTGGCATAAAGAGCTGATTAATCAGTCTTACTCATGAGTCTGAAGCTCTGCATGAAGACTGTGGCTGAAGGGTTGAAGGTTTAATTCCCAATCGTGCGTGCTGTTCCAGTGCAACAACACTTTGAGCAGGGCAGTAAATTGTTCCAGTCCTTTAACTAGTTGAGCTGACTGGAAGAAATAAATTACTGAATAAAGGATATGAAGTAGGTAGCACTAATTACTCTTGTTTTTCCATCTAATTCGTTGTCTTTTTGGAAATTCTACCTATAAACACTGAATTCGTTGAAATAAAATAAGTAAGCAAGGGCTTTTAAATAAAGTTGTCATCACACAGGTGGCGTTCAGCATGTTGAACTCGCTGACACATTACCCACATTACCCAAAAAGTACAAAATCATGCCTGAAACTACAAATGACATAAGGTGGCACACACATCACCTCCTTTTCTTAATGCAACAGTCTGGAGCGTCTGTTGTGAGATTTGGTTTTTGTAATGTGTCACGAGCTTTCAGTGACACATTACAAAGTGACACATTCAGTGGCACACATGCTGGTAAATAGTTCAAGATTTACAAAACAAACCTATTGTTTCCAAGTTTTTGAAGGTGACCCAGAGTTTTTAATAAACTCTCAAATGAGTTTTCAGTGACAAACCTAACAAATGTTTACCAGAAATGATCTAAAAAACTGACACTTTAATCTGTTATTTCAAGGCCTTCCAAGTTCAACCTTGGACATGAAGCTCTGATTTCCAACCAAGAGCAGCAACTGTGAATTTTTGACCTGATTTTATTCCCAACACTTGTCACATCCCAACACTTGCTCAAGATCCATTGGTACTGCATTTAAATGTTCCAGGTACCATTCAGCCTCATCTATCAAAATTTACAGTTAGGCCCATTCGCGATACTTAATCATAACCTTTGTGTGAGTAAAAATAAAGCGGTGTCCAGCTGTTTCATAACCCTGTAAATTCATCCCCTTCCTTTCTACACAAGTTGGTTGCACATTCACACAAGACCAACACTAAGGAACATCTTATCTCAGAATAGTAACGGCTTTGATAAAACGGTAGATTTCGGTGTTTTGGCAAAGCGGCCATTTTTTAAAAACTTGGACTGGATGGATTCTCCACCAGTCTACCCAGGTTTGGATTCAGTTCTTATTAAACACAAGAAAAGACCTGTGCAGGTACACATAGTCCCTGTGATCACAAAGCTCAAACATCAGTTTAAGACTGGTTTTATTTTTAGTCTTGGATCTGTATGATGTCAAAGAATATGGTCATCTCACAGAAGCAACAACCAACCTTTTGTTTATCAGGGGCAGCCAATCAGATGGCCATAATGGAGAGGCATTGATGATTTGCTTCAGACAGAGGATGATCTAAGTAGCTGCATTGAAGCCCAATATAAGCTAAAGATGGATTATTCTGAACTGTGAATCATGTAAAGCTACTCTGGTAGGTCCAAGGATGAAAATAACGACTATAAGGGGGAACAAAAAAAACATAATAGGTCCACTTTATTTGATTTACAACACTGTTTTGAACAAAGCAACTAACAATTTTCCACCAGGTTTGTGCAGCCAAATCTCAATAGACCAAAAATAAATAAATCTGATGGTAATAATTTCCACATTGTCCATATGATGAGATTATCTTACTCCAAATTTCAAGACAAGTAGAGAAAAGGGTTTTTTGTTTTTTTTTCTGTGTGCGTCTTTAAATTTTTGGGGTTCCAGTAGATAAGAAAACATAACGGATTAGAGGGAATTTCAGAGAGGATGACCCAAGGAGGTGAGCTTGCTGCAAACTATTCACTATATCCCTATCATTTAGGATAACGTTTTATCTAACTGTTCAATGGCGGAAGAATATGTTTGTGATTAAGTCAGAAGGCAAGCATGGACGGATGGAGAGCCAAACATCCGTTCCAAGCTGCTGATTTCCTTGTTTTCTTTCAATCAGACTATAAACAAACTTTTGGTTTCCCCGAATTTCTACAACAGAGGAAGAAAGCATAAAGTTACCATGAAATAAACCACAATTATTCTTTAAATGATTGCTCCACTTTGTCTGAACCTTTATTTTTCCTGATAGCTATTGGAAATAATTTGTCAACCATTGATTATTGTACAACTTTTTGCACGTTTCAGCTGTTAGTGGAACCTGCACTCGATTGGTTGATCACGCCTTTGCTGCAGCTTTGCTTCAAAAAGGTTTTTTTGCAGTTTGACATGGAACCTTTAAGGTTGGAAGCTGCACTCTCTTTAAATTCTTCTGAAGTCCTTTAAAGGTCGAGCTTGAAGCTATAAACAAACACCATTCCACATTTAAGCCAGGGACACCTGAGCAGGTCAACCAAACTGAGGCCGAAGATGGCCTGGAGGAAACCGATTATAGGCTTTTAGGCATTTCAGGGGTCTACCTGCTTATGGCTTAATCTTAACACAAGCAAACCTTTGACCTCTGGTCAGTATCACATTTCTTTACCTTCTGTCTGTTTGGCCTGGATTCTTCTTTTCAATTCAGCCTACAAGAGAGATGCTTCCTTCCAGAAAGAAATGAAAGCACCATCTGATATCTGTAACTTAATATTTCACACAGACTGCTTTCACTTTCATGCCAACGAAGTTTAGGTGTCACGTCTGTCTTCAGGCAGCTCATGCGTTCCCAGATAAAACAGTTTTCAGTGAGAGGAGGATGTAGTGGCTGACCGCGGGTCGACACTTACCCAGCACTGTTAATCAAGGCGACTTGTTCTTGGCTCGATTTTGCGCAAAAACTTAATTTAAAAGTAATATTCAGAAACCTGCAGCGGAGGCACGCTCTGCCTCTTCTCTCTTTGAATTCTCCCCAGCTGGAAAAGCATCTGCGTGCAGCCAACGTGGCCGTGCGCCAGACCAGTAGTCAAAATGTGAATTATCCCCAGTTTCCTGCTTTCAAACACAAACTGAGCTGCACTTACTTTCTGCCCAGGTAAGCCTGAATCACCGGGGTCTCCCTTTGGTCCAGGACGGCCCTGAAAACAGAAAGCAACACCATTAATTTAATGAAGACGGTGACTCCTGTACAGATGTTACAAGGAGCAAACCATCCTTAAAGACCAAAAGCATTTTCATTGGCTGTAAACTTACTAGTACTGTAAAGTTAACATGGGCATCAATGGGGACTGACTCCCCAGAGGACATTAGAGAAACTGCAGTTTTTTGCACATTGGCTTCGGTTAGATTTAGCTTCAGTTTTGGTCTCTTTTCATCTTCTTCTCTGACAAAAACTTATCATTTGTTCTAACCTCCCTTGCCTGGTTCTGATGGAGGGTTATTCCTGTTAAAATTGAGCTTTTCCTTTCCACTGTTGCCAAGTGCTTGCTCACACTTCTGATTGTCGGCATTTTCTCTGTATTATTGTAGGGTCTTTACTTTACAGTAGTGGTGGGGGATCTCCAGGCCTTAAGGGCCAGTGTACTGCAGGTTTTAGATGTGTCCTTGATCCAACACAGCTGATTTAAACAATTAAATTACATCCTCAACATGTCTTTAAGTTCTCCAGATGCCTGGTAATGAACTAATCATTTGAGTCAGGTGTGTTGACCCAGGGTGATATAAAACCTACAGGACACCAGTCCTTTAGGCCTGGAGTTCCCCACCCCTGCTTTACAGTATGAAGGGTTTTAAGGCAACAGGTGTTATGATTTGGTGCTATATAAATAAAGCTGAATTCTTTCTTTTTGAATTCCAAAGCTACTGTCCTTATTTCTCTGATGTTCAGATCAAGTAGTTTATGAAAAACATCTGGATATACTCAACATTTAATATCTTCTGTGACTTAAATCTTTTTAAGCTTGTGGACAAAATACCTTCTGTTTTTCGCTTATGCTTGAGAATCAATAAGATTTATAAGCAATGTATTGGTGACTGCTTTTTCACTGCGGATTTTGCCTCTTCAGCCACATGAAGCCTTGGTAGGTCAACCTCCATCAATCAGAAAGGTAGTGTTACTGTTACGACTATCTGGAAACTCAGAAGTGAAATATAAATATTTAAACTACATTAAGATTTATAGTTTCACAAGAGTTTTGAAGTTTGAAGGTAAAAAAAAAAAGAATCAGTTGTGTCTTCCATCTGAAATCAAACCTATCAAACCTCTATCTCGTGAGACCTTTCTGGAAACTGAATGAGGGAACATCTCAGTTTAATCTGGGTACATCTAATCTCTGAGACGTAAATCCAAGCTGCGATTTATTAACATTCAGTGATACTGACGTTCAGGGGCTTCTTGGTATCGCTTCTTTCCCTCAGACATGAAAGAATGTGAGTCTTTGCCACAAATACTCCCCAGCTTGTAAATTCTCTCTATAACAAATCACCAAGTAATCCCCCCCGCTCTGCTCTGTGTGTGTGTGTTAATGTCAGGTGTGTTTACAGACTTACAGCTTCTCCTGGAATCGACAGCCCGCTTGGTCCTTGAGGGCCGGGCAGACCCATGGGCCCAGGTGGTCCAATATCTCCCCGCGGGCCCAACGGTCCCTGCAAAATACAGACAAGAGAAATATTTGAACACGGGAGGAATTTATTGTTGATATCTCTTGTCCCAGTTGAAGTGTACTACTGTTGAAACGTGTGGAAAAGACCGGCAGGAGACAAGGAATGCTAATAGAACCGAGCCTTCATATCAAGGACACGGAGAGCACAAACACTCAATCAGTAAGTGGAATCAGATGTGCTCCTCAAAGCTCCTGCACTTGTACCATCTTTTATTTTCTTCAGACTGCAAGGAAATGTAAAGCAGCAAGTGTTGAAGGGAAATGCAATACAGGAGAATTTTTTCCCCAGGAACTTACAGCAGAACCGGGCTCTCCTCTTTCACCTCGGGGACCTTTGCTGCCGGGGGCGCCCTGAAAAGAAAAAGATTTTCTAGTTAACAAAACAAGGATAAGAAGGACACAAGAGATGCACATGGGGGAAATTAGTCTGAACATGCCACAAGGGTGCCTGTCTGGAAGAAAACCCTGAGGACAAATGTGAAGCAGAGTTAGGCCTTACATGAATGCAGTCACAACCCACAGACACTAGCCCCTAACAACCTGTGGGAGAACTGCTTCCTCCCAAAGGACAAGAGATAGAACTTTTTTGAAAGCAGCCAACTCAGTCTTGCAGACATCAAGGATCTCGAAAACATGTCCAGTTTCCTTTATTTGTATTTTATCTTAATTTTCCAAGTTCTCAAAATCTTTCAATTACTTTCATATTTTTTTCTCAGAAGTCTAGTTTTTACCTTAGCTAAATATAATAACTATAACATTGGTCTGAATGCACAGTAAGGAATCGTTAATGCTGTTGAAAGGGGACATTTTAATCCAAACAATAACCGCTGCCTCTTGAGAACCAATTCGGCTTTTCTTTATTTTCTGTCATTTTCAGACTTTTCATTTACGAGGGGCAGCCAGTCAGAAGAAAGTCGACTTGAAGGTAGAGGAGGCCCAGGATGAGATAAAGAAGGATTATTATTGAACTGTGAGTTGTGCAAAGCTATTCTAATACCATCCAAGAATAAAAAATATATGGTTAAGAATGATTCTTTTCCACATCGCTTGTTTAATTCCATGATCTTTTTTCTCCTACATTACCCAACATGCATCGACAGCTCAGTGAGGGTTCAGGTGGGGCTGTGTAACAGATTCCTGTGCAATGTTGTGGTTTTTTGTTTGGTGTTAGGAAACCATGGAACCTACTGTATGTTTTTATTTTCATCTGAATGTTTAAATGTCCAAAGTTTACATTCAATCAATTAAAAAAGAACTGGGAACATTTTAGTCAGAACTGAGATTGAGTGTAGCTAGAATTTGGTGGTGTCAGCTCCTAACTTCTAACTCTCCACCTTTTATTTTTTTTCTCAGACTTGTACGTTTGTCAGAGTGACAGACGGCAAGTGATGAGACGTCGCTGCAGGACGTTGGTCTGACAGATGGAGCTCGGTGTCTGCAGAGCGAGCTGTGTGAAGTTTCCCTTTCAGAGAGAAATGTGGTTTTGGTTAAAGAGCGCTTTGAGCTGCCCGAGCAGAGCCATGAAATGATTTCATGCTTTAGCTGCCACCATCATGCCACAGAAACACAACGACAGCTAATGTTTTGCAGATATGTAAATATTTCGTGACTCTGCAGATAAATGCACGAAGAACATTTCCTCCTGAGGTTCATTTAAAAACAACAACAAAAAAACCCCCCACACACATCTTGGCAGCTTTACGTTTATTTTCATGGTTTTTTCTGTTACTAATAAGCTTTTTATAAACAAACTAGTTTCAGATTTCGTATTCAACGTTAGACAAATGATGAATTTCCAGCCTCGTACAGTTTTAACAGCATTTTCAGACCCTGCAGAAAAGCATTCTGTTTCAAGCCCTCAGTCCATTTATCGGGCGATTTAACGATGAGTACGTTTACCTTTTTTAAAGTGAAATCTATTCAAACTAAAAAGCATCTTCCCTGAGAGAAGTAATGCAGGGCTTGTATTCTGTAATGAAACACGTTTCCACAGTGGTTGTGCTACCATGTAACGCATAAGTCAAAGCTCTGGGTTTCCTGGTTATTTATGGCCACTTATGCGCTGTATGTTGTACGAGGGAGAATACTGCGTCCTGAAGCACATTAACCACAGGAAACCTCTTTGCAATGCCTCATAAAATCTTTTAAGAGAGTGGAGAAGGTAAACTGTGGTGCCTGTCTGACAGCTGATGGATGAACCTACAGCAGCCGCCTCCTCCCTCTGACTGCTTGTACGTGAGGATAACAGCTGAGGTTTCTCTATACATTCCTTTTAATTGCAGTACTCCCCCACTTCCCTGCTCTGCCTGCGACTTCCATGAGTCTGAAACTGTAAAAGCCTCATACCATTCTGTATGAATATCAGTGAGTTCTGCTGCGATAAGGTGGTCCTGACTCTGTAAAAAGCTGCCCTGAGTGATAATGTTTGAAGCAGTAAATGATAAATAAAAAAAAAATAAAAATTGTGCTTGAAACGTAATTTAAAAGCCCAAGTTAATTTAAATTAGAAACTGAGCACTGCTTTTACCATCACCATGACTGCGTTAGAGGCTAACTGGGCGTAGCCAATCACCTTTAAGGATTTTATACGTGTAGCCATTTGTGAGTGTTTTTGCTAACTTCAGCAGGTGTTTGCTTCTTTGCTCACATAAGTGTCCTCATAAAGGCCAAAAGATTTCACAATAAAAGCATTATCTCTACTATATCTACCAAACCACTTAAAGCTGCCTTGCCCCCTTGACAGCTCTTTCCTCATCCTGCCATCCACCAAAGCTGATTGGACCACAGGACTGGGGCAGTGATCCAATCAAATTAGAGCCCCAGAAACAGTACCTGCTTTTGAATGACTTTCCAATTTCTCCAGGCCCTGAGTTTCACCATCAGGGAGCTGACATGTTACCTGCTGTCTGGTTCTTCATTTATAACTGATTGCACTGAAGAGACCTCACATGGCTCAGAGCTGCTGTTCCTATCTCCGATTTCCTGTTTTCGTTAGGCTGGCGAGAAAGCTCAGGATTTAACTCTGGCCATCAAGATCAGTGTAGGACACCATCCACCTGTCCTACGCTCTCATTTTTATGCATTTTATCTGTGTACACTGGTTAACATTCACAGTTGTCTTTAGAACAGAACAGAGCCCTAAAAAAACAGATAACAGAGTTTGTTCTCACCACTGGTCCCTGAGGTCCTGGCGGCCCGTTGGCCTCCGAGGTGCAGGTGCAGGCGTTAGGAAGAGACGGACACTTCATCTCATCTCTCTGTTTGTGAAAGAAACAAACAATTCAACTGTCAAAACGATGGTAAAAATGCAAAGGTAAGGCACTGATTGTGAATCGTACGAGGTCAAATAAAATTCCTTTTGAAATCGCTGCTGAACAGTCACACGACTCTCATCGCACAAAGACTCTTCACAGGATGTCTGCAGGTAAAAAGTCTTCCACGAGGCGGTGAGCAGAGCCAAAACTGTGTTGTGTGGCGCCCTGTGGTATCATTTATTGGTATCGGCGTCACCGACAAAGACAGTAAAAGTAAACTACAGCCTTCATCTAGTTCATATAAGCATCTTATATGAACTTTCTGTTCACAAAGCTCTATAATCCCATCAGTGTAAGTGAAGATATAGAGTATGGCCCATAGTACAACTGATAGGAAAAATCCTGTGTTGTGAATATTTCTGAATAATGATGACATCCTTTCTTATTCATGCCGAATGGGAATGCTAACTATGATGTTCACAGAGTTGCTTGGATTTAAAGCATTTGCTAAACACTCATCTTGGACCTGGTGTGTGGATATTACAGCTCACGCAGGACTTTCACATGGATGTGAAACTCTTCTTGTCTGGGTGGATATTTCCACTGAGTCCGCACAGATCACCTCAGTTTGGATCATTTAACCAATCAAGCAGCTGTCCGTGCTCGGCAGCAATTTAGATAATAATCCGCTGGAGTTGAAACACTTTTCAAAATGTTTTGGACATCCAGCTGCAGACGTACTGCACTCACACAAAGCTCCATTTGTTACTGCGTCTCTGGAGATCTCTGCTGGGACCGAAGTGAGAAACCTTCACGCTGAGAGAGGCCAGCCGCTTAACCACAGCCTGAGATGTTCTTACTGTAGCTGCTGCGGATGCCCACAGATTTTCACCCCACAGAGAGCTTGACAAACACCAGGAAGCATTTTCACAAACAACGTTTGGACCTGCCCTGGATGAATGAGATTCACATGTTCTCGAGTTCTCTAATAGAGTCACCATCTAACTGTCCGCCATCAGAATGAGGCTAAGGGAGGGGCAAACCCTACCTGTTAAAAAAGGAAGTGCTGCTCACAGTAGATCGTCTGTTTGTTGGACTGTTCTCTCGCTAATATTGCCGGGTCTTCAGCATACAGTGTAAAACCATTTGAGAGGACTGATTTGTGAGTTGGTGCTCACTAAAGCACACATTTGGAGTAGATGCAGAATGTGGTTTGGCACCGTCCTGCTGAAATTCATCAAGATTTTCTCCAAAGTCTCTTGTCATGTAGCATTAATGGTACCTTCATAGATGTGCAAGTTACTCGTACTGTACCATACTTTGAACTTTGGAGAGGATGCAGCGTCTATGAACGATCTGATCAACCACAGGACTTTTTAAAAAATGTTTTTAAATTTTGAGTCCGTGTTAAATGGGATAAGTCCACAAAAGATGGTTTCATTTCTGAATCTCGCTCCTATATATATATATATCTTTTTTTCTTTTTAACATTCAATTTTTAATTAAATAAGAGGTTTAAATTACATGTCGAATCAATGTTATTTGCTCTTGCTCATGTTTTAAATGATGCTTCAGTTTCTTTGGAAACCTAGCTATAATAACGGGACACCCAGTTCATCTTGTTTTGGGTTTTTTTTTATAAAATGTAAGTACTGAACATAATTCAGCTTAGATTAATAAATAAATCAGCATTTTATGTGTGCTCTGAAAACATTTTGTATTCCCACAGTGCACTGTGCTTTTTTTTTTAGCTGGCTCACACACCACTGCATATCATATATACCCAGTTTATTTTCCTCTGTGATTCGAGCCAGTTCTGACTCTGATTACGAGTCCGCTGCTTTCATCTGCTGCTGGGTCTAAAAATCCCTTCAAAGGCAGATCAAGGTCACACTTCTGCCTGCTGAGTGTTATAGTACAAACACACTCGTCTGTGTTTTACCATCATTTTTAACTGTGACTAAATGCATCAATAAAGTTTTTTGTGCATTGTTCCTTGGTCTGGTTTCTGTCAGAGGAGAACCAGCTGGCCTGATAGCACCCCTTTATGAGATGATCAACATCCCCAAGATGCTCCATAGATGGAAAAAAAAAAGCCAAACACAGAAAAGTGTACACTTACAAGCCAGTGTGAGTTTCTGAGATATATGGGTCGTTTTTTGCTGGACGTAGAAATTAAACAGACCTTCATGTATCAAGACGACTTCACTATGGCGCCGATATCTTCTTTACTTTCAGATTTAAAGAAAACCCAAAGTGTGCATGTGTCCAATCAGGCTGTGAAAACAGCAAACACTTTATTTTTCCAATAATTTAGATGGGTTTTTTGGTGTGGGGTTTTCAGGGTTGAATAAAAAAACATTATATCTTGGAAAAAAATCTTTGCACTATATCGGGCAAAACTTCATCAGCTGTTTCTATATTCTTTAATCCCACTAGACGTTCGGAGGAGATGCTCCCCAGCACAGCTGATTATCTAGAGTCGAAGCTAGCGCCAGTTTATTGTCATCACTCAGCTGCCGGTGGGGTGGGCACATGCTAAATATGTTAGGCTCAAAGGCTTTGTGGAGGTCGGGGTTCCCTTACCATCGATGGGAGGTCACAACATCTGTCTCGGCTGGTCCAGGCCAAGCTGCAGACAATGTCGAACATCTGGAGCTGGAACTGTGGAGAAGGAGGGAAGAAAAAAAACAAAAACATGGATATGGCGTAGTGTTACATGTGTCTGTGATACACCCTCCACAGCGCCCAGAGGACACGCAGAAAAACAGCAGAGAATGCAGCACAGCCGAGTCCCATCAGCCTCGGGGAGAAAGGCTCACATTACAACCCTGCTGATGGATTCACATGTGGCGCCGTGTAAAATGCGCTCATTTCACTGTCTGTTTGGATTATCTCTGTATTTTTTCCCCCAAAAAACTTTAAATTAATTACAAAATGCTCGAAATGCTGTGGATTGTGTTCAGTTCACTCTGTGCTCATTAAAGTTTGTTCAGTATTCAAACTAAATGTACAGCAATTAATAAGAATACTGCTGACAGCAGTGTTACGCCTCAGCCCCCTAGCAGACACACCTCAGGTATCAATTTCAAAATCCTACATCGTTATCAAATCTACAAGATTCTCAGAAAACTGAGATTCAAACAATTTTTGGTAGCTGCACTGATTGTGTCAATTTAAAAATCCTACCTGACTTCCTGCTCTAGTTATCACATTCACAAACTTAGGGGCGATGACAATACCCCACCAGCCTTTTACAGCTGAGGTAAAAAGCTGCACTGTTTGTTTTGCGCTGGTAAAGTCAGCAGTTTTTTAATTGGGCTACTTCATTTTTCTCAACCTCAGCTTTCACCTTGGTTCACGATTTTTGTCTGTCATTCACCAAGATAACACAAATCTACTAGGCTGAATTTCATAGAACGTGTTGACAGGGTAATTGCCTCACAGCAAGGAGGTCCTGAGTTCAATTCCACAATCAGCCTGGGGTCTTTCTGTGTGGAGTTTGCATGTTCTCCCGTGTTTGTGTGGGTTCTCCCTGGGTCCTCAGGCTTCCTCCCACAGTCCAAAGACTTGCACTTAGTGGGGATAGGTTAATTGGAATATCTGAATTGCCCACAGGTGTTAATGTGAGTGTGAATGGTTGTCTTTGTCTATGTGTTAGTCCTGCAACAGACTGGAAACCTGTCCAGGGTGTACCCTGCCTCTCGCCCTAGGACAGCTGGGATAGGCTCCAGCACCCCCCACAACTCTGAAAAGGATAAGCAGAAGCGAATGGATGGATGGTGTTGGGAGGATTGGGTGACTAAACTAGTAAATAAAACCCAGTTTTAGTTTTAAGGCAAAATTTTGTTGTTGTTGGGTTTTTTTGCCAGTTTAGTGAGAATTCAACACTGTAAAAAGTGAACTTGTGAGGCTGCTGAACAAATCTCCTTTAAACAGAGAGTTCAAACACAAACACCGACATCAGCATGATGGTGAATGTAGTGCTGCAGAGAACTGACACTAAGGTGCAAGCCTCACTTCCTGTTTCCTGTAACTCTCCGATGTAATGAGTCGTCTCGACGGCTAGTTCAGTTAGCCACGTATTGCTAAACTCTTCTGTCACCCAGTTTATAAACTGTGCACCCTGATTGTTTAATATGTAACTGCTGGTAACTGATTTAGAGACTGGAGGGCATGCTCCAACTGAAGAAACCTAAACAGATGATTTTGCATATGAAGTATGTGAGCAGTAAGGGAAAGCAGGCTGCAAACAAAGGCTGTTTTTTTTGTCTGATGGCATGTTAGAAAAGTCTTACTGTATCACCCAACCCTACTTTAAAAGTAGGACCAAGAGATGCTAAACATAGGAAGATATGTTTCCAAAGACCAGAACTACAAACTCTTATTGGTTTCCTGGATTATATAAAGAAAGAGATGAAATCTGTGTAAATTTAATTTGTTTTGAAATTTTTGTACTATTTGCAGTCAAAGTAAAATAGAGATAAAATCATTTGTGTCGGTAGATAAAGTCAGTCTCCTGTTTGTGTGAACGCAGAGCTCACTTACAGTTGCTGATTCTCCTTTGGAGCCGATGGATTTGGACATCTTGCCCAGGACCTGGTAGCCATCGCTGGACGTGTTTCCAGCGGCCTTGATCGGCTTCTCGGCCACTACCTGGCAGTCGATGTTGAGCTGGACGTTGGTGGGTGAAACCAGGACGTGCAGCTTCAGACAGAAAGAGAAAGGAAGGAGAGATTTTATTGACGCATTCTTTGTTCTACGACCATGTGCCATGTCTGGTTTTCATCCTCGCAGCCTGCACATTATTAGGTTTGCCGAGCCCATGGCGGAGGCTGTGGGTGAACAGGCTCAATCATGCAGAAGTATATGAGCGCTCACATGGAGGGAAAACAGCACCTCTGTCCATTCAGAAAGAGGGGATTCTCCATCATGTTATAAAGACATCCCTGCACTGCTTTGAATTTTGACCTTTTAAACTCTTTCTTGTTACTGCCCTGCAAATATGAGTATTTCACAAGGAAACATCCATTTTCCATTTTCCATGTCCTGACAGGCTCGTGTTTAAAGATGCCAAATAAAAGGAAACCCTTTAACTTTTATCAATGTTGCTTCCATTTTCTGGAAAAAGCTGTTACTTCGTGACATGCCAAGAATGAGAATGTGTTGAAACTCCCAAATAATAAACTAAATATTCACCACTTACATTTAAAACGTCCCATGCGTTTATAATACAGGTTTATTTTGCACAGGAAATCTATGGAACATTTGGGTAAATGGTAACCATCTAAACCACCACCGTCCTCTCTCATTTTAAATAGTTTCAACCTATTTACAAGATTATTATTAAACTATTAAACTCTGTTATTAAACCTTTTTTACCGTATCCTGACAGACGAGTCATCCTGCTAAACTGAACAAACTGGAGGGCTCTTCGCTGACGCCGCACTCTGGTAGTCAGAGGCGACGTTAAAGCTAAAGCCTTCAATAATTAAACCTAATCCACTTAATTACAAGCATCTACATGAAACTCAGCTGCTAATGAGCTCCTCAGCAGTTGGTTAACTGCAGCTGCATAGAATGTGTCTGAAAGATGAATGTCAGTCTGAGTTTTGTGCAGTTCTGGCCAACACCAGGGGAATAATGTGAAACCAAACCAAAAACCATTAGACCCAAGGTGCGAAGGTGCCTTTAGGCCCCGATGTTCTAACAGCTGTGGCAGTAACGCCTTTTTTTTTTTTTTTAAATTGTAAAACATTTGTTTCACTTCAACACGACACCTAAATATTTCTGACATTCATGCTACATTTTCTTACTTTTTGAAGATATTAAACAGATTATTTTCAATCAAGTTGAACTATTGTGGGTTAATTAATAACCACAAAGAAAATGTCTCTCAGCTTTCAGCTGTCCAAACACTGGAAGCATTTCATTCAGTAACTTTTTGCTTTTCTGATAAATACCCACCACTGGCATCATTATTTATACCAGAATACTGTGAAGTCAGCAGGTTTACAAAGTTAAAGTCATTCACTGTAAACCGGAGAATTTTTAAAGGTCAGCTTCGGTGCAGATGCAGGTCCGGAGACTTGTGAACAAATCGTTTCAAAGATTCCTCCATCTAATTGAAATATTCCAGATTCAGCTGGAAATGCTCATCGAGAGGCAAAATCTGCCCTGAATTCTTTCCTTCTATCTCACCGATGGACTTCGTACAACTCAAAACAGTAAAATAACTGCGGCAGCTCCGCTGTACACACAACACCACAATTTGCATTTCTCCTCAGTCACGTCACCCTCGCCGCATCGTGTCGTCATTTTGTGGTGGAGCATCAGCCCCGCCTTTGCAGCGGCTTTTCCTCGAAGCGAGTCGGGCTGCATGGAGGAAAAACGTGACCTCTACGAAGCCACAGAGTGGTGGCGGCGGCGGCGGCTCGCTGCTTGTGGTCAGTCATGTTTAAAAGAACGCAGAAGCACCGAGGTATCCAAGAAACACTTCATGGAGGGAAACGCAGCGTTTGAGACATTTATCTGCTTTTCATGAAGTCAGCAGGTACCATTAAAGCTTCAGTATGTCAACGCTTTAACTGGACTCGCTCTTCTGTTAAATTTAAAGGATTTTAAAAGAGCACTGATATGATCACACTGAAGCTGCCAGTATTGAAACATGAACAGCTTTGTGCCAAAAGTGAGAGCATTCAGTATTTCATTCTCTTCAGGCTGGAAAAATCCTCAGAGATTCAGAGGAAAGTCTCATACATGGTTCCTGTAAAACACGAGCTGATGTATTGGCCTCGTGTGGATGCTGTTGTGGTTAATATCAGCTATTACAGGAAGGAGACCTGCCAAAATAAAGGCCCTGCTGAAGACGGGACTTCATGTTTGAAGCTGAAACATGGTTCCATAAAGCTTTAATTCCATAAATGATTAACCCTGTACACGCCACTCTGTAGAAACATGCGCGTGTGTTTTATTGTGATGTGATCTATGAATGTTTTGTTCATCTTTCTAAACATTAAAGATGTGCAGGCTTTGTTTGGAAAGCATCTAAGTCATTAGTTTTATGGGTTTCTTTCAAGAGATTTGTCTTCAGGAGGTGCAGAGAGTAACAGACAATCCAGCAACCTTCCTTATTCTTTACAAAGTACTCAAAGTTTGGTAACAGCAGTAAATCGTAGCAACAACAAGTCATAAAACCAGAGTGTCTGACTAAACGCTCTTCCTCCCTCCTTTACTTACGATGAAAAATGGACCAATTACAGCTGCCGGTTTACAGGCTCCTCGGCCATTGTTGGAAAGCCCCTTAAACCATTCATACCAAAGTCTGGATGTAACGTTTGAGCTCCAGGCTGTTACGTGACGATGTTTACACAAGCCGAGATGAAAGCATGTGCCGAGGCCGTACACGCCCTCGCTCTGTTCATCTGACCTCAGGTCAGCAGGACAAGTTCCACATTTATGTGCCGTCCCTGGAGTTGAATTTATTTCCACACCACGAGGCACACAGGGACACTGAGGCCTGTCCTTATAATGCTTTGAACAGCTGGGTATGTGATACCTGGTAGTAAAGGGGTGATTTCAGGAGTGTCCCTATACAAATCACTTTACTAACAACATCCTCTGTGGTTGTGCTCAGTAATGCTAGTACTACTGATCATAGACGATATAGATGAGTGACATCACTCTGTGGTTTTTGGACTCAACTTTAGTGGGATGAAGCTCTCCGCCGAGAGAAAACTGCTTTTTCCCCAAGTCTGTAAACATGCTCATTTCTGCTGTTTGTATCGACGTTTTAACATTAATGTCTGTAGGGACTGACTTAGTGTTGGAGCCTGCCTCGAGTGGCCATTAGAGGAACTGCAGTTTGAAGAACAACTCAGGTCCAGAGAGCTGAAAGCTAAGTTAATAAACTGACTAATATTGGGCGAGTTAAAGCTGATATGTTGAAGTGAAGATGGAAAATAACCTCACTAAAGTTTAGTGAGTACACAGTTTGATCGTTTTTCTTCTCCCGTCTTCTCTTTCACCATCGTCCTGCTCATGGATGGTCCTACGTTACTTTATCCTTTTCTTCTGGTCACGACTTCAGCCTCGAGACCAATAAACTGACATTTCCCTTCTCTGCTGAGGCAACATTCACTTCTTTGGAAAGTAGAAATGAGGTTTGTGCACATGTGCAGAGTTTCAGGATAGTAAAAAAAAAAAAAAAAAAACACACAACACACACACACACACACACACACACACACACACACACACACACACACACACACACACACACACACACACACACACACACGTCAGGCATAGAATAGAATATTTATGCACTTTTCTTCCCTGAATTCAGTTTTATCCATCTGGCTCCAGCCGTATAATCTCTGAGATGTTTCTATTAGTCAGAGCATCTTTATTTCCTGTCTTTATTTCATGTCGTGTCTTCCTGTCAGAGCTACAGCTACTGGCTGGCGCGTTAATCGATTTCTCTGCAGTTACTTGGCGCAGATCATTCGATGATGGCTCGTTTACTCGCTAATGCAAACGTTATTTGGGCCCAACGAGGGGCAGCGGTGCTTTAAACCCTTAAGGTATCTGCAACAGAGCTGACGCTTTGATGGATCTCTGCTGTTAAACACATCTGATTTTAGGGATGCTTCCAGTGCTGAGCAAGCTGGTTGGTGAAGCGCTGAGAGGGGAAAAGGATTAGTGGAGTCTCAGCGTGGTGATGTGGCCGACGTCTTTTACTGACAACAGCTCAGTAAATCTGGTTCAGCAACAGCTGCGCTCAGGCTAAAGCACAATTTTAAATCAACTCCTGTCTCTGACAAGCTTTTAAATCTTAAAGTTTCTTCAGTTCAGCTGGTTTTAATTGCTGCTGCTGGAGAGACCTAAAAGCCATTGTGTTGTCCATGTGTCCACCATGCAGTAGAGCACATAGCCCTGAGCTAAAATTGACCTCTGACCGCTTCAAAGAAGAAGAATTTCCCCTCAAGATCCAGTTCTGCATGTTTTAAGGGTTTTATCACACTAAGCACATGTAAAGACTCTGACTCTGTGAATCTGCATTTTAAAAGACATAATTTTTATGCCTTCTGTTAAAGAAAAGCTGACTTAAAAGTCCAGGATACAGTCCACATGTATCCCAGCACCAAGTGACTTTTCAACAGAGGTTAAAGGTCACCATACAATCATGATAAAGTTGTGGCACACTCCCATTATCATGATCAACTGATAGTCATTCTAACTAACTCTAATTCTAATTAAAGACTTTTTTGTCGTGGCTTGGGTAAATAGTGCAGTTCGATCACATGAACATCAGTAACCAATAGGAGAGCTCTCTCCATGCTCTCAGGCAGCACCGCGTCCGGTTGAGGCGCCTTCCCTTTTTCCCTTTTGTTTTCTTTGCCAGATCAAAGCCATGAGCTCCTTCTGTTTCTGCTTCGTTTGTAAATTGTTTTTCTTCATGTAAATTTCCACCAACAGCATGATGGGAAAAAATCTCAAAAGGAATCTGACCATAGCGTTGCAAGCAGTGGCCCTGCATGATCGCTGGCCTCCCCAAAAACCAAACTCTGACTCATCTTTAGATCTGAGACGGTGCCAGACTCCAGTCTTTCCAAACTGGCTCCAGTGTACTGCAGGCATGAGAAGCATCCTGAAGTCAAGCTGTGTTTTCGCCATGTCTGAGCTCCAATTACTGATCACACAAGAAGAGCTCAGCAGCAGCACTGTGGTGATGGGAAACCTTCATATTTCATCAAAATCAATGACAGGGGAGGTAAACACATCTCAACTTTGTCGCAAGTTGAAGACTCACCAAATACCATAAAGGAGTGGCATTTGTGTCAACCGCACATTAATATTGCAATACAGAACTTGACAAATAGAAACTTAATTACTATACTAGCTTTGCCAACCACTTATTCTTCAATTCAGATTAAAAAAACAAAACAAACTAATCTATATCTTATTTATTCAGTTTTTACAAAATGTTCTTTTTCAATGAACCCCAAGCCTTTTGCACAGCTCCCAGATGGTGGGCATCATCACAGGACGTTAACAGCCCTCAGCCTGAGTGTCAGGAGAAGTTGGCTAATGCTGTCATGGTCCTAAGTACACTAAAGAGGCACTTAGAAACAAACCTTCCTCCTAAAAGAAACTTGACCTGCTGCAACTCTGAAACACAGTCAAGCTGAGTAAACGTATCTGATAATACAAAGGAGCCAGGTTTCTAGTGCACTATGCAGATGTGATGCAAAGATCCAAAGATTCTTCATCAGCGTTATCAAGATAAGAAAAGAGCAGTTGCCCTTTTTGCAGATACAAATACAGTTTTGTCTTAAAATATTTGGCTTTCTCTTCTGTGTGCTTTGGCTACAAAAAGCCTTTAAATGTGAAGATTCTGGAATAACTGGTCTGTCAGACTGTAAATCCAGCACACAAGCAACCCCATCTGCAGATGCAATTAATTATGATGCTCTGGGTTTTGCCTCAAATTTCAGGACACAGCTTCACATCTGCAGATCAGCCCTTTTTTGTGTTTTCTATTCATTTTTCATATTGCCTGATGAAGGCACTTTTCCTGAGTCCGTGCCACCCCATCCGTTAGCATATCTCAGCTTTTTCACATCATCAGTACACTTTCACACAACACGATGCCAAGGTTAACATCGTGAGATCCGCCTCCGTGTAGCTGACAGGTGCTGACGCTCTGGTCCGGCTGAAACTAAAGGACGGGTAGCATTTACAGTGTTTTCTGCTTCTTATTATCTCGCATCAGTTAAATCCTTTTATACATCACCCTCTGAAAATCCATGCCATCTGGCAACTGCAAAAACAGCCTGGGTTTCCCTTCTTTTTTTCCCTTGCATGCAAAGAGTTATTCATTTATAAATATACATTGTTTGCATATTACAGAAATAAAATGTGTCTGAAACACTCCCACAGCTCTCCAAAACACCATTTGGACACTTTGAAATGAAAATCTACTTAAATTTTTTTAAAAGCAGAAATCTTTGTGGTGAAATGGTGACCTCCTGAACTCTAAAATAGCCAGGTCACTATTTATTTTTTTAAAGGTTTCCTGTTACATCTTTCTGACCTTTGCATTCACATCTGTTAAATCATCAGTCTGGTTCCTGTGTGTGAGGGTGCAGATTTGGCATGAAATCTATAGAAGTCTGCTCCAAAACTGCAACTTTTTTCTTTTTTTTCTATGACAAAAAGAAAAAGGAGCCATTTCTCAGTATTATCACATGTAATGAAGATAATCTACAGACTAAAATCAATCACACTCTCCACTGTTAGTACAGTTCAGAGCGAGAGGCCTTAAAGCCTTCCTGCTGACACTCTTATCCCACCCTGGGAGGTAAAACCGCAGAGTTGCGGTCAGCTACCAGAAGAGGTAAAACCGAGCGGTGCCTCCTTAAACTCCTCCTGGTCCCGCCTCCCTGCTGGCACTCTTCAGCTGCACTGATGTAATTGTTTAATAGAAATAGCAGTGACCCAGTATTTTCCAGTCGAGCATCCCAGCGGGGACTGCAGTGCGCTTTCAAAGATCTCCCCCTCTAAGAGGAGCTTATGGATCCTCATGAAACTTTGTGATATTGTTGAAAGGACTGTCCACACCGCTTCTCCCAGCAGTGCTTCCTGTAAATGTGTTGCTATCAGCACCACAGCTCAGACATAATCTAGAGCATGAAACACAGTAGCTCTGAGCGGAAAGTGTCTTTAAAGCCAACGGCACACTAAGAAAATCTCTTACATCAGGTTCGAACTGCTGAAGTGTGATGCTGATGACAAATCGGTCTTCGTTGGTGGGCCTGAAGGTACCAGGGTCAGCAGAGCTGCAGTAATCGGCTGAGAATCCAGGAAGACAAAAGCTGTCCAGCTCTCTCAGACTCTGCCTCATCCTCATCACTGTCTGCACAATCCTTTCTTGGTGTTGTTTAGTTTATGCTCTCAACAGTCGCACAGCATATTTCATTTTTGTCTTCTAACTCCTATCTTATTGTAATTCAGTCACTAACACGTATGTTGTGGCCTGGGAGTGAGGCCATGATGATGAGAGGGAAAAAAAAAGAGGCCTGTGCTGCATTCAGGTAAAGGTTTTTTTGGCATCTTCCTCGTGCCCTGCGTTTGCCCTATGTTTCATAACGTGAAAGTGGTGGTGTTTGCTTTAATTTTTCAGATGCGGTGCGTGTCTGTGTAAAGTTTGTTGGGAGCATGTGCTTTGTTCTTTGTTCTGTTTGTGATTTTAAACTGCCTCCTCATGTGCAAGTGTAGACATCCACTGATTAGGATGAGCCAGAAGGAGAAGAGAGCCAGACAATCCAGCCGGACTGGCTTTTGTCTTGCGGGATTCTCAGACCAGATGTGCCAGATCAGTCGATTACGTCATGATTATTCTGCGGTGAAAATTTGCAGATACTGACATATCTAAAAATGCTGTACATAAAAGGCATTGTAGTCACCACAGAAGGCTGAACCTCAGGATATTAACAAATACAGCTGGTGGCATTTCTTATCGCCTCTCTTATGGTTATAAAACAGCTATACACCAGTACAAAACTGACAATGATCAACCAAAAACCAACATTTTCTGAGCAGTGTTACAAAACACAAAGTGGCTATGTCCCTATTTTGACTGGCCTGAGATCAGAGGATTCATTGCTGAGTAGAAAAAGTAAAACATTTTTTCACCATTTCTTCAGGTGGCTCATTTGCTAGTTAGAAACCCAACTATATTAAGTTTATTATCACGTATGTATCTTGCATGTGCTGGCACATCAATCATCCGGTTACTGCATTTTTTTCTTTTCATGTACAACCTACATATTTAATCTACTCTCTCTTCTCTGATTGGCTGTCAAAGTTCGCCTACATGCAATCATACATAAGTTGGAACATGCGCTCTCGGCTTGCTCTCTCCTCCACCAGCACCGACATTATACCTCGGTTATTGTTTGCAACTTTCTTTACAAGTTATTGGTTGCGCTAGGATTCACCCGCAGTTCTGTTATTTCAGTAATGAGTAAGTTCAGAAGCCCAAATCCATCAGCCTTTTGAGTGGTTGGATGCTCCATTGTCCAGGTAAGGAAATCCCAAAAAGTTCTGTTCACACGTGCATAGCATTTTCAGTGGGAGAAACGCTTCGTCCCTCTTCCAGGTGACTTCTCCCATTTCATTGGCTAATTGATGGACATTTTTCTGAGCCAACACATTTTGTTAGCATTTGAGGAGTTGTCTTTTTAATGTTTAGCTTCAGGGAAAAGGAGCCTTTAACTGTGTGTAACTCAAATTGCAAAAAACCATAATCTCAAAGGTGAAAATAACGGTTACTTAAGCGCCACAGCAGAAGATCCTCATGAATGATCTCATTTGTTTTCAAAGGGGTTTTAAAGATTGAATAACAAACCACCCCACATACAGAGCTACATCATACCTCCACCTCACCATCAGACCTGCTCAGCTCATGGCAGGCTGTCTATTGATCATTTTATAACATCCAGGAGATGCAGATGGCGTGTAATCACAAGCAGTCACTGCTCTGCGTTTTACAACCTACAGAGGACCATCTGTTCATGTGAGCCAACAGAACTCCTCAGGAACACGTCTGCAGTTTGCGTGTGAGGTGTTTTGGCTGTAATATACAGCATATTTGGAATCTCAGGCATGTGCGGGTTCTGTATGACCTCGAGACGTCCAGCGAGATCAAAGAGGAGTGCTTCGATTCATGTGTCAAGCCTCAGTCAAGCCATGGACCGAAAAAAGTTACATAACTCAAACATTAAAGACAAATTTGGCTTCATTCTCCTCAATTTAAATATGCAGTATGTTAGAATGCACATGTGGACAGTCTCAACTGAATGATTAATGACTTCTGCTTACCTTGTGGAAGCTTCCATGGAAGATCTTCTTCACTTCCCTTGTGTCAAATGTGACTCTCTGTAGCTCGCCTCTTTCGTCTTTGTTGTAGAATGAAACGGTCTGGCTGGTTGCTGAGCAGGGACAGAAGAATAAATTACATTAGAATTAAGTTGTAGGAATACTCAGGTTCTCAAAGAAATCTTCCCTTGAGCTTTTCAACTGAACTCGTCGAAAAACACTCATTCACACTCATGTTCATTTCTATACAAATGACACCCCATTTTATGTATCTCTGAAAACAGATGACACATCACTACAGGCATGTCATAAAGACATAAAGGCCTGGATGACCTGTAATTTTCCACTTTTAAACTGTGTTTATCCCAAAAATCTGTCTGTCTAACCAGATACTTTCTCTCAGTTGCCACCACTCAAATCTCTGAAGCACATCTAATCAGATGCATTACTGGATATCTTCCAGTTCCACTTCTTTTTGACCAGGATGTGTAATTCAACTCTCATCTTGATCAGATCTCTTGGATTTGATCTTGGCCAACCTTCTTTCATCTGTGTAATATTGCCAAAATTAGAAACATCCTCTCTCAGACTGATGCTGCAAAACTATTCCATGTATGCACTTCTAGGCTGCTGTAATTCCTTATCATCTGGATGTCCTTAAAGCAACTGGGCTGCTTTCAGCCCATTGGGAGCACCAGGGAATTCCTGCAGTCCTAAGAATTTTAGCCTGCCATGAATTTTAGAAGCAACATTATAAAAGTTAGAATGAATGTAGATGGACCGCTCAGTCATCATAACTGTCACAATCTCCTACAGGCGATATATTAATGCATCTGAAGATAAAAGAAGCACCTGAAAGCCTATCTCCTTCAAAAAACAAAACAAAACACTGATCCTGTCTGAAATGCTGTAGCTTATTTTTAACTTTGTTGTGTGTGTGTCAGTTATTTCAAAGACTTGATTTACCCTCTAGTGTAAGCCAGCTGTTTTCATGAGTACAGCTCTGTGTGTTAGTATTTGCTATGAAGAGTTTTTAAGGGTGTAGCCTTAGCAGATCTTGAAAAGTTGGGGGCAGAATGGCTCCTGGCTCTGCTGTTTCAGTTCACCCATTATTTAACTTGAAATATGTGCTAACCTCTTCATATTTCTCTTCATATTTTTTTATATTATTATGATGTATTAGGTTTAATGAAGCCAGATAAAGAAATATATCCTAGATATGTTGAACTTGCTGTTTTAGTACAGGGCAGTTCAAGTGAATATAGTCTGTTCCTTACAGAGTTAGCACAGCTTCATTAGTGACAAAATACTTTACCTGAACCTGCCAAACACAACGACTGACACGACTTTCATATGTTTGAGTTTCTGTGGAGCTGTCAGGAGAAAGTTCTCTCAGCACAAACACTGGAAACAGGAAGACCAACTTTCGCTTTGTTGGTGCTTTGTTGTGCAACTTTCTGCCAGAAGGTTTCTCTCATGATGTCAAACCTTTAATCATGCACAGTTATAATTCATAGTAATAACTCAAGAATACAAATGTTTGTCACTGGTGGATTTTTGTTGAAATCCTGCTGACAGACAGAAACACAGGCTTTACGAGAGCCAGCTGAGCTGCTCGATGACACAACAGTTGTGCGGCAAAGGGAGTCTGCGATCAGCTCAGACCGAAGCAGCCAGAGGGCACGGCCAGTTGATTACATTACATACTCTTCTCTGTCAGCGATCAGATATGACGCAGTGAGGCACAGCTGCTCCACATCACACGTTTCCTTGCTGCCTTTCCCTGTTTTCACACAGGCAGCACAGGATAAGAATAGAGAGCGATACTTACGGTCAAGGGTGACGCCGGTCTCTGGTTTGTGATCTTTGCTCGACACCTGCCAGATGTCGAAGGCCTCCTTGGGCGTGTCGGGCAGGAGGCGGAACATTATGATGATGGTGTAGGCGTGGGGAAGACCAAGAGGGTGGATGTCTCTGAAAAAAGAAAAAAAAAAAAAAACAAAACAGTGCGTTAAATTTGAGAGTTGTCTGGACAGAGCGAGGACAGGTTAAACACAGCTTAAAGCTTAAACAGAACTCTGGTCTTGGGTTCAAGGATATATAGAACAGCTTCACAGAGGCTGGAAAGTAACACGCTAGCTTACATGATTTTAAACACAAGGATTGTTTTTAATACTTTGCAGTCAGTGACTGCCTGAGGTATAAAACCCATGAACATCAGAAAATGCTGCGTTTCCTCCCTCAAGATTCACACCCAGGCCTTTACTGCATCTGCCCTCAGTTGCTGCTTGTTTGTGGGTCTCTCTGCATTCAGTTTTGTCTTCAGGAGCCAAATGCTGCTCTATTAGGTTGCGATCAGGTTTCTTACTTCTCCAGTTATTTTGGAGCCTATTTTTGAGTGAGGAACTATCTAAAACCTACTGAATAAAAACAATCTGTTTTTCAATCACATCTTTGTTCTTAGATTAAAAATCCACTAACACAAACATTGTGCTATTTCCAAGTAATTATAGGCACAACTGTAAAAATAACATGTTGTCTGTTAGCAGTGATTTTAATAATTTTCCATCCACTGGCTCTTCTTCCTCTCCTTTTCACATCGCTGCAGGATGCTTCTCATTTGTCCCTGTGATGTCAATACACATTTTGTTAAGCCAGTTTTGGTAAACAGTCAAAACCCAAGCTGTTTTCCATCTCGCTGCTGTTGCATGTGATATTCTGGGTATGGGACGCCAGTGCTGGGTGGTGGCCAGTTTTTACAGTCTAGTTTGTGGTTGCGTCTGCACTCAGTGGCCTGATGGAGGCTCACAGTGTGAAACAGCTTCAGAAAGAACTGAAAAGCCATTTTATGGGCAGTCTGCTCTCCGTCATGACCTGCAGCTCAGTCTGACCCCACAGCTGGGCTCAAAAAGTTTGAATGCAGCTGGTTACTTTCGTCCCGTTGGAGACGAGAACAACATGGAAGCATTCGAAAGACAGCAAATCTGGAGAAACTCTGGGAAGCTCCAGCAGAAACTGGTAACTCAATCAGGCCATGTCACAAAAAACCTGGAAAACTCTGCTGATCCCAGCACTGCACAGACAGAGCCGTAGACTATGAAGGAAGTTCAATACACTAGTTTCACAAAACCTCAAACTTCAGTCAGATATAACACGTATTCTGATGGTTGTCATCAGCTTCCTTGTTTTCTGGTGGGATAGGTTTGAAATCCCTAACCTAGGAGGCACCAGTATCGACAGGCAAATGGACAGCTTTGCTTTGCGCTCAGCTCTCCCTCTCCACCACAATACATTGTTCAACACATCAACACAGACACTGCTTCAGTCCATCTGTCAACCTCCCAATCCACTCTACTGTCACTCATCAACAAGACCCCGAGATATTTAAACAACTACTCATCCCTGACCTAGAGTGGGAACTCCATCTTCAGAGGTGCGAATTTTCATCCCAGCTGCTTCACACTTGGCTGCAAACCACCCTATTTCATCACCTAATAAGGCCAAAAGTACAACATCATCTGTGAAGAACAGAGTCCAGATTCTGATGAAAGCGGAAACCTTCTGCCACCTGTCTCTGCCTAGAAATTCTATCCATAAAACTTATGAACAGAATTGTGACAAAGAGCAGGGCTGGCAGAGACCAACTCTCACTGGGAACGGGTCTGACTTATTACCGGCAATGCGAACTAAGCTCTCACTACAGTTGTACACGGACAAATGGCTCATAGCCATAGGTCGGTCACCCCATACTCCCGAAGTGCCCACCACAGGATGCCCTGACAGATGTGGTCGAATGCCTTCTCCAAGTCCACAAAACACATGCAGACTAGTTGGGGAAACTCCCACGCACTCTCACACAATTTTGAGACGATAGAAAGCTGGTCCAACGTTCCACAACCAGGACGAAAACCACTGATCGTCCTGAATCTGAGGTTCAGCTAATAGGCTGACTGTCCTCTCCAGCGCCGTGATATAGATCTCAAAGTCTATACCACGGTGCTTTCAAAGTCTATGAAATAGAGCTCAAAGTTAAAAGAGAAGGTGCTCAAATAGAAATGAGTGACAAAACCTTAGTAGGTTTCAGACTGTAAGGAGCAAAGGTAAATGAGGAGTGATGTGAAACATATGGGCGCATATAAGCCCGTGACCCGTGAGACTCACGTGGTAGGCTGAGTCAGGAAGGCGTTCTTATGAAGTCTGTATGCTGTGTAGCTGTTGAAGGAGCCGGGTTCCATGGAGACGCCTTTGATGTAACTGTAGGTCTTCTCCGTCAGGTTGAATGCCTCCAGCATCCTGAAGCCTGAAACAACCAATCAGAAGCTTGCCCTTAACTGCAAGATCATCCAGATGAACAGTGAATAAGTCATGAATTTCTCTAAAGTTTGTATTTACCAGGTGAAGTAAATCCATTCACAAAAATCAAGGGGCACGCTGTGGACAAAAACACACAGAAATTAATGAACTGAAACACATGTTAAAGCAACGTTTGTCTTTTTTGTTCTAAACTAACAGGAAGTTGCAGTTTCGCAGATGAAGGTGATCAGGTTTTCTTTGATGGTGTTGAAAGCGTCAAAGTCGTCCACGACGAAAACATGTCTCTCGCTGGGTTTGCTGCCAATCTCCTGCAGCTCGATGAAATCCACATCAGCGACACCGATGGCGAAGACGCTGTAACCTGAGGACGGCACAAACCAAGGCAGTAAGAACACAAACAGACTCTTGGCTTATCGGCTTCATTTATTCTTCCAGTAAGAGTCTAAAGAGGTAAAAACATCCAAAAATGGATACAAAACATTATTGAAAATTCTATCCAGCACAGTTTCAATAATTCTGATGAGAGCCAGCTGCTTCTGTTTGGTCTGTAAGCAGTCTGTTTACAGCTGTTTGTAAGAGAGCTCATCTGGGACACACTCGCATGGAGATGCTGTAGTAAATTCTGGTGATACGTGTTTGTGTGACATCTACCTGCGTGTTGGAGCCTGGCGGCGTTCTTCTTCACCTCATCCTGAGAGCGTCCGTCAGTGATGGCTACCACCACTTTGGGGACATTTCTCCTCATCCCGTTTTCAAGAGAGAAGGCCTTCTCATAAGTGTGTTTCAGCGCCTCTCCTGCTCAGAGGAAAACTGTGTCAGATCAGCAGCTGCTTGTTTGGATCTGTACCTGTAGCCTGTAGCATGAGATCAAACCTGTTTTGGTGTTTCCTCCTCGGTAACGAATGTAAGGAAGCGCGGCCATGGCGATGCCTTTGTCCTGGTAAGCGTTCAGCTTGAACTCGGTCTTAGCGTTGTCGCTGTACTGCACAAACGACACCTGTGTGGAAAATAATGAGAAAATTAGGGACTTATCATCCTCTCTGTCACATCAACCCTCCTTCACTGCATCCATGAACTTCCTCGGTGGTGTTCCACATTAAACTTCCTGTGTCCAGTACACCCATTATCCCCTCTCTGCAAACGTCCAAATATCTCAGCTTCGTCTCTTTGACTTGCTGGTTCAATAAAGTTTAACAGACACATTTTGGAGAAACTCTCGAGATTAAGCCTCTTCTGTGAGAATGTTTTTCACTGGTGGGAGAAACCAAAGCTCCAGAACAAGACAACCTACCAGGGTTTGAAGTCAGGACCTTCTTCCTGTGAAGCAACTGTGTAACCCTCTGAGCTACTATTGCTGCTTTTAACAATATGATCTGTGATATTTTCTTGTTACTCGACATTTCTTGATACAGTAGCAGTCTTATACATATTTACAAAAGTGTCATATAGGAAAATAATCAAATTGATTTGCAGGAGTTTGTTTTCTTGTTTAGGTTTGATTAAAAGTCTAAATGTACAGCCTTGGTCAGGACAGCAGTGACATCGCCCACAGTAAGAAGGTCTTGGGTTCAAATTCAGCGGATGTTCCTCCCATGCCTGTGTGGGTTCTCTTCAGGTACTCCACAGTCCACAAACATGAATGTTAGGTTAACCTGTGATTCTACATTGACAGCAGGTGTGAACGTGAGTGTGAATAGTTGTGTGTCTCTGTGTTAACCCTGTGACGGTCTCCTAATCTGTCCAGGGTGTACGCTCGGCCTCTCACCCTTTGACAGCTGGGGTAGGCTCTGGCTCCAGATAAGCAGAGATGGATGGATGGGTGGAATCTATGGCATCTATGGCAACTATACATCACTGCACAATCTACAGCATGGGTGAGGAACTCCAGGCCTCACGGGCCGAGTCCTGCAGGTTTAAGATATCACCCTGGGTCAACACACCTAAATTAAATGACTAGTTCATTACCAGGCCCCTGGAGAACTTCAAGGCATGTTGAGGAGGTAACATAGCCATTTGAATCAGCTGTGTTGGATCAAGGACACATCTAAAACCTGCAGGCTCAAAGGCCGCAACATAAAAAAAAGAGATGAACACCAGATTGTGGGTGAGAAGAGGTTTTTCTTAAAATGGCATAGCAGGTTCGCTAAAATGGCTGGTGCCACCAATGCAAAGACAAGTGAGCTCCCCAGAAAGCTTGCCTCAGGTATGCCTTTATCCACACCTGACTAGGTGTGGCCAATTAGCACCAGCTGAATACATTAAGATGATTAGGGGCTGCAGAGGGACGTAACACCGGCCCTTGAGGTCTGAAGGTTCCCCCACCCCTGATCTACACCATAGCCCAATGTGCACTTTCCCAAAAAAAGTGGTCAAAGTGCAAAGACTGAGTTTGGTCTGACTGGGAGTGACATGAATTATAAACTTCATGGGCTGTAACTGTGCATCTAGCTTGCTCACAGTGCTAAAGAATGAGAAGTATGAGAACTGTTCAACACTTATGAGCTCCAAGATCGACCCGATCAGCCGACTTTCACTCGTGATGGGAGAGCAATGCAGACACTTCAGCGCATGAGTGTCAGTGTAAACAGCATTACGCAGCACAGCGATGGGGGAATAAGGACTTTCAAACAAGCTTAAGATGGCACTTTATGTATAAAAACACTGAATAACTTGAAGGGGACTCAGAGAACACATCCAGTTAAGGGGATCATTTTGAAATTCCTACAGAAAGCTGTCTGAATCCAGAATTTAACGGGCTCCTCTTGTTTCACTTCCCCACAAACTTTTATGAAATCTCGTTTTTGTGTAATCTTGTTGACAAAGAAATGACTCGAGAAATTAAAAAGTAAATAGTCCAGTGAGGGGAAAAAACTGGCTCTCCAACAAAATTATGTGGCCACCAGACATTGGCTCGAGTTTGACTTTGTTGTTCAGATAAGAACTTACACATGCTTTCTTTCCCCCGTCCCACAAATGCATCGCAGGCAGACATTTGGCTACAGCATCATTATACAACACAGAACATACATGTTTCTAATAACTGCTTGCTTCTCTAAAGAAAATGTGCACATGCACTGCTGTCTCCCCTCGCACACAGTCATACACTGACCAATTTCATAGATCTATTTAAATCAATTTCAAGGAATACACCCATGGACTGCTGACCCCTGATAGTGAAATATTTCAGCTCACATGCAGCGAGTGGAGCATGGAGAACACAGAGATTTCTCTCATAACCATCTTTTATGGATTAAGAAACTAGTATTTTTGGTAAGAGGATGCAAATCCGGTTTATTGTGCAGCAAACAAAATGTTTTCTCATCCAGATGGACCAAGTACTCTTTGAGGATTCTTGGAAGAAACTGCCTTAAGGGATGTCAAACAAGGTAATAATATAAACCTAATGGATTTACTTTTTTAGTGAAACAGATGCTTGGCTTTGTGGCTCAAATATAATACAAATAGAAGCAAAAGAATCCCAATGAATACTATCTTAGACTCAAGGATTGTTCATTTTATCCTGATTGGGATGCTACTGAGCCATCCTATCATCACGGGATGACTTTAAAGAAGAAGAGGTTTGTGTCAATGTGAAATGATTAAGACAGCTACAGAGGTTTTGGACCGAATCAGGGTTTTAATCATATTTTTATACGATGCTGTCACACTTGTCAGGATGAATGTACCTTTAAATCCAGAGCTCCCTCTCTCTGGGACAGGTTTATATATAATCACCGATTCTTTAAATGCCTGCAAAACCCAGTCGGAAAATATTCCGCGTCGCCAAGAAAGCTTTTTTAGCCTTTATTTCATTTGCATCTCCTCCTTCTTCTTGTTTTGTCTTGTTGTCGGCTGTTAGTGATTACACTTGATTGAATTCTCGTATTAGGGCGGATGTTTTATAAGCCCCTGGCCTCCTGTTGAGGTGAAGTTCTGTTATCATGAGGTTTCCATTGTGAAAATAAAAACAAAACCACCACAGGATGATGTTGGGGTACGGAAGTGTAATGCATTCACTCAAGAGAAAAAAAGAAGGTTTCTGAATTAATGAGACATCTTAAAATCCACAAAGAGCCTCTCATTCACTGCAGAGCTCAGCTTCATTCATGGCATTGCCTCCCCAGCTCGGTTTAAGCCATTTTTATTTGGGTCTGGGTTTTAAGCACTGTCACATACTTGCTTGTTCAGCTGCTACTCAGTGCAGATGAGAGCTTCTGGCAGGATTTGGGGGCATTTCATTAATTCAGACAAACAGAAAAGGTGAATTTTTATTGAATGAATCATTTTCTTGGAATCAGATCAGAAAAATAAGCAGATTTTTTTTGTATTTTAATAAAAGTTTTTGAATGTCTCCTCTAAATGATCTTAAAGACTTTTTAGCATCACCATCTCCACAAGACATGCTAATTTACATCCCTATGTAGCTAAGACACCTTCATGCACCGCTAGTTAGATGCTAACTCATTGGCTTGGTACGTATTCTCTGTGTTCTCTGGTTCCAAGAGTATTTAAAAGTAGAATAGGAGGCAGAGCCTTCAGCTTTCAGGCCCCTCTTCTGTTGAACCAGCTCCCAGTTTGGATTCAGGAGACAGACACTATCTCTACTTTTATAGTTAGGCTTCAAACTTTCCTTTTTGCTAAAGCATATAGTTAGGGCTGGATCATGTGACTCTGAATTCTCCCTTAGCCATGCTGCTATAAGCTCAGACTGCTGGGGGGACTTCCTGTGACACACTGAGCGTTTCTTTTTTACTCCTCGTCTCTCTATTTTCTCCTTTTCTGCCTTTTCACCCCTCAACTGTCAACCGGTCAGAGTAGATGGCTGCTCTGACTACTGCAAATGGTGCAGTAGTGGTTGATGTGAGGGAGCTACCTGAGTGGAGGTGCAGTAGGTAGAGCATGTTATAGCCTGCACTGGCCTTGCATGGCCCATTTGACTTCACAAAGATTTTGCACTTTTTATTGCAGGGTCTCACTATATAAATCTCTGTGAGGTAATTGTTGTATAAATAACACAGAACTGCACCAGGTGCACTACTCCTCCCTGTCAGAGGGAATAACTGTCAGTGTTTTAAGCACATACCTGCATCCCTGAGGGTCCGATGACATCAAAAGCGCCAATCATGTCAGAGACAAAGTGCACCACCTTGGTGAAGCTCTCCTCGCCGATACTCCATGAGCCGTCGATGAGGAACAACACATCTGCTTTGGCGCCTTTGCAGACTGAGGCAAAAAAAAAAAAAAAGAGTCAGTGAGTCCACAGGCCAGTTGTTGCATCATAACATGGCATAATTAGCAAGCTGGAGCGCATTAAAAAAAGTCAGCTGACAGTGTGCAACAAAACAAAACGCCTGAGACAAATGACGTGATCGAACCGTTCGCGTTAATTATGGGTTCCACTGATAAAAAACAACAAACTGGTAAAATAAAACCGGGAACATTTGGTCTGCATAAGGACCGAGCTCTCCCTAATGCGTTCCTCTCACATGAAAACGAATTGGGCGAAAAGCTTTAAATAATCTTGGCCTCATGTGATGCACCCCTCTTTATCTTCTCCGCCTGCTCTGAGCTCTATAAACAACTTTCACACAGCACCAAATGACACAAACAAATTCTCTGGACTGCACTCGCTTTCTTTTTCAACACCTGAGCTGTTGGTTCTTAACGGGCGCGCTCCCCCGCGGGGCCCACATGTGGCGGCCATTAATCCACCGCTAGCCCGAGCTGGATCCAGGAGGACTCGGCATTCGCAAAGTCACCGTCGAGGATTTTCCAAACACGGCTGAGCTTGAATGAAAGGATTTGATCCGTTCAGTCCTGGGAGAGTTTCTTGGGGAAATATTGGCAGATGATTCACACAGAATTGGCCCAGTGAGAAGCCGACAGATGGAAGCCTTATTAACCCAAGCTGAACTCTCATTTTGTAACTTTTGCTGTCAAAATTCATTATTATTTGTATTTTTTTATATTGTTTTATTAGGAAAAAAAAGTCAAAGACTCTGGAGACAGATTCCAAAATGCACCTTTAGTCTCCAAACATCTGAGATTGCAAGGCAGCACGCAGGCCTAATGAAACAGCAGAGTCAGCAGAAGCAGTGAGACTCAGGGAAAACGGGCTTTGACGTTTGACACGTAAAGCAACAGTTAACAGCTGCTGGTGTTTGCTAAGACAGTCACTGAAAAAAAGCTGCTTCTTCTGAGCATGCCCAGTTGAGAGGAGACCCAAAACAGGCTGGAGGGACATACATACACATATATATATATATATATATATATATATATATATATATATATATATATATATATATATATATATATATATATATATATATATATATATATAACAACCCAGCACGCCCCTGCGGGCGGTTTATCCTTCAAGCTCGGGTCCTCTACCAGAGGCCTGGGAGCTTGAGGGTCCTGCGCAGTATCTTAGCTGTTCCCAGGACTGCGCTCTTCTGGACAGAGATCTCCGATGTTGTTCCCGGGATCTGCTGGAGCCACTCGCCTAGCTTGGGAGTCACCGCACCTAGTGCTCCGATTACCACGGGACCACCGTTACCTTCACCCTCCACATCCTCTCGAGCTCTTCTCTGAGCCCTTGGTATTTCTCCAGCTTCTCGTGTTCCTTCTTCCTGATATTGCTGTCATTCGGAACCGCTACATCGATCACTACAGCCGTCTTCTTCTGTTTGTCTACCACCACTATGTCCGGTTGGTTAGCCACCACCATTTTGTCCGTCTGCATCTGGAAGTCCCACAGGATCTTAGCTCGGTCATTCTCCATCACCCTTGGGGCATCTCCCATTTTGACCTTGGGACTTCCAGGTTATACTCGGCACAGATGTTCCTGTACACTATGCCGGCCACTTGGTTATGGCGTTCCATGTATGCCTTGCCTGCTAGCATCTTGCACCCTGCTGTTATGTGCTGGATTGTCTCTGGGGCATCTTTACACAGCCTGCACCTGGGGTCTTGCCTGGTGTGATAGACCCCAGCCTCTATGGATCTTGTACTCAGAGCTTGTTCTTGTGCTGCCATGATTAGTGCCTCTGTGCTGTCTTTCAGTCCAGCTTTGTCCAGCCACTGGTAGGATTTCTGTATATCAGCCACCTCCTCTATCTGCCGGTGGTACATACCGTGCAGGGGCCTGTCCTTCCATGATGGTTCCTCGCCTTCCTCCTCTTTCTTGGGTTTCTGCTGCCTGAGGTATTCACTGAGCACACTGTCAGTTGGGGCCATCTTCGTGATGTATTCGTGGATGTTTCTTGTCTCATCCTGGACTGTGGTGCTGACACTCACCAGTCCCCGGCCCCTTCCTTCCGCTTAGCGTACAACCTCAGGGTGCTAGACTTGGGGTGAAACCCTCCATGCATGGTAAGGAGCTTTCTTGTCTTGATGTCAGTGGCTTCTATCTCCTCCTTTGGCCAGCCTATTACCCCAGCAGGGTACCTGATCACGGGCAGGGCGAGGTGTTGATGGCCCGGATCTTGTTCTTACCGTTCAGCTGACTCCTCAGGACTTGCCTGACCCTCTGCAGGTACTTGGTGGTTGCAGCTTTCCTAGCGGCCTCTTCATCGTTCCCATTCGCCTGTGGGATCCCCAGGTACTTGTAACTGTCCTCTATGTCTGCAATGTTGCCTTCTGGTAGTTCAATCCCCTCAGTTCTGACTACCTTCCCTCTCTTTGTTACCATCCGACTACACTTCTCCAGCCCGAATGACATTCCAATGTCATTGCTGTATAGCCTGGTAGTGTGTATCAGTGAATCGATGTCTCGTTCACTCTTGGCATACAGCTTGATGTCATCCATGTACAGGAGGTGGCTGACAACCGCTCCGTTCCGTAGTCGGTATCCGTAGCCAGTCTTGTTAATGATCTCACTGAGGGGTTCAGGCCTATGCAGAACAGCAGTGGGGACAGAGCATCTCCTTGGTAGATCCCGCACTTGATGGTGACTTGTGCTATGGGCTTGGAGTTGGCCTCTAGTGTTGTACGCCACATTCCCATTGAGTTCCTGATGAAGGCTCTTAGGGTCCTGTTGATCTTGTACAGTTCTAGGCATTCCAGTATCCAGCTGTGGGGCATTGAGTCATAGGCCTTCTTGTAATCAATCCAGGCTGTCCACAGGTTGGTCAGTCTGGTCTTGCAGTCTCGGCTGACTGTTCTGTCTACCAGTAGCTGGTGTTTTGCGCTTCTGGTATTCTTGCCAATCCCTTTCTGTGCCCCGCTCATGTATTGACCCATGTGCCTGTTCATCTTAGCCGATATGATGCCTGACAGGAGCTTCCAGGTTATTGGTCGGTAGTTGGATGGGACCGGTCCCTTCTTGGGGTCCTTGGGGATCAGGACCGTCCGACCTTCGGTTAGCCATTCCGGGTGTCTCTCGTTAACTAGCAGCTGGTTCATTTGTGCTGCCAGACGCCGTGGAGTGCAGTCAGCTTCTTCAGCCAGTAGGCGTGAACCATGTCGGCCCTGGTGCTGTCCAACTCTTCATACTGGAGACCCTTTCTTGGATGTCTGCCACTGTGATGGTTACTGGACCCTGTTCAGGGAGGTCGCTATGGTCTGCCCTCAGATCCACTAACCCTTCTCCCATATGCTCTTCCAGTATTGCTCCATCTCCAGCCTTGGTGGTGCTGTTCTGTTATTGTTCCCTTGCCACTGAGAGTACACCTTTGCTGGTTCTGTGGAGAACAGCTGGTTTATTCTCCTGCCTTCTATCTCTCTGGTGTACCTCCTCAAGCGGCTGGCCAAGGCTGTGAGTCTTTGCTTGGCAGTTTCCAAGGCCTCAGGTATGGACAGCTTGCTGTATTTCTTATGCACCTTCTTTGTCGCGCCTTTCTGCAACTCCGTTAGTTGGCTAACCTCCCTTCGTGCTACTTTGATCTTGCCCTCTAGCCTCCTTCTCCATGGAGGGTACTGCCCCTTGTGGCTGTTCAACTTGTAGCCAAGCATCTCACTGATCACTGCTGCCGTAGTGTAGATCAGCTTGTTAGTGTCGGTAATCGTGGTTGTAGGTATCGTCCGTAGTGCTGCATTAACATCATCTAGCAGACCTTCTGAGGGTACTTCACGTAATCTTGGTAACCGGCTAGGGGGGGTCCAGGTTTCAAGCTTGGCCATGATCCTATCTTTCAGGATGCACTCGCACTCAACGATCCTTCTCCTATCGCACTCGGGGCTATGTACCCAATCTCGGGTGGGGGTGATGATATCTCCCCCCTGACCTGGCGTCCTGACTCCTCCTTGCCGTAGCATTTATGTTGTACCTCGTCAACGTATATATATATATATATATACACACACACACACACACACACACACATACACACACACACACACACACACACACACGTATATATATATATACATATATACATATATATATAATGTTATGGCTGCTCTAAGCTTTCTACATGTTTTTTGACCTGAATGCATTAAAAATTGTCTTTGGGTACCATACAAAAAGAAAATCACTCTCATCAACCAAAACACAACAATGCATTTCAGATTCAGCTCGCCTTCAGCTGGATTATGGATGCCATTAGAAGCTTACCTGCCCATCCAGGGGGGATGGTGGGTGGAGGTGTTGGAGTAGGCGGGAGTGTTGGGACTGGAGTTGGCTCCTCCACTGTGAGAGACAAAAAAAAAAAAAAACTGTTATCAACATATCTGTAATAAATACAGAATCGGTGTAAACACGGCGCGTGATGAAGTCATTGTTTTGGAGCCGTGCTGCGAGATGATGCAACTCGCAGTTGGAATCGTGCTTCATGTCTCAGACACCACAATCATGCTGTGAGCGGGCGTGTCGGAGCCACGCAGCTGTTACTACGATCGTGTTCTCTGTGGGCCGATCCGCTCGGGACATGTTTTTATGCGTTTTTCCGTCAGTGATGCAGATGCTGTTGGTTTGTACTAAGGATACATGAAGGACAGATTAATGCAAGGTTAAACTCATTTTTATTTATATTGCCTTCAATATAAGATGACATCTGAAACAGGTTGGATTACTTTAAAACCCTTTGAGCTGTCTACCTGACATAAAGGATTTGTCCAGCCAATCATGTAACGACTGCCACATGAGGCACTGCATGCAGTGCTTTACATTCTTCTTTACATTCAGTGTTTTTATTCTTTAAATATTTTTGTTGCATTTTATAAATAAGTTAAAACGTCAAAATGAAAAACTTGAGACAGCTGAAGTGGACAATGTCACTCACAGGACATTTACACCACAAAGTATTTTATCACTATTTAAATAATTGGTGAAATTATATTTCCAGATCAAAAACCCTGAAGATGATGCTTTGCGCCCATCTTAATTTAATTATTAAAGTGCAGGAAGTTATTCTTGTTTGTCGCGCTGCTCAGATTCGGCTGCAAATCGACCCAAATTCAGGATGTGGTCTCATTCAGTGAAAGAAAGGGAATTTTAAAAATGATCTCAAGGCTTCAGATGTTCCGCCTGATTATAACTACACCTGTTTTCCCTAAGACCATGCTGTCTTGAAGTTCATATATTTTGAGTTTAAGTTTGACTTGTTATCTCCAGTACACTGGTGTTTCTCTTCTTTATGTTTGTTTCATGTATTGTGTATATGTGTGTGTTTGTGAGTGTGTATTCATATCTTTGTGGGGACCAAAATCCTGATCCCCACAAGTTTCAAGGCATTTTTGAGACTCAAAATGTGGATTTAGTGATAGGGTTACAATTTGGTTGTAGTTAGGTTTAGGCATTCATTTTTCATGGTTAGGGTAAGCATTATGTCAAGTAGATGTCCCCACAAGATATAAATACCCAACGCGCGCGCATGTGCGTGTGTGTGTGTGTGTGTGTGTGTGTGTGTGTGTGTGTGTGTGTGTGTGTGTGTGTGTGTGTGTGTGTGTGTGTGTGTGTGTGTGTGTGTGTGTGTGTGTGTGTGTGTGTGTGTGTGTGTGTGTGTGTGTGTGTGTGTGTGTGTATGTAATAATTATCCTGGTTACATTAAAAAAAAAATGTAAATAAATAAAACTAGAGCAGCATTTTCTGGTTGTCTTTCTAATTTTGGACTCTGCAGTGTTTAACCCAGAGATCTCAACAACCAACCTACAAAGTTCAGTTGCTGCTAACCAGCTTTCCAATCTCATGTTTCCTTTACTGGTTGGCAGCCCTCTGCTGCGGCGGCTAGGCGGCTCTGACGTCAACATCTCAAGCTGCAGGAAGTGAGCCTTTCTGCAGAGTCCTTCCTCTCTGAGCCCAAAGAACAAATTCATGCTTTGCCACAGAGTTAAAGACTAGCATCACTTCCTGCACTTCAAGGCAGTGGAGTTTGAATCTGTAGTAGAAATTCAAATTAATTTCTTTGAGGAAGGGAGGGTGGACCTCTCTTTTGACGGTTGTGCTCCTGCCACTGGTTTGATTCTGTGATTAAAATACTGGACTTCACGTTTTCACACCAGTGAACCAGACCGGTCACATTTCAAACACACTCTAGTTTTGGTGCATTTACTAAGGGCAGAATTCTCTCAAGTTTCTAGAGTTTTCCTCCTCACTGCACAGCTTTCTTAGTACTTACAGGTCCTCTCTTTGGTGCTGACTCCCGGACCTTCCAGATTTGGTGTCTGAACGAAGACGGTGGCGGTGTACAGAGCATCGGGAGAGAGTCCGTCAAAGCAGTACTGAGGCAGGCCGGCAGGAATGGTGATTTCATGCTGTCCTTTACTGGATGCTACAGAGGAATCAAAAACACATGTAAACACATCACAGTAAAGTGGAGTGGTCTTCAATTAAACGATGGTCAACTTTTCTGAACATGCTCAAAAGCTTCATCGAGGTTTAATAAGGTTCGACCTCCTGATTGGCTCATTTAGAGTTTATTTCCAGGTGCTGTGGGCTCAGTGTGCTTGGTTCCTGTCAGAGGGAAACACTGACTCATGTTCTTCAGTCACTGAGTTTGTTCAAGATGGCTGAAACTTCGTGCCCTTGTAAAACACACCAGTGACTTTTACACAGTTTGGAGCCCTGAATCATGTTGAAATTTTCCTGTGATGAAAACTAAGATTTTTACTCACTTCATACATCTCCTGGGTATGACAGCATTAATAATTATTACTAATGAGTCAAAGATTACTTCCCCAGGTGCTTATGTTTCTGGCTTTTAAATTAACACCAAAGCCTGCTGGCTTGTGACGCTGGCACTCCCGGTGTCTGTTTCAGCCTCATGAGGGACAAAGAAGGTTTATTCTGCAGCATTTTCATGGTTCTAGTTCCATTTCAAACCATCTGTTTGTATTTGAAATCAATTCCATATTAAAGACAGTCTGGTCCAATCACTTCACCAACACTTACAAATTAATATCCCTGTACATTTTAGTATACATGTTGGGCAGCTCCGGGTAGTCTACCCCTTCTAATATTGCACCTCTTGCCCACTGACAGCTGGGATGGGCTCCAGCTGAGAGCTTAAGACGGTGGGTGAGCATGTTCTCTGCTCATGCACACAAGCAGTGAGTCTCAAAGGACTGCAGAAAGTTTCCTAAAGAGGAAAAGTTTCTTTGAGCACGTCTTAAACTACCTGAAAGCCCCTGCAGGATTTATGACTTCACAGTCACTTCAGGACTGTTGTCTGTAGTTTAGTGGACAGCTGACCTCTGCTTATACTGTATTTTACAATTTTGACCAAACTAATCCAGATCTGCACCAAAATAGACTAAGCCCTGCCCCACCACTCGCTTGTGTTTCATGAAATTTACCTTTTGAAAACACCATACAAACACGGATTTTAATTCACAGGCTGACAGGTGGAGGTTTGTAGCACCACTTGGAGCCTTGAAAATAGACAAACCACTACTGAAAGTGCAGAAAATATTGATTTACTGGGAAGTTCTTGATGTAAAAAACCACATGATTAGGAATCTTCAGCTTTTGTCGGTTTTACAGGTGTCATTGTGCAGGGAAATGGTCAATTTGAGCCTTTCACCCTTTAAGTTTAATGTTCTCTCCATGTCTTTTGGGGGGGCTTTTTGTTGCTAAAGGAAGAAAATAAATATTACTTTACACACACAGCACCCTGACCCTTCCAGTGAAATGTTTATCTCTCCGCTTGTCTCGGCTGCTGATAAATTGATGATAAGATTTCCTATTTACTCTGAGCGCTTCAGCGAGAGCAAACAAACAAAGCGTGTTTATCACACGGGCGTTTTGCTGTCCTGAATGCACTTCAAGTAAGTCGGATTCAACGCTCCCCGCATCTCCGCTGCTGCAGATATCTTCAGAATAAGCTCAGTAACATCAACAAGTTGTGATCAATCACGTAAATTATTTTGTGAAAACACGCACACCTCTCAGCGAGATCGACTCCAGATCGGTGCCCCTCATTCATCAGGAGCAAAGATGCACTCAGGTCTGAGCTGAGAGTGCGTTGTAAAAATAAAAGCCCTCAGACTTTTCAGCAGGATATCAGATAGCCGAGTGTCTGAACCACATGTTCCTCTCCTTACCACGGATGTTAAAACATGGAGGCAGAAGACCCGCGCTCACCGTTTTTCCACCCACTCATCTCACCGCTGGCTCCGACCGGTGTTTGCATTTCCACTTGAGAACAAACAGTCGACTGATTTGTTGACTCGAGCGTCTGCTGCGTCTCACTGGGACGGCTCCTCTGGTAGCGGTTAACCACCATCTGCCTCACGCTAACAGACCCGTGTTTGTTCTGGCAGCATGTCACATTGGCCCAAACACCTAATGACTGCCATATAGATATTTAAACATGGATGCTCTATCTCCATGTTCGAGTATGAACCAGATGGACCTCAGACACTCCAAAGTCATTGAAAAGGATGTAATCTTTGCAAACAGAGATGGAGTTAAAGCTTGGTGGTCGGGCGGCTTCGGTCTTGGCCAAAACGTGCATCTTTTTGGATCAATAATCGAAAATAGGCAGCCTGAGCTTAAACAGCCTCAGGGAGGAAATTACAAGAAAACGTTTGAGTCAACATAGTCTCTGCAGCATCTGCAGAGATGATCTCATCTGCAGATATGTTTTCAGACATCTGATGGGAGTCTTATTGCACACTTTACCACATGCATCAATTTAAATATGTCACCCTGAATCAGGATCACTGGCAGATAGGACCACACCACAAGGTTAATGCATCTGCAGGGAAATGAAATATCAGAAACTTCTGATGAAAATCACTGCAGGTTCTCTTCCGTGATCTATCCAAGGACATGTTACACAACCATGTGGTTTTAGATCATTTAGAGACTTACATAGAAATGGTCTAAGTGCTATTATTATAACATTACTATTATTACACACAAAAGCTGATTATGATATTTAAAAAGTGATGTTAGGTGACTTACGGTCCGCTGGGTTGAGTTTAATGCGGTACGACGTGGCCGCTCTGTGTGGTGTCCACTTGATGCAGAACTTGTCGTGGCCGACGTTGTAGGTCTCAATGTTGGTTACGTTCAGGTAGACTGAAAAAAAAAAGTCAGTTTAAGCACAGTGGAGGGTGGTTGGTAGGTTGTTCATATGTCAGATGATTCATTTTTTTTTGTTAAGGTCTTTTAACAACTGATGAAAAATAGAGATTCTCTATGAGACAGGAACTGTTTAACTAATAAAAAAAAAAAAAGAAGAAGTACACCTGATAATCTATTAGCTGCACTGCCTGAAGGAACCAGGTGAGTAACTTTAGGTAGCGAGAAACTTGACTGGTATTTCACTTCATGAGCCCATTTCTTTTCAGGGCTCCTGGTGTAGCTGTTTTGTTCCACACCTGAGGGTGATTACTGTCTCCGGCCCAAACAAAAAAAAAAACACCTGAGGCCAATATAACCAGACTAAAGAGTAAACAGGTGTGAACATGCCTTTAAGTCCAAATCTCAATCAGCCAGAAATAAATCTGAACAACTGAAAAGACATCAGATAAATCCTGGGATTTTTCTCTGGTCTGAAGTTAAAGTGTCAGAAGTTACCGGACGTCAGGAGGGGTTAACGAGAGGACGCTGAGGTCCAGTGAGTTTTTTAAGAAACAATTATGAGCGACATTTGAAATAAATCAGCAGTTTGTGCGTCTAAATACGGTTCCTGTACGTACGTGTCGTCCCCTGGCCAATGAGCGGCGCGCTCACGCCGCTGCCGTACTGTGCCAGCACTTTGACGTCGTAGGTGGTTCCAGACTGCAGGTTGGTCAGAGTGTAAGAGCTCACGTCTCCAACGAAGAAGTCGATGGGCTGGTTCATGCCTGGAAACATAGAGCGGGGAATGAGAAGTGAGTGAGAAACTGACGAGAAGTAAAAATCAGGTGACAGCTTTTAGGAACCAAGACGTTATTCACAATGTGTGTGCAGAGAAACATGCTTGATTAACCGCAATGGTTTTGTTAACGCTCACCTGCAGGGGTGTAGATCAGCCGGTATCCCTGGATGGGTGCAGACACGGGGTCCCAGGCCACCCTGAAGCGCGTGTACCACTCGTCCGAGATTCGAAGGTTTCTGGGACCCAACATGTCGACTGTGACACGGAGGAGGCATCGAATTTTAGACATGGTAAGCATCACCATGCAGGCCTAAAACATGATGCTAATGTGCGAGTACCAAAAAACTGCAGTTCCTCTAACGGCCACTTAGACTGGCTGCAAAAGTGACTCTGCCAGCTTAAACTCTCCGACTTTCCTGATGAGCCTTGAATCGCAAGTTTCAAGTCATTTTTAATAAAACTTAAAGCTAATTTAGTAAATTATGGCCCCATAAAGTCAGAAAGGAGGTTTATCATTTGGGTGGAGAGGGGAGAGCAGCAGGAGAATTTCTGGCTTTTTTAACTAAATCCACTGCAGCTTCATGCTGCAAAACAGAAGCACTAATGAATTTCTAATTTGTAGCTTGCATTTAAATGACACAGAACTTTATTTTGGCTGTTTTTCTTTCCTTTAACTGAACCGTAAATATCAGCCGTCCACACACCAGGGAGCCTTTTACACCTACTGTGGCAAAGTTTTCAGTGAGCTCAGAGTTTGGAAGCTGTCACGCCGTCTTCTCGCTGCTGTTAAACGCTAGAACAACCCCCTAGCCTTTCATTAACTTGATACCTGTAGGTTGTTTAAAACCACAGAGCATTATTAAAAAAAAAAAAAAAAGAGGGACATTTTCTCAGTAATAATAAAAATCAGCCTCTTCCTTTCTGGCTGTCGGGAATGAGCCTTAACCTTAAGTCAGGTTATAAAATTCATCCTATGTAACAGAGGTGTTTAGATTTGGGTCTTAGCCTTGTTGAAGAAGCCAGTTGGTGTGTGTCCAGAATTGGACAGATGCCTGAAAGTGCCTCACACACACATTCTCGTTTTGATATCTTAGTGAGGACATCCAATTGACATAATGCCTTCCTAGCCGCTTACCCTAACTCCAACCATCAAAAATGAATGCCTAACCCTAACCCTCAGCCTAAACCTAACCATAAAATAAATGTAACCCTGACACTAAAACCACATTTTGAGTCTCAAAAATGACTTATGTCACCTTTGTCCTCACAAGTGACTGTTGGTCCCCACAGTAATGTTCCAATTTTTGGTCCCCACAAAGATATTGAAACAGGTACATACACACACACACTCTGAGTGTCTGCTGTTTGTATAACTAAGCCTACTGCTCACCGATCGAGTGCTCTCCCCTTTAAGTCCAAACTCTTCACACTAACACATGCAGACCCTGATAACTGACCCACACCTAATGTATTTATTTTCTCTGTTACTCACTCCTCTAACTCACTCCTAAGTGCTGCTGCGGTTGCTGTGTTTAAGCTCCCGGGTTCAATGCCTCAAAGCTAAACCACCACACAAAGTTGCTGAGGTGCTGGATTACATCCTAAATGTGCTAGAATTGTTTGTAGCATGATGCTGGTGGAGCAGATTGTGAGGTTTACCTTCAACAGACGGTCAATATAACAGTCAAAAGTAGGAAATATAAAAGGGGGATTTTTTTGCTACTCTCCGATAGATGGTTGATAGACTTAATCAAACTAGATTAATATCATGTTTGAATACAAGTAATGAAAGAAAGTTTAAAAATGTCTATCTAAGGAGAACTCTGTAAGACCAAAGATGGAAGCATTCCCCTCTCTGCCCGCAAAGAGCCAATCAGGGGCCGCCACAGAAAACATCTGAGCTAATCACTTTGTTTCGACACAGTAGGCAAGCAGCAGGTATATCTACTTGTTACTGTAGCAGTGATACAGGTAGCTACATCTGCTCTGTTAATGAAACAGCCATGTTGTAAGGCTTCAGCATGTGTAGCAGACATGCAGAATAACCTGCAGGAAAAAGATTTAAAAACTTTATTTTGGGTAAAACAAAAACAAAATATTGAGCTTTCTGTTTAAATCAAACTTGACTGTTGATTCTATACGTGGAGTTTTTACATACTGCTGGCTATTGCAGTTAAAGTCATGGATCTCTCCTTGTTAATTTAGTTGGAAGCTTTTAAATAACTTGAAAGATGGCTGCTGAGGGGTAAAATTTGCCTTCTAGGAGTTTGAGAAAGCCTGTTGTTTACTAGAATCAGCCCAGCTATGAGGCCAAATGTGCAGAAACCCTGTGACAGCTGCAGGGAATTGTGTAATATCACAAGACAACCAGCATTTCTGAAAATCTGCGTTTGCTAGAAAACTCAGAGAGGTTTTTATTACTTGTACGTCCGTTCCCGTTGAGGGATCCTCCAGGCCCCTCGGCGTAGATCGCCTCCACAGTGATGTTGTATGGGGTGTCTGGGAGCAGATTCTGAAGCATGGCATTGTTTCTGTTTCCTGGAACCACAGTCTGAAGATCCAAACGGCACAAAGTCAGAGATTTTCAGTAGCCGAAGAAGAAAAAGCATAAATCAGTCAGCAAAGATTTACACCCAGAGAGTCCTGAGTTGCTATGCTGTCTGCACATCTGCTGCACATGGTATGTGTAATTGGTGAGCAGAGCTGACCCAGTGCTCCCAGTCACAGGAAAAACTGCCACACCTGCTTTCCACAGAGTTCCTTCCACACACGTCTGTGCATGTATGATTTTGGAGATTTCTGCTTCTTTTTCTCTGTTATTCAGTTTTTGGGGAGTTTTCCTCTTTTCTAAATCAAAGATCTGAGGACAAAGGGTGTCATGCTCTGTACATGCCCTGTTTAAATAAAAGTAAAATAATAGAAACCCATTTGGATTCACCTGGAATTTGAATCAAGGACCCAAATATTAGTTTAAATGAGAAATGGTAATCAAAATCAATTAAATTAAAGTTTGGGTTAAGCTGACTTTTATTCCAAATTTTAGTGCTAATAAATTTGGTTTGTGCAGCAAGATAAAGAGAAGAGCCTGAAAAATACAAACACTTTTGGTGGTGCACAATTTTACATTTTAGGCTTTAATATTTTAGAAGACTACTTCTCCAATAAACAGGAAATAATAATTTCTTCAGCCTTGTGAGGCAGAAAACTGCTTCTCGGTGGGATTATAGAAACTGTGTACCAACACGAACCTTTCACATTATTTACAGATGCCAAATTGATCACTTTGCATCAGTATAAATAATAATCGTGGGCTCTCTGGTCAGTCCCAGTCTGGAGAACTCCTTTCATCGGCGTCCCTCTGCTGTAGTTCGCTGACTCTCTCTGAGCAGGTGTTAGACTAACGAGCAGAAGGAAAGCACAGCTGGGCCATCTCCGCTCTCCACCATCGTTCCAACTTATTATTCAGAACTATTAATAACGCTATTATGCCCCAAATTATACTGTTTGTTTAACTGAGCCTGTAATTAGTCTCCCTAATCTGTGATTTATATCCTGAATGAGGCGAGGGAATCCTGAGATGTGACTTCACCGCATAGTCCGAGGAGGACGTCACAGCGAGCGGTGAATGGCGAGGGTTTGCGGCCAGTTTGTCCAAAACAAAACACATCACCGCCTGAGATTAATCCCTCTTTATGGGTTAAACAGAGAGTAAGAAATACACTTGAGGTTAGTGGGTCTGATGCATTTCCTCCGAAATGACTTCACCAAAATCTCTCAGCCTCTGAGGTAGTTTTTAAAAAATTTTTCATCAGTGTGCGTAGTTTAGTTTCTGCAAGGGTAAGACCAGCTTTCCTTCAGACAATACAGGCAGGGAATCAGAGTGCGAAGGAAAGTATATTTATCCCCAAACAGGCCACTAAACCATGTAGGAAATGTGGCCATCACAAATGCCTGATTTTAAATTTGTACTGACTGGCTCCTTCTCTGGGATGACTGCTCTACTTTAGCACTGTTACCAGTAACATGTTGATGTTATCTGAGATCATTTGGTATCGTGGACGTCAATGAGCTTGAAGTTTCACTTACAAACTCTGTGATGGGGTCTCCAGTCATGGGTGCGTAGGCGATCCTGTACTGTCTTACGGGTCCTTCGGCGTGATCCCAGCCGATGGTCAGGGTGCTCGTGGTGGCGTCAAACACACGCATGTTCCTGGGACCAGCACGGGGCACTGCACCAAATCAAACAGAAGCAGTGTAGCAGATGTAAATGTATAAACAGAAATATATTTTTCTAATTCATGAATAAAAGATTATTTGATTTCTATATAGCTTTAAATCCTTCTATAGCTACACTATATACATATACTCACTTAACCTCTATGATCATTTCTAGTTCTGAAGTTTTACTTTACTGCAGCACCTTTTACTTGATCCAGAGTTGAATCCTCATTTACATATAATGATGCCCACGAAGGCATTTAGTTATACTAGATTCTTTCTCTTTAAGGGCCCCCTCCCTGAAAGCCCACTTTTTTTCTGTTTTTTCAGAATAAAGAAAGGAATAAATAAAATGACCAAAGGAAGAAAAAACATTTTAACTACACTCGAGAATCAACACATTAACAGACCAGTGAAAAACTGAGTACGCCTCATGATTCAGTAGTTTTTTACAGCAATAATGTAAAATATAATTTATCAGTACAGGCCCTTCCACACGAACTGGACCCATTAACATTGTTGAGGACTTCTGGCCCTCTTTTTTTTACAGCATTGATTCACTTCATTGACTTTTGTGAGTATTTGTTTATGCACAGCTCTCTTTAAAGTCCCACCACAGCACTTTGATCAGGTTGAGGTCTGGACTCTGCCTGGGCCATTTCTTTTCTTTTTTCAGTCATTTGCTTCCATGCTTGGGATCATTGTGCAGTTTGGGTCGAGCATTAGCTGTGGGACAGATGGCCCGACAGACTGGGGTGAATTTGCTGGGACGTCCACCCCTGATAGGACCGTGGCATTGAGTTAACACACCTGAATGCTCCAGACCTGTAAAAACTTCAGCCTTTATAGAGGTGCTCACACTTGCTCATGATCAATTAATCAAGTGCACTTAAATATCAGCATTTGGCTTCTTATCCTCTATTCTTCTATGGAGGGAGTGAAGGTGTACCTATGTTAGCTGGCTAATGCTAACATAACTTCTGTAAACTTGTCAGTTTCATACCAAATTATATTAAATGTCATGGTTTGCTTTTAATATCTAAAAGATGAAGGAGACTAATAAACCTGAATACAAAGAATATGTCAGTTGCATGACTACTAAAATTAGAAAAGCTAAATTTAAAGTTTTTCATATTAAACTTTGTCCATCTTTACTCTAAATCTCTAAGGTGCCACTCATATCACTGACTTGTTTCCAGGTAATCCAATAAGCTATAAAGTGTTCACGCAGCTGTTTTTTCTTAGTACCACTAAATTTTCCAGCCTTTTGTTTTTCCATCCCAACTTTTTTCAGATGTGTTGCTGCCATAAAAATTCTAAATGAGCTAAAGATTTTTATGAAATAGTAAAATATCTCAATTTAAGCATCTGATATGTTTTCTATTTTCTATTATGGTTAAAATATGGGCTTACGAGATTTAAAAAATTATCACATTCTGTCTTTATTTACATTTTTGGATTTCTATACAAGGTATTAAATAATTACTTTTCCATACAAAGCTGAGTGTGTTGCACTCTCTGGGCTCATTTGTTCATTATAGTTGGAGTTTTACGATCATCACCAATGATATGATCCAATATTTGCTAAGAGGAGTGCAGTTAGCAACCAGAAATTTAAATCTGCTTGTACTTATTGTGTTTTGCATCACTGCATGCGACAGATGTAAACTATTGCGAGTAAGTCATCTGATTCTACACACCATCGGAATGTGAGATTGTCGTTGTGCTTACGTGTTTTGCCATTGTCCTTCACCAGCGATCCCTCGCCGTCGGCGTACAGAGCAGTGACACTGACGGAGTAGGGAGTATCCGGTATCAGGTTGTCCAGGAAGGCGTTGTTAATACTTCCAGGAACCAGGACCTTTTCGGAGAAGAAACGCAGGAGTCAAAATACATATTGATATAATCATCAAAGAGGCTCTGCCTATTCAAATGAGCCTCTTCATGCATTACATACAGATCTGGCCGGAGTAATCTACATAATGACCTCAGTGCTCATCTTGCATCCAGTGTTCTCCAAGGTTTCTTCTGCCAAATGGTTCCTCAAACACTAACAAAGGCTTGGAAGATGAAATGCTAAACAAACCATCGGTCAGCGGGAGACGTGTTCTAACAACACGAGTGACTGCAGACTGTCACTTGTCACTGGGATTATCACATCATCTATTAGCTGGTTTGTGGGCCATTAAAGTCTCTGCCGTTACATCATGGGAAATATATCTTCTGCTTGGACTCGAGTTCCCCCTCATCTTGAGACTGGTTTGGTTGCAGCAAATGTTTTGGGCCCAAAGGTTTTGGCATGTTGGACCATGAAATAGGTTTCACAGCGATGATGTAGTGGCTAAGATCCCACAACTGGAAGGACACACACACACCTACACATGCACAACTGTTAGCCTGGGGTTAAAGCCCACCAGTAAACTCTAAAGTGAGGAGAATGGATTGGACACGGACCTTTTAAAACATTATAAACGAGACTGGAGGTTATAGTCATTTCCTGAAAGCAGTACTGCTCTCGAGGGCTGGGATGTACTTCATCGGCTGAAGTGAACCTGAATGATGAGGCCAAAGTATGCAGTTGGTCTGGGTAACTGATGGGCTTTTGAATGGGACGCATTCATTGTTTTAAGAAGTAGAGTCAAACTGAACAAGCTGGTGATACGGCATTTATAGATTTGTAAGTAATTCAAGATGAAGCCCATGAAAAGAAGTTTCCCAGGATGTCATTACTGATGTTTGAATTCTGATGTATCTATATAACTGCTAAAACCTAATAACAAAAAACTTTTAAATGTTCTTTCACAATGCTAAGGTTGTTAATCCAGCTTTAAATTATTTTACTTTTATACAGGCAGAGATTAGCAATGATCCAGAGATCACAACATGTCAGTGAAACTGAGCTCCTTATAGAGATGACAAGCGGAACAGGATGGCAGGCAAAAAAAAATGGTCCCAAATAAAAATGTATCTCAACTTTCATGTAAGCAACTGTAGATATTGCCAATGGGAGTGAATTATACCATTAATAAAATATGATGAGGGAGATAATTACAGTACAGGGTTATCTCCCAACCATCAGCTACAAAGTGATGCCCAATAACATCCTAGATGATGTCTAAGGAAGGCATCTGGTGCACTTTCATAGGCAGTCATGATCCCATTAATTTCTACAAACAGATTTATTCATATGAATATGCAGAATCTGTAGTCAAGGAACATGAGTTTTGGTACCAAAAGCTTTTTGGTTTCCAATTTTAACGTACTGATTAATCCGTATGTGCAAGCTTTGGTAGCATGAAGCTAAAAATTCTGTCTGGAGGGATGGGATTTGCAGGAATGCAATTCAGGAGCATGAACATCGTCTGATTCCACTTTGTCAGGTTTTATTAGCTAGTCCTGTAATGGACAGGTGACCTGACCAGAATGTACTCAAAGACAGCCAGGACAGACTCTAGCTACAACAGCAGGTTGGATGAGTGCTTACCAAATGGATGGATGATTTATTAGCATTTTTAAATGATGACCAGCAGACAGAAACTGAAATCTTGGCTTGGATATTTGCTGGCTAAACAGGGAGCTCTTAACAACCAGTTCCCCAAAGACCAAGTCAGCAAACTAGCCAATGGGTTCGCATACTGGGATCCCTAAAGGTAAATAGACGTGTTTCTTAGATTAATAGTGCTACAGCACATACCGATATTTTAAACAAACATGTGCTTCCAGTTAATTCCCAGTCAGGTGTAGGTGGCTGCTCTCATCCAGCACCATCAGTGCTGGACCTTACTGATATTCTTCAATGTGAACAAACTGCAGCCATAGCACTGAAGTTTTGACCACAGCTTTAGATTGGTGTTTGGAGGACAAAAAAAATCACATCTGGAAACAACATTAAAGCATCCTCATACCTTTGGTCTTATTTTATTCCTTCTATAGAGCACTTGTTTAATGCAAACCACTGAAGTTTAACCAGAATAAAATATACTTTTAAAGAGCGTCTCTGCCTCTCAGTTCTAATAATAATAATGATAACATACTCAGAGGAGCTCCAGTGCCTGAAATCACAAATCTGTGATGTAAAATTAGATAATTTAGACTGAATTAGTCATCAAGAGTTGTAAATCTTTGTACTTCTGAACTCATCTTTGTGTCTTCTTTCTGTGGCCAATTGTGGCCAAACCAACTTCCTCTCAGACCAAAACAAAATCAATGTTAATTAAACGAAAGTACAACAAACGTGAAAATAGAAGGAAACAGAGACCACAGGGAATAAACTACACAACACTAACTTCACAGCATCTTCAAAGCTGATCCTAATCATAAAAACAGCCTTGTTAGATTACAGCCTTAAGGCCCCCAGGAACTCCAACCGTATCTGTGACGTCAGTCACAGATGCGTCCGGCATGCAGCGTTTCCAAACTTCAGTCACAGAGTTCAAACTTTCTGTGGGGAAATAAACTTCTTTTTCTCTCTCCCTGAGACCCAGACATTTGCACTGGTGCATTAAATCAGTGCTGATGGAGACGTATGAAAAGCTGACAAGTCATGATTTCCATATTTAAGAGCATTACCATAATTACTGCTGTGCACACATCTGCGCAACATCAGCACTTGGTGAAACAAATAGGAACGAGCGAAAGAGACCACCTGTTGTTTGCATGAAACAGACCGGCCCAATGAAAGCAACACTGCCGCTTTGATTTCACTTTTAAAAAATCAGATGTAGAGAACACAGATAAAAATGACTTAACTACCAAAATTACTGCAAACAAATACAGTAAGTTTGGTTATTTAGTTCACATCCAATATACAGGAATAGTGTGCAGTTTAGAGAAAAGCCAGATGTATGGTGATGTGATGTGAAAGACATTTGTTTGTACAAGCAGAAGTTAAGTCTTGTTTAGGGATTTCCATTCATGTCCTAAATAAATAGCAATGAGTACCAAGCTAAAAATAACAACAAGGTCAAGAACCAGCATTTATAGCCAAGTCAAGACTCTTAGGTCAAAAGACTTTCTGAAGAGTCAAAAACAACAAGGCCCGAGTAGAGACCCACAAGTCACAAGTAAAAGACCAAATCAGGACCACTAAGATCCAACAACAAAACAAATCCAGAGCAAGGTCAGGAAAAAGGACAGAAAAGGAGGTCCCGAGTCAAGTCAACAAGTCTCAAACCAGAACTGAGCCAAGGCTTCCTAGATCTTAAGGTGGTAACTAAGTGCATTCTCTCACCTATGGCTCATTTACTCTGGTTTGAATCAGTTGATGAGTTTGTAAACTTGTAGCTTTTCCATGTGGTTTGGTTTCTTTTTCACACGGAGAAAAATCCAAGTGAGGCTCACAACCCACGTGAGAAGTTTGGTTTGCTTATTGGCCAGATGTGTCTGGGGCAGGAGCAACAAAAGCAAATACAGGATGAAGGTGCTGTGTTGTGGACTAGTGGAGAATTTACATTTTATTTCTTGGATAATCGCAAGCTGTATAGACCTCCACACATCTATATTTACCTCGCCACATTCAAAAGAAAAAACATATGTAGCTACGGGATGTTTCATAGCTCGAACGAGGAACGTACACCTGGTAGTTTCTTTTGATTGAGGTCACGTCGAAACCATAAACTTACAGCTCCAGAGTTCATTTTTACCTGCGCTGAGACCCTTTGGAGGTTGTGGTCACGGTTGTTTTGGACCACACCCAAGTGTGATTACCGTGTTCATATCTGCACAAATGAACTACACCAAGGGGGAAAACGAATCGAGTTTGACTAAACACCGCAGGTGTGCAAACAAAGAAAGTCGAGTACAAACAGCAAAAATACAATAATACAAAAATACGTTGAATTCCCAAGTCCTTAGCTGACATTTAAGTGAACACAAAGATATGCCAACCCAAGTAAGATCAGCATGTCAAATGTCAAGAATGGCATTTTCCAGAAGAAGAAAGCCAAAGTGAAGTCAGAGACTTTGGGTTTGGTGTCCTAAACAAGCCATCAAATAAAATGGGATGTTCAGAAATCTGAATTAAAGACAAAAATCTAGAGAATATAGCTGATTTTCCATTGATGGAAAATGCAAAACACAAAATGATTGGATTATTACTTTACATTATAATACATCAAGAGAAAAAGTAAGAGAAAGTGCAGACCCACGTTGGTAAAGCCAAGTCTTTTTGTGACCGTGTCATAATATAATATACGCTGGTTTTATAAAGGTCAATTTGCTTTTATGTATTACCTTCCCTTAAATTTTGGGTTTGGACTACTTTTTGGAAAAAAAAACATGATCCGTAGAGATATCTTGAGTTCTGGGTAATCCTGATACTTCTTGTAATTTTATAAACTATTGATTAAAAATAAAAATAGCTGACCGATTAGTTGATATTGAAGATAATGATTATCAGCCATAATCTCTCCTTTATCTAAAAACAAACAAAAAAAAAAAAACAGGATAAGATCATTCCCTATTTTTCCAGTGTAATTCCACTTATCTCAGGAATTTCCTGGAGGCACATCATATCTAACAAGAGCTGACCTGCAGCTTTTGGAACATGATGACTTGCACTGGAAAAAAAATATTATCCAACCTCACTCTTTTATGACTGTTAAATAACACAAGAGGTTGTTATTTTTGTGTCTTCACATTCTTCGCTCCTCATGACCAGACAGACAGAGTTTCCTCCCCTCAAGGAGAATTCTGCAGCTAATGACAGTTTGTGTTTTAACTGCCTGCAGAAAGCTACTCACCGACTCGGATGGTCTTGCACCGGTCAGGGGAGCGTAAGCCACCCGGTACTGCTGAACCAGGCCTGTGGCTGGCTCCCAGCGCACATTCAGGGTGTTGGTGGTGGGGTTGTACACTTGGATATTCCTGGGTGGCATGCGTGGAACTGCAAAGAGGAGAGAAGTGAAGAGAAAGTGAAGTTAGGAACAAGGGAGAGGTGTTAGCTTTCCTCACTTAGCAACACAACATCAAAACTAAGGACTTGTTCCAAGTACATCTCACTTTATTGCCTAAAACTGACGGGACAACTAATGGATTTAGAAGAGATTACATTCCTTTAAATGTCAGTGTCAGTAAGTGAAGAGCCGAACAGAACAGGGAGGATTGGATCCTTGGTTTAAGTTTAGAGTTTTAAAAAGCAATGAACTTTTTCAAAACATTCTTCAAGCAGCTCAGAAATGCAGTGGACTTCGAATTATTGTATTCTGTTACAAGCGCAAATGAATTCATTTCTTTTCAACAGGCAGATGTTATAGTTTGGGCTTTGGTCTCTGAGTTTCATCTTTATGTTTCTTGTAGTCTTTTTTATGTCCCAGGTACGTTAGCATCTTTCCTTTTCCATTGTCTCGAGTGGTTTTAAAACCCAGTTAGAACTTTTACTTTATGCCGTGACCGGTAGGGGATTCTTTATAAAAACAAGGTTGCCTGTTTTGAAGGTAAATTGCTGTCTTGAGTGTGTGCATAGGAATTTCGGAAATTTCTGTTTCAAATCTTGGTTGGACTTTAAATGTAAGTAGTTAATCTGGATTTTTGTTTTTGGGAATTTCTGTGCATGTAAACAGCAACAGATTTGTAATTTCCTCCATATTTATCAAAAACAGGCTGCATGTAATGGCCAACTTGATTCCGTTTAACTGCAAACTGATAGCAAACTGATGCCCGATGCAGATGTCCGCTCCTCCATGAGTCTGTTTCTGCCAGAGGTTTTTTCTTCCCACTGTTGCCAAGTGCTTGCTCATAGGGAGTCATCTGATTGTTGGGCTTTCTCTCTATTATTGCAGGGTGTTTACCTTACAATGTAAAGCACTCTTAGGTGACTGTTGTTGTGATTTAGTGCTATATAAATAAAACTGAACTGAACCGATGCGGTTGAAGTGGTTGAACAAAGTGGTTGAACAAAGTGGTTGAAGACCTGGTGCCTGCCTTTGAAGCAACCGCTTCAAAGGCAACGAGATCATAGTTCATTGTAAACAGTGACAATAATTTTGGTCGGGCTGTGGTCTCCAACCAACTTTAGCATTAGCAAACTGAAAAATGATCAGTTGAAGTCAAAGTTACGTTTAAAGTGTTTTCCGACTAGAAACTGAAACCCTTCATTGGGCTTTCAGACCTGCTGGTTTACGGCTAACTTCAGCGGTTAGTCTGTTTGTGTTATTGTGTGACTGTGGTGTTCCAATGCACACTAAACTAAACATGTCACAAAGGGCTGTAAGACTACAACTTATGTGGTGAAATGCTCCGAAGCGTAGCCTTTACATAATCAAACAAGATAATAACAATTGCATCGTTTAAGTTATTTGAATCATTTCTAAATTCTGTTAATCCTGTTTTAATTTGTGTTTATTTTTAGAATGTGATTTACTTTGTTGGTAAAATGGGTTCAACACAACAACAAATGTCTTTTATGAAGAAAAAATCTGTGTTCCAAGATTAATATCATTGTGAAACTACGGGATTGAAATGAAATGCTGAGTGCAGCACAAATCTGCAGGACAGTCAGCTTACAATGTCTATGTGTAGAGAGAGAAGTAGCACAGATTTGGGTTTATGCAAAAGCCTCTTTTAAACCAAACCAGATGTGCGTATTCCCCGGTATCTGGAGCTCTAGCCAGTAAAAGGAAAACTAGATGCCTCCTCCTCGATAAGGTAAAAACCTCCAGAGTGAAACCTTCACAGTCATTGTTTTCTGTAAAGTCTGTCATCCAGGGACAAAATTACTCTGTCCTTCAGAGAGATTATGTAATCTGTAACAGCCATTTAATTTGCTGTTTCTGTCCAGACCAAACGTGACAAATTTCTCCAGGGAGCAAAACAGTAAAACTGGACCAACTCTGGTAATAAAACTTCATTAATGTCACTCTTGGGCTCATATTCTCTGATAGTGACTCACTCTGAGGTCTGGTGTGTCACTGCTGCTGCTGCCGCCGTGATGGAGAGGTGGTGTCATGTCCCAGCACGCAGATGCTACTGGTTCGCTTATTGCAGCAGCAAGCACGTCTGTATAAAGTGCTTGATATGTAAATGATCGGAGGACTAAAACAACCCTTCCAACCCTTTAGTCCCTGCTGTCTCATATTTCAGCTTTAACAAACAAAAAACATCCAACCGGGTATTTGCGGGTCAGTTTCTGGGAATTCAACCCGTGAAACAAAAGGAGCGTCGCCTACCTGAACCTGAGTCACCAACTTCTGTCTGCCACAACCAGCATGTGTGTGTGACAGCTAACCATAATAACCTAACCGCGAAGGGATGGTAAGGGAAAAATATTCCAAGATTTCAACACAACACCATTTCTAAGCAATGAAACGATGAGTGTTAAGGCTCCATGTACACCGAAAATGAGACAAGGGTTGTGCAAACCCCCACCCCCCCGCCCAAACTATCCTGACAGGACAGAAAATATTCAGTTCCAGTTTGGCTGCTGGACTCGTCTGTGGAATTGTTTCCATGCCTCACTCCAGTGGCATCACATGTCAAAACCCCAGGATGCATTTCTGCTGACAGAGCGTGGCATGCCGTGTGGGCAGAAACAAACCCAAGGAACCCAACAGGACATCAAACCACAGAGATGCAGACAAACCAGCAGTTCTGCAAATGCTTGCAGGACCGGGTCTGGGAGGACATATTCTTCAAACGGTAGTTTTAAACTTGTTTTCTTCCTTGCTATCAATCACTTTCTTCAGCTTCTCTTATGTTCCATCCAATTCTCCTGAGGTGCGTGTGGGGGGGTGGTTCTGATTTAAAGGTTCTGGCAAATTCTGCAGATTGCAGTACTTTACTTTTTCCACAAAGGTTTACCTGGAAGATAGGGTTTCTCTATAAAGTTAATGTATCTGGTGTCAAACTTTAAAAAGAAGCTGTAATTTGTGTCCAGAGTTGAGGGGGTTCATGTTCACTGCAGGCCAGCAAACACACTAAACCTGTGTCTTGGTTGCATTAGAGTGGAGACATAATAAGATGATGATATTATCCTTTATTTATCTCAGCAAAGGCATGAATGTTCTGTTTCCACTTAAGGTTTACTGACAACTCTCCATTAAAACCACGACCTCTGGCCTTTGTTTGCTGCTGGTGATGGATTTAATCTTGCTCAAGTGAAGCTCAGACTTCATCGCTTGTGCAGAATCTCAACAGGTCAAAGTTATACCTTCAAAGCTCGACTCATTCGCTTCTGACCTGCGGCTCAGATCTGTTTTCTGTGATCAATTTAAAAACCAACATTCGCTGATGCTGACATTTTTTAAGCAACTTTTTTTCCTCTTCAAGGAAGAGTGTTTCTTCATCCAGACCATTGAGATACCGACAGCAGTTATAAAGTGCCCCTACAACCTCATAATTTTTAGTATTTAGTTATGTTTTCATGCTTTGATGTCCAAAAATGTGCAGCAGCACCTGTTTAAAATCATTCTGGAACATTTATATTTTCTCTTGTCTCTTCCAGGCTGCCCCGAAAAGTTCTAAAGCCTGCTCTGACTGACATGTCTGTCAAACGGCAACATCTGGAGCTGCAGCACTGCCACTTTAAATGACAGCTGTTCTGTTTCTTAGTAGTTTGTGATGTTTACTGCAGATAATTCAAAAACCTTATCACAGGCAGGGCGGCAGTTCACCTGTAAACGCTCTTGTTCTGACGACTTACGTGTCTTTCCCTTGTCTGACTGGCGGAGACCTTCTCCTTCGGGGTAAACTGGGACCACGGTCACCGTGTAGGGAGTGTCTGATAGCAGGTTCCTTAGGATGGTGTTGGTGGTGCCGCCGGACACCTGCTCCTGTTCGTACACAGAAACACAGCTGTCAGTCAAAAGAAAGCACAAGTGGAGAATCTGAGGAAGATCATTCTGGCGTTAATTCTGCAGTAATCATCCACAGAAACAGGAAAATTAGACTTTGGGGAAAAACTTGCTGGACCTCTTATACAGAACAGGCAGAGTAATGAGAAACATGACACTGGTTGAATCAGAAACAGCAATAAAAGCAAATGCCAAAGTGTAGGTGGGCTGCAAGGCAGCTTTGGGCAAGTTAAAGCAGAGTAAATAATGCCCAATATGCAGAAAAAGGTATCCAACAACAGATGAGCTGATGTGAATCTGCTTTGTCTGTCTGAGCTAATGCCCAGTTCTCCTTTCTGACACATGACAGGACAGGAAGTCAGTGTGATCTCTAACCATGTCCTCGGCGCCTCCGGATGCAGGCACGTAGAAGATGCGGTACTGCCGGACGTTGCCCTCCGCCGGTTCCCAGCGCACCTTCAGGGAGCTGGTGGTGGGATCAGTGACCTGGAGGTTCTTCACTCCTCCCAGAGCCTCTGTGAGCACAACATGATGGTTAAATTTCAGACCAGTTTCCTTGAGTGTCAAATGTCACAGAGAAGCAACATCTGCTGAGTTTCATATACTTCTTTAGCTAAACTTCCTGCAACTGTCATGTTAGTTTTTGATACATTAAAGCTAAGAGAATTTGATGCACTCACTGGTCTTTCCATTCTCCGATGCTCGTTTTCCCTCCGTGTCGGGGTAAATGGGAACCAGCGTCACTTTGTACTCAGTATCTGGACGCAGCTCTCTCAGGACCGTGTTGGTCGTAATCCCAGACACCTGAGTCTGTGAAGGGAAAATTAATAACCAAATATCAGCAACGACGTGTGACTTTAAGTAATTCCATTTATCAGAGGACATGATTTATTTATCTCACTGGCTGGCTTTGCTCATGGTTAATGTCACTGTAAGGTGAGAAAAATCATCTTGCTAAACACTGTCCAGGATTATATTGTATATAATCTGCTCTAACTTGTTCATTTAAAGTCAGTCAGGGATTCTCACCCAATAATTCTGGGAATTAAGCAGCTTTTAAAATAGATTTTTCCCCCAAACCAGCCACAGACGTTGGCATCTTTGGAAAGTTTGCAGTCTGTGGCTCTGAGCAAGGCTCAGTGGAGTCCAAAACTTATACAAGGCACTTATATTTTTAGGTGCTTTGGGCCACAATTCTCAAAATTATACTGTTTTTACTTCGCTTTTTTCCAACCAATGTCCATCATTTACTGCCATAAATTTCTAAATACAAAAGAACCCCCACTCTCATGAGGGCTGCTCATGAAATCCAGAATGAATGGGGCCATACGGAGCTGCTCCAGCCAAAAACCTCTTTGCATGGGGTAAACGTTTTTCTTTAAACAATCTTCATGTTGTTATTTATTTATTTATTTTATAGATATAGTTCCACGTTGAGACTTCCGTGAGCTACTTCACAACAGCTGCCGTTTGGAATTCTGTGACGGCGAAGCCAGAAACTAAAGGACATTCAGTGTCTCCTCATGGTTGACTGCTTCTGAATGGTGGAGGGAGTCCCTCACCAAAACAAAGGAGCGATCTGTGTTATTCTGAAGTATAACTTCATCATCTCAGACTTTGAATCAAAGCAAGGATTAAGCCCTCTCCTCTTGTCTGTGTTTGGCTGGTTCAGCTGTAACTCAGCTTCCTGGTCATCTCACTAAAAGATGTTTGGTGCCAGTCTGCGTCTCCATTTCTGGTTTTAGACACTTCTTCTTCACATGGGTGCCTTTGTATATTTTTAATAGTGGGGTTTCTTACTTATTTTTATCCTCTTTGGCCAACTCACTCCGAGATGTAGAGGTCGGCACAGCTGGATTAACAGGAAGTGAACAGGCTCCCTGATGATCAGCTCTTCTCTGTCTCCACTTACTCATTTGTTTAAATTTTCCCAGAACTCTTGAAATCAGCTCACACGCAGCGTGAGAATGAAACTAGCATCATTTATTCTAATACTGTAAAAAAAACAAAACAGAAACACGCACTTCGATGGTTTTATGGGTTTGGATAAACTAACTTGAACTCTGTTTGCTCACGTCAGCTCGTCGCAGTCGCCCATTCTCTGCTAATGTTCTAGGCATCAACTCGCAAACAAAGACGCTATAAAACTATAGAAGACTTAAGTGATTAGCGGCACATAAAATATCCCGTGGCGTTTTCATTTGTGCTCCCAGTGAGAATTATGATTGTGTTTTTTGTGTCATGAAAGGAAGATGCTATAAGGCTTCGGTGCACTCGTGTGCTCCCGAGAAAAGTCTGAACTCAGCTGAATTTAGTCAGATTTGATTCAATTCATCTTTCATCATAACAGGTTTGACATTTATAACCGAAATAATTTAAAAACCAGCAGCTGCTAACATTTATAAAAACCTGACCGGCCTTCTTTGATGGGATTATGAGGTCAGTAAAAGCTCACCACGCTCTCCGTTCCTCCGGCGGTGGGGACGTAGATGATCTGGTACTGTCTGACGTCGCCCTCGGCCGGGTCCCAGCGGACCCTCAGCGAGTTGACGGTGGGGTCGGTCACCTGGAGATTCTTCACTCCGCCCAGAGGCTCTGAAACAGACGGGACACATCACAGCCTGACACGATCCGGGCGGGTGGAGTTCACCTCATCAGGACGGACCAGATGTTCGAAAGCCGGGGAGGCTGTCAGTCACAGAGGAGTCTTCTTTCCTTCCTGTGCCTGTCTAAACTTTCTGGTATTCCATAAAGAAACCCTATTAAACTGTTTTTTAGACATTAAAGAATTCCTCCAATAAAAAAAAAGTTTAAATAACTGCTGCAAATAACCCTTAGCATTTGTTTTATCCTGCAGGGTGCTCCAGATGGATGCGTTTGCCACATCAGGAGTGTCCAGATGTGTCAGACTCAGGGAAGTTGCCTAAACTTTCTGGCATTCATTTGCGAGCCACAAGCATTCATATAAACAGGGACTATTTTCTTGCTGTCTGGCTGAAAACATCAGACCTTTAAGGTGGTTTTTCTCATGATTTGACTGCAAACCTTACATCGCTGGCAGGTTTTCCACGCAGCTGGTAAAAATGATGGTTAAAAAAAAGGACATTATTGGGAGGAACACTTAAATAAAAGCACTTTTAGTTGGTGGTGTGTGCTATGAGTCAGCTTACTCTTCATCACTCTGGCTGTAAGTGTGCAGAATGAACTTGGGGCCAATCAGATGGTTCTGGTAATGCAGGACAGATAGAAATCGAAGGAAGTACCTCAAGCTTATCTGTAAAGACTTTCTGCTAGAAAGCATCAATCAAGTTTTCTATTGTTTTTAAGAGCAAAAACAGCCTCAATCTCACGGTGAGGCCAACACCATTTATGTGTGGTCAAAACAACGACCTCTACTGATATAAGAAGAAAAGATTTATGAGGTTTAACAGAAGACAAAATAAATTTCTGAGAAATGCAGGAGGTGAGGATCGCATATTTGACAAAACTGTCATCTGTCTTCACTGGCTGTGCTTCATTTGGTCTTACTGTGTAGTGAAAAGTGTGGTAAACCCACAAAAACAGAGGAAAAACTCATATATGATGATGGGAAACCCAGTGTGTCAGTCCAAAGACATGACACAGGCGATGTAGTGGAGATGTTACTTATGGAGAGATGGGCAGCAGTAGCATATTGTTTTACTTTTCATTCATTTTCTATTTTTTTCTGTTTCTGTAAAAATGACCTCCTCTGTGTCTGTGAGTGTTTCCGTCATGTGCTGCGCTGTAATAAAAATAAAGTTCAAATACAGACAAAGATCCCGTAAATAAATAAGTCTTGCAAACAATAGCACGAAAAGAATCAATTTTATAGATGCAATAAAACACGCGTTCTTTGGAGAGGGCTCTCGAACGCACCATCAGGGACAGATTATCAAAGCAGTCCAAACTAATAACTGCATAACCACCGCTGGATGGTGAATATGAAAACATGTGGGATCGCTGGGGAAATACTCAGAAAGGGCGGGGCCTAAGTGGAAATGGCTAATAAAAAAAAACTGCCTTTTGATGCTCATGCCATCAACGGTTGCCCAGGTGGACAGGCCAAAACATTCCTACGGTGCAATGAATGTCTGTAAGTGTGTTTTATGTTGATGTAGTGGTTCCATGTTGGTGCAAAGAAATGTCATGTGATTTCCTCTGCAATCGAATTTCCCCACATCTGTCTAAACTGACAGAAATCCTGAAACGTCTATAAAAATTGGATGTCGTGACATCACCCATTGGTTGTGAAGTCCTGTTCAGAAGCCTCGAGGTCATCATTTCCTCCAGGTCTGACTGTGACGTGCTCACTGCCTGCAAACGCTGCTAACATTGAGGATTCAAAATGCCAGGACTAAAACCTCAAGGTAATGCCATCTTTTACATAGTCTGTGGTTTAAGAAAATCCCACTGTTCCTGTTTGGTCCTGTCTGTCTGTCTGAAACAAGATTTGGTCAGCTGACTCTTTATGGAGCAACACACACATGCCTCCAGGAATCTGAAAAATGCTGCTCCCCTTTGTGAAAACCCTGAGTGATCCACTCACTTGTCTTTCCCTTCTCCTCCTGCCTTATGCCCTCCACGTCTGGGTAGACTGGAACGACCGCCACCTTGTACGCGGTGTCGGGGTCCAGGTTCCTCAGGACGGTGGTGGTGGTGCCGCCAGACACCTCCTCCTGTTTAACAAAGTGCCAAAGCCTTCATTAGCAGATTACCTGATTACCGTTACTTTTTCTGGGTAACTGAACCAAGATAAGGCCCTGAAATTGGTCCATAAAACAGTTTGCATTTGTTTTGTACCATGCGTTCTTCTCCTCCTGGTTGGGGCGTGTAGAAGACCTTGTAGGTCCGGACGTTGCCCACTGCTGGATCCCAACGCACTGTCAAAGTGTTGATGGTCGGGTCGATCACCTTCAAGTTCTTTACTCCACCCAAAGGATCTGAGAAGGAGGAAAAGGCACTTAGCGCTTACATGGTATCTAAAATTTCCCTGAATATTTCCTACCTGCATCCAGCCCTAGGGACTCATGAAATGATCTTAGATTTAAACTTGAACTGTCTTTGGATTATTCCCGACATCAAATCAAGTCCATGCTTCATTCATGAAAGTTGCTGAGCAAGAAAAACACTGTTTAACTCTGAGAACTGTGATTTCTACAAAGGGTCATTAGGACTCCTGCTATGCCTGATTTAAATTTGCTGGATTGCACCTTCAGTGTGGCCTCTTTTTGCATCTCTAGACACTGATGCTAATCATAACTCTGATGTCCAGGTTCACTGCTGTCGTTGAGAGCATTACAAAGGCCCAGAAACCTAACAGCAGCCTGTAAGGCCACAGCGTCCGACCCTGAAGACGGTGCAGGGGCTCAGTCGTTTCTGAACATTCCCCTTCCGTTAAATTCAGGTGAATGGAGGGAACCATGAAGGAAAAATCAGGCAAATGTAAATCGGGCAATGACTGCTGCTTTTTACTGGTGGAATTTAACACAGGCTATGTCTGTGATAAATCTGATGTGACTTCTTTGCGATATATGTGTGTGATATATCGGGTTTAGTCTTCAGCGCTGGCACAAAAAGAAAATGCCCACTTGGGTTTAACAGCCTGACTAAGCTGCCATAAATTTAGTGTTTCCATTTAGCTTTGGATGTTAAAGAAACTTTGTTAATCATCTGAAGTACTTTCATTATTTAGGATGATTTCAAGTAAACTGCTGGCTTTCCCACAAAAACCATCTGACAGAAATCTTCAGTTTTATATTTATGTCTCTGTTTTTCTCTCATCACTTCATATTTTAATATTTCAGAGTTTCCAACTGTAATCAGACATCTTCATTAGGTCTTGGGCCCATGTAGATGTAGCAGCTCATTATTTTTCCTTATAAATAAGACAAATAAACGAGTAAAATTACTTCAAACCACAAGTTTTAGCTGTAAATCAGTCAGCGGGACTCACTTGTCTTCCCATTTTCAGACATGGGCTTTCCCTCCATCTCGGGGTAGACGGGCACCACGGTGACAGTGTATTCTGTGTTTGGATCCAGGTTCTTGAGCACGGTGTTGGTGGCGGTTCCAGGAACCGAGTCCTGAGTTGGGGGGAGGAAGAAACGACTTTGAACTGGATGAACTCCTTGATCTGGAGAACAAATGAGCGCTTTGGCAGCCGCAGACAGATTCTCAGAATGAGCAATGTCACCGTTTAATGTTTTCTTGGATGCAGCTTCACTCAGTATCAGGAACAGTTAAAACTTGGAGATAAAGATGGATTTCTGCACAGGGCTACCACTTTAAAGGCTGACGTGGGACAGGATGGAGCTTCAGACAGAAAAAACGAGAGCAAGTCTTCCTTTGCATGCACTCCTTCAGGCCTCTGCTGCACTTTCAAATTTCTACTTCTTCTTTGTCCATTTAATCAAATTTTCCTAAAATGTGCCAACATGCTGAGATAATGAAATAAAAGAAATCAAATCATCTTATTTTATGACATTTTCTGACATAACCTTTGGGGTAATGAAACTAAACAAGATATCACCACAACTTCACAGAAAACAGTCAAACTTTCTCCTGACTCAGTAGATCTCATTCCTCTGTCAAATGTTTTCCATTATTTGCAAGAAAATTTCATTTTTTTTTAAAAAAAGGCAACAACATCATCTGGTGGTTTTCATCTTTTGATATCGTGATCTTACAACTTTTCCCAAGAAAAGAACGTTCTGGTGTGTAACTGCCTTGGAAACAACCTCACGCCACTGACTCAACGCCGCAGTGAGAGCCGAAAGGGAAAAATAAGATCTGCTCACATGGCAACCTGATCTCCCCTTAAAGACAAGACTTCTCACTTTGATTCATCAGAGGTCCAATTTTACACACACAGGAGCACTTTGCACTGGCTTTTTGCCCACCAGGATTTTTAAGGTGATTAAAGTAAGAAGAAACTTCCACATCCTTACCACATCCTGCTCTCCTCCAGCTGTGGGCACCCAGATCACGATGTACTCGCGCACATTCCCCTCGGGCGGCAGCCAGCGGACGTTCAAGGTGCTGGTGGTGGGATCGGTCACCTGCAGGTTCCTCACAAAGCCCAGTGGCTCTGAACAGAAGTACAGCCAGAACAGGAAGTCATTCAGTGCCTGGATCTGAGTGACATATCTTTAGTGTAGTCAGCGGTTAAGTGGTTTCTGGTGATCAGTTTCAAAGTCTTTGAATAGGGAACTTTGTGAAGCTGCACAAATTTCCAAAGAGAAAATCCTGCAGTATGCCCTCCGTCTGCACCTCTGACCCTGGAGTAACAACTCCACAATGTACGTTTAATGTTAAGAATGAGATGTCGCAAGTACTGTCCTTAAAAATGTTGCATGAGAATCACTGAACGCTATGGTAGATCTACCATCACTGTTCTAACCTGTGAAAATGGCAGACTGCCTTCACATTTTCCCGTCAGTGACAGAAAATATTCCATTAACGTGACGTCTAGTCTGGACTGGCTTGAAGGCCGGGATCAGCACTGGCTGCTCTCTGAACCCATTATTTCCAGTTGTTTGTACCTTGCCTCACCATTTTTCACTGCTTTTTTAAGCTTTCATTGCTATTCACTGTGACAAACACCCACACGGCCAATACAAACGAGGCATCCCGCCAGGTGAGGGAGGCAAAATGGAAGAAAATGGGATATTCTGTGTCTTTGAATTTGCTTTTGCCAGGATGAATGCCCAACTGGAAACAGGTCTCTATTTAACATGTTATAAGATAATACATAGCTCAGGCCAGCTATGTGTTCCTCTGAAAAGATTGTAATCTGCTAAAAATGTCTCTCATTGATTGATGTGGCAAAGAGCAGTAAGCCAAAGCCGAGCCAGTCTTCCTCCTCAGTCAACTTTCAGTTCAGTCAGACTCTGTTTAATTGTTTCTTTAAGGCTCGGGTGTTTTTTAATGTCCTTCTGAGCACCTTTACCAACATACTATGGGTGTCATGTTACCTCAAGCCTCGATACTCACTCGTCTTGCCCGTCTCAGACAGGCTTGGTCCGTCTCCCTCGGCGTAGACGGGGACCACGGTGACGGTGTAGCGGGTGTCCGGCAGCAGTTTATTCATGACGAATGTGGTGGTACTCTCAGACACGGTCTCCTACAAAAAGATGCATCAGATTTATCCTGAAGCTAAATCCCAGAGAGTCCAGATGTTTGACCTCAACAAGGCCAAACCACAAATAAAAGTCTTCCTGAGAAAGCAGCTGAGTCTCACGAAAACAGCAAAATGGCTTACCTTAATGCCTAACACGGGAATTTTTAAAAGCTGAAATATTTCTTGTAAAAAGAAAATCCCTTTTTTGTTTTTAGAGCAGAAGAATCTTCTGAAACTGGACCATCACAAGGCCTCTAGATTTCTACGGTGGTCCAGTTTTTATTCCGCTTTCAGGAGCGGTTTGAAAAACATCTAAACACTAGAAATATTTGTACGTTCCTCAAGTTTTTTATTTATTGCATTTTCTGAAATGTTGCTTTAGTTTCCTTGTTGTTGTTGTTTTCAAGGCCACCGTAGACCAGCAGAAACAAATAACACCTTTAACACCTGTTCCTCTGGTAAATATTTCTTCCCGGTATTTACGATTTATTTGACATTTTGTGTGCGCAGCATTTTGGTTTGTGAATTCATTTCAGATTTCAGATTGTTTGCTGTTTACTTTTACAGCAGAGACGAAACCACGCGAGCAGCAGTCAGATTCTTTTGGTCGAGCAGTTTGAAATTCCTCTGTAAAACTAACGTTGATGTGCTAATTGAGGGGTGAAGGTTGTGCAATCAACAACGATGAATGAGCCGCTTCTGAGGAGACAAACCCGAGTGGCCAAATCATCTGTCGGCTGCATTCGCAGCTGTTGCAGCTGTGCTGATGGCACTGCAGAAATATAAAACCCACAAACATGTCATGCAACAATGCGAGCTTCACATTGCCAGAAAGGATTTAGACGGTTTTGTGTGGCAACTGCGTGACGGGATTATCCTGTCAAAAAGCATGACATCACCAAATCTCTGCTGAGACCTTTGATCGTTTTGTCTTTTTTAAACTTCTGCTGAGCATCTTGGATTTTTTTTTTGCTGTTTCCTTGAAAATTGATCAGACTTTTTTATTACAAGCTTTAAAAGAGTTTCACCAAACTCCCTCCAGCATTTTGTCTAATGTAAAAACACCTCAGAGGCATAAAAAAGGTCTGTCAGTGTCACGTGATGACAGAGAGCTTGTCACAGAGCGATGATCCTGTCAGCAAAAGGAAAAGAAAATAATAAAACTAAAAAATAATTTAACTATAATTCGAATACTGTTTAGATTGGATCATCTCAGAAATCTCTCCACCGCCAAGTGTTTTTGACACAACCCCCAGAGCAATCAGGGCACACCATGTCAAAAAAAATGATAATCCACAAACCAGTGAATGACATTGCGTGGCTACATCCATTTACAGCCTTCTGCAGTCTTTAGAACAAATCAGTTAGCAGGATTTATCTGATAAATTCTATGAAGAGAGAAGAACTTACTTTAATCTCCAGGCCTCCATCCACAGGAACATAGATGACATTATATCCCTGAACGTTGCCATCAGCAGGATCCCAGGTCACAGTGAGGGTGGTGATGGTCGGGTTGGACACACTAATGCCACGTACTCCGCTCAATGGCACTGAGGGCGCAAATGTGATGAGTGATTAAATGAGAATGAGTTTCTACGTAGGGTTTATTTTAAAAATTTTCCACAGTGACCTACATGTCTTTCCATCCTCAGACTGGCGTTTGCCTTCCCTGGCAGGGTAAACGGGTAACACCGACACCGTGTAAGGAGTATCAGGCATCAGGTTCCTGAGGATGATGTTTGTGGTGCTCGCAGGAACTTGTTCCTGTTTGGCAAGATTAGGAAATAAAGGGTTGCTTAAATGCTTCTGGCTCATAATTGGCTGTTTCCTGGAGAAAGGAAGCGGTACGGCGTGCATGGAGCCTCACCATCTGCTCTTCGCCACCAGCTTTGGGCACATAGAAGACCTTGTAGAGACGAACAGCTCCGTCAGCAGCATCCCAGTTCACATTCAGAGAGGTCATTGTGGGGTCAGACACCCTCAGGTTCTTTACTCCTCCCAGAGGTCCTAAACAATAAGTGTTTTTAGATTTAGACCACATGAAGAGCCTGAATTAATGATTCCAATCTGTCGCGTTTCCATCATGATTTCATTTTGTTTTTCACAATAAGAAAAGACGAGGGGAACGGGGCTATTCCTCGATCTATAAAGCAAAGGTGTTATTTATTTGTGTTGGTGGTTTTGGTGTTGTTCCTTCTTTTTTACGATATCCTTTCTTTAATGAGCACAACTGACATCTGCTGTTTAGTGTCTCCATGTCTCAAAACAACCTCCCAGCAGACTAAGCACAGGGCAGAGAGGACACTCATGGGTTCCCTGCATTAACTGGTAAATCTGTTATTTCAGATAATCTGATATTTCAGTTCTTGTTGTGTCTGTAATTATTTTCAGGGCTCAGAAAGGAATTCTCTTTGAGCCACAGGGTTTCCCCTAGAAATATGACCCCATAAAAAAAGAGATTTGGAAGCACGTGTAATCTGATTGGTCCAAATATAACTTTATGTTATGTTGGTTGCATATGATTGGAGCACCGGGCTCTGCTATAAAAATCAGGTTACAGAACCTGTATGCAAAGGAGCAAACACCAGTTTTTGACTTGTCAGAGCACAATATGAAAATCTTTGCTTGCAGTTCTCTCAACTTGATCCTATGGATCCACCACAATGCAAAAACAGTGAAGAGAGAAAATGAAGCAGCCTGGACCGGATAACAAGAAAACAGAGGAAGAAAAGAGCGGAGGCTGCACTACAAACCACAGGCCGGGCATTACATCATTTTAGAGTTTCTATTAGTGGCACAAATACAAAACGGAAGGAAAGCCTCGTCAGGTTGTCCCTAAAACTGTTTGGTCTGGAATAAAATTCCTTTCTCCAGATAAAACTGCACACGTCCCCGAAATGGTTTGAAATTGATGGGTTATATTAGAAAAGATGGACTCTGTGTAAAAGGGTCCTGACAGGGTTGTAAATTCTTTGTAGTTATACGGATACCTATAAATATCCCCAGAGGTGTTTTTTGGGGGGTGCGAGGGGTTCAGACTTACTTGTCTTTCCATTTTCAGACATCCTCTTTCCATCTCCTGCAGCATAAACTGGCACCAGGGTCACAGTGTAGAGAGTGTCGGGCTGCAGGGCTCGCAGGATGGTGGTGGTTGTGCCCGCTGACACAGTTTCCTAAGTTTAGCAACAAAATACACAAATTAGCTGCTCCGATGCAAACATATATTCAGAAATAACATCGAGCTTAGGGTAAATCCTCCTCGCCAGCTGTGAAACACAGTAATTTATCTCTAGTTGCTGCATGTAACAGGGGGCAAGAGTCAAGTTTTTTTATACAATATGTATTAGATTTCTTTATAAAAGTTTAAAATGGGTCTTTAAAGGCTTAAAAGTTTCAGACACGATCAGGCAAATTGGTGAGTAATTCAAAGTCACGGCTGACAGGAAGCTGAGGATCGTCCTACCATGCTCTCATCTCCTCCAGCAGCGGGAGCATAGATAACTCTGTACTCCTTCACTCGGCCCTCGGCGGGCTCCCAGCGCACATTCAGGGTGGTCATGGTCGGGTTCAGCACCTGCAGGTTCCTGACTCCACCCAGAGGCTCTGCAGGAACACAAACACAGATGAAACAGGGCGAGCTTTCACTTTTCTGTCCTCCATCTTTTCCTGGAGGATCGCGATCAAAAGCCTCAGTTAGCTCCTTTCAAAGCCGACAAGGAGTCACAAGGAGCGTTTCTCTGGGAGAAAACGTTCCCCTCAAAAATGTGACTGAAAATTCAGTTTTTCTGTGTGGGAATACAGTTTTTAGAGTTGAAACAGGGTAGTTGTTGCATTCTGCACAAAACAAGCTGCTTAAAGATATCACTTGCAATAAATTAAATCATGCTTTTCTTAATTTTTCAGGGGACTAAAAAGAAGTGCAACCTCATAATAATTTTTTGATCTTTCTATCACAAAATTTAATGCAATGATGTTTTTAAAAATGTGTTTGGACATTGGCTTAACTACGTAACCCCAAAAGACCAATTCTGAGCCAAGAGAATGCTATTATTTCTTTTTTTTCACAAAAAAAATCTGTACAACTGAAAGGAACTTGTATTCTTGTATGAAACAGCTTTCACTACAGCAGATATTTAATGTGAAACTCTTTGTCTCTGGATGTGACGTTAGACTCTTACTGGTTCTTCCTTCTTCGGAGATATCTTTGCTGATGCCGGTGGGATACACCGCTGCGACGCTGACAGAGTACGGCGTGTCGGGCTCCAGCTTCTGCAGGATGGCGCTCGTCTTCTTCCCTCCAACCTGCGTCTGTTCACAGGAAACATGTCGGCAGTGAGACTCGTGCTCACATCGGAGAAACACAGTAGTTTATCGGAGCTTAGTGACAGGTGGCTGACTCATGAAGAAGAACGCCACAAATGGCAAACACAAATGAGAGAAACGTTTGCTGCTAGCTGTGAAATAAAAAAGCTTTTTGTTTTTGTTTTTAATGTTTGTTATATGTTTTAATGTTTTGACATTCAACATTCAATGGACCTCAACCGGTCATGGCAGATGGCTGCCCCTCCCTGAGCCTGGTTCTGCTGGAGGGTTCTTCCTGTTAAAATTGAGTTTTTTCTTCCCACTGTCACCAAGTGCTTGGCTCAAAGGGGATCGTTTGATTATTGGGATATTCGTTTTATTATTGTAGAGTCACTGCCTCACAGTATAAAGCGATTTGAGGAGACTATCTGATGTGATTTGGCGCTATATAAACAAAACTGAATTGAACTGAATTGAGCTTGTATGGACTGAAATGAGATTTTACTGTAATGAAATTCAAATGACTAGATAATTTGATAAGGTGTTATAGGTCCATAAATGCAAACACCAGGCCATTTTAGCCTACTACTGAGTGGTTGCCAGGTAACCTGATGAGCATTTAGAGGGAGCATTTGGGAAATGTCGTAGAAAACACCTGCGTTGATTTTAAACAAAATGGGAGCATTTCGAGGAAGTGACAGACGTGACGGTGATGTAGCCGCTCGTTGTTTAAAGGAGTTCAACGTATTCCTGCCTGGTCACAGGCACATTATGTCAAAGTATAGAGCAAACACACTCAAAACTCGTTTGTCCCAGCTGACACTGATCTTTTAAATGACTCGGTATGTTTTTAATGTTGCTGGGGGGGTTTCTGGACTTTGACAGGTGTTTACTTGATGGCTGTGTGATTTCTACTGACTATATAACAAATGAACTCTCAGAGATAATAAGGAAATCCCAGTTATTTGCTCCTTAATAGTTCTGATTACTATTTTCATGTGTCTGAGACAGAAAGACAAGTGCATGCCAATGTTTGCTTCTGTATTTCTGCCCCTTAAAAGCCACAAGTTTACTCCACACAGTTGGAGTGGATAGATTTATATGTATATTTTTTGAGTTGTGTTGGGTTACTGCTACTTTACATTCGATGTTCCTCTGCAGGAACACGGATCACATGAAAATAAAAGCATTTGGGGAACAATTTGCCATGAAAGACAATTTGTTTACTGTTTGCAGCTGGTCAGGTTCAGATATTTGAAGAGTAACGAAAAGCTGGACACCTCCACCTCCTTATCAGCTTATCTGTGTCCTGCCTTCGTGTGGAAAACTACCACAGCATGAATCACATCACAGCCACTTATGAAACGATGGAAAACAGACTATTATTGACTGACTTATTTATTAAATCAACATGAGTTTGTTTGCCTGCGCTGTAAACAAACACCAGCTGATCGTCTGTGGCGAGTGTTTGATGTCTTCTGCAGTTACCCCCACTGACCACAGGTGTCGCCACACCTGCTCAAAATGTTTCAGCCTCTAAATGTGCGATCATTTATCCAGATCTCGGATCATCAGCACTCTAAAAATTCAAGCAAAGCCCTTAAGTGTGCAGCGGTTCTTAGCGTGGCATGTTTTGGAGAGGCATCCACTGGTTATTAGGATAATGTCAGCAGAGTATTTACATCATTTAGACTTCTTTCTCTGAGAGATTTGAATCCTAGTAGACTGAGAAATCCTGAGCAAACAACTCTGCAGTCCATCACACAGTGGATGCAGCGCTGTAAACACATCCACAGAGGGCATAAACAGTTTGTGGTAGCTAAGGGATAAATTACTGGAGGTATCACATCCCATTTACATCAGTATTTTAGGTATTTGGATGTTTTATTTTATTCTGGGAAACATACAGAAGGTCAGTGTCTTGTTTAGAGACAGTGGAGTGTGTTAATAAAACAATCAGTGACTCCTGTGGGTACTGTACTTGAGACATTTTTTTTATTTTTTAACCAGATAATTATTTAAATATGAGGTAACTTCGCTGCTCATCTTCTAACACAGCACTCAGTAAATGAGCCAAATAGTCATAAAAAAGGTATCAGAAATAAGATGACACAGGAATCATTTGTCTGAGCTTTTTGTGAAATATGCCACAAAAAGGTTTTTATGTGTGCTTTTGAGTTTTTCTCGTTTAATATTGCAAAATTTTGGCTTGTCCAACAAAGGATGACTTGCAGCTTGGCAGAGAAATCTAGAAGGTTAATTCTGTGTTTTCAGTGTTATGAAGGTGGTGCCATGGCAACGTGCTTCAGATGTAACTCACTCCGAGCCAGGTTATGTTTGAGATAAGAGATCAACGGTTATGAAATGCACCAGTGGCTGCAGTTTGAAAACTGCTTTCTGTAATAATTAAAACATGTTTGAATTCTTTTTTATTTAATTATTATTCAATTAATTACACATGTAAACGTGAATTCAATGGAATAACAGCTGTAAGCTGTCAAATTCTCTTTAAAGTGGACAATATGATATTATGATCTAGTCCAACCAGCATACCTGTCCATGTTTGTGATTGGTCACATATTGTACTGCCACCACCTTTCATGTAAACTCGGATGAATGGACTGATGAATGATGGGTTGACTTAACGAGCCGGTAAGTCCCTTTGTTTGATATTTTATCCTGATATTAGATAAAGTGAAGCCTGAGAAGGAAAAGATTTCCTTGTCATTCTAGTAATGTGGAGTTGTGGCTCTTGTGACATTACTGAGTTTTGAATTGCTAATTTTATTCTCCCCAGCGCTTCCCTTCTATGTATCCTTGCTCCTGACTGGTCTAGCGTTGGCCTCCGTGTCCTGTTTTATTTTGAAGGTGAGATTTCTCTGGTGTCTTGGTCTAACTTGACTTCCTGCCTTCCGTTGTGCTCGTCTGGTCCTCCCTGATTGATTTCACCTGCCTTTAATTGTTTCCTCATGTGTTCTGCCCTCTATCTGCCTTTTTGCCGCTTTTTTTTGTATTTTGCATGTCTAAAGGGCAGTTGGATCATCCCATTGCTTATCACTAATCAGACTTCAGTCTGTAGACCTTCAGAGTTTTCACCCCAGTATAAAGCTGACCTATTTTCTCTACTATACATATGAAAAACAGCAGCCTTAGCCCAGAACTGGACTGATGAAGAAGCTCCGGTTTTTCACCCTGATCCCAAACTTGAGAGGAAACCCTGAGCTCATCCATAAAACAAACAAGCGTCTTGTCTGGTATCACATGACTGATGCTAAGAACAACAAGGCCGCACGACACCAGATGCTCTCGGTCCTCTGGCGCACACATCTGATGCAGCGAGTGGATCGGAGCTCCGTTAGACGGATTTGCAGCGCTGACATCATGCCTCGGCTGTGACACGTTGTTTGGGGGAACACTGTCATAACATCTCAGAGACACAGCCCCCCCCCAGATTCTTCTCATACTGCTCGCAGCTTCTTTTCAACTCGTTTCCACTGCTAATGATTATTGAGTCAGCGTGCGGGAATGCAGTGTCGGCAGTCAAACGTGGGACTCCTCAAACTCACCGTCGTGCTGCTGGATGTTGTCACCAAGCAAAAGCTAAATTGCTCTGTGAGGAAGGAGCCTGGAAACATCTCTGGCGGTGTGTCACTGACCTCCTTTAGATCATTGATGTGCATCTCGAGACGGAGGTGAAATTTAAAACCGAATCCAGCTCGTACTGTAAATCCAGCTGGTTCTGTTTTTGTTGTCAAAAGCTTTTTAAGTGAGCCAGACATCAAATTACAGATCGCTCCGGTGCAGTCGGAGACCTCGACTCTCAGACTCTACATTTTACTCCGTTTAGAAATATATTTCTCTTTGTACATCACTAAATGAGTCTACAGATTAAAGCTTTACATTAATTATACTACTCACATACCAGCTTTTTAGGTACATCAAAGTCAGGGTATTATTTTTCTGGTTTCTCTCACTAGCTTGAACTACCGGAGTCACTTCACCACTCTCCGTGTGTATGAAACGAAGAGGGTTAAGTTGACGGAGAGATAAATTGACTCAAAGAAGAAGAAGACTTGCGTGGAACAGATAATTAACTGAACTGGCACAAAATCTAAATTGAAAAAAGGGGCACTGGTCTATGCTTTTGGCAAATCTAATGTGATATATGCACATTCATATGGTGCTTGTGTTTTTGTTGGCTTTTTCAAGCACTGAGTCAGTTTTTCAGGTGAGAAGAAGCTCCTGGGATGAGAACCAACACGTCCACGTCTGAGTGCATGGTCCTCAGCCAAAAAAGGGTGGCGTGGGAACGAGTCATGGCCTCCAGGGGAGGATTTCAAGCATCTCAGAGTCTGGAGCAGGAGACTGAGAAGGATTGGGACAGTGTTTGCAGAGATACTGATAGTGGTCTCCTGTAGTCTACACTCCCGCCCGCACCTATGAACATGAGCTGTGGGTCATGGAGCTCAGAGTAGAGCTGAAAGGGTCCAGCAGAGGTGGTGCAGACATCCTGGATGCCTCCAAGTTGTTTTTAGCTTCTCTAACTGGGAGGAGACCTGTGGACAGATTTAGGACATCCTGGAGAGATCGCGTCTCTCGATCTGATCAGTGTCCCCCACATGAGTTGTAGGAGGTGGGCAGGCAGAAGGAGGCCTGCTTAGACTGCTCTGACTCCCCGTCTGATTTTTTGTGTTTTTTGTTTTTCAAAACAAAATGGATTGTATTTCAAAGCTTTATTTACTTATTTAAACTAATTATTCAGATTTAGATTCTAAGTGTAAAAGAGTGATCTACTAAGAACTGATGTTGTTTTTCTATAGAGACTACCAGCCAGCATATGAAGTGATTACATTAGCTGCAATATTCAACAACTTCAGATCCAGTAATATCATGTACATGATTCTGCACAAAGACTGCTTTTACTTTGGGTTTTTTGAGGATAGTTAGATCCTAAAAGGTCTTTCACTGCTAGCAGATCCTTTATTTATGCTCACTGCCTCTTTTTTATGTAATATAATCTGTGTGAGGGCACAGGATGCTGCACAAGAGCCAGAAAATCATTCACAATATTTATAGCCAATTTTTATTTATGGTAGATTTTTCTGATTCCCAGTAGGCCCCTGGTGCCTGGTTCATGGTCCACCTGTGTCTTGTTTAAAAACATCCCTGATTCGCCCTGATTTGAAGTCATTTTCACAGAGATTAAACTGGAGATGATGATCTCATCTCCTGCACAGTTTACTTTATGCTTCACAGCTAAACATTTATTCAAGCTGCATTACACAGGAGGGAAATCACAAGGCAGGTGCCACCAGTTTAGGCTCATTTATCAATAACAAATGAGATTCTCTGACTCAATGATGACTATGAACGACGATTTGACCTTTATTGTCCCTTATCTAAAGAACTCAGAGATTCCTTCTTGGTAACGATGTGTTTTATGTGTGAGAATGAGAAAGCCTTTGTCTCTTCAGTGCCTTTAGCTTCTCCTTCTGCACTGTTTTATGTCCTTTTTGCTCAGTTTTATAGATCTTGAAGTCCCATCTCAGGAGGTAGAGCAAACTTCCCATCAAATCCAGCAGTTCATAATTGATTTGTTTCTATATGTGCTTTGGGGCTCGTTTCGCTGACTTTTCTGACAGATTTAAGGCTCCACATCATCTTGAGATATTCACTGATTTGTCAGCAAGTGGCTGAAGCAAACCGGAGACCTTCCCACTGGTCAAAAAGCAGCACAGCTGGGAACCTCCGCGCCCCGACAGCAGAACAAACCTTCGCTTTGTAAGAGCGCATGAGGAAAATACACCCGGGAAAGGAATTTAGTCGTGTTGTTCTTTCGATCCCTCGACAAACAAACAAAACAGGAGTGGGTTTACAAGACAGCAGAGAGGGACCCGTTTTCTCATAAATGTCAAATTTACTAAACAATCATTGAAATTCGGCCATTTTGGGTGTAAAAACTTGAATAAACATTTTAGAAATCTCTGAATTCGCCTTTTGTTCAGAGTCAGTGAAGCAGCTCCAGCTATGGTCTCCTGATACAACAAAGAGCCAAGTGGTTATATCATAGAGGCCGTATTTCATGTGAATTCTGCTGCTTGGTGCACATTTCCTGCACATTAAATGATCAACTGAAGCTGCGATACCGAGGTTATATAAACTCAGTATGAACTTTTACTTTCTAAGACTCAGAGACGGAGAAAAAAAACCCCTAACCTTTTAAAATCGAAGCCTAAATATTCAGAGATAACAACCTAACAAGCATCGTTTGTGCAGCAGTGACCAGTCTGTGCTTTAAGCCACTGGTCAGTTTGCTTGGTTTTGTGTAAATGCAAAGGAAGACACTGTGATTAATAATAACACTAAAACCTGCCAATGGACGAGAGGGTTGTTTCCCCTGCAACAGGGCTTATGCACCGAACAGTTCAGAGTACCAAGGCTTCCTTTACTCACTGGGCAAGGTGCTTGAGAGTGCTTTGTCTGGTTATTCCGTCATCCTACTGGGAGACTTAATTTTCATGTTCATGTGGTCAATGACAGCAAGACCTGGAGGGTCATGTTTGGGAGTGGTGTTCTGTTATTGGACTTCTGTGTGAATTGGGTTGTCCATAACAAACACCATGTGGGAATATCAGGGTGTACATAAGTGCATGTGGCACCAGGATACTCTAGGCTACAGGTCGATGAACAATTTTGTAATCGTATCTGGATCTGCTGCCGTATGTTCTCTGAACACTTGGATGAAGAGCCATGCTGTCAAATGATTACCACCTGGTGGTGAATTGGATCAGGTGGCGGGGCAGGATGCTGGACAGACCTGGCATACCTGAAAGTATTGTGAGGTTGTGCTGGGAATGCCTGGCATAGGCCCTGGTCCATAAGACCTGCAACTCCCACCTCCAGCAGAACTTTGACAGCATTCTGAGGGAGACTGGGGACAGTGAGTCCAAATGTACCATGTTCAGCACCTCCATTGCTGAAGCTATTGCAAGGAGCTTCAGGTGCAAGGTGGTAACCCCAGAACCAGATGGTGGAAATCTGAGGTGAAGGGAGCTATCAAGCTGAAGGAGTCCTATCTATCAGGATTCGTTAGCCTTTGGGACTTCGGAAGAAGCTGATAGATGCCAACAGGCCAAGCAGAATGTGGTCCTCCATTTTTACTTAAGAAACAATTCACCAGCCCACGTCCTCATCTTTTGTTTGACAGCGTTTTAGTAGGTAAAGGTGAATGGCTTGGGCATGAATTGAGCTGCAGTTTGGGGAAGGCCTCGAAAGGGACTGGTGGCGGCTCCCAGCCTGGCAGATCTCCATGTACTAAATAGAAGTGAAGAAGTTAAATAATTTAAAACGGGTGGGAGGGTGGGGCACGTAAATGAGAATGAAAGGCTTGTAGGCCTGGGGGAACCTATATAGATGAGAACCGGAAAAAGCGTGTATGGAGGCGTGGTTCCGCTCCTGAAATTCCAATACTTGATCTCCAATTAATGCAGAAGAAGAAGAAATGCCCTATGAAAATGACTGACCTTGTTTTGGATAATTGGTTAAGGAAATGGATGGATGGCAGCACTGGGACAGGTTAAGAAAAAGGTTTGGATGGACTGCTAAGTTTAACATGTCTTGAAATACAGCTGTCTTCATGTACACACAAAAATATATCAAACTGTGAAACTGATTCACAAATTGCCACGAGTCTGGGTTGGAGAGGAGGCAGAGGTCCAGAAATCTCACTTCTTTCTGACTTAAACAGTTTTCATTTTCAGTTCTTGCAGTTGTGATCACTTCACTCAGCGCCCTCTGGAAACATCCAAGGATTTTTTTAAACAGAGATATTTTAATGTGCTCCCTTTTCATTTTCTCATGCTAACCATGATTTAATTTGTGCAAACCTCCTAAATATGTGGCATGTAGACACCCTTTTCTAATGTATCTGTACACTGATGATGCCATCATATTCTCATCCACAAACTTACTGTGAGGGCCTCGCCTCCAGCGACTGGTCTGTAAGTGATCTTGTAATTCTGGACGGTGCCGGGGGCGGGCTCCCACTTCGCCGTCAGTGTGGTGGTGGTGGCGTTGAAAACCCTCAGGTTTTTGGGCGGCTCAGGAGGCACTGAAAGCACACAGGTATGTGGAGTGAGATAAACAGCACCTGTATATGTGTGCGTGAAACGATCAGTGAAAATGATTATGATGATGTTGATGAGGAGGATGATGAAGATGGCAGTTATGATGATGTTCTCACAATCCAGCGGGTCATGGAGCTGGAAGGGTTAATTTTAGGATGAGAGCAGCAGAGTGATGAGGTTTAAACCAGTTCAGAGTGGAGTTGCAGGTCAGGAACGTCTCATTAAATCACTGGTCTCAGTTCGGTAACATCATAAATATGGAGCTAAGTTATATATTTTTACATAAGGAAAAATCCTAATGCATAAAAAGGATTCTAAAATTGGACACAAGAACAGAAAAACACAATTAATATGGAAACAAGTTTTATAAATGATGATTCTAGGCGGGAACTATGATTAATTTGTGGTTTGTAACAAATAAAATTATGGCAACAACAACAACAGCATAATTATCAAAAATGAACTTTGGCAAATATTATAGAAAATTCTGCAGTTTTTAACCAATGCATTAGGGGAAGTAATCACACATTTTTAGACTCCAAGAAATAAAGCAATGGGTGCTTCAAAATAATTTGGGATGTTAACAATTAGCTGTTTTGCGACAACCTGTCTTTGGGGTTATGATAACGCATTTGTTGATCATAAAAGGTAAATTTAGCAACAGCTGGACACGCTGAAACAAACCAGGGCCCTGAAATGTAGACATAATAATAAATATGACAAATTTGTGGATCATTCATATAAGTTTTTTCTTTTTGAGTAAAGAGCATCAAAGCACATTTTTGGTAATGAGAGTGGCTAAAATTTTTATTTAAAAATCAGATTTAGTTCACTGACCACCATCTCCACTACTGAACCTCTGAACAACATTAAACTGATGTGAATATGTGATGACATAATAAAATGACGTTATAATGTGAGATGAACATGACGGCAGGAATGACAAACATGTTGGGAGGATGAAACAGGAACGAGGACACTCATTCACAGTGATGGAGGTCTGTGGAGGTTGACGTGTTACTGGTCAATTTTTCACACTTCTTGCATTTAAAGCCCTGAATTTGTGTTCACACCACAATATCGTCCACGTCCGTGTTGCTCCAAACCTGGGAAATTTTTTAAAAAAGCAGATTTGTTGAAATCTAACTATGTGTATGATGTCATAAATATCAGTGAAAGAAGTTCAGTCATTATAAAGACATGTTCTGGTCTAATATATCACTTAAATAGCTTCTAATTAGCTTGTAAATAGCATTAAAAAACTGCAGTGGTTTAAAATATTTCATATTTTAAGCAGTAATTTTAAGTTTTTAAGCAGATACTGGCTGCATGATAGCTAGCAACATTAGTTAGCTAGCGATATTAATTAGCTACCTAAATTAGATAGCTAGCAACACTAGTTAGATGTGTTATTTATTCTGTTGAAATGTATTGCTTATCATATCTTATCTTTTGTAGCTATCATACAATGACATAAATAGCTCTTAGATTTTGTTTTTTGCCTTGCACATATTTAGATTTTATATATAATGGCATTTAATACCACACTGCTTTAGTTACTGCTGTGTAACAGAACAATGTGCTACCTACTGCTAGAAGTGAAACCAACAGAGCCTCCTCACACTGACTCTGCTATGAATTAAATGAACGATAATGGACAAAAAAAACAAAGTGTAGACTTCAAGGATCTGTGAATGACTTCTCTGTGAGACTTTCTCTATAAAAATGTCACACTTCCAAACATACTTTGATTATATTTTTCTTTAAAAGATTCTTTAAAAGGGTATCATATTTTTTTACATTTCCATTCTTCACATCCAATTCAAATTGGTCTATTACTTTCTACAGCAATAGAGTGAAATACAAGACCACCAAAATCCATTACAGCCTTCTCTTTAAAATACTAGAACTGTGTATTTGATTAGTAAATAACAGATCTCTGCAAGTTGACATGATTTTACCTGATATTCAAATCTTGAGTGAGTTTTTCTGCTAGGGTAAAAAGTAAAACTACACTCTAAGTGCACAAATGCAAATGTTTAACCAACAGAAATTACTTTTTTGTTTTGGTTTATATGGTTTTGAATCAGTCAGAGCTGAGCCTGCAGTACATTCGTGATAATTTATGTCAACCACGCAGCTGTGACCATCGTGTCTTATTTGCTGAACTCTTTGCTCAGGTTTGAAGTTGGAGAGTTGTGGTGTGAACGCACAGTAAAGCACTAAAATGCATAGACATGCAGTGACGGATGACTGAAAGAAAAAAAGAAAGTGTGTTCCCATTAACATCGTCCTGTATGACCACGTTACCATTCCACACACAAATCATGAACAATACAATGAAAAGGAAGCTGTCCTTCTCATACGACATACCGGACAGTGGCGACTTTAACACTAGAAAGAGACGTTGAGAGGACAACAGTGTTATTTTAAAGTCAGACACATCTGTGAAAGTAAAACATTGGGATGATTTGTTGGACGCTGATAAGAAGCGGGGGTTTACTTACATGTGCGTTCATTTCCCATCAGATCTTCGCTCTCTGACTCATCTGGGTAGATGGCCGTGACGGTGACAGAGTACTCGGTGTCAGGGTCCAAGTTCTCCAGAACGTGGGAGGTTTCGTCGCTACTCAGGATAGTCTAGTGACGGGTAAAAACAGCACATACATAAGTATCTGTGTGTGTGTATTGCTAACCAGAAGATGTTCTTGGGGTTATGATGTTAGCCTTTCAAAGCAAAAACCTACAAGACTGAGCGCACAGTGAAAACGACAGCTCCTTGGGTCAAAGGTTAAATCTGTCACATGGGGAACAACTCTACCTTGGTCTGCCACAGCTTTCCGTTTTATGTTGCCATTTTACAAAGTTTCATAATTCATAGCTTAAAGTTGGAACCCGGCACTGACTTCATCTCATTCACAGATTTTTGTGCTGATGTGCATGTTGGGCCCAAAAACAACTTTGGAGGGCTGAAGCTTAAGCAGTGGAAAACAAAGGGAGCATTATTATTGCTGTGGTTGAACTGGATGTTTTCACTTAATCTTGGCAGTTTTGAGGAGTCTGTGAAACCATAATGGATTGTTCTTGAGATTTTTTCCCTTCAGAATGACAGGGTAATTCAGTTTCATGATCGTAACGTAACCAACGCTTGCTGGGCAGAGATCCACACGTTGGTGGTTTTATTTCTAGCTGAGAAAATCAGAGCAGCGAACTCAGCGACTGCAGGTGTGCTCGAATGCTGCTTCAAGCTCATGCTTCAGTTTTAATCGGAGAAAGAAAACTCTACTAAGCTACAGGCAAAAACACTCACAAAGCTGGTTGATTGGTTGGACATGGATGAGACAACTGAAAGCAGATGTTTACCGCTGCTGCAGACAGACCGCGCTGTCCAAGCAAAGCTCATTTGCATATTTTGAGACAAAGTACTAAAGCGGGTTTATTTACCCAGCTGCTGATTACAAATACAAATGTAACATGAAAAAAAAAACAAATTCTGATATCATAGAAGTTAACATGTCAGGTGTCTTTGGCCTCAGCCAGCTGACGTAACGTTTCAAGATCGTTCACCTTCTCGCAGCACACAGTTTGTTTGTTTTTGTCTATTTTCCATCTTCTCTTTCCTTTCACTCTAAATTAACTGTGGCAGCTGGCTGTTCCTCCCTGAGCCTCGCTTTGTTGGAAGTTTCATCCTGTTAAAAGGCAGTTCTTCTCCCCCACCATCACCAATTACTGCTCACTGGGCATCTTCTGGCAGCTGCTATTCTCTCTCTAACATTTTACCTTGTAGAAGGTACAATGTAGAAAACCTTGAGGTGACTGTTGTTGTGAATTCATGTCATAGAAATTAAAAATGTATTTAAATGAGCTGAATTATCATGAGATATCTTTAAAAAAGTGTTCACCTAATGCATAGGTTCACTGATCTCTCTTGAAAAAGAGATGAGACATTAATAAAAACGCACCCACAGTCACAGCCTGTATCGGTCTGTGAGGTAAACTATCTGCAGAGACAAACACCATCACATGGCTGGAGCTACACCATGTGCAAAACTTCAGCCAAGAAGATCTGAGATGATCCCAACCACAACACAAGGTTAGTTATTATTATGTTACTCACTATGAAAAGTAATTATCCTAGTCTGCTATCTTAGTTAGGTGCACAGTTAAACTGCGTGTAGTGTACACTCTGAGGTTTTGAAAGTGTAGCTTAAAGGTGTGCTACACATGAACAATGCTGACAAAAAGCTGCAAAAGCGCAGAATGACAACTGAATAGCTTTCTGGACTCACGCCTATGAAAACAAAAGAAGTAATGAAGCACTTCAGCGTGTTGAAATGATGAAGCCTCAGCCAATGCACTAGACACTTAGATCTGTATAAACACTGTTATCGGATGGTTTACATGTCATCTTTTAACAAGCACATACACACATGCGATTGTTCTGGAAAAAGCTTCAAAATCTGATGTCGCTGCCAATAGAAACTCTGTATTCAGAGATGGAAAGAACCTCTTCTGCTGCAGTCTTTGTCCCGACTCATTTGAACACAGACATTTTACAGACATGGCCAGGCTGGTCGCATTATCGCCCACTTACAGACTGAATGTCTGAGTCCCCCCTTTTGGACCAGCCAAGACGGTAAAGGGACACATCGGGGCCTCCGTGTTCCCACGTGACTCTGAATGAGGACTGGGTCACCTCAGAGAACCGCAGGTTCTTGGGCGCAGGAACAACATCTGTACACGTGGACCGAAATGAGACAGAGTTAAAGTTAAAGATGTAAAAACACTTAATGTTAAATTAAAAATATAACCCTACACATCATCTAAATATTTTTTAGTGTAGACCAACATTCATGTGATTGGCATTTTCCTAAATAACACCCTGAATTTGTTTCACTTCATTTGTTCAACCCAAACTTTCAGTTTTTTTTGTTGAGGTGGAGGATGCTCTGTTAGGATTGTTCCTACTTTTGCTATAACCAGAAGTAAACCAGTTGGTTCTCTTTCTTTCATGAGTGCAGGATGACCAAAAAAAATAAAAGGTAGATTCATACCCGTGATGGCGCTGCCGAGCATCGGAGTCGCGGGACCGTCATCATAGATCGGGGTGACAGCTACATCATATTCTGTCTGGGAAATGAGGCTGGACAGCTCCAGGGTGGTGATGTCGCCATTAACTTCGATCTGCCAAAGGCAAAATGTAATTATTAGTGACCCTTTTTTTTAAAATCACTCAGAGGGTGGAAAGCTACATTTAGACCCACAGTCCTGAAATACCCACAGATTTTGCAGTAAATAAAATGTGGGGGCATTTGTAGCTCAAAAGATAGAGAGAGCTGTCTACAAACTGGATAGTCAATGCTTTGATCACCAGTTCCTGCACCCTGCATGCCAAACTGTCCTGATGCCTGATGGGTAAAAAAAACCACCCTAAAGCCACTGAATAAAATACCACATGAACTGATGAATGTGACTACAGTTTAATTTCTAATGCAAAACTAAAAAACTAATACAGTTCTCTTTGCCTCCATAGGCTCTAGTGGTAAAATGTCCAATATTATATACACGTGTACAGCCTGAGGCAAAAACATTTTTGATCTCTCTAGGGAGGGAGATTTGTTATATTTCACATCTACTAAATGGACCTCATGGCTTGGGTCACTGTTTGGTGAACTTTAAATGTCATAATCCTCCCCAGATAGACAAAAGTAAATGACTAAATAAGACTCATTTGATTACATGTGGCCTTGTTTTAACAGCCAGCCACCTCAGCAGCGCCGTCAGATTTATTGTGTGATTTAGTCGAGACGTTTTTGAAAGTAGGCTTTGAGTTTATGAGTCAGATTCAAATATTTACCAACTGAGATGAAAGCAAAGAACGTAAAAGACGTGTACTTGTAGGGTCAGAGAATGGTGGGTCATCAAATAAATCAGCGAAAAGTTTTGACGTGTTAAAGCACAGAGACAGTCGGATTTTTCATTTCAACAGAGAGTGAAGTGAACTCGGGCATACATCCAGATGTGTGGGCTTCCTCTATAGAGACAAGAAGCCTTCAGCACTAATCCTTAAGAGGAGTTGAGCTGTTTCGCGTCATCTATCAGAATCTTCTGGAAACGTCAGGTATCCATGGACGGCACCGTCAGCTGCCGAGTCATCCCAGACTGTTTGTCCTCTGCTGACATCCAAGTGAGAAGTTATGAGAGAGTGGAGCTGGGATGATGGAGTCAGGCTGGGCTGGCTGCAGCAGCCAGCGCACCTCTGCCAGCAGACTGCGTTTCTCATAAGCACCAGGCCAACAAAGAGGAGCTGCAAGGTCGGCCGTAACTCATCACTTTCCCAGAACGAAAATATCTCTGCTGAGTAAAACTTCACCCATACGAGGCTCTCTGTGAGGCTTTATTGTTCAACGCCAACCCTCAATGACCTTACAAACAATACAAGCACTTTCAAACAGACGCATCTTTTTATTCGATGAGGGAGTAACAGATAATACGTGCCAGTGGAAAAAGGTCACAGCTGCACTTAGTGAGCCTGATTTAGAAAAGTTGGACGTCACGCTTCTCCTCACACATAAAGTCCTGATCGATCAGGCTCCGTCATATGTTAAAGACCTCTTAGTATCATTTTATCCCAGCAGACCACTTCTCTTTCAGACTGCAGGCTTATTTGTAGTTGCAGAGTTTCTAAAAGCCGATTAGGAGGCAGAGGCCTCAGCTTTCAGGCCGCTCTGCTGTGGAACCAGCTCCCCGCTTCATTTCGGGAGACAGACGGCCTCTATACTGTTACCATAGGCTTTAAACTTCTAGTTAGGGCTGGCTCAGGTGACCCTGAACCATACCTTCTTCATGTTGCTATAGGCTCAGGCTGCCAGGGGACTTCCCATGATGCACTGAGCATTTCTCCTCCTCTCCTCTTGAAGTTTGTGTTTTGGTTCTGTTCACCAACCAGCTGTGATAAAAGGCTGTGGTGAAGCTGATTCTACTGGGAATCTTCTTCCTGTTAAAAGGGAGTTTTTCCTCCCCACTGTTTGCAAGTGCTTATTTTCTTAATGTTGTAAGGTCTTCACATTATAATATAGAAGGCCTTTGAGAGCACTTTTATTGTGAAGTATGACTATATGAATAAAATGGAATCATATTGAATTAAAATAAAGACGTCCAATTTAATGCACTCTGGAAACAGACAGACATGAGTTATAGCCACTAGGTGCCCTCTCAGAGTCCCTTTATCATCCATTCTGATCAGTGACTCTGAGATTGTGTAGGAGAACTTTGGAGTTTGTGTGAAAAAGTGTCTATTGTTGGAGTCAACATTCTGGTTACATTTGATTTTAAATTAAACACTGATCTTTTCCTGAGCTTAACCAAGTAGTTTTCATGTCTTAAGTAGGTTAAAGCCTACTTCCCCTCATCCTCCTTAAGCTGATTTTTGCTTCTTCTATCAAACAGGAAACTCATTATTTCCTTCAATGAACAAACAACCAGCACTGAATAAGGTGATGACTTAGGAGGCCACATACTGGTGCTTTCTATGAGACTGACATGAATGGGAGGCATGCTGGTTCTTATTTTATCACTGATTTATCTATAAATTATAATTTTACACTGTACAGCTTATACAAATCTAAATATTAATATTCAAATCTAAACTGAATAAATAGTTTTGTCCAAAATCTAAGCCCATTCAGTTTATAATGAGTTGAAGCAGAGAAAAGCAGCAAATCCTGACATTACAGAGCTGAAACCTGAGAATATCTAATGTATGTGCCTAAAAAATGACTGTTATTAAAACATTAGTTGTTTATCAGCTGACTAATCAATTATTTTGCACTTTCAAACCTATAAAGTGTAATAAACCACGACCATGAAATATATTGATCATAACTCAGCCCATAATTAAATAACTGCTGCATACGCACTCCCTCTGAGGTTTTTCATGTATTAGTCATGTAACCCTGCAGTGGAGCTAGCACACCATCATACAACCACAGCTGTACCTCTTTTGCTTCTCCTTCCTCAGGTTTGTAGGTGATGGTGTATTTGCGGACGGGTCCAGGAGCAGCATCCCAGTTGAGCCTCATGGTGCTGTGAGTAACGTCACTGATTCTCAGTTGTCCGGCAGCCGGCCTGGGCACTGCGGGAAGACAGGGCAAAGGAAACATTAACCACCCTGAGTGAAGCTCAACAACATCGCCTCACTCTCAGCATTGTTGTGAAGACATTCAAAGACACTGCCGGCTGACGCTGTGAGGCCAAAATGCACTGAAGAGCTGAAAAACAGACAGCAGTTTATTTTTTCTTTTTCTTTCTTTTTCTTTTTTTTTAAAGAAAGCGGTGCTGCTTTGGTTTGTAGTGCATCTGTTTTCTATCGATAAGTTCTCAATCCAAAATTTCGGAGACGCAATCCAGCTCTTATAAAACAGCAGCTGACATGAAATAAAACTCCGAAACCTCTTACCTTTCCTAAAAACCATTTCTGAGAAAAAAATAATCCAGGATGGAAGTTCTGATTTCAAGTAAACACTTTAGAAAAGTGGGGGGGGGGATTTTAAATATTTGAATTCTTTCTGAGGCAGAGCGGATCTGCGGACAGCTTTAACATATTTGAGCTCTTTGAGGTAAATAAGAACATGACCAGTGTACGATATGAGTTGGCTACTAAACCACTGTAATTTACCAACCTTTCTTGTTTTATTTGTGTGGTGCTTTGCACTAACTAGTAGATATCTACTTCTATTTCTTTGTTGCTCCTGTAAAGTTTATAGATATAGATTGCTAAGAAATCTAGAAAGCTAAATATGGACATTTGCGGCACCAGAAAATCAAGATGATGATGGATATGAAGGTAAATTGGAGGATGATGAACTAATCAGCAGCACAGTGGTTCAGCGGTTAGCACTGACTCACGGGCAGACGGCTCACGGTCCGACTGAGGCTGACTGTTTTATGCTTTTGGATCACTGAAAAGAACTGAAGCAGCTTCTAAAGACCTGCTTCTTCCTTCAGCTAAAATACTGCTGCCGGACAGTTTTTAATGAGTTTCTAAATGCATTTTTCTTCCATCGTGACTTGACACCCAGGCTGATAGCTACACTCCATCTACCTTCACCTGTCCAGTGTTTGGCTTGCTGATGGAGTTTTAATCCACCGACATTACAGGAGCTCTGCCCCTATTAAATATCCTCAGAGATCACATTTTAAACAGTTAAAAATCAGTTTAACGTTACGTACAGGTGACTCCCGTGCCCTCCAGAGACTCGCTGGTGGCTTCTCCGTACAGAGCGTAAATTCTGATGTTGTACGCTGTGTTTGGTATCAGCTTCTCCAGCTGGGTACTGGTTACATCCCCTCCAACACGTAGCTGCACAGGGACAGAGGTGAAGGAAAGTGACCGTCAGAACTAGCATACATTGAAAATGGAAGAACGGCTGAACTTGGTGTGCACAGACAAAAGAGCCGTGAAAATATTTTTTATCATAAATAAAAACAATCAATAAGTAGCTAATAGTCCTAATGATAGCAACTTTAACAATGGCACAGGTAAGAAGTAGAATACATGGATATAACAGAGGGGTTTTGTTCTTACACTTCGGGGTCACCATTGGGGTCTTTAAACATAAGTCGATAACCTCACTGATTAGTCATTAAACCTTTCAATATGTTTTTTTCTTCTTTTAAATCACACATTAAACACAAAAAAGCAAGAAAATTTTGAGAAATTTGATATAAAAGGTCTTCACGAAATTGTATGTCAAATAACATATGCTGCAAAGTAAGTTCATGCTCCCCTCTACTTCACAGTTGCCGTCTGATTTCCAGTAAAGACCACCTCACTGTACATTTAATCATCCTTTAAATTTTCCTCAGCTGTATAATCGCAAATGTAGGTTAACACCAAAGAGGCATTCAGTCCCATCTGTTCTGTTTATATCATCTCGATGACTTCAGGCCATGAGCTAATCTTTCCCATTACCCAGCGTGTCTGAGGGCTCTGCTCTTCGTAGGCCTGGCCTGAGCCGGGCTGCAGAGGTCTACTTCCTCATTGTGTCCACATCTGGAAGTAGTAAGGTGATGCAAGCAGAAGCCGGCTGATATCAAATAAATGTGGAAATCCTCAACACGCAAATAAAGAGATGTGTCAGATTTGTGCCGATCTACGTGCAAGCGTCCCTGTGTTGTGGTGAATTTGTCACATTGTGGGAACATTATTAAGTTTACTTTCTCACATTGTCGGGACTGGGATCATAAATACAGTTTGCAGACGTAAACCACTGTCAGGGATAAAGTACTGTAACCTTGGTGTTCGTGTACCTCATTCTCCAGCTGAGGCTCGGAGGCATTGACGGAATTGTACAGCAGCATGTAGCCGGTGGCGCCGACTACTCCATCCCAGCTGACCCTCATGGAGACTGAGGTCTCATCATACACGTTCATGTTCTTCGCTGTGTACAGCGGCACTGAGGGGACAGAAACAGTCAGTTTAACACACGGCACAGCCACGGTCTTCTTTGGCTTTGCCAAACAGTAACAGAGTGCACAAATCTCTGTGTTTGTTGGTTCAGGCACCGAAATTAATTCACTTTTTCAGATTTTCTGGATTAACACTCCTTGACCTTTTAGTTATAATATGCAGACGAGGTTTTGGTACAATAACAGGATAATGACCCCAACAGACCCAAAATGTCCCAAAGTGATCATAAAGCTTCGGGCTTTTGATGGCTTCTGTTTTTTCAGGATATTTTTCAGGACTTATTCGTTACTTTTTGTTGGATGTCGTATAAAAAAAAAGCTAACCAGCACGCTTCATGGAAACACAGAGATATAGAAGATAAAACCAGGTTAACACAGAAAGGTATTTGCTGAAGAAATCTGGCTTCTTGGACACACAGATGTCAAAATAGTTCAAAATTTTGAATGTGCTTTTATTTGATAAAAGATTAATAAATCCAGAAGAGAGTTTTTTTTAAAAAAAACCCAAAACAAAACAGTGTGCTCCTAAATCCTGATCTTAAATAGTGCATAGTTAGAATTAATAAAGTCCAAGAAACTGCAGTTCCTCTAATGGCCACTTGAGGCTCTGAAAGCCATGTTAAAAAGTCCAACTTTACTGCAGAACTAAACATGTTTACAGCCTCGGCTTTAGTCTCTATGGATATTTTCCCTGCATAACAACTGTATGGCGGGTGAACTCATCCATCTGGAAACTTGATTAGGAGCACGGCCACTTTAAATTACAGGTATCCTGATACATTACAGGCAGCTCTAGCTGATTACTGTCTGCTAGGCTCGTAGACAGTATAAAGGTGGATTTTCCCATGGAAGATCTGCACTGGCTTCACATTTCAGACCGAGAAGCTATATTCATTATTCAGGTCTATGGTTTGGCCTCACCTCTGCTGAACTGGACTTCTGATGTGTTTGTGCCTTTTGGAGCATTATTCTTGGAATTATCTGATAATATGGCTCGCTTTGTGGTACAGACTGTTCAAGAAGTTTGGGCTTCAGTCTCGATGAGTGAATATTTTATCAGGCTACTTAACACTGACCAGCAGGGATCTGTGCACCCGCACAGTTTATGGACGCAGCTTTCTAACCAAACTAACTACCTTTAGCTGAAGACTTAGCACCCAAACCTCTCATCAAAATAAGGTTACTTTTAGGACCCAGAAACAAAAATGCTAACAGGCTTCAAACCAATGGGAGAAGCTGGCTATATCCATCTTTTATTTACAGTCTATGGTAATTGCATTAAAACCCAAACCAATTTTTTTGCATTGGAAAGCGAGAAGAAAGGAGGATGAGTATTTCACACTTTTGCTTTGAAACTGGATGTAACCTTTTAAACACGCACAAATGTGTGAATTTTGGCTTTTTAAGAGTGTGGCTTTGCAACAAAATCCCACCTCCTTACTGTTTTAACACTATGTGAGATCATGATATATGTCACCCCCACCCAAACCCACAGACCCCAGACCTTTATAGACACTGTTTTAAGAAGGACATTATGACCTAATCGAGTGTTAGTTTAAAAATTACAGTAAACAAAGCCACAGTGATCTGACAGCTGCTGGCCGCCATAAAACCGACAGCAACACAAGAGCCAGTTATTGTTTTATGACAGTGAGAAGCCGCTTGTTGTAAAAATCAATCACACATTTTAGCACAAATAAAGGGAACTTTAAAGGACAAATGAGCAAATAAAATCACTTAGAGCCGTGCACTTAACACGTTGTTAAACCCTATCAGTTTATCTAAGATACATGCAACGACCGCAGGCCTGATTAATTTTAACAGTTGCCCCATTTTTCCTACTTCAGACTAACATCCGCTCTCAGGATTGCATCATGGGACTGTGTTAAACATATTTCCACCTCAGATCAGATGCTAAATATATGTAGTATAAACACAGATGCTGGACCAGATATGAAGGCGGGCAGATGGCATCCATGGATGTGTGTGAAACAGGATAATGAGCAGAGAAATCAAGCTGTTTATCTCACAAACCATATGGAAGAAATAGAACGCTTTCCCACAAGTGTGAAGCACCACAATGCGATGACACTATCGGCCTTCAAACCTCCTCTTTAATCATGTCTTTGAACTAAGAGGTTTAAAAAAAAAAAATCAACAAGAATGAAAACTCAGCTCTTCTCTCATTCGGCAAGAGCCGTTTTTGAATTTTGGAGAGCAGAGAAACAATCCTGCTTAAGCCTCTGAGGTTTAAGATCGAAGCTCCCAGCACACAGTTTTAGTGCTGATGTTAATGCCAGAGGCAATGTCTCTCAGAAAGGTTTGTAAAGGCAGACAGTGCTTGATTTTATACACCAGTGGCAATGGGACTGAAAGCACCTGAATTCAAAGAATAAGCTTTGTTTCTCAGTACTTTTGCCCTTTTAGTGTAGCATAGTTAGATTTAGGGCTGGGATCATCACCAATGATGACCATCATGAGATCATCATTAATGACTTAGAGCAGGGGAATCAAACTGGAGTCTAATATTGGACTTTTGTGGATGCAAACATGCTTTTCACTGTCTCTGCCCCTCTTCAACTGTCCAACCACTCCAACACCCGTGAAACATAACAGCAGTGCACACTACGTCCGGCACAGAAGAGTAAAGTACAGAGGTGAAGAGGAAATACTCACATGTGGTCTCAGTGCCCTTCAGAGGCTCGCTGTCCACCTCGCCAACCACAGAGTAAACATTGACAATGTACTCGGTCAGATGTGACAGTTTCTGCAGCACTATGGTGTTCACGGATCCGTCGACCAGCACCTGAAACGATAAAGGACTGGTTAACATTCCGTAGCTGGTAAATTTCACCTCAGAAAGTCAAAAAGCAGAGTGCCTGGGATTAAAAACCAAAGAAGCATCTCTTCGTGATGTCATTAAAACTTTCATCTGTCTTTTCACCCCTGGATAATTGTAGTCTGTTGAGCCTGAATCTATTGTGCTGGTGGGAAAGTCCTCGTGCGGGATGTTCAACTTGGCTTCGAAATGGCGTCACATTCCTGCACTATTCTGCTGGAAAATCAAACCCAGCCGAGAAATAACAAACAAACACAAAGAGTCTGCAGCTTCTCAGGCTGGTGGACTCTTCAGTTTGGTAATCTGGAAAATATCTCCCTCTTATCAAGTTATTTGTGTCTGTGATTGATTAAGCTCAACCTGTTTCCAATGGATCTCGACCGCAGTTTTTCTTGACTCCACTGGTGTGACCTTACCTTAATCTTTATTAAATCAGACACTCAAGATTATCAAAAAAGGATGGGAAACAAGCTGATATATTCTCTTTATTTATTTATTCATTTTTCAGCACAAACTTTAGATTTAATTTACTGGAAGCGAGCATAAAGATATATTTGTTTGCAGTGTGGAGCCAGGATTATACTTGCTTGCAGAGCAGTGAACCCTTGCTCTGGTGAAGCCACTGTGATCTGTAATGTGCCTATAATACCTATAAGATCTCTCAGTCTGTTCATCTGCTTTGTAACTGATGAACATACTTCAATACCTTAAATTAAAAAAAGGTTTATTTTGCAATAGTTTTTCAGGTCCAACCCACCTGAGTTCACATTGGGATACATGTAGCACATTAAATAAAGGGAGTTTCAGCTGATATGAACACTCACGGTTTTAGTCTCAAATGAGATCATCAGATCAATCCACTCTGGTCAGCAGCTGAAAACCTTTTTCTTGCTTCCAGCTGTTTATAGGAGTCTTTCCTTTGAGTTTTTAAAACATCTGTAGCTTTATAGCTTTAACCCTACAGCATCAGGATCCATACAAGCAACTCCAAACGCAGGGGTAATCTTCTTAATTGTGTATTATTTTTCCTGACACAGAGATCAGATTGAACAGGACCTAAGAGTAAAAGTTTGTGCTGGGTTTTCATGAGTGTATGTGTTTGTTTTTCTTGTGTCCTGCTTCCTTCTGAGCTGTCACAGTATCAGTCATTCGCTTATCATAACCCAAGGAATTTATGTTCACAATAGTGGAAATTTGAGTTATAATAATAATAATTTTAGAGTCAACTTTACTTTGTTTATTGCGTACTTTTTTTCTTCTTTCTGGCAAATGAATGACACTCTGAATATGAGATTCTGTAACCAACCTTTAAAAAAATAACAATTACATAGTTTTGTTATAATGATATCAATCCTAGCATCAGGTTTTCAGAGACAAATCCCACTGAGCTGCATCGATTTTTAGTGTCTTTGCCTAAAACAGCAGCTGCACGGGTTGATCTTACATTTTTAAGACTTAAAATTAAGCCAAGAACACACTTCACTCACCGCACATCCCCTTCTTTGTCTATTAATTTAACGCATTTCTATTTTTCCTTTTGCATATACACAGTGATATAAGAGTTCCACCTCTTGGCAGCATGCTATGGCCTCTATGCTGACCCTCCTTGTAACGGGCTGATTGTAGTTTAGGAATTCCCTCCTTGCTGAAGTGGGTGTAAATCCCAGCAGATAAGGTCTGCACTAATATCCAACACTGTTCAAGCAGTCCAATGTAAACATGTTAAAGAAGAGTGGCTGCAGGGGAGGCATCCTGGCTCAGTGTGAAGTCTATAACATTGAACCAAATAGATGGAGTGAAATCATTGCAGGATCTGCCTGAGCCAGTAAAAGGTCCAGTGATGGGTTTTTAAAAACACAACTGACAACAGATCACTTCTAAACTCAGCGGAGGTTCAGTAAACCAGCCAGGATCCACATTTCAGATCCTGGGGGCCACCTAAAGTGGAGCTTTGAATAAAAGCCAGACCTGGGTGTTTGGAAACTCACCCGAGAGTCTGTTTTTGTGTGAGGGAGGGCGGGAGGGAATTTAGCGTTAATTAGTCTGTTTTTGTGCGACTGTCATTATCTGAAATTTACAGGAAGCTGTGGTTTTGGTTTCCTATAAACAAACAAAAGAATTAGCTAATTAGCTAATAGCAGCCAAAGGGAATTAATAAGAAAACAAGTTGCTGTTTGATATTCAGAGAATGATCCAACAGCTGGCAAACATAAAGTTTACCATCACAGGAAGCAGACTGAGCGGATTCTTCTAATGAAGTCCTGTAAAATACTCTAATTATCTGAAGGTCTTTTGACCATTTAGAGATGGAACAATAGAATGGATGCCAGACAACAATGAAATAACCAACTTTATACCGAAACCAGGTGGAGGACGCGAAGAGAAAAAAATAGGGTACTGCCTCTCTCCTCATTTATCCTCATCATACCTTTAAACAGTGTGTTATGTTAGATCATTTTCTTGGAACGTATCTTTTGACTTTAATTTCCTGTTTCCTCATCTCTGTCTCCTTACTTTAGTTTTTTTTTTTTTTTTTTAAATCTTATGTCAATTAAATTTTATTGTGACTGGTATCTGACGAGTTAAACCTTGTTGCCTGGTTTTAGGGAGGGCGAGCTTCATCTCACCTCCTCGGTGGGTCCCCCGGCCGCCATCACGTAAGTGACGCGGAATTGGTCCACGGGACCGTCGGGTGGGGTCCAGGTAGCGCGGAAAGAGCTCTGCGTCACCTCCGAGGTCACCAGGTCAGTGGGCGCTGCCACTAACTCATCATCTGAAAAGAAACAAACGGCACAGATATTGGGATCCACAAATCTGCCCTCGCTCCTCTGACAGTAAAGCTCCTGGCCGGCTGCTTCGTTTAAAAACTGTTTTTTTCCGGCTCAGCTGTAAATTGTTTCCTCTTAAAATTGATTTACACACATAAAGTACGTCCACTATGAAAGTTTCCATCAGATGCTTGGATGTGTCGCAACGTCCTTTGAAGGTCTGAAATAATTGAGACTGTCAGGCAGAGCTGAGTCAAATATATCTACAAATTTATCATTTTTTCTTTTATCTTTCAGCCAAGTCTGGATAATGTTGATCTGTGGATAATAAAACACTCAAAGTAATCTCTACTCTCTACTTGTCAGCAACCATTAGTTTCATCTCTCAAGCTCTACCAATGAAGAGGATGTCTTTGATTTAGACTAAAAGTTTTTGTCAGCAGATTTCACAGGCTCAGGTTCCTGTAAAACCTGCTGAAAGCCTGCAGGAAAATAAAAACCAATGTCTGATTGTCCACGTTAAAAACTGTTTGTTTTTTTAAACTGTGATGCTTCCACCACCACAGTAATTTTAAAGAATAATTTGTACAAAGAACTGTGAGCTGCTATTTACTTGTGAAAATGTACAGAGCCTTAAATCTTTAGCTAAAGCGTACCATATCGCCATGTTCTGCAGCATTTTCATGAGCAGGAATAAGAAGTTTATGATGAAATTGTGATAATAAATAAATTTAAATCACACTGCTTTGGACTTTCTGCTTCATTTGTTTTAAATTCTGCCAATGCATACTGTATGTGTTTGCCTTGTCATACCAAGCCGCATTTCCACTAGTGTCCACTTGAGGCAGACTCAGACTCAGAGTCAGTCCCTATAGACTGCCATGATAAAATGTCCAACTTTACAGCAGAAATAAAGAGATTCACAGACCAATACAAAAAAAACCAGCTTTGGCCTGTGGATGGTTTCCCGTTTCATAACACCTGTACAGGTGGTGAACGGAATAGAAAAGCCTTATATTGTCATTGTATGTGTACAACGAAACTTTGGGATAAGTCGATAACGTATGTTTGGATAAGTCACCCCTTTGGATTTTGTTAAGGCTTAAAGTTAAGGATGTGGCCATTATGGCTAACAGGATGGTGCAGACACAAGCAGTCGTAGCTGCTAGCCCTGCTCGGCTTCACCTCCGCTAATTCAAATCACTGAAGTGGACCTCTACAACAGCTTTGTGCTGTTGGCACTTCTTGGAGCATTTTAATGGAATTATCTGCTGTGCGGTTAATTACACTAACAGACTGTCCCAGAAGTCTGTACTTCAGTTTTGGTGAGTTTGTTGTTCATAGCAATACTTAGTTTATGTTTGGGTCCATGGATGCACCTCGATAACGTTAAATAATTAAGATGACCTGATTACTCACATATTTTATCTTTTAGTTAGCACTCATTAGCAGGTATCTGTGTCAGTGTTCTGAGCATGTGGCATCTTCCCTACCTGAGCCCTTAACGCTGTTGCACAGGTTTTCAGAGAGTTCGTCAACAATGTCCAGCAGGAACTTGAAGTCGTTGACGTTGTACATGTGAATGTTATCTGGGTCAGAGGCGATGGACCTCAGCTCATTCTCATCAGCGTTTTTTACACCTGTGAGAAAAATAAACCATGAGTTTGATGAAGGAAGATGACTAAAGTGGTTGCTGGTTGATCATTTTCAGCCCATTCTAGTAAAGTCAGGTACTTTTTCTGCTTCGCTGCATGCAGGTAGCAATCATCTAAAAGTTCAAATGTGTTTTCATTTCCTTTTCTTGAAACCAGTGAAGCTCACTCACCAATAGCATAGAGCTCGATGCCGCTGTCTCTCAGGTTCTGTGAAGTTAAGATGACTTCATCCTGGGATTTTCCGTCAGTGATCAGGACGCCTATTTTGCGGGAGTCTGGACGCAACCCCACGCTGGGTTTGAAGTTGTTCTGAAGGATGAAGTTCAGAGCCATTCCTGTACCACAGTCAGGAAGAAGTTTCAGTTATGTGTGCAGATAACAAAGCACTGCATGCTGCTTTTCTGTTGTTTAACTCCTCTGAAACTAACCTGACCCATCAGAAAGCTTACAGCTGGATCATGTGATACTGAATATGTCCATTATCAGGGACAGTAATCGAGAACTGGTTCTATCTATCGACCCCACTTATCCGTTCCTCTTGCACAAACGCCACAGTTAGCTGATTTCAGTTCATGTGCCAGAGGTGGAAAACAGTGGTACAGTCTACAGCGTTGATATCAACATTACTTTTATTTTCATTGGACAAAAGGACAAGAGTGTGATTCAACAGGTAACAAACTGATGAGCAGCCTTTCTACCTATTCACTGTGATCGCTTTAAAGTTAAACCCCTTATTAATCTATGTGTCTGTCTGGTAGGTTTGGATTCCCATGGAAGACCATCATCTTGCAGTATATCAGTTTTTCCTTCCAGCTGTTCAATGCTAAGCTCAGCTTCTGCTCCAAGTGTTTTGTCATTATTAACTTGTACTACTTCTGTATCTCTCCTTGGTTCACCTCTTCCTCATCGTCCTGCTTATATCTTCTCGGAGCTCCTTCTCCTTCAACTGATACAACTGAGTAATAAAATAAAAGTCTTGTTGAATTATTAGTGTCTATACTTAGTGTGTCTCGCCTCGCTCTCACGCTCCATGTTGCATCTCATTAACTTTGTGTCTACTCTCTCCGGTAGTTTGTCCATCGTCTTCCTCATACCTGTCTGAAGTTTCTTCCTCTTAAAAGTGAGCTTTTCATTCTCCACTGTGGCTGAGTCTCACACCAAGGCTTTGGCCCCAGTATGTAAAGTGCTTTGAAATTATACTTTATACTTTGTATACGTTGTGATTTGCCACAGTATATAAAAATGAATCAAATTTGTCTCCCAGACTGGCACCCAGGTCAGTGAGAGCTGGGCCAAAGTACTAAAAAAAAAAATCACCTGTCATGGTGTTTCCTCCTTTATATGGCAGGTTGGCAACAGCGTTCAACAGGGATGCTTTGGTGGGGTGGGCGTTCAGGTGCCATTCAGTCTTTGGGTCACCGCTGTACTGAGCCAGACCTGCAGAAAATACAACACTAAGGATACAGCAACTCTGATTTGGTGTAAAACAGCTTATTTCAGATACAGGATAGGGTTAGATTGAACTGTTACTCACACAAAGCTACTCTAGTAAATTCCCAAAATAAAAATATGGATCAGGATATCTTCCATTGAGGTTTAAAGATCCCATTAAGTACAGGAGGTTAAGGTTAGGCGAATACCAAGAGACAGCTGTCTGAAGGAAAACATCCCTCCATGTGACTCGTGTCGTTATAGTAACAATAGTGAAAGCTTTACCGATCTGGACTCTTTCTGGGCCGATGTCAAACACGCCGACCATGCGACCAATGAAGCTGCGGATGGTTTTGAAGTTAATGCGTCCAATGCTCCAGGAGCCATCGACCAGCAGCACAATGTCGGCCTTCGCTGTGGTCTTACACTGATTGTCTGCAGAGACGGTGGTGTTGGGAGGAGAGGAGGTTAGTCAGACACCTGGTACACAACAGATACCCACCACAAGTGTCTGTTTAGTCTTACTGTGCGAGGGAAAAGTGTGAAAGAGTGAGAGGAAATACATCAGGAGGAGAGAGGAGTAAGCGGTACATCACGAAAATTCTCACAATCACAAGATGCTTAGACAACAGATTTACATTATGTAACACAAATAATTCACACGTTGTGTAACAGCTGTCAGTGCAGGATTAAGAGCTCTCTCCATGGTCTTTTTTTCTCTCTGTGTCTTTCTTCCAGCACAGCGAGTCATTCGGGGTGTTTTGTGCTGCTGTGGTCTCAGCAGCGATTAGCCTCTCCCATACTGTGATCTACAAGGTCTCCTGCTCCCCAAAGTTACTGCGCATTCCTGCTCCAGGCACCTGTGGGGGGTGAAAAATGGCCGCTCGTCCATGTTTTTAGGACGACACGCCCAGCGGTTAAAAACAGGGCGCCTGTGTGTGTGATTAAAAAGATGAGAGGAGACGAGCAACTTCATTTTTTAGCTCTTTTAGCAGGCAGCAGAAACAGATGCTTGATGCTCGAGTTGGATGCTTGGCCGCGGTCTGTCTGAGTTATACCACCGCCAATAAACAACGCGCTCATGTCCCGGTGCCGTTCATTAATAAAAACAGATGTCATAAACAGAGGCAGCTTTCATAGGTTTCTAATAAGCTGCAGACGACTGTTGGAATCAGTGTCTCTGAGGAAGAGCAAATGAAAATTCAGCCCAGTGTGGCTGTGTCCTGCCGAAAACTGTAGCAGCTCCGAATTGTTGTTGCTTTTGTGTCCAAGCTTCAGTTGGAGGAACTGTGTGGTGTCACTATAAACAAGATGCTTGAAAGTTTCAGAAAATGCAAGTAACTATTTCTGGAGTTGAGATTATTTGCATAAAAGATGCTGATTGTTTACAAGTAAACAACAGTAACATGAGTCTGAACCTGTATATCTCCACTAAGGCTGAAAGCTCCCTGCACAGCATGCATGAGATGAGATCCTTCCAAATTACTTTGAAATGTTTTCTTCAGATTTACATGATGACTCGAAATTGTTCTTGGTTCAATCTGATACGTTTTTGTGATGACAAAATTTCCAGTTGTTGCTCCAATTTGTAATTTTGTCTGTAATCCTGCTATTAAACAGGCAACTCTTCCAGAATTGACAGAAAACCTGCCTTTTTATGTTTGTGATGACACACACTTCACCCTCACTTTTTCTCTCACTCTCATTTGTGGATGCAATTAGCATTGAAGGTTAACGTTCCCGTTAGCCAAATCCTGAAAAGATGATTTGAATCACATTTTCTTGCTTCAATGTCAGATTTTTCCAGCTTTGTTTAAAGAGCAATATTTAAAAAGGATTAAACTTAATGGACAGTAAAAAATAATGTTTCTGCAGCATATTAAGGACGCATTAAAGAAGCTCTGCCAGACCATATGGACCTGTCAAAAACACTGAATTAAAGCCTGCTCTGTTAGAGCTGCAGTTCGGTAAGCAAGGATCTCGGAGTGGCCTGGCGCGTTCCCTGCTCGGTGGGCAGTCGGTCACCGTGTCTGCTCCGCATTACAGCAGGAATTTCTGCCGAGGATCAGCACCTCCTCGGGGTCTGATGGGAAGCATAACATTTTCCTAGCTGCATACATCCCTCCAGCATCGAACCCTCTGGATCATAAAAAAGTCTAATTGCAAACAGAGATCTTTGAGACACCTTATAAATGGGAAATATCTACTTTTGCATGACTAAAGACACATTTGGTCAGCAGATCCTCAGCTCAGTAGTAATCTGTGAGAGCTAATGAAGATATATTCTTATGGTGATGCCATTAAAGCTCAGTGCTGCAGCATGTGAGGGGGTCATTTGTGCAGTTTATATATGGTAAATGGCCTGTATTTATATAGCGCTTTACTAGTCCCTAAGGACCCCAAAGCGCTTTACATATCCAGACATCCACCCATTCACACACACATTCACACACTGGTGATATATGTTCATGTCAACACTTGATCGCATGTAACTCTGTTCCACATTACATTCCCACTGAGACAGTAGGGAGTTGAGAAAATGTGATCCAAGCATCTCTAAATAATTTCAGCGAATCATAATCATCTGTGCCGAGTTTCAGTCCCACAGCGACGGCGACTTCAATTCCCTGTGACAATATATAAATCAAAGTTTTAGCACTAATCTAAGCGACACTGAGACGTCAGAGATCAGAGAACGTCTGCTCTGCAGGCCTGCTAACGAGCGCGGTGAGAAGTTTGTTGTCGGCTTTTACCAGAAAGAGTGACAGGAGGAGATTCGGGTTCATCCTTGAGAGTTGTCTTTTCCTCTCCTGCAAGAGGCAAACTCTCTCCTCCATCAAACATCCCAAACACAGCGACAGAGTACTTTGTTCCCGATCTGAGGATAAAGGGAAAAATAGACAAACAAACATCATGTTCACAGCCTCTAAAGGTCGAAATGGGACTTTAAAGATGCAGCTCCTGTTTTTCAAACTAAAAAAGAAAAGCTTTGTTATATTTTTGCACTGTAAAACACACACACACACACACACACACAATAACTCACACCAAGTTGAATTATAACATCTATAAAACTAAGCTGCTAAAATCAACAGCAAAAAAAGAAAAAAAAAATAGCAGCTAAGTGCTGAATCATTTACTAATATTTACTTTTTTTAACCAAAGATGTGGAACTTTACCAAGTTGTTTCATCTCAGTGGTGAAGATTGCTGCTTCTCTCAGTTCTAAGCAATTTTGTACAGCATAAACAATCAGATGACATCATAGCTGTAGGAGGGTGTGCTGAAACCTAAATGTTTGACTTCAGTCAGATTCGCAGCACTGATTCAAGAATAAATGTTAGTTTGAAAGCATAACAAAGCTTTATTTGATTTATTAAGGGTTGAATTCCAAACTAAGATGTAACTTTACCCTCGAATTTCAAATTAAGAGATTCCCTTTGAAGGAATTTTCTCTGAAAACAATGTGTTTGTGTTCAGTGTTACTCAGACAAAAGCAAATTGTAAGTTTAGCAGATACACTGTAAAAAGTTATGTTAGCTTAAAATGCTATTAGCCAGACTTGGTTTTACCAGGTTTTACCTGTTTTTTTACAGCATGCCTGCTGTAATCAGAATATAATCTGAAATCATTGTATACAACGTAGATTACAAAAGTTTCTTTTTGGAAAAGCTTTACAGTTTTACTACTGTGCATCAACCTTATACCATGTATTCAGCTAGTTAAGCTGCTACCTAAACGTTAGCACTGTTTATGTGTTTAACACATATACATAAAGTCTAAGCGCAGAAAAACAACTTCCCCACATCAAAATTAATGATTTTTGTGCAAACATTTACAATTCTATCAGTCTTTGTGCAATCATGCAGTAATAATTCACTTCAATTCAATTTTATGTACCTAGCGCCAAATCACAACAGTCGCCTCAAGGCGCTTTATATTGTAAGGTAGTAATATAGAATAATACTGTCAAAAAAGGTCCTGTACTGTATCCAGGTCCCTACAGCTTTCCAGTAGAAACCCATACCACAATCCGTATTTTCATAGCAAGTTGTTAGAATCAATATCTAACATGCATCCCTTATCTTTAACCACATTAAATATTTTTTTCACCACAGCAGACCATCTGCCTCCATCTCCAACCCTCTGTATGTCCTCCATAAAACTTGTCTATACTTCCTCTTTTCATCCTTTCATCTCTACTATACAAAGAAATATTCATAACTTAACAGAAATGCTACTTTCCTCTCTCAGCTGAAGCTCATTTAAAATAGAAAGAGACAAAGAGGAAAACTTTTCTGTGGTCAGACGAATGAGAATTGGAAATCTTTTGGAAAACATGGACATCATATTCTCCAGACTTAAGAGGAAAGAGACCATCTGGCATGTTATCTGTACTCAGTCCAAAAATCTGCATTTCTGACAGGAGGAGGCATTGATGCTCTTGGAATTGGCACCTTGCACATCTGGAAAGGCACCATCAATGCTGAAAGGTATTTACAAGTTTTAGAACAACAGATGCTCCCATCTAGATGTCTTTTTCGGGGAAGGCCTTCATATTTCAGCAAAACAATGCTAAACTGCATACTGCATCTACTCCAACAGCACGACTTCATAGTAGAAGGGTCCAGTGCTAAACTGACCTGCCTGCAGTCCACCAGCTGAGAACACTTGGAGCATCATGAAACCAACAATATAACAAAGAAGAGTCAGGACTGCTGAGCAGCTAGAATCCTCTATCAGACAACAATGGGACAACATTCCTCTCCCAAACATTCAGTAGCGGCTATCCTCAGTTCCCAGATATTTAACTGCAACTTTCCCTGATACTGCTGGGTCAAACTACTTTCTGGACCAAATCCTATTGTTGACAAGTTATAGAAATTATGAGTTCTGTTATCACAGTGTCCATTTAAGCCTTTTCCTGTTGACTGTCTTATATATTTGTTGTTTCCTTTTAAATGGAATTTTCTATGTAAGCCATGAAATAACTCTGAAAGCTTACCTGAGTTCCTCTAAAACAACTGTGCTATCGTAGGGGCCAACAAGGAGCTCCCCAAGGTCAATATCATTCCCTGTGGGGTGAAAGGTGACTTTGTAGCCCCTGACATCCCCAGGTGCTGGATCCCAGGACACTCTGAAACTGGTCCTGGTGGGCTCTGAGGTCAGAAGGTTCCTGGGACTCTTGTACGGTGACACTGAAATAGAAGAAATCAGCAGGAACTTCAGGACAAACTCGCCTAGAACTAAACTCCAACTCTTGGCGAAGGTTTTTAAGGATCAGCCACGCCACATTCAAGCCAGTTTCTCATTAGTCCATAATACAATTCCTTGAACCCGGTGTCGACCGTTAGGAAGCCCAGTGTCATGCCATGTGTTAGTAATGCTAGCGTGTGATTGAGCACGTGTTTATCTGTGATTTTAGTGTTCTCGTGAGGAGGCGCTGCAGCACCTGTGGTGTGAAAAATACTCCTCTTAACAAGTAATTTAAACTTGAAGTCAGTCCATGAAATATTTGGTGGGAAAACGGGAAAAAAAATCTGCAACTTGGAACAAAGAAACATATTTTTTTCCAAGGCACCGTGACTTGGTGTGAGGTTTCTCTGAAAAAATGTGAATAAATCTTTAAATATACCAGGTTTATCCGCTGCCTGGAAAATATGGACAATTCTCTAGTTAACTTCAGTACTGAGGATTAAACCCTGGAGGCTACACATCCTCACACATCCTTAGAGTGGGCCTCAAATTTACTTTTTCTCATTATGTAAAAGCTCCTTTAAAATTAGAGCAATATAACATTAAAACTTTCTTACAGGAGTATTTCTTCTTATAAAAATGACTTTGAATGAGTAACTATGTGCCCATTGCATCCAGCACCTGAGCTAAACTCGTCTGAACTCAGTAGATTTGAACTTTTTAAGCTACTACATTTTTAAGTGTAATGTAAGGAGCCACTCAGCAGCAGATTTTTTAATCGTTCAGTTCCACCAGCGATCATATTTTTAGACTGAGCACAGGTTTAAACGTCTTGGCTAAGATGGACATGTTTCTGCAGTGTGCTGTCTCTCAGAGGGTTGAATTATGGACCAACGTACGTGTCGTTCCTACTCCTTGCCTTGCTTTTCCTTCCCTGCGCTTGTAGATGGGTAGAACGGTGATATTGTATGTGGTCGCGGGCTTCAGATTCTTCATGACAGTAGAAGTGGCCTTTGCAGGGATTTTCTGGACCACTTCTTTGCCTCCATTGTGAGGAACGTACTTCAGCCGGTAGTTGAGCAACTTGCCCGGTGCCGGCGTCCACGTGACTCTCATGGTTTTTTCTGTCTCGTCTGACACTCTCAGTCTTTTCCCATCAGCAGACGCTGAAAACATAGAATGCACTTTTAATACTGCAACAACATGATTCAGTATCGTTAAAGAAAAACTAGTTATACCGGTTCCCATTTAAATATGTTCTGGGGAAACGTAATCAAAGTATATTTGACTTATCCAGGGTTTGTTTTAAAGCAGAAACCTGCAGGGCTGAAAAATGCTAAAATCTGCAGTTCCCCCGATGCCCACTTGGGGTTGGCTCCAAAAACGAGTCAGTCCCCTCAGACTCCCATGTTAAAATCTCCAACAGCTGAAATAAACACATTTACAGCCTGCTCCAAAAACAGTTTTTGCCTTTCCCTCTTTATGACACACGTATGGAGGATTATTTTTTCTATAGTTCCCCAGTTTATATTTTATCGATGTTTAAAGTTGTGCAAAATGGTAAATGGCTCATGGTTATGGTATCACTGCCTTTTGCAACATGCCTTTGCATAATCACAAATAATGTGGCTTATTGTGGCATTAACTGAACTAACAGCCCTTCTACTAAGTCTGTGTTTTAGTTTTGTTTGAGTGAAATTCTTGTGTTTCTAGTGTTTTATTCATGCTACTTAGCAATAATTAGTTTAAGTCTATGAACACAGCTTTCACTCCACCATCTCTTCTAAACATGGTCACTTGTGGCTTCATAAAAACTCAGCTGGCAATGCCATTATCTTAAAATCGAGGGTTCATAAAGGATTCCTCAAATTAGTGGGTGACATCAAGGTGGATATGTCCACTTTGATGTTAGTATTTTTAGACTCAGGCCTTTTCATCCAGGAAGTCTCTGCACGGAGCCAGGCTCTGTTTTAAAGGCTGCCAATCACAGCACACACACTGAAAAGGCAATTCCATATGGTGTTTTTAATTATTTCATTTGATTTGTCATGCCCCTTAGTTATTTCTGCTTTCTCCTTACTTTATGTTCCCACTATTATCTTTTCCACCTGTGTCTGATCATTAGATAATGTGACTCTGTCATATTCCCAGTGTTCATTCCTCGCCTCTCGTGTGTGATCTTTGACCTCTGCTGTTGCCAAACTGCTTGTAAGTCTCTGTGCTTTCTTTATTTTTGGAACGCTGGATAGTTTCTGCTCTTTGTCTTACTGCCTGTCCTCAGTCTGCTCCAGCTGCTCCTTGGTGTCCGACCTCTGTTCTATTTACTAAAACCTGGATTCAGGATTTTTACCTGCTAGAGATTTTGTCCTGTTAAAAGGGAGCTTTTCCTTCCCACTGTCATCAAAGAACTTGCTCATAGGGGATCATGCGATTATTAGGGTTTTCTCAGTTTTCTTTGCAGTATTGTAGGGCCTATCTTACAATATAAAGGGCCTTGAGGATTTGGCACTATATAAAAAAAAATGAACTGAATTGAAAAATTGAATTTAATAGAATCTGATCAAATGAAATTTACTTGATTGGTATACATTCACTTTATACCAATCATATTTTCCTTAATGATTAATTATTAAATTAACCTCTGATTTTATACATTTTAGCTTCATTTTACTCAAAATAATTGGGTGAAGGATCATTTTTTGAGTCTGTATAGCTAAAGTTTTGGTCTCAGCTGGACTTCCAACCAGGCTTGTTTCAGAACCCAGACCCAGCTTAATATAAATAATAATGGACAGCCACTCTAGCAGAGTCCAAAAAATAAAAACTGGATGTGAGAAGCATAGGTTCACTTTCATCCTGAAGCTCTTTTCATGTAAAATGTAGTTTTTGCCACATTTCATGTCCTCCAAAAACACTCAGCATTGCTGCCATAAAGCTCATTCAATATTTCTTTATCTGAACCTTTCCAGCAATCATCTCTTCTTTCGGCCACGTGAAGTATCCCTCTGTATTCCCTCAGTCGTCGTTAGCATTCATAACCGCGGGCCTAAATGTTGAGTAATACTATCAGCTACCCGCCAGATGTAATTGGCTGTAAATTAGGCTTTCACCCAGAAGTGATCGGTTGGGAGGAAATGGTAACCACATTTTCCTTTTTGCCCCGAAACAACAGAGAAGCCCTGTGAATTAAAATTAAGTCATTCTGACAATTCTGCTAGCGATTACAAAAACTCTGCGAGGAAATAATATGTATATTTAATGATCCCGGGGAAAGTTTTTCAAACTACTTGATTTCACTCTGGAGGATTTTTATAGGTGGAAAAAAATACTGAATCCAACTTCTCCGTGTGTTGATGGATTTAAACAAATCTAAAACAGGAGATTCAAATTTTCTGCTGGAAAGATGCAAAGGGAGAGCATGAAGTAAGATGCGATAGTTTATCTGTGCCTTCTTTGTTTTGGGTGGCCCATGTGTGTGTGTATGCAAGTGTGTGTGTGTGTGTGTTTAATTTCCCATGTGTGCAAATGAAATGAGGGACGCGTTGACATTTTTAGAGAGTGCCTCAACTCGGACACAATAAGTGAGCATGCAGTTCACAGGACACCCACGCTGTAGTCGTGTTATTACTGAGAACGCAGCACAAGCAAATCTGTCACCGAACTGCAGCTTCGCTTTAAATCTCGGCCTGAAAATAATCTACACTGAAATTTTTAATTTAAATTTGGACAGCTTCCACCAACCAGGAACCAGAAACCCGTTGGAGAGTGCCAACTGTATGATTATGTAAGAAATAGATTTTGTTTTTCCTGACAAAAGGAAGCATTGAATCTGTTCTGGCTCACGTTCATGAGCTTGCAATCAGAACAGCGAGTTTCAGCCAAATGTCTGAGAATAGTGAGGATGTCATTGACTTCCCCTCTGAGGGTTAAAAACACGGGTTCGTGGCCTGAACGCTACCTTTTAAACATCTGGACTGATGCTAACCGGATGATCTCAGAGTGACTAATCACTGTGATCTCAAGCAAAGCACTTTAACCCCCAAATAAAGATTATTTATTCATTCAAAGACAGGAGGATACACAGGTGAGGGTAAATTTCAGGTGATAAGAACTGATCTCAAAATTAGATCTGCTTCAGCCAGAGAGAAGAAAAATTTCTGGACTCCTCCTCTATAAATTGTTAAACACGACTGACATCGCCGAGCAGCCCTCATGTTGAGCAAAGATAACTTTTTTGGCACCAAATAAAACATGAACTACATCTGAAATAACTCATTACTCACCCTATTATACAGATTACCCTAAATAGTGAGTGTGCCATTGTCGTTTTCACCCTATATATGTTTAGAGTTAAGCTTTACTTAAAGTATCCCACAACATACTAGGAAAAGTAATGAAGTCCAGCTGATGGTCACTGCCCAAGAAGCAGACACACTGTGATGTGCCAAAAGCTGCTGATCTTGTTTACCACGACCTTTATGGCAATTTCATAACTTATTAAATCAAGTCATTTAATATTGAACTCTATTCAAACAGTTGACAAGTCTGGCTCCTTTTGTTGCACAAAATAAGTTTTACAGGGAAAACAATGCTCTGAAGCGTTTTCCCAGTGTTTCCCAGCTCCGTATTTGTTTAGTGTGACATGGGTTAGGGTGAGGTGTTAGGGTGGACTCGACATTAAAACAATTGGAGGGTTAATGTGTGTTAACAGAATATTGGACTGGGGAACTTGGGCCCAAAGATGCTCTAACCCAGAAAGAAGACACATTACAAGCTGCACTAATGATCCTTTTTTTCATAACTCTGCTGCCAGATTTTATGAGCATGTGCCGCTGACAAACGGACAGCTCCAGAAAAAAAAGCTGATCCCCCCCCAAAATGCCTTTTGTATGTTTGTGGCTTGTAACAGAAGGGCCAAATATTTACTTGTGTGACTGCGGAAAGTGAAGCTACAATCATCAAGACATAAAGCTAATGTGGAAGCGCCAATAACTGCAATTCCTCTAACGTCCACTTGAGGCTACCAAAGAAACTAGAATCCAACAGGTGGTCTCACTTTGCTGCATCCACCTTTTATGTACAGAATATGCTCAAGTCCCACCTCTATCTCCAAGTGGGCCAACGCCCCCCTCACAGCTAAAATTAAAGGTTTAACTATCACCAAGATTTGCTTTTTTGGGGTTCTGAGAAGCTGTAACTAACAACATGTTTGTCGGCACCGGAGGTGTCAGTGGAGATAATGGTTGTGACAGTATGATGTGCCCTCTCCTAAAGTTTAGCATGGTCTTCTCTGAGTGGGACACTTTCAAATCACACTCTGGTCACTACCTAATGTCAGGATGTCAGTTGTCAGATGTCAGACCATCTTGGTGTCAGTAGAAAGGGCACTGCTGACTGTAGCTCCCACCTTCCTATTAGAAGTTGGGTAACACCATGATGTTCAGGCAAGGTCACAGCACTTACGTCCAGCACTCTATCAAGACCTATTCTACCATGACAAGTGAGACCACACGGGAAGGTTTGCTTTCTGTTTACTACCGGTTGGTCCAATCTGTGATCTGGTTTTTGTTATGAGAGTCAGATCAAATAGAAACATATGTTTGCTCACGGTTAACATTTATTTTGTCTGTTCTTTCATAAATATTTCCTGTAACTGTCATTGATTATATATGAATTTCTTTATTTTTTCAGCGTTCATCCTTTTGTGCATGCATGCATTTTCTCTTACTGCTAAAGATGAAAGACTGAAGAGTCTATTAAAGGTCTTACCATCTGTGATTTCTGATCCCGTGAGTGGCTCGCTCTCTTTGTGGGGGTAGGCGGCAACCACAGAGACCTGGTAAAGTGTCTCTGGAGTCAGACCTTCTAGCACGGTGCTGGTTTCATCTCCTGGCACTGTTTTTTCTTGGATCTCCTGGGAAAACATCGACTTCCACTGAACACGATACGTATTCACATTCCCAGGCGCCGCTGTCCAAGACGCCATGAAGCTGGTGTCAGTTACATCGCTGGTGACCAAGTTTTTAGGAGGACCCCCCTCTGGAAATAACAGTTAAGCAGTGAATTAATCAAAGGAACGTGACATAATAACTTATACTGTGTATAAAATATAAATGGCGATTGTTGATTCCACAGTTTTAGTTTTGGACACCATAGCTCTTAAATTTCCTTTCAAATCATAGCAGATGTTTCCAGACTTGACTGTGAGCATTTTTTATACCATACAGTCACATTGGCAGACATGTTTTAATGTTCTTTCCAGTATTTGTGACTTCTATTATTTAAAACCATCCTCCCTTTTAAACAAAGGGACCATATTGGACGTGCTGCCAGATCAAATTATTTTTCAAAATGGAAACTATTAAAAGGCAATCGAGTGGACCGATCACCACAGCCATAAAGGCCTGAGAGGACGGCATAAACACATGTGAAGAGCTGTCCAGTGCTTTTTGTTCATATTTTGGGGGATATTTTGAGATTTTTCGGCATCATTAGTGAGTGCAGAGCATTGGATAGGGGAAAGAAGAAAGACATAAAACATGTCGGGAACCGCATGAACTCAAAGTGTCCAAGCACCAACAGGAAATCTCTTTAATGTAATTCACTGGATGTCTCTGCTTCATCAAATCATCACTATAGTTCTCCTTTTATTGGAAGATCTTCTGCTGAACACTTTGATAGCTCACTTTTTTCAGCTTTTTGCTGGCTACTCTAGAGTTAATGGTTCGTGAATGTCTCTCTTGTGGGTTTTATGAACCTTTAGAACAATTTATCAAACAGCAAAGTCCTTTTTCACTCCATATTTTGCCTTGTTCCCATGTGTAACATATCTTATTATTATTTCTAGCCCTCTCTGAGTGGATTAAATTTCTATTAATTATTACGTATTGAATATAAATCAGTTATATTATATTTTTGGAAGCCTTTAAACATCAGATCCAGATGAAAATCAACCCTTCTGATTAACGCTGGCACATTCACAGTTCCTTTTCCTCTGCTGATCAATGACCACTGTTTATGTCCTGAGTCCTGAGTGAGTTCAATATTATTTTTAGCAATAAAATTAATCAACCAATAAAGGGAAATTTTCCAGTAATTAAAGCTGTCCAAATTCTGCTTTGCTAATTGTGGAACTGTGGAACATTACAAGCATAGTTTTAATTACTGGATACCAGGAGATTTGTTGTGGATACTCACGGACTAACTTGAATGTTGAAATCATAATTTTTTTTTTTATTGCCTGTTTCCAGACCTGTGGGGTTTAAAATAATACTGCAACCTGAACTACAGCACATTTTCTTTTTCACAAATATTTAAATGCAACTGCAATAAATGTAGAAGTCCTTAACCAGGGAACATGGCAGCAATGCTTCAGATCCGTTTCTGGGTGCCAACCGTGGAGCTCGAGATGCACAGGAATAAGATTTGTCTTGTTACTGGGATTTCTTCGTAAACTTTGTTTTTGGTCTTTTTTCGTGGAAACTTGTCAGAAATAACAAAACAGTTTCAGGATTTTTCCAGATTTTTGGTCTTGGACTTTCCTGGAGGGGCTTCGCATCAGTCACGTTTCAAAATTACCTTATTTATCTGTCAAACAGAAGGTTTGAACAACAAATGGGTGTGTCTCATTACCAGAGGACTGTGACTGAAATGACCAAAATAAAACACGTGCGGGTGAATATGTCTGCAGTGAGTTTTTACAGAGATCGTTTAAAGCCTGAGGTTATAAGACACCAATTCTGTCCTAAAACTATGAAAAAGGCAGATAAATAAACATAAAGGGAGGTTTATAGAGTTACGTTAACCTTTTACTCTGATTGCATTGTCACACTAAGCATCGTTGTCCTAACATCGTGGCAGATGGCTTCCTCTCCCTGAGCCTTGTTCTTCCTGTTAAAGGGGACTTTTTCCTTCCCACTGATGCCAAGTGCTTCTGTGCTTCGGATTTTTGGGAATATCTCTGTGTTATTGTAGGGTCTTTAGTTTACAATATAAAGGCAACTTGGCTTGAGGCAACTTTTGCTGTGATGTTGTACTATACAAATAAAACTGTCCTTCTTCCCCACTCCCCCTGCTGACCTACGCATACCTGGGCCCATGGGTGCTTTTGTCTCAGCTCGACTCTCTACACCCTCTCTGCTTTACACTAATTTGCTCATGAAAAGCGCTCTTGCACAGCGCAGTGAGGTTCATTGTTTTATAGGATTTCCAAAGAGGCAGCAGTCATTGAGGAAACGTTGGATTCCATGTGTGGGCGCGGTCAGCGATCAGAATATTTGTGTACCATGTCTGAGTTCGACTGACGAGCACCTCTTCAACCAAGCCAGGGCAAGGCATAGACCGATCCCACCAGTTAAACAAACTGAACTTTGGGGATCAAATATGTTTTGGCACAGTGCTAATAAACTCAGTGATGGTAGAAGTGACACGGACTGTAAAACTGGTTCATGTTAAAGAGTTTTCAGATGTTTTAGGACCTTAACTCAACTTCATGACAGCTCAGGCACATATAATACAGACGGATATACACAAACCCCACAAATCTACTTTGTGCTGCGTCTCACTGTTGGGTTGCCTGTTGCCTCTTACTGACATACAATCTCCTCTTCTATCATCATTCACAAATATTTCCAGCAATCTGCTGTGTCTGGATAGAAAAGTGAAAGAGGGAGGGCCAATATTGAATTATAACTCTTCGTCTGTGGCGATGAAGTTTCCACAACAGGATAATTATCACCAAATATTAAATCCAGCTATATAATCAGCGCGATGAGCGTGAAATAAATCACATTCAAGCTTTTTTGCCAGTCGATACAGATCTTTGGAGAGAAGGGAGGGAAAAAAAGGAAAACTCCCAGCTCAACAATATTTATAGTAGGAAAAAATGTTTCTGGTCTCTATTCAAAAGAAGAAGAAAATTCAGAATGCATATTTTTAAATCTAATGTTGGAAACGTGCATGTGCAAACTCAAAATAATTAGAAAAAATGAGAAATAACTCAAATTAAAAGGGAGCCTGAATGTTATCGAGAGCAGGCCACTGATTTCCTGCCAAAATGATGGCGGAAATATCATTTTTATCGTCTTTTTAAATGTGCAAAACATGTGGCCAAACAGAAAGACAAGCTCTATTAGTGAATTAAGTCGCTAACAAGTTCTCCGGCATGTCAGGACAAACAAGACTGAACCAGCAGATTGTTCTGTGCTCACAGCAGCATGGGAAAGATGTACAAGGTACAGATTACCCAAATTAAGGCTTTTATTTTGACAGTCTGCATCTCATTTCAATCAATTTTTATTTCTGAGAAGAAAAAGGTTAATCTTCTGTTACTACAAAGCTTAATTTTCAATGCTCTGTGTTTTGAAGCATTTCTCAGTGGCTTTGGCTTTTGCAGGTTCGCTTTTGGAGAATCTTCAAGAATGTGAAATGTGCCAAAGGAATTCAGGAAAAACTGTCAAGCGTGTATTTCTTAGTTTATTTTTAACTGTCACTGGTGCTCAGCTTCAGTCACCCCATTTTCAATGCACTGCACCTCTGCCATCAGCAGGAAGCTACCAATGCTGCCATTTGTTTTATCTTCTCGGAGGAGCTCTGGCTCGAAAAATTGGAAAATAACAGCCGTCACATGTAGTGTGGAATATCTGAAAACTCTCAGACATCTTTTTCCACAGTCCATCAAAGCAAATCGGAATAAAACCACATTAAAGACAGTATTGCTGATTTCTACCACTGTCTATCTATTAACTATCTACAAATCAAAGTCAAGCTGCTTTGAGCTTTTTCCAGGGAAGTTCAGAGTTTTGGGCTAGTTTTCTAGCACCTTCGTCACTCATAGTGTGAACAGAAACAGCACCTAAAGGCCATGTGACTGAGGCGGGTCTGAGGTGCTCTCAGGTCTGGCCTCTTTGTGCTGTGTCTGGGACTCCCTGCAGTCACAATGGAAAGTCTCTTGGATCGCTGCCTTGTATAAACTTGGCTATTTGACATGTTCCATCGACCATCAGCCACCAAAGTATGCAGAGTCACTGCAGTTTCATCAGGGCGGCCTAGATGAAGATAAAAACTTCATTCTGGTGGTGTTGCTGGTGCTGTTTCATATCACAAGAAAAAGTCTGTCTAGCTCAGTGAATAAGAGAAGAACTGCCCTGAAACCGAGTCTCCACTCCGAGTGTCTGGGTTCACATTAAAGGGCTCGTGCTGTCACACGACATGTACATGAAGCTGATTCAAAACACCACAAAGAGAGTAACTGACAGGGATGTCATATTTCTCCAATATTAGCTTTATTGGCTCTCTGTTAAATCCTGGATCTAATTTAACCCTGCAGGGTCCAAGCTACTTTGTTTTTTCTTTTTTTGGAGCATAGACTGTGAAAAGACCCAGTGTGTCTCTGACAGACTATAAAGGAAAGGATTGCAGCTGCACCCAGGATATCTAAAAGACAAAAGGAAGTTTTGGAAATCTTAAAATGAGAATGTGATCAGGCCTCATCATCACTGAATTCATTCATTTTCAAAATCTGACACAAATGTATTTCTTATTTTGCTTTTTAAAATTTATCCCCCTTTTTATTTTCTCATTATTTACATTCCCATTTCAATTTCAATTTGTTATTTATTGATTTCCCCTTTTTTTAATTTTTAATTTTAATTAATTTATCTGTATGTTTATTTATTGTCAGGGACCCAGTGTGATGTGTTTTTGATTAGTTATATGTTTGGATTTGTTGGTTTTTGTGGTTTTGATTCTCATTATTGTTTTCTGCTTATGTTATATTCCTAATTCTAGTCCTTAGGTTTGTGTTACCTTGCCTTTCCATGCTCCACGTCTCATGTTTAGTTACTTTTGTCTCTGTGCTTCATGTTTTCCCTGTCAGCCGGTCTCCCTGTCAAGTCTACATCTCTGTGCCTGTCTTGTATTTCCTATTTTACTTTGACAGTCTTGCCTCCTGTGTCCTGTGTTTTCAGTTTTGCTTCCTCCCCGTCTTGTTATGTCAGATTAGTCCCAGCTGTGGTTCCCTCCTGTTTCTCATCCCCTTGTTACCCCCTGGTGTATTTAAGCCTTGTGTTTTCCTTTGGCTGTTGCTGTTTACCCTGTGTACTGTGCATGTTTTGCTGCGCTCCTTGTTACCCAGGTTACTTTTGAGTTTTTTCTTAGTTTCTAGTTTTTAGGTTTTCTTTCCTTTCCTGTTTGTATTATTTGAGTTTGTTGGCACAGCTTTAAAGCTTCCTCCCTGAGTTCACTCCTTGATTTCTCGTGAGTCCTGCATTTGGGTCCTTCATTCTGTCTGCCACACTGTCACATGTCACATTTATGTCTTTATTTATTTTTGGCTGTGTCAGTCTCCTGTACAACAAGTCTAATAGAATCTGATAAAACAGGAAAATAAGTCAGAACCCAAATCATCATTAACATTCAATTACAGTTAAAATATTTAAATGCATCTGTTCTTTTTGTAGGTTCTTCTAATATAGATTATCTAGCACTACTTTATTTAATATTTATTTTATTTGTATATTTTTAGTTTAATATTACCGAATCTCTTTTCTATCTGTTGCCAGACACTTTCATTTTACTTACAGGCAGTTGTATTTTGTATTTATTTCTTTGCCTAGTTGTCTTTTTGATTTCTATCAAGTTGATACTTGCTACATATTTTTTTCTAATTACTATCAGCTGGTCATTCATCTGTGAAGGACTTTGAACTGCACTAACCTGCATGAAATGTGCTATCCAAATAAAGTTTTACTGATCAACTGATTAATTTTAACGTCTGGAAACTTTTGTTTTTGGATCAGTAGCTTCCAAACTTTCATGAAACACTCAGAGGGAAATATTTGTTCACAGCCAGTGTGACCACAGCAAACCACAGCAGGTTTTTCCCCCTTTTTAAACTTTATCACCTCAATTTCTTTGGCTAAAGATGTTTGTTCACTCTTTTATAGCAATTGTCAGCCAAACTCACTGAACAAAGGACACGCTGGTAGACTAGACCACAACTTAATCTCACCTGAGGTGCAAAAGCTGCAAAGAAACCAGTCCCCTGCTGAAAGCTGAGGTCATTTTCAAAGGTTACGACACATTTAGTGTCCCAAGCTGATGCAACTGCCAAAGAAAAGAACTCATTACAAGAATTAAACCTCTATATATGTATTTTTAGATCTTATGAGGCTGAAATTTAGAGTTTTATGGAAGTCCAAGTTGTGAAAATATAAAAGATCATCCTTAAAAGTCATTAACATAAAAGCAGAAAACAAAAACTGTCTGGAAAATCTCTTTAAATACACCTCATCATCCCCATTCTTGCAGCTTTTACTGACATTTGTTTTTACTAGTTTGGAGCTTTTTTTTCAGTGCTCTGTGGAAACCATTCAAATTGAATTATATAACTCTGGATATGCACAGTCATCAATCTGACAAAAAAGTGACATGTTCCCTTCATATTAAAACCATTTTCCATCCCACAGCAGCATCACGCTCCCCCAGTTCCACAATCAGGAAGTCCTGGTTAATGTCAGCGCGCTGGAGTTCTTCCAAATGCAGGAGTGAAGCAGAAAGCAGCTGCAGCTTCTTTTAAATATCAGCTGTGGACAGGCTTGCGTCACACAGCTGAGCGAGATGGGCCACACTTATGCAAACGTCTTAAGACTTTATCCCGAGCTCTGCTGTGTGAGTGTTTGAACAAGTTCGAAACAATGAAAACAAAGCCTCTGTGCAGCATTCATGCAGTAGGCAGTAGTTCGGTTTGATGGATCGCAGAAAACATTGTGCTGAATCTGGCTTGGAGACGAGTTTTCCATTTTAGCATCCATAAACGGAAATCTCCGGTGCAGAAAACAAGGTCCTGATGAAACCCAACACGGGCTGTAACTGTACAGTTATAGTTTTAACGTGGTTTTAATGTGGGTAAAGGATCGCTGCTGATCTGAGAACATTAAGCCTACAAGTGCAAAGGACGCAAAGGTAATGATCACCCTCCTGCCAGCTGCTGATGTGGGCTACAGCCAGGAGAGTCTGGAGCCTTACCGCTACAGTTACTGACAGTTTTCTGAACAAGCTAAAGTTCACCCTGTGTCTTTAAGCTTTCACAAACAAACAACACAACCTCAGCTTCAGGCCCAATAACATGAGAGAAGTCAGCTGTGAGCTTTGAGCACCATAGAGAGGGTATTCCAATAACCACTCGCTTACCAGGCAGGGAAGACAACCTCCAGCTGCAGGTGTCACATGGGGTAACTAGGACTGTGTGACTGAGGCCTAAAATAAGGAAACGTGGTAACAAAGAGGCAGAGATGCTGGCCACAAAGTGAGCTTACACTAATGTCTAAACACTTAGTGCACACAGCACTACATCCTCAAAGAGACACAATCTTCCTTTTTATGCACAATTAGCACCTGACCTGTTTTACTGATGGTGAACGGTTGAGTGATGCACACATTTTGATGATTTTTTTCTAATTTATAGCACAAGTGGGTAAGTACATGGCTTTTAAATGGAGTCTATGGTTGTATTGGAAGATATCCAGGGTTTAAAGTACTGAAATAAGAACAAATAAATAGAGGATTTGTGCTGATATACTTTCTATACAGAAAAAATAACCAAAGTCATCCATCACTTAGAAAGAAGAAATGTTTTTACCTCACAGTCCAGCAGACCAAGACCTTGGCTGTGTTCCTAACTGAATGAAATAATACGAGCTTTATCAGGATGATTTAAAGTTCAGTTTATCTTGTTAAATAGCTGTCAGTTCAAAATAAATGTAATCATTATTTTTGATGTAATCAAGCAGGGTTGTATCACATTATTAAAAATCTTAGTTGGACTCTGTGAGCGATGAATTCTCCTTTACATCTTACATCTTAACTTGACCCCATGACTTTTTCCATCAAGGTCTAGGAAACGTGTTTAAGAAAAGACATCATAGGGAATTTTTGGACTCTACACCACACTGCGCCAGTAAGCACCCAACAACCTGAAGCATCGGAAAAAAAAGGCATGGCACAGCAACTGGGGAGGCATCTGGAGCCTTTGGACAACACTATTAAATTCCAGGCAAGCCCTCACAAGGTGCAGAGAAAGAAAGAGAGAGAGCAACAGCGCGAGGCAGGAGTGGAATAACACGAAAGGTTGAGAAGGAGAGAGACAGACGAGTGGAGCTAGACAGAATGGGAGAGAAACGGTGAAGACAGACAGAGAGACAGGCATGAGTCAGTCTTCCCTGCTCCTCCTAACCTTCCAGCCTTGCTCTCAGCTGGCTTACATTCCTGTCCGGTCTTGCTGCTCCTCATCTCCACATCTCCACCTCTCACTCTGGCTGTCTGCTGCTCTGTCCACTGCTGTGTTACTGTAAGTGCTTTGGAGAGCAGCTACTCCACTCCAAGAGTCCAAACATGGCTTAAAGTGGACATGTTCAGCTTCTCCTAATGTTCAGTCTTGTGTTCTGCTCCACAGGTAGGTGTTCACGTTAAAAATGCCCAAAGTTTGGAAATATAATGTCAGTATATGAACAAGTAATACCCATAAGGCAAAAATTAGGCCTCAAACTACTCAAATTACTCTGATTTTTTCTACTCTTGGCTCTGTATGATGTCATAAAAAAGCACAGAAGCTCCTCCCATATGCTTTAAAAAATCTTCTGTTTGCCAGGGACAGCCAATCAGAGGCTGTGTCCTACTTAGAAAATTTAAGAAGAAGTTTTATGCTAACATTTTTTATGACTCAATAAAAAAAGATTGGATTTGAATTTCAGTGCACAGTGCCTGCAACTTTTTAAGTATTTTATCTGTTTTTAATTTATTTTATTGGTTTGAAAGATATGTCAGGTGCTTGCTGATGTGTGTAAATTTGCTATATAATAAACTAACTTGATTAAATGTCTGTGAAGGTTCTCAGTCATCCAGGTCATCGTAGTCAAAGGAGTTTGCAAAGAAAAGCGTCTGGACTTCTTTGAGTTGCTTGAAGACGTTTCACCTCTCATCCGAGAAGCTTCTTCAGTTCTAAGGTCAAATGGCCGAGAGTCCCAGATTTAAACCCAGTGGGAGTATCCCACTCACATCCTGGGCCATCTGACCTCAGGAATTCACATGACAAGGTGCGGCCAGGTTTCACAATGAGCTCACCCGAAATCCTGGCTGATTAGGTACCACACCCGCTTTCACACCTTGGCGCATGTGATTAGAGGATCACCAGGGGGTCCTTTGTCCCTCTTTGGGGGGATACTCCCACTGGGTTTAAATCTGGGACTCTCGGCCATTTGACCTTAGAACTGAAGAAGCTTCTCGGATGAGAGGTGAAACGTCTTCAAGCAACTCAAAGAAGTCCAGACGCTTTTCTTTGCAAACTCCTTTGACAACTTGATTAAATGGCTCACACAGAGTATGAATTGAGGGAATTTTTGCCTCTAGGAAAAATGTTTCAAGCTGTAGTCAAAGTGAGGTCATTGCAGTTAAACGCTATGTGTTTTAACCTTTGGTTCACCAGGATGTAGCTCACTTCTATGGCGTTAAGCCTCTACAGGAGTGTGCCTAAAGTAAAACTCGTCCGTAAATTCTGACCACGCTTGCAAGGCTCTGAGAGGGCCATCTGCATGCAGCCCCAACGTATATGTGCCGACAAACATGCACAAACATGCAAAAACTGAGAATGTGTAAGCAGACCTGCGTGCAGGCAGGTTTCATAACTAATGTTAAAGTACAAAAATATTCCATTAAGTGGAAAAAAAACTTGTCAGGAGGGTCAGGAGAAGCTAGTGGAATAATTTCAGCTGGTGATTCTGTTTTCACAACAGAGTGATGCAGTTTATAAAAATAAATAAATAAATACATGTCGCCCAGCACAGCATTGTGTCTATTCGCATTTTTGCAGAACCTTTTTACATGATGATGATGATAATAAAATGCTCTTTAATCTCTCCACAGTCTTATAGGTTTTTGCAAGACAGCCTAAGACCAGATTTTTAACAAAATATTTTCAAATTTCTTCTGTTCACATCTTTAAATAGACTTGTCTGCCACTGTAGCTTGTAAAATCTATACTTCGTATTTGGTTTGAACACCTCATATGCCCTTAAAACCAGATTCACTAGGGCCCACGTCCTCATTTTAGGTTCGAGAGCGTTTTAGTAGGTAAAGGTGAATGCTTGGACATGAACTGAGCTGCGATTTCGGGAAGGCCTCGAAGGGGACTGGCGACGGGTCACAGGCCTGGCAGATCCCCAGGGGAGGAAAGGTGGGGCACATAAACGAGAATGAACAGCTTGCAGAACTGAGGGAACCTGTATAGATGAGAACCGGAAGGAGCATGTTTGGAGGCGTGGTCCCGCTCCTGAAATTCCGATACATAATCTCCAGTTAAGTCAGGCATATCCATGTGCTTCAAACAAGCAGGCTGTTCTGATACTATGGTTTCACGTAAGATTCAAAGCTGAATATTATAGTTCAAACATGGAGAGCAGGACCCTCTCAAAGGTCAGAGCACACATGAACATATGAAGCATGTTATTTAGCACATGTGGGTTGCAAAGAGGCTTGCAGCAGCGGCAGCTTAGGCAGCTTAAATAGTGCACCCTGATATATCAGGTTTACCGAACTGAAGCGTCTCATAAGTCATCAGACAAAACAACTGAAATGAGCTTTAAATGAGATCAGCTCTACTCAATGACACACCAGAACTAATGCTATGCTCAAATTCACCCGACATTAATGGTATTCATAACACAGCAGAGCAACCACCTGATCTAGTCTAAAAAAAACATGTGATTAGCTAAACTCTCTCTCACTCTCTCTCTTCACTGGCTAGATTCCCTAAAGACTAAAATCTGACTCCAGAGGAGGTACAGAGGTTTACCTCCCACTTTCACTCCAATGTAATGCAATGCTGAAAGCTTATTATGACTTTTTTGTCAAATAATGCCAAAAACATTACCTACATTAAGATTTAAGGTTGTTTTGACTTAACATATTCTTAACAATTAACCTAAGTGATATCAGAAGTGATGGGTAAAGTCACGAAAATAATACCCAAGAGGTAAAAGAAGCCATTTTTTAACACTAACAATAACCCTCTATGAAAACTGGAAGGTTTCCTCCTCTCCCCTCTCTTATGCTCTGAGTGTTTATTATTTCTCTCCAGTAACAATAATTCTGACCTCCAAGCCTCGCCGGGTATTGAAAATCAGATCATTTACAATATTTTGGAGCAAAAGAGCCTCATTTTAAACACAGACTTCCATTAAATGTTTGTTTTAAGAGTCCTTGTTATGATCTGGTTCTCTTCCAGCGTTTAGTCACAGCAATTACGGAAAACCTCAAACATTAACAGTGGCTGTTGGGCGGTAATAAAAAAAGCATTATCGGTTAATCTCGGGGGATCGGCAGCTGTGTGCAAAAGCTGACACAGAAATCGTGTGCACCTTTAAACACCCTTGCGGTTTATTTTACAGACTCTACGTTAGCTATACAGACCAGAATGAAGATGGAATACAAATGTGCATTAATAAATGCTAATTAACCTGAAAATTAAATATTTTGTCAGGTGAATCTGATGTTTTACCACCAAAAGTCACTTTTAATTTAGAGATTAAGTTTTGCTTTCCAGCCAAAGGAACTTAAAATAATAAATGCTTCAGATATTTATGATCCAAGTTTGTGTAAAATGATAAGTCAGGCTAAAATGCTCAGTAGACTTGATGCTAATTCTCTGTTTTAGTTGATTTTTTTTTTTTTTACCTTGATGGCTGCCTGCATAAGTCTAACCACCAGCAGAAGCAATACAATGCTGATGATACACCACAGACTGCTCTTTGTGTCTGACATGTGATAGTTTATGCTGCCATTATATACCTCAGCGATTCAGACTCCAGTTACACAGCTAACCCATCAATGTGTTTACCCTATCGCATGGTATCCGTCACTCACACTGGCAATTGCTTTAATTACACAGATCATGCTCAATTTTTCATCTCTAATGGTTACTCTACCTCCATGCACCATGATGTCCCCCATTGGTTGGTGAAATCTCTATGAGGATTTTTGCTGCCACTGTCTTGGTGTTTTTAAACTATGTGTAACAAACGAGGGATAGGTCTGGGGGTAGAGACCTGTCAATCACGACACAGACCTACCCTAAAGCACACACAGCTTTATTGTCCTTTTTGACTCTAATGGAGACCATAATTTACTAAACGAACATCATGTTTTATTAAATGAGACTTGAAGCTAGTAATTGAGACTATATACTCACAAGGAAAGTATTTACTGAGGTCATAAATCAACAGAGAACATTTTCCCATAGACTTCTTTACAGTCTGACGTCTCGTTGCTACCTGTGTGGTTTAATTAAAAAATAGTGTCTACACTCTGTGTTTGAGGGGATTTTTTTGTCTGAAAAACAAAGAAAAACAGCTTTTCTCATGGAAACAGATGAAAGAGACAAACAAACAGACAAAAAGGTGCATGTGTTGTGGCCCATTAATCATGTGTCATGTGACGCATTAATCATTAATGTGTTGTGGCCCATTAATCATGCGTCATGTGACTGGAGGAGAAAAAAACTGGATGGGAAACACTCTCTGAGCCGGAGGACTGCTTGACTAAGACACCGAACTCCCAGTTGCTCCACTGGAGCAGCGCAGAAGAAAATTGTTTTTACTGGGCAGCTACCAGCATGTCAATTAGTCAACGAGACTCTAAAAGTGAAGTATGTTTCAAAATTTCCTCTTTGAAAAATAACTGTTAAAATAAACCGTGAGTCATGGGCAGAGCTTCCTGCGCGTGCATTTTTCTTACTGTAGATGTATTTTAAGCAAAAACTTTCCCCCTGATATCAGTCAGGAAAACTGGGACAAAGAGTTAACTGACTCCTATGTAACTGTGTGTTATGGGAGGTGGGAAAACTGCTAGCAAAAAAGAAAGAATGCATGCAAAACCTCAAGGCTCTGCATCAATTTATAGTTTTGAGGTAAAGTCATGTTCTAATAGGAACAATATTATAAGCCAAATGAGGGGGAGAATAAATCCATCTGAGGGCCAGCTGGGCGTTTCATGTCAAAGAGGTGCAGGCTGGGATTAATCCTGTCCCATTTTATAAACTGTCAAATTCCAAAAAAACTAACAAAAAATAGAGTCGACTCAGACGACACGCAGCTGCACTATGTGAAGGAGCTGAAAGGAGATGGAGGTGAAAGGTAAACGCTAAGAAAAGCTGTTTCCATGGCACCAAGGAGTATGATTTGTTTATTTCCAGCCTCCGTCTTCAGTTTTGGATAAAAGATTATAATCTTAAGCGTCTTTAGAAGATTCGTCATTCCTCTCTAAAAGCAGTAAATCCGCCTGTGCTCGAATCTACAAAACTTGAGAAAAACATCTTCGGTTTGCTTCCTGTCTTTGTTGTTTATCGCCTCTGAGTACACCATGGTCCATTTCTATCTCTGAGCTTATGTCTGTTTTTCATTCCTTTCCCTGTAAGGCTGGACAGATCTGACGAGGAGTTCAACAGGAGGCAGGCTGCGCTAACTTCGCAGGGGTCAAAAACTGTGCGCACTCCCCACACTCCAAGGCACCACGATGACTTTAAAAAGACACTTAATGCTATCAGAATAAAGTCTGATTTATTCCCATTCTTTAAGCCGGAACGACAGCTTGGATCCATTAAGTTTTAATCATCACCAAATCCTTTGTGATTTAAAGGTGCAATTAGATTTTCATAGTTTTTAAAGTCCCCTAGCACCAAGTAAATGATCACACGATGTCTGCAGGCACCTGCCAGGGATCAGAACCGGTGACTCAACGAGCCACTGAGCCAACTACTTGGACTTCTGGGCTCAGTTTGTCCCGAAAACAACAAAAATCTCCTTCAACTGAAGCTTCACTCATGTAGCTCTTATTTATAAGAACATCTGTTGCCCATTAATTGTTAACCCTTTGAAGCCTTTATCCGTTTTTTTTGTTTGTTTGTTTGTTTTTTTCAGTTTTCACACTGTTACATGGAGATCTATGGCACAGCATCAGGCTCAACAAACCGAACCCTTTACTGTTCAGCTTTAGCCTTGGTACTACAGTTCCCAAGATGCTTTGGCTAAGGCAGACAGGAAGTGTAATGTTACCACAGAGTTTTAAGTAATTGCTGGTTCCTCTTGTGTTCATATTTGTTTTCATTTGGTTTTTATCAGGAAGCACACACAATGACGTTCATCCCATAGTGAAAAAGATGCCATATACCAGATTTAGCTGCTAGCTAATTTACCTCTGCAGTCTGTGGGTACATAGACCCGATATTAAATGGGGCTAATGATCTTTTTTCTTTGGTGCCCAACTTTTAAACCCACTACAATCTACTCTTCCTTTACGCGGCAGAGTCTAAAAGTGTACAAGTGATATTAAAAAGGTTATTGTCCATTAACTTTTTATTAACTATAGTTTATGCTTCTTTATGTTTTTGTTGCATATGTCGATAACCAGACTTGCCTTCTTTGGTAGTGCCCACAGTCTGCAGCGGCGCTCCGGGACCGGACGGGTATTCGGGAGTGACGGTGACGCGGTAGGTGGTTTGAGGCCGAAGCTCGTGGAGCACGGTGGTTATCTCCGTGCCAGTGGTGGTCGTCTCCATCCTCAGGCTCTCATCGTCAACCGGTTCATAGTTGAGTCGGTAGCGAATGACCGGTCCGGGAGCTGCTACCCATGACACTCTGAAGCTGTCTGTGGTCTCTTCAGATACTCTGAGGTTGCTAACTGGGCCTTGTTCTGCGACACAAGTGAATCAGACACCCTCAGCTTTAACTGCATATCTTTACTCATTCATGCTGCCACTGTCCAAAACCTGAGCCTATTGTTCTGCAGTAACCTGCAGCAAGCAACGTTGCGAAGCAATCAATACACCTTCCAGTTCAATATTACACTTAATCACTTAACTTTTTCTATCACAAGTTTGGTCTTGGTATTAAAAACAGGTTTTCAAAAGTTACATTTAACTTGTTTATATCTGTACTACACTTTTATGTTGATTAACAAAATATCTTAGCAGTGTGGAAAAAGAAAAGCATAAATACATTTTTTATGCCAGTTTAAATACCTTCTAACGTGGTCTGATAGCCAGTCACAGGCAAGCTTTCCCCTTTCTCGTAGTGGGCGTAGATGTTGACTTCGTAGCGAGTGTAAGGGTTGAGGTAGGGCAGGAAGGCAGTGAGGGAGTCCCCGGGCACAGACATGGACACAAAATGCCCATCGGGGTCATCCGCCGGCCTGAACTGAACCAGGTAGGACTCGACATTGATGGCGTCCGTCTTCCATGAGGTCCTAAAGCTTCTGGAGCCAATCTCTGAGAAGGTCAGGTCCTTCGGTGAGATCAGTTCTGGAGGAGGAAGAAGATTTTTTTTAACTTAACAGGGTTCACCAGCTAGTTCCTTTTTTGGCATAAAGAGTGTCTTCATGACGAATTAAGGAGAAGAAGAAGATGGTTAAATAATTAAAATAAAACAATACAGCACATTGCTCTGAGATAAAAGATGATTATTCTCTAAAAGAAAATTATTGTGCGTATAAACTCAGATGTGAATGGTAAAATCATCAATAAACTGTAATCACGCGTTACTAGCCTTAACCTCAACCTTAACATTTGAGGTTAAGGCTGGTAACATCACCCCAATTCTGAGGCTATCCTCGCACTGGGAGGTGGATTTTCTTTTCATGACGGTCCCATTAATGTTTCATTCTATTAAACAGACTAGTGACTGAGACTGTGAACTAGACTTCTATATAATCTGACTTCTTTCTTTAACCAGAGGAGCTGCTCCCTGCTGGTAATTGAGAAGAATGCAAGTTTAAGGTTTTCAGACCTGGAAGGTAAGCCAATATTTTATATAAAGTCTTTCCAAAATAACCATATTAAGTAATGCCAGCATTGCATTAGATTACGTTTTGGTAAGTTTGCAGGATTGCTGAGCAGTTCTGAAATGATGATCATGTTACAGAACAACAATTCATTTTAATAGAAATAGTAAAATGTTACATCAAAGTCAGGGTAAAGATGTTATCTTAGGTTATTACAATGAAAATGTAAAGTATTCAAATCATCATACAAAACTGTTTGTATGGTATCCATCTCTGTGGAAATTCTTTATAGCATTTTTAAATCTTGATAACTTTTTTTTTATCATGATTTGTGTTTTACCAGAAGTTAAAATACAGTTTTGTGTTTAATTCCACAAACTAAACTGACTGACTAAATGTGGAACAACTGAGATATTTACAGGTGGTTTGACATCTGTTTTCAAAATGGATCGGTCATCAGAAGAAATACATTCCTGGTCTGGCTCTGACATTAAACTGGGCTGTATGTAGCCCAAAATATGTGTCTGACATCTTTGATATAGTGGGGAAAACAGCATCTTTCTCCAAATCTGGCTGTTAGTTAAAGGTGATTCATAGTCACATGCTGCATCTGTTAAATCAGCCCCAGATGTGATTACCTATGAGTGTCCCCTGTCGTGAAAAGGGTCCCTTAGGAGTCCTGTTGTTGCAGAGTCCACACTCGGTGAGCTGCTCGAGATTTTGTTTTCCCACTAGGTCATTTGAGATTAGACCCACCACAAGCAACCCTGACTAATTTATTCATTGAAGTTTGCAACTTATCTCCCTGGTATTGATTTTTCAGACACAATGAACACATTACTTCAAGCAGCTGGCGAACAGGCTCAGACTTGCATCATCAATCAGCTCAGTCTTTCTAGTGGAAAAACTAAAGCAGTTCTACAATTCGTATTTTCTGGAAGCTCTCTTTTTTTCCTGTCTAAGGCTGTTATCCATAGAGCATTAGAGACAGATGGCACAAACACAGATCTCTGAGCTTTATCACGGTTTAAAATGGTTGTTCACGCACATAAACCATCATCTGAAATAGACAAAAGTAGAAGAAAAACGGCTGACCTACAAGGCCGATAATATCTGACAGTGCCATCATTCAGCATCAGGAGGGCTGAAGCCCGCTACCAGAGCTCTTTAAGTTGGGCTCCTGCACATTCTCTTTGTTGACATAAAGTCATTATTATATAAGGATTATATAATCAGCAATCAAAGCTGGTGTGAGTCACATTTAACACCGCCAGACGTGGAAGCTCGTTTTGGCAAACGCTGAGCGAATATTATTGCCCTTTTCTAAGAGGATGAAACAGCATTTGTGATTTAACATGTTTGGTGTTTAAACCCAACTACCAGACGTTTCGGGGTGGGTGATGACTTCAGTGCAAAGAACTGCACTTCAAAGTTTTGTTTATGTGACAGACAACACACCTGACAGCCTGCATAGACTTTGTGTGGTAACACACTGAGTCATCTGCTGCTCTGGCTCAGTTTAAACAAATGCAAATACATCTCTGCAAAGGACTATTTGACCCTATTTGCACATGCAGAAACTCTCCCTGTCCTTGAAAGATCAAAAGGTGGACATGTGTTTTACACATTGAGGCAAAAAAAAGGTTTTAGCTAATAAAGACATGCTCAGAAAAGGGACATGAAAGTAATCATGTCCATGTGGATGGCTGATGGTACAGTTGTGTACTCTCATCGACCTCACAGGGTGGTAGAGTTGCAACCGACTGCACGTGTAACAATAACATTAGTTAACTGGTAGATTTAGAACTAAAGTTTAAAAAATAAAAACATTTCTAATTATTGTACTAAACCCATGGATTCATCAAAAGGATTGGCATTGTTCTTAGCACTGTATGCAAATAAATGAAAGCAGCTTCAGCTGTTTGGTGGTTAGGAGGAGGAAACTGTTGTTTGGTGTGGAAAATCTTGAAAAACTAACAACATGTGTTGAACTTGTTTAAAACAAATAAAGAAAGAAAGCAAGATAAATCTCCAAAATTAACCCCAAAATAGAGACCAACAGGATGCTGGACTTGTTTATAGTTTTTGATGTTGTATTTCTTTTTCATTATTGTGTGAACACTGAAAACTATACTTGCTGAACAAATGGAAATGCTTGAAAGCAAATTTTATAATATCTATCTATCTATCTATCTATATATATATATATATATATATATATATATATATAAAACTAATAAACTGTGGGCTGTTTCATACTCCATGGTTGGTTCTGTTGAGCTACCTTGTGCCAACAATTAAGCAAAGTTTATTCATAAAGTCCTTTGAATGTAATTTAGCAAATGTGAAACGGAAGGATAAAGATCTGTTTCTATCCATCAACATAAAGAATATCATTGTCTGCAAAGGAAATCAGAATTCAGAATTCATCTAAAACAGCATAAAAATTGTGTGGAAAAAGTTTTCAAGGTTTTAAAAAAAATATATTTTTGTATATTTAGCACTGAGCTTTTTAGCTTTTGCACTGTACTCAAATGTAACAGGGGCTGATCTGATCTGAATGAAGGTGTTCAGCTCATGAATCCTGAGAAATGAATCCTCCAGTGTAACTGGGAAGCCTCAGAATTAAAAGCCAAAGAGGTAAAAAATGTGCTGAAATCAATCATAAAGCAGTACATTTGTTGCAGACTGGTGATTTCAAGATCAACAGTGAATGGTTCAAACCTTCAAACTTAGTTTTCACAGAATTATAATGTTGATGCTGGAGTATTGGTATACAATTCATAGTGTATACTACAGCTTGGCATTAAAAGAAATCCTATAATTATGACGCTGAATAGCCTTAATATGCTCTTGATTTTTGGCTGTAATTGAAAAAAGAAACAAAAGTAAGTTCCCTGACTTCATGATATACGTCTTGGACATTGCCTAGATGTCCTTTTCAGACTGTGTTCAGTCACTGTTTTATACAATCAATTATTATAGATTATAAAATAATAATAATAATAATGATAATAATACATTTTATTTATAGGCGCCTTTCAGACCCTCAAGGTCACCTTACAGTAGCACGTAAACAATACCATAAAAAACATTAAAAAAAAATGTATATATAAAAATGACATAAAGCAGATATCCGCAATCAAAAGAAGAGTAAGAATGTCAAACCTCCAATTTCTGACTGTTTCCCATTCCAATTAACTTTCTGAATTTATTCTAATCTGCAAGTTTATAATGTAGATAAAAGAGGACAAATGTTCACATTAGTTTAAAAGTAATCAGTTGCCAAATTAATTAAATTACATAGACTTCTGTGATATTTTGTTGTTGTTTGTTGTTTCAACCATGATCATGTTTGATAGGGATTCAGTGTGTAAAACTGATTAACATCCAGCTTTACAGTTAAAGCTAGGATGTACGCAACTTCATAAAGCAACCTGAATTAGATTAAAATGAGCATTGCTTTCTTTTCTTACATAAATAATACAGTCCAAATAAAGACTGCATAAAAAAAATCAAAAAGCAGAAACATAATATATGTATCCATCAAAAGAAAAAATTAAATCTTATGCTATTCTATAACCCTAAACACAAAAGACAAGCACACTGGTCAAACAAAGCCCAGCATAGCACAATGTCATCTGCATAGAGGATTATAACCACATTACTTACGTCTCTGGAGGATGTTGCGGAGTTCCTGTTCAATCCGAAGGCAGATGGACTGAATGAGTTCTTTGGAAATCCTCTGGAAGGCATCAAAGTCTTCTACAGTGTACACATGGGTCTCTGCAGGTGAATTAGCAATGGCCTCAAGCTCACTTCGCACAGCATCCTTAACACCCACAGCAAAGATCTCCACATCAGCATTTCTCAGCCTGGTGGCCGGCTCTTGGAAGGCATCGGATGACTTTCCATCAGTGATGAGGATGGTGACACGAGGAACATTGGCACGCGCTCCTCTGGCAGCCTGGAATATCTTCTCCTTCACATAAGCCATGGCCCTGCCGGTGTTGGTGGAGCCGCCACGGTATGGGAAATTTCGCACAGCCTTGACCACGGCACTTAGATCGTGGTGAGTGTTCAGGTAGAACTCAGGGTGAGGATCCCTGCTGTACTGGACCAAGCTGATCTGAACTTTGTCAGGCCCAATGTCAAAAGTATTGACCAACACCTCTAGGAAGGCTTTTACTTTGGCAAAATTTGCCAGACCAATGCTATAGGATCCATCAACCAGAAGGACAACATCAGCCTGCACATCCACACCAAGTGAACACTCTGGATAGAAAGAAAAAAAGTACAAAGTTGACTGTTAAATTCTTTACTGTTCAGTGAATATGATATCTAAAGGTGTTTATTCTCGTAGAAAGTTGATAATGAGCTAAAGAATGGTGGTGTTGAGAAAGATTTAATAGCATGTGCTAGTCCTCTAAAGATAATACAACATTTGAACAACATGTTACAAGGGCGCTTATAGACAAGTGAAAACTATAATTGATTAGAATTTGGCTGGTTTTTCTAGTCAAATTGGCAGCAGTGCACAGTTTCCAGTGTGGCTGCAAGTCCACAGTGTATTATTTAATCAGCGTGTCAACCTCCAAATGCGATGTACGCTCATTCTCCTCAGTTGTGTCAAAACAGTGATCCTTCAGTCCAGGTGGTATATACCACAGCTCAGATCACTTTGTCTTAATGTTCGACCTCAGAAGAATCAGGTCATTGCAGTACAACTCTATGCTAATGCACTCACCCTGGGGACAAATTTACTGTGCATAACTCATGAAAGACCATGCTCTTGGTCTTGCTCCTTACCCAACTTGCTGCTAGCATGACTGAAAACTCCAAATTTTTGAAGTTCTGAACATCCAGGGAGCCATTTGAGTGATTGGACATGCCAGAACAGATGACCATTAAACTGAGATCAGCCACTCTGAGGCCCCCTGAGGTCTAATCAGGCATAATACTAGCTCTAACTCTATCCCTCTGCTATCAGAATTTGTTTTTTTTTAAATTGCTATCCAAAGTCTTGGCAATCATTGGAGAAAATAAGGAAGTATTCTAACTAACAAGCATTGAAATCTATGAACATTTATTCCAAGAATCACATTTTTTTTTGTTTTTAAGATATAAAATTAGTGTTCAGGACTAGAGCTAGAGGAGATGACTCAGACATCGCTGGTTTAAATTTGGTAAGCTTTTTTACGGACCTGTTCCCAGAACTTTTTGATTGTCACCTGCAATTTTTTTAGTCTGACATGTGAGCTGATACAATGTTTCCAGGTTTCTTTGCATTATTTACAGCAGAGCGTTGAGTCAGTACAGTTTGCCAGAGCATGACAATTAAACCACTGATACACTTACAGACATTTTATTCATTAATCTATGCTGGTAGTCAAAGAGAAGTCTCTCTATAAACTTTTACTTTCATTGTTTGGTACTCACCCAGTGAGACTCTAACTGGCAGAGTCTTCTGCATGGCCGTGATGGGCTCGCTGGGTGTCAGTCCCTTCAAGGCAAACAGAACGATTTGGTACTCTGTATCTGCCGAGAGACCTCGGACCACCACCGAGGTCTGGCCTGCGCCCACATACAGTTCCTGACGCATGCTGCCAGCCATCATGGGGATCAGCTGAATCTTGTATCCGGAAACATCTCCGATAGAGGGGTCCCACGTCAACCGCATGGACTTTGAGATTACTTCCAGGACCTGGAGATTGGAGGCTGGCTCAACAACTGCAAAAATCAGAGATGGAATCACAATTATAATGTCATATATTTGGAAAAATTAAATAAAAGATAAGAGACAAAAAATAAGAGTGTATACTGCAATCTACATCAAACTACAGTTTCAACCATATTAAAGGGTAAAAACAAAGGTACAAATGGCAACTTCAGGAGAATGTTTTTTTTTACAACTCAGACTAGGCATAAAAGTAGTAGTTTTAAAGATGTCTCACATTCGTCTCCACTGACGAATACATTGAGCTGATCTTCTACACCAGCGCACATCCGAGCAATGAGCTGTTTTTGCACGTTCTTTATCATGTCGAAGGTGGCCACACTGTAGATGTGACTGCTGTACGGGGTAGAGGCCATTAGCCTCATCTCCTCTTCATCTGCCTGTTGGATACCTACGGGGGAAAAAGACAAACCACAAACTCAAAGTTGTGGTAAAAGCAGAGTGGATGGTTCTTCATGAACATGTGGAAATTGTTGTGGTTTTCAATGCCCGCCAAATTTAGAGATGATTCCTCATTTTGAGCTAAGCTGAGGCGACACCAGTGAATTCTTAGCCATCCTTGTAAACTCACTGGCATTTGTTGACGAGGTAACGGGTGCATTTGCTCCAGGTCTGTAAATACTGGATGAAATGAGCAATCTGTAACAAAGTTAAGTGAGCATTTATTTTCCACGTTTGCATATTAAATGCTCTCTAGCTTTTCTGTTCCACATTGGTTGGAAAGTCTGACAACATGGGCAGTAAATATGAAAAGGGTTTATGATGCTATATTCCTCTGTAAAACTTTGACACTGTTGGAAGAGTTGTACCCATGCATAGATTTAAGTTTGACTAAGAAAGCTGGTATCCTGTGAACTTTCTTATTGAGAGAGGTACTTACTAATAAATATTTGTATTGCTTTTAAACAGGGTTAGCTATGATATGGGTTAAAGGTCTTTCATAAGTGCCTATTTGGTGGGGCTGGGGTTTAAACCCAACAACCTTTTTGATAAGAGGCACTGAGCAATTACCATTACTTCCTGCACCTTCCAGTGTTTCTATAAAACACGTGACTGTAGACCCACAAAAGTTAAGAAGTCATATTTGCCAAAAGAAGCCATGTCACTGTAAGCTTAGCCTTAAGACAACTCCACCAAACTCCACCTTTAAGAATCCTTTTAAAGCTGGGATAACCTCCAGAAACATGATGGCTAGCCCGATAAGTTGTCTCTAGGGAACGTACCGGGAAGTTTACAGAAGTCCTCTGACAAAAACTAAAAACCATTCGTGTCTCGCTAAGCAGTTTTCTATCAGTGATCTGTTTCCACTGACTGCAAAAGATGGGCTATTATTCCTGAACCACCAGGCCTCTTTAACTCCATAGCAACATCCCAGTGGTGTTTCTGCATCTGAGTTTGTGGAAAGTCTGAGCGAAACTGGAGCATAAACACACATAAAAACCTGCTATCACTTGCTTGTAGGTTAACGATGTAGGAATTTAACCTTGTTCCATTACTACGTCACCACAGGTTGCTTTTGTTACAAACCCCTGCTAAAAGCATTAAATACGAATGGAAAATGTAATGTGGAGTGCAATAAAATTGCTCTGGCTGCGTACCGAGGACAAAGATCTCCACCCCCGTGCTCCGGAGCTGCTTGGCATAACTCGCCACTGGATCCTCAGATTTGCCATCTGTGATGATCACCAGCACTTTGGGAAGACCGTTTCTGGCGCCGGCCGCCTCACTGAAAGCATTTCTCAGAACGTAGTCCAGAGCATCACCTGGACCAATGAGAGAGAGAAAAGTTTTACTTCATTGGGTGTTCTTAGATTTAAATTGCAGAATGATGAGGAGAAAAACAACTATTTGATTCAGGAAATCTTTTTGTAGACCAAAACTCAAACTCAGCAATAAACCGAGCAGCAAAATCACAGATATCACAGAAGGATGAAACACAGCACATAATCATGATGAGAAATCCACCAGCAAACTTTTTGACATTTAACTCTCTGAGGTACCTTCATTGACCATGCTCTCCTTCAAGTTTGATATAAACTCGTTTTTTTTTTCTTTTCTTGATGAAATTTTATATTACTTGTAATTTTTTTGATCTGCCTTCTGAACATTTCATATGTGGTCTGTTTCAAAATTTGAGGATATAAAATGAGCATGGTCTTAGCAGCATATGGTTCAAATTCAGCGGCACTCCTGGCATTTCTGATTTCATCTTGCATGCACTATTCAGGCACTACTTCACTCTGCATACAGTTACCGCTACCTCTGTGAGATACTTTGCAGCCCAACTCTAATCCAGCTCTTTCATTTCATGCTGTATCTGACTTAATCATTGTCATTTCTCTTATTATCAATGCCTGCTCTGTTTTGTCAGAGGGTCCTGCTGCTGCTCTCTTTCCATGTACACCCATGGAAGGGCGTGGAGGTCCCAGATCAGAGCGATCTCGCCAGATTTAAATGACTTCACTTGCAATAACAATCCCGTTTTGACTCAAGTGTCCCTGACAAGGTTGCGTTTATTACTTTCTCAGCAAGTTAAACTGTGTGTAATGTGATTATAATTTTATTTCCCTGTACATTAATGGATGTGTTTTTAATTCCCTTACATCCCAGAGATTTGCCTGCATATTTGTCAAGTGAGCCAAGCGAGGCACACGTGAAATGAGCACTCACCTCACAAAAACAAATCACTCTTTAATAGCCGTGTATTAAAAAACAATTATGCTTGCTACCAAAGATAAACATCCCTCTTAAAAAGGGTGTTTCTGTACTGATTGAAAATGTCCCAGGTCAATTTAACTCCACAGAAAACCCAAAGAACTGAATAGCATCAACAGGTCACCTGTGTTCGTGTTGCCTCCTTTGTACGGCATTGAGCCAATGGCCCGCAGAAGCGCCGGTCTGGTCTGGTGTTCATTCAGGTTGAACTCAGTCCTGGCGTCATCACTGTACTGGACCACGCCTACCCGGGTTTTTTCCTCGCCAATATGAAAGGCTCCGGCCGCCGCAGAGATGAAGGAGCGTATGTATTTGAAGTTCGGCCTGCCCACGCTCCAGGAGCCATCCACCAAGAACACCACATCGCCAATGATGCTGGCAGAGCATCCTGGAAAAAAAGTTCAAGAGTGAAAAGGAAGAACACGCTGAACATTTTAAAGATGGTGATTTATCCGAAAAATGTCATTTTTCTGCTGCCGTATGTGAGTAATAGCCTTGGACTTTAGGCTTATTCAGTGACAGTACTTCCTCGATAACGTTAATGTTCTTTGTTGAGACTAAAAAAACCCACTCAGTCTTATTTTAAATTAAATAATGAGTTCTAAAGCCAAAACTGATTTGCATTGTTCCACTTTTGGCTCTGTCGTCTGAAAGTCAATTTGAGTGGATTTGTTTGGTTGATGCTTGAAATTAAGGCCTGGGGGTTAAACTAAGATGTCAGTAAATATCCCACTCATGAAGTTGAATCCTGTACATATGCCAGAAAAAGCATTTGCTAACAAGTGGCTCAACGAGGCTTCAGAAGTTGTTGGCCACGTCAAAGATCATCACGCCAAACAGCTCAGCGGTGCTGGTGTTCAAGTCCTGCCACTGTGTAGACCTGAATGTGGATGTGTCATCTGATTTTTGGGTTCCTCTCTCTAACATTAGAACAGTAGAACCTTCAGCTTACAGTATAACGTTTTGCCTAATCCAAAACTTTTAAACAGACCTTAACCACTAAAATTTTACTTGGGGGTGTTAAGATGTTGGATTTACTCGCATTCACTTTTCTCAATTCAGCATGTTTTAAAGTCATGATGCATTATTTTTTGTTAATTTAGACACTGTTTGTTCAACCAGACTTCATTGTCTCTCCTCTGCCCTGCTTTCTGGGAGTTTCCTCGTGACTTTCCCCTCATGAAGAGAAGGAAAAATCTGCACAACCTCGTCATCGTGTGCAGAACGGGGGCCAGGGCAGCAGCGGCAGCAGCAGCGCTCTTGTAAATCAGCATCTGTAATGGTTTCCACTTCTCTCAGCACTTCAGGGCTGGGTTCAGCTCACTCCCACAGCTCCAACAGCAGCAACCTCCCACCCCACCTACGACCCCCGCCGCACTGAGCATGTGCAGCTTCCTCTGTATTGGCATAACTGCTCGGCAGGGAACCAAATCGATGACCAAATCCTTCAGAGATTTATGGGGGCCTAATTTTGATTATTGCTATACAATGGGGTGTTTGTAGAGCCTTCCTTCACTGCTAAGCTCACACTGATGAACGCCACCCAGAAGAAAACCCACGAACAAAAAGTCGAGGAGGTACGGCAGTGGATTTATGACTCATTATCTGAGTAGGAAGTAAAACCCCTGGTCAAACTAAGGCGTGTAATAAGTGAACAAAAGTACTCACTGACTGAATCCGAAGAGTCTGGTTTCCTGGAAGTTCCTCTCGTGCTTCCACTAGATTCAACTGAAAGACAATGAAACAATCGCGTAATTACAAAAGTCTGAGACGGTTCATATCATCTATTGTGCTGAAATTATCCTCAGGAAACCCAATATCTTTACAGTGATGACATGTTATGAATCATTTTCTGTCACTGTTTTTCTTCATCTGAAGGCAGACCTCTGAAATCAGCCCAAGTCTTGTGTTTTAAATTTCCCTACGTAGGATTTATCCTCTCATCAGAGGGTTTCTTGAGCAATTTTTCCTTTTTCTCGATGCAACAAACTTCCAAATGAGCTCCCAAATGGAGAAACTGTCAGGTTGATGTCATAGTTTGTGTAGGATTTCCAGCATAGCTCAAGCTCAGAGGGCTTCTCAGATCATCAGTTGTCCCCACCAAAAACTGCTGCCATGATGTCAGTGAAAGCTTGAAATCTGGGTCAGTGTCCCATTTCATACTTTATGATGTAAACATCATAAACATGGATTAGGCCTATTCCTGGTTTTGACAATACCAAACCTTTCCTTCCTTCCTCTGAACACCAAAGTGCTTTACATTTTATTTACAAGTTGTTATCTTTGAATGCCTTCAGTCTTTTCTATTGGTTGATTTTTACCTACAAACCTCTCCTTGGAGTGGTTTCCTCTAAGTGCTGTTCATGTATGAGTAAAAACCATAACCAGTATGACTTTAATCCTCATTGTATTTTACAATTGTTTGTTCCGAAACAGAATTAGGTAAAAAGGTACTTTTTGTAAATTCTTTCTTTCTTTCTTTCTTTTTTTAATGATCCAAAATATAAAGCGTGTCTTTATCTGGTGTTGAATGAGTCTGAACTACAATCAGGCTAAAAAAAAAAAATCTAATACCTCTTAGTGCAATAAGATGGTGCAGTATGTTAATACATTAACTTTATTTGAAGGTGCTTTTTCAAAAATTACATTCTGCAAAATGTGCATAAATCTTTCACCAACAGGGGCAATGTGTTGAAATGTGTGCTGCTGTTATCCTTTGGTATCTGCCCCCTAGTGGTGAACATTTTAGTAACATGTTTGTAAGGGTGATTGCAAAAAGTACCTTTAATTATGCTATCCCTATCTCCTGGAAAAATCTGAGCTGATTACTATGTGGGAATTTAAGTCAGTGTTACAGAACTGAGAAAATAATACTGGTAGATGTTGCGTCCACTGACTGTAGCGTTTGACAGTTGTATTTGTGTGTTTATGCTTATATCTGTTATCTTTTAGGCCAGGTAACGCTTCAAAATAGGTTTTTAATCTCACTGAGACCTTTACCTTAATAATAACAGGCTGTAATAATTCAAAAATGTCTTCAGCCAAGTGACCAAAGTGAATAATGAAATTTTATCTTTTGGTGCTGGAACTGTTGATTATGGTAAAGTAATATAGAGGAAAAATGTTGATGGAAATCTGTGGTAGACACGCTACAGGTTGCTGTTTTCCAAGTGCAGAGGAACAAATTATTTTTGAATTGCAAAAGGGTCAAAAGAAGCAATGTTTACTTATAAATTCTCATCGCACAACTTAATGTAGCCATTATTTTTGTACAATACAATTTGAGCTGCTCTTGTGTCTTTTTTCTGTAATTAGGTAGTGGTAAACTGTTAAAAAAAAATTCTGTAAATAGTAAAACCCCTCCCTTCTGCATTAAAAAAAACACCTTTGAAGTCATGTTGTTCGTGTTGTTCCTCGTGACTGTTTTCAATTGTCTTGTTTTTGCTTTTGAATTTATGGTATCAATGAATAAGCCAAAGACAATTTTCTCTCTCTCCTAAGTAACTGTCAGACTACTAACCAGTAAAAGCAGCAGTTGAGAAAAAAGGCTCACAAGCACGATTGTTTGGTGTTTTTTTTCTAGAACTTCTGACCATATCACATGGTGTTCACCAGCAGAATGGAAAATGTATACAACTGGAATCTGTCCTGGGTGGCTCCCTGTGCTGCAGATTTGCTTAAATCTGTCAAGTCAGACTTTTAGTCTACAGTTTTTAAACTTTGGCAAAGCTAAAAATTGTCTCCAAATGTCATGCTAAATGGACCTTGTGGTGAGATTGCTTTGTGATTTACTGTTTCCAGGATAAAGAATTAAATACAAACCTATTTTTAAGTCAAATTAAAGCAATTTAAATAAAGAAATAAATTTGAGGTTGTTTCCTTGAATGACGAACAGTCTGCTGTACTGAAACACCAAAATACTGAAACTAATGTAGAAACCGAGCAATGCTATTAACATATACTGGTAAAAGAGCAACACCTGGCAATCTTATGTGTCTCTCTGTTATCTTCCACACTCGGTGTTAGTTTGTGGGCCATCCTGACTTCCTGCCAGAAACTGACCAGCTGCAGATTAACCTCACAAGCTTTTTACGGGACATCCGGCATTGATTTCCACAAGCACACAAATTCAGAGACACGGTGACTCACGTGTGATCTGGCCGGAGATGGGCAGACTCTGCTCTGATCCAGAATATGCAGTTATCATTACGACATAATCCACATCTGGAGTCAGGTCTGAAATGGAGGTCTTAGTGGCAGATGCAGGCAGAGTAAATTCTTTTGTTGGTTCTTCTACAAGAATGCAGAAAGTCAGAGGGAAGTCATTAGGAAACTATTACATGACTTGATTTCTCCAAGAGTCAAAACAGGGCTTCAGAAAAACCTGATTTCGACTGCTGACCCGGGGACTGGAATAGCCATGTAAACACACAATAGTATAATTCGATTTAATAAAAAAAACTTTCTGTGTTACTATAAACCAAAACACACATTATTTTAACCCTTTAATGCCCCTGAATGTTCCATAAGATGAATGGTAATTATTTGTTAAAAGATATCTTAGCGTCAGTTAATAGAAAGGAACAATATTAACAGATTATATTTAATGTCAAAAATTTCTCTAATTCTCCTCTAATTACTGAAACTCGAACTGTAAAGCTTACAAACTAATTATCAGTTACTTTTTTATTTAACCAAAAACAGAAATGTAAAAATATTTACTGTTGTATATTAGGCCTATTTCTTGACAAAACATATCAACCTTGGTGTTTATCACTTACCCATCCTAGCTTATTTATTTAGTATATTTTTAACATCGTTTGAAACTTTTCTAGGTTGACCTTTTTTTTTTTAACAAAAATGACTATCCCTTTGCTATCTCAGCAAAAAAAAAAAAAAGCTAACTGGCTAATCTATTTGCTAATTGACATGAATAGAAAGGCTAATGTTAAAGTTAGCTATATGGGCAGGCAGCCAAGGTATGTAACTGTTACCCTTAATTCTTAGTCAATATACAGGGAGTGCAGAATTATTAGGCAAATGAGTATTTTGTCCACATCATCCTCTTCATGCATGTTGTCTTACTCCAAGCTGTATAGGCTTGAAAGCCTACTACCAATTAAGCATATTAGGTGATGTGCATCTCTGAAATGAGAAGGGGTGTGGTCTAATGACATCAACACCCTATATCAGGTGTGCATAATTATTAGGCAACTTCCTTTCCTTTGGCAAAATGGGTCAAAAGAAGGACTTGACAGGCTCAGAAAAGTCAAAAATAGTGAGATATCTTGCAGAGGGATGCAGCAGTCTTAAAATTGCAAAGCTTCTGAAGCGTGATCATCGAACAATCAAGCGTTTCATTCAAAATAGTCAACAGGGTCGCAAGAAGCGTGTGGAAAAACCAAGGCGCAAAATAACTGCCCATGAACTGAGAAAAGTCAAGCGTGCAGCTGCCAAGATGCCACTTGCCACCAGTTTGGCCATATTTCAGAGCTGCAACATCACTGGAGTGCCCAAAAGCACAAGGTGTGCAATACTCAGAGACATGGCCAAGGTAAGAAAGGCTGAAAGGCGACCACCACTGAACAAGACACACAAGCTGAAACGTCAAGACTGGGCCAAGAAATATCTCAAGACTGATTTTTCTAAGGTTTTATGGACTGATGAAATGAGAGTGAGTCTTGATGGGCCAGATGGATGGGCCCGTGGCTGGATTGGTAAGGGCAGAGAGCTCCAGTCCGACTCAGACGCCAGCAAGGTGGAGGTGGAGTACTGGTTTGGGCTGGTATCATCAAAGATGAGCTTGTGGGGCCTTTTTCGGGTTGAGGATGGAGTCAAGCTCAACTCCCAGTCCTACTGCCAGTTTCTGGAAGACACCTTCTTCAAGCAGTGGTACAGGAAGAAGTCTGCATCCTTCAAGAAAAACATGATTTTCATGCAGGACAATGCTCCATCACACGCGCCCAAGTACTCCACAGCGTGGCTGGCAAGAAAGGGTATAAAAGAAGAAAAACTAATGACATGGCCTCCTTGTTCACCTGATCTGAACCCCATTGAGAACCTGTGGTCCATCATCAAATGTGAGATTTACAAGGAGGGAAAACAGTACACCTCTCTGAACAGTGTCTGGGAGGCTGTGGTTGCTGCTGCACGCAATGTTGATGGTGAACAGATCAAAACACTGACAGAATCCATGGATGGCAGGCTTTTGAGTGTCCTTGCAAAGAAAGGTGGCTATATTGGTCGCTGATTTGTTTTTGTTTTGTTTTGAATGTCAGAAATGTATATTTGTGAATGTGGAGATGTTATATTGGTTTCACTGGTAAAATAAATAATTGAAATGGGTATATATTTGTTTTTGTTAAGTTGCCTAATAATTATGCACAGTAATAGTCACCTGCACACACAGATATCCCCCTAAAATAGTTAAAACTAAAAACAAACTAAAAACTACTTCCAAAAACATTCAGCTTTGATATTAATGAGTTTTTTGGGTTCATTGAGAACATGGTTGTTGTTCAATAATAAAATTATTCCTCAAAAATACAACTTGGCTAATAATTCTGCACTCCCTGTAGAAGTGCAAGCTACAGTTTTGGAGTTTGGTCAGCTAGCTAATAGTATGTAGCTGTTACAACTTTTTGTTGATGAATATACATATTAAAGTTAATATTAGTTCTGTTAGTTAGCTCGTTCAGCAATAGCAATGATATGTCACATTCACATCATAGCCTCATCAATTTAGTCCTTGTAAAGCCTTCATGTTGAAAAGCTAATAATCTCAGTACCTGTTTCTTGTCAGAAAAGATCTGTTTGAAAGTAATATGCTACTAACTTAGTACACTTTCTTAAGATGGCTTTTCAATAGCAATTGCCCATAAATAACTCAACATTAGCTCTGTTAAATAAAAAAAATTATTTCGCTTACTTTTACTTACATGTTTGTATTTAAACTGATGCTAGTTTTGTTAATTAGCAACAGTATGTCCCTAACCTGTCAATGATTTAATAGTTCTGTTAATTAGTGTCTGCGTTTGATCGTATGTAAGTGGACGTTATACACCTGTGAATGTTTGAATGTTAGTTAAGTGTAAATGACATATTTTTACTATCTACATTTGACTTTGTGTAAGCTGATGTTAGCTCTGTCAGCTATTAAAAGTATGTCTGTGTTTGATTGTATATAAGTTGATGTTAATTTTAGTTAGCAACAATAAGTCACTTACACCTGGCAACATTTAAATATATATAAGCTAAAGTTAGTTCTATTAGTCAGTGTATGACTATATGTTAGTGCTATTTTTCCATGCATAAGAAGAAACTTGTTCTCCCGTAATTTTTACTAACAATTTTTGAAATTAAATAGAATACAGAAGTCTTAGTTGAGGACATTTTACTGGGTTTTGAATGATGATTCTGAAATATGAGTTGGTGACTATCAGCATACAAATTAATGTTAGTTCTATCAGTAAGTTAGTACAATATAGTACAAGTATATATACTCTAAGGCTGTGCTTCGTGAACATGTTGAAACAGCACATGGTCTTTCTGAAAGTGGTGAGTTATTTTGGATAAAGTCTTGGATCATTTGAAATAATAGCTCTTCTTTTTAAATCTATACATAAATATCTCAGCTATTACATAAAAGGTCTTACATGTGCATGCCTGAGCTAAAGTAACACAGATTGCAGTTTGCAATGTCAGTGCTGGCAAAGTGCAGCGCTGGCAACCGATGATAAGATTTCTCCATTCATAACGTTTTTCTTTTTTTATCATTAGAAGCTCCTGGAGCTAAACTTGTGTCTGCAGAAACCTTTAGATAATTGCGGTAAGTGCTGAGTCCTGTCAGGTCGAGTGAAATCTTTATGACACTTTTAATGTTACGGGCATGGCACGACAGAACCCGCAGGTTTAATGAGCACCAACCTGTGTCTGAGGTCACTTCTATTCTGTAACCCTGTATCCTCGACCGTGGTCTCCTCCACATCATTTCCACTGAGTTCTCACTTAAAATCCTAAATCTTAAGTCTGATGGAGGGTCCACTGTGAAGAAAAAAACATCAATGCAGTTAGCGCTTTATCTTTAAGAGAGAAGTGTATTGTAGTGATCATTATATAAAAGGACCAACAGTCAACACTTCCAAGGTGAAGTTAGACAAGTTCACTGTTGGCGCAAACAACACAAGACGCACCAAACTACAAATGAGAGGAAAGCCATTTTGAAGACAAAAAAATGACCTCCGTTTGGCTCGTGTGGCTACAATCAACAACTCAGGCAACAGACCAAGACAACAAACACAACACAACGGTATCTAACACTTAGGAAGGACACACAAAGGGTTCATATATGAGACCTGGTGAATTTCAGGCGTGATCACGAATACGGAAGCAAAAAACAGAGGTCAAATGAATTTTAAGAACAACAGGCGATGGCATGTATTTAAAAAATGCGTTTGAGGTCTTTTAGTCTTGAGTCTTTATTCTACTCGTGTGGGATTTACCCTCCCAGCTTTTATGTAACATTTTAAAATCTTTGTTGATTGGTAAAACCAGATTTATAAAATTAAGACAACAGCATCTAAAATGGAAAATTCAACATCAAACACCTAAGACATGAAGTATAATCAGTCATAAATGGTATTACTGACACCTCTGTTCAGCCACATAGCTTTATTGTGAGACTTTTTTGTTTTTATATCCTGACATCGCTAATTCAATCTTATTAAATGAACTTCATTTTTTAAAATATTGCATTGATTCAGTTTAAATGGGGGTCCTAAGGAACAAAACCTTTAAGGAATTAAAATTTGAATGATGACTGTTTTCTGATTAAGATTTCACTGCTATTACCTGGTGTTTAAATTTGAACATTAACAAGTCAACACACAGTATTTCCCAACTACATAATTACATAGCGATCCCTACAGGGAACAGCCACAATAATAATGATAATAATAGTAATAATGATAAAATATAATTATATTTAAAAAATATTCAATTGTTTTGGCCTGTGTTTGCTTCCGTACCTCTCATGGATATAGATAACAACGCCTTTTAAACATTTTGAATCCTGAAATGTTTGTGGCTGGTGATGTCGTGGTGAAAGGTTTTTTTTACTTTGAAAATCACCAGCCACGATCTCCTCCTGTCAGCTAACTCCAACATGGACTGACGGACATCCAGCAGTCTGTCCATGACCTCAATCCAACACAGGATGTTGAATTGACCAAGAAAGTGCTGATTATACAATGGATAAAGACCGGAGTCATCACTCTCATTGTCTCCATTGCAAACCTCATAAAAGAATACACAATGTCAGTGCAGACATGTGTACATCTTTTTCTTATGTTTCCAAAGAATCTACACCAGAGGTTCTTAAACTATTTAAGTCTAAAAAAAAAAAAGCATCCATAATCTACCTTTGTTGGAAATTTACCATACAGTTTAGACTCCAAGAATACTTCTAGGATTCGGATCATAGTTTAAGAACCACTGGTCTTTGTCATGTTAACCAGCAAACCAAACTGACATGGAGGATAATAATTATATTTATTCACAGAGCATGTCTCTAAACGTATGTTATCAAGTTCTTTCCACAAGCAACAAAACAAGCAGATCATGCATGTGTACATGAAAAGTTGTTGACAACAACTTAGGACAATGGACAAAAAGTTTCCATGTACACGAGGGACCACAGACTGTTTTTAAAGAAATATTTTAAAATGATATTCTTCAGGTTGGGGTGCTTATTTATGACGCTCTAGCTTGCTATCAAGATAATACACAAAGATGTTGACTCTAACTTGGTGCTACAAAAAAGGCATTCAGTCACGATACGGCTTTAAATAGCTGAATATAAACACAACTGTCTGTCTGGCTCAGGCACAAAAGCAGAGACAAATCTGTTTCTATAACAGGAAGTGTAACTTTGTTCCTGACAAATGAGAATAACGGTTTTCAGTTATTTCCTTCTTGTCAATAAATCCCACACAAAGCTCCCAAGTGGTTTATATTTTTCAAAGTGATTGAGTAATTTCCAAAAACAGCTGTTCAAAGCTGAAGATTTTGGCAAACATACAGGAGAGCACACATTTGGGACTATATTTAGAGGCGGATTAACAGAAATATGGTGCCCACATTTGCCAGAATCAAAAACTGAGTCCATCAGTGTTCCGAGGTCTACAGTGGAGCTCTATGGCAAATAGAAATATTAAAGAAGGTGACTTATTACCAGAAGGAAACGTCCGCTGTTAGTTTGGGATTTTTTGTGGGATTGGTTGACTGTAAAGAAAAATGCACGATAAACCTCTGCATGTAACAAACAGGTGGAAAAACTCTGTCTAGTTCTTAATCTTTTCATGCTGGAGGAAGTTTATCAGCACATGTTCGCAGCGGGTAACCTGAGCTCCGGAGTTTGTAATCATCTCGTCAACCTTTGCAGCTGCACGGATTAAATAAATCTAAATACAGATGATCTAGCAACAGTTTATAGATTAGCCGGGATTTCTAGACCACCAACCAGTTGTTTTCATGTTAGTGTGGGGGAGGGGTGAAGAATATCATTGTAAAATATTGTCGTGAAGCCAAGACTGGGGGGTCAAGGCTTGACCGGGGAAGGTTACAGGACGTTAAAAATGGAGGAACCACCAACCTGGTGAATCAATTCAAGGGCCGTGTGGGGGAGGGGGCCACTGCTTCTGTTTCCGAACGGGGTATGAGAGCCAAAAACTACCCGACAAACTTCAGCTTTTAATCCAGACACACACTGTCACCATCCACACGCACATTCATCCACATTTTAAACACATCCAGGGCTCGGCTCTAAACTGCTTTTATTCTGCAGTTCTTGCTCTGAAATGTGACTGGAGCCGAGCCCTTCCTGTTTGGAGGCTTCTTCGTGCTCAAGGTGTTTCAGCCTTTAAGTCCGGCCCTAGCATCAAGCTATTGTGGAATATATGTGACCCATTACTGTGCTGTGACCCCTGGAAAGGCAGCCAGGGGCCCCCACTGAGACATTAAAGACAGAGAGGGAGTCTCAGGAGGTCAGAAAGTCTCTTGGAAAGGAGAGAAAAAGAAACTTTCCTTCTTTCTTTTTTAACTGTGCTTTCTTCTGCTTTAATTCTGAGATGATCCAGACTTCAGTGCAGCCAGTTGTCTCCTGTCCTAACCTCTGAAACCTCTGGAAAATAACGTGAAACTCATATTTTGTCTTTCCGTTCCATCAGGAGAAAAGACGTAGGGAGGAAACTTGGCCATGTGCCGCCTGGGCTTTTTCCTTTTTTGTCTCTTACTTTTTTGAAACTGGAGGAATGTAATCTGTTGTAACAGGCAGTCGGGGATTTCGAGCAATGGTGCCTCCTGGCGTTAAAAACTTAGACTGCATTTAATTTTAATCACATTTTTCTGTCTTTCAACATTGAAGAACAAGACTGTTTTGGTTTTCAATTACAGGAAAAAGGTGATGATATTCTCACCGTATATCTGATTTGGGGTTTTTTTTTGTTAATCACCAACATGAAGCCACATCTAACTACATAATTAAATCTGAGCTGCATTCATGCTCTCATTAAGTTGAATTTCACGGTTTAAACTGCTTCAAAAACAAAAGTAAGAATTAAAAAATCCTCCCGTCTAGAAACTCAAACTCAATATATTTCAAGCTCAGGTCGTTTTTCTCTTCAAGCAGAAATTCCTGATGGAAAAGTGAATCACTGGATCACAAAAAATCATCAAACAGAAGTTAAAATCAGAAGTTCAAACAAATCAATCCACAGGCACACATTTGCTTCAGTGATTTTTTTTTTATTCATTTAGGCTAAAAGTGCAGCTACACACAGCAGGCAGAGGAGAGACAGAGGTGAGAGGAGATGAAAGAAGTCAGATGTGTTGAATTAAAAGAAGTGGAGGAGGAGGAGCGGCTTTACCTTGCTCCTGGGCCTGAGAGGAGGACAGCAGCAGTGCCAGGACGGCAGCAACCGCTGCCAGAGAGAGCCTACTCTTCATCTTCAGCTCCGCTCGTCTCAGCAGCGCATGAATGAAACTGCGAGAGGAACCAAGGAGGCGATTAAACTCCCTCAGGGCTTCATAAAACTGTTAATCCTATCTGAACGAAAACCTCGGAGCTCATTAATCTTCATTCAAATCTACAGCAGGCTGAAAAATTATTAGAAAACGCAGCTTTGGAGAGAGGAATGAGTCTGAAAATCATCCTGACGATTGAAAAAGTTCCACAAGCAGCGACAAAAGACTTGACGGACTTCACATGTATAAATGTCTAAAACTCGCCAAAATCTACATATTGAAACTTTTAAAACTTTTACGAGTCCCACAAAAGCAAATCATTAGCCCATCTTTCCCCGTCAAATTCCGTTTTTCCACTGTCTAAAGGAGCTCGAATTATGTTGCATTAACTCTGCAGACTCCAATCAAGTATTTAATATCTCCTCCTGATGAAAATTACCCACTCTAACGGGCACAAAGTCTTTCCACTTTATCTTATTGGCGAGTTAAGCCGTGGCGCCGTGCGCAATTACGCACGCAATGTCGAGAAATAATCCACGCATTCACAAAATAGTCCAAACAAATATAGAAATGAATGGAATATTATTGAATTCAGATAGCTCAACTTTTAAACCTGAAATGAGTCTGTAATAAGTCGTGACAAAAAATAATCCCCCACAGATGGTACCAAAAATGTAAAAACCATGCAGGACTGACCTATAGAGGTGATTGGCTGAATTTTAGTTTTGCTTTAAAATAAAAAATAAAAATAAAAGGATAAAGGCTTCGCTGTAGACCCCCAGCCCGACACAAGGGAGAGTGAGGTGGTACGGAGTTGAAGTCAGAGCGCTCCGCGGATTTCTGCTTCCCAGGCGCGTCGGCGAGCCTCCTTCCAAGTGGGAAGAGTCTCCACACAATCTGCTACTTAACAGGGGGGCTGCTCCCAGCTCTGCCTGCCCCGCCGCGAGCTCTTACGACATCCAGCCGTGCCAAAAGTGATGTGTAACCTCTGAAAATGCAGGGAGACACACACACTCGGAAACTTTTACATAGTTTTCTGCATTCCTTTCCGGTGATGGTGGGCTTCTGTGCGTCTCGGCCGCAAGGAGACAGCAGCAGAGCGGGGTCGCGGGGGATTAGTGGGGGGAAACTGTCAAAGGTTTTTACCCTGTTTAAATTTTGTGAATCAACGGGAAAATATTACACAGTCTAGTAAACGAAACCTCGCGTCAGTCTTTTCCTTTTTAATCTGGAGTCCAGGGCCGGAACTGAAGTTTCTGGGGTCCCGGCAGGAGCTCACTAAGCTGGAACAGCTGCTTCAACTCAGTTCCACTCTGTGATCTGAAAAGTTACTCATAATATAAAGAATATACATGCAGTGTCTTCAAGGAGGTCCAGATATTTATTATATTTTTTAAAAGGATTGGATGTAGATTTTACTATAATAGCTCCAAAGTTGATCTGGGGCTTCCAGCATTCATCTGTTTTTAAGGTATCCAAAAGAAATTGTTACATTATCAAAACACATTCCCCCAGATCCAAGAATTCGATTTTAGAGGCACTCCAAAATCTGTCAAAGCTTATAAGTGCTATTTTATAGTGTACTCGCTGTACTTTACAACAATAACTGCTGGTACAGGAATGTATAACATATGAGCTCCACTGTATGATACTGGCAGCAGTTGACATTGTTCAGTGATCCTACGGTGAGGTCTGTACGTTTTTGGATAATAATAATAATAATAATAATAATAATAATAATGCACTTCATTTTATATATTGATCCACTGTCCTGGTGTGCAGAAAAATTATTAACTGCCCCCACATTATTACATGTTCATACACTCCACTTAGACCATCATTGATTTTAGTCTTATACGGCACTCTATGAGTCCTAAAATATTAGGGCACTGAGGGATGGTGCCACCAATACTTCCAATTGAACCTATAATTTGGTACAGTAGATACCACAAAATACTGTAACTGACAATTTGTCAAAGCACATCAAAATTTCCACCCTTATTTCTAACATTTTTACTCCCAAAATTTGTTAAAGTAACTCTGAAATTGCTTGGCTGTCATTATCCTTTTTTATGGTGCCTCTTTAATTAGTTTTTTTTTTTTAAACCCAACAGAATACTTCTGTCAAAACTTTCAACGCAGCAACCTGAGTAATGATTTTGTGAACTTTGATATTTTCCAACTTTTAAGGGTATCAATGAAATTATTTTTTGTTATATCTCCTCCAAAAATATCCCAGTTTTCACGATTTCAAAGGTAAAGTGTGTAAAACCTCACCGATGGACAAAAAATTGCAATCAACTGAGTTCTGTTTTCTTACTCCTCCCATTTCAACAACAACAGAATCCTAACTACAGTGGTTGCTGTGGGTCAAACAAGTCTGGCCACTGTTCATCTGTAGTGAGTGTAGGCTATCAGCACACTGTTTACCTCAGCTGTCATTATGCTGGGTTTCCACATCAATTTACTCTGGAGTGGTCTTTTAAACTTTGAATAGGAGTAGATGATTAAGAAAAGCTGAGTTCTGTCCAGTGATAGCAATAAGGTGTCATTGGAGGAGAGTGGGGATGTCCTGAACTTTTCTGGTGGTAACAGCTGCAGTTTTAGCCTCTGTTAGCCTCTGTTAGCCTCTGTTAGCTCCTATACACAAAACTTTCTTTAAAGTGGCTCCAAAATTGTTGGGCTCTGACACACTGAATTAACTCTTATATAATGTAAGAATGCAGTGAAACTGTATATGAGAGGAAAAGTGTGATTTAATAAAAAAATATTAGCTGGCAAAATGTTAGCTTACAACCAGCTGTTGTTGTTGTTGCTTAGCCGGCCCATAGCTGTCTGCAGATGGCAGTGTTGAATGTCTATTCTCCTGACAATAAGTACTTTTGATTATGTTGGCAATAAATGAGCATGAGCTGAATGTTGATGGAAAAAGACTAATCTCCATGTTCACTATTTCCATATGAAAGAGTTATTATTTACACCCACCAACTCACAAAATACGTGAGAACAGCATATTTTACCTTATGTCTAAATGTTATTTTGCTATTGCTACTGTTATTGTATTATTGTAAGGTGACCTTGAGGGTCTTAAAGGCGCCTATAAATAAAATGTATTATTATTATTAGTAGTAGTAGTAATATATTTTTCTAGTTTGATTAACGATAACAGACATAATCTAAAGTTTTTATTTGATACCATCAACAAACTTCTTCATCCTCCTCACTCTGCTATCACTCCAATATCTTCTAATGACTGCGAAAAAATTCACTGGCAAGATCAACAGTACCAGATCACAGCTCAAGTCTGTACCCCGTTAACCACCCAAGTCGCTCACCCATTTCTGTTGTCTGAGTTCAAACCATTTCTTCAATAGCTCTTTTGGATATAGTCTCACACATCCACACTTTACCCTGCCAAACGGACATTATCACTCCTAAATTCATTAAAGAGTTTCTCCCTGTCATCTCCTCCAGCTTCTCTCTATTGTCAATCAGTCCCTTTCATCTGTCAGTTCCAGATTACTTTAAAACAGCCGGCATCTTTCCTCTACTAAAAAACCCTCCTTAGATCCCACTGTTTTAAATAATTAAAGGCAAATTTCCAAACTATCGTTTATTTCTAAAATCCTTGAGAAAGCTGATGCTTGTCAGTTCCTTCAGATTGTTGAAGGAAACAACATCTTTGATAAATTCCAATCCGGTTACAGACATTATTGAAAATTACTAACAACAACCTTATGCGCTCGGATGAGGGTGAACATTCCCGTTTAGTCCTGCTCGGCTTATCTGCAGCCTTTGGTACTTTTGATCATGCTACTCTTATTAGCAGGCTACAAAACTGGGTTGGCATCACTGGCACTGCTCTCAAATGGTTTTCTTCATACTTATCAAACAGATATTTCAGAATTCATATTAATCGATGTATATTGTCATCTGTAATGCTCGTATGTGGAGTGCCCCAGGGCTCAATCCATGGACCAGTTCTGTTTCTTTATATATGTTACCTGTGAGCCAACAAATTAATGGTTTTATTGGAATCTCCTACCACTACTATGCAGATGACACACAGTTATATTTTTCTGTCGAGCCCAACAATGTCTCCTGCCTCCTGTTTTGTTTTGGGTTTTTTGCCATTATTAATTGGATCTATTCTAATTTCCTCCATCTCAGTTCCTGTAGACCTGAGGTTCCAGTTCTCAGCCCAGACAGTTTCTCTAAGGCAGGTAGTCAGTACAACGGCCCCCTCACCAAAAATATACAATCATCTGCTAAAAACCTTGGTATCACTTTTGATCAGCACCTGCATTTTGAAAATCATATCTCAAAGGTTACCCAGTCTTGTTTCCTTCATTTGAGAAATATTGTGAAATTCAAACTTTTAGTGTCAGTCACTCATCCTAAACTTTTAGTAAACACTTTGATTTTTGCAATTTACTTTTCACATGTGTCTCTCAGTCCTCCAAAGCTCATCTTCAATAGGCAGCAGCAAGGCTGCTAACAAAAGCTAGCTGGCAGTCTCATATTACACCTATCCTTGCATCCCTTCACTGGCTTTCAGTGTAATTCAGGATTTACTTTAAAATTCTGGTATTAACATATTTAGCTGCTTGTTTAGCTGAGCTTCTAACATCTTATTCATGCAGCCGACCTCTCAATCGTCTAACCGGGACCTTCTGTCCCTCGCTGTGATTTTAATACCAGAGGTGATCTGTGCTTTTGAGGTTGTACTGCTCAAACTGTGGAACAGCCTTCCTCAGTCAATCAGGTCGGCCGACTCTGTTATTTGTTTTAAGTGAATGGTGAAAACTCTTTTTTATAGCGTTTCATTAATCCGTTCCCTTCATTTGTTGCCATAGTTTGAAACCATGTGTGCATGTATGTGTGTATGTTGGAATAAATGTTTGTCGGTATGGCTGATTATGTGTGTATTTATGTTTTTGTATGTTTTAACATGTACATTTATCTTCAGTGTGTGGCTCTTATTTGAACTGTGAAGCACTTTGTAACTCTGTGTTTTGAAGAGTGCTATATAAATAACATTATTATTATTATTTATTTATTTATTTATTTATCTATTTATTTATTTTATGTTTGTGGTAGAGACTTGGCTTCAGTTCAGGGGATATATAGTTGGAAGGAGCTATTTATGGTCTTGATATTTAAAGTAACTTGTAAGGTGTACTACGTATGTGGTCCATCTCTAGGCAACTACCCAAAACGTAATTAGACGGAATGATGGCATTCATTTTCTCCACGTGGAAGCCGCGGCAACGTGGCGACTTCCACAAACCAGTGCCTGCATGTATTTTTAATAGATTAATTCTACAACTGCACATCAGTTTTTCAAAAAATGTAAATACACACTAATAATTGAATATTTATGAGTATACAAGCTTTTTCCTGTTAAATAACCAACCCCCTGAAAAAGACTGACTGTAACTTTAAGATGAAGTAAATCTTAACTCGCAACTAATCTAAAGGTAGTTGTAGAGCCCTAAAATGTATACATGTGAGCTTGTAACAACCCTACCTGATGAAAAATAGGATTAACATGTTACAAAAAACTTTTGTCTCAAACCAATAAACAATATGACAAAAAGGCAATATATAGTAGTGAGAAAATCTGTTACATTTACATGTCACATTGACAGGCATGTGTTGTATTTAGCATATGTAACTAAACAAAAATGCTGCTACGTTATTTAAAGGAGCTTTTTATAAGAACTGAAGTAAAACCTTCACCAGGAGGGGGCAATGTTTGACCAGTGGGTGTCAACCGCCTGCTTGCTCCATCTTGTGGAGCAAATTGGTATTACACAAAAGTACAGTCCAGCCCTAGTTTACCTTCATTTGGTATCTTTTTGACTCAAAGGTTAAGTGGTTATTTTTACACATTCGGTGTCTAGCTTTGGTTCGGTTCCACTGTGGTGGCCTCTTTTGACACAGGAGCAGCCGAAGGTAGATTTTATTACATTTGGTTACTTTACTTTTAAACAAAAAGTACTTTAAGTACAGGAATGGAGTGCAGCAACGTTGTTTTGAAATAAATTGTATTGTGTTATAACCTTAAAGTCTGTCATACCACCATTTTTACAACAAAATCAGCTGTTACATCATGTTCAACGAAATGAAGAATGCACTATTTAGCACCTCCTGGAGGCTGAGAAGCTCTCATCAGCTCAGGAGCACTGCAGCACAGACACATTATCTCCGCTGCTTATTACTTAAATATTTCTCCAGCATCCGTGTTATTTTATGCAGACAGGTAGCAGTGACTCTCTCTCTTTCTCTCTCTGTGGTTTTCAGCACTGTTTAATCACAGAAGCAGCATGTTATCTTACACAGCAGATTCTTTTCTGTTGGTTTTCATTCAGATGGGAGCTGCAGCTCATCTGGGTACTTTAAAGTGTTAAATGATCTGTGGTGGGTGTGGGCTGATAGCAGAACTGGCTGACTCCCTTGACACGCTTGGGTGAATTAAAACAGACAACAGAGAAGAACCCACCCAACAGAAACTGCAGATGAACGGGAGGTCTGTGCCAAGAGAAACATGTATTCTCAGAAGGTTTCTCAGAGTGCTCCCTGCTGGATTCTCCTTCCTCTTATTTTTGCACAGATACACAAGCGCTCCAAACAATATCTCATTATTAAGAAGATTAAATGTCTCATTAATCCTTGCACACAGATTACAGAGAGTTCACTGTCTGTCTGTCCTCAAGTCTCTGTTGATTTCTTTGGATATGGCGCCCTCTCCTGGCAGAAGAAAGAAAATAATTTTTTTGTTGCTTTTGTTCGAAGTTTTCAAATCAGTCAAATATGAGAAAAGCTCCCACGTGACCACCCCCAGAATAAATAAGAATAATAACTTTACTGAAGTTTATTTAATGCAAAAGTTTACATTCATATTATGAAGATTTTCTGAGTTACATGCCCTCAAAGTACATAGGAGTGGGCTGAAATGCACAAGGACAATGAAAAACAACTGAAAATAACTTTATGCTCCGTTAAAAACTGCAAATAAATGCTACACGCAACCCAAGAGTCACAAAGCAAAGACTTAATTTTGCAGTTTGTTTTTATATGAGTATCATTAATCATCAGTGTCATAGTTTAACAGCTGAACTGCACCCGTTTAACATCTGTGGTGCAGAGGAACTGATACTCTGGATGTTTGACCTGCTCGCTAATTCACTGCAGAAAACGTTTGTCCAAAAAGGGCATTTTGGACAAACGTTTGAGGGTCATATCACCATGTGGGATAGCTGGCTGAACAAAACAAGTTAAAGCATATGAAAGGATTTTTTTTTTACATGCATTCTGACACCAGGCCCATCGTATAAGCTGCCATGGGTAAAAATACTTTTCAAATACAGTTTTTATAGCATGAAGGCAAACCTTAAATATTCTGAAATTATCAGCTGATTCTGCGACGGTAATATTACAAACCCTTAAAAATCTATAGTTTTCGTCAATAGTGTAGTACCTGCCTTATCCCTTTGGGGACGCTGCTCCTTTTTTATCACCTCCTAAAAGTAGCCGATGTCTCGTTGTCTCTGTGAGGTGAAAGGTCACGCTACAGTGAGCAAAGATGACAGCTCTGCGGCCGTTCACATGCGATGATTTGTTTAAATTCAACAATATGTGAGTAGGGTTTCGTTCTTTTAGCACATAAGCTGTAATTTAACGCTGTTTCCGGTGTGACTGATGGTGACTGATGGGGATGGATGCAGCTTGTGTGTGTTCGGTGTGCGGCTGCGCCATTCCTGACCAAACTTCATGCAAAAATCACATCATTTAGCGACTCGGGTCATACTGGCAGACCTCAACACTTTCAGCATGTTGTTAAACAACCTTCTACGTTTAATAACTGAAAATTATAGGTTTGTTAGCAAAGCTGCTACATACTCGGCACACCGAGACCACGCAGGATTAAGAAGAAGCTGTATACATATATATGTGGAATTAAACAAAGTCTGTGGGTGTAAGTCGAGCAAAGACATGACGAATTTTCACACAAAGGAAACATTTAGGCTATTTACCTAACTTAGATGCCCTTATGTGATGTTAAAAACTAAATTTTTTGCCGTTATTTGTATTGAGTTTTGTTCGTTTGTCTCCATGTTAGAAAAACGAAAGGGCTTGGTAGGAAATGGATAATTGGATTGAATTTTAACGGCTCACTGACGTTTTTGTGTGTTTTGTCCATCAGAAACCTGGATCCTCTCACAGAGACTGTATCCTTTAACTGTGCTCTGCTTATTTAAGCTTCAGGGTCCACCCGTGGATGGCATCCACATTTAATTACACCGATGCAGTAATAATAACGAGTACCTGACATTATATAAAGCGTATTTTAAGTGTGTTTCCTCTTAATCTGGATATTTTTCTTTAACCTTTGACCTCCAGTATGGGATCCCGTTTTACCTGCAGTACCTCGCTCACTGGCCGGAGTACTTTATTGTTGCTGAGGCTCCTGGAGGAGAACTGATGGGCTACAGTAAGTCCTCCTGCCGCCACAGGGGCTAAGGTCATCTTTTAACCCTCGAGAAACTATGCTAGCCTCTAAAATGACATAATAATAAGTCATACAGGAAAATGCATATATTTGTATTTACCTCATCTGGGTGTAGTTTGCGGAGAAGGATGGGGGTGTCGGTCTACATAGGTTCTGCCTTATTCATTTCTTTTTTATCCCTGATGCGTCCAAAATGTGTCCATTCCCCCTCAAACTAAAATGAGAACAAAACTTCTGTGCAGAGATGACACCACAAGGGCGGGGCATGATTCTGATCCTGTTTTGTTCCATATCCACCCTGATTCATGCGCAGCTTTTCCATGTACCACACAAAAAAAGAAAGGTCAGAGCAGCAGGTCATCTTACAGGGAGGCCTTCAAAAAGCCTAGAATAACAGAGGGCTGATCCATGGAAAGATGAGCCCTAACCTGACTGCTCTGTGATGCTGTGAAACCTTCTCACACATTTATTGAGCTTTAAACGTCCAAAGACCGCCTCCTGACCTTTTCAAAGGTTTGGAGACAGGCTACAGATGCCTCCTCCAAAGGAAGTGTGTTATGGAGGACTAAAGATGTTTATGCATTGATTCATTTATTTGGTGTACAGCATGTGGTACCATTTGATTCTGACATGATTTAGACACTGAAGGTGGCACGCTCAAGCAGACCTGCAGCTATACGCAGGCCTGTTTGAACAGAGGGTGCAGATTTAGAACAGATCCTGGACGGTTTAAAATAAATCCCATGACTCTCGCCCGACTCTGAGCTTGTGTGCAACTTTCTTGCAGTTATGGGGAAGGCGGAGGGATCTGTGGCTCGCGAGGAGTGGCACGGCCATGTCACCGCTCTGTCCGTGGCCCCGGAGTTTCGACGGCTTGGCCTGGCTGCCAAACTCATGGAAATGCTGGAGGAGATCTCAGAGAGGTTCGTATCAGGACTGGGAGGAAAACTGTGCGAGCCTATCCCTCACATTTTAAAAATCTCTTTATTTTTTGACGTTTTTGACTTTGACCCTGTTGTAGGAAAGGCGGATTCTTCGTGGATCTGTTCGTACGAGTGTCCAACCAGGTGGCAGTGAACATGTACAAACGTCTGGGCTACAGCGTGTACAGGACAGTCATAGAGTATTACTCTGCCAGCAATGGAGAGCCAGATGAAGATGCTTATGGTAAGATCACAGCAGAGTCATTTTATCTCAGGAAGGTTTCTAACTGCATCTGCAGCCAATCAGAAAGGAGCTTCCTTTATTGCCTCCCCCAGTCGTTAAACTCACAGCTGATGTGATTTGCACAGAGACATTACCATAGCAATGAACAATATTAAAACGATCCAGGAGACTTGCATTGGTGCACAGATATACTGAAGCTTTTAGCATCATCATGAATTATTCTGATCACCTCTGCAGCAGGATGCAGATGACTGATTTTTATGATCTGCATGAAGCAGCATGTATCTGATCTGTATTAGAGTGCATTTGACCCCCAAAAGTGCCTCAAATCACCAACCAACTACAGGTTATCTACTAACCTTGGAGATAGATGACCTGCTCTACCTCCCGAGCCATAGCCACCCAAATTTGTGTTTTCAAATTGGTAAGGACTTGAATATCTTTTATGTGACAGATGTTCCACATGGGGGTCTGTCTCAAGTTCAGCCTCTCTTGAGAAATTAGACCATTTGACACTCGTTCAGGTTCATCTTTAGCCCCGGTGTGCTGTACCGTGTTCCGTCATCAGATGTTTTATCGTTTTCCGATTGCTGTCAGTCTGTGACCGGTGTCACAGATGTGGATCATAAATATGGTGCACTGACAGAATACTTAAACTTTTAATTTAACTGCTGATGTTAGTCTTGAAATAGCTGAAACAACAGTGAGAGACTCTAATACAGCCCTGTTCAGCTCACCGCCAGCTCTGTGCCTTCTGCTATTAACTTAAAATAAATTTACATGTTTTTTATTAATTTACGAAGTGTGTAACTAAAGGACAAAACCTGCTGCCTTTCTCCTGCAGACATGAGGAAAGCTCTGTCCAGAGACACGGAGAAGAAGTCTATCATCCCACTGCCGCACCCCGTCAGACCCGAGGACATCGAATAACAGCAGACTGTGGCTCTCTGACTCTGTGATACTCTGATGACGTACATTGATAAACTGTCATTCCTCAGAGAGCCACTGGTCCTACAAAGAGTTTCATCTACTGTAAATATTAAATGAACATTTAGAAAAAGAACACACAACACACGTGACTTTGAGCTGATGTTTGTGTAATCGCACAAAGAAAACATACAATAAAGACTCGTCCTGAGCCTCCAGCTTTTGTGTTTTTAAAAAAAAAATACTAGAAAAATCCAGACTCTCCCCTCCCCTCGAGTCCCTGAGCGGGGAATTTATTCTTTATCTTCCTCGCTGCTCCTGCTCTCCTTCCTCTCTCCACCTTTCTTCTCCTCCTCCTCCTCACTCTCGCTGCTGCTGCTGCTGTCGTCGTCTCGGTCGTCGTACGTGCTCTCCTGTTCCGTCTCAGCCACAGTTTCTCTGCTGGACGCAGTCGTCGACCGATTCTCGGGAGAAGCTGCTGCTTCCACAGACTGTTTCGTCGTCTCTTCGGCTGCCGGCGGACTGTTTTCTGGAAGAGTCTCGTCGTCTTCCTTGATGACCTGCTGCTTCTTCCACATCTTGGCCATGGCGAGCAGCTTGAGGTTGGGCTGATTGGCGGCGTCTTCTGGAAAGATGTAATCGTAGTACTCCTCCCAGCCAGCGTCCGACTGATGGGATGGAAGAGACGAGATTATTTAAATCACTGAACCAAACTGTCTGCGAGTCGGTATCATCCCAACTCAGTGGAAAAGTTCTAACGATGACAGTTTACAAAGAAAACCAAAAACTGGAGCCAGACAGACATCACATAATTATAAATGACTTAAAATAACATCAAGAATGATAAAGTGCAGGTTTTGAGTATCAGAAATTCTAAGATTAAAAAAATATATTTTGGCATTTGTTCAAAGGCTATTGTCTATTCAAGATGTGCTATTAAACCAATTTAATTAGGTAAAATTAGGTGGATGTGATTTCAGGACCTTCACGTTTTTAGTCATTTATGTTTGACTTCATTAAAGTTTAATTCAATTTTTAAAAAAAGTCAAACGTTGAAGAATATCCACTCAATTAAAAGGATAAGTTCTCCATTAAAAAAAAACAAAAACATTTCAATTAATGCAAATTTTTTCATGACGTTTTCATGTCATCAAGTTAATTCATATCTGACTATTGATCAATATATCTGGACTTATCAGTCCCACACAGTCTCAGTGTCCATCACCGTGCCCAGGAACGTTGTCCACATTTTTCTGGCTCATTGGATAAAAAAACAAAACAAAACACTGCTTCGACTTTTTTTAGATTAACTGATGTTAAATTTAAATAAAAATGGCTGAACTTACTACAATAGAAAAAAAAAAACTGCTGAACTAAAATCTATTTTTATGAAATTTTAAATGAGCAGTTTTTAAACCTACGGTTAATTAGTGGATGGAGAAAAGAACTCATCACTATTTCAGTGTAATGTTTTCATTAATAAGCAGAAAACGTTCAGCATATTTCCTCCGTGTGACTAGACTGATTATCAGCTGATGAATAACTGATTATTTCAGGACAAATAAGAACTATCCAATTATTGTAAATCAGGTTTTTGATTAATCATTTAGTTATTTTTGTGTATAAAAAATTCAGTAATTGAGAAAACATTTCTGGTGGCTGTCACCATCCAGCTGTGACATTGTCCATCTCTTACCCCATCCTCGGCCGTCAGCTTCCTCCTCTTCTTCACCTTCTCCGGCAGCAGCTTCCTCACCCGCTCCCTGGTGCTGTCGGTGCCGAACTCCTTCTCGAAGTCTCTCCAGGACTCGAGCAGCATCAGCCGCTCCTCCTTCTCCTCGCAGTTCCTCATGCTTCTGTTGGCCTCCTCATAGATCTGCCGGCACTTCTGCAGTCGGTCGGGGCCGTCCACCGACAGCTCGAACTTGGCGTAGCTGATCCAAACCTGCAGGAGAAGAAGATGGTAAGCCCAGAGCTCGATGGCTGGCAGGTCACATGAAAGACGTGAAATATTTTTACTATAGACAGTTCGTTAGATCTAGGATCAGGTTTGTGGAGTGCAGCTCTCACCTTGACGTGCTGAGTGCGCTGCAGTAGCCTTTTGTAAAGGTTTCTGGTGTTTTCAAACTCTTCCTGCTCAATCTCAAAGTCGATGTAGGACTTCCACAGAACCTGAGGGCATAACAGACGTGAGTGCACTGAATTCATCAGCAGGGCAACAATGTGAAGCGTGACATAAGTCGTCAAACATATTTTAGTGAAAATGAAGCTACAGGAAGGTTTTTAAAAGAAATTAAAATAAAGGATCCTTTTACAAAATGTTAAGATTTTTAAACAGAAACCTAGCTTGACCTTGGTCTCACTTTGCTTCATGAACACTAATCCAGGATTACATGAAGCTGCTTATCAACTGTTTAGTCTGGTTTCCTGTGCTATGAATGTACTACACTGTAGGAGATGAATTACTGTGACAGTAAAAACTTATGATGAAATGTGGTGTTCACAAAAATCACAATAAGAAGCTTTAAAAACAGTCGAATAAGTTCAAAACCTGAACACCACACTTGAGTGCGTCACTGTGACGCACAGACTATATCTCACTCACCAGGCTTCTTCTCCTCTTCCTTCACATGACCCCCGATTTAAAAGTATACCAAAAATAGGTAAGAAGGCATTTCTTTTCCTCCCATCATTAAAATGCTATTTAACTTTCACCACCAGAGGGCAGCGTTTGTGCGAGAGGTTTCCGGTTACCTCTGGCATGTCCAGCCGTGGCTGCCCGATGGCGAGTTCGAAGATGGCCCGAGCCCGCTCGATGTCTCCCAGAATGGTCTCCAGCTCAGCAAACTTGATCCAGGTGGTGCAGTTTTCGGGGGTGAACTCGAGGTATTTCTCGTACAGCTTTCTACAGCGGTCGAACTCTCGCAGCTGCAGCTCCAGCTCGATGTAGCCCTTCAGCAGTTTGTTCTTCGGGCATTTCCCGATCGCCGTGCCCTAAGGAGAGAAATACTGATAAGAAGAAAGCATACACAGACACTGGTGCCATTCTTCCTGTGGAGCCAGTGAGTTACACTCATCTGACTGAACTTGGCATAGAGCACAAGGAGCACTGAAGGCAAGAAAGAGGAGAGGCCTTTATTCTGGAAAAGTCTGAGCTGTGTGTCGGCAGCTCCAGAGTTTTCTTTTTACAGACTCGTTCCGTTTTCTTTCGCCCGATTTTAAGTTTTGCTTTTATTACGTTAAAAGACATTTTTTGCTTTATCCCCATCCTCTGCAAAAAGACTGATACAAGAAAGCATGAACAGAAGCTCGTTTTTTAAAACTACTTATTAAGTCACCCAAAATGTAACATAATACAGCACTCTGTGCGTTCAGTTTACATCTGACTGCACAACATGCAGTGCTTTTGCATGTGCATCTGGGGAATCTTACCATGATCTTTCTGGCTGCCTGCAGGTTCTTCTGTCGGATCTCAAACTGAGCGAAGAGCAGCCAAATCTTAGCAAATGTGAACTGAAACAAAACAACCACAGTCACGATCAGGTGAGAATAGCAAGAACACCTTTACTGTAATGCATGAGTGGTTTTACTGAAGACATGCGGCCTTTAAAGTGTAAATTACCTTCTTGTGGGGGATGAGTTCCAGACAGGCCTGATAAACTTGCCTCGTTCTCTCGGGATCCTGCCATCAGAGAGTTTTGTTTAATCACACACATCACTGTCAGACTTCTGGTTTTACATTTCTTTACAGCCTGGTTATGTCTGTTGCTTGAGAACATGATTCAGATCTGTATCCTTTACTTTGTTGGAGGTTAACAAGATGCCGAATGATGGACCTACCTTGACCTCGAGCTCCTCATACAGACCGTAGTTGATCCACAGGTAGATGTATCGCCTCCAGTGTCTCTTCTCCTGGATGGGCGGGATGTTGGCGATGGCTCTTTCATAGACATCTCTCACCGTATCTGCGTCGGCGTCGCTCTCCACCAGACGGAGGTAATCGAACCAGGCATCGTAGTTGTGTGGATTCGCCTGGGATTATGAGTGTATGATATTTGTTTTTAGCATTTCATTTTCCCCATAACTTTCCCAAAAAGCAGAGTAGGTGACATAAAACCTGCAAGTTAACAATTAAGCAAAAAACCCAAATACGAAGCCTATTTTGTTTCTTACACCAGTACAGAGAAAACAAACCAATCAGGGCGTTAAATCTGTAGACATATGCCAGAAATGTATCTGCACAAAGGAAAACGAACCCATCTTCCTCCTTTGTTCCACTTTCTACAGATTTCCAGACGTAATTCCTTAAAACTGATACCTTAACTTCCTCTTCGTACTGGAACCTTCGCTTGCTGACGATGACATCCTCGATTCCTCTGCGGTCTCCAAACTTCTTCTCAAACATGGTGTAGTTTTTGAAGAGCTCCTGTGCCTGATGTTTAGGGATTCTGTCCAAAGCGTACTTATAGATCACCCGAACTCGCTCGAACTGTAAAGGTAGAGAACAAAAGTAAATAAATACATTACACAATATGATCTCCAACAAAATGAATGCCAGAAAGAAATTTGAGACGTCTGAGCTGCACTCACCTCCTTCTGAGTCTCCTCAAACCTGGCGAAGGCCACAAAGAGGTTTTCGTCTACATGTTCCTCCCCAAAGAACTCCACCGCCCGCTCGTACACCTTCCTGCCGTGGGCGATGTAGCCGTGCTTCTCTTCGAAGCGAGCGTACTTGATCCAGTTTTTCACCTCAGGGTGCACGATGACAAGTGCAGCGGAGTTAAGGCAAACGCACCATCCCAAAGGTCGTGAGATAAAACAATCAGAATAAAATATTAGAATGAATAAAGTGTTCAGCAACAGTAAAGACGGGTAGATGGAGGTGGAGAATGAAGAAAACTGAGGAGAAATGCTCCAACAGAAGAGATGGTTCTGTGTGGCTTGAGAAGCCCCGACCACACAGAGACGGGGAACCAGGTGAGGCAAGGGAAAGGCATTCCTCAAGGTTAATCAGTATTTTAGCATTTATTTTTGCAGACTTATTTTTGTTACATAATCTGGAAGAATAAGCCCCAAAGCACATTGTTTCAAAGTAGCAGTTAATTAACCCCAGCGATCTTGAAGGTGAGTTGATAAAAAGTGATGTTATAGTTTACATAAAAGTATAAAGAGGAAGTCTGACAGCAACCTTTGTTGTCCTTCAGAGAACATAATTTGTAGCTTTGAGACAAAAACAGCCCTGACAATAATGAACTCAAGCTCTGTGGGAAGACTCAGACCATCACCCTGATCGTGCTTTTTGTTTCTTTATTTTAAAGTTTTATTATATTGTTTGAATTTAACTGTGGGGAAACACATAGTTCCCTGCATGTTAGTAAAAGCAACAAAAGGATATATCGCTCATAAATGGTGCGGGCTTTCTCCACCTCCTTGTAGCGCAGCTCAAAGTTGATGTAAGAGTGCCAGGCCTGTTCTTCAGGCTCCCATTCCATCCATCGCTCAAAGACCTGCCTGCAGCCGGCGATGTTTCCCAGCATCTCCTCCATGTAGGTGTACTTGTACCTGTGCAAAGGAACAGCATTCAAAATATTACACACTTAATGAAGAAACACAGAAGATTTAAGAAAAACAGACAACAAATGCACAGCAAAGACTCTCCATAAGAACTGTACAATCACAAGCAGACTCACACTCACACACGATGCACTTTTCAAAGTTTAAAACACATCATTTACATCAGGTTACATTTCAGCTACTCTATTGTTAGATAAGTGTCAATAAAGTATCAACCAACAAATACATTTATTCAATTTTTAACTACAGAAAAGGACTGAAAATTGTGACTTGTGCCACTTGCCAAAGCCTGCTGATATTTTACAGACAAAACAATCAAGAAATAAATAAGGCGATTAAATGATTTTTAAGTCCTACCAGAACTGGTTGACTCGTGGGAGGATGGTGATGGCTCTGTCCCAGATGTTGCGGGCGTGGTTCACCTGGCGGCTTTTCATCTCCATCTCGGCGTACTTTAGCCACAGAGTGATGTTGCGATGATCGACATCTAGCGCCCGCTCGTAAATGGAACGAGCTCTGAAAAGTGGACAGTGCAGACACATGGGCATGAGAAAAAATTCTAAAACATTTACTAAAATGTTAAAAGATGTGAAGACCGATTCTACTTATTTCAGTACAACCAAGACTAAGTTGTTTGTGATTGGCCCCGTGCGAAGTTGTAGCCATTTAATATTCTGACTTTCAGCTGTTTTTACTTCAGTACCTCTGGATCTCCTTCAGACTTTCCTCCCATTGTGCGTATTTAATCCAGTTACTGATGACAGTCCGGTTCTTCCTGATGTTGTCCTCAAAGCTCTGAAAGAAAAAGACATTCATCATGTCCAAAAACTATAAAAACATATTTTTGTGTGCTGGAAACATCTCAAATTTTCCTGTTAGATTAAAACTACAAACACATTTGTTTAACTAAACATAACTATTAGAGCAGAAGTAAAGCCAGAGAGCATCACACCTCAAATATATTTTATGCTGGCTTTTTAAACATAAATAAAGCGGGGGAAAAAAATTCTTGCAAAAATGGCGGTATGAGTAAGAGCAATGTGAACACTACCAGGAGAGAAAATATGATGGAAGTGCTTACCTTCCTCTTCCTCAGTTTGTAGTCATTGAGCTCCTCCTGATCGGTGATCTTCTGTTTCGGTGGTGGTGGCAGGAGTTCGAGCTCTCTCTCTTTGGCTTCCCTTAGCAGCTGCTCTGCAGTAATCTGAACCTCTGCCGGAGCTTTATTCTTCACCTAAAACACAGCACAAAATACAATTAGCGTGAGCACAAAATTAGTCTTTCCTCTCTTCCCCTCAACTGGTCACAGCAGACAGCCTCTCCCTGAACCTGCTTCTGCTGGTTCCTGTTAAAATAGAGTTCTTCCTCCCCAGAGACACCAAGTTCTCCTGATTGTTGGAGTTTTTAATCGCTTATGTTACCTTACAATATAAAGCACCTTGAGGTGACTGATCATCATCTTATTCTTCTTTTGACTCCCCCCTTTAGGAGTCACCAAAATTTATCCCCATTTCACCCTATGCCAGCATCATCCTCTGTCATACCAACCCTCTGTATGTCCTTCTTCACTGCATCCATCAATCTTTTGAGGTCTTTCTCTTTTCCTCCTGCCTGCCAGGTCCACCTTCAACATCCTTTGACCAGTATATCCATTAGCCCTCCTCTGCACATGTTGGAACCATCTCTGCCTCTAACTTTGTCTCCAAAGCAACTGGTGAGAGCTGTCCCTGACCTTCAGCTCGGCCTCCTGTAAGTTTCAGTCTCCAAACCATGCATCACTGCAGGTCTCACTACCATCTTGTAAGCTTTCTCAGTTGCCTCTATCATGTCAGAAATCACCCCTGACGTTCGTCTCCACCTGCTTGCACTCTCTTCTTTACCACTCTCGCACACTGTCCGTTGCTTTGGATGGTTCACTTCGGATACTTAAACTCATCCACCATCAATTCCTCTACTCCTTTCAGCTTCACTGGTACACCCGCCTCCCTCTCATTTACACACATGTATTCTGTCCTGCTTCCATATACCTCCAGAAGCTCCCTACTCTCAATACAGATCACATTGTCGCCTGTAAACACAATCACAGTCCACTCCTCCTTCACATATTATTACTATAATAGTTATTTTTAAACACACTTCTAACTTTAAAGACACAAAGGAACTCAAATGTACCAGATTTTAAATCCTAATATAAACAAGACTAAATTAAGGACACGTAAAACACATGGAAGCCAAAACAAAGCAGAGCGTGGTGAAAGTTTACAGCTAATGTAACTTGTGTGAAACTCAGACCACAGAGCTACCTGTTCAGCAGGTAAAATAGCCCTAAATGTACTACAGTGTAGCACGTTTTTGTGAGTAACTTTGGCAGTGAAAAGATGAGATTAGATTTTAATTTTGCTCCGTTAGCCCGAGTTCTATGTTAGCATTAGCCTGGAGCGCTGATACTGCTCTGTTCACTTACCTTCGCCACCTTCGGTATCCGCTGTTTGCCTGCTGCCGTAGACGCCATTTTGATGGCCGGTTTAACCAACAAACAACGTTAAAAACCTCACTTAAACTGTCACGACAACTGCCAAACGGCGCAAACAGGCAGCGAAACGTTTCCGTCTCACCGAGCGCCAGCCACCATGACAGTAACCACAATGCCCCGCGTCTTCTTCTTCTTTTTCTTTTTCTTCAAAACGCAGACGTGTTGCTGCCATCTACCGTTTGTTCGCCAATGCCATTTGAATAGTTTATATATACGTTGTCCGATATAGAGAATATATTCACTATAACAGACTTCAGTTGAGTCCATTTGTCCAGTCTGAGGAAGTTTTGATGAAGACTAAAAACTCGTTTCTAGACTGATTTTAGTGCTTTAAACAGTTGCTTCATGACTTCCGGTTAAACCGCGGGAGTTCTGGCGTCACGTTACTATGGCAACTGGGTTTGAGCTCTTCATAGGTAAAAACAGTGAGCTGAATTCAGTTAAATAAATTTATATTAAATTTCACCTTCTTCTATCCACCAGCCTGATATTATAGTTTATTACAAAAAGGCTGCTGTAGTTTTATTAGTACTATTTGTCCATATAATACGGGTGACGATGCGGACTGTAACCTCAGACAGCGCCCGGGAGGAAACGGTGACCGTGAGGAGAAGCGAGTCCGCGGACGCTGAAGAGATCGACGGCCTCATTAGTCCCTCTGCGCAGGCGGTGTTTGGAAGAGTCAATGTTATTCATCTGCTGTGAGAAAAGTTTTTCTTCTTAAACATCTCAGCGGCAGAGTTTAGACCGTAAACTAGATGCTCTCTGCACACAAACACACCTACAAGCTGGATAAGTTGTTTTAATCACTGTTAGATAATTTGTTTGAATTATGTAGTCTCCAAAACGTCAAAAATAATTATAAACTTCCATGAAAACGCAAGAATTCTATCATCTCTTTAATATATAGCTATGCTATAATATTACTTTTGTTCTCCACCGACTGTATGGTGGTTTATTCTTGTCTTAAGTGTAATGGTTATATTGTTTTCACAGTATCTATTCTTGTTTATTTGCTCACATCAGTTTTCATGCTGAGAACTGTAGGAGAATTATAGTGTTGGAGGGGATGGGAGTTAGCTCTCGAAAATCTCTCTGAGAATGATTGCAGTCAGTCAAAGTCAGACTACAACTGTTTGCAGGAAGGTTGCCTCCTATCAGGCGACCTGTGCAATCGCCTGGTGATCAAAAGTGATTGTAAGAGCTCCAGGCAATCATTGCACCACAAGTGGCAATGATTGCCTAGTGGCAATCAGTTGTGAAAAAAATTCAGTCATAAGACAGCCATCTAGTTTTGTTTTGTTTTTTCCTTTGGAGGGGGGAGGGTGTGTGTGTGTGTTTTGTAGATGGTTTGTTTGTTTGTTATGTTTTGTAGATCATATGCTTTGTGATGAGGAATTAGCTTTGTGTTAGATTTTGTTTCTATTTTTATTACGCAGTTGAAATGTCAGGTAACATTATCAGAGAATGGTGGTGTGTGGGCTTACACCTGTTGTTCATAGTATTCAAAGAATATTTTAATTTATTTAATAAAATATCAATATTTGGTTCCCTCTATCAAAACAATATTGCCACAGAAAATTTAGCAATAAGATGGTATGCTGATTTTTTCCCCACCTCTAGCTCTAAGGGCAGTGTGGTCTGTGTTATGGGGGCTTATACATCCCCAAAACACCTCAACTAGGAGGGATTCACATGCTTTAACCACCTTAACTGGTGCTCTTCTCTCAGCTCTCCCACTTCCACCTGACGGTCATAGCAACTGCTTCTTTCAGTTTTCCTTTGGAGGATCTAAGAGGACCAAGTTGCCTCTGAAAACATGTGGTGGATGCAACTCTCATCACAATTATGTGGTGATTAATGTAGACATCTGTGCTCTCAGTTAATTTCAAACACTTACAGAGACCATCACTGAGCTTTCTTGTCATGTTCATTCAGAGAGAAAGCTAACCTGGCTGTGACTCTGACCAATGAAAAGGGCGACATCCTAGGCCACGCTTCCTTCTTTGATCACCCTATTGGAGATCTGGTGGATCAGACGCAGTGGGAAGCTTTCCTGCAGGAACACTTCAGTGCTGGACAATGCACAGTCTGTACCTTTCATTTACTGATTTTAACATAAGGTTTTCGTTAAGTAGAGGCAATTAACATCAGCTGGAATGAATGTGGCCAAGTGCCCATACTCTGCTTAGATGAAATGAAATGAAGTGAGCTCACACCTGCAGTGGATTAAACTGTTGTCTTTCTGCAGCCTCTCAACACACTTTTCCTCCACCTTTTTGTGGCACGGACGAATTTCACCACAGCAAGTGTGAAAGAGATAATGAGGTATGAAAAAACAAAGACCCCTTTTTTAAAAATTCTTGTATCATTCGATAAGATTCATATATCAGTGCAAGGTAGATACTACAATGCACTTTGATTAGAAGCAAGCACAGTATGCAGATGTCCTGAAAGGTGAATGCAGTATGTGTAAAATGATCATTTTTCTTGATGCACTTTGTTTCGCAGGTCTATCTTTAACGCCGTTCCTGAGCTTGAATACGTCTGTCTGCTCAGCCCACACGTTGGTGGTTTAGGTGATTTAGATTTAGCAAGTCTATAATTCACTTAAGCATTAATTTCCAAGAGACTTAGACAGATGTTTTTTGTGCTTGCAGAGCCGGCGCTGGATGAAATATTTGAGCCGCTGGAGCGTCTGACCGACCCCGGGCCTCAGTGCTTGGCATTGATCTGCCACAGAAAAGCTCACTGTCCCCGGCCTCATGTGCGCGCAGCCAGGTGATTTCTACTGATTCCTCCCCAGGCTACTAAACAGTAGAGTGAATAAAAGAGTGTAGATGGATGTACTATAAATAAACATTTATTCACATCAATTTTGATGTAAGATGCGACGAAGAACTCATAAGAACTAAGATTCTATGAGCACAACAGTTTATTTCATGATTGAAATTACAATAGGCTATTAAATAATGCTTAAGAGTTATGCCACAGAAGATGCAAGGACCAAGGATGTTTTTAGTGGTGTTAAACGTAGAACTGCCAGAGAAAACAGAGAAAATGCAAAACCCAGAAAGAAGGAACTCCAGGAGAACAGTGGAGCCAGCTCGTTACCTTTTCCAGTCACAAGGGGAAATGAAATAGCTTTCCTGATCCCCTAATTCTTGCCTTTGATAAGGATTTTTCTAAACCTGTCATAAAGTGCTTCTAACAAGGAAACAACTTTATAAGTTGATAAAGCTGATATACCTTTAGAGCACTTTGACATATTAGCAAGCTGTGATGGAAAATTCAACAGTAATTACAATGAATTTAGTTTTGAAAAATGTGCATATGAGAATTGTGACTGTTCTGATGGTGCATCACTTTGAACTGAGGGATGGTATTATCTCCATTTTTCATAAACTATCCTCTACTGAAGGACGTAATAAAGGAAGCCCTGAAGCATGTTTAATTTTTCATGGCTGTGGTTGAGCAGGGCTTATACAAGGTTGTGGGCATGGACATGGGCAAACACAGCAGAGTATTCCTTCTTGTTACACTTCTTTGAAGTCTGCCTGAAGGGCACTTGCGTAGTTTGTATATTGTAAAGGCACCTGGATGTTTGCCCAGAGGCTCACACTCACTGTCTGACGATGAAATTTACATCAGACACCAGTGGACTCACTGATGCAATATGTGAATATATATATATATATATATATATATATATATATATATATATATATATATATATATATATATATATATATATATATATATATATGTTGGGAACCTCCCTGAGCAAAAGCGATCATTCGACAGCACACCTGGTAAAGTTAAAGCTGAATTTCTTTTCTTTTTGGCCACCAGGTGGCAGAAGAACTTTCTCTCAGTAGTAGGAAGCTACAGAGGGCAGCTCCACATGTTTTTTTGGTAGACTTTTTGCACCAGATACCCTTCCTGAGACATCCTAAAGGGATCTGGGGCTGTAGGTCTTTTGCCTGTCAGGTGAATGCGTAAACCACTACACTACATAGCTGCACTGAAATGTTAGCAATGAACTGCTTTATCAAACTTCCACAAGATATTACCTTCTTATTTGTGTCCACCTGATGAATTGTACCTTTTACAATCTTACATGATATTTTACGGTTGTTTTTTCCCTGTGTTGTGTTATCTTTATCTGTTTTCTGTGTTGTTTTGAAAAATGTACATATGTGAATGCATGAGTAATCAGGTCTGCCTACAGGTGCAAATGAATAACGTGAACTCAAAGCTAAATCTAAATGTAAAATCTCAATCTATGATCTAAAAGTGGATAAAGAGTGTTTGTACAGCTGCAGGGGTGACGATAACTGTCAGGCATCAGTGAGCACGTTCACACTGCACAGCAGAAATAGAATAATAGAAATAGTACATTGACTGATGGTCCTTTCAAGTGTAGGTGTCTCCATTTTTCCCTTTTTCAGGGTTGAGGATCACAATGACATTATACCTCTGTTAGATGAGCAGACAAACCTGCTGTCTATCAGTCACCAGCCGTTCTTCCTCGCAGCACTCATTGAGGCTGAGGACGAGGAGCATCACACCGCTGTTTGCGAGGTTTGTTCCAAGTTAAAGATTTTTTTCTACTCTTAATTTTGGGTTAATCCTTGATCTAACTTGAGATAATACTAAGTTCATCCCCTCCTGTGTGTGTGGTTCTAAGCGTCTCATGTGTTTCATGTGTGTCTAAAAATATTGTAATAGCAGCTTTGTGATGACGAGTGACTGTCAGAAACCCCGCTGGGGTTCGTTCCCTCGGGACCTGGGAGACGACAGATCCTCCTCTCCCCTCCCCGCCCGTTGGGCCGACATGTGTTCGTGGCAGCATATGGCAGATATGAGCTGATACCCGGCCAAAGCATGCTCTCACTGAACATATTGTGTCCAGACATCTGAAGCATTTTGGGCTTTTTGTCTGATTATGTTCAGCACAATCCAACATTGTCCCAGAGGGTTTTTTTCTCTTCAGTCCACCGCACGCCAGAAGCTGTTTGTGAAGCTGCAGAATGTGTCGTTCAGTTATTTCCAGCTTACATCCTGTTTAGATAGTCTGTTAGTGATAAAAGCTTGTCTACTTTTGATCAGCAACCAAAACCAGCAAGACAAACTCGGTAGCTGATGCAGATGTGCACAGAAAAAAGGCAATTTATCTTCAGGCCTGTTGAAGCTGAGAACAGGAAATCTGAAAGTAGTTATTCAGTGAAGTTTTAGGTGTTTTTTCAGACGCTATTTGTAAAGTCAGGAACCTCAGAATTATTTCTAAACCTAAGTATGAAGCACGTCTCATTTATTGAGCGCCTGGTGAGTGCATTCAGGAACACAAGTAAAAAAATTTAAAAACCTGATGAAATTTCTGTTTCTGCGCTGCACCTTCCAGAGATTATTTACACACATCAGGGTTTCTCCTGGCTCACAACTGGTCTTTGGGGTCAAGACAGAAAGGTTAAGCTATGAGTCTGTGTTATCTTATTAAATGTAAGGTTGAGCATTCTTCTGGTCATTTGATAGAGGTAAATCAAGCCTCAGATGCAGACTTTTTGTGTTGGCAGGAAAAAAAGGAGGAAAAACAGAGGGAACAAAGAAACCAGAATAAAACAGGAAGTGATAAACCGCCGAGAGAATAAGAAAGCAGTGCTACATTAGTATGATCACACAGCATGTGATTCTTCTGTAGATTAATGGAGTCGCCGTTGGCTTCATCTGTGCCAGTGCTGAGGTCAACCTGAAGTTGCTCCTTGGCAGATTCGAGCTGAGTGAGTTTGACGGTTTGATCAGAGAGCAGAAAACAAAACATCATAAAGTTCCTGCTCAGTCTGATGAAGATGAACACAGGCGGTCTGCAGAGCAGGTAAATAAACCAAACCTATCTCATATCTGAGAAATGATTAAACTTTTCCTATTGCTCCAAAACACTCCAAAGATGTTGGACAGCAAAATGTGATCACTGCTCAAAACAATATAAAGATGTGGAAATTAAGATGAAATGAAAGAAGCACCCTTCTCTGTTTGTCTATCTAATCCTTCCTTTTTTTTTTATTGCTCAGATGATTTGAGAACAGGTGAACACAGTCGTACTGTACAGTCTGAAGTCTGTTTGTGTTTGTTGTCACTCACATCTCAGCAGGAGGAAGCTCAGCCAGCTTCAGAAAAATCCAACACCTTCTGTATTCAGATCTTTGTTATTAACAAGAATTATGAACTGAGGTAAGCTTTCAGAATGAACCTGACAGTTAAAACCTTAAAACCGACAGCAAATACTTCAGATAAGTGTCCTGTGTGTATTTAAAACCTGATGTATTACATCATTACTCTGAGCTCCACATCAGTGTGTCTGAGTTGCGTTTGAATCCTCACCTCATTCCCCTTCTTCCTCTCCAGGAAAGTGCCCCATTTCCCTGCGCTGGTTCTTTTCAATGAAGGCACAAAGCCTTCAGAACTAATCTTTAAAACCACTTAAAAACCTTGTGATTAAGCGATCCATTTCTTTATCACCATCACAGATCCTCACTGTTCCACCAAATGTGGATTAGTCCACAGCTGACATAGTCCCCAACTGTTTCTTTCTATTTGAGCAATGTTCTCTAAAAAGTAGTTGCTGAAATTGTATACCTATGATCCCCAACATTCACATTCCCAGCCCGAGAGAAGTACCCCGCTGTGACACTGCGGACATCTGCAGTGAATTTGTGTAATGGATTTAAACCTGAGTTTCATAGATGGGGAAGGAAAAGTGAGAGATCACACACTGCCAGTGAATTTATTCACAGTAAGAACACAGAATAAAATAAATACTTAAAGTTAGGGGTGGGCGATACATCGAATATACTCGATATATCGCATGTTTTTCCATGTAAGAAGGTTAAAATGGCTTTATCATAACCATTGAGTATAGGTTGTCATGGAAATATTAAGCTGTCTGCACATGATTGACTGTGACCTTTTTTCCTCCCACATGGTGTGAATGCAACATTTTCACACAGCACACAGCACACTGCGCTGAGCATGCATGTTTGTATGGTTTATATACTACCAGATAGGGAAAAATATGGCGATAGTGTTAGGATGTCGAACAAAATGCGGTAACTTGCAAAACAAAGAGACAATCCAGTATCGTGTGTTGCAGTATAACAAACAAAAAAAATTTTCCCCCCAATGGCCCTAATCCTCTTCCATAAATTTCACCTTTGAACATGGATTTCAACAATTTTAGGATTTCATTTTAATAAATAACCATTTTAACCTGGTTACAAACAAATAAGTTGATTAATTAAAATAAATAAAGCAGTTAAAGAAAAACAGGCAAATGTAAAATCAAAAAAAAATTTTTAAAACCCACATGCACTGACTACATCGACAGGCTAACACATAATAAATTGTGTTTGTTTGTACATAATCCATATTCATATGTATCATATTGATTGGTATGTTGTAAATAAAAAAATATTACATTTATTAACTATGTCAATTTCCTGCACGTGTCATAGACGTCCGCATGATGTGGACCTAATTAGCCTTTTATATGTAGTGTAATTACATGTATGCATGTGTGCATGTGCATATAGATGTACATACCCTGTACAGCACTTTGGTGTGTGAAAACGGTACTTTATAAATAAATTATCATACTGACTTATTTAATTTACATAAGTTATCCTCCCTGCTGTGTTCTGTGCATCGCACCTGACTTTTTGTCAGCTTGTTGTGTTGCCTGCTTTATTTTTCCCAACACTGCTTTCTGATTTTCTTGTGTTCATTTTTGGATTTTAGACATTTTGCGTCACTGCGATTCCTTTTGTGTTTGCTTTCATCATTAGCATCTAAATTTATGTACATTTAAGTAAATACCTGAAATTGTAGTATAAAAACACTTTAATTCATAATCCAGATATAATAAAATGTTTAGTAAAGAATATTGGATATGTAAGTAATGTGCAGGCCATAGAAAAGTAAAGTAAATACGGCAGCTAAAGTTATTAAAAGGTATGAGGCAACTTCTGCAAAATTCACAGATGTCGACTGTCAGATATCACTGTTTAAAAATGGGGAAAATATTCAGAAATATTCCATGTTTTTAATTAAAATATGTTTCTCGCTTTTTGGAGGCTGTGACTCGGCAGCACTGGTGGCAGCCGTCCAGAGCTACATCAGTCATATGCCGCGTTAAAGCAGGGACAGTGACTGTTAGTTGGCTCCCGCTGAGCCCCCCTCACCACCGCCTTACCTCCCAGCTGTTACTGAATATGGAGTCGAGTCACTTCCTGCCGAGAGTGAGCACGTTATTAATGAGAGCGTCGCTTAAAGTGACAGAGAGCTGAAGGCGAGAAGTCGAGCTGGAAGCAGCGGGCAGATTGGTCGGACAGTTGTTCCACCACAGTGATCACCAGTTTGGCACAGACTCATAGTTTCACTTAACTTCCCCTTCCTCTTCCTTTTCTCTTCCAGATCAGCAGACTTTATTCCTTTTCTGTTCCAGGTTTTCCCCGTGAGTATCATCTTTGCAAGTTTAAAGCTCTGTCAGATGTTCTCTACATTATGTCAGTGACCCCTGGTTTTTCACTAGACCTGAGAGTGGTTCACATGCCTGAAAATGTTTTTTTTTTAAGTACATTAAAGCTTTTTTTAACAAGTGAAAATTAACTTTCCAAATGTTTCAGGCAATTAAGACGTTTATTTATTTATTTTTTTAATTTTAGCAATCTTTCTGTTGATTTGTAATTGATGATGTGGAAAAACAAGAAAAAGGGGCATAAACCACATGGGTCCAACCCACAGGCACTGCTAATAAGTGCTAATTAGAAACAAGCTAGTAAAATACTAGAGTTTCACTCAACAAAGCGAAGTACAAATTTCTTAGATGTCTGTTCTGAACAGAAGATGAAAATCTCTAAGCTGCTCGGTCCAACCTGCCTTGAAGTTGTGCTGTTTTGATGGTGAGGCCTGGAGAGAGAAGAAGAATCAATTTGATTTGGGGTTTTTGATTATTAAAAACTGTATATAAATAAAAATTGTATTACGTTCCTAAAACAAACAGAAATCACTGCATGGCTCTGATAGGTGCTCCACAGTAGGACAGGCACTGTAACAGGATGCGTCCATTGAAACAAATCAGTTCATGAAATTTCTTCCCTCCTAGATTTTAGACGATCAGCTGTAAGTGGCATTATTGCAAAGTCGAACAAAGTCGTTTAGAAACCACAGTGATTCAGTGACAAAGTGGAGGACCATCTAAAGTTACAGCGCTGAGCGATATATTGCATAAAAGTCACCAATGCACTGCATCCCAAACCTTCTCTGGCATTAACATCAGCAGAAAACTGCACTCCAGGAGCTTTATGCCGAGCAGCTCCTGTTGGTGTAATTTGTAGGTGGCCCAGTGTTTTTGTCCATATACGGATTATTGTTCAGTTGTTGATGTGTGTTATCTTTGTTTGTGTCAGGACCAGAACTTCTGCGTTATCACAGTTCCAAATCTGTCCACTGAGTTCCCCCTGTTGCAGAACTTTATCAGGGTGCCGTCAATTCCCACCAGCTTGTCGCAACATGAGCTCTATATCTTTCACCGCGATGGAGTCAGGTAAATCTCACAGCTCAAGATTTGTGTGTTTCCCAAAATCACAAATGAACAACACCGATAGTGTATTTGAGCCTAATGACTCTGTCACTTTTAACATTTACAGTTCCTCTAATATCCACTGGTGTCGTCTTCTGCTTCAAGGTTCAACATATTTTGCATTCAGAGACGCTCTGCTGCATACCTTGGTTGTATTGAGTGGTTATTTGTATTGATTTGAACTCACTGTATTAAATTACTGTTGCCTTCCAATCAGTTCGAAGCAGTCTGGCCAGTCTGACACCTGACAGCAACAAGAGAGTTTAACTCAGAAAACTGAAGTTCACTGTATATTTTCTCTTTTTCTGACATTTTCTGCAAACCCTAGAAATGGTTGTGTGGGAAAAATCATCCATGTACTCCTGCAGTGCTGAGCCCAAGAGATCAACACATTCTTTAAAACAGCATCGATACAGAGCATGAACTGCTCAGTCATTTATAGTGATTATATCATGAAATCATTTATGAAGGCTCAGAGCACTATACAAAGCATTTCCACAGATTCTTTAAGTGTTTTTCCCCACAGGTCTTTGAGCGTGAGGCCAGCCGTGGCTATGGACCGCTCTGCTGTCTCTGCTCTGGTGAAGGATCTGAGTCTGAACGAGTCTTTGCTGCAGGACCTGGACCGCTACTACGAGACTGGCTGTGACCGGGTCAGCCAACAAACACTGTTATTAACACACCTGCAGTCAGATTCACAAAGACAGACCTCAGCTGTGCTTTAGATCAGACAAATATTCACACATTCAGATATATCTGCTGAAAATGAGTTTCAACTACAAGTTGAAACAACTTGTAACAAGTTCTGTTTAAATAAGACTTTGACAAAACTGGGTATGAAAATCAATTTAATATCACGGTTGTATTTTAAACAAAGAGGAACATCTGCTTCATCTGTGAAATCAAATAAATTTTTTTGTGACTCTGAGATTAGCTTATTATGTTTGTAACTCCTGATTTTCTTCAGCCTTCGTGTAACTCTCTGAAGTAAAACTAATTAATGATGATCCTGAAGCAGTAGTATCTGCTTTCCTTTCGTTAAAGATGCTCCAGTGTGTCCTCTGCTAAAGGAAGCATAAAAGCACCTTTCCTTACTCTTTAAAGAAGTCAGACAGCTCTTATTACAGCTGCCATGCAGATACTTCAGGGTCGTTTCATTCCATTAGAAACCTTCCTTAAACTAACTTGACTACTTGACCTCAGTTCCAAAATTTAGGAAACATGGATGTTAGACAGGGAATGTTGGCAGATAGCAGGAAACAGGTAAGAGGAGCAGACAGGGGGTAATACAGGTGGAGGCAGGCAGGCAGAAAACTCCGCCCTGCGCACCAACACAGAAACCAAGAGTTAAAAAAACAATATCATAAAATCTGAAACTCATCATGAGATAAACAAAGTCAAAACAGGACTCCAAACCCAGAGACGTCAACAAAGGGTTAATATAGTAAATTTAAGGCGGGTGAGACTCTTTTTGCTCCCCTTAACTTTAAAAAATGAGATGGTGATTAATTTGGACCGTCGAGTGTAACTGGAGCGGTGTGATGATTGTCTTGGAATAACGAGGAATATCAGCTCGTGTGCCAGGGAACAGATTGGTGAGAATTCAGCTGAACGGATTTTCCTCTCTGACTGACACCCCAGCTGTCACTGCCGCAGCTCCAACACTGATAATTACTTCTCAAATGAGAATGCAGCCACTTCATGTGTATTCATGGCACTGGTCTCAGCTACAAGTAAAGTGCACTCTGCTCGTGTGCAGTTCAGTGGAATCACGGAAATTTGACGTGTTTTTGTTTGGTTCACTTGTTCCTCAGGATGCCGTTCCACTGCAGGCCTTCATCACCCAGGCAGACGCTGAGATAGTTGGGATAGTCATCATCAGGGACGAGCAGGTACTAGAAGTCTGGTTTATTAGTAAAAGTGTGAAGTGTTTGACCATTTAAACCCCCATTCTGCCTTAAAGGTGCAAAAAAACTTCTAATAAAAGGTAAATGGAGATGCCAGCGAGCTGTTTTGAACACTAGCCTGGCTATTCACTTCTTTTCTGACTAAAGAGGTGCGCTTTATATGAAGTCTGGAAATTTTTTTTCCATTAGGAATTGTGCTTCATGTTCTTTTTTATGCTCCATCAATCTGCTTTTATTTGTTTTTATTTATTATTTGCCAATGTCCACAATGGCCAATTAGGACACATTGTGGACATGGGATACTTGCAAAAAAAGCAAACCTTCAACAACAACAGTAAAAACAGTTAAACAATTTAAATAATTAAGAAAATATTCTATTAAATAAAATAATAATTTGAAATAAAACAATAAATAAAAAGACAATGTACAAATAAAATTAATTAAAGTTATATTAATAGCTTTAAATAATTCTTAATAATGTACCTATTATGTGACATGGCATACCAATACTTTATCATGGTGTAATAACACAGTAATAGGCAACAAAGGCAAAAGAACTGCAATAAGCAAAATGTACAACATAAAAGAAGAAAAACGTAAAATATTACTCCTGAAATTTGTTCCTCTGTCGTCAAGCTCACATGAATCTGTGTCTTTGTCAGGACATCGAGTACATCCGTGCTCACTACAACATCGAGAGCTTCATCTACTTCAGCCACCATGGCTACGATGAGCACGCTCAGATACTCCACTTCGTCCTCAAAACCACCGTCCAACACTTCTCCAAGAACTTCTTTAAGGAGGTTCTTCGGCTGGCTCGCAAATCCTGCCTGTACTTCCGAATTTACCCCTCCTACCACAGCCAGGAGGTGAGTGCACGGGGCTTCCAGGTCCTCGCTTAGCCCTTAACCACTGGGCCACTTCCAGCTGGGGTGCAAGGCTGCTCTGACACATGTTTTCATTAGTGTAACAGACTAACGAGCGCACGCTGTAAAAAGTGCTTAAAAAAAAAAAAAGATACATCCATTTAAAACAGATCATGTGACTATAAAACCCCAGTCTAGGTAGCAAGATAGTGCATGCACAGGTAGTCAGTAAAGGCACACAATCAGTCTAGATGAGGGGTGTCAAACATAAGGCCCAGAGGCCAGATTTGGCCTGGGAATCCGGCCCACAGGTTGGCTTTGGAAAAGGAGTGCATATAGATTTTTAGGTTTTAACCGTATTTTCATAAGCCAGCTTTTGAAGACCACCTCCCCAGTGTCATTCATACTCTGCACAGGAAAGTTCCTGTTTTTCCAGTAAATGCTAAGGAAATGTCTGGGGGTTTTTTTTTACAGTAAGTCCACAGTAACAAAAAACAAAAGAAAGATGCAACATTTTGTGTAAATTAATGAAAACTTTACACTTTGAACTTCTAGAATTTTTTCTCAATTTTGGACATTTACCATGTATTTCACAGGTTCAACCCATTTAAGATCAAAGTAGGCTGTATGTGACCCACGCAACATGTCCTCATCCCATCACGTAACAAATCGTCGGTATGTTACGAGTTCAGAGGCATGAGAGCCCTTTGGAATGAACTACACATGTAAATGTGTTTTACGTTCTGATCATGAATCACTTTGGAAAACACTATCTGATAGGATTAGGGTTATGGTTAGGGTTAAGGGTAAGGTTAGGAATGGAATGGATGGCTGGAGCCTCTGCTCTAAGCTTATGTTACCGTCACGAGCGGCATTCTGTTGGATTCAATTGAGAATCGACTCATAAGGACACGGAAGAGAACAAATCGTCTGTATGTTACGCGTTGGGAATGAGAATACTCTGGACCCACAATGTAAAATGAGTTTGACATGCCTGATCTAGATTTATTATCAGCAATGTGTAGAAGTCTACCAAGACCTGTGGTGTTATATATAACCTATAGAGTTTAAAAATGGTGCAAATGTACAGTAGGACATAATCATTGGCTGAATGCTCTCTGATGTTAATGGATTTACAAAACATTTCCCTTCTTGTTTTTATGACAGGTGGTCTAATAAATTTGCTAAGCATTGTAATTCAGTTTGCATTAGTTCTGTGTTGGATTATCACTGATTACTTTGACTTAAGTCACAGAAACCCTGAATAAAGGCAGAGTTAGAATAGATCATCCCTCCAGCAGGAAGGGAAAATAAGCTGTTGAAAGCCAGGAGAAACAATTTTTTCACAACCCGGTAAAAACATAAATAAAACCAAATGTTTTTATATTGAGTTTTATTCATTTAATGATTTCCTGTAATTCAGCAAACTTTTATTTATGGAGAGAGCAGGTTGGATATGGGATTGTGCTCCGTGGCCGTCTAACTTCATCAGAGAGACGGGTTTGTGGTTGTGTTGCGCCTGTCAGCAGGTCATTTTTTACAGCAGGCTGCCGGTCCCTGAGGTCGGGGCAGCAGGTGTCGACAGCGCTGCCAGCTCAACCTCTCCACGCCATAATAAGACATTTCCTCAACATGTAGAGACCTCCACTTCCTTTGCTAATTACCTTCCACAAACAAGCACCAGATTGGGTGATCGTGATGTGAAAATGGAGTAATGGCAGAAGATAAGCAGAGAATTAGCTGTGCTCAGGCAGTGTGTGTCAGTGGTGCTTGCATCATCTAACTCTTCACCCGAGCTCGTTATCACCACGTAGCTTTCCAGTTGCCCTCCCCCCCCAAAGCCCCAAACTGATTGCTGTTTAACCTCCGATGGGATTTTCTCTTTCTGTGCTCACTGACTCCGTGCCCTCTTTCTCTGCACTCAGAATTCCTGCGTCCACCATCTGCATTATCTCCTCAACTGCGCCGTCCCCGTCTGCCCACGACGCCAGATCATCTACCCGCTGGAGGAGCTTGGCATCAACGCCCCGTCTAGGCGGCTCACAGAGGACCAGGTGGGCACAGCAGCAGCAGGCTGACAGGAAGCCTCCTGCCAGGGAGTTTAGATGGGAGGGAGCACAGCAGGGTGCGCATGTGGCCACCAGGCGGTGCTGTTTCAAAAGAGTTCATACAAACTGTAGGTATGCAGGAGAAACTCACTGCTGGAGGTTGAAGTGCACAGTTTGATGGAATGAACGTTCATGTTTTAGAGATGCTTCTGAGCAGCTTTTTTCCCCACACCTACAACAGTTTATCACATTCACTTTGAAACAAATGTTTTTAAACTACTCTACTGAGGATTAACTACAAAAGTCCTCCCACATTCATGTGCAAAAAAGCATGATGGACTAATCAGCACACAGTGTTTGGCTCAGAAGATGAGATTTAGTCTTTTAACTTTTAGGAAAATCCTTTGAGGATTTAACTGTCTCAGGCCTAAAGCTGTGTACACAAAACAACCAAGGCTTCTCAGGTAAAACCTCACAAACACATCCAAACTGTTAAACCTCCACTCAAAATAACAGATGATCATTCAGATAACACCTAGAACCAGTGAAGATTACAGCATTTGTTGCACCATTCAAAAAAATGTAGTGTGTATTTCCAGTTGCGCTCCAGTTTTACAAACTGATGAGATTAAATGAAATATCAGGATACAGTAAAGACCTGAGATTGTGGCTGCAGTCGTTCTTCCTACTTCTTTGTCCTAATTCCCTCATTCAGATATGAAACAAACAGCATTCAGCCCCACTGTGACCCTGAACTGGATAAGTGGAAGGAACATATACTTACATTTGCTTGTATTGAATAGCTCATAAGACTTTATAAGTGGTCAGTTCCACATTCCCCCAACATGGTTATAAGAAGCATGAATCAAGTAAATGTTATGTTGTTGTTATAGAAATGTGGAATGAGGTCATTTCTTTTGTTTCTTGTCATTGTGATTCCATGTAAACAAATATGCCGTGTCACAGATTGCCCTTTCGATTACTTCACTGCCTCTCAGTGTTTCCATCCATTGCTAGAATCAAACTCAGACACCCTCCGAACCGGCATATATTGATTAATTTACATCAGAGAACCGTTTAAGATCGGACTTCTGTGTTGTAGTTTTCCTCCAATTCTATCTTTGTGGTTCGCTTTTTTGTGTTTTAGTGTTTGAGAATGTGTTTAGAGTATTTTAGGGAAGGACAGATTGTGTCTGACTCAGTGCAAAGGGTTTAAGGTTTTGTTGAATGAATGACACATTCTGCCGAGGACATCGGTGATTTGGGTCCGAGAATGGCACTAAGGTTTTTGGTATGTTCATTGTTCCAGCATCTTCTGTGGCTTCAGTCTTATAGTCTCAGTCTTCTGTCTGTTCATGTAATCCCAGACTGACTCCATGATGTTGAGACCATGCCCCTGAGGGGAGTCAGACCATCTGTCGCAGGTCTGTTCTTGTAACTAAACATACAAATGAAAGGAAAACCAGCACAGAGTGTTTCAGGCAGGTGTCGGGCCATCACTTTCCTTCAGATCAGCTTTGATGCTTTTTGAAGAGTGATACTCACCTGTATCTGTGTCAGCTCAGCACTGATGATAATAAAAAGCTGAGATTAATTATTTGAAAGTGAGAGAAAACACCAGCATTATCTTCCACGTGCAGTGTATGCTGAGCTGTCACCTGCTGCCTGATTTCCACTATAAGTTGATTCAGTAAAGGGAAAAAGTGCAACAGAATAAAGAAAATGAAATGTGAAAGTTTGAGGATCAGTCACTTCAAAATGAAACTAACAGCCTGGGTTTTAGTACCTTGGTTTGTCGCTCTGTTTAAGGCATATTTTTTTCTGTAAATATGAAGTGCCGCTTCTTAAGATGACTTCAGTAAAAGGTGGAGAAAAGCAGTGAAAGTAGCCTGTGTGAATAATGGCATGGTTTCAGCTGTCAGCCACGTTTGGGGCTTAAAGCCTGGCTGATTGATTTTAACATCCACTTCAAATATTTACCCCATGTTCAGCAGCGCTCTTTCCACCTGAGGCGTCACCATGTACACTAACATGTTCATTTCACTCCATCACCCCCCTCCCCCCACCCCCATGCCAGTCATGATTTCCACGCTGCCATACTGATAACAGCTTCGCCTCCGAGATCTTTGTCCCAGCCTCCTCCCGATGTCGGCCCCGGGATGATTAATCAAATTTAAAGCACCTGTTCCCTCTCTGTCAATACGGGATCATGTTACGCAGTGCCGTGGTCATTGTGTGCGGCAAAGGTGAGGCACCTCCAGCGCGATAAGAGCGGCTGCACCTGCTCCACCTCACATGCAGATGAGACGGGAGCTTTGTTCATCTGATTACCTCATCTGGTTAATTCCTGCAGTATTCAGATGGATGCATCTAGGCATTTAATTTTGCCTGTATATGATAACACATGAGGGGTTTTTACATATAAAGTAAAGCTCAGTTTCAATAAATGTTGACCTGCAGCAGCTGCGTGAGACATCGGCTTAAAAATCACTGTTTGTCTGATCTATTTTAAAAGTTAATAGAACAGACAAACTTGATATACATGCAAACAATAATATGAGAAGTTTTTTTTTCTTCAGGGTAAAGGCAGAAAACGGTCATGACATGATCTTATCTTCAAAATTAGGGTGCACATGATACTGGCAAGTCAGTGTCATCACCAAAAAGCTGTCAGACTTATCAGAGCCAGTGTGCTGCTCATTTCATATTCATTTACATATTCAAACAGGATGTCTGAATATGTAAGTGATACTTTTTCTTAATCATCTTTCAGGTAATAAAACTTGCTTAAATTAGCTTTAGACAACTTCTCAGGAGTAGTATGTGGGAAATTGTTGGACCCATGTTGGTTTTTTTGAGTGACCGTATTTGGACCAGAGGGTGGAGTTCTAAGTCATCATCTAATTCTGACAAACTTGTTATCAGTCTGCATTCATAAACTACAGTGATGTTAACACACAAACACACACCTGTCTGATAATTAGTCCAAAATAGCAAACCTATAAAATACTGAAGTTTCACTCAGCAAAATAAGCACAGGCTCAGTTTGCATTGCACAGTGAGTCATCACATAATATAATATAATCAGTCATAGCAGCTAGTACCATAGTACCTCCATACGCATAACTTCAGTATCCAGTTATGAAAAACCTCCCGCTGTGAAGTTTTTATGCATAAAACTATCCAAAAAACTCTTTTTGCACCAGTTTTTCAACATGCTTTTTTAATACTGGTAAGTCAGTTTAAGCCAGATGTCTGGGCATCGACTTACTTTGGAGCCTGCCTCTTGTGGACGTTAGTGGAACTGCAGATTATTGCATGAAATTAATTTTGTTTTTCAGCATCAGTGGTTGCTGCATGATTTAACCCAGTATTACCTGCAGCAACCACACAATATACATAACATATTGACTCTAAGGCTACTTTATCTCCAGTCAAGCAAAAAAATAATACTGAGCCTGTGCATTCAAAATTAAAGTAAAGACATATTGACTTTTACTGCTTACATAAGTTCCTGAGATGAAACCCTGTTTCCAACATGTTGTACAAAGACCAAATGAAAAAAATTTAAAAATACAGTTACACCCATCTATTTTGGAGCACATTTTTAAGGTTTTAACTCTCTGTACAAAAACATTCAAATAACATGAAAGTGCACGCTCTCAGCTTTAATTCGAGGACCAAAATGTGGCATTAATTGTTTAGTAATCACAGACATTTTTATAAATAGTCTGTACTCAGAGGCTCATGCAGCTGGAATAATTGCAGAATGTGGTTTTGCATTGTATTGCTAAAATTAAAATTACCCGGAGGGCTGCATACACATGGTTTAGCTTCTGTGGGATAGTTTTCATTCACAATCATGTTACTAATTAACTTAATTAGTTGTTCCATTAAGTGTTTTTAAGCATTACACACCTCTCAGCCTTTATTGAAACATGTTGCTTCAAAACAACAGCTCGGTATATACTAAATTACCAAACACAAGTCAAAGTCAAACCCGCAAAGTTTAATTTTTGTGACTTTTTGATGCTTCAAATTTTTATCATATAAAATAACCAAGGCTTCTTTTGTTTTCCTCCCACAGTCAAACCTGTGCCAAAACACCTCTGTGTATGTGACAGATGTCGGGCTCACATGCCCTCGTGGAAATTTATTTGAATATCACACAAAGGTTAATTCCACCCATGGCCCCCCCCCCACACACTTTTTTTTCTTTGACTTTTTTTTTTTTTTGCTCAGTGTTGTTTTCATCCAACAAGGTGCATTGTGGAGCCAATCTGCCTAATTACAGAAAATGAAGGCGACATTAGCTGCCTCAGATCACAGTGAGAGGAGGTGAGAGAGACGATTGGCCTTGGAGAATTGGGAAATTGGAACGGCGTGTTCGACCAATTCCTGCGGGACGCTTTTGTGATTGTCGGAGAAAAGGGTTCCTTAACTCTCAGGTCACACATTTGATCCCATCCCATCCCTGCGGGCTTTCCGTGTTGGCTAAAATTAAATGTGCTTTGCACGAAATGTTATTCATGCTATTTGTAATTATACGCTTATGCAGGGAGGCAGGACTCTGCATATTTTGGCAGATTGCGTGTCAGCTCATTGAAATTCTTCTTCCATTGAAAAAGACGTATAAAAAGTTCATATGCTGTTGGAAATTTGCAGCATTTAATGTAATTTCCTTTTTCCTTTTACGCAAGAAAATCCCTTTAAGTCAGCTGAACTCATTTGTGAAATGTTTGCTTTGAGCCGTTTCTGCTCAAACACTTGTGAACTTTTTTGAGAACCGGTGAAAAGCATGATTGATGGCGTGTCCATTAAGTTTCACCCAGCGCAGACGTTTCGGGCCTAAGATTCAGCACGAGTCGCGCTTGAATGTCACAGAGTATAAAGAGAAAAGCTGAAAGCTTGCAGGCTGATGAGGCGCCCTGATGAAATCTGCTGAGCTGTGAATGGGAGAAATTGGACAGGTCATTATGTAATGATAAGTACATTTGCTGCATTTATTTAATTTCCAGAAAATGGTGTCAGTCGTTCTGGGAGTGATGTGTCGCCTCCAGATGGGGGTAAACGTGACAGACCGTCTCCTCTCTTTGTTTCTCCTAGGCGCCGTTTGCTCTCAGCCTCGTCAGCAGAAAGTTGACCATGGAGCCAAAGGTCACCATTAATACCCGGATTGTGCTGGTGGGAGCTTCGGACACAGGTTTAGCTTTCCTCGAGGTGCTTTGTTCCTGGTGAGTCTGCCTCTGAACTAACTCCAGGATTGATTGCGGCTGTACTTTCTAAATTTGTGGCAGGAGTGACAGCGTTTTCCCTGTTTCACTCTGATCCGATTAGCTGTTTGGTGTCCCGGGGCAAAAATTTGCTCAAGCCCTTATTAAGCCTCTCGCAGAAACCTCTCACCATCTGTGCATTGTGTATGTACCTTGTCATCTCCAAGTCCCCATCAAGCACAGAGCACACAGCTCTGCTGCACACGGCACACAGCTTCATTAGCTGCTCAGAATCTCACCTATACACTCAAAGTGCTCCCAAGAGTTTCTGTCTGTCAGGTAGTTTGTGGTGAACAGGCGGATGTAAATGTGCCACGTACAAGTGTAACCAAAGCCCGATGTATACAATATTGTTCCTTTGTGCCATAGAGTGCCACTGTTGCCACCAACATGTGACATAATCCTTCATGAATCATTATAGTTATATTCAATCTGACCACACACGCCAGCCTGTTGCCCCAAATACTCACAGGATCAAATATGGATTAATCCACCTCTAAAAGTAGTTCCTGATAAATTTATCATGTTTACTCATGTTTAATAAAAATTGATTGAACTTTTAAAGTTGCTCTTATGGCATTGATTAAACTGCTAAAATTAATTTGTGTTTAAGGTTACATATTCAGAATAGGTCGCAGTGGATGTGTCCATATATGTCTAATAATGAAAGTCTGTGTAAATGGCACTCAGAATCATCAAGTGGCGAAACCTGTAGTACAAACACTTAAACATGCACCTCATGTTTCTGAATCAGTAACTGTCTGCAGACAATGATGTCTGCTATAAGCACAAACAGGTCACACTGCATGTGGCAAAGAAGAAGAACACGGTGATGATGCAGGTGCTGTAATAGAGATCTGGCAGATGTTATAATGAAACGTTTTCAGGCAATCTTGGTTAAAATACGGGCTGATGCGTCCGAGTAGCCCAGAGCCTCTCACTCGAGCTTCTTTCATTTCTTTATCGCCTTTCATGCCAGGAATCCAAACCTCTGGAAATGTCACTTGACTCCAGCTCGGGCGTCTTCTGTTTGCCTCTGTCCTCGCTCTCTGAGATTAACTGCTCCAGCAAATAATAAGAAGCAGAGGGCTGCTGATTCAGAGCCAGCTGATAGCTGCCAGGCAACCAGGGTTGTTGTTTTGAGAGAGCGAGATCTCTCAGCACTCATAGAGCCGGTGAGGCTGGCACGACGGCGGTGCCGGGGCAGGCGCACGCAGCTGTCTGAGGCCTGGCATTCAGCGGGGCCAGAGCCGGCCCCCTTTAATTAGCCACTCCACTGTTTCCCCTGTCAGGATCTGCTGCAGCGATCTGTGTTTGCTGTCACTAATGAGTTGACTAATGAGGCAGTTAGTGTCTACTGGACTAATGGTGAGGCGGCAACGCATTTAGAGGGTGAAAGATGGGTCAGTTTCGGCCCGCGAGGGGCCCCCCTTATCAGCCCTGCCCAAATGTCCACCCGCCTCCACACCAACACAGATTTCCTTGTGCTCATTGAGTCCAGCCCCCCCCCGACTCCATTACTGGCTGGGACGGGGTCAGGCAGATAAAGAGCTCTGCGGCAGCTCAGCCCTCTGCTCACCGCGGTCAGACTGCAGGGTCACCACGGCTGTCTGTCACCGGCAGATAACAGAGCAAATCCAGAGCTGCTGATTTTGTCGCATCCAGACGCCAGTAATGGGCCATAATGCCTCAGCGCTGCAACAAAAATCCATCTTCTGGCACGGATTGACAAGAAAGTTTTACTGTGGTCGCTGTCAGATTGTTGCTGTGTTATTGTGTTGTTGTTATTATTCGCATGTTCATGTCAGAAAGCAACGCTTAAACCAATGCTGACACAAAGCACGGAGGCATTTTTATCTGATCCAGCTATAAATATTGTTTGCTGGGAAATGTGTTTATTATGCTAATATCTACAGGTCAGTAATGTAGAACTTTTAAAGGACCGAAAAGTTATTTTAGGTGGAGGTCCTTACGCCTGCCCACTGAAAATTCATCAAATCATTTATATTTTTACCTTTTTGTTTCTTTGTTTTTTTTCTTCAGTAGCTGGAAGGTCTCTCAGCTTGCTAGTTATCACATTCCAAATTACAGTTATAGCAGTAACGTTAACACCTCAATAACACAAGGATTTTTTTATATGCCTAAATGCTTCCTAGCCTAACATTCACATTTTAATCAACATGTCAGGACTAACTCATAGTTCAGTATCTTTGGCATGCAAACAGGAGCAGCCAGGGATCAAACCACCAACCTTCTGATTTGTAGATGACCTCTTCTACTTTATCATACTATTACCTGCTCGTTAGTGTAAGTAATGTGGTGTCCACGAAGAAAAGGATCAGTAATAATGTGAGGACCAGAAAGTCAGTGATGGGCAAAATAATCACTGCCAGTGTGAAGTGGGCAGATATCGAGAGCCTGAAAAATGTAAATGAAAGTGATGGACGCTATTAATCGACATATGACAAGGTGGTAAATACATTAGAGTTTTAGTGAGCTGGAGGTTGAACGTCTGCTAGCAGCTAACTGCCAGTGACAGAGCAACTTGCCGGTCTTGTGTAGATGCTGATTCATAAAAACTGGGATTTCTCTTATTTCGCTCATTTTTTCACCCCCATAGGTTGGCATTTGAGTACCACCCACTAAGATGGAGCAGCAAAGTTTATGACTAATACTGCAGTCAGCCTCCAGGTGTGATCTGAGACCAGCTTTACAAAATGTGCAGTATAATGAGTCATTTAATGAAAGCATTATTTAAAAACCAGCAACTTTTGGCTTACGTCAAAGTGCTAAGCAGATTTTCATTCAGCTGACCAGGTGGTGTCTTTGGAATCAGCTTCTCTTTATTATCTCCGTGGAGCTGTGGTGCAGGATATTTAATAGTACCTGTAATATTTTACAGGTAAAATAAGTACCCAGGAATGTCTGTTTTTGGTTATTTGGCTGTAGTTCTAGTCCTGTAACAATCCTGTATACCAGATATAACCTTAAAGTACCTCTTCAATATGAGGAACCAAGCACAGCCATCCTGTGTTTACCACATGCCTCACTGCATGTATCTACTGCTATAACTGCTCACTAATATGAAACAACAGCCTTCCCATGTACAATCGGTTTAGCAGCATTTTGGTGTCTGGTGTTGTCGATGTGCGTCGGTGGGCGTTAATTTAGCAGGAAGCAAAGATAAGAACAGAGCAGGAGGTGATCAGAGTGTCAGGGTGATAAGGCTGGACGCTGCGAGGTACACACACACACTTTGCTATTCACTGAGCGTAGGAGCTGGAACTGCTGTTATCAGCTGTGTAATGTCCTGTAGGCCACAACAAAGGAGGCCATTTGCATCACAAGAGATGGTTTATACTGTCAACAGTAAACTCACAAGAGCTTGGACGGCTCCGGTTTTTCATGCTCAGGAACCACAAATGCATCAACGGGCTGGAGAATGTGCACCTGAGAAGGTTTAGACTTTGGAAACATGCCTACGTTGGTAAACTGAGGGATTTTAAAAGGTTTATGTTTTATGTAAAAGCACCATAATATCTCAACAGTGTACTGAATTTTGGATTAAATCTAAGCTCCTGACCTGCTTTTTTAGCCAAGAATACATAACCCCGTGTAATTTCCATTTGTCAGTCTCTACAAAGGGATACCTGTCAGCAAACTGAGGATTAAAAAAAAAAACCAAAACAAAAACCAAACCAGACAGTGTGACAGCGGTATAAATAACCTGCAAGTACTTTCAGATCTGTTATAGTTTTTCTATTTTGAACTTGTTTTCTCATTTGGATCATGGTGTCAGGAGTCGGCTTTAAATCAAGCTCAAGTGTATTAAAAACGCAGTGTCCACAGTAAATGAGCTGCTAAAGGTGCAGGATGGGGTATCATGACAACGTTTCAATGCACCGCCGTTTCAGTTCATAAAACCATTCTGCTATGTTTGTGTTCTCAGGTTAAAGGTGGATAACAGTCTGCTGTTTGTGCAACAGTTCAGACGCAGGCAACATTTTTCAGTCTAATATTGGCGTTGCAGTTTCTGTGTCTGCATACATATTTAAATAACCGATTAAAAACCTCGACCCATTATACAACATCCCAGTTTCAGTGTTACTTAAGTTTAGTTATAGTTTAGTTATTGTTAAATCAGTGTTAAGCAGTTTTGTTACACTTAGATAGCACAGAGGATACTTAAATTTGACAAAGGTATACAAGAGGTGTGCTACAAGGTGTCTTTAGCTGTTTGTGTATCCACAAGTGAATGTCGGGAACATCTGTCAGTCAGTGGTGACACACCCACACAGACCTGAGAAGAAGACTGATTAGCCTGAGTAAGCAAAATATGGAAAGGTTGTTATTCCTCAGGTGTTCAAGACATTTAAACATTACGATAAAGGTAGCTTTGACCGCTGTAAACTAACTTTGTTATTTTCCTTGCCAAGGAGCTGTAATGTTCTTGATTATTCATACATATGCAAATTTTCTGGATAAATAATGTCGAAAGAGTAGAGAAAAAATAAAAAAGCTTCTCTTTTGTCAAAAGTAAACATGTTAATAGACATATGCTCATAGCTCAGTATGCAATACTCAGTACTTGCTGCTATTGTTATCCAACCACTGCACTTCCATTTTGCTGCTACTCGGCATCTAAAATGTCATCTGTGTCATTGTATCCTTGAATTTCCAAACTGTGGGACCAATAAAGGCTTTGTTGTCTTATCTATGAGTCTTTACCTGGCCTTATATTCCCTTAACACAAAATCATCACTATATCAACTGAGTTATGACTTTTATTAAATATTGTCATATATATATATATATATATATATATATATATATATATATATATATATATATATATATATATATATATATATATATATATATATATATATATGTATGTATGTATATATATGTATGTATGTATGTATGTATGTATATATATATATATGTATATGTGTGTATATGTATATGTATGTATGTGTATATATGTGTATATATGTATATATATACATATGTGTGTATATATATACATATGTATATATATATACATATGTGTATATATATACATATACGTATATATATATATATATATATATGTGTGTATATATATATATATATACATATACGTATATATATATATATACATATACGTATATATATATATATATATATATATACATATATACATATACATATATACACATATATACACATATATACATAAATACATACATGTGAGAGAGAGAGAGACAGATGTTTTTGCTTGCATTTCACATAAAATATAACAGGAGAAAATTGAGAAAGGCATTCATTTTTTTCTATAAAATACATAAATGTGACAAAACAGTGCAAAATATAAGACCGTAATAACTGGGCAGCATGCTGCCTGCTGTTCAGTCTGGCCAAACCACCTTCTCTACATTACAAGCAGTGCTCACTGTGGCCGACGAGCCAGGAAAGAATATTCTGGAGAGAATGCTTCTCCGCATGCATCCTCCACTGCCTGCACGCGTGGAGACAAGGGTCACACCCCTCCATAGCCATGCAGAATAAAGAATAATAAATCGTGGCTGGCCGATGAATCAATTGTGAACCAGAGCAGCCTAGAGGAAAATCACGTTTTCCCAGTGTCTCCACTGTCCTCTGTTTTCCTTTAAAACAGCAGAAATCATGCTTTTATACCTCTTTAATGTTCTAATATCTAAGTGAGGCATTCAAAAGCTAGTGATTAAATACCATCAGATGGGGGTAAATAAAGTCCCAATGACTGAAATAAACAGTATAAAAAACACAAACAGTATAAAAATGTACAAAGTGTTATCTAGAATTTCCAGTTTCACACACTTAAAGTAGGAACATGAGTTTTATGTTTCAGTGATTGCATTTCCAAAAGCTGTGAAGTCCTTCCCAGCGTCCTCCTCTCACTGTGTGTTCAAAGCATTATGTGGAACAGCACTCATGCTTTTCGCTGCTGTTTGTTCTCTCACAGCCCTCACCTGAGGTTCAACAACCTGACCCTCATTTCAACACACGGTTTCCCCGGCGACTATAACCACGAGGACGCTGGATTTCTGTCCACAAGGTGAGTGAGCAGAACAACATGCACATGAAAATGGAAAACCTTGTCGCGCCATCTCACATTCCCAAACATGTTGGATATATATCGACATACCATCAGACAGCTGGAAAAACACCAGAGTGTGTGATTATTTTAAGTGTAATTAAACTCAGTTAAAAACAGTGTTTTAGAAGGAAAAATGTAAACGCAACATGACATTATTATTATTTCAGAATATTATGAAAGAAACTTTAAAAGCAGTGCTATTTGCCACTGTGTGAGGCAACCTCTTTCACATTAATGAATCAGACACATTTGCAGATTCTTGTACACGTTTCCACAAACATTAAGAACATTTGTACACATTTTTTTTTTAAATTGAGCCGAATTCTGTGCCGGAGACCGGCCAACAAACGATGACAGACACTGACATTGTCAGTGCATATTAGAAATACAGATTTCTAACTGAAAGTGCATCATCAGCATTGTGGAGGCTTGTATTAGAAAATTAGCATTAATAAAATTCTTCTAGTTTAAGTTTCTTCTTCTCGTCTTCATGCAGTCATGCCTACAGCAGCAGAGACTTGGCCCAGATCCCAGTGCGTTCCTTCATCAGTGTGGTGACGGGGAAGTTGGTGGGCATCAGAAGGAAGTCCAAATACGTCCTTTTGTCCAGTGGGGAGAAGGTGCCCTACGACCACCTCATCCTCTGTACTGGCCTGCAGTATCGGGTGAGATGATTGGTACTTGTAATTTGAGTTGTAAAAAGTCTTCCCTCTGACAGCAGAGCTGTTACTGCAGTGTAAACATGGTGAAAAATATTTCCGGCTTATGTGTGCTGTTTGGTTAGAGAAAATAGCTGAAAAACATCTCATTACAACGCAGTCACATCCACCTGCACCACCCCCACTACACACTAAATAATAACCATGAATCAGAATGATCAACTTTTTTTTTAAATTCAACAAAAATTGAAGCATGAGCTTTAGAGAAGTGTTTTTAATCATAGAACAGTTGTATTTAACTGCATTAGATAGCAGAGATGTCCCTAATAAAGTGCTCAATGAGTGTTTAAGTAGTTTTTTGTTTGCATAAGCATCAGCAGGATTCAAAGACTACACTGAGTTACAAACAACAACAACTTAATATGACGTCCTCGTGTCACCGATGTTCCTTTGGCATTATAATTTAGTTCTAACTTTAAGAGGAGAAAAAAGCTATTTACATCTCTTTAAAGCTGACACAGAGGATACAGCTGCAGCACTCAGACAGGCAACAACAAAATGTTTGTTTCTGACCTGAGGCTAAGAAATGGGCAGGAAAAAGACACAGGAATTAAAACCATAGACAACACACAAGAAAAAGCCAACTGTCAAAGTAAAACAAGAAACATACAAAAGACAGAATAAACAGGGAAAGTTTAACCGATAAGGTACATTCATGAGAGAGGGGAGAGAACAGACTGGGGAGATTAATACAACAACGGAATGAAAAACAAGGACCAGAACTCAATAATTAAATTTAAAGCTCACAAAAACTAAAACACGTTGTCAGCATGAGAAATCAAAAACAACAATCAAAACAGTGATCCAAATCAATAAATATAAAAGAACCAAAGCTCACGAACATCCCCACACCCTCGGACCACGACAGCAGGTCTGTCACACTGTCTTGTTATATGATTGTTGTCCGTGCTGAAGGACACTTTGTGCATAATGGTGACGCACAGCATTCCTTTCATGATGTCTCCTTTTAACTGTTTGCTATTACACGACTGAAATGTGAGAAGTTAAAGAAATAAATTTAATTTGTTGTGTGTGTGTGTGTGTGTGTGTGTGTGTGTGTGTGTGTGTGTGTGTGTGTGTGTGTGTGTGTGTGTGTGTGTGTGTAGGTACCGTGTCCCACTGGTGTAGATGTGAGCCAGCCTGTCACAAACAGCCAGCTGCACTCCACTCACAGCAGATACACTGGGCCCGTGCCCTCCAACCTCTTCACCCTCAACGACCTCCACGACTGCATGGCTGCTCGCCGCTGGCTCTGTGCCAACTTTTTGGAGCTGGAGGGTAAATGGAAAGCCTCGCCTACACACACACACACACACACACACACAGAACACCTAAAATTAATCTGTAGTAGTATGTCATTACTCAGCCAGTCACTGCTGAAGTGCCCCGGTATAATTAGCAGCTAATTAGCTGCAGAGAAATCTTTCATCTCCGTGAATCAGGTCAGCCTCTTCCATCCATTTTCCATTATCATATCACTTTCTGAGAGCCGGCTTTTCAGAGCAGGGAAAATGCACAGTGTCATTAAGCAAAATTAATCTGCTCTCTGAAGGAATTGTGCAGTGATCTAGAGTGAGGCTTTTATACATACTAATTAGCTGATTCCAGTCATAAAGGAAAACCATTAATACATGCAAATTGCAGAGACAGACCTTTGCAGATACCATGTTTATTTCCATATTTTAATAATAACAGCAGAAGGAAAACAAAGAGTGTATGTAAATCTCAGCCTTCGAGTGCAGGGAAGTTTCTCTGATTTGCCACAAATCCAACAAAAATATAAAAAACAAAGATGTTACAGTTGATCTTTAAACATTTTATTACCCTGCTCCAGCAATGTTCATGCAAATTATTTAAATAAATATCTAGTTTTTTTTTAAACTGTATACGGACAAACAAGTGGGGTAAAAACACTTAATGACAACTCCCAAGGCAGGAGGTGTTAAAGGTGAATAACCGACTTGGTATCATTTTTAATATAACATGCTCGGTTCATTTCCACCAACACAGAGATTATTAGCACTTCACAAAGATGTCAGCAGGGACAGTTGTTTATGTAACTAATGTGTCCTGCATGAACATGACAATTAATATTCACGAAATGAACATGTGCAGCTCTAAACTATTAAATATAATGTTTCCTCTGTTTCCAAGTAAAAAAAAACATATGGTGATATTTATGAATTCATGAAGCCATATGAACATGTGCAATGACAGAAATTCTAAAGCTGACATGCTAACTGAACGTATTAGTGTGTTCACAAAATTAGGAAAAACACATCCAATGAGAGGGAAAGACTGCATTTAACGGGGTCTATTTTTTGTGCATACTAATCAATGTTTGATGACTGAGGGTCTGTGTTTTGTGTTGTTATGGTTTTTTCTCCGGGGCAGGGAAACTTTTCATGTTTTTAAATGTTTATGGTCACCGAGAGTTGAAAATTTTTGACCTTCTGGGAAAACCCAGCTGTCCAATCACAGTGTAGGAGGAGCAAGACAAAAACTACACCGTCCAACCATTAAATGCTAAGCAACAATGGAGAAGATGTTATTGCTGCCTGTAGCAAAATTAAATCCCCAAACTACCAGAGTAATTATATGGAAGATCATGATTAAAGTGGCATTTTGTTTCCCTGTGGGTGTAACAGTTAAGCAGCAGTCAGGTGGAGTGGAGTTCATGCAACACTTTACTTTTGTGGATATCGTGTATCATAGCAACCAAAGGAGCTCAGCTGATAAAACACTCCCAACCGTTCCTGGCTGCATTTTGTTTGTGTATTTGTATGAGATGGTCAGAGTATGTGGTAATTTTTCAAAACAATCTACTGTGTTTGTGTAAGCTCTTTACCGTTAATAGCAATGATATTAGCAGCATGTGATCATGGCTTATATAAATCTAACTCATCATACTGCTCCTTTCATTCAGTACCATGGACAGAGGCCATGAACAGCAACCTGTGAAAGCCTTCACCTCCTCCTGTGCTGATAAAACTAGACTAGAAAGACATTTCAGATTAAATGTAGCAACTTCAATTCAGTTTTAATTATATCACAATATAATAATATAAATATATATAAATATAATCACAAAAACAGTCACCTCAAGGCACTTTATATTGTTAGATAAAGATTCAACAGTAATACAGAGATAACCCCAGCAATTTGATTCTGTATTTAACCTAGAGCCAATGAAGACAAACCAATATAGAGAAGAGAAATATGCTTTCTAGTCTCTGTCAGTACTCTTGCTGCAGCATTTTTCAATTAACTGAAGGCTTTTCAGGGAGTTTTTAGGAAATCCTGATAAAAAATGAATTACAGTAGTCCGAGCTACAAGTAATTAATGTATGAACTAGTTTTTCAGCGTCACTCTGAGACAGAGTGACGTTTTAGAGTTTCTCATTTTAGAGATATTATACAAATGGAAGAAAGCAGTCCTACATATGTGTTTAATATGTACATTAAAGGACATACCTTGGTCAAAAATGACTCCAAGGTTCCTCACAGTGTTACTGGAAGCCAAGGTAATGCCATCTAGATTAAGTGTCTGGTAAGACACAATGTTTCTAAGATTTTATAGGGCCAAGTACAATAACCTCAGTCTTATCTGAATTTAAAATCAGAAAATTAGAGGTCATCCACATCTTTATGTCTTTAAGACATTCCTGCAGTTTAACTAATTGGTGTGTGTTATCTGGCTTCATGTATAGATAAAGTTGTGTGTCATCTGCACAGCAGTGAAAATGTATGCTATGTCTTCTAATGATGCTGCCTAAGGGAAGCATGTATAATGTAAACAGAATTGGTCCTAGCACTGAACCCTGTGGAACACCATAATTAACCTTAGTGTGTGAAGAGGACTCTCCATTTACATGAACAAATTGGAATCAATAAGATAGATATGATACAAACCACTGCAGCGCAGTACCTGTAATACCTACAGCATGCTGTAATCGTTCTAATAGGACATTATGGTCGACAGTATCGAACGCTGCAAAGGTCTAGCAGGACAAGCAAAGAGATGAGTCCACTGTCAGAGGCGGTAAGAAGATTGTAATGTTGACTAAAGCTGTTTCTGTACTGTGATGAGCTCTGATCTTCTGCAGATAAATGGCTTCTTTAAAGAGTTTCAGTCAGGTTTCAGGTAGCTGCTTTACAACTACTCCTTCAAGAGCAGATTGGCCTATAATTAGCTAAGACCACTGGGTCAATGTGACCTTACTTTGGTTTAATAACAGAGAGACAAAGGATGGAAAAAAAGCTACCTCAGATAACACACAGTAGCAATAGCTGTTTTTCTTCACAGTCCAGGTGCAGTTGAATAGCCTTTGGAAGGTTCCTGACTGAGTGAAGTGACCCAGAGGTGTGGCAGCCACAATAAGAGCTGTTTGAATTCTCTTATTACTAAGGAAAGGTGCTTCTGTGCTTCCTTTATTACCTCCTGCAGCTGAACCATCTTTCATGACAGGAAAGGAGATAATAACATCCCATAATTCATACTGACACATCATTCCACCATTCACTGAAACCATCAACAAAACTGACAAGTCACACAGATCATGTAAATGTTAATTAACACTGTGTTTTTTATTTCACGCCATAACCTGCTGATAAGCTTTGATTTTTCAGCAACAGGCTGGTAAAGCCAGAGCTGAACTCAAAACATCACGCTTATGTAATAAAATCTGCTTTTTTGAGATGTAAGTCAAGATTATGAGCAATATGTATTGATCAAAGTGCTTTTATGGTTTGCTGTAGTTCAGGTTTTTTGTATTTCCAGCCTTTTTTCACATTAGGTTCAGAGCTGTTACTTGTTACTTTTGCTCCCTTTTTTTTAAAAAGTTCTAACTTCTGTAATTAAGTTATATTTTCACCAGTGACCTGCATGAAACAGGAACAACAACTGTAAGAATATTCAACTGAACATGATTTGTATTTGATTTGTAGGTTGTATTTCCATATCGCGTAATTCACTGGTCAGGTCCACTCTCTGAGAGGTCTTAGCTTAGTTTGAGTCCATCCACACAGGCACAGGCTCACTGGACAGCAGGCAGTTATTTTGATCTTTTATTTGTTTGTTACATTTGCAAAAACATATTTGCAAATTGAAGATAATCATATAAAAGCCCCCCCAAAAAATCTTTTGTAAGCACCTGTTATCTCTTTTCAAAACAATTGTATTGTTATTTTAATTAAAGGATTTTTCACTGTTAGCTTAGTTTTAGTATTACTAGGAAAACTCTGTTTACGTGAGTTGGCATGAATTCACGCACATATAAAATTTCAGTTTGTGCTCACTTTGTCTGTCGGACATTTGGAATGAAAGTCCTGCCAGTCGAGGTGCTGTCCATTACAAACAGCAAAGCACGAGGAGCTGAAGTACAAGGAAAACTCATTCAGATGCTCTCATTTGTCCTCATGCATCCGTGGTTCAGAGTTCAGCAAGCCGAGGGCCTCTTGTAGAACAATGTGTAGCTTTTCCCTTCGTTTTCAAGGCCGTTTGTAAAACCTGAGCAGACTGAGCTATTGTCTGTAGACTGGAAAACATTGGTTTGAAAAAGAGAGATTATTTGTATTGTATCTTTGGACAATAACATCTGTTGTGCTCACAATCAGAAAAACATACAAGAGCTCCTAAATGGAGAAAAATGCATGTAAATTCGTTTTTTGTTTTCAGAAAGCTGTTACTGCAGTTTTTTGTTTGGATCTGAGTCCTCTCATGCATCACGTTTCATGTCTGTTATTAATGAAATGACAGCGGCTGATTTTTCACCAATTTCAGAGTGGAAGGTAACAACTGTGCTCCCCAAACTTTGTAGGTAAAATTTTGTTGAGTGTGAATACAGCAGCTAGTGTGTGTTTTATGGATAGTTTCTTGCCTTTTAACAGTGAGGTCTGTCATGTCGTGAAGAGCAGCTTTTACCATTTAAACCATCGCTGAGACAGTTTAAGAGTGTAGAAAAAGTTTTCTGTGTTTTTATAACCTCTCAGCTGTTTGTCCCTGTTTGTTGTTAAAGCCCTCCGTAGATCTGCTCCACAATATGTTAACATCATATTCTCCCTCCACATCCAACCTCTTGCATAAAAATTGAAGGTGATCGGGCTTCTTCTGTTATTGTTATTACCATCTAAGTGAAGTCCACTTCATGCCCAACCTAGTTCAGGGTATTTGTCAAGTCCACTGTCAACATTTCAACAATGATTTTTGTTTTATTCTTTTATTTTTCTCTAATTCTGTTTTTGTGTTTATTTATTTTGTTATTTTTATATTATAAGTTTATTATATTTCTCTTTTATGTGATTTTCATGATTTGGTCATCATCATGTTTTGTGTTTCTCTTGCAGTCATTTGCACTGCCTTCTCTGTTGGTCCTTTTTGCACTTTGGGTCGATTCACACAGTTTTCAATAAAAATACTGACCAATATTTTGGTGCTTTTACTGCATCATGTGAGTATTTGTGAAGTTGGTTATTTCCTCCTGTGTGCTACATGTGATAAAAAACATCCCGACCTGACTGTCCTGAAGCCGTCCAAAGTTCACGTAGGAAAACGACCAAGTACTCATATTTATGCAGGTGTATCATGCGGCTTAGTAACTTTAACCAGTAACTTTAACCATTAACCACCTCACATAAACAATGAATGTTTATGTATGTTTTTAAGAGGAATTCTCTTTTCTGCCAAACCTGACATAGGAGTTTGTGAGTGAACTCTCACTATGAAACCTTTCCTTCTTTGCGTCTTCTCAGATAATGCCATCATCTACGGAAACAACATCGACGTCTACACCACTGTAGAGACTCTGCTGAAACTCGGCATTCGTGGATCTCGTATCCATCTTGTCCTCTTCCCTCCTGAGCCAGGCGTCTCCAGCTTCTTGGACTCATCTGTAGAAAAAGCCGTGGCGATGGCCATGGAGAACGCCATGGTCCAGATCCACCGTAACTGTGTGCTGGCCCAGTTTAACAATGGCAAACAACCCGACCCTCTCACATCGGCATCGTTCACCACTGATGCAGAGCCTCTCCATCTGCAGTGTGGAGTAAGTCAGAATTTCTGATGCTTTCAAAATCCACCGGATGCTTTCAGTGCTCATCCAGACGGGTTATTAATTCTTACAAAAAGAAATGATATCCAAACAATGGTGGGTTACTGGCCAAGGTGCCTGGTAGAGCTGGAAAAGCTTGAGCGGCTGAATTCTCCAGATTGTGGCTCTTGGTTGGATGTTAATTTCCCTCCTGGAAGCAAACTGTGTTTGTCAAGCACAAAATGATGTTGGTGTGTTTCCCATTTCCATCACTTCCATTGTCTCAGAAAGAAGATGATTCTGCTTCTGGGTTTGTGTTGAATTTTCTTGTTAAAATTCAGCTGTGTGCAAGGTCCTGTTGTCATTAGTCTGTGTGTATTTCACATACTGTGGAACACTGAGACAGACATACAAGTATTTAGGAAAATAATGAATGCAAAACCCCAAAGTGCCTATAAGTTTAATAACTGAAAATTTTATTCCACCTCCAGAGTTTTGTTTTTTCAAAGAACATATTATGGGTTTGTTTTTTTGGCATCATCGCAGCTTCATCACTCAGGCCTCTTGACTCTGAGCAGCTTGTGGACTTCAGGATGAATCATCATCTGTGTCAGTATTTAGCTTCCTGAAAGCATCACCACTCGAGAGTCATCTTATATTTATCATCTTAATTTGGGACGTTTAATTTCAAGCAGAGACTGAATATGTAAAAAAATGGATGTGTATGTTTTGTGTTTGCAAAGTGAAGCTGTGGCTTTAAACCTGCATTCTTTGTAATGGCCAGCAGGGGTCGACTCCTCTGTTCTTACAAAGACTTGCCCCCAGTTTTTTCCCTGTCTGTAGCTCATATTTATCACATATACATATACATAAAAGAAGAAAGGTAAAAACATCAGGTAGACGTTGGATCGTGTAAAGTGTGAATCCAATAAAGATTCCACCTCGAGACACGATGGCTCTTTTTGTCCTTTCAGGTGTTCATCAACCTCTCCAATAAAGGAGTCGACTACAATGCCTTCAACAGCTTCAACAAGTCCTTCCTGGTATTTGATGGCAGGCTCGTCATAAACTCCACCTTCAGAACTGCCGATTCATCCATTTGGGCTGCTGGGCCTCTCACCAAATTCTCCCGCCGTTACTACATAGATGAATGGACACATGCCAACTTTAACTCCAAGGAAGTTGGCCAGGACCTGGCAGCCATGATGTTGCCCCTGTTTGATCCAACCGTGGAGCCTGCCGAGGCGCCTCCACCTGAAACAGATCGTCTGGTACTGCTGTACAAGCAGGCCAAAATTCAAGGTCTGATTAGAACCGAGGTTTAGTTTTGATTGATGGATAATTTTATTGTAATATGCTCAGTATTTCTGAAGACTGGTTTCAGAAAGCAGTAGCTTTAGCTTTAGCTTAAGGGAATCGCCTTAAAGGCAAAATAATTTTGGAGGATTATTTTGACCCATGAAACATGCAAAGGTGAGTAAAAGTAAAAATATGGGGCTGAAAATAATCAGAATGGGTCAAATTAGTCTTGAATTGAAAAGAGTTAACGACAGCAAAAGATTTATTTCCATCTGCAGTAATAATAATAACAATAATAATAATAATGTATACTTTATTGACCCCCGTGGGGAAATTACTCTCTCTGAATTTGACCCATCCACCCAGTGAAGCAGTGGGCAGCCATTAAGCAAGCGCACCGGGGAGCAGTGTGTAGGGACGGTACCTAGCTCAAGGGTACCTCAGGGTAACCGTTCTGTGGATTCAAACCCCCGATCTTCCGATCATGGGGCGACCACTCCACCTACTGACCTAGCCCTGCCCCCTCAAAAGTTTAGTATCTTGCCCAAGGATATTTGGAAGCCAGGAATCGAACCACCAACCTTCCGATCAGTAGATGACCTGCTCTACCTGCCTGAGCTACAGCCATCTTGAAACATCTCTGGGCTCTTCCACAATTAGTGCCATCCATCCTCTTCCACTTATTCAATATATGCATATATATATATACTTTTCAAAGACTTTCATCAGTAACACGTCCCTTGACAATGTGACGTTAAAATTCTCACTTTTGTGGTTTTGTTTATTGGTTCCCAACAGGAGCCAGCTCCGCCGGTCTGACCCTGTTTATTTATTATGGAAATGAATCTTCTTGGGAAACTACAACTGAACTGGTTCCTCAGTGGGCCCAGAAGAGCTGACCCATCTTAAAATTCCTTCACATTCATGGGCAGATCTCAGCTTTGCATATACTTTCAGGGTTTGTCGCTTCAGCTCGACGTTCTCCTCGCTGTCCTTCCTCCTGTCCACGCCTGTTGTCGCCTGCTTTTATCTGAGAGAATTCGTACCGCCAGAATGTTTTTCATTATGTGTTTGTGAAACATTTTCCAATCTTTCACCCACCCACCCAGCGCCGATGTTATTGTGGTGGACACTCGAATTATAGCTGGCGTAACAATGCCGCATTGTGCCGCGGCGCATTCACCGAGCGACCAAGGCCACTCGGCGGGTTACATAAACACGACAGCCTCTCTGCTTCACCCTCCTCAGAGAGATGAAACACACGTGAACTTTTCAAAGGGATCTCAGCGTTCAGGGAGAGCACAGACGCCATATCAGTGCCTGTTATCTGAGTTCATTGTCTCAGTTGTGTTTTCCTCAGTGGGTGGATGCTAACAGTGAAATGCCTGTTATGATGTTTTTGCTGCTGTCCAATTTTCGAAGCCACAGAATTTTTCAGCACTGAAACTAATCTTACTGGGATATCTCCCGCTGATAAGACCACAGGCTTTTCACTGCAGTGTTTTCTAAGTGTTGCCTTGATAGATTATAAATAATATTTATCCTGCAAACAATTTTCTGATTAAATGTTCGTATTATAAAATGTGCATCAGAAGTTCTCTGAGGTAAAGCTGAGGTATTGGGAGTACTTTATACTGTTATTACAGCTTGGTAATACTCATGGAATAATGGCGTAATAAATCAATATCTGGACATATCTTAACGTTCATCATGGGTTTTGCTCTCTCCTCAGGTGGTAAGCTTCCTGGAGGATATCACTACCTGCATGTGACCAAACCATCTCCCACAGACCTGACAGGCCCTCATGTTAAACAGGTAAGCACTCACTGCCCAGGAGTTCAATCTCTGGGTGTTTCATGTCAAACATTAAACCTGGGAATGATTATATTTATTAAGAAATTTAATTCCTGATTAACACAACATGTTCCGAAGCTTTTTTCAACTTAAAACTGAAAAGCAAAATGAAAGAAGAAAGCAACAGGTTTCTTCCTGATAAAAGGGAGTTTTTCCTTCCCAGTGTCACCAAGTACTTTCTCATAGGGAGTCATCTGATTGTTGGGGATTTCTCTGAATTATTTTAGTCTTTATCATCCAATACAAAGCACCGTGGGGCGACCATTTTTGTAATTTGGTGGTATATAAATAAAATTGAATTGAATTCTGTTATTGAATACAACACACTTTTTTCTTTTTCATTGGTTAAAAATTAATGTGGCTGTTAATCGGCTTTTGTTTTTCACGATATTAATGAGCTTCCAGTGTTTTTAGCTGATATTATTTTGAATTGACTATCCAAGGATTTTGATTTGCTTTTGAAGATTTGCATTATAACTTGGAACCAGAGATCAGTGCTCGTGTTCCTCCATCCAAAGTTACAGGACAGAGCGATTGTGACGGGACAGCCGGAGAGAGGCGACTACTTCTGCTTGCATCTTGACTGCTATGAGCTTGTGGAGACGCTCACCTGCTTGTCCCTGAAGCCTCTCCCTGTCTCCAATTACCTGAGTCTCTACATGAAACATCAGCAGCTGCTGGGCCAGCTGCTGAGCCGCTACCAGCAGGGCCTGATCCCTGATCTGTACAGGTGGGACAAACACTGACAGATACTGTTTTACTGAACATCTGCCCATAATATTTGTATACACGCTAGCCTGAAATATATGATGAATAAGTAAAAGCATAGCAGGTCAGTTTTCATTGAATTTATATAAAAACAAACCCCCAAATCATTTTTCACCAGGATTCGTGCACCTCCCCCAAAAATCTACACCTATGTATACACACACACACACACCTGCTGATTAGTGCAAAGTAACATACAAATAAAATTCCAGATTTTCCTAAACTAAATCACAACCTCCCTGGGTTGTCTGTGCAATACAGGAAGTCATATTATGTCATTTTAAGATTCTGTTAAAATGGCTAAAAAGGCCCCAACAGAACCAACACCTTTCAGAGGTCCAGTTCACTGACTCCAGACAGCTGAGGCGAGGCCGAGCCAGCACCGCCTGTCTATAGATACAGTTTTACATCAGGCAGTAAACGCGTATAATTTCTACTGGAAACCTTGACTGACTTGTGTTTGGAGCCAGGCTCTCGTGGTCATTAGAGGAACTGCAGTTTACTGTATTTTCATTTTCATCCCTCAGGGTTGAAGCATGTTTAACCTTTCACAACTTTCTTTTCCTGCTTACATGTGAAACTTTGTTAGTTTGAAGTTCTTTTTGCAGCTTTAGTAATACTGTGGTCACAGCAAGGCTGCTGGGATTATCTACATGACTGCAGGTGGAGGTCAAACTTAAAGCGAGAGCTCTTCGAGTATTTGTTGTTATCTTTCAGTAAAGAAGAAATATTTCCTCCTCCAAACAAACACCACTATCTTCGAAGGTCGTTTACATTCTGCTGCCAATCTCTTTTAGCGAACCACGGTTGTTCTTTAACTCTCATTCTTATACTTTTTAAGTATAGTGCCCAAACATATTCGAGGGAGCATAATCAGTTGCTCGCTATGCACTATAAAAGAACAAATCCTCATGAGGACAAAAATAAAAATCCGATCTTTTCTCCAGTGTTTTTGCTCGAGTCTTTGTCAGGACTGATGCAGCAGCAGGCGAACAAACGGCAAAACATCGCACGCTCTGATTAGACTGGCAGAAATGAGCAGTTTGGTGAAGAGCCCGATGTCTGGTTTTAGTTTGTCGCCGACGGAATAACAAAGCAGCTTCGGCAGATTGGTGTTTCCTACATGGTTATTGTGTTTTATACAGCATTTCTGTTATTTTGTCCAGCCCTCTGCAGGAGTATAATTTCAGGTATGCATGTAAGTGACTGCAGAAGAACTCACGCTGCTGTTTTTCACTTTTTGATGTGTGATTTTTGGCGCTGAAACGAGGCAGACGGCAGGTGGGCAGCTGTGTAAAAACAGATGTTTTCATGTTTTCATGACTGAGTTCTGCACAGAAACAAGCCGCTTTGACGTCATGTAACCGCTGACCGATCACTTCAACACACGAGGAAGATTCGGGCCTCCGCTGCCTTTGTCCTCTCACTTTGTGTGTGTGTGTGTGTGTGTTTGTTGGCATGACTTTCCAGTGAGTAGGTATTTGTCAAACAGTGGGTGACCTGCTTCTGAGGTTTCAACACAAATGACCCCCAGACATGGACGTCTATTGTCCCCCACCACCACCACCTCCTAATCTGTTTATGCAGCTCCCCAATCTGTCTTTGTGGTCGATCCAGGACGAGACAAAGCTGGAGCCTCGCAACCACAGAGGCCGATTCCCCAGTCATCTGACTCGTAAAGTCATTGTGGAGGCTGACGGAGCATCAGGAGCCGTTAAGATAATTGATTGACCGTGTGGCGGCTGAGGCTTATTAAGCCGACACACTTAGGGAAGCTTCTGGAAGTGTGCGTGTGTGTGTTTATTTCAAAGCTTCACTGAGCTTTTATGTAAACAGTCGGTTCACACAAAGAAAGTTTCCAGTGGTGGAAATTAACCACATTATTACATTATGTAGACGCAGGGCGATGCAATCAGATTCTGATTTAAGCTTCTGACATAATCTAGATTTGAAACGTTTTCTCTCCAGTTTCTTCACACAGAGCAGCTGTTTGGCCGTTTTCCACGACAGATTCTCCGATTTTGAGCAGGAGCTTCAGCAGACCCTCAAACTCAAGGTTGGTGCTCCACTTCTCATCTCCTACATCACACTTACGCCCCTCTGAGGGTTAAACTGTATTGGTTCAGATGCACGGTTAAAGCTTTCTACGTGGCCTTTGTGAAGATGAGGAATTTTGAGACTGAGGCAGGAACTTCCACATGGAGGACAGATCCCGCTGCCCTGCTGGCTGAAATCAGATTGTTATTACTGTCCATGTGAAACAGTCGTTCATGTTTTCCTGCAAATTTCCAGACTGAAGCGTGTTTTAAACTTCTTAAAGTTCTCTGTGGTAACATCAGGGAGGTTTTCTCTGTTGAGACGTTCACCCTGGGACCAGTGTAAAATCATTAAGATCTGCTCTTCAGTCACTCCTGATCATCCAGCGGTCAGAGTGAGCTTGTGCCTTTGCTGTTGTTACACTGAAACCCTGGAAAGACATCCCAGATGTCCTCAGACAGATTGTAGCGTCTTTTTTAGGAACCTGTTTATTTTATTTTAGTGTAAAATACTTTGATTTTAAATGTGCTATAGAAATAAAACTTAGTGAATGAAGCACTAAGTACTCGGTTGGATGGAGTCAGTTACATGTCTCTTCAGATCAGTTCTCCACAGCGATCACACCTTCAGCGCGAGCTGAGAGTTCTCCGGCACACTTTGAGTCGGACACCGATCAGAACCTGCTGGTCTGTGGAAAAAAAGAAGCTCTCTCAGTGCAGTGCTGAGATTTTACCCTCCACCTGTGTGTCTCTGCAGGACCTCCGCCCTCCGGACCAATTGAAAGACGAGGAGAGTCGAGCGGCTCTGAGGAGCAGTGCTGTGAAGTATCTGAGTTACAACCGAAACCTGCTACCCATGTTCGCCTGCCCGGGCCAGCTCTGACCTCACACCTGTTAAAATACTAAAACAAATCAGACTCTGTTTGAGACGTGGTAACTGGTTTATATTGTGTGTGTGTCACTGGATACCTCCAATCATTTGAGCTGGCTCAGGAATGCTGTGGAGACACTGTGTCTGCTATGTGTAAATATATTATTATATCAGATCTTTAGAGTCCTGGAGGAGTTTTAAAATCAGCAGCTCAGCACAAAAACACAGTCAGGAGTCACATGACATTTTTTAGTCCTGTTATGTTCAGAGAAAGCAGACAGACAGCCAGCGTCTCCAAACTGGATTACTCACACCAAAACACTGATTAACACTACTGATTTGTTTTCCATCAAATTGTTAAAAAATATGTGTTTTCTTAGATTGCTTTGATTAATCAATATAATCCAAAATGTTTCCATCAAATACATTTTATTTTAATTGTTTTCAGAGAGAGCGGGGGAGAGAGCGGTGTAATCTAGTAAAACTTTCTTTGTGTAAGAGTTCTGGCAAACTTTTAATGTTATTACCATTAAATTAATGCTTGCATTTATTTTTCTTGCATGGACATCTGATCATTTCCTTTTTAATCCTTAAGATCTCTCATTAATCAGAGTGTGAGCGGTGTTTTACACAAGATGAGAACGAGAGTCTGGCATACTTTTACATTCCTGTTTTGTTTTGTTTTTTCTTCTATACAATGTGCCAACTGTAAGTGTGACTCTGCAGGAGTGTGACCAATCACAGGCCCCTATAGAGGCTGCACATGAAAGTGGATGTGTGGCTTTTTGGATGGAGGAGGAGGGAAAAGGAGGAGGGCGTCACTCTACAGCTGTATGCTAATGAGGCTGAGCTGAAGCCTGTCGGGAAAATAACACACACACACTCACACACACGCACGCTCACTAACGCACACACAGAACATATGCTTGAACCCGCAAGCTGAGAAAACAGCACGCTGCTTGTGTGGAAATATGAAGTCAGATTGTAGGACATGAAACGCTGAGTGACTTTAAGTGTCAGCTTCACTGCGTGGATATCACAATGCGCTGTCCGTGGTAATAAACACGCACCGTACACTCGGTTTTCACGAAGCTCAATGAGTTTTTTGCAGTGTTTGTATAGATGTTAGTTCATTTTGTGCGCTGACCTGTTACTGCTAAACAATTCTCCACCTGCACTCCCTGTTATCATGAAATGAGCATTATGGGTGAAATAACCTATAAATAAAATTTAACTATAATTTTTTTTAAAACAGCTCACACTGGAGAAAGAATCTCACTTTTAAAAGATTTGTGCTTTTTTGTCAGAAAATCGAGTTCTCTTAAAACATTTGGAGCCATGTGCCTGTTTCTACCCGAGGAACATTTAAAAATTAAAAACGATAACATCTGATTTGAGAAAGTTCTCGAAACACGTGGATTTTAAAGGGACACGCATTGAAACTGGTTATTTTTGAATGTTGTTTTAGGAAAATGTGGGTTTAAACATTCGTAAAAGACAGACTGGCGGATAAGATGTAGATTTTTTCATAAAAAAGACCAGAACACAAGAAACGACCCGTGTCCGCGTGTTTATTGATGCTCTCAGTTTGGACACGCCAACAGTCAAAATTTGAAATGGGTTAGTGAAAAAAAATCTGATACTTTCCGGAGATCTCTCACTCACATCTCCATTTTACGCCTGAATCTTGCACCTGTCAAACATGTCCTCGAGCCCTGCACCGACAGACTTCCCATCATCCCTCACGGTGCAGGACAGACTCACATCCGACTGACCGGGTCAGACTGGACCTGCGGGGTTTGATGTGGTTTAACGGCAAGATAATCTCGCTTTGCCCCATTTGGAGACAGAAAAAGCGCGCTGATTACGCGCAGCACGCGCCGACAGTATCTAGGGTCCAGATTGCTTTTTTTGTGCGGGGGGGTAGACCCCCACTTCTTCTCCATCTTCCATTTTTTTTAACTGTGCAATTTCCTTTTCAATCAGGACGGGTCTACAGCTTGCACAAGCGCGACCATTGTGATGCAAAGCAGGACACCCTCCGCTCGCCATTAATTATGTATGCGTAAAATGACGGATTCATATGTCCGGAGTTAACTGTCACGCCAGCGCACATGCTGCAGGGCCACGGTGGTTTCAAATCTGTCCCTCTTATTGTGGATGTTTAGTTATTTGTCCGCTGAGGTCGAATTTCAGCTCGCTTTCGTGTGCGTAAAAGCCGGACTGCAGATCTGATCTCAGGGAAGTTTGTTTCCCCGGAAAGTCTTTGAGTGTCTTAAACATTCTGAAGGTTTTGAATGGAAGCGGTTAAAGTCTGGAGCTGCTTTCACTGACATTTGCTTGAAATGATGTTGAGCATTCGTACTTTATTTCCCTATTATTCGCATTTTATCCCCTTGAAGTTTCTTCTTCTACCTTCCATTTTTCTGTATTGTTATTTTGGGCCGTTATGTGGACGGATATGCCCCCTTTGTGGCCAAACCAGAGCCCCCACCACCCCCAGAAAGAGACACATAAAGCCGAGGCACGTGTAGATTTCTATACAAACTCATCAGACCGTAAAAGCAGGAGACTCCTGGCGTGTGCCCGGGTCGAGACGAGGAGGAGGGAGAGTGAGTGTGTGTGTGTGTGGTGGGGGAAATACAATAAAACCCTCAGGTACATCTGCTTTGCAATCTGCAAATCCGCCCTCCTCCTCCTAGCTTCCATCAGCCTCTCCATCCTCCCACACCCACTCCCCAAATCCACAGGGGACCTCGGCTCCTTCTGATTGGTCGGGGATGAGGCAACGAGGGGGGGACGGGAACAATGTCATCATGTCGCCTTAAAAAGAGTGCAGCTATGTTGTGGTGAAAGCACCTCGGGAGGAGAACACGGGATCAATAGCAGGAGGAAACAAACAAACAGAGAGAAAAAAGACGCATCAGATGGTTTGATTTTGTGCGCGAGCGGCTGAAAGTGCTTTTCTTCTTCCCGCAGCGCCCAAAGTGCCTTCAGCTCCCCGCAAACATGCCCAGAGGATTCCTGGTAAAAAGGAACAAGAAAACCAACCCGGTGTCCTACCGGGTCCGCTCTGAGGACGAAGAAACGGAGCAAACAGCGGCAGATGCTCCGCCGCTGCTGCCGCCCTCCTCCTCCTCCTCTTCAGCGCCTCTTGTCTCCATCCCGGTGCGCGCGCGGACGCCTACGCCCACCTGCGGGGCGGCGGCCACGGCTCCGGAGCCGGATGCTAAGCCCGTGCAGTTTGGGAACCCGGAGGCGGTGTATCAGGCCCTGTACAGCCCCACCCGCCCCGTCAGCCACGAGCACGACCGCTCCTACTCCGAGGCCCGCTTCAGCCTCGGCTCGCCGGTTTCCGCGGAGTCTTTCCCCACACCGGCAGCCATCACCGCCCTGGATCACCTCTTCGCCCCGGTGGACCTGAAGATCGGCTCCAGCAACAGCAGCCGCCCCGAGAGCAGCTCGTCATCCGCCGGGACGCTCCCCGCCGCTGCAACCGGCGGCTCCAAGCGCTGCGCCAACGACGCCGAGCGCAAAGGCAAGCCGCCGTCCAAGAAAACCAAAGCCATCCGCAAACTGCACTTTGAGGATGATGTCACTACGTCTCCGGTTCTCGGGCTGAAGATTAAAGAGGCACCGGTGGACCAGAAACCTCCCCGAGCGCCACCGGCCGGAGGAGACCACGTCCCGCTGGGGGAGTTTGTGTGCCAGCTGTGCCGGGAGGCGTACGCAGACCCGTTCGCTTTGGCGCAGCACAAATGCTCCAGGATAGTCCGGGTTGAGTATCGGTGTCCCGAGTGTGACAAGGTGTTCAGCTGCCCGGCCAACCTCGCCTCCCATCGGCGCTGGCACAAACCGAAGCCACAAAATACGCCGAGCGACAAGGTGTCCGCGTCGAAGACGGCCTCGGATGAAGCAAAGGATTCTAGTGACAGGGACACACCCAGCCCCGAGCCGTCCGAGTCTGGTTCAGAGGACGGACTGTACGACTGCAGTCAGTGCGGGAAGAGGTTTAAGCGCCAAGCCTACCTGCGGAAACACCTGGCGTCGCAGCACGGGTCCCCAAAAGCGGCGGAGGAAGAGGACACGGCGGCCTGCGAGCAGAGCGCGGCGCCGCTCAACCTGAGCGCCTCCTGCTGCCACCTGTGCCCCGTGTGTGGGGAGAACTTCACCAGCAGAGGCAGCCAGGAGCGGCACATCCGCCTGCTGCATTCCTCACAGGTGTACTCGTGCAAATACTGCCCCGCAGTCTTCTACAGCTCCCCGGGACTCACGAGGCACATCAACAAATGCCACCCGTCCGAGAACCGGCAGGTGATCCTGCTGCAGATGCCGCTCCGCCCCGCCTGCTGATCCCGGACTGTGGACTGGCACACACCGGGAATCAAGAGTCCACCCGCGTGTTTCTTTTTGTTTTTAGGAGGATTTCAGAGTTCCACTGAAAAACTAAAACAAAAAAAAAAAAACAACATCTGTACACTAAAGCACACTTCCTTAAACTGAGTAACAGATGTAAAGAGGTTTGTGAGAAGTTGTAACTCTGGGAGTAATTCTGTTTCACTGTAGCTACAGATCTCTAAAGGACAAAACCACACCGAAGTCCAATCTTCCTCAAAGACACGAGAAAAATTTGCTTATTTGTGTCTTTTCAAGTAAAAATTATCTTCAAATAATTCACATTTTCTGTGGAAAACAGAGAGCCAAGCATGCCCTCACATATCCACTCACACGCAGCTTGCAAGGTTTCAGTGCCTTGCTCGAGGACACTTCAGCAACATCTGGGTGTGTGTGTGTTTGACTCCTCCTGGCCTATAACCCACACCCACGAAAACCCCAACATCACTTAAAATGATCCTCAAAGCTCTTTTTAAAATAAAAAAAACGTTAGACTGTTAATTTATTTTTCTAGCATCTCTGCACAAGTGCTATTAGCTCCTAGACCTAAGAGAGGGGATGACCTGTAGGATAAAAAGCAGACTTCGCAGGCCTGAACAGACCTTATCTCATCACTCTGATTAGCTTTAACATAGCTCGTGGATCTGTGGATCAGTAGCTGTCGCCTGAAAACAAAAGAGAGTAAAACTAGTGTAGCCGGTAATGCCTTTGGATTAGAGACTCCTGCTGTAAAACTGCCTTAAACTGACCTGATTGTTTTTATTTATCACTGGCTGAGCATATGATGATAATTATTTTCTACAAAGCCTTCTGTATTACCAGTATACAGTATATCTAATCTTTTTTTCTATTTATTTATGTATTTATTAAATTATTTGTGTAAGTTACTGCTCTGTGTGGTCGAACCTGTGATCTGTCGCTGTGTTTTTTCATCATGTAGCCAAATCCTTTTTATTTCCTTTAACTTATGTGAGGGCGGCATGTTCATGTGGCATTATAGCAATCAGTGAGCCGCTCCTGAAGACAAACCGAATGCAATCATGTTTTAATTTATTATTATGATAATGATTATTTATTTTGGTTTTGTTGTAACCCTTAGCTGTTATACTGCTTTGGATGTTTCTGCAGTATTTTGCTAAATGTCCAAAAAAATAAAAAATAAAGACCAAACTGAGAAACAGCTTCCTTTGCCTTCTTGTGTGTTTTCTGCAGGTAACAGCGATTTACACCTCAAATTGTGGCTTTTTGAAGAAAATGAAACCAAAATCCCTCCAGCTTATCTCCTTAAATGATGGTTCAAGTCTCCTCTTCAGTTACATGCCAAATAATTGAATTCAAAAGGTTTAAACAAGCACATTTAATCTTTTCAAGTCCTTTAAACACCTCAAAGAAAAAAGGGTTTAACATGTTTTTTTCGTGGAAAAATGAAAAGTTTCCATTAAAGTAAATTCAAATCTTTACATTTTAGAGACCAGGATCAGTGGTTTTCAAAGAAAACAGAACATTTTCATGTTTCCAGCAGGCTTACCCATCTCTTCTTTTACTAAAGACACAATTTAAGATGATTTTTCTAAACACGTAAATCAGAAAAAATATTTTAAAAACAGTTGTACAATAACAACATCACTGCTATCACGTCACCTGTGACCTCTTTAGGTTTTGGTTGTCGTTTTTAAGAAACTGGAAGATCAGAGCTTTCAAATGACTCTTTTGTGCATTTTGGTCTTAAAGGTCTTCTGTCCAAGATGACTGAAAAGACTCTATGTTGACCTTAATTTAACTGATAACTTCATGGATGTTAAGTGGCTATTTTACAGGTATTATGATTTCACTTGTGCTGTGTTTAGTTCAGCTAGCAAGGGGGCACAACGAGGGACGACTTACACAGGGACAGCACACAGCTTGGTTGGTAAAATCCCATCTGAGCCCCGAAACTATGGATTTCTGCTTTAACTGAAAGTGAAACCAAAGGAAAAGTCACGCCTGCAAGAACATGCCTTTACGTTTCCATCTGACTCTAACTGGGACCATAATCTACAAAATAAATGCCATATTGGATTCAGTAAAACTTAAAACTACCAGATAAGACCATAAACTCACTGAGAAGTTTTTCTCTCAGGTCACAGATTAAGGAGCTGAAAACTGTTTTTTCTCACGCAACCAGATGTCTTTTTTGTCATTCTGTTTGAAACAATGAAGAGTTAAAGAATCGCTGCACATAACATCATTACGTACTGAAAGCTTTTTGCTCATTTTACAGCACAAAACAGCACATTTTGACATTTTTAATTCTCATTACTTCTACTGTGCAATAAAATCAAACATATTTACAGCGGTGTCCAAACTACGTTTAGTTCCAATAACACCATATCCATATGGAAGTCAGAGGTCTGTATAACTCACTCACATTCTCACCTAGTGTGCTCATGTGTTCTGGGTTGGGACTTAGCTCCGACAAAAAAAAAAAAAAAAATCCTGTGAACACTCCTGGTACTTGGCTGATGAATTGCACTTACATTTTACAGTATTTTTGCAGTATTATTACAGTGCACTGACAATATAATACTATACAACAGTAAGAAAGCAGTAGATTAGAGTGCCTGTAAAACAACAGTTTAATCTCCTGTAATTTGAAAGTTACATTTCTTACAGTTTATTTTATTACCGTTCAAAGGAAATGTTTTACTCCACTAGATTAGTTTTAGTTTCTTATATACAAAATCTTAATTATTTGTATATAATTTTATAGATTAAACTACCTAAAAGTATGTAAGCCAGTCAGATGAGTTCCTGCTCAAAAAGTCAACATCTGCACTATATCCACCCAAAAACACAGACATCAGCTTAATTTGTGAAAACGTAACTACATTTTTTGGATTTTTACACTGCATTAAAGTCTCCCACCCCTGCAGGTTGAATTCAGTCTTCAGGGTCATTCATCAAATGTCACTACGACCCTGAAACCAGAAGCCGCATTAACCCACCAAAGGGATGTGTGTGCCCCTGTGAACCCCAACTGTACATGTCATTATTTCCACAGATACCAAAAGCACACTAATCAACACTCAAGAGCTGAAATAATCAGTAATCAGGCAATTAAATTACAGAAACTTAACTGAAAAACTATTTTACAGGGGAAACAATGCCTGCAAACAGTTTCCTGAATGGAAAGATTTAATACTTCTGCATTCTTTAATCATAATACTAAACTCTGACTTCAGGAATGTGTTTACTCAGATATAATATATATTTTCTTATAACCAGTTGGGGATTCTCTCGTTAACGCTCACTCCAGCACCTGGAAAAATCTTCTTTACTGGACTTCAAAAATTAAAAAGCAACATGTGGCACATAGTAATTGAAAGCGTATGGTTTTTCTGTGGCTCAGTTAACAGATATCAGCATATACATTTGCAGAATTTGAGGGTAAAGTGCAACATTTTTGTCTCTACAAGCATTATGGCTCTCATTCGTTCTACTGGGCAGTCATGTTTAATCCTTTGCAGAAGGGTATTGAGCACGTGGAGAGAAACAGAGCAGTGGCAGCCCGCCCATTGGGGTGTCCTCAGGAACCTAAATGTTCACTCTGTTGTTGCTTTGTGCAAAAGCCCACGTCTACCTGCTTCTCTATTTATAATATTTAAGAATCCAGATGAACAAGAGAGGGCTAAAATTAGACGCACCCAAAGATGCATCTTAAATTTGAACAATACCCAACTATCAGGGGATCTCCTCGCAGCCAGACGTGCCCAAAACCCCTCACCTGGAGGATCTCAGGAGGCCTTGAGATCTAAGATGCCTCATCCCCCTTATCTGGCTCCTTTCGATGTTGAGGACGAGCAGGTCTGTGCTTTTCACCCTACCTCTAAGAGAGAACCTGGACAGGAAGCTAGTTTCTGCTGCTTGTACACACGATCTCACTCCTTCAGTCACTGCCTGCAGCTCGCGGTCATCGCCGGCTGTAACGTTGTTCGATTGGTAAATTGACAGCTTCTCTTTTAGGCTTCTCTCTCTTTATCACAAAACAGGTTGGTAAGACATGTCTTGCATTTGAACAATACTTTTTTGCAGGACAAGTTTCCCCAGGTTTTCTGTGCATTCCTTCCTTCAAACGATCACAGAAAGGAAACGTGTAAAGACAGAAAACAAAGAGAGGAGATCAGTCTTCATTGGGGCTGAAGAGAGCTGTGATTTTGAGGCATTTCTCCTTAAAAATGATTCATTAACGCTTCTAAGCTGAATACAGGCCAGATGAAAACTCAGCTGCTGTATTTTTACAAGCATCAGTCTCAATTATGCATCACCTGAAAGCACAAAGCCTCTTGATTGCTGTTCACTGTCTTCACTGTAAGAGCCCAACGAACAAACTGCTCCCAAGATTCTGGTCTTTGTTAGTAAGAAATAGGGGATGAATGATCAGGGTTAAACAATAATTCACTTATCACAGCGGTGCACATTGATTTTCTGTCAATTGACACGTCAATTAATCTTTCTATACTGGTTTCTTTGTGGACGTCTGGGGAAATAATAAAAAGGGGGTCACGAGGGGCCCTAGAAGAAATCTTTGCCCCTCAGGAGGTAAATCCGGCCATGAGTGGAAAGAAGAAAATTGATTTAAGAACTACAACAGAGCAAAGATTTGCTTTTCATTATGCTCAGTTTATATGGCATTCATGTGGACAAAAAAGTCTGATTACAGGACAGTGTCAGAGGTGAAAGGTCAGAGGTCAGCTGCAGGGCAACACACACACAAAGCATTTCTGCATGTGAAAGACATTCCTGCAGTTCCACTCCTCCTCCTCCTGCTCCAACTCTTTCTTCTCTTTCACGCGCTGTGAAAGGCGACATACAGCTGCTCGCCGTCCTGTTTTCTTGGTCACGTGTCATCAAACAGCCTTTTACGCCACCGTACGGAGACCAAACCTGCACGCATGCTGGATATCTGTGTTGCTTGCAATTACCGTACAGCAGCTAACCTTGATCTACGTGTTTTTATCGATTATTATTTTATTATGTGACAGTTTGAGGTTTGTCAATAGACTGTAGATAAAAGATGGCTGTACCCACCACTTTGAATGTGTGGATGACTGGATGTGTAAAGCACTTTGGGGTCCTTAGGGACTGAGTAAAGCCCTATACAAATACAGGCCATTTTAGCCATTACAATCTTGGTTTTGCTAAAGCCAGAAGTGTCTAAAGAAAATTATTTTGGGCCTTTATAGACATGAAATGGTTATTTTGAACTGAAATATATCGAATCAAAGTGTTTTTTATCTAAAAGGAAAATGTGTTTGGTGTAAACTAAAAAGTCCAGATTGCACTGAATTTTACATGGTGCTTATGTAACAAAATTACATGGAAAGTTGGCATGTAATCAAACTGCCTGAAGTCGGGGCAATATTTTTTGGAGTGTTGTGTGGTGAATAAATTAATGATAATAATGCACTCTAATTCTTGATCTGAAGGCTTTTAAATTATTCGAAGGCTTTTTACTTTACTTTCACTTACAAATGAACACTGCTTCAGCACCTCTCATTATTCATTGGTCTCAACACGTGGGGATGTCTGTGGAGATGTTCAATTTAAAGGACTTCTTCTCAATGTTGGCATTAAAATTGTGACAAAGCACCTTTTGATCCTGGAAATAGCAGCTGAAGCATGACATGAGATCAAAAATGAGCGCAAAGGACTAAAAACATAGATGAAATCTATGCAGTAGAAACTATATGTTTGTTTTATTATTTGTATATATTTTAAGCCATAAGAACCCTCACCGCACTCTTATAAACCACATTGTAATTCTGTTATTATTTTTTTAGGCCAGCAAATGCTTATTTTACCACAAAAATAATTAAAATCTAAAAAAAACCCAAATACCTATAGGCCGCAGAAACTATATAAAAGGAAGTGTTTGTAGCTCTAGCCCAGAAGGACTGAAAACAGCCAAAAACAACCACATGGAGACTAAATATGAACAAGCTATAAAAAAGACACTAAACAACAAAAAACAACAGTGACAAAACAACCAAAAAAGAGCCACGAAGACATTCAAACCACAGAAAAATTGCTAGAATATAAACGACAGCAGAGACCCAAAGAGAAAGCAAATAACCTCAAATGAAACCACGAAGAGATTCAATATAAATCCATGCCATCCATGCACTTCATGTAGTAACATCAGGACCTTAAAGTGTAATTTGAGATAAACCCAGCAGTTCAAACAGAAAAATGAACACACAACATCCAGAACAAGAAGCAAACACACCAGAAAAAGACAGAAGCAGACAAAAAGAATCGCAATATGAACACAAATAGATGGAAACGAAAGGTGAAGTGAGGCATGACGACTGCAAAGCTACTCGCAGTCCCACTGGTAGACCTGCAGAGGATTTGTGTCTGCTGTAGTTCAGTGTCCAGTTCGTCTGTGTAACGGCCTCACGGACAGACAGGACAGATTAATGAAGCCCGACTCTGTTAAACAGCAAAATGAAACACCTCGTCTTTCGTCTGCATTTCTGGAAAAGTGCTGAGAATTTTCACAACATCTGGATGGAAACCTTTTTCCTCACCTTAACCCTTCGGTCACACACACACACACACTTACATCAGTCAGTCTCTTCTTGTGTGGCTCTGACAGGTGTAAGCCAGCTGGGGAACAGACTGCAGATAAGAGCTACAGATAACACACACACACACAAACACACACACAAACCATAATGGAGCACCACAGCAGCGTTTCCAGAGAAATAAAGAGACCAGAGTCGGAACTGAAAGCAGCAGCTGTCAGAGCCACACGACTCACACTGTAAGTGAATACGAACACGAACTGCAGCTGTGTATGTATACATGTACGCTGTTTAAAAAAATTACAGGAACACTTAAAAACACGTCAGATCTCACTAGGGGAAAAAAACATTGTGACAGTTATCTGTACTGAGTTATCTGTATTGGAGAATGCGTTAGGAATGAAGGGACACCATATTGTTTGATGGAAATGAAATTTTTCAGTCTACAGAGAGCTGAATTCAAACACATCCCGAATATCAAAGTGAAAAAAAGGTTTGTATATTTTACCAAAAGTTAATTGCAGCAACTCAAAATGTTATTCAGTACTTTTTTGGGGCTTCCACGTGCTTGCATGCATGCCTGACAACATTTGGGCAAATTCATAATTAAACTACGGACGATGTCCTGGGGGATCTCCTTCCAGACCTGGACCAGAGCATCACTGAGCTCCTGGACAGTCTGAGGTGCAACCTAGCGCCGTTGGACAGACCAAAACATAGTGTCCCTGAGGTGTTTTGTTGGATTTAGGTCAGGCAAGCGTGAGGTCGAGTCAGAGCAGTCAGTCATATTCATTCCTTCATCCTCCAGGAACTGCTTTCATACTCTTGTGCACAAGGAGGAACCAGGACCCACTGCAATGGTCTGACAATGTATCCAACCATTTCATTCTGATACCCAATGGTGGTATCAGAATGAAATGGTTGATACCGCCATTTCATTCTGGCGGTATCAGACCTCTACACAGACCTCTAGTCTGTGCGTCCCTCCATGGATTTGCCTCCCCAGACCATCACTGACCCACCACCAAACCGGTCATGCTGAACAATGTTACAAGAAACAGAACGTTTTCCACAGCTTCTCCAAACCCTTTCATATCTGTCACATGCGCTCAGAGTGAACCTGCTCTCATCTTTGAAAATCACAAGGCACCAGTGATGAACCTGTCAGCTATGGCCTTCTACGGCAAACGCCAATCAGGCTCCATGGTGCAGAGAGAGAGCAGAGAGCACAGGGTCCACAAGAGGACGTTGTACCCTTAGACCACCCTCACGGAGTATGTTTCTGATTGTTTGGTCAGAGACATTCACACCACTGGCTACTTGAGGTCATTTTGTAGCTCTGGCACTGCTCATCCTGTTCCTCCTTGAACAAAAGGAGCAGATACCAGTCCTGCTGATGGGTTAAGAGCCTTCTACAGCCCTGTCCCCCTCAATCACCTGTCCTGGAATCTCCTCAATGCTCTTGAGATTGTGTAGGGAGACACAGCAAACCTTCTTGATTTGGACTACCTATGTATCCTCTGTAGGGTCCAAATATCACCTCATGGTAGCAGTAGTGATCCTGACGCTAGCCAAATGCAAAACTAGGGGAAAAAGCACTCAGAAATGATGAGGAGGGAAAAAATGTCAGTGGCCTCCAACTAAACCCATTCCTGTCCTCCCTAGTGTACCTGTGGTTAATTTTACGAGTTTAACTGACTCGATGCTATACTCTGAATAAAAACTGTTCCTTTATATTCAGCATTTTTTTTTTTAATCCCAATCAGAGTCTGTTAGTGTCAGGCCACAAATCTGCCTGATAAAATATGACGTGAAAGCATCTGCTTTTGCGTGCAGATTGCTCAGTTAAGAATTAATTAATTAAGAAACACTCACTTCCAAACGAGTACAACAGACATTTGAAGTATAGTTAAACCACAGCAGAAACTTCCATGTGTGTATAAGAAGCAGCTGCTTGTGGTGGTAGAGGATAACTTTGTCAGGACACTGCTGCTAGAAATTCTCTGTTGCTGCTCGTTCAGCATCTGAAATATGATGGATGCGGTAAAGTGGCTTATTCTGGTGTAACATCCCTAATACTTAGAGAATACCCCATAAACATGTCTGGCATAGTGAAAATTCCAGAAAAAGAATCAAAACAAATGATGGCCCATGAACTACAGCTGCAGGCCCCATTAAATCTCCCCCAAGAAGCCAGAAGCTCTTGGGACTGCTCCCATTTAAGAATTCTCTGATAACCTGGATTCAAAGTAGAAAGCTGTTAAATCCTGAGGTACTGCCTGCCTTTCTTAGTAAAGCTATTAATAACGTGTAAAATAACTGTGAGGTAGGATCGGCCAATCAGAAAGAACTTGGACAATGTAAACAATGACGTCAAATGCAGCGTTGTGTTTCAGCTGATAAGAATTAATGTGCATTACGGTCTGTCCTATCACCCACCGATGAGTGTCGGCTCTTCATCATCTCAATCCCAGGAACTAAAATCGTGTTTTTGTTCATGTTTTGCACACCGAGTCTGATTTTAATAAAAACCAGAAGCATCTGTCTGTAGCTGTAGCAGCTTCCTCGTGTCTTCATCCAGATGCTGAACCTGTTGCAGGGGTTTTCTCTCGCAGCAGGTGTTGATAGCGATTGGCGCGCTGACTCATCCCAAAGGTGTTTAGATTGAAGGAGACCAGTCTTTATGAAGACAAATGAGTCATTTTTAATCAATAAAAGATGTTTGGAAAATTCAGTGCTCATTTGTAAAAGAGGACCGACACAGAAATCCTCCTCCCATCACTTTCTTTATATGTTGAATCAGTAAAATAAGAAAAAGACTCAAAGTGTTGGCGTGTTTTTCATCGTCAGCCCTGCTCCCTCGCTCGCTTCCCCACGTCAGACGACTTTCTATCAGACATGAAAGTGACACGACGTGATTTGATTTTCCTGGTTTAATCAGACGTCCGCAGCTCTGTAATGCTGTTAGGGGAGGACGGGGAGTAATGTTACACCCTGTGTGTTTGTGTTTGCCTGCAGCGTGTACACATGTGGGATCACCGGCAATGTTAAAGCTTTTTTCCCTGTTTTGCTGTTGCCTGTGTGAAAAGCAAATAAAAAGTAAAAAAAAAACTTTCTTTCTCACACTAGAAAAAAAAATTTAACAGCATGTCCAATGTTGGGTTATTTGGTAATTTGAAATTGACCATAAGTGTGGATCTAATTGTTCGTCCTTCCTGTCCATGGATTAACCCGTCCCTCACCCTCACGGGCTCAAACCTGACCACTGCAGTCAGACAATGCTGTTACATGTATATGTTATCTAAAATGATGACTCAGAAAGATCAGCTCGACATCATTCCTAGGGCATCAGATTCTGACAGTGTCTGAAATCATGTGTGAAGGTTGTTCTTTGTTTTGATTTTTTTGTTTTGTTGTTTTTCCCAAATCTCTGTCATACGAGGCTAGAGTTGGTTATTTGTTTTCTGATTACTTTCTGTTTTCTTTCAAAGGTTATTTTTGGTCACATGTCTTGTTTTAGTTTTACTTTAAGATTAATAATTATAAAAAGAGAATGTAGGTTTAGCAGGGATGATGAGCTTCCTCTGAAAGGTGTCTGGGGTTAACCTTAGAGATTAGGGTGAGGAGCTTGGTCAGTCAAGAGGGGCTCAGAGTAGAACTATTACTCCTTCACACGATGCCTTCTGAGTGTGTTCGGAGTATTTCTGGCATGACCAACTGGGAGGAGATCCTGATGCAGACCCAGGAAGCACTGGAGAGATTATGCCTGAGCTGGATGGGAATGTCTTGCTGAACCCCAGAAGAGCTGGAGGAGGAAGCTGAGGAGAGGGAGGTGTGGGCATCTCTGCTTACTGGGCACACAAACATACATTATTTTCACTCAGTTTTACAAATTACAGGGCAGCGTTGCCTTGGTCCTAACTGTGCAAAAAACAAAAAAGTTGTATTCAAAACAAAATTACTATAAAAAATCATTTGTACAAAGGCTAAGTGTATACAGAGCTTTGTAGAGATATAAATATATTGCACAAGTCTGTGTCTGTTCTTTATTGTACATTAAATTCCTTTCCGGTTGTTAAGTGATGACATATGAACCCTGCTACCAGTTACAAGCTTCTCTGCGTTTATTGAGGCTGTTGTGTTTTTAACATGCTTTAATGCTTTCTATTTAATCTGAACAAGCCCGTAAAAAAGTCAGTGATCACTGTTGGCCTCTCTCTTCTTTTATTACCACTATTCATCGGCAGCACATTTTAAAGCTCAGGTTTTAAAACCTTAACCTTAACTACAGCCCAGCCCATGCAGCAGTATATTAATGACTAATATACTGGTAATATATATGACTATTAATGACTAACCTCGTATTGTGGATGGATTATCTCAGTTGTTTTTCTGACTAAAGTTTGGTCCGTTTACAGCATCCTGCCATGCAATTGCATTTGTCCCTAACCATCAGGAACCCACACGTTAACTTTTATCGAGTGGAAAAAAGTTAGCGTTCACCCTCCAGCTTCACTGTGTTTATATTATGCTAACTACAGCTGTGTAGCTAGCCACCACATAGCACAGCATTATAGACCAGTTAGCCCAACTTCAGTAACCCTACAAAAGTCACTGCTGTTTAGTTTTCTGTCTTCATTTATGTCGGAAGTGATAGCAGAGCTGTACGTTTTAATTTTTCAGAAATCCCTGAGTCAGAACATGGTATATCATGTTTAGATGGACACTAGCGAGCTAACTCCCTGCAAACTTCGAACTGCGTTAAACTTCATAAATTCTGTTTTCATGGATGCCTGGATGTTAAACTTAATTGTTACACCTTGTAAAGCAGCCACACTGATCATTTTATTAAAGATGAAAGAATTTAGACAGTTTGTAACCCTCACTGATGCCGTAGTGTTCGTTTGACTTTGGAACCAGAAGCCGAGTTTGGACCCGGAAACGGCTAATGACATCAGACTTAAAAGACCGGATTGGTTGGGAAAAGTTCCAGAATTGTATTTGTTTCTACTGACTGCCTCTGCATTTAAAACACTGGGACAATTAATACATATAGCACCAGTCACCAGTTATGAAGGTGTTTCAAATAATGAAATAAAGACCTGTCTTCCTCCCCTCACCTCCAACCTAGACGGCCGCTCCTCCCTGAGCCTGGGTCTGCCGGAAGTTCCTGTTAAAAGGGAGTTTTTTCTTCCCACTTTCGCTCTTTCTCACAGGGAGTCATATGATTAGGTTTTCTCTGTTTTCTTTCCATTATTGTAGGGTCTTTACCTCAAAATATAAAGTACCTTGAGGCAAATGTTGTTGTGATTTGGGGCTATATAAATAAAACTGAACTGAGCTGAACCAATAATCAGATTGCTCCTAGGAGCAACTGTGACCTCGATTTATATCTGTGCAGCATCTATGTTGAGAAGCTACAGGTTTAGTGTTTTTTCCCCACTTCCATTTTCATGGACTTTTAAAGTTCCACTTTCACTCACTTTCACTCACATGTTTAGGCAGTAAGAAACAATCTCATGAGGATTGTGGTTTAGGTTAAAAGACTCCTCTGCACAACATTATCTCCATTAAAAAAAAGACAAGTTGGAAGTGAGAGCCTAATCTCACCAGAGCATTAACCCAGTGTATCTGACACTCCCGCTAAAGCCTGTTTTCTGTGTCAGTGGAAAATCAGCATAGACACAAAACCAGCATCCAAATTTCAAAACTGAAAACGAAACAAAAAAACTATCCACAAATCACGGTCAATTTATCTATCATGATAGACTACGTTTTAGTAGCAGGCGAATGCAAATGTATTTATGTATTTGTGACAATCCATGGGCAGATTATTCGAAAATGTATATTAAATACCAATCAGCTGCATTACAACACATTAAAATGAGTAAAGAGCCTACAGCTCAACTTTACATGCATCTAAAAGCTTCAATAATTCTCCATTTTCATTTGGAGATGTGCTGGATTACGTCACACCAGGTGCCCCAGGTTTTAAAGTCTTGTCTTACATCACCTTGTATGTTTCCACCTCCACCTCCTCCTCTGCTCTGCCCTCAATCATGGCCACCACACCTCCTCTTATCTTCAGCACACTCAAACAAAGAAGAAGAAAGAAAGGGAAAGCAGGAGCAGACAGTGTAAACAGGCCTTCTGTGCGTCTCTGCGTAGGCCGAGGTAAGTCAAACAAAGCTCGGGGGCATTTTCCGGGCTGGCAGGTGTTGGTGTCAGAGGCAGGCGAGCGTGGCGTCGAGAGTCAACAAATGGAGTGGTGCAAGCAACAAGAGGCGGATGCAAACAGCAGAACATTGTGTTTAAGTGCAGATTAAGCTGGTGGAGGGTTTGCTGCCTGCGCAGACTTTTGTTGTCAAGATATGTGGGGGCTGAAGTACTAAAGCAGCATGTCTGACATGTGTTAACGTTACACTCTTCACTCTTGTCTTTATCACAGCAGTGCCATTAAGCACTTTCTCCTTGATCTCCTGCTGTGTCGGTATAATCAGTCCAATGGGACATGTGACATCATCTCCAAGGTCAGGGTCTGCAGATGAGTGCTGATCGGCTTTACAGACCGCTATACAGCGGGCTCTGATACCCATCTCCCCTCTGATTAGCAGAGCTCAAGTAAAACCCTAATCGCCTTGTTGACTTGAAAGGCTCTCAAAGTGGGAAAGCTAATTAACTCGACCCAACAGCACAGACACAGAGAGGCAGCAGAGTAGTTGTAGTCAAAACTCGAGAAATATGCACGATTAAATTTAATATTAAAAGAAACAATTTCAGTATTGCGAGAGACACTGCTGGATTTTCCCATTTTAAACTGCAAGGTGTAAAGCACTGAGGTGTGTAGACTGAGGCTGTCAATCCTGCAGTGCAGTTCAGGCCACTGGACGGCTTTGAAAACAGGACTGAAGTCATTTATTATTAGTTTTGTTCATATAATGTACGTTATTCTTGATGTGGTGATTCCAGCATTAAAACACAGGATTAAAAAACTCAGAAAATGCTTTTTTCATTAGTGACAAAGACATTTCTGTGCCTATCAGATTTTCTGTCTTGCTCTGATTTTAACCACATTAACAAAGGTGGTAGTTTATTCTGATATGTTGGGCTTTGTTTAAGACTTGGCTTTGGTCTTGGTTGTTGACTGAACTTTGATCTGAATTTATTTTAAAGATTTTAAATTTGTTTCTAGCTTTGTTTTGTACTGACTCAGGGCTCGGTGGCGGGCCATACCATCTGTTGCTATTCTTCTCATGGCTAAGATAGTCCTGTTGATGAATATTTAGGTTTGCTGTTGCTGCAGAATAAATCAAAATCCACGACATAGAACCGGCCATTTCAAACCATTACTGCTGGAAAACTAGTGATTAACTAAAAAAAAAAGAAAAAAAAAGCATAAAGCATCATCATTAAAAACTGGGGGAAAGGGCATTTTATTTTAAAATACATTAACACACTATCTGTTAACTTTTCCATTTATTTTCCTGCACTTCAGCGTTGTACATGTGCATGCGTCACATTACAAATACATGCTTGTGGTGGAAACTGGCCAACAGCTTTTTGCATCTGCAGTGGTTGAAAGGACAGTCTGTTCTGTAATTCCTAAAATCCTTCAAAACATCAGCGTGTTCTGTAAGCTTTTGTTCAGAGGGTTGAGGTAAAAGGGTGGGGCCCGGAGGGTTGTGTTTGCAGGGGGGGCAGCTGATTTGAGGGCCCTGGTGAACACAAAGGGGCCAGGACCTCCTCCGCACATGCCCCACACAATGCCCTGGCCCTAATGCTTGTAAATCTATTCACACATCCAGAGGCCAAAGATAATAACAAGCTGTTCAGAATGAATTTCTAATGAGCACACTGAAGCCTCTTAGCATTGGAAACCTGATTCAGGTTCAGGAGAAAACCTGATTCATAGCAATGAAACAAATGCGCCTGTTTACTATTAGCAGATAAACCAATGGCACTGGATAAAAACAGGCAGACGGGACAGCACTCAGCCTATTTATTTTAGATCAGAGGGGTCACTTATATCAGTTTAAGCCATATAATCAGATCCCATTCCTTTTAGCATTTTTGAGTGCCTAATAATGCCAATGAGAAACCCAAATGAGTTAGTAGAGAAAATGTAAAAGTGGTTCCAATTCTGATCACATTTCAGACTTTTACAGCCTCCATCAAAGTTTTTGCTTTTTGTGTCACAGACTATAATTTGTGTGTTTATGGGCAGCAGAAGAGGTAACTCTGTGCAGTTCAATGGAAACCAGTGCTCACGACTCTAGGGGAGACTAGTAAGATATCTCCAAGCTAGCATTGTCATTGTCATCCTCTGATTCTGCTCTTAATTTGATTAGATTTGTGTTGAACATAAACTAATTCTTTATCAGGCTCTTCAAGATCTACACCCAGGTGCTGCAACAAAATGAAATGATGATGTAACAAGAGCCAAAAACAACAACAAATTTCTCTATAGTTGTGTCTGAGTTGCCTAAATGTGACTAAAAAGAGCTAAAAGTTGGACTACTGGACTTAAATTCACAAGGTCACTGGAAACATTCATAGAGGAAAGTCCTTCCTCCTAAAAATTATATTCCCATATGACTAAACCTCACTTCTATACCCACTAAATTTGTTTAATCTTAGTTTTGTGTTATTCCTTGATTAGGTTTAAACATGATGATTTATGATTAAAAAAAAGATCCTTCACAACTTTACCCCCAGGTCAGAAGTCCCATTGTATATAATATACTATAGGTTACTTGAAAAGGTGCAACAGTAGGAAAAAAAAACATTATATGATTATTATAATGGCATTTCTGCAATGACACAAATAACAGAATGAATTTTTCACAAAGTTGTATGGGGACATGATTATTAAGAGACGGAGGAGATTCACAGAAAGCCGTGCAGCTAGTTTTGACTGTTTTTCAGGACGCTGCTGGTGCTCGGGTCGGTTTTTGGCTGATGTCTGAGCCCCAGAGCAGCTGATGGAAGGTCGTCAGAGGTCACAGCAGCTCCTCTCCTCATAATTATTTAAATGAGCCTGGAAGCCCTCTGCTGCTGCACAACTGCTGGACACAAACTGTCATTCGGGTATTTAGTTTTCCATCCGTACTTGTTCACAAACAAAGTGATAGCAGTGCTTTATTGTGTTTAATACTTAGAACATGGCACATCATCTTTACATGCTAACATTTTATACCATGCACCTTTTGGTAACACGAGTTACCTCAGCATTTGTGTGATCAGAGTATCATAAACTGACTGGTTATCAAGTAATAATTGGGACTTGCAATTCCTAAATCATTTATTTCAAAAACCAAACACCAAGTTTGTCATCATTTAGGATTACTTCCTTCACTTAGTCAAGTTTGAATGACCTGATGCACAAAGAACAGTGAAGTAGAGGAACAATCAAGCTAATACAAAGCTACTTTTTTCCAGTTATTATGCTAATCCAAGCCAGTCGACTGCAGGAAGCAGCTCCACACTCACTGTATGGACTTGAGGATCTTTACTGAGATTTTAACTTACATTTTAAAAAAAACACGTCAGACACATGCAAAGTTTTAGTTTTTTAATATCCAACAGTTATAATGATAATATTATAGCTGATAAGTCTGATATTGCGATAAATTGGACAATGAAACTTTGGCCATGCTAAAATGAGATTCCACTACTGCAACAATATACATGAAAAAGAGTAACGGGTAGCATTAAATAGTGAATAAAAATGGATTTTGTAGTACATGTGAATATTCTGCACTGACAGAATGCAGTAACAGTGAGAGTAATGTCAAACACAAAAGTAAGAATGGAATTTGTAGGTAACCTCAACAGCAGAACTTGACTTCAGTCACTGGTCAGTAGCTTTTAGCTCTGACTCTGTGAGTGTTCAAATCCCTCCACTTTCAGTCCTAAAGCTTGGTGAGAGGGAGGAAGCAGGCGGGGGGTGTTTGCTGCCTATTCTTATCCTTGGGTGGGGCGGGGCCCAAGACCGGTTGCCAGGGCCAACCGACGTTGACTCCCGGCCCCTGGCTGACAGTGGCAGCCTGTTGGGCCGAGTGACCGTCTGGCGAGCTGGCTGGCACGTGCCGGCGCAGCAGCCCGGCCGGAGCGTGACGAATCGCTGAAAGAAACCTCCACAGAGGAACACCTGAGCCAGCGAGGGGGGGGTAGGGTCAAGGGTGGAGGGAGAGGTCCAAACAGTCTGGTGACACAGGCGCGAGGTGTGCTCATGATGGGTTTGTCATCAAGAATGCTAACAAAGGTGGAAAAACATCAGTTTTACCTCATTAATATGGAAACTTATGCAGCGAGGCACCAAACTCTAATGAGATCATCTGCTCCACATGGGCTACCGGTGCTGTTAGTCTGCAGTGTAAACGTATGCTATAAAGATGCCAATCAATTCATTATTTAGCCAAGGTCTTTTTCATACCGACTCGTTATTAGTTTATCTGTCAATTGAAACTCGTGAGCTTAAATAAGTTATGGGAAAGTGTCCTCTCTTTAATGTGCAAGTTTATGCAGTAAGGTCATCATGGATAAAAGGTGCTTCAGAGGTGTACAAAAATACAACATAAATAAAATTTGTATTTATTCACGAGGCCCATGGGAAGCCAGCATTTAACAGAAACAAGCAGTAATGTGCTTTTATCCTTCTCCCAAGCATGCTTGCGGTTTAAATGGCTTAGCGCCAGTTTCTCCAGTAATGGAAACCAGTTTGATCACAAAAAACTTTTGGTCAGAGCAAAATCTATGTTGACCTGCACTCCACTGAAGGACACAGAGATGACAACACCTACGTTAGCAAGAGATCTGACGTCTTTAATATTTTCACCATCGAGCAACAGCGGCTGTGGTCAGTAGAATTCAAAGCTTCAAAAGACTCAAACCACACCTGGAGTCTAATCCTCATCCTGCAGTACCATCATATTCAAGCCAAAACACCGGGTAAAGGACTCTATTATTCCCGTGATATTGGTTGCTGTGTGCCCAACTCCTTCTGAATGATCTGTGAATCTCTAAGCTTCTGTACTTGTGCCTTCAACCCAGCCGCAGCAGGTGTGCCACAAGCTGCCAGGTTACAAAAACCAAGAGGTTCACAACTGGCAGAGATGGCGGTTTGACAACTGTACAACTTTGTTGTACAGCGCTGTTTTATCAGGCAATAGAGCGCTATAATGACATAATGGCCTTGAGTCATGAAAGCAGTGGGGAAGTGCCAAAGATTGCAGTTCCTCCAATGTCCACTCGAGGCAGGTTCCAAAAGTGAGACACACTCCAACACACAGTCCAACTTCAGAGCTGAAATAAACACATTTACTGCTACAAACAAATCAGCTCTGGCCTCTAAAGCTAACGTCATTCTTCATAGCAGCGGTAGATGTGGTAGGTCAATCTTTTTCATCATTCACCTGCTTGGATTGTGTGTCACCGAACTGGAAATGTTACTCATTTCAGGTCAGGTTTGTGAATATAGTTGCATTTCATACTAGCAATTGCGTCAAATGCTTTTGGCTTGATGAGGAAAACAAGCATTTTGGAACTCTAAAAACGTGCATGGTGGACCTGAAAATGCTAACACCGAGGCATTTTAGCATGGAATGCAAAAAGAGTGGGGCACTTTGCTGTGGCAACATCCATGTTTTCTATGAAATCTGTTTTAGAATTACTACTTCCTCTTTTATTTTGAAATTTCTGCTTTAATTTCTTTCACACATACTGTATATGTTGCAAGAAACATAAAATTTTACCAGACCTTTGACCTTTTGACTTTAATAGACATAAAAATTATTTATACTTTTTTATCACTCAAAATAATTAAAAAATAATAGTTGGGTTCATAATTAGCAAAGTCTTTTTTCCCCTTATTTCTCAATGCAAAGCTCTTCTGTAAAACGGAGTCCATTACTGACTTAATGTTTCATCGCTCCAATGCTTCAGAATGAATCAATTACTATAGCACCAGTTGAGCTGCTAATGCAACCAAAGCCTCATCACAAATCACACGTTTTTACAATATACAGTACCACAACATTTTACAGCAATTATATTAAAAGCCTGAATGACAACTTTACAAATGACCATTTTCACAAAATTGACACCCACTCCAAACAAAATGGTTGCTGGTATTAAACTGGAACACATTAAGGGGTTGCTTTTATGTTTTGAGTCAACCTAAAAGCTTTGTATTTAAAAAAAAACCCTCAATTTTCAGCATCGAACCATCTGTGCTATAAAAGTAACGGCAGACAAGCTCCAATTAGCCAGCCAATTTTCCCACATGCATCCGTCTAGCTGCAGTAATTCACTTCAAAATGAACCTGGGTCCTCTATCTCTATAGGAATGAGGCTTTTCAGATTTCACAGAAGGGAGTCACTGAACTGACCGTCAGGTCCAGTAACGTGGATTTAGTATTAGTGTGACGATCCGCTCCTGTCCCTTGGGTGAGCATTGATCAGAGTGAGAGGCATTCAAGTCACGTACACGTGTTTGTAACTTGCTCAGCTCACAGAGCAGCTGGAGGAGTTGTTAAAGTGACTACGCTCAGAGTTATATTTTACTGAAGACTCCCATGTTGTCTAGAAACATCCCACTCTGCAAATGCTACCTAGAGCAAGATGATGAAACCTCCGCCTGCTCAGATGGCTGTCCGTGACCTCTGACCTCTCTGCAGATGTGAGTAGACCTGTGATTGTTTCAGAAAGCTCAGTACAGTAGGGGAAATAATTATTCGATCTCCTGTTGAATTTGTAAATTTGCTCAGTTACAAAGAACAGTTTCTACTTCTTACATAATTCTTCCAGCAAGTTCACTTGATAATGGAAGAATCACCCTTTTCTTTTCACTTCTCTTCATAATTTTCTTTATAACTTTAGCTTTAGCCTATAAAATGTTCACGTTCAGCTGGGTGAGGGTGATTTCTGTGTCCCGTTAGGTTTATTGTTACAAACCTTCTCCTGGCGTCCCGCCATGGTTTACTTTGGTGAACTTGCCGTTTTCACTCACAATGAAACACTTGCTTGCTACTAACATGTTATTGTGTTGCTGTAAGTGAGCACATGACTATTTGCTGGCACCACTGTCCGCATATTGTAAAAGAGACCGGCTTGTCATCAGACACATGTGAGGCTAACCGGCCGGTCAGCGCAGGGCCAAGCACGCTGGAAATCATCTAATTCTTGTTTTCAGATGGTCAATTCGTGCATCTCTAAATTCTAGTACTTTGGTGTTTGTATTTAACTCTTCATTTCCCGCTTAGTTGTTCATATTTTATTGCTGATAGGTGATAATAGCTGATAATATACCAAACTGCAAATATATTTACACTTATATCTAACACAGTTTGGTACAAATTATAAAGGAAATGGAGAAACTATTAGTAATTTACCTGGTTCTTTAACTTTGACCTCTCCTCCATCTATAGTGTGTCTTTTGTCGTTTAACTCCGCTCAGCCCAACCGGTTGCAACAGATGGCTGCCCCTCCCTAAACCTGGTCCTAACAGGTTTCTTCCTGTTATGAGGGAGTTCTTTCTTCCCACTGTTGTCTAGTGCTCACTCATTGTAGTCTTTACCTTACAATACGAAACACCTTGAAGCCACTGTTGTTGTGAGTGTTTAGTGCTGTTCAGCTGTTATATACCACCGTTTAGTGCTATATAAAAACACCTGAATTATTAGTAATTAAGTAGAGTTTGTAAGAAAAAAGGAAAAATATATATTATGTAAGTGAAAATGGTGAACTTGCTAGATTATTGTCCAGTTGGTATACTGGTACTTTTTTTTAAATGTTTGCTTAAAATAAAAGATGTATCTAAAAGTCATAAACAGAAAATGAGCCAAGCTTTAAAATTCCACACTATAGAAGGATAATAGAAATGTATTCATATAACCAGTGATCGGTGTTATTGGTCATCAAATCTGTTTCAAAGCTATAGTTTTATGCCTGCTGTAGCTGAGAACCAAGAATGCAATTCAACCAGTGTGGACAGTTTTCAGCACTTTCAGGATCGTCAGCAGCTTTTTTGGCCAAAAGTTCTGGTTTCCTCTGAAGTCACAACTGGAGATACATTTTTAAAAGGCTGACACTGTTTATCTCTGTGCAAACCTGATTGGTTAATAGTACTACAAATGGAAACCAGACAGCCTTGTGTACCAAAGATTTTATTGACAGTTAAAAGAAAAAGCTTTTTTATGTTTATTTTTTGTTATTTCCCCTCTCTATTTGAGGAATTTTTAGATTCCTATTTTAAAGAGGAAAGTCCCCACGGATTGTCAGTTTTGCTACAGGAGCCAGTTAGCTGAGCATCCGATAGAGCTGATAGCTGGGTCCAGTTGAGGTCAGGTCAGATTTCCACCACAAACAAAACCCTGCAGGTTTTTGGTGGTCTCGATCTGGGCCGTCTTGTCTGAGTATGATTACTGTGCTTCCACCAGTGTTAGATATGACCACATTTAAAAAAAAACACCCTCAGGGTATTAAAATGCATGTAAATCTACTCATTAGCAGCTTTTAGCTTCTCCGTGTTCTACTGTGGTACTTTTTTGTTTTTGCTGAAAACAAACAGAAAACGAAAGTCACAACTAATGATGGACATTTTTTCAAAACTTTGCAGTAAAAAAGAAAATACAAAAATATTCACATCATTTTCAATAATATTATGCAGAGTGACTGGTTATTGAATTAATATTTACAGCTGATCGATCTTAAAGTAAAAGCATCACACATTTATTTGCCTCGTGTAAGTTTTCTCATGGCTCCACACAGATCGGTGGTTGTGTCTCTTTATTGTACTCTTCCTAAGTTCGTTGTGACATTTCAGTGGTATTTTGTTATTGTTTTCTAAGCAATAAAAGTATAGCTGGAGAGCCACTTTGTGCTTCACTTTACTTTGTCATTAAATATTAAAAGTATTGATGGGCATTGATCAAATCGTACCTTAGAACGTAAGACGCCTTGCCTTGAATGATTTTTCTTCTCTAAAAAGGAGTCGCACTGTTCAAAAGGATCTCTGGTGTCACCCCCAAACAATGACAGCCATCAGTAATTGAAACATCACGGCACCCCGGCGCTGTAGCTCGAGGGCCTGGGCTCTTTGGAGACAGCATGTGTGAGTGGGTGTGGGCGGCTGGGGAGTTGAAGAGGGCACAGTGCAGACCTGAATCAATAAGGGTCAGGGAGAATAGGCCGTCTGAAGTCCCCATAAACTGACAGAGGTTTCAAAAGGTTTGGATGGTGGCAGCTGAGGCCTTTTGCAGAGGAGCTGCTGCAGGATTAACCCCCTCCAGCCCCACAGTTGGACAACTTGTTTCATTGCCTAATGGAGCTGCGGGCTAAAGGATTACTGCGATGGCAGACCATGACGAGAAGTCCCTCACCTCAAAGATGTTGCAAGGACACAGAAAGTCCCGGCTCTTGACAGGTCATTATCTTTCACCGGCGTTTGAGACAGTCACTGATGGAGGGGGCAGTGCTTCTGCTTTCTTTAACCTTCAGAGTCCTTCCTGCACAATTTTAACGGTAAACGTGAGTAAAAGAGAAGTGGTGCGAAGAAACGAAGAAGTCGATTCCACCAGGGCCATTTTGAAGTGGTTACCAAGCAGGTCAAGCATGCTTGAGGAAACTGTCTCTACTCTGAGAAGCAGATATGTCCTTGAATTCAAGAAACAAGACATTCCTCTGATGGGTAAAGCACCCGGTGGCTCGCACTCGACTGCCTCTTCAGCGACAGTTGCTTAATTAGCCCCCATCAGCCGCGCTGACCTTCCTGTAACACGCTCGAGAGGCCCGCGGTCACGCAGACCCTCCCTCAGACAGATAATTGGCCTGTAAATATGAAGCCATTCACAGCAGGCTCAGCATGGTGCAGCCGTAGAGGTGCACAGCTGCATTCGCTACTTCCTCTCTATCAGCACACCTGGATCTTAATGATCACTTTGACAGAAAAATATAAACATTATGCTAGACCAACAAAGCCACGTAACATAAGAATACTGGACTATGGTGTTAGAGCAGGACTCGCTAAGCTTTGATGCCTGACTGCAATGTCAGGAAACCTACAAATGATGAAGTTAAAGGTGGATATGCAGTTTGGGAACTTTATATAATTAACATAATTAGGGTTAATGATTAAAACTATAAAGTAATGGCTCACTTGCTTAGAATTGTGTTATATTGGAAGTAATACTTACATATTGACATATTTAGAATAATGGAATAAGTTCTTAGTTTGATTTCTTGTACTTAAAATGTATCCTTTTATTTTGATAGTCTGGCAGAGACAGGAAGTTAGGATAGGGGAGTCAAACTCTCTGCATCCTTTTGAACTAAGTCTTTGATAACTCTGGATTTAGTTACGTTAACAGTTACAGTTAGTTATTAAGTTCAGTTACAGTGCATTGTTACATTTACCTGCAGTTCTGTCTGCTAACGCATGCAGTTTTCTGAAACTAAGGCAAATGTGATGCAACCCAAAAACGGAGACCAAGTTAGAACACAGTGGCTCCAGCAGTATGGCGCAACTTTTACTTTGAAGAATATGAACAGTCTTCACACACTTATGAAGTTTTAGTGCCGCTCTGTGATTACTTGGCAAGTGTTTCCGGATGAGTCTGAGTCTTCTATGCAAACTCGGGGCCACTGTAGCAGCCTGCTGGTGACCAAAGCAATCAGAAGAAGGTTGTTGTGCAGCACCCTTTTTAGCACAGCAACAACCAGCAACTACTTGCCAACCAGTTGGGGAATACATACTTGCCAGGATATCACTGACCGCTCTCTGTGTAATTGATGCCTTAGTCTTTTGCAAGAGCAAGATTTCATACAGAAGAAAGTGGAGGCTCAATATACAGTTGCTGATATTTTAATGATAGCTAACTCCTTGGGTACCATAAGTGGTGGAAGTGAAAAATTAGCAAGTAGCACAGAGTGGAAGAGCCAGCAGGATGTGTATTTATAATTTAAGTGCAGTTAAAATATATGAAGTAGGAGCCCGTTTTAATTTCCAGATTTGCTCAATTTGAGTGAAATTTGACACTTTATCTGTTTCCCATTTGGTAGACACTGTCCACACTAGTCCACACAATGTCCACACTAATACGTTTTCATTTAAAAAAGCATCTTTTTCTCCCTGTTTTGGCCTTCCATCCACACTGAGATGAGTTATTGGTCAAGGAAAACTGAGCTTTGTGAAAACGCTCTCCAAAGCGGATACATTTGAAAATGCCATTTTCGCATCTTAAGTTTCACGCATGCGCAATACAGGAATGTAATCATTTTCAGTCGTTTCAGTGTGGATGAACAACTGTTCGGAAATGATTGAAAACAATAGTGTGGATGCGGAGCGTTTTTAGACGACAACGCAGTTTTCAAATTTATCTGGATTATTGTAGACATAGCCATAATGTTGTCAACATGTGCTTTACATACAGATGCTAAAATAAGTACTTGATGCTACCGTGGATGTAAAAAATTCTCTCACTTTCTTCCATTGTTTCCTCGGCATGAAGACTCTGCGGTGCAAAAACTGAGGTGTTGAAAGTCAAAGGCGGCAGTCTTGTCCCAGATGGCCTGCTGCTGAGATACGGCATAATCTAATTTCCATCTCCATTACCCAAATAAGTGAGCAGATTAAATTTTCATCTGCATCTAGGGTTTAGGAAATTAAGACAGTGCTGTAAAAGAGATGAGGCCTGATTGCTGCTAAATGTGATTGTCTGCGCCGCGTTTCTCATGGATGAGATTCAGTGACGGCGAAAATTACGGCGTATTTTTTTATTGTTTTGGTACCCACGAGGCGCTTCTGTTTCCATAATATGGAAGAAACTAATTTTTTATATGTCGCATGTTCCACAAGTTTTATGGATGTTTTAGCAGCTAATTTATTTTCCAGTCAGCCGTATATTCTCAAAGGTTTTTAGAAATTTAAAGACACAATTTAAAGTACTTCACTTCAGCATAACTGGATTTGCTTATTCAGTTGTAAATGTGGCACTGTAGTTTCTTTTCAAAGTCTTTGTAAGCCTCTGTGCTTCCTGCAGAGCACTGATCAGCCTCCACCTTGCCTGGGCATGCCAGCACCTGGGCATCTAGTTAGGCGCTCAGGTGGGAACGGCAGGAACAGTGCGTGCCGAGGCGACATGAAGATGCAGAGGTGGCTGACGAGACCGTCCCCGCAGTATTAACAATCCACATAACGGCACACGGCGGCACCTCCGAGTTCTGAGAAAGCTTTTGGTGTGATCATTAGAGAGTGGAGAGGAGAGAAAGGCATCTCCCTGAGGTTTGCCACAATACAACAACCACACCGGGTCTGTGGAAGGAGTGTCTGCTCCAGCAGGCAGCTAATGAAGGCTGAGAGGACCTGTGGCAGCTCGGTAATTGAACCTTTGGGACATTCTCTCACTCTTCATCAGCATTCTGCTCTCCTGAAGTTACACTCAGTTTCATGCTGCTGCTGCTCGGGGACTGTTTAATGTGGCATTGTGTTGTTGTTTTTTTTCGGGGGGATGGGATCATCTTGATTTTGTTGACTGAATTTGAAGTGTAGTCAGACCGGTGATCATCAGCTCGATACCATCTGTGATGGGAGTAATTCAATTCAATTCAATTCAATTTTATTTATATAGCGCCAAATCACAACAAAAGTCGCCTCAAGGCGCTTTATATTGTACAGTAGATAGCACAATAATAAATACAGAGAAAAACCCAACAATCATATGACCCCCTATGAGCAAGCACTTTGGCGACAGTGGGAAGGAAAAACTCCCTTTTAACAGGAAGAAACCTCCGGCAGAACCAGGCTCAGGGAGGGGCGGCCATCTGCTGCGACCGGTTGGGGTGAAAGAAGGAAAACAGGATGAAAGACATGCTGTGGAAGAGAGACAGAGATTAATAACAGATATGATTCGATGCAGAGAGGTCTATTAGCACATAGTGAGTGAGAAAGGTGACTGGAAGGGAAAAACTCAATGCATCATGGGAATCCCCCGGCAGCCTACGTCTATTGCAGCATAACTAAGGGAGGATTCAGGGTCACCTGGTCCATCCCTAACAATATGCTTTACTAAAAAGGAAAGTTTTAAGCCTAATCTTAAAAGTAGAGATAGTGTCTGTCTCCCGAATCCAAACTGGAAGCTGGTTCCACAGAAGAGGGGCCTGAAAACTGAAGGCTCTGCCTCCCATTCTACTTTTAAATACTCTAGGAACAACAAGTAGGCCTGCAGTGCAAGAGCGAAGTGCTCTAATAGGGTGATATGGTACTACAAGGTCATTAAGATAAGATGGGGCCTGATTATTTAAGACCTTGTATGTGAGGAGCAGGATTTTGAATTCAATTCTGGATTTAACAGGAAGCCAATGAAGGGAAGCCAAAACAGGAGAAATATGCTCTCTCTTTCTAGTCCCTGTCAGTACTCTTGCTGCAGCATTTTGGATCAGCTGAAGACTTTTCAGCGAGTTTTTAGGACATCCTGATAATAAAGAATTACAGTAGTCCAGCCTGGAAGTAATAAATGCATGAACTAGTTTTTCAGCATCACTCTGAGACAGGATATTTCTAATTTTAGAGATGTTGCGCAAATGGAAGAAAGCAGTCTTACATATTTGTTTAATATGAGTAGCGGTCACTTCACTTTGTCGGTATTTCTCTGATAATGAAACTCTGACTGAGCAGCAGGTTGGCTCTAAAAAATGCCCGCTTATCACAGAAATAAAATATCCAATCTTAATAATGAAATAATTATGTCATTTACAAACCCACATTTTCATATTTTTTATGCTTAAGTTTTATTTTCAATCCCATATCTCATTAGTGTGTAAAATGCTAGTCTTTTATTCTATTATTTATTGATTTTAAATTAGTTTAAAGTGTCCACATGCAGCACACAATAAAGCTGAAAAAAGAAGGATGAAGTAAAGGAGCACTAAAGTAACATAAGACTATTTTTTCCCAGTTTAATGTGAAGCCAACTGCAAGCAATAGCTTCACACTCACCATACCAACATGCTTCATACTGTAAAACATACATCATCTTTAAATTCTACGGTTTTATGATTGAAAATAAACTGGTGATCTGATCAGGTCTGAAAATGCAGATGAGCTACAAACCACAGCATGTTACACTGCGTTATATTTTATTTAACTAAAACTATTCCAAAATGCAGAAACTGTGAAAAAATAAGTTCATTCTTTGTGCATCCATTGGAATTAAGAGGGTAAACAGCAACCAGGTACCGCCAGTCAGATGCACTTGATTAACTGATCATCAGGTCATGTGAGCACCTCTATGAACATTTTTCCAGTTTGCACATCTGGGGCTTTCAGGTGTGTTAACAGAATACTGAGGAGAAAACACAGAGAGAACCAAATGTTGCTGCCTGTGAATCTGGCTAGGTTTATTCTCATTCTGCAGTGAGAACGATTATTCACACCTGGGAAACATTCAAGGCAGTGGACATCCGACCAAAATAAAGACATGGTCAGACCATGTAATGCTCAGAGAAACTTCAGAAAACCAAAAAGGACATCTCAGAGTCTACAGGCTTCAGTTATCATCATAAATCTTAAAGTTCATGGCAGCAAAATGAGAAGAATACTGATCGATTATGGCTTGTTTGGAAGGGTTGCCAGAAGAAGGCATTTTCTCTCAAATAAGCACCTGGCTGCACAGCATAAGTCTGCAAAGTTGTATGTGAACAAAGCACCAGACTTCAGCACAAATACCTCATAAAATCTGTCAGCACGGTGGTGGAGGTGTGATTACTTGGCCTTGTTCTGCAACCACAGGACCCGGGCATCCTGCATTTATGAATTTGACCATGAACTCCTCTGTACATCAAAGTATTCTAGAGTCAAATGTGAGGCTGTCTGTTGGACAGAAGCTTGGTTGAAACTGGGTCATGCAGCAGCACAATGATCCCAATCATGGCAGCAAATCTAGCTGCAATGATCCTGTTACGGTTCAGACCTCAATCCTACTGAAATGCTGTGGTGGGACCTTCAGAGAGCTGTGCATAAATGAGTGAGCCAACATTCCTCTTCAGTGATGTGAGAGGAAATATCTTTTACTTTTGTCATTTTTTTTTAATGTACCAATTTCATATCTGTGGGCTCTGACCTATGGGTCTGATTTTGGGGGGATTAATGTATTGCGACATGTAAAGATGGACTTCTTCACCATGAATAGGTGTGAACAAACGTGTGACTAAACGTGGATCCGGTTGAGATGAAATCAGCCACAGTGCCGTGACTTTCTGGCACCGTTCGAGACAGAAACAGACAAGCTGGGCGACGTCTACCATGTCTGTCCCACAGATGGCCCGGCCCCGCTCTCCCTCTGTCTGCAGGGCTGGACCGGCGCTCTGCTGGACGCCGTGACTGTGCCAAATCATCTCAAGAAAAAAAAAAAAAAAACCTTCTCCTCCAGCAACTCCCTGGCAAAACCCTCGCCTCGCTCATCTCATCTGACTGCTTCTGTAAATAAATAACAACAACAAAATAGCAACAAGAGGGTGACACCCGGCAGAACTCGTTTCGCCATATGGGACCTGCTAGTTGTCAGCGTTTGGCGAGGCGCAGGGGTCACAGATGGCTGCACAGCCCCCGCACCCTTCCACATTTTTCCAGGCTGCTGTGCTTTTAGGTCGTCCTCGATCATCAAACCGGCCTTTTTTCCCCAACTAATTTTTTGATTGTTGACACAGGCTCAGATGGGTAAAACACAATAGCAAACAATTAACCAAAGGGAGCTGAATTAAAGGGGGACGTATTATGAGACGGGTGGCGGATGACTCACTTTGCATTAGGCTTTGAAGACGGTCCCTCGTGGCCGGCGTCGAGCGCTCCGGCATTAAAAGCCTGTGCATCTTGGCACCTTGCTCAATAGAAAAGCAGGCGGTTGATCTGGGCTGCATTAGTGCTGAGCCTTTGTTCTCCCGAAGGGCTGTCAAATGGAGAGACGGCTCCCTGAGACATTTTATAGATACATTCCCCTCAAAGGCAGCTGAGCACCGGCAGGATGAAGCAGGCTCAGAGTATTAAGGCTGCAAATATTCCATTCGTTCATTTGTAAACGATGAATAAAAATCTGACTGACAGACAGCCCAGAGGTCATCGGAGAGGATTTGAAGTTCAGTTTCATTTTTATTATTGAGCTTCGTTGTTATTTTTTGCTGCCACTTTTTCTGATTAAATGCTTTCATGTGTGTCGTTCGAGGATCCAGCAGGCGAGCAAATTAATTCCTTATTACACCCCGAGCAACATGATAGAAGTGCTCTGGAGAGCTCTAAAAATTTCATCAGATTCAAGTTTTAGTTCAACAAATGTTTTGTTTTTTGTTATAATTTTTTTAGAAGAGAACTGCTCTGAAAATCTCTGAAATATATATTTTTAGTGATCAGTCAATATAGCTCAGCATGTGCGCGCTCACCTCAACTTAAATATGTTCATTTTAAATTCACACACACACACACACACACACACACACACACACACACACACACATAAGTTGAAGTTGATAAAATGTATAAGTTCTGTTGATTGATTTAAGTCATGTTAACATGTGAACCAGACAAACAGACCACGTTGTGTGTTTCCCAAGTGCTGTTAGACAGAGCGAGGCATTTTAACATCGGTTTTCCAAATATTTGGGTTTTATTTTATTTTGCATACAGAAACACAAAAACTTAGAGGGTTCAAATTCATCTTTTATCCATTTTTTCCATTTACCTTGTCTTCCTTCTTCTGGAAGATAGCCGCCCCTCCCTGAGCCTGGTTCTGCTGGAGGTTCCTTCCTGTTTAGAGGGAGTTTTTCCCTCCCACTGTCACCAAAGTGCTTAAGGGGTCATATGATTGTTGGGTTTTTCTCTGTATGTATTATTTTAGGGTCTACCTTACAATATAAAGCGCCTTGAGGCGACTGTTGTTGTGATTTGGCGCTGTATAAATAAAGTTGAATCTTGTTGGATAACGGCCTGCAGTCTCACATGCATCTCCTGAGCAATTCCAGCCCATTCTTCTTCTGAGAATCACTCGTGCTTCTTCAGATTTGATGGTCTTCTAGCATAGATCTTGGTGTTCAGTTCACCCCGCAGATTTTCAGTGGGATTGACGTCAGGGCTTTATGCAGTCCAGTCAAGTGAGACGTATGTTTTGGATCATTGTCGTGTTGGAAGACAAAGCACTGATTAAGATCCAATTTTGCTGCTGACTGCTCTGCACTGTTTTCTTTCAGAATCTTCACATATGCTTCTTTTGTCATGATTCCTTCCACGTTGACGAGATTCTCACTTCCAGATGCACTGAAGCATCCACACAGGATAATACTCCCAATACTCCGTGTTTCACTGTTCTTGGGTTTGTACATCTCTCCATTGTTTCTCCAAACATAGCAGCTGCTTTGTAGACGCATCTTTCACTAGTTTTCCTTCCAGAGTCTTTCTGCCTCTGCCAGACTTCTTCTGAACTGTTGTGGCTTTCTTTGAATTTCTTGATAATACTTCTCAGTCCATTTCCTGACACTTAAAAATGCTGTTTGCAAATGCAATTTTGTATATTGATTTCCTGCTTTGTGAACAAGCCTGAACTGATTTCTTTTGTTTTTGTTTTCACAAATGACAGCTCAAACCTTTGCTGAAGTTTTTATATTCTCTGTAAATATGAAGATAATCCTCAGATTTAACTTCATTTTAAAGCTTTGAGCATCACAGTGAAGTTAAAGCACATCATTAGAGGGCAGTACCAGGTATGGCTGCAACTCAATCAAAAGCTTAGTTTTTTAGGGGCTAATAATATTGACCTGGCCATTTGAGTTATTTTCTGAAATAATTCAGTTATTTTGTGAAAATGCTTTTCTAGAGAAAAACTAGGATGTTTATAAGTGTTACTTGGGAAAATTTTTGACAAAAATTAAACATTTTGCAGGGGGCTAATAAATCTGTCTGCATCTGTAGATGTACAACTTTCATTCAGAATCAAATATTAATTGTTTTGATTCTGAATGAAAGATGGACATCTACAGATGCAGACAGATTTTTTGCTGATTCATTCAGATTCACATATTAATCACGTCTGCCCAGAGGTTTCAGGAATCTCTGATCTGCTGGCTGTGATGGTTGCAGTGTTTGTGTCTTGGTCTATCACTTCCTTCCAGACTAAAAAAACTTGGAAAATGTATTTTCAGATAGTTTTTTGTACTATTGGTTCTGTATCGCCACGAGGAGATGTCCTTAGTATTGTAAACAGAGGATCTGTTTCTTCACCCACCTGCTTTTCAAATTTTACAAGGAGCAGCTAATTAGAAGAAAATTGGTTTAAAGGGGGAGGAGCTAAAATAGCTTGCCTCAGACACAAGATGGACTAAGAAGCTGCACCAACACTGTGCATTAATTTGGTTTTTGGGATATCCCTGAGAGCTTGAGAAACAAAATGCTCTAAACAGTCAGCTTTTAGATGGCTTTTTGATCTCAAATGTAATGAACACCATTAAAATGGTCAACAAGACATAAAACTCTAGCCCCACCCACCTGCTATTCAAACTTGGGTGGCAGCCAATCACAGAATGCTAATCAAGAAAGTTCAGAAAAATGACGAGAATAAGGATAAACTGATGATTAAAAAGATGATTTTGAACTGTAAATCGTGTAAAACTGGTCTGGGAGACTTCAAGAATACAAGAAATGAGCAGAATAGAGCAAACGTTGAGCTAAAGAACAACAAAGTCCCTGTAATGAAGCCGGAGGAGTAGCAGCAGGTTAAGTCAGCTTGTGTTGTTTCACACCTTTTGTAGATCATACTGCCTTAATTCTTCCTACCTGTTTTGCTGTCACTCACCTCTGAGTGTGTGTACAGTGACAGAGCTTCTGTTTCCTGGCCTGTTTCCATTGTCTGTTTTGCCATTGTACTTTATTTGGACATATAGATAATAAATCAAGCCTTAATTTTTTTTTCTATTTAGTGCCTCACATGTATATTTGGGTTCATTGTTTAAGGTCATTTGGTTTATCCACATTTAGGAGTGTTTGTTTATGCCAACTTTTGTCTTTTTTCCATAAAAAGGATAATCAATCTCTGGCTTCAGGTCCTCATAGCTCAAAATTGCTTATTATTCTATAAAATTTGGATCGATGTTTTCCAGAGTAAGCATTTAATAGTGAAGTTAATATGCTGATGAATCCTTTATATTATGTAGGTTTACAGCTTTAACACTTGTATTAACTGCTCACATGTCATGCATACTGTGCTGGCAAATGTTAACCTTTGTAATATTTATCAGACCTGGATTTTAAAAAGCAAAAAACTGGCATCATTTACTCTTTTTACTTATAAGACTGCAGCATCAACATCTCTACAGAACTGTTGTTCTGTAAGTAGAATAATCCTGCTGCTGCTGCTGAAGTCCCAGCCGGGCTCCTGCTGCCGCCCTCGTGCCCCGGAGGAGATCAGGTGGTCAGGCCCTGTGGACGGTTACCTGGCAGCCGGCGCAGCGGGGGAGGCTGAAGGTCCCCGAACACAGCAGCACTCAGCCTCCTCCCACTGATCCTCCTCGCTGCATCAGCTCCATCTGCGGCCACAGTCGCACTCAAGAAGATTATGTTTCATCTACAGACTGTCAGAGCACTTTGCTTCACACATGAACACAATAATAAATTAAATAGTAAATTCAGAGCATGCCAGATGTGGTGAGAAAACATGCATCTTTATTTTTTTACCTGAATGAGGAGTATGATAAGAGTGTGGGTAATGAGGCTTTTTTACTTGTTCAAGAGTGGATAAAGTAACAGAGCCATTCAAATAACATGAAGGCACTTCGAAATCTACAAAAGAAGCCAGTGTTTAAAACCGTACGTCTCTAATTAGCTCCACTGAGAAGGTTATGGTATGTTTGTCTTTTGTTAGCAGGATTACTTAGTAGAGATTTAATGTCAATAAGTGATAAGTGATTGGTCTGGGTGAAAGAGTTGGGTGAAGACCGAGAACTTTTTTCAGGAAATTTAAATTAAGTTTGTTATTGTTATTTTATCTTTCTTGGCACTTTACAGTCACTAAACTACTTAGCTTGTATAGGAACATAACTACAATGCAGCAAGGTGGTTTGAGATAGCGACCTGCTATAAGGTCTGCTTTAAAATTAAGCAAAGCTGTTATTTTTATACTGTCACCTGCAGAAATGATTTAAAACATTTTTCTTACAAATGTCAGCTTATTTAGTTGTGCTGTCTTTATGAAGGCCGAAGTGTCTTTTAGCTGCTTGAAAAGTTACCAGATATTAACTTGAGGCAGTGATTGTTGCAGAGCAGCCGAATTTCACACCAAAACCAGAAGTAGTCGTGAAGAAGCGATCCACTGACGATCACTGCAGTCGGTATGACTTTGCCCTGTATGCATTTTAGCTGGACGGTTGTTTTGCATCTGCAGAACGTGAAACAAACTGTAACACAAGTTGTAACTATTTCACCCTCAACAGTGAGCTTTTTCTAAAGCACAGTTTTATTGTTTAAAGATACGGTCACACTGGGAAAAACAGCGTTCGGAGACCTCTGCATGACAAAAGTTGCTGCAACTTCATTGCCTTTAAAATAGCTGCTTTGAAGTAGCAGGTTTGTGTCGAGACAGCAATAAAACACCAACAAGAGGGATTCAGTCTGCTATCAGGTTGTGATTGAATGACGTCAAGCTCCTAATTACAGGCAATCTGTTTATGATAATAAATCTGTTATGCACAAAAATTCAGATTGACTGCTTACATTCAGAGTCCAGGCAGAACCTCACAGATGTGAAACAGAAATTCCTCCACAAATAGTAATGTAGTTACTGCAGGATGGCGATTTAGCTAGGAAAGGACGCTGCAAACTTACTCATCTGCATACTCTGTCAGATTAGAGGGTGATTATTTGCAAGTGTTCCCCAATCTGTCTGACAGTGATTGCAGTTGTCTAGAGTCAGACTACAACTGTTTGGAGACAGGTTGCCTCCCATCAGGTGAAAAAGGTCACCCAGAAGTAGTTAAGGGTTCTGCTGCACGCTCCACCTCAGGGCGACCAGTTAACTTCTGCAACTACGTGCAATCAGCCACTGATGGTGGAAAAATTCCATCCAATCACCAGGAAGCCACCAATTATTCCAATTTTAACTTAAGTGAGACTGAGCCAGTCACAACAGATGCATCAGTGAATCTGGAATTGGGAATCTTAACAAGGTGGAAGGAATCATGAGGAAAGATGGACATGTGAAGACATTTTGCCCAAAAACCTTCCAGACTCTGAACCCCCTAAAATTAGACATTCTTCAATTAATGTGCATGGATGTAAATCAGAGACCAGTGTGCTGAAAAACTCTTACACAGGAACACAAACCAATACTTTAAAAGTTGTCTCTATTTCATAAAGAGCTATAAGACTGTGTTGGGTGATGCCTTCAGGGAACAAGTGGTTTTTCTGCTTGTTTGTTGTACAAAAGTACAGTGTTGAAGGCTGTGAAAGTTATCATTAGTTTCCCTTTCTAGATGAAGGAGTGCAAAGAACAACTTGGCCACAGCCTCAGTGGTTCAGCCCACTGCTGCCTCTGAGGTTTCAGGAGTCAGATTTGCTTGTGGTTGATATTTTGCTCCATCCAGCAGCTTTTAAGCCCTGTTGTCATCCAGGAGCAGATAGAGACGCCTCCAAACCCCCGGACGCTGTGGCTGTTCACCTTCGATAGCCTCCTCGAGCCACATAACTAAATAAAAACAGCACTCCTCTCCTCCTTTTACCCCCTCCTCCCCTCCTCCCTTCCCTTTTCTTTCATTTCAACTGAAGCAGTGTCTGTCTGTCTGTCTGTCATTTGGGGGGGCAAAAGAAAATGGACTTCTGTGTGCTTGCTAGCAGCAACAGCTTTTTTTTTTTTTAATCCTAGCCCCAAGCCGTACTGTGCACTGAAGCAAGCTATTACATGGCAACAATTAAGAGGCTGGAGCGCAGCACCTGGTCCTCCCCATTCGCTGGCCTTCAGTGGCAGCTGACTATACAGTTCCCCCTGCCAGGTGGTTCCACTTCAATCACATTAGCTAGTCACTGTAGGGTTAATAAAGAGCCTGCTAGCCCTCCCTCCACCCTTTCTGCTTCTTTTCTGCAGCGAATCTGGAGACGGAGCATTTTAAAACTCGTTAAAATTAAGATCCCTCCACCGGCGCTGGATAATTAAAGCAAAGGCAGGACGAGCTCCTTGGAATCCAGGGCTAATGTTTCAGGAGGGTGGGGAGGAGGAGGGGGGTGGCAGGGGTCCCTATCCGCTTAGTAGTCCATTTGTACAAAGAGCAGAGGATCATAATAGACCTTTTCATGGATAGACAAAACAGATGGAGGCCAATTGAAATGAGACAGGCAGGGAGACTGTACGTATCTGCCCGGATACTGGAGATGTGGAGGGATTCAACAAAACAAGCGGCGAGCCAGCAGCAGCGGCGAGCGGCAGCTTTTGTTCGTCCCCGCCGTCAGAAGCGTTATCACAGTAAAAACAGCCTGAAAACCAAAACCTGCAAATAAAAGGAGTTTGGGCCAAATGTGTCAGGCTCGCAATCAATAGTCATTTGTAAGCGCAGAAAGCAGATGTATGCAGTGACATTTAATGCAGCTCGGCCTCCTTTCAGCAGGATGTTAATGGTGCTTCTCTCTGCTGACCTCCTGTTGCTTTGTTGTTCTTGTAGATTTTCTTATTTTGGGGGAAAAAAAGTTTTATCCCATGAACTTCATCTTGTGCACTCGAGGATGTCTCCATTAAAAGAAAAAGAAATAAATGCTTAAGTAACAAGTGGAAAACTGTTGTCATTTTAGCTCGAATTACCATCTAGTTAAAATATCTTGGAGTGTTTTTAACAATTTCATATGCAACATAAAGTAATTTTAGCCTTAAAGTCAGACAATGTGAAATCTTTAAACCCAAAATGCAAAAGCAGCTACAAAAAATCTCCCGAGCATCATCTACAGCAAACAGGGTTACTGCATAATTGTCAAAATCAGCTTTTTTATTGATTAATATTAAGATATTAAAAATGCAGTAATAAAAAGCATATAATGTTGACTAGATGGAGAAATATGTTGAGACACATTTAAAATTTAAGTCCTCTTGCAAGTAAACACATTTTATGACCTATTTTTTAATCCAATGAACTTCTTAAAACAGCATTTTATTTTATTTTATTTTAAAGGTCCACTAATCAGCATCACTGTTACTTCTGTCAGTGTTTGCTCATTTTTAATGCTTATCACTTGGAAAGCTGCTGACTTTGCTGTATAAAATTAAAAAAAATAATAAAATCTTTAAAAAAATCAATCACGTTGAATGCAATCCAGCAAGAAAAAAGTAAGTAACACATGTAAAGTTCAAATTTGAACTTGTAACACCGCCATTATATTATGAAGCACAAACGTAAAGCCTAATCTGACAAACACAAATGAACATATAGCAATAAGGTGTGATAGCAGGTATTTTTTTACATGCATGAATATTAAAAATCACTCTATTGTATATTTAATGGAAATGCCCTTATTGTGAAGGGACTCATGTACAAACAGTGCCCTTCTCCTTTGGACACTGGAGCTTTCCTTTATTCTGCACCTTTTCGGAATAAAGGAAAACTCTGATTGATGTTAGTTATTGTGTATTTTTTCATATATTGAAACAGTTTTGTGAAATTTAATAGGTACGAAACTGTAAATCGGCAGTATGTAGCCGGACTTTGTCATGTGTGAAAGTCTCTTAGCACAGAAATACGTTTTGCCATTTTGTGTTTGGATTTAAAGCTTTAAAACATATTTATAACATATTTAAACATATTTTTTATCTGATATGTAAGAAGCACAGAGGGTAATTTAAAAAGCAGTCAGATTCTGCAGTATTCAAAATAAGAAATGATCGGTAAAAGCGTTTCTAGCGGCTGCAGATTTCCATTTGTTTTTTGTTTGCTTCTGTTTCATCGACAGAATAAAAACCCTCTTTAGAAACCCTGATGCTACATGTCTGAGTCCTCTCTGAATGTAACTCTGCCGTATTTCATGTCTGCCTCCCTCAGAGGCATCACGAGACACATCAAAGCCCCGAGGCCGAGCTGGAGATGGAAGGAGGCGAGGAAGGGGGGAGGAGGAGGGAGGGAGGGAAGCAGTGCAGGATGCCCACACTTTAATCTTCTTTATCCGCTGATGTGAAGACAGACCGTCCCAAATTCCATTTATAAGAGAAATACTGATGCAAAAAGGCTGAGCGTGTCTTTATACCAGAGTGAACAAATTGGGATGCAAATGCGCAGCCTTTGAACTGTGTAAAGTGGCATAATGGGATGATCCATAAATTATTAATCAGTGTGGGTTTAGAGCTGAGCCCAGAGGATGGCTGACATCACCGCTGCACAAACCCAACAAAGATTATGAAATAAAATAAGTAAAACCTCTGGTGTAGACTATGAAAAAAAGTTGCTTAAAATATTGTCAGGTCCTTATCCTTCAAAGTAAAGCGCCTTGAGGCAGCTGTTGTTGTGAGTTGGCGCTATACAATCTAACTGAATTACACTGAACTGAAGATGGACAGATTAAAAAAAAGACTCATCTTTAACACGTCTTTTCTTTACTGATTTATTCGTAAAGTTAATGTTTATGGGTTTGGTGAAACATGTACTCATGCACATGTAGTGCCCTGTGAACATTAACAGCAGAGTGAAATGCATGTCTTTGCAAAGGTTTTTATTTGAAGGAATTGCTCATTAATACAAATCGCTAATCAGCCAATCACATGGCAGCAACTCATTTAGGCATGTAGACATGGTGAAGATGACATGCTGAATTTCAAAAAGAATAGCAGGGGAAAAGGGTGATTTAAGAACGTGGTGTGGTTGTTGTTGCCAGACAGGCTGCGCTCATCTATCAGAGTTTTCCGGGATAACCATCTCTAGGGTGTAACTCCATCTCTCTGAGAAATGTTGATGTCAGAGGTCAGAGGAGATGGGCCAGACTATTTCAAGCTGATAGTAAGGCAACCTTAGCTCAAATAAACACTCGTTACAACCAAGGTGTGAAGAAGAGCGTCTCTGAATGCACAACACATCGAGCCCAGAAGCTTCTTAGCTGAGAGGATGCCACTCCTGTCAGCTAAGAACAGGAAACTGAGGCTAGAATTCCCAAGAGAGTAAGACTGGAAAAACATTGCTGGGTCTGAAGAGTCTTGATTTCTGGTGCAACCTTCAGATGGTAGAATCAGAATCTGGCATAGACAACATGAAAGGGTTGATCCATCCTGCCTTGCATCACTGGTTCAGGCTGCTAGTGTAATGGTGTGGGGGGAGCTCTTAGTATCAACTGAGCATTGCTTAATTGATCAATAAGGACTAAAATCTCTGAGCAATTTTTCCAGCACTTTGATGAATCTGTGCCATGAAGAATTAAAGCTGGTCTGAAGACAAAATGGGAGGGTCAAACCCAGATGTACCTAATAAAGGAAGGCACAGGAATTCTACTAGTTGACCTTGACATGAGTGAATTTGTGAATTACAACGAATCACATTTCAGTTTGTTGCCCTTTTGACATATGTTTTGCAAACATATGTTGCAGCACAACTCTGCAGGTGGCTGGATGTATGTGGAGGGGTGTCAAGCTGTGACACGTCCCGAGTGTGGGAAAGTGTGGACGCTGCTATCTAGTTGGCTTTATGCCAAATAGTGTTGCTTTAGTTGGCAAAGGGCAACTGCTGTCAACAAGATCAAAGTGGATTATCTTTGACAGCACAAATCTGAAAGCCTGTATTTAGAGGAAAAGGTTTCAATTAGACTCTTTGGTATCCAGGAGCACTGAAATATTTTTTAAACTAAAACGTTTGCTGAAAATAATCTGAATAAAATAAAAATTGGTGGCTCTGTATCATTTTGAGAGGATGGTAAAGAACAGACTTCCCAAGAGAATTATCATCATGAAAGTGGAAAAAGATCCAGATAAATCAGTCACATTAGCTTCTCAGATAATAGGGCTTCTGAACTTTAAGCTGACCTTAGCGGACAGGTATGATGTCACTCTGTCAGTCAGTATGCTGTCCTTTTATTGTCCACCTAAAATAGTTCCTGTATATAGATGTGTCTGTCTAATTAAATTGAAATCAGAAATCCCAATCGTCTCATAAAACTGCCACTTAGGATGATTGCTTGCTAAAACAGATGCCTTTCCTGCCCGTCAGCCTTAACACAAAGAAACTGTCTCCAGGTTTCAATAATCTGCTTCTACCTGCCTTCAGAGCCAATGGGCCTCTCACATTGTTTGGGAAGCTGGATTAGCGACGCTCTGAGTGACTCTGCATTATTGTGTTGCGTTGTGGAACTCCAACACCGCCTTTCCATGGGGGATCCACACCGCATGCTGTCCAGGCTAGCACGCTAGCTAGCGGGCAGGAGAGCCAGTGTCAAGGCTGATAGGCTGGCAGGCTGCTGGGTCTCAGAGCCAGAGCACACTGCAAAAAATCACCCAGGACTTTAGCAGGATTACATCCAAGCAGTCGCATAATTCTCACTGATGTTTCAGTAAGAAGGCAAAGTTTATTCATATAGCACTTTTCAAGAACAAAAGCTACAGAGTGTATTACAAAAGTTTTTCTTCCACTACTGTGATAATTTCCATACACACCAACTCAGGGATTAATCTTAAAAACTTTCTTTTTCCAGGCAGTGGCCCTAAGCCACCTGTGGCAGAGCTGAAGAATTTAATTGGGAGTGACCAGGATTACTAATGTTAAAAATTAGTAAGTCAGAAGGACAGCTCAGTCTGAGATGGTTTGGAGATGTGCAGAGGAGGGATAATTAATATACTAAACAAATGATATTAAATATGGAGCTGACTGGCAGGAGGCAAAGAGGAAGACTGCAGGGGAGGTTCAGGGATGCAGTGAAAGAGGGTATGCAGAGGGTTGGTGTGGTCGCTGTGGTGACCCCTTAAGGGCGTCTTCATCCAAAAGAAGAAGAGTTAAAAAAAAATAGTCCCTAAATGTCTTATTTTTCATGTATACTGATTTCATGTTTGTTTTCATAAGACCAGACCTATTTGGTGCTTTTATTTTGAAGGAATTTTACTGGTAATAGAGAAAAGACCTCAGATAAACAAAGGAAAGCAAATAGTTTTTGTTTGCTTATTTAGTATTGTTCCTGTTGGTGATATCGTGAAACACCATAAAGTTGTTTTTTTATAGTTTATGTTTTCAGTTAATAGCCCAGCTCATAAGGTGTCAATATAAAGATATAAATATACTTCTTCTTACATTATAAAACTGAAGCTGAAGTAGACTATATGGACATAAACAGTAGGCCACCTTCATATTACACCTACAGGAGTTCCTTGGCCATGGAAACACATGAAATGAAGCTCCCGGCTGAGAGTTTTCCTGCTGATTTTAATGCCAGAGGTTTGGAGCTCTGCAGATTTTTAGACACTTCTGGCCTCAGCACAGCCCCGCTCTGTAACTTTATGTGGTCTGCCATTTTGGGACTGTTGCTGTGTTCTTAAACGATTTCACTGTGCAATAATATCACTTACAGCTGATTATGGACTATCTAAACAGGATGAAATGTCATAAACTGAATTGCTGCAACTGTAGCAACTTTTTGAAGCACCATACTCATTTTTGTCATGCTTAATAAGCAGCAATATGCCTTTGTAATAATATAATTAAAACAAAATTTGCAACTAAAAGTAAATATGTTTTATTTTTATAGCGTATTTAAAACCAAAGCACTTTAAAAATGAAATAAATGAAAAAAGGGGTTCCTAAAACTTCACACTACACACGTTCACACTTTTTAGATAAACTGTAAAAAGCACAACAACAACCTGCTCTCCAACCACAGCTCCAGAGATCAGCATCTTCCAAAAGCTTGACAAAAAGGAATGTTTTCAGCTCAGATTTAAAGACACTCGCAGCTGATGCTTGTCTGAGGTCTCTTGGGGGGTCAATCCAGAATCTTGGTGAAACAACAGCAAAGGCCCGACACCCTTTTGAACTAAGCTTCGACCACAGGATGGTCAAGAATGACTTGGATGCAGACCGTAATAATCCTGAGGGAGTTTATGGATGCAGCATATCTGCCACATATGAAGGTGAAAGACCGTTTAACGCTTTAAACTGAAAAAGCGGCATTTTATCCCAGATTCTGTAATGCACAGAGAGCCAATGCAGATTAATGTAATGTGTCACAGTCTGTAATTTGGCTGCAGCATTTTGGACTGACTGTAACAAACAATAGATGACTAACTCCAGAATGTAGTGCATTACAGTAGTCTGGCTTAGATGTAACAAATGCATGCATAACCTTTTCCAGATCTGATGGTGTAAAACAGATTTTAGTCTGGAGATTGTTAAACCACAGTGTTGATTTGTTTGTTGAGTTTCAGAATTGTTTTATAGATTATCCAAAGGCTTTAAAGAGCCCAAGTTATCCTTCAGCCTCTCAGCTAATAGTGGACAGCCAAACAATATGACCTTCTTAGGTTAAAGGAGTCCTTTTTGGACTCCTTTAACTGTAATATTTCATTTGTTGGCACCTTTCTCAAGGTCAGCTTAGAACAAAAGTTAACAACCAGAACCGTATTTAAAGAGGTTTGAAATCTAGGAATGATCTAGGGGCGATCGTGGCTCAAGAGTTGGGAGTTCACCATGTAATCGGAAGGTTGCCGTTTCGAGCCCCGGCTTGGACAGTCTCGGTCGTTGTGTCCTTGGGTAAGACACTTCACCCGTTCCCTACTAGTGGTGGCGGTGGCGCCAGTGTCTGTCAGTGCGCCCCAGGGTGGCTATGTTGTAGCTGTGGCTACAATGTAGCTTGCCATCACCAGTGTGTGAATGTGTGTGTGAATGGGTGGATAACTGAATGTGTAAAGCGCTTTGGGGTCCTTAGGGACTAGTAAAGCGCTATACAAATACAGGCCATTTACCATTAATAAGATTGTAAAACCTATAAAACAAACTGAGTGTAGGGAAAGCTCACCCCTGGGGTGTAAGGATAGGTCTGAAAGATATGGGGGTGTCACTGAAGCTGGATGAGAATGGGTGTGATTTAAGGGGTTCTTTTCTTGAGCCTGTTACCTCAAACAGGAGGTGATGTGCTGTGATGTGTAGGTGGAAGTTGGATGAATATGAAATATTATTGATGTGGGAGATAAAAGAAAGAGCACTGACCAAGGTGACTCCACAACATCCGGTTTTCATATCCAAAATGCTGTTCCTTAAGAATGCTCATTGTGAACAGTGATTTCCAATATTCAAAGGTCCATACAGTTGTAAATCATCTGCATAGCAGCAAAAAGAGGTGTTATGTTGATTAATAATTTGACCCAAAGGGACCATGAAAAAGAAAAAAAAATAACAGGCTCCAAAATAGACCCCTGTGGAACTTCAGGTTTCATACCTGCATTAATGTGAGGCATTAGCAATCAGAGTTCATACCACAGGGTTGTCTTTCCTTTCTGAGATATTTCCTTTCTGAAGACTAACTTTGAGGTTTCCTTTTCCTTCAAGCAAACACTTTTCTTCGCATCTTCTGGAGCTCAGTACTCAGTTCAGTGCCATTTTATGATTCTTCACACAGCTTTATGGCTGATGGCGTGACTTTAGCTGTCCAACATTTTTTGCAGTGTGTGTTGTGGTGGCCAGACTCGGAGCAGCTGGTCAGTTAGCAGGCCACATCAGCGTCAGGCCGCCTCACTGATAATGGGATTAGCTTAAGCCAGGCAGCAGGGAAAGCAGAGAAGGATGGGAGGGTGGGGAGATGAGTGGGCAGAGGAGGGAGGACAATCACCACCATGCACACAATACCCCGTTCCCCTAAATCCTCCTCCACAAACCCATAACTACACTCTGCAGTGCTCGGATACTGCAGGTATGTCAGCCAGGTTCCAGGTTCCTCATATCAGGCCTGAGAGGATGAATGAAAGAGAGTTGGTCACGCTGGGATCAGCCTAACGCAGCTTTCAGTACAGCCAAGATGGGTTTCTTTTCTATTTCAAATCGTCTGTTTGTGCTCTTTAAAATTCATTGTCACTTTTAAAAATGTCTCTTTTTTCTTCTTTTCTTTTATATGGTCTTAGTTGCTAATCTCAAGTCTTATTGAATACATGATGTTTATTTTGTATATTATGGTCCCAATTAGTGTCATAATGCAGGATAAAGCAGGGTATGCATACAGTGTCTTTACCTTTCTAAGTTACTCCTGACTTGCTACATAAAGTTTCATAGTGCTCATCTTGAGGCTTTGAAACCACACTGTGATATCATGGTGTTACATTGAGGGTTTAGAACATACCCTAGTTCATCCTCTATTTCAGTATAAATGGGACGATCTTTTGCAAAATCAACATCCTGTTGTATTAAATCACCCTGAAACCTTCCAACTGAGACCATTAACTCATCATTGAGAGTGTGAATCAAGTAAAGAGAAGAGACTTTTCTCATTGACTTCTATGCAGTCTGACTTTTTTTTTTTTGCAACCACAGGAGTCATGCCAGTCTTATTTTTTCCTGTTAAAGCAAATTTCTTCAGTTAATCTGTCTTGAACAGGGAGTTTAAAAAAAAAGAGAAAAAAAAAGCTTGTAACATCCAACAGTTAATTTTTTAAAAAGTCATAACCTTTCCATGTTCTCTATAAACGTTCTCTCTGGTTATACTTGGCTAATGAACATATACAATCTGGCAGAAACATGTTAAAAGCAACACCTTTGTCTCTCAATTCAAGCCAGTATGAGCTTCTGAGAGGGATATTTTTTGCAGTGCTTGCTCTCCGCCCTTCAGCTCACCTGCAGTGGAGGGCGGTTGAACCACACTGGGCTCTAATAGGCTCACAGCAGCTCCATTATCATAGTCAATCTTGTGCTGTGCTGGCCGCAAGCTTTAATGGCTTGGGCCTTTGCCGAGGGTAGCGTTAATAGTAGCATCAATACGAAGAGCAATTTTGGTGTGATAGAAAGCCCTGAAGTCGGCGTATTACTTCCTCCCGAACCACCACGGCTACTACCACCAGCAGCAAGAAGCACTACCACATAATTTCACCCTAAAAGCCCCCAGTGCTCCTGCTGAGGGCTGGAGAGGATTGCAGAGGGATTGATCTGTGAGAGTAGATGGATGTGTGAAAGCCTACAGAGGCGTCTATTGATTTCAGGAGGCGTGGAGGATGAATCCAATGATAACAAAAGGTCACCGCTCCTTAATCTCGGTCTTTAATCAGAACAGAGGTCCGTCCAGCAGCTACTGGTCCTCTTCAAAAGAATGTGGAACCTCCTGAAAGATGGGGGTTGGGAGGGTGGGGAATGATTTTTCAGAGGTGTGAGGCCAATAAATTCACAAGGATGGGGGAGAAAGCTCCACACTCGAAATGACAAAGACAGTGCAGATATCAAGTGGAAGAAAGGAAACTGCAGTTTTCATGCTTTTTAAGTAAAAAAAAAGTTATTGCGTGGTCAAAAATGCTGCCATCATCAAAAGTAGGGTCTAAATCAATGTTTTACAAATGGTCCGTCTTTTAAGAATTGTGTCCATGTGCTTTGGTCTTCATATCTAAGGTTTATTTTTCTTTTACTGGCTATAAATGTCATCAAACTCCCAAAGATTGCAGATAAAAATCAGCCTGTGTGTGGCATGATGGATAAATTGACGTGGGTGACCAGAAGTTCCACGGTAATGTTATCTCTGCCCCAGCCTCAAAGTGGTTTGATTGAAATCTGGTGCTTTTTATGTCACATTTTTGGAGCCCTTATAAAAGGGAGGATTTTTTTTTTTTTTTTTTTAAAAGCCAGGCCTTAATATTAAAAAGTACAATTTCAACAGCACATCTCAGTTTTTCTACATGATTAAGAAATTCTGTTGTAGTAAATGAAAGAAATCTGTCAGCATGTCTTTGTGCTTCAATTGTACGAAATAAATGTGTAAAATCAGAAGATAGTAAAAAAAAAAACAGGAACTTTTCTGTCATTTCATTGTTTATTTTTTACTGAATTGCTTTGGTGTAGCATAAATGGCCATGGGAAAGGTCTTTATTAGTGGGAAAAATGATAAAACTGATGAATAGACAGAGAAGTTAGATGTTCAAAAGCTCTTTTTCCGTTAGTACGTACTCAAATTGATTCGACATGGTTTGCCGCGGTGTCCACGATTTTCCATTAGGTCATAGTTCCTGGTACCAAGCACTTTTTTACTACCTGCTCGGCCGGGGTTCTAAGCTTTCAATCCATTTGACGTTGTTAGACTGCATGCCACCGATTGGCTGATCAGTAGTGTCACTTGATGAGTCATGAGAGCGTCTCGTTCCTGAAAATCGTGAAAAGCTACAAAAAACAACGGCATGTTCCCCAAGTGTGACGAAATGCTACAGAGCAAGCAGCAGGTATATATTTGCTTCGATGTCCACCTTTGTTGTAGCGTTCACGTCGCATACGTTGTGGGACGCGCAGACATGTTGCTATAACGACAGGCACGCAAACAATGTACTACTGGGTTGTAATGGAAAACCAGTCGATCCTAGTCATGTCAATCCGTGGCGAGTTGACCCGAGTAGGTACTAATAGAAAAGCGGCTAAAGATTATGCCTTCCTTCACATTTTCCAGTGAGCCAGATTGGAGCTTTGCCGGGCCTATTCTGGCCCCCAGGGCTTATGTTTGAAACCCCATTCCTTATAACATCATAGACTTGAAAAACAAAGTTAAATTTAAAAAAAAAATTCTGTGGGGCAAGATTTTCTTCTTCTATGACAAACTATGAGCATCATAAATCATACTTTGAACAGTAATACCAGTTTCATGATGTATGATGTAGAGGAACAGAAACCAGCTTTTCTACCCTGGATGTGTCTTTCGTTTTTCTGATATTTTACTAAAAAAAAATTGAAATAGTGTTTTTTTGGCAAACTTTAATGTTTTTTATATCATCATGTAGGGACACTTAGCTGCTCAAAAAAAGTTGTAGCATATGAAAGGTCTCCTTTTATCTACATTTGTCTTCTAGCCACAATTCTGTATGTGTTACAGTCATTTTCTAACACTCAGAAATTTGGAGCCCTAGGTGATTGTCTGACAATATTTACTGTGAATTAAAAAGGGGCCCTATTTACATTTAACCAACTCTACAGCTTCAGGGTCTGTAAGAAGGAACAAATAGTAGTATAAAGATTAAACCTTGCATGGCTTCTTTATATGTGCTAATGATATTGTACAGCTGATTTAAGGCTTTTCGTGTGGGAACGTTTGTCAGACTTGACTCATTTCATAAGGAATGATCCAGCAGCTCACATAAGACCATAAAAATATTAGTTTCAAATAATGCCTGGGAAAAATCGCATTCACATCAAATAAACATGTTAACAGTTCAAAAGTCCTCATGTTTGAGACTGTCCACACTTAAAAATATTGATGTTTTGAAAAAAAAAATACATCACAAAGTCAAATGATCTCTGTGGTCTAATGTTTAAATTGATACTGGTTTAACTTTCCGAGTCTGTGTGCGTGTGTGTGTGTGTGTGTGTGTGTGTGTGTGTGTGTGTGTGTGTGTGTGTGTGTGTGTGTTTGGATGTTTTTGTCTGAGCTCCCGTTCTGCAGCATGTTGGAATGACATGTATGAACATGTCTGAGCTGCAGGCAGCTGTGTGTGTCAGGTACCACTTGGGAAATGTGTGTATGTGTGAAGTAATTACAGCCACTGTGCAGCACAGTGTGCTACTGACTGTGTGTGTGTGTTAGCATGACTGAACAGCATCTGGAGACATATGTAAGTCCTTAGATATACGTGCATGTGTGAGTATGTGTGTCTCTTCGTGTATTTTAGTGTATGCACTGGGGTCTGTTTTTTATTTTTATAGCCTAATGTTAAAAAAACTTAGCACAAAGAGCGTCAAGTCAGCATATGATTTTGCATCATATGCTGACTGTTCAGACTGAAAAAAATAGATAGAAATGATCTTAAAGAAGGCTGAATACCAGCACAAGCAGAAATATTCTCTCTACTAATGCTGAATTTAACATTTCCATCTATCTGCGTTTAAGAGAAACATAAATATATCTAACATAAACATAATATATCTGGGTACTTACTAAATGATCCAATCAGGCTGTAGCTGTGATCCACACAGCGAGCAAACACCAGACCTCTCCCACAGCCCCTGCAAGCTGACACACCAGCTGATTCAGGGAAGCTGAAGAGAGAAAGTAACCTGCCACGAGATAACTTTTGTTTAAAAAAAAGCATAATTTGGATGATGATGTTTTAAATCACACACCAGCAAAGATATGGAGTCACAAACAGGATTCAGGAAGTCAAAAATAGGCAAAGTGTTTGAGATGATTTCTGCCTTTATTCTTTATTTCTTTCCTGCCAAACTTCCCCCATCTTAATGCTTCATTACTTTGCTTTTAACACACTGATGGTAAAATTGAGGTTCTTGTGAGTTGCCTTCAAGCTTCATTTTGCTTGAATAGATATTCTGAAGGTTTAAGGTTGTTAAACTTTGCTTGTTGGCTGGTTGGGAAGTTAAACACATCAATAAATGGTATGCATCTTTCCATATCCCAGTGCAGCCCTCAACGTATTTGACTGCTGATGTGCAGTAATATGAGTCACTTATTGTACGTCTCACCTTCAGCACTCTTTTATGCAAGATGGCGACCTCTCTGACTCTGTGATAGGGTGACAGCAGAGCAGCGTTTGACCTTGAAAATATTGGATTGCTCCTTTTAATTAGAGAATTGGGATGCGATGTGACATCATGGTAAAAAGTTAACGACTGAGGACGAACTGTGCCAGTACGAGCTGAATTAACAAGAAGCAGCAGGGGGGACCAAGTGTGGCCAAAAGCTCTAATGAGCTCGTTGAATAAACTCCAACATCATTAAGGGCTTCTGCGTCTGTGTGTGTGTGTGTGTGTGTGTGTGTGTGTGTGTGTGTGTGTGTGTGTGTGTGTGTGTGTGTGTGTGTGTGTGTGTGTGTGTGTGTGTGTGTGTGTGTGTTTGGAGGGGAAATATGTTTCTCTGACCTTTGGAGCTTCACACATGTTCTGGCTTGGTATGATGGCAAAATGCGAAATAGTATAAAAAAGAAATGAACTTTCTTTCTGTGGGATCACAGAAAGAAAGTGTCCTGTTTTCTCATGACTGTCAGCGGCTTGTACATTGTTGAGACTCTTCAAAGAGTTCTGAAAATGTGACAGCAGCTGAATTTTAACCTGATGGTTTTTACCATAATGTTGTGTTTCTGTTGATTTATTTTGTAATCTATGGTCTCTTTACACTGAGGTGACTTTTACTTCCTGTCTTGGTTGATGGTCTCGCCCTGATCACCTGTGCTGTGCCACCACCAGCCTGAAGTGGGCTTCATGCTTACTTTAACTCCATTAAATCGGCACTGTTGATATGTCATAATTGCAAACTCTTCTGAAACACTATGGTGTTCTTGATTGATGACACTGATAGTAATGGGCCTGATAAGTTTGACACAGAATGGATCAAAATTAAGTTAGACATGTGTACACTGCGTTGCAGACTCTGCATAAACCCAGAAGTCCAAATTAAACTTTAGATTGATCATAATTTACAAAATAAACATCATTTATTTCCAATAAGACCTAACCTTAGCACCGAACTCGTAAAATTGTCAGGAAAGGGTTGACTGAGGTCGTTATAGAGTTATATCCCCCTGCTGTCATTGGACAGAATGAAGCTTTAAGGCACTTTTGCATTGGCTTCATTTTTCCTGATTCAGAATTATGTTCAACTTGTATACTTCCAATGGTCAAAGCAAATGACTGCTCATCCTTGAGCCTGGTTCTGTTGGAGAAAACTTCCTGTTAAAAGGGAGTTTCTTATTCCCACTGTCTCCAAGTGATCCTCATAGGGGACCATCTCATTTTTGATGTTGTCTCTCGTATATATAATAATAGTGAGATAATAATAGAGAGTGCCTTGAGATGATGCTTTTTTTGAACTGTTGCTGAATGTAAAATCATTTTATTGAACTGAATCAGGTTTACAATCGATGGAATGACAGTATGATGGTATCTGGACTGAAGCACTGCACAAAACATGTTTATGATATTATGATGAACAGAGTTGTACCTTCATTAGTAGGCTGAGCTGCAGCAGGGGCTGCTGGGAGTTTGACAGCTCTATGGTGTTTGTGTGTGTGTGTGTGGTGGGCAAGGTGGTTAAGGCTGAGGCAGCAGGGGCTGCTGGGAGCTGCTGGTGCAGTGGAACGATGCCTGAGCCGCCAGTAGCGCTCCTCCACTGCTTCTGCATCGGACACATGCTGACCCCCACCCCCAACACACACCCTCATTACACACACACCCTCTACACACACACACAGGCCCGGCCAGCCGTGCCTTTGTCTGCCGTGTCCACATGCATCTGTCATGCATGGCAGCGTTGGCAGTGACAGTCTGCCATTGTTGCCCTAAACCTCCTCCATTCACCCCCTCCTTCAGCAGGAGACGCAGCCACAGTTTGGGGTAATTGCTGGTCCTAATTAGTTCACACACACGGGCACACACACACACACACACACACACACACACACTCCTGTAAACACACACATATTTGCCAAAAATACTGATTTAATACCCAAATCCTATTAAAGGGAAGCCTCGGCAAAACAATGAAAAGTTGAGTTTTGTGAAGCTCCATTGTTGCTCTCTAAAGAGAAGGTTTATCTCTTAATTCTGCGTCTAAGAGTGCAGTTGTGAAAAGCACAAACAGCCACCGAACCAGCAGCTGTGCAGAGTTTTGCTCTAAAGAGGGCAGTGCATGATTCAAATAAACAAAGCAGCAGTTTGAAGGAATTTTTGCTGATCTATTGTGAAGAAATACCAACACTGTTTTTGTTTTAACAATAAAACCCAGTTTATCAGATGTTTGCAGTTTGGTTCACTAGTGCAGTTTAAAACTTTGTTCTCAAAGCTGATAAAAAGGCCTGATGGGTTTAGCTACACATATACTGCTGGGTAGCTTCAGCTATAATACCACAACATCCTGCATTTGTCAGTTTATATGATAAAATCTGCAAAATAGGAAGTAAAGCTTTGATATAAGTGGTATCTATCTATCTATCTATCTATCTATCTATCTATCTATCTATCTATCTATCTATCTATCTATCTATCTATCTATCATCTATCTATCTATCATCTATCTATCTATCTATCTATCTATCTATCTATCTATCGATCTATCGATCTATGCATTCTGTGACGCTACCTTTGACTGATTTTGCATCATATGCTGAACAAGTGAATAAAGTAAAGAGGAGAAATGACTCCACAGATTGTCCTGCTCTGACCTCATACTCATTATGTTGCTCTGTATGCTGCAGGTTGTTGCCATGGATGCTGTAACCTGATAGTAATCACGCCCTCGCAGGGGGAATTTACATGTGAGCACCTCTACTTGAAATAATCGCCCGAGCATGGCCTCATTGGCTCCCAGGGGTCCCGACACAGCCCTGATTTAATCTGCTCATTATTACACGGAAAATTTAGACAAAATACATCCGTGGATTTATCCCCGTGATTTGCATTCTCCCCCCTTTTATTGAAAAATACACGGTTCGTGTGTTTGTAATCTCGTAATCACTGTGTGCCGTTTGAGACCTAGAAAATCATTGTGGAGGTATTTCAGTTGTTAAAGTTTGATCAGCTCTGGTCATCCCTGCTCAAATATTAATAAAAGTGTTTTTCACTTGAACTTGTCTTCTGTTGCTCTTTTGCTCCCTTTGTCGCTTTTTAATAAAAAATAAACAGGATCTGAGCTTTTTTTCCCCCCAGGTTCCTCTTTTTGACTCATTTCCACTAAATCAGATCCATAACACATTCAGCTGAGTCTCAAAGATCTTTTTTCAGTTTGAGCTCATATCCTTTCTTCGGGTCGCTCCTTGTTTGCCCCTCGTCTCTCTGACAATGTGCCCCGTTTTGTCTGGCTGTAATTTTTGAAAGGCTACACTTCAACTCCTAAAGTCTGGCTTTCATTGACAGCCTGTGAATAAAGCAGATCCTGGTGTCACGCGCTTGGAGGTTTTCTGTGTATTTGATTTTTGGTGAAGGTCTTTGTGTTTGTGTTTCTGTTTTCTTGTTACTTCCGCTACGAGGTTGTGTTTTTTGTAGTGTTGCTTGCATGTTGCTCTGTCTGTAAACATGATAGAACTGTTTTGAATAAATGGGGTGTAGAGCGGGGTCACGGTAACAGTCCATGAACATTTGCCTTACATTCACCATCTTCAAGGTCAACTTTGACTTTGATTTATTGGTAGAAAACTGGCAAAAAGCTTTATAACTCAGAAAGTGTGCTGTGCTGTGTGCTAAACAAAGTACATATGTACTATATCCACATAAATATAAATGTTGTTGTAGTGTGTAAAGTCATGAGTTCTATTTCTTGAGTATTTGATTCCTATTTTATTTTACTTCAAAGTCTATCCTAGTCACGGTGTTTTGGTTCCTGTTTAACTTTATTATTGTTCACATGATAATAAGGTTTTGTGTGTTTCCCTCGCCCACCGCTCCACACGCTGTCCTTCTGTGTTCCCTGTGTCTTTGGTTGGTCATTTCCTCTTTTATGTAGGAAGTTTTCACTTATGTCTTGATTTGGGTTTTGCGTCCTCCCTCTCTGATTGTCTACGTGTACCCATCTGTGTCAACGGTGTTAATTTGTGGGCTGTGTATAGTCTTGTCCTCCTTTTGTTAAGGAATATGTCCTCTAGTTGGCTTCCTGTACTTATTGAATATACTCTTTCATACAAATTCAGTTTTTTCGGGCAGATCTGGTCACCGTGAGTATAAGACACAACTTGCCTAGCACGACCAAATACAGGTACAGAATCAAAACTATCATCAGTTTGCACATTTTATCATTTTGTGCTCCAGCAAACAGTCAATCAGGACACACACTAAAATAAAACTGCATAGAGCCTAATAGGATCAGTGAGGATTAAACTCTGATCTCATTTTTCTTTAAAAAATCTGTCACCAGTTTAAATTCCCCAGCAGCATCCTGCATCCAGTCTGTTGTAGAAGACAGCTCAGTTAGCAGCTGTAGTTACACCTACACTGAGTATTGTCCTGAGCATCTCCACACATGCCGCTTTTATAAAGAAAAACAATATTTATGTGTGTCTTTTCAGTGCAAAGAGTTAAAGGTATCCAGATTATCCTGTGTGTGCAGCTATGTGGGAGTCTCTGTGGAGTCATTTCACAAACTCCAGCGCCATCTAGAGGTACAAACGAAAAAGTTCCACATTGAAGATTTCTAAATAGAGAGAGTTCGGGGCATGCTCGGGTTTTAATTGCAGGAGAACAGAACTGTATATGAATGGAAAAATAATAAAGCAAATAAGGGATTTAAAAAACATACTTAAAGCAGATCACACTGCATGATGATAAAAAATATATATACTGACACATGACGTGTACAATATTCCTGTTTTATTTTTTAATTTTTTATTTTTTTTTGGTCCGATCAAGATGTATACATAGCCATGACTCTGACAGGTGTATTAATGTGGACAGGCTGATAATGAGACAGTGGAAAAATAAAAACAGAGTCAGAGTCATTACAGAAATATGGATGTGGATGTGGATTTTATTTTATTTTATTTTTTTAAACCTAATGGGTTTTTTTTATTACAATTACACAGAGACGATGATGTTCTTCTGGTCTGCATTTTAATTATTGAAGTTATTCTGCATATGCATGTTTATCAGGATGGGTAACGCTGGATTTTGTTTCTCCATCAAGAAAATGACATTATTAGTGCTGGGATTTTTCAGTTCAGTGAAAAACACATTTATTTAACACATTTATTAGACCACCTGTCATTAAAAGACAGCTATACAAATATTTTACAGATCTGTCAAAAACATGTTTAAAACAAACACTCCCCACCAAAAAACAAAGTATTATTTATTAGGTAAATGAAAAACTGAAATTATGTTTTATACCCAAATTTGAGGGTAAATGTTTAAATGTAATCTGGCATCTTAATGTGATAATGTGTTTTATTTTTTTCTGCCTGTTTGTAAAATAGTAAATTTGAAAATCCATAGATAACAAAGATATCTATATTTGAGCATTAAAAATGCAATTTCGATTGCAGAGCTTTTGTATACTGGTGAATTAAGCATTAGAGAAATATAAAATCTTTTTTGGTACTTACCAATACTTTTTACAATTTAAATACAACTTAGGAAAGTTTTGGCATAGACCTCGTCATAAACTCGTTAAGCATTGTATATCTTATATCATATATTTTGAGTTCAGAATTTGAGTTTCTCTTTTATTATGTGCATTCATTTGTCTGTTTATTTTTGTTCTTTTAGCTCTCATTTCATTTTCATGATCGTCATCATTTTCACCATGCAGAGCTTCATATTCTCCAGCAGGTGGCGGTCAAAGACAAGAAAAGTAAAACCCTAACTCCACACTCAGCAGGAAGTGAGACGTTTGGAAGGTTTCTCTGGCTGCTGAGCATGCTCAGTTCAGTCCACAGCGTAACAGGCCTGCGTATGTGTGGCTTTAAATGTTTACCTGAACTTTAGTCCCTCAGGATCCTCAGCGCAGTGCAGAATGGTAAGTTTCTTCTACTTCATCACCTTTGGTTCCTTTTAAAGCTGCAGATACATGTGAATTTCTTTAAATGTCCCAGACAAGTTTGTTTCTGTCTTCCTCCAAAAATATAAAGTTAAAAACATAAAATTACACCAGCTCCTTATTTTGTAAAAGAAAAGATACTCGTGTTATTTTGTGGCTCACACAGCAGCTACAGACACTCAGCTCGGCCTAAAAACTTCTCATGACCCTCTGATGAGCTCTGCCAGCCACAGTCATAGTCCTGAGGTATAAAAACCAGACCCTGTTGGTCTTTTTTTTTTTTTTTTTTTTTTTTTGTGAACAACCAAGTGAAACTTTATCAGAACACTCTGCCTCACTATTATCAAGGTATTTGATGATATTTATAACCTGGCTTTATGACTGCTGACTCTCCTATGGTTGTTTGGTACTCCTAGAAAAATATGAGTTCAGTCAAGACCACTGTAGTCAAAAGATTTTCTTTCTACCTGCATGAATGGAGATGCTGGGATGTGTGTTGCAAAGCGGCTTGCAAAATTGCAGCAAATGTGAGTGCGTCGCTCAACATTGTCACCATTTCATCAAATTAATGTAAAATTAATGTATATAAAGGATCATACTCACTATAATTTGCCTTGAGGCAATTATTGTTTTGATTTGGTGCTATATAAATACAATTTAAGTAAGTATTAGTACATTATTATAAAAGTCATTTCATTTGTTTTTATTGTGTTGTTATTTTAATCATTTTATAACATTTATTAAAAATTGCTTTAAATTGTTCTAAAAGAGACAGCTGTTCAGCTGTAAATTTGACTACAGGTAGAATTAGCTTTTTGCTTTTGTTTCTGTGACTGGAAGAAGTTTCCTCGTTTCTGTGAGGTTTTCCTCTCCTGTGACAGAATCAGTTTGTCAGCACGCTGCTGGGCCCAGTTCTGCTTTGGTGCCTTCTGAGAACTAAAGTTTTAAAACCAAATATTAACTAACAGAAGTTAGAGTAATGTGTGTGAGAGGAAAATCACATCCTGTGAATCACTGGTATGTTTCTTACCTCTGTCATAGATGTCACACCGCTCACATTAGTGATTCAAAATTTAGGACCAGCAACTTGAAACCAAGGATTGAAACCATGAAATATTAAGTCTGCGATATTAGTCTAGGCTCCAAACTGTCTTGTACAGGGTGTGTGTGTGGGGGTTTTTTTTTAACTGCTTACCACATGTAAAGATCCTGTCATTGATCTCTGCTGTAAAACCACATATAAAGTTATGCCAAAGCTACCGACTTTACATCAAAATGGAAGAAGCCACCGTGACGTCAGTCGTTGGTTTGTGAGCCAGAGGTGACTGAAGTAATGTGAGATGGTTGAGTGTTAAATTATCAGCTACACCCATGCTAAATTACCGTTAGGTAAGTTATCAGCTTTGTTTGTGCAACACACATGTTAATAGGTTGTGAGTAATAAAAACTAGAATGTCAGACAGTTTCATTAAATGTGTTTTAAAAAGGCACAAAAACAACAAACATGGAGGAAAAGTCCAGTTCGGTGACAGTATTAGTGAGATAGGTGTACTTTAAGCCTTACCATTATTCAAATAAAAATAAATAAATAAATTTCCAGTAAAAAAATTATGAAGGAGACTATTCATAGAGGCCAAAGTAGAATTTATATCAGGCTGTAAACATGTTTATTGCTACTGTAATGTTGGACATTTAAACATGGGAGGCTGGGATTGGCTCAGTTTTGGAGCATCATGTAGAAATTAGAATTTTCAGTAAAAAAAACAAAACATTTTGTTAAGAATCAAAAGATAGAAAAAACAAGAGTGAAAAGGTAATTCAGAGAAATACATGTAACAGTCTGGAAACAGTTTATTAGATTGTTTTTAATCTGGAGATTTGTGTTCAGGGACAGGAAACACGGGCAAGCCAAGACCAAAGTTTGAACACCACATTGTAATTTATTTTTACATTTACAGTCATAGCAGGATTTCTATACTTCTCTCAGGGTGGAATTATCTCAGTTTTTACTCTGTTATTTATTCTGAAACAACTGGGGTTAAATCTCTTTGTGTGTGTGTGTGTGTGTGTGTGTGTGTGTGTGTGTGTGTGTGTGTGTGTGTGTGTGTGTGTGTGTGTGTGTGTGTGTGTGTGTGTGTGTGTGTGTGTGTGTGTGTGTGTGTGTGGAGATACTGGACTCTGAGAAAAAATGTTACGAGTTATCTGAATATTTAGTGTTTTCTTTCTGGGGTAAACGGATCACCGGATCAACAATAAACTAAAATATCTTTAACAACATATCACATCTCACATCATTGTTTCTTTTCTTTTTTTTTCAAAATGTATTTACGCTCGAGAAAGTCAAGTTTATTTATAAAGCACAAAAAAACAGATAAAGTGCTGCACAAATATATGGGGAAATGTTATTACTAATAACTCAGCCATTGTTTACTTAAGATAAAATATGTAATTAATACGTTTCAGCACACGCCTGATTAAAAGCCAACAGATGTGTAATAGTCGATATCTGTAAAGTCCGATACAGCAACTCCCTGCTGGACTTTAACCTTTTATCAACCACCAGGTTACCATTGAACTGGGTAGGGTTTTTGTAAGGTTCAAATCTAACCCATTCTAGCCATGCCCTTAACTTACCAAAGCCTTAAGCATTATTCTGATTGATGAGTTATTAAAAAAAAAAACTCCCATAAAGATGTTGTGAAGGAGGAAACCATCCACAGAGGCCAAAGTAGAATTTTATAGCATGCTGTAAACGTGTTTATGCCTACTGTAAAGTTGGATATTTTAACGTGGGAGTTTGTGGGGCTTGACTCAGCTTTAGAGCATCAAGTGGACGATGATGCTCCAAAACTTCATGAAAAAAAGTTTAATTAAAATTTAAAAGCAGAAAATAAGTGGAAACGTGATTCACATGTATACATTTAACAATCTAATGACAGTTCATGAGAACGTTTTCCTTCCCCTGAAAGAGACGCCACAGAGACACTGAGACAACAAAGGATAGCTTTAGGAAAAGAACTGCATTAAAAAAAAACATACATATACCTGAAATTTTACTGACGATTTGGGGTTTTTTTTAATCGCATATTAGTTTCTAAGTGATGTTCTGTTTTCATGAATGTACATGTGCCCAGATGCCCCCCAAAATCCATCACTTTGATAAATCACACACAGATCACCTCTGGTTTTAAAATCATAGCGAGGGACAGTTAGAAGGCCCTGGTTAGACGACTGCATGGATAAGATGTTAGAAGCTCAAGTAAATAAGCAGCTAAATATGTCAATAACAGAATTTCACAGTAGACTCTGAATTTCACTGGAAGCCAGTGAAGGGATGCAAGGATAGGTGTAATATGACATCACCAGCTAGTGTTCATTAGCTCCAATGCTGCTGCTCTCCAAACTAATTGGATTTTTGGAAGACTGAGAGTTGCACATGAAAAGTGAATTGCAATAATCAAGATGGGAGAAAATTAAAGTGTTTACTAAAAGTTTAAGATGACTTACTGACATTAAAAGTTTGATTTTCACAATATTTCTCAGATGAAGGAAACAAGACCGGGTAACCTTTGAGATATGATTTTAAAAATTCAGGTGCTGATCAAAAGTGATACCAAGGTATATTATTGACGAGGGGGCCGTTGTACTGACTACCTTCCTTAGAGAAACTGTCTGGGCTGAGCACTGGAACCTCAGTTTTCCAAGAATTGAGATGGAAGAAATTAGAATACATCCAATTAATAATGACGATATACATTGATTAATATGAATTCTGAAATATCTGTTTGATAAGTATGAAGAAAACCATTTGAGAGCAGTGCCAGTGATGCCAACCCAGTTTTGTAGTCTGCTAATAAGAGTAGCATGATAAATGTTGAAAAGGCTAAAAGTAAATACTATAAAGCTAAAGTCTAAAGCTGCTGTCACTCCACACTTAAATACTGACATTTCAGCTGACTGACTGGCTTCAACATTTTACAGCAGCTTGTCATGAAACTGGAGTTTCTCCTGCTCTTAAAACAAAATCAAATCCGACCTTCTGTTAAAGTTCGAGACGGCTGCTTGTTCGCTGTCTGGCTCGTCAACATGTCGGGTAAATAAATGTAAAGTAATGTGATGTGTGCTCCACCTCCTCTGGCTGTTTTCTTAAAAAAGGCTCTTTGTAAAGCTGCTCCATTAATGTTGGCTGCACGTGACGCCCTCTTTCACCCCCGCAGAGGTCAGAGGTCAGCCTGGTGTTTGGATAAGCCCACTGATCCTGTTAAAGATCTGAATGGACCACACACACACTCACACACACACACAGACCCAAAAAAGATTTGTGTCCGCTCTGGAATAACGCACATTTCTGTTGCTTTTTTTTAAATGAATTTCTTATTTATTTATTTAAAGTCTGGGTTTGAGTTGTAGAACATAAATAAAACAGGACATGAGATAAATAATAAATTAATTCTCCTTTTTTTTTTTAAATGAAAGAAGATGAAAACCACAGAAATAATTCTGTCTTTATCTCCCAGAGTTCAGCGGGAGCAGGATCGGCCCTCCGGGTCCATGCCATCAGGGTCCGCCCGGGTCAGGAGCTGCTGGGAACTCTGCAGGCTTTCGTGGAGGAGAAGCGTCTCCGAGCACCGTTCATAGTCACGTGTGTCGGCAGCCTCACCAAGGCGACGCTGCGGCTGGCGAACGCCACGGCAACAAAAACAAACGAGGTAGTTGAACCAGCCTGTTGTTGGGTTGTATTTATAGAGCTCTGAGACGCGTGGGCTCGTCATGATGTCAGCTTTTAAACTTTTCCTTCAGGTGGTGCACCTCAGTGGGCACTTTGAGATCGTCTCCCTGGTGGGCACTCTCAACCCAGACGCCCACGTCCACATCAGCCTCTCAGACTTCGAGGGTAAGACAGTGGGAGGTCACGTGCTGGGAGATCTGGAGGTGTTCACCACAGCTGAAGTGGTCATTGGTGAAGCGGTAGACTTGGAGTTCACCAGAGAGATGGACGAGGAAACGGGTTTCCCCGAGCTCGTGGTTCAACCACGACCACAGACCAACCAGTCAGCCTGAATGAAAAGTACAGGAATCGTTCATCTTTACGTTTAATATCTAGTCTGTGAATCCGAGAGATTAATTTAAAACTTGTCAGCAATAATTGAGCAGCAGCATTTACACCTGCAGGACAGTTAGCTAACAGAACATCGATCAGCTCCACACAACAATCGTCCCTCAAGAATCTGTCTGTACCCAACAGATGACACATCGGACTTATATCTGGTGCTCTTATGTAAATCCCAAAATTGATTCTGTTGAACAGAATCAACTTTTTTGAATGTACTTACCTGGATGATTGAGCATACATCGAGACAGGTCTTACGTAGGCTTTTTATTGTCCACAAAGCAAAACTGTGGGACTGGGGAAGCTTCATTATGAGCTATCCTTAAAGCTAACTCTGAGATTAACACTGTGCTAAGAAACTCAGTCAATGCTTCATGTTGAACTAGAAGAAAGTGACATTAACTAAACTTTCTTCCAAATCTAGCAGAAATAATCCCAATAAATACTGACTGTTAAATTACTGCAAAGACACAATGAGATGACTTTGTTGAAAGAGCACCATTAAAGGCTTAAATCCTGAAGAAAGCTTGAAAGGAATTTTTGCGTTGTATATATCATTTAAGGTATTTTTGCAGGTTTTCATCTCATTTTGCTGGAGTTGATGATGCACATAAAAACAAGGTTAAAAGTTGATGTAAGTTAGACGAGTTTAAAGTTGTTTTTTTGCACAGAGATGAACGCGGACTGACGCCTGAAGGGATCATTTGTAAAATACTCAGCAGGCATTTCAAAATTGTTTGTTTTGTGCTCAAATAATAAAAAATGCAAACCATAGCAGTTTGGTCGACGTCGGGCCAGAGGAGCGATCATTTCTCCTGAGCACGCTTGTGCTCTGCAGGTCTTTGCAATAGCTGCGCCGCTTCCAGGAGAAAGAGGCGGGGCACATTAAAGTCGAGCTACAAAGGGTCCCCGCTGTAGCTTTGTGCTTTTGTTTGTCCGCGCCGACGCAGCATGGTGGCCAAAAAAGCGTTGGTGGTCTGCCCCAGTGCCCCAGTGCCCCCGCCCCCAAGGGGGGCAGGGGGCCGTTTAACACATCCAACTAAAGCAGCTTCATTTTCCTTCCTGACAAATGAGAAGGCGATGCAGGCGTGCAAAGCAGATGTTCTGGATTTAAAATATCACTTTTTGATCTCCATCCGTTCTTTCTTTGCTTTAAATCACATCTTAATGTGGCAGAGGTGATTAAACATCACCAGCGTTGTTTTACCCGCTCTCACGTACCCTTGCTGTATGTCCACACACAGAAATGTTGCTTCTTTATAATGTCACCGACTAACAAGTTTAAAAGTAAGAGTTGTTGTTTATTAATGTTTGTGTCTGACATCCTGCTGTGAGGCACCAATTACTTTCTACTGTGAGTCTCTCGCTTGACCGAGAGATGGCTTTAATCTGTGCGCAGCTTCAGAGTTCAGGTTGCTGTGTTTGTGCCCACACTGCGGCTCCATGTGTCCCCATGCTGACCTTTTAAAAACACACAAACACGAGCATTTCAACACTGTTATTTTATGAATTAATAATATTGAATGGGTTGCACCTGTAGAGCTTGAGTGAAGTCAATGTAAAAGGTGCAACAACCCCTATACATATATAACTATTCACTAGGAGGGGGTGTTGAAGATACATGGAACGGCCAGGAGGATAGGCTGCTCTGTTTGAACTGTGGTTGGTCCCTTATCTGAGCTCCAGCTGTGGAGAAGACAGAAGAATTGGAAGAAGTTCGTCAACTGAAGTCAAGTCAAGTGTTCAGCACAGTCCAAACTGTCCACTGTGGCCTCTGTCTGTGCTTCCTGAACTTTGTGGTAAACTGTTGCATCACTGTCAGCAGGCAGTTTGCAATTTGTTTCTATAGTGTCTGCATTGGCAGAATTCCCACTCAAATCTCTCTCTCTTTGATACACAAATTGACATCAGCATGGGAATATAAATCCCACTTTAGGCTTTCAGGGAATTTGGGGAATGCTGCCAGATTTTAATCTGGCAGCTTGATTTATTTTTTGATGACTTTTGTTTTTAGACCTTGTGTCTGGGCAGTATTCCACCTAAAGTTTACAGAATGTGTTCAGATGATTGCTGTTTAGAATTTCAGTTTTAAAGATCGCCTGGCTTAACATGATGCACGATCATTTTGTAAAAGCAAACGTGTTTGGTAGCTGGTGGAAAGAAGTGACTGGTAGTAAAACTATCTTAGGTAACTAGGTACACACACACACCTCGCTCTACTCAGGTGAATCTCCTTGTGCAGATGAAAGCCAATGCAGATGATAGTATCTGCTCTCTTTTTCTCATTAGAGGATTCTCCTCCCTGTTGCCTTTTGTCCCTCTACTTGTGTTATCCATCAGTAATGAGCCCAATAAAAACAGGCGACTCTGGTGTTGTTAAGCCGCCCCCTCTTCGCCTCATTTCTAACGAGACCAACCCTGGTCATTTGTAAGTCGGCTGAAAAACAGACTCCCGTTTGGGGAAACAAGAGAAGCCGTGGTGGCGGTCGCGGGCCTATGGCACAAGCAGACATCCCCCTCCCCGGGAAGCTGGTGCTGATCAGCCGACTTTCGGCTTTTATGTGGCAGCCAAAGATCTTCCAGGCTAATGACACGCAGCTCTGTTTGAATGTCACAGCATGAGGCGGAGGGCTGGACAAATCCCACACACAGATCAAAACATCCGAGCTGCTGCTGTCACCGCTGAGGGAAGCTGACACAAGTTGCTGGTGTGTTTCTAATGTACAAATGTTTTGCTGTTTTTCATATTTTTGTGGCTCAGAAAGTCAAAAACAATGTATCCAAATAAGAAAGTTTTTCTGAAGAGGTAAAAGAAGAGCACAAAACTAAAAGTGTTAAGAAAACAGTGCTAAGGAATACTCAATTACAAGTCCTGCACGTAACAATACAATTAGTACTCAAGTGTTCTCGAGATGGAGAGATGCAGTTCAGACCTTTTGCTGGATGAAGTCTGATAAAAGCAAAACAGAAATAAAAATGGAAAGAGGAAAAAAGCCAGTACGGAGGACTAGTTCAGACTGATACAAATTCTTTTAATATTTTATAAAAAATGTATCTAATATCTGAATGTTTAGCTCTTCTGATGCTAAAGTACAGACATGGCTGTTGTTTTCAACCTGGACGCTGTTCAGCCTGATCAAAGCTCACAGGATGACTTTGGATGGATGTACTTGGACATTATAAACTCTCTGAATCATTTGTTTTTTCATTTCAGTTGATTTTTTCCTCTTTTAAAATGTTCAGTTTTACTTAAGTTTTCATTAGTTTCACACAAGTTTCTTTTATTATTATCTGAGGGGTAATGTAATCCTCTAGGGCAGTTAGTCCTAGTCTGTTTTTGTTTCAGTTCGGTTTGTTATTTTTAGTTAACTGTAATAACCTTTTGGAACAGAAATATTGAACTGAGTGTTGTGGCGGTGGCTAAAGCTGTTTATTATTTGGAAATTCACTTAAAAGTTCACTGTTCAATTCCCCATCCTGACACTAAAACTGTTCACACAACAAAATAAGCCCATGTGAGTAAGCGGTAGGCTCTGAAGCTCTTTGATGATGATAACTGCAGTTCATGCCCTTTTCTCTCTGCAGTCTTTAAACTTGATCAGACAGGCTTCAGTCACATCCAGGCAGCTTATTAATGAAAAACCAAATCAGTAACGCCAAATCCTCTTCAGGATTTGAACCTAAGACCTCTTGGGCCTTAGCGTTTGGGGGGATAAAACGGTGCTGTTGCAGACTTTCACCACCAGGAGGCAGCACGAGTCAAGATGAGACGCAGGTTGCAGTAGGTGCACTCTTTAAGAGAATCTTCAGTCAGAACCATTTACAGTATGAACCAAGTAAGACCTACTGTCAGACGCCTCGTTCTGGGAAGTGGCTTCAGTTTTCCAGCTTCACTGTTATAAATTCTGCTTTTCAACAAAACACTGAGAAGTCCACACAGCTGAGTAGATGCAGTTATGGAGTCTGCAAGGCTTTGACCCTTGAGAGTGGTCATCTTATATCTTATTGCATCACTGTGTTACACAATACACATAAAACCTCACACCAGGCCTTCAGTGAATGATTTATCACCCTAAATAAACACAAAGGAAAACTCTTTCGTGGAATGCAGCTAACATGAAATCAGAGGTTTATTTATTCAAAATCAGTATTTGAGACATAACCTTTTTTGTGATACTTTACTCAGTGTTGCGTTTATACTGTTTTTGTAGGAGCAACAAACTATCTCTGGCTTTGTTACTATCATATACTATCCATCTGTGAGCATGTATGAAGGTTTTTCCACAGCTGACCAGGCAAACAAAAGAACCAGAGCCTTTACAACGTGCTATTGGTAATTTTTTTCTTTACAAAAAAAGAGAAAGAAAATCAATCGTTTATTACAAACCAAACTAAAAATAAAGGTTGGTTCTTTATCCTTTTCGGGAAACATGGGCTCTTCCACAGCTTTAATAAGATAAACGGGCACAATCAGCCTGAGCAGAATGGGGCCAAACGCTGGTATAAACAAATAATCAAATCATTTGATGCAGTTTATGGGAGCACTGCAGCTCAAGTGCCTTTCCTCAGGCCTGTGTAGCTCTGTCTAATGGGATGTTGGTTGAATTGCGCCTAGCTCGAAATCGTCATTTTATGCCTGTTATTTCTAACAATACTAACAGATAAAGAGGAGAAAAGGACATCCATAGTGGCTGACTGTGCTGTTTTCAAGGCCAAAGTGGTGAAAGTTTAAATGTCCCTGAAATAAATTTGATTTTACAATGCTAGGAAAAAATCCCAGAGTGGCCTGAAATAGGAAAACTGTCAGCTGTTTTAGAGGCACGAATAAAAATCAGATAACGAGCCAAACATATAAATCTGATCCTGTGAGCAGCCCCAAACAAAAGGTCCCACTCAAAAGGGTTAATTCCCATGCAATCGCACAAACCAGGTGAGCTCCGTCTCGGACGCTATAGGCTGAAAGGTCCATGACAGCACAGTTAGAAAAAGACTGACCTAGTGTGGTGGGTCAGGAGAAAGCTTCTTCTTTCTATAAAGAGCATGGCAGCATGGCTTGCTGTGTTCAGATCAGGGTCACTTGATCCAACGTTAATGATAAACTTTGCTAAAAAGGGATGTTTGTAGCTTAATCTTAAAAGTATCCAAACTGGGGGCTAGTTCCTCAGGAAGAGTCATTTAGGGTTAGCTGGATAAAGGCGTTGTGTATTCTTCCACTGTGCTTTAAGACAACAATCAGTCAGGTGTGAACAAATCATACATGTTGGGAATGATCATAACGCCAACCCTGCATGCATTTGTGCATTTGCATTTGCAACTAGTTTTCAAAACAGAGGACAGCTCTTCCCAAACTAGGCCAAACACAGAGTGCTGCATTATTAAATTCCAGGTGTGTTTGTATAGGTATCACGTGCACACATCTAAGAGGTTAATCCTGGTACCAACACAGCCTTTATCTGGTCTTCCGCGCACCATATCTTACATGTTTCCCACGTTATCAGATTAGGGTTTGGGCCTCTAAAAGAGATGGCAGATTCCCAAATAAATGAATTTATTTCTGGACTTCATGTCATTTGCTGTGGACGCACTTGTTCTTTAAAAACTGGTGTAATTAAAAATAATAGAATTCCTTTGTTGTCACTCTCCTAAAATAATAGCAATAAAATTAAGTTCTGAGATCTGTCCTGAAAAATAAAAAGTGTGAACATTCCTTCCACCTCAGGTGAAAAGACAACAAGAAAATGAGCCCTGAAGGCAACATCAGAGCCTTTTTGTTTGGATCCTCCAGCTGAAGTTGAACTTGTTTGTGTAACTGAAACTCAGTGAACAGATCAGCCCATCTGCAGCAGACAAGGGTTCCCTTTTGATAATGTGCAGTGAACTTCCATTAACAATAATTGAGTCCCACTCCACTGAGTCACTAACAGAGGGAGGAGGGGGAGGAGGAGGGAGAGAGAGAGTGTGTGTGTGTGTTGTTATTAAAATGCCTTCCTCTCTAATGTGCAGGTAAGGACCCCTCACTGTTGCATCTCACCAGGCTCGCTGCCAGGGCCGTCTCTCGCTTTTAAGTGAGCGCCTTAATTGAGACAAATTTAGCTCAATTAAACCGCTTTACCTCTGCCAAGAGCGTTTCAGAGTGGCGGAGCGGCCTTTTCAATTAGCTGCCGTGAGCAGATTCACCACTGATCCTGTGACTGTTTGGGTGTGTGGACTGTGAGAGCGCTGGAGCCTGCCGGAGTCACAGACCCGCTGCTGCTGCTGCTGCTGCTCCGTCAGCAGACCTGGGATGGCCATAATGGAGCTCAAGGACATTTTAACTCATTTAATAACACGAGTAAACAAACAGATATACAAAGGAATAAATAAACAAATACATTAGCAGATAAATGACCCAAAATTTTCAGAGTGGGGTTGTGCTGGCAGGCATTCAGGACCCCTCATTAACATGTGAGTTTTAAACCATGTTAGTGGGCTGGCGCTCACGGGGCACTGCTGCTCTGCTGACTGAAACATCTCAACTGACATTAATTTCTTAACAGACATTAATGGTTCCCAGAGGATGAAATGCACTCACATTTTCCTTTATAATAAACACTTATCAGTGTATTAAGTGGTATAATCAGACACTCAGTGGAAAGATTATGGGGCAAACCGCTGAACCGCACAGACCAACTGCACCCACAGTCACAATCAGGATGATGTAAGAAACTTTCAGCAGCAAGTGTCACACGACTGACTCTTGATCTTTCCCTGTGACCTTGTTTTTTCTTTCTTACGGTGAGGACATCAGGGCATTGTCCGACGTGGACAAGTGTGACCAAACTGTGACAGCGAGAGGGATTCTGAAGGGATATACACAGCTGGGTATCCCACAGGCCAGGGAAGGTCAGTCACAGCCAAATGCCTCCAGAGGATAAGATAGGTGCTGAGAAACCAGCTCAATGGTAGGAGTGAGATCCAGTCCATCCATAGATGGGATAATAAGCTGGCCACAGAAGGCGATAGACACCAAAGATGTCAACATTCACGACACTGGAGGGTCACCGATTGGTTTGTGAAGTCCTGCTGTGAAGATGAAGTTCTTACATTTCTAAAAGCTGAAGTCACGAGTGTGGGGTGAATCTGACTGGCAAACCGAGGGACACCACGGGTTGGTAGCCAATGAACATACAGCAATTATCCTCCTCTCTGAGTCCAATGAGCATCATGTTTTACTCTCTGTGATCTTAAACTTGTAATTTGACCCATAAACTCATCAGAAAAGTGTTACCGAGGTCATAGAAGCAACTGTTTTCCCTTAGACCTCTTTACAATCAAATGTTTTTTGCTACCAGAGGAGTCGCCCCCTGCTGGCCATTCACTTTTAAGCTATGGACTCGACATCCATCTTACATGTCCAGCTTGTTATGTTCCCCGTCGTCATTTTTCCGGCCCTCCCTTCTTCGTTTTTTAAAGTAAATACTAACATCTAAATCTGAAATCCAGTTTCTTCCTTTTCCTGTTCAGAAACATCAGGACCAGCCCGTCATCGCTTCATGTCAACTTCATTTGTGTTGTTTATTTTACAGTGTACAATGGCCCCTAATGGAACCGTTACGAGGAGGGTCTAACCTGAGGAAAGCGGGCTGTGCCTTTGTTGATGTGTGAGTTCTAAATCTATATTGTGGGGCGGAGCCAAGAGGAAGCAGGCTTTAACAGAAGTCCAGATTTGTATATCCCACAGGTAGCAGGGATGGGAATGATGTAGTCTGTCCTCTTTGATTCTTTTAAAATTCTGGTGGCTGTATTTTTAAATAACTGGAGACGGACTTTTGGCTGTTTATGACGATCTTCACTATTAAAATAATGAAAAATTTCCATGCGGTACAAGAACTCAAACGTTCTTCCCACCGATGACCGTAACAGGCAAACAAATAATCAAACAGTAAAAGTAAAAATTCCGATAAAATAGGAGGAAATAAGATGCATAAAGCTGTGAGCGCTTCAGAGGAGATGAAAAACGGAAACCCGGCAGGTCTTTATTCCTGCAGCACAATGGGCAGAAACAGACTCAAAGAGGCTCAGATATGAAGAAGTGTGCGAGCCACGGAGGACACATCACAACCTTGGAGACACAAATTGCTCCGTTGTACGATGTGAATTCCTGCTGAGCTTTTCATGAGTAGGCTAAAGGGATCAGCTAATCAAAGGCGCACTAACACGTCCAGTGTCTTTGGACCAACGCAACAGACCTTTTTTTTTTTTTTGTCGCGCCTTTATTAAGCTTCTGTTTATCAGATCATATCTAATGTGTGCTGGAGAGTGAAAGTGTGAATTTAACACATGAAAACACAAATCAGCTTCTGGATCAGACGCTGAAAGCAGAGGCTGAATGAGATAAAATGATATTTGAATATGTAAGTAGGACCTACAGCGACCTGGTGTGAAGTTCATGCTCAGACACTGCTGATTGTGATGTGTACCTTCAGACTCTGAGTGAGGTTCCAGTCTTGTGTGGTGTGATCACTTTAGCTGTTTGTATTTGAAGTGATTGTTCTAAAATAAAGTCTGTGCTTAAGGTGTTAACACAGCTTCAGAAATCATTTTAGGCTTTGGTAATGAACCGAGGTGCCAGCAGGGAGTTGTGGAAAAAAACACCGACACGTGGTCTGAAAAACACACAAACAACTGTGAACAGTTTTTAGTGTCTTTTTTTTTGTGTGTCCGCCTGGTTTTCTGAATCTTCTTTATCCATTTTCAACCTAAAAGTGGTTCTTCTGTGATTCTGTAATTATTTTGTCTTAAAAATTACTTCTACACCTCTTTTTAACCTCCTTGTGTCTTTTTGAGATCTTGTAATAGCCCTTTGTGGCTGTTTCAATCTCTGTTTTGTTTTTTTCCATTTTATTTTCATAATTTTGCATTTTCCTTTCATTCTCCATCTCCTTGAGTGATTTTTTTGCCTTTATTGGTGATTTCTTCGTATTTGTCTATTTTTAAACATGAACTATTGGATATTTGGGTTCGTATGTACATCTCCATCAGAAAAGTCCACAACTCCAGTGCTGGTGTGGAAATGATTTTGTGATTTGTTTGCATCTCTTTGCTCCTTTTTTGTCTCTTTTTAGTTACTTTGCATCTCTCTGAAGTCTTGTGTAGCTCATGGTGTCATAGTGGTCTCTTTAAGGTCTCTTGTGTTTTGGTAATTTTGTAAGCAGACATCCTTTTATTGCCTCTGTTTGCAGTGATTTTACATCTTTATTCCTTTATTCATCTCTTTTTAGCTGCTTTGCTTCCTGTGCTTTCTTTTTGTGTCTCTTTGCAGCTGTTTGTGGTAAATTTCAGTAGTTTATGTCTCTTTTGTGGCTTTTTTTTGCAACACTTCTTTCATCTTTTTGATAATTTACTTCATTTTTTAGCAAAAAATTTAAACCACCACATCAGACAGAAGCTCTGGACCCGGGGAGCTTTGGTGAGAACAGTATTTTACACCAAATACATCAATAGGGCTTGTCTAAACATATGAATGAAATTAGTCTCAGAGTTGGTTTGAATTCATCCTTCAAGTTTTAGCTGCCTCTAATCCCAGTTTATAAATGTGCCATGTAGCATTATAATATAATAATGTAATGTCATAATCAAAAGTTAAAGAATGAAAGTGAAATTCACATACACAAACACGTGTTTGTTTGGCAAAAGGACATACGTTCTTCACTCGAGTGCAGTTGCAGATACTTGTGTTAGAAAAGCTCTGAAGCACTGAAGTACTGTTCCAACTCCTTTACCTAAATAAAACAAAAGTACAGGCTCTGAAATGTATTCAGCTTATAGAAGTAAGACGTAGCTCTTTGAAGGACATTCTACTTCTAATCATCAGCTGTTTTTATGCAAAATTTACTGACCACTGTGATTTTCTCTCCTAATTGTTGTTAAAAGTTTGTTTCTCTGTCACAAACATCTCTTTGATTTGTACTCGCATTCCTTGCACATGTTAAAGTGCATCTCTTGACCTGACTTTCTCCCCTCACCCCCAGCCAGTCGTGGCCCCTCGCTGAGCCTGGTTCTCGTGGGGATTTCTTCCTGTTAAAAGGGAGTTTTTCCTTCTCACTGTCAGCAAATGCTTACTCATAGGGGATCAACTGTTTGCATTACTGTATGATGTTCACCTTACAATAATCTGCACCAAATCACAATAACTTGTTCACTGTTGTTGTGATTTGGTGCTACATAAATGAAATAAAATTGAATTAAATAGAAACACATTCGTCCGAATGAGGCTCAAACTGTCTCAGATGAGAACTGCCAAACTGGTATTTTTCCAACATTCATTAATCGGACATAAACTTGTTCTCACAAAGTTTTATTTAATTTCACACATTTTTTGTCTTTGGTTCCCACCGATGAATGACTTCACTCAGTTCAGTTCAGTCAGTTTAATGGCCGTACTGGGAAATTTGGTTTGCAGATATGCTCTCATGAAATCCATCAACAATATAAAAAGAAGAAAAACAATACATAACAAATACAGAAAATTAAATCCACATCCAAAAAACTCATAAGATATAATCCTCCAGTAAATATCAGTATAATTTAAAAAAAGGTACAGCTATCACAAATTGATTTTTTTTTTTTTTTTTTTTTAAACACTATTGCATAGAAAATAAAGGAGTTTTTTGTCCTGCCACATTTTACTCTTCATGTTCTGTATCTGCAGCCTGAAGCAAACAGTTCAAATTCTCTGTGCAGGGGTTCGGTCTGGCTCATCACATCTTCGCCGGTCTTTTGCACTTCCTCCTGCTCATAAACAGCAGGTAGTGAGATCTGTAGGACTTTGCTCGAGTTTATCGTGTCCTCAGTTCTAACATTTCCAAAGCAGTCAGTAATGGAGAATATTAAAACAGAGTGATGCTTATAGCCTCTCTTTAAAACAGTATCTTGATGAGTGCCTGACGCGTTTAGGGGACATCTGCAATCTAGCTTACACTCTTCCTGTGACAGCAATGCATAAAAACCCATCTGGCCTCAGGTTGCAGAGCATAGCTCATTCACAGAAGACACCTGCTATTTACAGCTACGACTAAAACGGATGCAGGACTGTTTTTGCTTCGTTTCTGTTGCTTAAATTAGTTGCAGCTGAGATTTTTAGAAGTGGTTCAATAACATAATTTCCCACTGCCTTGTTGTTTACTCTCTTATTTACCATTTTGATTAGGTGGAAGTACAGTTGTGAATATTCAGTGGAGTTTTTCAAACTGCACTCTTGGCTTATAATAAGCTAATTTCATTCACTGTCATCCATAAAACTGTTTTGACTGTACAGTTTTATAGCTCTTAATGACTGCATTTGGAGATGTAGAATAAGTTATACAGTAGAATTTCCAATTTTAATATGATGTAGAAAAGAAACAAAGATGTTGAACAAAGGTAAATAATTATACGTGGACTTTTGACCTTGTTTTTGTAAGGCACTGGGATTCATTTACAGAATTTCTGTTGTTGAATTTCTATGTTGGAAATCATCAAGGAACAATTATTTCAATTAACAATTTTTATGCATTGAGATTTCTGCAAAAGAAACACTATCATCTGTCCGTTCACTTTCTGATGCTTATTGGAGTCCAGGTAGTGTGGGGAGCAGTATAAACTGAGAGGTCCAGGCCTCCCTCTACTCAGCCACCGCCTCCATCGAGGTGTTCCGAGACATGTGATCTCTCCAGCCTGTTCGTCCACCCCGGATCTCCTCTCTGTGTCTCAAAAGTTTAAATTAGTCCAGATTGGATCAGACGTTTTATGTTTTCATGTCCCAGACCTCCTCTGTCAGACTCTCTGAGATTTAGCAGCAGCTGTTCCTCTAGAACAGCTGGAATAAGACAAAGTAAAGCTGAACCCTACTGTGAAGCTCCAAAAGAAAAGACTGGAAAAAATAATTACATATGCCCTTTTTTTTTTTAACACGCATTGGGATATAGAATCGGTACTGTTGAACCTGTAGTATAAATATCTTGATTAAATTTACTGTCCATGGACACATACAGGTTTTTATGCATGATCAAGTCGAATTTCATCTAGATGTGATATCCAGATAACTCGGGCTGGTGATGATGGTGATGATCCACCAGGTGAGGGCGCTCTTCCTCTTTCAGTCGCCTGCATGCGTGTGGAATATCAATCCAGAGAATCCCCTGAACAATCAGCTCACAGAGAGATGAGATAAAGACTGAACCTTCACGTTTCCATTTTTTTTCCAGCTCTTCGAATGAAACATGTTTTTTTAACTTCTGAAATGCTTAAACTAAAACTTCTGCTGTGAGATTGTTTTGATAAACCAAAATTCCCACTTTATCTCAGCAGAACAACTTTATGGAAATCAGTCAAAGCCCAGAACGAGCGACCATTTTTCCATGAATTCAGCAACTCATCGTGTGCAGGTGCCGGAATGTATTCTTGTGTCATACTCCCGAGCTTCACCTCCGTGCGCTTTCACATCTGCCATTTGCATCAGATTTCACTTTATCTTCTCTATTTCTCTCCACAAACACTAAAACGACGCCTCCGTCCTATTACCTGCAGCTCCAGCGTAAATGTTTATGGAAATGGCTCGTCGGAGCAGGCCAAGTGTTTTCCATCAGCGGCTCTTTGCAGTAATAATACTGCAGTGTTGATGTCAGACCCACCCTGCCTGAAGAGGGGAGGCTAATGGCCCCTTTCCCCCGCTGCATGAACCAGTGAGGAGAGGAGGGAGGGTAGAAAAAATCTAATTCACCTTAAATGTGCTGCTGCAGGGCTGGGAAGCGAGAGGGCATCTGTTCAGAGAGTCCCCATTAAAGGAACATCATGTAAGATCAACCACAGCGCAATTATAGGGAATATGGACACGAGTGAGAGTCTGCGAGGATCACACCTCTCACACACCTGTTGGCTTTTGGTGGTTTCTTCACAGCACTGTTTACATTTCAGTCCCCACTTTTAACATGAAAACTCAACTATAGAAGTTATTATTATTATTATTATTATTATTATTATTATTATTATTATTATTATTATTAGTAATATTATGTAATATTTTATATGAACAAAAACAGTGAGTGACAGTGCACATACCCCTCAGTGAAAGTACATGTTTATAACAATATTAAAATTAAAATTCATAATATGTGACAATAATATTAGAGTAGTATTTGCAATATCAAAATGCATAAATTTACATATAAGTCTACTCAGTGTCTTAAACTTTACATTAGAAATTAAATATGAGTCATATTTGTTATGTATTTTGTGGCTGTGGTTTTCCTTCATTTTTATGTTGGTACACATATTTAAATTGATAGTAAATGTTTAAATATAAATTTAAAAAGCTTTTATTGATATCCTTAAACCATCCATAAACTCTGTCATATAAGAGCTTATCAGTGTCTTGTAAGGTATCAATAAAAACATAGGATGTCATTATTAAAATTTGTTGTACAAAATGTTAGATTTTCAGCATGACCAAGTAAAGCATGTCTTATTTCATTTAATCTCCAAATCGTAAATAAACACAGCCATTAATACAATTGCACAACAAATAACGTTCTAACATTTTACATTGCACATCTGATGTATTTAGGCTGTGAAATATACACAATATAAAATACAATAAACACATTTAACAGATAAAACAGATAACTGAACAAAACTAAATGTTTTATTTTGAAATATTAGAAATTATTAAATGTGTTTCTTAAAGTTGCTTATTTGTCATTTTCTCTGTGTTAAAAGTTTTAAAGTAAATTATTAATTCATTGACTGCATTAGAGAACTTTAGAAAATATGAACGTGTAGACAGTTTACAAAGTATAACAAAAAACAATCTGATAAACATGAGAAGAAATAACAACGGCTTATACTGATTTGATGTAAATGAAATAAAAAAGTAATAATTTTATAGAATTTTGATGCTTTTCTGCCTGAATATTCATTAAATTAACTGAGAACATCCTACAACTGTTTTGTAAAAATAAATAAATGACACATTTTGAACAACAAAACAAAAAGCATGTGAATAAATAAATACAGAAATATAATAATAACAAATAGACTGATAAAGAACAGCAAAAATTATGATCTGTGTGGCAACAGAAACTTATCACTGACAAGCTTCAGAGACTTTCTCAGGAAGCAAAGATTGTTCAGCAGTTGATTTATACTCATGTTAATTTTAAAATACCTGAAGCTCTGCATATTAATATCCCTAATAACAAAAATAAAGTATTAAGGAGGAAATATAGATCCCAGTTTTCAACATTATATTCCACTTACATAAGTGGTGAATATAGTCCAGGAATAAATATTTAATTTATTAATTTATAATCCAGGTGAATCAGTTGTTTCCATTATCAGGACCGTTGGACGCCTGCAGTACCGTCTCTGACCCATGGGGTCACTGTGGAGTTGCGAGACTCTTCAGAATGCTCCGGAAATATTCGACATAAACCGGAAAAGGTACACAATGGCTACGGCCAGCAGCATGTAGCCAACGCATCTACAGTTACGATCTTGTTTTAATTAAGCTGTTTTAATCATTTCCTACTTGTTCGTATTTTAACCGTTGAAATAGAAACGACTGTTTACCGGAGATGGGAGTTCCGGCGTTTTTCCGTTGGCTGAGCCGAAAATATCCATCAATTATTGTGCACTGTGTGGAGGAAAAGGTGAGTGGTTAGCTTTGAAAGCTAGCAGCCTGTCCGAGGAACATTATCGGGAAGCTTTTTAACACTCTTCTCGCGCATTTGACTGCGTTTTAATCGCTGCACACAGCGGGTGAAATTACTACGGCAATGTGAAATGTTTTGGCGAGAGCGGAGACGATAAATCGAAGTTCGTGCAGTCTGTGTTTACTTACACGTGACACTGTAAACAAAACTGCTGCTGTGTGAATGTTTGAAACGCACGCGGAACTTTAACCTGAGACAACAAACACACGAAGTGTTTGGATTCGTTGTTTTTGTATTGTTAAAATTAACAATAGTTATAATTATTTTACTGGTCTGCTGTTAAACAGTACTGTGCAAATGCGTTAAGCCACCCCTCGTTTCTTTATGTTTTGTTGCCAGGAAGCCAGAGTTTCTTTAAAAGTGCTCTTGAGCAGCTGTTCTCTAGGTTTTCTGAAGGTCTTTCAAGGTTTATCTTTGGACATTGGCTGCTTTTGCACTTTGTTTTCAATTTTTCTTCGTTAAGACTCTGAAGCAATCGCGCATAGAAGGAACCTAAGTCAAGGGATGGAGCAGAGTTTTCTACACATAATGGACAATTAAGCATAGATCCAATTTTGAATTGTATCTGTATGCTGTTTGTTACTCCAGCCTGTTACAAAAACAGATCATTTGTTCCTATGACTTTAGCTGAATCTGCAAATAAATGTTATATATCCTAGGCGTTTTTTGCACTAACAAGCTGATTCACAAAGAGCTATTTGCCATAAACATTGCGTACAAAAGTAAAAAAAACTGTCTACAGCATACATATCCTACGTAATCACAAAGCTTTCTGACATCTGTGCTGTAACCTGACATGTATGTCTGTAGAAATGTCGCTAGGTTCTGTGTGAGTGCAGCTCACAACAGCTGAGGATGTATTTTTGTCCAGAGTTGCAGCTCTGTTGCAAATAAGGTTATTTTTTTGTTTCCTTTCATGTTAACAGGGGAAGGAGTGTAATGGAGTTCGTATTCCTGTTGATACAACAAAGCCAAACCCCAATGAGGTGGAATTTGACAATTTGTACTTGGACATGAATGGGATCATTCACCCCTGCACGCATCCAGAAGACAAGTAGGAACCGTTCTCAGTTTAATCTGGACATAAAAGACCGATCTTCTGTGTTTACAGCTCAGTTCATTTCTGATATAACAGAAACATACTCCCTGTGAGGTTTTTGCTTCCAGTGTAATTTATTTGGAAATTAATAATTTCATTGAAACAGTCTTTTTTTAAATTTGATATAATTATACAAATTTATACATATATAAAAGTTCATAAATTCTTCCTCCACAGACCGGCTCCCAAAAACGAGGACGAAATGATGGTTGCCATCTTCGAGTACATTGACCGCCTGTTCAATATCGTGCGGCCGAGGAGAGTTCTCTACATGGCCATCGACGGAGTGGTAAGCTGCTGCCATTAACAGAAACGTGCAGCTTTTTTCACTGATGAGCATTTACAAGTTTTACTGTGAGTGAAGTAAACTTGTTTTCAGTGTTACGCCGATCTGACAGTAGCTTTGATGTAAACTAAAGTTAACTCTGCCCAGGCTCCGCGTGCCAAAATGAACCAGCAGCGCTCTCGACGGTTTCGTGCCTCCAAAGAAGGGGTCGAGTTGGTGGAGGAGAAGAGTCGCGTGAGAGAGGAGGTTATCCAGAAAGGTGTGTTTTATTTGCCTCTTTGACTGCTGGACTGAAAATATGGGCAATATATTTTAATGTCATATTCAAAACGCTGTAATGTTAAATGCGTCAAATTTGATGCATGGGGTTTTTGTAGGTTTTTGAGGGCTGTGCATCATCTGTGTGTATTTTTTCCCCAAAAAACCTAAATTAACTGATTTTTAAACAATAAATTGCAAAGAAATGGCAGATATACCAAATATGATCAAAATTAAACTTGCATATGCAAATTGATTAATTGATTGTTTGATTTTTTTTTTTAATTATGAGAAGATTTATTAAACACTCCAGTTGAAAAAAAAATCTTCTGCCAATTATTTCATAGTTCAGGCATTAAAGGGGAAAGATTAGACACTGTAGACTTTTTTTTTTTTTTTTTAAACAGGAAGTTCATATTTAAAATTGTGTCCATCTCTCAGGGCACACGTGGAGACAGATTGTCATAGTACAGTCCTGCAGTCAGATCCTGAAGCAGCAGAAGTCCTTAATTAAAGATTCTCTAGGCAGTCTTTGAGATGAACATTAATAATGCAGCAAATATAAATTTGCCCTATACAGACAGTAGTGGAGCAGTGATGAGCTTTCCTTTTTAAAAAAAGTTTTTGGTAAATAGTGTGGCGGCTTCCTCACTGTGAAACCTCCTCAGCTCTGTTTTTTTTTGTTTGTTTGTTTGTTTGTTTGTTTGTTGTTGTTGTTGTTTTTTCAAACCCGATTTGATCAATTTCAGCTCAGTGTAAAAGTCTGCAGATTTTTATTTCCCCTCTGTTTCTCTCTGTGCCCAGCTTGGATAGGGAATACAGCCACATGGGGGTAACTCCGCCCTCTAGTTTCTTCTCAGTATAATATTAAGATTTTTTTTCTTTCCATCTACAGGAGGTTATCTTCCTCCGGAGGAGATTAAAGAAAGGTTTGACAGCAACTGCATCACCCCAGTAAGTTTACTCCATCCAGTGAAATCTTGCCTAACGTTTATTTACTTGTAACAACGTAGTTACAGGATTTGTACTTGAATGGATGATTCAGTGACTTTTCTCTGCAGGGAACAGAGTTCATGGACAACCTGGCTCAGTGTCTGCGATATTACGTGGCCGAAAGACTCACCAACGATCCAGGATGGAAGAATATTGTTGTGAGTCTAATTTATGGCCAGATGTTACCTGTCCACAACTATTTCTTTTATAAAATAAAATGACTCAGTTTAATCATCCTTAGTTTCCTCTTTTTTGTAGTTTTCAGCTCTTGGTATTTTGCATTTTCAGGCGCTAATCTTCAGTTTCTCTGTTATCCAGGTCTTCCTGTCTGATGCCAGCGTCCCAGGTGAAGGTGAACACAAGATTATGGACTTCATCAGGAGACAGAGAGGTACACTCTGAGCAATTCCAATGATTTAATTAAAGGGACCTTTTATGATTATTTCACCTCCACATTTTTATGGTTGGCTTTAATGAAGAAGCTTTGCAATACTTAATGTTCAAAATAATCTCCATCTTTCACTGGGTCTTGGTGTAGTGCCTCAGTGTTTTAGGTCCTCCCTCTTTAAGCCAACTTTGTTCTGATTGGCTGTCGCTCCCAAACTGAAGGTTTGTGCCTGAGATGACCATATTAGGGATGTCTCATCTCGGTGACATTGCACAAAGTCAGCAGCAGGATAGATTGGAGCAGTCTGAAGCTGAGCTTTGACATATGTTGACCTCATTGTTTGAATCCTTGAAGCCATTTTTTATGTAAGATCGTGTTTGTGATAGAAGAAAAGAAAAAAGCACAGTAATTCCCCTTGAATGCAGCTGCACTGCAGAATCATAAATATAAAAAGCGAAAATATGGGATGCTTCTGAGTGGATTCATTTTAAGTACTCTGAACTGTAGTGACAGATTCACAGTTCAAAGTTAAAGTGCTGTTGATTATCAGGTTGACTCTTTTATCTTGAAGTCAAATTTGACAGGTGACCTTTGATGACCAAACATCAAGCACGAGTCTTCACCACACACACACACACACACACACACACACACACACACACACACACACACACACACACTCTCACTCACTCTGTCTGATCTTCTGTTGACTCGATGTTTATGGTCGACTCTTGCAGCTCAGCCCAACCATGACCCCAACACACATCACTGCCTGTGTGGAGCCGACGGTAAGCCTTCAGATCCGCCCTCTTAAAGTCAGGATAAGTGCTCTTAATAGAAGCCATTTACCTCCTCTGACCCAGCATATTCAAGAGATCTTGTTTTGCTGTCTGAATGACTAATTTATATTTTCACCAAGTAGTCCCCACTTTGACCGTGTGTTTTCGTTGCATGTCAGCTGACCTGATCATGCTGGGCCTGGCCACGCACGAGCCAAACTTCACGATCATCAGAGAGGAGTTTAAACCCAACAAACCGCGACCTTGCGGTCTCTGCGGACAGACGGGCCACGAGATCAAGGCCTGCCAGGGGATGCCCAGAGAGAAGCAGGGGCAGGTGAGAAACACGACTCTCAAGTTTACGTCCCTGTTAGCACTGCTGTCTGAAAAAAACAAAGCTTTAAAGCGTAGTTTGAAGATCCACGATTTGAGTGAAAGTCTTTGACTGGAACATTTGTTTGTGCACATTGCAAAATGAGCTGTGCATGGTTTCAGTGTAGGAGCTGTTTAAATGGGCCATGTTTGTTGTCCTACAGGAATTTTAACTGGAACCACCTCTCGACCGCGTTTGTGGTGCTTTTTGGAGCATTTTAGTAAAATTACCTGATAGTTGTACTATCGCGCTGACCTAGAAGTTTGTGGTTTGGTTTTGCTGAATGAAATTTTAACATTTTATCAGTCTGTTATTATGCAATTAGCATGTTTCTGTATCTTTGTTACGCCTGCACAGTTTACGGGTGAAGCTTTAAAGCTTCATAATAACTTAGGACTCCACCTCTTGTCCAAATATGGTCATTTCTGGCTCAAAAAATACTGCTGAAAAATAATTGATGTTTGATGTCCCATTGCTGGCATTTGCCATTTAAAGTGCACAGTATAAACTCTGTCAGCGGACTGAACCTATGTCTGTTTTACAGCATGATGAGTTTGCAAACACGATGCCGGCGGCTGAGCAGGAGTTCATATTCATCAGACTGTGTGTTCTGCGGGAGGTCAGTCACTCAAACTCAGCTTTCTTTCTTTTTAGTTGTTTGTTTTAGGGTCAAAATCTCACCTTTTGTTCGCAAACATGAAATCGATCTAGAACGATCAAATTTATGTGATCCAACTGGAAGGGTTCAATGAGTTTTACAGAAACAAACACAGTGTGTTGCCTTTGTGGTGCTTAAAATGATGGTTCCTAACCTCGGGCACCTGAGAAACAAGTTTGAGGAAGAGTAAGAATATGAAATAATGTTTTGAAAATTAGTTACATGTGTTTAATATATTCTGTTCAGTGATTTATAGGTCAGCTTTGCTGTAAGATTTCAGCCTTACCTTGAACATTTTCTTTGAATCATCAGCTTTTCTTTTTTTCTTAGAAGTAATCAAAGACGGACTGTAGAGGAATGTTCTGCCTCTATCTCTTATGAACAGCATTTGAACTTGAAAGCAGGAGCTAAAGTGTTGCTTCATTGATAAAATGACCTTCTCAATCATCTCCATTAATTCTTATGTTTTCTTTAGTACCTGGCCAGAGAGCTGACCATGGCCAGCCTGCCTTTTCCCTTCGACTTTGAGAGGAGTGTAGATGACTGGGTCTTTATGTGTTTCTTTGTTGGAAATGACTTCCTGCCACATCTTCCGTCCTTAGAAATCAGGTGAGTCTTAGTTCATCGTCCAAAAACTGCTTTATATAGTTCTTTCATCAGGGAATCAATCTGAAACATGCTGTTTAAATGTGGTGTCGATTCAGGAAGTGGTAACAGGGATGTCTGCAGTGAAAGGTTATTCAAGAACTTATTACGAAGCGCTGTCATAAGTTTACTTTTATAATACCCAGAATGTACATACAGTTACTCACCATGATGTAAAAGGGGAATCAGAGAAAACAGTAGGCTGACTTATTTAATTATTGGGTTACAAATAAGCCACAAATTTCTGTCTCCTCCAAGACTTTATTCGGGTGAATTGATTTTTATATTTTTATTCCTTATCTTATTAGAATCCATCCATGTTTTTTCACTTGATAAATAAATAATAAATTTCAAATAAATATAAAAAAATCAAGTGATTTAAATAATAGATTTAATGAAATATGTAAAAACATAATAATAATTAAAATATAAAAATGGGCAAATATGTAAACAACTGAAATGAATAAAATTAAAATTAACAAATGTCCTGGAGAGAGTATTTTATTTATGTATTTATTTATTATAGGCTGTAATTACAAAGCCACAAGTTCATCTCATAGCTAATCAACTGTCAGAAATGTTATATTAAGTGCTGTATCCACTGTATCTCTATTATTATCTTTATCGTGTTTTTCATACTCGTATTGTTTTAAAGCTTTTTATGCTGTTATTTGTTTGTGCAATATACAGAAGGTGGTTTTTTTCTGTTGTGTAAATAAAAATGAGATTTGTATGTTCAGTCTTCCTTCCCTATTAATGAAATGAAAGTTGAGGAGCTTATGTTTGCGTCTTCTTCTCATGGTGTTTTTTTGTTTTCCTCAGAGAGGGAGCGATAGATCGACTGGTCGGAATCTACAAAGACGTTGTTCACAAAACTGGAGTGAGTGTCATCATTTATCTGAGCTCTGCAGGCAGCTGTGTCCAGGGTTTTTCTTTTATCTCAGAGGTTTTAACCAACGCTGGAAGAAAAATGATATCATTGTTATATATAGATATAGGTATCATTGTTTTTGAACAGTTGCACTTAATGTGTAGAGTCACCCTGTACATGCGTGTTTCTGCAGGGCTACCTGACACAGAACGGATACGTCAACCTGGAGCGAGTTGAGATGATCATGCAAGCTGTTGGCGTTGCCGAGGACAACATCTTCAAGAAACGCAAAGACGATGATGTGATTTTCATAACTTTCTCTCCTCAGATTTAGACTTTTAGACCTGAGAAGAAGACGAGGAAATGTTCGATTATTTCTGCTCTTTAGGAATCTATTTTATCGTTCACGATGTCCTCTTCTTTCTTTAGGAAAACTTTAAGAGAAGAAACAAAGAGAAAAGAAAAAGAATGAAAGTGAGTATGATGAAAATGATGCTGATATTTTGGCTTTATAGTTTAAATTCATTTTATAGGATCTTTGTTGTAAACTTCTCTTCTCCTCTTTGTATCAAGTAAACTTTTCAGGTGTTTCTGCTGCTAATGTTTAGCCTTTATTTTCAATGCAGAGTCACCCCGAAGGTGCAGAAAACTTAATGTATCATTTTCTGCCTAATCAGCAGTATCACTTTCTAGTTCGAGTTGAACTCAGATGGAGAAGTTTATATCAAGAGTCTCATTTTCACGGTTACTAAAGACACTATAAAGCTATAAACACAGCATGCAATTAAAATGAAGCTGATTTAATCAGTGTGAATCAACTTCACCCAAAAACAAAGCCTAGAGTAGAAGTCAAAGTGTGACAGTGTTTCTGTTTTACTTACGCATGCCACGTTCCTGATCAGTCATCCAGAGCTGCTGCTCTTAGCATTTCCACTCATCCTGATGTTCCCTAAAAGTATTTGAAACTACACAGGCTTTTTTAGTTTTGAGTTGTGATAGTTTCATTCTTAAAGTTATGCCCTTGAGTTGAGATATTCTCTCCATGTTTCTGCAGGCGCAGCAGCAGGGCCCTGCCTACCTGACCACGGGTCAGTTTGCCCCTCATGCCCTGGGGAGAAGAGACCGACCCGAGGCTGTCCAGAATGCTCGGCACCAGGCCTGTGACATGAGGATGCAGTCAAACATGGTAAAGCTGGGTGTTTCTATCAGATAGTTTGGTTTGGTTTTGTGTAAAATCTTTAAGCACTGATGGTCACAGTTTGGCAAAACTCTCACTGATTCTTGTGTAATGTTGTCGTGATCAGTCATTCTGAGATTTTTCTTGCTGAAGAAATACGAGTTACTACTGAGCTAGACCAGCAGTCCATACATGGTGTGGTCCAATCCAGCATTGTGTTTTTCATAGGGGTCCATTACACTCAGTATTGGTTTTGTTGGGCACAATCAGACCTCGGGTCTGTGCCATTTATACCAACACTGAGGGCGCGAGTACACTTTGCATTACTCTGACTGATGGGTATCGCCACTCAGACCAAACCACCACATGGGTGCTCATGTAGCAGGAGAAGAAGTCAAGACGGAAGTTTCTTCAACCCACGCAAGGTTACAACGAGTGAGAGGCGCACAATCGGCCAAAATAACACCAAAACTGCAGCCAGTGGATGTGACGTCACTCCTGCTGTGTGGCACCATTTGCGAGGGCGAGAATGGCAGGAATAATGGACTCATAAGTCATGTGATTATTGTATCCTGTACTGTTTTGTTTGAAACCTGACATTTTATTGCAATGAGCCATGGAGTCCTTTTCTTTTCTCCCCTCAGAATGCCGCTCAGTCCTTGAAGGCCATGATGAAGAATGGAGGCAATGTAAGTTGGCAGATGTATATCACTGTGTTAACATTGACTCGCTGCGTTAGTTTCCAGCACCATGTTTTTTGTTCTTGGACTCGAGCTGTGCATGTTTTATGCTTCCAAATAATCCTTATTTCCCTTATACTGAGCCTCAGTGGAGCCCCCTCTGTTCATCCTCTTTTGAAACAAGCGTCTTTGCTCTTCTCCACGCCCAACTTTCTTCTGATTGGTTGCCCCTCTTAAGTGGAATATAAGTGGGAGGTCACACTGAGAGCTGTGTGCCTAAGTTGACCAAAATATGAGTTGTGAATTTTTATCTGTGGTGCTGGTTTTTATGTGTTCAGCATCTTTTTAAAGTGTGTCGAGCCATAAATAACCAACAGAAACCAAACCACTGATGCGCGGGAGAGTTTGTGTCCTCACCATTTCGATCCCCTGAATAATCTCATGGTCTCTCCACAATCTTCTCTCCTCTTCTTCTCTCAAGTGTGTGTCTGTTTACACCTGCAGGGGCTGGAAAACACCCACTTAAGGACTCGGGGGAGTTTAATTCTGCTGTTTAGATTATTGGGAAAAAGGCTTTTTTTTTTTTCCCATAGAGATTCTTCTATCAGTAAAATATAAAAATGAATTTGATTTAAATGCTGCTCTGTCAGTCAGTTTATGCGTTTCCTCTCTGCCATCATTTATATTTGGAGAAAATGGCAGCCTGTTTAAAAAAAAAAAAAAAACCCAGACGCACGGCCCTGAACTGAACAAAACGCCAGCGTCTGTATTCTAAAGTGTCTCCCAAGTTGGTAAATTTCCTGCCGTCGTGCAGCGTTAAATTTTATCGGCTGTCAATAGGCGACCATACATTAGCACATGAATGAAAAGAGTACAAAGGCTTCAGGGGGGCAAAAAAAAGGAAAGCTTGTAGCTAAGGCAGCGGATTCAGTGTCCTTCAAACACAGACAATACACACGTATATGCAGGAGCAGCTTTACCGGACGTGAAAGCATATAGTCGACTCATTGTCAGCAGAAAGGTCTTATAATGCTCAGCATTTACTATGTAATATATTTGTTTCTCATATAAAATGTTTCATTATAGCAGTGTATTAGGCAGTATTTATATACCCTTTTTTAAAACGATTAAAAAAAAATAATTACACTTCATTTGAACTACAGGAAATATTGATCAGTTCAATCTTTTTCTTTTGTTTTTTCTTTTCAAAGATTTTGTTGCTTCTGTTGGTTGAATAATACATTTTAAAACTGATGCACTTAGTTTTTCTTGTGCTTCGCAGAGCTGTGAAGGACGTCTTACTGCATTTTAATATTTTTTTTATAGACTTTCAAATTTACTACTATACTAGTACTTGGATAAGAGATTTTTGAAAGTATTACATTAGTGACCTGAGAATCTGTTCTCTTTAAATGAAACAATGATATTACCAGCTTAGACGTGTTTAACTAAAACGGACATTGTACAGGATTTTTTTTTTGAGTAATATTAAAATGCAAAGCAATCGCTTTAGATTGCATCAGATATCAAGAATGAACGCCGACTGCTGTGGAGCACAGCTCAGTGACCATAAAGCTTGTTCAGGAAATTTTAAAATATTCTGCTATTTCCAGCGACACCCCAGTTTGATGAAACTGTTTCTTTGGGGAGAATTTGAAGGTTTTCGTGTGCACAGGCAGAACTGTTAAAGCTCGGTGCAAACACTACAACACTGCTGCTGTGTGAAAGGAAAGACCGCTAACCTGTTGTGTTTGAAAGTGCTTCAACTCATGCTCAAGTAGTCCAGTCAGGGTTTTTATGTAGAGAAGTGCAATTTAAGTTCCTGATTATTTTCTGCCATGGTCTCGGTCTCATCTGTACATTTTCTTCTGTTTTTTTTTTTTTTTTTTTTGTGTGTGTGCATGCGCGTGTGTGTTGGGGTTTAATCACCCTCGGTAGTCGTCTGCAGGTCCCAGTGACGGTGCAGACAGCAGGGGGGTGAAGAGGAAAGCTGATGACAGCGATAGTGAGCCGGAGCCTGAAGACAACGTCAGGTAAATCCTTACAAACTAGGTGGGCGGGCTCACAGCAAAGGGTGGGAATCCTGTGTTTTAATCTAAAGTGAATACAGAATCTCCCCCCAATTTCTTATATTTGCTAAACCCACATTAATTTCATTTTTAGAATAATTAAGCCTACAAATAAATTATCCACAAGATTTCTTGGTTCCCCTTTAGACGATTCAAGCAAACAAACCTCACGTGCACCGAATCATCTTGTTCTCTTCTGTAACTACTTCATGTTTTCATTATATCCATAAACTCATGTTCCTGTAGTTTGTTGATCACAGGTATGCAACATGCAGAGGTGTACACTATCTTCTAGATAGACTTCTTCATCCTACCTGTATATGCAATAAACATTTAGAACAGGATGTTAGCTTGTGCACACATTATCTTCCTATAAATATCTTCGTCATCCATTATTTGATCCCAAGTCTTATTTAGTCTTAAATCTTATTGCAGACAGTTAGATTCCAGACTGACGGTTTAATTTCAGGATATATTTTTCCCCCGTTTCTCCTCTTTGGCTCTATTAATCACGACAGCGCTCTTATGCTCTGCTCATTTTCCACATCATAAGCAAAGCATATATGAAGGAGCTGCTGGAGACCACTGCAAAGAGGACTAAAGACCACAAAATCATCTGCATACATAATGTGGTTCACTAGAAAGCTGCTATTCATCCACCCACTTTCAGCTTCTTTGATAAGTCATCAACATATAGATTAAAAAGAACCGAGGCTACAGCTCCAGTAAGCCTGAACACTCGTGATGAACACTCATGGTGTATTTGGGCACCCCTCTTTTGACTCAACATACTTTTTTCCCCCTGTATTTATTTACAATTAGGAATGTGCACACAGGTCAGTGAATGTTTGGCTTTAAAGCCAAAGTGGTTATCAGTGGAATTAATAAAGATATTTATTTAAAGCTTGGCATAATTTAAACCTCAGCTGTAGGCCTGTCAAGACTCCCTGTCTTACTGGGTTTATTCTTTTTTATGATTAAAGTATCCCAACAGCGCATAGAAATGTGATTTTAATCATTTTAATAACTCATACAACTTTTGTGAGCAAGACATTTTTTAGTTTAAGTTAATTATAAGTAAAGTTAATCACAATCAATTAATTATGGAGTGAAAACAACATTTCATACCACAACTTTCACTGACTTCTCAGGAACAAACTCTCAAAGTGCCCACACCAAAGAGCTATGCTTGAATTAAACCTGCTTTTAAAAACCACCACAACCCGAATAATACTCTGCAAGTAACAAAGCTGGCGTGTCAGACAGGCTGCTCATTGGCTCCTTTCTCAGCACATTTAGCGTCTCTGCTGGGCTCACACGGTGACCAGAAAACAGGCAAAACAAAACTGTATTTGTTTATGAGGTCAGTCATTTATTTCATCATTATTGTAAATCGGCTGCTGTCTGTCGAGTTTTCTTAAAGCTGTTTATAACTGGAAGCACCTTCATAACCACAAATAACCCGTAATTTGAATGCCCAGGGAACCGTGTGCGGGCAGTTAATAAAACGCCTTAAAAATAAATCTGTGCAGATGAACTTCAGTCAGCAAAGGTCGCTTTAACAAACAGAAGAGGAGAGACGTGCTCATTAATGCCACCGAGCTGCACCACAAGCTCTTTAACTCTCTGCCATCTCCACTGCGCACACACACACATATTAGTACGCACATTTGTACACACACTCGCTGCTCTGCTGAACAGCTCCCACTTCCCCTCTGCACGTGATTAATATGGAAAGCAGGAGCGTTCGAGTAAATTCCTCTGTGACGCACTCGTCAGAGCTGCTAAATCCATCGGGCTAAATTGGTATTCATGGAGGCTTTTCTCTCAGGAGTCGGCAGCTCCCCGTGGGCCGCTCCGAGGAGCCGGCGCGCAGATGCCGGACGACCCTGATTATGTGTGCAGAACGGCATCGCCGCCCCAATCTACCGCGAAGTCATAGCCGTTGAACTGTTCCAGCTGGTTTTTCAGCCTATAGAGGAGCCATTTATTTTAATGTGTTGTTCAGATTTACCTAAACTGTAAAGATTTGTTCGTGTCAGCCAATAATCAACAATGGATTTACAATTCTAGGCCATTGGCAGGATTTGTACCAATGGAATTGATTTCCCATATTCCCATCTTTATTATTAACTGAGATATGACGTCTTTTGTCTGGACATCAGTAGGTGGGAGCAGTCTAAAAAAAATTAGACATTGTGAAGTTGTTGGATGTGGTGGGGTTCAGACAGATGTTACTGATGTTGAATGAAAGCATGTTAGTGGAAGTCTGTAGTCTGGAGCTGTGTGCAAATTAATCCACATTTTAACCCCCAAAATGTTGCATTGGGCAGAATTCCCTCAAATGAGATTTTATTTAAAGGTCAGTATTGGGAAGGTGGGTGTTGATGCCTAATTAACTACTCCAAAGGTCATCTCCTGGCCTTTTGGACAGTCCACTGGTGAATATGAAATTTGATTGGCTGTGGTAGTTGACACTGTTCTGTTTGATCTCCAGTCACAATCTGCTTTAAGCTTAGCAGAGTCCACTGTGTGACTTCTGTGAGATCTTTGTTCATGATGCAAAATCAGTTGTCTTATGTTGCATTGTGAAAGAACTTCAGAGCTGTGCGGTTTGTGACATAGATTTACGGTGACCACCTCATGGTGTGATGTGTCAAGACCTACTTTTTTACCTCGTATCCGAAACTGTTCAAATATCCCCAGCTTAGAGAAAAGGATCCATTATAGGTCCTCTTCTGTTTTCTATTTGTCTCTAAAGGAACTGGAAATAGCCACGACTGGGCTCAGTGCCACTGGCTGTCTGTTATACATGTGCTTGGTTTTATGGATCAGCTCCACAATATATGTGGGTCTTTTAATTCCATATTTGGCTTTCAGGTCACTGAGGTTATCCTCACAATAACTTCTCTCACCTAACACTTAAAGAGCTATCGGTCCTTTACTGTTATTACCCCAAGCACATATAAATATGTGGAATGGCACATTCCCGGTTGCACATGTTTTTATCTGGAAATATTTCTAAATTACTCTTTCTATTATTCAGGTCTAAGGAGCTCCTGGTTTTGTCAAGTTCACTATAAGCGTTGTCTTTCTGCTGTTTTATCACTTCCTGTTGTACTAAATGTGCTGTATTTAAAAAATAAATAAAAAAATAGAAAAATAAAGTGTCTCCATTCGGCTCTCTACTGACCAACTGAGAGGAATGGCACACTAATAAACACTAGCACTGCTGTGACCTCAAAACAAATTTCAAGATGGAAGAAAAACATGCAAAACAAAATGCAGAGCACTTACCATCAACTTCACAGTGCCACATTTTCTGGCTGTACTACTACTAAATAAGACTGATTTGTGCACACACACTGACAGAGATACTTGTTAATTATTATTCATTTGAATTCTTAAGGAGACTGATGACTGAATTACTTAATAATAACCCCACAGTGTGGTTTCCAAAGAGATGACTTAACTCTCAGAGTGGGCTTGTGTGTAATGTCTTTCTTGGTTAGTGCTGTTGGTGAAGAAGTTAGTTCAATCTTCTGAGTGAGTGTGACCACCCCTGTGTGTCCTGCAGGTTGTGGGAGGAAGGCTGGAAGCAGAGGTACTACAAGAACAAGTTTGACGTGGACGCGACAGATGAGGATTTCAGGCGGAAGGTGGTCCAGTCGTATGTGGAGGGTCTCTGCTGGGTACTGCGCTACTATTACCAGGTAACACTGAAGTCACACGGTGGGTTCAGTACTGTGTACAAACGAGCATGTCTTCAGCAGCGATGTGTTCTTTTTTTTTTTTTTTTTTTTTTTTTCCTCCTTTTTTTTTTTTTCCCTGCTGAGAAACATATTCTCACTGGTTTGTAAAGCCTTTACTTCACCCAGATGCTAGCTTTAGAAACCTTTTAATAGCTTTCTTTGAACTTTGAACCCCAAGCTTTCATTACATACCACGATCCAAGCTAAATTTCCACCTTTACAAATGGAGAGGCAGGTGTATTTAGTCCTTTTTTAATGAATTTATGCACGACATCAACCTTTCTGATCCTGTTTCTGAGTTACAGAATCAAATTATGTTAAGTTCCCAAATATTGCTGGTAAGGTTAAGAGTTTATTTTTCAGGGCAGTGCTTCTCTCCTTGAACTTCCACATACTCGTCTTTCAGTGGTTCTTTTTCTCTGTTTTTTGTAACTTTTTTTTTTTTTTTTTTAGTTAAGGTCTTATTTATACATGTGTAAAAAGATTAATCACATTAAGTTCTTGCTAACAAAAGTTAACGATAGCTTTGGTAAAATTAAATCAAGAGTGTGGCTGCCACAAGGTGAATTCTAACTTTTGGATATTTTAGCTTTCATGTAGACACTGAGGGGAAAAATTTAAGGTGAATGACGCACTGAGCAGAACTTTGTGCTAAAAGTGCAAACAAAGACTCACTAAAGTTTTTGAGGTGAAGCTAAAGGATAAGGATGCTTTTTTCTTTTTCTTGTCATTTCGCAACCTTAACCAGAACCCTGTGTTCTGAGAAACCTCACATTCAGAAACCTCACATTCTCAGTGAAGGTGATCCTGTAAGGCACATCGACTGAGTAACATGGATAAAGCCATTAATAGAATAGAATAGAATAGAAAGCTTTGTCATTGTGTTTAGCATACAGTGAGATTGGGAGTCTCTGTCCTGCTCGATGCATCAGGGTTAAGTATCACTCATTAGTTTCTGAAGCATTTGATCGTTCTGGCTTTTGTTGCTGTTTGCTGAAACCTGAATAGAGATTGAAAATGTGATGTCATTCAGGGGTAAAACCGCAAAGGATTCTGGGAACTCGTGGCAAGAGGTACTAGCGCACGCAGGCTTTCAATTGAAATCAGTTACACAGCGATAAAAAGAAACACAAAAAATGGCAAGAAGCTGTTGTATTATTAACTGCAATAGCCGGTCGCATGACAGCCACGGGAAGCCGACGGGTAAAGAGATCAGTTGTTATCGGATTATGTCGTGGAAGAGAAATTGTTCAAGCCATGTTTCCGAAGTAACAAAGAGCCGACGGATGGCCTGGATTGCAGCCATTCGGAGACCAAATATAACGTCCCAGAACACTCCAGCTCACATGTTAGTCTGCTCCAAGCATTTCCACAAAGGTCAGTGTTTTGTAGTAGTTAATACGTCATTTTTCATAACATAATTAGTGATATAGGTTACAAGCAAGTCTGGCGCTGAACAGAAATTGTCGCGCTATGCTCCTTTGTTTATTGTGCATAAATAGTGAATTGTCCTGACAGAATATTGCGTTTCGCTTCTGTTATTACCACGGTACATTGACAAAAACATATACTTTTATTCACAGGATAAAACAGTTTTTTTTGTATCACTAATTGCCCAGTACGATTACAGCATACAAGATTATTGTCACTGCTACATTTCTGTAATGCGTACCAGAAATTATTTCCACTACTAATTAATTACCGTTGAGCTCAAAGGTCCTATTAATAAACGGTTAACGAATGTGTATTTATGAAGACGATTTGTGAGACTGGTAAACTTACGATACACGCACGATGGTCTTTCGTTCTACACGGTGCATTTCAAGGTCCTGTACCCATCCGTCTGTAAACTGTACCTGGGCTTGTTGCAGTGACCTGAAGTTACTAAAAACTTCATGAGTGTATGCACTCACTCCAAGAACCGTATAATTATAAATATGAGCGTGGTGAAAGTTGGGCAGCACGCTAACGTCTTTTGTCCACTCTGTGTGCTCGTAAGGGGCTAACCCTTTCACTCCTTTGATTTTTTTCCTCGTATCTTTTCTTTGACTTTTCATCAAGTCTGTCTTTATGCGGACCGGCATTGTTCTCCTTCGTTTTGTACATACCTTTTTGGGGGCAAAAAAAGCAAGAAGGTATTGGAACCGGAGAATGAACGTTTTGCGGTGCTGCAAATGCTTGCGTTTGCTGCATTGCTTTGATTGTTTTGCCACCAGTGCCCGGCATGCAATGCGCGAAAGTCACGTGGTCTGTCAATCTCTATTAGAGGAAATGGGTGGATCTGACTGAGAAGGGCACTGCATGTTGACACTTTTCCTCTGCTGTATCCTCGATTTTACTTTAAATACACAAAATGAACATCATGTTGTATTCACATATACTTTAAACTAGCAGCTGTGCGCATTAGCTAACCAGAAGGGACTTTGCTGAGGTCATAAACAAAGTGTGCAGGAGGGTGACTTTCCTGTAGATCTGGGTACAACAGGAGTTGTTCATGCAGTGAAAGGAGTTGCCCCCTGCTGGACATTAAAGATAAGTTGCTTTCATTTTTCACCACAAGCTTGTAGAGATAATGGGAGAGGCAGCCTAGTGCGTGAAGTCTTCTCCAGGTCTGTGTGGAAACGAGCTTCATGGCCTGTGAAACTTCCATTGATGGTAAAACCTGGTTGTTCAGTATATTCAGGTATTTACCTGACATAATTATTTAGGAAATTAACATTGCTGAGCCTTGATGTGAGCAACTCATAAAACTGCCTTTCGCATGCTTGTATTGTTGCTGCTAGGCATGTGCTTAACTTAATTTGATGTTCTTTTCACTGTGATGTTCCTGTCACTCTAAATCAGGGAATATCTGGGCTTATTAGACCACATGACCTTTTTCTAATTGTTCCAGGGTTCAGTCTTTATGCTTCCTAAAAGTTTCAAGCCTGTTTAACAGTTAGCTTCACTGATAGCTGGTTTTAAGGGTACACATGTGTTTAGTCCCAACACCGTGAGGTCTATTCGTATTGTATTTGTGGAAATGCTCTTACTTTTACTATTATTAAACATAGCCCTGAGCTCTTCTGATTTATTTTTAGATGATTTGATTTCACCAAACTGTTAAATGATCTCTGATAAGAAGTTTTTTTTCTAACCTAATTTCTTCCTCAAGGAAGTGCTTTTGTCCTTACAAAGATTTTTAATAGTGTGTTGGAGAGCCTAAAGCTCAGTCTTCAGACTGGTCTGACTGTTCGGTTTCATTTCTTTAACTACTTGTGGTCTTGTATGAAGTCAGAGAGAGGATGTCCTTAATGTGGTTAAAACCTTTTGTTTATACGGAGCAGCCAGTGAGAAGAAGTTCGTTTAAGGGAGAGCAACTAAAACGGCTTATTTCAGTCAGAGGGTGAACTGATTGGAACGATAAGAATAAGGACTATTCTGAACTGTGAATTATGCAAAGCTACTCTAGTAGAATCCAAGAATCAAAATATGGAAATGAGCAGAATCAGATCAGAACCACTTGCTTGTTGTTTTTGAAGATGATTTGCATTTGAATAGGACTCAGAGGAAAAATGTGTGATGATTGAAAACATGAAAATAAAAGATCGCTACAGCTTAATCTTTAATCCCGCCTGTCCACACACCTGATAGGAAGTAAACCAAAGCCTTAATGAGGAGTCGGTACACTTATTGTTGCTGAGCAAACATGTCCGAGACAGAAGAGCAACCTTCACTTCCCACAACTCACCTCTGAGGTAACAAGGTCCTCTGATAAATCCACCTCACAAGTCCTCACAAGTGAAGATGACCCAGGGACTCTTAACTAGTGCTGGGCGATATGACCATATATATCGTGTGGACGATAGAAAAGTGTCTATCGTGCCATTTGTCTTCTATCGTTTCTATCATTTCTAACCCTAATTTTATAAATTATTACATAAAATATATCATTAACCCTTTACAACCGGTCGGAGCAGGCACTTTGCGTTTTGCCTAACTATTTTTTAAACCCTGTAGAACTGGAACCACGTAAGGTAGCGCAATATTTGTTTTTTTGCATATGAAACGGTAGGAGTTGTACTTACATCTTATTCCATTAGCTTGCCCTAGGTCACGGTTTCCTTCCACATATAGCTTTGCAAAAATTGCATAAAAAGCACTTCCAGCAACAAAAACATAATATTCCAGAAACACGCTTTGCCGATCCGATCAGCTGTTCATAACACTTCCTACGTTGGAAAATAACTCTGCGCGAACTATCGCATGTCCGCCATTACCTGTCCGAAACCGGAAGTGGCGTCATTTTCACGGAAAATGTAGTTTTCTAGCTTCAAAGCCTATATTGGTGTTTTTAAAAGTCATGTTTGACTTTATGCTTTTCTGTGTCGTTTCTGGGATGCTTAGAAGTCAAATTACACTGTTGGAAATAGTTTATTTTGATGCACATGCTGTGTTCTTGCAAATTTGCATCTATTTATTTTCATTTTTCCTGTAGTATATAAAAATTAGTGTATCTCAAAAATAAAACTATGAAGACACTCAGAATAAATTTCTCGTGGTTGGAAACTATTTTGTGCAACTTTTTTGTATTTACAGTTTTGAGGGATAAACCTCTTAAATTTCTCTAACTAGAAATATATGTAAAAGATAAAACAAAAACGATTTTCAATTTTTTTGTAGTTTATTGCACTTTTTTGCAATTTATGTAGTTACTATGGACTTAATGCTTACATATTATTAAAATTTGGGCTGTAACGGTTGTATTGATGTATAGCAACTAGAAATGCTCCCACAAATGGCACTACAGCATGTAAAATGTAAAGATAAGCTCTGGCGGACTTGGTTCTATGGTAGGTCTTAAAGGGTTAAATAGCCTGTGGCAAATATATTTGTGTTGTCTTCTCACTATACATACTCTTAACTTTATGCAAGAGAAAATAAAGTATAAAAAAAATGATATTTTTCGCAAAGAAACTCTGTCTTGTGTTTTTGACACATGGTGCTGCTTTACGTGCACCTGGATTTGCGACATGCTTTACGGTAACTCAAAACAAAGACTGCACCCTCTCCACTCGCTGTTTACAGACTGCATACTTTCCAGATGACCACAGGTCAGGTGGTATATCGTGATATATATCGTTATCGTGATATAAAATAATTCATATCGTGATAAATATTTTTTCCATATCACCCAGCACTACTCTTAACTGTTTAAAAATGTGTCCATGACCATTGTTGGGATTTTTTTTAAAAAGGGGGAAAAAAAAATGAATATGTGTTTTGTTGCGTTTAGATGATGCTTCCCCAGATGAATGACTCTCACTTTTATTATGATTTACTTTGTTTTTATTTTAGTTTTACTTGTTTGCGCGGAATAAACTCGTGTTCAGCTCACACTGAGATCTGCTGCTGTTGTTTGCAGTGTGATTATACACTAATCATTGTAGTGTTGTAAAATATGGATCTTTATGTTGAAATGAAATAATCAGCTGGGGGCCCTCTCCAGGAGAGCCAGGGCGCCTCAGGCTGAGCCGGGGGGGATTTGTCCTGGCTGATTGTGCTCCCCTCGTATGCACACTCTGTCGACTCCACACGCTCGCCAATCCAAAGCCCGTCTCAGGGGGCCGCTCTGAGTGAATTCATTAGCGGGCCCTCGACGGACGGAGACGTGTCTGCTCTTCGCTGCCACACATTCACGCTTCTCCTCGCCACCGACGGAGTTAACATCAGGCACACCTCACCGAGTGATCGGGGAAGACCGAGCTCAGTTTATCCCCGCTCTCTCGCTGCTTTTCATCACAAGGGCGAAAAACTGATTTTTTTTTTTCCTCCAGTAATCTGTTGGATGTACAGAAAAGGTCTCCTCTGCCAATAATTAATTTCTTTTCAACCGAATGGCCACAAATGACAGTTTTCCAACTAGCAGGCTGTTCTCTGATGGCAGTTTGAATGTTCATGTTTTGTTGACACTGGTGATTTAGTATTTTTATTGTAATTTGCGGCGGTGCATGCAGGTGTTAATGGGCTCTACAGGTTTACATTTAAAGGACTGACTCTGGCATTTTTGAAGGGCAAAGTTGTCGGGGTAAAAGTCAACGAAGGGAGAAACCTGTGTCCAAAATAAAGTAGCATGTTATTTTATTTCAGGCTGAATGAAAGCTGAGCTTTATTTCTTCAGTTTAAAGACGGTCGAGCTGTTTCCTGATTTCTCTGCATTTCATGGCTGATGGACCCGAGTGTTCCCAGCGTTGTGACCTTTTTTCTGATTTAGTTGAGCTGTACAAAAACCAAACTATATGAAAGTTATCTAATGAGCGCATATTACAAAATAAATATAAGCAGAATGTTTGTGGTGAGCCCTGACACATTTCAAATCTCCTTAAGGATTTGATGTTGCTCATCAGTGGTGATAATTATACAGGGCGACTTTTGTTGTTCTTATAACTTAAAATGCAGATGATCAGTTTAAAATGTTCCCGTTTTCCAAACTGTGTTAATCACTGGGGTAATATTACTGTAATCTTTCTTGAGTTATCTGTCATTTTTCTTCAGTATTTTTATTGTTTTTTGTTTGTTATGACATTACAAACAACTTATTTGAGAAGCTGGACAGTAACTGGATCCTAAGTCAACCGATTCAGACGTACTTTCATACTTGGAGTCGTTAAACATGTGCAGATTATGAACCAATGAAATATCATATTTTAAAATGGTTACATAAATAAATGACCCACAAGTTTACAGTTGTCTACTTTCCAGTTTCAGAAACAAATCATATATCGATCACTCAACGTCGATGTTAATAACCAGTGAACAAATGATATTCTGTGAATATTTCAGTGCCTCCCTAATAATTTTAGTTAAGCGTCAGAAAATCGTTTTCTTTTCAACATGTGGATTTTAAATCAGTAAATTCAGTTTATCTAAAAAGTGATCTGTTAATGAATTTTTGATTATCTGACTCACCAATGTGAACACAGTGTGAATAAATCACCTATTTATGTATTTAAACTGAAAGGTCTGTGTATGTTGAATCTGTGGCTCCTTCATGTACTTTAATAACATGTTGAGGTAACAACTTTCACTTCCTGTTGTCAGCTGCACTGAATCAGGACAGTAAATGTATTTTTTTTTGTTTTTCCCCCCCCTGTTGTTGTGGTTCGTGAACTTTGACCCCGCCAGCCTCCGCCACAAATGAACCGAGTCCTTGAGACAAAACATTTTGTCATATTACCATAAATGATCTGTGCGATCGTCCGAATGTGGCGATCAGAGCCTCCTCTGCCTTTTATCATGGTAAAGGGCCGTATTATCATTTGAATGACCACCTTTAATAATAGAGTGCTGGGCTTTAAAGCTGAGATTGGCTGAGATGCAAGGATTGGTGGATTTACCGGAGGACCTCGTTTTCTCAGAGGTGGATTGTGGGAAGTGAAGGTTGTTCTTTGGTGCGAGGCATGTTTGCTCAGGAAGGATAAGTGGTCCAACTGCAGAGTGACGACTTTTTTTCTTTCCCCAGAGCTTTCTTCTTCTTCTTTGTCAGCAAACATTTCTGAAACACAGAACAGAGGAAGGTGATTACATTTTAGATGCAAGAGCCTCTCAGCAGGTGTGGGAGAGATTTATATATTTTCTTTCCCTCAGAGGCATCGTGGTTTGAACTACAGTCTAGGTTTTTCTTTTCTTTTCTTTTTTCACTCTTTCAACCCCCCCCAAAAAAACAAACTAAAAAAAAAAAAATCTGGCTTATCTGAAAGTGTAGAAAGTTTGAATAAAAAGCAAACGCTGTCTGAGGATTCAGTGAAGGGTTTAAAATGTCAGCGCTGCCACCTTAGACTGGTCAGATTGGATTTTAAGCTTTGTGCCGCTAAAGAAAAAGGGCAGAGAAAAGCTTTCTGCTTCAATTTCAAAGTTGCTTTTAATTGTTTTTTCCCCTCATCTGGGTGCTTGAGTTGATATCGTGCCAAACGAGCTAACGCTAAATGAAGGGAACAACAATAAACTAACACCAACGATTAAACTGAGCAGAAAATGAGTCACCAGATTTTATGAGAGTTATGCCTGATGTGAGTGACTGAAATGGGTTAATTTTGGGATTTTTCATGTATTTTTATTATTATGAAGTGAATTTATTATCCAGGTAAGGGATAAAGCCACTAAGAACTACACTGGGGAGATGTGGATCCTTCTTCATGTTTGTGAATAACTTCCATGTGTGCACCAGCATTACACTAAAAGCAGTTTATGATATTAGGGCATTACCAGAAATGATCTTCACATATGTTCACAAATATGTGAAATGTAAGTTTAAAACTGCTTCAGTACTAAGCTGTGTATAGTTTTTTTTTTTTTTTTTTTTTTTTTTTTTTTTTTTTTTTACTGATCCACAAAAAAAGGTTTAATTACTTTATATGCAACAAGCTTCCTTTTTTTCAGTCAAACATTGGCCCCATTAACTGATCTTAAGCTCAGAGCTAAGTTGTTGATTTGACTTGTTTACGCGTTGATTTGCAGGGCTGTGCTTCTTGGAAGTGGTACTTCCCGTTCCACTACGCACCGTTCGCCTCTGACTTCAAAGACATCAAAGACATGTTCTCAGACTTTGAGAAGAACACCAAACCAGTAAGAATGGACTTATTTCTCTCCTCCTCATTCTCAGTCTTTCTCTCTGTGACTTTTCAGTGGGAAATGTTGTTTTTCCTGCAGTGAAATCTGAAAGTGTGTTAAATCAGTCATGTTCCTTTAAACTAAATGCTGCTATAGCTTGTTGCTTGTAAAGCCACTGACAGCAGCTCAAGTTGTTAAAGAAATTCACTAAAACACTGTAAAAGTTCACCTCAGTTGACCTGTTCGTCTTCTCTAAGTATTAAGCTGGTGTTATAAAATGAAAATTAAAACATAACGCAATGATTTGCAAATTTCATAAATCCATATTTTATTCACAGTAGAACAAAGAAAACACATCAAAGGTTTAAACTGAGAAAATCTATAATTATACAACCAGTATCATTTCCTTTTGAATTTGATATGTCTTAAAAAAGTTGGGAGAGGCTACAAAAGGCTGAAAAACAGGAAGTCGTATTAAGAAAGTGCTGGAATAATTTAAATATCTTATCATCTGCTGTACGTAATATAACGTTCACTCTGGCTGGAACTTTGTGTGCAACAGACAAGGCAAAAAAAAAAAAAAATCTTAAATCCAACATGATCAACTGATCATGTCAAAGCAATGCAAGACACACCAGTGCATAAATATAAATCATACAGCAGCATCGCACACTACAGCGTTCACTCTACAGGGTTTAATGCACAGACATGACTTGTTTGTTGGGCGTTTTGTGCAGTTCAAGCCGCTGGAGCAGCTGATGGGAGTGTTTCCTGCCGCCAGCGGTAACTTCCTGCCACCAACATGGAGGAATCTCATGAGCAGTCCGGTAAGTTTCGGGCATGAATGAAACAGCTCAGCAGTATTGCTGCTCTCTGATCTTTTTAGTTGTGGTAATTGTACCAGTGTCTTTTTGGGTTTTACTTGAAAAATGAAAAAGTAATTAAATGAATCCCTTCCTTTGATGCAGGATTCCCCGATCATCGACTTTTACCCCGATGACTTTGCCATTGATCTCAACGGCAAGAAATACGCCTGGCAGGGTGAGTCTGTGACATTTAAATAATCTGGACAGAGAGATTTATTACAGCTGTTTTTCTTTAATCTTTATTGTTAATAAATGGAAATATATTTTTAAGCCAAGGTTTCATTTGACACTCTTTTTTATTTGATATTAACTATGCGGCTCATTTTGGTATGAAGGGCTCAAATTCCCAGTGCAAACAGCAGAAACTTTAAAAGTGTTTCAGTGCGGGAATATGAAGGCTGTGACTTCAAAATAAAAGTTTTAAAAAGGAGAAGACATAACTCGAGCACACATTAAAAACAGATTTAGAGAATGTAATACAGTGCTATTACATATTTATTACTGTAAGTGCACTTGTTTTATATCATGGTGCTACTTTCATAGGTGTTGCCTTGTTGCCTTTTGTGGATGAACGTCGGCTGAGGGCGGCTTTGGCTGATGTTTACCCCGACCTCACTCCTGAGGAAAGTGAGTAAAAGCCCATCGTATCAAATGTAACATCTGGATTTCTCTTTCGGTGAACTTTACCTTCTGTGATAAAGGTGTTTGATGTAAAACTCACTTTATGTTTGTAATTCTGACATTATCACCTAATGCAGTAACAAACCACTCCAATAGCTGAGGTTGGCTGTAGTGTTAAAATGTTAAAGGGTTGCAGTGCTGCCATCTCTGCTCCTCTCCATGTGTGGATAAAGGGTTAAATGGTCTAAAGAACTGTTTTATAGTCCAAAAGGTGCTTTTTATGTATTTGCATATATATGCAGATATTCTGTTTTTCAGTCATCATCCTCACAACATACAGTTTGCAGTAAGACCCTTATTTGCCCTTCTTTTCATTGTTCTGGCATAAATGTGGTAATTTATCTCTTTACTTTTCTGTTTTCTAATCATGGGCTTCTCTCCCGTTTACCCTCAGACCTGTGTGAGCAGGGTAGCAGTTTGTGGAGTGAACACTTGATTTTTCTCTCCTTTCTGACCACACCTGCTTTCTGTCCTCTGTTTCAGAGAGGAGAAACAGCCTGGGAAGTGACGTGTTGTTTCTGGGGAAGTCTCACCCACTCTTTGACTTCATCCATGAACTGTATCACACAGAATCTAACGAGGTAAGAAACCCGACGTCGTCAGTAAGCATTTGCTTCAGTCAAATCAATCAATCAAAACTATATTTATTTACCTGTTTTCATACAATAAAGATTCAACTCAAAGTGCTGTACACATTAAAAACAGAAAACAAACAAAAATACACACATGGATCTCCTTGACTACACCCTCTCATCACCCCTCCGTCCCTGCACCATGACCTATACATAGACACCCAGCCATCATACAGAAACACTGGAGATAAAAAAATAAATAAATGAAAGTTAAACACAAAGGCAGGTAATGTGAAAGAATAGAGACATAAATATAATAAAAGAGGAAAAACGTGAACAAATAATGTAGTGAAAATGTGTCAGTAAATAAATGAAAAGTTAATTAAAATAAATAAATTTAAAAAAACTTAACTTTAACTTCAATCCAAAGGAAACTCTTTTTAGCTCAGTGTTATCATTACACACACACACACACACACACAGTCAGCTGGTTTGCGTCTGTAATAACAGTCTTCTTCTTCTGCGGCTCAAACTTTGATATGCTGCTGCGTCACTGTGCTGCAGATGTGCGCTGAAGCTGTGCAGGTGTCGCCTGCTTTGAGTTTAGTCTCACTGATTATGCATTTGCAAACCGAAGCAATCGATGCGTAGACTTGCTGGGTAAATACTTCTTAATGAGTGCATCTGAACAGTCAAGCAAGCTTCTGTGTGCTTTGCTTTCAGCGAGGAAATGAATTTGATGCGAAGGAAAATTAGTTCATTTAGAGGATTCAGAGTTTCAGAGGCCTCGCAGTCTGACAGCAAGAATAATGCAGGTTTTATTTATCGCTGCGTTTCACGAGAGAAAAGCCTTCACCTCAGAGGACCCTCTTCTCCTGCACTTACATGAACTTGAACTTTTACGTAGCCCGTCTAGACGACAGGTACAGATTTGATAAATAAATAAAACTGTCAGATGAGGATGAGACGAAGTACTGAAAAACATTTGACAACAACCTCCTGTGCAGACATGCAGTTTAAAAGGAAAAAGTCTTCCCACCTGACCATCACAGTTTTGGCCACAAAAATTCATTTTTTTTCTTTCCCTTTTCTTTTTTGAGGGTCCATTTTAAAATTCCATTATCTATAAAACTACTTGAAGTAGGTCCTTCACATTTTTAGGGTAAATTTCTGGTACTATGGCTTTAAGTGTGGACTCAAGTCAACATAGAATGTGGATGCTTGAAGTCCCTGAAATATTTGGATGTGTGATCTCTAACGGCAGATTTGGAGACCCGTAGAAAGCAGTTTTTCAGGTAGAGGACGGACGTTTTATTTGCTGCTGCTCATATATAAGGCAGGTGACACTAGTTTAAAATGTGTGTAATGTATTCACAGAGTCATGGTAACAGATATTTACCCTCAAGAATTTATTTGGAGCTCAAGTATTTTCTAGATGATGGTATTTTAAAACGACTTCTTTAAAAAGATGCTAGAGAATTGTGAAAAACGCCTCCACCTCCATCATCCCTCAGAATGTTTTTTTTCTGCTAGCAGGACAAACACACCTTGAAGTAATTGTCTGTGCTTTAGATGTTATGGGGTTTTTTCCTTCTTTTATGTCCATGACCTAAGAAGATCAGAGGAAGCATAATAATAGAGTGTTGCTGCATTAAACAATCATTTGTTCGTGGATACAAACTGCAGCTTTGTCTCCATCAGGGCACTGAGATCCCTGCAGAGCTGTGTCACGGAATCCAAGGTAGATTAAATCTCGATGACGACCCTATTCTGCCAGATAAGTAAGGAACACCGGCTTTATTCTCATTTCTCTGCCTCTTGTCCCATGTTGCCACCGCTCTAAGCCAATGGAAGAAGAGCTGGGTAAATGTGACATCTGCTTCATGTATTTGTTTTTGGTTATCCTTCAGTACGGTGAGGTCGCCTGTTCCAATGCTGCGAGATGTTTCACAGAACACTGCAATCGGGTAAGTCAACACAGACTTTTTGGTAGCATTGAATATTTACTGTACATGTTGGGAAGACTCATTGGATTTAACTTAAAATTACACCAACAATGACAGTAATGTCACGTATGGCTGGAGGCGAACAAAGAACAGGAAACGCCTTTACAATTGCAGGCAAATGTTCAGATTAAATATTTTTGGCACCAAGTTAAATGTTCAGATTTGTTTAATTTTTTACTTATTTCTTGGTGATAGTTCACACATGAGGTGTCTTTAATCATTGATGGTCATGTCGTTTTTTTCTGTTTAATCCTTTTGTATGAAAATTCCACAACTCCACTTATAAAAAGCAAAAACCTGATTTGAATTTGGCTGATGTCCGCTTCAGGTTTGTCTGCTTGTGCCCTTCTGGACTGTAGCAAACATTCCTGCTGTTTTTATTTTTCTTTCTTTCTTTTTTCTCCACTTCACTCTCTGGAAGTCCAATTCTGCTCATTTCCATTTGTGCATCTGCCGTGCATGCTGACCTTTATGGTATCAAAACCACAACCCTTTAATTAAGTTTTACAGAAAAAAGGGAAGTCATATTGAGACAAATGGAGTAAGCATGTGCAGCATGGAAGGCACCAAAATAGAGCAAATATTTCTCTGTTACAATGCATTGGAATTGGAATCCCTGTTAATCTGACACGTAAAAAGTACGCTCCTGGTCTCACTGCTGACCTGATGCAATTCCTTTGGGCTTCAACACCGCTGACTCGTCCACTGAAAACTGTCATTTGGAGTCAAAGTTGGAGGCCAGATTCTCATCAGCAGTGGTGAAATCTTTGGAAACAAGAGTTGATATCTGCTGTCTACAAGTAGTCCAAATTGGATGTGATCTAACAATAGCAGCCATGCTGGAAGCAGGCCAGCAGTGCATGAGACTGTGACCTGAAAAATTTAGATGAGAAAATATTTTATTTTTAAAAATGTCAGTTTTGAGTTGAATCCCAGCTTTAACATAGATGTCGCACAAAAAACATGACAAACTGTTGCATCCACTTCCAAAAATAAGCTAAAAAATCTGATTCTGGTGGACGTTATGACAGACCTATCCCAGATTAGTCTTTTTCTCTCATCGTTTTTATTACAAGCTTCACTGACGTCGTCACGTTTTCAGTGGTGCTCCAAAGCTGTTTGATAGCACATTATTATTGCCTCATAGTTTTGAGCTGTGTACGCACCATCCCCCCTTTCATTACTGTAATATGAGCCATTCTTCAAGGATGAAAAGACATTTGGGCACGTGTTGAAAATGACTGAGCGAAGTAGGCGAGGGAGGTTAAGAAGAAAATGACAACATTTGAACCATCATGGTCTCAGGATCTCTGTTGAGGCGGAGATTTATTTTGCCTCTCTGAAATTCTTGCTTTAAAAAGTATGAGCGAATGGAACTCTTGTTGTGGTCAATTGCAAATGATTTTCATTTTCTTTCCAGAGTGAAGTTCAAGGATCCCCCGTATCCAGATGGCTTTGTGTTCAAGGCAGTCCTCCTGCCTGGAGCAAAGTGAGGATTTTTCTTCCTTTTTTGCATTTATCTCATGAATTCCTGGTTGAACATTAAAGGCTTTATTCATTTCAGGTGCAGAAATAGTTTTTCGTTTGCCCTTGTCATTCCTAAAGAATACAGCAGTTAGATTCATATATTTTTCTAATTGTAACAATTACATGAAAAGACCAAGACCAAGTACGCGTTGATTCATTTCTCAATACGTTGTGAATGTCTGATTTGTCTCAGGCTCTCAGCATCCTTCAGGTCCGTTTGTTCCTAGAAATTATATAAACCGTTACAACATGTGGTGGCTCTGTTTTGCAGAAAGGTAGTTAGTTCTATTAGAGTCTATGCAAAAAGGATTTCAGAACACCATTAATTTATAACCTAAAAAAAACCCTTCTAAATTGGGTTTATAATCTCAATCCCCAGTTTCAAGGCTTATTCTGTACAGAATATTAGATTTGTAAATTATGATCACTATTAGCAGGTCTTTATGCTTTAACTGGCCTAGTCAGTGTCTTTATATTAAAGGAAGCTCCTGGAAGAAAGCGGGCAGATATTAACACTGCAGAAAACGATGGAGAAAATACACAATTATGTTGCAGGACTTGACTGTGCAAGTGCTTTGAGACCTTTGATATACACTGGGCACTGGAGCTGATCTTGCTCAGTCAGCATATACCAGAGTGATGCAGGAAGTCAGAGCCAGGAAGAGCACAGAGGCTGTTTTAAAAAGTTTAAAAAAAAAATTTTTTTTAAAAACCCTTTCCAGACTAAATCCTCCACTCCTGAAGTGCTCCGACATGACTTGAAACTGTGAAAATGACAGAGCAACACTGTGTCACAGACACAGATTCTTTCCAGACTGCTTTACGTTTGTTAACAAGAGCGGTAAAAAAGTGTATTTTCAGCTGTGACAGAGATGGAGAAAAAGAGAAAAAAAATAATGTTTTTTTTGTTAGTGCAGTTCTGTATTTTTCAGTAAGATCACAATCACAAAGTTTGTGGGTAAAAATATGAGTCCTTTATCAAACACCCTGTAAATATAAATCTACTAAGATATAAAAGAATTAAAATTTGCTTGGATTTCTTTTGCTTTTTTTTTTTTTTTTTTTTTTAACACAAAGGCCAAGACAAACACAACCTCATATGAATGACATATGATATTTATTAAATTAACAAAAACTGCAGAAGCAGTATGTAAAAAGCAATTCACACATGAAAACCCTACAATTCACTGGCAGCATTTCAGTGGCGTTGAGACCTGAATTTTTTTTTTTCTAAAGAGGCATCGCTGATAGATTTGAGGGTTTCAGGTAAACACGATGGCACCCTTCCCTCTCTTATATATGTCAATAAAAGGAAACCTTTTTCACATCATAATGCTGTCCTCCAGGATTCCCAGTAAGGTTCTGAAACCCGAGGACTGGGTGAGAGGGAACGGACAACCTTGGAGGCCTCAGCTGGGTTTCAACCCAAACAGGCAGCAAGCTCACCTGGACCAGTCTGGCTTCAGGGCTCTGGGGTATGTTCATATTTACATTTTTAATATAATCAATGTTAAAACCAGTAAAAAAAAAAAAAAGTAGAACATTCCTGTTTTCCCGAATTTCCAGTGAAAGTGGTTCAGACTTTTTGCATTTTCACATTCACCTCAGTCAGGCAAATCAGGACTGTTGTTGCTGTTAGAGTTGGGTCGTTTGTTAACATTTCCTAACAGGCCCCAGTTAGTCCAGAAATTGGTAGGTGTGTGGACAACAGTTGTACAGTGCTGCATTCCTTATTCATATATGATGAGAATCTCAGTCAGGATACTGGAGGTCCTCTACACTCCAGGGATACATCTCCCCAGACTACAGACCCACTGCCAAACTGGTCATGCTGGGGGATGTTGCAGCTGGTATAATGTTCACAATGGCATCTCCCGGCTTTTTCCCGTGTGTTACGTGTGTTCATTGTGAACTTGCTCTCATTTACAAAGAGAGTCATGCCACCCTGAAAGAGTCTGTTCCTGGCATTCATGTTGCAGGGCTCCTCCTGTTCCTCCGTACAGAGACAAGCAAGATACAGTCCTGTTCTCCTGATATTTCCTTCCCACTCTTGAGACAGTGCTGAGAGCCAAAGCAAACCTGGAGCTGGACTGTCTCTGCGACCTGAATGGTACCGCCTGATTCTCCCAGCACTGATGAGGACATTAGCAAAAAGCAAAAGTGGAGAAAAATCGGTTGATGGTTTAACTGGAGTTATACGGGCTTTGTTTCATACTGTAATGACAGGGTTTGTTTTGTGGTTTGATTGTTTTGTAAGCAGTACATAACCAGATCTTTGTTACAGAGTAGTTTTCCATGCTTTTATTTTGAACAGCAAACAGTGATGCCTTTTTAATATAACTGCATCCTAAAACTTTTTTTGATGGTTCATAAGTGGTTTGATCAACTTCTGTAAACACACCTGTCTCTGAAGCTCCTCGCTCTGTGTGATGAGATCATTTTACAGCATCCAAGTCTGTCTGCCGTGACTCAGTACAGTAGTTTTAAGTATTTTTAAAAACAAAGATGTATTTAAATGTTTACTGCCTCCCCCCCACAGTGGCCCCCATTAACCAGCCATCCTTGATTATGATCTAAGCTCTCTTCTCCACACATTGATATTATCATTAAGGAAATGTGAATAATTGAACATCTGGCTCGGTCTGACTGTGGGAATTAATTATGCACAGATTTGAAAAAACATAATGTATTCCTTTTTTTCCCCTCTTTTTTTTTTTTTTTCCTGCTAAACTAAGTCGTTAATTCAGTGATTCGGCCCGTTATGTGCCTTGATGGGACCACACGGGCAGGTGCGAACAGGATGGCGAGCAGGAAAACCTGAAGGAAATGAATTTTTTTATTGCTTTGATTTTTAAATCGTGCAGATATGGGTGTGTGTTCAGTTTAGGAAGAGGCCAGAGGTCATATGACATTTCTGGTAGGACACAGGCTCTTGTGTGGAAAAAGGCCGGGCAGAATAAGTCACTGAATCATTTAACCCTTATGTGTTAAGTGCTTTGGCTTTTTTTGCCATTTCATGGATGTGCAGGGAGTAAAGATAATTTTACCACCATGAGACGACATTGTCCACCCAGCTGTCAACCAATCAACCAGTCAATCCTGCTTTTAATGCTTAATTTGGTATAAACAGCATGAAAGCATGGGTATATCCTGCCTGGACCAAAACCTCTGAGCAACGTTTTCAGCACCTTGTTGAATCTGTGCCACAAAGAACTAAGATGGTTCTGAAAGCAAAAGGGGATCCAACCTGGTACTAGCAAAAGTGTACCCAGGTAGGCTGGCCAGTGAGTGTATGGTGGAAAATTCAAAAGTAATTCAATGTTACTCTAGCATTTGCTCTTCTCTTCTGTCTTCTATCCTGCATTTAAAAGAAAAAAAGTGTTATCAAACATAATTGATGAGTAATGCTAAGACTAAAAAGTTGAAACCAGCAATCTTCTTCCTTTGTTTCATATTCAGCATATTCAGACCATTTTTACCCACTTCAGTCTCCAGACACTGCCCAGACATTAAGGTTAATACCGGGTGTGTGTAAAGGTTACAGTGGAACTTTCTTTATTTCTAAATTAGTTTTTAACATCATAGCTTCTTCTTTTCTCTTCAGCCACAATCTGAACAGAAGCCAACACAGTGGAGGACAATACAGCAACACTCCACCGCCAAGCAGCTACAACCAAGGAAGCTACCAACCTTCACACAGCGGTGGCCACCAGTCTTTTCAACGTAAGACACACACACAAACACACACCGATGTAATGCAAGGCCTTATTTTTGCCCTAGTCGGTGTTTAACCGAACGTTTTTCTTTGTTCAGAAACCAGTAAAGATTTTTTAGTGGTCTTTAACAATAAAAAAGGGATCCACAATGAATTTTACAGAAATAAGGGTTAGCGCATTAGTATTAGCAACTCCACCAGCAAACATCCATTGAACTTTGTCTCACACAGTTTTTGTCAAAGCCTCACAAGTTTGAAAACCGCTGCCCTAACCTGAAGCCCTCTGAATCATCTTTAAAGCCCCCTCGAATGGCCACTATCTAAAAAAAAAATGTCCTCAGTATGAAGATGGAACATTTCTGGTTCATAAATAGTTCACAAAATTCACAGTTTGATTCAGAATGATATATTTAAGGCTGTTTGCATCAATATAAAAGCAAATAAAATTATAGATGAGAGTTTAATTAAAATTTATTCCATACTGGGGAGCCAGAAAGACTCTGTTTACAATTTAACAATCCAAGGCCTCAAAAAAGCAGCTGTGTAGGCAGACGAAAGAGCCAGTCCTGCAGTAAGAGTCCTCTTTTAAGTAAAACAGTGGGAGATGCATTACACTCAAGCAGACTCTAACATGTTCATGGATTGGGGACATGTTGTTTCATAGTCCAGCACTCCTGCTTTGTCCTGTCCTGTTACCATTAATTTGACCTTCTTAAAAATTAATAATTACAATATTTTAGACTTAGAAATAAAGACAAAAATCTTCATGGCGCTTTGTTTTTTCTTTATTAAAATTCTTGACAAATCCAAAGCATCCTGGAAATTTTGGTCAAATGTGACTTTACCAAAGGAATAAAGTCCTTTTTAGTAATTTTAAAAGTAAGTATCTTGGAGCATTTTAAAATTTTCAGTCTTTATTTTTATTTTTTACATCAATTTTAGATTAATTCTAATTAAGAAAGTGCAAATGTTTTTCAAGTGTAGTTTTTTAAAACTTTTCTTTATCCCTTCTCTACACAAAGAAACAAAAACAGTTTTCTAATATAAAAATTAAAAGTATTTACATCTGAGTTTAACACACTGAGAGTAAATATGACGACACAGTCGGATCAAAGTTTGATGAAAAGTAAGAGGACCTCATCAAACTGCTGCTGTAAGGTCACCTATGAGCGTTTGAAATTGGGTGAATTGTTGAGTTTGCTGCTGTAACCTTGAGCTCAAAAAATGGAGTGAGATGTTTTGCTTTATTGCCCCCCCCCACCAACAGTACCTGCTCCATTAAATACAGTAAAAACTTTCTTTTGGCGTTCCTCTCTGGAATGCTCTTTTTCTTTGCACATCCCGACGACCTTGCTTTTCATGACAGAGCGTAAAGCTTTCATCACGAGGCTTTGACATTCACGAGTTATTCTAAATATTTTTATCCCTTAAGCAGAGACGAAGAAAAGCTAAAATATTCAGCAAAAGGTAAAATGCCTCTTCAGGTGGATTTCAAAGAACTGTAGTCATGTTAAAAAGGAAGTGTGACCTCTTTAAGTTGTAAGGTTTTACATATCCAGTCTGTGAAATATATCATACGTCTCATCTGTAGACCTTAGATGAATAACAGCACATGACAGATTACACCAGAAGCAGTGTGTTTGAATCTTAGCAGACTGATCTGAACAAAAAACAAGACTTATGGTCTGATGTCCTTTGGCCTGCAAATACCTCACACTGGCTGTCAGCACAGAGGTGTTGATTCGATCACCTTGCAGTTATTGAGGCGACTTTTAACCCCTCCGTATACCAAAGTATTTTAGAGTCAAATGTGAGGCCATCTGCCTGACAGCTGAAGCTTGGGCAGAACTAGGTCATGCACTTGGTGTTTCTACAAGCTGCTTAATCATGGGGTGGAATTCGTTTTTCACACACTGCTTCTGCATTTTGGTTTAGTTGTTAAGTGAAAAACAGGTCTGTGTAATGTGTTGTACGTTGGTGTTAATCTGATGATGTATTGATGATCTTTGTTATAAATTTTGATACATTAAACCTTAGAAGTGGAAGAAGTTGTACTTTCTTTTTCCCATTATTATCTATTTTATGCCAGGCATGATTGGCTCTGATATTTTCTAGGTCAGCTGGTGGTTGGTTCTTTCTTTGGTTTTGAGTCTATTTTAAGTGACTTTTTCTTCTTCAAGTAATGTCTCTGACTATCTTTGATCGCCATCATTATAGTTAAGCCAACATTTGTCCCTCAAAGTGGATTAAATGTGTGTATGAAGCCATTTTGAATTTCTTTTTTCAACTGGCAGAAGAAGAAGGCGACTGCTGCAGTGAACCATTCATGTCACAATTATTTAAGCAGCTTATTGGTTATTTGTACCAAATGGCACAAAAAGGAGGAAGATGCATCTTTTCTAGTTTGTTTTTGAGCGAATCAGCTGTGAATGTTTGTGATGGAAAAGTAATTGATCTTAAAAATGACGTCTTAATTTTCCACCGATGGACTGATTTAGTTATTGACTAATCAGGTCACATCTGGAACGGACACCGTTGCCATTTCACTCTGAGGAAATTGGGCGCTGCAGCTGCCAAACGGAGACACAAATAATTGTGTTATATGATTATGTTCATCACATGCAGTTGAACAACTCGTCACATATGGAGGCAGAATCCGTCTCCCAGCTCCTAATCACGGTCTGTGCTCGGCCTCGGCCCTGGCCCCGCGGTCCTCTGCCAGCTCTCCTCCAGTTTGACTTTGATGTGCCAATTTGCAAGTAGATGAATAATCTCATCTGCCCACTGATGGTGTGCGGGGGAGTCTCGGCTATTCTGGTGGCACTTGATGCAAATGGGGGGCTTTTGGCTCCTCCGGATTGCGGCAGCACCTCCCTTGGCCTCTGCTGCTCGTTCTTAGTGTTAAACTTGCCAATTAGCAGCCTGGGATGTTCACCGCCCCCCCATCCCCAGCTCTATATTTGTCCTATCATTCATGGAGACATTATTTCAATAAAAGGGAATTATTTTAAATCCTGCTCGTCCGGTTCTGGTGACACAGGATGATTTTTATTGTATCAGCTGAAGTACCTGAAATAGAAATATGTCATTGACAAAGGTAGCATTTATATTTTATTCGACTTTTACCGATTTTTTTTTTTTTCCTCCTGAAGTTTTAAAGCTTTTCTGTGCTCAGTTTTGATTTAATGCGGTGTGGTAATCTCAGTTTCACTAAAGATCAATCTGCAAATGTACTGCTCATGAAAAAAATTTTTAAAAAGTTAATGGCACACTCGATCATGGTATCACACAGAGTCAGCTAAACTTCAGGGGGGTATCGATATGTCACATTATGAAACACAAACCATTGTGAATTTATTTCACCTTCTTTGGCTCCCTCAAAGTGAAATTCTGTGTCCTGCTCACTGCTGGTAGTGTGACACGGTACCTGCAGCCCATTCAGGTTGCAGAGCGACTCCAGCTCCTCCAGGATGGGGGCGCATCCATAAATGCTATTTGTGAAGGTTTGCTGTCGGCACAGCCTCAAGAATGTTTGAGGAGATACTAGGAAAGTGGGCGTTACATGATGAGAGCTGGACAGGGCTGTAGAAGAGCATCAACCCAACAGCAGGACCGATATCTGCTCCTTTGTGGAAGGAGGAGCAGAGGAACACTGTCAGAGCTCTACAAAGTGACCTCCAGCATCTTTCTGACAAAACTGTCAGAGTCAGACTCCTTGAGCGAGGCACCAGGGCCTCACATCCTTTAGTGGGGCCGACACTCGAAGCCCAGCACCGTGGAGCTCAGTTGGCATTTGCTCAAGAACACCAGAACAGGCAGGTCCACCGATGGCGCCTAGAGCAGGTTTACACCAAGCATATGTCACAAATGCCACATTGTCTGCAGACTTTTTGATGTCTGTGAAAATGCGTCAGATTGACGCCTTCCCTGACCGCAGAGATCTAAGTTGCAACATGATTGCCAAATTGCCAGAGTTAATTCTTGAAGGACACGATTTAATATCTGTGCCAGTGTGTAGCTGATATTCTTTGAAAACAGAGGTTGACTGACTGTGAGTGGATAGACGATCCTCTGGTTATGTTCCATTGAGATGTTTTCAGTCCCTTGCCTCAGGTGAAATTGGCTGCCTTCAGCATTAGCTCACCTTTTGTGCTATTCTGTGTTGACTGGCTTGCTTATATCTAGACCTGCAAAGTTTATTGAGCACCTGAAGTGATTCCAGCATAAAATGTGCTCTGAGTTTCATCCGTGTGGAGCAAAATAAGATTTGTATATAAAGTGTGGATTTTTTTTCATAAGAGGTGATTAAATTATTTGTTCATCTCTTCTGATTCTTTTTAATTTTTATGGTAAAAACCAAACGTGGTCCAGTTCTAATATCAGCGACTCCTGGAATGTGATTATCCACACAAGTAGGCCTTATTCTGCAGCAGGAGGCCAGAGGCTTGCTTTTGTCCTGGTAACACTTTCTCAGGGCCAATCCTCTGCTCGCCCAGTAATCACTGCAGGCTTTGCTGCACTGGGCTTTTGTGTGGTGGCTTTGCTTGGTTGCTGATTAGTGTTGTGGGAGACCGGGGGCCGATAATGAGACTGTCGAGTGGCTCCGCTGGACACTGGCCCCCTCTGATAAAAGCATCCGGGAGGCTCCAGTGCCATTGGGTGTGTGATGCGCTGTGAAGAGGGTTGAAACCAAAGTTAACTTGCCCCTTTGACAACGCGACTACCTCCTGCGGTGATGTGTCAACACGCAGCCTCTGAAACATGCTGCTGGGCTTTGTGTGCCACAGCCAAACCAGCTGGTGTTTAATAACCAGCCAGGGGAGTCTCTGCTGGTGGCCATTATTGTCTTGACACGCAGTGACACCAAATTTTAACCAGAGCAGCAAAGTAACTGTTTGATCCAGCAGCCACAGTGGCCGATAAGCCTCCCAAAGTCCACTTCAGAGTAGCAGCTACACATAATGGCTGCTCACACAGGCTGGTCGATCGACTTCAATAATATAAAGTCATTGGATTTTATGTGACCTCGAGTATCTTTGTTCTTTGTTTCTCTAAAGCTTTTCGAGTTGTGTTGGAGAACATTTTTATTTAAACAAAATTATTATTAGTAGTAGTAGTATTTTTATTGAAGATTAGCTTTAACATAAACTCTGTAACCTCTGAAATGTAGGTGTAAAAACCTGTCACACACTCTTAAGCGTTTTCACACATGCACTCCGGATATGAACTTCAGTAGTCATTTCCAAGAGACGGTACACGTTGGCCCAGATGCTAAATTGACATTAAGGTTATTGTCAGGTGAATTCCGTGGTACATGTGATAGATGGCAACTTCACACTGATGGTTTGAGACCTAATAGTAATGAAGAACTCTCTGAACTTGCATTGTTTCTAATGGCCAGCTGGGGTGACTCCTGTGGCTGGGAAAAGACTCAAGGTAGTCTATTGGGAAAATAGCCCCAGGCTTTTTTAAATCACCATTATACTTTCGATGTCGGCAAATCCACTATGGTCTGCTTGGGTCCCAGTGACGTAATTTGCCATCTGGTGGTTAGCATGAGAGTTCATCATGACGTCCATGTTCTTGCCTGTTTTTTGTGACCACATGAAGCTCCCAGGCTTCTGACTTCAAGCGGACTTTAAAGACATATGACAAGAATGACTGCTCAGCCGTCCAGTCTCCAGCTGTCCACAGTCAGAATCTGCCCCCGTGATGGAAACGGCTGCTTTTCTAAAAAATACATTTACTCCTTATTGAGTAAGTTATTCCTTGTAAGCACGAACTATAATAAAAAAGAACCCACTGAGGTTGCAGAGGCTGTGTGACATAGCCAGAGCAACCGGTGGTATAATCGTGAAACAAAAAGAAGGATTTAAAACAAACTAGTGAAAATCACGTATCCTAAACAAACCAAATAAAATATAGAACATTTGAAATTCATCTACTCATGTAGTAGTAAGCTAATGGTATGATTGCAGTTCTGGCTGGATTTTAACCAGAGCGTCACAAATCTGCTTGAAACTGTCAGTAACATGTTTTACTCTAATTTTTCAACCAGTTATTTTGGGCAGATTTTGGTGGATAATGTATGATTAACATCTTTAAATATAACATTTTGTGGCATCTTTTCTTGACGTATTGGTAAATGTATAAATTACCGGGTCCTCATGATTCTTCATGTATGTCTGTCCCAGTAAAATGCTCTTATTCTGATTCCAGCCATGTCGCAGTCATTTGTCTTTTTTTTTCTTCTGAAATTGCCTCTCAGTTTGTGGAGCAGCAGCAGGAGCAGGTCGCTAAAGTTTTGTCCAGCTAATAGAAAAGTTACTGTCCTGCTTCTGGGATCTGAGTCAACTAGTCGCTGAACTAATTGAAGCGATGTGGAGAGAGACGTTTAGTTGTTTAGCGCGCTTGTAATCCCTGCATTAATACAGTGAACGCAGCGCGTTTTAAGGATTTAAAGCGTAATCCTTTGTTGGCTTTTGTCCGGCGCAGACTGGAAGTCTATACACTTTCAGATCATTGTTAATTAAGGAGATTGACAGGTGTCCACTTGTAATTCTCTCTTTTGAATCATCGCTGGTGATGGGGGGGAGGCCAGAGGGTTGTGGAGTTATAATTGGAGCCCAACTGGGTGGTCCACTTAAAGTTTGTTGGTGGAGGAGATAATCAAACATGAAAACTGAATGACAAAAACAAAATGGGAATGTGTCAGCAGCAGTCTGCCTGCTTGCTGCTAATTGTGTGTTTTACTGCTTTTTGCTGTGGTCAGCAGAGAACGGCTGCAGTATTTCCCACTTGCCTTTAGTTGATCAGGTGATTCTGATTAATTTGTTGGGTTTTGTTGTTGTTGTTGTTTTTGTTTTTTTATCAGCATCGGTTGGCTGGAGATCTTATCAGCATCCCAAACTCAGGATTTCTATCTGATTGCCTGGTCCCCCAGTATTGTCAGGCAGATTTTATTTATTCTACTAATCCAACAGGAAGTTTCAGTTTTCAGTGGCAGATTTGTGTCCTGTTGTGATCCTGAAGTGGGTACTAACATGTCCGGAGTTCAGAGTTTACAAGTTAGTGTCATTTTAAATATCTGAGGTGCTTTGAAATTCAAATTTAAACACAATAATTAAAACTAGCAAAAAGAGTCTGGTTTGGTTGTTGTTTGGTGCTGCTCAGAGCTTTGCAGACCCACATCTATATGTTGGAAAAATATGTGCAGAAGATGGTAACGCACATGCCTGTTGGTGTAGTTGTTGCTTATGTAGCTTTGCGCCAGTGCACTGTCATAATCTTTTTTGCAATGTTTGATTTTTGAGTTTTTTCCTCTTTGTCTTGATCTCCGCTGATTCGCTCCTCCCGTATTTTTCAAGCCAACCTTTAAACCGATGACCGTGTCAATGCCTTGCTCTCAGGTGCACCTGTGCAGCCTCTCCATTGGCTGAATTCCCATAATTCCTCTCTCTGTTTAGCCAAAGAGCTACAGAAACTGATGCTAATGTGGGAACAAGTCCACGTAAGATTTTAAGTTAATCTCTCTATCAGACTGCGATTGACTCGGCGGTTTGTTAAACTACGTGCTGATGTCAGCATGTTAATGTGGACACAGTGATGGCGCTATAGAATGCTGACATTGGCTAATTAGCATTAAAGCTAAACTTATAGAAGATATGGGAGGGAATGCCTTCTGCTTATGAGACCGTATAACTAGACTTGGTCTTTCAGGTCATCTGAAAAGTCAGGTCAGCTCATCATGTGGCTTGTATTGCTGAAAACGAATTTTTATAGGTTCACTTTTCCTTCGTCTTTCTCAGTTGTCTTTGTATTGTTTACATCTGAAGTGTGTATAAAAGTGTGTATGTTGGAATCGGTTTATGATGGTGTGACTCTGTGTCTGTATGCTGGAAGTGTGAAGCCCTTAGTAAATGTGTTTTCAAAAGTGTTTTACAAGTTGTTGTTATTGTTGTTATTATTGATATTGCTATTGTTGTAACTGTTATGTCGTAAAACAGAGAAACATATTACTGTCTAGTTTGTTATATGTAACTTGTACCAAGAAGTGTAAAGAAGACAGAAAAACAGTTTGAAACAAAGTTTAAGACATAGTTGCCATCACACATTTTTATTTCCTTTTAAATTAGCCTTAATAAAGCCCAAAAATGAAATGTACAGCTGTTAGGGGATAAACTACATCATTTTCATAGCTCAGAGTGTTTCAGGGGTTCTACAGAGAAAACATTCACAAAAAATGTCAGGGTCCACCAACACCTCCTCCAACAGATCCTCACTTTGCTCCTGGATGTGCGAAGTATTAACAGTAGCTCAGGTTTTTGTCAACCACCAATGAGGTTTTAGCCAAATTCATATCAGCAACATTGTAACAAACCCATACGTTTTTAAATTTTAGCTTCATTTATTCGAATGCAGTAGGTATTTTGTGGTGATTGCGTGCTCAGAAAAACAGGAAAGCTTCTTTCAAACAAGGTTAACACAGGTTTGCCGACTTTACGATGCAGACTGAGCATGTAAAATTATTAATACAGGTGTTCGGTCACATCACTGAGCCTGTTTATGAACAAATATTAATGCCCCCACTCTCATCTAATACCCACACTCTTCCACCCAGACACTCCTGCGAACTCATCCCAGTTCATATGTTTTTTTCTTTACTCCGACTTTAAAGCTTCCAGGTTTGTAAACGTGAGCCTCTGGGTCCTTTTTCACAGCACCCTTCACCCACCCCGGGGCTGAGCCACTCAGCAGGCCTGCCCCTATAAACAAACAGCCCCACGGCTCGCAGCTGGCCATCGCCTTGGCAACAGTGAATCTGGAAGAAGCCGTTCCCTTTTTTTTAAATTTTTTTTTTAAAGTGTGTCTTTGTGAAGGGCTTGCAGCGATGGAACCAGGGTACTTGAGGCGTTGACAATGCTGCCGGCTGAATGCTTATTTCATTTTCTGAACAAAAAATGCAAATGTGGCGCTCCCGCTCCCTCCTCGCATGCGTCTCCCCTCTCCACCCTCCACCTTCCAGAGCCCAGTGTGATTCGACGTTTGTAAAATCCTAATTTTATCATGGCAACTGATTCGTTCTGTGCAGGGCAGAAATGAAGGAGTTGGTGTTTTTCCTTTTTTTGTTGGTTTTTTTTGGTTTAATTGTGTTTCTTTATTTTGTTTTTTTAATCTCTGGGGATTAAGCAGGCATGAGGCGGGTGAATTAGTATCCACGTTTAATGTCAAAGTCTTCTGCGTTTGGCTTTTAAACAGTCAAACTGGAGGATTCTCTCAGGTTTCATGACAGTTTAACTCAGTGAAAGTCGCCCGTTGATGTGAATCTGACACATTTTAGCGTTTAAACTGAATCACAAAAGCACACCAAACACCACCTCTTCGCTGCTTAGTTGTACGTTGAGTTAAAGGCCTTCAGATGCAGCTCACTGAAGCTCCGTGCTTCTTAAAAAGATTTGAGCAGAACCACTCACAAGCACGTCTTTTGTTCCCTGCAGATTCCAGGCAGAACAGTCTGATGGGAGCGCCTCCCTCCTTCCACCAGCCCCAGTTTCCAAGGTGAGTGTGCTCTTTGTGAACCTGCATTAACTGGTGGGAAGTAAAGTTCGCACTTAACATGCTAACTTCACCTGTGTCGATGGATACGAGCAGCTTTTTGTGGTGGTTTGTCCTGGACTTGGTCCTCCACTCGTCTCTAATGCTCCTCAGATTTGTGTGTTTTATTGGTGTGAGTCATGTGTGAATTAAACATGTCCAGGCCTGTGTGGTCTCCACATTTCCAGCCTGTCCGCTCTGCCTTCCCTCCGTTGGGGGGCTTCGTCCGAATTAAGATTTTTTCTTGTCGCTCTAAAACAAATTTCTCTCGAGGAGGTTTGTGCAACTTAATGAGGCATCACTAATGCTGTTGGCGACCGCGGCGTTTCCCTGCGCCTCGGCCTGGCCCGCACAGACTGGCTATTGATTCTGGCTCCAGACCTCTCCAAAGTCCTAATCAGGTTCTCTCGTTCAACTTTTCAGGCCTATTGTGGCTCCGTGTCACCTCAGGTCAGTAGTTATTAGCGGCGACTGAAAACAGTTTCTTTAACTACTCAGGACAGGACCAAATGAAATGCAGGAGGAACTTGGAGAGAGGGGATTACGGATTCCAGCGCTCGGTTAAGTCCGCCGCTGGCCAGAGTGTGACATGGTTCAGTAATGAGGGATGGGGCTGCTGCTCTCAGTTTCTGCTCTCTTCATTGTTCCTCAGAAGAGATTTAATATCGCCGCTGGATCGGCACATTGTCCGGTGGCTGTTTGGAGGGCCGCGGCGTACTGGCTCTGCACTCGGTCCCACGGATGCAGCCCGGCCGCCTCAATTCAGGAGTGAGGGCGACTCGGGCCATATGGGAATATGGTTCATTTCATTTCATGTGCATCGATGCTAAGTCGTCTCTGAGGAGAGGCCGTTTTGACTCTTTGACAGCTCGATCCCTCGGTAAACTCGAGTCGATGGGGATTTTAAGGAGGCCACTTTAAAGCAGAATTGAAAGCTGACTTTTTGGCTCACTTGGGTGGAAATTTTCCAAACATGAATTAATCTTAACTTCTTAAGTTTATGAAGTTGGTCAAAGCTAAATTATTTTTTTTCTCCTCATTTTAATGAATAAAACATTCAGACTGCTGCAAAGAATACACAGGTTGTCCTTATGTGGTTTTCATTTATCGCTTTAATCAAACAATGTGCAGATAAAACAGGTACTCGATCAGTAAGTGAAAAATGGACTAAAATGTCCTGCTTCTCGTCTTTTTGTCTGCAGGTTCACACAAATACACGTTTACCAATAAAAGGTTTTAAACTGTTCAGAAGGTTTTGGCAGAATTTGAAGCCCACAGCGATGCTGCTTTTACTCCCTCCACACTTTTGTAAATTGTAAAGCCACTGCATCATTCAGCTATTTATGGAACAGGACAGCTCGGCGCTCTGATTCAGGAGACCAAACCAGCAGATTAGAGTCTGCATTAACCCAGTGCACATACAGCGGTGACTGATTTTAGACTGCTGTAATTAGTGAGCGTAAGTGGACGGCTATCAGCAGAACACCTGAAAATAAGTCGTAATAATTCTGTGGATTCTTTTTTAATTTAACTCGTCATTTTAGGCTGTTTTGTTAATATGATATAAAACCCAGTGCTTGAAGCTTATGTGAAGAAAAAATAATAATTCTGAAAAGTACTTTAAACATATCACATCTTGATTGTAAATACTATAATAAAATAGTATATTTTCGTCTATCACACAAGTTTGGTCGTAAATTTAATTTAATGTGGTATTAAAGGGTATTTAAGTATTACGTTTACTGCTTTTTTGTTATGGAAAAACAAAAAAGACATAATGTGTTTAAAATCCCCAAGAAAGGAAAGAAAAATGAAAATGAGTCTGTTTAATTCTTTATCATTGCTTATTCTTGTCTAGTTAATAAGTTCAAATTCTTTTGTGTGACGTTACTATAATATTGAAGTTTGGGGTGTTTAATATACAGGAACATGTTACAAATGTTCTGCTGAAGGTGCTGAAAGAGAACAATTCTTGCTCTAAAACTTGCTTAATGAAGGTCTTACAAATGAAGTAAGTGGAGTGTTTGTTCACTCTATTCAAATTTTTTAAGTTTTTCTTAAAACTTATTATTATTGTTGCTGTTGTTATTATTATATTCTCTCCTTTTTGTCCAAATTAGGAAAAAAACTATTAAGTCTTATTAAACAAAAATGATATAAAATGTGTTGTGAGGGTTTATAATAGGGATGCACTGATCATGATATTGGTGATTTTTAAATTGTGATTAAATGTCATCTTATGCCAATCATTCTGTTTATTTTAGTTCTTGTATATTTGTATTTTTTACAGTGACAGGAAAATATATTACTCTTCATTATAACAAAAAACTGAACACGTTTAAAGTTTTCCATCTCTTTCATGTCATTTTTAAACTTTTAGCAAATTCCAAATATAATTAAACTGTCAGGTGAATATTTCTGCCCTCTAACACTGGTTAGAGGCAGATATTTGGTTTATCGGTGCATCTGTGTTTTTAAAGGACTCCTTGTTGTTACCTGTGGGAAAGTATTTCTACTTTTCTAACCTAAGGTGTCTCTTACTCATTGTGTTGGAGCTTTAAAAGTTTGACGTGCAGATTTGACGTGTCTCCAGGCAGCAGCAGCAGTACAGGGGCGGGGGTCACGGCTGGGATCGGGCCATGCAGACGCAGCAGTCGGCGTATCAGCAAAACTGGAACCGTGGCGGAGGCTCGGGGCCGGGCGGCTACCAGCAGCAGCAGCAGCAGCAGCAGCAGCAGCAGCAGCAGCAGCAGCAGCAGCAGCAGCAACACTATGATCGCCGTAGAGACGACTGGAACGATCGCAGAGACAACCGGGGGCAGCACCATCAGGTAAATGCGACGTTTCCATGCACGCTGATTTGTTTACAACAAGTGGAGGGCAGGGCTAAAACTTCTATCTTCACTTTATTTTGGCTTGTTTTTATTTGGAAAAGTTAAAGTGAGGCTTAAACGGTTTCTGGGCAGATCTCTGAAGCAAATGCAGAAGAAAGAGTCTGATTGGTTGTTGCTCAGTTGCTTCAGATTGAAATCGGGAAACTTTTTGCTTTTTGGGTTTGTTTTTTAGGATTTTTGTAAAATATTTAATTATATATAATTTTTATAATATTTTTAAGTATTTTCCTTTTAATTATATACTTTTGAATTGTGAAATACTTCATAATACTGTTGGAGAAGTCTGGTGTTTTTGTGCCTGATTCAGTGCTTTGAAAGAAAGTACTGTGTGAGCTGTAAAACCCAGAAACACTCAAATATCAGCAGACAAAACATAAAAATTCTATATGAATTTATGAGAAGCTGAAACTTGAAGAATTAAGAAATTATCAAAATGCTTAATTTTATAGAGTGAAATTATGTTTTTTTCTAGAAATATTAATCATTCGGAATAACTGATCAGAATTTAACCAAAACAGAAATTTCAGAATGTCTGTTTTGATAACTTTTGATTCTCATCAGACAATAAAAGTTTCTTTCTGAAGCATTTTACGTGAACACTTTAGCAACTCTCCTCTGATTGGCCAACAGAGTTTGATAGAAATTCTAACCGGAAACTTTAAATAGTTTCAGTAAAGAGTTGTTTTACAGTATAATAGTGTTATTCATGTCAGCATGCTTTTATTCTGAAAGGAAAGCATGGAGACTGCAGTTTTCTGGCGTTCTTTTAAAACTAGAGCGAGAGAAAGTTCAGTGTGTAAAATATGGAAAAGTAAAGAGAATTTTTTGGCTCAGTTTATCTGTGGGTCTGATGTGTTAAAATATCAGATCACACACATTCCAACAACAGTGTGCTTCGTTTTATTGAAAGTTTTAGGTTTATTTTTAGTTATTTTTTTAAACAGCAAGACCTTATTTTAAAAGTCTGTGTTAATCTAAATTATTTCCTCAGTTAAAAATTATTTCAGTGAGGTTTTATTTCATTTGATTTTAGCATTTAGTAAAACAAGAAAAAAATGTGACGGATGTTTAAATTCTTAAGCTTGTGGCCAAGACTTGCACTGCTCGTGCTAAATGGGTGGACTAATTAGGAATAAAACCCCCAGTGTCATCTTGTCTTTATATCACTATAACTTTAAAAAAAAAAAAGTCTGACCAGTGACCATGTAGACTGTTTTAATACAAACAAAAAACAATTAAATTTTTACAGAGAAAATCTTTGTATTAACCAGTTTTTCTGTTGTTATATTATATGCTATACTTTCATTGTGAAACACTTTGGGATATTTATCAGTGAAAAGTGTTCTGTGAATACATTTTACTTACTTAAATCTTTTAATACTGTTTTAATAGTGTTGTGCTTGTTAAAGTTAAAGCTATTCATTTGACCTGATCCATATTTATTGTTGTAAAGCTGTAATCCTATTTTAAACCTCTGTGTCTATTTCAGGGCTACAGCTCCGGCAGAGGTTACCCTCTCCCTCCTCCATCCAGAAGATACAACTGGAACTAAACTCTTAATGATGTTGGGATTTTATGGAACGGGGAACTGTTTTTAGGGGATCAATGTCAACATCTAGCTTTTTTTTTCCACATTTCATATTATTGTCTTGTACAAGGATGTTTTTTCCTTTATTGTTCTACTTTGGAAAAAAAAGTGTGTTATGTAATCTCTGATTTTTATGATGAAGCCTCTTAAACTTGTAAAATGCAAGTGAGTGAAGGACAAAGTGTCCCGCTGTGATTATTTTTGAGAGGAACCTCTCCAAGTTGGCTCATGTGTTTCAAAAATGAAAATAAATTCTTCTCAGTGATGTTGGTATATTTGTCTGAGCAGAAATCTCTTTTTTTAAATAAAATAAATAAATAAACCCATTTAAATTTAGTTTAAATATTAAAGGTAAAGTCACTTATTAAAAAAACATAACTGTCCCAATAGACTCAGGATAGTCTTACAAGCAAAATAGTTCATTTTACCCAGTTTCACTGCAGATTGTTGTGTTCATTTAGACTTTTTGGTGAATATTTTGGGATATTTAAAGGTGGAAATTTGATAGAAATCCATTCCATGCCCAAGTAAATGCCGTCCTGTTGGTAATTACAGCTGTATTGATGGAAATGCGTTAGAAAAATAAAAAGGTCCAAAATGAAAATATGATTTATTCAATACTGTAAACAAACGAAAATCAGCTTTAACAAAGGATCTCTGATGATGTGCCTCAGTTCGTTTTTGTCTGTATGAGCGGCTTCTATTGCTCCACTTTGTTGAACCTGCAATAATTTAGTTTGTTCTGGAAATGAAAAAAAAAACATGTGAGAGGCGCCGGAAGCCTCGTCCTGAAGCTCCTTAAATTAAAGTTTCTCTGCGTTCAGTCTGTCACGTCTGGCAAATACCAAAAAGAGAGAGAGAGAGAAAAGACTTAAATGTTTCGTTTAGAAACGTGAGAAGAAAACGCGCCATCATCAAGAGTCAGCGCGAGCCCGCGGCTCGAATTTACAGTTTGATTTGTGCACTTTTTATTGCTCAAAACCGCCTTTGAGTCACTGCGTGTGCAGAAGGAGCCGCACCTTTACGCACGGAAGGAAAACAAAAAGATTGGCGCGTGTCCTGCAGAAAACTCCACTCGGAATGATGCCCTCCTCTCGGCATCACTACCAAGTTCTGCCGTACAGTAAGTTGGAGCCGATCATGCTGTTGGTGTACTCAATAAGCGCAGCGTCCGTCTGCGTCATGTTGATCTGCCCGTGCAGTCCCAGCGGCGGGCTGGGGGACAAATCCTCCAGCTCCTCGGTGGAGGACAGCTGGTTCACCTGCGGCTGTTGCGCGCTCTCCGCCATGGCATCCCCCACGCTGCTCTGCCTGTTCCCGCTGTGGTTCGACCCACTCGAGTCAGTCCGGCAGCCCTTAGAGTTCTTGGAGAGGACCGGGGACACAGACGAAGCCCTGCGTGTCGCTGCGCACAAGCTTCCGCCGCCGCCGCCTTCCTGCTGGAGCTGCTGCGCGGCCTTGTCCTTGGCCTGCCGCTTCAGCTTGTAGCGGTGGTTCTGAAACCAGATCTTCACCTGGTTCGGGGTGAGGTGGATGAGTCCGGCCAGGTGCTCTCTCTCCGGTGCGGACAAGTACTTCTGCTGCTTAAAGCGCCGCTCCAGCTCGTACACCTGCGCCTGCGAGAAGAGCACGCGTCGCTTCCTGCGCGGTGCCGCGTGCAGCGTCACCATAGACTTGGCGGTGGAGTCCATCCCGGCCAGACTGCCCACCATCCCGGGCATGTTCATCCCCGCGGAGGGGCCCATGAATCTGGAAACTTGGAGAAATCACAATCAGAGTTTGGCTTTAAAAAGAAAAAATAATGATAATTAACTAAACTCGTTTAGAGAGGAAAAGTGAAAACGGTAGAAAAAAATTAAAATGTTAAATTGCCCCAAAGTCTTGTGTAAAAATAGGAAAAGTTTGTTGTTGTTGTTGTTGTTGTTCAATAATTAATCATATTATAAGATTTTATCGTTTAAACCAGACCGACAGGTGCGAGAGTCTAATTGGATAAATCAGTGAGTTCAGTTTAAAAGATCAAACATGTTGACGTTAATTTAAAGGCATTAAAAATGCAGTTAATCCGGATTCAATTTGTTTAGGAGCAACAAACAAACGTTTAATAAAACATAAATGTTTTTAAATCCTTCAAATCGTTTGAAAGAGGAAGCCGGATTATTTTAACATGTCTAAAAATCATAATAAAATAACTTAACTCTAACAATTGCTTCAGTCTAACTCAGGCTCGCCTCTCCGGGCCGGGGACGCTCTTACTTGTCGGGTATCGGGGCTCCGGGTTGCTGTACCACGCCGCCGCTGCCGCCCCTCCGCCTCTCACCGTCTCCTGGTAGGACGGCAGGTCTCCGACGTTCCCGATGCCGCCGTTGCAGAACCCTCCGACGGCTCCGGAGAACTGCGGTACCCCGTGGGGCACGTGGTAGGGCCCGCCGGGGGCCAGAGCGGCGGCTGCTGCTGCGCTGGCCGAGCCTGATGAAGAGGAGGAGGATGATGAAGAAGAGGACGAGGACAGGTGGTGGTGGTGGTGATGATGGTGATGGTGGTGGAGGTGAGGCGGCTGCTGCTGATGGTGCGCCTGCTGCTGATGCTGCATACCGGGCTGCGAGACCTGCGGCTGCCGGTAGGCTCCCAGCGGGGATCCGAGGCTCCCCGCTGCGGGGTCCATCACTCCGAACCTGCGGTAGCTGTCCTCCATCGGGCTCAAGATGTCTGTGACTGAGAAGGGAGTGGAGTGCTTTGGGCTCAAGGACATGGTGCGGCCACCCCGTGCCCTCCTGCTGCGTGCGGCTGGATGTGCTCGGTTCTCTCTGGCGGCTCTCTGCCTGCGTCCCCCTCCCTCCCTCCGGCTTCTTGCTTCCTCTGTGTCGCTGGGAAAAAGTCCAGCTGATCGGCAGCAGGAGGAGACCAGTTGCCCTTATCCCGCTGGACCCACATGGAGGGGCGGAGCGACGCGGACACAGCAGCCAACAATGGTAATTGACATTAGAGGTAAGCAGAGAAAATGGTTCAGACCTGCTGCTGCTGCGGATTCTGTTTCCGAGGCTGGATAGAGTCAAAGCCCAAATTCCTCCAAACATCAAACTCATCACCTGATTTACGACGGCGCATATTTACCCGGAGGAGAAGAAGAAAAAGAGCGGCCACCTGTCAGAGTTCTCACAGCGGCTTTCCTTCAGATCGCTCTTTATTGGAACTGAATTTGATGTTTTTTCATTTAAAGTGACCATAAATGTGCCCCACTCCCCCTCCCCTCAACGTGTGACACCTGCAGCTCCTTCGCGGTTTTCTTCTGTTATTGCGCGCGAGCCACAGTGCGCAGGTCTATTATCTCAGTTTCATCTTCCAGTTACGCGCGAGTGGATCTGAGAGTCGGTGAGACTTCCACGCGCGGTTACCGCTTCGTGTTCAAACCACAGCTTTAATCTGACTGCGAGTTTAATCTGCGCGTGTTTTAATCCCGTGTATTTCCCGCTCTCTACATGAATTTTGCGCACGAGCTAATCTGCTCTCTTTGTTCACTCTGCGCGTTACAAAAGTTCACAAAAATAAACCGAGCTAAACTTTTGTTTCTGGATTTTTTTTTATGTGTAACGTATCCTATAAAAGAATATTAAGAAGCTATTAAATCAACCCAAATCATAATTATTTAGTCTGTATTTATTGTTAAGTGTTTATGATGTAAAAATCTTTGTTTCACTGTCTTTAATCTAACAGTCTTTGCCTGTAAATAATTTATCCATTTATTGTTTTATTTGCTCAATTTGCACGTTTGTTTGTTTTTCCTTTTTTATGACATAATGCATCCAAATGAAAGTTTCGAAGAGTTTAAGATTAAATATTTAAGATTATAATTATCAATGAGAGAAATGAGACTACAGAGAGGCTTTTGGCTCTTTTGTAATTTATTTTGGAAAAACGCTAACACGAAATGGAGCTACATGCGTGTGAGCCGAAGAAGAAGAAATGACCCAAATTTTAAAAAAACAAAATCTTTATTTTTACATCCAGATAAATGCTTTGGTTGATTTTCAATTCTTTTTCCAGTAGAAGTGACACTCTGACCTTCATTTTAATTCTACTTTTTCTCGCTAGAACTGCGAGGATATCCAGACTTTTCTCCTGATCTTAAACCTCTTCAATGTTCTCACTGACCGAAAACAATCCACCTTTAAACCTGCACCTTCAGCCATCCTGTAAACAGTCCGAGAAGCCAATCACCTGCTGACCTGCAGCACCACGTCACGCCACGTCCTCTTTGGAGTTTTCACAGATCGAGGCTTCCCCGTTGCAGGAGGGACCGGGAAACAGCCGGGCCAGGACCGAGGCCAGGATCCGGAGCTTCCTCCGGGCTCAGAACTACTGCTGGCGGTAAGTGAGGTAACCCGGCGGGTGCAGAAGCACCGGAACCACCTGAAAGGTTCTACTTTGAGGAGTTGGAGCTCTCAGTGACCTGATGGTGTCTACAGATGTTTCCAGCCCCTGTAACGTTTTATAACGAGAGACGTTATCGCTATTATTAATGAGTGATAGTGCTCTAATATGACATCACTACAGTAAAGATATGTGTTAATGTATTTATGCCGACTTAAAGGATGCTTTAAAGGTTTTTCAGCTGCTCCTTTATATATAAACTCTAATATTGTGGAGACTAGATGCGGGTCTAGTGTTTAATTTATGCCTCTATTCTACTTTTTATTTACTTTTTACCTAAAAGAGACTTTTTAAAAATGCTGCAGTGTCATAAAGTTCCTACAGGGTCTCTGAATATTGTCTGAGACTGTTTAGTTTCTCACATATAATCTCACATATATTTTTTAATATACTTTGTCACAGAGACTCTGTGACTTTATGATGTATTTAAGGTCAAAATACGTGAATATGAAGAGATGCGTTTTAAAGTAATGTAATGGCTTACTCTTCCTCATGGCGGCTTTGTTTTATGCTGTAATCACTGCAGTACTTTACAGAGTTTGGGGCTGTCTGTGTTACTGTAATTAATTAATAGAAAAACTATTTTGAAGTATTACACTATGGTATATAAAATTTCTTAGATATCAGTATAATACTGTTTGCTGCTGTTTCTTTTCTGCTATTTATTGTCTTTAATGTGACCCAGAAAAAACTTTTAAAATGTTACAGTGTAATCTTATTCACACACCTTCACACTTTAAATGTATCCGAGGTTGTTTATGAAGCATTTAAGGTCAATGTAATACTTACAAATATGCAGAGAGGCGTTTTAAAATCTTACCACTACATGCCAAAGCTCTTTTTTGATACTGTCACAGGCACTTAGTGATCTAATGTTCCTTTAATGACTTTAGAAAAAAAAACAAACAAACTATCACATCATCTTAATAATAGTTCAAACTTGTCACATACAGACCTTGAGTGCTTTGGCTGGTCACATATAATTAATCTGTTTTAGGTTTTACTCACTTTATTATTTCCTAAAACAGTTTTTTAAAATCGTTGGTTGTTTTTCTCATCGCTGAAACTCTGAATATGTCTGAGACCTTTTATGATGCGTTTAAGGTCAACTTGGTACAATCAGATTCTTTTGGTCTTATGGTATAATCACTGCAATATTGTAGTTTTAGTGACTCTGTGCCACTTTAATGATTTTCAAGTGGCACACAAAGGCTTTAAAATATTATGCGCTAATATTTTAAAATGTTTATATCATTGCAGGTTTCTGACTCCTTTTGTCTCGCTGTTTATTTAATTTTACATGACCTAACATCCTGGGATTTCACCAAAGCATTCAGGCCTCTGAGCTCTAGTTATTCCACTCATAGTGTATCCAGCCTGATTTTGTGGGTATTGACTTTATGGTCTCCTCAGAGACACTTTCATTACTCCCACATGGACTTTAATTGTGTCTGTGGCTCTTTATGATGTGTTTAAGCTCATGATACATGAATGTATGTTAGATATTTTAAAATCCTCCAATTACTTGTTGGTAGATATATAATCACTGCAGTATGTGCAGACTCTTGGTGAGTCTACTTTAATTACTTTATATGAAAACTTTTTTTTAATACAAAATTAAAATAATAGTAATAGTTTACACCCAATGAGTCTACATACCCTGTGGTGTTGTGGTAAAATTACGAGCCTCTGGTACTCAGGTTTCTCATAATGTGTCCAGTTTGGTGTTTATTGACTTTAATATTTCCTAAGAGGCCTTGTAAAAGTATAATATTCCCACAGGGACTTTTAATGTGTCCAAGGATATTTGTGATGTGTTTAAGGTGAAAACATTTCATGTAAATTCCCTAAAAGGTCACCCTCTAACATCGCCATACTCATGTTCTCTAATGTAAGATTTACAATGAGTTTATTTTAAATTCATTATGGCTCATATGTGTTTTTAGTTTTTAAACTGAATTTCTTTTATAGTGAGTGTTACAGGTAATTATACTGATCGGGTCATTTCCAAATAATAGGGACTATTATTTACTTGTTTAATGATTCTATGCTATCTCAATGACATTATAGCAAATTTTAAAAGCAGCTTTTCTTTAACTCTTTAGTATAAGACGGGAAGTGTGATATAATTATATACAACAGGCCTCTGGTGGTCTTTGTATGTACAGTGGATCTATTTTATTGTTTATTGATGTAATCTTCACCCAAAGAGGCCTTTTGAAAATGTTATTTGATAATATTCCCACGGGGACTTTGAATGCATCAATATAAAGCATTTAAATGTGATGAGAGGTCATCTAGTGTCACAATACAAATGTTCTCTGCTCTGTTATTTTGATTCCAGCTAATGTGGGTTTATTCCTTTAAATTAAATTCCTACAGGGACTTAAATGATGTATATATTACCAGTGATTATGCGGATCAGTTTATTTCCAATAAAAGGGACTCCGTGTTGTACTCTAACATTGAAATCCCTGCAGTGCTGTGCAGAGTTTTAGTGTATCTGTGCTGCCGTTAAGTGATTTTTATGGTGAATTAATTAAACTGAAAGGTGTTTGTTACCCGTAACTAATTAACTGGGTGTTCACTTCTTTATTCTGCTAAATAATCTTTTAAACAACGATCCTATAATATTTCCTTTGGCATTTAAAACAGCAGTTTATCCGTAATAATCCACATGATTTATTTATTGTGTAGTAAAACTAAATGTTCATTATTTTCTCACATTTATGCTTGGAATAAAAAATACCAGACTTTGAAAACAGACGAAATCCTGCATTAAAGAAATGTAAGTTTATATAAATAAAATATAAAACGTAAGAAGTAAAAGTTTGATTTATTATGCACAGCGTTTTGAAAGGTCACAGATGAATCTGAGCGGTCGTCAGATGATTAATGCTGTAAAAAAAAAAGTGCTTCACGAATTTTGCTTCATTTTGTTGTGAAATGTGGGATAATTACAGTCATTTAAATAAAACCACAGTCGAGGTTTTCAGGGGGAAATCTCTCATCGGTGACGACGGGCCCCAATCAGATGCCTTTTTCAGAACAATGTGTTGGGTTTTATTGTGTAAAAAATGTCACCTATTACCATAAAGTAATGTTTGAAATGTGAGATCCTGCTGAATATTAATGAACATTTTTTTAATGTAAAGTAAAAATATCTTTGACAAAAAAAGTAAAAATGTAAAATACAACAAATTCTTCCACACTGTGAATAAAATATTGATTATTTCACGTTTTGTTTTGTTTTGTTTTTAGAGAGGATTTCCATGAGGTTTGTGTTCCTTTAGAGGAAGTTTCCCTTTTCTTTCTTTAAACTCCTGCGATGTCATCACAGAGAACCGTCTCTGTCCAAGCTCCTGATTTATAATCACTCCACAGTTATGTCATGAATGTGGTTTAATCCGTTTTTAGAGTACAGGGAGGTTTGTAGTTCTCTGAAGGACATTAACGAGTTTTTTTAAAATAAGAGTTTGTTCAAGGTCAGAAAATGTTGAAAAGTAATGAAATTCAATTTTTAGCACGCTAAAAGTCAAATACAAAGATTTTGGTTTAGTGAAAGAATTCCACAAAAGTGATTGCTTTTTTAGTGTCAGTCTACTAAGTGATTAATCCAGTAATCATTAATGCTTTAGCATCCTGCTTGTTTTATGGATGCGTAATTAGATTATGAAGCTGGCAGGTGCAGTGGGGGGCCCTCAGTGATCTTACTCACAGCACGGATTCATTTATCTTTATTTAAAGAAGGTAACTGTCAGCTACTCGATGGGGTTTTTTCTCCTGTTTTGATTGATCTGTTCTTTTAATTATCATAATCATCATAAGGAATCATAAGGAATTTCAAAACTATGCGAATATTTAAAGCATATATTCTCTTATCTCCTGTTTTTACTTTAGCTCAGGATTTTTAAAGCACAAAATGTTATTGCTTCAAAGTCCTGTAATATTTGAAATTACAATGACTACAAATGTACATTATTTTTAACATTCCTGTTTTTTAAAAAACATTAATCTTTTGCTGTGTACCAGGAGTTAACTTTCTTTTTGTTTCTCAGTAAGCTGTAAATACAAAGAATGTCTTTACTTACTTTAATTTAAACGAGTAAATAAGGTTTACCTACCTTAGCCATGCTTTTTGTCTGCATACTGAGGAGCTGCATGCAGTAGTGCATACTTTCTTCATTTGCTAATCTGTACTTTTCTCAAAGCATACACCACCTGCTATGGAAAATGCAAAGATTGGTGTGAATGTTTATTTTCCAACTTTGTGCAAAGGATGAACTCATAACACAATGATAGTTAACAAAATAAATTCATATTTCTCTTTTGCAATTTTGGAAAAAAATAATTTAGTAACAGTTGACTTTCCTTTCAAATGTGTTTGCTAATCCAGTTTAATTACATATAAATATCTAGGAGAAACAGTGGGTTTAAACATACGAAGATATGTTAACAAACTTTTAATAAACTTTAATAAACTATGAGCAACTACTTTTATTTTTATAAAAATGTAAAATAAGTGATGACCCTTTTATTGTTTTTTTCTTTGTTTTTTTAAGTGAACTGTATTCATACCAGGGTGGAAAGTGCTTTTAAGCCCAAATAAAATCATCATGACCTGAAATAAAGCATAATTACCAGCCCCACATTGTAACGCTTATAATTTTGCCCCCGCTACGGGTGGTCAAATTTTGCTGTTAAATGAAAGTAACTATGCACTTTATCAGCCATCGCTCTGATTGGCTAAATTCAGATTAATGTACAAAGCAGCCTGAGACCACTGTGTGGTGAGCATGGCTGCAGGATTGTCTATGTTTGAGGGTAACAGATCACTAATCACTGAAATATTTTTAATTTATTACAGCTTCTAAATGTTTTCAACACATCACAAATAATAACCAATGTTATTTCACTCTGGTTGCAAAAAGTGAGCAGTAAAAGTGAGAAAGTATATCCATATTTCTTCAAATGTGTTGCACAAAGAACAAGAATGTAAAAATAAAGTGCAAAGATGTGTTTGGCCTCTTTACCAGGAAAAGGTTGATATTCAAGCATAGCTGCAGCTTCTCTACTGTCCACTTGAGGCTGACTCCAAAAGTGAGTCAATCCACATAGACTGCTATTTTAAAATGATGTAATTTAATCCTAATTTAATTTTTCATGACATCAAAAACAAAACAACACACACAAAAAAAACCCTAACGCTAAAAAGTTGTAGCTGCTTTAATCTATTTGTGTGCAAATTTTTTATTTTAGGGTCTTTACCTTACAATATAAAACACCTTGAGACAACTGTTGTTGTGATCTGGCTCTATATACATGAACTGTAGTTCCTGGCACTTTCAGAGTCCTAATATCCACTAATCGGAGCCTCTGAACACAACTGCAACTCTGTTTGTGCTGCTGGAGAATTTTACTGGAACTGGGTGACAAATAATATGCTTATGTGTGAAGTACAGACCTCCAGTGTGCTTTTGTTAATGAATCCTAAATGTATTAGTCTGTTATTTAGCACTTATTAGCAGGTATCTGTTTGTGGATGCAGCTTGCCAGCCTTAGCTTGCTAGTACTAGCAGACTACTTATCACTCCACCCCTCTCGTCCAAATATGCACCTTCCAGACTCCAGAAAGCAAAACAAACAAACACACAACTGAAAAAATGTTTACAGACCCCACAAATGAATGACCTGTACGGGCACGCTTGGCCATCTTTAATATACAGTCTGATGTTGTTGGAAAATGTGAATGAGTGCGTTACGTTTTAAAAAACTTTTAACTGTTTGATAAATTTGAACTTGTCCTACAGACACCGACCTCCTCCACAGCCACTTGTACAACAGTAATGAACTAACAGATAAACAATTAAATGGCAGAAAAAAAGTTAGATAAATAAATAAATTTAAAAAGGACATTTTATATGAATTAATCAAGACTTATAACTCACAGTATAATTACAGGAAGTGTGAGCAATGAAGTACCAGAATCTTTCTGTAATTTTACACATTTATTTTAATAAATGATGATAAATAATGACAATAAAGTATTTGATTCTTCTGTTCTATAACAGTCCAAAGGGACTTGCTGACAGACTTCTTTCATTTACCACAGCAGTAACCCTCACCTAGAAGAGGCGGTGAGGGGGTTGGGAAATTCAAATCTTTTTACTCAAGGACTCTTAGTTATCCACCTTCAATATAGAATTAAGGAAAAATTATACTGGTTTGTAAAGCTGGGAGACTGTATATGTGTGTGTTTGTTTGAGAGAGGAAAATGGGGCTAAACAGATTAAATTTATCTGATTTTAAAACCACAATCTCGAATATTTAAATCAACCAAACACAAACCTGTGAAGACCTTTTTGTGTCCTGGGGAAGTTTCTCTGAGGTTGGAGGTTATGTTGGGTTTCACAGACAGATTTTGGTTTGCAGTTTAGATTTTATTCCTGCTGTGTTTAATCTGTGCTTCTCATTAGCCTCGATGGCACAGTGAATAGAATAAACAACTACAGGTCCATGTGGAACCACTTCTGCCTGCAGTCTGGTTTGATGTATGAAATAAAAAGGCAGAAAAACGATAAACAGACTGCACACAAAGAAGTCAGATCTGCTGGCAGAAACATATTTGCTTCTTTCTTTCCTTTCAAAGACTCCATCTTCTGATTTACATCAGTCTGAAGCTGCTTAACTCGACTCTATAGAGATTAATGGCATCGGTCTCTGAGGGTGAGTGAACTCATGTCTGATCATTAAAAATAGATCTTCCTTCGAATCATGAATCTGTTTTTCTGTGAAGAAGTGCCCCTGACCTCTGTGAGATCTCTGAATAAGAAGCAGTAAATAAAAAAAACGAGTTAATTTTCACCTAATTCAACAAGCTAATAAACATCAATTTTAACCTGTGCAAGATGTGAGCTGCAAGCCTAAAACTTAACTGCAAAGGAAATTTCATGATTTTACTTGATTATCTCATCAAATTAAGCAACTTTTCATAACCAATATATGACAAGCGTTTTAAAAATATGACACTGTTTTAAATTCAGGCACAAAAGACACCCCGGTGAGGTTTTTAGGTGGAGATTAGAGTTTGTGTTAAAATATGAGCCTTTATCGTCACAGCAGCAGTTATAGACACGTAGTTAAGACCGTTAAATGATAAAGATGTCCACTATGAATTCGAAATGACCAATCGATCCACCCCGACCTCCTCATTATGTTGAATTTGTGCTTCCATCACTACTTTAACCCTGACTTCTTTCTGTTCTTCATGGGCCAATGTGGGCACAAGCTGAGGAGGATCAGCAAACATCTGAAGAAACAGCTTTCTCCAAACATTTCAGCAATGTTGTGCCAACAAAACTTTTCCGGGTTGTTCGCATTCGTATTCGAATATTCGAATATTTGTACGTATGTATTCGTACGTATTCGTACGTATTCGTATTTGCAACTGTTAAAAATAGAACAAAACTGAAATCACATCACATGACCATTATTGTAGACCGCGGCTCCTCAGCGAGTAGGCAGTAGTAGCATGGTAAACAGCAAAACAGCTGGAAAGAGCAACAATGTGGTTTCTTTTAACTGATTTGCTCCTCATCGTTCTGTCTCTTAAATTGATGTCTGGCTTTGTTAAAGGCAACCCTGACAGTGAAAAGGATAAAAACTGTAGTACCTCTAATGGCCACTTGGGAGCAGTTCTAAAATGAGTCAGACCCATAAACTCTCATGTTAAAATGCCCAACTTTGCACGTTTACAGCCTGATGCAAAAACATTTTGGCTTCTAAAAAACGTTTTCCCCCTTCATGTCTGCTAGGCCTCATTCACCTTTCATTCTGAGCACTTGCTGTGTGGTGCATACTATCCCAGACGTTTGTGTCTCAGGTTTTGTATCTAGTGTGTTATTACTCTAGTATTTAGCTGGTATTTGTGTCTGTGCATTACAAAGGAAGCTTGTTTCGGTTGATCTCTTATTCACATGGATCATCCCAGCCAACAGAGCTATGTGTTTGATTTGGCAAATTTTACACCAGGTGCCCTTTTGTACCCAATATCCAACCCACTGTGGGATTTGTGTCTGCTTGAGGGATCTTTGTTGTGTTGGGTGACTGAGCCACTGGCTCTGAAGAAAGCAACATGGTGGCAGCCAAAATGCTAATGATATAGAGCAAACTCTAGGTGCTGTTAGGCTTCATGCCAGTGCCTTTTGGTGTATTTTTAATGATAGTATATGAAATAATTATCTAATCTCCTTTGATTTCTAAGTTGGCTCACTTAAACAAAAATGATCAGTCTCTAATTTTTATTGTAGTTTAATTTTAATGGAGAGAAACAGAACATCAACTAAAAATCCAGAAACACGTTACATAAACGTTATAAATGGATCTGTATGTCATTGAAGGAAATAAATGTTTGATCCTCAAGAAAAATGTGACTTAGAACTTGGTTGAGAAACTCTTGTTGGCAAGCACAGTGGTGGGACATTTCTGGTAGTTGGTCACCAGGTTTGCTCACATCTCAGGAGGGACTTTGGCCCACTCCTTACAGAAACTCTCTAAATCCTTCTGCTCGGCTAATCAAAGCTTCAGCTCCCTCCAGAGATTTTCTGTAGGATTGAGGTCCGGAGACTGGCTAGACCACTTCATGACCTTAATGTGCTTCTTCTTTAGGCACTACTTTGTTGCCTTGGTGGTATGTTTTGGGTCATTGTCACGCTGGAAGACCCATCCACAACCCACCTTCACTGTTCTGGCTGAGGGAAGGAGGTGCTCATCCAAAATTTTACTCCACATGACCATGGCCATTGGCCCTGCAATGTGGTGAAGTCGTCCTGTACCCTTATCAGCAAAACAGCCCCAAAGCATAATGTTTCCACCTTCGTCCTTGACTATGGGGATGGTCATACTCAGCATTTATCTTCCTGCAAACACAGCGGGTTGAATCGATGCCAAAGAGCCCAATTTTGGTTCTATCTGACCACAGAACTTTCACCCGAGCCTTCTCTGAATTATTTAGATGTTCACTGGGAAACTTAAGACAGGCCTGTACAGCGCCTGCTTGAGCAGGGGACCTTTGGCATTAAAACATAGTGTTAGCAATGGTGTTCTTGGTAAGTGTGGTCCCAACTGCATTCACATCATTTCATTTTGGGCTGATCCACTACCTTTCTCATCGGTCTTTTTTATTTCTTCCATTTCCGAATAATCGCACCAGCAGTTGTCACCTTCTCACAAAGCTTCTTGCTGATTGTCTTGAAGCCCAATCACAGCCTTGTGCAGGTCTACAACCTTGTCCCTGACATCCTCTGACACATCTTTGGTCTTGTTCATGGTGGTGGAGAGGTTGGAATAGAAGAAAGTGAGCTTATGAACACGTGTGATTCATATAATTGTTTGATTGATGGTAATCTGTGTGCCTGATTTGTACACTAATGTGGAAGCCAGAATTCTGGACAGGTTGTAGGGTGACAAATACTTATTTTCTTCAGTGAAATGCAAGTCATAATTTATCTAATGTGTTTTTGTTATATTCTTTCTTTCTACGTGAAATTAGTATAAAAGTTAGATCCTATTCATTCTGTTCACAGTGAGCTGTATTGTTACATTGATGATATGTCTTGCTGTGTGTGGTACAGATCATACAAGGGGTTTTGAGTTTTGTTCGGAGAATTCTCAAATAAAATTTGAGAATGTCTCAAATTTTATTTGAGGGATGCACAGATGTCTTTTGGCCCCTGCCATGTTGGTTTATTGGTCCATATTTGAATAGGATGATGGAGTGCCAAGTTATCAGCTGCATGATAAACTGTGAAGGTGCAGTCACAGAAGAAGAAAGCTGCAAAGAAACAAAATACTAGAATTTCATTTATACAACCCACTGATTCACATCTCTTTCCTCCTTGTTAAGCAAATATCATTCCTCTTTTATTTCTCTGTTTTTCTCCAGACCTGGTCCCCCAGAGTCGCTCTGAGCCAAACCACCTGTGGCGTCGACTCATGTCTCTGACCGAGGCTAGAGGTGGGGGGGAGGAGGTGGAGGAGACACTTAACTACAACCTCTATTTGTTTGAATCCTTTCCCCCCTTCCCTCTTTACATTTCCTGCCTCATCGTGTCCTTTTATTTCCCCTCTGCAGACTCCAGGTTCTCTGCCTTCCTCTCTGTCCCTCTCCCCTCAGTTTAATCCTCGGCTCTCCGGAGGAGCATTAGGGCAAGCAGCTGGGGCCCCCTGAACGCCTCTTGAAAAGGCAGCCCACTCTAAACAGGAGGGCGAGGAGGGAGGTGGAGGTGGGGTGGGGGGGCTGTTTCAGACCACCTGGCTCCTGAGACACAGAAAAATCCACCGGCCAATAACTCCACACTGAGAGGAGGAGGAGGAGGACTTGACGGCACAATGTCTGGACTCACGCTCTTTCTTTCTTTTCTGGAATTAAAGCTCAAAGCTGATGTTGCTCTGCGGTCGTGTTTGTTCGCAAACTTTATGAAAATATTAAACAAAAAATTGTGTTAGTCAGTCTCTCTTTAAATCCTAAGTTTTGTTGTTTCATTTAGTTAAACTGCTTAGAAATATACCGAGACTATTCGATGGCAATGTTTTCAGTTTCAACAGGATGCCTGTTCACTCCTTTATTTTGTGGGGGATATTATTTAAATAAAAATACTTTTTGATCCATACTTTGTTGCTTTATCGTGTCATGAAAACCTTACATATAATAAGCACTGAGAAAACACATCAAAACAGAGATGTAAACCTTCCGAACTCATGGATAGAAACGACTGGCGAACATATATTAAACGTGTTTTTACGTCACACATGCCGAGATGTTTCTTCTTTTATCACACTCACACATTTCAGGCTGTTACCATGAGAGGAAAAAAAAAGCTTCATCTTGACCTGTGGTTACAGTGCACAGAGAAAGGTCAGAGGTCACGCGTTCAGAAGTGGTCTTCAGAAATCATGCAGTGTGCCTGTGTGCAGGGTGACGCAGGTCAAGGCGCCATCTCTGCACCACTTGGCAGTTAAAGACGCATTAAGAAACATGAGAAACATGGAAAACTCACATCTGTGTGTGTGTGTGTGTGTGTGCGTGTGTGTATGCGTCATCTTTGTAAGGACCTGAGTGAATTTTTGCATTTGGTTGTCACTGCGGTACAGAAGGGCTGATTGAGGATTCAGGTCTAATCAGGTTTTGTTTTTTCTCCTTTTTTAATATTTATATATTCATATCACACATATCATTAATACTTATTAGCACTTATTACTCCCCTTATTGCTCCCTATTTCCCAAGAAGCCAACAGTACTTTTTCTTTCACTTTAGTTATCGTGGTCACATCGACTGATAACCAAACTCTGGATCCTTACTTTGTGTTTGCTCCTTATTGCGCTTTATGATGCAGATCTCCCAATCCTGCAGGTCTGGTGTGATGTTACCCACCCATGTTTCCACTGTCGTAGGCTATATTAATTTGCTTTTATTTAAACTGGAGCGTTTCTGTGTGCAGTTTGCACTTTCTCCACGTGCCTTCGTAGTTTTCCTGCAGGCCCGCCAGCTTCCTCCATCCACCAGGTATGTTAGGTTAAGTGTGTGTAGAGTAAAGGCTGTACACATTTTTGGTTAAATATGGCTTGGAATTAGGGTTTAAGCTTTTATAGTTAAATACAGTATAATTATCTGTCTTATTTCAGCAACAGGAATCTACAGGAAAGGAGTTCACGTGTTAAACTGGCCTGCCTCCAGTCCAGACCTGCCAACATTAGGAGCTTTATGACAAGATAAAGAGGACAGCTCTATCAAACAAGAATAAAGAAAGAATCAGCTTCCAAAAGTACAACACAAGGCTGATTTAGAGAGGAGAGTCTGTTGATAAAGAAGGTGATATAAGACAGTAGTACACATGCACATGTTCCATGTTCCTGCTTTGATTGTCTTTGTGCAATTTTGGGGGATTTACTATGAGAATTTCTATTTCCAGTTTTCAGTTTGTTTAAAAAAGTTTTGACATTTCCAAGATCAGCATTTTCAGTGGCAGATGAATTTGGAGCATCAGGATTCTTTGTTTATTTTTTTGCTGGATTTGTGAAAAAATAAAAGTTTGTTTTGATTAATTTCTCAAATGCTACATATAAAAACCACAGAGGAAGTAAATCATTCAAAATTATCTTTCAAAAACTGTTAAAAATGTTTTGAAGGTTTAAAGAGTTTTTGCATCACTGAATTCTGCTTTTATTTGCATTTTAGGTTTGTGCTTTTCAAAATGTTCACTGAATAAAATAGACTGAAAATTGTTTTTGTTTGGTAGCTGGAGACAGTTAACTGATGGGAGATTTGTTACTGTATTTTAGCTTTTTGTTTTTGTTTTTATTTAATGTCTGTAACTCAGGGCAGGACCCGAGGATGTGACTAAGGTCCTGCACCGTCCTGATGTTATGTTCATGTTGGGGAAAGTGGCTCAGGAATGGATTATGTCAGTGAGCGTCCTCACAAAGATAGAAGTACAAAAAGTGTGTGAGAGTGTGGGAGAGAGAAGAGGGCTCTGCTGAGACTCCAGAGCGCCATCAGGAGGTCTCTTAATGCAAATAAATCTGAATGTCTACTGAACAGATGACTTTAAACAGTCTTTGATGTACTTTAAACATCAAAATTCTGTTTGGAAATCCAGGCAGATAGAATATCTTAAATATGTATTTAACAGAAAACTTCAGATTGCATCACCAGGAAGATGCCTCAGCACAAACTGTCACAGACCATCCTTCACTCCTGGCTTTGTTGAAAGTCAAGCTTTGAACAAGTACTGCAGACCAGTAATAAATCTTCAGTGTGTAATACAGTCAGTGAGACGAAAGAATGTGCAGAGGTCGATGTCATTCATCTCAACACTTTGAATTTATGTCTCCTTGCATCTCCTTTTATATGCACGTGCACCTAATTATTTACTTTATTTATGTTTGGACTTTAACATGTTTTACGTGTATACTTTTACACGTAAAACGGACGTTTTACTAATATTAATTAGTATAACAATGTCATTTTTTGGCGAATAAACAACCAGGACCACTTATTACTATCCTGACTTTGACTCCCATCCGTGTGGACCTGACTTCACATGACAGCCAGCACACCTGGACACAGCAGGCTGCTCTGGTAGGCACATTAACTCAAATTAAATATCAAAGTAAACAAACGGAATAATGTGATGCTGCTGGGAGTTATAATTCAGGCTGGCAGCATTAGACTTCATCATTATCTGCTCAACTCACCGCTGTCTTGCTTTTCCTTTTCTTCTGTTTTCACTGACAGGAGCATAACTCCTCACTGTTTGTCATCAGGTTTGTTTAAAGAGGATCAAAAACGCCACTTTCAGTGAGAGTGGGTGGAGTCAGATGAAGCTCCCCTGGTCTCAACTGTCCTTGCAAACCTTGCACACAGCAACTGCTGCAGTTTAAAGTTTGTCAGCCCTCTGGCGCGCCCTACTGGTCTGTGACCCCCAGCAGTCGCCTGCCTCTCCTGGTGGTTGCTCTGCGGAGAAAAGATTTTTTGGGTTCTGGGAATGTGCACCTCCAGGCCAGAGGGGGGCGATAAACAGTTATTATGGCATTGATTGTTATCGTTAATTTGCTGTGCTGGGTTGGTGTATTTAATGTGGTGAAGCCCAGAGCACTGAAAGTCCTCCAGAGTCACTCAGGTCAGTGTTTTCCCCCTAAAGTTACATGTTTGTTCTCAGATAATAGAGTCAAATCTCCCCTGTGAAGGATATTAATCAAAAATGCACTGAAATTAAACTCGCACATGGAGATATCTGCAAAGTTATGTTCTCCAGATATTTAGGAAAGGAGCCTCCTTTATTACCTCCTTTAGCATAGCAGCCACAGTGGGAGGATCCTTTATGAAAGCAGAGGAGAAATTCAACCATCCAAGAATTAATGGAGGCGAGAACTTGTAAAAAAATTCCTGTTACAAATGATTCAAGGAGATTTAGAACCGAAGGTTCTTTCTTTTTTTATATTAGGTGCAAATTGTTGTGATCGCTCATGTTTTTAAACCTGGTTAACATAAAGTCTTATTAATACCTTAGAAGAAAACTTGTACAGAGAGGGGGAAAACTTGCCTGTATGGAAAGACATATTTTGAACAGGCTTCTGCTGCCACCTGCTGGCTGCGGGACGAGAAGCAACCCTGGTGTCTTCACCCTTAAAACAAATCAGCTGTCAATAAAAACCGGATAAATTGACTTCAACATAAATTAAACTATAATGCAAAAAAAGAGAAAGAAAAAAGAGAAAAGAAACATTAACCAGAGATGTGAAGGATACACAAGATAAAACAGAACAAAATAATTGCAGATCATTTCAAATAATAATTTAAAATAGTTTTTGTTTAACTTATCGTGTAACCAGACTGGTTACAGAGGAAATTTGGTGAGGGGAAGGAATAGAAAAAGAGAGAATATTACTGAAATCAGCCAAATATACATGTATATAATTGGGGATTTTTTAAAAATCAGTTTAATGTTCATCACACAACACATATAATCTATTATATTTTATTGATTGATTAATAAATATTATGGTTGATGGGTGTCTGCACATTTGGTACATCATACCACATATTTTTCTTACTTATCCACATATTAACCTTTCTTCATTAATCACAATTTTATTGTATTTTTTATTATTGTAGCTTTTTTGAACATTTTACATGCAAAAACCTCTAATTCTTTGCCTTGTTTTTAATATATTTTTTGATGTATTTCCTTTTGTGAAAGGGAAATATAAATGTAGCTTATCTTTGTGTTATAAATATTCAAAAGGTTTTTAGAAAAAAACAAAGTGTAGTTTGGACACTAATTAAAATCATGTTCAGGATGAGTTTGTTTGATCAGTTGTGCCTCGCTGCTGTTTTTAAAAGTTCTGGGTGATGTTAGAGCTCAGTACATCAGACGGTGCTGATTTTGATCTTTTTGCTGGACTTCTTGTAAGTCACACGAACGTTGCTCAAACTAACAAGCACACGGTCGCTGTTTAATGGGCTAAAAAAACCTCCAGACTAGTCCTTTAAAGTCCGAGCGTGGGTTCCTCCCCCTCTTCTTCCTCTTCTTCTGCCCTTTTATAGCAGCAGGTGACACATTATAACTTTCTCAAAGCTTAACCAGCCAAACCCCCACCCCGTGACATCATCCCTGTGAGATGAGCTGACCTCTGACAGACACGCACACACACACACACTCTCTCACGGGGGGGTTGGGTCTTTCTTTTCTTTGTCACAACACAGTAAATAGCTGGTTTTCTTGCTCTGAATGAAGTCGTCTGTTGCAGTAATCCTGTCAAAACAAAGATGTTCAGCCTTAAGACTTCAAAACCAGGGGAAAAAATTCAGTTTCTCCTAATATTCAAATATTTTGTGTTTAGCTCTGATTGTAAAGTAAAAACTGGAATCCAAAACCACCACAGCCAATTTAACCAGTGTTTTGATAGTCTGTGGTGTGTAGAATAAGTTATAACATCTATAAAAAAAACTGGGAATGAATAAAGAGGACTGTGTGATTGGATTTAAGTTATTAGAGAATAAACTCGCTACCTTACAGCCATCCACATTAAGGCGAGAAAACAGGTGCAATAGATGTTATTCCTTCACTGGGAAACATGACAAACTCAAGCAAATGTTTATTTAAACATTTGACTTTTTTGAGATATGAAATACATTTCTTCACCACTTTATTCCAGATTCTTTTTATCATTTGATCCAAACTTTGGTCAGAATCAGTAGTTCCCTCTCTTATAGGTTTTGTGGTAAACATGTTCCAAACTTTTTATAGTTTGTCGTGTATGAATTAAAGATAACCTGTCGAAACAAATGTGGCTCAGTTGGTAAAGTGGGCTGTCTGCTGACTGGAAGCTCAGCTGTTTCTCCCTTAGCTCATCCAGCCTGTAGGCTGATGTGTGTCTGTGTTTATCAGTCAGAAACAAGTGCATGTATGAATGTGTGAATGAGGCATGTTGTATAAAGTGCACTGCATACTTGGGTAGTAGAAAAGCTCTATGCAAGAACCAATCCTCTGAACAATTTAACAGACTAGTAAAATAGAGTAAACACACACACAATTATTTCTCCAATAATCTATTTAAAATGTTCCAAAATTCACCAACTGCATAAACCCGCTATTTCAGTGACTTTGATTGGTGGAAGTGGGTCTAGACCTTGATGAGCTGCAGCCGCCTGTGTCACGATGCAGGTGCTCAAAGTTTGCAAGGCTTTGTGAGGCACGCCCTTATACCAATACAAATGAGTCAGTTGGCAGTGACTCTTCATGAGTCAGGGGACAGGGTAGAGGGGGACTACCCAAGGATTCACAGACTTTGGGTAGTGACAAGAAATGAGCTTCCTCCAAAGGCTGGCTGGGCTCTTCCATTGTGATAATACAGTTATTCAGGGGGTACTCAGAGTAGAGCCACTACTCCTCCAGGAGTAGGAGCCAGCTGAGGTGGTTGATATTCATGGATGGATATCTTGAAAAACGCAAACGTATTTGAGTCTTTCATTATTTGCAAGATTAGCAACGTCCACTTAAAGTGCACTTTCCCACTCAACCACAAGACGGCGTCTTCATTTGAACTCCTGTAATCTGTAAGAAATATGTAGTGAGGCTTAAAATAAGCCAAAAGAAATGCTTAAAATAGAGTAAATGTTCTTACAGCTGCTCAGGATGGTATGTTGCAAAGGAAAGATCTGCACACCATTAGTTTCTAGGTAATGATTCAATTCTTAAAATGTTTATTATTACATGTTCTAACTGTTGGTTCTTCTCATGAATCTGTTTAGTGATTCTAAAGATTGAAACACTGCTTTTATTAAAATAAATGTTTTGCTTCCTTCGGATCTAAAGTTTTTAAAATGGCACCTTATAAATAAATAACGTGGCACGTTTTTGCTGCTTTTTCCAAATGTGATCCCATCTTAGCCAAAACATCAGTGGCTGAGGATCGGGCTCTGACTGCTGGGCTGGAGATCAGCATACGCTCTGCTGTAGCATCACTCTGTGTTCTTGGTTAGCTCCATGTTAGCTTGTGTGCAGATGCTCGTGTTAGCAGTAGTGCAGTTGTTTCTGTCCTGGACGCAGTTTTCACGTCAGCATGAAGCTGCTGTTCTTTCATGCAGTGAAAATAAAAGTGATGTTCATATCTGATAACTGAGGAGCCTGAGTGATGTGACTACTGAATTTAGCACAGTAATGTGTTACGTTACTGCATTACGGAAAAATGTAATGTGATTACAGTAACATGCTACTTTGCAGTGCATTTCTTCCAGAGAGCATCCATTCCATTTTAACCTCCTAATGCAGCGTTGTAGAGCACCAGTGTTTTCCTGGTCAGGTTGAGGTGACCATAAGCTCGCCCGCTGTTCTCACCCTTGTGATGTCGCTGGACGTAAAATCACATCTGCTGACACGTGTCGCTCTTTGGTGTCATTTGAGCCGGGCGTGCGCCTCAGTTTTCATAACCTCGAGCAGGTTCTGGGTTGCAGGCACGAGTGTCAGATTGTGTTGGGTTTTTTTAGTGCCATTTGAATGATCTATCAGTGCAGACGCTCAGAGTTTCATAGGTTAGACAGGTAGTGATGTCACAACAGTTTGAAATTATGAGATTTTCTGGGAAAAAATTTGAAAAAAAAGAAAAAGAATTTTTTCTTCTTCCAGTTTAGACTTCCTCTCCTCTTTTACCAGGGCTCACGTGGAGGTTTTATCAGAGTGGTGACACCTGTTGTTCAGGGGAATACTGCAGAGAGTATGCATGCCCTCATACTGAACGCTTGCTTATTGAATTCTCTGCAAATCTCAGTGCCAAAGCATTCCTTTAAATTGAACCAGATCACGTTGGAAAATGAGCTGCTGGGGATTTTATTAATAAAAGAATTCAGCTCCATATCAGCTAAAATTGTGATGTTATTAAGGCTGAATTGTGACCTATAGATCCTGACCTGCTTTAAAGCAGCTTTTAAGTCGCTCATATTCCCAAAGAAAGTGATTATTACTCATATTAGCCGAGGCCAACCTCTGCAGGTCTTAAATGGCCTGCTGTGCAGAGATGGTCATGCAGCTTTAATTTCAAAGGACTAAACGAAGCCTCTGTGGGTCTCATGGTTTAGAGCTGAATGCTGTAATGATTGCAGCCTTTGCAGATTGTTTCACCACGGGGATGAAAATGTTTATCTTTTTAAAAATAAGATCATGCAAAGCTTAAGAAGAAAAAAAGTATAAGTCTTTTTCTTGCTTCCCTTTTGATTGTGTCGTGACCCATCACATTTATCTTGGGACCCCTTGGGGGGTCCTAATCCCCCAGTCTGGAAACCACTGCCTTAAATACTCCTTATGATCCTCGGGCTGCTCTGATGTTTATGATTCACAAGTCCCAAAAAATTGGGTCATTATAAAATCACCATCATCATTAAAACATGTAAAAGAGCAAAGTATATTAACCTGAATCATAGCTTTTCCAATATGTACAAAGGATTTTTTTTTTTTTGTTTTAAAATAATTGAGCATTAATTTGGATACTTCAGGGGAATTTGTATTTTAGAAAATGTTCCAGAAGGGCTGAAATTAGCATTTTTTTTAAACAACAACAAGATTTGTCCTGCAGATAAATCACTGAAGTAATAATTTAAAAAAAATTTTTAAAGTAATAAAATTAAAAAAAAAAAAAAAAAAAAAAAAAATGCGGCACTTTAGGACCAAATGGTCCAAAATGACTCATTTCGATTGATTCGTTTGTTTGCAGGGGCCCAGTCAGCCCGGTTTCAGCCCATTCAAAAATAAGATATTTTTTTAAGATAATAAGGATTAATTGGATAGTTCAGTGTAATTTGTATTTTAGAAAATGTTCCAGAAGGCCGAAAAATGTGCATTTTTATAAAAAGAACACTTGTCCTGCATATAAATCACAGACATAAGAAAATAAAAATAAATAAATGACTCATTTGTTTGCAGGGGGTCCGCAATTACTCATCCCGGCTTCAGCAGCCCATGTTAAAAAAAAAAAAAAAAAAAAAAAAAAAAATCCTGTTCATCCTTTGAGATCTGAAGGATCCGCCCTGCGGGGCCAGTGCAGGCTGAAATCACACGACTCATCTCTGTTCAGATTTTTATTTACCGCCATAAATAACCAGTTTATTACAAACCAACTCACCGGGCAACATTATAAATAGATTTATGAAACACATACAAAAAACATCTCTCAGAAAAAAGTGACTTTGTTGTTTTTGCAGCAAACACAACGCAAACGACATCAGAATAAATCGCACAAAAACTGCTAAAACATTTGCTGTGGTCAGTTCTATCTTACAGGGGGCGGGGTAGTTTTAGACGGCTCGCGCGTCTGAGCGAAGTCACCAAAGACACCAAAGAAGATGAACATGTGTGAACTCGTTTCCTTGGTTACAAGAATTAAACGCTCTAAAATTTGTGCCAAACTCCTTTCAAAAAACACGGATTTCACTTCGAGGCCGAAGCTGTTTTTATGATCTACGCGTGGATATTCTGAGAGGGCAGAAGGCCGAATACGAGCTCATGAAGAGGGCACGCACAAGTCTTGCGCCGGGCTTCACCAGCTCCAGTGGTACACGTGCGCCAGCTGCTGCACCCCCGGGTGCTGCTCCGGGCCGTAAGCGGGGTGCAGCAGGGGGGAGTAGGCGCAGAGCGGCAGGCTCAGGCCGGACCTCAGCGTGGTCTCCAGCTCGCTGGCTGCAGCCCGGCCGCACGGCTTTCCGTCCCGCACCAGCACCGGGATGGCGACCCGGCGGGCCGGCAGCAGCTGCAGCGCGTCCATGCTGCGCTCGGCGCGTGCACGCTTCATCTTGTAGCGGTGGTTCTGGAACCAGATCTTCACCTGGTTCGGCGTGAGGCGGATCAGCCCGGCCAGATGTTCCCTCTCCGGGGCGGACAGGTAGCGCTGCTGTCGGAAGCGGCGCTCGAGCTCGAAGGTCTGCGCCTTGGAGAAGAGCACGCGCCGCTTCCTGCCGCGCGCCTTCTGCGCCCGAGCGCACCGCGCGTCCCGCTCTGCGTCCGGGGACTCATCCGTGGACAGCTCCGGGGATTTGGGATCGGCGCGAGGCTCCAAGGACAGCCCATGCACTGCAGGGAGAGAGACAGTAAAGTAATCTGATTACTCTCTGAGACCCAGTGGCAGATTGATGGCGTGAATGGTTTGAGCTCAGGTGTGTGTTTTTTTACAACCAGAACCAGCAAAGCCACTTTTAGCGATTAAAAATGTCAGGAGCTGAATTACCGACACAGAAGCTGAACTCGAAGTTAAGCGGATCAGAGTAGGAATAAGCTCATTATTTATAAGAAAGAAGAACATAATGAGGCAAAAACGATAACGATCCAGTTACGATCAAAAACGTAAATAAATAAACATTTAACGCAGTTTTTAGGAGTCTGTTTGACGATTATTTGACGTAAATATCCATATTTAAGCATATTCTCACATATTTTTGAGATTTGGAGCAGCAAGTTCGTTTATCAGTCAGAAACACCTGCAGCCAAACGCGAAGGCGGTCAGTGTGAACGCGTGAACTTTTATAGTCATTAAAATCAAAGAAGTCTCTCACGTGAAAAGTGCAGGTTACCGGATGCGCTGCTCCACGTGCCCAAACGCTCACCGGCGCGCTCACACAAGCCCCGGCCGCCTGACACCTCCGCGGAGGCCTCCTCGGTGTCGTCCTCCTCGGTCTCTTCGGTCCCGGACCCGCATCTCCCCGTCGAGTCGGGAAGGTCCAGGATGTCCCGCACGGAGAACCCCGTCTTTGTGTTGGCGCCAAACGGCATGACCCGGGGAGGACGGGAGAGACGAGAAGAAGGGGAGAGTGCCGGGCTCGTATCCAGGAGGGTGAAGAGCTGCCGTTAAACAGGAGCAGGCAGCGGAGGGTTCAGGTCCATGAATGCCGTCAGAGGGGAGCCCGGAGCTGCACGGGCCGACCGGAGAGGGTTTAACAGCATGAAAAATACATGAGGGAAGACGTTCAGAGAGTGTGGCACCGTCCTTTTAACGTGTGTGTGACGGTAAAAAGGATGGAGGCGGGTCCCGAGAGTCAAGTGGATGAGGGTGTGTAGAAAAAAAACGGAGCAGTGCATTAACAGAGACGTCGGAGCTTCAGGGAGGAGATGAATGATTAATGATGGAGGATTAGAAGGAAAGAAGCGACGCATTTACACATGTTAGAGCCACTGATCCGCTTCCTGTTTACCGCAGAAAGAAAATCTCCAGTATTTCCATCAAAATGCGCTCATGGTGCCTGAACAGCAAACGGCGAGAAGAAAGACACAACAAAAATATTTCGGGATTATTTATTTATATATGCAAGACCATAAGTATCAGCTCGGTAAACTGAAAAAATCCCTAAACCTTCTACATTAGAGCTATAAACAATCCATTATAGCTAATAAAATATACAAAGCATCAAAGAAGCTGGTTGTACTTTATAAAAGTATGAAATATAAATAATTTATTCAAGTAAAGAGATTAAAAATGTTTTTAGATTGATTAAATGAATCTTAGAAAAAAAAATAGTCAGAATGACTACATTAATAACTTCTCTGATTTACTGATATTCATAGATTTAACCCTTGGCCACAAAATCATTCTTTTTAATATCGTATTGTTTTTTGTAAACAGTGACTTTAATTTTAATAATATTGTTTATTTTTTAAAATATCTGCCATTTTTTTTACATCGTTAATTTGTAAATCATCATTTAAAAAAAATCAAAAATGTTGAAACATTTTATTTATTTGACCTAAAAGTGTTCAAATCTGAGCAGATTGACTTAAAAACCTCCGAATGTGGTTTCTAAATTTTCTGGTGTTTAAAAGTTGAACTGTGATCAGTCCACCACCTACTCAAAATTTCTTTCAATAAATGAATAAAAATGAAATAAAATTCCACAACCACGTGTCTTCAAACTTGGTAATAAAAATCCAAATAAAAAAGTAATTGCACTGAGAATAATTTTATGATGATTCCCTCAGAGGGGAAGACGAGCATGTTTGTCGTTGGGATGAAGAGTCTGTGTCAGTGTTGACTCATACGCTGATTGGCTCAGTGATTCAAACACATTTAGGCTCATTACTTCAGCTTGTTACTGTCTTATTGTTTAATTCTTGTAATCCTGTATTTGCGCCGCTTTAATCCTCTCTGTGTTTTCTGCCTGAAGCCTGATCGATGCAATCGGTTTGAAGTTTCTACGATTTCTCTATTTGGTCTGCAGTTATGACTTTTTGACACGTCTGATATATTTTTCTGTTTATTTTATTGCTTGCATATGCAGTGAAATGTGCAACATTGTCTGTTTTTATCCCGATTGCCTTATTGTGTCTGTAGGTTTGGTTTGAATGCTCAGAAGACTCGAGGTCTTCCACCGGGAACACACTTAATCTCCATTGATGAACTTTTCTTATTTTCCATTTTATCCTCGGCTTTTGTCATTTAATATCATGACCACTAAGTGGACACACACCCACCTACACACACCTATAAACATGACTTATTCTTCTGTGTTGCCCGGGTCCAGACTTTAACCTGTTTTTGTGTCTTTTGTCGGAAGCTGTTTTAATCTACATCTATTCACCTTTAATGAGAAGTCCTGTTATTTTAATTTCAAATATCTTCGACTTTTAAACACGATTAAAACTTTCTGCATGTTCAAAACAAAACGAGTCACACATATCGGTATTCTGAGATGGAAAAAGAACAACTATCTCACTGAAATCTAGAAGATGAGACCATATTTGCTCAGTGTTAGTTATCAAACTTAGACCAACTCACTGGCTCACAACCTACTCATTTTTCAAACTTTCTGAGGGAAAAATGTGTTAATATGAAACATCCTCCTCCTTTCTTCTGGCTCCTCTGTGGTTATCACATTGTGTGCATGACGGAGGTCACAGCACTGTATGTATGTGTCTGTAAAAATTAAGTTCATAAAACGCTCGAATGAGTTCCAAACTTGTATTTTATATCAAATAATATTATTATTTTTTACATTTTCTTCATTGTTGTATAGAAAAGACCCTCCTGTATCAGCAGCATTGTTACACACTGAGTTTAGCAGCTTTCTAAATAGTTTCTTCGTATTGTCTAAATACAGAAATGCACGTCTCTCTTCAAATCTACACCCGTGCCTTAAGTAGGACATCTGCCAAGCTGTCTCTTGTAAATGAGACGCTGAGTCTCAGTCAGATTATTTGTATCAATAAAGGCATAAAAAATAGTCTCAACAGGGGGTATTTAATTTCTTCTTTGTTTTGATGTTTCTGTGATCAGTCATAAAAAAAATGCAAAACTGGGACCAATTAAATGATTTTGAGTTTATTATGATTCATTAATGACCAGAAATGGAGTGTTACCGAAGACTCAAAGCTCTGAATGGCTCACAGTTGAGGTCAAACCCGGTGAGGCGACAGTGCGAGCATCTGCACCCCCAGACTGCTGAAAATCTAAGACTAAAATTAATTTTTAACATAAGTTATCTTTATTTCTATTAGTCTCCTGATACCACATGATCTGCACTAAGAAAGCTGCTTATAATTACCATGAGGTGCAGTAATTAGACCGTTGGAGATGCATTCTTGTGGATCATGTCTTTAGGGATAGAAATGCGCCAGTGTATGTGTTCATGTTGGATTTTGTTTGTATGAAATCATCCGTGTGCCGTCAGTGAAGTAAAGAAATGTTACAGAGATGAGCTGAGAGTGAAGTCCAGCGCAGAGACGGAGAGAAGCTCCGAGCCACCTCCATCTGCACAAGCAGAACTGCATAAACAATCATATGAGGGGTTTTTTCCCCCCGAGATTTCACACTGACACGTGCTTAAATTTTTATGCCATTCAAAAATACAGAATGAACTTTTTCTGGATGAGCAGTTTGAGAAATCTTTCATTATTCTGAATAATTTTAAATATTTTCAGGGGTTCTTTAAGGAGATGTTTGGATTGAATTAGAAAAATAATAAACTGTTTCTGTTCTGTTTCTCTCAGATGACTCAGTTTGGTGTGGTCATGGTAACTGTCATGATAATAATCAGGGATGATAAATTAAAATAATGATATTACTGCATAGATGATAAATATTTTTATAATAGTCCATCTCGTATGTTTCTGCACAGTTATAGCTGCAGACTATCATCACCTTCATGGACCTTTAATTGTTTAATTTTTTTAAAAAGCCAATAAACGAAGTTATACATGGATTTAAGGGACCTTTAAAAAATATTCTCTTGAGCAGAATTTCTTGAATGTGGCAAAAAAAAAAGTATTTCTTGTCTTATTGAGAATATTTTTTGACCAGAGTCATCAGATATTGTGACAGCCATAAGTTCAATTATTATGAACTTAAATTTAAATACATGTAATTAACTAAATTAAAATAATTAAACTGTCTAAACTTGAATTTTTTTAAACGGCCAAAAGATGTCTGGTAGTAGAAGTTAAATTAAAAATGGCCCTCGGCTGCTTGGATCCGTGACCTCACTAAAGACTTTCCTGAGTGTTTGAATTCTTTTTTGTTTAACCCCACATGATGTTCACTATTTAAAATATCATTTTCATTATGGTTAAGAAGTCAATTTAAAGCCTTTTTTGGTCTTTTCATCATTGAGTCTAGGTTTTATTAGGGACAAAAATCCAAATTACAATCCTTTCCTCTCCATGACAAACAGTTTTTAGTGCCTAAACATAACAGCAAGTAAAAACAAACAAAAAGAAAACTGTAAAAGTCGATCATTTTCTCCTAGCTGATATTCATGTGACATACATCACCAGCACCACCTGCCCAGCTTCTTAAAACAGACTTTGTAGCTCTGTGAAAGAATATTTCTGTTTTTTTCTGAAACCCAAACCAAAAGTAAGACCAAAAATAAAAACCCGGTGAAAAAAATGAAATTAAAGTTCAAGTGGTGTAAAAGAAAAAGTTCCTGATGGTATTCTGACCGCAGCCCTGCAGTGTCCCAATGTGCAGTTCAACATCTCCCAGTGAGCACCTGACCCATTCATCCACCCCGACCTCCTGCCTCTGTAGACTTTGTGGACCACGGCTCTAATAGAGGGCACGGTCACTTGAAGATGAACATGAGACATCCACTATGTCATGTGATGCACAACAGCCCACTAAACAAACCAATAAGGAGCCATCATCAGCTGCTGCACCAAGTGTGTAACCTCAGACTGTCTCAGTAATGGTGAGATGGGATCTCTGCAGGGACTATGGCATCTTTAGAGGGGTCCATTGTTCTTATAGTGGCTGAAGATGTTTAATTCTGAGTTTCTTTCCTTTAAGAATATCTGTTTGGATGAGTGAACCGAGGGAAGCCTGCGTAGCTTCTCGAAGCATCAGCTGAACCTTTGACCTGTCTGTTCGTGGTTGAGTTGCATAATGCAGCTAATCGCTAGGTTTGGTTTTAGTGGCGATTTGGATCATTAAAAGCTTCAAATGAAAAAACACTTCCTGTTAATTAGCTGAAGGGTGCTTGGAGATTTAGTTGATAATTTCAGGTCCTTTATCATTAAAGAGTGAGTGCTTCAGAGTCTGTTTGATTTCTGGTTTATTAACATATCTGTGGATTCATTTAATTTAATGAGTGGGAGCAGGGTGATGTCATCACCAACGAGTCAGTCTATTTTTATTTGTCTATTTAGTTTTAAATTTAGTTTTTAGTACAGTTTACTTTCTGTTCCTTTTCAAAATGTGTTTTGCTATTTTGATTTAGTTATATTTTATTAATAGTTTAGTTTTAGTATTTCTTATATGGGTGGTATTTGTTAGAAAACCACAGATGCTTGAATGCCTCCTCAGGCTGACACATTTTTACAAAACTGACAAAAACTGCAGCAAAGTTTCCCCTGCTTAAATAAAAAAGTTCATTTCTCAGCTTCACAAAATCATTTTAGTTGTTTTTTTTTCTGCACTTTTATTTTTTACTGTAATTTTAGCTACTTTATTTATAACAAGTGAACTTTAAATTGAATTTGACTAAAAACGCTCTCTGAAGGTACTCTGGGTCCCACAAGGTGAAGACGAGCATTTAGTCAATAAAATGTTAGAAGTAATTGATTAAAAAAAATTTCAGCTGAAGGGAATTTTGAAAAGGAAAGTCATTGTCAAGATTTGTAACCACAGTAATATCACAAAGCGCTGTTTGCTTTTCATTTTTGAACTGATTTGTTTTTGTGTTTCAGGATGAAAAGATTTTATTTTCTTTGCCTTTTTAATAGGCCTGGAAAACCTACAGGTGTTAGTGGGAATTAATCCAAATCCTTATAAATCCTTGTATTTTAAAATGGCTAAAAACAAGTTGTAGCGGATAAATGAAGGATCAGATTGAAGATTTAAAATGAGGGAGGGTACTGTCCGAATCATTTCTGAAAGTTGTCAGTTTGATTGAGCCCTGGTCTTCAGTTTTTTGAGTGTGAGATGTGTGACAAAGATATGAGCTGTGTGTGTGTGTGTGTGTGTGTGTGTGTGTGTGTGTGTGTGTGTGTGTGTGTGTGTGTGTGTGTGTGTAAATTCCTGCTGGGTGGTCGAATTCTGCAAACAAACACACGCCGAGCCCATAGCCACAAAGACCGCACAGCATCCACATTTATCCCATTTATTCCCCCCGAACACTTTATAATGGACACACACACACACACACACACACACACACACACACACACACACACACTCTCTCTTTTTCTGCTGGGAATACATGTGAGGCTGCTGGGAGTTGTCATGGTATTCATCGTGCTCCCTTCAATAGACTCTCCTCTTTATTCATGACCACACACACACACCCGGCAGTTTAACCCATTCCCGTGGTCAATATCTACAATTAGCCTCTGTTTATTTAAACTAAAAAATAAAATATTTAAGTAAAAAAAAGATTAAAAAATAATTTGCAGTAAAAACCGGTAACCAAACTCATCTTAATGTGATAATAAAAGGTATTAAAATAATAATAAATGAATTAAAAAAGGCAAAAACTGGTAACAATCTGTTAAAATAAAAAAAATCAAATTGAAACATAAACAAAATCACAATAAAATACAAAACACACACACATATGGATTAAAATAAATACATAAAATACAATGAATTTGAATAAAATTACACTCGCAGTGAAATTCTGTTTTAAAAAGAAAATAAATGGTAATAAAACATGAAGTGTTAAATCATAACAAAATATAAAATGAGAGTGCAGTTTCTCGAACAGTGAATTAAGAAGTAGATATATAATTAAATAAAATGTCAGCTGATAACACAATAATTCAGGTTCAACTGTTATTTATTTCTTATATTTATATATAATATTTATTTATTTATATTTTTAGATTTATCTGTTAATCAGCATCTGATTCAGAATTAAAAAAAAAAAATCCATAAAGGAGAGGGTCACATTTAGCTTTTTTTGATACATTTTTTTTCTTCCTTTAGTTTCTTTCTTTCAAATTGTGGGTCGACCCCTGATGGGACACAGTGCACTAATAAAAGGGGTTAAAATATGGAGTGCAGCACTGCTGAATGAGTGTGACTTTTTGCACTAAAGTTCACCCTGGATCCACCGTTCTTCGCCCTGTCATATTTCATGTCTTTGTTTTCCTTATGAAGGCAAAATTTCTCATGGATATCAGAGACTTTACACACCTGGGGAAAACATCAGATGCTCCCTAATACAAAAAGCACAAAAGGGTAAATCATAAATTGAGCTGCATTCATTTTAAAACCTGTAAAATGTAACATTTTAGAGAAGGAGAGAGTCCCAAAGTTCCTGCTGGAAGCTTTAAATGGATATCCAGCCCAATGCTGCACAATTATGAATTCAGACTGCCCCCTGCTGTCTAGGGAAGGACCTGCAGCTAGTACCACTGATGCTGGATTTTAAAAAATTCAGGACAAACAACACCCTCCCAGAGACTCAGAGATTCATTTCCTAACATGATTAACTGAAGATCAGGGATCGATCTGAACCACAGAATATTTTCAATATGGCAAATTCACGGTGTGGACCATCTCCTCGCACAGTTGAGTTCAGTGTAACATAGGAAGTTTATATTGCGTTGATTTGTTGTGTTTTGCTTACAGTGAACTTACTAACACAAAGCGAACTCTTTAACTCCACTAACTTTATCTGATACTTGATTAAGTCTGGATTTGTGTAAGAGATCTGTTTGGTAGGAACTATTTTACTATTACAGCAAACCATCAGTTTAAGAAATTTGTACAAATCCCAAATAGCAGACACACTTGGTTTGTAACGAGAAAAACTTGTTAATTATGTGGCAAAACAAAACTGGCCAGTGAAGCCCTACTGGGTGTTTGAAAGGTTCAGACAGTAACAGTGGATCTCGTCTCCAGTGAGGTGGGAGCGGAGCTGTAATGCAGACAATCTTCCAAAAGGAGGCGCCGCTACATTAGAAACCAGAGTCAGTCAGGCAGTATTTAGCGTTTATTACTCAGTGTGGCAGTTAATATTCACAGATATTCTTTTAAAACTGTGGAATTTAAAATCCCAAGTGAACATTCAGATATTGCTTTTTGAGATTGTAACAGCTCAAAAGCAAGACGTGTGATTTACAACACAAATCATAAATAAAAGGGAAAACTGGATCAGTGGATGCTTTCAAATCAAGGGAATGAACTTGGTTTAGCAGCACCCTGGCTCCTAAACCAAAGAAACAAAAGTCCGGTGTGAGTGAAATGTGTGGTGTAGATGAGGAAGAAAGCAGTAGTTAAATATATCTGAGTACAAGATTAAACAGAATATTTAAAATCTGAGAAAACAAAGGTTTCAAGGCTCCTGTGCAGCCTGTGTACTGAAGCAGTGCCCAAAAAAGGTTTTTTCATGTTTTATATTTCATATGTTATGACTGTTTTGCAAACTGGTGAAAGTACTTTGTAAAAGTTATAATCCTGCTTAAGTCAAAAAGCAAAAGTTTTCACATCAAACATACTTAAAGAACCCAAAGTAAAAGTGCCCAGCAGACAGAATCTTATATTATTGGATCAATATTACTGTATATCACTTTAATGCTAAGGTTGGAAATGATTTTAATCATTTGTATACTGCTCGGCAGTTTTAGCTATAATGAAACAGATTTGTTTATTAGGTTAATTATTCTGTAAAACATAAAATCTTTGGGTGCCTCTGGAGTGACAGGTGCTGGTGTCATGGGCCGAATAAGATCAAGAGAAAAAATTACCGAATTACCGAAGAGGCTAAGCACATGGGGTTGGAATTCAAAGGCGCAGCAAAGCAACTCAAATTATAGGACTACAGCTGCCTATGCTGGCACCATAGACTGTATATAATAGATGGATGTCGTGTCACCGGTCGTTTTTTGGCTCTGCATTTTGAAGCCTCAAGATTGGTGTTTTGGCCACTGCCGTGCTGCATTCAATAAACCCAGAAGTTGGCTCGTATCAATAAGAAGGTGCTAATTTGCTTCACAAAGCTGTACAGGTGCTGCACACAGACACAGATAGTCGCTAATTAGTGCAAAATAACAGTTTAATAAAACTCCACAGGTCATAATATTAATCAGACAGCTGCAATAAAAATACTCCAAGAGCACAAACATAGAGAGACTTTGACATGCTCATTAACTGAGTGAAGGACAACCAGGCGACTGCAGCTACACGTGCCTGTGTCAGCTCACCTGCCAGTCAAAGCAACCACTGCAGTGCCCACCAGGTTCAGATCAAATGAATAAAAAGAAACTTTATACACTTTTTGCGAAGGGGAAACAATCAGTGCTGGTCAGTGCTGTAAACACGTTTACTTCAGCTGTAAATGAGTGTTTTAATGAGGGAGTTTGTGGGGAATGACTCGTTTTCAGAGGCAACCTCAAGTGGGCAATAGGGGAACTGCAGGTTTTGTTAACTAGATGCTGGTTTAGTTTTGCAGGAGGATGATGATTGGTACCAAACAACCTTTTCTTTGTTTTGTTTTTAATTACATTAATGAACTGATTTTGTGGCACAGCAGTCTAGCACTACTGTGCACTTTGGGACTCGATGGGAATTTGACCTGCTGTGTTCAGTCACACGTTTGGACTGCCTACATCACAGGTGGGTTTAATTTTGCAGTTGAATCAATGATCATAAATAAAACTATAAATAAAATAAAAGTTGTAATTAGCCTGATTTTGTTGTTGTTGTTTATTTCTGGACTTTTAAAATTCTATGTGAAGCCTTATTATCTTATTATTTATTTGTCAGTTCTGTTTAACATGCACACACAGATTGGCTTTGAACAAACTCTTTCCAGTGACGTAAGTTTGTTGTGTTGTGTCGTCCTTTAAACAGATCCTTTGGCTGCTGTGTCCTCTGAGTCTGGGGGGAAATGAACAGCTCAAGATGAGTTCAATGTCAACATGTGAACATGGGAGAAAAGAAATCCAGCTTTCAGAGCCCTTCAGGAACTCTCGTATTTCTGATGACAGCCTGCAACCAGGAAATGAGGAGAAGGAAGGGGACGAGGAGGAGGAGGTGGTGGTTCAAATCTCTTCAGATCGCTGCAGGCTGCAGTCGGAGGGTTGGATGGTGGAACGGTGAGACGTTGTGGACGGCAGCTGATGGGTGAGTTTGATACAGATTTAACCTGAAGGTGACTCTGAAGAAGAGAAAGGGAGATTTCATCTTCTCTGGAGTGTTTTATTGAAGAAAAGCTGCATTTTTGGTGCTTGAGTATCTTTTAAAATGTGACACGGTGTAGCTATACCAGCCGCAAGTAAAGTGAACACAAAATAAGACGCTGAGGTGCTTTTAAACTAAAATGAGCTGATCTGTGTGCTACAGCCTCTTGAAACTTTTGTTGTGCATTAATAACACTTTCAATAAATATTAAAAGTGTTTTCAGAGTTACAAAAACAACTGTTAGTATGGATACACCTATAAAAGAATCCAGAGTAGAATGGAGATTATGCAGGGTAAAGGCAAGAATTATATTTGATAAAAAACAGACTAACAACATGAAAAGTAAGGAGCATGTTCTTCACTTCACTGTTGATGAGAAGTTCCCAAAGATGAGCTTTTTTAAAGCAAGTTTATGAATTTATCACTCAGTGTTTGCAGAAACATGTCTGAGCTTTAGTCTGCTGCAGTCAGTCAAATTATTCCTTCCTTCTTCATTTATCTAACCAGGAAAGCTGCAGGTGAAATGAAGAGCGCGTGTTAATGATGGGCAGCAACAACAATAAAAATAAGATATAAAAGATGCCTCTGACTGATGATAGATGTGCACAAACAGTGAGGACAAAGTGAGAGTCTAGACTCCAGTGAATACATTTAAAATGACTGTTGCACGACTGTCAGAGCAACACACGACTTCCCCAAAACATAAACGAAGTATTAAGAGAACAAATTGGTTCATTCAGCAGTGATTCTCAAGCTTTTTTATCATGTTGACACTCAGAAATCTCCTCAAATGGAGCCAGAAAAGTTTTAAGGCTGAATTTTAAGCTATAAGAAGATTCTTTTAGTACAGCAGATGAGCAGAAACAAACAGGAAGTGCAGCGCTGCACTAACACCACAGATGAATCCTCAGCTGAGCTGCGTGTAGAGTTAGCAAGAAAATCTGATCTATAATTGAAGAGTGGATTTAATCTGTGCACACAAACACACATCAGCTGTAAAATCTCAGCCTCATTTAATGCGTTAAACATTCAGTCACTTAAATGAATTTAATCGATGTGTTTAGTATAAAAAAGCTGGAGACTGAGACAGAAGATCAGAAACAAATTACAAATTTGTCGTTTTTTCGGAGATAAGCTTTAATAAAACGTTTATTGTTATGGATTTATTTTCCAAGTAGATATCACATAAAGAAGCTTAAAAGATTAGTTTTATTTCAATATTTTATAAGTGAATTAAACTAAAATATGCTAAAAGTTTTTAAATTAATGTTAATAACACGTATTAATGCCGTGGATCACGTAATAAATTTAATCATTATTCTGGTTAAATCATCTTCAGTCATTTAATGTTTATTATTTCAATAACAGTTAAAATCTGATATATGTTTAATCAGGAAAAACTAACACGGTCACATATTTAACTTCGTTTAACGGAGACGTTTATTTTGAGAACAGGGTTGATAACCTTCTTAAAATAATAATAATAAAAATAATAAGATGCTTCCTCCAAAGCCTTTAAACCTGCTCCCGCTTTACACCCGAGCGGCTTGGTCACACCTCTCCCCCCGTGTTGCAGAGCAGAGCTACGGGGAGGTGAATCAGCTCGGCGGGGTGTTCGTGAACGGCCGCCCGCTGCCGAACCCGGTGCGCCTGCGGATCGTGGAGTTGGCGCAGCTTGGTATGCGGCCCTGCGACATCAGCCGCCAGTTGCGAGTCTCCCACGGCTGTGTGTCCAAGATCCTGGCTCGCTACAACGAGACCGGCTCCATCCTGCCGGGGGCCATCGGCGGCAGCAAGCCTCGGGTCACCACCCCCGCCGTGGTGAAGAGCATCCGGGACTACAAGCAGGGGGACCCGGGCATCTTCGCCTGGGAGATCCGGGACCGGCTGCTGTCGGACGGGGTGTGCGATAAGTACAACGTGCCCTCCGTCAGCTCCATCAGCCGCATCCTCAGGAATAAAATCGGGACTCTTTCTCAGCCGCGACCGTGCGACGGCATCAAGGCGGGCCCGGCCCCGCTGCAGTACGGCCCTGTTTACCCGTACCCGTCCTACAGCGGGCCCGGGGGCCCCTCTGGGACCAGAACCGGCAGCGGCACCGCGGGACACATCGGCCTGCCCCGGAGCTGGCACAACTTCCTGGGCATCAGAGCCTTCATGGAGCCGGGAGGTTGGTGGAGACTCTTTATATTTCACACTTAACACTCAGTATAACAATTTAAAAAATCGGATTTATGCATTAAAATATTTAAATAATGTTTAAAAGATCTGCTGGTTTATTCAAATAAATCAAACCAATTATTCTACTTATATCTTTAATACAGTAAAATTAGATATTTAAAAATCGATAAGGTTTGATTTTACATGATGAAAATTATTAACATTTACCTTTTTAAATAATCTTATAATAACAATAATAAGTTTGATTAGTATAATAGTTATCCTCCTGTTAATTTTAGCCTTAAAAGTCTGAATCTAAACCTTAAAGTTCTCCCGACTTTAAATGAAAACACAACTTTAGTCCACTGTAGACTAAAACGATTTTTTCTGTAAAGTTAGTTTAAATAAAAAAAAAAAATGTGGGGAAAAGTGAAATGAATTAACATGTCTTTAATGGGTGGGTGAGTGAATCAGCAGATTATTATTGTTATTACAAATAAAAAAAAATCTGTTTATTTATTTCCTCACTAGATAATTCTTGTACATTTAAATTGTCAACATGAAACTGCGAAATATTCATTTCCAAAATCATCTTGACTCTGAGAGTACATTTCAACAGATGAGAGGCGCAGATTATAAGTTATTCATACACTGTGACCTCAGTGACCTTTGATAAACTAACAAAGTCTAAAGACCATCATTCACTGCAATCTAATCGTGCCGTCGTGTTGTTCCTGAATCACATGTTAAATATTAAACACTCGTATTTCTGGTTGAAAGTATCTGGTTTGGAATCAGTTGAATATAGATGAGGTGATATTTTTGTGTTTTGTCAGCAGTTACTGTCGAAGCTTGAGATCAAATTTTCTCAGGTGACACAGTGGTTCAGTGGTTGATGCTGTCGCTTCACAGCAAGTCCAGGTCTGATGTTTGAATCCAGTGGACCGGCCTTTCTGTGGCAAACTGTGATGTTTGTAGGCCGTGTGTTTGTTCTCTCTGGGCACTCGAGCTTTAGGGTTAACCGGGGATTCTACGTTGGCCGTAGGTGTGAACGTGAGCATTAATGGTTGGTTGCCTACCTGTCTGAGGCATAATCAGCCTGAAGCGAATAAGCACTTAAGAAATGACTAAATATAAAGATTTATTAAATAAAAACAAACTATAATAAGTCTGTGAGCAGCTCATCGTCCTCCACATCTGATCTAGATCATTAATCTTCTTCAGCTCTGCTTTATTTTTCCTCACAGAAACGTCTCGATCCACAAAGCTCCTCTGTAACAGCAACCGCCCTGATTCATCTGAAAGCTAATCAAAAACTGCTGAATATTATGTACTGAGAGCTGTTTTCTACACACGTGTAGTTAAGGAAACGGATCCCAGTAAAAACTTTGGTTTAGCTTTCTGACAGCACTCACGGACGGGTGCTAAACTGTGTGAAGCATATCAGACTTCATCCATCACTGACACTGCTGTTTGCACACCCCACCAACCTCATTAAATATGAGCCCGTGTGCAGTGTTTAACATTAATATGATGGAAAATAATTCTAAAGAAAGGTAAACTCAAGCAGGAAGTTAAACTTGTGTAAAGCACAAAAATTAAAGAATGAAAATGAAAACACTTCCTGTTTGTTCACAGTTCAAGACGTAAATATCAGCAGATACACGGACATTAAACCAAGTAAATTTTAGTTATATGAAGGCATATATGAACATTTGGGTGCAAACATATTGTGGATAAGTTTCAGGTTAACGTCACTTTTATCTGTCAGGTTAACTCCTCAGTATTATTATCTAAAGATGTGCAGCACGTACTGATTCAACACATGCGAGGCCGCAGAGATCATTTTGATATTTGATTTAATGTATTGATATGTATTATTCATTCAGTCATCACATATTATACAGACTGAAAAAAACAAAACAATTCATATAAGATCCATGCCTATTTTACAAATAATGACTGAACAGGCTCAGACTGAAGTGGTGCTTCTATTTATGCCGGGCCTATATTGTTATCATTAAAGGTTCCCTGCCAAACAAACTAGCAGCAATATTCTCACATGTAACCCTCAAAAATACAATTTTCATGTGTATTCAGTTACGTCTTTGCTCCTTCTGTCTTAACCTTTGGATCGTGAGGCTTCATGCTTTCACATTATTTCTCTCAATGATTTTAAATGTATTCGTGCCATTTTAAAAAAACCATTCGCAGTACTTTCATTCAGGGTGCGTCTAAACAATGTGATGCTCCTCAACAATCAAACTGTCGTGCCAAATAAATCCATCCTGTCGAATTCTGCGCAGCGCACATTTATCGTTAAAGCAACAAGCTATTATACATTTAAATGTTTGCCTTACCACACCTAACACTGGACAAACAGAAGTGAGCATGCAGTAAAAACTAAATTATTCCTTATTTTATTTGCTCCCTCCATCATTTGATTAGAGACACACAAACTAACAATAAACCAGCCACTCTATCACTCTACATCAGCAATGTCTGCATGTAAACCAGATCCAGGAGATATTATCAGAGAGTGGAGTCTGGAGTGCACGGAGGTTTCTGAGGTGGTTGGCAGGTAGAGCGCTCGTCTGTTGGTTTAGTCTGTGTGCGTGTGATCCAGACGGTTTCCATGTTGCTGCTCAGGGCTCTGCGGGGTCAGACCATCTGCTGCAGCTCTTCTTGTTCTTCTGGAGGATGATGGTCCTTCTTTATGACTCTGCCTGGATGTTTGGGCTCGTTGCTCTCCTGCAGAGTTTGAAGTTATTGTTTTTGGGTGAAAGGTGCCACAGAAAAATGTTTTTAGCTGCTAAAGTTCTGCAGCCACAGAGGAACGAACTTCCTCAAATCCATCAGAGATGCTGTTAATCAAAGCGTTTGTCTGTACAGCACCCTTTTCAGCACCTTTTTTTTTTTAATTTTATAATTTTCCCCACAATTTCTTTTTATTTATATTTATTTATTATATATCTATATCTATCTATCTATATATATATATATATATATTTATTTATATCTGTTTCTGTAATATTTATCCTGTGCGTTCCTGTTTTTGCTCCAAAATGAAATAATGTGGAAATCAGAAAAATATTAACCATTTTATCGTGCATAAGAGTTTTGCTTAACAATAACAAAAAAGCCTTTGACTGCTGTCCTTCAACAAACCTAATGTGTGTTATTATTGCTAATGTTAACCTGAAGCAGGCCAGAAGTGGCTCCACGTCTCGTCTTCTTATTCCACCTTAAACTTTTTAATACTATTATGTTTTTATTTACTTTTTAAATTTACTCTGAGTGGGCTAATTTAATCTTATTTTTTGATATGAGCCACTTTGCTTTTTGAAAGTGCTTTCTCAAATATCCTTTGCCGGGCCAGTTACCTATCACATACTTTCAAAAACATTGACCTACATCAATATTTAATGTGTTGTTCCTCTAACACGTTTATGAAATTTGATTTCATAGTTTTTGCACAAACTTGCTGACAAACAAAACGAGAGATAACTGTTAGAACATTGGTTTTTGATTTGTCCCACTGATCTCTGCTGAATCAGTTTGCAATGATAAACATTAAGACTGTATAATTTTTTTCTGAGCTATATCGTTTTACACTTTTTTAAAGGTGTGCCTGGATCTGATGGACATCCAGCCAAAATGGAGGAATGGACCAGCGTTCCCAGCATGACCAGTATGAGCAGCAGATCGTTTCCGCCTGGAATCAACGGAGTCGAGAAAACCAACAATGAACTGGACATCAAATATCCACAGCAGGTAAGTAACCTGAACATTACCTGTAAACAAAGTGTTTTTGTACAAGGAACACTTTTAACTGCAGGAAGGTACAAATAAAATATGACTTTTATGTTTATTTTGGCAGTAAAACAGGAATAAATTCTGACTTTGAAATTAAACTGGTCAACATGTCACAGGCTTTACATGAACTAGAAAATAAAAGTGTGATTTGCAGCACACAAATGAATTTATTAAAGGCAGAATCCTTCTATGTCTGAATTTTGCTTTACTTGCTGCTATTTTGCCATTTGCTTGTTCTGCTCTGATGATAGTTGTCAGTCCTGATTGTAAGGAGAGCCCTGATTGGCTACAATCCACCAGCCCCTCTCATGTTTTCCAGTTTCTTTCGGGGAAACTAGAACCAGCTGTTAAACTGAGACTTAGAAATACTCCATTGGAAGTTTTGAAGAAGGAGCCTAAATTCTTGGATTTTCTTAAAAGGTTGTCTCAAGTGTCTTTAGCTCATTAATTTCATCTGTGTGTTAACCTCTAACAGCTGCTGATGTGCACAGAGCTTATAGAACAGCTGTTGTAATGTGGACCAATCAAAAGCAAGTATTTTACTGTTTACTGTGGAACAAAAGGGAGAACAAGGACATTTAGAGAAAGAGTTCTTTCTCTAAAAAAATGTAAATTATTATTCACGTATTTTTATTTTATTTTTGTTTTAATCTTTTTTGTAAATTAAGGAGAGTTTCTGACTATGCAATTTAAAAAAATTAGGAAGTGGAAGATCTTCAAAGGTCCTCCAGAAATCACATCAGTTCAAAAAAGTAAAGCTTTAAAGGTGTTTGTGATCAGGGAGATATGCAGGACTATTTTTTAAAAATAAACATACGTTTTAGCCTAATGGCTTTTCCAAAAATGAGTAATGACAAGACTCACGTATGAGAAAACCTTTTAATATTTATTAAAGGGCAAAATGAATGTTTAAGCCATCATTAACGTAATTTGAGAGAAAATGTCAGTGACAATATATTTAAAGTAAGACCAGATCCAAACATCAATCGACAACAAAGATTAGTTGATGGAAAGGGTCGGCATTCGAATCATCCTGAAAGATGATGGATTGATCGGAATATTACTTCAAATCAAGTGGGATTAAAACCATTCCTTTTTTCCTTGTTTTCCTCAGTCTTCATCCAGTCTGCCTGGTTACCTCTCAGCTTGTGCATATTCTCCGCCGAACCAGTACTGTGTGTATGGAGGACCTGCAACCAACTACATGAACTCTGGACACCACTGGCAGCCCCAGTCCTCCAGTCTAACTCCCAGTTTCAATTCCAGAATGACCCCTAGTCTGAGTCCTGGAATGACTCAGAGTCTGAGTCATCCCAGCTCAGCTGCACTGCAGGAAGCTGCAGATTTCCACTCCACATCTTTCAAACTTTCACAGAGAGAAGGTGAGACTGACTCAGACATAGCCTTCGAGCCAGTTCTGTGTAGCACCACATCTGAACACCAGATCCAGATGTTTTTACTGTTACTGATAAACTAGCAGACCCCCACTGCTGTGATGAAAAACAAGGGAATTTATGAGACTAAATATTAATGACCTATTGGCTTTAATTTAAAGTGAAACCATTGTGCTTATTTCACTGTTTATGTTACACCGAGCCTTGTTCAAACCCCACAGTTCATATGAAACAAGCTCTTTGATATCATACAGAGCTGAGAGTAAAAAAAGAAAAGAGATGCATAAAAAATCATGTAGATAAGATAAAAGAGAACACATTAAAACAAAACAATATACCAAAACAGTTTAAATGGGTACAGAGTCAAACAGTTTATAATCCCTAATTTAAATTGACCATCAGGTCAAGGCAGGGTATGCTCTAGAGAGGTCACCGGTCTGTCGCAGGGCTGCCAACCTTTCACTCTCACATTCACACATACAGCCAATTTTTAAAATCACCAGCTAATGTGATCTGCACATGTATTTGGACTGTGGGAGGAAGCTGAGGTACCCAGAGATAACCGATGCAACCATGGGAAAACCATGCAAACTTGTACTAATTCCAAAACAACAAAAACAGAAATCTTAACAAAATTGTTCAGTTGAATGGTCTCAGTGTCAGATCACTGAGCAATGGGGATATGTGGCAGTTAGCCATCATTGTGTTCTGCTCTGGAGAACATTTTACGTTCATTTAGTGCAAGTTATAGATCATTAGCTCACCGTTAGCTCTATTAGTAAATTGCAAAAATAAGTGGACCTAGAACAAAACCTTGTGGGACGCCTTCCGTTATTATTAACTGTTGCTGGTCAGACAAGTAATTCCTGAACAGTAACCAGCGCCATTTTAAAAGTTTGACACGCAAACCATGATCATCTGTGTGGCCCAAAAATCTAGCAGCCTGGTGTTTTTCTTATCCAAGCCTTTATCCAGAACCTAAATAACAGCAAAACAATGCAGTGCATACACGCCTTCATCTGGATTTATGAAACACATGCCACAGAGCATGCGTTTTATGTAGAAGAGACATTATACTCTTAGACAAACCGGATAATTTGGAAATTGGCCTTTAGTTATTCCTTCTTTCCTACCTTATTTTAGGGGAATAATATGACTGGTTTCTCAAAGTGTGCTGTATTTCTTTGCCCCGCAGATTCCCAATTACTCTGCCAGCCCACTGTTGATATTCAGTAGTATTTCAGTCTTTTGTAGGATGGAAGCTAAAGAGAAAGTTGACTTTTGTGGCCTGGCTGAAAACTACAGATGTATAAAAGTGTCTCTCTAAAAAGCCGCAGTGCTTCTATCCAGTGTTTTAAGCTATAAAAACACATCTGAGAGGATTTATTTTCTGCTAAAAGCTGCATTTTCCTCCTCAACAACCACTAATGTGTGTGTGCGTTTTTAAGAAACATGGCTGGTTATGTTAAGATTAAAACAGCCCCAAATTGCACAGAAGAAATAGCTCCTGGTTTTCATAGAATAAATAACATTTCATTTATAGTTAGTTGGCTGTCCTGTTCAAAAACTGACATAATGCGCACATTTTCTGTGTAAACTGTTGTTAGCAGTACATTTCTAGCAAAAACAGATTAGGTTTGATATAAATTAATGAATTCGATAACTGTTTGCCTTTTTTCATCCTCAGGACTTAGCCCAACAAATCAAGTGGGGAATAAAAACCCCAATAAAAAAACCACACAAAATATTAATGTACTACAAAACCAAATGAAAATGAAACTCTGAAATTTTAAGGGCAGACGTCTGAAATAATGAAGCCAAATCTGATTTCCCACCAGCAGCGTCAAGCCTTATTAAAGCTGCTGAAAAACACGAAGCCCACAGAACCAGTTCCTGATAACGTTCAACAAACAGATCATTCCTACTTATCCTTTGTTTAACCAAAATATCCCTTTGAAGTTGGGTTTTTTAAAGGAGGATCAGGCTGGGCAGCAGGGTTCAGTACAACACACTCAAAATGAATTTAAAAACCCAGAGACGACCTTTGAAGGAAGGTTGAATAAAATAGTTATGATCACTGAAACAGAGAACTCAGTCATTCTTTCTGTAGCATCTCTGTCCATCAGCTGGAGATGAGATATACTCTCTCTCCTGTCTGTACACTCGTACCTAGAGTAAAGGTGTGTTTTGATATGAGGCCTTGATTTTAATTGAGCCATTGAGCTATCTGTGAAGTTTCTTTAAAATGGCTTTCAAAATAGCAAAGAATAGAGAGGCGTGCATGCAGGGTTCAAGTCCATGCACAAACTATAATTCATTTTTGCAGTTGGTGAAGTTCTTTGTCAATTAATGAGAGTTTCGGGGTATTTTGATGCTTTCACTGTCCTACTTATGACTTCTGATGCTGCCGAACTGACGCTAACACTTCATCTTATCATCACCAAAGTATTTATTCTGCCCAGCTTGTACAATGAAAACTGACATTAAGAAAAAATGTGTTTTGTAAGTGGTACATTTTAAGAAGAACTAGATCAAAACAAACAAACTGGCCAAATATTGAACACACAACTGTTAGATGTTTCTGTCAACTTTGCACAACTAATGGGCAATCTTATGAGTGCCCCAATTCAGGTCAAATTATTTGTGGGATAATCATTTCTATGTCTGCTACTATGTGGATGCTAAAGGCTGTTGTGACCTGTGCTTTCAATGGTAGAAGGAGTATATTTATCTTGCACATGGACTTCAATGCTAGCTCTGTTGTCATGACAGTAACACCAAGTTACCCATGTAAATTGATACAAAACTAGATTACGTACATGAAATAGATCATCTTTTTATCCATGCCAACAAATCTCTTTATGATTAGATTTCTAATTCCGTTAGGGAGAAGTCTTTGACTACCAAGTGTCTATTAAAAATCCTTCAAATAATTGGGATTCAAAGGTTTTCCTAAATTGATGGGCCACAAATAAAGTTGGCATCCTCGTAAGGCTGATACGACTGTGTGCATAGTTGATTAGAGAAGAGCTGTTTAATCTCGATAAAATAAACTGGATGCTGGTAAAAGAGAAACATGGTCACGATGTTGCTAATGGGTTATTTCTTGTGTTTCCTCTGCAGAGGAAGGGAAACTTCCCCTGAACAAACACCATCACTCTGCTCACAGATTATCTTCCGCCTCGTGACGACGTGGAGGAAACGCAGAGGGACTGGAGCGATGTTTAAACGGGGTCATGTTTTAGAAGATTAGTGGCAAACTGAGCTGTGACTGTGCTGGAACTATAAACCAAATCTGTCAGAATCGGGACTTTTATTTAGTGACGAAAAGGTGAAGGAAGAAAACAGGAAATAGACGAGAGAAAGTCCTAAAAAAAATTTTTTTTGCTTGAATAAAACTAATTTGTCTTCCATATAATTTGATGTTGTTGCCACAAAAGAGAAAGTTTAAGCTGCATTTGAATTCTGTTATCTTGTAAAGTATTTTGGCAAAGCTGTACATATATTTTTCTATAAATTTGCTTAATAAAAATTTAATAATGCAACAAAAAATGCATCTGTGCTTATTTTAGCATTAGGAAGAAAATATTTTAAACATATTATATTAAAATGGGTCAGATAAGATCTTATCATTAAAAAAACTGTAGATATTAATTAGTGTTATTATCCAAATTGTTTTGTCTTATTTAAAATGCATTAAATGTGTTTGGCTCTCCTGTAATTGAAGTTTATTGACACTATTTATAAGTACATAACAGGTAGATTTTGTTGTTTACCTTAAGCACAGCATATATTTAAGAGTACTTGATAATAACTCTGTTCTTTTCTTGGCTTTGTCTTAAATATCGAATGTATGTAAATGCAGCCTGAGGTTACTCCATGTCATTTAGTTCTGCATTTAACACCAATAATTGATGAAATCTTCGTCTGTCTGTTTGAACACAACCAAACATACCTTCGTCTGACCCACCTGAGACATACCAGGCGTGTCTGAGAGCCTGAGCAAATTCCACACTTTTTATTTTTCAGTTAAAAGTTGTCACCTGTGTAGAATTCCCTGGCTTTGGGACAATAACAATATATCTTGTCTTTTCATCTTATCTCATAGTAACTGCTGCCTGCTGCAAATGTTTCATCGCTGAACAACCGTTGGCCGTCCTTTTCTTCCTCTTGGCTGGTTTTGAAAAATAGCTTCACTGTGAAAGTTGTCCCGATGCATTTTATAGTGAATGGAAGTCTCTACAATAATTATTTTGTATTATCCTTCTAACAAAAGTGAACAGTCTCAGTTAAACTTTTCACTGACCATATTATTTATATTTCTGACACGGAGAAGCAGAGAGATGATGTCTGAGAGCTGAGACGTGCGACACAATAACACAGAATCTAATGGACATGAAGATCAGAAACCGTTTTGTTTATAATTTTAAAACAAGATTTTGGTAATACTAGTCTGTGCACAAGTGCAATATCCTTTTATCCTTTTTAGCAGAACTGTATTTATGTGTATTTATAGTTTTATATTTGATATTTTTATTGTATTATGGCTATTATACATGGCTGTCTCTTCACAAGTAGTTACTGATCAAATGTTCTGTCATTCATATTTTATTTAAAAGATATACATTTAAATGAAATAAAAGTTACAAAAACACATGGATGTGATTTGACTGCAGTGTAAGGAGAGGTCTGACTGAACCGCCATCACATGTTGAAACGGCATCAGCAGTGCTGCAGTTCTTTCTACGTACTGTGACCAGTTCTGAGATAACATCAGCGTCTCGGCCATGCACGCATGTACTCACAGGCATGTTTCTATGTCTGTGCTCAGTGACACTAACCGAGCGCCACAATAAAACGTGCATAAACCAAATTTTAACTTTAAACATAAAAACAAATTTTAAAGTGGCCTTTGAAGAAGTGGAAATATGTTTTTTTTAATTCTCACTTTTGCAAAATTCTGTCATTTCTCATTGTATTTATTTCAAAATTAGTTTTATACATATTTGTCTTTGGTTTCTCAGGACTCACTCATATTGTTCCAATGAGCAGTTCTCCAGAAAGATGCAACAAACAAACGAGAATCACTGCTGTCATCAAACACGTCTCACACACGTCTCACACACGTCTCACACAGCCTCTTTTCAACTGCCGATCAGTCAGGATTTCCTGAACTACAAACCAGAAGCTTAAATTTGTGTTTTCTGTCAGATGGACTCACCCTGCAGCTCACGGTGAACATTTCGGACATTTTACTGCCGTTTTCTAAACTGTTAGTAATGATTAGCCGATAACAGGGCAAAAGGCAGGATTATAACCACAATCAGAATCAGAATACTTTATTAATCCCTGAGCAAATTATGTGGTTACAGTTGCTTCAAGACAGTAAGAACAGTAACAGACTGAACTAAATTAATTAATACAATAATATTACAAAGTTACAAAATATAAGAACTAACTCTAATATATAAAATTTAGTATTATTTCTTATGTTTTGTAACTTTGTAATATATTGTTTTATTTAACCATGAGCATTCTTTCAAAAAGTCTCAAAAATCAAGCAGGTTGAAAATCATTTACTGAAGTTTTCTGTACTTTACTTTGTGTTATTTACTGAAATGATTAATGTGTAAACTATGGCACACACAAAGCACCATCGTCTAACTGGAGGTATTTATTGGGGAATTGAGACTTTCTCCTTTCCAGTGCTTCTAAAAACCTTCTGAAAATATCTGTATTATATTAATTAAAATAAAATGATGAATCGCCGGCATGAATAGGTGCCACATGCACATTTAAGAGGATGCCACCAAAACAAAAGAGGACAGATATCGTGCCTCTGTGCATGTTGACTCAGAAGGGAGAACGTGAAATGAGAAAAGTAAAGGAGAGTAAATATTTGAAAGCAATAAAGAATCCCTGGGAGCCTCAGTGTATTATATTTCATTTTATTTTGAATTCTCACCTGCTCCCTGAATTTTGTGGTTTTCCTCTATAAATTGATGCAAAGAGGAAAATGTCACAAAAAGTCGGAATGTTTGATGCTCAGAATTAATGGAAACGTTTTTTCTCTATTCTTTTTTTTAACAGGTGTGTCAGAGGAAAGGTGCAATTGTTGGGAAGTAATGTCCTACTGTGAGACGCTGCTGTGCTTGTTGTGCATCATGTTTAGGTGTGTGTGTGTGACACTGACCAGCATGTAAGGATCCAGAGGCTCCCAGCTGAACACTAAATTGTAATGAAATTACAATGGGTGATTTTTATGCACCTCAGCTGTCAGTGAAACTCAATTTCTCATGTTTCATGTGAAATTGATGCTTCACTCGCAAAAAAACAAAAAACAAAACATTACTGATCTTTAACTGGTTCTAAAATTCTTTTTTGTTGAAAAAGCACAAACCTCCTAAATCAGGAAAGAAGTCCAGTTTCATTCCCGTGAGCTGCTGCTGCAGTCAGGAGAAGCTTCCTGCAGGTAAACAACAAAAAAAAGTAAGATGATCCATCAGCAAACAGCTCAAAGTAAACAGAAGCTGCCCATTAATGCCTGAACAATCTGAGTCCCTCTGAGACCCAGGCTGACAGAGCAAACAGCGGCTCATTGTTTAAAACTCTTTAGGAAGCTTTTGAGTCATTTAGGAAGCAACTTGAGTCCCACTTGTCTTTTCCATTATCTGCTTTGAGCTGCTCATTGAGTCTGCAGCTTTCTGTCTGTGCAGGTGGGGCTGCTCACGATTTTTGTCTTCTCACACAGAAAACCAAAGCGTATAAAAAATAGATAAAAAAAATAATTATGAAATGGAAAATTATGGCCATTTATGGCTGGATTCATTTGCATTAAAGTGGGCGTATTGTTGTCTGTTAATCTGTCTTTTGTGCTTTAACTGTTCAAACTCGCCCTTTCGTGTATTGTGCGACATGCTTTCACCTTTTTGTTTCATTGTATTTCATACCCTTTGGTTACCTTTGACATGCCAAACGTGTTGCACCGCAGTACGTGTTGCCTCATCTCTCTCACACCTACAGAACGGAGGCGCCACGAAGAAGAGAGGCAGCTCGGCGTGAAACCGCTCTAAGCCGCCAAAATCACAAACCCAGGGCAGTAATTATACCAGAGATAGTTTATACACCCACTGTTCTATTAAACACTTAATATCTTAAGCCCATTTCATGTTGCGAGCATTTCAGGTCACATTTACACATGCAGCTTTGATGAACAGTACAGAAGTGTAAAAGACTCCCAGGAGTGTGTCCAGGTGAAACTTGAGTGTAAATAATGAGTTCAATTGAAGATAGCGATCAGTAGATTATCAGCAGTGTTACTAGAAATCTTCAAAACTTCAAAGAGTGAGGGTCAGTTTGGAGGCAGAGGAGGATGTCTGAAGTGCAATGTGATGATAAGACGTGTCTGTGACATGGGCTGCAATTTAGAGTGTTTTAATTGTGTTAACATACTTTTGTGACTTAGGTCATGGTATAAAATTTGTTTTTGAGCCTAGGTTATAAAAACATCTTCCAAGAGACACATCAGACAATCAGAAATTTAATGGATATGTAGGTTAAGGGAGCAGGGGTGATGAGGAAGTGTTGGGTGGGTAAAGAAATTTAGAAGGACACATATTGTGGACAAGAAAGGGGAGGAAAATTGGGTGAAATATAAGAGTGAAGAAAGGTGCACAGTGGACTATTTGTTGTGCAGAAGATGCAAACTGAAAGAGACAGACTGCAAGAGGGTGGCAGGGGAGAATGTAGCTTGGCAGCACTGGATGGTAGTTTGTAAGAGTTTGGAAATCAAGAAGAGCAACGGAGTGAAAGTCGAGGCCAGAATTAAATGGTTGAAGTAGAAGAAGGAAGAATGTTGAATGTTGAGTTCAGGGAGGAGTTGAGACAGGCTGGGTGGTAGGGAAGAGCTATCACATGACTGGTGTGGTAAGGTAGACTACCAAGAAGGTGTTTGGTGTATCCTCTGGACACAAGGAAGAAGACTAGGAGACTTGGTGGTGGAAAGAGCAAATACAGGAAAGTATTCAAAAGAAGAGTTTAGCAAAAGAAAAAGCAGGATAGTCAGGGAGATATAACTAGACAGGAGTAGACAGAGAAATGGCACTAAGGAAGAAGGAAAAACATGAATAAGGTGGTTAGGCAGAGATCAAACTGGAAAGACTGTGCAGCAACTTAAAGTGATGAGGGATTGAGATGGAAATGTACTAATAAGGAGATAGAAGAAGTACTTTGAGGAGTTGATGAATGTAGACATTGTCAGAGAGGAGGACAGTTAGCAAACCAGGAAGTGCAGAGGATTAGAAGGAGGGAAGTAAGGGCAGCTAGGAGTGGAAAGGAGGTTGGTCCCAGTGACATACCTGTGGAGGTATGGAGATGTCTAGGAGACAGGGCAGTGGCCTTTTTGAAAGTCAGTAGAAGCAAGACAGAACATGTATGTGAAAGAGAGAGAGACAGGTGTAACAATTCTGAATTAGACAGTTTATGGCAAATCATCATGTCAACACACCCAGTCCCTCCACCTTTGCCTACCGCCCAGCTTACACTGCACCCACCATGCCTGCCCCAATGGGTGGTGGGGCCCACTGAGGCAAGCCCTTTTATTTCTTCAGTCTATGTCCAGCCAACCCAGCGTGGTTCTCTGCCCTAATTGAGATCTGGGTACAATTCGCTTTGGGAAACCCTGCCAGGGGACATGCAACTTGTCCATGTGAGGAGGTTCAGTTTGTTGAGGTGATTTGGGCATGTGGTTAGGCTGCGTCATTGGTGCCTGTCTTTGGAGATTTTGAGAGAAGACAGACCCAGAACCAGCTTGAGAGAATATGTATCATGGCCCGGGTGAGTGGCTGTGTGTTTTCCACTAGATTGGTCTCTGCATACAGGTGGAACCTCAGCAGCCCAAGTGTCTACACCTGTTGCTTATCTTCGGGGCTGTATTTATGTCCAGCGCTCTCAATGAATCTTCGCTAGATTGTCTCTAACCCTGGTTAGTGCCAAGCTGTTCATGTTAAGCCATCGTATTCTTGTTGTATTGACTGTTCGTCTCCTGTGATTTAGTACTCCTTAGATTATCCAGCCACCCTTGCAATTTGTCACATTCACCTGGACGCTGGTTTCTCAGTCGGTTTGCAGCCACCATCGTTGCCATTCTGGTTCTCTGCTTCACCTGCCTTCCTCACTGCCTTTCCCTCTTGGACCCACCGGACTCTCTGTTTGGACCCACAACCAATGAGCATTCACCCGGACCTCACCATCTGCCTCCCCCTATGTCGTCACCTGCCTCCGGACAAGTAAGACAAGATAAACTCTACTGAACCTACTGGCCCTCGAACAACAACCCTTTTTCCTAAACCACTTGTAGAGCCCGTTTCCTGTTCACAGTTGCAACACCTGATTCCTGCCATAGTTTACTGTTTATGCTCAGTATTCCAAATGTCAAATTCCTGTGTAATAATAAATCTTTCATGTCTAGCCACGTCTGTCTGAATTTTTGGTGCATGCCGTGACACATTATCTGCTGTCACACACTGTCAGATTTGCCTCCCTGACACTTCATTCTCTTCCTCAAAATGAAAATCTAGTTGGAGGAGCCACACTGGAGGAGATCCACCACCGCTCACAGAAGCACAATTACAAGGACACAAACAAAACTACTGAAAGATGGAGAATGGTGCAGCGGTGCACAAGAAGATGACCTCAAAGTCGAGATTGGCCAAATTCTTTAGTTTTACGGCCTGTTCTTAGAACGTTTTCATCACACGTCATACGTGCGGTTATGTTTTAATGGTTTTCAAAAGCCGTAGATTAAAAAAAAAATAATAGTGAACATAATTGAAGTGGGTGGAAACATTTCATGGGTGTTTTTTTCCAATGAATCCTACAAGTTAACCATAGCTTCAAGATCAAGATATCATTAAGAAGAATGTGGAAAGGCTTCAGTAAATGTGCACGCGTGGCATGTCATCCATAAATGCTGACATCATCACTGCAGATAGCAACTGCAGCTGAATTTTGCTTTTTGAACTTTTCATACCTATTTGCGACTCCACGCGCTTTGCTTCTGTCTGGCTGCTTTTGTTGTCAGTGTACCGTAGCCTTCACAAAGCCCATCGCGGGCTAATTATTGCAAAACAACAACAGTCTGCTTCATGTTGCAACACTTTGAATGTCAAGTCATCAATTATGACGGCTTAGCATGTCAGACGGAGAATCTCCTCTATTCTCTCAGGTGGCGGAGGATTTCTCCTTCACTGAACAGATTTTTATTTTAGTGTTAGATCTTTTGTTACGTGATTTTGTTTGAGTCTCTTCTGTCACCTTTCTGTGCATTAATATTCTTGTTATGTCTGTAATTCCAGACAGGCAAGCTTTCTTTGTGGAACAAAGTGAAGGGAATTAATTCATCTTTACTGTCGGACATCCATTCATCCATTTTCTTAACCGGTTATCCAGCTCACTGTTAGGCCTCATGCTGTAATAGGTTTCTTACTAAAATGAGGTCTAGGAAACTGCCGTGGAGAATTATCGATGCATACGACAATAACAAAAAAATTCTAATATATGTGAGGATATTCCACACACTATAGAGCTCTCTGACCATGCCCATGAACATTTTCGCAGCTGACCCATGTAGCACACATGTGACCCCAACTCCTATTGGCTGAGCTGTTGCCTCTTGATTATATATAAAGTCATTTTGCTCTTGAAAAAATGTCTGTTTTGTTTTACAGCTGCTCATTTTCAAATTAGTCCATGTGGCTAAAAATGTTTTTGGTCTTTGGGTCAGTGTGGTTCATGTGAGTATTTTTTATAAAGCTCAGATGCATTTTCCATTACAGCTGTACAGTCCAGCTTTGCTCTTGGGGGCTTGAGTCCTGCATCAATTGTAACTGGTCAAAACTAAACTAAATGAGGAACAAACTGCGGTTTACTGGTCCACAGTTTCATGCAGACTTTGTCGTTGTTGCAGACAAGACCATGCCATTCCCAAAACCTGTAGCATTTTTGGCATCCTTGACAAAACACTAGCATATGATGCCTCAAATGAAATGAGGTTGAAATTGGAGTTGTAATGATGGGTAATAAGATCTTACTACAATTAAAAACAACCTTTGGTGACAAAGTCCCTGTTTCAGTTTCACCTTGACACCTTTCTCCCATTTGGTGAAGAAAATTCTCTAACTAAATAAGAGAGGGTAGACACACTTTGGCAAGCTTTGGGACATGTTGAATTTCTCAGATGTAAACAGAAACATGAATCAACATCTTCTGATATTTATTCCACTGCCAGATGGATGCACTAGGATTGTATCCATCAGTCACTGGTAAATGGGCCTGTACAGTTTCAGTCATTTTTGATGTTTTTTTTTTTACTAAGATAGTCCTCAAATGAGTTAATTGGTAAGTGTAGTTTCATCCATATGACACACAAAATTATGGTTAATAAACCTATGCTAAAAAAATCTGCAAAAAGTCAAATTGACTGTTAAAATTTTTGTTGTAGTAATTTTCAGTTTATTAAAAAAAGATTAATTATTTATTTGTTATTAATTAACTAATTTAGTTGCTGTATTTTTCAACCAGCCATTGATTTTAAATAAAGATTTTCTGTTAAAGGATGATGTGCTGGCAAAAAACCACCAGGCATTTTCCTTTTATTTATTTATTTATTTATTTATATAATTGGATGGTGTAGATTCAATTCAATTTAATTCAATTTTATTTATATAGCGCCAAATCACAACAACAATTGCCTCAAGGTGCTTTATATTGTAAGGCAGACCCTACAATAATACATACGGAGAGAGGCTACAGAGACCAGACTGGAACTGGTCCAAACCTGACGCTTTATTAAAGCCCAAAGGAAATGACTTCATCTTTATTAGAGTGGAAGTGACTCCCTTCAATTTCCCCTCTGGAATAATGTGTAGAACATCCCATCAAACAGATCATGTGATTGGTTCAAAAGATTTATTTGAATGAAAATTATACCAACAGTGAACTTGACCCAGTTAGAGTTCAATGCTGCATGTCAGGGCAGAAAACTTCACAAATACACATTCAAATGAAAAACAACAACTGAGAGACATCTAGAGCTCCTTCTGGATCCAGGAATTTTCAGCCATAGAAATATTTTAGATGCTTTCAAAAACGATTTGTTTGCGTCTCTTAATTCACGTGATGTAATCAATTTTCCCCTCATAAAGTCAACAAGACCTTTGCAAAGTAAGTAAAGTTTAAAACTCTTTCACTCTCTATTTAATTTTAGAAAAATATGTAAAAAGTTGGATATTTTCTAATATGTAGCTATCCAAATTCTTTCAATTGTCTAAACATATCCATAAAACCATAGATGTCACAACTATGGACAACAACGGAATATTAGTCTATTAGTTGGAATAATAGTCTTTCCAATATATTAAAAAAACATTAATTACACAAATTAAACAAATTAATCCAAGAGGTATATTACTACTTACTGAGATCCAGTCATCAATGAACTTACCTAGTTTAGGGAGCCTATCACAGCAGTCACTGGGGTAAGAGGCGGGGCTACACAGGTCACCAGTCCATCACAGCGCTATTTATTTAGATTAAACTTATATTGGTTCTCTTATCTGACTACCGGTATGTTGGCTGACAAACGTCATTGTGCAGAAGTAAGTGTTCGTTTAATGCATCTTTGACTTTGAATGACGTTTGGTAGTTGATTGCTTGCACATTTTGCAGAAAAGCGTGTTATAGGGGCCTGCCCAACCCATTTTAAAACCATTACTTTACAAATAACTTGCCAAATTTCTGTTCTCTAAACAAAGCCACATGACACTACAAATTTAAACGAATCAAAAGAGAAAGCATTCCCTTTGTAGACAAAGCATTGCATGATAATGCAATGATTGACGTTGGAAAATCGCAAACATAACTGGCACACAGAGTCAGATTTGGTTCCCATAGATCTCACCTGGACATCTTCCTTCTTGAAAAAAAAAACAAAAAACCTTTTGTTTTTTCCAGTCTGATAGCATCTCTAATGAATAGCTGCTTGTACAGCAGGGTGCTGACAGGCAGACAGACATAACAAATCTGTGAGCGATGAGGAAATGCGTCAGATGGGCAATCTCAGATCCATCTTAGCTATCTGACGGTCATCTGTTTTTCCTCACACCCAGCTGCCGTGCCATCTTTCACCTTGAACCCTCCCACAGCGTGGTTCTCTGCTGCCACCCAGGTTTTTCTGGCCAGCACTTTTCTCCTGTCTTTGTGTTACTGTGAACGTTTTGATTTGTTGCTGATGGCAGCTAGTGATAGATAATGCCATGTGGGTATCTTGGTGCTTGTTTTCCAAGCACCGAGGTTGAACGGTTGGTTGATATTTTGCTGAGATTGAATTTTGGGTTGGGACCAGCCTCACTGCCTTCAAAAATGCAGCAAAATATAGAAATTTTTCCGTGCAATTGAACTGTTGTCATGAGTACAGATGAAAACTGTGAAGTCTGTTGCCCTTTTATGGCAACAGACTTCACAGTCACAGTCTTTTAGATTTATGGGAATATCAGTGCTGGAGTTCAAATCATCAATCGCATGTTTGTGTCAGTTATTTTGTATTTTGTACCTTGTGTTAAGGATTATCTAAGGCAGCAAAAGGCCACACAATGACTGAGAGGTCAGTGTTCGTGTTCATGATAGTTAAATGTTGACTACAGCACATTTTTTTATCCAGGCAGTGCCAAGAGCAGGCAAGAACCTGTCAAGACAAGAAAACTGGGTGATGACATGTAATTATTTTCAAGTAATATATGAAGATTACAGTAGGAATGCTAAAACAACAATATAATTGCAATTATCATAGCCCTGCAATTCCCTACTGGCGACTTGTCCAGGGTGTACCTGCCCTGTAACGCTGCATTGATGAAGCGTAGATGGTTAATTTCAACCAAACACCTGAAGCTTTTATACAGTCTATACAGTATAGAGCCATCACCTGGTTGGCACGCCATAAAGTAATGGTTCAGTGCTCGCAAAATCAATTCTTTACTGTAATTTAACATGTTTGTTTTTTCTTGGTTGTGAAAACAGACCAGTGGCTCCATTCCAGCTATCATCCACAGACAAACCAAATTAACCACCTCACTCACCACATATATAATCCTCTGTCTGTGGACTCACCTGGAATAATCTATCGCTCCTCTCTCACAGTGACCCATACAGTCCCCTGGCTGGGATCGCCACCTGTGCATAGTCGTTATTATTCAATAAATGAACTGAACTTTGAGTCGGTCCACTTTGTTTTTGTCTTCACTGCCAATTTGGGATCTGACAGAGTCATAAAGGAGAACGATGCCTGGTATGGCTAAGAGAGGGCCTATAAGTCACTAACGTATGCGTACGTGCAGATCAGTCAGATCCACCTCTCACTCAGTTTCGCTTCAAAAATCCCAACACGGTGACAATAAAAACACTTCACTCAAATCTTTATAATGAGACCTCACTAACAAATGCGCGACCTCACAGTTTTGTATGGAGCCTTTGGCGCTGACCCTGTAAAGGACTGGCGACCTGTCCAGGGTGTACCTTGGCCAATCAAATGGAGTATTCTTGTCTCCAGCAGGAAGGCACAGATGTTAAACCAAGCCATCGTTAGAAGGTTTTGGTAACTGTATATTGTTGACACTTTGTTGCTCTTTCTTTAGAGCAAACAATACACCTTACACTTGTTCTCATGCATTTTTGACTTTTTTCCCTCATAAATTTGTGAGATTAAAAAAAACGTATGTTATTTCTATTATAACTGATGTTACTATTTATGCTGCCTGCTAATGTATGATTCTATCTTCCAGATTTAGATGAGATTTTTTCTGAAAATGTAAATCTGTTTCTCATATTTTTTTCATGAATTCATAAATGTATTTCTTAAATTTGAGATTTTTTTCTTCGAATAAATTTATTATGTTAACTTTTTTGTCATAAATTAATCACACTTTTTTATACCTTTAACAGCTTCTTGAAGTTCACAGTTATATGGTAAATAAATGGGGAGAAGAATATTCACATACCTCACAGGATTTATATCCTAAACTATGAACAAACAAGCACCAGGTATAAAAAAAAATCGATATATGCTTTTCTTTCTTTAGGTAAAGTCGGTCTAAAGTCAGTGTTAGAATAACCTGGGCTGTGGGTTGCAGGGCGTCTCTGCCTATCAGCACATCTTTTACCTGTGCTGCTGATCTGTTAATCCCTCCTTTAGATCTAATGGGAGGATCTGGGCTTAGAAACATCAACAGAAACTCTCACAATATTTGACCTTTAGGTTAACATCGAAAGGCTTTTAAAATAGTTGAGGAGAGGGGAGGAGGTGGAGGGGGAGATGAAGCGGTTTTTCAGGCTAAATGAAGATCTCGGGTTTCACGGTAAAATGGAGGTGACGGACCTTTCCCCTGTTGGTTAAAGATGCCACGCTGCTGACATATCATAAACTGTGACCTGCGGTTGTAAAAACTTTATTTCACCAGTTTAACTAGTAACTAGTGTAAGTACAGTTTGAGAGACATTGCATTGTTGTGTCTTGTTCCTGACTTTTTCAACTGTTCCAATGAGAGTTAAGACTTTTTTTCACCTGCACAGGTTTCCTCTTTAAAGGTCCAGTGAAGCGTGCCGAGCTGCTGCTGTGCGCTGATGCTCGCCAGGCATGTTGCAGCTGGTTTGGACACCATGGAAAAGAAAGTGAAATATGCTCATTTATGTTCCATAACTGAGCAGTTTTGTGGTGACTTTGTGTTGTTTGCAGGCTTGCTTTTATGTGTCTTGTGTTTTTCTTTTTCTTTTTTAAAGAAAACCATGCCTGTATAATTAAAAATCCTATAAGTTTCAAAGCACAAGACGACATCTATCAATCTCATCTATTCTGTAATCTCCAAGAGAATCAGATGGAAAGGTAAAAATCTGTTTAGAGTTGTTCCTTGTTGGTTGGGCGACACCTGGTGGTAACAGCAGGTGGTTTTCAAGGTAGAAGTCATAAAGTGCTTAGATTGTTGGGGTTTTCGCTGGATTATTGTGGGGTCTTTACTTTATCTGATTGGTAAGTGTCAAATTAAGAGCCAAATGAAACCAGGGACTAAGATTCTGAACGTTGTCGATGATCAGCATATAGTCTTTCTAGTGAAGCATTCAAAGCCAGTCAGGTCTAACAGTGTTTGGTCGGCCCAGTTTAACCTGTACGAGCTTCTGAATATGTCAAGTTGATTGTTGACTGTGATTTACAGTAGGAGTGACTGTAAGTGAAGCTCTGTGAGAAACTGGTGACTACAGACTGTGTAAAAAGCTGAATGAGGTTGCGACTGGTTTTGGACATTTTAAAGCATCGTGGCGACTACCATGTTGGTTTTCTTGTGCATATTTGGACAAAAAGAGGACTACTAGACTTGCTAGCTCAGATGGCAAGGTTTAATACACAAGCACAGATACATTACATGGACAAAAGCACCGTGTCACACCTCTTAATCTTTGAATTCACGTGCTTTCAACACCTATGCAGTCTGCATTTAGAAACATTTGTAAAGAACGGGTTGTTCGAATTAGCTCACCGAATTTGAGCCTGGTACTCTGGATGCAATGAGTGAAGTTTTTCTCCTTCCTAGATTCCACGATCAACTGTAAGTGGGATTATTGCAAAGGGGAAGTGTTAGGAACCATAGCAACTCAGCCAGGAAGTGTCAAAGTTACAGAGCGCCGTTGGTGTAACTTTACATAACCAGTGCCCTGCATCCCAAAGCTCCTCTGGCATAAGGACACAAAATGTCCACTAGGAGCGTCAAATCTACCCAGTTGGAATTAAATTACAGTTAAATCTGGGAATAATAGTTAGATTGGGATTTAATGCTTAAAGAAACATTTATTTTGAAAGGATGCTAAAGAATAATTTAGAAGAGGTTCTGTGGTTGCAGCAAACATTCATAGGTTATTAGCAATTAATTAATAGTTAGCTAAGAGTTAGTTGACATTCTTTTTGTTGTTTATGTTCCAAAGTTCAACATTAGAGGAATTGTGTTCAAAACATGTTTTATGAAATCTTTTTATGGATTAGAACAAAATTAAATTAAATTAAATTAAATTAAACACTGCGAAACATTCTGACAGCACTCTGCATTTAATCATTAGTTATTATGAATCTCTGGCTCTCATCAGCAATTTCTCTGCATCATTGTAAGTTTAATGCCTTACAATGTAAAGCTGTTGTTGTGATTTGATGCTGTATGAATCAAACTGAAGTGAATTGACTGTGATAAGAATGAGAAAATCCTGAAAACTATGGATGACTCAAGTGCTGCTCATCATTTCTTTAACAGCTCCTGTGATACAAGCATGTGTAGAGGATGTTGAGTGTCTGTGTTAATAAAAAACAAATTTAAATTCTTTATCAAATTCTTTATTGCAATAATTTGACTGATATCTCCTACTTCGTAAGGAATGATTTGACTGGATTGTAAATTGAAACAAATCAGCATCAATCTATCGAATGTTTTGTTTTTCTGACCTGGGACATAAATGCCAGTGTTTGCTGGGACTTTATTGAAAATGACTCTTTAAGGAACCTTTTTTCTTTATTTATTCCTCTGGGGATCTTTAAAGAACCTCTTGCAAAAAGCTGAAACTAAAGAAGGTGTGTCAAACTCATTTTAGGCCGTCGGTCACAAACTGATCTCAAGTGTAAATAACTAAATGTTTAAAAAAATTGCCCAGGGTTGAAAAGCACTCCACTGTTTCTTCTTTCAAAAAAGTCTTCTTTTCCCTTTTCTTGTAAATAATCATCAGTATCTTCCTTCTTTATGATTTAAACAACTTGTCTAGCTCTAAAAATAAATGTGCTGTGAGACTAGCATCACCAATAAAAATGAAGAATATATTTCAATGAAAATTTGGAGTCGTTTGTGACCTCACTGGACCCTTTGGTGGCCAGGGTTTGACCCCCATGCCAGATGTTTGACACCACTTTTATATTGCTCTATGTCAAGGATCCAGTTAGCACCTTTATTTTTGTAAATGTATCTGTAAATGTGCCTTGCAGGCTGCATGAAACGATCTTGTCAGGGAGTTTAGAAAGCCGTGAGATGGGCACTGACAGATCTGCGGTCACGTCGTGGCAGATTACATCATGGCCCTTCCGCCCGCCTCAGCAGCCCTGAAAGGACTGAATGGAAAACCCACAAGATGAAACAACGCGTATCTGAATGTGGGTCCATTGAAATATACAAAGATTAAACACCTGGGTGGTGTAGAGAGAAAATGCCAGAGCGATGGAAGAAAAAGCAGTCGAGTGACAAATGGGGAGCTTAAAGGAATAGTTCAGATTTTTAAATAAAGAGATAACATCATGGCAAAGTTAGCTGTGAAAGTTGTAGTAAACAGAAAAATGAAGCTGTTCATCACTGGGAGAACCCCAACCTTTCACCCACATCTTCTCAGGTCTGGACCACACAGGGCTTCGTGTCAGTGTGTCCGGTGTTTAAATGCTCCCAGCAGAGGAAGACGAGGTCAGGAAGCAGCGCATCACTAAAAATGGCCTCAAGAAACCAAACACACTCCTGTTATCTACAGTAAGACCTTAGTTTAACCAGTGAGCCTTATTTTAATTAGGAAAAGAAACATGCTTGTAAGAGACGACTGAAAATAAGATGTTAGGTTTATTCAGGAGGCAGCTGCAGCTGCATGGAGAATTTTTGGTTTTACTCAAGGTTACATCAAGGTTAAATCAGCTTGACACAGAAAATTGTTCAAAATTCTTCTTTATTATAGCATTAAACTTACAAAGTCTTTCAAGTAATTGCACTTTCTCACTTTCAGTATCCAAACCTGCCATGCCAGCTTCCTTCCTCTCAGGGTTCATGGTCTTTTGGATCTTTTCAACCCCCGAATAGGTTTTTTCTCTGATTTCTGGAGGTCCAGAGAGCCATAAGTGTCTTTTAATTTTCCTCCAAATAAAATCAAAGAGTCTGAGAAAGCTCTTCAAAAATAATGCTATACAACTTGTACTGTTAATAATATGGCAAGCTTTCAGTTTTACATGTCAGGGTTGGAATCACTGAGAAAAGATCGAATCAATAAACATTTTCACCCCTCTGGGGCAGGATACTTGTTATCATCTTTATTGCATTTTATCAATGCAGCAAGTTTGGTTCGAATATAACATTTTTTTTAAAAAAGCTCAGTTGCTGAAAAGACAAACAGCTTTTAGGCAATGATGCTACAAAGTTACTGTTATTGCAGTAGGAAGATAAAGCAAGCCTGATTTTTGTTGATTCATTTATTTGCATTTTTATTTCCAGTCTTTTAGCTTAAAATGTGTTAGATAAATTTTGTGGAAATATTAAGAGTGAGGTTGGGCAGCATAGATGATGATAGGAACACCTGTTTAAAACATTAGTAAAGCTTTTAGAAAATGTTTTGTTACATTTATGAGACATGTACTGATGAACCACAACACCTGCCAGATGTTTTTTTAGGCACCATGCTGCCCCAAAATAGCTCTAGTCTGTCGTGCAGGGACAAGGGATCGGATCCTGAAGGTCCTGTGGGATGGGTCCTGTGTAGCTCAGCCTTGTTCTGGAACATCCTCCTTGATGTTTACTCAGACTGGGAGCAACAAACATATAGAATGATAAATCTAAGAAGTTGACTTCTGCCTGTACTCAATGACAAACCAATCTCTGAAAATTAAAAAAAAAAGAAAAAAAGCCCCACATAGAAAACCATTTAGATTAACACTTAAACCTGGTTTTCTCATCAACCTGCAGCCTTCTGATGGGTGGTCTATACCTTTGGTGGGGTTTCCCCAACGTGTGACCCCTACTGGTGCTCATGACCCCCCTGTGACCTTCTAGGAGTCACTGTGGGGAATGAAACAGATGTCAGAGAGTTTCTTTATGAGTTTCTAATGTGGAGAGTCCCTCGGCTCCTATTTAACATCAGCCGTTTGTTTTCAGAGGCATTTGTTTCTGGGCCGCTAACCTGAGAAAAAGACTTATGCTTAGAGACGAATGCAGCATCAGTGTCTTCAATGAGTGGCTGAAGGTGCTGAAACATTTGTGATACTGGAAAACATCTGATTTCCTCCACCACTTGTCTCTTTGTACAGAAGACAAAACCTTTTCTTCTTCTTCTTTTTCTGACCTGTGCATACTTTTAACAGGAGCTGATGCATCACCTATATCTATCAGCATCAGTCTGAATAAACAGGCTTAAATGTTGCAGTTGTTGGTTTCAGAGACACCACTCCTAAAGTCTGCATGACAAAGTCCACTTGGACAAGAATCGAACCCAGAAACAATCCATGATGTGTCGTTGACATGTGGTTATCCATCCATCCATCCATTTTCTGACGCTTATCTGGACGTGGGTGTTGGAGCAGCAGTCTAAGCGAGGGGTGTCCAACTCCAGGCCTCAAGAGCAAGGATCCTGCAGGTTTTAGATCTCACCCTGGGTCAACACACCTGAATCAAACGATTAGTTCATTACCAGGCCTCTGGAGAACTTCAAGACATGTTGAGGAGGCAATTTAGCCATTTAAATCAGCTGCGTTGGATCAAGGACACATCTAAAACCTGCAGGACACCGGGCCTTGAGACCTGGAGTTGGACACCCCTGGTCTAAGCAGAAATGCCCAGGTTTCCCTGTCCCAGCCACCTCCTACTTCTCCAACTCTTCTGAGACGAGGTCAGCTCATTTCCAAGAAACAACAAAGAATGTCCCGGGTCTACCCCAGTGTCTCCTCCCAGTTGAACATACCCAAAACACCTCAATGGGCTCCTTTCTGTGTATCCATGTAACTATGTAACCACTTAAGAAGAGAAATCTCTTTTTGGACTCACTCAAAACAAAAACTTTTCCTGTGCCACGAATTGCTTCTGACTACCTGCACAACTGAGATTCAGGGTTATGCTATTAAATTAAAAAAAGTAGATTTTTTATTTAATGTTTCCATGATTTCACCCACTGATTTCTGGACTCCATTGTCCAACAGACTAATAAAATCGTAAAATTTTACTCACCAAAACAGAAAGCAGCTCCCTAACAAAGCTTTTTAAGCTTCTGTTTCAGCTTTAAACACTGAATCTGCTGCTGAAAGCTAGAATCACACTGAAAGGCAAAGAAACACGTTCTCATCCAGCTTCAGTGCAGATTTGTTACATATGTGTAGAGCATCACGAGTAAAATAACTGCTGTTCAGAACTTAAAAATATAAAAAAGAAATAATTAATAAATAATTAAAATATATGAAAATCTGTAATATCTGTGAGATTAAAGCAAATCTCCGTCTCAGGTACCGACATCAAAATGCGTCTTGCTCTCTTTGGCATGAAAATATTGTCACCTTGATCTAAAGTCTGGAAAAACAGTAAAAATTCCTCACCTGCACTAAAGCGGTGCAGTGGCTTTGCTGCAGGTTATAATAGCACGCATCAGAGCGAGTGAAACACGCTTTATAACAGGAGGCCAGACTCCTGTCCCGCCCTGCTCTCTGGGTTATTGAAGAGTGCAATAAATCAGTCGCAATTCAGCCAAAATTATGCTGCATGGATGCTGACTTACATCAATAGAGGAGCACAAATTGCACCTACACTGGGCCTTTAAAGGGGCTACCTGTTAGATTCTGGATTGGTTTTAAAAGCCACTGTACTGCCTCAGACTAGCTCTCACTCAGGTCCCTCAGATCTGCTCCAACTGCTGAAGCAGCTTTCTATAGAGGGGGTCAGAGGAACATGTCGAGAGGAGCAGTATTTACCTTGTATTTCAACAGTTTATTTATTATAACATTTAAAAATGACAATAATCTTACATTTTTCTACCTTTTTATATCTTTTTTACATTTCTCACTCCCTGACCAATTAATTGTTCGGATGTTTAGGTTAAAAAAATTATATACATTTTTTTGTTAGTGATTAATGTTAAGAAAAATGTAACTGGTCTGTAAATATATTAACAATGATATATCTGTTTTGGTTACAATTAATTCTAGTTGATTGAGTTATATAACACTTGATTGTTGTTTATTTTCATTTCATTTCATGTATGTTCTATAAGTGTAATAATGTTATGCTATCATTTATTAATGCAATGTTTACAGACAGTTTTGAATTAATCTTATAAAACACTTCAGTAATTTCTTTTTTATCTTCTTTATTCTGTTTTTCAGTTACTGATGATTAATTTTTAACTCTTAATTTTATTTTTTTTCTTAACTTTCTTTTGAATAAATGTATTTGTTTAATATACTTTATTTTGTGCAAAAATTTCAAACAATTTGTATTCATTTGATTATTTTTTTGCTTTTTTCGAATCACCATGCACCGACATGTTTTCAGTATACCTTTCTTATTTCTCGTCTTTATTCTGTTTTGTTTTATCAACACTTGACATTTTCATTATTCAGTTTTTCATGTAATATTTATTGTTTGCCAATTTTATTGATTTCATATCTTTTATTTTCGCAGCCCTTAATTTTCTCGTTTAAGTGTGTGTGTTCATGCGTAATTTTTTTTATTTACTTTTTGAATTGCATTTGATTAGCTTGACAGGCGCTGTATAAATAAAGGTTGACTGATTGATTAGCTGCAGAAATGCTGATGTGTGTTGGACTCGCGGCAGCTTTTTGTTCTACACAAACATTTCCATCATCTCTGGTGACAGAAAACGAACTTTAATCAACTCTTAACAGGTGGAAAGGTGTATTCATGACTTCACAGGGTTTGGCACTCATGACAAAACAGAGCCTACAGACAAAATAACTTATTTTAAATTCTTTCTACTAATAATTTACTCCTCCAAATTATGGCTGACTTGTCAAAATACATAACTAATATAAAAATAGCTATAATACATGATAGGACGCTTCCCGTAAAAAACAAAACATTTACACATTTTGTTGTTGCAAAGGTCAAACACCATCATTTAATTCACATTTAATCTCAGTATAATTCTAAACGCTCTCATAAATGTACCCACTGATATGACTGAAGCGAATGATACAAGTCAGATTTCATAATGACAAACAATTTGTGTAGGACATATTTCAAGTCTTTGCTTCTGTTTCTCTTGCAGTGAGGTTCAGCTTTTATAGCCAGGCCTTGTTAACCCTTCTGCACTTTTATATCTTCATATATACGCTCTCTACCTGCTTACAGGCAGCGTCCTGTTGAACTTGACTCCTTGAGGCTCTGCAGGATGGAGGCCTGCAGTAAAACCTGTGGTCCAACATTAAAGGAGACGACTGATCAACAGCAGATGAGGTCGCTGACGCTCTGATCTGACGTCGCATGTAGCCGGTTTTACAAAGGTGAGTGGAGCCCGGAAACACGGCGCCATTTATCTCATAAATCAGCAGGACAGTAACCAAACACTGGACCTGTGGGTGGATGTAATGGCTCCGAGTGTATGCGCTGCAACTGGGAATAAAAACTGCAGCTGGTATCTCAAAACAAAACAGAAATGTAGGTGCAGCACATCCGAGGGTTTTCTGAAAATCTTGTATTCCAGATGAATTTAATATAAAGTCTTAGGTGCTTTTGGTGGAAACACCTGAATGTGCAAGTTAAATATTGGATTTCCAACCAGATCAAGCATTGTACCAGTATCATTGTGACTAAATGTTTCCAGTGCAACAACCAGTAAGTAAGTTCATTAATGAACCAAAACTGTAGGTGCAGCTCCTACTCACATAGAGGCATGGCTTTGCTGATGCTGCACAAAAAATGCACTGAAACCTTCAATTGTACCAGGTAGAAACATCAAAGTGCTTGATTTCAACAAGGCCGTGAAAATTGAACTTAAAAATACTGATTTTATCATTAGAATGACAACATATAGACTTGAAAGACTAAGCGACATAATAAAAGAGCTAACAGAGGACTGTCTCACTTTTTAATTCTCTGTAGAGAGTTGTGAGTGAAAGTCAGAGTACATCAGCAGTTCCTGGAATACTGAGACCAGCTCATCAGGCACTGACAATGATGCCATGTTAAAAGTCACTTAAAACATATTTCTTCCATATTTGTGATGCTCAGTTTGAACTTCAGGCAGACACGGTGAAGAAGACTCTGTGTGAGTCGCTGTCATGACTGACTGGATACTGAAGGAAGTGACCAGTGAGCAAAAAATGTAGCTTTGGTGGAATTAAACTGCTGTTCAGACACATCTGCCTTAACTTTGAGCAAGAGCAATGGATAAATGCTCTAACTGTGTTTATTTAAGGGAATAGTGTTGTATTTCTATACAGTATATTCATTTTGTTTTCTTTGCTCTTTTCAAACATAGTTTAAGAAGTTTTTAGTTGAAACCCATTTTTGCATACAGTACTTAGTTTTGAGTACTGTTACTGTTGTTTTATTTATGAGGATTTAGTGCATGTGTTGCATTCATTTCATTGTTTTGAGGCAACTGGATAGTGTAGTGGTAAGCCCACACACCTTTGGAGCGAAAGTCACACGTTCAATTCCCTCCCAGTATCCAGTAAAGGTCCTGGCTAGGCCCCCCATGCCAAACACCAAACCATGGAATGGTGCGGCTACATCTGCAGCCTGTCCGCAGCTCGGACACGACACATTTCACTGCATGTTGTACTTTGTATGATTGTGAATGTGACCAATAAAGTTTGTTTTGTTTCTAGTACGTTTATTCAGATGTTTAGCAATAAATATGAAGTGAAAAAGTGTTTGATCACAAGTTTATTTTGTTTAAAAGAATAGCTCTATATAGCTTTATTATCAGTTTGACCTTCAGATCAATTTTTACCTCAAAGGAGAGGTCAGAGGTCAAATGTGACATATTTTAAATCTTTTCTATATGATAATAATGCACACCACAGTTAGTTATAAGGCTTTTTGTCAATTTATGACCAACAAATTATAAAGCTGACATTGAAACCTCGGTGGATGTCAGCCAAATTTAAATTGATTGTTAACATGATCCCGCTCTACACCCCTACAAAGTTTTATCAGAATACATTCAAAACATTTCCAGCTATCATGCTCATACAGCGTGGTATGTAGGCAAACACTACCAAAGACATAACGTCCTGCAGGCATAGCAACAGCAGCCTCACACCAGAACTTGTTGTATTCTGAGCTTAACCTGAGCGGTTAGGTAAAAAACAAAAACTTGAAACAAAAAGTGCCACATCAGAATTCTTCTTCTGCGTTGAAGTTCAGCACTTTTGCAGACCCATCCATCCACCACGCCCTCCTCGCACAGCTGACTTTGTGGCTTTAACATGTACAGTCATTCAACACGATTATTAAAATGTAAAAGACGTAGGTGACACCACAAAACCCACATAAAACTGCCCTCACACTAACTCTCACTCCCCCCTTTGTGCCGGACTCCTCTGCAGATATCTTTCTGCAGGCGTTGTAGAGCGATGTGTAATGGAGAAATGCGGACGGACCACCCACCCTGCCGGAGCTGAAACTGGGTCCACAGAGGCCAGTTACTCTGTTTCCACAGGTCACTCATGTCCGACTTGTTAAATTTGTGAACCAGGAAGAAGACAGCGTGTAAGCCTTCAAGCTACAGCTGAACAAAGACATCTGCTGCGCAAAAAGGAAAACGGAGTTAAAACTTAAAGCTCCGATCAGAAAAGCATCTTTTCCTGACTCTTCATAAACAATTTCAGCTTCCAAAGCAGAGCGTAGGCCCGACAGCACAGGCTCATAAATCTCCTCTGAGATGAGTTACGGCAGCTCGGGGACGCTTTGGTGTGTCAGACGAGGGGCAGGCATGTGAAAATAGCCAAGATCATCACGCCATCGCTCATGGAGAATGTCCAACCACGCAAAGAAATAGTCCCACAGAGGGTTTTCTGACATTTGCAGCCATCTGTCATGAGTCTGAATTCATGAGAGAAGCTCTCCTGCAGAAGTCTGAAGCACTGGATTTTATTCTTTTATCCTTGTCCTGCAAGAGGCAGGCTTATGTAGTGTGAACATTCAAAATCTGCCACATTCCTACTAATTAGACACAAAAACACTTAAAAAGGAGCTTTGTTTAAACATAAAGATAGCTCTTTCTAAAACTTCAAAATGTGGAAAACTTATGAGCCGACATTAGAAAACATTTGACTTAAAACCAATAAATAAAATAAAGGATTTGAGTGAGATCTGTGCTTTATTCTCTGCAGTTTGTTTCATTGTTTTTAGTTTTTATTAACATGAATTTTCTTTGTGCTTCTGTCATTTCATACATCTAACCTTCATAACAATGACCATGTCAAAATATATTATTTAACGAGTGTAGTGGAAACTCTATGGACTGTTATTTTCTCTCGTCATTCTACTTGCTTCTGTTTCTAGAATAGTATACTGCAGTTTATTTGTATAACACTTATCAAAACTAGTTTTACAAGTGCTCTATGAGAGCACAAAGAATACAAATCATATACATAAGAGTGCACCAAAACCAAAACTACAAACTCTAATGATAAATTATAATATAAGCCAATAGTTTGATGGAGGATGTCTGGGAATGTTAATAAAATGAACAAAAAAATTAAAACTCACACTTTTAAGAAAGCTAACAGATATAGATAAGTCTATAAAAGTGATTTAAAGAGGGAAAGTCTTTAAAGCACTCAGAAGAATCTCAAAGAAATGGAAAGTCAGAGCTGTGTTATTAAAATCTGAGTAATATGTTGACTTTTCTTGGTCCTTGTAAGAAGTCTTGCTGCTGCATTTTCAACAATGTGAAATCTACAATGTACATCTACAACACCGGTTTAATATCTAGCTCCTTCGGTCTGTACTTTGAAGTGTTTCTATGCATTCATAAGCGTGTATGAGTTTGTGATGTATAAAAAGTGATTAAAGGTAAGTAGGTCTGTGATTTGTTGATTATGGTTTGTTGTGTTAAAAGCTCAGTTACACTAGATGTAATTCCAGAATTCTGAGTGATGTGTCCTGAAATACCAATAATAATCTAAGTATCTAATCACTGTGTTAGAAAAGTTGTTGTAGGTTTGATTTATTAGACAAAACCTTTTTTTCACACCTGGAAAAACATGCACAATGTTTACTAGAGACTGAATCCTGTGACTGATTTATGACCCGCCAGTGCTGCAGTGACAAGTTAAGAGTAGGTGGATTGTAATGAACAGTGATGGGATGATACTTGTTCTATTGTGCATGGAAAATATCAAATATGGGAAATTGACCAGTCTACATGTGGCACCAAGAGGAGTATGTTATCTTTGTCCTCCTGTTGCTCATCATCACCAACATGCAGGTGACGTTTTCACACGACGTGAGCAAAGTTCTCGGTGGCCAGTCTTTTCGTTGGGATGTTGCCTAAGTTGTCGTCAGCTATAACCCCACGGTGCCCATTTTTGGTCCTGGTTTTATCGTTTTGAGTCAGGCTATAAGCTGAGGTCATGTGGTTTGAACTCCGGTAGATGGAGAGGCTGCAAAAACAAGATGGCTGCCAAGCCCGCCTTGAGCTCAATGCATCGGCGGCTGTGCTCCCCTGGGAGACCTGTGTCCAGACTCAGAGGTGGAGGAGGACAGATGGTGAAAGACATCGAGGTCTGGGACTTCTCTCGCCTCTGTTTTGTCTGCGGTCCCCTCCGCGTTCGGTCACGGTGGACCAACCGGTCGGGGTTTGACGTCAGAGGGGCGAGGATGCGGTTACGGGCCTCCAGGACCGGCATAACGGAGATCAGAGACGGCCGGCTGTTGGCTGGGCTGCTTCACTGTACACAACAGGCAGAAGTAATAACACACATGGGTGGATCTGACTCCGTGACTTCATGTGAATCGGTCTCTTTTTTTCTGCTCTGCTGTGAAAACAATGGAGAAGCTCATAAAGAGGAGAAGAGAAAAGGTTTAATATCTCAGACAGAAGTGCTGTAGCCTCATTTTGTTGGATTTTATTTTGATGGATGGGCTAATTTAAGTTTACTAGTGAAAAACCAATCCTCTAAGAACAACACAAACCTAGAAGAGCCTCAGAGAGCGCAGATCTCCGCCAAGCCATATCCCGCAATGTCATTGTTAAAGAAACTGAATAGAATTCCAGGAACCGTGTCTTCATCCTGATCTCCAGCTACAGTTTAGCTAGCTCTTCCTTCACAGCTAGATTATTTGTTTTAGCTTCAAAATAGTTCTGAGAAAGTTTTCAGCTAAGTTTTCAGATACTCAGTCCACTTCAGGTGAGAGGTGAGATACACCCTGTCCATCACAGGACTGACACATAGAAACAGACAATGATTCACACTTAAGTTCATTTAGAAATGAAAATTAACCAAACAGAGTACCCAGAGTACCTGAGAACCCACGCAGGCACGGGGAGAACGTGCAAACTCCACAAACATAGTGGTTCATTTTTAAAAAAAGATTAAAATATAAAATATAACTACAAAAAAAAATGGATTTCTGTGGGGTGTGGGTCTGGGCTCAGCTGCAAGAGGACAGGTGGGACAGAGTGACAGGTCAGGTGACTGGCATACCTGTTGTGCATTTCCCAGTTAAACGCTCTTCCTCTTCATGCTAAAGGTGCAGAGCCGACAATGCAAACACACATCAGATACGGAGGGCTGCTGCTGGGCTGTGAACTGTTCTGGGAAGAGGTTTTGAGTCACTGTGGAGAATTTGAATGTGCTTCGCCCACAGGGTTATCTTTGTGAGCCAACAGTTTGTGTGTGTGTGTGTGTGTGTGTGTGTGTGTGTGTGTGTGTGTGTGTGTGTGTGTGTGTGTGTGTGTGTGTGTGTGTGCGTGCGTGCGCTCAGCGGTGCAGTTAAACTGGTGGTGGGCTGTTGTCTATACAGAGGTGAATCCATGGGCGGCACAGATTCCTGTTACAGTTGCTTCATGCAGCAGCGACTGACCTGAAATTCAAGTTAAAGATATTTGAGACGAGACTTAATCATCCTAACATAAGATAGGACTGCACAGGTCTTAAATTTTTACTTTTGTTCATTATTTATCTTGGTTACACAGTTACTCGCAGCACACCAAATTAAAAAGAAGCCAAATAGGACAAAAAATTCTCAGGTTTTAAATAAACCTGCAGCTTAGAGCACTGAAAGAGAAAATAACTAAGCTATGATCTGCATCTACAAACTCTGCAGTGTCGCTATTTGTATTCTTGTATCTATGAACAAAGTCAAATTACATTCCCAATTTTGTCTGAAGCGAATGTTGTTTGAAATGAAACAAGAATTAACAAGAAGGAAGGTTTTAAAAGCTGGAGCCACAGAGGTCGCGTAAAAAGAAGTGTAAGAAAAACATATATTTATATTAATAGATGTACTTAAAGTTATATGGTCAGCTGTGTGACACACACACACACACACACACACACACACACACACACACACACACACACACACACACACACACACACACAGGTGGTGTGAACCTGTGAGGTTGCATATAGGCCTTATGTAAGCATCGTGAAGAATACCTGCTTTAATGTCACAGTATGGATGGCGATTGTCTGCAGAGTGCTGCCATCTAGCGCCACATGTCATAATTACATGCTAGGCATTACAAAGCATTCACAACAACCATGGCTTATTGTGACTTTTTAACGGTTATTATTATTGCTGGTTATAATATTCTTATTTGACATTAAATAGTTTCACATTTATTTTTAGTCGAAGTTATTTGCAGCTGAAAAATGCTTTAAGAGTCTTGGTGCACATTAAACACTTTATGACCACAACATAATTAATATGAACTCCCAATTTTTCCTCATCAAAACTGGGCTCAGTTTGTTTCAGTGAAGTTTTTAATCTTTTTTTTTTAAAGATTTTAAACCCAGCAGTGTGAGCTGGGTTTAAGACTAATGGAGATTACTCTTATTAGTTTTTAAAGGTGGGTTAGCTTAATTTATAGATAATTTATTTATATTTATAATTTATAAATTTAAATAGATTATAGATTCAAACATTTTCTTTCGATTTGGGTCTCAGGAAACAAACTTTGGTTTGGCTGAAGTCTTTTCTTTCTTCCTTTTTTAAAAACTAGTTTTTCTTTTCTTTTTTAATTCTTGGAAATTTGGAAAGCCGTTCCTCTTTGAACATAAAGTGTTTTCCTGGTTTTTCCCTCTGTTTTCTGTATTTCTTAGAGGAAACTGTCTGTAACTTATTTAAAGCATTTTTGTAGAATAACAGACTGTCAGAAGTGTGTCTGCGTTTAGGTTTTGGAGTGGAGGTGCACAGCTTTTTAACTCTGGTCCTCATATACAGAGCATGACGGCACTGTGTCAATCTGTAGATGCATCCCTGCTGAAGTACAAAGATCAATACTGGACAGTACAGGAGCTGAAAAATGAGAAAAGGTGAGAACATAAGATCAGGCTGTAAAGATTTCACTAGTGTTGCCAAACACAAAGCCCGGATACTTAGTGTGTGTTTAACTTTAAGGTGGATGCACTCAAAGTGCAGACCACCTCCAGGCATTAGCCATGTCCTTTACTATGATGCTGTTTTCTTCACCATTCACTCTACCCTACAGATGCCACTGGGCCATTTCTCTACACCTAAAAGTGAAAAATCAGGGACTTCACCAGGCTGAACATGTAAAGGAGCACATTTTTTGTGTCACGTTGAAGCTCTTGTGGAAAGCGATGTCATATGTTCAGACATGTCTCGGAAAGTGTGAACTCTGTTTCTTTGAAAAAGCTCGCTCCTCAGTGAGTTCTAAAATAGATCTCTGAGTACGACGGTGTTTATTTTTTCTTGGCTTCTGGTCAGGATAATGCTGCGGTTTCAGAGGTAAATATCTCTGAGAACTGCTTGCCAGGTTTCCACCAACGTGACTGCAGATATTCTCGCAGGAGTCAAAGCCGCAGCGTTGGCATTGTTAGTGCTTTGCTTGAACTTCAGGGCTCCTTTGGGAGCTATAACATTTTATTTATGTTATTTTCATGATTCTCAGAAAAATAAAAATGACTTGAGGAGAAAGAAATATTATTTTGACACATCATGTTTTTTTATTCCTTTTAGTGTTTTTTAATAATAAACTAAAGGTTTGCTTTTGTTTGCACATATTACTCAAATATTACAGTGTGTATATATATGAGCTATGTAATAGAAAAGGTAGCTGCAGTATAAAATGTGATGTATTGATGTTTATTGTACACATGAATCAGAGCAGAAAACCCACACTGCACTTTTCTTTTTGCTGTATGTTAAAGAGCTCTGTCCAGTAAACCACAGTGATTTTGACTGGTTTCAGTTACTCCATGATATTTTTACAAAACACATGCTACTGTTGTCATGGTTCTGGGTCATTTTGATCCAGTGTTTTTGAGTTCCTGTGTTTTGCTGTTAGTTAGTATTATGGTTTATTATTTAAGGTTCCTTTTGTAACCCTGAGTTTATTCTGTTTGCTTCTTGTACGTTTAGGCTCCCTCTTGTGCCCTTTGTCTCTTTTTCTTTGTGTGTCTGTGCTCATATATGTTTGTGTGAGTCTTCATGTCTTGGTTCCCTCTTCTGTTCCCATGTTCCCTTCCCTGTGTGTCATTCTATGTTCCCCCTCACCCATCATGTTTATCCATGTTTCCCCAGCCCATCATGTCTCTCTTGTCCCCTCTCTCTCCCCTGCTCCCTCACTACCTCTCTCGTCTGCCTTTCCTCCACTCCTCTGCCAAGCTCATGTGTCAGTTCTGCATTCTGTTGTTTCCTGTTTTATTGTGAAAGTTTTGCTTTCCTTGTTCAGTGTGTTTAGTTTTGCTTCCCTGGTCTCGTTGTGTCTAATTTATCTCAGCTGTGTTCCTCATGTGTTTTATGTTGCCTCGTCATTGTGTTGTGTATTTAAGCCCTCTGTTTCCCTCTGTTCAGTGACTTGTTCTCCTTCATACCAGCTGTGTTCTGTTCTTTGTTTTGTTTGAGCAATAAACCTGAGTTTATGTGTTAAAGTCCTGTCTAAGAGTCTGCGTTTGGGTCCAATCCTGCCTGCTGCAGACAGTCCATTACAGCTATGACATAAAATGATTTGCAAACCCAGAAACCAAACTTTTGCAAACATTTACATAAAAAGAATCAGAATTTAAGAAAGAAAAACAAAAGAAGTAAGATCTTCAAAATGAATAAATAATGAAGGACTAAAATTCGTGGGACAGTGGATTCAAGACATACAACAGCCAACAAGGGTTTTAACACAGTCGGTTTATTCTGTAATGATACATATCACAAACTCACACACACATATATTAAACACACATATTAAAGGTTATTACGCATTGTTTTCTAATTAGCAGAACTCTAATTAAGAAAAGCAGCAATCCTACAAAACTCTGTCCTAATGTGGGGCATTTTTCTTTCAAACATGCTTAAGCTGAAATGACTACCCAGTATTCTCTACTGTTAGCTGGCTGCCCACCTACAATGGAGGCCAGTCAAACTGCATTAGAAAGAAAGTATGAACAGGGAGCTATTAACAAGTCACAATCATAATGTGCAGTGTTTGCGTTGCGAAAAAGAAAAAATCGGTATATATATTTCTTTTCCTCTTTGTTTAAGGCAGCTTTCTTCTGATTGGATGCCGCTCATAAACAGAAGATTTGAACAGTTGGCTGGTGGAGCTTATAGAAAGTGTTGATCCTGAGATCATCATATTAGGGATATCCACTCTCACTGACATCATAGAGAGCTGAAAATTTATTTTTTTTAAAGTTTATGTTTTTTGTATGGAGGACCAAAACTGCCAAAATAAATAAGGAAATAAATGACAAAAAATTTCAATTTGAAGTAGTAAAAATAAACATATGAGGAAGGCACATGTGCAGCTGCATACTGAAGCAGAAATGAAATGTGTCATGGTTCAGATTTCTTCTGATTTTTCCTTATTCCCTTGTGTATTGCCTCTTCCTTATTTTTTTGCCTCTTGTCTGCCTTCACGTGGTGTGTCCATCATGCTGACTGCTTACCTGTACATGACCCCTGGCTATTTTCAATAAAAATTTCTACTCTCTTGTGATTTTTATTTTATTTTATATATGAACAGTATCTATAAGACAGAAAAAAGAAAAGCACAACAGATACAATGATCAGCTGAGTATTTGACAGTGAATGTTACCTGAGGGTCTTTGTCGATGTAACAACAACATAAGGACGGTGGAGATAAAATATCAACAGAACACCATCAGGTGGAAGACCAGGGTCGCTACAAGTGGCAGGTGAGCAAAGACAGGGGGCGGAGCTGAATCTGTAGGCTGAGCAGTGGATGGGATCAGCGTAGTCAGTGGGGCTAAGATAGAAAGTAGAACTGAGGTAAGAAACATGGTTGATATAGTGAGCGGGGTTAGGTATAGAGAAAGGCACCTTTTGAGTGAATCATGGATGAAATCATAGATGGTATAAAAGACACAGAACACAGCTTTCTGGTCTCGTCTGAAAAGTGAAGCTGACGCAGAAGTGCCTTTAATCTGCAGTCTTTCCAGTGGCCACCAGGGGGCAACTCTCGTGGTTGCAAAAAAAAACCTCTGGATGGTGTAGTAGAAGTCTATGGGAAACTCAGCACCTTCCCAAATACTTTATTGGGTAGTTTCACATTAAACTGAATAAATCAGAAGTCTTTAGCCAATTAGTGTGCAGTCTGTGGTTTCACCTTCCAGGTGTCACACCTGGTTTGAAAAAACAAGACAGGACTTTGGGTGAAAAAATTTGAAATAAATGTTGATCATACTGAAAATTACCTGTGACAGTGATCCAGCTGGGTGGAGACTCTCCATGATGACTAATGTGACATTTGTAGAGGCCTTCATCAGACATGGAAACACGAGGAATGGTCATGTGACCTGTCGACTCAGTCCCGATGAAGGAGCCATCTTTATAGAAAGCAGCTGGGAGGTTTGAAGGTGTGGACTTTGCTTTACAGAGCAGTGTGATGGTCTCTCCCTCCATCACAGGAAGCACAGGACTCTGCAGGATCACTGGGCCACCTCAACACAGACACAAACTACAGCATTTCATCCACTGACACACAGCTTCACCAACACTAACTACACACAATCTTCTTACCAGTCACAGTGATGTTGACAGTGTTACTGGTTATTCCCTCTCTGCACTCACACCAGTAAACACCACTGTCCCTTCTGAAGATGTAGGTGATGGCACATGAAGAACCAACTTGTTTTCCCCACCCATCTCCACACCGACTCCTCTGTCGTTTGGACGTGTTCCTCCTCACAGTCCATCCAGCAGGGCCGTCCTCCCCCTCACAGCTCAGAGACAAAAAGTCACCTTCAAACAGCTGAGAGCTGCTGGGGCTCACAGTCAGTCGAGCTGTGGGGAAGAGTGAGAGACAGCATCTGCTTTTTTTTTCTAACGTCTAGCAGAGGGCGACTGTGACTTTGGTAGTATAGAGGTCTGGGGGACATTGGCCCTCCGCCCTCTATGATTTCACTAAACACTTTCCTGATGAGGTTATGGTTTCAGTTGCTATTTTAGAGGCTTATTGAACACAAGATAAAGTTCAGTTTGTAACTTATGCCCAGTTAAAAAACAGGATAAACTAGAACATTGCAAGCACAGAGATGATGGGTGAAAACACTCAGCACTTTTGCACTGTTAGGAAAAATAATTGAAAAAAAAATTAAATCACCTTTTTTTTGCAGTGTAAATCATAATAATATAATATTTTAATTCTTTTGAACACAATTATTGTATAATAGAAACATAATAGGCCAGATTGATGCCTTTCAGTTTCCATATCTACATGTAAAATGATGAATCTGTTGTGGAATTTTATTTTTATTATCATGTTTATGCAATCATTTTCATATTTGCTGTAAGATGCACAGCACAAAGGGCGCATGGTTAGCACAGGATGTTTGGTATGATGAGAGATAGCCAGCTTCACATGAACAAACTCGCTATTACAGGAAATGTCACCTGTGACCTGAAAGGTGCTTGAACAGAATATTGTTACATGAGCAACACCTCTTACAGCACATATCCAGTGATGATCACTGTGAGTGACATTTAACCATATAATACTGGATCTTTCGTGTTTTTGAAGTTTGACTAAATCATCAAACGGTCGAGCTTTCAGCGGGTCATAAATTATGATTATTGTTCTGACGCCAGTTTCAGCTAATAATAATAACAATAATTAACAATATTGTGGAACACATTGGTGCTTAAAAAGGAAATGACTGCGACTTTTGAGTTAGCAGTAAGTATGATTGTGATGTGGCTCTCAGACTGAAGAAGCACAATTTAGAGCTCTGAAGAATGGTTCGCCCGGTGTTACCCTCTCTGACACATATTTAAATGCCTCTACGCTTTTGTAGATGCTTAGAAAAAGTCTAACTGTAAATACTTCATATTTTGATAGACATGTGCCTCTTTAGCTACAACAAAATAAGTACTAACCTTGATTTGTTGTGTGGCACAGCAGTGAGGTCAGATCTAAAGAGACAGGACACTCAGGTTCATTTAAAGTTTCACACACAATAAGACAGATGAAGTACTTTACATCAGAAGCGCACTCACAGAAGAACCACAGTAGAAATGTTTCTGCCATTCTGCTGCATGTTCGCCTCAGAGTGACGCAAGCAAAGCTCTACGCCCACCTCAGTGAGGACCTGATGTAGTTTCCTCTTCTTTGAATATTAACTGTTATGTTTCCTATAAGAGAAAAACGAAAGATTTTGTTTGTATGTTTCCACACATACTAAAAAGATGGTCATCAGCAGGTGTTAAAATTAGGTAAAAACAACCTCAGATGAACAACAAAACATTTGGTTTGGGGTTTTGGCCCATTCTTTGCAGCTTTGCTTCATTTCATTGAGATTTGCAGACATTCATTTATGCACAGCTCTCTGAAGTTCCCAGAGAGGGAGACAAACACAAAGAAACAAAAGAAAAAAGTAAACCCATAAAAGAGATCAAAACTCAACAAACATTGAAGAAACCTGTAACCCATGTTTCAGTCGGGTTGAGGTCTGGACTTTGACTGGATCGCTGCAGCACTTTGATTGTCTTTAAGCTCTTTTTATGGAGATTTGCTGCTGTGCTTTGGATCATTGTCCTGTGTCATGACCTGTTTTGGTCAAGCTCTAGCTGTCAGGCAGATGGCCTCATATTTGACTGTAGAATACTTTGGTGTGCAGAGATGTTCATGGTCATCTCAGTGACTGCAAGGTGCCCAAATCACCAGCCCTCCACCACCGTGCTGGCAGCTGGCAGGAGATGTTTGTGCTGCAATGCTGTGATGGTGTGTATTGCAGCCAAACGTTTCCACTTTGGTCTCGTCTGTCCAAAGCACATTGTTCCAGAGGTCCTGAGGTTTGTTCAGAAGCAACTTTGCAAACTGTGCTGTTATGCTTGTTTTAAAGAGACGTGGCTTTCTGATGTTTTCTGCTGTTAACCAGTCCAACCAAGTCATACTTGTTCCATTCTTTTTTTTAATTGAACCATCATGGCCTTTAACATTTAACATGCTAACTGAAGTCTGCAGAGTCTGAGCTGTAGGTCTTGTTTTGTTTTTTTTTTTGGGGGGGGGGTCATTCTTTGAGCTGTTTGATGTGATGAATTTTTCTGAAAAAAAAATGTTTTGTAATAGCCTGTAAATGTGTTTATTCTGCCACAAATTTGGTCATTTTAACATGGGGGTCTATGGGGATTGACTCACGGGCAATAAGAGAAACTGCAGTTTTTGGCTCCTGCCAAATGATTAATATTTAAGGCCATCATTGTCAGCATTTGTCAACTGCAAACTTACTCAGCTGTTTTTCTCTTTATATTGTTGCCACACTATAGCAAAGTATGCCAGGCTAAGAGTAGTAAAAAGGACTTTAAATCCCAGTATTTTTGTCAAGTTAGGCTGTACATTGGTAAAACTAACATGGGTGCAAGAGACCTCTGTGACAACTCCTGCACCACCAGAGTGGCATACTATGAGTGCCTATCAATATATAAACCTAAAACCCCGCCAGAGATGACTAGTATCATGAAGGTGGTTATCAGCTTTCTCTGTTATCCCTTTCTGATAAATCAGAGACATTATCAGATGAATGGGAGAGACCTCTATAAAGAATATAAAGACAAGAGTATAATCCTGCATGCAATCATTAATCATAGGAAATAAAGATCATCAAAGCACAAAAGAATATTATCTTGAGTTATATTTATTTCACAGCTGCTCGTTCGAGCTCTGAAGCCTTTGATACATTTGAACATTAAATGTTAGTCAACGTTCAGGTCTGATTCTGTCCCGAAGCTTCATAAAGTAGACAAAGGAAATCACTGCAGCTTGTCAACAGATCAAAGTGAACTTTTATTTTTATTGAGTGATATTGTTGCTGATAATTAGCCTGCAGACTGATCTGTTTTCTAGTGGCTGCAGCTCCAATAGAGTAAATGAATGTGAATGCATGCAAATTCCATTCATTGCTGGGTGTTGTGTTTCATATATAAAGAGTGAACATCTAGGCTTATATAATACAAAGTGTTGTCTGACAGTCCCTGCTTGGGTGTTTGCCATGCATTCTCTGGACACATACAAAAAGCAGCAGAAGTCATCGGATAGTTTATAAACACTGATGGGTTAGATCTGGTAAATCACATAGATTAGATATTATATAGGAAATATATCAAAGTTTGCAAAGATTATGAAATGGGGATGTAAATGTTGGATTTTTGGGTTCCTGTATATGTGGAAGGAAATGAGGATTTGCACATATTGCCAAAACAGTCAGTGAAATCACAATCATTTAATTTACAGATACCATTAGGCAAAGCTGAACTTAAACCTAAGGAATATAGCAAGAGCACTGAGACATCAGTGATACAGGAAAGCATCTATACAACATTCCAAAACATGTTGATTTTGGGCGGGCAGGAGTGGAAAAGAAGAAATCTCTCTTCTTGGGCTACGACACACATGTTAATATCGCACTCCAGCTGCTTTGCTAATCACCAATGACTGTAGAAAACGTCACCAACACGTATGGTTGAGTACGAGCCAATGACGTACGAGCCCAAAGAGCGCGCGTACTCCACTGACCAATCATCACGTCCCTATGGCCGCGTCCACGTCCCTCCTATGAAAGGGGACTGTAGAAAACAGTCAATGGGTGAAACCAACTCGGTGATGCAACCTGAGCCCGGAGTGTCTTTACTCGCGTTGGAGGTGGTCTGTGTGGCCGGTTCTTCTCCTGTATTTATTGAAGGACTCCGGGATCTTGGATCTGCACTGAAGAGTAGTAAGTTCTAGCAGCCAGTTGCGTAGTCTGCTAGTTTTAGCTTAAACAGAGCCCGTATGAGGGCAGGAATCCTGCCTTTGGGTAGTATTTTTCTAACACCGGTAACAGCTGACTGTGCCAGCGACACTAAGACACGTTAGCTCGCCTGACCTGACCGGCTGAAGCGAGCCAAGATGCTAACTTATATTAAGCGGTGTCGATTTCCGCAACTGTACAAAGAAAACGTGCACTCATTATGTGCTGTGTAAATCAAAGAGTACACGCCGCGTATTAATGTGCTGTGACAGTGGCTCTGTCCTTTCTGTGTGACGCAGTTCGTAGCCTCGTTTAAAGTCAGACTGTGACAGGTTTGTAACTGACTGCACCGAGCAGTGTTTGTGTTGACGAGCCGGAGAGTTTGTAGCACAGATCATTTATCAAAGACTGGCAGTAATCACTGCTTAAATCACTACGAGTGGCTTACTGTGACTCACCAGTGTCATTATATTAGGAACTGTGTACAGATGCTGAGCGTTTTCTTGAATGTCATTTTGTGATGTGTTGCCTGCTGATTTTGGCATTATGGACATTCACTCGGCATCACAGCAGACTTTACTTGCCAAATCTATCAAATTTAATGAGTTTGGGATGAGCTGGTATGAAGCACAGAGTAATGTGAGCTCCATCATTTAAACTTCCTGCTTCCCTCCCTTCACTGTTAACGGGTATAACATCTGAGGACAGGTCTGAGTCTTTAATTACAAACCAAACAAGTAGCCAAGAAGAAGGAGTTTAACATTGTACTACTGCCAAAAAAAATAGAAAACGGACAAATCAGCTGTTTTACTCATTTGGAAGACACTCTGATTTTTCATTGTTTTGTCTCCTGAAAACCGCGGGTATTTTTATTATTTTACATGAAACCGTTTTTTCTCTTATTTCCTGCAGTCTGACACTTGTGCCCATGCTCCATTTCCACACTTCAGCTGCCAATAACCACTCAAGAGGAAGAAGATGATTTTCACAGGCGGTTTAATTCTGTCACCACAAAGATCGTGCAAAAACCTCTCGAAGTAAGTTATTTATTGTGATAGACTTAGTATTAGAGTTGTCATATGTCTGAAAGTTTTCAAAACTGTTAGTTTGAAGGTTCTTTTGTGGCAGAATAAACCAGCTTTTCTAGCAAATAACTTTACCCAGGAAACACTTTGTGATTTAAAGGATTTATCCCTTTGTCTTTATTGTTTCTTCAGGATGTGTCTTCAAATCTGCATATGGCTTTTTTTGGCGCTCACTCCGATAGTTGACGCTCTGGGTAAGTAGGTGTTGTTGAAAAGTTTGTAAACTACTGTTAAATCTTCGGTTACATTAGACTGCTGTAACTGAGAACAAGATTAGTTATAACTGACTTTATTAATAGGTTATAAAGTCATTTCTTCCTTCACCCTCATGTTCCTCACACCTCTCTTCTTCTCTCACTCATTCCCTGCTATGGCTGTGCGATATTATGATATGTATCGATTGATATAATCAACTTTTACTGCACTACAAACTTCTTAAAGTATGTTTTAAAAGAAGAAAACAACATTCATATATGAAAAATATCATACTATTCCCTTAAAAGTAAATACTGGCTAGACAGTGAGCTGCCTTGGTGGAGGTTTGCGCTCTTGGAGTACTTCTTGTTTAGTACATGCATATCTGATGTATATTTTTATTCTTAAACCTCTGTCTTGTTTCCTTTCTCCTTCAGACTACAAAAACATCATGTCTTCACTTGGCCAGCAGGTCATTCTGCCATGTAATGCTCCTGAAAATATGGAAGTCCTCGCCATGCAGTGGTCCAGATGTGGTCTGGAAGAATACGTGCTGCACTATCGTGATGACCAACTTGATCCAGATGGCCAGGATCCGTCTTATATGGGCCGGGTAAACCTGACCAATACCCACATGCAGAATGGAAATCTCTCAATGATACTGATGAACATGACGACTGCTGACATTGGAACATACGAGTGTATAGCCTTCCAGAGAACCTCAGGGATGGGCCGTGTAGTCCTCAGCATCATAAACCTGAATGCCAGTCAGTCAGGTGAGTTTGTGCTCATGTCAAATGATGACACTTTAAAAGAGTTTTCACCTCCCTGACTGCTGACAATTCACACCAATGCATTTTTTTTTCTCGACAGATGAAGGAAGCAGGAATGAAGTCAGCAGTGGCGCAGCTACAGGAAGAAACCATCTTGGTCTCATTGTGTCACTGTCAGTTATTGCAGGGATCATTCTGGTGGTTGGTATTCTCTATATTAGGTACCAAAGATGCAATGGATCCTTAGCTTCCACCCCAATATGAAATGACATCAACATCTCAGCATGTCTAAATTAGAAAGACCCTCAAATTTATTCCAAACATCTAAAACTTAAAATGACAGTTAAAAGCTGAGGTGGGATTTTTAAGAGATTTCTATGCACTATTTACCACTAAGAGCGCTGTGGAGCCCATCGAGAATGAAACTTCAACTTTGGTTAAAAAAAAAATTAGCAAAAGAATTTATATTTCATAACGAAGTCGACAGAGCAAACATTATGGCGCACAACAAGTTCATGCATCAAATTTGGAACAAGTCCAAATTAAGTTTCTTTCAAAGCTTTACTTCAAAATATGAACTTAACAAGTCATACACTAAATGTGTAAACCTTATGCAAAAGTATTTATTATAATGCACTGAAACGTTTTCTTATTTATTTATTCATTTGGTTTTTAGTATAAAGGTGCTTTTAAAACTCCTAAATGAAAAAAAAGACAGAATTTTGTGTGTTTTACATCCAAGCACAACTTTCCTGAAAAGAGAATTTTTTTTTATTGAAGTTACTTTCTGCCAGTATTATGTTTTCATGTTTGCAGATGCATTTTGTCTTTAGGTTGTTCTAGTTGCCAAAAAACAACACTGTTGTGGTGCTAAGAGGGAAAAGTCCCGTAAATTGTTTAGTAAAATTTAGATTATGAGGGACTTTTGCTGCCACCGTCTTGGTGTTTTCAAACTGGACATGACAACGAGGGATGGATCTCTCTGAGAAACCGAGTTTACTTACAGGGTACCCACATGCTTAAGTATTACCCTGCTTCATCTCCCTTATGACTCTCATGGGGATCATGTTTTACAAAGTGAGCATCATGTTTATTTCAAAAGACTAGAAAACGGTGACTGACAGCATGAACTCGTCTGGGAGATGTTTACAGAGTTCACAAAGTAAATTGCCAGTCGCCCCCAAGCTGTTCAAGTATTTAAGCATTACTGTATTTTCACTAAAGCACTGCATTATACTGAATAATAGAAGCCTTTAACATTGAGTAGCATTCCAGATATAGTTATGTATTGTGATAAATACTGTATGGTAGACAATGTGCCCATTAAGCATTAGGGCACTTTATTAGATACTTTATCAAGGTGTTGAAAGTTGAATGTGAAGGATCATAGTCACCAGCTACCAGCTGCTTATCACTAAAGGAAAGAAAAGTGATTCGCGCCTTATGTTTTTATCTTCTGTCGTTTTCTGCTTCATGGCCCGATTACAGTGAATTTATGGGACCATATTGTATGTTTTTTGTGACTCATGAAGAAATGCATTAGGCACATACAGAGTATACATTTTTGTAGCAATAATAACTGGCCTTTAACTGTTGAAATGGATGTTTTCAGGTACATGATCACATGATGACAGTTTCATGTCTTTCAATGTGCTTTCCTATGTTACAGTATTTAACATTGTTTTGTTTTTGTTTTTAATTCCTTGGTCCAAAAATGTTTGGGTTTAGTATTTCACAAAGGACAAAGCATCCATACTTTTTACTGTGATGATGACATGATGACCACTAAAGCCTTGAAACAAACTTTGAATATTTTTCTTACTTTGTGAGTCTCTATATTGCTATGAGCTGTGCTTTTTTTTGACAAAGGAACATTCCAAGTGCCATCCTTTGTTTTGTATGTTCTGTACATGCTCTGTACAATCATGACCCTGAGACCAATAAAGATCTATTTATTCTTTCACTTGAGTGTGCCGCTCTTGTTGACTCTTTATGGTTCACGTAAAGATAATGTAGAGCAGAATTAGCGTTTTATTTTTTTTATTAGTTTACATTTTTGTTTCCTCTTTAAATTTTTGTTTTCAGTTCAAAGTTCCAGAGCATTTTTACTTGTTTCACTTTATCTTTAAATGTTTAGCTTTCAGTTAGTTTCAGTGTCTGTTTTAGTTTTTAATTGAGTATATGAGGACTGTCAAATGGAAGATCTAATTTCAGGATAGGTGTGACGATACACATATATACCAACCTCCTAATGATAAAATGGATCACGTTGATTTAAAAAAAAAAAAAAAGTTAAGGACATTTTCTATATATTTAGTTTTGCTAGCATACATTCATTAGATCTTTTTAAGACATGGTTTGATTTTGCATTTGACTTTAGTTCATAGTTAAGAATTATCTTAATCTGTAGACTTGCTAATACGGAGTTTATATTTACAATATCCTCAAAATATCTGTTAACAGCAGATTTAAGTATTTTTGTTATTTTTCATTAGTTTCTCTTTTTATTTAGTTTCCAGTTTCAGGTAGTTTCCAGAATGGCTTTACTTGACTATTTTTCAACCCATCAATTCTTTATATCTTGCTTGGAAAAATGGGAAATTCAGCAGGTGCAGCAATGCTTGAAAGTAAATAACTGATATGAGAACCTTTATTCTTCAGCACAGTCTGAACTCTCTGAGATAGCTTTCTGTCATTTCTTTAAGTATCTCCAGGAATAGTTCTCCAGGTTCTTGAAGGACATTCCAAGCTCCTCTTTGGATGTTTCTGTTCAGTTCTCTGTCAGGATGATCCCACACTGCTTCAGTAATGCTGAGGTCCAGGCTCTGGGGAGGACAATCCACTGCACTGGCTGTGTGCCTGGGATCATTGTGAAGCTGCTGCCATTCAGATATTTTCCAGATGATATTTCATGGTGAATGAAAAACTAATGAGACTTTTCTAGGTTTATAATTCCATCAGTTCTGACAAGACCTCTAACAGCACCATGTTTAACAGATTGCTGTATACCCTCAGTGTTGTACCTCTCCTGACCTCCCCTGTACATATTGACAATAATGCATGTGTTACCATTTATTTGAAGTCCAGTTCTTGTGTAATTTGGCATACCTCAGCCTGTGACATCTATCGGACAATCTACACCACGTGCACAATTATTATGCAAGTTGTATTCTTGAGGATTAACTTTAATATGGATCAAAACCTGTGTTCTTACTCAATGCAAAATGTTAATAAACCAGAATGTTTGGCAAAGGAAATGTTAGTCTGGACATCCTCAGGGGGAAGCACATGTGTGCACAATTATTGGGAAATTAAAATGAATAGCTTAGCTATTTCAAGAGTGCTGAAAAGTCCTTCTGAAAGACTTTTTGCAATTTTTTTTTAACCAGTGTCTGTTACGTGGGGCCAAGAGTGATGAACACCTCATATAGAGGTGTTCATCACTCCTGGTCACGCCTTTATTCCTTAAATACATATCCTCTGAGAATGCTTAAATCCAACAACTATTACAGTTTATGTAGCTTGGAATTGGAAAATATGCATAGAAATACTGATGAGGTCAAAATGGGGCACATAGTGTTTTTCCCCAAGCTCACCGATGATCACGAGCTCGAGGTAGTGACCAAAGGAATGAGATTATTTCTGTTTGCTGGCCTGGAAACCCCTCGGTGTTCCCGTGAATAAGCTAGAGGAGGTGGCTCGGGAGACGGAGGTCTGGGCTTCTCTGCCGTTGCTCCCGGGATAGATAATTATGAACATAGGCAAAATACAATCTGATGAATGATTGTATTTAAAATGGTCACATTTTTTTCTTACCTGCCGTAAGGAAGCACAGGAGTGTGCTTTTAACAAGTTTTCTTTATGGCAGGCTCAACTCAGTCAGTTTCAGAGTATTTTTTGTTCATCGAAGGGCAAAAATTCAGTCCCCCAGCCAAGTTTGAGCCACAAAAAAGCAAGTTTAATTCAACTGAAAAAAGATGACTTATTGTAATATATAAATTTGTAGGAGTTTGTAACAGAAGAAAAGTGCTTCATACATGTGAAACATTTTTCCCTGCAGCTCAATTTAGCCAGTTTTTTTTTTCATTAGAAAATCAAAACACAGCACAGAAGTTGGAAATGTTCAACAGGAACAGGTGTTTAAATACTCACTGAGCGGCACGACCCTGATCTATGTGACTGGCAGCAACAATAAGAGCTGTTTAGAGTGTCCACAGACTGAGGAAAGGTGCTTCAGTGGTTCCTTTAGTGCTTCATGGCACTTACGGCATTTCCTGACGTAGTCATGATCTTTCAATCTGTTGAAAAATGTTTTCCTTAAACCTGCATTCTTTCTAAAGGCCACTAGGGGGAGACTACATTGCGAAATGACTTTTGCTCCTATAGAAGTCTGTCACCTCTGACACAGGCTCTGACTCTCTGATCATCTGTTTTCTTATGTGTTTTGGTTTTTGTTCGACAGGAAAGAGCAAACGACAGGTGCATGTTCTTCATACACTGATGGAGACAAATGAGGATTTATTTATACCCTGAGCCCAAATGTTCAGGACATGAGGAAAAGGTTCCTGGTGCAGAGAAGAGGGACCAAGCAATCCACCCTTGTTTTCTAAAGTGGAATTCTCACCACAGATGGACAGATACTTCTCAAAAACTGGTGCACCCACCATCAGATAAAAAAACACCAGTAAAAGTAATCTTTTATAGTTTCACATACAGTGTTTTTAAATGTTTCTTTCTATCATTTGTACAATCACTGGCAGCAGTCTTTGGTGATAAGCTGTGCCGGCAGATATGAATATGCAGTAAAAAAAACTGCACTTTGTTTACCTCCAACATTATACATGACTTTGTGTTGCCATAAAATATCAGATCTATTTAATTTAATATTTATTACTTTTACATGACAAAAATATTTCTCTGTTCTGTGCAGTTTAGAAATGATGCTCGATGGTGACCTCCATGACGTCAAAGTCCTCAGTCAGTTTCTGCTCAGGGTAGGGGTGTGGTGCTGTTGCTATGAAGACAAAGAGTTCAGGTCCAGTCATAATTAGGTAATAATAAGTGAGAAAAAACAATCAGAATTTAAGGGGACCTATTTCCATATCTGCATTTTTCTTCTAAGGCCCTTCTAAAATTGCTTTGCATGATTTACACTTCAAAATAATCAACACAGCTTCACCTGTGCTCAATTTGTCTGACTTACACCTGAGAATTAGATTGATAGATCAGATTGTCTTTGTTCTTACAGTATCTCGGATTTTGAGGCTCTCCCGGCATTCCCAGTGTGTTAGCTAGTTTCAGTGTTTCCATGTATGATCCCATGCTTGTTTCTCAGTTTGTTTTCTTTTTACTAACTATGCGGTCTGCCTACCTGTGCCAAACTGCTTCCAATTTTTAAATAAAGATTTAGATTTTGTATTGTTTTTAACAGGTCTTCTCTGTCCTGTGTTTGTGTCCCCTCTTCATTAATTGTTCTAACTTTGGCAGTTTCAGGCCTCTAATAGTCTTTATATATGGCGAAGTCCACCACTGTAGCTGCATGTGTACAGTTATGACAGAAAATAAACAAAAACACAACAGATCCCCTTTAGATTGATCATCTGATAGTGAACGTTACCTGAGGGTCTTTGTCGATATAAAGACACCATTAGGACAGTTGTGATGACATATGGACAGAACACCACCAGGTGGCAGACCACTCTCAAGACAAGTGATAGGTGAATGGAGACAGTGGGTGGAGCCGAATCAGTAGGCAGAGCTGTGGCAGAAGGAGATGCCATGGCAGTGGATTGGATCGGTGTGGTCATTAGGGTTGAGACAGAAAGCAAAGTTGATGTAGAGGGTGGGGATAATGTGGAAGGCGGAGCTGTAGTTGTTGGTTTACCTGTAAAGAGAATGGCACTGTTCAGGTGATTCATGGATGAAATCTTAGATGGTAATCTTAGATGGACGCAAAAAAGTGACGCTAACGGAGAAGTGCCTTTAATCTGCATTCGTTCCAGTGGCCACCAGGGGGCAACTCCTGTGGTAGCAGAAAAAAAACCTTTGGATGGTGTAGAGGTCTATGGGAAACTCAGCTTCCTCACTAAGCACCTTCCTGATTACTTTACTGAGTAGTTACAGGTTAAACAGAACACATTAGAAGTCTTTAGCCAGTTAAAGTATTTGGTTGGATCCGACCTGCAGGTTTGAAAACACCAAAGTGGTGATAGCTAAAAAGCTTGAGGTCTCATATTGGGACTTCACTGACTAATGGGTGACCTCGTGCTATCTATGTCCATCTATGGATGAAATAAATGTTGATCATACTGAAAATTACCTGTGACAGTGATCCAGCTGGGTGGAGACTCTCCATGATGACTGATGTGACATTTGTAGAGGCCTTCATCAGACATGGAAACACGAGGAATGGTCATGTGACCTGTCGACTCAGTCCCAATGAAGGAGCCATCTTTATAGAAAGCAGCTGGGAGGTTTGAAGGTGTGGACTTTGCTTTACAGAGCAGCGTGATGGTCTCTCCCTCCATCACAGGAAGCACAGGACTCTGCAGGATCACTGGGCCACCTCAACACAGACACAAACTACAGCATTTCATCCACTGACACACAGCTTCACCAACACTAACTACACACAATCTTCTTACCAGTCACAGTGATGTTGACGGTGTTACTGGTTATTCCCTCTCTGCACTCACACCAGTAAACACCACTGTCCCTTTTGAAGATGTAGGTGATGGTACAAGAAGAACTGACTTGTTTTCCCCACCCATCTCCACACCGACTCCTCTGTCGTTTGGGCGTGTTCCTCTTCACAGTCCATCCAGCAGCGCTGTCCTCCCCCTCACAGCTCAGAGACAAACGGTCACCTTCAAACAGCTGAGAGCTGCTGGGGCTCACAATCAGACGAGCTGTGGGGAAGATATGAATTATGCACATTTACAAAACCCTAGAGCAGCCATCAGATTGTCTCTGAGAATTACAGTGAAACAATTAATGCACACAGAACCATCTGCAAACACCAACATTTAAGTTTGGAAGGTGTTTTTTAAGGGCAGTAGTTGTTTGGGATCACTCCCATTTATCCAGGTTTATCTAGGGTATGGTTAAGCTCCACCACAGTTATTCAGGATTAGATTACATTAGATTACATTAGGTTAGATTGGAATTTCTTATCTCCCTTGGGAAATGTCTCGGAATCTCATCATATGAGATAACACACATACAAACGCTCATTCACAATTTCATCTGTTACTACTCAGTCATTTAATTGATAAAAGCACTTAAGATATTTTGTGCCTATTTAACTATTAATTTGGTAACCTGTAGCTTTTCCTGAGGACAACAGTGTATAATTTTCATTAAGGATACCCTTCAGTCTCTTCAAATATCTCCTGGAGGAAGTATGCCAATTATCTTTGAATTTGAGATCTGAACTTGTCAGAACCAAAACATGTAGTAAAGCTATAATGAATAATAGGTTTGTCATAAAGTAGTGCAGCCCTTAGTTTCACAGTTGAAACCTGAGGACATTGTGGGGCATTTCATGGTCTTTATGACTCGGGTGACTGCAGTTATTTGCAGCAGCTTCATAGTGCAGAGTGATTGTTGCTAAAGGTTAAAAAAAAAAATCCACACCAAATGGAATGTCAGTGAAGTGGAATCCTTCAGAACAGAGAAATGAAACCGCCAAATGCTGCAGTTCCTTTAATGTCCACCTGAGACTGGCTCCAAAAGTGGGTCAATCACATGTTAAAATGTCCAACTTTAAAGCAGAAATAAACACGTTTACAGCCTGCTACAAAAAATGTCTGGGTTTTTTTTTGGTAGTTTCCCTTGTTTTCATAACTCTGTCTTTTATAAATTCTTTTATTTAACTAATCCACTTGGATTTTGTTGACGATTGGCCACGTGTGACGCATTAGACCGATAGTTGGATGGTGATATCAGCTGCTATAGATGCCAACGTCTGTACGGCTTTACCTCAGTTAATCAAAGTCACTCAACTGAACCTCGGAAGCATGATTGAGCTGCTGGCTCTCTATGAAGCATTTAAATTATGTTATCGGGCCTCCTGTGTGGTGCAGAGCGTTGTTTTTCAGTTTTAATAACTGAAGTTGTAGTATTTGTATTGGTATGTTACTTAGTATTAATTAAAACATAAGTGTCTTTGCAGTGTATGCAGGTTTCTAACCAAGCATGCTAGCATTCATTTATCACTCAATTGTCAAGTCTAAATATGTTCACTTCTTATTTGGAATGGAAAATTTGATACATTTGAGGTTTCAAGAGTCAAGAAACCAATCAGAGACGTTACACTTTCTATACAGTTTGTGGTGATGGTGAGCAGCAGGTTAGGTCAAGATTCAAGGTGCAGAGAACACCATCTACACAGGATGTTTTCTGAGATGAGAGATGCCCAGTTTCCTTATCTAAATGCTTCAAAATCAGGAAACAGCGTCTGTCATCAAGCTGAACAGGATGTTGTGGGTAAGTGAGCAACAGCTGTTGCAGAAGGTGCAATCGTGATCACCTTTCTTTCTGCAGGTCAAAAAAGGTTATGTGGTGTTTGATGGTTTGTTGTTATGGAGTCAGTCTGCCAGTCCATTTATGCAGACATTGTTAAGAAGGCTCTGAAATGCTGGAAAAAAAATAAAATGAGGCAGAATTTCAGAGCCCTCTTAACTAGAAAATATTCATAGTATAAAAGGTAAAATGTTGCAGAGCTTTAGTTATTTTACTACTGAATGACCCACGTTCACATCTAATGCGGCCTTTTTTGTCAAGACTAATCACTGCTGATGAAAGCTGGGTCTCCAACCACAACCCACCGACCAAACAGTAGCTATTAGTTTAAGTTTGCAGTCGAAGTCCGAAGCTGACGAGTGTGACTCTTTTTTTCAACATTCACGAGGTTGTGTATTATAAACTCGTATCCCAGGCTCATATCATCAGTGAGGAGCTAACCAAACTGAAATGTGGTGACTGTGATCTTGTGCATGCATTTAAGCGGGTTTCTTGGCCACAGCAAAGCATTCAATGCACACCACTGCCCCCCCCCCCCAGCAGCTCTGCCTCAAAATGAAATTCAAATGAACGTGGAGACAGTACTTTTATGTGTAAATACAAAACTTCAGTATCGACACCACTGGATTTCAAAGGAAACAATCATGAAGGGGGCAATTTTCCATCAGGTATTTTTTATTATTACATTGGGCAAAATTGCTGAAGCTTTTTAAAATAACTCCTTTTAGCTGGATATCATCTAATGATTTGAGAAATCTGTCTCTAATTACATCTTTTCTTTGCTCAGCTCAACAACCCTTCATCAGATTCACTACAAAACTGTCGGGGTATTTTGTGGACGTGAATAAGTTCCATTTTGAGTTTGAGGTTATTTGGACGAAAGGTTCCTCTGTTACCGCTGCTTCCTCCACGACAGCTGCTGCCTGCTGTGTCTACATGAAGGGTTACACAAACACACACACAGGCATGTATGGCTGGCTACCTTTGTGAGGACATTTACTCTTATTAATGCTTTGCCAAACCTGTTACCCCTAAAACCAAGTCTTAACCCCTTAAATAGGCCTTTGAAAGGGTGTGAGGGGAAAAAATCCTTCATCACTTTGAATTCCTAAAATGTAAACTAGTTTGTACAAAGACCACTGGACATGACTGCATTTAGGCGTCTTTGTCTTTGGTTTCCTGTGAATCAGTCACTTCACCAAACCACGATTTAAAAAAAGACATAATCATGCATGCACATTCAGTGAGCATATATCCTTCAAGCTTTACGCTTTTTCAGCCAATAATTAATGATTGGTTGTATCTGTGAATTGTAGTTATCAAAACAAGAGTCACACTCACAGTAAGCATATAAACCAAGAGCACCTTGTGGAAGCAACTTTTATGCATTTGATTACATCTTTGTTATGAAGCCTTCATTTTAAAGAATTCAGATTTAGATGCATATCTATATTTATGTCTCTAAATCAGCTTCCACTGAAACTGCCACCAGAAATTAGCTTTTATTTGATTTATTTTTATTGTATTAACCTTGATACTTAAACCTTTAGCTTATCTCTGTACCCTTTTCTGTCTCAGCTCAGTTAGTTATGAGCTACATGGAAATAATTTACGGGAAAACTACGGAGGCCTGTGAAATTATATGTTCTGGTAAGTGAAAGCACATCGTAAAACATGAAGAGGAATGCCATCATTTGTTTTTTGTACATCATGTTGTATTTAAACATGTAATTGTACAAAGTGTGGTTTCCTGGTAGAATAAAACAAAGTGAACTAACCTTGGTTTGTTGAGCCACACAGCAGGGAGATCAACCCTAAATAGAATAACACTCGGTTAGTTTAAGTTTCACATTAATCTGACAAAAAAATATGTGGTTTACTTACACAGCAGCCACGGTACAGATGTACCCTTCATTCTTTCACTTGGTCATATTTGACTAAGACTTAACAACGACACTTCACGCAGTTTACAGTAAAATGAAACTCGCGTCCCCTCCCTTTGTGGTTTTCTTTAAACTGAGTACAATGAAAGACCCTTTTCCATTCCATAGAAGCAGAGAAATTACGTATTAAGAGACTGGATTGCACCACAACCTTAAGTTAACCATCAGCTCTCTCATGGTTTGTGTGTTTTGCTGTTTTCAGTCATTGATTTATATTTTTCAGTAATGGCCTCTGTTTGGGGTTTTGGGTTTCTTCAATGGAAGTCAGTAATAAAGACAAGGTGGGAGTTTTGGCTCAGACAATAATAAAGATCCAAAGCACAGAAAGTATGACAGCTATAGCTGTAAAACAGTGTCTCATGGGCCCGGCTTTTTAACCCTCTGGGTTTGTTCAGAATCACTACCCTTTCAGCTTGTTCGTGGCCAAAAGTGGCCACCAACAGATTAGGTCTGTAATTTTTATTATTTTTATGTTTTTTTGCCATTTTTTCTGCATAAAGATTTTAAGTAACTTCAGTTCTTTTCATAAATATAAAATAATTATTACTTTTTAAATTTTTAACCCTTTAAACGCCAGTTTGTTTGTCCACTGCACTAGCTGGAAGACAACCTCAAATCTCACAATTTTATATAACTGCATTGCTACTGAAATTTCTTGTATTATTAATAGTAGAGTCTGGGCATGTAATTGATTCACATCAACATTGATTATAATGCATTGTTATTTTTGTGCTGGGAGAGCAAAAACATAAAAACTCCCTCTCAGCTTGTTCGTGGCCAAAAATGGCCACCCCCTGTTTACGTTTACAAAATGCTATAAAATTCATAAATATTAAGAAAAATTTCCACTTTTTTTGACTTGATTTTTTAGATTAGCATCAGTGCTGTTCATAAAAATCAAAATTTCATTCAAATTCAGAATTTTAACCCTTTAAATACCAGTTAAATCAAATAATCCTAGGAACTCATAAATGGAAAAAAATCATAAAACCCCAATTTTTTTCAAAATAAAACATGCCATCTGATTTATTTTCTAACCATGATGGAGGTTAGATGCATAGCAATAATTAACAGTATCAATGACTTTTATGCATCTTTGTTTTTTTGTGCAGTGACAAAAAAAACAAAAAAAAAAAACTCTCTCTCAGCTTGTTCGTGGCCAAAAATGGCTACCCCTTGTTTACATTTACAAAATGCTATAAAATTCATATATATTAAGAAAAATTTCCACTTTTTTTGACTTGATTTTTTAGATTAGCATCAGTGCTGTTCATGAAAATCAAAATTTCATTCAAATTCAGAATTTTAACCCTTTAAATACCAGTTAAATCAAATAATCCTATGAACTCATAAATGGAAAAAATCTTAAAACCCCAATTTTTTTCCAAATAAAACATGCCATTTATTTTCTAACCATGCTGGAGGTTAGATGTATAGCGATAATTAACAGTATCAATGAGTTTTATGCATATTTGGTTTTTTGTGCAGTGACAAAAAATAAAAATAAAAACTCCCTTTCAGCTTGTTCGTGGCCCCCTTGTTTACATTTACAAAATGCTATAAAATTCATATATATTAAGAAAAATTTCCACTTTTTTTAACTTGACTTTTCAAATTAGCATCAGTGCTGTTCATCAAGACCAAAATTTCAATCAAATCCATAATTTTAACCCTTTAAATACCAGTTAAATCACATAATTTTAATGATTTACATGGGGATAAAAGCATAAAATCCCAATTTTTTTTCTAAATGATGGAGGTTAGATGTATAGTAATAATTAAAAGTATCAATGAGTTTTATGCATCTTTGGGGTTTTTTGCAGTGACAGAAAAACAAAAAAAATCTCTCTCAGCTTGTTTGTGGCCAAAAATGGCCACCCCCTGTTTATCTTTACCAAATACTATAAAATTAATATATATTAAAACATTTTTCTACTTTCATTGACTTGATTTTTTAAATTAGCACCAGTCCTAGTCATGAAAACCAAAATATAATTCAAATTCAGAAATTATACCCTTTGAATACCAGTCAGATTATGTATTATTACTACGCTTTTGGGGGAAAATAGCAATAAAGTTCACATTTTTTAGGGGGGGGGGGGATGGCCAAAAATGGCCAAAAAGAAAATCACAAAAGGTGTGTTAGTGGCCAGAAAAGCAATTTAATGACCAAATAACCACTGAAATGACCAATAAAATGATCAAAATTTATATTCCAGTGTGTGCGCTTCTGTGTGCATCCTCATTAGCAGCAAGATGTACTAACCACAGTAGAGTAGTTTTTGTAGGCACACTTTCTACACCTGGTGCAAGGGCTGCTGTTCCAATCCTGGAGGTGCGCCTTTTGCACCTTCTTCTCATTTTGTTGGTGGGGTGTGGGTCAACTCTGGTTCAGACTACTGTATCTTGAGATAAATGGCAGAAGTGGCTGAGAATCAGGGACAAGGGTGTCTTGCAGTTGTTGAGGTCACCAGCATGTGCCCCAGCTCTCCCAGGATCACTTTTCATTTGTAGGTTGTAGAGGACTCCCCCACTTCACTGAATTTGTTTCCGGCGGGACAAAGACATCGTATCCCAAGACATCCAGGAGATTGGAGAAAAGAGCCAGCAGCCATCAGTTAGTTTTCCTTCAACAACTCAAGGTACCAACATCCTCTCTAAGTTATCCAAGCAATATTTTTGCCTATTGTAGTCCAGGATTGCTTCTTGCTTTCACGCATCCTTTATTCCCCATCACTGACTGCTGGTTCCCTGTGTGTTGCTGTCAAAAGAAGCACATTCCTCCATTGCTTTGGCATGTGGGATATTGCTGTGGTAGTTTTGGTGAAGCCAAAGACAGACAACAAAATCTTCCTCTGTTGCAACTAGAAGAACTGGGGAGGAAGCTCTGGGTTGTTTCCCCTGTGCCAGTTTTTCATCTGAGGAGTTCCTCTGCCAAGGTGACCGAAGTAAAGACGTTGTCCTCGGAGCTCCTACGTCAGCTGGAGTCTGAACCCCATGCCATTTTTTACTTCCTGAGAACTTCCAGTGTTGTCATCCAACATGCTATGTATTGCTTTATTCTGGTCTAGGCTTTATCTCCACTTCATCTATAATCCTCCAATCCTCACACCTTCGCCTCCCGTGCAGGTCTATAAGGGTGCACATCAGCTAAAAGATCTCCTTTGTTATAAAAAAGTCAAAAGTAGATCTCAGGCTGCTAATGCAGAGAACTGCATACAGGGTGAGCCCTGGTTTGATGCCAGCGGGTACTGGATTGTAGAGCAGTCTCTCTTCAGTGGTGGGACCCACATGGTTTTCCTTTCATGAGGGATCCACTCAGTCACCGGCTCCTCGGTCTCAGAAAATGCTCCTATGTTCTTTTCCATCAGCTGCTCGGCCTCCACCTCCATGCCTCCCAACCCCAATCCTCCCCCAAAGAAGAGGATTCAGGCAATGGCTAGTACTCATCATCAGTGGTGATGCAGTCAGCCTCTTTGGAGATTGTCCCCTCATCTTCTGGAGAGGAAGTTTCTTCATCTTGGGCAGATGTCTTTTCTTCAAGGGCAGAGGACTGCTTGCTGTCCTTGCTCTCTGACCAGATCATACAGACAGTGCTTGAAGCAGTGATGACCTTCTTGCCATATTGCCAGAATAAATGATCTGGAAGCTGTTAGGCTTACTTACAGCAGTAGCAACGTCTGCACCTGCATAAACTCCAGGACACGTTTACAAACAGTGTTTGTTGTTGTTTGCGCTGCAGCTGCAGGTTTGAACTCTGCAAAATGTCCTGTGATTGGGTTTTTTTTATTTTTGTTTTTGTTTCTAGAGTTAATATTTTGGGTATGGTATCTTTTTATGAAAAATACAAGAGTAAAAGTGCTTTTAGCATGTGCTTCAAAGCTAAGTTTGACTGGGAACCTCGAAGCTCAATAGCCTGCATCGACAGAAATTCACTGCAGCCTATGTAATGTTTGATGCGTCATTATTTATTCCAGTCTATCTTGCAAATACATGTTTGTGCTGCAATGTCATGCACAAACACAAACTATTAGATCCTTAAGATCAAACCTATGTCAAAATTGTTTCATTATTTTGGTCCATTGGAGTGTGGTAAGCCATCAAAGGCCGCTACTAGAAACTAGGAATATTACATGAAATTGCTTGCTTGGCCAAAAATGGGTAAATGATGTAATTTGGTAAAAAAACCCATTAAAAACTACAATTTTCATGTGTTGAGTTTAGAATGAAAGCAATTTTACCTAAATCGCATGATATATTACTGTCAATAACAAGGAATTTAAAAAGGTGGTTATAATGAGTTTCAATTGGCCAAAAATGGCCACGATAGAATCAAGAGGAACAATTTGGTGTATAGTGATTATTATTGACATTATTAAGGAGCTGATGTTGACAATTTAAAAAATCTGAAAAAAATACACACCTTTGGGAAGTTTCATTCCATTTGCATTAACAGAACGAAAATGGTTGAAAAAAGAAAAGTGAAGTGGCCACAAATGGCCAGGATAGTTAAGGATGTTGTCTGTTTTTGTGTTCTCTTCACCTGCTGTTTCTGAAAGTGTTGGGCAGGTTCTGTCCAGCCCCACCCTCTGGGTGGAGTCCTCAGGTTCCCGCTTCAGCTGTCACACCTGTTACTCATCGAGCATCCAGTATTTAAGGAACAGCTCGAGCTAGTGACAGCTAAATGAAGCTTCATGAAGTCTTTCAGCCAATTTGATTGCAGAAGAGTTTATTCCTCAAGGCTTCATGTGCACACAGACCTCCCTCGCCACCTGCTGGTCAAAAACTGCCAAACACACAGACTTATCACTGTTCATTTTAAGTGCAGTCTTACATGTTGTGTTGTTTTTTTGTTTAGTTTTGTTTGGTTGGTTGTTGGTTTTTTTACTATGGACGTAAAGTCTGTCAATAAAGATTGATCGACTGATTTATTGATCAGTAAAATTACTAATATTTGATTTTCAGATATCATTAAATAAAGCTGTGGTAAAACAGATCATAAATGATCAGACACAAAAAAAATAGGGCAGAAGCACTGGAACATCAATGACACAAAAAGTAGTATATACTATATTCAAAAGGAAAGCAAGACAACCAATGGAACACCAACAGAAAATGTTAACAGAGAATAGAACAAAAGGCAGCCAACATCCAAAGAGGATCAAAAGCACTGGCAGCAATAGGGACCTGTAGCCCCTAAAGCACCCACACCTATAGCTATATAATAATAATAATAAAGTATTTTCAGTAATAGGATCAAATTTGGAGACTGTATTCTAAAGACTCCAGTCGTTTGTTTTTATTGTTGTGCTTTTTGTTAAGGACAATTAAAGACACTAAAATGTCATTTAGTCCATAGTGCTTTTATTATTATTTTATTGTGATCATATTAGTTGACTTTATCCCAAAAATCAGCTAACATGAGAAAAGTATAACAACACATTGCTGAAAAACATGACACTCAAAATTACATTTTTTATTAGTATTTGTGTGAGCCTTTAAGTGATATCAGCAGTGATGCTGGCACATTTGGGGAGAACTGTCTTTTCCTGAATCTGGACACAGACACACACAGCAGGGAAAAGCAGAGAGAGGGGGAGGTAGACCTTTGACCTTTTAACTTGTCAAATGTTTTAAATACTGAGCTTCAGCAAACACTGAAGGTGCAATTATTTCTATTTCATATCACTTTATATCTTTTTTTATCTCAAAAACAAATGTATCTTACACTGTATATATTGATGCATTATCTATCAAATAGATAAATATTGTTCTTTTAATATATTGGCACAACTACATTTGTCTGAAAATGAAAGCTTACTTATATGATATGGGTAAAAAGAAAAATCCCAAGATGTAAAAAATGTAATAAAATAAGTAGAGTAATATATTAAATATTATTTTATTGGGGGAGAAAATCAGGCCTGTCAGTCATAACTGTCTTAATTCATATAGAATAGATATCAGAGCAAAAATCAGGCTGACGTTTGCTAAATGGGTCAAACTGGGCAGAAATGATACAAACACATAAAATCCTTATAAAATATGATGTAACACTATAGACCAGGGGTGGGCAACTCCAGGCCTCGAGGGCCGGTGTCCTGAACTACAAGACATGTTGTGGAGGTAATTTAGCCATTTGAATCAGCTGTGTTGGATCAAGGACACATCTTTTCAGGTGCATTCTGCTGCTGATACTTACATACTTTAAGTTTCTGAATATATAACTTTTTACTACCTTATATAGTTTTTACTTGAAGAACTTGAGTAGTTTCTCCCACACTGAAAACAGTTTAACGATAACATTATTTTAACATTAGCTAAAAAGAATGATTCCTTTTCCTCACACACTGCTGAGTTTGTCCTGTCTGATCATCACAGGTGGAAGGCCTTTGTCTCATCAGCTCTCCCACAGAGATTATCACAGATGATCTGCAGCAGTGAGTTTCTCAGTCAGTCCTGACTCTGGACACTTGCATTTCTCAAGCATGGAAATCAAATGTGTGATAAGCTGCAGGATTAAAACACACGTTATTTTATAAATACATGTTATACTTTTATTTTACAATCACAGACAAAGAAAACAAGAGAAGGGAAATGTGCAGGACAGACAGAAAGGTGACAGGCTCAGAGGGCATACACTACTACAAAAAGAGCACAAGGAGTATTTCCTGTTTGTGCAAGTATTTGTGTTATTAGGGGTACTAAATGAAATGAGGGCTAAGTTTAAAGTGGTTAAGTTACTACACTGGCCAAACACCCCTGTGAATAAATTACCATTCTTTTAACTTAACGAGTGAACTGTCTGTTTGTTTCCCCTTAAAACAAACGTACGTTTGACTTGACACCACCAAACAAAACCTGCTTAGGAAGCACAATAAACAAACTCACATTAACATTAGTGTAATCGATCCTGAGGTTTGTATGGGACTATAAAAGTGATATTCAGTTGAGTGTCATGGTCCTCCTGCTCCTGATCACAGGCAAACCATCACCGCTCGTTGGCGTGTTCATCATCATCTTTGACCTCTTGCTTGAATGTCGCTCCCAAAAGAACAAATGTTTTCCAGACACTTATAAAACTGTTAATTATACAAAATTGTCTTTCTAATGATCTTTGTGAAGTTATCTTCTCTTAGCGATAGCTTTGATAGTTTGTGTTTCCTGTCTGAAGAACCTAATCTAAACTTTACAGGTGACTCAGGTAAAAAACGTGCCAGTGCTGCTGATGTCAGCCTCCATCTTTCCATCTTTAGTATGTCGGCGCTGCACATATGGTCACGGCAGCTTATTGTGGCGAGCGGAGCCGAGGCTGACGGCTTTACAGAAGCTTTGCGCTCCCTGGCAGAAAATGACTCTCAGGCTTTTGAACATTAAGACTCGATTTGGAAGTCTGACACAGCAGCTGGTCGCCGTAACGAGCCATCTCACCCACGATCACTTCTCAGGGTTTCTGACTTAAAGGGATTTCTCCCCCAGATTCCCATTTGGAAGGCAGACAGCTGCATCGTGCTGCTGAATGCAGAATGAGACGACAGGAAACCTCAGAATGATGACAAGATCTTTTTTTTTCCCTTTCAAATGAGAAAAGGTTCATTATAAAACTGCAAGAGAGGAACTAAAGGGCAGCTGTGGTGTGTTTGGACCACTTTTCTAATGAATTTGAGCGAAGTCCTTTTTTACTGCTAGCCTCATTTACTCATACATGTATTTTTAACTAAACACGCTTGCTATGTTGGATGGATGCACTGATGGATGCATCAAGGGCAACTTGGGATTCAGTATCTTGCCCAAGGATACTTTGACCTGCAGATTGGAGGAGCTGGGGATCAAATCACCAACCTTCCAATCAGTAGACACCCCAATCTACTTCTTGAGCCACATGTAATCCATGGGGACCTCCAAGTTTCCCTGAAGTTTCCCCAACAAGGCCAGTGTCCTGGCATATAATTTCCTAGTGATCTGACTTTAGAACTTCTGAAATTTACCCTGGAAGTTTTTGCAAAATCTCAACAACACACCAAACAAATGGCACCAAAAGCATTCTCCCAACTTTGCTTGACTTCAGTGGAGCAATACATTTGGTAAACTCTACAAGCAGCTTTACTGGCTGGGATAGTTTTGCATTTTTCACTTTTGTTGTACACATTTAGTGAAATCAGGACCTGAGCAAAAATGCACACCTCCATCAGGACAGCAATCACATACTAAGCCTAATACTTTCTGCCACCAGAGTCCTCGTGTGCTTCCTAACATGGATTATTTTCACTGTTTTAAAGTGAAAACCCTAAAATGTGTCATCTCATTAAAGCTTACAGAGGTTCCTTCATTAAGCTGAAGGAGTCCGGCATGTGTGGATGAATTTATACCATGAGAAGCTTAAACAGCGAGCTGGGCTGAATGTAAAGCCTGAAGCTCGTCCACATATGGACCTCTTGTCACACATCACTTTGTATCTGATGACTGGTAGCTAGAGGATGCTCCAACCCCCAGCAAATGCTCCGGTTCTGTCCATTCATTCTTTCTGTCACATCCATTCTCTTCATCCAAAGATGTCAAAACATGAAACAGTTTCTGTTCAGCAGTTCTTATTAATGTCTAATAAAAAAACGACTAAAGCAGCATGTCTCCTGTAATGTCAGGGTAAAAACAAAAACAACTAAACAGAACTTCAGTGGTGATTTCTGCAGAAACACAGCTGTTCACCTGTGTTTCTGCACTTTGGCCTGAAGATGGTGCCACTGCGCTGCTCCTCAATCCACTGCAGCTTATTTAAAAAAAATAAAATCCCATTAGCTCATATCTGTTAAATTTATTAAATTAATTATATCTATAAGAAAGTTACACAGTAGCATTAAATATTCATAAAAGAAGCTGACAGCATAACAGGAAACTATAATAAAGAGAATAAATAATTAATGCACCTGAATATGTCTCAGTTTAGAAATAGAGAGGAGAAAATAAAACAAGTATTTCTTTATTTCCATGTCATCCTGTCCTTTTTAAATTACCTGTGTATTGTATAATATTTAATGTAATTCAAGCAATTTGATGACATTGACTGTAAAAACAAGAATTCTTGTAAACGCTACAGATATATAAGTTAAGACTCCTCTGTCCCCACAATTTAAATAAAACTATAACCAGCTGAGACTCCCTGATGACTGATTTTTAATATGCACAACAACACCAGCTAAATCTAAGTTATTAATATGTTACGATGTCGGTTTGTAAACACAGCAACAACAACAAAAACTCTTTTTTTCCAGATCTCCATGAAGGCTGCTCATGAACTCAGGGTCAAAATGTAAAATTCAAGTAAAGAATTAGTTCTGCTCCTTAACCACGTGTGTCTCTGTCAGTCTTGCTCAACCTGTTTTTACAGGCCTGAGCATAATAAATCAGATAAATCAGCGTTTGTGTAGACAGTTTACCTCTAACACACAATCTGACCTTTTGCAATCAAACTGGCTCGACATAAAAACAAAAGCTGCCTTTACAGCTCCGTCATGGTGAGATTTGTATTACAGAAATATATTTTAGTGCAGTTACATGCCTCTTTATAGTGTACTCTGTTCATGTGAATGTGTGTGTGTGTGAATGCAAACATGATCATCATTATGACACAGAATATGTTATTTAAAAGCTGAAATAACACATGGACTGCTCATTCTGTCACCTGAGACTGTCTGCCTTCAGCATCAGCTTACACCTGTCTGTTCAGTATGGCTTTACATGCCGTGCACTGCTTTACAGACCACACCTTAAACTGAGCTGACCACAATTTATCATCAGACCAACCAAGCTGGATTTGGTCTGCCTTACTTCTGACAAACGGGGTTTGCACCGTCACGAAAACAAATCTCTATAATTTAAATCATTAAACCTTTGGGCAAAGACTTGGTCTAAGATTCAGGGAGCTTTAGACTGGAAGGGTTAAGCGGCAGTGTTTCTCAAACTTTATCCAACATGCTCCACACCACACTATGAACATCGCAATTTCTATCAATCACAACCGAAAGGATCCAAGTTGATATAACAAAAACTCCAAATGTCCCTGAAATGAAATAAAGTGAACATATCTGAGTCACATTTGAGCTCTGTTAGCTCTGAATGAGTTCCAGCAGCAGCAGATAAACAGACTGTTTGTTGTGGCTCAACGAGCCGCCGCTCATCTGGACATTCACTCCTCTTCCTCTTCGTCTCTCAAATTGAACTTGAACTAACTGCAGGAGAGTTTGATATATTTATTTTGTTTCCTGCATTGCAAAGATAACCAAAACAGGCTGATAATATTAGCCCCTGCTCTCCCACAACCAACCTTATAGTTAGCAAAGCATCATCTGGAATCTTATAGATGTGTAATCTGCTTGAATTATTGATATCTTTTGGGATATTCTGCAGCCACAGCTGGAAGGAATCTTCCCTCCATGATCCTCAGAAGATTTTAAGATTTTCCAGGTTAATCTTGAGAAGATGCAGAACAAGCTTTTTATTTCCATGATCATCCTGTGAGCTTAAACACAAAGGCGTCATTTTTCTCTTTAGGTTTTGCCTTGAAGAACCCGCATGTAAAATCGCCACCAGACTTCATTTAAAAAGATGGTCGTTTTTTGTTTATCTTAGCAAAAGTAGCTCATTTATAGAAAACAGTGCAACACAGTCCTTTTAAAACTGATTTATCAGCTACACAAAACTTATATTCTTGAATGTCAATCAAATATTATTTTTCCTGTTCTTTAAGGACACAAACAAATGGGTTTCTTTAATATTTAACCCCAGAGGACGCAGCTTTATCCTCTGTGCTCTGGCATTCTTTGTTCAAGGCTTTTCATAGCTTGCTCTGCGTTTGTGGCCTCCTTAACAAAGAGCCACTAATGTGCTGATAGCACAGAGCACCAGATGTGTTTATCACTCCACTGTGTACTTTACTTTGAATGACCTGCTCGTGGGTTTTAAGTGGAGGTCAGGAACAAGGCAGCAGGGAGTTTAGAGCAAGATAGATCTTTGTATGCAAAACGAGCTCTTTATTTGTGGCTGTTGGAAATTTGAGCTCTTTTTTTGTTCCGAGTACCGTTTAGGGGGAAAAAATCCACTTTATTAGTTTTGTTCTCCAAATTAAAATGCATTGAAGCATTTTTTGATCTGATTGCTCTGTGTAGATAAATCTACAACGGTAACCTAAAACTTTGTGGTTCCTGACCTTTAGAGGACTTTCGTCTTCACTGGAAGAATGAGCTATCTAATGTCAAAGGTTCAATGACCTTAAAGAAAAAGCTGTATAAAATATATAAATGTGTGGTCTCTGTCTAGTCTCTGACAGGCAACCTAGTCACCAAGAAAATACAACGAACCTGCCTGAATTACTTTTTATTTGATATACGAGACTTAACCTATGTATTTTACATCAGTCTGATATAAAATAATGATCATGTACTGACTGATAGCCATGTACACAAAGTGAAGGGAGAGTAGTCCCAATTTAGAGATGGGATGTGTCCACCGTTCACACCTGAGATTCATTTCATTTTTACTTACTACTTGTTTTGAAAAACGTGATGTTGTAGGGTGAAATCATAGACTGTATTTAAAAGATGGACATAGCCACCGTACAATGCTCCTTTTGGTTAGTGAAGTTAGCATAGCCTCAAGCTGAGCACTTTTACAACCATCTTGGTGTTTAAAGTAAGACATGATGACTGGCGAGGGGTGGACTGTGACCACACGGATCAGTTTACTCCAGGTAATCCAACTTTCTAGTTTTTGTCATGATCATAATCTACAAAATTAACTTGTATTCAATAAGGCCCAAAAGTAGAGGCCACAGAGCAAAGCAGCAGAGTGCGTTTTTTTCCTATAGGCTTCCTGACAACTCACCCCCTGCTGTCCAATGCAAAGAATGTTGGTATAAGACATGTTAATATGGATTTTACTATATACTGAAATAAAATGGTGTTGATTTGAGGACCTAAACAATATACTTTCTATGTAACCCTGAATTATTAGATAAATTAAAGTAACTAAATAGGCTAAGTATGATTTAAATTGGTGGCTGTGGTGTTAAAATGTGTTTGTGGGAGCAGAGCTGTGGAGAAAAGATCTGCTAGAAAAATAGTTACTGATTAGTAGTACAGGTCTTTGTTTGTATGGATTACCTTTGACTCCGCCCTGTATGTAATTTCTTTTACCAAGTTATTAAACTTTTCTTTTAGTGATTTTCTGTAAAATCAGGTTCCTGAAAAAGAGATTTTCAAACTTTAGAAGTTGTCTATGTGGTTAAACAAAAGCAATCTAGTAAAAGTTCTGAAATGCTGTGAAACTTTAATCTGGGAGCCACTGATTTGTTGTTCCTCCATGCTTAGACTCCTTTGCCAGCTATATTCAGCTCCTCGTGTACCTGGCGGTCTCTGGAGGAAAAGGCACAGCTAAAATAATCTTTAGACATAATCCTTAAAAACTGTTGACTGTGAGCGAGCAAAGCATTCACATTTTTACTTTGAAATGATTCAAAACTAGAAACAAAGGGCTGAAAACAGAGTTGGACTCTCCCTGCTGCCCAATATTTGTGCACCTTGTGTATCGAGAAAGCTTTAATAATCTCCAATAAAACATTTCAGGGAGCGTTTGGTGATGGGTGGCCCGCCCCTTTGGCTTAAAGCAATTAATTCAGCTTTCTGACATCAAACTCCGGGCTCAGCGTGACAGCTTGGAGCTCAAATAAAAAAATAAAAAAGCCAAGTTCTCCTGGGAACAGAGTAAAGATGGCAGGCTCTTTTCTCCACTGTTTGCTCAGTGGCTCTGAGAGCAATCTTCCCCCCAGCCTGAATGAAATGCGAGGGCACAAACAATGTGCCGGAGTAGAGAAAGGGCCGGCGGGGAATGAACAGTTTGGAGTATTTGCTTAGTGGAGGAGCCGCCACAAAGGCAGAGCCACAGCGTTCCCATGAATCAAGGCGCCGTCTCAGGCGCCTTTTTGTTGTGGCGGGTCTCCGTCGCCAGCTATTAAACAGCACTACATATAACTGGTTTCATGTCACTTAAAGCCTTTTCTCAGTGAAACTGTACCATCAGGTGACCTGCTCTCGCTTGCTTTATCAGGCTGGTCGGCATCCAGGCGGTTGGCTGAGCTCTGCGCTGCACGTGGCACCGCAGTTCAGCTCTAAATATTCGTCTCTCATCGAGTGTTTTCGCACTTCAAAGTTGTGAGAATGAAGATGACGTTTAGACCAATAACTCTGACGTTTAGCCATAGTTGACCGTTGCCCTGCCAATTTCCATCCCCAACCCAAACGCCCAGACTCGGAGCTCTCTGGGTGGCCATGCTGGAGGTCTGAAAGGCACCCAGATTGACGCTTAAGCTCTTTTTCGCCTTAAGAAAGCGTCATTGTAGATCTCCATGAATGGCAAACTGCTGTTTATCTAAGATGGACCCTTTTTTTCAAAGACGTTCCACCAACGCAAGACCACAAATTCACAGTTCTCATCAGAGCAGGCGACTATTTTCATACTGAGATCAAAGATGAGAAATGGCCCTTTAAAGCAGCACTTGGCAAAACTTTACGGACAGCATCCAGCAGTCTGACCTGAGTGTCTGGCTTCAGGAGAGCTCGGGCAGCTGAAACTGCTTCAAGTCCAGTTCATATGTGAACATATCCCCCGAGTTTATTTTAATCTGATCAATAAATCTGATTTCTCCTTGCCCTTTGAGTCATTCTGCAGAGCTGAAACAAACAAAATGTAATAAAGACAAATTTTTGATAAATCTGAATTCAATTGTTCCTAACATTAGAAACAAGCTTAACAAATTGATGCAAATAAACTACAGTCAGTAGCTCTGTCTTATAAACTTCTCAAAGTGGGAAGAATGCCTTCATAAAGCTGATGGTTAACAATAAAAAATATTTTTTATATTTTAGTATATTTTAATTTTCAAATATACTCTCTTAGCCATCTACAGCTAGTGACTGACTACAGGAGACAGTGGGCGTCTCTCATTCCTGTTATCATCTCATACTCTGACTGTCATGGGAGGTGTGGTAGTTAAGCAGATCACCTGACATTTAAGCCTTTAAAGGCTGGCCCACATGTTCACACACCTTCCACCGTCTTCAGACTTTTTTGCTGTTGTTCACGACATTTGGATGGTGGCAGGTGGACTACTAAGTTTGCACCCGCAGACACAGATTCCTGCTAATTAGACCAAAGTAAAAGTCTAATAAAACATCAAAGCTGCACCAAAGACTTTTTGATATTTATTACTGCACAACACGCACATTATCTGTCAGATAATTATGTTAAAATGTTCCAAAAGGCACTCAAAGAAACTCCAGTGTTGGGGTGTACTAGTCCAAGCAGCCATGACCCCAAAATTTTAAGCCTTAACAAAATCCTGTTGGGTGAAGACAAAGCTGCCCACGGAAAGCCAAGAAATATGCTTCATTTTGTTTTTGATTAGTTTTTATGGCAGGCTGTAAACATATTTATTTGACATTTTAACACGGGCGTCTGTGGGGAATGCCTCGCGAGTCACTGTTGGAGCCAGTGGACATTCGAGGAACTGCACTACACCCCTGATTCCAGTACTTTCTGTAAGGCTGAAACAACAGATGATAGTTAAAAATAAAACACATAAAATAAATAAGCCAAGTAAAAAAATATCCAAAAATAAAATAACAAAGTCTGTTTTAAACTGCAAAGAAGAAACGTGGGTTTTCGGTTGTTGAAGCGTGTGCAGGAAGCATAAATTGGCCTGCAGCTCTCTGTGTTTTCACGCAGCATTTGGAGCATTTCCTGTAACGTCTTTCAGTCTTGTATGTGCTTTGTCCTGGAAGGCCACCGCATACATCGCATCAGATCACAGTCAACATGACAGCTTTGGGCTTTTGACCCCTGAAGCCAACATGAGACCCTGCAGATCCTCGTCGCCTATGTTGAGCCGCTGAGCAAAGCAGAGCAAAGATCACGATTAACCGTCTTAAAAACCTGCTGCCTTTTGTAGACGGACGCAGCCTCGGGTGATCCGGCTGTTGCCGTGCTCTCTGCTGAGGCGAGAGGAACCCGCCGAGCAAATACAGGTGGCTGGAAGTCGGGGACGGTGGACAAAACTGAGATCTGTCTTTTCTTGTTGAAAAGTGTCCTTTGTTTCTTCAAGTCCTTTATTTGACACTTCACTCCTGCACTCCTGGTTTTAGTTTGTTGTGTGGCAACCATTTAAAGTATGTTTTTCAAAAACTCAGCTTCCACGCTGTGCTCACTTTTCAAACCTGAAAGCTTGGTCCATCTTTTATATACAGTCTTTTTGCTCTCTCATTCACTTGTGGTCCGACACCTAATGTGATATCGCCATGTTAGTTTTGTTCCATCAGAGCAACTAACTGTGATGTGATGTCACAGACTCATGCTCTGCAGCTGGACTTTCTGTTTAGTTTTACAGCTTTAGCTTTTGTTGGTGTTCTTTCTATTTGCCAGTAAAATCTAATTTTTCTTGCTCACTTTAGTCCACCCCTGCACACTTCTGGCCTGCACCACCACTGTTGGAAAAGTTTGGCTTTTAGACTTTCTGGCAGGTTTGCTAAAATAATCAGTATAAGGAGCAGATTATGGTACATATAGCTCAATTTCACGTGGAAGACTGAGGTTTGTGTCCTGCACAAAGCCAAAAGTCAGTTCTGATTTGTTATTTCTAGACTTGGTTTACTTATATAATTATTTTAATATTATATAATTTGCAGTTTGGTTTGATTTTTTATGGATGTTACACAAAAATATTGTAAAGATAAAAGTCTCATATGCTTGGTGAAGATTATCCCATACACAGTGCATCTGCTGCATTGCTGCTCAAGGTTTCAAACACAGAGATATCAGATTTTGCATTAAGTCATGCATTTTCACTGTTTTTATTTGATATCTAACTAAACAACTGACACCATACGACCTCACACTGACCGCCAGCAGCACAGCATCATGTCCCTCCACCTCACATGCTCAGACACCCTTAATAAACCAAAAAAATCTGTCCCCGAACTTATAGAAGAGACGTGTCTGCTGGTCTTCACCCCGTCTGTAGTGTTTTTCTCCTGAGTGTGTTTTGGAAGCCGGTCGCAGGCCCGATAAAGCTGAGCGCAAATATGAGGAAGATGTGGAGGTTTGCTCAGTGTACACATGCTCAGACAACAGCAGAAGAGGCTCGGCCGAGAAGCAGCGGTCCGAGGTGGCAAAGGAGACAAAGAGATGAAACCAGGCTCTGAATTTGGGCAAATGAACCCAAACTCAGAAACAAAGAAGCAGCACACGAGTCTTTAAATTTCCCTCCAGATCGCCATCAATGCTGAAAACTGTCAGGATGTAGAGGAATGACTTCTGCAGGAGTGCTTCGTAAGACTGAAAAAAGAAGATTAATGGATTTAAAGGGACCAAGAAAAAACAAATATAAAACAATTTTGTTCTGAAACAAGGTGTTCCACTTTAAATGAAGTTAAGGGGTTGTTCACACAAGCTAATCCCTTTAGTGGATTAACAGCCTTAAAGTGCTGCAAACGGACTCCACACACTCTAAGAAATCAGATACTGTATATAAAAGATGCACATAGCCACTGTGACCACTGATTTGTGCATGTTTTGGTCATCACCCTTTTTTTTTTTTTTGTTATTCTGAGCCAGAAGTGGAGTGCTAAATACTTAAAAGGTCTGTACCTCACAGAAAGCCATAAATTAATACAGTACTGTGCAAAAGTGTTGAGCCACCCTTCACATCTTTACATTTTAGAGAGAAAATTGGAAATATGGGCAGCAATTCATTGAAACATTGTGTTTTTCTATCCAGGTATGCTTTTACTGCGTCGGCAGTGTGTTGCACATAAATGCACATTTCTGTGTTCATAATTCCATAAGTTTTGACTAGATCTCCAACACCACCAAAATACAGCTCAAACCGTCACAGAGCCTCCACTGGTTTTTTACAGATGACTGCAGACTCTCACTGTTGGACCTCTTTCCTGACCTCCTCCTTTTCCTGCAGGTACAAAAATATATTTTTTATGCTGTCAAATTGAGTCAACTTTGACATTTCTCATTATGTTATCTCAGTTATGTGTCTAAAGAAGCATTTTAAATGATTTAATATTCTTTGTTAAGTTTTCTGCTATGTGTCGACACAAGACTGGTTGGTCCAGTGAGTTTGGTGCTTTTGTTATGCTTGAATGATTCACAGGTCAATGTTAAGTGGCTTAACAACCAAAAAAGCATTGATCTGAAAGGTATGAGGACTAGAATGAAAATGAGTGAAGAAGCAGCCTGACAGAGAAAATCTTTCACTGACCTTCAGAAAATCTGAAGGACTCTTCCTCCAAACTGTTTTTTTTTTAAATTACAAGAAAGATTGGATCCTCGGGAACTAAATATAAAGAAAGACATTGCTGTTACAAGCAGATACTGACAGGTGACAGGTGACAGGCAGCTGTCACCTGTCCGTCAATGTGAACACAATCCCTCCCAACAAATGCCGTCCCACAGATTTGTTTGTCAAAAGCAGAAGCTTAAAATATTTGAAAATAAAGGTCAAATGAGCTAAGTAGTGCAATGTTACTAAACTTTCATATTTTATTCATTAAATATTTGCTATTTTTTGTAAATGAGTATAATATTTGGTAACAAAAAAGCCCCGGCGTTTATGTCTTGGAGCGTTTGCTCAGGACTGTAGGAATAATTGTGCATACAGAGCTTACGTTAGGACATCCCTTATATGTATGCATGTGTGTGTATGGGTGGTAAACGCTCCTTGTACAAACACAGCATCGCTGGCTAAGCTCTGACCTCGAGGCGCTCGGCATGCAGCCTTCCCATTATTCCTGGTCAGAAAGAGGTCATTATTATTCATAACGCGCTGATTGCTTTTCTTAAGCAAACAGAGATGCTCAGCAAGGCGGCGAGTCTGATGAAGCCCCTCATCACACCCCATCACACCTCATCACACCTCAGCAGCAGTCTTTGTTTATGAGAAGTGACCATCGTTTTCCCTTTAAATTTCCAGTGACGCTGAATTTCCATGTGGAGCTGCATGTTTTTCCTTTACCTTTTGTACCATTGGGGGAAAACAACCTTTGACATCTGGAGATTAAATCTGACCCAAACTTTTGATACAACTTTTCCTTGTGGAATTATTGCGATTAGATGTCAAGAAAAGACTTCCAGTCAACAGTTTATTCAGCATCCAATTGTTTTCTGGGTTGTTATTTGTGAGTTTGAAAAAGAGATTGTGGCTTTGGTTTCAAGAACATCAAAGTGGACATATTCTGCTCATTTCCACCTTAAAAACCTGGACTCTGAATCATGCAAAGCTGCTGTTGTAAAGCTCAAAATAATCCTTCATATCTAATACTTGGCCTTGGTGCTGCCCCTTAGTTGAGCTAGTCTCTTTTAGCTCCTCCCCCTTTGAACCAATTTTGCCCTGATTGGCTGCCCCTCACTAACAGAACTGTTAAAACTCAGGTGGGCGGGACTTTTGTTCTCACAGTTGTGTATCCGAGATGATCATAGGCTGATATCGTTCAAGTCAAGAGTAGTAAACAGATACTGATTATTGCAGTTATTCATAGTAATTCATAGATTGATTAATTTATGGATTAATAAAGAGAATCCCAGTCTGGATGCATGTTTACATGTTTACTGGATTAATTCATCTCCCTCATCCATGGTCTTAATTAAAGATCTCAGAGTTTGACACTGTAAATATGTTACACCTAAACACTGTTTTTCTTTCTTTCTTTTCTTTAGACCAGATACTGAAGCTGAAACTGTGTCACTAGAAATGTAAAGAACTTTGTCTTAAAGATGAAACTTCACACAGGATCAGGAGGCACCAATCCTTTGTGAAGTTAATAAACAACCTGCAGTGTCTGTAGACGGCTTTTCTCCCAAAGCTTTACAGACAGCTCATCAAAACCTCGCCGGTGTCGTTTCACTCTTTTCTTCTGACACCTCCACCATCAGAAACTCAGCCTGTTGAGTCCCTCTTCCAGTACACAGCCTGTGTTTTACAATCAAAGTCAGACTGATTGGCTCAGAGGTGTGGCAGGCTATTTTTTTTTAAAGACTAACCTATATTGCTCAGGTCAGCTTTGTTTGATTTCGCAACAAACTCTTACAGCAGGTAGAGGCAGGCACCAGTCACCCCAGCGCACAATTAAACAAACACACTGATTTCCGAGTCAAATATTCCATGCACACGGATGGAGACTTGACCTTGTTTGAAGCTGTAAGTCATGCAAAATGACCCGCTTTAGTCTTTGAAGATATTGTTTACTCATGGCTTTGTGCACAGAGTGAAGCTGCGGGATTTTAAACTGTAAATGAACCACATTCATGCGGAGCTTTTAAAGTGCTTTCAGTCACAGATTCATTCAGTACTTTAAAAATAATTTGAGCTGTTTTCTGTCTCCTTTTTTTGCCACAGCCCATTTCTAATCATTGCTAATAAGAAAAGGTTCCAAATTAAATTTTTAATAAAATAAAAAGTTTGTCTCATTTTTCTTCATTAATTACATTTATTAGCCCCAGCTTCACTCCACATATTTCCCCTGGATGTCTTCAGTGGCTCGATGCCCACCAGACAGGCAGCTCTCGGAAACAGATAGCCTACAATTTGGAAAGACTATAGGTGACTACAGAAGGAAGCTTTGGTACAGAAGGACAAGTGGTACAAATGTCTTTTGGGGGTTTCATCCAAAATGAAAGCCACAACAGTTCTAGTTAATCTATAAGCCAGAAGACTGAGTTCCTCTTGTGCACATTCTTATTTTTGAAGTATTCGGTTGGTAAAATAAACCTCGGAGGACACCGCCATGGGCTCTTTATCCAAACTATCTATTAAAAAAATTGAAAACTAAATAAATAAACTATCACTAAAACTGATGAACTGACTCATCCTGATGCTTGTAGTAACTCATAAATGATATAAAGCATACATCACACCCCGCACACCACAGCTTCTTTATTTGGAGATGGTGAAGCATCGTTCTGCATATATTTTCATATTAATGAGGGAAAACTGATCTCCTTCCCTTTGCAAGCTAAGTTCAAATTGATATGAGTATAAAGTACACAGAGACAAAATGCTGACATTAAAAAAATAAAAATGCTAATTAATGTGCTGACTGGAAGAAAATTGATTTTTTTTTTCTCAAATGAACTCGATAGCTAAAGAAGAAAATGTACACACTCTACAGGGTTGGGTTTGTTTGTTTGTTTGTTTTGTTGTTTGTTTGTGGAGATGATCCATTTACACTGTGGAGCGTCTTTCTGCATCAGCTGAAATATTACTGAAGCTCTGTTACTGTCAGCAAACTCGTCCTTTTGTGGCTTTTGGAGTGTTTGGACAGTAAAATCAGACCATGGAGACATTGAGGAATATTTTCTTTATTTTTATAACATTTAATAAACTGATTAAAATGATTGATCAAAAACATAATCAGCACTTTTTTCTTGTTTAAGTTCTATTTATTGGCTGGAGTTCAGGAACCTGGCAGCTTTAAATTTCATAAACTCGGGTGATTTATCAAATACCAAAACAGCTGCAGCCTGGTTTCCAATGAGTCTGTATAATATATGTGACCAATGATACAGCATAATATTCATTTTGAATGGATTTTATTATGTTGTTTGTGCTATGTGGAGAAGATCAACAATTAAAAACGAAAAGAAAATGTCAAATAGAAGATGTTGATCTCAGTGGACATGCAGGGAACGCCCAGAAAATTAAAAAAAAAAAGAAGAATAAGCTGAGTTTTTATAAGCACAACAGTAAACAATAACAACAACAACGTATCCAATAGGTGAAGGTCATTTTTTTTCCTAATACAGGGTTTTTCCCAAAAAATCTCAAACCAACAAAGTTTAAACAAAGTTTATTATTAGGACATCTTTTAAGTAAGTAAAAATGATTTATTTTTCTAATCTTGTTAGTTTGCTTATTCATTTTAGGAAAAAGTCACCCGACCTTTTTTGTTGTCAGTCGGCCTCAGTTTGCATTACACCCCCAAACCCTAATCCTAACCCTCAGGGTTAGGGTATAGTTCTTTATTAGAGTCAGTTAGATCTTTTTTTCCTTGATTGCCAAAACCTTGTGGAATAATTTTAAACATTAAACATTCTGATGTGTAATTTAGGGTTAGGATAACTGAGACATCACAGGGTTAAATTCCAGGAGTTTATCAATGAAAACAAATGACTTCATCATCAAAGTGAGCAGGTCTGATGTGCACATTAAAACAGATTATTACCTAAACAAAAGAAGCTACATCATCCTGATATTAAACAGAGCTGAACTGGCTCTTTACACTCTGACTCTCACATCAGGAGCGAAGCAAACATGACAGAGGACCGAAGAGTGAAGCATGAATATGTGTGTTAGCTCAGCAGGAACAATAGGAAACAAGATTATTTAAAGACAGTAGAGGAGCCTCCCTCCCTAAGCACACCAGACAAACAAGCTGAAAATGTGCAAAGTGATGCATAAAAATTCACCAGAAAGCAGAAAATGAAAAATCCTCACTGAATGTCGTCTCTCCTACTCTGCCATATGTTTGTCACATCAGTGCTTAACCTGTTGTAGTTTTTAAAATTCCATGTTTAAATATGTGCATTCAATTTATTTAAAGCATTCGACTTTTTTGAGCCAGAATGTCTTTGTGCTGAATAACTGTTTTCTTGAATGTGACCATGTGACCCGTGAAGCCTGTTATCTGCAGTTCAGCATCACTTCTGTGTGACATTAATGTGCTTTAAGAGGAGAGCTTGTCACCTTTTCATGGGCTATTGTTCCAGTTGTTATCTGCTTCTATGTTATCTGTGACCCTGCGGGTGATAATCAAGCCATTTAGTGCTAATGCTGCCTCAGTTTACTCACATCTTTATCTCAGTAACACGTTTTGCACCTTTAAGGATACCGCAGCTCAGCTCACCCTCTGTCGTATTCCTGTTAGGCAGAAGATATTTGTATCCTTTATAATTTGGTATGTTAATATACAAAAACTGACATTAAAAAGTTGCATTAATTTAATAAACACCCAAAAAGTATTTATTAATTTACTTCTAAAAGCAGACGTTAATAGACTTGCTTTTATGCAATCTTATTTCTTAATGTTTCTTTGATCACTTTAACTTTTTAAAACTTATTTATGCCTCAGTGTTTAAATCTACTGTACTTTTTTGCATTAAATCAAACATTTTAATCTTATTCTGTTTCATTTTTAGATTAATGTGTAGTTTTCTGTTTGAGTTTAGTATTCTGCTTGTGCTTGTCTGTAAAGGGTGTTTAATTAAAAAAATTATTTGCAGATGGGCTGGCATTTGTGCAGATTTTTTTTCTAGTATTATTGACTCCTTAATGCTTTATCTGCTTCACATCTGAACCTGCAGCTTCCTTAGAAAAACCAAACATAACCTCAGACACATGTGTTTTGATTGTAGGAAGAAGCCGAAGAACACAGCGAAGAAGAAAAAAGGGAGAACAAAGACCCGAGGAAGATTTGACGGTGTAGAATTGATATTTCACCTAATTTCGTTTTGTATTTGGCCAAACACGGTCTACATCCTGACATTCCACCTTAAAAATTAAGAAGAAATTTACAAATCTGTATATTTTACTGCTTGGGAAAGTTTGTGCATCATTTTAGCCCTCAAAAAGGTGCACATAATCACCTGCAGGTCCAATAATCTAACCGAAAACAATTATTAAAATCATTTCGGTCACACTCCAGTTTTATATCAGTAAATACATAATTTTCTTTTACCGTAAAAAAGCACAACAACCTGAAATCTTTCTCTTCTTTAACTCTGGAGCTACAAAAGGACAAAATATTTCCACTCATACTTTGGAATTAAAATAAGCTCCACTGTGAATCTTTACTTTTAATTTTCACACCTGTGTAGCCATGCTGGCATCACCACTCCTGGAACGGCAGCACATTTTAGGGAAAACCTAAGATGTTACACACCCCTGAGGAGTACATTTGTGTATGTTATATCTGTAGGTATGCCGGGATCATCTGTTACAGACTTCTGAGCACAAATGTTTGATGAGCCAGAGCCAACTTCTTCAGGAAGACACTCATGTGAAACAAGAATCTCAAGAATTTTTTTTTACCTTTCAAAACGACTTTGTCTGCCAAAGCAGGAACACTGAGCTCCTGCTTTGTCTTCCAGAACCTGTAGAACATTTATTTATTCTCAATTTTATGTAAATACTGAGATTTTTAAATAATATTTTGGACTAATGATGAAGAATTATACAATTGTAAGTCATAAGTGGAGTGGAAAAAAATACATTAAAAAAATATACAACCTCAATGCAGGAAAGTATAAATGCATGTGTGCAGGCCTCCACTGGCATTTACAAAGGATCGTCCAGGATGTTGTGAGCTCCTAGTAATCTTCTCCACATAAAATCGTCTTTAAATGTTCCTTAAAGAGCCCTCAAAGTGAGAAAGATGGATTCATTGAGTTCTTGAATCTTTATGGAGAGGTTTTCCTAAAGTCATCCACAGAATAGCTTGAAAGTATCTGATGTTACATGGGTGGAAGGTTTTTAAAAATTCTGTTTAACAGAGTCCTGGCACACCTCTGGTCTCCTTCCTCTCTGTCAATTGTGTTACTCTGTTGTGCTTAGATATATGTGGACGAAAGACACACAAAGAGGTCAAATTTAAGGGAAAACAAACCTTATAAGTAATTTTTTGCTGCTTGACTGGGCCCCGGTGTCCTGTCCGGTTTAACCTTTGTGAACCTTCAGTTGAATAAAAACGACACAACAAAGATTTCATATGAAGCTTTTTATCAGATGGATGAAAAACAGGGGAATGGCCCTTTATCACATTTACAAATGTACAGATCAGAGTTTTTGCAGTGAGGAGTCCGGCGGGGCCTCAGGAGGAGTTCATTATGGGCCTGCCGTACACGCCGTGATAGTACCCGCTGTCGCTGTGCGCGGGCTCCAGGCCGGGTTTGGCCGCCATCAGAGCCCCGGACACGGGGCAGCCGTAACCTCCGTACTGCACCACCGGCTCCAGCTTGTGGTGCTGCGGCTCCGACATGAGGTTGTTGATGGAGAATGGGTGGTTGAAGGAGTAGTGGGTGTGGTAGGGGTCCGTTTTCAGGTGCGCGGCCTCGTGCAGCAGCAGCGGGTGCGGGTGGTGCGAGAGCAGGTGCTGCGTGTGCGTGAGCGGGGAGGGCACGCGCACGGGGCTTGAGGCTGGCGGTTCTCCCCGGTGGGGTTTGAGGTCGGCGCCCTTTCCGTCAGAGGACGGAGGTGACGATGAGGAGGAGGAGGAGGAGGAAGGCGGGGAGTCCGAGCCTCTGCCCGGCGCTCCGGCCTCACAGCCCGGCTCGCTGTCCGCCTTCTTCCCGCACTTAAAGCGCTTCTGCCGCCGCAGGTAGCAGCCGTTCTCGAACATGTTCCCGGAGTCCGGGTGCAGCGTCCAGAACGAGCCCTTCCCCGGCTTGTCAGGCGCGCGCGGCACCTTGATGAAGCAGTCGTTGAAGGAGAGCGAGTGGCGGATGGAGTTCTGCCAGCGCTGCTGGTTTTGCCGGTAGAACGGGAACAGGTCCATGATCCACTGGTAGATCTCGTTGAGCGTCAGCATCTTGCTGCCGGACTGCTGGATCGCCATGGTGATCAGGGAGATGTACGAGTACGGCGGTTTGGCGTGCGTGTAGCTGCGCCGGTAGGCCTTGGACTCCCGTGGTCTGATGGCGCAGGCCTGTCCGTACACCGGGCTCATCACCGGCACGTTCCCGTACGGCGGCGGGCTCATGGAGCTCATGCTGGGCGGCAGCGCGGCGGCCCCGGCGCTCTGCGTCATTCCGGAGGCCACAGAAGAGCCGCTCACCCCGACCGGGTGGCTCACGTAATGCGCGTTCATGTGGCCGGTGCCCGTCATGCCAGGCGTGCCCATGTAGGTGCTCATGGAGTTCATGTTGGCCGCTGGGGGGTAACACTGCGACACAGAAAAAGCCAATTAACATTAATTAATGCACGAGGACACACACACACACACACACATTGAGTTAAATCCTAAATAATTTAATTTAATTTAAAATTAACAGCCTGATAATGTCGCATAAACACACAATAATAAATCCAGCGGATTTATTTCAGCCTGACACAAAGATCAGAGTCAGAAAAGACACCGGAGGCCAAAACAGAGCGAAATAATTCGTTCCTGATCGGTGCTACGATCAGTGTTCTGTCACTGCAGTCTTTAAAATAGTGAGTTGGAAAAAAGGCTGGAAACTTGAAAAATACACATAAAAACTCCAATAAAGCTTCACAGCAGGCGCAGAGATAAAAATACACGAAAGCCTCTGATTAGTTTCAAATAACAAATCGGAAGTTATTTAAAACAGTGAAAACTGCTAACTACGAGATTCTGATTATTATAATAAAGACTAAGACTGACTTTCTGTTTGATTTTCCAGTGACCCAGTTTAACAGTAGCCATGTTTTTAGGGTTTCTAATACACCTGTATTCCTCTGTCTAATTCATCCTAATTGAGCTGTATTTGCTATAATCCGAGCCCGTCCATATCTTTAAATCTATAAGCACGCAAATCCTTGTAAAGGCTGCTTTCACTCTGTGGTTTTCTTGAAGGTGAAGGTGAAGTCCAAACCTTCCACTTTACCTCTCTGTGACGTGTTTATACTTTATTTATTTTTTTAAAAATAGACCCGAGCTCACGCGCAGGGTGTGGGGACTACTGGTAATGTTAAGTAAATCACTAATGCAACTTTTAGAGGGGACAATTTTATTTGAATAGAACAAAATTATCACGAGAATTACAATTTTTAAAAATAAGATATTTCGCTTTAGATGTATAAAAATGTGGGAATTTTATTCAGCAAAAACGTCCAAGGAAATTATTTTTATAAGTAGAATAAAATCTTTTTTTTGTCTTTTTTAAAATAAATTTTTAGATAAATATTACACATTTATTTTTCTTATTTTATTCTCTTGTTAACTGATTTTAACGCTTTTGTTTTATTAACCTAGAAAATTCTTTGTGAATTCAAATCAGTTACGCAGAGTTTTAACAGCAAGTCAAAGCGCTTGTTAAAATCTGTCCCTCCAGAATGAAAAGCGGGTGTGAAATTTCGTAAATCCTGTAGAAAAATAAAGGTGACGTTTAATCGCGTAAAAACTTGCATTTTGTTGCCCGTGTGTGTCCTCGCTGGCAGCTGCAGCCATTTTTCTTTTGCTCGGTGTTTGTTTTGCTGTTATGATCGAATTTAAAGCAGGTATCGTTTTTAAATGTTAGTTACAGTTTAGATTATTTGACACAGCCGAGTATTGAAGGTCAAACAACCTCCTGATTTTCGCTTTAATTACCTGGATTTCTGGAACAAACTAGATCTCAGTTTAACAAATTCTACTGCAAATATTTACTTAGTTTACTTAAAATGAAAAACATGGATCATTATTTTTACTTGAAATCCACCCGAAGAGTGGCTCCTTTGACAAACTCAACATGCTCTAAAACGACTTTAAAAACTCTTCAGATTCAGTTTTACACCTAAGGTGTAGGCTAAAGTTTAGTTTAATCAAATTAAACTCAATAATACTAATAACTGGTTATACTTTTATATGAAACATTCAAACTGTGCGTAAACGACTAAATTGTGTAGGCTCGGTACAGCTGAGCCTCTCAGAGTCCAGCTCAGATCCTGTAAGTGACCCTCAGTTATCGTTTTTCCGTCACTGAGATTGTCCGGCCCGTGATCGGGTTTTATCTGCCTCCTCTGCGGGGAAACCGCTTCCTCTGATCGATATTTAACCAATAAGCCAACATCCCCACTGACTGATAACACCCACGGGTGAAATTCACGGACCTCGGGCTCTGCGTAGTAGTAGCTGCTGCTCCAGTCCGGATGCTCGTGTCCCTCCATTTTAACGGCGCTCAGCATCGTGCACGATCCAGCTCCAGATTCATCCAAACAGCTCCACACAAGGCTGGAAAACAACCACGTGAACCCCACCTTTCCTCAGCTGGCAGCCGGTACCGGGCCGCTGAATCCCGCCTGTCTGTTTGTCACCGGAGCTGCTGCCTCTCACCTGCGCGCGCACTGTGGCCGGCGGACGGTTTGTGCGCACTGAGCGTCTGCGGCACCTGCTGCTCGCTGCTGCGCAGCCGCTGTCCAATCAGCCGCCTGCATCCCAGGGCCGGATAATAAACTCCCCGAGGGCGGGGGGGCACGTATGCTTAGCTGGGCCCCTGTAGGAGTCTCACAGCAGATTCAGGTTTAATTTTGACTCTCAAAAAATAATTAAAAGTGAAAAGAATTAAAGAAAAATGGCACCAAATCTGTCGCACAGTCCACTAGCAACGAAAATGGACAGAATCAGATCCACAGATTCATGCTTTGGATTTTTTTGTTCAAATCAGCAGGATTTTCTATCAACACATCTACTGATTCATGTCCATTTAAACAGGTGGATTTTCTCCCAAATTAAAGAACAAAAAAAGTCCACAAAGTTTTACTGATTTTTTTAATCTTCTGTAACTCATTTCATCAAAATGATCACTATTACACCTTTTTTCTGTTTTACACCTAAGGTGTGTTTTCTTTTGTTTTTCAGTCTCATCTTCAACTTTTGTTTGGTTACATTTAGCCACAAAATTGGTTTGTGTTACGTTCTGTATTTTTATTTTTTTGTAAACATTTAAAACTTCATTTAAAACATTTAAAACGTCTCTTTCAACAGAGTGATAAGCTAGCATAAAGTTAGCAGCATCTAAGCACAGAGTATTAACACTGTTGAAGTATTAAGATATAGGAGTTACATTACAGATATCAAATCAAAAGGGCAAAAACTAAATGAGAGCAGGGAAATCGGGTGCAGGGCAGTAAAGTATGAGGCCATCTCTGGGTATACATGCAGAGGAAAACCAGGGGTCACTGTATTGTATTGCACTGGATGGAAGCTTTTCTTTTGAAGGTGGTCTGACCAAAAGACATTTTTCTGTCTTTATGATATAAAGGATGTGCTAGTTTGTTTAGTATGTATAACTTCAACTAAGAATCCTCAAGAATTTAGATTTACATACAGTGGTTTTAAATACCAAAACGATGCCAGTTAACATCATAATCCTCATGTCTACAATTCAAGGCCAAGGGACCAGATTGGGCCTCTATGAATCCAGAATCATTAAGCTTGAGGTTCTCACAAAATTTTGGCCCACCTATACGCTTGAGTTAATGAATTCACAGAGTGGAAGTACACAATTGTTTCAATTTAAGAATAATGCATGTCTCAAATGTAGTTTGTGAAGCTCAAAAAGCTGTAGGAGTGGTAAAACACAAAACATGCTGGTTCCAGAGAGGCTGATCTTTAATGTCTTTATATAACCGTGAAATATGAACCTTTCCCTTTGTGTGAAAGTGTTTAGTTCCCGGCAGAGTGGAGGCTGTCCGGGATCTCCTCCTTCCTTTTCAGCTGCAGGGTTCACTGTTTGTGCTCTGACAGTGTGTGTTTACCTGCCGGTGAATCTGAAAGGATAGCCGATACACACAGCCGAGGTGAAGGAACAAGAGGAGCTGGACCACCATGCTCTCTGCACACAGCCGCTGTTTTATCTTCTGTGGCCATCAAACATGACCACAAATATTTCCCTTCATTTGTTGGTTGCACATGAAGACCGAGAGGGGGTTGAAGTGTTTATCAAAGCTGTGACACAACGAATGGCATCTCTCACCTGCACACTGAAAGTATTTACAAGTCACAAGTTATGGATTAAATACTGACTGAAGACTTTAAAGCGGCTTCAGATACAACCTCCTCTGTTGTATCTGAAGCCGCTTAACAAAGAATCAGTGGGCATGAAGGATAAATATGGAATCTGTGGCCAGGAAGGAGATCTTCCTTACACGTGACGTACCCGTAAAAAGTTGCAAATCTTTATTATTAGCTTTAAATCTTTTATTGAAACAGGTAGTCTCACTGAAACCTTACTAAAAGTCACTTTATACATTATCATGAAGTAAGAAAAACACACACAAGGCTGTTTACAGATACAAACCTTTAAAATGTCCCAGTGAAATGAGGTTGTTTATTTGTCTCCCACTGAAAACTTCACCTCCACATGAACAGAGTCAACATTTTGGGATTTCCTTCCCTGGATGATTGCGCGTGCACCAAGATATTTTTTTATTTTGCATCCTGGGATAAGATGGACAGAAAACGTGCCCAAGCATGCGGAGAACATGGAATCTCCATGTGTCTAGAGATCCTCATGGGTGAATAAATGATGAAAAATAGCTGTGATTTATTGATGTATTATAAATATTTTATTTTCATCAGCTACAAATGATAATACTCCTTACTCTGCATCCACAGCCTCCAAATTCTTGACACAGGAAACAAACAGAGATGTTGTGTGCTTGATCGGCTCTTCATTACCCACCATACATCTAACAATAATCTGTCATTTGTGATTTTTTTTTAAAATTGGCATCACCTCCTAACCCTGCTATATATAAATTCAGCTACAAAACAGATAGAAACAGATTGTTCTTTACTTCTTCTGACTACACCCAGTTCCCAAACATTATTCATGAACACTCTGTGTTTATTTGTGTGCATGAGTTCAGTGGGACTCTGTCCTCCTGTCAGTCTGTGCTCTGTTTTGAAGGACACATCAGCTACTAAAATGCGTCACGAGGGCAGCAAAGAGTGAAGACTCCATGAGGAGTTATAACTGGGGAGAGCGCGTCCTTTCCAGAAGTGTTTTTACCTTTAAGTATCACTAAATCATAACCACAACTGAGATACAGAAACCACAGAGAGAGGAGTGTTTAAACAACTTGTCCTTCATATTCATACATTTCTGCCCTCCAGCATTTATCTGTGTGCCTGTGATTACAAAAGTTTTATTTTTTAATCTTCTGTTATTTAAATAAATAACAGAAGTCCTATGGAAAAAAATGTTATGAGCACATCTGTATAATGAAAAAATTTCACATCATATTTAACTGACGGGACTTTAAAATGAGGCTCCAACGTGGAGACGTTTCATTTCTACAGAACAAAGACACGCTGTGGAAGAGAGCCAGAGATTAATAGTAACTAAGGGAGGATTCAGGGTCACCTGATCCAGTCGTAACTATATGCTTTATCAAAAAGGAAAGTTTTAAGCCTAATCTTAAAAGTAGAGATAGTGTCTGTGTCCTGAATCCAAACTGGAAGCTGGTTCCACAGAAGAGGGGCCTAAAAGCTGAATTCTCTGCCTCCCATTCTACTTTTAAATACTCTAGGAACAACAAGTAAGCCAGCAGTGTGAGAGCGAAGTGCTCTAATGGGGTGATATGGCACTACAAGGTCATTAAGATAAGATGGGGCCTGATTATTCAAGACCTTGTATGTGAGGAGCAGGATTTTAAATTCAATACTGGATTTAACAGGCAGCCAATGAAGGGAAGCCAATATAGGAGAAATATGCTCTGTCTTTCTAGTCCCTGTCAGTACACTTGCTGTAGCATTTTAGATCAACTGAAGGCTTTCCAGGGAGTTTTTAGGACATCCTTATAATAATGAATTACAGTAGTCCAGCCTGGAAGTAATAAATGCATGAACTAGTAAGAAGAGATGCTCGGAGAGGAGTTAAAGAAAGGAGTCGAGGATGTGCAGTTGACAGAGGAGGTGCTGTGGTGATTGTTGTTCCTGTTGTGCTTCATGGGCCATCGTGTTTGCAAGAAATCAGCTGTTTGATTAGCCGTTCTTTAAAAATGTGGACATATGTATTTATATTTAACAGTAACAAGCTGTTTGTGGAGATTAAATTAGAAACACTAAAATTAAAGTATAATGGTGGATACTGTAATTACTGTAAAATCCTCTGTGGTTATGTGTTAAGCAACATTTGTGCTGTTTCACCAGCTGAAATTTGACTTTCAAAGTATTTTCCACATAAACATAGAATATATTCCACCATCATGCCTGATTATAGATTTGATATGTGACATATGTGACTTAAGAATGGACAAAAGGAAACTGTATGTGGAAGAAAGTAGTGAATAATTTTAGAAATTAAAGACCTTTGTTGAAGACCTCTGATGCCCTCTGAGTGCAGTGGCTTTTAATGAGTTTCCAGCCCTGCAGAGGACTCTTTTCTAGCTCCTATTTCTGCACCTAATCATGCTGTAAAGTGAGGTTTTTGTGACCCAGGTGAGCAAATATTGTCTCTTAGTCTAAACCCGTTTGGCTGCTGCTCGGCTGAGATTCCTGCAGGAATAGCAGCTGTAAAACCGAGGCAGCCTCTGGGAAAACTGGGAATCTAACCTGCAGCTGGTGCTCATTCAGCTGAGTCTATATCAACAAAATGACATTAGATTTTATTTCCTCAAAATAAAAAAAAGAAAGAAAAGAAAAGAAAAACCAAACAGAAATTGCAGGTGTCTTCAGTGGAATCTGCTCATGAAAGTGAATTCTTTCCTTTTGACTGCTTCTCAACTAAAAATTAAAAACAATTATTCAGACTTTCATCAGGTGCATCAGGTGTTTTATTAGACGTACCCCTTGTTTTTATGACAGGAGCTGTCATCTTGTTTGTCTGTTCATCTTGCCACAACGCTGACACCTCCTGGTAACATCCCATAACTACAATGATTAAATCACAATTCAACATCAGATTTTCAACTGGCCGAAATTTTGTTGTTATGATAATAAAAAGAAAATATATATAGCAAAAACAGTAATAAAAGAAGCTTTTAGAGCAGTAAGAGTTGATTCTATGTTGGGGGTTTTTATTATCACAAAGGGAGAAAAAGTTACATTATCTAAAACAGTTTTTGTATTTCTAAAAACAAGGCACTCGTACTTTGTCCTTTTCATCAGTTATTTATTTATTCATGCAATTAACCCCTTAGGTGAGGCGAACACATCAGATTTTTCATCTTTTCACAGAGAATTCAAGTAAATAGTTTTTATTCAAACTGTGCATTTATTTTTATTTGTAATTTTCTGTGTTGCTTTGCTTTTGATTAAGTTTCATTTAAGTATTGTGATCTCTAGTTTGTCAATAAATAAATAAATACAATAAAATAGTCAAGAATAAATTATTATAAATTATTATAGCAAGGAGCTGTTACGTGTTTGTTCTTTAATAGTGATTATATTGATTTGATGAAAAAAATTTATAGAAAATAATTTAATAATTACTTAAAGTCTTAATTAATTTATCAAATTACTATTTTATTGAATAAAAAAGAGAATTATCAAATGTAAAGGAGCCTCTTTTAGCCGTGTTATCACTAAAAGTTGCTGCCTTTATACTTGCGGTAGTGTAAACAGCGGTTTTGATGGTTTTAATGAGGTAAGGACGCCAAAAAAAAGTCGATGTGTCCCTACCGAGCTTCCGTACACCGGAAGCAGCGTGTTAGTTTGCTGTGGTTGTTACAAGGGCAGAAGATTTGTTTCTGCAAGCATCTTACTCAACTGATACAATTTATAGTGCTCTGATTTAGTTTTAAAGCAGTTATTCATTTATCTGAAGTACCACAAATCTAATATAAGGTAAGTTCAGACGTATCAAAGACGTTAAATAAAACGCCTTCAGTTCAAAACGAAGAAATAAGCAATCGTTTGCTAACATATTGATGTTTCTTGGGCGCCCAGCTTGTTGTGTCATGCTGTCATTAAACAAACTCTTTAAGGTTGCGATGTTCTTCAGCTCAATCATGTGTCAGCTTCAGATTGAAAATCCAACTCGGAATTTTATTTTGGTAGAGTGGCAAACTATTTTTCAAAATAAAGTTACAGCCTTTTTCTTCTGTCTGAATTTAATATAAAATATTGACAATCTGTTGTTTTTGTTATAGGTTTTAAATGTACAAAATTACATATAATCACAATAAAATAAGGTATTCTCATTTTAATCTGTTCTAAAATATTTGCAGACAATAATTTAACTTTCACCGAAGAGCGAGGTTTGCTGTCTGTTATCTGTACTGGAGGGCAGAGCTGTGTACCTCTGTCTAGCAGTGAAATAAAATAAAAATATTCTATCAGGAAAGTTAGATGTTTGTATTTGTTGGTCTCACCTCAGATGTCTCCGAAACCTCTGGAGCCGCTGGCTAAGAAGCTCATGAAGGGCGTGATTGCTCTGGAGCTGCTGGGCGTCCTCGGGGCTTACGGTCTGTTTCGCACGATGGACACCAGCCGAGGTATGAAATTATGACGTGAAATGGATCTGAAATAGGTCTGGCTTTATATCGTCCTAAATTTCCTGTTTTATATCCTGCACCACCTGCAGATTTCAGGAACACCATGAACAGGAGGTTCCCATCCATCCTAGAAGGTAAGAAGAATCTCCAGGTTCAAACCCTGGCTTAGCAGGGGGTGTTCTCCAACACTGGCTTCTTTCATAATAATAATTACTGTTTATATAGTACAAAGTGTGGTCCAGATTTAAAATCACTACTGAATAAGAAATTCAGAAACACACACACCACAGCCTGCACGACGTATGAAAATAAAAATGTCAGAGCACAGATGACGTTGAAATGTACATACAACAGATGAAAATGAGCTCATATTTAAATCAATTAAAACCCAAGTAGGTGAAATAAATCAATTCATATGAAAATAAAAATGATTAGTGCAATTTCAGCAGAACAACAAAGTTTTATTGAAGATGCCAACATGGCACCAAATAAAACACAATATACATTAAATCAAGTAATGTGTAAAAGTATGTTAGGTACACACTTACTGCAGAACAACCTGATTTTTTTGAGCCATAAATTAAACAACATGTTTATAAACCTTCCTTCTGCTTCATGTGGACATCATATCATAATTTCTGTAACTTAATCAGCTGCACAGCCATGCTGCCAGTCTCTTAACCCACAAATTTCCAACACAACAAAATTAATTTTGTGACGTCCGCTTCCTCTCAGTTTACTACAAGTCCAACGAGTGGGCGGGGATCTACGGCATCCGAGAGAGAGACCAGGAGGCTTGGTCAGCCAAACAGGATTGAAGGTGTCCATTGACGTCATCGTCATTGTCGCGTGCAGCGCCTTGGCATCGGAGTCTGGAGCCTCCCACTTCGGCTGCTTCAGCACTGCACGTCAGGAAAAAAGACATCACTTCCTGTAAAGACTCATCCGATCTCGTTCGTTTATACAGGAATTGTCTTTCTCTCTGTGGAGAAGTTATTAAATGTGGCTGGTATCCAGCCCAGTCAAGGAAATCCTGCCTTTGTTTTTATTTTTTAAACACATATACTTTGTATATATTTGCCGCTGTATGAAGCAGCCAAACCCAAAACCTCTTTTTGGGGGTTTTTGTCTCACACTCGGTACCCAAGTACAATCTCAAGTGGTGGTGATGATATGGTAAATGGACTGGTTCTTATGTAGCACTTTTCTACTCTATATGAGCACTCAAAGCACTTTATACAACTAATTCATTCACCCAATCACACAAGCACTTTTTCTAACTGTTAAGTGTTTACTGTCTAACATTCATACACATTCACACTCCGATAGATGCATCGGAGAGCAACAGAGGGTTAGTATCTTGCCCAAGGATATTTGGCATGCAGCCTGGGATCGAACCACCAACCTTCCAGTAGCTGACCTGCTCTACCACCTGAGCTACAGCCACCACCTTCCCCCTGACATCCTGGTTCCCTCTTGCCAGAGCATTTGTGGACTCTCACTGGATGTAGACACCCTGGTCGGGAGTCAAACCCCTCACCTGAACTTCCAAAGGCGAGTGGTGTTACCACTATGCTATTGATCGATCAATCGATATACATATATATGTAGAGGTGTGTGTGTATGTGTATTTGTGGACTTTCTTGATACTTGCCCTGTTAATCCTGCTTTTTCTTTGCTGACCTTTAGCATTACATTCTTGTACTTCCTCTTACTTTACTTTGATATAATAGCTGTGAACTAACAACAGCCACAAGAGGTGTTATTGCTTGATATTAAATTACATTTAAAATGGTTTAAATCTGTTAACTGCTATATTTGATAATTTTATCCATTCATCCATCTTCTTTTGCTTATCCAATTCAGGTTGCGGGCAGGAGCCGGAGCCTATCCCAGTTGAAACTTTATAAGTTTTAATAGTTAATACCACACCAACAAAAAACCTGAATCTAGTTTAATTTGTAAATGTAAAACAACAAAACCATGAAACGGTGCAGACCATTCTAAAAATGCCACATTCTGATCAGCAGGTATGTTCAACTTGATCTGAACGACAGAAACAATCATTAAACCTGTAAACACACTGAACAGGATCATGAAACACTTTAATGTTTGTGTCTCACACAAACACACACACACAGGTTGTATGTGAATTGATTTGTTAGATACAAGGAAATTGCTGCTTATGTGTCAAACAGGCTCATCCCATGTCAGCTCAGATTTGCCTGAAAGAAAATTCTGAACGAATCATGAGATTTCTCCATTTCTACTGATGTCAACCAGCCTCCTGGTAGACACACCTGCGGTCTCAATTTGAAGTTCTTGAGGTTGTGCTTCAATTATCGCACTCACAAACTTCAGCCTCTCACAGCTGAGGGTAAAAAGTATTCCCAGGGATGAAGGTCGGGATGTTTTTACACATCACGCTGAAATCCTTTTTTTGAGAGAGCACTTTAAAATCCTAATATCTAGAAAATTCCTAGAGCTTCAAATGTGTTAGAGTAAATATGAATGTGGAGCGTCAGCAGTGCAGCTCCAGTTAACGTTAAACGGTGGACGTTTGAAGTCCCTAAAATATTTCAATGTGTGATCTCCGACAGCGGATTTGGAGACTTGTAGAAACCACAGTAGATTTTATTTAGAGCTTCTCACATACAAGACACGGGATATTCTTGAAAACAGTCCAAAGGTGAAAAACAAACCAAGAAAACGGCACAGCAGCACACAGCCTCTCATTGGCCAGAGAAATTTGGGCCATGAGGCTGGAACTAAAAACAAAGCAATATTTCCCTTCTCTACATAAATATGAGTTATATGAGAGAGAACAGCGTTACAAATTTTGGATCTAATAAATTTACTTGGACTTCGTATATTGCGTCATACCTGGGAATATCACAGTGAACTTTTCCCCCAACATTTAAGCTTTAACGAGTGTAACGATTCACTTTTAGACTGTTTTTAAGACAATTCTGTGTAAGCAACATTGTGTGAGAAGCAAAATGTTTCTACAGGCTGTAGACATCTAAATATTTCAGCAACTTCAAGCATCCTTCATTCATTCAGAGGCCATTTTCATAGAGGCACAGGACTGGATATTTACCCTAAAACACAAATGTTCCCTCAAAAACATCATGAAACAGCCCTGCTTTCATCCCGTGAAGTATTCATTTATGCATTTTAAAACCAAAGTTTATTTTAAACTTGATGGACTGAGATGGAATGATCCAGATGAGATTTGCAGCAAAATGTTCAGCACAACAAAGTCTTTGATTTTACAAAAAAATAAAACAAGCTAAACGTGGCTCCTCTTCATCAGCCCCCAGATTGAATCTGTAAACACCGTTTTATGTCCGCGTCCTCCCGGTTTACGATGAGACCGTCGAGTGTCCGGGGATCTACAGCGTCCGGGAGACAGACGAGGAAGGCGTGGTCACCGAAGGTGTCCCTCAGCTTTAGGCCAACATCTTCAGCATCCTCATCATCTACTTCCTCTTCTTCTTGCTCCCAAACGTCCCGCTTCCCGTCCTGGCTCGGCCGAACCCAGTCTTCTTCTTGTTGAACACGGTCTTCTTCCTGCGCAGCGTCTTGGCGTCGCGGCCGTGGATCCAGTCGTCGCGCTGAGCCTCCCACTTCAGCTGCTTCAGACCTGCACACAGGAAGTGTTAGAAAAGACAACACATTTGGTTTATCTGTGCAGCGCAGCTGAATGGGACTGACGGGACTTTCTCTCTGTGGAGAAGTTATGAAACGTGAGACGAGAGACACCGGCCTTCGTCTCGTCTGTTTGTGTTTTTAACCCTGTGATAACCTGAAACAGCCTCAGCATCCTTCAGCCCACACACATCAGTCTGAATGTAATCATTCTTAGTTTCAAGGTCCATTGAATGACATCACTGTAATAACGGAGATAGCAGTTGGGTCAATATAAGGAATAAAACTCTAACTTACTCTATGAACATTTCAGGTGCTGTAATTATAATAGAAACCATAACAACGTAATCAAATCCTCAGCCTTCAGGTGGCCACCGGTCTTGTTCCTGCAGTACTATGAGCTGTTCAAGGTGAAGCTCTGATCTCACCTGCTTTGTCTCTATTGGCCATGGCGTTCAGCCCGATGTTGTCAAACTTGGAGCCGGCATTCTCGTCCAGCAGGCAGCCAAACTGAAAAAAAAAAAGAATAACAATAATGATGTTATAAGACCTTTGAAATATTTATGATTCCATAAATATCCTGTTGTGCTTCTTTCCATGAATTCTCTGAAGTCAAACTGACCTCTTCAGCAGAAGCAAACATGGCTGCATCTTTCTTTTCCTTCTTCTTCTTCTGTTTGGAACCTGAAACATTGAACAGTGATCATTAAATAACCTCCGGAGTCGCTGATTGAGTTTTCTATACGCAGCCAAAACAAACTGACACATTAAATTATGTTAATAATTCTTTGAGCTACAGATCCAGCATTAACCTAAAGATCCAGAGAAGTCGAGGTCCTCTGAGGATTTTCTCTTTCCCTTCTTGGTCTGTGGGGTGATGTCTGGAGCTTCCATCTCATCGTCATCTGAATCTATACGGTGGAAAAGGTTTTTCTCAGTTTCAATATTACATTTGAAAAGAATTATTTTCTCTCATATCTTCTGTTCCAGTGATGGACGTTCATATTCAACACGACCCAAGTTCAAATAAGGAGCTTAGCACGTGCACAGCTAATGCTTTCAGCTTCAGACTGCTCTAAACACTCAGTTTCACACTGATTTTCCTCCTCTTTCAGACAGAGCATGGACTCCGTATAAGATAGGGAAGGATTATTCTGAAATGTGAATCATGCAAAGCTGCTCTACAAGAGTCCAAGAATTAAAATAAGGAGGTGAAAATGAGCAGAATAATCCCACATTAGCAGAAGGATAAATTCTAGCCATCTTTCATACTTTAGCATATAACCCCAAATTTTGCATTCATTTATTAAATGTTTTTAAATTAATTGTAAGATATTATATTTTAATTAGGTCCTGCTTTAACAGATGAGTTGACTGAATTTAATAATCTGTATTTTTATAATATTTAAACTTCACTGGTTCCAGAACATTAAATGTAAATGTTTAGTGGTTTTCTTTGAATTATGGGGTGCTCGTCTAAAAAAGGCTTACAGATTATTGGCTCAGATATCCCATGATGCACTGTGTTCCCTCTTCAGTATGTAAAAAACAGTGGTTAGGATTTCAAAAGGTACTGACCTCCAAATGCAGCAGCTTCATCCTCCAGCTCAGGAACTGAAAGAAGAGAAGAAGGATCAGGTTTCTGTAAGATCACAGGTCGATTCTGTCCTTTAACTCATGAAAACGTGGACTTGAATATATGAACATCAATGTAATCTGAAGTCAAATAATGACAAAAAAGACATTTATACAGGCAGAAAAAAAATAAAAGTACTGGTGTATTAATTTAAAAACAGAATATTGAACTGAAACTCAAAACTAAGCTGGATTAAAATAAGTTTTTGTACTCTGTCATATTTTTTACCTTCATCATCATCATCATCACCCTCTTCGTCTCCGTCAGGGTCCATGAACATCCCTCCTTCTTCCTCCAGTTCATCGCCAAAGTCTTCCTCATCCATGCTGCCCAAAGACACCTCCTCATCGTCCAGGTCGTCCATGTCTGAGTCGTCCACGTCCGACTCCGAGTCATCTCCTGATTTCTTATCTTTTTTACTCTTTACATTACTGACAGAAAAACAAAAAAGTCGTGAGGAAGAGGAGGGTTCAGTCAGTGTGTCAAACTCTTTAAAGTCTTTATTTGTTCTTTTCAAACAAAACCAAAATCGTGTTCGAGTCTCACAGCCAATCAGATTATTCTGTTTTTAGACTAAATAAATACCAACATAATGCTCTTCCTAGTATTTCCTGTATTTGCTTTCCCATGTGTAGCTACAGTAATACAGAAACAAATAAAACAATAATACTTTAAACCGAAGGAAAATACATTTAAGAATAACAAAGTAAATCAATAAATAAATGGAATGGAAATAAAACCCAAGAGTAAATCTGACAACTCACCCTGCAAAGTCCAGATTATCACTGCCGAGGTCGGTGAAGTACGAGTCGCCTTCAAAGGTGTCTGCCAGAAAACAAACAAACAGTTACTCAGCCAGAGAACTTTAATTTATACCACGAGCAAATGAGGAAGAACAGGAGGAGCACAGCCAGAGATACAGAAGGGCCTCCGGTGGGCTCCTCGTCCTTTAGCGGGAACCCTGTCACAGCCCAGAGCCGAGCATTCCCCCGAGAACACCAGAACCGGCAGGTCGACCACTAATGGCCGGGTCTCTTCACGGATGAAAGCAGGTTGACACTGAGCACATGTGCCAAATGTTTAACTGGTGAAGGGTAGCAGCAAACAGCACCTCAGACTGGCCAGGGGTTCACCGATTCCCTGATCTGAGGGACGATCCTCCCATCATCAGGATCACGCCCAGGTGTTATCAGGCACATGTGGACCAAACTCACAGTGAGCCAAACTACGACTCAGACTGGATCAGCCTGTGATTTTAATTTTTACCTTTTATTTGAAATATAAAAGATTTAAAATGCAGTTCTGTTTACTTCAAAATTTCAGTGTTTTATGTAATCTGTGTTTATAAATTTAACTGTACAAGTGTCTCGACTGAAGCCAGTAACCAAGGATCTGTGATGTTTTCATGAGGAGATGCTGAGTATTAAATTAGAGATGATGGTTTATTTACCAAGAAGTTTCTCAAACTCATCATCGTCCACATCCTCCAGGCTCTCGTCGTCATCATCATCGCCTCGTGGCCGGCGTTGCTGCTTCTCCTGCTGACGTTTCTTGAAGAAGCTGACGAATGAAACAAAGAAACAAAGCTCATTAAACATAATACAGTCGAAAAACAGGGAAAATATGTCAGGTGACTTTGCTGGGACGCACCGATGGAAGAAGATCTCGTCAACAGGAACCTGACTTTCTTCTTTAGACAGAAACTCTGCGCTGTTCACTGACAGACACAAATAATTTAAAGGATCCACACTTCATCTGATATCACAGAGCAGGTGAAGGAAAAAAAAAAAACATAGAAAGTGTGAATTTTGTTTAGTTACCTGGTAGCAAGCTGACAGGTAATCTGTGTTTGGGCTTCATCACAGCGGCGTCGGTGTTTTCTATAGAATAAAAAATGTTAAAAAACTGAAAGTTTACACTTAAAATTATTAATATTAGTTAATTAAAAGCATCAATAAACTGTCACAATGTGTGAAGTCAGCATGATTAAATCTGTTTTGATCCGAGACAGCAATGAAACCACAATAACGACTCTTCAGGATGTTTTTTATCGTTTTCTATCTTTCTGAGTCTCAATTTTTTATTTTTCTGTTGTTTTCAGCTTATAAAGACTTTTATTTAGATTGTCTTTACTGTCCACTGTCTCTTGTCTCTCTGCAGGTTGCTGCTGTTTTGCAGCTTTGTGCATTTTATTTCATCTCTTTTTAATTTTTTTGTTCCTCTTTTAAGTCAGTTTAATCATCCTTTCTTTTTTGAATCTCTTTAATCTATTTCAGAAATGTGAACATTTGACACCAGTTTTCACCATTTTCCCATCTACATGTGATCATTTTGTATCCATCTGTGTTTATGTTGCATCAGTTTTTGATCATTTTTACAAAATGCATCCGATAGAACTCGTGTTTGCTTGTCTTACGTTCTGCTTTGAGCTGTTTGGGGTTTCTGAAGACGAATCGATCGAGGAAGCGGATGAGGGTGAAGTCCTGCAGAGGGTCCCCAGAGTACTGGATGAAGTCTCCCTGTGGAAATAAAATCATATCAAACATTAACAGCAAGAATCATGATGACTACAGAGCTCCTGAGCGTGTGGAAAGGGGCGGGGCTTTTACCTGCAGAATGGTTTTTGCAAACAGCGACACTGACGGGTGGAAGTGCAGAGCGAGCTGCAGAGAACATTAGACATTAGGTTATACACAGCAGCTTGTGAACACAAGCTCTGGATGAGAACTTTGTGTTTATTGGGACAGATTTTTTTTTACCTTCTGCAGCTCCCATAAAGTCGAGCGATCTGCGCCGCAGAATAACGGGTTTCTGTGCAGCGGGTCGTAGGTCTGAACACTCTTAATTCCTGAAAGAAAACAGGACAGAGAAACAAACACAATGAAGCTCATCTTCTTATTTACTGTCATGCTTTATTTTAATCAGCCAGGTGCAACAAACACACATAACTATGTCGCATTTTAAATTAGAGCCGGTAGTGGTTTCTGGAATAGAGATTACAACATGAGCTAAAAGTTTTTCCTGATCCAGGCAAATAAAAAAAAAAAATCTGCCATTAGTTTCATGAAGCTAAAACAAAACAACAAGCTATTAAACATAAGTCTCCCAGGAAGACAATGGGTGGAAATGGTGGAAAGTACCAGGGGCACTGGCGGTTATGTTAGATTAAACCCATCCTTCAACAACAGTTTTCAAACAAAGAAGGCTGACAGAAAGATAATTACGATTTTATGAATGTCAGCATTTTATGTTTCACAGACCTTCCAGGTTCTGGTGATGTACCCATGATGCTGCAGGTTTGACCTCCTCTCCCTCTGTGTTTGTTTGTTCCTCTAGTTTGTCAGCATCCACGAATCGCTCCTCTTCATCATCATCCTCCTCATCTGCAGCGAGGTCTTTGAACGCCTCCTCTTCCTCATCCTGAATGAAGCCATAATTCAAAAGTTTAAAGCAGTTCATCTTTGAGAGCATTTATGTCCAAAAGGAAAATCTAAAGCATCAGTTTTACACCCTCTGAGATTTCTTACCCCCTCCTCCTCCTGCAGCAGTATCTTCAGGCCCGGTTTGGCCCTCATGACCTCCGACACCAAGAAGAGCGCCCCGCAGGCGAAGCTGGCGCTCTGCTCGGCGCTGATCTGCAGGAGCCGCTTGACAAAGGCTTTGACCCGCCTCAGCGCCACGTCAGCCTTCATGGATTTGTACAGCAGGTTCAGGAACATGTTCGGGCGGGAGGACGATGACAGCCCGGGGTCCAGCAGCTTCCTGCAACACAGGTGGAGAAAGTAAACACCTGGATGTTGTCTGTTTAAAGCCCACAAATGAGCTGCCAGGCAAGGTTTTTCTTACCTGTACAGAGCCACATAGTACCGGTCCGAGATGCTCTGCTGGGAGTCCATCACCTGGAACAGCAGCATGAGTGCCTGCACGGCCGTATTGAACTTCACCAGATGAACCACTTTGAAGAGTGTGTCCATCTGGTCTCTCACTTTGTCGTCCCCGGCGCTGGTGTAAGGATACGCCCTGTTCACGCCCGCCAACAGCGCACTCAGCATCTTCGACTCAATGTCCTTCTTTTTGACGCAGGCACGGAAGAAGGAGAAGTAGATGGTGATGAGCTTAGCGGCGAGCCCGTCCTCATCGTGGCTCAGGATCACCTGGCTGAGGAAGCACACGGCGTAGTACTGCGCCTTCGGGCTGATGTTGGGTCGGAACAGGAGCCGCTCCACCTCGCAGCACACCACCCCCTTCATGTTGGGGTGTTTGTGCAGCAGCGTCTCCAGCAGGTACGAGGCCTTCGCCGCCGTCTTGTACTCGGGGTCTCCAAGCTTGTTTACCACTTGGGTGAGCAGCGCCTTCTCCTGTTCCGGACGGCTGCACAGCAGCTCATGGGCGGTGGCTAGCGCCTTTGCCTTGGTGGCGGGCACTGTGTCGTGAGCCACCGAGTCCAGCGCCACCACAAACTCAGCCACGTGGTGCTTCAGCTGGTGCTCAAAGTACCAGAGGATGAGGCGGCGGTCGCGGGCGTCACGGTTGCCGCTGGCCTTCTCCTCAAGCTGGTCGAATGGGTGCTGGGCAAAGGTGCGGAGCTTCCTGTCCTCAGGCAGCAGGTTGGACAGCAGCAGCTCTCGCACCGTGTCCATCGCCATCAGACCCATCCGCCGACTGCCTTTCTTCTTCACCATGGTGACTAGGTTCTCCACGTGCTCCAGCATGTGCACCGGAGCGTCCTGAATCAGAACCGTCATGGCTGCCATTCTGTCCGCCAGCACACCGGAGGAGACGACTGTCTTCATCCAGGCCGAGTTGGCGCCTTTCTGCAAGCTCTTCTTGGTCTTGTAGAGGTTTACCTCAGCCTCGAACAGCTGCTGAGCGAGCGACTTGTACTGGGAGACCAAGGCGGCATCCTGTGGCGCCGACGAGCCCTCTTCTGTGTAATCCAGCTCGAACCACTTACCACCAGGTTTGATCAGCAGCACCTGCCGCGGTTGGAACTCAAACACGGTCGGGCTCTGCTTCGCCTTTTTTGCCCCCGATGCCGGCGCCTCTTTTGTCTTCTTCTGCTTCTGATCGACGACGTTGGGCTGAGTGTCAGGTGCCGTCTCCTCTGCTTTCTCCACTTTGACCTTTTTAGCTTTCTTCTCGCCAGCAGCCATGGTAGTGGTGGCGGCTTCGCCCTCAGGCTCGTCCAGGATGGTTTGCTGCGTCGCGTATGCCCGGATGCCCAGCTTGGTGATGAATGACTCCAGCTCGCCCTCCTCCAGGTCATCTATCGCTCCTTTCATGCCGCCATCGACGAGCTCGTTGGAGTCTTCGAGGCCGGCGAGGAGGATGTAGTCGGCCTAAAGACGTAGAGAAGAACCACAAAGAAAAGAATAAAAATGTGCGACAAAGAATTCTGATTAATTAATTAGTAATTAATTCTGATTTGTCTATAAATTGTATTTAAATTTTTACTTTATTTGATACATTTTTATTTATTTATGTAAATAATACCATGGAAGCATGGATACATCCTGAGGTTATAACAACTGTTCAGCCACCGGTCTAATGGTGTGGGGATATTTACTTGGCACACTTCCCTTAGTACCAACTAAGCATTGTTAAAACACCACAGCCTTCCTGGTTACTTGACCATGACACTGAGTTCACTGTACTCAATGGCCTCCAAAAGCATCAGAGCTCAGTACAGGAGAGCACCAACAGGAGATCCGCATCATGGATGAGCAGCAGCTGTCTGATACGATCACGTCCATAAGGACCAAAATCTCCTACGAATGTTTCGAGCGCCTTGATGACTCTATGCCATGAAGAATTAAGGCAGCTCTGAAAGCAAAACGAGGTCCAACCCAGTAACAGCAAAGTGTACCTAATAAACTGTCCAGTGACTGTGCTTTTACGTCACATAAACTTTTGTGTCAGTTCAAAATCTATAAAAACAAACCGACCTCCACAAGTTAAAACGCTCTCTGACCCTGTTTGTGAGTGTTGGCCCTGTTTCACCAGGTAAATTCACCTTAGTTCCTCCGAGCCGTAAAACCTCCTCCAGACTGAGCTCCTCTTCTTCTCTCTCCTCCTCCTTCGTATTCTTCTCTTCACCTTCATCCTCCTCTCCGCCGCTGTTTTCCGCCTCCGGCTCGTTTCCTTCGGCCTCAAATGTCACTTTTTTCGTCGCTTTGGACTTTTTACGTTGCTTGTTTTTCGCTGCCATGCTGTTTGCAGCGTGAGGGAAACTGACCCGGATGTTGAATGAAACGTTTCCGGTGCACGGTTGCCAGATCTCATAGGGGGGTGCTATCAGAATTAAACTCAGAATCCTTTTATTGTCATTAAACATCAAATGAGAACCAGCTCCCTGGTAGCAGAATTTAGAATAAATACAAATTTATAAAAATCTTAAAATCTAATTATATAAATGTACAGGGTCATTATGTGTTAGCCAATATTTTTCACATTTGCGAACAATAAGCAGCCCGAATTGACTATTGGGAGGTTGTAATTGACGTGATGTAGTTTTTCCACTGGTAACCATCAAATAGTCGCATCATTACAGAAGAAACCTTTAAAATGTGACAATTCTCAGGCAAGTTCTGCTCTCCCAGAGAAGCATCCCTTCTAAGTGAGTTTACGGACCTTTATTTGCAATGAACCTCAGATATAAGATATAAGACAGCATCGGTTTTTATTTTTATATTTTTGACTGAGGTGTGATGTCGATACTTGGCACAAATTAACAGAAGATTTCTGGCGATTGAGAAGATTGATTCGTTACATAAAAACAAATAAATCTAAATGAGATTAAAAAAAAATTAAATCAAATATAAAAAACGAGTTTACATTTTTTATCCCCTACGTAACCGTCTGTTCTCCAATCACAGCGTTTGTTGTCTGTCTGAAGCGCCAATGTGCTGTTATGAAACACGATGTCAAAGGAAATGGAGGAAGATCTTTCAAAATAAAATGTCAATGACTATTAATGGGAAAGCTACTTTCCACAATGGACTTAAAAAATGTAACGGGACACTGAAGGACAGGTGTTGGCTTAATGTGCTCTGGAATAAATAGAGACAAATTCACAGAGACTGAAGATTAAGAAATAAGAAAAATGTATCGTTGTGGTTTTCAAGTCGTGCAGAATGTATCAATGTTATAGGCATGAAACATAATTCAGATGCATTAGAAAAATGTTGGCCTATTTATACTATTACTTTAGAATTTTTTATTGTTTTATTGCTGCTTTGGGTTTTCGTACAATAATTTATATTCATTGTATATCTTATCAGTCTCGTTGAGAGTCACATTCTTTAAGTTTTATTTTGAAGCTTAACCGGATGGTATCTCTAATTACTGCGACGAGCTTAGCGTTAGCATGTGTAGCTTTAACCTTTTTGCACGGGGACGGTGCAGCTTTTGACCTGCTGTAACTTACACACGGATATCAATAAACGCATTCAGACGTTTTTATCATGTGTACCAGGTGATGAAACGTCACCTCTGACGGCAGGTTTCTGTTGTTTTTGTATCATTAATGGCCTCGTAGTTGAAGCTAACCGGCTAGCCGCTGTGCTGTCAGAGAGCATAGTCCCTCCATGTGGTTAAAGTAAAATCCAGTAATGAGGCGGTTCTGTTCTTTCCTGTGAAGCAGAATGAGGGCTCTTCTCTGTGTTAAAGCACAGCAGCTGCTCAGCAGAGGTTTTATCCACCCTGTCAGGCCGTCAACAGCAGGTGAGAGGTCAATTTAGATAATAAATTCAATTAATAGTTTATTAGTGTAGATAAACATGGGGACGGTATGAGATAGAGGCAGGTGATCCGCCGTGGCGACCCCTGAAGGGGATCTAAAGTATCTTTATGAAGTAAAAAATGTAATTAAATGAAACAGTAAAATAAAGTAGAATAAAAATGGCTTACTGAATGTGATTTTATGTTTTGAGTCAAATACTCGCCCCCCCCGAAAAAAAAGAAAAAGTTTTTTTTAATGCATTAATTGAATGTTTCTGTGTGACAGTGCGATGGCAAGCAGCCCCTTCCAAACTCTTCTGCAGCTCTCCACCTGATGGAAACAACACACCACCCTCCATGCTGCGCCACCTGACCTCCAAAATAAAAGCCACGGGGCCAATCCCTGTGGCAGAGTACATGAGGGAGGTGCTCACCAACCCTGTGAAGGTACATAATGATTAACTCCACCTTAAGCCTGTACCAAAGTTCTGATTGGGTGCCTATATAAACAGAAGGTTTGCCCAGCAGGTGGGCGTGGCTTCTGAGCCTGAGATGACTATATTATGGATATCCTATTCCCATATTTTGAAGATCCAGGAGTAGAAAAAGCTGTATGAAACTGGGTGTTCAGAGCTTCTGATTCATAGTGATTACTTACACATACACTGACCTCATAATTTAAAACTTTGGTGATGTTTAACATGAATTTCCAATATTAGAACAGGGGATATATAACAGAGAATAAGGAAAAGCAGAACGGGTCTTCTGTAATTAATTCAATCCAAGATTACCAAATACATCTTAGTGATCAAAGAGCTGTCCTACATCTGGAATATGTCAAATTATGAACACCCAGACCTCACAGTGACTCCTGTGTTCTGATCTCTTTGGGCCTTTGTGGTAACCACCAATCTGATGATAGTGTTAGCACATAAAAGCAGCAGCTGATTGTGTTAGAGTGGTGTCTTACACATGATGCTGACTCTGATATTCACACAGGGCAGGGGAAGCTGCCAGGTCAGGTCAGGTTAGGGGTTGTTTATATTCCATTGAAGGGGTTTAAGGCATCACTAATGATGCCAAGAGCCACTGTGAATGAGGGGAAGACACTCATATGTTTCTATTTTCTAGACTGTATCGATTGAACATCCACTGCTTTAACAGCAAGTATATGAGAGAAAATACAGGAAAACAGGAGAGGTCCAAAGACTACAAGGACGTCATCTTTAATCTGTGCTTTTATTTTGGTATTTCCTCTCTAATGGAAAAAACTCTTGTGTGCAAAATAAGACATTAACAGTCATTTTAACATTTTCTCACATTTTATAGCCAAACAACTGATTGATTTGATAATAGTGTTATCATCAGTTTATACTTGGAAGTAAATGCCAGCTTTTCTTTTTTATTGTCATTATTATTTGAGAGAAATAATAAAAAAGAAGTCATTGTTTTTACATTTTAGGTTTTCTGTTTTTCTGTTTTTAGTGAGTATCCTTTCCTTTTTTGTTTTTCCCCCTCTCAGGGTTATTATGTGAGGAACAACATGCTGGGACCTGAAGGAGATTTCATCACTTCACCAGAAATCAGCCAGATCTTTGGGGAGGTGAGGCTGGAAAAATACCTCAAACTTTCAGTTTCATTTTACATGATGTTTCCACTCAGCCGGCCTCTTATATACACTGTTCACATCAGGTAAACGTGTCTTTGATCGGCCTTCATCGGTCATTTTACTGTTAGCGGTAGACACATACTTCATCAATAATAAATATGTTCCAAAATATTTTGAAAATTATTATTAATTTGTTTTTAGTATTTGTGTGTGCTGGTCCTGTGTCATAGATATCATGATATGACGCTTTTATATCATGTAAAAATTTATAGCGGTATTTGCAAGTATGGTATGAAATGGCACAGCCCTGTTCTCACGGCACGTGGGATCAGCTTCTAGGTCAAATGCTGATTGATGATGATAAATTCCTCCTTCATTGGTGCTCTGACCGTCTCAGAGCTGGTCACAGTTTGTGGGCTTCTGCTTGTCCTCTTGCTTTTTGAGGAATGAACAAAACTAAAAACGTACTCAAAAACCGAGTTCTTCCAGTGATCCAGGAGTCACACGGAAAAAGTGATGACTCAGAGACTCAAAGAGTTTGAAATTAAGATTGTGGCTTCGCACACCTATGGTCGGTCAATGCATTTTCTTAGCACAGAGGCAGAATGTAAATACAGACTTTTACTATGAATGCATATGATGACTATGAATGTATAATAAAATATATACATACTTTTTTTTAAAAATACCTACCGAAAAGATAAATGACAGGCAGTGTGGTTTTAAAGAAGTTTTTTTTGTGAGTTTTCCTTTGTTTAAACCCTGGAATATAATGAGTATGATGTGAATATGATATGATCAGGACAAGAAGACAGATGAGTAAGATTTTGTTTTTTTTCATGCTGCTTGAAATCAGTGTTCATGTGCAGTAAAAAAAGATCACAAAAAAGTTCCTTTTGTATAAAGTTCAGCTGTTTAATGTCACGGATCTCACAGACCTGGTGATCCAGGTATGAAGGTCTCTGCACCGTGTTGTGTCTGTATCGTGCTGTTGTACTGTTTTTTTGCCATTTTCACACACTTGCACTTTATGCAGTCCTGTCTTTACTGTTATATGGTCTTGGAGGAATGCTGTCTTGTTTCACTGTGTACTGTACCGCTACATATGGCGGAAATGACTTGACTTTCCTTGAAAGCAGCACGTTTAGATTCAGTAAGATAAGAAAATTTTGTACTTCTCTTGCTGGTTCAAACATGTTTGGCCTCCTCCAGCTGATCGGAGTGTGGATCATCAGTGAGTGGATGGGAGCTGGTCAACCCAAACAGCTGCAGCTGGTTGAGCTCGGACCCGGAAAAGGATCGCTGGCGAGCGACGTCCTCAGAGTACGTCAGCCAGGCTTAATGCTTTTCTAAAAAAAGAGTAAAAAGATTTCACCCCAAAGTGGAAACATCTGTGTCATCAAGTTGCAATTTTTTCTCTCTTCAGGTTTTCAGTCAGTTGCAGTCGGTGCTGGGCGGGGCCTCTGTGTCGCTGCACCTGGTCGAGGTGAGTCCGGCTCTGAGTCTGCTTCAGGCTCAGAATCTGACGGGAAACCGCAGCCAGGAGGCCGACGCAGAAGATGATCCGGTTTACCGCCGCGGAGAAACTGATGCAGGGCTGCCGGTGTCGTGGTACCACCAGTTAGATGATGTCCCGACAGGTACACTGGAGCAGAAAGCAGGCTGTGGTCATATTGGTTTATATGGAACATCTCCATGCCACAGAATTAGAGAACCTGGAGGTGTTAGCAGGGTTTTTCCTGGTTAAAGTGAGCACATAAACACCGTTAGTCCATCTATAGTTTAGGAGTTTGTGTTAAAATGAAAATACCTGAAACTGGTAACCAAAGTAATTTTTTCTTCTATGAGTGTTTTGGCCATTGACATTTTATGTTTTGAAGCCAGATTTGACAAGTGAGGTACACTGCACACTCATCAAATCATACCCTACTTTAACATCCACTCTAAATTTGACTGTTAATCACATATTAAACCTCTTGTTTTATTTAGTAAGACTTTACTAACACCGAGTCCATAAGCTCATTAGGAAAGCCTCTACTTGTACATCAAATGAAAAGTTGGGTCATTACCTCAGAAATATCTTTACAATAAGAAACCATTCTGCTACCGGAGGAGGAAAAATTGCAGGTTTGAGGAAGTGTTCCCTGTTTTTTATATACAGTTATATACAGTTTGTGGTTTTGACAGTGAGTATTTTCAGTGCTGAATTGATCTGAGGACATCAGGCTTTATCAGGCTTCAGGCTGATATATATTCTTTTACTGTTACTGTTTACCATTTGAGTTCTTTATGTGTTAGCTTTTAATCTCTATTAAAATATGGTTTTTCACTTTTCGCTGCGTGGCAGCCTGTTACAGCAGCTCCGCTCATTGTGAGCTTCTTTCTTACCTCCTATTTACTTTCTTGTAATTTTTAAAGTTTTAGCAGTTAGATTCTGCAATCATGGACTACCGTTTTGTGCTAGTCTTGGTTGTCTTTCTCTGTTTTTATTTAACAAATTTCCCACGTGTGGGACTAATAAAGGTTATCTTATCTTATTTTCATTGAGTTTTTCCTCTTCTTCCAGGATTTAGTGTCTTTGTCGCTCATGAGTTCTTTGACGCCCTGCCAATTCACAAATTCCAGGTGAGATTTAAAACCACAGTGTGTGCAATATTTATGTAGCAATAAAGCTTTTTCTTTACTGTCGTATTAGTCCCTAAAGTCCTCTCTGTATACTGTGGTCTTGCATTGCATTTGACTACACTGTCATGATTGGTCCTACCACCAGATGGCACCAAATCAAAACACAAGAAGTCCTTAAAAATGCCAAGTATTTAACGGCTGTGTTTGGTGAAGGATAGGCTGTTTATATGATAGGTTATTTGTGTAATTTAGCAGTGACAGTTCTTTGATTAATTTTTCCGTATCTGATTTTTAGCAAAGTGAAAATTAGTGAATCTTTGTGTTAACAAGAAAAACATGTAGTGAAGTCATTATGCTATATATTAAGTTTAAATGAAACCATATGAAAAACAGAGTTTTCATGTCTTGTGCGAAGGTTTCTGAGTGGCTGTTCCTCTGATGTTTGCTGTTTACACCTGCAGCGCCCTCATAATAAGAACGCCTTTCAGCTGTTTTGTCCACAGAGGCCCATCTAAACATGTTCGTTTCTCTGTTTGGGGCAGAGGACGGAGAAAGGCTGGAGGGAGGTGTTGGTGGACATCGACCCAGAGAAGCCGGACACGCTGAGGTTTGTCGTGGCGCCGGCTCCGACCCTGGCCTCGACGTCGCTCGTGCAGGTCAGTAAATGTAGAGCTTCTGTGTCCAGGAAAGCAAAGCGCACATTTATTAACATCTGCTTTTTACAGTTTCCAAATAAAATCTACACTCCTTTATGGTTACCACATCACAGTTTATTAAGGCCTCTCTGGTTCTTGAAACCAGATAAAGTGGCTCATTGTTTGAATTTTAAAGGCTCAGATGACCTCAAAGAGAAATGAATCCGCCTTTTATTAAGACCCACTTCTGCCTCTGCTGCCGAGGAAGACGATGACAGTAATAATGATGATGATGTCAGACCTTTGGCAGGATGTTCAAAGTGTCTGAGCTGAGCTGGAGAGGCCAAATCAAGCAAGCTGTGGATGTATAGATGGCATAAATGTGGGCAATAAAAAACCAGATGAGGGCTGTAAAACAAACCTCAGAGAGTCTGTGTGAAGAGTCAATTTCCACAGCGTTTAAAAGACTGAAGGACATCAGTCTTTAAAGTGGGTGAAAAAAAACTGCTTTTGTAAGTTCAGATAAACCTCCAAGGATATAAAAGTCTGGATGTTTGGATTAAAGGGGAATTGTTTCTCCTCTGCACTGTGGAAAATATAAACACTTGAGTAGATGTAGTTTTGGAACAGTTTGAAGTCATGTGCTGGCTGTTGAGGTGAGGAGATTTCTGCCCAGTGGTTTGAATGTCGAAGTGAAGAAATTTCAGAAAGTGGAGGTAAACTGCAGGAGTAATCGTGACTCTCTTAAGGGATTAGTTACTGCTGGAAATGTTCTACAGGACCAGAACTACCCTACTGAAGGTTCCATTGGTGCTTTTGATGGATGCAGCTATCCCGGGTAGGAAGATGTCGAGGACCTTTAGTTGTAAGGCTCTTTTCTTCACTGTGTAAACCAGGTGTGGGGAACTCCAGGCCTCAAGGACCAGTGTCCTGCAGGTTTTAGATATCATACTGGGTCAATACACCTGAATCAAATGATTAGATCATTACCAGGCCTCTGGAGAACTTCAAGACATGTTGAGGAGGTAATTTAGCCATTTGAATCAGCTAGGACACATCTAAAACCTGCAGGACACCGGCCGTTGAGGCCTGGAGTTCCCCCACCCGTGGTGTAAACGGTGGGAAAGGTCCTGGTAGTCGTGATGCTCCACGTGGAGGTTGCATAAAATGTGACATATGAAGATCACTAATCTTTGTGCCAGGACCTGACTTTGCCAACTTTGGCAGGAACATCCGAGGAACACTAACGTTGCTTCGATGAGTTTACAGTGACCAGACATTTTGTTTGTCCGGGTCAGGAGGTGTAGCGGGTGTGTCAGTGTTTATTTCCTCATTATGGGGGGCTCACCCATGCCTGAATGCCGGTGGATTTGATTGGAACCTGGGAACCATGTCTTGGTTTTCCTTCACTATAGGTGCACATCACTGTGGGTGGCAAGGGGGCTTGGTTAACGCAGCATTCATGGTGTCATAACTATGATTATGAATAAAACTGATGAAGCTCATCTCTCACCTGTCACAGATACAGCCCCCTTAAGATGGTTTGAGGGATCTGCAAGGCAACAGAAAGGAAGAAAAAAACCCATTTTTTTTCTATTTCTGGCTCATTAACTATCTATAAAAGATGGGCGTGGCCATCGTAATTTCACTGATTTTTGAAACTCTGTTTCAGTCAATATTATTTCTGCGTCTGTATTGAAGATTCACCTTTTAAATTATCCTTTTCCCACATTAAATGGTGGATAACTATACCTGAGGGTTGTTTATGAGGTATCATGGGAAATGTAGGAAGACAAAATGAGAGATTAAGTTTAGCTTTTTATAAACAGGAATCGAACTGCTGAATTGAACTCTCTTCACTTGTTCCGATCAGGTTTATCACACTGCAATTGTTTATGGACTGTTTGAAAAAGGGAAAATGTTCAGAGTTCAACAAGACGTCTGCACGTGTCATTTGTTCAATTTTGTATTATTGTAGGGTCTACCTTACAATATAAAACGCCTTGAGGTGACTGTTGTTATGATTTGGCGCTACATAAATAAAATTGAATTGAATTGATTTGAAATTTGTTCCAGTCAAAGAAAAATTAACACTAAATAAAGCAGAAAAGAAAACATCACATTTGAGAAGCTCGAACTTGAGGAAATTTCAGCTTTTGATCAATAAATAATTCCAAAAAAATGTCCAGTCCACCTTTAAAAGGTGGAAACCTGACCTGTGTGTGTTTACAGTCCAGCTGTGTTTTTGTCTCCAGCAGAGATGATAGAGAGTGAAGCCATGTATTATTAAGTTACTGTGTGTGTGTGTGTGTGTGTGTGTGTGTGTGTGTGTGTGTGTGTGTATCAGGCAGACGAAACGCGGGATCATGTGGAGGTGTCTGCAGAGGGCGGGGTCATTGTGCAGCAGCTGGCCCGGCGCATCATAGAGGACGGCGGTGCGGCGCTGATCATCGACTATGGCCACAATGGAACCAAGACGGACACATTCAGAGTACGACACACACATCAAGCTCGCCTGCTAAAGCTTCCTGTGTCACATATGTTCAAAGTCAGCCAGATAATAACATCCAAGTCTGCATATTGTAAAAAATCCTCAGTTACTGCGGTGGATTGTGCCACCGTGAAATGGAACTTTGGGGCACATGTGGGCATCGTACAGTGTGGCCTGTGTGGGGCATGTATGGCAGCCCTCACCTAGGGTGTGGGTGTACGGTGGGTACGCTGCGGGTCCCACTGTGGGCCCCTCTCTGCTTAATGTGGGCAGCCCACAGTGCAGATGTGCCCGACATGTGCTGTCGGGCACATCACACAGTGGGCTGGATGGGTCTGCCCACAGTGACCCCACCTGGGCCTCAAGGAGGGATTTTTGGGATGTCATTCACGCTAGTTATGGAATTACTCATCCTGCGAATACAACAGAATGGTGAGACTTAATTTTCTTTCATGTTTGGTAGTTTTTATCCAACTGTTCCTAACTACAAGAGGGACTGGCCATAGACTGTACACAAAAGATGGAGGTTACCACCATTTCTAGCTATTTAGCACGCTTTATCATAAACTGTACAGCTGACACAGATACCTGCTAATTAGTGCTAATTAACATACTAATATCATCCAAAAATTTCATGTTTCAACACTGCTTCCTCTCTCGAGGTTACCTGTCTGCCAGAGTGACCACGCCCCTAAGTTTAAGCATTAATGGAGTATAAATGTGAATGAACTGGGAAAAAAATCTCCCCTATACAGTTTTTATGAAGGGTGAAACTTTCCAGAGGCCGAAACAGTTTTTTTGTAGCAGGCTGTAGACATGTTGGACATTTTTGTGTATGGGAACTGACTTGTTTTTCGAGACAGCCTCAAGTGGATGTTAGAGGAACTGCAGTTTTTGTGCACTTGCATGTTTTAGCCTCAGAAGCTGCTGCTTGGCTGCAACCAGAGATTTTTGTTAATAAACTGAATGCTTTAGTGTTTAAACTGAATTAGTAGGTATGAGTACGCAGTTAATCGTTTTACACAACAGTAGTAAAAACAGGTTGACTTTTATGCAGTCTCTAATACTTCCATCAGTGTTTTAAGACCTCATGCACACATTTTGATAGGAACGATTCAGAGTTTGATGTATTTTGAGTCTTTAATTGTCGTTTTTATTGGTCACAAACAGTGCACTCCGTGTGTCCTCCAGCTGTCATGCTTTGTAATTCTTTTGTCTTCGTGAGGACCAGTTTGAGGTTTACCTTCATGTGAGCATGTTTTGTTCAGCTCTAGTGGAAGGAAGCAGCTGTAGGAAGCAGAAAGGCTCCTGTGCGTCAGGCAGGGGGAAACCAGGGTCAACCGGCCCGTCGCTCCTCTTCCTCAATTCTTCTTCTGAGGTTGCCAAGATTTCACAGCATTTTTTTTTTACTTGGTTAGAATCTTTTTAGATGGTTAGAAATAGGTTTAGTTTTAAACCTTTTATGCATGCTGTACTTCTTAAACATCCCCTCATGTAGTTTGAAGGAAAAACCAGTATAAGAAGCCCCTACTTAGCTCAAATTTACTACTGCCACTGTAAATAAGGTTTGGCATTGAACCCATCATAGGTTTGCTCATCATTTTGCTCCTTTGCTGTTGGTCAGGGTTTTAAAGGTCACCAGCTCCATGACGTCCTCGCCTCCCCTGGCTCTGCCGACCTCACCGCCGACGTGGATTTCAACTATCTGCGGAGGATGGCGGGAGGAGGCGTGGCCTGTCTCGGCCCCGTCACTCAGAGGACGTTCCTGAAGAACATGGGTATCGACACCAGGATGCAGGTGAGTCTTCATCACTGACAGATGCGAATAAAAACAATCAGCATGATTTCTTTTTGTGTAATTTCCTCATTTTGTGGAAATCCAACACCAAAGAGTGTGAGTCACTGCTCCTTTTTCTTAGTTTCAGGTTAAAATTTGAATATACAGACCTTTTAGGGTGCATTCCCACCAGGTTTATGCAAAAATTCATTCACGAGTTTAAAAATATTACAACTTATGCAGAAAATTCTGCAGAAAAATGCTGTGCAGGGAAAAACTTTCAGCAGAGATATTGTCACCATTTCTGGGCAGGTGGAGCTGTTAGTTCAGTGAAACTTTTACGTTGTGAACTAAAAAAACAAGCACAAAGAAAAGTAAAACATCGTATGATTGTAAGATGATCCAAAAGCATTTCAGTGTTTCTGAGTGACACGTTGTGGCCCACAGTTAGAAAAATATCAGACACACACAGTATGTCCCGAGGCTTTAACCCCCAGTTGTTCTCCGCAGGTTCTGCTGAGGAACTGCAGCGACCCGTCCACCAGGAAGCAGCTTATCAGCAGCTACAACATGCTGACCAACCCCGCCAAGATGGGCGAGCGCTTCCATTTCTTCAGCCTGCTGCACCCCAGTCGCCTTGCCAAACCCCAGAAACCAGAGGGGCTGAAGCTCGAGAAGAAGAAGAGCCCGGCACCGCTGCCTGTGGCCGGATTCACCGAGCTTAAGTTCGCCTGAAAGAGACGACTGTGAAATTTTGGCTGCTGAATCAGAAGTGAGTGTAAACAACTACGCTGTCCCGAACTTCTTGAACTGACTGCACCACAAAGCAAACAATAAAGAGACTTACAGAGCTGAAAACCAGCAGAACGGCTGCTTCATCACTTCCTTTAAGCCTGTGTGAAATTCAAAATGGGTGAGTCATTAATTAGATTCACTCCCATAGAGTGATTATGAAGGAGGAAACTATCCAAAAAGGCCAAAACTGTTCTTTTGTAGCTGTAAACATGTTTGTTTCTGCTGTAAAGTTGAACTTTTTAATATGGAAGTCTATGGGGACTTATGGAGACAGCCTCAAGTGGACATTAGAGGAACTGCAGTTTTTGGCACTTTAACTTAGGGAGTGTCAGAGTCAACATTACAAGTTGTCTGTTGGTTTAAAAGATCATGTTCTGATGTGTTTTAAAACATATTTAAGGAAAACACATTTTGTAGTTTTATGACCTATAAATAAAAATTTTTGAACATTCGTGGACTGTTCTTGTCTAACTGGTGATAAAGATTTGTCAGATTATGGACACCAGACACTAAATCACTGGATTAAACTGGGCAACACTTCAGGTCATAGGTCATCTCACGTAGGAAGATCTCGTTCCATCGGTCAGCCGGCTGCCATCCTGCACATCTTGAAGCAGTTAGCTGAGCTCACTGTTGTGCAGCAGCCATTCACAACGAGCCCATCTCTCCTCCGGTAGCAATTAAAAGATTCGGTTACATGTGGTGGCAGTGGCGGTGGGGTCGCTGCTGCCAAAACAAGCAGCGGCCCTCCAGACGAGCGGCGAGCAAGGCGATCGGGTTCAGGACTGGTAATTAAATGATCATTTCCAAACATCCTGCTGCAGATCGCTATCAGCTTTTCCTCTGATTCATGGGGTCCCTCGCTGAAGGGTCTGACTAGTACATTTGGAAGGGATTGCGTGATTTCATTAAACCCGTCTAGCGCGAAGACGTTTGAAGCGTTTGTCACCTTGAATCTGCCACCAGCGTCCAAAATTATAGAAACACTTGTGCTTTTTAAATCCTTGAGATTGGAGCTAATTCACAATAGATACATCAGACTTTGTGTGTAGCTTAAAAATTGGCAAATTCAGGGTCAGCCCACCCCAAATTCAAATTCATGCTACATCCAACCAAAATATGTATGTACACTCTGCCCAATTTTAAGGGGAACTTAGTGCAGTGGTTATTTAGAATTATTAAAATAGTAATTGAAAATTGAAAAAAAAACAAAACAGCAGCAGTAATGTGTATTTCCAGAAATTGACCCGAAATTGATATGTTCCTCAAGAAATCCACAAACCTCACTGCGAGCAGTTTATAAAAGATCTACACTGAAGATCTACATCCTTCATTAATATTTTTTCCACAGAGCATATTTTTTAACTTAAAACAAGTTAAAAATAAATGAATAAAATAAAGATTTGTGTTAGTCTTCATTAATTTGGTCAGATTTATGGACACAGTCGCCCTAAAGAGGCTTTAGATGATGATTTAAGACACGCACACACGTCTGTGTCTATATTTATGTGTTATTATGCTGTTGTGAGCCTTTAAAATCTCAAAATGTGATAAAATACCCCCCACATGAACTTCACGGGTTCTTTCCAGGTACTCGGGCTTCCTCCCACAGTCCAAAGACACGCAGTTAGTTGGGTTAGATCACTTGATGATTCTAAGTTGGTGTGAATGGCGGTCAGTCCCTCTGTGTGTTAGTCCTGTGACCTGTCCAGAATGTACCCCGCCTCTCACCCTATGGTAGCTGGGATAGACTCCAGCCCTGAACTGGATGAACTAATAATTATTTTGCATATTTAAATCTCTGGCTCTCTAATTATTGCTTATTTATAATTATGGTCAATTATTAAACCCACACTACAATTTTTGAAAATAAAAACAAGCCCAAATCTGATTTTTTTTTTTTTTAAACATTTTGCCCACATAATTTGTGTTTCCATCAGTTTCATCTATCTGTGCAGGGTCACAAGGTTTCAGCTGTCACAGGGTGAGACGTAGAACACCTGTCCAGGTCATCAGTTTATCACAGGACTAACCTACAGCCAGTTAGAGCAATCAATAAACCTAACATGCATGTCTTTGGACTGTGAGAGGAAGTCTGAGAGCGCACACAGGCACAGGGAGAACATGCAAACTTGGATAGGCTGTCAAAGTGTGACAAGAGTGCAAGTAGTTCTTGAGAGCACCCTGCTGGCACCCAATGAAGGGTTTAAATCACTTCCTATGACTGATAAATGAAGGCAAAGTTTTTGTGTTGAGAGTGCTCAAAGCAAATGCCTGAAAAACTCAAACTCTATGGAGTAAGTTGAGACCTGCGAAGACGTCCGCCTGTTTTTTCCACAGTGCTGGAGCCTCATCAGAAGACGACTGGCACAGGCACAACAATAACGAGTCACCCGCATTTTGCCGTTCATCTTTAATATTTTCATCCACATGACAAAACATTTCTTGCAAAAATATAAAACATGTGAAATAAATTCTCAGGCTGGAGTCAGATCGGGATTGACGAACACGTTAGAGTTCAGAAAGACAAAGGAGACAATAGCAGCTCGAGTCTTCTCAGCTCGTCCTCTTCCAGAGTTTCTGAAAATAACTCACGTTTGTTCCTCTGCAAAAGTTTCTGCCATACAGCCACATTATTACAGGTCGGAGAAAGTGATGCATATACCCACTTAACTTTAATATAATGTCCGCATCAGTCACCAGCTAAAATAAATCTGTTAGCAAAAGAGTTTCTTTAAATAGAAAAACTAAACAACTCTACTAATAATTAATGGTACATAAAAAATGTTTCTTATTTGAGTCCAGGAAGTGTTCATTTAATAAACTTCATAGTTAAGAACCATCGTTAGATGCAGGGCCAGCCTCAAGTGGCCATTAGAGGAACTGCAGGTCTTGGCACGTGGCATTGACATTGTTTTGATGCTTTAAAGACCAAATCTGTTCTCAAAAGTAGTCGGATAAAAGTAATTTAATCTGCATTGAATAAACCTTTTGTGGACTATTTGGCCAACATTCATTTTCTAATTTTAAGATTGTAACTGCAGCCTCAAGGGAGCGCTAACATGGCTTCAAACTTTTGCAGATGACCAAACTGAGACTTACTGACAGTGAAATTCTCATTAAAAAAAGTTTCCCAATAGTGCAAAGACATCCCAACATCAATAAAAACTACAGTCAGGAGAGAGCGCTTGTTTCTCGTGAGTTCCAGTTAGTCACAAAAGACGACATTAACATCTACACAGCTTTTTAGAGCTAAAATGTAACGACCACCTGCTAAAACTGTGCTATCTCAGCTGTAAAAGTGAGTTGAGTTGGTTTGGTTTTGGATTAGCCCTTCCACGGCTCCGCTGGCAGTGCTGACGTACGTTGAAGCCCAAAGTTTCTGGGGAGAAAAAACACGATGCTTCCGTGTTTCGGCTCTTAGCGTCCGTTTGTTTATGGCTTTGTAGAAAAGAAAAAGAAACTGGAAAAAGATCAAATATTGGAAAATTTAAAATTCTCTGGACCTGAATTATCGCTGCAGTGAGCTGCCTGATCAGCGTGTCCTCGTGTGTCATCACACGCCGTCATGGGGGAAAGCCCGCGGCCTACACAGGGACGCTTCTGTCAACAGTTTCCCGGGTTTGAGGCTAACCCTCTTAAAAAAAGTCAACATGGCCGAGGCCTCTAGGGGTCCTCCTCCATGTCATCCAGGTTGGGCGACATGATGAAGTGTTTGGGGTAGTGCAAGCCTCTCTCGTCAGCGTATTCCTCCCAGCGGGCGTCGTCGCTTTCGTGAGTGATGTATCGCTCACCTCGTCGTGTCTCGAACTCCCTGAGGTCCAGCCAGGTCTGGTAGTCCTGGACGATAACGACAACATTAAACACTATTTTTTTTTATGCTCAGCTTTCACTCCATCTTAGACTGCTACAGGAACTTTGCATGATTCATTGCTCAAAATAATCCTTATTTATGTTAGATTGGACCAGTTCATCCTCTATTTGAAACAAGCCATTATACCTCCTCCCCCTATTAAGCTACCTTTCTTCTGATTGGTTGCCCCTCGGCTGTGTTACATGACCATAATAGGGAAATCTGCTAAGAAGCATGTCTGAGAAAATCTATAGTTGTATATTTGATATAGAGGTCAACTGTCCCTTTAAATCAGTGATTTATGGTATGATTTGATCATTCAAAAACAGAGTTAAAATAATAACTTTATGTCCTGCATCACAGACTGTACACAAAAGATGGACACAGCTTCCAAGTCTGAAACATGAATATGAAGCCAACATGAATCTGCATTCTTTCTAATGGCCAGCAGGGGGCGACTCCTGTGGTTACACAAAGAGTAGTGAATGAGAAACCAGCCTTCACCCCTCTTGCTCTGTGACCTCATTACATTTTTTCCTAAAGGGGGGAATAAATGTTTTACTTTCATTAAATCTTTATTTACTTTAATAAAGCTCCTGCGCTACTGCAGACTCTTCTAAAGAAAGCAGTTTGGTTACCTGCAGCCAGGGGTGGCTCAGCGACTTGTCCACGCTGTAGCGCTTCCTCATCTTCACCTGCAGCAGGTTATTAATCAGGTCTTTGGCTGTCGGAGAAGAATAGTCAAGCGGCGTTAAAACACACAAATTGTTACAAATGTGAACATGAATGAACCCAAGTCCAGATGCTCCCTTACCCTCTTCTGAGATCTCCTTCCAGGGGTTGGCTGGGTACATGAAGGCGGCATTCTGGATCTGGTCATTGATGTCCTCGTCCTCATTGAAGGGAAACGTCCCGCTCAGACTGACGTAGACAATGACGCCGACCGACCACATGTCCAGAGATCGGTTGTAGCCTTTGCTGCGGAGCACCTCGGGCGCCAAGTAGGCCGGAGTGCCGACCACTGAGCGGCGGAACGACTTCTCCCCGATGATACGAGCGAAACCAAAGTCGCAGAGCTTCACCTGGTTGAGAGGGAGAAAAAATGCGGCATTAATCCACTGGCTCTCCTGTGAGTTCCTCGTCCTTCTAATTTATAATTAAACAGAAGGTAGTGGTGGCGGCGACTATCGTTCTGCTCTGGACCCTTGGTGAGATCGGTACTATGAAAACTTCTGGCTCTTGTGGTCTGCAGTGCACCGGTGTGGAGTACTGTCACACCGACAGACAAGGCTCCCTGGAAAGCAGCTGAATAACATCAAGGACCAGCGCAATAGCAACCAAGTCCGGCTGTTGCAACACCTGGGTGAGCTGCCTTAGTGTGGGAAAGTGCATTTGTACTAACCTGAGGAAACGGCTCTGCAGAGGCCAGCAGGACGTTCTCAGGCTTCAGATCACAGTGGACGATGTTCTTGAAGTGAAGATGCCTCAGGGCTACCAGGATCTGCAGAGCCAACAGTCACAAACTGAATGACTCCTATCAGAGTCCTATCAGACATCCACATAAACCCTGCCTAAGCGAACAGACAAAAAAGTGTCTCCTTCCGCCTGAGCTTTCACATTCTCACCTGTGTAACCAGGAACTTGGTGAGCCGTTCGGGTAGCCGGCTCTTCTCGCTGGATAAAATCATCTCCAGCATGTCGCCGTGAAGTTTCTCCATGACCACAAACACCTGCTCGGGCGTCTCAAACATGCACTCCAGGTTAACAATTCCTGGATGGTGGAGGTTCTGTCACACATAGGAGACAATCTGTGAAAACCAGATTCCAACTGGAGCAATCTAATGAAGTAATTTACAGTTTTGTAAAGATGTTATCCATTTTTTAAAACTATAAAAAGGATTCCTCAAACATGATGCTCGATTACATCTTCAGCCTCATTTTAAATATTGTTTGATCACTGCGTTCATCGTGGGAAACCGAGATTGTGAGATTAAAATTTGATTGATCGTGCAGCCCTAACTTAATCTCACATTAAATTAATAAAGCTTGCCACGTCTCACCTGAAGTATGGCCACCTCGTTCCTCAGCTGGCTCTCCTGCTTAGTAGGAAACCGCATTTTGTCGATGATTTTGATCGCCACGTCTCTGCCGGTCTTTCTGTGTTTGCCTGCAGAAAATGAGAAAGGAGATCGATTTTCATTTGATTGTTTGTTCTTTTTAATTGCCTGTAATGCATATAAAATATGTCTCATTTTAACACGACCTCTCACCTCCATAAACGATCCCAAACTGTCCCGAGCCGAGGACCTCGTCAGCAAAGATCTGATACACTGAGCTGATATCCTGAACAAGACAGATTAGAGCACTTCAGACTGTGAGAACATCCTTAATTGTGTTTTAAGAAGGGACAAATCTGAAATAAAGAGAAAAAAAATCTGTTTGTGTGTGATGGCTTACCACATTTTCTTGTATCTGGGAGTTGGACACTGATATGCTGATAGACAGTTCCTCTGAGGAGACAAAATAAATATATATAAATGTGAAATCTGCAGGTATTTAAACCCCCTGACTTACAGCAAACAAGTGTTTTTTTCCCCCAACCTCCAAATCATTCAAATCTCATTTCCAACATTTCCTTGTTAATCAAAGACAGAGGTGACGGGTGATTTCCAGCTGGGATCAAACATGCAGATTTCTTTGTACACCACATGATGAAAAGAGCCCTGACGACATTTCCAGCTGCGACAACGATCTCCAAATCGTTTTCCAGATCTCACAAGAATAAAAGCCTCTGTTTCCTGTCTCCTCCTTTCATGTGATGGGAGCATTAATTCAGGCTGACACTGAAAAGCCGACGGCGCGTTCTGTGCAAAGAAAACTGATGAGCTGACATCGATTTCGGATCGCTGCCCGGGATTTGATCGGGTCACCCCTCTGCGATCAATACCTGCAGTCTGATGTAGATAGGCAGCCTGTTGATATTTAGGTCACCATGCAGAGCTGATGTAGGTTTATCGAGCAGTGGGAAGCACACAACCGCAAAGAGTGCCGAGGAATTTTGACACAGGGATGCAATTCTTTCACTAGAGGCCTGAGAGTTTGAGCATCCAAAACATTCCTAGGACTGCACTCCTGCGCACCTTGTGACATTTTTTCCAGTGACGTATCAGATCAAACATACAAAGTGCAAATGCTTTTTTCTGTTCCTCTACATCAGACATTGAACTAGTGCTAAGAAAAAAAAAAAACGTGATTTTGTCTTTAGATTTAGAGACTCACCCGAGAATAAACTAATAGCATGTTTTTATCAAATATATTAAAGTTATTGCACAAAAACAGCTGATTCTCAGGGGGTCAGGTGACTGATTTTCCATGAAATGAGCCAAATGAAAGCGATCCAGGAGCAATTTGTTGGCAATCTGCATTTTCCAGGAAGCTGGAGCGTCATGTCACAAGGCAAAAGTGAGAACATCAAATTAACATTTTGGATCCATGACGTGGAAATTCCCAAGAGCTTAATCCGATCGAGAATCTATAATCAATATTAAAAAAAAACCAAAAAACAGGTAGATAACCAAGAGCCCCTACACTGTGATCACCTTTGACTGCAGGGATGGATCAGTTATGAAAAAAGGGTTATTTCTGTAAATATTGACTCTTAAATTGACGAAATGATTCTTCCCGTCTAAATCTGTGCGATTACTGCTGTTCCCTAACAAAGACAAACCCAGACCACTGCAAGTTTATGTCGCGTAATCATTCGTCAGGATAGAATAACATTTCATAACAATACAATAACAACAATAAAATGGTTGGACCACTGGAAAAAAAAAATTTGGTTAACATCACATGAAGTCTTTTAATGCTTCAATAATCTCCACAGTACACCACACAAAAAAAAAAAGCACCACTGCCTGTGAATGCAGCACCAGCGTTTGCATGCCTGCTGATCACTTCCATTTATATAACTTTATTGACACTAATGCATCTGGATCAGAGCAGTGTAATTTCTTTCCTTTTTTTCTGTTTTTCGGGGTGGGGGGTGGATTTCCCTCGGTTATACATGACTATAAAGGTCCAGTAAGGGTCTGTGTGTCACTGAGGTAATAAAAAAAAAAAAAAAAAGTGGTGTTACATCACCGGTGCATTAACTTATTGATGCCATGATTTCAAAAACAAAACATCCATTTTCAGGAGGAAATTGAAGCTCCCCATTAATTACTCAACAAGTGGAAAACGCCACTGCTGACTGCGTCCCCTGAAGCGCCGCACTTTTATAACACACCAACTGTGCTCAATAACAGCTAATGCTCTTTTACTTTAATTCCATGAGGTGCATTTAGGTGCTCTAATTTAAAGGATGAAACTTAAGACTCTTATTTTCAGACAAAGAGACAGTTTAACCTGAGATGGATCGGAGCTGAGATGAAGCGGAAAATCCTCTGAAATCCCTTCAATCATGTTAAAATGCCAGCAGACGGCGTGTGTCTGCGTGTGCGTGTGTGTGTGTGTTGTGTAACGGTGGCCTCCTAAAACAATATTTGGAAGCTTTTCGCAGGCAAACAAACAAACGCACGTCCATTAAAACATAAAAAGTCTAATCTGATTTCAGAAGCGACTCCATTACTGTATCAAAGGGCAAAGATGGGCATTAATATAGTGTGCATGAACCTCACTGGGTGTGCCTCCATTATCAAACATCTGCCTTTTATTACATAAAGATAAAATTTAGAAAGATATTCCATCTTTCTAAAAATATACAGACTGAATATAAAATAGAAAGACGGCGTATACACATCGAGACTGAAGTGCACCAGCTCAGTGATGCAGCAGAAAGGTCGTCAGAGGTAGAACAAACCATAACAACGCTTTTCAAATTACTACTACTACTACTACATGTACAACAAAAGTAGATGCAATCCATCAGTGCAAACATCCACAGGCTTAAAAACATGTCTCTAAGTATACACACAATGGGGGAAATAATTTATCTCCTGCTGAATTTGTAAGTTTGTTCATTTACAAACAAATGAACAGTTTCTGATTTTTACAATAGTTTCATTTAAACAGAGAGAAACAGAGTATCAACCAAAAATCCAGAAAGAACACATTACATAAAAGTTAAATTGATTTGTGTCATTGAGTGAGGTATGTATTTGATCCCCTGTAACCCAGCTAGAGTTCCTGTTCCCACAGACTGGCTGTGAGCCAATTGGGTACGCAGATTAGAGTTAGTTAATCAATTACAGATACTCCTGATTTCTCCTTGTTGTGTATAAAGTACACCTCGCCACAGAATCGGTTTCAAACATTCCAACCTCTCCACCACCACGGACAAGAGCAACGAGATGTAGAAAGAACAAGACTGGAACAGACTACAAGACGAGCAACCAGAAGCTCAGTGAGAAGGTGATAATTAGGAACTGGAAGAAATCTGAAACGACCATCAGTCACCCTCGTTCTTTAGCTCCAAACAATAGCTTGCCTCATGAGAAAGCTGGAGGATGAGCCCAAAATTACACAGGAGAAGCTTGTTAATGATCTGAAGGCACCAAGAAGACCATCAGTAACACATTCCCGCAGTCAAGCATGGAGGTGGAACCATTACGCTTTGGGGCTGTTTCTGACTGTACAGAACGACTTCACCACATTGAGGAGCCAATGGACCATTAAATCTTGGAAGAGAACTGATGGTGCTTCCTCATTTTCAATCGTTTAACTTAGCTGGAATGAACAAGCCAATATGAGCGTCATCTTTTTGGGTTCACATTTTTGATTGGTTGCCATTCTTCAAGAGGTTGGGTCTTATGTAACATGAATAAGACTAATTCCTCAAATATTCTGTTTTTTTCTTTTTACATGCTTGTAAACCATAGAGAGAGTAAAAGAAAGACTGGTGTAGCCACCATGATCTTGGTTTGCGAAGCCTCGAACTAAACAATGTCACAGTCGCCATCTTGGTGTTTTGAATTGTGTCTGACAAGTCACTGGTTAATTCTCATTTTTGACCCTACAATACTTTACAAAATTAATTCCTAGTTTGTTTGTTTTTTCAGTATGACCTGCAGCTAGCATTACATGTCTACTGAAGTCATAGTAAAAAAAAAATGAGAACGTTCCATTACAGGAAGACCCAGCGCCCCCTGCTGGCCGTTAGAATAAATGCAGGTTTATGACACTTCTATATTTATTAAGGTTTTCATCCATTCAGTTCATGGTAGTATTGAGAGCTTGAAAAGAAGATGACTGGACTTCTTTGTTTTTTTTTTGTTTTTTTTGGGGCTATTAACTTCTACATTGACTTTTCAGACACAGCGGTCACATCCATATTTTTTCACACAAAACTGAATTTCCTGCTGAAGGTACAGAAGGAACAGGCAAAAACAAGAACAGGACCAATGACTAAAGAGGGTCCGTTACTTACTGTGATCCTTCCCCTGGCCTGGGCCCGTGCCGACGCTAGCCTTGGGTGTGACGGGCATCAGCGCCTGCCGGATGGCTTTCTCCCAGCTCTGCCCTACATCACGTCCCACGCCAGATGCTGCCAAAGCTGGGTTGGGGTAGAGGCCACCGTTGTCCTCACCGACATAGTACACCATGCTGCCCGTGATGATCTCAAAGCAGTGTGGGTTGCTGCCCTGAGGCAGCCTGCCAAAGTCTTGCGCTGGCTCCACCTGCAGGATCTCAGACAGGGGGATCTCCTATGGAGTAAAAAAGAAAGTTTAAATCCTGGGTCTTGTGGATGAAGTAATCTGAAAACGTCCCTTTAGCCTGAACTTGAATTTCGGCACTTATAGATATGTCTTCTCTGATTTTATTATTTTTTTAAGAGTCAGAATCATTCATGAGGTCTTGAAATTGTCCAGCGGGCTCCATCCTAGCACCTCTCCTCTCCTCGCTAAAACTAAGACACTCTTTGAATGTCAGTGTTTAAAACTTCTCTTCCTTCCCTTTCTGGCAGAGCGCAGAAACCCTGCACCCCTCCACAAACCCTTAACCATGCCAGATCAAACATTTCAAAAAGAGCGATTGGCTCAGTGGTGTCTCTGCGCTCCTCGGACTCATTTGAACATTTTGCCAAGTTCACCCCGAGCCACGCCCTCCCATCACCATCTTTTCATCCTCTGATTAAAAGGCAGGACGTGCCTTAGAAGCTTCGGGCACTTGGCAGTGTGGCAGTACCCAAAGAGGCAGCAGGAAGCGACCCGAGATCTCCAAAAACCACCACAGACCCCCCTCCCACCGCCACCCCAACCACCCCACCCCTCCCTCACTTTCTCTTCAAAGGAGGGTTTATGCTGCGCTTTGTGCTAAAGGTCAACAGGTCGGCGGCCGGCGGCAGGCGCGAGATAAAAGGACATGAGGTATGAGAGAGGGAAGTGATGGAGCTGCAGCTGAATTCAGTGATCACAGTTTTCAAGGAAACTATTTAGTCCAACTTGGAAGTTCAAAATTGGATTAAAAAAATAAATAAAAGCCACAAATCTGCACTGCCATTAAACACACATCGCTGAGCACACTGCTGCTCTCGCTGTTCATTACACAGCTGAAGTTTACAGGCACTCGTCATGGGCATAAAAGTCGTGGTAATTTGGGTCTTTTAGTGACTTCTTTGAACTGTTGCTTTTCCAGTTAAATGATTGCGCAGCATGCATCTTTAATGACTTTAAAAAACAAGAATTGTGAGCTTGAATTTATTTTGGATTTTCTCTAATTCACACATAGTCAAAAGTCTACATACGGGCTCAAATATAAACATATATCATCACACCCAATATTTAGCAAGTTGACCACAGTTGGTAGCCACCAACAAGCTTCTGGTTCAATATGAATATTTGACACCTTTTATTGGCAGAATTGGTAGAGTTCATTCAAACTGGTTGGTTTCCTGGCATGGACATGGCTTTAAAGCATAGCCCACAAATCTTTAATGGGGTTGAGGTCGAGGATTTGTGAAGCCCATTCCAGAAGCTTAAATTTAGTCTGTTCAATTGTATCCGAGTTGCAAGTGTCTATCTGTTGATTTGAGGTATTTTTTGTTTATTATTTCATCTACTTTGGCCCAGAACATGATGTTACCACCACCATGCTTTACAGTAGGTTTGAAAACCTCACCTTTACTTCTCAAACACCTCTTATCACTGTGGCTCAATCTTTATCTCGTATAAGTCATAGTTTTTCTTCAGCAGTTATTTGGTGTGTCCATGTGGGCAGCTAGAAATTTTAGTCAAGCTTGACGGTGCTGATTTTGGAGAGGGGGCTTCTTTCTTGGTCAGCAACCACTCAGTCTAGTGACGTAAAACTCAATTCACTGTCGACAGTGATGCTGGTGTCTTCCAGACCTCAGCAAAGTGGTGACATATCCAAACAACAATTTTTTTGAACGATGATCTTGAATCTTGGATGACCTTTTTAGATCTTCACTGAGTTCTTTGGACTTCTCCATGGTTTTGAGTATGGGTCAGTCCAGTGAGTGCTGTCAAACAAATCCTTTTATGCTGGCAAAGAGGAACTACCAGTTCAAGTCAATTTTGATCACCAACAGTTAACAGGCCTCAGCCTCGTGAACTTAAGACAATGTAGAAATGTCAGCACCACTTCTTAAAGTATTTGAGTGAGTGAATGTACATGTTTGTCCTTGGATTAAACAAAGTCTAAAATAAATTCAAACGTATGCACCCAGTTCTTGTTACAATCGCAATGCGCCTGGCAATTCAATGTCAGTGTTGGTACAACAGATATTTTAAGTGTTTCTTTGCCACCTTTCTTTAAATATATTAAGTTACATTATCAACACAGAGCTTTCAACCAATGATAGACAACCTGCTCTTGGAACAATTACAGTGGACAATGTGGTTATAAGTAGACAGTGATGTGTGTTAATGTCTTATGAGGTCCATGCTGTGTAACGGTATGAACCCGACTCCCTCCGGCTCTTCTCTTCACGTCGCTGCTTTGTTTGGCCGAGCAGCTGAAACTAGATCCGGGGCTCACCGGGTCTCCTACCTTGTAATACTTGGCTCCACTTTCATTCTGAAACAGAGTCAGACTCTTGCTGTCCAGCCTCCAGTAATGTCTCTTCCTCTGCAAAGACAAAACAGGTCATTAGGGAGAATGCTTTGAATCTGAGTCCAGAGAGAAAATAAAAATCTTTAAATCTCTTTTAGTTTCCAGCAATCAAAGACTTTCCTTTGAAGTTTTGAGTGATGGATATGAATGAAAGTATCTGAAGTACATGGAACCTTTTCAAACAGTACTATATATAGGACAGAGTCTTTTTGTTGGCCAATAATTTAATTCCCTGGATGACAACAGATGTGTTCACATGATGCACTTAACTGGTAGTCAGTTTAATTTCTAGTAGAGCATTTGCATGTAGAGCATGTTTCCAGATTGTGTGGATATATTAAACCAGTAACCAAAGCTCAGTGATTAAAATGGATTTAATAATTTCTGCACTGACTTGATGAAGCACCTCGAACTTCCAGACTGCAGTGCTAAAGCCGACGTAGGTTATCAGTGCCCCGTGTTTGTTCATCTGCAGAAACTACCAAGCTAAAATTTTTGAAATTTGGCAGTGAGGTAGAGAAACTAAAAAAGAAAGAACCTTTTAAGTTTTAGTGCAGATTAACATCACTTTTATTACATTTTCTAAATACGATGCTGGGATTAGTGAAGGCACTCGTCCAGTTTGCACACCTCATTTAACTCCTACTGCGAGGCACATTATTGAAAAATGCTATTCACATGAGCCAGTTAGTGCTTACAGTGTGATGTACAAACGTTTTATATTTGCATTGTGTTTCATGTATCTTGTGTGTGAATATTGCCTATAAATGTTTCAGCTTTTAGTGTTTGTGTCTGTTTTTTGGAATTGTTTTGCTGCTCCTAAGAGCCAAAGGATTGGACTGGATTGATATTTTTACTTAATTATAAAATTAATTCAGATATTTCCTGCTTTTGTTGTTGTTCCTGCAAACAGACCAGCTGTGTTTATGTCAGGCACCCAAAGGCTTAAACAACCCACAAAAGACCCCTTAGTTTGTCTGCTTCATCTTACCAGGTTGTCGCGGTTGGTGTAGTGCACCAGCCAGCCTTCTTTAACCACTGTGGAGCTTTTTCTCTTGGTGTGTTTGATGGACTGGACCACACGCATCAGAGGGATGTTGCTGCTGGTTGACGGGCTGCGTGAAACCAAATAAAAACAAGCAAAGAAGCATTTTAAGGAAAAAAAACCCCACACAAAAATAAGATACTGATGAGAACGTCAAAGATTCAAATAAAAAAATAAAATGTATGCAAGTCTTTGGAGGAGTTCCTTCTTTTCTGTTCTCTAAAACCAGCTCTATGCTCTCTTAACATTGAACAGACTCGTTGTTTGTAGACTTCGGTTACAAACCACATGAGGGTGAGCCACGCTTGTGGTTTATTGCTGACAGAGGTAAAAACATGCCATCCAACACTGGACGCCACTTTGAAATTGTACCGTATATCCGAGAGGAATTGTTGTCATGTTCACATGACACATATCATGATCTCTCTACTTATGACAAAATATCCAATACTGAGGATCAATAGATTTTCTGATAAGGACAAATTAAGATTTTTATAATGCTATTTTAAACCCTGTCACCAGTTCCAGTGATTAGAGAGAAAACTGCACGAGTGGCGTTGAAGAAAGTCATCTGCTTCACCTGATTGTTCTGACCGTCTCGTCATCCTTCTCGCAGTCTGTGCAGGGACCCTCGAAGAAGATCTTGTCTTCGGTGGACTGCTCGTCCTGCTCGTCCATGCTATGACCTCCATCGCTGTTCACGTCGCAGTTGTCCACCTCCATTGTTGCCTCCGAGTCCACACCGGGACTGGCCGGCTCTGAAGAAACAGGAAAAACATGAGAGTCTGGGAACATGTCTTAAAACTTCCATCCCAAGATTTCACTGAGCTGCAGTTCCTCTAATGGCCAGCAGGGGTTGGGTGTAAAATGCCAAAGACTTGAAATGAAAACGCTTCTCAATCCACTTTAAAAAAAAATATGGTGTTATGGGGTGAGGGGCCTACAAGGGACCAAAAGGAGATCAAAAATACTCTGACGTGATCAGTGTAAAGTCTGAGCTCTGCAAACGTGAGATTTCTGTCTCCTTTATTTCTTATATAGACTCTTCACTCGTTTCATTGTCTCGTAGAGCAGGTCACCTACAGGAAAATCATTGTTAGGGTAATCAGGGAGCGAAATTAAGTCATCTTTTGTTTTCTATCAAAATAAACTTGCTAAGAGTTTGGTAGCATCAGTGCTGCAAAAACGAGACATTTTTTTGACATCACGTTGAACTCTGACAACCTCAGTTAAGCGTTTTTTAAATATTTTCTGCCTTTTAATAGACAAAATAACTGATCACTGATTTATGAGTGCAAGAAATTCTGTGTTGCAAGCTGCTCTTTAGTGCTCAGGGGGAATGAGCTAACAAAGTTTTGTGTTTTCTAATTTTATTTATTTAACCTTTTATTATTTTCTTTTGACTTCTTTTCAGTGTTAGTCAGTCATTTTAATTATTATTTAAATTGCTGTCTTTTATTGTTGTATGGAGGGCATGTGTTCCAATGAAAACAACATTTCTTGAAAGCAGCTGCTCAGTGTTGTAAATAAAGTCTCAATAAACACGTCGATTTAAGTCTCATCATTTAGGATGATATAAACTTTTTCCCAAACTAGCAAATACTAAAACTAGTTCTTGCTTTCGACAAATAAAATATTGTTTCAGTTAGTCTGAATTTTTTCAAAAGTCTAGTTTTTATTTCTTAGTTAGAATATTTCCTCACATTTAATTTTTAGTCTTTAAAATTTGTTTTAGTTCACTGTGAAACTTGTTTGCATCTAAAGTGACTCATTAAAGAATCATCAGTAAATTTTAGGTGTGCTTGGAGTTTTCTTTAAAATAATAATAAAAAAGGAAATCAGATATGGTGTTACAGATAAACAGTAGCCAGGGTGGGAATCCATTTAACTGTCCATTTAACGGTTTTGCTTTAGCCTCTGGGCACAACTGTGACTGTTTTATGGAATCTGGTATAGCCAACTTCCTGTTCCCTGTGCTGGTCAGAAGAACCTAATAGAATAAACTGTCATGAGATGGCAGCTGACGGCTTTGAGATTGCATTTCCTCCTTGGTCTTCTTTACCTGTATGAAACCAAAGTGTCCTCAGTGGTCAATAAAAATCCAACAACAGGAAGAAACTAAAAAGAGTCCAAGAGCAAATCTCCTGTCCTTTGCCTACAGCGTCAGAATCTGTCTGCAGATATTACATTTTGCCCACCAAAGGTTTCAGATGATTAAAGCAGTAAAAGTGAAACCGACTCACCTCCGTTAAAGTCGACCTCGCCGAGGCAGTCTCGAGGTACTTTGGCTGCACATCTCTTATGGCAGTTAAATTTACAGTCTAAAAAACAAACATACAAAAAACATATTAAACATTTTAAACTTCTTGACTAACCATGTGATGAAGAGTAACCGATGGTTCCTACAGACTACTGCAGAGTCTCTCCACACACTTCACGGGGCGATTAAGAAGAAAGTGAAGGACGGTTAGGACTTCACAGCAGATTGAATATCTTTGGAGTTTGGACTGTTGGTTTCTCTATTTTCTAAGATTTTCCCATGTGTGTGTGTTTTTGCGTGTGTGTCGTCACCTTTGCATTGCAGGCCCTGGCGGAAGAGGCCCTTCAGCAGGCGTTTGCAGAACTGGCAGATGGTGGGACGGGTGTAGGTGTGGACGGAGAAGGTGTGGGGGACTTTCACCCGACCCAGGACCATCTTCTCCATCCAGATGGGCCGGCCGCTCAGCAAGGAGTTGCGCTTCATGGCGCCCAGAAGAGGGCGCTGCAGAGTGGCGGAGAACAGGAATAAAAATTCGAAGAAGAAATAGGATTTAGTTTTCTGTTTATGCTCAGATTTCCAAACAGAGAGCAAACTGACCAATAACGCTTCAGTAACTCATTTTAGTTTCTATTTAAATTTGTTCTTCATGTAAAAACAAATCATTAAAAGACATCACGCTTAGACGCTGGAGGAAGAAAGTGTTTAATAATTCCTACCCTTATCTAGAGTATCTTTTATATCTGTAGGGCACTGCCATCCTGGAATAGACGACTTCCACCAGGACAGAAATGTTTTTCATAGAATCAAAAGTGATCATTGAGACCAGTTTAGCTTGATTTTCAGTGACCTTTCATCTCCCAGCAGGGCCTCCAGATCCTCTGACTGATGAGGTCAAGAGTTCAGATTTTATCTCAGTTCTTCTGCCTCTGGCAAAACTTCAATTTATAGTATTTTATACCAATATAGAAACAAGATACCCATCTGTGGATTCAGCTTTCAAATATAAACAACAAATGATGTAGTCTTCTTTTTTTCTCCATTTTTATGCAAGTTATTTTATTAATTACCACAAACATCCTGAAAGAGGCAATCAGCTAAATCTGGAAACAGGCGAGCCTGTTATGTTGTTGCGCTCATGCATGCACAGCTTCACGTGGGTGCTGGCAGACTTAACTACTGATTATCACAGTAAAGGTGCTCTGTGTTCGTAATGTGAACAAGAAGCACAAACCTGTGCTGAGGTGACTCACTCTCCTAGCACCATTTACATTTAAGGGAAAAGTATTAAATTTAGCTTTCTTTGTTCTTTTTAAATGCATTTTATGAGGTTTGCAGTTTGCCCTCCTGAAACTCCTTCTAACACGCAATCTGCTGGAGCTGATCGCCCAGCGTGCTGGTCAACAGCATGTTCTTGTTAGTCTGAAAAACTTTAACTCTTTATAGCAATCTACTGACGTCGAAGGAGAGGTCAGAGGTCAAACGTGATATATATGTGAGAATCATAGTTTCTGAGCTATGAGGATTTTTTTAAACCATTATGTTGGCCGGAAGCTTTTGGTGGATGTAAGCCAAATTTTAAGTTTTATCAGAATTCATATAAAACTTTTCGAGCTATCGTGTTCACAGACAGAATAACACACAAGCACACAAACGCTACCAAAAACAGTGAAGAGTTTGTTCTGCGTTCCGCTGTATGTGTCTGGATTGAGCTGCTAATGAATCAGAGTTAGGAAACCTTAAAGGAAACAAGTCCACCATAAGGCTAACACGGTGACACACAACTAGACACTCTCACACCCACATCTAAAGCCAACTAACACTCAATTAACCTAACGAGCGAGCATTTGGACTGCGGCGGGATCACCCAGCTGATCTTTAGGTCGTTTTTGGTCTTTGATTGATGTTTTTTTTTTTAGTTCTAAAAGGAAATGAAGGGAGTAATCAGAGCTTAAGAGGTTGATCTGAAACATCAAATTTAGAGATTTGCTCACTCATCGTGAAAGCAGCGCACAGACAAACTCTTTTCCATCCACGAGAACAAGAACAATGACTGTCCTTGTACAGCGTGCAGCTTGCAGGCCACTGTCCTGGCAGGAGCAGGAAGCATGTGACACAATGGGCCTGAATTAGTACAGAACAGTTGGATAATCAAACTTCTCACTTCACTGATTCGCCACATGTGCGTGGACCTCTAGACCTCCTAACAAAGTCCAAATTATCTGAAATGTCCATGTAGAAAGCGAGACTTCTTTAAGATCTGCTGCCCGAGCGTGATCACTCGTCGGGTCTCTTAAAGGAACAGTTTCTTTGTGGGATCTGTAAAATCTCGCTCGGCTGCTTGTTAATCAATCAGACTAACTGATTGTGCAACATGCTGCTCGGGTCCACTCAGGTCAGACACATATATGGGTCTGACTGTGCTCGGGTCCCCCTCTGATCTGTGTGCTTGTTCAGCCTGTGAGAATCTGACTGTGACTCTCTCTGCTTGTTGGCTTGAACCGGATGGAAAAATCAAGTGGTTTGCCTCGAGCCATCAGACAGAAAGTGCATGTGTGTGTGTGTGTGTGTGTGTGTGTACTGGGGCTGGGGCTGCACAACTGCATGTGAAGTCTGTGCATACATTTTAATACATTAAAAAAAAACAAAAAAAAACCCAACTAAAATGAAAATGACTAATGACAGATTTCGTGTGAGCGCAGCAGACCCACCTCCTCCTGCAGTGCTGGGGTGAAGTCAGTGGAAGGTGGACGAGCGACAGACAAGGTGGCGCCTGGCAGGGAGACATTTGACAGTCGCCTCTTCCTCACACCGCTGCAGTTATTGGGGATCTTGAACGCACACCGCTTGTGGTAGTTCTGTCCACATCCTGCACAGGAGAGGAATCATCGTTAAGATTCACAGTTCAACTAAAGTTCTGATCCCAAAGTTAATAAAGGAACCGAGTCCGACCCATGGCCTCTAGGAGACACCCCCAGTACCTCCAGCTCTTCCAGGATGACACCAAGGCCCTCCCTGGGAGGCATTCCTAGTCTCACCCTCTCTCTAAGCCCCAACAACAATCGAGAAAGATATGAATGATAGATATGATCTATGATTTCATTCTTTTGGTTTCGGAGCCACAGATAAGGGCAGAAATGCAGATAAACCTGTGAATCAGCAGCTTTGCTTCCATGTTCAGCTGCTTTGAATCTCTGGCTCTCTTCCACGACAAGCTTTTTATCCTGTCTTCCTTCTCTCTGCCCAACCAGTTGCGGCGGATGGCCGCCCCTCCCTGGTTCTGCTGGAGGTTGCTTCCTGTTAAAAGGGAGTTTTTCCTTCCCACTGTCACCAAAGTGCTTGGTCATAGGGGGTCATATGATTGTTGGGTTGTTCTCTGTATGTATTATTGTGGGGTCTGCCTTACAATATAAAGCGCTTTGAGGCGACTGTTGTTATGATTTGGCGCTGTATAAATAAAATTGAATTGAATATAAATGTCTGGTCTTGTGCTGCAGGAGGGCTATTTTGTACCTTTTGTGGCTAAAAAGTGCTGAGACTAAACCTCAGGAATGCAGATTCTTGATAAAACACGGCAGGGCCAAAGCAGAGCATGAACCTTTTATTTTTCTTACCAAGGGAATTTTAACCCTTCAAACAGGGCCGGGCTTTTAAGTCCTTTCTGTCCATTTTCTATGCAAAACCAGGTTACTCAACATCATTGGCTTATATGAAATATGGATACGGTTCAGTGAAGAAAATTTCATCCCTCAAATTAAATCTGTCTGTACGAGTAAGGGCACAGTGAGCCCCATTATTTATCAGATAAATGCATTAAAATGTGTCAGAGTATTAATTTACTCTTCTAAAGGTTCCTTTATGCCCAACAATCTTCTCATAGCCAAATCATCTGCTTAAAAACGCAGAATTTATTGAGTCCAGGATGTGGTTCAGAAAGCTGTTTACAACATCAGAAGCTTAAATGTGCAGGAAAAAAAGCTAAAATTTTCTTCCATCAAGGTTGTTTTTCTATTTTTTTTCTGTTGCTTCAGGTTTGGGAACTTTTCATTTTTAACCGTTTCAAACGTACAAGCGGAAACCAAACATCAGCTGCTCGGGTGTCTCTCTGCTCGGCATCACAACAGAGCGCCGAGATCAAAACATTAAATACTCTTTCTGAAAAATGACTGCAGGAAGTTGACGAGCCGCTGCAGCTTTAAAATCAGGTCTGAAAACCAGTGTGTGAATATCAGAGTGTGTATGTGTGCGTGCCTCTTTTTATTTCGAGGTGATGATTTGGTCAGCGTGGACGTGGTGGAAACCCGAGAAGCCACCACGTGTTACCTCAGGGAAAATAAAACTTTATGAGACGTGGTAAAGCAAACATGACATCACTGTGAACTCTGATGGAGGTTGAAACAGTCGAGTTTTATAGGTTTGAAGGTCCAGTTATCGGTCACTCAGAGGGAATAGCACACAGCCTGCCGGACTTCTATTACATCCCTGCTGAATCACTGACATCATTTCCCATCATAATGTTTAAATAATGAGGAGCCTATTTTAATGCACACACATCCTGTAAATGATTTCTGATGACTAAATCTGAGACTTTATGCTCATGATCGTTAGACTGCTCTTAGAAGGCCTCTTTCCTCTTTAACATTTTCCAGTTCCTACTGGGAGAATAACCCAAGTGCAATGGCTCTATTCTGAGCTCCGTCCAGAGGACCGAGCCCCTCACCCACTGTCTAAAGCCCGGCTCAGCCCACCCACCTACAGAAGAACATCATTTTGGATGCAGTGATTTGCCAATCATTTGTTCAGTCACTAACCAGAGCCCATGACCAGGTGAGGGTAAAAGCAGTTTGGTACAGCGCTCACATTGCTGCCAGTGCCACAGCGACCTCCCTCCCTCCCCCCTAACTCGGGGCTAAAACTGTACCTCAACCCAAGAGTGGTGGCAGAGAAGCACAGCCTCGGACTTTAACGTGCTGACTCTCATCCTGCTCGCTTCACCAAACCCCAAATCAAACACCAAACCAGATCCCTGGCAGGGTCCAACACTCACTTTGAACATGCAGCGGGCACAGCCATGAAAGTCTGCTAACAACATGTTTTTGCTGAAAATGGAGAAAATGAGACTTTAAAGTAAGCCAAGAACTGTAAATTCAAAATTCACTGCACAAATATATTTGTTTCTGGTCATTTTTGGGGCAATTTTTTGTGTGAATTTATCTCCAAAAAACTAATCTCTGGCTCTACTAGAGCAGCTTTGCATGTTTCATAGTTCAAAATAATCCTGTTTATTTTATAGGGAGCCTTGGTGCAGTCCCTGTTTTGTTTTATTCAGCTCCTCCGTCTGTAAGGCCACCTGTCTCTTCCTTCCATTAGAAAATGTTTTGTGGGACTAAATGTTCCGACCACCCTTCCTTGAAAAGCGTTTCTGGGAATAAAATTTCCTGGCACAGGGAGCTCTATCAGACCCCTCGCACATCCTCCATCTCGAGTATGAGCTCTTGCCTTCTGGCGGGAGACGGCGAGCCTAAAATGCAGACTGAACTCTTTTAAAAATTTATTTTTGCCCACATCCATTAAGCATTTAAATAACAGCTTTATAATGTTTATTATTTCTTTGTGAAGACAGTTTCTGCCACAGCATTTGAGTCTTTGACTATTTTTTCTAAGGGGACAAAGTACATCACAGCATATCAGAGGAAAAGTTCTGAGAGTTAGAGCTGTGGGAGTAACCCCTTCCTTGAAAAGACATTCCTGGGACTAAATGCTCCCGGAATAAAAATACCTGGGACGTAAAGTTCCTTGGACAAAACTTTCAGCCACTGTGTTAGAAAAACAGTTCCCGGGACTAAAATTTCTGGGTTCTCCGAGCGGAAACGGACATGTCAGCAGCAGTAAAAGCACAGAAGCTTCCTGAGTGCTTCCTCACCTTCACATTTCAGTCCCTGTCTGACGAGCCCCCACAGCATCTCCCCGCAGTCATCGCAGAAGGCCGGCGCCTTGTAGGAGTGAACGTACAGAGTGTGAGGTCGGATCTGGAAGTCCTCCTCTGTGGCGAGAGCTGAAACAGAAACACACACACGCAGTCAGACTATGACTGTCTCTGTGGGAAGCTTTCCACCCGCACCAGGAGGAGATGGTCCACCAACACGATGATGCTCGGGCTCCGAGCATGAGCGTATCAGAATTACAATCTGACAAATGAATTTACCGCTAGAAATGGTCACACATACACTAACTGTCAAGGGTCTGGCACGTCTTTCTGGCGTTACAAAACTAGAAAGCCTCACATGGAATAGTTGTACCCTGAAGTATTATTTGTCTGAAGTTACACAGGATTTAAAATATGCAAGTAAAGAGAAGAGAAAAGTGCTTAAATCAGGCTGAATTGTGAACTTTTTACATTTCGCTCTTCAACCTAACACACAAAAACATTTTTATTGAATGTCTGGTTTGCATTTTCAACCTTTATTGCATTTTTTGAAAATGTTTCATCTGCTTTAAATGTAATGTGTATGTACTACATATATACACAACCACACAAAGCATTTTGTGTTGCTTGTGTGTATAAAAGCCGGAAAACAACTTAACCGAGCAGCAAGAATCACACTAGAGCCGGCTTCATCTTGATCGCTCGGCGCTCTGGTACCAGCTCGAATGGTAACAGTGAAATAAACCAGCTGAGCTCTGCAGGGTTTTGCAGCAGTAGCAGCGAGAGGTGCATGAGGAGGAGGAAGTGGTCGTGGGTTTGCACCCTGTGTGGTTGCGATATGTTTTCACCCTCCTGTGTAATTTAAACCTGGCGCGGCTCTGCGTCTGGGTGTTCGGCTGTAAAGGTGTCAGTTTTAGTTTTCACAGCCCAACCCGTTGACACGAGTCAGGAAGTGACAATCCTATGCACAATATTATGTTTAGAGCGAATGGGGTGACCCAGGGAGCCGGCGCTGGCGGAGAGGAAACGAGATCTGTGCCAGCCTCATTTTACCCGGAGGATACGAAACTTAGGCAAAAATAAATAATAAAGATAAAATTTAAATGTTTAAAACTTACCTTTGACTTCAGTGTGAAACCCAAATACAAGATTTGAAGATTTATTTAATAACGGACCGTGTTTTTCATTAAAATATATATATAAAAAAATATTTTATTCTTACTGCAGATTTTAAAGTTAATCTCTTTATTATTAGCTGGAATCATTTTTGCTTCTTTTTCATACCTTAAATGGTCCTGAGCTCTCCTGAAGCTGGAGTTTAAGAAAACAGGTGCAAACTAACAAATATTAAACCATGAGTTATAGAAAGTCCTAAAAAATCCCACAAAAAACAACAACATGCAGATGTAGGTGTGTCTTCTGTTTTTGCAGCATGCTTTCTTTCTTTACTCATGCTTATTTCATTAATGTCTGTGCATTAATGAAGATCTCAGGGACATCATCTACTTGTCTGAAAATTAAGAACTTAAAAACTGGGAAAGACTCAGCAGCTACCAGAGAAGGATATACAATCATTATTGACAAAATTTAAAAGAACTTTATTTATACAGCACATGCTCAGTCCAACAAGCTGAAGCATGAAATTCAGAAGAGAAAAAAAGAGAAAATTAAGGTACACTCAAGAGAACAAGAAAAGGGGGATTCAGTCTAAATATAAACACTAATAAAAGCACTAAGGGGACAATAAAAGCTGGACTCTCTCTCAGTCTTCTTCTAAACAATCCAAGAAGAAAAACGTGACCATTTCAGAACTGAAAACAGGAGAAGAAGAAGTTGAAACAGGAAACAAAGCAGTCATGCACGTTTTCGGCATTCTGTTCAAATGCTGCAGAGATCTTGCTCTGTGCCATCTCAGCATCTCCATCCTCGTGCATTGATGCATCGTGTAGACACTGCTACATGTGTCAGATCACAGAAATCAGGTGTACGACGAGCTGAAACGCCACCACAAGTGCACCACGGGCCTGCAGCTGTGACGACATTTAGCATAAAATCCCTGCAAGGCCGCAAACTGGCTGGCACGGGGTGATCAGTTACACCAGATCAGCTACATTTAAAATTAAACTCCGACGGGGTAGGATTGGAGTGATGGGCTGGGGATGGGTAGGGCTGGAGTATTACTGGCTATGTATGCACACTTGATTTTATCACTATTTGGAGTTTTGCATATTTGATAAATGTTTTTAATTCGAACATTATGTCCACCTGCTGAGGGAAAAAAAGAAAACGGACTTAATTCCTTACCAGAGAGCACCACCTCGATCAGGTCGCCCTCCTGGATCTCCTCAGCGGAGGTCAGACGCTGCAGGATGTTGTCCGAGCTCAGGTCGTGACGGAAGAGCAGGATCTTGTCGTACATCCCAAAAAATCCACATTCAGGAAACTGAGGAGGGAAAAGGGGAGGTGTTATTGCTCAGAGTTCACGTGGCACAGACACACGGGTAGTGTTAAACGTGCTGCACTATTCAAAGGTTTTAGGGACTCTAGGTGACTGCATTTGTGCCCTCACAGAGAAAACTGATCATTCCAAAACACCGTGCTACAGTTTAAAAGAACAATTATCCAGAGAATTAAACACAGAAAAACAGAAAGCGCTATATTCATGAAAAACTCATAAAAATCAGTCAGTCACAGTCGTAGCCTCATGGTGGTTTTACATGTTCACCTGACTCCTGTGGTGCGGTGGTTGAGTTACAGACCACATGCCCCCCCCCCCAGCTTCCCCTTCTGCTTATCACTACAACATACAGCCGAATACAAACTGTATATAAAAGACGGACACATCCACCGTGACATTACCCATTAGTTTGAACAGCAGTTTTAAAGCCTCAATTTTGGTTTTATGTATGCTGGATATGCCATTTTTAATTTTTCACTTGCATGAGGTGAGCACAGTTACTCAAAAGGGTGGAGTGCTGATTGATTAGTTAACAAATAGTTTTAGGATTTCACCTACTGGTCCTTTTTTTAAGAATCAATCTGAGGATTTCAGGTATGACCAATTTAGCTTTTGAAACCTCATGAATAAGAGTGGATCTAACAGTGACACTAAAGGACATTACATGTTTATACTGTAGTGACACTAAAGCCTACCCTGCTTTACTGTCCCCTTAGAAACCAAGTGCCAAAACTGAGAAAGTAAACATGTTTTATTCAATAAGACTTAAAATTAGTGACCGAGACTATGCAGCCATCAGGAAAGTGGTCACTTCATTTTTGATCTCAGTCAAAGGTAAGGTCATTTTCCCCTCACACTTCTTTTTAAACCAGAGCAGGCGCCCCCCTGTTGGCCAATAAATATTGCTAGATTAGCTTAATGGCTTCACTTTACACAGAGGCTTTAGGGCAGCTTTAAGTGGTAACTCGTTTCCAACTAGGAACTAGCTAGCTTTCTAATAAAGCAATCTAAAATATTACACCGTCTGATGCGGCTTTTTTCCTGTGGTAGGTTTTTAAAATGATAGCCCGAGGGGAAAACCCATCAAATATGACTGAAGACTCATTCATCATAATCTGTGTGATGAAAGAGATAAATGGATTGTGACACATAACACTTTTAGACGTAAACACGTGTAATAAAGCACTTTTTACACTCAGGCGGGCCACTTCCTGTCTCGTTTGTGGGATTTTGTTCAGAAAGTCCTGACTCAGTGTTTGGAACAGTTAGCAGCAACTGGTCTTTCAAAATAAGACCGATTTTTAAAAAAAATAATTTAAAATGAGCCTCTTAATATACTTGGGTAATGTGTATGTGTGGGGATACAGTGATAGTAGTTAGTGTCTTTATATTTTGTGCCATTCTGAGCACAAGCATGCAAAACAGGAGATCGTCAGTGAATAAAGCACCTAAGAAGGTTTTGTTTAAAATAGAATGAACTTTAAAACTGGTGCAGGAAACCCAGATAATCAATAAATATGATTTTAGGTCCATGAATATAAAGTGTATTAGGAAGAAGAACACCAACATTTACGACTCTCATTTGAATTGGAAATTTTCTGTGCTCTACTCGTTTTATAGCCGCACTGAACTATCTGTAAAAGAGCTGCGCCAGCCTGCTGACCTTTGACCCCTTTCAGTGAACTCTCATCAGTTTATTCTCACTGCAACAATTTTTTCCACTTAGACGGAATTTTTTTTGTTAAAATCATGACCTCATCGCCTGTCGTGGTCCGGCTTCTTTCCAAAGTCAAAGATTACCTAACCTTTCCGTATGAGGAACACATGACAAGTGATGAAACAAATTCACAGAAACGCCACACTGGGAAACTACCAGAAGCCCAAAGCAGCTGAAATAGGTAGAATTAAATCAAGAATTAGATTTTCTCCTGAAAAGCATGAAGATTCCTCAGCAGCTACAGCTCCTTTTTCTCTTTTAACAGGAAGTGTACAAATGTTGTGGTGACAGGTCCACGTCTGGGTCACTGTCCATGTCTAATGCAAGGCTGTTACTCTATTTAGTTCCCAGACCAAACAAAACCCCAAAGAAAATCTAATGTTTGAATCGGTTCTGCTTTGCTTGGACCACAATGCCACTGCAGGGGGAAAAAAAAAAAACAGGCCAATAATCTTTTGTAAAACTTTCTCTTAATACTTGTTATTTGAGCATTTAGTCCATATAAGGAAAATGGACTAAATGTATTGCATATTTACATCAGGTGTGCATTTGATTCCAATCATCATAATTAATTATGTATTTGAAAATGCATAAAAATACAGTCTAAAAGTTTAAAGTACAATAGCTCAGGCTTCAAGCTGCCTTGAATGCTAGGTTTCAGATGGTTTTTTCTACTTGGCTCTGGATGTCAGTGAGACCGGATCTCTTAAAGGTGGAATTTATGGTTCAGCAGGGAAAACACCTTCGCAGTCTGCTGGCAGTCTGGGGATGACCTGTTTACTTGCAGAGAGCTCCTCAGTCAATGGAGAAATTAATTTAATGCTTCTCTCATGCCTGGTGACTGTTATTCAGGCCCCCTTGCCAACCAATCAGCATCAGGCAGACGCATACATCATCTGCTTCCAGCAACCCACAGTCTGAATTTTTGAGAACTGCGGGGGTTATAACTTCTCTTTGCTTGCTGGATAAACGGTAACATGTACGCAGACAGATATTTGTGGGACCATGAACTCCTTTCTGATTGGTCATCTTAGGTACAGAAGCCCCGCCCACCTGTTGTCCAGGCCTTCTGTTTATGAAGGGTAGCTAGTAAGAATAAAACTGGCTGAAAGAGGCTCATTTCAGACCAATATTAGATGAATAGGGATTATTTTGAAGCATGAATCATGCAAAGCTACCCTAGAAGAGTCCAAGAATGAAAATTAGGAGCTGGAACTAGAAACATACTGGTGATGGTTTGGCCGGTTCCTCCATTTGTCATTCAGATGGTGCCTAAAACAAGCCATGAATAAATAAATAAAAATCCGGGTTTTAGCAGTAAACTTAACCACTTGATCTGACCGTTCTTAAAGTCATATATTTTGGCATTAGTGAGATGGGTCTGTCATTCCCAAACAGTATTTTTTAAATATTTTTTAAATTTTTAAATGACAAGCATCATTAGTGTGATGGAGTGTATTTAAATCCATACCTTGGTTGTCTCCTTACCTTAACCACGTGCACTTTACAGAAAGTGAAAGCAAGAGTAAAAACAGAGAACAGTGAGACACAAACACAGGACCTCGCAGGACCAGCTTTTGCTTGTGTGTTAGTCCTACACAGAGCTACAGTTAGGGCCATAAATATTTGGACAGAGACAACTTTTTTCTAATTTTGGTTATTTACATTACCTCCATAAATTTAAAAATGAAACAACTCAGTCTGAAGTTCAGACTTTCAGCTTTAATTCAGTGGGTTGAACAAAGAGTTTCAAATACATAAAAATGCAAGAAACTAAAGCAGGTTTTTTTTTCTTAACACTATCTCTTCATTTCAGGGGCTCAAAGTAATTGGACACAATAACTAACAAAACAAAATGTTCATTTCTAATACTTGGTTGAAAACCCTCTGCTGGCAATGACTGCCTGAAGTCTTGAACCCATGGACACCACCATAGCTGACTGTCGTGATGGGGTTTTTTCTCTTTACTGTGTAAATGATTCTGTGATCATCCACCACTGCTGTCCAGGTCTATTTGTGTTTCTGAGTTGATTAGTGCTGTCTTTCTTTCTCAGGATGCACCAAACTGTAGATTTTGCCACTCCTGCTATTGTAGCAGTTTCTTGGATGGGTTTCCCCCCCCGTTTTCGCAGATTAAGGATGGCTTGTTTCATCTGCATGGAGAGCTCCTTTGACCGCATGTTGTCTGTTCACAGCAACATCTTCCAAATGCAAGCACCATACCTCAGATCAGCTCTAGGCCTTTTATCTGCTTAAGTGATAATGACATAACGAAGGAATTGCCCACACCTGCCCATTAAATAGCCTTTGAGTAAACTGTCCAATTACTTTTGGTCCATTTAAAAAGAGGGTGGCACATGTAAAGGAGCTGAAACTCCTAAACCCTTCATCCGATATACAGTCCTGATCCAAAGTTTAAGACCACCTGAAAAATGACAAAAAAAAAATCATATTTTGCATGGTTGGATCTTAACAAGGTTCCAAGTAGAGCTTCAACATGCAACAAGAAGAAATGGGAGTGAGGCAAAACATTTTTTGAGCATGCAATTTATTGAAAACGATGCTTAAACTGAAACAGGCTGTTTTACAGCTGATCAAAAGTTTAGGAACACACCTCCAAAAAAAACCATAAACCCCACAAAGCAGGAAAGGTTCAACCATGAACTCAGTAATGAGTAGCTCCACCGTTTTTGTTGATCACTTCAAAAAGTCGTTCCGGCATGCTTGATGCAAACGTTTCAAAGAAGCGAGTGGGAACATTTCTCCAAGTGGTGAAGACTGTCTGGAACTGTTGTCCTTTTTTTTTTTACTTCCCTTGCCATCCATCTCCAAAGGTTCTCAATTGGATTTAGATCAGGGGAACACACATGACGGTCCAAAAGAGTGATGTTATTCTCCTGGAAGAAGCCCCTTCTCCTGCAGTCATTGTGTACGGTAGCGTTGTCCTGTTGAAAAACCCAGTCGTTAGCACACAGATGAGGGCCCTCAGTCATGAGGGATGCTCTCTGCATCATCTGGACATAGCCAGTGGCCGTTTGACGCCACTGCACCTCCTGAAGCTCCATTGTTCCACTGAAGGAGAGCACCCCAGACCATTATGACGCCCCCTCCACTGTGGCGCGTAGAAAACATCTCAGGTGGAATCTGCTTGTCATGCCAGTAACGTTGGAAACCATCAGGACCATCCAGGTTAAACTTTTTCTCATCAGAAAAAAAAACTTTCTTCCACCTTTCAATGTCCCATGTTTGGAGCTCTCTTGCAAAGTCCAAACAGTCAGTTCTGTGGCGTTAAGGAGACGAGGCCTTTGAAGACGTTTTTTTGTTTTTGAAGCCCTTCAGTCTCTTATGCCGTCTGATAGTTATGAGGCTGCAGTCAGCAACACTAACGGCCTTAATTTGGGTCGAGGATTGTCCAGTGTCTTGACAGACAGCCAATTGGATCCTCCAGCTCAGTGCTGGTAAAATTTTTGTTTGGGTTTTCCGCTTGAGTTTTTTGTTCCATAACCCTCGGGATCATTTGAGAAATTCCAAATGACTGTCTTTTTTTTTTTTTTTTCTTCAAATGACTGTCTTAGTGAATCCCACCTCAGCAGCGATGGCACGCTGTGAGAGACCCTGCTTATGTAGTTCAACAACCCGAGCACGTTCAAAAAGGAAACGTTTTTTTGCCTTTGCCATCAGAACATCACAACAGTGTGACTACCTGACAGAAACTGAATCCACATTTTTGCACAGATTTTCCCTTTTAAAGGCATGTGGTCCTAAACGTTTGATCAGCTGTAAAACAGCCTGTTTCAGTTCAAGCGTTGTTTTCAATAAATTGCATGGTCAAAAAATGTTTTGTCTCACTCCCATTTCTTGTTGTATGTTGAAGCTCTACTTGGACCTTGTTCCAACCATGCAAGATATGAGTTTTTTGCCATTTTTCAAGTGGTCTTAAACTTTTATCAGAACTGTATATGAACCTAACTGTACTTCTTGTAGCCTCCAAACAGGAGGCCTTCTTTGGACAGATTTATTTTTTTAATTGGGAAAACACCACCAGACAGATCACTGAGCTTGATGGAGTACTCAGATTTGAAGTTTAAATATATGCATACTGGCTTAATAAAGACACGCCTATACGTTTGTATTAAATCAATAGAAGTTACAAAGAAACACCAACACATCTAAAAATGGAACTTCTCACTACCTCTCACGACTTTCTCCGTTTCCTTTTTGTTATTTTCTGCACAGTTCCTGAGAAATAATGACATAAACTTCTCTGCGACACGACATCTATAAGTAAAGACTTCATTTAAAGGAAACATGGCAGTGGTTTTGCAGGTTTTAGTTCCTTAAACCGTATATACCTCACTGATGGCCATTTTGATGCACGAGGTTTTCCTGCTTTTGAGAGCACAAACTCTACTTAATGGCACTCAGACACTTGAGACTTCACTCACAGCTGCTCCTGCAATAAGTAAATATGTATATGGTGTTTCTCTTAATTGCCTGTATAGTGTATTTAAAACACTGTAACATGGTTTGTAAAACAAGCAGCAGTGGTTTATGATTTATTGATAAGCTAAAACATTTTTTAAAATAACTAATCGGCTCCGTCCTTTGATGGTGTTTTTAATTTTCCTTTTTATTTATATCATAATTCATGCGGGTGGGTAAAAGTCCATCTCAAATCTTCTAAGTAACTTGATTAGTGAGAAAATAAGGAGCTAATTTGAAGAGTTTGTGCTCTTGCAGCTTTGTGAAGGGTGTGTGCGTTTTTGTGATAAAGTGTGTGTGCGTTTTTGTGATAAAGTGTGTGTGCGTTTTTGTGATAAAGTGTGTGTGCAGTGGATTTGGAGTTCAGCAGCTTCTGCAGCCTGCAGACGGAGCAGGTGGAGCAGCTTCCTGCTGAGCTGAGCAGGATGTTAGCAGCGTGCAGAAAGCATGCAGTGTGGATCCTGCAGGCTGCTGTGACGGCAGGAAACAACCCAACAGGTGACGAGGCACAAGCTGCGTGGATCACGTTAGACACACACACACACACACAAAGTGCATCATGAATTATGGCTGAGGTCTCGTCACTAACACCCTGCAGTCATTAGGCGTGCGGCTACACACCGCCTCTCAAACAGAGACGCTGACAGTCAGAAACACGGGAACAGGACGGTCTGATCAGGGACATGATAAACAACAACAAAAAAAAAAGCCGTAGAAACTATTTGGTGTCTGAGTTCTCACAGGAGATGAAACTCAGCTCACGTTGGCCTACTTGTGATGGGCTCATCCTCTGAAAACATTGCAACCCTAATCCTTTTGTGGCTCTTTGTACTTGCTGTTAAAAAATTTCAATTAAAAACAGTTTTTAAACATGTCTGCTGGAGTCAGGGGCAGTTTATTCCACGATTCAGTTGCTGCAACCACCGAGGCCCTAACCTTGGACAACCAGGGGCACCTCATCCTCAGCAATCCCGTGGAAGCACTTAAAGTTAAAAGGGCAGAGAGGTAAGGAGGCAGAAACCCATGCAATGACTTAAAGGCAAGCAATAAAATATTAAAAGCAGTTCTAACACTGACAGGACTCCAGTATGAGTGATGTGTGGTCATGCTTTATGTGCTGGTGGAGAGCTGCAGGGTTTTGGACCATCGAAGGCAATTTTTTTTTTCTTCAATGGTCAACCACTCAACGCTGATTAAAGGAAAAAAACAAGACAAAATAACTTCATGAACTCTGTTATTGATCAGTTATTACTTTCTAAAGTTGAAGCTAAGTAGGTTTGGATTGTGTTATAAGAGCTCTGCTTTGGCTCGTTGTCCAATAGGAGGAAATAAAGTTGTGTCTAGAGGGGGTGGAGGACGATGCTGCAGTCACTCAGCTGGCCTAATGTTGCTTCTATAATCAGCAGAACAGGTTCCAGTTGCACGTTTATTCTTTAAACATGACAAAACATGCATTAGATTAGAGAAAGTCCTCTCTACATCAATATAGATTTAATACATAAAATGAATTAAAAAAAAGAACATTTCTGCACATTTCTGGCTTTATATGTTTAGTTTTTTTTATTGTCATGCAGAAACACACCTCCTGCATGATTCACGGTTTGAAATAATCTGTGGTTATCTCACAGCGGACAAGTTCAACAACTTAGCTGAAGCAAGCGTATCATGGAAGGTACCAAGCTTTTATTTTGAAATTCTGCATCAATGAGAAGTGAGCTGTAGCTCTCACCGTGACAAAAAAGTGTGTCGATTAAATCCAATAAAAAGTGAGCAAATATATATATATACGCTAAATTTACAGTTTAGATATAGAAAGCAGAGAAAATCTTTACTATTATGTTGTGAACTTCTACTGGGCATGTGCCAGCTCCTCTTCCTCGTCTGCCTGCTGTTCTTTAATAATTTTGCCACCTGAATACAAGAATATTCAGCCAGATGTTGAATGAGATAAAACAGCCCGTGGGCCAGTATATAAAGGTGGACTTTGACACTATAGAGCATCATCAGCTTATATTCAAATTGATGACTGTTAACCTAACGATGACAATGGGCGCCCTGGGCTGCATGTAAATTTTACCACGGACGTGCACTTCCTGTCCAGCATGTTTTTATAAAAGACATTTCACAATATAACATAATCAGATACCATCAGCAACACGTCATGCACACTTCCAGCTTTGAAATAATCTTACATCTTCCTCTCCCATCCTGCCTGAATGACGTTTTCACACATTAACATTTTATTTTCTCCCTGAAAATACACCAACTCTACTTTTACCTCACAGGCATTAATCATACGCCATATGAAACCATGTTTAATACGAACTTACTGGAACAGGAGATAGAGGCCCCTTTAATCAAACCGAATGAAGCATTTCAACCTTTTATTTTTATTTTTAAAAAGCTTTCAGAAAATCATCTGGACCAAAGAAACCTCTGAAAGCAGGACTAAAGCAGGAAGCGGACTGGGTGAGGTCTGAACCAGAAGTGAAAACACTTCAGATCAGCTGCCATGACGATGCATTTGGTCTCCATCCAATAGTGTTGGATATGGAGCTGTCAGCTGACGTTTGCTCTGAGGTGAGCAGAGAAGCGCACTGAGAGGACCGTTAATGCACCAGAGTGTGTGTTTAATACACACTGATCCTCTCTTTATGGGTAATCCTCCATTAACCGGGTTTACACACACACACACACACACACACACACACACACACACACACACTGTAATTTTCTCTAACTCTTCTCTGATGCTATCACCAAATTCCACAGTCTGATTTTGGTCATCAAGGGTCTCAGAGGGCAAAACCTGCAGGCTCTAAGCTTTAACCTTTGACCTCCAGACAGCACGGTGGAGCCAAAACTCCTGATTTATTAAAGACTATGACACATATGACAGAAACCACACGCACAATTTTAAAAGGTGCTTCTAGGCCCATGTGTGCTTTAAGTACAGCAGGTGAAAAAAAAAAAAGTTTAATTTTAGCAGGGGTCTTGTACAATATTATTCTGCTTACATTAGCATTAACAATATCTCCCTATTAACAGCTTGTTTCCTGCACCTTGGGGTGTTTTAAATGCCGATGGTACTTCTCATGTAGATCGTTTTGTGAGGTTGTGTTTGCACAGTGGCCAACTTTGACGCTGGGTTGGTGCTGTGATGACAGAAGTAGAAGAAAAACTGAAACTTCTGGCTCCCACAGATTTCCCTTACCTGCATCTGCTGTTAATAACACCAATATCCAACAGGGAATAAGAGATAAATCCTAGAAGTTGCTAAGTTACTGTGTTAAAAGCCTTGAAGCAAATACAAAAGCTAAAAGAGAAATGCTTCTGCAGAAAATATCTGAACACTACCTTAAAAAACGACTTTGTTGGAAACCAAAGCATAGACGGATGACGTGCACCTGAACTACGAGCACTTCACTGTGATTGGTTGCTTGTTTTAGATGAAGAAACAGAACCTTTAAAAATAATCCTGGTCAATAAAACAGCCGCTTAAGATCATGTTTATGTATCCAATTACATCTCAGTGCTTGAAGAGAGAGGGCTGTGTATAGAAAAGGCTTTTACTCGACGATGGCCGATACAGTGTTTTTGTTTAACCCGTTGCTGCTGTCATCATCTACAGGCAGAAAACTAAAAATTGTGTCACTGCCCAGAAATTTCTGGACCAAATAGGGAAAAAAGGCACAGCAACTGCTGTTTGTGTCACACCTAACAGCAGGAGGTGAAAACATTTGGGCCGGTAGCGACGTGAAGAGCACAAACAGATAAAACCGCTGCTGTCTTCCGCCGCTCCAATAAAACTCTCGATCGCGCTTGCGGTGTGCGTGCAATTAGCCTGGAGGGACGGCGGTAAAATGTGCTGATGGGAAACGTGAAGGCAAACAGCTGCGAGTGTTTTCCCCGGCATCCGCTCGTCTCTGTCACCTCGCTCAGGAAACAACAGGATGCAGCACAGAGAGGGCCAAGGTTGTCAGAGCGAGTGAGAGCGAGTGGGAGTTTCATTCATCCACTTGTTAAAAATCAGTGCTCAATGCAAAATATGAAAACAAAACTCACCAAATCATGGCTGTGCATTAATAAAACAGTGCTTATGTTACCTGAGTGAGGACTGAATCAGTTTAAATGGTATGAAATTGGCTCATGGACAACACTCTGTCCCCTGCTCTCTTTCTGAGACCTTTGAACTCTTTATTATTTGTTTTTTTTATCCAAAGAGGAGCTCAGGTTGAACTTTCTGCTGCTCGCTTTGAATATCCGGAGGTGACTGCAGGAGACCAAACTGCAATCTTCATAAATTAATCATTAATTCCTTTAATTTAACACCCTCCTGCAGCAGCTGTTTAAGGCCACCTGATTCCCCCGTCTTCCAGTCTAATAACCTCGCATAAAAGCTTCGCAGCACCACGTCCGGCACAGCTGGCATGAAATTCATCAGCACATATTACTTTATCCATTTATCTGCTGCTAGTAAAGGACAATAACTGCTGATTGAGCTCATCTTTCACAAGTCTACATCAGTGTTGACTGATGGTTAGATCCACTGATTGTCTGGAAAGATTAAAAATGTAAGATTTTACCGATTACTTTTAAAATCACTGCTTATAATCAATTGCTGTCACGGAGCTATCATCCACTTTTAGAACAACAGATTTTAGATCAGTATTAGATCGGCTCAGTTTCAATTTTCAGATGATAGTCAGACTTTTCAGTTTCATAGTGTTACTCATTTAGCTTCTCCTCTCGTTTTAAATAAATAACATACATGTAGGAGAAGGTTCTCCATATAGACGTTTACTCGTATTCTCACACTCGGTGCTCACTTTAGTATTAGTTGGGGCAAAAGTGTAGCCCACCAGGGGGGCTAATTGGGCTCAGTGATTGGCTTTGCAAAAGTATTAAATAAGGAAAGAGCAGGATTTTAGATTTTACTGCATTTGCAACAGGAAACAATGAGTTGCAAACCACAATGAAAATGGATTAATTCATGGGCCAGGGGACTAACAGAGGACTTTATTAATCTTGAGTGTATTTTCCTGGTTAAATAAAAACTTAATAATACTACACAAATGTAAGATAAGCCCTGTGACATGTTTCTTTGTAGGGAAAGCAATCCAGTGCTGAGAGACGCATGTTTGAGGTCAATGATTGAGAGCTGAATGTTTGCTTTTGGAGTTTGAACCCTTTAATCCCTCACATCGATCCCACACTTGGGATTTTCCCACCTGTCTTATGTAATTAGTATCTGATGGAAGCAGAGCAGATCTTCACACAGACTCTGAGTCAGGTAAGACTCTTCTCACAGATGTACACCATGCTGAACTCAAAGTTTCCAGGGAGCTGAACTAAATCTGATAATCTGATCCTGGCTGCCAACGATGCACCGATCCAACTTCACCACCTCTGCTATAATACTGCCGACAGTCCTGATCCAATACCAGTGTTAAATTAATAAGCTGCGGGGTGGCGGTCAGCACTGTCAGCTCACAGCAAGAAGGTTCCTGATCTTCCAGCCCCATCCTATTGTTTAATTAACAGTAAAGAAAATGGTGGGACTGATGGGTTCGGCGCCGTGAGGAAGGAACTGGGAAGAACTGTTTTATTATGAGAAACCAGCTGAATCCGCTCAGGGTGTGCTCACATCAGGCACCGATGCCTCGTACTGTGCCCGACGATAACTTATAATCCAGTCTAAGTCTCTCTGCTCTCTTTTGCACTCACTTTCTATTTGACGCACAGACAGGTGCTTTTCAAATGCACGCTTGCAAAGCACAGGTTTCGTGATTTTTGCATTTTGCAGATTAATTGAGGAAGAAGTGACACACTGTCCTCTCACATATTTACTAATTAGTGATTTCTGCAGAGCCAGCCATCTGTCGAAGAAGTGTAGGACAGCGATCGCACTAATGATGTCGCTTGAAGAGGTAAGCCAGGCTATGTTTGGCCTAACCGGGGAGGCATGCACATTGGTCAAACCAAGCGGTCTTTGATGGCCTATCGGAGTCGGGCATGGCACCAACCACCTGCTGTAACTATGCCTAAGTTCCCTAACTTTGTATAAATTTACTGGATTTACAAATTTACTAGGGCGCTCTTTACTATTTTAAAAAGATAGATGAAAAAAGTCCAAGGCAAGAACCATAAACAAACTGGTTTGTAAAGCTGGCTCCTGTGGCTCTCATTCACGTTTTCTATTTAAATCTTAGCGCTGCAATGTAAACGATGACAGCGATAAAATTCCACAGTCGTTTTCCAAAGATGCCTAAAGTCGGACCACAACACATCCACTTGTTTTCCTGCAGTTTAGAGGACATCGACTACAGCGCAGTCACTGGAGACCAACTTTAAAGCAATTTTCATAGTAAAATCTCACAAAATGCGTTACAGAGACTCACTTTGTGTGTGTCAGATTCATTACAACATGAAGAACATGCACACAAAAACACACTACAAAAACATCCTCCCTCCTCAGATACCCCCGCGTGTGTTAAACTGACCTCACCGCTTCCTTTGCATTCATTCAGGAGCAACACGACCACAGTTAAAAGAAAAAAAAAAAAAAAAAAAAAAAAAGTGTTTCGACACCAACTCAAAGCCGCCCAGCGCTGAGATTTCACAAACGAGCTTACGCCTTTCAGCGCTGCGACTTTTTACTGATAAAAGTTCACAACTGCAGCAGAAACTCCAGATTTTACAATCTCTTAAACATAAATGGAAACAGCCGATAGTGTGACCAGATCTGAAAAGAAACGGCAAAATCAAAAACACATCTGCTGAAAAACCACAGAGAAAGAACACAAAACGCTCCCCAAACTCCAGCTGAAGGCAAAAGGACCAGCAGATTCTGCTCTGCGTCTCATTTCAGATCAGAATTATGGAATTTGAAGTTGATCACAGACGATTTTAGTGCGCCCCAGGGTGGCTGTGGCTACAATGTAGCTTGCCATCACCAGTGTGTGAATGTGTGTGTGGATGGGTGGATGACTGGATATGTAAAGCGCTTTGGGGTCCTTAGGGACTATTAAAGCGCTATATAAATACAGGCCATTTACCATTTACCATTTAATGGTTTGTGACCAAAACATCATCAGATAAACCACAGAAGACCAAAGGGTAATGGTGAAAATTTGTCTATGTTTGCACACTGCCTTTGCAAAACTTTTTGTATTGAAGTCTTTATTTTATACCATAAGAAACAGGAATGTTTGATGAATAATAACCCTCTGTGGGTGAATAATACAGCAGGAGACCAAAGGTAACATCCCCCACTGTAATCTTCAGCTCACGAATCTGCTGTAAAAATGTACCTGAGGTGTTACAGCTGCTCATCTCTACTCCACAACAGTAGCCATTATATTAGTTACAGGATACTAGGATCACCTTAATTCTCTCTGGCACAGATTCACGGTGCTGAAAACATTCCTTTAGAGATTTTGGGTTCAAATTTCCTGGCTGCACATCCCTGATGTGAATCTCCAGTTCCACCACATCTCAAAGGTGCTCTGTTCGAATGAGATCTGCTGACTGTGGAGGCCGTTTGAGTACAGAGAAGTCATTGTCATGTTAGGGAAATGAGTTTGAGACGATTTGTGACATGATGTGTTATCAGAAGATGGGTGCGCTGCGGTCATACAAGGATGGATGTGGTCAGCAGCAATACTCGGGTAGGCTGTGGGGTTTACACGATTCTCATTTGGTCTCAAAATGTCCAAAGTGTGCCAAAGCAGGAGCGGAACATGGTGTGGTCTTCTGCTGCTATAGTCTGACATGTTCTTCTTCTGCAGACCTTGATTGTAATAAGTAGTTCTTTGAGTTATTGTTGCCTTCTATGACCTTAAACAGCCTGGCCTTTGTCACTCACTGGACATTTTGTCTTTTATATATCACTCTCTGTAAACCCAGAGTTGATTATTTGGGAAAGTCCCAGCAGATCTTCAGTTTCTGAAATCTCAGACCAGCCCGTCTGATACCACCAACCATTCAAAGTCACTTAAACCACCTCAAGCACCCAGCTCATTAATTAAATAAACTAATATACTGTATTTTATTCTTTAGTAACTAATCAAAGCCGGCCTGGGTACATTCTGAACATTAACAGTATCATTTTTAGCAGTTTTCTGATACACACAGTCTAACATCTCTTGCATGACTCGCCCTCTGTACTTGAGGCACGAGTCCAATACGTTTAATATTACAACATTTTTTTAACTTCTCCTTCTTTCACTGTGGTTTTTCAGTCATCACTTTTAATGGCCAGGACTTTAATTAAGGAAGCGGCAAGTTTCCCCACTTACGGTGACCTCAGAGATCATGCTGTCAAGCACAGGAAGACATCTGCCTACCAGCGAGCCCACTAACACAGACACCGTTCCAGTACTTCTCACACTAACTTTGGTCATTCGACATTAAAAACTGGACATAAAGCCCCCTTTTGAGAGCAGCAGACACAGGCAGGGTGATCCTTGCACATGATGTCATCTCACCTGACAAATTGGATGTAAATGAGCTGCAGATATCCCGATTAGATTCGACATGGTTGCACAGAGCTAAGTAAACATTAAACGCAAACCAATTTCCTTTTTCTGATCACACGACATCGCCCAGACGGAAACAAACCCACTTCCTGGCTCTTATCACAGTGGCAGGTACAATGGAAGCAGGTGAATAAGGTCAGTATCCAGGTCACTCACGTGCTGACATTTAGCAGTTGAACACCAGCGTTGTAATTAGACGCTATTACTGCTGATCATCTGCCATTTTAACAAACTTGCAGGCAGGTGTCTTCACTGCACTTCCTGCAAGACTCAATTCAGGAGAAAAATTACCCAACTTCTTTTATTTCAATTGCAGGCAAAAGCCTGTTATGTATAAAAACTTCCTGCTGGACACGGATAAGCTTCTGGCAGGTAAATGAGCTCATGCAGAGAGCTGAGAACACATTAACAGATCTGACTACACATTTACAGGCAAAACAACTCTCCTCACACATTTATTACAGATTTTACTACTGTCCTCCAGTGTAAATACTTCTTTCACCGCTTTGCAAACATGCGTTTTAATATAAAATGATGTTGAAACACTTGTGCAGACACATTTCGTCTAGCACATCTGGATCAGGGAATATGAGACTGGAACATGTGCCTTTTTTCTCACAGACATTCGTTGTTGCCTCGGGCCAGCGTACAGCTCACCTCGCCAAACTGTAGTCAGAGACAAGGGTCTTACTTGACTCAGAGTCCATGCAAAGTGGTGGCAGCTCTGCTCTTATCTATACTAATTACATAAAACAGGTAGGAAAATGCCAAGTGTGAGATCGATGTGAGGGGTTAAAGGTGACGCTCAAACTCCAAAAGCAAACATTCACCTCTCAATCATCGACCTCAAACATTCCTCCTCTCACTCAGTACTATTACTCAGTTTAGCAGTAGCTGGAGCAGAAGTGCAGCTCACCAGAGGGGCTAATTGAGCCCCAGCGATTGGCCAGGAAAGCACAAAAAACAAAACGTGTATACTGCATGTTGCCGCAGGAAGCAATGAATCGCAAATCATACAAATGAGTCAATTAAATTCTTGAGGTTCTCTTCCTTGTTAAATAAAAATGTAATAATACCACATAAATGTAAGATAAGCCCAGTGATACGTTTCTTTGTACTGATGTTTGCCTTTAAAGTAAAAGTTGCACCTTTTGCAGCAGCTAAGGTGAACGCTTTCCATT